>NC_136057.1:1342853057-1345286057 GCF_964261635.1 Lissotriton helveticus | reverse complement strand
TTTAAAATGTGTTTATTCACTGCGGGAAGAGATATAAACAACATTTAGAGTCAATTAATGTTCATGCGAGACAGTCGATTTTTCATGCAAAACGATCGATGACCCGCGACCTGATGAAATTGCTCTGAGATGACCATAATGGTCCGTTTTGAAAATTTCCATCTTTCAAATAATTTTTACTTTCAGATGTAGTTTATCACTTTTGGAGCTAAAATGAGCATCTTAATATTCATTTTCATGCTTCTAGGGAGCCAAAATTCAGGATTTGGCGCATGGCTAAAAGTGACTTAAAAGGACCCAAATGCTAACTTTGAGGGCTTAAAACGTGTTTGTTCACTGCCGGAAGAGATATAAACAACATTTAGAGTAAATTAATGTTCATGCGAGAACGTTGGAATTTTTCATGCAAAATGATGGATGACCCGCGACCTGATGAAATTGCTCTGAGATGACCAAAATGGTCCGTTTTGAAAATTTCCATCTTTCAACTAATTTTTACTTTCAGATGTGGATCTTTACTTTTGGAGCTAAAATGAGCATGTTTATAGTCATTTTCACGCTTCTAGGGAGCCAAAACTCAAGATTTTGCCCATGGTTAAAAGTGACTTAAAAGGACTCAAATGCTCACTTCGAGGGCTTAAAACGTGTTTATTCACTGCGGGAAGAGATATAAACAACATTTAGAGTAAATTAATGTTCATGCGAGAACGTTCGATTTATCATGCAAAACGATCGATGACTCGCGACCTCATGAAATTGCTCTGAGATGACCATAATGGTCAGTTTTGAAAATTTCCATCTTTCAACGAAATTTTACTTTCAGATGTGGTTCTTCACTTTTGGAGCTAAAATGAGCATCTTAATCTTCATTTTCATGCTTCTAGGGAGCCAAAATTCAGGATTTGGCGCATGGTTAAAAGTGACTTAAAAGGACCCAAATGCTAACTTTGAGGGCTTAAAACGTGTTTGTTCACTGCGGGAAGAGATATAAACAACATTTAGAATAAATTAATGTTCATGTGAGTACGTTGGATTTTTCATGCAAAATGATCGATGACCCGTGACCTGATGAAATTGCTCTGAGATGACCAAAATGGTCCGTTTTGAAAATTTCCATCTTTCAAATAAGTTTTACTTTCAGATGTGGATCTTCACTTTTGGAGCTAAAATGAGCATGTTTATAGTCATTTTCATGCTTCTAGGGAGCCAAAACTCAAGATTTTGCCCATGGTTAAAAGTGACTTAAAAGGACCTAAATGCTCACTTAGAGGGCTTAAACATGTTTATTCACTGCGGAAAGAGATATAAACAATATTTAGAGTAAATTAATGTTCATGTGAGAACGTTCGATTTTTCATGCAAAACGATCGATGACCTTTCATCGCGACCTGATGAAATTGCTCTGAGATGACCATAATGGTCAGTTTTGAAAATTTCCATCTTTCAACTGATTTTTACTTTCAGATGTGGGTCATCACTTTTGGAGCTAAAATGAGCATGTTTATAGTCATTTTCATTCTTCTAGGGAGCCAAAACTCAAGATTTTGCCCATGGTAAAAGTGACTTAAAAGGACTCAAATGCTCACTTCGAGGGCTTAAAACGTGTTTATTCACTGCGGGAAGAGATATAAACAACATTTAGAGTAAATTAATGTTCATGCGAGAACGTTGGACTTTTCATGCAAAATGATCGATGACCCGCGACCTGATGAAATAGCTCTGAGATGACCAAAATGGTCCGTTTTGAAAATTTCCATCTTTCAACTAAGTTTTACTTTCAGATGTGGATCATCACTTTTGGAGCTAAAATGAGCATCTTTATAGTCATTTTCATTCTTCTAGGGAGCCAAAACTCAAGATTTTGCCCATGGTTAAAAGTGACTTAAAAGGACCCAAATACTCACTTAGAGGGCTTAAACATGTTTATTCACTGCGGAAAGAGATATAAACAATATTTAGAGTAAATTAATGTTCATGTGAGAACGTTCGATTTTTCATGCAAAACGATCGATGACCTTTCATCGCGACCTGATGAAATTGCTCTGAGATGACCATAATGGTCAGTTTTGAAAATTTCCATCTTTCAACTGATTTTTACTTTCAGATGTGGGTCATCACTTTTGGAGCTAAAATGAGCATGTTTATAGTCATTTTCATTCTTCTAGGGAGCCAAAACTCAAGATTTTGCCCATGGTAAAAGTGACTTAAAAGGACTCAAATGCTCACTTCGAGGGCTTAAAACGTGTTTATTCACTGCGGGAAGAGATATAAAGAACATTTAGAGTAAATTAATGTTCATGCGAGAACGTTGGACTTTTCATGCAAAATGATCGATGACCCGCGACCTGATGAAATAGCTCTGAGATGACCAAAATGGTCCGTTTTGAAAATTTCCATCTTTCAACTAAGTTTTACTTTCAGATGTGGATCATCACTTTTGGAGCTAAAATGAGCATCTTTATAGTCATTTTCATTCTTCTAGGGAGCCAAAACTCAAGATTTTGCCCATGGTTAAAAGTGACTTAAAAGGACCCAAATACTCACTTCGAGGGCTTAAAACGTGTTTCTTCACTGCGGGAAGAGATATAAACAACATTTAGTGTAAATTAATGTTCATGCGAGAACGTTAGATTTTTCATGCAAAACGATCGATGACCCGCGACCTGATGAAATTGCTCTGAGATGACCATAATGGTCAGTTTTGAAAATTTCCATCTTTCAACTAATTTTTACTTTCAGATGTGGTTCATCACTTTTGGAGCTAAAATGAGCATGTTTATAGTCATTTTCATGCTTCTAGGGAGCCAAAACTCAAGATTTTGCCCATGGTTAAAAGTGACTTAAAAGGACCTAAATGCTCACTTAGAGGGCTTAAACATGTTTATTCACTGCGGAAAGAGATATAAACAATATTTAGAGTAAATTAATGTTCATGTGAGAACGTTTGATTTTTCATGCAAAACGATCGATGACCCGCGACCTGATGAAATTGCTCTGAGATGACCATAATGGTCAGTTTTGAAAATTTCCATCTTTCAACTGATTTTTACTTTCAGATGTGGGTCATCACTTTTGGAGCTAAAATGAGCATGTTTATAGTCATTTTCATTCTTCTAGGGAGCCAAAACTCAAGATTTTGCCCATGGTTAAAAGTGACTTAAAAGGACTCAAATGCTCACTTCGAGGGCTTAAAACGTGTTTATTCACTGCGGGAAGAGATATAAACAACATTTAGAGTAAATTAATGTTCATGCGAGAACGTTCGATTTTTCATGCAAAACGATCGATGACCCACGACCTGATGAAATTGCTCTGAGTTGACCATTATGGTCCGTTTTGGAAATTTCCATCTTTCAACAAATTTTTACTTTCAGATGTGGTTCTTCACTTTTGGAGCTAAAATGAGCATCTTAATATTCATTTTCATCCTTCTAGGGAGCCAAAATTCTGGATTTGGCGCATGGTTAAATGTGACTTAAAAGGACCCAAATGCTCACTTTGAGGGCTTAAAATGTGTTTATTCACTGCGGGAAGAGATATAAACAACATTTAGAGTCAATTAATGTTCATGCGAGACAGTCAATTTTTCATGCAAAACGATCGATAACATGCGACCTGATGAAATTGCTCTGAGATGACCATAATGGTCCGTTTTGAAAATTTCCATCTTTCAAATAATTTTTACTTTCAGATGTAGTTTATCACTTTTGGAGCTAAAATGAGCATCTTAATATTCATTTTCATGCTTCTAGGGAGCCAAAATTCAGGATTTGGCGCATGGCTAAAAGTGACTTAAAAGGACCTAAATGCTAACTTTGAGGGCTTAAAACGTGTTTGTTCACTGCCGGAAGAGATATAAACAACATTTAGAGTAAATTAATGTTCATGCGAGAACGTTGGATTTTTCATGCAAAATGATGGATGACCCGCGACCTGATGAAATTGCTCTGAGATGACCAAAATGGTCCGTTTTGAAAATTTCCATCTTTCAACTAATTTTTACTTTCAGATGTGGATCTTTACTTTTGGAGCTAAAATGAGCATGTTTATAGTCATTTTCACGCTTCTAGGGAGCCAAAACTCAAGATTTTGCCCATGGTTAAAAGTGACTTAAAAGGACTCAAATGCTCACGTCGAGGGCTTAAAACGTGTTTATTCACTGCGGGAAGAGATATAAACAACATTTAGTGTAAATTAATGTTCATGCGAGAACGTTAGATTTTTCATGCAAAACGATCGATGACCCGCGACCTGATGAAATTGCTCTGAGATGACCATAATGGTCAGTTTTGAAAATTTCCATCTTTCAACTAATTTTTACTTTCAGATGTGGTTCATCACTTTTGGAGCTAAAATGAGCATCTTAATATTCATTTTCATGCTTCTAGGGAGCCAAAATTCAGCATTTGGCCCATGGTTAAAAGTGACTTAAAAGGAACCAAATGCTAACTTTGAGGCCTTAAAACGTGTTTGTTCACTGCAGGAAGAGATATAAACAACATTTAGAGTAAATTAATGTTCATGCGAGAACGTTCGATTTTTCATGCAAAACGATCGATGACCCGCGACCTGATGAAATTGCTCTGAGATGACCAAAATGGTCCGTTTTGGAAATTTCCATCTTTCAACTAATTTTTACTTTCAGATGTGGTTCTTCACTTTTGGAGCTAAAATGAGCATCTTAATATTCATTTTCATGATTCTAGGGAGCCAAAATTCAGGATTTGGCGCATGGTTAAAAGTGACTTAAAAGGACCCAAATGCTAACTTTGAGGGCTTAAAACGTGTTTGTTCATTGCGGGAAGAGATATAAACAACATTTAGAATAAATTAATGTTCATGTGAGTACGTTGGATTTTTCATGCAAAATGATCGATGACCCGTGACCTGATGAAATTGCTCTGAGATGACCAAAATGGTCCGTTTTGAAAATTTCCATCTTTCAAATAAGTTTTACTTTCAGATGTGGATCTTCACTTTTGGAGCTAAAATGAGCATGTTTATAGTCATTTTCATGCTTCTAGGGAGCCAAAACTCAAGATTTTGCCCATGGTTAAAAGTGACTTAAAAGGACCTAAATGCTCACTTAGAGGGCTTAAACATGTTTATTCACTGCGGAAAGAGATATAAACAATATTTAGAGTAAATTAATGTTCATGTGAGAACGTTTGATTTTTCATGCAAAACGATCGATGACCCGCGACCTGATGAAATTGCTCTGAGATGACCATAATGGCCAGTTTTGAAAATTTCCATCTTTCAACTGATTTTTACTTTCAGATGTGGGTCATCACTTTTGGAGCTAAAATGAGCATGTTTATAGTCATTTTCATTCTTCTAGGGAGCCAAAACTCAAGATTTTGCCCATGGTTAAAAGTGACTTAAAAGGACTCAAATGCTCACTTCGAGGGCTTAAAACGTGTTTATTCACTGCGGGGAGAGATATAAACAACATTTAGAGTAAATTAATGTTCATGCGAGAACGTTCGATTTTTCATGCAAAACGATCGATGACCCACGACCTGATGAAATTGCTCTGAGTTGACCATTATGGTCCGTTTTGGAAATTTCCATCTTTCAACAAATTTTTACTTTCAGATGTGGTTCTTCACTTTTGGAGCTAAAATGAGCATCTTAATATTCATTTTCATCCTTCTAGGGAGCCAAAATTCTGGATTTGGCGCATGGTTAAATGTGACTTAAAAGGACCCAAATGCTCACTTCGAGGGCTTAAAATGTGTTTATTCACTGCGGGAAGAGATATTAACAACATTTAGAGTCAATTAATGTTCATGCGAGACAGTCGATTTTTCATGCAAAACGATCGATAACATGCGACCTGATGAAATTGCTCTGAGATGACCATAATGGTCCGTTTTGAAAATTTCCATCTTTCATTTTTCCATTCCATTTTTACTTTCAGATGTAGTTTATCACTTTTGGAGCTAAAATGAGCATCTTAATATTCATTTTCATGCTTCTAGGGAGCCAAAATTCAGGATTTGGCGCATGGCTAAAAGTGACTTAAAAGGACCCAAATGCTAACTTTGAGGGCTTAAAACGTGTTTGTTCACTGCCGGAAGAGATATAAACAACATTTAGAGTAAATTAATGTTCATGCGAGAACGTTGGATTTTTCATGCAAAATGATGGATGACCCGCGACCTGATGAAATTGCTCTGAGATGACCAAAATGGTCCGTTTTGAAAATTTCCATCTTTCAACTAATTTTTACTTTCAGATGTGGATCTTTACTTTTGGAGCTAAAATGAGCATGTTTATAGTCATTTTCACGCTTCTAGGGAGCCAAAACTCAAGATTTTGCCCATGGTTAAAAGTGACTTAAAAGGACTCAAATGCTCACGTTGAGGGCTTAAAACGTGTTTATTCACTGCGGGAAGAGATATAAACAACATTTAGAGTAAATTAATGTTCATGCGAGAACGTTCGATTTATCATGCAAAACGATCGATGACTCGCGACCTCATGAAATTGCTCTGAGATGACCATAATGGTCCGTTTTGGAAATTTCCATCTTTCAACTAATTTTTACTTTCAGATGTGGTTCTTCACTTTTGGAGCTAAAATGAGCATCTTATTATTCATTTTCATTCTTCTAGGGAGCCAAAATTCAGGATTTGGCGCATGGTTAAAAGTGACTTAAAAGGACCCAAATGCTAACTTTGAGGGCTTAAAACGTGTTTGTTCACTGCGGGAAGAGATATAAACAACATTTAGAGTAAATTAATGTTCAAGCGAGAACGTTGGACTTTTCATGCAAAATGATCGATGACCCGCGACCTGATGAAATAGCTCTGAGATGACCAAAATGGTCCGTTTTGAAAATTCCATCTTTCAACTAAGTTTTACTTTCAGATGTGGATCATCAATTTTGGAGCTAAAATGAGCATCTTTATAGTCATTTTCATTCTTCTAGGGAGCCAAAACTCAAGATTTTGCCCATGGTTAAAAGTGACTTAAAAGGACCCAATTACTCACTTCGAGGGCTTAAAACGTGTTTCTTCACTGCGGGAAGAGATATAAACAACATTTAGAGTCAATTAATGTTCATGCGAGACAGTCGATTTTTCATGCAAAACGATCGATGACCCGCGACCTGATGAAATTGCTCTGAGATGACCATAATGGTCAGTTTTGAAAATTTCCATCTTTCAACTAATGTTTACTTTCAGATGTGGTTCATCACTTTTGGAGCTAAAATGAGCATCTTAATATTCATTTTCATGCTTCTAGGGAGCCAAAATTCAGCATTTGGCCCATCGTTAAAAGTGACTTAAAAGGAACCAAATGCTAACTTTGAGGCCTTAAAACGTGTTTGTTCACTGCAGGAAGAGATATAAACAACATTTAGAGTAAATTAATGTTCAAGCGAGAACGTTGGACTTTTCATGCAAAATGATCGATGACCCGCGACCTGAAGAAATAGCTCTGAGATATCCAAAATGGTCCGTTTTGAAAATTTCCATCTTTCAACTAAGTTTTACTTTCAGATTTGGATCATCACTTTTGGAGCTAAAATGAGCATCTTTATAGTCATTTTCATTCTTCTAGGGAGCCAAAACTCAAGATTTTGCCCATGGTTAAAAGTGACTTAAAAGGACCCAAATACTCACTTCGAGGGCTTAAAACGTGTTTCTTCACTGCGGGAAGAGATATAAACAACATTTAGTGTAAATTAATGTTCATGCGAGAACGTTAGATTTTTCATGCAAAACGATCGATGACCCGCGACCTGATGAAATTGCTCTGAGATGACCATAATGGTCAGTTTTGAAAATTTCCATCTTTCAACTAATTTTTACTTTCAGATGTGGTTCATCACTTTTGGAGCTAAAATGAGCATCTTAATATTCATTTTCATGCTTCTAGGGAGCCAAAATTCAGCATTTGGCCCATGGTTAAAAGTGACTTAAAAGGAACCAAATGCTAACTTTGAGGCCTTAAAACGTGTTTGTTCACTGCAGGAAGAGATATAAACAACATTTAGAGTAAATTAATGTTCATGCGAGAACGTTCGATTTTTCATGCAAAACGATCGATGACCCGCGACCTGATGAAATTGCTCTGAGATGACCAAAATGGTCCGTTTTGGAAATTTCCATCTTTCAACTAATTTTTACTTTCAGATGTGGTTCTTCACTTTTGGAGCTAAAATGAGCATCTTAATATTCATTTTCATGCTTCTAGGGAGCCAAAATTCAGGATTTGGCGCATGGTTAAAAGTGACTTAAAAGGACCCAAATGCTAACTTTGAGGGCTTAAAACGTGTTTGTTCATTGCGGGAAGAGATATAAACAACATTTAGAATAAATTAATGTCCATGTGAGTACGTTGGATTTTTCATGCAAAATGATCGATGACCCGTGACCTGATGAAATTGCTCTGAGATGACCAAAATGGTCCGTTTTGAAAATTTCCATCTTTCAAATAAGTTTTACTTTCAGATGTGGATCTTCACTTTTGGAGCTAAAATGAGCATGTTTATAGTCATTTTCATGCTTCTAGGGAGCCAAAACTCAAGATTTTGCCCATGGTTAAAAGTGACTTAAAAGGACCTAAATGCTCACTTAGAGGGCTTAAACATGTTTATTCACTGCGGAAAGAGATATAAACAATATTTAGAGTAAATTAATGTTCATGTGAGAACGTTTGATTTTTCATGCAAAACGATCGATGACCCGCGACCTGATGAAATTGCTCTGAGATGACCATAATGGTCAGTTTTGAAAATTTCCATCTTTCAACTGATTTTTACTTTCAGATGTGGGTCATCACTTTTGGAGCTAAAATGAGCATGTTTATAGTCATTTTCATTCTTCTAGGGAGCCAAAACTCAAGATTTTGCCCATGGTTAAAAGTGACTTAAAAGGACTCAAATGCTCACTTCGAGGGCTTAAAACGTGTTTATTCACTGCGGGAAGAGATATAAACAACATTTAGAGTAAATTAATGTTCATGCGAGAACGTTCGATTTTTCATGCAAAACGATCGATGACCCACGACCTGATGAAATTGCTCTGAGTTGACCATTATGGTCCGTTTTGGAAATTTCCATCTTTCAACAAATTTTTACTTTCAGATGTGGTTCTTCACTTTTGGAGCTAAAATGAGCATCTTAATATTCATTTTCATCCTTCTAGGGAGACAAAATTCTGGATTTGGCGCATGGTTAAATGTGACTTAAAAGGACCCAAATGCTCACTTTGAGGGCTTAAAATGTGTTTATTCACTGTGGGAAGAGATATAAACAACATTTAGAGTCAATTAATGTTCATGCGAGACAGTCGATTTTTCATGCAAAACGATCGATGACCCGCGACCTGATGAAATTGCTCTGAGATGACCATAATGGTCCGTTTTGAAAATTTCCATCTTTCAAATAATTTTTACTTTCAGATGTAGTTTATCACTTTTGGAGCTAAAATGAGCATCTTAATATTCATTTTCATGCTTCTAGGGAGCCAAAATTCAGGATTTGGCGCATGGCTAAAAGTGACTTAAAAGGACCCAAATGCTAACTTTGAGGGCTTAAAACGTGTTTGTTCACTGCCGGAAGAGATATAAACAACATTTAGAGTAAATTAATGTTCATGCGAGAACGTTGGATTTTTCATGCAAAATGATGGATGACCCGCGACCTGATGAAATTGCTCTGAGATGACCAAAATGGTCCGTTTTGAAAATTTCCATCTTTCAACTAATTTTTACTTTCAGATGTGGATCTTTACTTTTGGAGCTAAAATGAGCATGTTTATAGTCATTTTCACGCTTCTAGGGAGCCAAAACTCAAGATTTTGCCCATGGTTAAAAGTGACTTAAAAGGACTCAAATGCTCACTTCGAGGGCTTAAAACGTGTTTATTCACTGCGGGAAGAGATATAAACAACATTTAGAGTAAATTAATGTTCATGCGAGAACGTTCGATTTATCATGCAAAACGATCGATGACTCGCAACCTCATGAAATTGCTCTGAGATGACCATAATGGTCAGTTTTGAAAATTTCCATCTTTCAACTAAATTTTACTTTCAGATGTGGTTCTTCACTTTTGGAGCTAAAATGAGCATCTTAATCTTCATTTTCATGCTTCTAGGGAGCCAAAATTCAGGATTTGGCGCATGGTTAAAAGTGACTTAAAAGGACCCAAATGCTAACTTTGAGGGCTTAAAACGTGTTTGTTCACTGCGGGAAGAGATATAAACAACATTTAGAATAAATTAATGTTCATGTGAGTACGTTGGATTTTTCATGCAAAATGATCGATGACCCGTGACCTGATGAAATTGCTCTGAGATGACCAAAATGGTCCGTTTTGAAAATTTCCATCTTTCAAATAAGTTTTACTTTCAGATGTGGATCTTCACTTTTGGAGCTAAAATTAGCATGTTTATAGTCATTTTCATGCTTCTAGGGAGCCAAAACTCAAGATTTTGCCCATGGTTAAAAGTGACTTAAAAGGACCTAAATGCTCACTTAGAGGGCTTAAACATGTTTATTCACTGCGGAAAGAGATATAAACAATATTTAGAGTAAATTAATGTTCATGTGAGAACGTTCGATTTTTCATGCAAAACGATCGATGACCTTTCATCGCGACCTGATGAAATTGCTCTGAGATGACCATAATGGTCAGTTTTGAAAACTTCCATCTTTCAACTGATTTTTACTTTCAGATGTGGGTCATCACTTTTGGAGCTAAAATGAGCATGTTTATAGTCATTTTCATTCTTCTAGGGAGCCAAAACTCAAGATTTTGCCCATGGTAAAAGTGACTTAAAAGGACTCAAATGCTCACTTCGAGGGCTTAAAACGTGTTTATTCACTGCGGGAAGAGATATAAACAACATTTAGAGTAAATTAATGTTCATGCGAGAACGTTCGATTTTTCATGCAAAACGATCTGCTCTGAGTTGACCATTATGGTCCGTTTTGGAAATTTCCATCTTTCAACTAATTTTTACTTTCAGATGTGGTTCTTCACTTTTGGAGCTAAAATGAGCATCTTAATATTCATTTTCATGCTTCTAGGGAGCCAAAATTCAGGATTTGGCGCATGGTTAAAAGTGACTTAAAAGGACCCAAATGCTAACTTTGAGGGCTTAAAACGTGTTTGTTCACTGCGGGAAGAGATATAAACAACATTTAGAGTAAATTCATGTTCAAGCGAGAACGTTGGACTTTTCATGCAAATTGATCGATGACCCGCGACCTGATGAAATAGCTCTGAGATGACCAAAATGGTCCGTTTTGAAAATTTCCATCTTTCAACTAAGTTTTACTTTCAGATGTGGATCATCACTTTTGGAGCTAAAATGAGCATCTTTATAGTCATTTTCATTCTTCTAGGGAGCCAAAACTCAAGATTTTGCCCATGGTTAAAAGTGACTTAAAAGGACCCAAATACTCACTTCGAGGGCTTAAAACGTGTTTCTTCACTGCGGGAAGAGATATAAACAACATTTAGTGTAAATTAATGTTCATGCGAGAACGTTAGATTTTTCATGCAAAACGATCGATGACCCGCGACCTGATGAAATTGCTCTGAGATGACCATAATGGTCAGTTTTGAAAATTTCCATCTTTCAACTAATTTTTACTTTCAGATGTGGTTCTTCACTTTTGGAGCTAAAATGAGCATCTTAATATTCATTTTCATCCTTCTAGGGAGCCAAAATTCTGGATTTGGCGCATGGTTAAATGTGACTTAAAAGGACCCAAATGCTCACTTCGAGGGCTTAAAATGTGTTTATTCACTGCGGGAAGAGATATAAACAACATTTAGAGTCAATTAATGTTCATGCGAGACAGTCGATTTTTCATGCAAAACGATCGATAACATGCGACCTGATGAAATTGCTCTGAGATGACCATAATGGTCCGTTTTGAAAATTTCCATCTTTCAAATAATTTTTACTTTCAGATGTAGTTTATCACTTTTGGAGCTAAAATGAGCATCTTAATATTCATTTTCATGCTTCTAGGGAGCCAAAATTCAGGATTTGGCGCATGGCTAAAAGTGACTTAAAAGGACCCAAATGCTAACTTTGAGGGCTTAAAACGTGTTTGTTCACTGCCGGAAGAGATATAAACAACATTTAGAGTAAATTAATGTTCATGCGAGAACGTTGGATTTTTCATGCAAAATGATGGATGACCCGCGACCTGATGAAATTGCTCTGAGATGACCAAAATGGTCCGTTTTGAAAATTTCCATCTTTCAACTAATTTTTACTTTCAGATGTGGATCTTTACTTTTGGAGCTAAAATGAGCATGTTTATAGTCATTTTCACGCTTCTAGGGAGCCAAAACTCAAGATTTTGCCCATGGTTAAAAGTGACTTAAAAGTAAGCATGGGCGTAAAATCCGCTCCGCTCGCGGATTTTTCGGATTTTCGGCAAATCCGCAATCCACGAACGCTCGCGAATTTGTCGAAAATCCGTGAATCCGCTCGCGGCGGATTTTTTGCTTGGTTGCGGCGCGCGGCGTGGTGCACGACGTTCACTTTCCGTCATTTTAGCGTTTGCCGAGTTGTTTTTCTTTGCGAGTGACGCGCCATTTTAGATCTTGCTGCTTGTTCCCGCAGGAGTTTGTCGCCCGCGAATACGTACTCGCGGCTTGCCACCTTGCACAGCACACCTCGCGAGAGTTCGCAATTGCGAACACGTAGTTGCGGCGGAAAGGAACAATCTCGCACTTGCGAAATAGAGATTTTGCAATTTCGCACAAGAAAATCACCAGCAAACAGGATAAACCTTCAGAAAATTATGATTTTTATCAGAATCACTCCTCAGGTTGACATTTGCATGGCCTTTTTTTTTTGCAAGGAGTCCATTTTGGGGGGGGGAGGAAGGAAGTGCCCCACAGTCTCCAACTTCCTGTTCCTGTCCAGCAGGCTCCTCCCAGTGCTTTGTCCATCTCCTGGTCACTTTCATTTGGATCTGGAGCTGGAAGGATTACTTTTTGTGGGTGCTGCTGGATATTTGGATTTGAGGCCTTTTTGACTGTCTTTGGATCACTTTTGGATTAGAAATCAACTTTCACAAGTAAGTTTGTTTGGGGCATTACAGTTGCTGCAAGTAAAATTTTGGAACTTTTTCAGAACATTAAATAAATTATATTGTGGGTAGCCACAGTATCCAGTAGGACCAGGGTTGGTTAGGGGTGCATGATACAACTGTTTTGTTGAATTTAAACACCATTTAGGCCATGGATGGGCTGGGATTGTGCTGATTTTTGTCTTTTTTTTGGGACTGCTGGTGGGGCCCTTTGCCCAGGGGTGGTGAGTGTTGCATGGGCCTAGTCTTTCTGTGGGGTGTCTTCTTAAATTTAAACATAATTGAGGCCATGGATGGGCTGGGATTGTGCTTATTTTATTGTTTTTTGTCGTTTTTGGGGGGCTGCTGGTGTGGCCTTTTGCCCAGGGGTGGTGGGTGGTGCATGGACTGAGTGTGCCTGTGGTGTGGTCTCACTCTCTTTAATGTAAACATCATGGATGGCATTGGATTGTGGTGATTTCTGGCTGTTTTTCTGTTTTTTGGGGGTGTACTGTTGATGTGGACTGGCCATGTGGGTGGTGGTGGTGGCCATCTTGAGTGCTGGCTGCTACAGGCAACATGTGCTTGGGGTGTAAGGGGCCATTTTGAGGAGAGGCAGTGTCTGAGGCCTGCACTTATTTTGCCTACTTTTCATCCATTATGCCCAGGGGTAGTGAGTGTTGCATGGGCCTAGTGTGTTTTTGAGGGGTGTCTTCTTGAATTTAAACACCATTGAGGCCATGGATGGGCTGGGATTGTGCTGATTTTATTGTTTTTTGTCGTTTTTTTGGGCCTGCTGGTGGGGCCCTTTGCCCAGGGGTGGTGAGTGTTGCATGGGCCTAGTCTTTCTGTGGGGTGTCTTCTTGAATTTAAACATAATAGAGGCCATGGATGGGCTGGGATTGTGCTTATTTTATTGTTTTTTGTCGTTTTTGGGGGGCTGCTGGTGTGGCCTTTTGCCCAGGGGTGGTGGGTGGTGCATGGACTGAGTGTGCCTGTGGTGTGGTCTCACTCTCTTTAATGTAAACATCATGGATGGCATTGGATTGTGGTGATTTCTGGCTGTTTTTCTGTTTTTTGGGGGTGTACTGTTGATGTGGACTGGTCATGTGGGTGGTGGTGGTGGCCATCTTGAGTGCTGGCTGGTACAGGCAACATGTGCCTGGGGTGTAAGGGGCCATTTTGAGGAGAGGCAGTGTCTGAGGCCTGCACTTATTTTGCCTACTTTTCATCCATTATGCCCAGGGGTAGTGAGTGTTGCATGGGCCTAGTGTTTCTGAGGGGTGTCTTCTTGAATTTAAACACCATTGAGGCCATGGATGGGCTGGGATTGTGCTGATTTTATTGTTTTTTGTCGTTTTTTTGGGCCTGCTGGTGGGGCCCTTTGCCCAGGGGTGGTGAGTGTTGCATGGGCCTAGTCTTTCTGTGGGGTGTCTTCTTGAATTTAAACATAATTGAGGCCATGGATGGGCTGGGATTGGGCTTATTTTATTGTTTTTTGTCGTTTTTGGGGGGCTGCTGGTGTGGCCTTTTGCCCAGGGGTGGTGGGTGGTGCATGGACTGAGTGTGCCTGTGGTGTGGTCTCACTCTCTTTAATGTAAACATCATGGATGGCGTTGGATTGTGGTGATTTCTGGCTGTTTTTCTGTTTTTTGGGGGTGTACTGTTGATGTGGACTGGCCATGTGGGTGGTGGTGGTGGCCATCTTGAGTGCTGGCTGGTACAGGCAACATGTGCCTGGGGTGTAAGGGGCCATTTTGAGGAGAGGCAGTGTCTGAGGCCTGCACTTATTTTGCCTACTTTTCATCCATTATGCCCAGGGGTAGTGAGTGTTGCATGGGCCTAGTGTTTCTGAGGGGTGTCTTCTTGAATTTAAACACCATTGAGGCCATGGATGGGCTGGGATTGTGCTGATTTTATTGTTTTTTGTCGTTTTTTTGGGCCTGCTGGTGGGGCCCTTTGCCCAGGGGTGGTGAGTGTTGCATGGGCCTAGTCTTTCTGTGGGGTGTCTTCTTGAATTTAAACATAATTGAGGCCATGGATGGGCTGGGATTGGGCTTATTTTATTGTTTTTTGTCGTTTTTGGGGGGCTGCTGGTGTGGCCTTTTGCCCAGGGGTGGTGGGTGGTGCATGGACTGAGTGTGCCTGTGGTGTGGTCTCACTCTCTTTAATGTAAACATCATGGATGGCGTTGGATTGTGGTGATTTCTGGCTGTTTTTCTGTTTTTTGGGGGTGTACTGTTGATGTGGACTGGCCATGTGGGTGGTGGTGGTGGCCATCTTGAGTGCTGGCTGGTACAGGCAACATGTGCCTGGGGTGTAAGGGGCCATTTTGAGGAGAGGCAGTGTCTGAGGCCTGCACTTATTTTGCCTACTTTTCATCCATTATGCCCAGGGGTAGTGAGTGTTGCATGGGCCTAGTGTTTCTGAGGGGTGTCTTCTTGAATTTAAACACCATTGAGGCCATGGATGGGCTGGGATTGTGCTGATTTTATTGTTTTTTGTCGTTTTTTTGGGCCTGCTGGTGGGGCCCTTTGCCCAGGGGTGGTGAGTGTTGCATGGGCCTAGTCTTTCTGTGGGGTGTCTTCTTGAATTTAAACATAATTGAGGCCATGGATGGGCTGGGATTGGGCTTATTTTATTGTTTTTTGTCGTTTTTGGGGGGCTGCTGGTGTGGCCTTTTGCCCAGGGGTGGTGGGTGGTGCATGGACTGAGTGTGCCTGTGGTGTGGTCTCACTCTCTTTAATGTAAACATCATGGATGGTGTTGGATTGTGGTGATTTCTGGCTGTTTTTCTGTTTTTTGGGGGTGTACTGTTGATGTGGACTGGCCATGTGGGTGGTGGTGGTGGCCATCTTGAGTGCTGGCTGGTACAGGCAACATGTGCCTGGGGTGTAAGGGGCCATTTTGAGGAGAGGCAGTGTCTGAGGCCTGCACTTATTTTGCCTACTTTTCATCCATTATGCCCAGGGGTAGTGAGTGTTGCATACTTGCATGTCCGTAGTCTTTCTGTGGGGTGTCTTCAATGTAAACATCAAGGATGGCATGGGATTGTGCTCATTTTTCTGTGTTTTGTCGAATTTTTGGGGTGTATAACTGAACTGATGTTCCTCTGTCTTCCATTGCTTTTAGGTGCACAAGAAGACTCAAGAGAACCACCAGTGCCAGGAAGAAGTCCTGCAGCGGTGTGTGCAGCATAACGTCACGCGACGTCACGTCTGGACACAGAACCCTCTGCAACTCGTGCAACTGCTGCCTGCTGACCTGCTCTGAAGAGGATGGCCCCAAAAAAAGTAACCCGTAGCTCCTCTAGCAAGAAAGGTGCCAGTAAGGAGCAGAAGAAGCAAGTTACCAAGGAGACTGGTGTGCCGCCCGCCCCTTTTTTTGGGAGTAAAAAAAAAAGTATGCCTGCAGCAGCAGCAGCGGGATCTGCTGGGGACCAAGCTGGCAGCACCCCCCCCGCTCCATTGGGCTCAGTGCCACCACCACCACCACGCCAACTTAAGTCCAAGCCCTTGAGTGCTGCAGAGGCAGCCAGTATAGTTCTTCAATCACCATCGACCAGTGATGTTGGCTCATCGCAAGAAAGCAGCAGCAATGTCCCTCAATCAACACAGGTTGTTGTAGCTCATCTGACGAGTGTTGAACAACCACAGCCGCAACAACAATCACATGTGCAAGTACAAGCCCAAGTACATGTGGAAGGAGAGGCAGCGCAAGGAGATGCGCAAGCAGAGGTGCATGGAGGGTCACAAGTGCCCACAATAGTTGTTCCTCCCGAAGTAGGGGCACATCAGGAAATCGACAATCAAGGCGAGGTATCATTTGAGGAAGCCACTCCTCCTGCTGATCCTTCATTGTCTTCCACAACCCTAGCAAGGAAGAGATCAAGGGTGGTGTCTACATCCTCTTCAAGCACACCTCCTTCTGATGATACGGATCAAACTTGGGAACCAGCACCACAGCCGTCTGAGAGTGAGGCACACCATGATCCAACAAAGGTACTTAAGCGTAAAAGGAAGCTCGTCCAAAGTCTCAGACTTATGGAGTGTGATGAGGCTCAACAAGAAGTGGCGGATACTGCTGCTGATGAAGACTCTGCCAACGACGACCCAGTCATCATAAAGGTCACTGCAGCCCCAGCGGGCATGCAGCAAACAGACATTTTGACCCTAGCCCGAAGAGCTGCTGCGCGTGATGATGATGATGATGATGTTGTCGATGAGGAGGCAGTGGAAACACCACAATCATTGGAGTTAAGTAGTACACCAACTCGTCCCGCTTCCATATTTCTTTCTGGCAAGAAGAGACCTGCGTCAACCTCGACCTTAATTAGTGGCGGTGAAAGTGGAAAACGTACAAAAGTTGGGCAATCCAGATCCTCCACTTCATCTGGCATTAGCTTCATGACCACCACCACCAGTATCGCCGCCTCCTCCAGGTCCCACAGACACTTCAAGTCCCCAGTTTGGGACTTCTTTACTGTTTGTCCCAAAAATCCAAAGTTTGCCATTTGTACCCTTTGTAAGCTTGCAGTTAGTCGTGGTAAGTCAGGTACCAACTATGGTACCGGCGGCCAGAGTGGTCATCTTGAGAGAAAGCACGCTGTCAAATGGTTTGCGCACCTAGCTGCGATCAAGAAAGGCCAAAATCAAGGAAACGTTGATGTTTCATCTGATGTTGACGAGCAGGAAGAAGACGTGTCAAACACTTCCCTTACACCCAGTACCCCTGTCAGCAGCACACCCAATGTGAGGCACACTAAGAGTGTTGGAGCGAGTGAGACACCAACGCACAAAAGTTCACCAGCGAGCAAAATTGGGTCAACAAAGTCATTATCAGCCCGTAAATGCTTGGTCCAGGCCAACATTAGAACAATGCTTACTTCAGACGTGCCATATGAACGCAACCACCCACTGACGCGTCTGTATAACACTAAGCTGGCTAAAATGCTAGCTGTGGACCTTCTACCTTTTTCTTTTGTAGAAGCGGTAGGTTTTCTTGAATTAGTTGCAACGCTCTGCCCTAAATGGAAGGTTCCGAGCCGGTTCTATTTTGCCAGAGTTGCGGTTCCAGCACTACATGAAGATGTGCTGCAGGCGATTGGGGCAGCTTTGCAGAAGAGTGCTGTTCACACAATACATCTGACAACAGACATGTGGACCAGTGGCCCAGGCGATGATTACATGTGCATCACTGCACACTGGGTCTCTTTTTCAGGTGTTATAGCAAAGCTAAACGCAGGTGTTGACCCGGACCAAGTTTTCAAAGCTGCTCGGAAACATGCAACACTAGCCATGTTTGGCTTGGAGAAAAGTCACACAGCAGAAAACCTTTTGGAAGAGTTTGACAAAAAGGTCTTGACAATGCTATCCCCCCTAAAACGCAAGATTGGTTATGTTTCCACGGATAATGGCGCCAATGTAGTTAAGGCCATGTTCCTTGGTGACCATGTTAGAGTGCCGTGTTTGGCGCACTGTATCAACCTGGTAGTTCAAAAATTCTTGAGTGATAAAGAGAGTCCAGCGTTCGAGGTAATGGCCACCTGCCGCAAAATGTGCAACCATTTCAGCCATTCTTTTAAGGCCCGGAAGCATCTGCGGAGACTGCTACTTCAACGTGGAATGCCAGTGAAAGCACTCATCCAGGAGGTGGCAACACGTTGGAACTCAACCTTCTACATGCTTGAGCGTCTGCATGAGCAGTATACGGTACTCGATCACTATTTCTTGACAGAGGCTACATCTCAGAAGGAGGACCTGCGGATGAGTAAGGCGCAATGGGACATAGTTAAAAGCCTGACAGACATGCTTCGTCCTTTTGAGTTCTTCACGCGTGCAGTCAGCCAGGAGGACTGTAATTTGGGAAAAGCTATCCCATTGTTGTGCATACTGGAGCACCAACTGATGGCGGTTTCTTCTGAGTTTGCAAAAGATGAAAAAAAAAAAAAACATTTCATTTTGTCTGAGAAATTATTACATCGCCTACGTGGTGATGAACGTCTTCAAAACATCAACTCAGATCAGCATTACATTTGTGCTACTATTCTGGATCCACGCTACAAAAAGGCGCTGGCAGACAACGCATTCTTTCCTTTCGCTGATGCAGATGTTCAAAAGTACAAACATTGGTTAGCCTGGTCAGCCAAGAGGTTTGAAAAAGAACGGCAGGTTATTGAAGGAGAAGCCAGTACATCAGCATCAGCATCAGCAGGCCATCCGCAGTCACAAGAATCCACTTCTGCACCTGTGGCTGGGGCACAAGTGACCTCTCAGCCGTTAAAGACACCGGCAACTGGATCATCTGCACCACACACAATGACAACACTAACAGTGGCTGGGGAGGAGGATTGGCTAAGTTTGATGGGGTATGGTTCTCGAAAAAATGTCACAGGCACAGCAAAAAGTAAGCAAAGTGGAGGAACAGTTGATGACCTTGAGTCGATGGTGCAGGACTATCTGAATGACTCAACAGAGGTCTTCCTTAATGATGAGCCATTGCAGTATTGGCATGGCAAAAAACAATTGTGGCCACAGCTCTTCAACCTGGCTATAAACTATTTGTCTTGCCCACTCGCAAGTGTGTCTTCTGAACGTGTTTTCAGTGCTGCTGGTGGCATTGTAACTCCCAAACGGAGCCGCCTCTCGCCCAAAAATGTGGAGCGGCTGACAATGATCAAGATGAATCAGCACCTCATACCACCAGATTACAAAGTACGAGAAAGCACGCCGCATGAAGACGAGGAGGACAGCAACGTAGATGAGGGGATTTTTTCTCTGTTCGGTGCCACTGACCTCATCCAGCCTGAATTCGCAGAGTATGATGACGAAATCTTGTTCTTATTCCCTGACACCGAGCCCTGAAAATGAGACAATCAATCAAGAACTTTCTTTTTCGTCCTTATTCACTTTTATTCCTGTGTGCTTTGTGTCTCTCTTTCTTTGTTTTGCACAGTTAATTTAATTCAAACTTTAATCACCTAATCCCAAAAACAAGACCATCATCAGAACTGTCTTCACTTGTTTGCTTATTGATTTGAAGGTGCCGCAGTCTACATTCCTCAGGTTCACAAGTTCTGAAGAACATGCTCCTCTATCCTCCTCCTCCAGACTGCGATTTCCCTCCAAGCAGAGTGCTGGATTACGCACAATGAAGAAAGACTCAGCACTTGTGGGGGTGTTGTACTTCTTTGCGGGTGAGTTGACGGTTTTGGGCCCATTGCTGTGAAGCTCTAATAATGGACAAAAGTGTTTTGGACCAAATATGAGGTGGAAATTTCTTGCCGTTTTTGCTGACTTGCTTGCCTTTGAGGTGCTCTTTGGCGGGGTTCCGGGGGTTTGTGTGTAATTTTTGGTGTCTGTCGAAGCACTGCTGCGACAGTCTAATCTTGATTGCATTTGCTTTTCAGGAAATCCGTGTTGGAAAACAGGAGTTATGATGATTGATGATGATGACCTAGCTGAACAGCGCCGCATTTGGAACGAAGGCCGAGAGATATTGTAAGTATGAGATTTAGCTTTTTCGCTGTTTGGGGGTGTTGTCGGGTGTTTTTTTGCGGGTGGGTTGGCGCCGGCGGGTCTTGCCTGGGGCATTCCTGGGAAGGTCTAATACCGGATAGAAGTGTTTTGGACAAAATCCATAAGGAACAGCCTTTTTTTTGCCATTTCTTCAGACATCTTGCTCAATGTAGCGTTTTGGGGGGCTTCCTGCTGTTCGTGGGTGGGTTGCGGCCGGGGTCTCTGTCGAAGCACTGCTGCGACAGTCTAATCTTGATTGCATTTGCTTTTCAGGAAATCCGTGGTGGAAAACAGGAGTTATGATGATTGATGATGATGACGACCTAGCTGCACAGCGCCGCGTTTGGACCGAAGGCCGAGAGACATTGTAAGTATGAGATTTAGCTTTTTCGCTGTTTGGGGGTGTTGTGTCGGGTGTTTTTTTGCGGGTGGGTTGGCGGGTCTTGCCTGGGGCATTCCTGGGAAGGTCTAATACCGGATACAAGTGTTTTGGACAAAATCCATAAGGAACAGCCTTTTTTTTGCCATTTCTTCAGACATCTTGCTCAATGTAGCGTTTTGGGGGGCTTCCTGCTGTTCGTGGGTGGGTTGCGGCCGGGGTCTCTGTCGAAGCACTGCTGCGACAGTCTAATCTTGATTGCATTTGCTTTTCAGGAAATTCGTGGTGGAAAACAGGAGTTATGATGATTGATGATGACCTAGCTGCACAGCGCGTTACTTTGGACCGAAGGCCGAGAGATATTGTAAGTATGAGATTTAGCTTTTTCGCTGTTTGGGGGTGTTGTCGCGTGTTTTTTTGCGGGTGGGTTGGCGGGTCTTGGCTGGGGCATTCCTGGGAAGGTCTAATGCTGGATAGAAGTGTTTTGGACAAAATCCTTAAGGAAAAGCCTTTTTTTTGCCATTTCTTCAGACATCTTGCTCAATGTAGCGTTTTGGGGGGCTTCCTGCTGTTCGTGGGTGGGTTGCGGCCGGGGTCTCTGTCGAAGCACTGCTGCGACAGTCTAATCTTGATTGCATTTGCTTTTCAGGAAATCCGTGGTGGAAAACAGGAGTTATGATGATTGATGATGATGACGACCTAGCTGCACAGCGCCGCGTTTGGACCGAAGGCCGAGAGACATTGTAAGTATGAGATTTAGCTTTTTCGCTGTTTGGTGGTGTTGTGTCGGGTGTTTTTTTGCGGGTGGGTTGGCGGGTCTTGCCTGGGGCATTCCTGGGAAGGTCTAATACCGGCTAGAAGTTTGTTGGACAAAATCCATAAGGAAACACCAGTTTTGGCACTTTTTGTAAGTTAGGGTTCGTTAGGGTTAGCCCTAGCAGCAGGATTGCATGTGTTTAGGGGGGTTCTATTGCAACGCGGTTCTGTTGTTGTAGAGCACTGTTGGAGCGATGCTGGCTATGGATACTTTTGCTTGCAGGCAAGTGGTTTGAATACAATCCACGGTCTGTATTTGGGCCTACTGTTACTTTCAAAGTACGTTTTGTAACCATTTTTCTGCTAGGCATCGTTTTTGGAGATATGATTGGGTTCTTCTACATTTTTGCGACTGGCTTTAGTAAGGGTCTTGGTGGGAGCATTGCTGGGAAGGTCAAATTTTGTTCTAAAACACAGTAGTACACCCACCTTGAGGGGAAAGATCCGCTATAATATTTTGGCCATACTTATTGATCCTTAAAAAGGTGACTCAGACAGAGCACGCAATTTCAAAAATATTGTACTGTCTATTAGGGAAATCAAAGTGTCACTTTTTGAACCACACAGCTTACATACCTTTTATTTATTTATCAGTGGTATTGTAATAGCACTTCCTGTTTTCCGTTCAATAATTACAGGCCGGGTTTCAGTCAACATCCGCCAGGCAGGCAGTGGACAGGGTGTCTCTTCTGTCAGTGGTCACCACCACATTGATGGACGAAGCGTCAGCTGGAATGGAGGAGTGCCGCCAATAAGAGGAATTGTTTGCTGCATGCAACTTACTTACCAATTTCAACAGGACAACTCCAACAACATACGCAATACAGATACAGTATCCATTGTTGTCTTTTATTCTATGAGTGTGACTGCATGTGCTTACCTTTAGTTTGTAACCAAAGATTGTCTGTAAACTCTGTATCTTCAATTATTGTTTGTCCATGCTCTGCTTTTTTTTTCTTCTCTCAACAAAACCTACCCAAAAAGAAACCCCCATTCCCATCCATTTTACAAACCCTAACCCTCTTCCCCCGGGCTGTGTTGTTTTGCTTGATGTCTGACTAAAATGACATCAATAATTCCACACACTTGCTGGGGAGGATAAGGTGATAGCAGCAACAGGCTGGTGAAGGAATACGAGGATATCTTCTAGACTTACTCAGCTTCAGTACTATATCTTCTAGTAGTAGTAGCCAATGTCAAATAAATTCAACGCAAGTACTAGTTATACTTGCAAGCAAATACTTTACCATTTGTTAGGCTACATTATGGCACTGTTCTAGTGTACTGTCACCTGCTATTTTCTCGATCGTACCGTAACCGTTGTAATGCTACAGTAAGGAGGACAAACAAGGTTTCGTTTTCTTTTTTTCCATAGGCATGCAACTGCCACTGTGTCACACCACTAGTACCACCGCAATGAGGAAATGTCACCCGCCCAGGATTGACAACGTTAATCCCCATTTCACCTGGAGCCAGCCCTGGGCCTAGCCCTAATTTCTAACACAAATTACAGGTAAGATAAGCGTTTGGTGGGAGGTAGTATAATGGAGTATTATTTCGGAGTAGACAAGAGATTGACGGTTGTACTACTAAAGTCCTACGACTGTTCAGGAAAACAAAGTTACTGTTACACCCCCGCCCCCCACCCACCAGACTGAAAAGCAGTAAAAAACAGGTATGGTCAGATAAAGTTGAAAAATATATTTATTTAGCCCTAACAAAATAATCTCCCTCACCCACCCTAACCCCAACGATTGTCTCTGAAACGTCCCAAAACGATCCCAACTCCCAAATCCCACCCCCCAAAAGTCTATAAAAAAAGGGCAAGGGACACTCCACTACTGGAGGGTGCTGGTGCTGGTGCATGATGCGGCATGGGCATCATACTCCTTGCGGAGGGTGGCAAGCTCGGAGCGGAGGCCCTTAACCAAGTTCTTATACCTCAGGACCTCCTGCTCCAGGTTGGACATGCGGACTCGTAGGCGGCGTTGGCGTTCCTTGCAGCTCCTGTGGGGGGCAGCTGGTATTTCGGTTGCTTGGCGGTGGCGGTCGGCTTTCTTAGCCCGGCTCGGTCCCGCTGGCTTAGTCACGGAGGAGGATGCAGTGGTCACAGTCGAAGATGTTGTCCCGCTCGACTGCGTGTCCTCCTCCTCCTCCAGGGCCACCAGCCGCCGATACTCGGCGACTGTGGCCTCCAGCCTCCGTTGCCGGGCCAATCTAGCCTGCTCCCTCCTTGTTGTTGATTTGGAAGGAGCAACTATATGAAGAAAGAAAGACATAGTCTGTAACCAATGCTCCTTATTAATAACACAAAGTGATTGAGCCGAAAGTTGGGTCACAGAGTACAAGTAGCAAATTGAAAGCACAGTACATAACTATTGAGGACAGTATCTATGTAACCTCCCACTTCTGCATCCTTGCTCTAACAGTAGTGGTAGTTTAATGAACTAATTCTACGACCACTATGGACTTCCATTACAGTCGACTATGACAGTACACCAGTCTTATTCTTCTTCTTCTCTCTTGTTTAGGGAAATGGGTACGTTATCTTATGCAAGCCGGCAGAATGACATGGACACAGCACAGTGAAGTTGCACCCGAGAAAAAAAGTTGCACACCATGATGATGGAGACAGACTTGCGTTACTGTACCGGTCCAGTACATGCAGGTGGTGAAGCTATTACTTTTCTATTACGGGTGGCACTGAGAATACTCTGTTACAAGGGCTACTGCTTAATTAATTTACCTTTCAGCCTACAGTGCAAATGAGTACTAGAAAAGGAAACTGAAGAAGCTAACTAATTTGATTATCTATCACTTCACATGGGACGTATTTAATGACAGATGAGATGACTTTAGGTGCTTTGCTTAATATTGAGTGAACAGTGATACACCCACACATGAATGACGTACTACAAGTAAACTAAAGTTATTAAGAGAGGTACGGAGTGTCCACCGTAATAACCAGATATATGCTGTGAATGCAAACGCAATACAAAGTACTGCTACTATTCATGGTAGTATTGGACACATTTACAATTTCTTTTCCTTGCCTTCCCTGCACTGGGACGGACGTGCGGGTGCGGTGGTACATGCTCTTCAAGGTAACACTTACTTCACCTGGCGACCATCTACTCTCTCTAGATACATATGTGCTATGTAAGAGTCAGAGAATACCATGCTCCAGGCATCCATTCAGTCAAAGTATACGCACACATACAGTTTCTGTTTCACCCACCCAGGCTGCTGTCCTTCCACCCATCCTTGCTTCATCATTGACCCAGCCATGCACCATACCATATTCTTTCCTTCCCAGCCACCTCTGGGTCCAAGCAAACACATATCGTTCTTCTTTGCCAGCCATCATACAAGTTCGCGTCCCACTTACTTACACCCTTCTTTCGCTTTTCGTTCATCCCATCCATCACGTTCGTCTAAGAACTTATTGGGATTCTTCTCACCAAAAACTTCACAGCTAAGTCGAAGTACATTTCGAGGAGGCTACTACCTGGTTGATTTGTAATTGTAATACACCCGTGCAGAAAGCACACTATGCAGTCTTCAATCTCAATAAGTAAGGAATATATAGCTTACCTGTTTCCGCCACCACCGTTTGATCCCCCACAGGAACGGCCACCAGCTCTTCTAACGCTGCCTCCTCCCCAGAGGCCTCCGAGTCCAAGTCCAACACAGCCACCTCCGCGCTGGCCCCGTCACCAGATGTTACACCTACAAAGTACATTTAAGAATGTTAGAATACACCACTCACTACTATATAATATTTGGTCTAGGAGAAATGTTAAAAAAACAGAATACAATGTAATAATTTGTGACTGTCTACTCCATAGTAAAAATGTCCCATTTTCCAGGGAAGGCTGTTGTCTTGCTGCACTTTTATGCACAACTGATGAATGCTTGCTTTTGATTTTTAACACGCACCACTTTTTCTCCTAACAGACAGAAGCTTGACTCCTGAGTCCTAAGAACACGACCAGGATCAAGTTCAAACTAGGTGAGAGTTCGGCTCGACCACAAGAAATGTGTCCAATTAATCGTCAGCACTAACCACTTTTCCGTTTACAGTTAAATAGTTTTATGACAAAGTAGATTTTAATAAATGTGTTTACTTTTAATAAAGCTTTTACACTTAAATAGACTCTGTGGTTTTTGTTCCTCTAGACTAGAGTGGATGAGCTAAAGGTTTTGGAATTTTTGCAAGCATGAGTGCCTCTGACACTTCTTGACTGTGCTGTGACTCCGTACTACTCTCTTGTCCTGCGTACGATAATCTAGAGATCATTGGGGATCTATAATCGGTGACTTCGGGAGCTGAATGACTCTGCCACACTATCTAGTCAGTAAGGAGACAGTGCATAGAGGTATTGCTGAATATAATGGGAGTCCAATGGAATTGCCAAATGTCCAATCTTAGTTAGCTACACAGACAGACTAATAAGAATAGTCTAGTAATACCACAGGGAGTCATATTCGAGGCAGGATAAGAATTTATATCCAGTCTACAAGAAGATCAAAGACGATTTAGAAAAAATCGAATGAGGAACGCTAGGAAAAAATAGGTACTGTTTATTAAAATGTAAACTTACTGGGGCCAGCAAAGGAGCCCTCGCCTGCCCGATCCTGGCCTGCATCCTCAGCACCCTCCTCCTGTGTCCTCTTGCCCTTGGGGGGAGCTGATGTACAACATGAAAGAAAGAAAAACCAGAAAACATGGATGAGATTTTTCAACCAAATCAAACATTTGAAAAGAACAATAACAACATATTTTGGAAAAATAGCAAATAGATAGACAACTATTCCACGGGATCTATCTCATGTGGTATACTACGTTATTCATATTGCCTGATTTGCGGAACGTTGACTTAGAAAGTTCCTATGTAACTCAAAAAACAGACTACTAAAGAGGTTTGCCTAGGCCTGGCACTGCAGGCAGCAGTGCGCAACACGTGACAGACAAAGTCCATCCTGCTTGCAGATCAGTGAATACTCAAACTATCAATCCACCCGCCACCACCGCCACTATTTCTTCTGATAGCCATGTGACTGTCTAAAGGAAGGACTGGACTTCAGTCTGTTGGGGCTGATTTATAAGTCCCTTGCGGAAGTTGCGGCTGATTTTCCTCCATTGTTGCGTGCCTTTTCTGACGCAGCGGCAGAACAAAAGACTCGCCATGGTGTTGGTGCGGCGTATATATTAAAAAAAAAAACACATATGGGCATATGGGCGATGCATCACGTTGTAAAGCCCTGCGCCATCAGGGGGCGTTCCGGCGCAAGGGAGGGCGTACCTGCGCAGGAACGAATCCTAAAAGTGGCTGAGGGAAATCTACAAGATGTCAATCAGTCACTTTTAGGACAATGATGCATGACTCAAACCCTGCGCGCTTGAAGCCGACGTACGGCTTGATGCAGCATTGGGGAGATAGGGTACCCCAGAGCATTGCTGGAGCTGCGCCATCGTTGGCACGCAACTCCAGCAATGCGCTGCCTTTACGGCACAGATGCGTAAGGCTTCTGTGACGTTTTGGGCCAATGGGTGGTGGTGGCATGGCACACAATTACTGCCGCATCCCTGCTACTTTGCAGGGATGCGCCGGTAATTGAAAATATGACCCTTACTGTCTAGCATTACGCAGTTCTTTTCTTTACAGTACACTCATACATAATTTCTCAGGCCAATGAAATGCTTCTGAACACAACATACAAAACAAAGAAGCATAGTAGCAAGCAAGGCTACTGAGAAGGAGAGCAGTGCACCTGAAAATGAAATGCATAGAAGATTTTGAAATATAATTTACCTCAATGTAATCGGCAGCATTATTGCTCTTGGTAAAGAACAAAGATTTGCAAATAACAGAGCAGGATAAAACAGAGTAGTAAATGTACTACTACTACTACTCACCAAGCCCGGGGACCTCTACGCCGAGCGCGTCCAGCAAGTCCCGCTCCCGGTCCATGACATCGGTCCAGCGGTGGGTGGCCTGGTTATATGTGCGCCGGACCCCAGAGATCTTGTACATGGCCCGGCACACCTTCTCCCACCGCTGGCGGCGCTCCCGGATGCCATAGCCGGTCGCGATCTTGCCGCCTCCCAGGATCGTCTTGGGGAGGCGGCGCTGGACGTGGAAGATCAGTGCCGCCACTTCCTCCGCGCTGAAGATCTCCCTCGGGACCACTTGCTCCCCCCTTAAACGCCCGCACGGGAGCCGGGCACGGGGTGCGGGACCCTTCCCCTTCTCAGGGTGCTTCCCGGCTCCCTTTACCATGGTCTGGGCAGAAATAAACTTAAATGATAAAGAAGAAATAGAATAGTGAAGAAGAAAAGAAAAGAGTTTAAAAAAGTAGTTTAAAAGTAACTAAAAGCTGCAGAAAACACAAAAATATAGAGCTAGAAAAATAGAGGGTTAGATAATAAGTAAAATTAGATCAAAAAAACTTCAAACAAGCAAAGGATGGCAGAGATTGAGAGAGGATAGAGAAAGCATGCCCAGAACCATAGCAATGAATGAGAAACAAGATGGCCGCGCCCGTTCACGACCGCGTGGGTAAGTTCGCGCGAGATTTTCCTTGCGAGTACGCGCGAAATTGTACTAGCGAGCAGCACACTTTGCGAGATTACACATAGCGGGCGGAAACGGAATTACGTCACGCCAACAAGATGGCCGCGCCCGTGTACGACCGATAGGGTAACTTGGCAAACGTATAGCTAGAAGCGCCTCGCGAACACGCGCAAGATCACGCGAACATACACGTCGCAACAAAAACAATTTTGTATTCGCACGTATTCGCGGCTTCCGAAATCGATCTCGCACGGATTTGCGCCCCAAAAAACGCGCGAAATTGCAGAAAAAACGATTTTAGCTAAACTGAAAGCAATGAGCAGGTGCAAAAGTTCAAACTTAACATTAGTAACATTCAAGGTAGTGCTTCCTGATGGGCCCCTCCAGAGTTTGCAACTATTCTATGACCCTGCTATGACCCAAACAGCAGGCTCATAGAATAGCACCATAAAGGTCCTGTGAAAAAAAAATTTCACTGCAACAAAAAAGCAAATTACAGATAAGGAAGGAAGCAGGTGCCAGCCAGACTGGAACTTTCAAAATTACTGACACATTAATGAAACACAAATTAATTGATGGCAGTTGAAGAAGGGCAGGTGTGCTTGCTTTTTTCAACCACCATAATCTACAGTGATAAATAAACCTAATAGGTGCCAGTGAGGATGTACTAGAGGGTGGCATGGGTGTCCCAGAGGGTGGCAGTGGTGAAACAGAGGGTGCTGTGAACCTGTGATGATAAACCAGACGTAGAAACAACATAGTCGCGGCCGTTGCAAGCCGAAAAGTAAGTTCGCAATTGCGAACTTGTCCCAAAATCGGCGCGAACACGTGCCAACACAAAAAACGGAAAAATCCGCAAATCCGCTAGAGTTCGCGGATCTTCGCGGATTGCGAATCCGTAAATACGCAAGTTCGCGGATTGCCAATCCGCAAAATCCGCCCATGCTTACTTAAAAGGACTCAAATGCTCACGTCGAGGGCTTAAAACGTGTTTATTCACTGCGGGAAGAGATATAAACAACATTTAGAGTAAATTAATGTTCATGCGAGAACGTTCGATTTATCATGCAAAACGATCGATGACTCGCGACCTCATGAAATTGCTCTGAGATGACCATAATGGTCCGTTTTGGAAATTTCCATCTTTCAACTAATTTTTACTTTCAGATGTGGTTCTTCACTTTTGGAGCTAAAATGAGCATCTTATTATTCATTTTCATTCTTCTAGGGAGCCAAAATTCAGGATTTGGCGCATGGTTAAAAGTGACTTAAAAGGACCCAAATGCTAACTTTGAGGGCTTAAAACGTGTTTGTTCACTGCGGGAAGAGATATAAACAACATTTAGAGTAAATTAATGTTCAAGCGAGAACGTTGGACTTTTCATGCAAAATGATCGATGACCCGCGACCTGATGAAATAGCTCTGAGATGACCAAAATGGTCCGTTTTGAAAATTCCATCTTTCAACTAAGTTTTACTTTCAGATGTGGATCATCAATTTTGGAGCTAAAATGAGCATCTTTATAGTCATTTTCATTCTTCTAGGGAGCCAAAACTCAAGATTTTGCCCATGGTTAAAAGTGACTTAAAAGGACCCAAATACTCACTTCGAGGGCTTAAAACGTGTTTCTTCACTGCGGGAAGAGATATAAACAACATTTAGTGTAAATTAATGTTCATGCGAGAACGTTAGATTTTTCATGCAAAACGATCGATGACCCGCGACCTGATGAAATTGCTCTGAGATGACCATAATGGTCAGTTTTGAAAATTTCCATCTTTCAACTAATGTTTACTTTCAGATGTGGTTCATCACTTTTGGAGCTAAAATGAGCATCTTAATATTCATTTTCATGCTTCTAGGGAGCCAAAATTCAGCATTTGGCCCATCGTTAAAAGTGACTTAAAAGGAACCAAATGCTAACTTTGAGGCCTTAAAACGTGTTTGTTCACTGCAGGAAGAGATATAAACAACATTTAGAGTAAATTAATGTTCATGCGAGAACGTTCGATTTTTCATGCAAAACGATCGATGACCCACGACCTGATGAAATTGCTCTGAGATGACCAAAATGGTCCGTTTTGGAAATTACCATCTTTCAACTAAATTTTACTTTCAGATGTGGTTCTTCACTTTTGGAGCTAAAATGAGCATCTTAATCTTCATTTTCATGCTTCTAGGGAGCCAAAATTCAGGATTTGGCGCATGGTTAAAAGTGACTTAAAAGGACCCAAATGCTAACTTTGAGGGCTTAAAACGTGTTTGTTCACTGCGGGAAGAGATATAAACAACATTTAGAATAAATTAATGTTCATGTGAGTACGTTGGATTTTTCATGCAAAATGATCGATGACCCGTGACCTGATGAAATTGCTCTGAGATGACCAAAATGGTCCGTTTTGAAAATTTCCATCTTTCAAATAAGTTTTACTTTCAGATGTGGATCTTCACTTTTGGAGCTAAAATGAGCATGTTTATAGTCATTTTCATGCTTCTAGGGAGCCAAAACTCAAGATTTTGCCCATGGTTAAAAGTGACTTAAAAGGACCTAAATGCTCACTTAGAGGGCTTACACATGTTTATTCACTGCGGAAAGAGATATAAACAATATTTAGAGTAAATTAATGTTCATGTGAGAACGTTCGATTTTTCATGCAAAACGATCGATGACCTTTCATCGCGACCTGATGAAATTGCTCTGAGATGACCATAATGGTCAGTTTTGAAAATTTCCATCTTTCAACTAATTTTTACTTTCAGATGTGGTTCATCACTTTTGGAGCTAAAATGAGCATCTTAATATTCATTTTCATGCTTCTAGGGAGCCAAAATTCAGCATTTGGCCCATCGTTAAAAGTGACTTAAAAGGAACCAAATGCTAACTTTGAGGCCTTAAAACGTGTTTGTTCACTGCAGGAAGAGATATAAACAACATTTAGAGTAAATTAATGTTCATGCGAGAACGTTCGATTTTTCATGCAAAACGATCGATGACCCGCGACCTGATGAAATTGCTCTGAGATGACCAAAATGGTCCGTTTTGGAAATTTCCATCTTTCAACTAATTTTTACTTTCAGATGTGGTTCTTCACTTTTGGAGCTAAAATGAGCATCTTAATATTCATTTTCATGCTTCTAGGGAGCCAAAATTCAGGATTTGGCGCATGGTTAAAAGTCACTTAAAAGGACCCAAATGCTAACTTTGAGGGCTTAAAACATGTTTGTTCACTGCGGGAAGAGATATAAACAACATTTAGAATAAATTAATGTTCATGTGAGTACGTTGGATTTTTCATGCAAAATGATCGATGACCCGTGACCTGATGAAATTGCTCTGAGATGACCAAAATGGTCCGTTTTGAAAATTTCCATCTTTCAAATAAGTTTTACTTTAAGATGTGGATCTTCACTTTTGGAGCTAAAATGAGCATGTTTATAGTCATTTTCATTCTTCTAGGGAGCCAAAACTCAAGATTTTGCCCATGGTTAAAGGGTGGCAGTGGTGAAACAGAGGGTGCTGTGAACCTGTGATGATAAACCAGACGTAGAAACAACATAGTCGCGGCCGTTGCAAGCCGAAAAGTAAGTTCGCAATTGCGAACTTGTCCCAAAATCGGCGCGAACACGTGCCAACACAAAAAACGGAAAAATCCGCAAATCCGCTAGAGTTCGCGGATCTTCGCGGATTGCGAATCCGTAAATACGCAAGTTCGCGGATTGCCAATCCGCAAAATCCGCCCATGCTTACTTAAAAGGACTCAAATGCTCACTTCATGGGCTTAAAACATGTTTATTCACTGCGGGAAGAGATATAAACAATATTTAGAGTAAATTAATGTTCATGCAAGAACTTTGGATTTTTCATGCAAAATGATCGATGACCCGCGACCTGATGAAATTGCTCTGAGATGACCAAAATGGTCCGTTTTGAAAATGTCCATCTTTCAACTAATTTTTACTTTCAGATGTGGATCTTCACTTTTGGAGCTAAAATGAGCATGTTTATAGTCATTTTCATGCTTCTAGGGAGCCAAAACTCAAGATTTTGCCCATGGTTAAAAGTGACTTAAAAGGACCCAAATGCTCACTTTGAGGGCTTAAAATGTGTTTATTCACTGCGGGAAGAGATATAAACAACATTTAGAGTCAATTAATGTTCATGCGAGACAGTCGATTTTTCATGCAAAACGATCGATGACCCGCGACCTGATGAAATTGCTCTGAGATGACCATAATGGTCCGTTTTGAAAATTTCCATCTTTCAAATAATTTTTACTTTCAGATGTAGTTTATCACTTTTGGAGCTAAAATGAGCATCTTAATATTCATTTTCATGCTTCTAGGGAGCCAAAATTCAGGATTTGGCGCATGGTTAAAAGTGACTTAAAAGGACCCAAAGGCTAACTTTGAGGGCTTAAAACGTGTTTGTTCACTGCGGGAAGAGATATAAACAACATTTAGAGTAAATTAATGTTCATGCGAGAACTTTGGATTTTTCATGCAAAATGATCGATGACCCGTGACCTGATAAAATTGCTCTGAGATGACCAAAATGGTCCGTTTTGAAAATTTCCATCTTTCAAATAAGTTTTACTTTCAGATGTGGATCTTCATTTTTGGAGCTAAAATGAGCATGTTTATAGTCATTTTCATGCTAGTTCTAGGGAGCCAAAACTCAAGATTTTGCCCATGGTTAAAAGTGACTTAAAAGGACCTAAATGCTCACTTAGAGGGCTTAAACATGTTTATTCACTGCGGAAAGAGATATAAACAATATTTAGAGTAAATTAATGTTCATGTGAGAACGTTCAATTTTTCATGCAAAACGATCGATGACCCGCGACCTGATGAAATTGCTCTGAGATGACCATAATGGTCCATTTTGAAAATTTCCATCTTTCAACTGATTTTTACTTTCAGATGTGGGTAATCACTTTTGGAGCTAAAATGAGCATGTTTATAGTCATTTTCATTCTTCTAGGGAGCCAAAACTCAAGATTTTGCCCATGGTTAAAAGTGACTTAAAAGGACTCAAATGCTCACTTCGAGGGCTTAAAACGTGTTTATTCACTGCGGGAAGAGATATAAACAACATTTAGAGTAAATTAATGTTCATGCGAGAACGTTCGATTTTTCATGCAAAACGATCGATGACTCGCGACCTGAGGAAATTGCTCTGAGATTACCATAATGGTCCGTTTTGGAAATTTCCATCTTTCAACTAATTTTTACTTTCAGAAGTGGTTCTTGACTTTTGGAGCTAAAATGAGTATCTTAATATTCATTTTTATGCTTCTAGGGAGCGAAAACTCAGGATTTGGCGCATGGTTAAAAGTGACTTAAAAGTACCCAAATGCTAACTTTGAGGGCTTCAAACGTGTTTGTTCACTGCGGGAAGAGATATAAACAACATTTAGAGTAAATTAATGTTCATGTGAGTACGTTGGATTTTTCATGCAAAATGATCGATGACCCGTGACCTGATGAAATTGCTCTGAGATGACCAAAATGGTCCGTTTTGAAAATGTCCATCTTTCAACTAATTTTTACTTTCAGATGTGGTTCATCACTTTTGGAGCTAAAATGAGCATCTTAATATTCATTTTCATGCTTCTAGGGAGCCAAAATTCAGCATTTGGCCCATGGTTAAAAGTGACTTAAAAGGAACCAAATGCTAACTTTGAGGCCTTAAAACGTGTTTATTCACTGCGGGAAGAGATATAAACAACATTTAGAGTCAATTAATGTTCATGCGAGACAGTCAATTTTTCATGCAAAACGATCGATGACCCGCGACCTGATGAAATTGCTCTGAGATGACCATAATGGTCCGTTTTAAAAATTTCCATCTTTCAAATAATTTTTACTTTCAGATGTAGTTTATCACTTTTGGAGCTAAAATGAGCATCTTAATATTCATTTTCATGCTTCTAGGGAGCCAAAATTCAGGATTTGGCGCATGGTTAAAAGTGACTTAAAAGGACCCAAAGGCTAACTTTGAGGGCTTAAAACGTGTTTGTTCACTGCGGGAAGAGATATAAACAACATTTAGAGTAAATTAATGTTCATGCGAGAACTTTGGATTTTTCATGCATAATGATCGATGACCCGTGACCTGATAAATTTGCTCTGAGATTACCAAAATGGTCCGTTTTGAAAATTTCCATTTTTCAAATAAGTTTTACTTTCAGATGTGGGTCATCACTTTTGGAGCTAAAATGAGGATCTTAATATTCATTTTCATGCTTTTAGGGAGCCAAAATTCAGGATTTGGCGCATGGTTAAAAGTGACTTAAAAGGACCCAAATGCTCACTTCGAGGGCTTAAACCGTGTTTATTCACTGCAGAAAGAGATATAAACACCATTTAGAGTAAATTAATGTTAATGCGAGAACGTTCGATTTTTCATGCAAAACGATCGATGACCCGCGACCTGATGAAATTGCTCTGAGATGACCATAATGGTACGTTTTGAAAATTTCCATCTTTCAACTAATTTTTACTTTCAGATGTGGGTCATCACTGTTGGAGCTAAAATGAGCATCTTAATATTCATTTTCATCCTTCTAGGGAGCCAAAATTCAGGATTTGGCGCGTGGTTAAAAGTGACTTAAAAGAACCCAAATGCTAACTTTGAGGGCGTCAAACGTGTTTGTTCACTGCGGGAAGAGATATAAACAACATTTAGAGTAAATTAATGTTCATGTGAGTACGTTGGATTTTTCATGCAAAATCATCAATGACCCGTGACCTGATGAAATTGCTCTGAGATGACCAAAAGGGTCCGTTTTGAAAATGTCCATCTTTCAACTAATTTTTACTTTCAGATGTGGATCTTCACTTTTGGAGCTAAAATGAGCATGTTTATAGTCATTTTCACGCTTCTAGGGAGCCAAAATTCAGCATTTGGCCCATGGTTAAAAGTGACTTAAAAGGAACCAAATGCTAACTTTGAGGCCTTAAAACGTGTTTATTCACTGCGGGAAGAGATATAAACAACATTTAGAGTCAATTAATGTTCATGCGAGACAGTCGATTTTTCATGCAAAACGATCGATGACCCGGGACCTGATGAAATTGCTCTGAGATGACCATAATGGTCCGTTTTAAAAATTTCCATCTTTCAAATAATTTTTACTTTCAGATGTAGTTTATCACTTTTGGAGCTAAAATGAGCATCTTAATATTCATTTTCATGCTTCTAGGGAGCCAAAATTCAGGATTTGGCGCATGGTTAAAAGTGACTTAAAAGGACCCAAAGGCTAACTTTGAGGGCTTAAAACGTGTTTGTTCACTGCGGGAAGAGATATAAACAACATTTAGAGTAAATTAATGTTCATGCGAGAACTTTGGATTTTTCATGCATAATGATCGATGACCCGTGACCTGATAAATTTGCTCTGAGATTACCAAAATGGTCCGTTTTGAAAATTTCCATTTTTCAAATAAGTTTTACTTTCAGATGTGGGTCATCACTTTTGGAGCTAAAATGAGGATCTTAATATTCATTTTCATGCTTTTAGGGAGCCAAAATTCAGGATTTGACGCATGGTTAAAAGTGACTTAAAAGGACCCAAAGGCTCACTTCGAGGGCTTACAACGTGTTTATTCACTGCAGAAAGAGATATAAACAACATTTAGAGTAAATTAATGTTAATGCGAGAACGTTCGATTTTTCATGCAAAACGATCGATGACCCGCGACCTGATGAAATTGCTCTGAGATGACCATAATGGTACGTTTTGAAAATTTCCATCTTTCAACTAATTTTTACTTTCAGATGTGGGTCATCACTTTTGGAGCTAAAATGAGCATCTTAATATTCATTTTCATCCTTCTAGGGAGCCAAAATTCAGGATTTGGCGCGTGGTTAAAAGTGACTTAAAAGGACCCAAATGCTAACTTTGAGGGCTTAAAACGTGTTTGTTCACTGCGGGAAGAGATATAAACAACATTTAGAGTAAATTAATGTTCATGCGAGAACGTTGGATTTTTCATGCAAAATGATCGATGACCCGCAACCTGATGAAATTGCTCTGAGATGACCAAAATGGTCCGTTTTGAAAATTTCAAACTTTCAACTCATTTTTACTTTCAGATGTGGATCTTCACTTTTGGAGCTAAAATGAGCATGTTTATAGTCATTTTCATGCTTCTAGGGAGCCAAAACTCAAGATTTTGCCCATGGTTAAAAGTGACTTAAAAGGACCCAAATGCTCACTTCGAGGGCTTAAAACATGTCTATTCACTGCGGGAAGAGATATTAACAATATTTAGAGTAAATTAATGTTCATGCAAGAACTTTGGATTTTTCATGGAAAATGATCGATGACCCGCGACCTGATGAAATTGCTCTGAGATGACCATTATGGTCCGTTTTGAAAATTTCCATCTTTCAAATAATTTTTACTTTCAGATGTAGTTTATCACTTTTGGAGCTAAAATGAGCATCTTAATATTCATTTTCATGCTTCTAGGGAGCCAAAATTCAGGATTTGGCGCATGGTTAAAAGTGACTTAAAAGAACCCAAATGCTAACTTTGAGGGCTTCAAACGTGTTTGTTCACTGCGGGAAGAGATATAAACAACATTTAGAGTAAATTAATGTTCATGTGAGTACGTTGGATTTTTCATGCAAAATGATCAATGACCCGTGACCTGATGAAATTGCTCTGAGATGACCAAAATGGTCCGTTTTGAAAATGTCCATCTTTCAACTAATTTTTACTTTCAGATGTGGATCTTCACTTTTGGAGCTAAAATGAGCATGTTTATAGTCATTTTCATGCTTCTAGGGAGCCAAAACTCAAGATTTTGCCCATGGTTAAAAGTGACTTAAAAGGACCCAAATGCTCACTTCGAGGGCTTAAAATGTGTTTATTCACTGCGGGAAGAGATATAAACAACATTTAGAGTCAATTAATGTTCATGCGAGACAGTCGATTTTTCATGCAAAACGATCGATGACCCGCGACCTGATGAAATTGCTCTGAGATGACCATAATGGTCCGTTTTGAAAATTTCCATCTTTCAAATAATTTTTACTTTCAGATGTAGTTTATCACTTTTGGAGCCAAAATGAACATCTTAATATTCATTTTCATGCTTCTAGGAAGCCAAAATTCAGGATTTGGCGCATGGTTAAAAGTGACCTAAAAGGACCCAAAGGCTAACTTTGAGGGCTTAAAACATGTTTGTTCACTGCGGGAAGAGATATAAACAACATTTAGAGTAAATTAATGTTCATGCGAGAACTTTGGATTTTTCATGCATAATGATCGATGACCCGTGACCTGATAAATTTGCTCTGAGATGACCAAAATGGTCCGTTTTGAAAATTTCCATCTTTCAACTAAGTTTTACTTTCAGATGTGGATCATCACTTTTGGAGCTAAAATGAGCATCTTTATAGTCATTTTCATTCTTCTAGGGAGCCAAAACTGAAGATTTTGCCCATGGTTAAAAGTGACTTAAAAGGACCCAAATACTCACTTCGAGGGCTTAAAACGTGTTTCTTCACTGCGGGAAGAGATATAAACAACATTTAGTGTAAATTAATGTTCATGCGAGAACGTTAGATTTTTCATGCAAAACGATCGATGACCCGCGACCTGATGAAATTGCTCTGAGATGACCATAATGGTCCGTTTTGAAAATTTCCATCTTTCAAATAATTTTTACTTTCAGATGTAGTTTATCAATTTTGGAGCTAAAATGAGCATCTTCATATTCATTTTCATGCTTCTAGGGAGCCAAAATTCAGGATTTGGCGCATGGTTAAAAGTGACTTAAAAGGACCCAAATGCTAACTTTGAGGGCTTAAAACGTGTTTGTTCACTGCGGGAAGAGATATAAACAACATTTAGAGTAAATTAATGTTCATGCGAGAACTTTGGACTTTTCATGCAAAATGATCGATGACCTGTGACCTGATGAAATTGCTCTGAGATGACCAAAATGGTCGGTTTTGAAAATTTCCATCTTTCAAATAAGTTTTACTTTCAGATGTGGATCTTCACTTTTGGAGCTAAAATGAGCATGTTTATAGTCATTTTCATTCTTCTAGAGAGCCAAAACTCAAGATTTTGCCCATGGTTAAAAGTGACTTAAAAGGACTCAAATGCTCGCTTCGAGGGCTTAAAACGTGTTTATTCACTGCGGGAAGAGATATAAACAACATTTAGAGTAAATTAATGTTCATACGAGAACGTTCGATTTTTCATGCAAAACGATCGATGACTCGCGACCTGAGGAAATTGCTCTGAGATGACCATAATGGTCCGTTTTGGAAATTTCCATCTTTCAACTAATTTTTACTTTCAGAAGTGGTTCTTGACTTTTGGAGCTAAAATGAGTATCTTAATATTCATTTTCATGCTTCTAGGGAGCCAAAACTCAGGATTTGGCGCATGGCTAAAAGTGACTTAAAAGGACCCAAATGCTAACTTTGAGGGCTTAAAACGTGTTTGTTCACTGCCGGAAGAGATATAAACAACATTTAGAGTAAATTAATGTTCATGCGAGAACGTTGGATTTTTCATGCAAAATGATGGATGACCCGCGACCTGATGAAATTGCTCTGAGATGACCAAAATGGTCCGTTTTGAAAATTTCCATCTTTCAACTAATTTTTACTTTCAGATGTGGATCTTTACTTTTGGAGCTAAAATGAGCATGTTTATAGTCATTTTCACGCTTCTAGGGAGCCAAAACTCAAGATTTTGCCCATGGTTAAAAGTGACTTAAAAGGACTCAAATGCTCACTTCGAGGGCTTAAAACGTGTTTATTCACTGCGGGAAGAGATATAAACAACATTTAGAGTAAATTAATGTTCATGCGAGAACGTTCGATTTATCATGCAAAACGATCGATGACTTGCGACCTGATGAAATTGCTCTGAGATGACCATAATGGTCCGTTTTGGAAATTTCCATCTTTTAACTAATTTTTACTTTCAGATGTGGTTCTTCACTTTTGGAGCTAAAATGAGCATCTTATTATTCATTTTCATGCTTCTAGGGAGCCAAAATTCAGGATTTGGCGCATGGTTAAAAGTGACTTAAAAGGACCCAAATGCTAACTTTGAGGGCTTAAAACGTGTTTGTTCACTGCGGGAAGAGATATAAACAACATTTAGAGTAAATTAATGTTCAAGCGAGAACGTTGGACTTTTCATGCAAAATGATCGATGACCCGCGACCTGATGAAATAGCTCTGAGATGACCAAAATGGTCCGTTTTGAAAATTTCCATCTTTCAACTAAGTTTTACTTTCAGATGTGGATCATCACTTTTGGAGCTAAAATGAGCATCTTTATAGTCATTTTCATTCTTCTAGGGAGCCAAAACTCAAGATTTTGCCCATGGTTAAAAGTGACTTAAAAGGACCCAAATACTCACTTCGAGGGCTTAAAACGTGTTTCTTCACTGCGGGAAGAGATATAAACAACATTTAGTGTAAATTAATGTTCATGCGAGAACGTTAGATTTTTCATGCAAAACGATCGATGACCCGCGACCTGATGAAATTGCTCTGAGATGACCATAATGGTCAGTTTTGAAAATTTCCATCTTTCAACTAATTTTTACTTTCAGATGTGGTTCATCACTTTTGGAGCTAAAATGAGCATCTTAATATTCATTTTCATGCTTCTAGGGAGCCAAAATTCAGCATTTGGCCCATGGTTAAAAGTGACTTTAAAGGAACCAAATGCTAACTTTGAGGCCTTAAAACGTGTTTCTTCACTGCAGGAAGAGATATAAACAACATTTAGAGTAAATTAATGTTCATGCGAGAACGTTCGATTTTTCATGCAAAACGATCGATGACCCGCGACCTGATGAAATTGCTCTGAGATGACCAAAATGGTCCGTTTTGGAAATTTCCATCTTTCAACTAATTTTTACTTTCAGATGTGGTTCTTCACTTTTGGAGCTAAAATGAGCATCTTAATATTCATTTTCATGCTTCTAGGGAGCCAAAATTCAGGATTTGGCGCATGGTTAAAAGTGACTTAAAAGGACCCAAATGCTAACTTTGAGGGCTTAAAACGTGTTTGTTCACTGCGGGAAGAGATATAAACAACATTTAGAATAAATTAATGTTCATGTGAGTACGTTGGATTTTTCATGCAAAATGAACGATGACCCGTGACCTGATGAAATTGCTCTGAGATGACCAAAATGGTCCGTTTTGAAAATTTCCATCTTTCAACTAATTTTTACTTTCAGATGTGGTTCATCACTTTTGGAGCTAAAATGAGCATCTTAATATTCATTTTCATGCTTCTAGGGAGCCAAAATTCAGCATTTGGCCCATGCTTAAAAGTGACTTAAAAGGAACCAAATGCTAACTTTGAGGCCTTAAAACGTGTTTGTTCACTGCGGGAAGAGATATAAAAAACATTTAGAATAAATTAATGTTCATGTGAGTACGTTGGATTTTTCATGCAAAATTATCGATGACCCGTGACTTGATGAAATTGCTCTGAGATGACCAAAATGGTCCGTTTTGAAAATTTCCATCTTTCAAATAAGTTTTACTTTCAGATGTGGATCTTCACTTTTGGAGCTAAAATGAGCATGTTTATAGTCATTTTCATGCTTCTAGGGAGCCAAAACTCAAGATTTTGCCCATGGTTAAAAGTGACTTAAAAGGACCTAAATGCTCACTTAGAGGGCTTAAACATGTTTATTCACTGCGGGAAGAGATATAAACAACATTTAGTGTAAATTAATGTTCATGCGAGAACGTTAGATTTTTCATGCAAAACGATCGATGACCCGCGACCTGATGAAATTGCTCTGAGATGACCATAATGGTCAGTTTTGAAAATTTCCATCTTTCAACTAATTTTTACTTTCAGATGTGGATCTTCACTTTTGGAGGTAAAATGAGCATGTTTATACTCATTTTCATGCTTCTAGGGAGCCAAAACTAAAGATTTTGCCCATGGTTAAAAGTGACTTTAAAGGACCCAAATGCTCACTTCGAGGGCTTAAAACATGTTTATTCACTGCGGGAAGAGATATAAACAATATTTAGTGTAAATTAATGTTCATGCGAGAACGTTAGATTTTTCATGCAAAACGATCGATGACCCGCGACCTGATGAAATTGCTCTGAGATGACCATAATGGTCCGTTTTGAAAATTTCCATCTTTCAACAAATTTTTACTTTCAGATGTGGGTCATCACTTTTGGAGCTAAAATGAGGATCTTAATATTCATTTTCATGCTTTTAGGGAGCCAAAATTCAGGATTTGGCGCATGGTTAAAAGTGACTTAAAAGGACCCAAATGCTCACTTCGAGGGCTTAAAACGTGTTTATTCACTGCAGAAAGAGATATAAACAACATTTAGAGTAAATTAATGTTAATGCGAGAACGTTCGATTTTTCATGCAAAACGATCGATGACCCGCGACCTGATGAAATTGCTCTGAGATGACCAAAATGGTACCTTTTGAAAATTTCCATCTTTCAACTAATTTTTACTTTCAGATGTGGGTCATCACTTTTGGAGCTAAAATGAGCATCTTAATATTCATTTTCATCCTTCTAGGTAGCCAAAATTCAGGATTTGGCGCATGGTAAAAGTGACCTAAAAGGACCCAAATGCTAACTTTGAGGGCTTAAAACGTGTTTGTTCACTGCGGGAAGAGATATAAACAACATTTATATTAAATTAATGTTCATGCGAGAACGTTGGATTTTTCATGCAAAATGATCGATGACTCGCGACCTGATGAAATTGCTCTGAGATGACCAAAATGGTCCGTTTTGGAAATTTCCATCTTTCAACTAATTTTGATTTTCAGAGGTAGATCAGCACTTTTCGAGTTAAAATAAGCATGTTTATAGTCATTTTCATGCTTTTAGGGAGCCAAAACTCAAGATTTTACCCATGGTTAAAAGTGACTTAAAAGGACCCAAATGCTCACTTCGAGGGCTTAAAACATGTTTATTCACTGCGGGAAGAGATATAAACAATATTTAGAGTCAATTAATGTTCATGCAAGAACTTTGGATTTTTCATGCAAAATGATCGATGACCCGCGACCTGATGAAATTGCTCTGAGATTACCAAAATGGTCCGTTTTGAAAATGTCCATCTTTCAACTAATTTTTACTTTCAGATGTGGATCTTCACTTTTGGAGCTAAAATGAGTATCTTAATATTCATTTTCATGCTTCTAGGGAGCCAAAACTCAGGATTTGGCGCATGGCTAAAAGTGACTTAAAAGGACCCAAATGCTAACTTTGAGGGCTTAAAACGTGTTTGTTCACTGCCGGAAGAGATATAAACAACATTTAGAGTAAATTAATGTTCATGCGAGAACGTTGGATTTTTCATGCAAAATGATGGATGACCCGCGACCTGATGAAATTGCTCTGAGATGACCAAAATGGTCCGTTTTGAAAATTTCCATCTTTCAACTAATTTTTACTTTCAGATGTGGATCTTTACTTTTGGAGCTAAAATGAGCATGTTTATAGTCATTTTCACGCTTCTAGGGAGCCAAAACTCAAGATTTTGCCCATGGTTAAAAGTGACTTAAAAGGACTCAAATGCTCACTTCGAGGGCTTAAAACGTGTTTATTCACTGCGGGAAGAGATATAAACAACATTTAGAGTAAATTAATGTTCATGCGAGAACGTTCGATTTATCATGCAAAACGATCGATGACTTGCGACCTGATGAAATTGCTCTGAGATGACCATAATGGTCCGTTTTGGAAATTTCCATCTTTTAACTAATTTTTACTTTCAGATGTGGTTCTTCACTTTTGGAGCTAAAATGAGCATCTTATTATTCATTTTCATGCTTCTAGGGAGCCAAAATTCAGGATTTGGCGCATGGTTAAAAGTGACTTAAAAGGACCCAAATGCTAACTTTGAGGGCTTAAAACGTGTTTGTTCACTGCGGGAAGAGATATAAACAACATTTAGAGTAAATTAATGTTCAAGCGAGAACGTTGGACTTTTCATGCAAAATGATCGATGACCCGCGACCTGATGAAATAGCTCTGAGATGACCAAAATGGTCCGTTTTGAAAATTTCCATCTTTCAACTAAGTTTTACTTTCAGATGTGGATCATCACTTTTGGAGCTAAAATGAGCATCTTTATAGTCATTTTCATTCTTCTAGGGAGCCAAAACTCAAGATTTTGCCCATGGTTAAAAGTGACTTAAAAGGACCCAAATACTCACTTCGAGGGCTTAAAACGTGTTTCTTCACTGCGGGAAGAGATATAAACAACATTTAGTGTAAATTAATGTTCATGCGAGAACGTTAGATTTTTCATGCAAAACGATCGATGACCCGCGACCTGATGAAATTGCTCTGAGATGACCATAATGGTCAGTTTTGAAAATTTCCATCTTTCAACTAATTTTTACTTTCAGATGTGGTTCATCACTTTTGGAGCTAAAATGAGCATCTTAATATTCATTTTCATGCTTCTAGGGAGCCAAAATTCAGCATTTGGCCCATGGTTAAAAGTGACTTTAAAGGAACCAAATGCTAACTTTGAGGCCTTAAAACGTGTTTCTTCACTGCAGGAAGAGATATAAACAACATTTAGAGTAAATTAATGTTCATGCGAGAACGTTCGATTTTTCATGCAAAACGATCGATGACCCGCGACCTGATGAAATTGCTCTGAGATGACCAAAATGGTCCGTTTTGGAAATTTCCATCTTTCAACTAATTTTTACTTTCAGATGTGGTTCTTCACTTTTGGAGCTAAAATGAGCATCTTAATATTCATTTTCATGCTTCTAGGGAGCCAAAATTCAGGATTTGGCGCATGGTTAAAAGTGACTTAAAAGGACCCAAATGCTAACTTTGAGGGCTTAAAACGTGTTTGTTCACTGCGGGAAGAGATATAAACAACATTTAGAATAAATTAATGTTCATGTGAGTACGTTGGATTTTTCATGCAAAATGAACGATGACCCGTGACCTGATGAAATTGCTCTGAGATGACCAAAATGGTCCGTTTTGAAAATTTCCATCTTTCAACTAATTTTTACTTTCAGATGTGGTTCATCACTTTTGGAGCTAAAATGAGCATCTTAATATTCATTTTCATGCTTCTAGGGAGCCAAAATTCAGCATTTGGCCCATGCTTAAAAGTGACTTAAAAGGAACCAAATGCTAACTTTGAGGCCTTAAAACGTGTTTGTTCACTGCGGGAAGAGATATAAAAAACATTTAGAATAAATTAATGTTCATGTGAGTACGTTGGATTTTTCATGCAAAATTATCGATGACCCGTGACTTGATGAAATTGCTCTGAGATGACCAAAATGGTCCGTTTTGAAAATTTCCATCTTTCAAATAAGTTTTACTTTCAGATGTGGATCTTCACTTTTGGAGCTAAAATGAGCATGTTTATAGTCATTTTCATGCTTCTAGGGAGCCAAAACTCAAGATTTTGCCCATGGTTAAAAGTGACTTAAAAGGACCTAAATGCTCACTTAGAGGGCTTAAACATGTTTATTCACTGCGGGAAGAGATATAAACAACATTTAGTGTAAATTAATGTTCATGCGAGAACGTTAGATTTTTCATGCAAAACGATCGATGACCCGCGACCTGATGAAATTGCTCTGAGATGACCATAATGGTCAGTTTTGAAAATTTCCATCTTTCAACTAATTTTTACTTTCAGATGTGGATCTTCACTTTTGGAGGTAAAATGAGCATGTTTATACTCATTTTCATGCTTCTAGGGAGCCAAAACTAAAGATTTTGCCCATGGTTAAAAGTGACTTTAAAGGACCCAAATGCTCACTTCGAGGGCTTAAAACATGTTTATTCACTGCGGGAAGAGATATAAACAATATTTAGTGTAAATTAATGTTCATGCGAGAACGTTAGATTTTTCATGCAAAACGATCGATGACCCGCGACCTGATGAAATTGCTCTGAGATGACCATAATGGTCCGTTTTGAAAATTTCCATCTTTCAACAAATTTTTACTTTCAGATGTGGGTCATCACTTTTGGAGCTAAAATGAGGATCTTAATATTCATTTTCATGCTTTTAGGGAGCCAAAATTCAGGATTTGGCGCATGGTTAAAAGTGACTTAAAAGGACCCAAATGCTCACTTCGAGGGCTTAAAACGTGTTTATTCACTGCAGAAAGAGATATAAACAACATTTAGAGTAAATTAATGTTAATGCGAGAACGTTCGATTTTTCATGCAAAACGATCGATGACCCGCGACCTGATGAAATTGCTCTGAGATGACCAAAATGGTACCTTTTGAAAATTTCCATCTTTCAACTAATTTTTACTTTCAGATGTGGGTCATCACTTTTGGAGCTAAAATGAGCATCTTAATATTCATTTTCATCCTTCTAGGTAGCCAAAATTCAGGATTTGGCGCATGGTAAAAGTGACCTAAAAGGACCCAAATGCTAACTTTGAGGGCTTAAAACGTGTTTGTTCACTGCGGGAAGAGATATAAACAACATTTATATTAAATTAATGTTCATGCGAGAACGTTGGATTTTTCATGCAAAATGATCGATGACTCGCGACCTGATGAAATTGCTCTGAGATGACCAAAATGGTCCGTTTTGGAAATTTCCATCTTTCAACTAATTTTGATTTTCAGAGGTAGATCAGCACTTTTCGAGTTAAAATAAGCATGTTTATAGTCATTTTCATGCTTTTAGGGAGCCAAAACTCAAGATTTTACCCATGGTTAAAAGTGACTTAAAAGGACCCAAATGCTCACTTCGAGGGCTTAAAACATGTTTATTCACTGCGGGAAGAGATATAAACAATATTTAGAGTCAATTAATGTTCATGCAAGAACTTTGGATTTTTCATGCAAAATGATCGATGACCCGCGACCTGATGAAATTGCTCTGAGATTACCAAAATGGTCCGTTTTGAAAATGTCCATCTTTCAACTAATTTTTACTTTCAGATGTGGATCTTCACTTTTGGAGCTAAAATGAGTATCTTAATATTCATTTTCATGCTTCTAGGGAGCCAAAACTCAGGATTTGGCGCATGGCTAAAAGTGACTTAAAAGGACCCAAATGCTAACTTTGAGGGCTTAAAACGTGTTTGTTCACTGCCGGAAGAGATATAAACAACATTTAGAGTAAATTAATGTTCATGCGAGAACGTTGGATTTTTCATGCAAAATGATGGATGACCCGCGACCTGATGAAATTGCTCTGAGATGACCAAAATGGTCCGTTTTGAAAATTTCCATCTTTCAACTAATTTTTACTTTCAGATGTGGATCTTTACTTTTGGAGCTAAAATGAGCATGTTTATAGTCATTTTCACGCTTCTAGGGAGCCAAAACTCAAGATTTTGCCCATGGTTAAAAGTGACTTAAAAGGACTCAAATGCTCACTTCGAGGGCTTAAAACGTGTTTATTCACTGCGGGAAGAGATATAAACAACATTTAGAGTAAATTAATGTTCATGCGAGAACGTTCGATTTATCATGCAAAACGATCGATGACTTGCGACCTGATGAAATTGCTCTGAGATGACCATAATGGTCCGTTTTGGAAATTTCCATCTTTTAACTAATTTTTACTTTCAGATGTGGTTCTTCACTTTTGGAGCTAAAATGAGCATCTTATTATTCATTTTCATGCTTCTAGGGAGCCAAAATTCAGGATTTGGCGCATGGTTAAAAGTGACTTAAAAGGACCCAAATGCTAACTTTGAGGGCTTAAAACGTGTTTGTTCACTGCGGGAAGAGATATAAACAACATTTAGAGTAAATTAATGTTCAAGCGAGAACGTTGGACTTTTCATGCAAAATGATCGATGACCCGCGACCTGATGAAATAGCTCTGAGATGACCAAAATGGTCCGTTTTGAAAATTTCCATCTTTCAACTAAGTTTTACTTTCAGATGTGGATCATCACTTTTGGAGCTAAAATGAGCATCTTTATAGTCATTTTCATTCTTCTAGGGAGCCAAAACTCAAGATTTTGCCCATGGTTAAAAGTGACTTAAAAGGACCCAAATACTCACTTCGAGGGCTTAAAACGTGTTTCTTCACTGCGGGAAGAGATATAAACAACATTTAGTGTAAATTAATGTTCATGCGAGAACGTTAGATTTTTCATGCAAAACGATCGATGACCCGCGACCTGATGAAATTGCTCTGAGATGACCATAATGGTCAGTTTTGAAAATTTCCATCTTTCAACTAATTTTTACTTTCAGATGTGGTTCATCACTTTTGGAGCTAAAATGAGCATCTTAATATTCATTTTCATGCTTCTAGGGAGCCAAAATTCAGCATTTGGCCCATGGTTAAAAGTGACTTTAAAGGAACCAAATGCTAACTTTGAGGCCTTAAAACGTGTTTCTTCACTGCAGGAAGAGATATAAACAACATTTAGAGTAAATTAATGTTCATGCGAGAACGTTCGATTTTTCATGCAAAACGATCGATGACCCGCGACCTGATGAAATTGCTCTGAGATGACCAAAATGGTCCGTTTTGGAAATTTCCATCTTTCAACTAATTTTTACTTTCAGATGTGGTTCTTCACTTTTGGAGCTAAAATGAGCATCTTAATATTCATTTTCATGCTTCTAGGGAGCCAAAATTCAGGATTTGGCGCATGGTTAAAAGTGACTTAAAAGGACCCAAATGCTAACTTTGAGGGCTTAAAACGTGTTTGTTCACTGCGGGAAGAGATATAAACAACATTTAGAATAAATTAATGTTCATGTGAGTACGTTGGATTTTTCATGCAAAATGAACGATGACCCGTGACCTGATGAAATTGCTCTGAGATGACCAAAATGGTCCGTTTTGAAAATTTCCATCTTTCAACTAATTTTTACTTTCAGATGTGGTTCATCACTTTTGGAGCTAAAATGAGCATCTTAATATTCATTTTCATGCTTCTAGGGAGCCAAAATTCAGCATTTGGCCCATGCTTAAAAGTGACTTAAAAGGAACCAAATGCTAACTTTGAGGCCTTAAAACGTGTTTGTTCACTGCGGGAAGAGATATAAAAAACATTTAGAATAAATTAATGTTCATGTGAGTACGTTGGATTTTTCATGCAAAATTATCGATGACCCGTGACTTGATGAAATTGCTCTGAGATGACCAAAATGGTCCGTTTTGAAAATTTCCATCTTTCAAATAAGTTTTACTTTCAGATGTGGATCTTCACTTTTGGAGCTAAAATGAGCATGTTTATAGTCATTTTCATGCTTCTAGGGAGCCAAAACTCAAGATTTTGCCCATGGTTAAAAGTGACTTAAAAGGACCTAAATGCTCACTTAGAGGGCTTAAACATGTTTATTCACTGCGGGAAGAGATATAAACAACATTTAGTGTAAATTAATGTTCATGCGAGAACGTTAGATTTTTCATGCAAAACGATCGATGACCCGCGACCTGATGAAATTGCTCTGAGATGACCATAATGGTCAGTTTTGAAAATTTCCATCTTTCAACTAATTTTTACTTTCAGATGTGGATCTTCACTTTTGGAGGTAAAATGAGCATGTTTATACTCATTTTCATGCTTCTAGGGAGCCAAAACTAAAGATTTTGCCCATGGTTAAAAGTGACTTTAAAGGACCCAAATGCTCACTTCGAGGGCTTAAAACATGTTTATTCACTGCGGGAAGAGATATAAACAATATTTAGTGTAAATTAATGTTCATGCGAGAACGTTAGATTTTTCATGCAAAACGATCGATGACCCGCGACCTGATGAAATTGCTCTGAGATGACCATAATGGTCCGTTTTGAAAATTTCCATCTTTCAACAAATTTTTACTTTCAGATGTGGGTCATCACTTTTGGAGCTAAAATGAGGATCTTAATATTCATTTTCATGCTTTTAGGGAGCCAAAATTCAGGATTTGGCGCATGGTTAAAAGTGACTTAAAAGGACCCAAATGCTCACTTCGAGGGCTTAAAACGTGTTTATTCACTGCAGAAAGAGATATAAACAACATTTAGAGTAAATTAATGTTAATGCGAGAACGTTCGATTTTTCATGCAAAACGATCGATGACCCGCGACCTGATGAAATTGCTCTGAGATGACCAAAATGGTACCTTTTGAAAATTTCCATCTTTCAACTAATTTTTACTTTCAGATGTGGGTCATCACTTTTGGAGCTAAAATGAGCATCTTAATATTCATTTTCATCCTTCTAGGTAGCCAAAATTCAGGATTTGGCGCATGGTAAAAGTGACCTAAAAGGACCCAAATGCTAACTTTGAGGGCTTAAAACGTGTTTGTTCACTGCGGGAAGAGATATAAACAACATTTATATTAAATTAATGTTCATGCGAGAACGTTGGATTTTTCATGCAAAATGATCGATGACTCGCGACCTGATGAAATTGCTCTGAGATGACCAAAATGGTCCGTTTTGGAAATTTCCATCTTTCAACTAATTTTGATTTTCAGAGGTAGATCAGCACTTTTCGAGTTAAAATAAGCATGTTTATAGTCATTTTCATGCTTTTAGGGAGCCAAAACTCAAGATTTTACCCATGGTTAAAAGTGACTTAAAAGGACCCAAATGCTCACTTCGAGGGCTTAAAACATGTTTATTCACTGCGGGAAGAGATATAAACAATATTTAGAGTCAATTAATGTTCATGCAAGAACTTTGGATTTTTCATGCAAAATGATCGATGACCCGCGACCTGATGAAATTGCTCTGAGATTACCAAAATGGTCCGTTTTGAAAATGTCCATCTTTCAACTAATTTTTACTTTCAGATGTGGATCTTCACTTTTGGAGCTAAAATGAGCATGTTTATAGTCATTTTCATGCTTCTAGGGAGCCAAAACTCAAGATTTTGCCCATGGTTAAAAGTGACTTAAAAGGACCCAAATGCTCACTTCGAGGGCTTAAAATGTGTTTATTCACTGCGGGAAGAGATATAAACAACATTTAGAGTCAATTAATGTTCATGCGAGACAGTCGATTTTTCATGCAAAACGATCGATGACCCGCGACCTGATGAAATTGCTCTGAGATGACCATAATGGTCCGTTTTGAAAATTTCCATCTTTCAAATAATTTTTACTTTCAGATGTAGTTCATCACTTTTGGAGCTAAAATGAGCATCTTAATATTAATTTTCATGCTTCTAGGGAGCCAAAATTCAGCATTTGGCCCATGGTTAAAAGTGACTTAAAAGGAACCAAATGCTAACTTTGAGGCCTTAAAACGTGTTTGTTCACTGCAGGAAGAGATATAAACAACATTTAGAGTAAATTAATGTTCATGCGAGAACGTTCGATTTTTCATGCAAAACGATCGATGACCCGCGACCTGATGAAATTGCTCTGAGATGACCAAAATGGTCCGTTTTGGAAATTTCCATCTTTCAACTAATTTTTACTTTCAGATGTGGTTCTTCACTTTTGGAGCTAAAATGAGCATCTTAATATTCATTTTCATGCTTCTAGGGAGCCAAAATTCAGGATTTGGCGCATGGTTAAAAGTGACTTAAAAGGACCCAAATGCTAACTTTGAGGGCTTAAAACGTGTTTGTTCACTGCGGGAAGAGATATAAACAACATTTAGAATAAATTAATGTTCATGTGAGTACGTTGGATTTTTCATGCAAAATGATCGATGACCCGTGACCTGATGAAATTGCTCTGAGATGACCAAAATGGTCCGTTTTGAAAATTTCCATCTTTCAAATAAGTTTTACTTTCAGATGTGGATCTTCACTTTTGGAGCTAAAATGAGCATGTTTATAGTCATTTTCATGCTTCTAGGGAGCCAAAACTCAAGATTTTGCCCATGGTTAAAAGTGACTTAAAAGGACCTAAATGCTCACTTAGAGGGCTTAAACATGTTTATTCACTGCGGAAAGAGATATAAACAATATTTAGAGTAAATTAATGTTCATGTGAGAACGTTCGAATTTTTCATGCAAAACGATCGATGACCTTTCATCGCGACCTGATGAAATTGCTCTGAGATGACCATAATTGTCAGTTTTGAAAATGTCCATCTTTCAACTAATTTTTACTTTCAGATGTGGTTCATCACTTTTGGAGCTAAAATGAGCATCTTAATATTCATTTTCATGCTTCTAGGGAGCCAAAATTCAGCATTTGGCCCATGGTTAAAAGTGACTTAAAAGGAACCAAATGCTAACTTTGAAGCCTTAAAACGTGTTTGTTCACTGCAGGAAGAGATATAAACAACATTTAGAGTAAATTAATGTTCATGCGAGAACGTTCGATTTTTCATGCAAAACGATCGATGACCCGCGACCTGATGAAATTGCTCTGAGATGACCAAAATGGTCCGTTTTGGAAATTTCCATCTTTCAACTAATTTTTACTTTCAGATGTGGTTCTTCACTTTTGGAGCTAAAATGAGCATCTTAATATTCATTTTCATGCTTCTAGGGAGCCAAAATTCAGGATTTGGCGCATGGTTAGTGACTTAAAAGGACCCAAATGCTAACTTTGAGGGCTTAAAACGTGTTTTTTCACTGCGGGAAGAGATATAAACAACATTTAGAATAAATTAATGTTCATGTGAGTACGTTGGATTTTTCATGCAAAATGATCGATGACCTGTGACCTGTTGAAATTGCTCTGAGATGACCAAAATGGTCCGTTGTGAAAATTTCCATCTTTCAAATAAGTTTTACATTCAGATGTGGATCTTCACTTTTGGAGCTAAAATGAGCATGTTTATAGTCATTTTCATGCTTCTAGGGAGCCAAAACTCAAGATTTTGCCCATGGTTAAAAGTGACTTAAAAGGACCTAAATGCTCACTTAGAGGGCTTAAACATGTTTATTCACTGCGGAAAGAGATATAAACAATATTTAGAGTAAATTAATGTTCATGTGAGAACGTTTGATTTTTCATGCAAAACGATCGATGACCTTTCATCGCGACCTGATGAAATTGCTCTGAGATGACCATAATGGTCAGTTTTGAAAATTTCCATCTTTCAACTAATTTTTACTTTCAGATGTGGTTCATCACTTTTGGAGCTAAAATGAGCATCTTAATATTCATTTTCATGCTTCTAGGGAGCCAAAATTCAGCATTTGGCCCATGGTTACAAGTGACTTAAAAGGAACCAAATGCTAACTTTGAGGCCTTAAAATGTGTTTGTTCACTGCAGGAAGAGATATAAACAACATTTAGAGTAAATTAATGTTCATGCGAGAACGTTCGATTTTTCATGCAAAACGATCGATGACCCGCGACCTGAAGAAATTGCTCTGAGATGACCAAAATGGTCCGTTTTGGAAATTTCCATCTTTCAACTAATTTTTACTTTCAGATGTGGTTCTTCACTTTTGGAGCTAAAATGAGAATCTTAATATTCATTTTCATGCTTCTAGGGAGCCAAAATTCAGGATTTGGGGCATGGTTAAAAGTGACTTAAAAGGACCCAAATGCTAACTTTGAGGGCTTAAAACGTGTTTGTTCACTGCGGGAAGAGATATAAACAACATTTAGAATAAATTAATGTTCATGTGAGTACGTTGGATTTTTCATGCAAAATGATCGATGACCCGTGACCTGATGAAATTGCTCTGAGATGACCATAATGGTCCGTTTTGAAAATGTGCATCTTTCAACTGATTTTTACTTTCAGATGTGAGTCATCACTTTTGGAGCTAAAATGAGCATGTTTATAGTAATTTTCATTCTTCTAGGGAGCCAAAACTCAAGATTTTGCCCATGGTTAAAAGTGACTTTAAAGGACTCAAATGCTCACTTCGAGGGCTTAAAACGTGTTTATTCACTGCGGGAAGAGATATAAACAACATTTAGAGTAAATTAATGTTCATGCGAGAACGTTCGATTTTTCATGCAAAACGATCGATGACCCACGACCTGATGAAATTGCTCTGAGTTGACCATTATGGTCCGTTTTGGAAATTTCCATCTTTCAACTAATTTTTACTTTCAGATGTGGTTCTTCACTTTTGGAGATAAAATGAGCATCTTAATATTCATTTTCATGCTTCTAGGGAGCCAAAATTCTGGATTTGGCGCATGGTTAAATGTGACTTAAAAGGACCCAAATGCTCACTTCGAGGGCTTCAAACGTGTTTGTTCACTGCGGGAAGAGATATAAACAACATTTAGAGTCAATTAATGTTCATGCGAGACAGTCGATTTTTCATGCAAAACGATCGATGACCCACGACCTGATGAAATTGCTCTGAGATGACCATAATGGTCCGTTTTGAAAATTTCCATCTTTCAAATAATTTTTACTTTCAGATGTAGTTTATCACTTTTTGAGCTAAAATGAGCATCTTAATATTCATTTTCATGCTTCTAGGGAGCCAAAATTCAGGATTTGGCGCATGGTTAAAAGTGACTTAAAAGGACCCAAATGCTAACTTTGAGGGCTTAAAACGTGTTTGTTCACTGCGGGAAGAGATATAAACAACATTTAGAGTAAATTAATGTTCAAGCGAGAACGTTGGATTTTTCATGCAAAATGAAACGTGTTTGTTCACTGCGGGAAGAGATATAAACAACATTTAGAGTAAATTAATGTTCATGCGAGAACGTTGGATTTTTCATGCAAAATGATCGATGACCCGCGACCTGATGAAATTGCTCTGAGATGACCAAAATGGTCCGTTTTGGAAATTTCCATCTTTCAACTAATTTTGATTTTCAGAGGTAGATCAGCACTTTTCGAGTTAAAATAAGCATGTTTATAGTCATTTTCATGCTTTTAGGGAGCCAAAACTCAAGATTTTGCTCATGGTTAAAAGTGACTTAAAAGGACCCAAATGCTCACTTCATGGGCTTAAAACATGTTTATTCACTGCGGGAAGAGATATAAACAATATTTAGAGTAAATTAATGTTCATGTGAGTACGTTGGATTTTTCATGCAAAATGATCGATGACCCGTGACCTGATGAAATTGCTCTGAGATGACCATAATGGTCCGTTTTGAAAATGTGCATCTTTCAACTGATTTTTACTTTCAGATGTGGTTCATCACTTTTGGAGCTAAAATGAGCATCTTAATATTCATTTTCATGCTTCTAGGGAGCCAAAATTCAGCATTTGGCCCATGGTTAAAAGTGACTTAAAAGGAACCAAATGCTAACTTTGAGGCCTTAAAATGTGTTTGTTCACTGCAGGAAGAGATATAAACAACATTTAGAGTAAATTAATGTTCATGCGAGAACGTTCGATTTTTCATGCAAAACGATCGATGACCCGCGACCTGATGAAATTGCTCTGAGATGACCAAAATGGTCCGTTTTGGAAATTTCCATCTTTCAACTAATTTTTACTTTCAGATGTGGTTCTTCACTTTTGGAGCTAAAATGAGAATCTTAATATTCATTTTCATGCTTCTAGGGAGCCAAAATTCAGGATTTGGGGCATGGTTAAAAGTGACTTAAAAGGACCCAAATGCTAACTTTGAGGGCTTAAAACGTGTTTGTTCACTGCGGGAAGAGATATAAACAACATTTAGAATAAATTAATGTTCATGTGAGTACGTTGGATTTTTCATGCAAAATGATCGATGACCCGTGACCTGATGAAATTGCTCTGAGATGACCATAATGGTCCGTTTTGAAAATGTGCATCTTTCAACTGATTTTTACTTTCAGATGTGAGTCATCACTTTTGGAGCTAAAATGAGCATGTTTATAGTAATTTTCATTCTTCTAGGGAGCCAAAACTCAAGATTTTGCCCATGGTTAAAAGTGACTTTAAAGGACTCAAATGCTCACTTCGAGGGCTTAAAACGTGTTTATTCACTGCGGGAAGAGATATAAACAACATTTAGAGTAAATTAATGTTCATGCGAGAACGTTCGATTTTTCATGCAAAACGATCGATGACCCACGACCTGATGAAATTGCTCTGAGTTGACCATTATGGTCCGTTTTGGAAATTTCCATCTTTCAACTAATTTTTACTTTCAGATGTGGTTCTTCACTTTTGGAGCTAAAATGAGCATCTTAATATTCATTTTCATGCTTCTAGGGAGCCAAAATTCTGGATTTGGCGCATGGTTAAATGTGACTTAAAAGGACCCAAATGCTCACTTCGAGGGCTTCAAACGTGTTTGTTCACTGCGGGAAGAGATATAAACAACATTTAGAGTCAATTAATGTTCATGCGAGACAGTCGATTTTTCATGCAAAACGATTGATGACCCGCGACCTGATGAAATTGCTCTGAGATGACCATAATGGTCCGTTTTGAAAATTTCCATCTTTCAAATAATTTTTACTTTCAGATGTAGTTTATCACTTTTTGAGCCAAAATGAGCATCTTAATATTCATTTTCATGCTTCTAGGGAGCCAAAATTCAGGATTTGGCGCATGGTTAAAAGTGACTTAAAAGGACCCAAATGCTAACTTTGAGGGCTTAAAACGTGTTTGTTCACTGCGGGAAGAGATATAAACAACATTTAGAGTAAATTAATGTTCAAGCGAGAACGTTGGATTTTTCATGCAAAATGAAACGTGTTTGTTCACTGCGGGAAGAGATATAAACAACATTTAGAGTAAATTAATGTTCATGCGAGAACGTTGGATTTTTCATGCAAAATGATCGATGACCCGCGACCTGATGAAATTGCTCTGAGATGACCAAAATGGTCCGTTTTGGAAATTTCCATCTTTCAACTAATTTTGATTTTCAGAGGTAGATCAGCACTTTTCGAGTTAAAATAAGCATGTTTATAGTCATTTTCATGCTTTTAGGGAGCCAAAACTCAAGATTTTGCTCATGGTTAAAAGTGACTTAAAAGGACCCAAATGCTCACTTCATGGGCTTAAAACATGTTTATTCACTGCGGGAAGAGATATAAACAATATTTAGAGTAAATTAATGTTCATGCAAGAACTTTGGATTTTTCATGCAAAATGATCGATGACCCGCGACCTGATGAAATTGCTCTGAGATGACCAAAATGGTCCGTTTTGAAAATGTCCATCTTTCAACTAATTTTTACTTTCAGATGTGGATCTTCACTTTTGGAGCTAAAATGAGCATGTTTATAGTCATTTTCATGCTTCTAGGGAGCCAAAACTCAAGATTTTGCCCATGGTTAAAAGTGACTTAAAAGGACCCAAATGCTCACTTCGAGGGCTTAAAATGTGTTTATTCACTGCGGGAAGAGATATAAACAACATTTAGAGTCAATTAATGTTCATGCGAGACAGTCGATTTTTCATGCAAAACGATCGATGACCCGCGACCTGATGAAATTGCTCTGAGATGACCATAATGGTCCGTTTTGAAAATTTCCATCTTTCAAATAATTTTTACTTTCAGATGTAGTTTATCACTTTTGGAGCTAAAATGAGCATCTTAATATTCATTTTCATGCTTCTAGGGAGCCAAAATTCAGGATTTGGCGCATGGTTAAAAGTGACTTAAAAGGACCCAAAGGCTAACTTTGAGGGCTTAAAACGTGTTTGTTCACTGCGGGAAGAGATATAAACAACATTTAGAGTAAATTAATGTTCATGCGAGAACTTTGGATTTTTCATGCAAAATGATCGATGACCCGTGACCTGATAAAATTGCTCTGAGATGACCAAAATGGTCCGTTTTGAAAATTTCCATCTTTCAAATAAGTTTTACTTTCAGATGTGGATCTTCATTTTTGGAGCTAAAATGAGCATGTTTATAGTCATTTTCATGCTTCTAGGGAGCCAAAACTCAAGATTTTGCCCATGGTTAAAAGTGACTTAAAAGGACCTAAATGCTCACTTAGAGGGCTTAAACATGTTTATTCACTGCGGAAAGAGATATAAACAATATTTAGAGTAAATTAATGTTCATGCGAGAACGTTCGATTTTTCATGCAAAACGATCGATGACTCGCGACCTGAGGAAATTGCTCTCAGATTACCATAATGGTCCGTTTTGGAAATTTCCATCTTTCAACTAATTTTTACTTTCAGAAGTGGTTCTTGACTTTTGGAGCTAAAATGAGCATCTTAATATTCATTTTCATGCTTCTAGGGAGCCAAAATTCAGCATTTGGCCCATGGTTAAAAGTGACTTAAAAGGAACCAAATGCTAACTTTGAGGCCTTAAAACGTGTTTATTCACTGCGGGAAGAGATATAAACAACATTTAGAGTCAATTAATGTTCATGCGAGACAGTCGATTTTTCATGCAAAACGATCGATGACCCGTGACCTGATAAATTTGCTCTGAGATTACCAAAATGGTCCGTTTTGAAAATTTCCATTTTTCAAATAAGTTTTACTTTCAGATGTGGGTCATCACTTTTGGAGCTAAAATGAGGATCTTAATATTCATTTTCATGCTTTTAGGGAGCCAAAATTCAGGATTTGACGCATGGTTAAAAGTGACTTAAAAGGACCCAAAGGCTCACTTCGAGGGCTTAAAACGTGTTTATTCACTGCAGAAAGAGATATAAACAACATTTAGAGTAAATTAATGTTAATGCGAGAACGTTCGATTTTTCATGCAAAACGATCGATGACCCGCGACCTGATGAAATTGCTCTGAGATGACCATAATGGTACGTTTTGAAAATTTCCATCTTTCAACTAATTTTTACTTTCAGATGTGGGTCATCACTTTTGGAGCTAAAATGAGCATCTTAATATTCATTTTCATCCTTCTAGGGAGCCAAAATTCAGGATTTGGCGCGTGGTTAAAAGTGACTTAAAAGGACCCAAATGCTAACTTTGAGGGCTTAAAACGTGTTTGTTCACTGCGGGAAGAGATATAAACAACATTTAGAGTCAATTAATGTTCATGCGAGACAGTCGATTTTTCATGCAAAACGATCGATGACCCGCGACCTGATGAAATTGCTCTGAGATGACCATAATGGTCCGTTTTGAAAATTTCCATCTTTCAACTAATTTTTACTTTCAGATGTGGGTCATCACTTTTGGAGCTAAAATGAGCATCTTAATATTAATTTTCATCCTTCTAGGTAGCCAAAATTCAGGATTTGGCGCAGGGTAAAAGTGACCTAAAAGGACCCAAATGCTAACTTTGAGGGCTTAAAACGTGTTTGTTCACTGCGGGAAGAGATATAAACAACATTTATATTAAATTAATGTTCATGGGAGAACGTTGGATTTTTCATGCAAAATGATCGATGACCCGCGACCTGATGAAATTGCTCTGAGATGACCAAAATGGTCCGTTTTGGAAATTTCCATCTTTCAACTAATTTTGATTTTCAGAGGTAGATCAGCACTTTTCGAGTTAAAATAAGCATGTTTATAGTCATTTTCATGCTTTTAGGGAGCCAAAACTCAAGATTTTGCCCATGGTTAAAAGTGACTTAAAAGGACCCAAATGCTCACTTCGAGGGCTTAAAACATGTTTATTCACTGCGGGAAGAGATATAAACAACATTTAGAGTAAATTAATGTTCATGCGAGAACGTTCGATTTTTCATGCAAAACGATCGATGACTCGCGACCTGATGAAATTGCTCTGAGATGACCATAATGGTTCGTTTTGGAAATTTCCATCTTTCAACTAATTTTTACTTTCAGATGTGGATCTTCACTTTTGGAGCTAAAATGAGTATGTTTATAGTCATTTTCATGCTTCTAGGGAGCCAAAACTCAAGATTTTGCCCATGGTTAAAAGTGACTTAAAAGGACCCAAATGCTAACTTTGAGGGCTTAAAACGTGTTTGTTCACTGCGGGAAGAGATATAAACAACATTTAGAGTAAATTAATGTTCATGCGAGAACGTTGGATTTTTCATGCAAAATGATCGATGACCCGCGACCTGATGAAATTGCTCTGAGATGACCATAATGGTCCGTTTTGAAAATTTCCATCTTTCAACTAATTTTGATTTTCAGAGGTAGATGATCACTTTTGGAGCTGAAATGTGCATCTTAATATTCATTTTCATGCTTCTTGGGAGCCAACATTCAGGATTTGGCGCATGGTTAAAAGTGACTTAAAAGGACCCAAATGCTAACTTTGAGGGCTTAAAACGTGTTTGTTCACTGCGGAAAGAGATATAAACAACATTTAGAGTAAATTAATGTTCATGCGAGAACGTTGGATTTTTCATGCAAAACGATCGATGACCCCGCGACCTGATGAAATTGCTCTGAGATGACCAAAATGGTCCGTTTTGGAAATTTCCATCTTTCAACTAATTTCTACTTTCAGATGTGGATCTTCACTTTTGGAGCTAAAATGAGCATGTTTATAGTCATTTTCATGCTTCTAGGGAGCCAAAACTCAAGATTTTGCCCATGGTTAAAAGTGACTTAAAAGGACCTAAATGCTCACTTAGAGGGCTTAAACATGTTTATCCACTGCGGAAAGAGATATAAACAATATTTAGAGTAAATTAATGTTCATGTGAGAACGTTTGATTTTTCATGCAAAACGATCGATGACCTTTCATCGCGACCTGATGAAATTGCTCTGAGATGACCATAATGGTCAGTTTTGAAAATTTCCATCTTTCAACTAATTTTTACTTTCAGATGTGGTTCATCACTTTTGGAGCTAAAATGAGCATCTTAATATTCATTTTCATGCTTCTAGGGAGCCAAAATTCAGCATTTGGCCCATGGTTAAAAGTGACTTAAAAGGAACCAAATGCTAACTTTGAGGCCTTAAAACGTGTTTGTTCACCGCCGGAAGAGATATAAACAACATTTAGAGTAAATTAATGTTCATGCGAGAACGTTCGATTTTTCATGCAAAACGATCGATGGCCCGCGACCTGATGAAATTGCTCTGAGATGACCAAAATGGTCCGTTTTGGAAATTTCCATCTTTCAACTAATTTTTACTTTCAGATGTGGTTCTTCACTTTTGGAGCTAAAATGAGCATCTTAATATTCATTTTCATGCTTCTAGGGAGCCAAAATTCAGGATTTGGCGCATAGTTAAAAGTGACTTAAAAGGACCCAAATGCTAACTTTGAGGGCTTAAAACGTGTTTGTTCACTGCGGGAAGAGATATAAACAACATTTAGAATAAATTAATTTTCATGTGAGTACGTTGGATTTTTCATGCAAAATGATCGATGACCCGTGACCTGATGAAATTGCTCTGAGATGACCAAAATGGTCCGTTTTGAAAATTCCCATCTTTCAAATAAGTTTTACATTCAGATGTGGATCTTCACTTTTGGAGCTAAAATGAGCATGTTTATAGTCATTTTCATGCTTCTAGGGAGCCAAAACTCAAGATTTTGCCCATGGTTAAAAGTGACTTAAAAGGACCTAAATGCTCACTTAGAGGGCTTAAACATGTTTATCCACTGCGGAAAGAGATATAAACAATATTTAGAGTAAATTAATGTTCATGTGAGAACGTTTGATTTTTCATGCAAAACGATCGATGACCTTTCATCGCGACCTGATGAAATTGCTCTGAGATGACCATAATGGTCAGTTTTGAAAATTTCCATCTTTCAACTAATTTTTACTTTCAGATGTGGTTCATCACTTTTGGAGCTAAAATGAGCATCTTAATATTCATTTTCATGCTTCTAGGGAGCCAAAATTCAGCATTTGGCCCATGGTTAAAAGTGACTTAAAAGGAACCAAATGCTAACTTTGAGGCCTTAAAACGTGTTTGTTCACTGCGGGAAGAGATATAAACAACATTTAGAGTAAATTAATGTTCATGCGAGAACTTCGGATTTTTCATGCAAAATGATCGATGACCCGTGACCTGATAAAATTGCTCTGAGATGACCAAAATGGTCCGTTTTGAAAATTTCCATCTTTCAAATAAGTTTTACTTTCAGATGTGGATCTTCACTTTTGGAGCTAAAATGAGCATGTTTATAGTCATTTTCATGCTACTAGGGAGCCAAAACTCAAGATTTTGCCCATGGTTAAAAGTGACTTAAAAGGACCTAAATGCTCACTTAGAGGGCTTAAACATGTTTATTCACTGCGGAAAGAGATATAAACAATATTTAGAGTAAATTAATGTTCATGTGAGAACGTTCAATTTTTCATGCAAAACGATCGATGACTCGCGACCTGAGGAAATTGCTCTGAGATGACCATAATGGTCCGTTTTGGAAATTTCCATCTTTCAACTAATTTTTACTTTCAGAAGTGGTTCTTGACTTTTGGAGCTAAAATGAGTATCTTAATATTCATTTTCATGCTTCTAGGGAGCGAAAACTCAGGATTTGGCGCATGGTTAAAAGTGACTTAAAAGGACCCAAATGCTAACTTTGAGGGCTTAAAACGTGTTTGTTCACTGTGGGAAGAGATATAAACAACATTTAGAGTAAATTAATGTTCAAGCGAGAACGTTGGATTTTTCATGCAAAATGAAACGTGTTTGTTCACTGCGGGAAGAGATATAAACAACATTTAGAGTAAATTAATGTTCATGCGAGAACGTTGGATTTTTCATGCAAAATGAGCGATGACCCGCAACCTGATGAAATTGCTCTGAGATGACCAAAATGGTCCGTTTTGAAAATTTCCAACTTTCAACTAATTTTTACTTTCAGATGTGGATCTTCACTTTTGGAGCTAAAATGAGCATGTTTATAGTCATTTTCATGCTTCTAGGGAGCCAAAACTCAAGATTTTGCCCATGGTTAAAAGTGACTTAAAAGGACCCAAATGCTCACTTCGAGGGCTTAAAACATGTCTATTCACTGCGGGAAGAGATATAAACAATATTTAGAGTAAATTAATGTTCATGCAAGAACTTTGGATTTTTCATGGAAAATGATCGATGACCCGCGACCTGATGAAATTGCTCTGAGATGACCATAATGGTCCGTTTTGAAAATTTCCATCTTTCAACTAATTTTTACTTTCAGATGTGGGTCATCACTTTTGGAGCTAAAATTAGCATCTTAATATTCATTTTCATCCTTCTAGGTAGCCAAAATTCAGGATTTGGCGCATGGTAAAAGTGACCTAAAAGGACCCAAATGCTAACTTTGAGGGCTTAAAACGTGTTTGTTCACTGCGGGAAGAGATATAAACAACATTTATATTAAATTAATGTTCATGCGAGAACGTTGGATTTTTCATGCAAAATGATCGATGACCCGCGACCTGATGAAATTGCTCTGAGATGACCAAAATGGTCCGTTTTGGAAATTTCCATCTTTCAACTAATTTTGATTTTCAGAGGTAGATCAGCACTTTTCGAGTTAAAATAAGCATGTTTATAGTCATTTTCATGCTTTTAGGGAGCCAAAACTCAAGATTTTGCCCATGGTTAAAAGTGACTTAAAAGGACCCAAATGCTCACTTCATGGGCTTAAAACATGTTTATTCACTGCGGGAAGAGATATAAACAATATTTAGAGTAAATTAATGTTCATGCAAGAACTTTGGATTTTTCATGCAAAATGATCGATGACCCGCGACCTGATGAAATTGCTCTGAGATGACCAAAATGGTCCGTTTTGAAAATGTCCATCTTTCAACTAATTTTGATTTTCAGAGGTAGATCAGCACTTTTCGAGTTAAAATAAGCATGTTTATAGTCATTTTCATGCTTCTAGGGAGCCAAAACTCAAGATTTTGCCCATGGTTAAAAGTGACTTAAAAGGACCCAAATGCTCACTTCGAGGGCTTAAAACATGTCTATTCACTGCGGGAGGAGATATTAACAATATTTAGAGTAAATTAATGTTCATGCAAGAATTTTGGATTTTTCATGGAAAATGATCGATGACCCGCGACCTGATGAAATTGCTCTGAGATGACCATAATGGTCCGTTTTGAAAATTTCCATCTTTCAAATAATTTTTACTTTCAGATGTAGTTTATCACTTTTGGAGCTAAAATGAGCATCTTAATATTCATTTTCATGCTTCTAGGGAGCCAAAATTCAGGATTTGGCGCATGGTTAAAAGTGACTTAAAACGACCCAAAGGCTAACTTTGAGGGCTTAAAACATGTTTGTTCACTGCGGGAAGAGATATAAACAACATTTAGAGTAAATTAATGTTCATGCGAGAACTTTGGATTTTTCATGCATAATGATCGATGACCCGTGACCTGATAAATTTGCTCTGAGATGACCAAAATGGTCCGTTTTGAAAATTTCCATTTTTCAAATAAGTTTTACTTTCAGATGTGGATCTTCACTTTTGGAGCTAAAATGAGCATGTTTATAGTCATTTTCATGCTTCTAGGGAGCCAAAACTCAAGATTTTGCCCATGGTTAAAAGTGACTTAAAAGGACCTAAATGCTCACTTAGAGGGCTTAAACATGTTTATTCACTGCGGAAAGAGATATAAACAATATTTGGAGTAAATTAATGTTCATATGAGAACGTTCGATTTTTCATGCAAAACGATCGATGACCCGCGACCTGATGAAATTGCTCTGAGATGACCATAATGGTCCATTTTGAAAATTTCCATCTTTCAACTGATTTTTACTTTCAGATGTGGGTCATCACTTTTGGAGCTAAAATGAGCATGTTTATAGTCATTTTCATTCTTCTAGGGAGCCAAAACTCAAGATTTTGCCCATGGTTAAAAGTGACTTAAAAGGACTCAAATGCTCACTTCGAGGGCTTAAAACGTGTTTATTCACTGCGGGAAGAGATATAAACAACATTTAGAGTAAATTAATGTTCATGCGAGAACGTTCGATTTTTCATGCAAAACGATCGATGACTCGCGACCTGAGGAAATTGCTCTGAGATGACCATAATGGTCCGTTTTGGAAATTTCCATCTTTCAACTAATTTTTACTTTCAGAAGTGGTTCTTGACTTTTGGAGCTAAAATGAGTATCTTAACATTCATTTTCATGCTTCTAGGGAGCGAAAACTCAAGATTTTGCCCATGGTTAAAAGTGACTTAAAGGGACCCAAATGCTCACTTCAAGGGCTTAAAACATGTCTATTCACTGCGGGAAGAGATATAAACAATATTTAGAGTAAATTAATGTTCATGCAAGAATTTTGGATTTTTCATGGAAAATGATCGATGACCCGCGACCTGATGAAATTGCTCTGAGATGACCATAATGGTCCGTTTTGAAAATTTCCATCTTTCAACTAATTTTTACTTTCAGATGTGGGTCATCACTTTTGGAGCTAAAATGAGCATCTTAATATTAATTTTCATCCTTCTAGGTAGCTAAAATTCAGGATTTGGCGCATGGTAAAAGTGACCTAAAAGGACACAAATGCTAACTTTGAGGGCTTAAAACGTGTTTGTTCACTGCGGGAAGAGATATAAACAACATTTATATTAAATTAATGTTCATGCGAGAACGTTGGATTTTTCATGCAAAATGATCGATGACCCGCGACCTGATGAAATTGCTCTGAGATGACCAAAATGGTCTGTTTTGGAAATTTCCATCTTTCAACTAATTTTGATTTTCAGAGGTAGATCAGCACTTTTCGAGTTAAAATAAGCATGTTTATAGTCATTTTCATGCTTTTAGGGAGCCAAAACTCAAGATTTTGCCCATGGTTAAAAGTGACTTAAAAGGACCCAAATGCTCACTTCGAGGGCTTAAAACATGTTTATTCACTGTGGGAAGAGATATAAACAATATTTAGATTAAATTAATGTTCATGCAAGAACTTTGGATTTTTCATGCAAAATGATCGATGACCCGCGACCTGATGAAATTGCTCTGAGATGACCAAAATGGTCCGTTTTGAAAATGTCCATCTTTCAACTAATTTTTACTTTCAGATGTGGATCTTCACTTTTGGAGCTAAAATGAGCATGTTTATAGTCATTTTCATGCTTCTAGGGAGCCAAAACTCAAGATTTTGCCCATGGTTAAAAGTGACTTAAAAGGACCCAAATGCTCACTTCGAGGGCTTAAAATGTGTTTATTCACTGCGGGAAGAGATATAAACAACATTTAGAGTCAATTAATGTTCATGCGAGACAGTCGATTTTTCATGCAAAACGATCGATGACCCGCGACCTGATGAAATTGCTCTGAGATGACCATAATGGTCCGTTTTGAAAATTTCCATCTTTCAAATAATTTTTACTTTCAGATGTAGTTTATCACTTTTGGAGCTAAAATGAGCATCTTAATATTCATTTTCATGCTTCTAGGGAGCCAAAATTCAGGATTTGGCGCATGGTTAATAGTGACTTAAAAGGACCCAAAGGCTAACTTTGAGGGCTTAAAACGTGTTTGTTCACTGCGGGAAGAGATATAAACAACATTTAGAGTAAATTAATGTTCATGCGAGAACTTCGGATTTTTCATGCAAAATGATCGATGACCCGTGACCTGATAAAATTGCTCTGAGATGACCAAAATGGTCCGTTTTGAAAATTTCCATCTTTCAAATAAGTTTTACTTTCAGATGTGGATCTTCACTTTTGGAGCTAAAATGAGCATGTTTATAGTCATTTTCATGCTACTAGGGAGCCAAAACTCAAGATTTTGCCCATGGTTAAAAGTGACTTAAAAGGACCTAAATGCTCACTTAGAGGGCTTAAACATGTTTATTCACTGCGGAAAGAGATATAAACAATATTTAGAGTAAATTAATGTTCATGTGAGAACGTTCAATTTTTCATGCAAAACGATCGATGACTCGCGACCTGAGGAAATTGCTCTGAGATGACCATAATGGTCCGTTTTGGAAATTTCCATCTTTCAACTAATTTTTACTTTCAGAAGTGGTTCTTGACTTTTGGAGCTAAAATGAGTATCTTAATATTCATTATCATGCTTCTAGGGAGCGAAAACTCAGGATTTGGCGCATGGTTAAAAGTGACTTAAAAGGACCCAAATGCTAACTTTGAGGGCTTAAAACGTGTTTGTTCACTGTGGGAAGAGATATAAACAACATTTAGAGTAAATTAATGTTCAAGCGAGAACGTTGGATTTTTCATGCAAAATGAAACGTGTTTGTTCACTGCGGGAAGAGATATAAACAACATTTAGAGTAAATTAATGTTCATGCGAGAACGTTGGATTTTTCATGCAAAATGAGCGATGACCCGCAACCTGATGAAATTGCTCTGAGATGACCAAAATGGTCCGTTTTGAAAATTTCCAACTTTCAACTAATTTTTACTTTCAGATGTGGATCTTCACTTTTGGAGCTAAAATGAGCATGTTTATAGTCATTTTCATGCTTCTAGGGAGCCAAAACTCAAGATTTTGCCCATGGTTAAAAGTGACTTAAAAGGACCCAAATGCTCACTTCGAGGGCTTAAAACATGTCTATTCACTGCGGGAAGAGATATAAACAATATTTAGAGTAAATTAATGTTCATGCAAGAACTTTGGATTTTTCATGGAAAATGATCGATGACCCGCGACCTGATGAAATTGCTCTGAGATGACCATAATGGTCCGTTTTGAAAATTTCCATCTTTCAACTAATTTTTACTTTCAAATGTGGGTCATCACTTTTGGAGCTAAAATTAGCATCTTAATATTCATTTTCATCCTTCTAGGTAGCCAAAATTCAGGATTTGGCGCATGGTAAAAGTGACCTAAAAGGACCCAAATGCTAACTTTGAGGGCTTAAAACGTGTTTGTTCACTGCGGGAAGAGATATAAACAACATTTATATTAAATTAATGTTCATGCGAGAACGTTGGATTTTTCATGCAAAATGATCGATGACCCGCGACCTGATGAAATTGCTCTGAGATGACCAAAATGGTCCGTTTTGGAAATTTCCATCTTTCAACTAATTTTGATTTTCAGAGGTAGATCAGCACTTTTCGAGTTAAAATAAGCATGTTTATAGTCATTTTCATGCTTTTAGGGAGCCAAAACTCAAGATTTTGCCCATGGTTAAAAGTGACTTAAAAGGACCCAAATGCTCACTTCATGGGCTTAAAACATGTTTATTCACTGCGGGAAGAGATATAAACAATATTTAGAGTAAATTAATGTTCATGCAAGAACTTTGGATTTTTCATGCAAAATGATCGATGACCCGCGACCTCATGAAATTGCTCTGAATTACCAAAATGGTCCGTTTTGAAAATGTCCATCTTTCAACTAATTTTTACTTTCAGATGTGGATCTTCACTTTTGGAGCTAAAATGAGCATGTTTATAGTCATTTTCATGCTTCTAGGGAGCCAAAACTCAAGATTTTGCCCATGGTTAAAAGTGACTTAAAAGGACCCAAATGCTCACTTCGAGGGCTTAAAATGTGTTTATTCACTGCGGGAAGAGATATAAACAACATTTAGAGTCAATTAATGTTCATGCGAGACAGTCGATTTTTCATGCAAAACGATCGATGACCCGCGACCTGATGAAATTGCTCTGAGATGACCATAATGGTCCGTTTTGAAAATGTCCATCTTTCAAAGAATTTTTACTTTCAGATGTAGTTTATCACTTTTGGAGCTAAAATGAGCATCTTAATATTCATTTTCATGCTTCTAGGGAGCCAAAATTCAGGATTTGGCGCATGGTTAAAAGTGACTTAAAAGGACCCAAAGGCTAACTTTGAGGGCTTAAAACGTGTTTGTTCACTGCGGGAAGAGATATAAACAACATTTAGAGTAAATTAATGTTCATGCGAGAACTTTGGATTTTTCATGCAAAATGATCGATGACCCGTGACCTGATAAAATTGCTCTGAGATGACCAAAATGGTCCGTTTTGAAAATTGCCATCTTTCAAATAAGTTTTACTTTCAGATGTGGATCTTCACTTTTGGAGCTAAAATGAGTATGTTTATAGTCATTTTCATGCTTCTAGGGAGCCAAAACTCAAGATTTTGCCCATGGTTAAAAGTGACTTAAAAGGACCTAAATGCTCACTTAGAGGGCTTAAACATGTTTATTCACTGCAGAAAGAGATATAAACAATATTTAGAGTAAATTAATGTTCATGTGAGAACGTTCAATTTTTCATGCAAAACGATCGATGACCCGCGACCTGATGAAATTGCTCTGAGATGACCATAATGGTCCATTTTGAAAATTTCCATCTTTCAACTGATTTTTACTTTCAGATGTGGGTCATCACTTTTGGAGCTAAAATGAGCATGTTTATAGTCATTTTCATTCTTCTAGGGAGCGAAAACTCAGGATTTGGCGCATGGTTAAAAGTGACTTAAAAGAACCCAAATGCTAACTTTGAGGGCTTCAAACGTGTTTGTTCACTGCGGGAAGAGATATAAACAACATTTAGAGTAAATTAATGTTGATGTGAGTACATTGGATTTTTCATGCAAAATGATCGATGACCCGTGACCTGATAAAAAATTGCTCTGAGATGACCAAAATGGTCCGTTTTGAAAATGTCCATCTTTCAACTAATTTTTACTTTCAGATGTGGTTCTTCACTTTTGGAGCTAAAATGAGCATCTTAATATTCATTTTCATGCTTCTAGGGAGCCAAAATTCAGCATTTGGCCCATGGTTAAAAGTGACTTAAAAGGAACCAAATGCTAACTTTGAGGCCTTAAAACGTGTTTATTCACTGCGGGAAGAGATATAAACAATATTTAGAGTAAATTAATGTTCATGCAAGAACTTTGGATTTTTCATGCAAAATGATCGATGACCCGCGACCTGATGAAATTGCTCTGAGATGACCATAATGGTCCGTTTTTAAAATTTCCATCTTTCAACTAATTTTTACTTTCAGATGTGGGTCATCACTTTTGGAGCTAAAATGAGGATCTTAATATTCATTTTCATGCTTTTAGGGAGCCAAAATTCAGGATTTGGCGCATGGTTAAAAGTGACTTAAAAGGACCCAAATGCTCACTTCGAGGGCTTAAAACGTGTTTATTCACTGCAGAAAGAGATATAAACAACATTTAGAGTAAATTAATGTTAATGCGAGAACGTTCAATTTTTCATGCAAAACGATCGATGACCCGCGACCTGATGAAATTGCTCTGAGATGACCATAATGGTACGTTTTGAAAATTTCCATCTTTCAACTAATTTTTACTTTCAGATGTGGGTCATCACTTTTGGAGCTAAAATGAGCATCTTAATATTCATTTTCATCCTTCTAGGGAGCCAAAATTCAGGATTTGGCGCGTGGTTAAAAGTGACTTAAAAGGACCCAAATGCTAACTTTGAGGGCTTAAAACGTGTTTGTTCACTGCGGGAAGAGATATAAACAACATTTAGAGTAAATTAATGTTCATGCGAGAACGTTGGATTTTTCATGCAAAATGATCGATGACCCGCAACCTGATGAAATTGCTCTGAGATGACCAAAATGGTCCGTTTTGAAAATTTCCAACTTTCAACTAATTTTTACTTTCAGATGTGGATCTTCACTTTTGGAGCTAAAATGAGCATGTTTATAGTCATTTTCATGCTTCTAGGGAGCCAAAACTCAAGATTTTGCCCATGGTTAAAAGTGACTTAAAAGGACCCAAATGCTCACTTCGAGGGCTTAAAACATGTCTATTCACTGCGGGAAGAGATATTAACAATATTTAGAGTAAATTAATGTTCATGCAAGAACTTTGGATTTTTCATGGAAAATGATCGATGACCCGCGACCTGATGAAATTGCTCTGAGATGACCATTATGGTCCGTTTTGAAAATTTCCATCTTTCAAATAATTTTTACTTTCAGATGTAGTTTATCACTTTTGGAGCTAAAATGAGCATCTTAATATTCATTTTCATGCTTCTAGGGAGCCAAAATTCAGGATTTGGCGCATGGTTAAAAGTGACTTAAAAGAACCCAAATGCTAACTTTGAGGGCTTCAAACGTGTTTGTTCACTGCGGGATGAGATATAAACAACATTTAGAGTAAATTAATGTTCATGTGAGTACGTTGGATTTTTCATGCAAAATGATCGATGACCCGTGACCTGATGAAATTGCTCTGAGATGACCAAAATGGTCCGTTTTGAAAATGTCCATCTTTCAACTAATTTTTACTTTCAGATGTGGATCTTCACTTTTGGAGCTAAAATGAGCATGTTTATAGTCATTTTCATGCTTCTAGGGAGCCAAAACTCAAGATTTTGCCCATGGTTAAAAGTGACTTAAAAGGACACAAATGCTCACTTCGAGGGCTTAAAATGTGTTTATTCACTGCGGGAAGAGATATAAACAACATTTAGAGTCAATTAATGTTCATGCGAGACAGTCGATTTTTCATGCAAAACGATCGATGACCCGCGACCTGATGAAATTGCTCTGAGATGACCATAATGGTCCGTTTTGAAAATTTCCATCTTTCAACTAATTTTTACTTTCAGATGTGAGTCATCACTTTTGGAGCTAAAATGAGCATCTTAATATTAATTTTCATCCTTCTAGGTAGCCAAAATTCAGGATTTGGCGCAGGGTAAAAGTGACCTAAAAGGACCCAAATGCTAACTTTGAGGGCTTAAAACGTGTTTGTTCACTGCGGGAAGAGATATAAACAACATTTATATTAAATTAATGTTCATGGGAGAACGTTGGATTTTTCATGCAAAATGATCGATGACCCGCGACCTGATGAAATTGCTCTGAGATGACCAAAATGGTCCGTTTTGAAAATGTCCATCTTTCAACTAATTTTGATTTTCAGAGGTAGATCAGCACTTTTCGAGTTAAAATAAGCATGTTTATAGTCATTTTCATGCTTCTAGGGAGCCAAAACTCAAGATTTTGCCCATGGTTAAAAGTGACTTAAAAGGACCCAAATGCTCACTTCGAGGGCTTAAAACATGTCTATTCACTGCGGGAGGAGATATTAACAATATTTAGAGTAAATTAATGTTCATGCAAGAATTTTGGATTTTTCATGGAAAATGATCGATGACCCGCGACCTGATGAAATTGCTCTGAGATGACCATAATGGTCCGTTTTGAAAATTTCCATCTTTCAAATAATTTTTACTTTCAGATGTAGTTTATCACTTTTGGAGCTAAAATGAGCATCTTAATATTCATTTTCATGCTTCTAGGGAGCCAAAATTCAGGATTTGGCGCATGGTTAAAAGTGACTTAAAACGACCCAAAGGCTAACTTTGAGGGCTTAAAACATGTTTGTTCACTGCGGGAAGAGATATAAACAACATTTAGAGTAAATTAATGTTCATGCGAGAACTTTGGATTTTTCATGCATAATGATCGATGACCCGTGACCTGATAAATTTGCTCTGAGATGACCAAAATGGTCCGTTTTGAAAATTTCCATTTTTCAAATAAGTTTTACTTTCAGATGTGGATCTTCACTTTTGGAGCTAAAATGAGCATGTTTATAGTCATTTTCATGCTTCTAGGGAGCCAAAACTCAAGATTTTGCCCATGGTTAAAAGTGACTTAAAAGGACCTAAATGCTCACTTAGAGGGCTTAAACATGTTTATTCACTGCGGAAAGAGATATAAACAATATTTGGAGTAAATTAATGTTCATATGAGAACGTTCGATTTTTCATGCAAAACGATCGATGACCCGCGACCTGATGAAATTGCTCTGAGATGACCATAATGGTCCATTTTGAAAATTTCCATCTTTCAACTGATTTTTACTTTCAGATGTGGGTCATCACTTTTGGAGCTAAAATGAGCATGTTTATAGTCATTTTCATTCTTCTAGGGAGCCAAAACTCAAGATTTTGCCCATGGTTAAAAGTGACTTAAAAGGACTCAAATGCTCACTTCGAGGGCTTAAAACGTGTTTATTCACTGCGGGAAGAGATATAAACAACATTTAGAGTAAATTAATGTTCATGCGAGAACGTTCGATTTTTCATGCAAAACGATCGATGACTCGCGACCTGAGGAAATTGCTCTGAGATGACCATAATGGTCCGTTTTGGAAATTTCCATCTTTCAACTAATTTTTACTTTCAGAAGTGGTTCTTGACTTTTGGAGCTAAAATGAGTATCTTAACATTCATTTTCATGCTTCTAGGGAGCGAAAACTCAAGATTTTGCCCATGGTTAAAAGTGACTTAAAGGGACCCAAATGCTCACTTCAAGGGCTTAAAACATGTCTATTCACTGCGGGAAGAGATATAAACAATATTTAGAGTAAATTAATGTTCATGCAAGAATTTTGGATTTTTCATGGAAAATGATCGATGACCCGCGACCTGATGAAATTGCTCTGAGATGACCATAATGGTCCGTTTTGAAAATTTCCATCTTTCAACTAATTTTTACTTTCAGATGTGGGTCATCACTTTTGGAGCTAAAATGAGCATCTTAATATTAATTTTCATCCTTCTAGGTAGCTAAAATTCAGGATTTGGCGCATGGTAAAAGTGACCTAAAAGGACACAAATGCTAACTTTGAGGGCTTAAAACGTGTTTGTTCACTGCGGGAAGAGATATAAACAACATTTATATTAAATTAATGTTCATGCGAGAACGTTGGATTTTTCATGCAAAATGATCGATGACCCGCGACCTGATGAAATTGCTCTGAGATGACCAAAATGGTCTGTTTTGGAAATTTCCATCTTTCAACTAATTTTGATTTTCAGAGGTAGATCAGCACTTTTCGAGTTAAAATAAGCATGTTTATAGTCATTTTCATGCTTTTAGGGAGCCAAAACTCAAGATTTTGCCCATGGTTAAAAGTGACTTAAAAGGACCCAAATGCTCACTTCGAGGGCTTAAAACATGTTTATTCACTGTGGGAAGAGATATAAACAATATTTAGATTAAATTAATGTTCATGCAAGAACTTTGGATTTTTCATGCAAAATGATCGATGACCCGCGACCTGATGAAATTGCTCTGAGATGACCAAAATGGTCCGTTTTGAAAATGTCCATCTTTCAACTAATTTTTACTTTCAGATGTGGATCTTCACTTTTGGAGCTAAAATGAGCATGTTTATAGTCATTTTCATGCTTCTAGGGAGCCAAAACTCAAGATTTTGCCCATGGTTAAAAGTGACTTAAAAGGACCCAAATGCTCACTTCGAGGGCTTAAAATGTGTTTATTCACTGCGGGAAGAGATATAAACAACATTTAGAGTCAATTAATGTTCATGCGAGACAGTCGATTTTTCATGCAAAACGATCGATGACCCGCGACCTGATGAAATTGCTCTGAGATGACCATAATGGTCCGTTTTGAAAATTTCCATCTTTCAAATAATTTTTACTTTCAGATGTAGTTTATCACTTTTGGAGCTAAAATGAGCATCTTAATATTCATTTTCATGCTTCTAGGGAGCCAAAATTCAGGATTTGGCGCATGGTTAATAGTGACTTAAAAGGACCCAAAGGCTAACTTTGAGGGCTTAAAACGTGTTTGTTCACTGCGGGAAGAGATATAAACAACATTTAGAGTAAATTAATGTTCATGCGAGAACTTCGGATTTTTCATGCAAAATGATCGATGACCCGTGACCTGATAAAATTGCTCTGAGATGACCAAAATGGTCCGTTTTGAAAATTTCCATCTTTCAAATAAGTTTTACTTTCAGATGTGGATCTTCACTTTTGGAGCTAAAATGAGCATGTTTATAGTCATTTTCATGCTACTAGGGAGCCAAAACTCAAGATTTTGCCCATGGTTAAAAGTGACTTAAAAGGACCTAAATGCTCACTTAGAGGGCTTAAACATGTTTATTCACTGCGGAAAGAGATATAAACAATATTTAGAGTAAATTAATGTTCATGTGAGAACGTTCAATTTTTCATGCAAAACGATCGATGACTCGCGACCTGAGGAAATTGCTCTGAGATGACCATAATGGTCCGTTTTGGAAATTTCCATCTTTCAACTAATTTTTACTTTCAGAAGTGGTTCTTGACTTTTGGAGCTAAAATGAGTATCTTAATATTCATTATCATGCTTCTAGGGAGCGAAAACTCAGGATTTGGCGCATGGTTAAAAGTGACTTAAAAGGACCCAAATGCTAACTTTGAGGGCTTAAAACGTGTTTGTTCACTGTGGGAAGAGATATAAACAACATTTAGAGTAAATTAATGTTCAAGCGAGAACGTTGGATTTTTCATGCAAAATGAAACGTGTTTGTTCACTGCGGGAAGAGATATAAACAACATTTAGAGTAAATTAATGTTCATGCGAGAACGTTGGATTTTTCATGCAAAATGAGCGATGACCCGCAACCTGATGAAATTGCTCTGAGATGACCAAAATGGTCCGTTTTGAAAATTTCCAACTTTCAACTAATTTTTACTTTCAGATGTGGATCTTCACTTTTGGAGCTAAAATGAGCATGTTTATAGTCATTTTCATGCTTCTAGGGAGCCAAAACTCAAGATTTTGCCCATGGTTAAAAGTGACTTAAAAGGACCCAAATGCTCACTTCGAGGGCTTAAAACATGTCTATTCACTGCGGGAAGAGATATAAACAATATTTAGAGTAAATTAATGTTCATGCAAGAACTTTGGATTTTTCATGGAAAATGATCGATGACCCGCGACCTGATGAAATTGCTCTGAGATGACCATAATGGTCCGTTTTGAAAATTTCCATCTTTCAACTAATTTTTACTTTCAGATGTGGGTCATCACTTTTGGAGCTAAAATTAGCATCTTAATATTCATTTTCATCCTTCTAGGTAGCCAAAATTCAGGATTTGGCGCATGGTAAAAGTGACCTAAAAGGACCCAAATGCTAACTTTGAGGGCTTAAAACGTGTTTGTTCACTGCGGGAAGAGATATAAACAACATTTATATTAAATTAATGTTCATGCGAGAACGTTGGATTTTTCATGCAAAATGATCGATGACCCGCGACCTGATGAAATTGCTCTGAGATGACCAAAATGGTCCGTTTTGGAAATTTCCATCTTTCAACTAATTTTGATTTTCAGAGGTAGATCAGCACTTTTCGAGTTAAAATAAGCATGTTTATAGTCATTTTCATGCTTTTAGGGAGCCAAAACTCAAGATTTTGCCCATGGTTAAAAGTGACTTAAAAGGACCCAAATGCTCACTTCATGGGCTTAAAACATGTTTATTCACTGCGGGAAGAGATATAAACAATATTTAGAGTAAATTAATGTTCATGCAAGAACTTTGGATTTTTCATGCAAAATGATCGATGACCCGCGACCTGATGAAATTGCTCTGAGATTACCAAAATGGTCCGTTTTGAAAATGTCCATCTTTCAACTAATTTTTACTTTCAGATGTGGATCTTCACTTTTGGAGCTAAAATGAGCATGTTTATAGTCATTTTCATGCTTCTAGGGAGCCAAAACTCAAGATTTTGCCCATGGTTAAAAGTGACTTAAAAGGACCCAAATGCTCACTTCGAGGGCTTAAAATGTGTTTATTCACTGCGGGAAGAGATATAAACAACATTTAGAGTCAATTAATGTTCATGCGAGACAGTCGATTTTTCATGCAAAACGATCGATGACCCGCGACCTGATGAAATTGCTCTGAGATGACCATAATGGTCCGTTTTGAAAATGTCCATCTTTCAAAGAATTTTTACTTTCAGATGTAGTTTATCACTTTTGGAGCTAAAATGAGCATCTTAATATTCATTTTCATGCTTCTAGGGAGCCAAAATTCAGGATTTGGCGCATGGTTAAAAGTGACTTAAAAGGACCCAAAGGCTAACTTTGAGGGCTTAAAACGTGTTTGTTCACTGCGGGAAGAGATATAAACAACATTTAGAGTAAATTAATGTTCATGCGAGAACTTTGGATTTTTCATGCAAAATGATCGATGACCCGTGACCTGATAAAATTGCTCTGAGATGACCAAAATGGTCCGTTTTGAAAATTGCCATCTTTCAAATAAGTTTTACTTTCAGATGTGGATCTTCACTTTTGGAGCTAAAATGAGTATGTTTATAGTCATTTTCATGCTTCTAGGGAGCCAAAACTCAAGATTTTGCCCATGGTTAAAAGTGACTTAAAAGGACCTAAATGCTCACTTAGAGGGCTTAAACATGTTTATTCACTGCAGAAAGAGATATAAACAATATTTAGAGTAAATTAATGTTCATGTGAGAACGTTCAATTTTTCATGCAAAACGATCGATGACCCGCGACCTGATGAAATTGCTCTGAGATGACCATAATGGTCCATTTTGAAAATTTCCATCTTTCAACTGATTTTTACTTTCAGATGTGGGTCATCACTTTTGGAGCTAAAATGAGCATGTTTATAGTCATTTTCATTCTTCTAGGGAGCGAAAACTCAGGATTTGGCGCATGGTTAAAAGTGACTTAAAAGAACCCAAATGCTAACTTTGAGGGCTTCAAACGTGTTTGTTCACTGCGGGAAGAGATATAAACAACATTTAGAGTAAATTAATGTTGATGTGAGTACATTGGATTTTTCATGCAAAATGATCGATGACCCGTGACCTGATAAAAAATTGCTCTGAGATGACCAAAATGGTCCGTTTTGAAAATGTCCATCTTTCAACTAATTTTTACTTTCAGATGTGGTTCTTCACTTTTGGAGCTAAAATGAGCATCTTAATATTCATTTTCATGCTTCTAGGGAGCCAAAATTCAGCATTTGGCCCATGGTTAAAAGTGACTTAAAAGGAACCAAATGCTAACTTTGAGGCCTTAAAACGTGTTTATTCACTGCGGGAAGAGATATAAACAATATTTAGAGTAAATTAATGTTCATGCAAGAACTTTGGATTTTTCATGCAAAATGATCGATGACCCGCGACCTGATGAAATTGCTCTGAGATGACCATAATGGTCCGTTTTTAAAATTTCCATCTTTCAACTAATTTTTACTTTCAGATGTGGGTCATCACTTTTGGAGCTAAAATGAGGATCTTAATATTCATTTTCATGCTTTTAGGGAGCCAAAATTCAGGATTTGGCGCATGGTTAAAAGTGACTTAAAAGGACCCAAATGCTCACTTCGAGGGCTTAAAACGTGTTTATTCACTGCAGAAAGAGATATAAACAACATTTAGAGTAAATTAATGTTAATGCGAGAACGTTCAATTTTTCATGCAAAACGATCGATGACCCGCGACCTGATGAAATTGCTCTGAGATGACCATAATGGTACGTTTTGAAAATTTCCATCTTTCAACTAATTTTTACTTTCAGATGTGGGTCATCACTTTTGGAGCTAAAATGAGCATCTTAATATTCATTTTCATCCTTCTAGGGAGCCAAAATTCAGGATTTGGCGCGTGGTTAAAAGTGACTTAAAAGGACCCAAATGCTAACTTTGAGGGCTTAAAACGTGTTTGTTCACTGCGGGAAGAGATATAAACAACATTTAGAGTAAATTAATGTTCATGCGAGAACGTTGGATTTTTCATGCAAAATGATCGATGACCCGCAACCTGATGAAATTGCTCTGAGATGACCAAAATGGTCCGTTTTGAAAATTTCCAACTTTCAACTAATTTTTACTTTCAGATGTGGATCTTCACTTTTGGAGCTAAAATGAGCATGTTTATAGTCATTTTCATGCTTCTAGGGAGCCAAAACTCAAGATTTTGCCCATGGTTAAAAGTGACTTAAAAGGACCCAAATGCTCACTTCGAGGGCTTAAAACATGTCTATTCACTGCGGGAAGAGATATTAACAATATTTAGAGTAAATTAATGTTCATGCAAGAACTTTGGATTTTTCATGGAAAATGATCGATGACCCGCGACCTGATGAAATTGCTCTGAGATGACCATTATGGTCCGTTTTGAAAATTTCCATCTTTCAAATAATTTTTACTTTCAGATGTAGTTTATCACTTTTGGAGCTAAAATGAGCATCTTAATATTCATTTTCATGCTTCTAGGGAGCCAAAATTCAGGATTTGGCGCATGGTTAAAAGTGACTTAAAAGAACCCAAATGCTAACTTTGAGGGCTTCAAACGTGTTTGTTCACTGCGGGATGAGATATAAACAACATTTAGAGTAAATTAATGTTCATGTGAGTACGTTGGATTTTTCATGCAAAATGATCGATGACCCGTGACCTGATGAAATTGCTCTGAGATGACCAAAATGGTCCGTTTTGAAAATGTCCATCTTTCAACTAATTTTTACTTTCAGATGTGGATCTTCACTTTTGGAGCTAAAATGAGCATGTTTATAGTCATTTTCATGCTTCTAGGGAGCCAAAACTCAAGATTTTGCCCATGGTTAAAAGTGACTTAAAAGGACACAAATGCTCACTTCGAGGGCTTAAAATGTGTTTATTCACTGCGGGAAGAGATATAAACAACATTTAGAGTCAATTAATGTTCATGCGAGACAGTCGATTTTTCATGCAAAACGATCGATGACCCGCGACCTGATGAAATTGCTCTGAGATGACCATAATGGTCCGTTTTGAAAATTTCCATCTTTCAACTAATTTTTACTTTCAGATGTGGGTCATCACTTTTGGAGCTAAAATGAGCATCTTAATATTAATTTTCATCCTTCTAGGTAGCCAAAATTCAGGATTTGGCGCAGGGTAAAAGTGACCTAAAAGGACCCAAATGCTAACTTTGAGGGCTTAAAACGTGTTTGTTCACTGCGGGAAGAGATATAAACAACATTTATATTAAATTAATGTTCATGGGAGAACGTTGGATTTTTCATGCAAAATGATCGATGACCCGCGACCTGATGAAATTGCTCTGAGATGACCAAAATGGTCCGTTTTGGAAATTTCCATCTTTCAACTAATTTTGATTTTCAGAGGTAGATCAGCACTTTTCGAGTTAAAATAAGCATGTTTATAGTCATTTTCATGCTTTTAGGGAGCCAAAACTCAAGATTTTGCCCATGGTTAAAAGTGACTTAAAAGGACCCAAATGCTCACTTCGAGGGCTTAAAACATGTTTATTCACTGTGGGAAGAGATATAAACAATATTTAGATTAAATTAATGTTCATGCAAGAACTTTGGATTTTTCATGCAAAATGATCGATGACCCGCGACCTGATGAAATTGCTCTGAGATGACCAAAATGGTCCGTTTTGAAAATGTCCATCTTTCAACTAATTTTTACTTTCAGATGTGGATCTTCACTTTTGGAGCTAAAATGAGCATGTTTATAGTCATTTTCATGCTTCTAGGGAGCCAAAACTCAAGATTTTGCCCATGGTTAAAAGTGACTTAAAAGGACCCAAATGCTCACTTCGAGGGCTTAAAATGTGTTTATTCACTGCGGGAAGAGATATAAACAACATTTAGAGTCAATTAATGTTCATGCGAGACAATCGATTTTTCATGCAAAACGATCGATGACCCGCGACCTGATGAAATTGCTCTGAGATGACCATAATGGTCCGTTTTGAAAATTTCCATCTTTCAAATAATTTTTACTTTCAGATGTAGTTTATCACTTTTGGAGCTAAAATGAGCATCTTAATATTCATTTTCATGCTTCTAGGGAGCCAAAATTCAGGATTTGGCGCATGGTTAATAGTGACTTAAAAGGACCCAAAGGCTAACTTTGAGGGCTTAAAACGTGTTTGTTCACTGCGGGAAGAGATATAAACAACATTTAGAGTAAATTAATGTTCATGCGAGAACTTCAGATTTTTCATGCAAAATGATCGATGACCCGTGACCTGATAAAATTGCTCTGAGATGACCAAAATGGTCCGTTTTGAAAATTTCCATCTTTCAAATAAGTTTTACTTTCAGATGTGGATCTTCACTTTTGGAGCTAAAATGAGCATGTTTATAGTCATTTTCATGCTTCTAGGGAGCCAAAACTCAAGATTTTGCCCATGGTTAAAAGTGACTTAAAAGGACCTAAATGCTCACTTAGAGGGCTTAAACATGTTTATTCACTGCGGAAAGAGATATAAACAATATTTAGAGTAAATTAATGTTCATGTGAGAACGTTCAATTTTTCATGCAAAACGATCGATGACTCGCTACCTGAGGAAATTGCTCTGAGATGACCATAATGGTCCGTTTTGGAAATTTCCATCTTTCAACTAATTTTTACTTTCAGAAGTGGTTCTTGACTTTTGGAGCTAAAATGAGTATCTTAATATTCATTTTCATGCTTCTAGGGAGCGAAAACTCAGGATTTGGCGCATGGTTAAAAGTGACTTAAAAGGACCCAAATGCTAACTTTGAGGGCTTAAAACGTGTTTGTTCACTGCGGGAAGAGATATAAACAACATTTAGAGTAAATTAATGTTCAAGCGAGAACGTTGGATTTTTCATGCAAAATGAAACGTGTTTGTTCACTGCGGGAAGAGATATAAACAACATTTAGAGTAAATTAATGTTCATGCGAGAACGTTGGATTTTTCATGCAAAATGAGCGATGACCCGCAACCTGATGAAATTGCTCTGAGATGACCAAAATGGTCCGTTTTTAAAATTTCCATCTTTCAACTAATTTTTACTTTCAGATGTGGGTCATCACTTTTGGAGCTAAAATGAGGATCTTAATATTCATTTTCATGCTTTTAGGGAGCCAAAATTCAGGATTTGGCGCATGGTTAAAAGTGACTTAAAAGGACCCAAATGCTCACTTCGAGGGCTTAAAACGTGTTTATTCACTGCAGAAAGAGATATAAACAACATTTAGAGTAAATTAATGTTAATGCGAGAACGTTCAATTTTTCATGCAAAACGATCGATGACCCGCGACCTGATGAAATTGCTCTGAGATGACCATAATGGTACGTTTTGAAAATTTCCATCTTTCAACTAATTTTTACTTTCAGATGTGGGTCATCACTTTTGGAGCTAAAATGAGCATCTTAATATTCATTTTCATCCTTCTAGGGAGCCAAAATTCAGGATTTGGCGCGTGGTTAAAAGTGACTTAAAAGGACCCAAATGCTAACTTTGAGGGCTTAAAACGTGTTTGTTCACTGCGGGAAGAGATATAAACAACATTTAGAGTAAATTAATGTTCATGCGAGAACGTTGGATTTTTCATGCAAAATGATCGATGACCCGCAACCTGATGAAATTGCTCTGAGATGACCAAAATGGTCCGTTTTGAAAATTTCCAACTTTCAACTAATTTTTACTTTCAGATGTGGATCTTCACTTTTGGAGCTAAAATGAGCATGTTTATAGTCATTTTCATGCTTCTAGGGAGCCAAAACTCAAGATTTTGCCCATGGTTAAAAGTGACTTAAAAGGACCCAAATGCTCACTTCGAGGGCTTAAAACATGTCTATTCACTGCGGGAAGAGATATTAACAATATTTAGAGTAAATTAATGTTCATGCAAGAACTTTGGATTTTTCATGGAAAATGATCGATGACCCGCGACCTGATGAAATTGCTCTGAGATGACCATTATGGTCCGTTTTGAAAATTTCCATCTTTCAAATAATTTTTACTTTCAGATGTAGTTTATCACTTTTGGAGCTAAAATGAGCATCTTAATATTCATTTTCATGCTTCTAGGGAGCCAAAATTCAGGATTTGGCGCATGGTTAAAAGTGACTTAAAAGAACCCAAATGCTAACTTTGAGGGCTTCAAACGTGTTTGTTCACTGCGGGATGAGATATAAACAACATTTAGAGTAAATTAATGTTCATGTGAGTACGTTGGATTTTTCATGCAAAATGATCGATGACCCGTGACCTGATGAAATTGCTCTGAGATGACCAAAATGGTCCGTTTTGAAAATGTCCATCTTTCAACTAATTTTTACTTTCAGATGTGGATCTTCACTTTTGGAGCTAAAATGAGCATGTTTATAGTCATTTTCATGCTTCTAGGGAGCCAAAACTCAAGATTTTGCCCATGGTTAAAAGTGACTTAAAAGGACACAAATGCTCACTTCGAGGGCTTAAAATGTGTTTATTCACTGCGGGAAGAGATATAAACAACATTTAGAGTCAATTAATGTTCATGCGAGACAGTCGATTTTTCATGCAAAACGATCGATGACCCGCGACCTGATGAAATTGCTCTGAGATGACCATAATGGTCCGTTTTGAAAATTTCCATCTTTCAACTAATTTTTACTTTCAGATGTGGGTCATCACTTTTGGAGCTAAAATGAGCATCTTAATATTAATTTTCATCCTTCTAGGTAGCCAAAATTCAGGATTTGGCGCAGGGTAAAAGTGACCTAAAAGGACCCAAATGCTAACTTTGAGGGCTTAAAACGTGTTTGTTCACTGCGGGAAGAGATATAAACAACATTTATATTAAATTAATGTTCATGGGAGAACGTTGGATTTTTCATGCAAAATGATCGATGACCCGCGACCTGATGAAATTGCTCTGAGATGACCAAAATGGTCCGTTTTGGAAATTTCCATCTTTCAACTAATTTTGATTTTCAGAGGTAGATCAGCACTTTTCGAGTTAAAATAAGCATGTTTATAGTCATTTTCATGCTTTTAGGGAGCCAAAACTCAAGATTTTGCCCATGGTTAAAAGTGACTTAAAAGGACCCAAATGCTCACTTCGAGGGCTTAAAACATGTTTATTCACTGTGGGAAGAGATATAAACAATATTTAGATTAAATTAATGTTCATGCAAGAACTTTGGATTTTTCATGCAAAATGATCGATGACCCGCGACCTGATGAAATTGCTCTGAGATGACCAAAATGGTCCGTTTTGAAAATGTCCATCTTTCAACTAATTTTTACTTTCAGATGTGGATCTTCACTTTTGGAGCTAAAATGAGCATGTTTATAGTCATTTTCATGCTTCTAGGGAGCCAAAACTCAAGATTTTGCCCATGGTTAAAAGTGACTTAAAAGGACCCAAATGCTCACTTCGAGGGCTTAAAATGTGTTTATTCACTGCGGGAAGAGATATAAACAACATTTAGAGTCAATTAATGTTCATGCGAGACAATCGATTTTTCATGCAAAACGATCGATGACCCGCGACCTGATGAAATTGCTCTGAGATGACCATAATGGTCCGTTTTGAAAATTTCCATCTTTCAAATAATTTTTACTTTCAGATGTAGTTTATCACTTTTGGAGCTAAAATGAGCATCTTAATATTCATTTTCATGCTTCTAGGGAGCCAAAATTCAGGATTTGGCGCATGGTTAATAGTGACTTAAAAGGACCCAAAGGCTAACTTTGAGGGCTTAAAACGTGTTTGTTCACTGCGGGAAGAGATATAAACAACATTTAGAGTAAATTAATGTTCATGCGAGAACTTCAGATTTTTCATGCAAAATGATCGATGACCCGTGACCTGATAAAATTGCTCTGAGATGACCAAAATGGTCCGTTTTGAAAATTTCCATCTTTCAAATAAGTTTTACTTTCAGATGTGGATCTTCACTTTTGGAGCTAAAATGAGCATGTTTATAGTCATTTTCATGCTTCTAGGGAGCCAAAACTCAAGATTTTGCCCATGGTTAAAAGTGACTTAAAAGGACCTAAATGCTCACTTAGAGGGCTTAAACATGTTTATTCACTGCGGAAAGAGATATAAACAATATTTAGAGTAAATTAATGTTCATGTGAGAACGTTCAATTTTTCATGCAAAACGATCGATGACTCGCTACCTGAGGAAATTGCTCTGAGATGACCATAATGGTCCGTTTTGGAAATTTCCATCTTTCAACTAATTTTTACTTTCAGAAGTGGTTCTTGACTTTTGGAGCTAAAATGAGTATCTTAATATTCATTTTCATGCTTCTAGGGAGCGAAAACTCAGGATTTGGCGCATGGTTAAAAGTGACTTAAAAGGACCCAAATGCTAACTTTGAGGGCTTAAAACGTGTTTGTTCACTGCGGGAAGAGATATAAACAACATTTAGAGTAAATTAATGTTCAAGCGAGAACGTTGGATTTTTCATGCAAAATGAAACGTGTTTGTTCACTGCGGGAAGAGATATAAACAACATTTAGAGTAAATTAATGTTCATGCGAGAACGTTGGATTTTTCATGCAAAATGAGCGATGACCCGCAACCTGATGAAATTGCTCTGAGATGACCAAAATGGTCCGTTTTGAAAATTTCCAACTTTCAACTAATTTTTACTTTCAGATGTGGATCTTCACTTTTGGAGCTAAAATGAGCATGTTTATAGTCATTTTCATGCTTCTAGGGAGCCAAAACTCAAGATTTTGCCCATGGTTAAAAGTGACTTAAAAGGACCCAAATGCTCACTTCGAGGGCTTAAAACATGTCTATTCACTGCGGGAAGAGATATAAACAATATTTAGAGTAAATTAATGTTCATGCAAGAACTTTGGATTTTTCATGGAAAATGATCGATGACCCGCGACCTGATGAAATTGCTCTGAGATGACCATAATGGTCCGTTTTGAAAATTTCCATCTTTCAACTAATTTTTACTTTCAGATGTGGGTCATCACTTTTGGAGCTAAAATTAGCATCTTAATATTCATTTTCATCCTTCTAGGTAGCCAAAATTCAGGATTTGGCGCATGGTAAAAGTGACCTAAAAGGACCCAAATGCTAACTTTGAGGGCTTAAAACGTGTTTGTTCACTGCGGGAAGAGATATAAACAACATTTATATTAAATTAATGTTCATGCGAGAACGTTGGATTTTTCATGCAAAATGATCGATGACCCGCGACCTGATGAAATTGCTCTGAGATGACCAAAATGGTCCGTTTTGGAAATTTCCATCTTTCAACTAATTTTGATTTTCAGAGGTAGATCAGCACTTTTCGAGTTAAAATAAGCATGTTTATAGTCATTTTCATGCTTTTAGGGAGCCAAAACTCAAGATTTTGCCCATGGTTAAAAGTGACTTAAAAGGACCTAAATGCTCACTTCATGGGCTTAAAACATGTTTATTCACTGCGGGAAGAGATATAAACAATATTTAGAGTAAATTAATGTTCATGCAAGAACTTTGGATTTGTCATGCAAAATGATCGATGACCCGCGACCTGATGAAATTGCTCTGAGATTACCAAAATGGTCCGTTTTGAAAATGTCCATCTTTCAACTAATTTTTACTTTCAGATGTGGATCTTCACTTTTGGAGCTAAAATGAGCATGTTTATAGTCATTTTCATGCTTCTAGGGAGCCAAAACTCAAGATTTTGCCCATGGTTAAAAGTGACTTAAAAGGACCCAAATGCTCACTTCGAGGGCTTAAAATGTGTTTATTCACTGCGGGAAGAGATATAAACAACATTTAGAGTCAATTAATGTTCATGCGAGACAGTCGATTTTTCATGCAAAACGATCGATGACCCGCGACCTGATGAAATTGCTCTGAGATGACCATAATGGTCCGTTTTGAAAATTTCCATCTTTCAAAGAATTTTTACTTTCAGATGTAGTTTATCACTTTTGGAGCTAAAATGAGCATCTTAATATTCATTTTCATGCTTCTAGGGAGCCAAAATTCAGGATTTGGCGCATGGTTAAAAGTGACTTAAAAGGACCCAAAGGCTAACTTTGAGGGCTTAAAACGTGTTTGTTCACTGCGGGAAGAGATATAAACAACATTTAGAGTAAATTAATGTTCATGCGAGAACTTTGGATTTTTCATGCAAAATGATCGATGACCCGTGACCTGATAAAATTGCTCTGAGATGACCAAAATGGTCCGTTTTGAAAATTGCCATCTTTCAAATAAGTTTTACTTTCAGATGTGGATCTTCACTTTTGGAGCTAAAATGAGTATGTTTATAGTCATTTTCATGCTTCTAGGGAGCCAAAACTCAAGATTTTGCCCATGGTTAAAAGTGACTTAAAAGGACCTAAATGCTCACTTAGAGGGCTTAAACATGTTTATTCACTGCAGAAAGAGATATAAACAATATTTAGAGTAAATTAATGTTCATGTGAGAACGTTCAATTTTTCATGCAAAACGATCGATGACCCGCGACCTGATGAAATTGCTCTGAGATGACCATAATGGTCCATTTTGAAAATTTCCATCTTTCAACTGATTTTTACTTTCAGATGTGGGTCATCACTTTTGGAGCTAAAATGAGCATGTTTATAGTCATTTTCATTCTTCTAGGGAGCGAAAACTCAGGATTTGGCGCATGGTTAAAAGTGACTTAAAAGAACCCAAATGCTAACTTTGAGGGCTTCAAACGTGTTTGTTCACTGCGGGAAGAGATATAAACAACATTTAGAGTAAATTAATGTTGATGTGAGTACGTTGGATTTTTCATGCAAAATGATCGATGACCCGTGACCTGATGAAATTGCTCTGAGATGACCAAAATGGTCCGTTTTGAAAATGTCCATCTTTCAACTAATTTTTACTTTCAGATGTGGTTCTTCACTTTTGGAGCTAAAATGAGCATCTTAATATTCATTTTCATGCTTCTAGGGAGCCAAAATTCAGCATTTGGCCCATGGTTAAAAGTGACTTAAAAGGAACCAAATGCTAACTTTGAGGCCTTAAAACGTGTTTATTCACTGCGGGAAGAGATATAAACAATATTTAGAGTAAATTAATGTTCATGCAAGAACTTTGGATTTTTCATGCAAAATGATCGATGACCCGCGACCTGATGAAATTGCTCTGAGATGACCATAATGGTCCGTTTTTAAAATTTCCATCTTTCAACTAATTTTTACTTTCAGATGTGGGTCATCACTTTTGGAGCTAAAATGAGGATCTTAATATTCATTTTCATGCTTTTAGGGAGCCAAAATTCAGGATTTGGCGCATGGTTAAAAGTGACTTAAAAGGACCCAAATGCTCACTTCGAGGGCTTAAAACGTGTTTATTCACTGCAGAAAGAGATATAAACAACATTTAGAGTAAATTAATGTTAATGCGAGAACGTTCGATTTTTCATGCAAAACGATCGATGACCCGCGACCTGATGAAATTGCTCTGAGATGACCATAATGGTACGTTTTGAAAATTTCCATCTTTCAACTAATTTTTACTTTCAGATGTGGGTCATCACTTTTGGAGCTAAAATGAGCATCTTAATATTCATTTTCATCCTTCTAGGGAGCCAAAATTCAGGATTTGGCGCGTGGTTAAAAGTGACTTTAAAGGACCCAAATGCTAACTTTGAGGGCTTAAAACGTGTTTGTTCACTGCGGGAAGAGATATAAACAACATTTAGAGTAAATTAATGTTCATGCGAGAACGTTGGATTTTTCATGCAAAATGATCGATGACCCGCAACCTGATGAAATTGCTCTGAGATGACCAAAATGGTCCGTTTTGAAAATTTCCAACTTTCAACTAATTTTTACTTTCAGATGTGGATCTTCACTTTTTGAGCTAAAATGAGCATGTTTATAGTCATTTTCATGCTTCTAGGGAGCCAAAACTCAAGATTTTGCCCATGGTTAAAAGTGACTTAAAAGGACCCAAATGCTCACTTCGAGGGCTTAAAACATGTCTATTCACTGCGGGAAGAGATATTAACAATATTTAGAGTAAATTAATGTTCATGCAAGAACTTTGGATTTTTCATGGAAAATGATCGATGACCCGCGACCTGATGAAATTGCTCTGAGATGACCATTATGGTCCGTTTTGAAAATTTCCATCTTTCAAATAATTTTTACTTTCAGATGTAGTTTATCACTTTTGGAGCTAAAATGAGCATCTTAATATTCATTTTCATGCTTCTAGGGAGCCAAAATTCAGGATTTGGCGCATGGTTAAAAGTGACTTAAAAGAACCCAAATGCTAACTTTGAGGGCTTCAAACGTGTTTGTTCACTGCGGGATGAGATATAAACAACATTTAGAGTAAATTAATGTTCATGTGAGTACGTTGGATTTTTCATGCAAAATGATCGATGACCCGTGACCTGATGAAATTGCTCTGAGATGACCAAAATCGTCCGTTTTGAAAATGTCCATCTTTCAACTAATTTTTACTTTCAGATGTGGATCTTCACTTTTGGAGCTAAAATGAGCATGTTTATAGTCATTTTCATGCTTCTAGGGAGCCAAAACTCAAGATTTTGCCCATGGTTAAAAGTGACTTAAAAGGACCCAAATGCTCACTTCGAGGGCTTAAAATGTGTTTATTCACTGCGGGAAGAGATATAAACAACATTTAGAGTCAATTAATGTTCATGCGAGACAGTCGATTTTTCATGCAAAACGATCGATGACCCGCGACCTGATGAAATTGCTCTGAGATGACCATAATGGTCCGTTTTGAAAATTTCCATCTTTCAAATAATTTTTACTTTCAGATGTAGTTTATCACTTTTGGAGCTAAAATGAGCATCTTAATATTCATTTTCATGCTTCTAGGGAGCAAAAATTCAGGATTTGGCGCATGGTTAATAGTGACTTAAAAGGACCCAAAGGCTAACTTTGAGGGCTTAAAACGTGTTTATTCACTGCGGGAAGAGATATAAACAACATTTAGAGTAAATTAATGTTCATGCGAGAACGTTCGATTTTTCATGCAAAACGATCGATGACTCGCGACCTGAGGAAATTGCTCTGAGATGACCATAATGGTCCGTTTTGGAAATTTCCATCTTTCAACTAATTTTTACTTTCAGAAGTGGTTCTTGACTTTTGGAGCTAAAATGAGTATCTTAATATTCATTTTCATGCTTCTAGGGAGCGAAAACTCAGGATTTGGCGCATGGTTAAAAGTGACTTAAAAGTACCCAAATGCTAACTTTGAGGGCTTCAAACGTGTTTGTTCACTGCGGGAAGAGATATAAACAACATTTAGAGTAAATTAATGTTCATGTGAGTACGTTGGATTTTTCATGCAAAATGATCGATGACCCGTGACCTGATGAAATTGCTCTGAGATGACCAAAATGGTCCGTTTTGAAAATGTCCATCTTTCAACTAATTTTTACTTTCAGATGTGGTTCATCACTTTTGGAGCTAAAATGAGCATCTTAATATTCATTTTCTTGCTTCTAGGGAGCCAAAATTCAGCATTTGGCCCATGGTTAAAAGTGACTTAAAAGGAACCAAATGCTAACTTTGAGGCCTTAAAACGTGTTTATTCACTGCGGGAAGAGATATAAACAATATTTAGAGTAAATTAATGTTCATGCAAGAACTTTGGATTTTTCATGCAAAATGATCGATGACCCGCGACCTGATGAAATTGCTCTGAGATGACCATAATGGTCCGTTTTTAAAATTTCCATCTTTCAACTAATTTTTACTTTCAGATGTGGGTCATCACTTTTGGAGCTAAAATGAGGATCTTAATATTCATTTTCATGCTTTTAGGGAGCCAAAATTCAGGATTTGGCGCATGGTTAAAAGTGACTTAAAAGGACCCAAATGCTCACTTCGAGGGCTTAAAACGTGTTTATTCACTGCAGAAAGAGATATAAACAACATTTAGAGTAAATTAATGTTAATGCGAGAACGTTCGATTTTTCATGCAAAACGATCGATGACCCGCGACCTGATGAAATTGCTCTGAGATGACCATAATGGTCCGTTTTGAAAATTTCCATCTTTCAAATAATTTTTACTTTCAGATGTAGTTTATCACTTTTGGAGCTAAAATGAGCATCTTAATATTCATTTTCATGCTTCTAGGGAGCCAAAATTCAGGATTTGGCGCATGGTTAAAAGTGACTTAAAAGGACCCAAAGGCTAACTTTGAGGGCTTAAAACGTGTTTGTTCACTGCGGGAAGAGATATAAACAACATTTAGAGTAAATTAATGTTCATGCGAGAACTTTGGATTTTTCATGCATAATGATCGATGACCCGTGACCTGATAAATTTGCTCTGAGATTACCAAAATGGTCCGTTTTGAAAATTTCAATTTTTCAAATAAGTTTTACTTTCAGATGTGGGTCATCACTTTTGGAGCTAAAATGAGGATCTTAATATTCATTTTCATGCTTTTAGGGAGCCAAAATTCAGGATTTGGCGCATGGTTAAAAGTGACTTAAAAGGACCCAAATGCTCACTTCGAGGGCTTAAAACGTGTTTATTCACTGCAGAAAGAGATATAAACAACATTTAGAGTAAATTAATGTTAATGCGAGAACGTTCGATTTTTCATGCAAAACGATCGATGACCCGCGACCTGATGAAATTGCTCTGAGATGACCATAATGGTACGTTTTGAAAATTTCCATCTTTCAACTAATTTTTACTTTCAGATGTGGGTCATCACTTTTGGAGCTCAAATGAGCATCTTAATATTCATTTTCATCCTTCTAGGGAGCCAAAATTCAGGATTTGGCGCATGGTTAAAAGTGACTTAAAAGAACCCAAATGCTAACTTTGAGGGCTTCAAACGTGTTTGTTCACTGCGGGAAGAGATATAAACAACATTTAGAGTAAATTAATGTTCATGTGAGTACGTTGGATTTTTCATGCAAAATGATCAATGACCCGTGACCTGATGAAATTGCTCTGAGATGACCAAAATGGTCCGTTTTGAAAATGTCCATCTTTCAACTAATTTTTACTTTCAGATGTGGATCTTCACTTTTGGAGCTAAAATGAGCATGTTTATAGTCATTTTCATGCTTCTAGGGAGCCAAAACTCAAGATTTTGCCCATGGTTAAAAGTGACTTAAAAGGACCCAAATGCTCACTTCGAGGGCTTAAAATGTGTTTATTCACTGCGGGAAGAGATATAAACAACATTTAGAGTCAATTAATGTTCATGCGAGACAGACGATTTTTCATGCAAAACGATCGATGACCCGCGACCTGATGAAATTGCTCTGAGATGACCATAATGGTCCGTTTTGAAAATTTCCATCTTTCAAATAATTTTTACTTTCAGATGTAGTTTATCACTTTTGGAGCTAAAATGAGCATCTTAATATTCATTTTCATGCTTCTAGGGAGCCAAAATTCAGGATTTGGCGCATGGTTAAAAGTGACTTAAAAGGACCCAAAGGCTAACTTTGAGGGCTTAAAACGTGTTTGTTCACTGCGGGAAGAGATATAAACAACATTTAGAGTAAATTAATGTTCATGCGAGAACTTTGGATTTTTCATGCAAAATGATCGATGACCCGTGACCTGATAAAATTGCTCTGAGATGACCAAAATGGTCCGTTTTGAAAATTTCCATCTTTCAAATAAGTTTTACTTTCAGATGTGGATCTTCATTTTTGGAGCTAAAATGAGCATGTTTATAGTCATTTTCATGCTTCTAGGGAGCCAAAACTCAAGATTTTGCCCATGGTTAAAAGTGACTTAAAAGGACCTAAATGCTCACTTAGAGGGCTTAAACATGTTTATTCACTGCGGAAAGAGATATAAACAATATTTAGAGTAAATTAATGTTCATGTGAGAACGTTCAATTTTTCATGCAAAACGATCGATGACCCGCGACCTGATGAAATTGCTCTGAGATGACCATAATGGTCCATTTTGAAAATTTCCATCTTTCAACTGATTTTTACTTTCAGATGTGGGTCATCACTTTTGGAGCTAAAATGAGCATGTTTATAGTCATTTTCATTCTTCTAGGCAGCCAAAACTCAAGATTTTGCCCATGGTTAAAAGTGACTTTAAAGGACTCAAATGCTCACTTCGAGGGCTTAAAACGTGTTTATTCACTGCGGGAAGAGATATAAACAACATTTAGAGTAAATTAATGTTCATGCGAGAACGTTCGATTTTTCATGCTAAACGATCGATGACTCGCGACCTGAGGAAATTGCTCTGAGATTACCATAATGGTCCGTTTTGGAAATTTCCATCTTTCAACTAATTTTTACTTTCAGAAGTGGTTCTTGACTTTTGGAGCTAAAATGAGTATCTTAATATTCATTTTCATGCTTCTAGGGAGCGAAAACTCAGGATTTGGCGCATGGTTAAAAGTGACTTAAAAGTACCCAAATGCTAACTTTGAGGGCTTCAAACGTGTTTGTTCACTGCGGGAAGAGATATAAACAACATTTAGAGTAAATTAATGTTCATGTGAGTACGTTGGATTTTTCATGCAAAATGATCGATGACCCGTGACCTGATGAAATTGCTCTGAGATGACCAAAATGGTCCGTTTTGAAAATGTCCATCTTTCAACTAATTTTTACTTTCAGATGTGGTTCATCACTTTTGGAGCTAAAATGAGCATCTTAATATTCATTTTCTTGCTTCTAGGGAGCCAAAATTCAGCATTTGGCCCATGGTTAAAAGTGACTTAAAAGGAACCAAATGCTAACTTTGAGGCCTTAAAATGTGTTTATTCACTGCAGGAAGAGATATAAACAACATTTAGAGTCAATTAATGTTCATGCGAGACAGTCGATTTTTCATGCAAAACGATCGATGACCCGCGACCTGATGAAATTGCTCTGAGATGACCATAATGGTCCGTTTTGAAAATTTCCATCTTTCAAATAATTTTTACTTTCAGATGTAGTTTATCACTTTTGGAGCTAAAATGAGCATCTTAATATTCATTTTCATGCTTCTAGGGAGCCAAAATTCAGGATTTGGCGCATGGTTAAAAGTGACTTAAAAGGACCCAAAGGCTAACTTTGAGGGCTTAAAACGTGTTTGTTCACTGCGGGAAGAGATATAAACAACATTTAGAATAAATTAATGTTCATGCGAGAACTTTGGATTTTTCATGCATAATGATCGATGACCCGTGACCTGATAAATTTGCTCTGAGATTACCAAAATGGTCCGTTTTGAAAATTTCCATTTTTCAAATAAGTTTTACTTTCAGATGTGGGTCATCACTTTTGGAGCTAAAATGAGGATCTTAATATTCATTTTCATGCTTTTAGGGAGCCAAAATTCAGGATTTGGCGCATGGTTAAAAGTGACTTAAAAGGACCCAAATGCTCACTTCGAGGGCTTAAAACGTGTTTATTCACTGCAGAAAGAGATATAAACAACATTTAGAGTAAATTAATGTTAATGCGAGAACGTTCGATTTTTCATGCAAAACGATCGATGACCCGCGACCTGATGAAATTGCTCTGAGATGACCATAATGGTACGTTTTGAAAATTTCCATCTTTCAACAAATTTTTACTTTCAGATGTGGGTCATCACTTTTGGAGCTCAAATGAGCATCTTAATATTCATTTTCATCCTTCTAGGGAGCCAAAATTCAGGATTTGGCGCGTGGTTAAAAGTGACTTAAAAGGACCCAAATGCTAACTTTGAGGGCTTAAAACGTGTTTGTTCACTGCGGGAAGAGATATAAACAACATTTAGAGTAAATTAATGTTCATGCGAGAACGTTGGATTTTTCATGCAAAATGATCGATGACCCGCAACCTGATGAAATTGCTCTGAGATGACCAAAATGGTCCGTTTTGAAAATTTCCAACTTTCAACAAATTTTTACTTTCAGATGTGGATCTTCACTTTTGGAGCTAAAATGAGCATGTTTATAGTCATTTTCATGCTTCTAGGGAGCCAAAACTCAAGATTTTGCCCATGGTTAAAAGTGACTTAAAAGGACCCAAATGCTCACTTCGAGGGCTTAAAACATGTCTATTCACTGCGGGAGGAGATATTAACAATATTTAGAGTAAATTAATGTTCATGCAAGAACTTTGGATTTTTCATGGAAAATGATCGATGACCCGCGACCTGATGAAATTGCTCTGAGATGACCATTATGGTCCGTTTTGAAAATTTCCATCTTTCAAATAATTTTTACTTTCAGATGTAGTTTATCACTTTTGGAGCTAAAATGAGCATCTTAATATTCATTTTCATGCTTCTAGGGAGCCAAAATTCAGGATTTGGCGCGTGGTTAAAAGTGACTTAAAAGAACCCAAATGCTAACTTTGAGGGCTTCAAACGTGTTTGTTCACTGCGGGAAGAGATATAAACAACATTTAGAGTAAATTAATGTTCATGTGAGTACGTTGGATTTTTCATGCAAAATGATCAATGACCCGTGACCTGATGAAATTGCTCTGAGATGACCAAAATGGTCCGTTTTGAAAATGTCCATCTTTCAACTAATTTTTACTTTCAGATGTGGATCTTCACTTTTGGAGCTAAAATGAGCATGTTTATAGTCATTTTCATGCTTCTAGGGAGCCAAAACTCAAGATTTTGCCCATGGTTAAAAGTGACTTAAAAGGACCCAAATGCTCACTTCGAGGGCTTAAAATGTGTTTATTCACTGCGGGAAGAGATATAAACAACATTTAGAGTCAATTAATGTTCATGCGAGACAGACGATTTTTCATGCAAAACGATCGATGACCCGCGACCTGATGAAATTGCTCTGAGATGACCATAATGGTCCGTTTTGAAAATTTCCATCTTTCAAATAATTTTTACTTTCAGATGTAGTTTATCACTTTTGGAGCTAAAATGAGCATCTTAATATTCATTTTCATGCTTCTAGGGAGCCAAAATTCAGGATTTGGCGCATGGTTAAAAGTGACTTAAAAGGACCCAAAGGCTAACTTTGAGGGCTTAAAACATGTTTGTTCACTGCGGGAAGAGATATAAACAACATTTAGAGTAAATTAATGTTCATGCGAGAACTTTGGATTTTTCATGCATAATGATCGATGACCCGTGACCTGATAAATTTGCTCTGAGATGACCAAAATGGTCCGTTTTGAAAATTTCCATTTTTCAAATAAGTTTTACTTTCAGATGTGGATCTTCACTTTTGGAGCTAAAATGAGCATGTTTATAGTCATTTTCATGCTTCTAGGGAGCCAAAACTCAAGATTTTGCCCATGGTTAAAAGTGACTTAAAAGGACCTAAATGCTCACTTAGAGGGCTTAAACATGTTTATTCACTGCGGAAAGAGATATAAACAATATTTGGAGTAAATTAATGTTCATGTGAGAACGTTCGATTTTTCATGCAAAACGATCGATGACCCGCGACCTGATGAAATTGCTCTGAGATGACCATAATGGTCCATTTTGAAAATTTCCATCTTTCAACTGATTTTTACTTTCAGATGTGGGTCATCACTTTTGGAGCTAAAATGAGCATGTTTATAGTCATTTTCATTCTTCTAGGGAGCCAAAACTCAAGATTTTGCCCATGGTTAAAAGTGACTTAAAAGGACTCAAATGCTCACTTCGAGGGCTTAAAACTTGTTTATTCACTGCGGGAAGAGATATAAACAACATTTAGAGTAAATTAATGTTCATGCGAGAACGTTCGATTTTTCATGCAAAACGATCGATGACTCGCGACCTGAGGAAATTGCTCTGAGATGACCATAATGGTCCGTTTTGGAAATTTCCATCTTTCAACTAATTTTTACTTTCAGAAGTGGTTCTTGACTTTTGGAGCTAAAATGAGTATCTTAATATTCATTTTCATGCTTCTAGGGAGCGAAAACTCAAGATTTTGCCCATGGTTAAAAGTGACTTAAAGGGACCCAAATGCTCACTTCAAGGGCTTAAAACATGTCTATTCACTGCGGGAAGAGATATAAACAATATTTAGAGTAAATTAATGTTCATGCAAGAATTTTGGATTTTTCATGGAAAATGATCGATGACCCGCGACCTGATGAAATTGCTCTGAGATGACCATAATGGTCCGTTTTGAAAATTTCCATCTTTCAACTAATTTTTACTTTCAGATGTGGGTCATCACTTTTGGAGCTAAAATGAGCATCTTAATATTAATTTTCATCCTTCTAGGTAGCTAAAATTCAGGATTTGGCGCATGGTAAAAGTGACCTAAAAGGACACAAATGCTAACTTTGAGGGCTTAAAACGTGTTTGTTCACTGCGGGAAGAGATATAAACAACATTTATATTAAATTAATGTTCATGCGAGAACGTTGGATTTTTCATGCAAAATGATCGATGACCCGCGACCTGATGAAATTGCTCTGAGATGACCAAAATGGTCTGTTTTGGAAATTTCCATCTTTCAACTAATTTTGATTTTCAGAGGTAGATCAGCACTTTTCGAGTTAAAATAAGCATGTTTATAGTCATTTTCATGCTTTTAGGGAGCCAAAACTCAAGATTTTGCCCATGGTTAAAAGTGACTTAAAAGGACCCAAATGCTCACTTCGAGGGCTTAAAACATGTTTATTCACTGTGGGAAGAGATATAAACAATATTTAGATTAAATTAATGTTCATGCAAGAACTTTGGATTTTTCATGCAAAATGATCGATGACCCGCGACCTGATGAAATTGCTCTGAGATGACCAAAATGGTCCGTTTTGAAAATGTCCATCTTTCAACTAATTTTTACTTTCAGATGTGGATCTTCACTTTTGGAGCTAAAATGAGCATGTTTATAGTCATTTTCATGCTTCTAGGGAGCCAAAACTCAAGATTTTGCCCATGGTTAAAAGTGACTTAAAAGGACCCAAATGCTCACTTCGAGGGCTTAAAATGTGTTTATTCACTGCGGGAAGAGATATAAACAACATTTAGAGTCAATTAATGTTCATGCGAGACAGTCGATTTTTCATGCAAAACGATCGATGACCCGCGACCTGATGAAATTGCTCTGAGATGACCATAATGGTCCGTTTTGAAAATTTCCATCTTTCAAATAATTTTTACTTTCAGATGTAGTTTATCACTTTTGGAGCTAAAATGAGCATCTTAATATTCATTTTCATGCTTCTAGGGAGCCAAAATTCAGGATTTGGCGCATGGTTAATAGTGACTTAAAAGGACCCAAAGGCTAACTTTGAGGGCTTAAAACGTGTTTGTTCACTGCGGGAAGAGATATAAACAACATTTAGAGTAAATTAATGTTCATGCGAGAACGTTGGATTTTTCATGCAAAATGATCGATGACCCGCGACCTGATGAAATTGCTCTGAGATGACCAAAATGGTCCGTTTTGGAAATTTCCATCTTTCAACTAATTTTGATTTTCAGAGGTAGATCAGCACTTTTCGAGTTAAAATAAGCATGTTTATAGTCATTTTCATGCTTTTAGGGAGCCAAAACTCAAGATTTTGCCCATGGTTAAAAGTGACTTAAAAGGACCCAAATGCTCACTTCATGGGCTTAAAACATGTTTATTCACTGCGGGAAGAGATATAAACAATATTTAGAGTAAATTAATGTTCATGCAAGAACTTTGGATTTTTCATGCAAAATGATCGATGACCCGCGACCTGATGAAATTGCTCTGAGATGACCAAAATGGTCCGTTTTGAAAATGTCCATCTTTCAACTAATTTTGATTTTCAGAGGTAGATCAGCACTTTTCGAGTTAAAATAAGCATGTTTATAGTCATTTTCATGCTTCTAGGGAGCCAAAACTCAAGATTTTGCCCATGGTTAAAAGTGACTTAAAAGGACCCAAATGCTCACTTCGAGGGCTTAAAACATGTCTATTCACTGCGGGAGGAGATATTAACAATATTTAGAGTAAATTAATGTTCATGCAAGAACTTTGGATTTTTCATGGAAAATGATCGATGACCCGCGACCTGATGAAATTGCTCTGAGATGACCATTATGGTCCGTTTTGAAAATTTCCATCTTTCAAATAATTTTTACTTTCAGATGTAGTTTATCACTTTTGGAGCTAAAATGAGCATCTTAATATTCATTTTCATGCTTCTAGGGAGCCAAAATTCAGGATTTGGCGCATGGTTAAAAGTGACTTAAAAGAACCCAAATGCTAACTTTGAGGGCTTCAAACGTGTTTGTTCACTGCGGGAAGAGATATAAACAACATTTAGAGTAAATTAATGTTCATGTGAGTACGTTGGATTTTTCATGCAAAATGATCAATGACCCGTGACCTGATGAAATTGCTCTGAGATGACCAAAATGGTCCGTTTTGAAAATGTCCATCTTTCAACTAATTTTTACTTTCAGATGTGGATCTTCACTTTTGGAGCTAAAATGAGCATGTTTATAGTCATTTTCATGCTTCTAGGGAGCCAAAACTCAAGATTTTGCCCATGGTTAAAAGTGACTTAAAAGGACCCAAATGCTCACTTCGAGGGCTTAAAATGTGTTTATTCACTGCGGGAAGAGATATAAACAACATTTAGAGTCAATTAATGTTCATGCGAGACAGACGATTTTTCATGCAAAACGATCGATGACCCGCGACCTGATGAAATTGCTCTGAGATGACCATAATGGTCCGTTTTGAAAATTTCCATCTTTCAAATAATTTTTACTTTCAGATGTAGTTTATCACTTTTGGAGCTAAAATGAGCATCTTAATATTCATTTTCATGCTTCTAGGGAGCCAAAATTCAGGATTTGGCGCATGGTTAAAAGTGACTTAAAAGGACCCAAAGGCTAACTTTGAGGGCTTAAAACGTGTTTGTTCACTGCGGGAAGAGATATAAACAACATTTAGAGTAAATTAATGTTCATGCGAGAACTTTGGATTTTTCATGCAAAATGATCGATGACCCGTGACCTGATAAAATTGCTCTGAGATGACCAAAATGGTCCGTTTTGAAAATTTCCATCTTTCAAATAAGTTTTACTTTCAGATGTGGATCTTCATTTTTGGAGCTAAAATGAGCATGTTTATAGTCATTTTCATGCTTCTAGGGAGCCAAAACTCAAGATTTTGCCCATGGTTAAAAGTGACTTAAAAGGACCTAAATGCTCACTTAGAGGGCTTAAACATGTTTATTCACTGCGGAAAGAGATATAAACAATATTTAGAGTAAATTAATGTTCATGTGAGAACGTTCAATTTTTCATGCAAAACGATCGATGACCCGCGACCTGATGAAATTGCTCTGAGATGACCATAATGGTCCATTTTGAAAATTTCCATCTTTCAACTGATTTTTACTTTCAGATGTGGGTCATCACTTTTGGAGCTAAAATGAGCATGTTTATAGTCATTTTCATTCTTCTAGGCAGCCAAAACTCAAGATTTTGCCCATGGTTAAAAGTGACTTTAAAGGACTCAAATGCTCACTTCGAGGGCTTAAAACGTGTTTATTCACTGCGGGAAGAGATATAAACAACATTTAGAGTAAATTAATGTTCATGCGAGAACGTTCGATTTTTCATGCAAAACGATCGATGACTCGCGACCTGAGGAAATTGCTCTGAGATTACCATAATGGTCCGTTTTGGAAATTTCCATCTTTCAACTAATTTTTACTTTCAGAAGTGGTTCTTGACTTTTGGAGCTAAAATTAGTATCTTAATATTCATTTTCATGCTTCTAGGGAGCGAAAACTCAGGATTTGGCGCATGGTTAAAAGTGACTTAAAAGTACCCAAATGCTAACTTTGAGGGCTTCAAACGTGTTTGTTCACTGCGGGAAGAGATATAAACAACATTTAGAGTAAATTAATGTTCATGTGAGTACGTTGGATTTTTCATGCAAAATGATCGATGACCCGTGACCTGATGAAATTGCTCTGAGATGACCAAAATGGTCCGTTTTGAAAATGTCCATCTTTCAACTAATTTTTACTTTCAGATGTGGTTCATCACTTTTGGAGCTAAAATGAGCATCTTAATATTCATTTTCTTGCTTCTAGGGAGCCAAAATTCAGCATTTGGCCCATGGTTAAAAGTGACTTAAAAGGAACCAAATGCTAACTTTGAGGCCTTAAAATGTGTTTATTCACTGCAGGAAGAGATATAAACAACATTTAGAGTCAATTAATGTTCATGCGAGACAGTCGATTTTTCATGCAAAACGATCGATGACCCGCGACCTGATGAAATTGCTCTGAGATGACCATAATGGTCCGTTTTGAAAATTTCCATCTTTCAAATAATTTTTACTTTCAGATGTAGTTTATCACTTTTGGAGCTAAAATGAGCATCTTAATATTAATTTTCATGCTTCTAGGGAGCCAAAATTCAGGATTTGGCGCATGGTTAAAAGTGACTTAAAAGGACCCAAAGGCTAACTTTGAGGGCTTAAAACGTGTTTGTTCACTGCGGGAAGAGATATAAACAACATTTAGAGTAAATTAATGTTCATGCGAGAACTTTGGATTTTTCATGCATAATGATCGATGACCCGTGACCTGATAAATTTGCTCTGAGATTACCAAAATGGTCCGTTTTGAAAATTTCCATTTTTCAAATAAGTTTTACTTTCAGATGTGGGTCATCACTTTTGGAGCTAAAATGAGGATCTTAATATTCATTTTCATGCTTTTAGGGAGCCAAAATTCAGGATTTGGCGCATGGTTAAAAGTGACTTAAAAGGACCCAAATGCTCACTTCGAGGGCTTAAAACGTGTTTATTCACTGCAGAAAGAGATATAAACAACATTTAGAGTAAATTAATGTTAATGCGAGAACGTTCGATTTTTCATGCAAAACGATCGATGACCCGCGACCTGATGAAATTGCTCTGAGATGACCATAATGGTACGTTTTGAAAATTTCCATCTTTCAACTAATTTTTACTTTCAGATGTGGGTCATCACTTTTGGAGCTCAAATGAGCATCTTAATATTCATTTTCATCCTTCTAGGGAGCCAAAATTCAGGATTTGGCGCATGGTTAAAAGTGACTTAAAAGAACCCAAATGCTAACTTTGAGGGCTTCAAACGTGTTTGTTCACTGCGGGAAGAGATATAAACAACATTTAGAGTAAATTAATGTTCATGTGAGTACGTTGGATTTTTCATGCAAAATGATCAATGACCCGTGACCTGATGAAATTGCTCTGAGATGACCAAAATGGTCCGTTTTGAAAATGTCCATCTTTCAACTAATTTTTACTTTCAGATGTGGATCTTCACTTTTGGAGCTAAAATGAGCATGTTTATAGTCATTTTCATGCTTCTAGGGAGCCAAAACTCAAGATTTTGCCCATGGTTAAAAGTGACTTAAAAGGACCCAAATGCTCACTTCGAGGGCTTAAAATGTGTTTATTCACTGCGGGAAGAGATATAAACAACATTTAGAGTCAATTAATGTTCATGCGAGACAGACGATTTTTCATGCAAAACGATCGATGACCCGCGACCTGATGAAATTGCTCTGAGATGACCATAATGGTCCGTTTTGAAAATTTCCATCTTTCAAATAATTTTTACTTTCAGATGTAGTTTATCACGTTTGGAGCTAAAATGAGCATCTTAATATTCATTTTCATGCTTCTAGGGAGCCAAAATTCAGGATTTGGCGCATGGTTAAAAGTGACTTAAAAGGACCCAAAGGCTAACTTTGAGGGCTTAAAACGTGTTTGTTCACTGCGGGAAGAGATATAAACAACATTTAGAGTAAATTAATGTTCATGCGAGAACTTTGGATTTTTCATGCAAAATGATCGATGACCCGTGACCTGATAAAATTGCTCTGAGATGACCAAAATGGTCCGTTTTGAAAATTTCCATCTTTCAAATAAGTTTTACTTTCAGATGTGGATCTTCATTTTTGGAGCTAAAATGAGCATGTTTATAGTCATTTTCATGCTTCTAGGGAGCCAAAACTCAAGATTTTGCCCATGGTTAAAAGTGACTTAAAAGGACCTAAATGCTCACTTAGAGGGCTTAAACATGTTTATTCACTGCGGAAAGAGATATAAACAATATTTAGAGTAAATTAATGTTCATGTGAGAACGTTCAATTTTTCATGCAAAACGATCGATGACCCGCGACCTGATGAAATTGCTCTGAGATTACCATAATGGTCCATTTTGAAAATTTCCATCTTTCAACTGATTTTTACTTTCAGATGTGGGTCATCACTTTTGGAGCTAAAATGAGCATGTTTATAGTCATTTTCATTCTTCTAGGCAGCCAAAACTCAAGATTTTGCCCATGGTTAAAAGTGACTTTAAAGGACTCAAATGCTCACTTCGAGGGCTTAAAACGTGTTTATTCACTGCGGGAAGAGATATAAACAACATTTAGAGTAAATTAATGTTCATGCGAGAACGTTCGATTTTTCATGCAAAACGATCGATGACTCGCGACCTGAGGAAATTGCTCTGAGATTACCATAATGGTCCGTTTTGGAAATTTCCATCTTTCAACTAATTTTTACTTTCAGAAGTGGTTCTTGACTTTTGGAGCTAAAATGAGTATCTTAATATTCATTTTCATGCTTCTAGGGAGCGAAAACTCAGGATTTGGCGCATGGTTAAAAGTGACTTAAAAGTACCCAAATGCTAACTTTGAGGGCTTCAAACGTGTTTGTTCACTGCGGGAAGAGATATAAACAACATTTAGAGTAAATTAATGTTCATGTGAGTACGTTGGATTTTTCATGCAAAATGATCGATGACCCGTGACCTGATGAAATTGCTCTGAGATGACCAAAATGGTCCGTTTTGAAAATGTCCATCTTTCAACTAATTTTTACTTTCAGATGTGGTTCATCACTTTTGGAGCTAAAATGAGCATCTTAATATTCATTTTCTTGCTTCTAGGGAGCCAAAATTCAGCATTTGGCCCATGGTTAAAAGTGACTTAAAAGGAACCAAATGCTAACTTTGAGGCCTTAAAATGTGTTTATTCACTGCAGGAAGAGATATAAACAACATTTAGAGTCAATTAATGTTCATGCGAGACAGTCGATTTTTCATGCAAAACGATCGATGACCCGCGACCTGATGAAATTGCTCTGAGATGACCATAATGGTCCGTTTTGAAAATTTCCATCTTTCAAATAATTTTTACTTTCAGATGTAGTTTATCACTTTTGGAGCTAAAATGAGCATCTTAATATTCATTTTCATGCTTCTAGGGAGCCAAAATTCAGGATTTGGCGCATGGTTAAAAGTGACTTAAAAGGACCCAAAGGCTAACTTTGAGGGCTTAAAACGTGTTTGTTCACTGCGGGAAGAGATATAAACAACATTTAGAGTAAATTAATGTTCATGCGAGAACTTTGGATTTTTCATGCATAATGATCGATGACCCGTGACCTGATAAATTTGCTCTGAGATTACCAAAATGGTCCGTTTTGAAAATTTCCATTTTTCAAATAAGTTTTACTTTCAGATGTGGGTCATCACTTTTGGAGCTAAAATGAGGATCTTAATATTCATTTTCATGCTTTTAGGGAGCCAAAATTCAGGATTTGGCGCATGGTTAAAAGTGACTTAAAAGGACCCAAATGCTCACTTCGAGGGCTTAAAACGTGTTTATTCACTGCAGAAAGAGATATAAACAACATTTAGAGTAAATTAATGTTAATGCGAGAACGTTCGATTTTTCATGCAAAACGATCGATGACCCGCGACCTGATGAAATTGCTCTGAGATGACCATAATGGTACGTTTTGAAAATTTCCATCTTTCAACAAATTTTTACTTTCAGATGTGGGTCATCACTTTTGGAGCTCAAATGAGCATCTTAATATTCATTTTCATCCTTCTAGGGAGCCAAAATTCAGGATTTGGCGCGTGGTTAAAAGTGACTTAAAAGGACCCAAATGCTAACTTTGAGGGCTTAAAACGTGTTTGTTCACTGCGGGAAGAGATATAAACAACATTTAGAGTAAATTAATGTTCATGCGAGAACGTTGGATTTTTCATGCAAAATGATCGATGACCCGCAACCTGATGAAATTGCTCTGAGATGACCAAAATGGTCCGTTTTGAAAATTTCCAACTTTCAACTAATTTTTACTTTCAGATGTGGATCTTCACTTTTGGAGCTAAAATGAGCATGTTTATAGTCATTTTCATGCTTCTAGGGAGCCAAAACTCAAGATTTTGCCCATGGTTAAAAGTGACTTAAAAGGACCCAAATGCTCACTTCGAGGGCTTAAAACATGTCTATTCACTGCGGGAGGAGATATTAACAATATTTAGAGTAAATTAATGTTCATGCAAGAACTTTGGATTTTTCATGGAAAATGATCGATGACCCGCGACCTGATGAAATTGCTCTGAGATGACCATTATGGTCCGTTTTGAAAATTTCCATCTTTCAAATAATTTTTACTTTCAGATGTGGTTTATCACTTTTGGAGCTAAAATGAGCATCTTAATATTCATTTTCATGCTTCTAGGGAGCCAAAATTCAGGATTTGGCGCATGGTTAAAAGTGACTTAAAAGAACCCAAATGCTAACTTTGAGGGCTTCAAACGTGTTTGTTCACTGCGGGAAGAGATATAAACAACATTTAGAGTAAATTAATGTTCATGTGAGTACGTTGGATTTTTCATGCAAAATGATCAATGACCCGTGACCTGATGAAATTGCTCTGAGATGACCAAAATGGTCCGTTTTGAAAATGTCCATCTTTCAACTAATTTTTACTTTCAGATGTGGATCTTCACTTTTGGAGCTAAAATGAGCATGTTTATAGTCATTTTCATGCTTCTAGGGAGCCAAAACTCAAGATTTTGCCCATGGTTAAAAGTGACTTAAAAGGACCCAAATGCTCACTTCGAGGGCTTAAAACATGTCTATTCACTGCGGGAAGAGATATAAACAATATTTAGAGTAAATTAATGTTCATGCAAGAATTTTGGATTTTTCATGGAAAATGATCGATGACCCGCGACCTGATGAAATTGCTCTGAGATGACCATAATGGTCCGTTTTGAAAATTTCCATCTTTCAACTAATTTTTACTTTCAGATGTGGGTCATCACTTTTGGAGCTAAAATGAGCATCTTAATATTAATTTTCATCCTTCTAGGTAGCTAAAATTCAGGATTTGGCGCATGGTAAAAGTGACCTAAAAGGACACAAATGCTAACTTTGAGGGCTTAAAACGTGTTTGTTCACTGCGGGAAGAGATATAAACAACATTTATATTAAATTAATGTTCATGCGAGAACGTTGGATTTTTCATGCAAAATGATCGATGACCCGCGACCTGATGAAATTGCTCTGAGATGACCATAATGGTCCATTTTGAAAATTTCCATCTTTCAACTGATTTTTACTTTCAGATGTGGGTCATCACTTTTGGAGCTAAAATGAGCATGTTTATAGTCATTTTCATTCTTCTAGGGAGCCAAAACTCAAGATTTTGCCCATGGTTAAAAGTGACTTAAAAGGACTCAAATGCTCACTTCGAGGGCTTAAAACGTGTTTATTCACTGCGGGAAGAGATATAAACAATATTTAGAGTAAATTAATGTTCATGTGAGAACGTTCAATTTTTCATGCAAAACGATCGATGACTCGCGACCTGAGGAAATTGCTCTGAGATGACCATAATGGTCCGTTTTGGAAATTTCCATCTTTCAACTAATTTTTACTTTCAGAAGTGGTTCTTGACTTTTGGAGCTAAAATGAGTATCTTAATATTCATTTTCATGCTTCTAGGGAGCGAAAACTCAGGATTTGGCGCATGGTTAAAAGTGACTTAAAAGGACCCAAATGCTAACTTTGAGGGCTTAAAACGTGTTTGTTCACTGTGGGAAGAGATATAAACAACATTTAGAGTAAATTAATGTTCAAGCGAGAACGTTGGATTTTTCATGCAAAATGAAACGTGTTTGTTCACTGCGGGAAGAGATATAAACAACATTTAGAGTAAATTAATGTTCATGCGAGAACGTTGGATTTTTCATGCAAAATGAGCGATGACCCGCAACCTGATGAAATTGCTCTGAGATGACCAAAATGGTCCGTTTTGAAAATTTCCAACTTTCAACTAATTTTTACTTTCAGATGTGGATCTTCACTTTTGGAGCTAAAATGAGCATGTTTATAGTCATTTTCATGCTTCTAGGCAGCCAAAACTCAAGATTTTGCCCATGGTTAAAAGTGACTTTAAAGGACTCAAATGCTCACTTCGAGGGCTTAAAACGTGTTTATTCACTGCGGGAAGAGATATAAACAACATTTAGAGTAAATTAATGTTCATGCGAGAACGTTCGATTTTTCATGCAAAACGATCGATGACTCGCGACCTGAGGAAATTGCTCTGAGATTACCATAATGGTCCGTTTTGGAAATTTCCATCTTTCAACTAATTTTTACTTTCAGAAGTGGTTCTTGACTTTTGGAGCTAAAATGAGTATCTTAATATTCATTTTCATGCTTCTAGGGAGCGAAAACTCAGGATTTGGCGCATGGTTAAAAGTGACTTAAAAGTACCCAAATGCTAACTTTGAGGGCTTCAAACGTGTTTGTTCACTGCGGGAAGAGATATAAACAACATTTAGAGTAAATTAATGTTCATGTGAGTACGTTGGATTTTTCATGCAAAATGATCGATGACCCGTGACCTGATGAAATTGCTCTGAGATGACCAAAATGGTCCGTTTTGAAAATGTCCATCTTTCAACTAATTTTTACTTTCAGATGTGGTTCATCACTTTTGGAGCTAAAATGAGCATCTTAATATTCATTTTCTTGCTTCTAGGGAGCCAAAATTCAGCATTTGGCCCATGGTTAAAAGTGACTTAAAAGGAACCAAATGCTAACTTTGAGGCCTTAAAATGTGTTTATTCACTGCAGGAAGAGATATAAACAACATTTAGAGTCAATTAATGTTCATGCGAGACAGTCGATTTTTCATGCAAAACGATCGATGACCCGCGACCTGATGAAATTGCTCTGAGATGACCATAATGGTCCGTTTTGAAAATTTCCATCTTTCAAATAATTTTTACTTTCAGATGTAGTTTATCACTTTTGGAGCTAAAATGAGCATCTTAATATTCATTTTCATGCTTCTAGGGAGCCAAAATTCAGGATTTGGCGCATGGTTAAAAGTGACTTAAAAGGACCCAAAGGCTAACTTTGAGGGCTTAAAACGTGTTTGTTCACTGCGGGAAGAGATATAAACAACATTTAGAGTAAATTAATGTTCATGCGAGAACTTTGGATTTTTCATGCATAATGATCGATGACCCGTGACCTGATAAATTTGCTCTGAGATTACCAAAATGGTCCGTTTTGAAAATTTCCATTTTTCAAATAAGTTTTACTTTCAGATGTGGGTCATCACTTTTGGAGCTAAAATGAGGATCTTAATATTCATTTTCATGCTTTTAGGGAGCCAAAATTCAGGATTTGGCGCATGGTTAAAAGTGACTTAAAAGGACCCAAATGCTCACTTCGAGGGCTTAAAACGTGTTTATTCACTGCAGAAAGAGATATAAACAACATTTAGAGTAAATTAATGTTAATGCGAGAACGTTCGATTTTTCATGCAAAACGATCGATGACCCGCGACCTGATGAAATTGCTCTGAGATGACCATAATGGTACGTTTTGAAAATTTCCATCTTTCAACAAATTTTTACTTTCAGATGTGGGTCATCACTTTTGGAGCTCAAATGAGCATCTTAATATTCATTTTCATCCTTCTAGGGAGCCAAAATTCAGGATTTGGCGCGTGGTTAAAAGTGACTTAAAAGGACCCAAATGCTAACTTTGAGGGCTTAAAACGTGTTTGTTCACTGCGGGAAGAGATATAAACAACATTTAGAGTAAATTAATGTTCATGCGAGAACGTTGGATTTTTCATGCAAAATGATCGATGACCCGCAACCTGATGAAATTGCTCTGAGATGACCAAAATGGTCCGTTTTGAAAATTTCCAACTTTCAACTAATTTTTACTTTCAGATGTGGATCTTCACTTTTGGAGCTAAAATGAGCATGTTTATAGTCATTTTCATGCTTCTAGGGAGCCAAAACTCAAGATTTTGCCCATGGTTAAAAGTGACTTAAAAGGACCCAAATGCTCACTTCGAGGGCTTAAAACATGTCTATTCACTGCGGGAGGAGATATTAACAATATTTAGAGTAAATTAATGTTCATGCAAGAACTTTGGATTTTTCATGGAAAATGATCGATGACCCGCGACCTGATGAAATTGCTCTGAGATGACCATTATGGTCCGTTTTGAAAATTTCCATCTTTCAAATAATTTTTACTTTCAGATGTGGTTTATCACTTTTGGAGCTAAAATGAGCATCTTAATATTCATTTTCATGCTTCTAGGGAGCCAAAATTCAGGATTTGGCGCATGGTTAAAAGTGACTTAAAAGAACCCAAATGCTAACTTTGAGGGCTTCAAACGTGTTTGTTCACTGCGGGAAGAGATATAAACAACATTTAGAGTAAATTAATGTTCATGTGAGTACGTTGGATTTTTCATGCAAAATGATCAATGACCCGTGACCTGATGAAATTGCTCTGAGATGACCAAAATGGTCCGTTTTGAAAATGTCCATCTTTCAACTAATTTTTACTTTCAGATGTGGATCTTCACTTTTGGAGCTAAAATGAGCATGTTTATAGTCATTTTCATGCTTCTAGGGAGCCAAAACTCAAGATTTTGCCCATGGTTAAAAGTGACTTAAAAGGACCCAAATGCTCACTTCGAGGGCTTAAAACATGTCTATTCACTGCGGGAAGAGATATAAACAATATTTAGAGTAAATTAATGTTCATGCAAGAATTTTGGATTTTTCATGGAAAATGATCGATGACCCGCGACCTGATGAAATTGCTCTGAGATGACCATAATGGTCCGTTTTGAAAATTTCCATCTTTCAACTAATTTTTACTTTCAGATGTGGGTCATCACTTTTGGAGCTAAAATGAGCATCTTAATATTAATTTTCATCCTTCTAGGTAGCTAAAATTCAGGATTTGGCGCATGGTAAAAGTGACCTAAAAGGACACAAATGCTAACTTTGAGGGCTTAAAACGTGTTTGTTCACTGCGGGAAGAGATATAAACAACATTTATATTAAATTAATGTTCATGCGAGAACGTTGGATTTTTCATGCAAAATGATCGATGACCCGCGACCTGATGAAATTGCTCTGAGATGACCATAATGGTCCATTTTGAAAAATTTCCTTCTTTCAACTGATTTTTACTTTCAGATGTGGGTCATCACTTTTGGAGCTAAAATGAGCATGTTTATAGTCATTTTCATTCTTCTAGGGAGCCAAAACTCAAGATTTTGCCCATGGTTAAAAGTGACTTAAAAGGACTCAAATGCTCACTTCGAGGGCTTAAAACGTGTTTATTCACTGCGGGAAGAGATATAAACAATATTTAGAGTAAATTAATGTTCATGTGAGAACGTTCAATTTTTCATGCAAAACGATCGATGACTCGCGACCTGAGGAAATTGCTCTGAGATGACCATAATGGTCCGTTTTGGAAATTTCCATCTTTCAACTAATTTTTACTTTCAGAAGTGGTTCTTGACTTTTGGAGCTAAAATGAGTATCTTAATATTCATTTTCATGCTTCTAGGGAGCGAAAACTCAGGATTTGGCGCATGGTTAAAAGTGACTTAAAAGGACCCAAATGCTAACTTTGAGGGCTTAAAACGTGTTTGTTCACTGTGGGAAGAGATATAAACAACATTTAGAGTAAATTAATGTTCAAGCGAGAACGTTGGATTTTTCATGCAAAATGAAACGTGTTTGTTCACTGCGGGAAGAGATATAAACAACATTTAGAGTAAATTAATGTTCATGCGAGAACGTTGGATTTTTCATGCAAAATGAGCGATGACCCGCAACCTGATGAAATTGCTCTGAGATGACCAAAATGGTCCGTTTTGAAAATTTCCAACTTTCAACTAATTTTTACTTTCAGATGTGGATCTTCACTTTTGGAGCTAAAATGAGCATGTTTATAGTCATTTTCATGCTTCTAGGCAGCCAAAACTCAAGATTTTGCCCATGGTTAAAAGTGACTTTAAAGGACTCAAATGCTCACTTCGAGGGCTTAAAACGTGTTTATTCACTGCGGGAAGAGATATAAACAACATTTAGAGTAAATTAATGTTCATGCGAGAACGTTCGATTTTTCATGCAAAACGATCGATGACTCGCGACCTGAGGAAATTGCTCTGAGATTACCATAATGGTCCGTTTTGGAAATTTCCATCTTTCAACTAATTTTTACTTTCAGAAGTGGTTCTTGACTTTTGGAGCTAAAATGAGTATCTTAATATTCATTTTCATGCTTCTAGGGAGCGAAAACTCAGGATTTGGCGCATGGTTAAAAGTGACTTAAAAGTACCCAAATGCTAACTTTGAGGGCTTCAAACGTGTTTGTTCACTGCGGGAAGAGATATAAACAACATTTAGAGTAAATTAATGTTCATGCGAGAACGTTGGATTTTTCATGCAAAATGATCGATGACCCGCGACCTGATGAAATTGCTCTGAGATGACCATAATGGTCCATTTTGAAAATTTCCATCTTTCAACTGATTTTTACTTTCAGATGTGGGTCATCACTTTTGGAGCTAAAATGAGCATGTTTATAGTCATTTTCATTCTTCTAGGGAGCCAAAACTCAAGATTTTGCCCATGGTTAAAAGTGACTTAAAAGGACTCAAATGCTCACTTCGAGGGCTTAAAACGTGTTTATTCACTGCGGGAAGAGATATAAACAATATTTAGAGTAAATTAATGTTCATGTGAGAACGTTCAATTTTTCATGCAAAACGATCGATGACTCGCGACCTGAGGAAATTGCTCTGAGATGACCATAATGGTCCGTTTTGGAAATTTCCATCTTTCAACTAATTTTTACTTTCAGAAGTGGTTCTTGACTTTTGGAGCTAAAATGAGTATCTTAATATTCATTTTCATGCTTCTAGGGAGCGAAAACTCAGGATTTGGCGCATGGTTAAAAGTGACTTAAAAGGACCCAAATGCTAACTTTGAGGGCTTAAAACGTGTTTGTTCACTGTGGGAAGAGATATAAACAACATTTAGAGTAAATTAATGTTCAAGCGAGAACGTTGGATTTTTCATGCAAAATGAAACGTGTTTGTTCACTGCGGGAAGAGATATAAACAACATTTAGAGTAAATTAATGTTCATGCGAGAACGTTGGATTTTTCATGCAAAATGAGCGATGACCCGCAACCTGATGAAATTGCTCTGAGATGACCAAAATGGTCCGTTTTGAAAATTTCCAACTTTCAACTAATTTTTACTTTCAGATGTGGATCTTCACTTTTGGAGCTAAAATGAGCATGTTTATAGTCATTTTCATGCTTCTAGGCAGCCAAAACTCAAGATTTTGCCCATGGTTAAAAGTGACTTTAAAGGACTCAAATGCTCACTTCGAGGGCTTAAAACGTGTTTATTCACTGCGGGAAGAGATATAAACAACATTTAGAGTAAATTAATGTTCATGCGAGAACGTTCGATTTTTCATGCAAAACGATCGATGACTCGCGACCTGAGGAAATTGCTCTGAGATTACCATAATGGTCCGTTTTGGAAATTTCCATCTTTCAACTAATTTTTACTTTCAGAAGTGGTTCTTGACTTTTGGAGCTAAAATGAGTATCTTAATATTCATTTTCATGCTTCTAGGGAGCGAAAACTCAGGATTTGGCGCATGGTTAAAAGTGACTTAAAAGTACCCAAATGCTAACTTTGAGGGCTTCAAACGTGTTTGTTCACTGCGGGAAGAGATATAAACAACATTTAGAGTAAATTAATGTTCATGTGAGTACGTTGGATTTTTCATGCAAAATGATCGATGACCCGTGACCTGATGAAATTGCTCTGAGATGACCAAAATGGTCCGTTTTGAAAATGTCCATCTTTCAACTAATTTTTACTTTCAGATGTGGTTCATCACTTTTGGAGCTAAAATGAGCATCTTAATATTCATTTTCTTGCTTCTAGGGAGCCAAAATTCAGCATTTGGCCCATGGTTAAAAGTGACTTAAAAGGAACCAAATGCTAACTTTGAGGCCTTAAAATGTGTTTATTCACTGCAGGAAGAGATATAAACAACATTTAGAGTCAATTAATGTTCATGCGAGACAGTCGATTTTTCATGCAAAACGATCGATGACCCGCGACCTGATGAAATTGCTCTGAGATGACCATAATGGTCCGTTTTGAAAATTTCCATCTTTCAAATAATTTTTACTTTCAGATGTAGTTTATCACTTTTGGAGCTAAAATGAGCATCTTAATATTCATTTTCATGCTTCTAGGGAGCCAAAATTCAGGATTTGGCGCATGGTTAAAAGTGACTTAAAAGGACCCAAAGGCTAACTTTGAGGGCTTAAAACGTGTTTGTTCACTGCGGGAAGAGATATAAACAACATTTAGAGTAAATTAATGTTCATGCGAGAACTTTGGATTTTTCATGCATAATGATCGATGACCCGTGACCTGATAAATTTGCTCTGAGATTACCAAAATGGTCCGTTTTGAAAATTTCCATTTTTCAAATAAGTTTTACTTTCAGATGTGGGTCATCACTTTTGGAGCTAAAATGAGGATCTTAATATTCATTTTCATGCTTTTAGGGAGCCAAAATTCAGGATTTGGCGCATGGTTAAAAGTGACTTAAAAGGACCCAAATGCTCACTTCGAGGGCTTAAAACGTGTTTATTCACTGCAGAAAGAGATATAAACAACATTTAGAGTAAATTAATGTTAATGCGAGAACGTTCGATTTTTCATGCAAAACGATCGATGACCCGCGACCTGATGAAATTGCTCTGAGATGACCATAATGGTACGTTTTGAAAATTTCCATCTTTCAACAAATTTTTACTTTCAGATGTGGGTCATCACTTTTGGAGCTCAAATGAGCATCTTAATATTCATTTTCATCCTTCTAGGGAGCCAAAATTCAGGATTTGGCGCGTGGTTAAAAGTGACTTAAAAGGACCCAAATGCTAACTTTGAGGGCTTAAAACGTGTTTGTTCACTGCGGGAAGAGATATAAACAACATTTAGAGTAAATTAATGTTCATGCGAGAACGTTGGATTTTTCATGCAAAATGATCGATGACCCGCAACCTGATGAAATTGCTCTGAGATGACCAAAATGGTCCGTTTTGAAAATTTCCAACTTTCAACTAATTTTTACTTTCAGATGTGGATCTTCACTTTTGGAGCTAAAATGAGCATGTTTATAGTCATTTTCATGCTTCTAGGGAGCCAAAACTCAAGATTTTGCCCATGGTTAAAAGTGACTTAAAAGGACCCAAATGCTCACTTCGAGGGCTTAAAACATGTCTATTCACTGCGGGAGGAGATATTAACAATATTTAGAGTAAATTAATGTTCATGCAAGAACTTTGGATTTTTCATGGAAAATGATCGATGACCCGCGACCTGATGAAATTGCTCTGAGATGACCATTATGGTCCGTTTTGAAAATTTCCATCTTTCAAATAATTTTTACTTTCAGATGTGGTTTATCACTTTTGGAGCTAAAATGAGCATCTTAATATTCATTTTCATGCTTCTAGGGAGCCAAAATTCAGGATTTGGCGCATGGTTAAAAGTGACTTAAAAGAACCCAAATGCTAACTTTGAGGGCTTCAAACGTGTTTGTTCACTGCGGGAAGAGATATAAACAACATTTAGAGTAAATTAATGTTCATGTGAGTACGTTGGATTTTTCATGCAAAATGATCAATGACCCGTGACCTGATGAAATTGCTCTGAGATGACCAAAATGGTCCGTTTTGAAAATGTCCATCTTTCAACTAATTTTTACTTTCAGATGTGGATCTTCACTTTTGGAGCTAAAATGAGCATGTTTATAGTCATTTTCATGCTTCTAGGGAGCCAAAACTCAAGATTTTGCCCATGGTTAAAAGTGACTTAAAAGGACCCAAATGCTCACTTCGAGGGCTTAAAACATGTCTATTCACTGCGGGAAGAGATATAAACAATATTTAGAGTAAATTAATGTTCATGCAAGAATTTTGGATTTTTCATGGAAAATGATCGATGACCCGCGACCTGATGAAATTGCTCTGAGATGACCATAATGGTCCGTTTTGAAAATTTCCATCTTTCAACTAATTTTTACTTTCAGATGTGGGTCATCACTTTTGGAGCTAAAATGAGCATCTTAATATTAATTTTCATCCTTCTAGGTAGCTAAAATTCAGGATTTGGCGCATGGTAAAAGTGACCTAAAAGGACACAAATGCTAACTTTGAGGGCTTAAAACGTGTTTGTTCACTGCGGGAAGAGATATAAACAACATTTATATTAAATTAATGTTCATGCGAGAACGTTGGATTTTTCATGCAAAATGATCGATGACCCGCGACCTGATGAAATTGCTCTGAGATGACCATAATGGTCCATTTTGAAAATTTCCATCTTTCAACTGATTTTTACTTTCAGATGTGGGTCATCACTTTTGGAGCTAAAATGAGCATGTTTATAGTCATTTTCATTCTTCTAGGGAGCCAAAACTCAAGATTTTGCCCATGGTTAAAAGTGACTTAAAAGGACTCAAATGCTCACTTCGAGGGCTTAAAACGTGTTTATTCACTGCGGGAAGAGATATAAACAATATTTAGAGTAAATTAATGTTCATGTGAGAACGTTCAATTTTTCATGCAAAACGATCGATGACTCGCGACCTGAGGAAATTGCTCTGAGATGACCATAATGGTCCGTTTTGGAAATTTCCATCTTTCAACTAATTTTTACTTTCAGAAGTGGTTCTTGACTTTTGGAGCTAAAATGAGTATCTTAATATTCATTTTCATGCTTCTAGGGAGCGAAAACTCAGGATTTGGCGCATGGTTAAAAGTGACTTAAAAGGACCCAAATGCTAACTTTGAGGGCTAAAAACGTGTTTGTTCACTGTGGGAAGAGATATAAACAACATTTAGAGTAAATTAATGTTCAAGCGAGAACGTTGGATTTTTCATGCAAAATGAAACGTGTTTGTTCACTGCGGGAAGAGATATAAACAACATTTAGAGTAAATTAATGTTCATGCGAGAACGTTGGATTTTTCATGCAAAATGAGCGATGACCCGCAACCTGATGAAATTGCTCTGAGATGACCAAAATGGTCCGTTTTGAAAATTTCCAACTTTCAACTAATTTTTACTTTCAGATGTGGATCTTCACTTTTGGAGCTAAAATGAGCATGTTTATAGTCATTTTCATGCTTCTAGGCAGCCAAAACTCAAGATTTTGCCCATGGTTAAAAGTGACTTTAAAGGACTCAAATGCTCACTTCGAGGGCTTAAAACGTGTTTATTCACTGCGGGAAGAGATATAAACAACATTTAGAGTAAATTAATGTTCATGCGAGAACGTTCGATTTTTCATGCAAAACGATCGATGACTCGCGACCTGAGGAAATTGCTCTGAGATTACCATAATGGTCCGTTTTGGAAATTTCCATCTTTCAACTAATTTTTACTTTCAGAAGTGGTTCTTGACTTTTGGAGCTAAAATGAGTATCTTAATATTCATTTTCATGCTTCTAGGGAGCGAAAACTCAGGATTTGGCGCATGGTTAAAAGTGACTTAAAAGTACCCAAATGCTAACTTTGAGGGCTTCAAACGTGTTTGTTCACTGCGGGAAGAGATATAAACAACATTTAGAGTAAATTAATGTTCATGTGAGTACGTTGGATTTTTCATGCAAAATGATCGATGACCCGTGACCTGATGAAATTGCTCTGAGATGACCAAAATGGTCCGTTTTGAAAATGTCCATCTTTCAACTAATTTTTACTTTCAGATGTGGTTCATCACTTTTGGAGCTAAAATGAGCATCTTAATATTCATTTTCTTGCTTCTAGGGAGCCAAAATTCAGCATTTGGCCCATGGTTAAAAGTGACTTAAAAGGAACCAAATGCTAACTTTGAGGCCTTAAAATGTGTTTATTCACTGCAGGAAGAGATATAAACAACATTTAGAGTCAATTAATGTTCATGCGAGACAGTCGATTTTTCATGCAAAACGATCGATGACCCGCGACCTGATGAAATTGCTCTGAGATGACCATAATGGTCCGTTTTGAAAATTTCCATCTTTCAAATAATTTTTACTTTCAGATGTAGTTTATCACTTTTGGAGCTAAAATGAGCATCTTAATATTCATTTTCATGCTTCTAGGGAGCCAAAATTCAGGATTTGGCGCATGGTTAAAAGTGACTTAAAAGGACCCAAAGGCTAACTTTGAGGGCTTAAAACGTGTTTGTTCACTGCGGGAAGAGATATAAACAACATTTAGAGTAAATTAATGTTCATGCGAGAACTTTGGATTTTTCATGCATAATGATCGATGACCCGTGACCTGATAAATTTGCTCTGAGATTACCAAAATGGTCCGTTTTGAAAATTTCCATTTTTCAAATAAGTTTTACTTTCAGATGTGGGTCATCACTTTTGGAGCTAAAATGAGGATCTTAATATTCATTTTCATGCTTTTAGGGAGCCAAAATTCAGGATTTGGCGCATGGTTAAAAGTGACTTAAAAGGACCCAAATGCTCACTTCGAGGGCTTAAAACGTGTTTATTCACTGCAGAAAGAGATATAAACAACATTTAGAGTAAATTAATGTTAATGCGAGAACGTTCGATTTTTCATGCAAAACGATCGATGACCCGCGACCTGATGAAATTGCTCTGAGATGACCATAATGGTACGTTTTGAAAATTTCCATCTTTCAACAAATTTTTACTTTCAGATGTGGGTCATCACTTTTGGAGCTCAAATGAGCATCTTAATATTCATTTTCATCCTTCTAGGGAGCCAAAATTCAGGATTTGGCGCGTGGTTAAAAGTGACTTAAAAGGACCCAAATGCTAACTTTGAGGGCTTAAAACGTGTTTGTTCACTGCGGGAAGAGATATAAACAACATTTAGAGTAAATTAATGTTCATGCGAGAACGTTGGATTTTTCATGCAAAATGATCGATGACCCGCAACCTGATGAAATTGCTCTGAGATGACCAAAATGGTCCGTTTTGAAAATTTCCAACTTTCAACTAATTTTTACTTTCAGATGTGGATCTTCACTTTTGGAGCTAAAATGAGCATGTTTATAGTCATTTTCATGCTTCTAGGGAGCCAAAACTCAAGATTTTGCCCATGGTTAAAAGTGACTTAAAAGGACCCAAATGCTCACTTCGAGGGCTTAAAACATGTCTATTCACTGCGGGAGGAGATATTAACAATATTTAGAGTAAATTAATGTTCATGCAAGAACTTTGGATTTTTCATGGAAAATGATCGATGACCCGCGACCTGATGAAATTGCTCTGAGATGACCATTATGGTCCGTTTTGAAAATTTCCATCTTTCAAATAATTTTTACTTTCAGATGTGGTTTATCACTTTTGGAGCTAAAATGAGCATCTTAATATTCATTTTCATGCTTCTAGGGAGCCAAAATTCAGGATTTGGCGCATGGTTAAAAGTGACTTAAAAGAACCCAAATGCTAACTTTGAGGGCTTCAAACGTGTTTGTTCACTGCGGGAAGAGATATAAACAACATTTAGAGTAAATTAATGTTCATGTGAGTACGTTGGATTTTTCATGCAAAATGATCAATGACCCGTGACCTGATGAAATTGCTCTGAGATGACCAAAATGGTCCGTTTTGAAAATGTCCATCTTTCAACTAATTTTTACTTTCAGATGTGGATCTTCACTTTTGGAGCTAAAATGAGCATGTTTATAGTCATTTTCATGCTTCTAGGGAGCCAAAACTCAAGATTTTGCCCATGGTTAAAAGTGACTTAAAAGGACCCAAATGCTCATTTCGAGGGCTTAAAATGTGTTTATTCACTGCGGGAAGAGATATAAACAACATTTAGAGTCAATTAATGTTCATGCGAGACAGACGATTTTTCATGCAAAACGATCGATGACCCGCGACCTGATGAAATTGCTCTGAGATGACCATAATGGTCCGTTTTGAAAATTTCCATCTTTCAAATAATTTTTACTTTCAGATGTAGTTTATCACTTTTGGAGCTAAAATGAGCATCTTAATATTCATTTTCATGCTTCTAGGGAGCCAAAATTCAGGATTTGGCGCATGGTTAAAAGTGACTTAAAAGGACCCAAAGGCTAACTTTGAGGGCTTAAAACATGTTTGTTCACTGCGGGAAGAGATATAAACAACATTTAGAGTAAATTAATGTTCATGCGAGAACTTTGGATTTTTCATGCATAATGATCGATGACCCGTGACCTGATAAATTTGCTCTGAGATGACCAAAATGGTCCGTTTTGAAAATTTCCATTTTTCAAATAAGTTTTACTTTCAGATGTGGATCTTCACTTTTGGAGCTAAAATGAGCATGTTTATAGTCATTTTCATGCTTCTAGGGAGCCAAAACTCAAGATTTTGCCCATGGTTAAAAGTGACTTAAAAGGACCTAAATGCTCACTTAGAGGGCTTAAACATGTTTATTCACTGCGGAAAGAGATATAAACAATATTTGGAGTAAATTAATGTTCATGTGAGAACGTTCGATTTTTCATGCAAAACGATCGATGACCCGCGACCTGATGAAATTGCTCTGAGATGACCATAATGGTCCATTTTGAAAATTTCCATCTTTCAACTGATTTTTACTTTCAGATGTGGGTCATCACTTTTGGAGCTAAAATGAGCATGTTTATAGTCATTTTCATTCTTCTAGGGAGCCAAAACTCAAGATTTTGCCCATGGTTAAAAGTGACTTAAAAGGACTCAAATGCTCACTTCGAGGGCTTAAAACGTGTTTATTCACTGCGGGAAGAGATATAAACAACATTTAGAGTAAATTAATGTTCATGCGAGAACGTTCGATTTTTCATGCAAAACGATCGATGACTCGCGACCTGAGGAAATTGCTCTGAGATGACCATAATGGTCCGTTTTGGAAATTTCCATCTTTCAACTAATTTTTACTTTCAGAAGTGGTTCTTGACTTTTGGAGCTAAAATGAGTATCTTAATATTCATTTTCATGCTTCTAGGGAGCGAAAACTCAAGATTTTGCCCATGGTTAAAAGTGACTTAAAGGGACCCAAATGCTCACTTCAAGGGCTTAAAACATGTCTATTCACTGCGGGAAGAGATATAAACAATATTTAGAGTAAATTAATGTTCATGCAAGAATTTTGGATTTTTCATGGAAAATGATCGATGACCCGCGACCTGATGAAATTGCTCTGAGATGACCATAATGGTCCGTTTTGAAAATTTCCATCTTTCAACTAATTTTTACTTTCAGATGTGGGTCATCACTTTTGGAGCTAAAATGAGCATCTTAATATTAATTTTCATCCTTCTAGGTAGCTAAAATTCAGGATTTGGCGCATGGTAAAAGTGACCTAAAAGGACACAAATGCTAACTTTGAGGGCTTAAAACGTGTTTGTTCACTGCGGGAAGAGATATAAACAACATTTATATTAAATTAATGTTCATGCGAGAACGTTGGATTTTTCATGCAAAATGATCGATGACCCGCGACCTGATGAAATTGCTCTGAGATGACCAAAATGGTCTGTTTTGGAAATTTCCATCTTTCAACTAATTTTGATTTTCAGAGGTAGATCAGCACTTTTCGAGTTAAAATAAGCATGTTTATAGTCATTTTCATGCTTTTAGGGAGCCAAAACTCAAGATTTTGCCCATGGTTAAAAGTGACTTAAAAGGACCCAAATGCTCACTTCGAGGGCTTAAAACATGTTTATTCACTGTGGGAAGAGATATAAACAATATTTAGATTAAATTAATGTTCATGCAAGAACTTTGGATTTTTCATGCAAAATGATCGATGACCCGCGACCTGATGAAATTGCTCTGAGATGACCAAAATGGTCCGTTTTGAAAATGTCCATCTTTCAACTAATTTTTACTTTCAGATGTGGATCTTCACTTTTGGAGCTAAAATGAGCATGTTTATAGTCATTTTCATGCTTCTAGGGAGCCAAAACTCAAGATTTTGCCCATGGTTAAAAGTGACTTAAAAGGACCCAAATGCTCACTTCGAGGGCTTAAAATGTGTTTATTCACTGCGGGAAGAGATATAAACAACATTTAGAGTCAATTAATGTTCATGCGAGACAGTCGATTTTTCATGCAAAACGATCGATGACCCGCGACCTGATGAAATTGCTCTGAGATGACCATAATGGTCCGTTTTGAAAATTTCCATCTTTCAAATAATTTTTACTTTCAGATGTAGTTTATCACTTTTGGAGCTAAAATGAGCATCTTAATATTCATTTTCATGCTTCTAGGGAGCCAAAATTCAGGATTTGGCGCATGGTTAATAGTGACTTAAAAGGACCCAAAGGCTAACTTTGAGGGCTTAAAACGTGTTTGTTCACTGCGGGAAGAGATATAAACAACATTTAGAGTAAATTAATGTTCATGCGAGAACTTCGGATTTTTCATGCAAAATGATCGATGACCCGTGACCTGATAAAATTGCTCTGAGATGACCAAAATGGTCCGTTTTGAAAATTTCCATCTTTCAAATAAGTTTTACTTTCAGATGTGGATCTTCACTTTTGGAGCTAAAATGAGCATGTTTATAGTCATTTTCATGCTACTAGGGAGCCAAAACTCAAGATTTTGCCCATGGTTAAAAGTGACTTAAAAGGACCTAAATGCTCACTTAGAGGGCTTAAACATGTTTATTCACTGCGGAAAGAGATATAAACAATATTTAGAGTAAATTAATGTTCATGTGAGAACGTTCAATTTTTCATGCAAAACGATCGATGACTCGCGACCTGAGGAAATTGCTCTGAGATGACCATAATGGTCCGTTTTGGAAATTTCCATCTTTCAACTAATTTTTACTTTCAGAAGTGGTTCTTGACTTTTGGAGCTAAAATGAGTATCTTAATATTCATTTTCATGCTTCTAGGGAGCGAAAACTCAGGATTTGGCGCATGGTTAAAAGTGACTTAAAAGGACCCAAATGCTAACTTTGAGGGCTTAAAACGTGTTTGTTCACTGTGGGAAGAGATATAAACAACATTTAGAGTAAATTAATGTTCAAGCGAGAACGTTGGATTTTTCATGCAAAATGAAACGTGTTTGTTCACTGCGGGAAGAGATATAAACAACATTTAGAGTAAATTAATGTTCATGCGAGAACGTTGGATTTTTCATGCAAAATGAGCGATGACCCGCAACCTGATGAAATTGCTCTGAGATGACCAAAATGGTCCGTTTTGAAAATTTCCAACTTTCAACTAATTTTTACTTTCAGATGTGGATCTTCACTTTTGGAGCTAAAATGAGCATGTTTATAGTCATTTTCATGCTTCTAGGGAGCCAAAACTCAAGATTTTGCCCATGGTTAAAAGTGACTTAAAAGGACCCAAATGCTCACTTCGAGGGCTTAAAACGTGTTTATTCACTGCGGGAAGAGATATAAACAACATTTAGAGTAAATTAATGTTCATGCGAGAACGTTCGATTTTTCATGCAAAACGATCGATGACTCGCGACCTGAGGAAATTGCTCTGAGATGACCATAATGGTCCGTTTTGGAAATTTCCATCTTTCAACTAATTTTTACTTTCAGAAGTGGTTCTTGACTTTTGGAGCTAAAATGAGTATCTTAATATTCATTTTCATGCTTCTAGGGAGCGAAAACTCAAGATTTTGCCCATGGTTAAAAGTGACTTAAAGGGACCCAAATGCTCACTTCAAGGGCTTAAAACATGTCTATTCACTGCGGGAAGAGATATAAACAATATTTAGAGTAAATTAATGTTCATGCAAGAATTTTGGATTTTTCATGGAAAATGATCGATGACCCGCGACCTGATGAAATTGCTCTGAGATGACCATAATGGTCCGTTTTGAAAATTTCCATCTTTCAACTAATTTTTACTTTCAGATGTGGGTCATCACTTTTGGAGCTAAAATGAGCATCTTAATATTAATTTTCATCCTTCTAGGTAGCTAAAATTCAGGATTTGGCGCATGGTAAAAGTGACCTAAAAGGACACAAATGCTAACTTTGAGGGCTTAAAACGTGTTTGTTCACTGCGGGAAGAGATATAAACAACATTTATATTAAATTAATGTTCATGCGAGAACGTTGGATTTTTCATGCAAAATGATCGATGACCCGCGACCTGATGAAATTGCTCTGAGATGACCAAAATGGTCTGTTTTGGAAATTTCCATCTTTCAACTAATTTTGATTTTCAGAGGTAGATCAGCACTTTTCGAGTTAAAATAAGCATGTTTATAGTCATTTTCATGCTTTTAGGGAGCCAAAACTCAAGATTTTGCCCATGGTTAAAAGTGACTTAAAAGGACCCAAATGCTCACTTCGAGGGCTTAAAACATGTTTATTCACTGTGGGAAGAGATATAAACAATATTTAGATTAAATTAATGTTCATGCAAGAACTTTGGATTTTTCATGCAAAATGATCGATGACCCGCGACCTGATGAAATTGCTCTGAGATGACCAAAATGGTCCGTTTTGAAAATGTCCATCTTTCAACTAATTTTTACTTTCAGATGTGGATCTTCACTTTTGGAGCTAAAATGAGCATGTTTATAGTCATTTTCATGCTTCTAGGGAGCCAAAACTCAAGATTTTGCCCATGGTTAAAAGTGACTTAAAAGGACCCAAATGCTCACTTCGAGGGCTTAAAATGTGTTTATTCACTGCGGGAAGAGATATAAACAACATTTAGAGTCAATTAATGTTCATGCGAGACAGTCGATTTTTCATGCAAAACGATCGATGACCCGCGACCTGATGAAATTGCTCTGAGATGACCATAATGGTCCGTTTTGAAAATTTCCATCTTTCAAATAATTTTTACTTTCAGATGTAGTTTATCACTTTTGGAGCTAAAATGAGCATCTTAATATTCATTTTCATGCTTCTAGGGAGCCAAAATTCAGGATTTGGCGCATGGTTAATAGTGACTTAAAAGGACCCAAAGGCTAACTTTGAGGGCTTAAAACGTGTTTGTTCACTGCGGGAAGAGATATAAACAACATTTAGAGTAAATTAATGTTCATGCGAGAACTTCGGATTTTTCATGCAAAATGATCGATGACCCGTGACCTGATAAAATTGCTCTGAGATGACCAAAATGGTCCGTTTTGAAAATTTCCATCTTTCAAATAAGTTTTACTTTCAGATGTGGATCTTCACTTTTGGAGCTAAAATGAGCATGTTTATAGTCATTTTCATGCTACTAGGGAGCCAAAACTCAAGATTTTGCCCATGGTTAAAAGTGACTTAAAAGGACCTAAATGCTCACTTAGAGGGCTTAAACATGTTTATTCACTGCGGAAAGAGATATAAACAATATTTAGAGTAAATTAATGTTCATGTGAGAACGTTCAATTTTTCATGCAAAACGATCGATGACTCGCGACCTGAGGAAATTGCTCTGAGATGACCATAATGGTCCGTTTTGGAAATTTCCATCTTTCAACTAATTTTTACTTTCAGAAGTGGTTCTTGACTTTTGGAGCTAAAATGAGTATCTTAATATTCATTTTCATGCTTCTAGGGAGCGAAAACTCAGGATTTGGCGCATGGTTAAAAGTGACTTAAAAGGACCCAAATGCTAACTTTGAGGGCTTAAAACGTGTTTGTTCACTGTGGGAAGAGATATAAACAACATTTAGAGTAAATTAATGTTCAAGCGAGAACGTTGGATTTTTCATGCAAAATGAAACGTGTTTGTTCACTGCGGGAAGAGATATAAACAACATTTAGAGTCAATTAATGTTCATGCGAGACAGACGATTTTTCATGCAAAACGATCGATGACCCGCGACCTGATGAAATTGCTCTGAGATGACCATAATGGTCCGTTTTGAAAATTTCCATCTTTCAAATAATTTTTACTTTCAGATGTAGTTTATCACTTTTGGAGCTAAAATGAGCATCTTAATATTCATTTTCATGCTTCTAGGGAGCCAAAATTCAGGATTTGGCGCATGGTTAAAAGTGACTTAAAAGGACCCAAAGGCTAACTTTGAGGGCTTAAAACATGTTTGTTCACTGCGGGAAGAGATATAAACAACATTTAGAGTAAATTAATGTTCATGCGAGAACTTTGGATTTTTCATGCATAATGATCGATGACCCGTGACCTGATAAATTTGCTCTGAGATGACCAAAATGGTCCGTTTTGAAAATTTCCATTTTTCAAATAAGTTTTACTTTCAGATGTGGATCTTCACTTTTGGAGCTAAAATGAGCATGTTTATAGTCATTTTCATGCTTCTAGGGAGCCAAAACTCAAGATTTTGCCCATGGTTAAAAGTGACTTAAAAGGACCTAAATGCTCACTTAGAGGGCTTAAACATGTTTATTCACTGCGGAAAGAGATATAAACAATATTTGGAGTAAATTAATGTTCATGTGAGAACGTTCGATTTTTCATGCAAAACGATCGATGACCCGCGACCTGATGAAATTGCTCTGAGATGACCATAATGGTCCATTTTGAAAATTTCCATCTTTCAACTGATTTTTACTTTCAGATGTGGGTCATCACTTTTGGAGCTAAAATGAGCATGTTTATAGTCATTTTCATTCTTCTAGGGAGCCAAAACTCAAGATTTTGCCCATGGTTAAAAGTGACTTAAAAGGACTCAAATGCTCACTTCGAGGGCTTAAAACGTGTTTATTCACTGCGGGAAGAGATATAAACAACATTTAGAGTAAATTAATGTTCATGCGAGAACGTTCGATTTTTCATGCAAAACGATCGATGACTCGCGACCTGAGGAAATTGCTCTGAGATGACCATAATGGTCCGTTTTGGAAATTTCCATCTTTCAACTAATTTTTACTTTCAGAAGTGGTTCTTGACTTTTGGAGCTAAAATGAGTATCTTAATATTCATTTTCATGCTTCTAGGGAGCGAAAACTCAAGATTTTGCCCATGGTTAAAAGTGACTTAAAGGGACCCAAATGCTCACTTCAAGGGCTTAAAACATGTCTATTCACTGCGGGAAGAGATATAAACAATATTTAGAGTAAATTAATGTTCATGCAAGAATTTTGGATTTTTCATGGAAAATGATCGATGACCCGCGACCTGATGAAATTGCTCTGAGATGACCATAATGGTCCGTTTTGAAAATTTCCATCTTTCAACTAATTTTTACTTTCAGATGTGGGTCATCACTTTTGGAGCTAAAATGAGCATCTTAATATTAATTTTCATCCTTCTAGGTAGCTAAAATTCAGGATTTGGCGCATGGTAAAAGTGACCTAAAAGGACACAAATGCTAACTTTGAGGGCTTAAAACGTGTTTGTTCACTGCGGGAAGAGATATAAACAACATTTATATTAAATTAATGTTCATGCGAGAACGTTGGATTTTTCATGCAAAATGATCGATGACCCGCGACCTGATGAAATTGCTCTGAGATGACCAAAATGGTCTGTTTTGGAAATTTCCATCTTTCAACTAATTTTGATTTTCAGAGGTAGATCAGCACTTTTCGAGTTAAAATAAGCATGTTTATAGTCATTTTCATGCTTTTAGGGAGCCAAAACTCAAGATTTTGCCCATGGTTAAAAGTGACTTAAAAGGACCCAAATGCTCACTTCGAGGGCTTAAAACATGTTTATTCACTGTGGGAAGAGATATAAACAATATTTAGATTAAATTAATGTTCATGCAAGAACTTTGGATTTTTCATGCAAAATGATCGATGACCCGCGACCTGATGAAATTGCTCTGAGATGACCAAAATGGTCCGTTTTGAAAATGTCCATCTTTCAACTAATTTTTACTTTCAGATGTGGATCTTCACTTTTGGAGCTAAAATGAGCATGTTTATAGTCATTTTCATGCTTCTAGGGAGCCAAAACTCAAGATTTTGCCCATGGTTAAAAGTGACTTAAAAGGACCCAAATGCTCACTTCGAGGGCTTAAAATGTGTTTATTCACTGCGGGAAGAGATATAAACAACATTTAGAGTCAATTAATGTTCATGCGAGACAGTCGATTTTTCATGCAAAACGATCGATGACCCGCGACCTGATGAAATTGCTCTGAGATGACCATAATGGTCCGTTTTGAAAATTTCCATCTTTCAAATAATTTTTACTTTCAGATGTAGTTTATCACTTTTGGAGCTAAAATGAGCATCTTAATATTCATTTTCATGCTTCTAGGGAGCCAAAATTCAGGATTTGGCGCATGGTTAATAGTGACTTAAAAGGACCCAAAGGCTAACTTTGAGGGCTTAAAACGTGTTTGTTCACTGCGGGAAGAGATATAAACAACATTTAGAGTAAATTAATGTTCATGCGAGAACTTCGGATTTTTCATGCAAAATGATCGATGACCCGTGACCTGATAAAATTGCTCTGAGATGACCAAAATGGTCCGTTTTGAAAATTTCCATCTTTCAAATAAGTTTTACTTTCAGATGTGGATCTTCACTTTTGGAGCTAAAATGAGCATGTTTATAGTCATTTTCATGCTACTAGGGAGCCAAAACTCAAGATTTTGCCCATGGTTAAAAGTGACTTAAAAGGACCTAAATGCTCACTTAGAGGGCTTAAACATGTTTATTCACTGCGGAAAGAGATATAAACAATATTTAGAGTAAATTAATGTTCATGTGAGAACGTTCAATTTTTCATGCAAAACGATCGATGACTCGCGACCTGAGGAAATTGCTCTGAGATGACCATAATGGTCCGTTTTGGAAATTTCCATCTTTCAACTAATTTTTACTTTCAGAAGTGGTTCTTGACTTTTGGAGCTAAAATGAGTATCTTAATATTCATTTTCATGCTTCTAGGGAGCGAAAACTCAGGATTTGGCGCATGGTTAAAAGTGACTTAAAAGGACCCAAATGCTAACTTTGAGGGCTTAAAACGTGTTTGTTCACTGTGGGAAGAGATATAAACAACATTTAGAGTAAATTAATGTTCAAGCGAGAACGTTGGATTTTTCATGCAAAATGAAACGTGTTTGTTCACTGCGGGAAGAGATATAAACAACATTTAGAGTAAATTAATGTTCATGCGAGAACGTTGGATTTTTCATGCAAAATGAGCGATGACCCGCAACCTGATGAAATTGCTCTGAGATGACCAAAATGGTCCGTTTTGAAAATTTCCAACTTTCAACTAATTTTTACTTTCAGATGTGGATCTTCACTTTTGGAGCTAAAATGAGCATGTTTATAGTCATTTTCATGCTTCTAGGGAGCCAAAACTCAAGATTTTGCCCATGGTTAAAAGTGACTTAAAAGGACCCAAATGCTCACTTCGAGGGCTTAAAACGTGTTTATTCACTGCGGGAAGAGATATAAACAACATTTAGAGTAAATTAATGTTCATGCGAGAACGTTCGATTTTTCATGCAAAACGATCGATGACTCGCGACCTGAGGAAATTGCTCTGAGATGACCATAATGGTCCGTTTTGGAAATTTCCATCTTTCAACTAATTTTTACTTTCAGAAGTGGTTCTTGACTTTTGGAGCTAAAATGAGTATCTTAATATTCATTTTCATGCTTCTAGGGAGCGAAAACTCAAGATTTTGCCCATGGTTAAAAGTGACTTAAAGGGACCCAAATGCTCACTTCAAGGGCTTAAAACATGTCTATTCACTGCGGGAAGAGATATAAACAATATTTAGAGTAAATTAATGTTCATGCAAGAATTTTGGATTTTTCATGGAAAATGATCGATGACCCGCGACCTGATGAAATTGCTCTGAGATGACCATAATGGTCCGTTTTGAAAATTTCCATCTTTCAACTAATTTTTACTTTCAGATGTGGGTCATCACTTTTGGAGCTAAAATGAGCATCTTAATATTAATTTTCATCCTTCTAGGTAGCTAAAATTCAGGATTTGGCGCATGGTAAAAGTGACCTAAAAGGACACAAATGCTAACTTTGAGGGCTTAAAACGTGTTTGTTCACTGCGGGAAGAGATATAAACAACATTTATATTAAATTAATGTTCATGCGAGAACGTTGGATTTTTCATGCAAAATGATCGATGACCCGCGACCTGATGAAATTGCTCTGAGATGACCAAAATGGTCTGTTTTGGAAATTTCCATCTTTCAACTAATTTTGATTTTCAGAGGTAGATCAGCACTTTTCGAGTTAAAATAAGCATGTTTATAGTCATTTTCATGCTTTTAGGGAGCCAAAACTCAAGATTTTGCCCATGGTTAAAAGTGACTTAAAAGGACCCAAATGCTCACTTCGAGGGCTTAAAACATGTTTATTCACTGTGGGAAGAGATATAAACAATATTTAGATTAAATTAATGTTCATGCAAGAACTTTGGATTTTTCATGCAAAATGATCGATGACCCGCGACCTGATGAAATTGCTCTGAGATGACCAAAATGGTCCGTTTTGAAAATGTCCATCTTTCAACTAATTTTTACTTTCAGATGTGGATCTTCACTTTTGGAGCTAAAATGAGCATGTTTATAGTCATTTTCATGCTTCTAGGGAGCCAAAACTCAAGATTTTGCCCATGGTTAAAAGTGACTTAAAAGGACCCAAATGCTCACTTCGAGGGCTTAAAATGTGTTTATTCACTGCGGGAAGAGATATAAACAACATTTAGAGTCAATTAATGTTCATGCGAGACAGTCGATTTTTCATGCAAAACGATCGATGACCCGCGACCTGATGAAATTGCTCTGAGATGACCATAATGGTCCGTTTTGAAAATTTCCATCTTTCAAATAATTTTTACTTTCAGATGTAGTTTATCACTTTTGGAGCTAAAATGAGCATCTTAATATTCATTTTCATGCTTCTAGGGAGCCAAAATTCAGGATTTGGCGCATGGTTAATAGTGACTTAAAAGGACCCAAAGGCTAACTTTGAGGGCTTAAAACGTGTTTGTTCACTGCGGGAAGAGATATAAACAACATTTAGAGTAAATTAATGTTCATGCGAGAACTTCGGATTTTTCATGCAAAATGATCGATGACCCGTGACCTGATAAAATTGCTCTGAGATGACCAAAATGGTCCGTTTTGAAAATTTCCATCTTTCAAATAAGTTTTACTTTCAGATGTGGATCTTCACTTTTGGAGCTAAAATGAGCATGTTTATAGTCATTTTCATGCTACTAGGGAGCCAAAACTCAAGATTTTGCCCATGGTTAAAAGTGACTTAAAAGGACCTAAATGCTCACTTAGAGGGCTTAAACATGTTTATTCACTGCGGAAAGAGATATAAACAATATTTAGAGTAAATTAATGTTCATGTGAGAACGTTCAATTTTTCATGCAAAACGATCGATGACTCGCGACCTGAGGAAATTGCTCTGAGATGACCATAATGGTCCGTTTTGGAAATTTCCATCTTTCAACTAATTTTTACTTTCAGAAGTGGTTCTTGACTTTTGGAGCTAAAATGAGTATCTTAATATTCATTTTCATGCTTCTAGGGAGCGAAAACTCAGGATTTGGCGCATGGTTAAAAGTGACTTAAAAGGACCCAAATGCTAACTTTGAGGGCTTAAAACGTGTTTGTTCACTGTGGGAAGAGATATAAACAACATTTAGAGTAAATTAATGTTCAAGCGAGAACGTTGGATTTTTCATGCAAAATGAAACGTGTTTGTTCACTGCGGGAAGAGATATAAACAACATTTAGAGTAAATTAATGTTCATGCGAGAACGTTGGATTTTTCATGCAAAATGAGCGATGACCCGCAACCTGATGAAATTGCTCTGAGATGACCAAAATGGTCCGTTTTGAAAATTTCCAACTTTCAACTAATTTTTACTTTCAGATGTGGATCTTCACTTTTGGAGCTAAAATGAGCATGTTTATAGTCATTTTCATGCTTCTAGGGAGCCAAAACTCAAGATTTTGCCCATGGTTAAAAGTGACTTAAAAGGACCCAAATGCTCACTTCGAGGGCTTAAAACATGTCTATTCACTGCGGGAAGAGATATAAACAATATTTAGAGTAAATTAATGTTCATGCAAGAACTTTGGATTTTTCATGGAAAATGATCGATGACCCGCGACCTGATGAAATTGCTCTGAGATGACCATAATGGTCCGTTTTGAAAATTTCCATCTTTCAACTAATTTTTACTTTCAGATGTGGGTCATCACTTTTGGAGCTAAAATTAGCATCTTAATATTCATTTTCATCCTTCTAGGTAGCCAAAATTCAGGATTTGGCGCATGGTAAAAGTGACCTAAAAGGACCCAAATGCTAACTTTGAGGGCTTAAAACGTGTTTGTTCACTGCGGGAAGAGATATAAACAACATTTATATTAAATTAATGTTCATGCGAGAACGTTGGATTTTTCATGCAAAATGATCGATGACCCGCGACCTGATGAAATTGCTCTGAGATGACCAAAATGGTCCGTTTTGGAAATTTCCATCTTTCAACTAATTTTGATTTTCAGAGGTAGATCAGCACTTTTCGAGTTAAAATAAGCATGTTTATAGTCATTTTCATGCTTTTAGGGAGCCAAAACTCAAGATTTTGCCCATGGTTAAAAGTGACTTAAAAGGACCCAAATGCTCACTTCATGGGCTTAAAACATGTTTATTCACTGCGGGAAGAGATATAAACAATATTTAGAGTAAATTAATGTTCATGCAAGAACTTTGGATTTTTCATGCAAAATGATCGATGACCCGCGACCTGATGAAATTGCTCTGAGATGACCAAAATGGTCCGTTTTGAAAATGTCCATCTTTCAACTAATTTTGATTTTCAGAGGTAGATCAGCACTTTTCGAGTTAAAATAAGCATGTTTATAGTCATTTTCATGCTTCTAGGGAGCCAAAACTCAAGATTTTGCCCATGGTTAAAAGTGACTTAAAAGGACCCAAATGCTCACTTCGAGGGCTTAAAACATGTCTATTCACTGCGGGAGGAGATATTAACAATATTTAGAGTAAATTAATGTTCATGCAAGAACTTTGGATTTTTCATGGAAAATGATCGATGACCCGCGACCTGATGAAATTGCTCTGAGATGACCATTATGGTCTGTTTTGAAAATTTCCATCTTTCAAATAATTTTTACTTTCAGATGTAGTTTATCACTTTTGGAGCTAAAATGAGCATCTTAATATTCATTTTCATGCTTCTAGGGAGCCAAAATTCAGGATTTGGCGCATGGTTAAAAGTGACTTAAAAGAACCCAAATGCTAACTTTGAGGGCTTCAAACGTGTTTGTTCACTGCGGGAAGAGATATAAACAACATTTAGAGTAAATTAATGTTCATGTGAGTCTGTTGGATTTTTCATGCAAAATGATCAATGACCCGTGACCTGATGAAATTGCTCTGAGATGACCAAAATGGTCCGTTTTGAAAATGTCCATCTTTCAACTAATTTTTACTTTCAGATGTGGATCTTCACTTTTGGAGCTAAAATGAGCATGTTTATAGTCATTTTCATGCTTCTAGGGAGCCAAAACTCAAGATTTTGCCCATGGTTAAAAGTGACTTAAAAGGACCCAAATGCTCACTTCGAGGGCTTAAAATGTGTTTATTCACTGCGGGAAGAGATATAAACAACATTTAGAGTCAATTAATGTTCATGCGAGACAGACGATTTTTCATGCAAAACGATCGATGACCCGCGACCTGATGAAATTGCTCTGAGATGACCATAATGGTCCGTTTTGAAAATTTCCATCTTTCAAATAATTTTTACTTTCAGATGTAGTTTATCACTTTTGGAGCTAAAATGAGCATCTTAATATTCATTTTCATGCTTCTAGGGAGCCAAAATTCAGGATTTGGCGCATGGTTAAAAGTGACTTAAAACGACCCAAAGGCTAACTTTGAGGGCTTAAAACATGTTTGTTCACTGCGGGAAGAGATATAAACAACATTTAGAGTAAATTAATGTTCATGCGAGAACTTTGGATTTTTCATGCATAATGATCGATGACCCGTGACCTGATAAATTTGCTCTGAGATGACCAAAATGGTCCGTTTTGAAAATTTCCATTTTTCAAATAAGTTTTACTTTCAGATGTGGATCTTCACTTTTGGAGCTAAAATGAGCATGTTTATAGTCATTTTCATGCTTCTAGGGAGCCAAAACTCAAGATTTTGCCCATGGTTAAAAGTGACTTAAAAGGACCTAAATGCTCACTTAGAGGGCTTAAACATGTTTATTCACTGCGGAAAGAGATATAAACAATATTTGGAGTAAATTAATGTTCATATGAGAACGTTCGATTTTTCATGCAAAACGATCGATGACCCGCGACCTGATGAAATTGCTCTGAGATGACCATAATGGTCCATTTTGAAAATTTCCATCTTTCAACTGATTTTTACTTTCAGATGTGGGTCATCACTTTTGGAGCTAAAATGAGCATGTTTATAGTCATTTTCATTCTTCTAGGGAGCCAAAACTCAAGATTTTGCCCATGGTTAAAAGTGACTTAAAAGGACTCAAATGCTCACTTCGAGGGCTTAAAACGTGTTTATTCACTGCGGGAAGAGATATAAACAACATTTAGAGTAAATTAATGTTCATGCGAGAACGTTCGATTTTTCATGCAAAACGATCGATGACTCGCGACCTGAGGAAATTGCTCTGAGATGACCATAATGGTCCGTTTTGGAAATTTCCATCTTTCAACTAATTTTTACTTTCAGAAGTGGTTCTTGACTTTTGGAGCTAAAATGAGTATCTTAATATTCATTTTCATGCTTCTAGGGAGCGAAAACTCAAGATTTTGCCCATGGTTAAAAGTGACTTAAAGGGACCCAAATGCTCACTTCAAGGGCTTAAAACATGTCTATTCACTGCGGGAAGAGATATAAACAATATTTAGAGTAAATTAATGTTCATGCAAGAATTTTGGATTTTTCATGGAAAATGATCGATGACCCGCGACCTGATGAAATTGCTCTGAGATGACCATAATGGTCCGTTTTGAAAATTTCCATCTTTCAACTAATTTTTACTTTCAGATGTGGGTCATCACTTTTGGAGCTAAAATGAGCATCTTAATATTAATTTTCATCCTTCTAGGTAGCTAAAATTCAGGATTTGGCGCATGGTAAAAGTGACCTAAAAGGACACAAATGCTAACTTTGAGGGCTTAAAACGTGTTTGTTCACTGCGGGAAGAGATATAAACAACATTTATATTAAATTAATGTTCATGCGAGAACGTTGGATTTTTCATGCAAAATGATCGATGACCCGCGACCTGATGAAATTGCTCTGAGATGACCAAAATGGTCTGTTTTGGAAATTTCCATCTTTCAACTAATTTTGATTTTCAGAGGTAGATCAGCACTTTTCGAGTTAAAATAAGCATGTTTATAGTCATTTTCATGCTTTTAGGGAGCCAAAACTCAAGATTTTGCCCATGGTTAAAAGTGACTTAAAAGGACCCAAATGCTCACTTCGAGGGCTTAAAACATGTTTATTCACTGTGGGAAGAGATATAAACAATATTTAGATTAAATTAATGTTCATGCAAGAACTTTGGATTTTTCATGCAAAATGATCGATGACCCGCGACCTGATGAAATTGCTCTGAGATGACCAAAATGGTCCGTTTTGAAAATGTCCATCTTTCAACTAATTTTTACTTTCAGATGTGGATCTTCACTTTTGGAGCTAAAATGAGCATGTTTATAGTCATTTTCATGCTTCTAGGGAGCCAAAACTCAAGATTTTGCCCATGGTTAAAAGTGACTTAAAAGGACCCAAATGCTCACTTCGAGGGCTTAAAATGTGTTTATTCACTGCGGGAAGAGATATAAACAACATTTAGAGTCAATTAATGTTCATGCGAGACAGTCGATTTTTCATGCAAAACGATCGATGACCCGCGACCTGATGAAATTGCTCTGAGATGACCATAATGGTCCGTTTTGAAAATTTCCATCTTTCAAATAATTTTTACTTTCAGATGTAGTTTATCACTTTTGGAGCTAAAATGAGCATCTTAATATTCATTTTCATGCTTCTAGGGAGCCAAAATTCAGGATTTGGCGCATGGTTAATAGTGACTTAAAAGGACCCAAAGGCTAACTTTGAGGGCTTAAAACGTGTTTGTTCACTGCGGGAAGAGATATAAACAACATTTAGAGTAAATTAATGTTCATGCGAGAACTTCGGATTTTTCATGCAAAATGATCGATGACCCGTGACCTGATAAAATTGCTCTGAGATGACCAAAATGGTCCGTTTTGAAAATTTCCATCTTTCAAATAAGTTTTACTTTCAGATGTGGATCTTCACTTTTGGAGCTAAAATGAGCATGTTTATAGTCATTTTCATGCTACTAGGGAGCCAAAACTCAAGATTTTGCCCATGGTTAAAAGTGACTTAAAAGGACCTAAATGCTCACTTAGAGGGCTTAAACATGTTTATTCACTGCGGAAAGAGATATAAACAATATTTAGAGTAAATTAATGTTCATGTGAGAACGTTCAATTTTTCATGCAAAACGATCGATGACTCGCGACCTGAGGAAATTGCTCTGAGATGACCATAATGGTCCGTTTTGGAAATTTCCATCTTTCAACTAATTTTTACTTTCAGAAGTGGTTCTTGACTTTTGGAGCTAAAATGAGTATCTTAATATTCATTATCATGCTTCTAGGGAGCGAAAACTCAGGATTTGGCGCATGGTTAAAAGTGACTTAAAAGGACCCAAATGCTAACTTTGAGGGCTTAAAACGTGTTTGTTCACTGTGGGAAGAGATATAAACAACATTTAGAGTAAATTAATGTTCAAGCGAGAACGTTGGATTTTTCATGCAAAATGAAACGTGTTTGTTCACTGCGGGAAGAGATATAAACAACATTTAGAGTAAATTAATGTTCATGCGAGAACGTTGGATTTTTCATGCAAAATGAGCGATGACCCGCAACCTGATGAAATTGCTCTGAGATGACCAAAATGGTCCGTTTTGAAAATTTCCAACTTTCAACTAATTTTTACTTTCAGATGTGGATCTTCACTTTTGGAGCTAAAATGAGCATGTTTATAGTCATTTTCATGCTTCTAGGGAGCCAAAACTCAAGATTTTGCCCATGGTTAAAAGTGACTTAAAAGGACCCAAATGCTCACTTCGAGGGCTTAAAACATGTCTATTCACTGCGGGAAGAGATATAAACAATATTTAGAGTAAATTAATGTTCATGCAAGAACTTTGGATTTTTCATGGAAAATGATCGATGACCCGCGACCTGATGAAATTGCTCTGAGATGACCATAATGGTCCGTTTTGAAAATTTCCATCTTTCAACTAATTTTTACTTTCAGATGTGGGTCATCACTTTTGGAGCTAAAATTAGCATCTTAATATTCATTTTCATCCTTCTAGGTAGCCAAAATTCAGGATTTGGCGCATGGTAAAAGTGACCTAAAAGGACCCAAATGCTAACTTTGAGGGCTTAAAACGTGTTTGTTCACTGCGGGAAGAGATATAAACAACATTTATATTAAATTAATGTTCATGCGAGAACGTTGGATTTTTCATGCAAAATGATCGATGACCCGCGACCTGATGAAATTGCTCTGAGATGACCAAAATGGTCCGTTTTGGAAATTTCCATCTTTCAACTAATTTTGATTTTCAGAGGTAGATCAGCACTTTTCGAGTTAAAATAAGCATGTTTATAGTCATTTTCATGCTTTTAGGGAGCCAAAACTCAAGATTTTGCCCATGGTTAAAAGTGACTTAAAAGGACCCAAATGCTCACTTCATGGGCTTAAAACATGTTTATTCACTGCGGGAAGAGATATAAACAATATTTAGAGTAAATTAATGTTCATGCAAGAACTTTGGATTTTTCATGCAAAATGATCGATGACCCGCGACCTGATGAAATTGCTCTGAGATTACCAAAATGGTCCGTTTTGAAAATGTCCATCTTTCAACTAATTTTTACTTTCAGATGTGGATCTTCACTTTTGGAGCTAAAATTAGCATGTTTATAGTCATTTTCATGCTTCTAGGGAGCCAAAACTCAAGATTTTGCCCATGGTTAAAAGTGACTTAAAAGGACCCAAATGCTCACTTCGAGGGCTTAAAATGTGTTTATTCACTGCGGGAAGAGATATAAACAACATTTAGAGTCAATTAATGTTCATGCGAGACAGTCGATTTTTCATGCAAAACGATCGATGACCCGCGACCTGATGAAATTGCTCTGAGATGACCATAATGGTCCGTTTTGAAAATGTCCATCTTTCAAAGAATTTTTACTTTCAGATGTAGTTTATCACTTTTGGAGCTAAAATGAGCATCTTAATATTCATTTTCATGCTTCTAGGGAGCCAAAATTCAGGATTTGGCGCATGGTTAAAAGTGACTTAAAAGGACCCAAAGGCTAACTTTGAGGGCTTAAAACGTGTTTGTTCACTGCGGGAAGAGATATAAACAACATTTAGAGTAAATTAATGTTCATGCGAGAACTTTGGATTTTTCATGCAAAATGATCGATGACCCGTGACCTGATAAAATTGCTCTGAGATGACCAAAATGGTCCGTTTTGAAAATTGCCATCTTTCAAATAAGTTTTACTTTCAGATGTGGATCTTCACTTTTGGAGCTAAAATGAGTATGTTTATAGTCATTTTCATGCTTCTAGGGAGCCAAAACTCAAGATTTTGCCCATGGTTAAAAGTGACTTAAAAGGACCTAAATGCTCACTTAGAGGGCTTAAACATGTTTATTCACTGCAGAAAGAGATATAAACAATATTTAGAGTAAATTAATGTTCATGTGAGAACGTTCAATTTTTCATGCAAAACGATCGATGACCCGCGACCTGATGAAATTGCTCTGAGATGACCATAATGGTCCATTTTGAAAATTTCCATCTTTCAACTGATTTTTACTTTCAGATGTGGGTCATCACTTTTGGAGCTAAAATGAGCATGTTTATAGTCATTTTCATTCTTCTAGGGAGCGAAAACTCAGGATTTGGCGCATGGTTAAAAGTGACTTAAAAGAACCCAAATGCTAACTTTGAGGGCTTCAAACGTGTTTGTTCACTGCGGGAAGAGATATAAACAACATTTAGAGTAAATTAATGTTGATGTGAGTACATTGGATTTTTCATGCAAAATGATCGATGACCCGTGACCTGATGAAATTGCTCTGAGATGACCAAAATGGTCCGTTTTGAAAATGTCCATCTTTCAACTAATTTTTACTTTCAGATGTGGTTCTTCACTTTTGGAGCTAAAATGAGCATCTTAATATTCATTTTCATGCTTCTAGGGAGCCAAAATTCAGCATTTGGCCCATGGTTAAAAGTGACTTAAAAGGAACCAAATGCTAACTTTGAGGCCTTAAAACGTGTTTATTCACTGCGGGAAGAGATATTAACAATATTTAGAGTAAATTAATGTTCATGCAAGAACTTTGGATTTTTCATGGAAAATGATCGATGACCCGCGACCTGATGAAATTGCTCTGAGATGACCATTATGGTCCGTTTTGAAAATTTCCATCTTTCAAATAATTTTTACTTTCAGATGTAGTTTATCACTTTTGGAGCTAAAATGAGCATCTTAATATTCATTTTCATGCTTCTAGGGAGCCAAAATTCAGGATTTGGCGCATGGTTAAAAGTGACTTAAAAGAACCCAAATGCTAACTTTGAGGGCTTCAAACGTGTTTGTTCACTGCGGGATGAGATATAAACAACATTTAGAGTAAATTAATGTTCATGTGAGTACGTTGGATTTTTCATGCAAAATGATCGATGACCCGTGACCTGATGAAATTGCTCTGAGATGACCAAAATGGTCCGTTTTGAAAATGTCCATCTTTCAACTAATTTTTACTTTCAGATGTGGATCTTCACTTTTGGAGCTAAAATGAGCATGTTTATAGTCATTTTCATGCTTCTAGGGAGCCAAAACTCAAGATTTTGCCCATGGTTAAAAGTGACTTAAAAGGACACAAATGCTCACTTCGAGGGCTTAAAATGTGTTTATTCACTGCGGGAAGAGATATAAACAACATTTAGAGTCAATTAATGTTCATGCGAGACAGTCGATTTTTCATGCAAAACGATCGATGACCCGCGACCTGATGAAATTGCTCTGAGATGACCATAATGGTCCGTTTTGAAAATTTCCATCTTTCAACTAATTTTTACTTTCAGATGTGGGTCATCACTTTTGGAGCTAAAATGAGCATCTTAATATTAATTTTCATCCTTCTAGGTAGCCAAAATTCAGGATTTGGCGCAGGGTAAAAGTGACCTAAAAGGACCCAAATGCTAACTTTGAGGGCTTAAAACGTGTTTGTTCACTGCGGGAAGAGATATAAACAACATTTATATTAAATTAATGTTCATGGGAGAACGTTGGATTTTTCATGCAAAATGATCGATGACCCGCGACCTGATGAAATTGCTCTGAGATGACCAAAATGGTCCGTTTTGGAAATTTCCATCTTTCAACTAATTTTGATTTTCAGAGGTAGATCAGCACTTTTCGAGTTAAAATAAGCATGTTTATAGTCATTTTCATGCTTTTAGGGAGCCAAAACTCAAGATTTTGCCCATGGTTAAAAGTGACTTAAAAGGACCCAAATGCTCACTTCGAGGGCTTAAAACATGTTTATTCACTGTGGGAAGAGATATAAACAATATTTAGATTAAATTAATGTTCATGCAAGAACTTTGGATTTTTCATGCAAAATGATCGATGACCCGCGACCTGATGAAATTGCTCTGAGATGACCAAAATGGTCCGTTTTGAAAATGTCCATCTTTCAACTAATTTTTACTTTCAGATGTGGATCTTCACTTTTGGAGCTAAAATGAGCATGTTTATAGTCATTTTCATGCTTCTAGGGAGCCAAAACTCAAGATTTTGCCCATGGTTAAAAGTGACTTAAAAGGACCCAAATGCTCACTTCGAGGGCTTAAAATGTGTTTATTCACTGCGGGAAGAGATATAAACAACATTTAGAGTCAATTAATGTTCATGCGAGACAATCGATTTTTCATGCAAAACGATCGATGACCCGCGACCTGATGAAATTGCTCTGAGATGACCATAATGGTCCGTTTTGAAAATTTCCATCTTTCAAATAATTTTTACTTTCAGATGTAGTTTATCACTTTTGGAGCTAAAATGAGCATCTTAATATTCATTTTCATGCTTCTAGGGAGCCAAAATTCAGGATTTGGCGCATGGTTAATAGTGACTTAAAAGGACCCAAAGGCTAACTTTGAGGGCTTAAAACGTGTTTGTTCACTGCGGGAAGAGATATAAACAACATTTAGAGTAAATTAATGTTCATGCGAGAACTTCAGATTTTTCATGCAAAATGATCGATGACCCGTGACCTGATAAAATTGCTCTGAGATGACCAAAATGGTCCGTTTTGAAAATTTCCATCTTTCAAATAAGTTTTACTTTCAGATGTGGATCTTCACTTTTGGAGCTAAAATGAGCATGTTTATAGTCATTTTCATGCTTCTAGGGAGCCAAAACTCAAGATTTTGCCCATGGTTAAAAGTGACTTAAAAGGACCTAAATGCTCACTTAGAGGGCTTAAACATGTTTATTCACTGCGGAAAGAGATATAAACAATATTTAGAGTAAATTAATGTTTATGTGAGAACGTTCAATTTTTCATGCAAAACGATCGATGACTCGCGACCTGAGGAAATTGCTCTGAGATGACCATAATGGTCCGTTTTGGAAATTTCCATCTTTCAACTAATTTTTACTTTCAGAAGTGGTTCTTGACTTTTGGAGCTAAAATGAGTATCTTAATATTCATTTTCATGCTTCTAGGGAGCGAAAACTCAGGATTTGGCGCATGGTTAAAAGTGACTTAAAAGGACCCAAATGCTAACTTTGAGGGCTTAAAACGTGTTTGTTCACTGCGGGAAGAGATATAAACAACATTTAGAGTAAATTAATGTTCAAGCGAGAACGTTGGATTTTTCATGCAAAATGAAACGTGTTTGTTCACTGCGGGAAGAGATATAAACAACATTTAGAGTAAATTAATGTTCATGCGAGAACGTTGGATTTTTCATGCAAAATGAGCGATGACCCGCAACCTGATGAAATTGCTCTGAGATGACCAAAATGGTCCGTTTTGAAAATTTCCAACTTTCAACTAATTTTTACTTTCAGATGTGGATCTTCACTTTTGGAGCTAAAATGAGCATGTTTATAGTCATTTTCATGCTTCTAGGGAGCCAAAACTCAAGATTTTGCCCATGGTTAAAAGTGACTTAAAAGGACCCAAATGCTCACTTCGAGGGCTTAAAACATGTCTATTCACTGCGGGAAGAGATATAAACAATATTTAGAGTAAATTAATGTTCATGCAAGAACTTTGGATTTTTCATGGAAAATGATCGATGACCCGCGACCTGATGAAATTGCTCTGAGATGACCACAATGGTCCGTTTTGAAAATTTCCATCTTTCAACTAATTTTTACTTTCAGATGTGGGTCATCACTTTTGGAGCTAAAATTAGCATCTTAATATTCATTTTCATCCTTCTAGGTAGCCAAAATTCAGGATTTGGCGCATGGTAAAAGTGACCTAAAAGGACCCAAATGCTAACTTTGAGGGCTTAAAACGTGTTTGTTCACTGCGGGAAGAGATATAAACAACATTTATATTAAATTAATGTTCATGCGAGAACGTTGGATTTTTCATGCAAAATGATCGATGACCCACGACCTGATGAAATTGCTCTGAGATGACCAAAATGGTCCGTTTTGGAAATTTCCATCTTTCAACTAATTTTGATTTTCAGAGGTAGATCAGCACTTTTCGAGTTAAAATAAGCATGTTTATAGTCATTTTCATGCTTTTAGGGAGCCAAAACTCAAGATTTTGCCCATGGTTAAAAGTGACTTAAAAGGACCTAAATGCTCACTTCATGGGCTTAAAACATGTTTATTCACTGCGGGAAGAGATATAAACAATATTTAGAGTAAATTAATGTTCATGCAAGAACTTTGGATTTTTCATGCAAAATGATCGATGACCCGCGACCTGATGAAATTGCTCTGAGATGACCAAAATGGTCCGTTTTGAAAATGTCCATCTTTCAACTAATTTTTACTTTCAGATGTGGATCTTCACTTTTGGAGCTAAAATGAGCATGTTTATAGTCATTTTCATGCTTCTAGGGAGCCAAAACTCAAGATTTTGCCCATGGTTAAAAGTGACTTAAAAGGACCCAAATGCTCACTTCGAGGGCTTAAAATGTGTTTATTCACTGCGGGAAGAGATATAAACAACATTTAGAGTCAATTAATGTTCATGCGAGACAGTCGATTTTTCATGCAAAACGATCGATGACCCGCGACCTGATGAAATTGCTCTGAGATGACCATAATGGTCCGTTTTGAAAATTTCCATCTTTCAAAGAATTTTTACTTTCAGATGTAGTTTATCACTTTTGGAGCTAAAATGAGCATCTTAATATTCATTTTCATGCTTCTAGGGAGCCAAAATTCAGGATTTGGCGCATGGTTAAAAGTGACTTAAAAGGACCCAAAGGCTAACTTTGAGGGCTTAAAACGTGTTTGTTCACTGCGGGAAGAGATATAAACAACATTTAGAGTAAATTAATGTTCATGCGAGAACTTTGGATTTTTCATGCAAAATGATCGATGACCCGTGACCTGATAAAATTGCTCTGAGATGACCAAAATGGTCCGTTTTGAAAATTGCCATCTTTCAAATAAGTTTTACTTTCAGATGTGGATCTTCACTTTTGGAGCTAAAATGAGTATGTTTATAGTCATTTTCATGCTTCTAGGGAGCCAAAACTCAAGATTTTGCCCATGGTTAAAAGTGACTTAAAAGGACCTAAATGCTCACTTAGAGGGCTTAAACATGTTTATTCACTGCAGAAAGAGATATAAACAATATTTAGAGTAAATTAATGTTCATGTGAGAACGTTCAATTTTTCATGCAAAACGATCGATGACCCGCGACCTGATGAAATTGCTCTGAGATGACCATAATGGTCCATTTTGAAAATTTCCATCTTTCAACTGATTTTTACTTTCAGATGTGGGTCATCACTTTTGGAGCTAAAATGAGCATGTTTATAGTCATTTTCATTCTTCTAGGGAGCGAAAACTCAGGATTTGGCGCATGGTTAAAAGTGACTTAAAAGAACCCAAATGCTAACTTTGAGGGCTTCAAACGTGTTTGTTCACTGCGGGAAGAGATATAAACAACATTTAGAGTAAATTAATGTTGATGTGAGTACGTTGGATTTTTCATGCAAAATGATCGATGACCCGTGACCTGATGAAATTGCTCTGAGATGACCAAAATGGTCCGTTTTGAAAATGTCCATCTTTCAACTAATTTTTACTTTCAGATGTGGTTCTTCACTTTTGGAGCTAAAATGAGCATCTTAATATTCATTTTCATGCTTCTAGGGAGCCAAAATTCAGCATTTGGCCCATGGTTAAAAGTGACTTAAAAGGAACCAAATGCTAACTTTGAGGCCTTAAAACGTGTTTATTCACTGCGGGAAGAGATATAAACAATATTTAGAGTAAATTAATGTTCATGCAAGAACTTTGGATTTTTCATGCAAAATGATCGATGACCCGCGACCTGATGAAATTGCTCTGAGATGACCATAATGGTCCGTTTTTAAAATTTCCATCTTTCAACTAATTTTTACTTTCAGATGTGGGTCATCACTTTTGGAGCTAAAATGAGGATCTTAATATTCATTTTCATGCTTTTAGGGAGCCAAAATTCAGGATTTGGCGCATGGTTAAAAGTGACTTAAAAGGACCCAAATGCTCACTTCGAGGGCTTAAAACGTGTTTATTCACTGCAGAAAGAGATATAAACAACATTTAGAGTAAATTAATGTTAATGCGAGAACGTTCGATTTTTCATGCAAAACGATCGATGACCCGCGACCTGATGAAATTGCTCTGAGATGACCATAATGGTACGTTTTGAAAATTTCCATCTTTCAACTAATTTTTACTTTCAGATGTGGGTCATCACTTTTGGAGCTAAAATGAGCATCTTAATATTCATTTTCATCCTTCTAGGGAGCCAAAATTCAGGATTTGGCGCGTGGTTAAAAGTGACTTAAAAGGACCCAAATGCTAACTTTGAGGGCTTAAAACGTGTTTGTTCACTGCGGGAAGAGATATAAACAACATTTAGAGTAAATTAATGTTCATGCGAGAACGTTGGATTTTTCATGCAAAATGATCGATGACCCGCAACCTGATGAAATTGCTCTGAGATGACCAAAATGGTCCGTTTTGAAAATTTCCAACTTTCAACTAATTTTTACTTTCAGATGTGGATCTTCACTTTTGGAGCTAAAATGAGCATGTTTATAGTCATTTTCATGCTTCTAGGGAGCCAAAACTCAAGATTTTGCCCATGGTTAAAAGTGACTTAAAAGGACCCAAATGCTCACTTCGAGGGCTTAAAACATGTCTATTCACTGCGGGAAGAGATATTAACAATATTTAGAGTAAATTAATGTTCATGCAAGAACTTTGGATTTTTCATGGAAAATGATCGATGACCCGCGACCTGATGAAATTGCTCTGAGATGACCATTATGGTCCGTTTTGAAAATTTCCATCTTTCAAATAATTTTTACTTTCAGATGTAGTTTATCACTTTTGGAGCTAAAATGAGCATCTTAATATTCATTTTCATGCTTCTAGGGAGCCAAAATTCAGGATTTGGCGCATGGTTAAAAGTGACTTAAAAGAACCCAAATGCTAACTTTGAGGGCTTCAAACGTGTTTGTTCACTGCGGGATGAGATATAAACAACATTTAGAGTAAATTAATGTTCATGTGAGTACGTTGGATTTTTCATGCAAAATGATCGATGACCCGTGACCTGATGAAATTGCTCTGAGATGACCAAAATGGTCCGTTTTGAAAATGTCCATCTTTCAACTAATTTTTACTTTCAGATGTGGATCTTCACTTTTGGAGCTAAAATGAGCATGTTTATAGTCATTTTCATGCTTCTAGGGAGCCAAAACTCAAGATTTTGCCCATGGTTAAAAGTGACTTAAAAGGACCCAAATGCTCACTTCGAGGGCTTAAAATGTGTTTATTCACTGCGGGAAGAGATATAAACAACATTTAGAGTCAATTAATGTTCATGCGAGACAGTCGATTTTTCATGCAAAACGATCGATGACCCGCGACCTGATGAAATTGCTCTGAGATGACCATAATGGTCCGTTTTGAAAATTTCCATCTTTCAACTAATTTTTACTTTCAGATGTGGGTCATCACTTTTGGAGCTAAAATGAGCATCTTAATATTAATTTTCATCCTTCTAGGTAGCCAAAATTCAGGATTTGGCGCAGGGTAAAAGTGACCTAAAAGGACCCAAATGCTAACTTTGAGGGCTTAAAACGTGTTTGTTCACTGCGGGAAGAGATATAAACAACATTTATATTAAATTAATGTTCATGGGAGAACGTTGGATTTTTCATGCAAAATGATCGATGACCCGCGACCTGATGAAATTGCTCTGAGATGACCAAAATGGTCCGTTTTGGAAATTTCCATCTTTCAACTAATTTTGATTTTCAGAGGTAGATCAGCACTTTTCGAGTTAAAATAAGCATGTTTATAGTCATTTTCATGCTTTTAGGGAGCCAAAACTCAAGATTTTGCCCATGGTTAAAAGTGACTTAAAAGGACCCAAATGCTCACTTCGAGGGCTTAAAACATGTTTATTCACTGTGGGAAGAGATATAAACAATATTTAGATTAAATTAATGTTCATGCAAGAACTTTGGATTTTTCATGCAAAATGATCGATGACCCGCGACCTGATGAAATTGCTCTGAGATGACCAAAATGGTCCGTTTTGAAAATGTCCATCTTTCAACTAATTTTTACTTTCAGATGTGGATCTTCACTTTTGGAGCTAAAATGAGCATGTTTATAGTCATTTTCATGCTTCTAGGGAGCCAAAACTCAAGATTTTGCCCATGGTTAAAAGTGACTTAAAAGGACCCAAATGCTCACTTCGAGGGCTTAAAATGTGTTTATTCACTGCGGGAAGAGATATAAACAACATTTAGAGTCAATTAATGTTCATGCGAGACAATCGATTTTTCATGCAAAACGATCGATGACCCGCGACCTGATGAAATTGCTCTGAGATGACCATAATGGTCCGTTTTGAAAATTTCCATCTTTCAAATAATTTTTACTTTCAGATGTAGTTTATCACTTTTGGAGCTAAAATGAGCATCTTAATATTCATTTTCATGCTTCTAGGGAGCCAAAATTCAGGATTTGGCGCATGGTTAATAGTGACTTAAAAGGACCCAAAGGCTAACTTTGAGGGCTTAAAACGTGTTTGTTCACTGCGGGAAGAGATATAAACAACATTTAGAGTAAATTAATGTTCATGCGAGAACTTCGGATTTTTCATGCAAAATGATCGATGACCCGTGACCTGATAAAATTGCTCTGAGATGACCAAAATGGTCCGTTTTGAAAATTTCCATCTTTCAAATAAGTTTTACTTTCAGATGTGGATCTTCACTTTTGGAGCTAAAATGAGCATGTTTATAGTCATTTTCATGCTTCTAGGGAGCCAAAACTCAAGATTTTGCCCATGGTTAAAAGTGACTTAAAAGGACCTAAATGCTCACTTAGAGGGCTTAAACATGTTTATTCACTGCGGAAAGAGATATAAACAATATTTAGAGTAAATTAATGTTCATGTGAGAACGTTCAATTTTTCATGCAAAACGATCGATGACTCGCGACCTGAGGAAATTGCTCTGAGATGACCATAATGGTCCGTTTTGGAAATTTCCATCTTTCAACTAATTTTTACTTTCAGAAGTGGTTCTTGACTTTTGGAGCTAAAATGAGTATCTTAATATTCATTTTCATGCTTCTAGGGAGCGAAAACTCAGGATTTGGCGCATGGTTAAAAGTGACTTAAAAGGACCCAAATGCTAACTTTGAGGGCTTAAAACGTGTTTGTTCACTGCGGGAAGAGATATAAACAACATTTAGAGTAAATTAATGTTCAAGCGAGAACGTTGGATTTTTCATGCAAAATGAAACGTGTTTGTTCACTGCGGGAAGAGATATAAACAACATTTAGAGTAAATTAATGTTCATGCGAGAACGTTGGATTTTTCATGCAAAATGAGCGATGACCCGCAACCTGATGAAATTGCTCTGAGATGACCAAAATGGTCCGTTTTGAAAATTTCCAACTTTCAACTAATTTTTACTTTCAGATGTGGATCTTCACTTTTGGAGCTAAAATGAGCATGTTTATAGTCATTTTCATGCTTCTAGGGAGCCAAAACTCAAGATTTTGCCCATGGTTAAAAGTGACTTAAAAGGACCCAAATGCTCACTTCGAGGGCTTAAAACATGTCTATTCACTGCGGGAAGAGATATAAACAATATTTAGAGTAAATTAATGTTCATGCAAGAACTTTGGATTTTTCATGGAAAATGATCGATGACCCGCGACCTGATGAAATTGCTCTGAGATGACCATAATGGTCCGTTTTGAAAATTTCCATCTTTCAACTAATTTTTACTTTCAGATGTGGGTCATCACTTTTGGAGCTAAAATTAGCATCTTAATATTCATTTTCATCCTTCTAGGTAGCCAAAATTCAGGATTTGGCGCATGGTAAAATTGACCTAAAAGGACCCAAATGCTAACTTTGAGGGCTTAAAACGTGTTTGTTCACTGCGGGAAGAGATATAAACAACATTTATATTAAATTAATGTTCATGCGAGAACGTTGGATTTTTCATGCAAAATGATCGATGACCCGCGACCTGATGAAATTGCTCTGAGATGACCAAAATGGTCCGTTTTGGAAATTTCCATCTTTCAACTAATTTTGATTTTCAGAGGTAGATCAGCACTTTTCGAGTTAAAATAAGCATGTTTATAGTCATTTTCATGCTTTTAGGGAGCCAAAACTCAAGATTTTGCCCATGGTTAAAAGTGACTTAAAAGGACCCAAATGCTCACTTCATGGGCTTAAAACATGTTTATTCACTGCGGGAAGAGATATAAACAATATTTAGAGTAAATTAATGTTCATGCAAGAACTTTGGATTTTTCATGCAAAATGATCGATGACCCGCGACCTGATGAAATTGCTCTGAGATGACCAAAATGGTCCGTTTTGAAAATGTCCATCTTTCAACAAATTTTTACTTTCAGATGTGGATCTTCACTTTTGGAGCTACAATGAGCATGTTTATAGTCATTTTCATGCTTCTAGGGAGCAAAAACTCAAGATTTTGCCCATGGTTAAAAGTGACTTAAAAGGACCCAAATGCTCACTTCGAGGGCTTAAAATGTGTTTATTCACTGCGGGAAGAGATATAAACAACATTTAGAGTCAATTAATGTTCATGCGAGACAGTCGATTTTTCATGCAAAACGATCGATGACCCGCGACCTGATGAAATTGCTCTGAGATGACCATAATGGTCCGTTTTGAAAATTTCCATCTTTCAAATAATTTTTACTTTCAGATGTAGTTTATCACTTTTGGAGCTAAAATGAGCATCTTAATATTCATTTTCATGCTTCTAGGGAGCCAAAATTCAGGATTTGGCGCATGGTTAAAAGTGACTTAAAAGGACCCAAAGGCTAACTTTGAGGGCTTAAAACGTGTTTGTTCACTGCGGGAAGAGATATAAACAACATTTAGAGTAAATTAATGTTCATGTGAGAACTTTGGATTTTTCATGCAAAATGATCGATGACCCGTGACCTGATAAAATTGCTCTGAGATGACCAAAATGGTCCGTTTTGAAAATTTCCATCTTTCAAATAAGTTTTACTTTCAGATGTGGATCTTCACTTTTGGAGCTAAAATGAGCATGTTTATAGTCATTTTCATGCTTCTAGGGAGCCAAAACTCAAGATTTTGCCCATGGTTAAAAGTGACTTAAAAGGACCTAAATGCTCACTTAGAGGGCTTAAACATGTTTATTCACTGCGGAAAGAGATATAAACAATATTTAGAGTAAATTAATGTTCATGTGAGAACGTTCAATTTTTCATGCAAAACGATCGATGACCGACCTGATGAAATTGCTCTGAGATGACCATAATGGTCCATTTTGAAAATTTCCATCTTTCAACTGATTTTTACTTTCAGATGTGGGTCATCACTTTTGGAGCTAAAATGAGCATGTTTATAGTCATTTTCATTCTTCTAGGGAGCGAAAACTCAGGATTTGACGCATGGTTAAAAGTGACTTAAAAGAACCCAAATGCTAACTTTGAGGGCTTCAAACGTGTTTGTTCACTGCGGGAAGAGATATAAACAACATTTAGAGTAAATTAATGTTGATGTGAGTACGTTGGATTTTTCATGCAAAATGATCGATGACCCGTGACCTGATGAAATTGCTCTGAGATGACCAAAATGGTCCGTTTTGAAAATGTCCATCTTTCAACTAATTTTTACTTTCAGATGTGGTTCTTCACTTTTGGAGCTAAAATGAGCATCTTAATATTCATTTTCATGCTTCTAGGGAGCCAAAATTCAGCATTTGGCCCATGGTTAAAAGTGACTTAAAAGGAACCAAATGCTAACTTTGAGGCCTTAAAACGTGTTTATTCACTGCGGGAAGAGATATAAACAACATTTAGAGTCAATTAATGTTCATGCGAGACAGTCGATTTTTCATGCAAAACGATCGATGACCCGCGACCTGATGAAATTGCTCTGAGATGACCATAATGGTCCGTTTTGAAAATTTCCATCTTTCAAATAATTTTTACTTTCAGATGTAGTTTATCACTTTTGGAGCTAAAATGAGCATCTTAATATTCATTTTCATGCTTCTAGGGAGCCAAAATTCAGGATTTGGCGCATGGTTAAAAGTGACTTAAAAGGACCCAAAGGCTAACTTTGAGGGCTTAAAACTTGTTTGTTCACTGCGGGAAGAGATATAAACAACATTTAGAGTAAATTAATGTTCATGCGAGAACTTTGGATTTTTCATGCATAATGATCGATGACCCGTGACCTGATAAATTTGCTCTGAGATTACCAAAATGGTCCGTTTTGAAAATTTCCATTTTTCAAATAAGTTTTACTTTCAGATGTGGGTCATCACTTTTGGAGCTAAAATGAGGATCTTAATATTCATTTTCATGCTTTTAGGGAGCCAAAATTCAGGATTTGGCGCATGGTTAAAAGTGACTTAAAAGGACCCAAATGCTCACTTCGAGGGCTTAAAACGTGTTTATTCACTGCAGAAAGAGATATAAACAACATTTAGAGTAAATTAATGTTAATGCGAGAACGTTCGATTTTTCATGCAAAACGATCGATGACCCGCGACCTGATGAAATTGCTCTGAGATGACCATAATGGTACGTTTTGAAAATTTCCATCTTTCAACTAATTTTTACTTTCAGATGTGGGTCATCACTTTTGGAGCTAAAATGAGCATCTTAATATTCATTTTCATCCTTCTAGGGAGCCAAAATTCAGGATTTGGCGCGTGGTTAAAAGTGACTTAAAAGGACCCAAATGCTAACTTTGAGGGCTTAAAACGTGTTTGTTCACTGCGGGAAGAGATATAAACAACATTTAGAGTAAATTAATGTTTATGCGAGAACGTTGGATTTTTCATGCAAAATGATCGATGACCCGCGACCTGATGAAATTGCTCTGAGATGACCATTATGGTCCGTTTTGAAAATTTCCATCTTTCAAATAATTTTTACTTTCAGATGTAGTTTATCACTTTTGGAGCTAAAATGAGCATCTTAATATTCATTTTCATGCTTCTAGGGAGCCAAAATTCAGGATTTGGCGCATGGTTAAAAGTGACTTAAAAGAACCCAAATGCTAACTTTGAGGGCTTCAAACGTGTTTGTTCACTGCGGGAAGAGATATAAACAACATTTAGAGTAAATTAATGTTCATGTGAGTACGTTGGATTTTTCATGCAAAATGATCGATGACCCGTGACCTGATGAAATTGCTCTGAGATGACCAAAATGGTCCGTTTTGAAAATGTCCATCTTTCAACTAATTTTTACTTTCAGATGTGGATCTTCACTTTTGGAGCTAAAATGAGCATGTTTATAGTCATTTTCATGCTTCTAGGGAGCCAAAACTCAAGATTTTGCCCATGGTTAAAAGTGACTTAAAAGGACCCAAATGCTCACTTCGAGGGCTTAAAATGTGTTTATTCACTGCGGGAAGAGATATAAACAACATTTAGAGTCAATTAATGTTCATGCGAGACAGTCGATTTTTCATGCAAAACGATCGATGACCCGCGACCTGATGAAATTGCTCTGAGATGACCATAATGGTCCGTTTTGAAAATTTCCATCTTTCAAATAATTTTTACTTTCAGATGTAGTTCATCACTTTTGGAGCTAAAATGAGCATCTTAATATTCATTTTCATGCTTCTAGGGAGCCAAAATTCAGGATTTGGCGCATGGTTAAAAGTGACTTAAAAGGACCCAAAGGCTAACTTTGAGGGCTTAAAACGTGTTTGTTCACTGCGGGAAGAGATATAAACAACATTTAGAGTAAATTAATGTTCATGCGAGAACGTTGGATTTTTCATGCAAAATGATCGATGACCCGCAACCTGATGAAATTGCTCTGAGATGACCAAAATGGTCCGTTTTGAAAATTTCCAACTTTCAACTAATTTTTACTTTCAGATGTGGATCTTCACTTTTGGAGCTAAAATGAGCATGTTTATAGTCATTTTCATGCTTCTAGGGAGCCAAAACTCAAGATTTTGCCCATGGTTAAAAGTGACTTAAAAGGACCCAAATGCTCACTTCGAGGGCTTAAAACATGTCTATTCACTGCGGGAAGAGATATTAACAATATTTAGAGTAAATTAATGTTCATGCAAGAACTTTGGATTTTTCATGGAAAATGATCGATGACCCGCGACCTGATGAAATTGCTCTGAGATGACCATTATGGTCCGTTTTGAAAATTTCCATCTTTCAAATAATTTTTACTTTCAGATGTAGTTTATCACTTTTGGAGCTAAAATGAGCATCTTAATATTCATTTTCATGCTTCTAGGGAGCCAAAATTCAGGATTTGGCGCATGGTTAAAAGTGACTTAAAAGAACCCAAATGCTAACTTTGAGGGCTTCAAACGTGTTTGTTCACTGCGGGAAGAGATATAAACAACATTTAGAGTAAATTAATGTTCATGTGAGTACGTTGGATTTTTCATGCAAAATGATCGATGACCCGTGACCTGATGAAATTGCTCTGAGATGACCAAAATGGTCCGTTTTGAAAATGTCCATCTTTCAACTAATTTTTACTTTCAGATGTGGATCTTCACTTTTGGAGCTAAAATGAGCATGTTTATAGTCATTTTCATGCTTCTAGGGAGCCAAAACTCAAGATTTTGCCCATGGTTAAAAGTGACTTAAAAGGACCCAAATGCTCACTTCGAGGGCTTAAAATGTGTTTATTCACTGCGGGAAGAGATATAAACAACATTTAGAGTCAATTAATGTTCATGCGAGACAGTCGATTTTTCATGCAAAACGATCGATGACCCGCGACCTGATGAAATTGCTCTGAGATGACCATAATGGTCCGTTTTGAAAATTTCCATCTTTCAACTAATTTTTACTTTCAGATGTGGGTCATCACTTTTGGAGCTAAAATGAGCATCTTAATATTAATTTTCATCCTTCTAGGTAGCCAAAATTCAGGATTTGGCGCAGGGTAAAAGTGACCTAAAAGGACCCAAATGCTAACTTTGAGGGCTTAAAACGTGTTTGTTCACTGCGGGAAGAGATATAAACAACATTTATATTAAATTAATGTTCATGGGAGAACGTTGGATTTTTCATGCAAAATGATCGATGACCCGCGACCTGATGAAATTGCTCTGAGATGACCAAAATGGTCCGTTTTGGAAATTTCCATCTTTCAACTAATTTTGATTTTCAGAGGTAGATCAGCACTTTTCGAGTTAAAATAAGCATGTTTATAGTCATTTTCATGCTTTTAGGGAGCCAAAACTCAAGATTTTGCCCATGGTTAAAAGTGACTTAAAAGGACCCAAATGCTCACTTCGAGGGCTTAAAACATGTTTATTCACTGTGGGAAGAGATATAAACAATATTTAGATTAAATTAATGTTCATGCAAGAACTTTGGATTTTTCATGCAAAATGATCGATGACCCGCGACCTGATGAAATTGCTCTGAGATGACCAAAATGGTCCGTTTTGAAAATGTCCATCTTTCAACTAATTTTTACTTTCAGATGTGGATCTTCTCTTTTGGAGCTAAAATGAGCATGTTTATAGTCATTTTCATGCTTCTAGGGAGCCAAAACTCAAGATTTTGCCCATGGTTAAAAGTGACTTAAAAGGACCCAAATGCTCACTTCGAGGGCTTAAAATGTGTTTATTCACTGCGGGAAGAGATATAAACAACATTTAGAGTCAATTAATGTTCATGCGAGACAATCGATTTTTCATGCAAAACGATCGATGACTCGCGACCTGATGAAATTGCTCTGAGATGACCATAATGGTCCGTTTTGGAAATTTCCATCTTTCAAATAATTTTTACTTTCAGATGTAGTTTATCACTTTTGGAGCTAAAATGAGCATCTTAATATTCATTTTCATGCTTCTAGGGAGCCAAAATTCAGGATTTGGCGCATGGTTAAAAGTGACTTAAAAGAACCCAAATGCTAACTTTGAGGGCTTCAAACGTGTTTGTTCACTGCGGGAAGAGATATAAACAACATTTAGAGTAAATTAATGTTCATGTGAGTACGTTGGATTTTTCATGCAAAATGATCGATGACCCGTGACCTGATGAAATTGCTCTGAGATGACCAAAATGGTCCGTTTTGAAAATGTCCATCTTTCAACTAATTTTTACTTTCAGATGTGGATCTTCACTTTTGGAGCTAAAATGAGCATGTTTATAGTCATTTTCATGCTTCTAGGGAGCCAAAACTCAAGATTTTGCCCATGGTTAAAAGTGACTTAAAAGGACCCAAATGCTCACTTCGAGGGCTTAAAATGTGTTTATTCACTGCGGGAAGAGATATAAACAACATTTAGAGTCAATTAATGTTCATGCGAGACAGTCGATTTTTCATGCAAAACGATCGATGACCCGCGACCTGATGAAATTGCTCTGAGATGACCATAATGGTCCGTTTTGAAAATTTCCATCTTTCAAATAATTTTTACTTTCAGATGTAGTTTATCACTTTTGGAGCTAAAATGAGCATCTTAATATTCATTTTCATGCTTCTAGGGAGCCAAAATTCAGGATTTGGCGCATGGTTAAAAGTGACTTAAAAGGACCCAAAGGCTAACTTTGAGGGCTTAAAACGTGTTTGTTCACTGCGGGAAGAGATATAAACAACATTTAGAGTAAATTAATGTTCATGCGAGAACTTTGGATTTTTCATGCATAATGATCGATGACCCGTGACCTGATAAATTTGCTCTGAGATGACCAAAATGGTCCGTTTTGAAAATTTCCATTTTTCAAATAAGTTTTACTTTCAGATGTGGATCTTCACTTTTGGAGCTAAAATGAGCATGTTTATAGTCATTTTCATGCTTCTAGGGAGCCAAAACTCAAGATTTTGCCCATGGTTAAAAGTGACTTAAAAGGACCTAAATGCTCACTTAGAGGGCTTAAACATGTTTATTCACTGCGGAAAGAGATATAAACAATATTTAGAGTAAATTAATGTTCATGTGAGAACGTTCGATTTTTCATGCAAAACGATCGATGAACCGCGACCTGATGAAATTGCTCTGAGATGACCATAATGGTCCATTTTGAAAATTTCCATCTTTCAACTGATTTTTACTTTCAGATGTGGGTCATCACTTTTGGAGCTAAAATGAGCATGTTTATAGTCATTTTCATTCTTCTAGGGAGCCAAAACTCAAGATTTTGCCCATGGTTAAAAGTGACTTAAAAGGACTCAAATGCTCACTTCGAGGGCTTAAAACGTAATTATTCACTGCGGGAAGAGATATAAACAACATTTAGAGTAAATTAATGTTCATGCGAGAACGTTCGATTTTTCATGCAAAACGATCGATGACTCGCGACCTGAGGAAATTGCTCTGAGGTGACCATAATGGTCCGTTTTGAAAATTTCCATCTTTCAAATAATTTTTACTTTCAGATGTAGTTTATCACTTTTGGAGCTAAAATGAGCATCTTAATATTCATTTTCATGCTTCTAGGGAGCCAAAATTCAGGATTTGGCGCATGGTTAAAAGTGACTTAAAAGGACCCAAAGGCTAACTTTGAGGGCTTAAAACGTGTTTGTTCACTGCGGGAAGAGATATAAACAACATTTAGAGTAAATTAATGTTCATGCGAGAACTTTGGATTTTTCATGCATAATGATCGATGACCCGTGACCTGATAAATTTGCTCTGAGATGACCAAAATGGTCCGTTTTGAAAATTTCCATTTTTCAAATAAGTTTTACTTTCAGATGTGGATCTTCACTTTTGGAGCTAAAATGAGCATGTTTATAGTCATTTTCATGCTTCTAGGGAGCCAAAACTCAAGATTTTGCCCATGGTTAAAAGTGACTTAAAAGGACCTAAATGCTCACTTAGAGGGCTTAAACATGTTTATTCACTGCGGAAAGAGATATAAACAATATTTAGAGTAAATTAATGTTCATGTGAGAACGTTCGATTTTTCATGCAAAACGATCGATGACCCGCGACCTGCTGAAATTGCTCTGAGATGACCATAATGGTCCATTTTGAAAATTTCCATCTTTCAACTGATTTTTACTTTCAGATGTGGGTCATCACTTTTGGAGCTAAAATGAGCATGTTTATAGTCATTTTCATTCTTCTAGGGAGCCAAAACTCAAGATTTTGCCCATGGTTAAAAGTGACTTAAAAGGACTCAAATGCTCACTTCGAGGGCTTAAAACGTGTTTATTCACTGCGGGAAGAGATATAAACAACATTTAGAGTAAATTAATGTTCATGCGAGAACGTTCGATTTTTCATGCAAAACGATCGATGACTCGCGACCTGAGGAAATTGCTCTGAGATGACCATAATGGTCCGTTTTGGAAATTTCCATCTTTCAACTAATTTTTACTTTCAGAAGTGGTTCTTGACTTTTGGAGCTAAAATGAGTATCTTAATATTCATTTTCATGCTTCTAGGGAGCGAAAACTCAAGATTTTGCCCATGGTTAAAAGTGACTTAAAGGGACCCAAATGCTCACTTCGAGGGCTTAAAACATGTCTATTCACTGCGGGAAGAGATATAAACAATATTTAGAGTAAATTAATGTTCATGCAAGAACTTTGGATTTTTCATGGAAAATGATCGATGACCCGCGACCTGATGAAATTGCTCTGAGATGACCATAATGGTCCGTTTTGAAAATTTCCATCTTTCAACTAATTTTTACTTTCAGATGTGGGTCATCACTTTTGGAGCTAAAATGAGCATCTTAATATTAATTTTCATCCTTCTAGGTAGCCAAAATTCAGGATTTGGCGCATGGTAAAAGTGACCTAAGAGGACCCAAATGCTAACTTTGAGGGCTTAAAACGTGTTTGTTCACTGCGGGAAGAGATATAAGCAACATTTATATTAGATTAATGTTCATGGGAGAACGTTGGATTTTTCATGCAAAATGATAGATGACCCGCGACCTGATAAAATTGCTCTGAGATGACCAAAATGGTCCGTTTTGAAAATTTCCATCTTTCAAATAAGTTTTACTTTCAGATGTGGATCTTCACTTTTGGAGCTAAAATGAGCATGTTTATAGTCATTTTCATGCTTCTAGGGAGCCAAAACTCAAGATTTTGCCCATGGTTAAAAGTGACTTAAAAGGACCTAAATGCTCACTTAGAGGGCTTAAACATGTTTATTCACTGCGGAAAGAGATATAAACAATATTTAGAGTAAATTAATGTTCATGTGAGAACGTTCAATTTTTCATGCAAAACGATCGATGACCCGCGACATGATGAAATTGCTCTGAGATGACCATAATGGTCCATTTTGAAAATTTCCATCTTTCAACTGATTTTTACTTTCAGATGTGGGTCATCACTTTTGGAGCTAAAATGAGCATGTTTATAGTCATTTTCATTCTTCTAGGGAGCCAAAATTCAGGATTTGGCGCATGGTAAAAGTGACCTAAAAGGACCCAAATGCTAACTTTGAGGGCTTAAAACGTGTTTGTTCACTGCGGGAAGAGATATAAACAACATTTAGAGTAAATTAATGTTCAAGCGAGAACGTTGGATTTTTCATGCAAAATGAAACGTGTTTGTTCACTGCGGGAAGAGATATAAACAACATTTAGAGTAAATTAATGTTCATGTGAGAACGTTGGATTTTTCATGCAAAATGATCGATGACCCGCAACCTGATGAAATTGCTCTGAGATGACCAAAATGGTCCATTTTGAAAATTTCCAACTTTCAACTAATTTTTACTTTCAGATGTGGATCTTCACTTTTGGAGCTAAAATGAGCATGTTTATAGTCATTTTCATGCTTCTAGGGAGCCAAAACTCAAGATTTTGCCCATGGTTAAAAGTGACTTAAAAGGACCCAAATGCTCACTTCGAGGGCTTAAAATGTGTTTATTCACTGCGGGAAGAGATATAAACAACATTTAGAGTCAATTAATGTTCATGCGAGACAGTCGATTTTTCATGCAAAACGATCGATGACCCGCGACCTGATGAAATTGCTCTGAGATGACCATAATGGTCCGTTTTAAAAATTTCCATCTTTCAAATAATTTTTACTTTCAGATGTAGTTTATCACTTTTGGAGCTAAAATGAGCATGTTTATAGTCATTTTCATTCTTCTAGGGAGTCAAAACTCAAGATTTTGCCCATGGTTAAAAGAGACTTAAAAGGACTCAAATGCTCACTTCAAGGGCTTAAAACGTGTTTATTCACTGCGGGAAGAGATATAAACAACATTTAGAGTAAATTAATGTTCATGCGAGAATGTTCGATTTTTCATGCAAAACGATCGATGACTCGCGACCCGAGGAAATTGCTCTGAGATGACCATAATGGTCCGTTTTGGAAATTTCCATCTTTCAACTAATTTTTACTTTCAGAAGTGGTTCTTGACTTTTGGAGCTAAAATGAGTATCTTTTTTTTTTTTTTTATTGGTGTAAGAAATTTATTTGCACTTACCACATAAGAAATACGTTACATGTGATTCGCCTACATCCATTATTGGCCGGCTTCAGTTGTGTGTGCCCTACCGGTCTCTATTGGTCATGTACACAGCCCATCAGCCGACATCCATAGGACCGGCGGCGTCTTACATCGGAATCATAGTACTAAAATTAAGTGCTTTAGTCATTCATACTCATGCCAGGGTTCTTACTTTTTTGGTAACATTTTCTCCCAACTTTAACTGGATGGAACCATCCATGAACTCAACTTAGATGTGTCTATCAGTAATGAAAACTCTGTGTCACAGCAACCTCCCTCCCCTCCCATACCACGTTATTAGTGTTCAGTGACTGGCCACCCTCCATGTTTCTTTTCTAGTTGTTTGCATTAACTTCCTCGACCTCCCCATGCTTCAGTAAGTAGGTTCTGAGGTACTCCCAATAGTCCCTGGGCCTTGATCTAGTCGGTAGTTCCTCCTCATAGGTGTTCAGAGTGTCACTACAGTACACCATATCTTCCAACCATCTCTTAACCTCAGGCCCTCGTGTACTGTTCCAGTGTAGTGAGACCCTCCTCTTTGCCAGTAACAGCGCCACTGCGCAGAACTTTCGCCTCGTCGCTCTCAACTTTAGTTCAATACCCAAGAGGCAAAGTTTTGCATCGCATATCAAGGATGAACCCAATAGTTCATTCAGCGTTTGCACCACCTGTTCCCAATAACCCGCCACCTTGCGACAGTGCCAAGCTAGGTGCATGAAGTCCGCTCCCTCCTGTTTACACCTTTTGCACTTTGAGTCCTCTTGTAACCCATATCTGTGTAATCTCTGAGGCGTGTAGTACACCTGATGTAGGTATTTGTAATGTATGATTCGTAAGTTACCGTTGGGTGTCAGCATGTCGGTTAGCATGCATGCAGATGTCCATTCCTCCTCAGTGAGGGGTGTCACTAGTCCCTCACTCCACCTATTCCTAGCTTTGTCAGTACCTCCCCCTATCGCACCCTGTAAGCTAGTATATAATTTAGACACCAGGTGAGATGCCGTTGGTGCTGTGAGTAAGAGTTGCAGTGGCGCCAGAGGCGTTGGTTCCTCCGGGTGTGTCGGGTAATGCTCCTTAAGTGCTCTCTGTAGCCTATAATAGTTAAATTTGAATAGGAGTGACGGGTTGCTGATGTATTGCATCGTGTTTAACGTTTGGAAGACCCCATTTTGATACAAGTCAATCATTTTATTTATGCCTGCCCATCGCAGCTGATCCATGCCAACCTGTTCTTGTGTTACCGAGATATGCGGGTTATGGGCCAGAGGAAGTGCCGGAGCGTACAATGGCAGAGCGTTAGCCGCTTTACCCATTAATCTCCATGCTTCCGTGGTGGTGTCCACAGTGTTTATGTCTCGTTCATGTAGCCTGGGGCGTTTGTGTAGCAATATGTTCGTCCGCGTCCCCCGCCTCCACCGCCACGTGTGTCAGGAAGGGTACTTCGTGGTGCCAGTAATGCGCGAATTGCGCTTGAGCGCACAAGTAATAAAGATAGAAGTCCGGCACCTTGAAGCCCCCCCTAGCATACGGAAGTGTCATGGTGTGTAGCTCCATTCTTGCTTGCTTTCCAGCCCATACCAAACTAATCACCAAGGAGTTTATACTACGGAACACTGCCGCTGGCGGCTTAATTGGGATGTTGTTGAATAAGTACAGGAACTTGGGCAGGAGCACCATTTTTACAATGGCGGTCCGGTCTGCCAGGGATAGTGGGAGTTTATTCCATCTTTTTATTTTATCCTCCAAGGCCGCTATGACTCGCCCATAGTTGGTGCGTATGACTGTTTCTGGGTCCCTATGAAACCATACTCCTAAATACTTCGTAGGATCTTCCTGCCACTCGAGTGGGTAGTCTAGGGGTATAGGGCGTGTGCTGTCCGTCAGTGCTAGGACGAGAGATTTGTCCCAGTTGATTTGCAGTCCGGAGTGGCTCCCAAACTTGATGTACTCCCGCATCAGCGGATTCAGGTTTTGTGCCGGGTTCTTGACATAAAGCACCATGTCATCCGCGTATAATGATATGTGGATGGGGCGTGACGGCATCTGTATGGCTGAGTAGTGATGGTGTTGTCTGATTTTACAGGCCAACGGCTCAAGGATCAATGCAAAGAGCATCGGCGAGAGCGGGCAGCCCTGCCTAGTTCCTCTGCATATCTGAATGGGCTCTGAAACATGTCTGTTTATTCTGATGCGTGCTGACAGGTTGGCATATAGCATAGAGATCCAGCCCAGGAACATCAGGGGAAACCCCATGCGCACCAGGACCGCCTGAATGAAGGACCATCCTATGGTGTCAAACGCCTTGGCAGCGTCAAGTAGCACTGCCACTGCTTTCGTGTCTGGGGATAAGTAGTGGGCCAGTGCAAATAGTGTGCGGGTATTATGTGTGGTAGCTCTGTCAGGTATAAATCCAGATTGGTCTGGCCTAATTAAGAGAGGCATGAGTGGCTTCAGCCTGTCTGCCAGCAGACTGGCGATTATTTTTGTGTCTACGTTTAATAGGGACAAGGGGCGGTACGAGTCACATTTATCTTCCTCCTTACCCGGCTTTAAGAGCGCAATGAGTAAGGCTTCTCTCATGGAGCCTGGTAGGGTTTGGGCCTCGTGCGCTGCCCCATAGAGCCTGACCAAGTGGGGTGCGAGCAGATCTGCATATTCTTTGTAGAATTCTGTCACGTACCCGTCCGGCCCCGGTGCCTTGTTGTTTGGCAATCGCTTGATAGTATCAGTAACCTCCTCTACCGTGACAGGTCGCGCTAAGTATGCTCTGTGTCCGTCTGACAGCCATGCTAATTCCACGTCTTCCATATATGCTAGCAAGTCCTCTTGTGTGGGTGAGGGGGGTGCTTTGTATAATGCGCCGTAGTGTGCCATAAATTCCGTTATAATCCCTTTAGTGTCATTCACCCTTTCACCCGTGGCCCTACAGATGGCTGTTATGTTTTGAGGGGCCCTCCCCGAGCATATCTTGTCTGCCAGCGCCTTGCCTGGTCTGCCTCCTTCCCCATAGCGCCTGGCCGTCGCCCGTTTAGTGACATACTTGAGCTCGTCTGAGGCGAACTGTCTGTGTTCCGTCAGAAGAGTCTGTATGTCTCCCAGTACCTTAGTGTCCCCTGTGTGCGTGTATATGTGCTCCAGCCCCTGTATGGCTTCTTCGCGGGTGCGTAGTTGTTGTCGGATGTCCTTCAGTATACCCGAGGACGTACTAATGCATACCCCCCTGATTGTGGCCTTAAACGCTTCCCACAGAAGACATGGGTCGTCCGTTGTCGGGCCGTTTATGTCGAAGTAGTCTACGATTGCTGCGTGTATAGCTGTTACATATAGCGGGTCCTTCAGGGCAGTCGCGTTGAAACGCCAAGTGAAGGGCGGCGGCTCATATTTCGGGACCATTATTTTTAGCAAAACTGGGTTGTGATCTGACAGTGTCCTGGGCAGATGTGAAATGTGTTGAACCCAAGTTAGTATCTCCCGGGTACCCAACCAATAGTCCAGTCGCGCCCAGCTATTGTTCATAGCATTAATGTGAGTCGCAGCTGTGACCCCGGCGTTACTATTCCTCCATATGTCAGTCAGTTGGAGGTCTTCTATCACGTCCTGCAACATGTGTCTTGCATTGCTATGGTGTTCCGTAGTATGTGCAGCTCGGTCTAACTGGTCTTGCAGCGTAACATTAAAATCCCCTCCCCATAGTACGTGATCTATATGTTTGTCAGCGAGTGTCTGCCACAGTTTCCTGTAAAACCCCGGGTCATCCACATTAGGGCCATATGTGTTTAGCAACAGGATCCTCTGCCCTCTAACCTTCCCCTCTACCATTACACTTCTGCCCTCCGCGTCTCTGTTCACATTCGTCATTTCAAAGTGTGTCCCTTTACGTATTAGGATACTAACCCCTCTAGAGTACGTCGAGTAATTAGAGCTTGTGACTGATTCTGCCCATCTATTACCCAATGTAGGTGTGTTCGTGGTGGCTTGGTGTGTTTCCTGTAAATACACTATGTCCACACGTAACCTGTCGAAGTAAGCAAACATTTGCCTGATCTTTTTCGGGTTGCCTAGCCCTCTGACATTCCACGTGAGAAGGGTCAACGCATCAACTCTCGACATTGGCACATGTACTCATCATGATATATCGCACGAGGTGTAACCGCAGTGTACGGTTCTGTGCAGACACTAAACATTGGAGTGCGTGGTGCGCGATCCACGTCAAATCGGTGAAACTGTTGTAACAATATACATGGTTATGTATGGTCATAAAGGTCGCCATGCTTCTCAGACACAGAGTTTGTGATTCTAACAACCCCGGTTCCCCCTCACTCCCCCCACCCACTTTAGCACCCGAACTTTGCCAAAGCCATCCCTTAACTAAATGTACCCGTATTTGAAAACTCGGTGTGGGGCGCACCCGCTTGGGGGTGTCGCCAGGTTCACACATCTCCATCCACATAGTGGACGTGGACAGACGCCTATTCCGACTTTTAAGTCGTGTGTGAGGTCCTTCACCCTCTCCCCTCCAACCGCAATCAAAAAGTAAGAGTGTGACATCGAATAATTCCAAACATCATAGTTCGACATACCCCAGTCTCACATGGTAGTAGAAGTTCAATGCAGTGCTAGCAGTGAGGGCCAGCCCGAGGGCCTCCCAGTGTTTGTACCCCCGTTATATACTCAAATGTCAGGGGAGCTACTCAGCCTCTCGACCATGGTGTCTCTATGTGCGCCTTCCTGAGGCCTCCTGCTCCCCAAATACTCACTGCGAGGACATTCATCCCAGGCCCACCGCTGCGATGTCCAGTAAGTACGTCGCCGTAGTCCCACAGTGTCTGGCCGAGTGCCTCGGGGCGAGTCAATGTTTGCCAGCCATATGTGCCTGGGGCCTAGTGGAGTTCCTGAGCCGTTTCAGGGGCATCGAAGCTCCATGTCTGCACCTCTGTTCATTCCACATCGCTCGTTGATTCCGCTCTGTTCTGCTCTTTCCGTCGCTTTCCTTGCTGCTTGATAAAGTCATGTGCCGCCTGCACCGTCTGCAAAATGACCGGCTTGCCCAAGTTCGTGATTTTGAGTTTAGCAGGGTACAGCATGGCGTACTCGATACCCAGTTCCCGTAGTTTCTTTTTTACTGGTGCAAATTCTTTCCGCGCCAGCTGCACCGCCATTGTATGGTCAGGGTAGAATTCCAGAGTATTCCCCTGATGTGTGATTTTGCCCATGTCTCTGGCGAGTCGGAGGACTGTGTCTCTGTCCCTGTAGTTAAGTGTACGCGCTATGATCATTCTTGGGGCAGCCCCCGGTTTCGGAACAGGCGCCAGGGAGCGGTGTGCCCTCTCGATCAGGAACACCGAGGATAGTTTGTCGGCGCCAAATATGTCTTGCAGGAGTGTCTCGACATACGTTTCCATCCTCCCTGTGTTGGTGGATTCCGGCAGGCCGGAAATTCGGATGTTGTTCCGCCTGGACCTGGCTTCCTGATCCTCCACCTTCGCGCGAAGGGTCTCCACAGTTTTCTCCAATCCTCCACATACCTTCGACGTGGTTTTATGCTCGTCTTCCACTCTGGAGATCCTCTGTTCTGCCTCCACAAGGCGCCCGTCGTGGTTCTCTATTTTGGCCGCCATATTATCCACCCTCTGCACCACACTGTCCAGTTTCCCGTTCATGTCCTGCAAACTTTGCTGGATTGCGCGAAGCACCGATTCCATGGCAGACCCCTCTGCCATGTCTCCGTCACCCTCGGCTTCAGGGGTGGTCGTCACAGTTTTGGGCTGCTTCCTTGTTTCGAAGGGGAGCTTGGACTATTGTTTCTCCGGCTTCCCCATAGTCCGCAGTGGCAGAGGCGAGGTGTGCTCGGCCGTTTTCGGGCTGTTGGCCGTCTGCGTACTACGTCCCGCTGGAGTTTGGGCCCCCCACCTCTGGGTACGTCTGCTCATCGACCTTGGTAGCGGGTGGAAACGGTGGCCATGTTGTTGGCTTCCCGTTGTCGGACTGGTGGTAGCGTCCGTAGCGGGATCATACAATGGCGCGTTGTATTGCCGAGTGCTTACTGGTTGCGGAGTGAGTTGCTAGTCTGTGTGGCTTCAATAGGATCGCCATGTGCTTCCGCGTCCCCGGAGCGCCAAATACCCACCCCGAGCACGCAGAGTTGTTGGCGCGCTGTTCGGGGGGGCAGCTGGTCGGTGCACACAGTTGTTTAGCGCCGGGCTGGCTCACCTCGTTGGTGCTTTATCCGACGTCTGCTGCTATTCCTCCGTACGCTGAGGCTTCATTTTGCCTGTCCCGGGGGCGGCCGAAATCGCCGATCTCATGCGTTCCAGCGCCGCCGCCATCTTGCATCTGGTGGAACGCATCTCGCAAGTCTCCGCATTCTGCCGCAGCTACCTGCCACCGCTGTCCCGCGGCTCCACAGCCCTCACAGCTTCACCGGTTCGTCTGGTCACCGTCGCGTTGCAGTCTTCAGCGCTCCGCAGGCTATATTTCAGCTCCAAACCGGCAACTGCCAGGCGCGGCCATCTTGAAAGCGCTCCGGCGCTGCACCGCTTTTCCGCTGTTTTCTTGCTGTGTGGCTCGTAGATCGCCACCAAAGTCACATCATCATGTTGGCTTTACTTTCCGACACCGGGCGCTGCCTTTTGTTTAGCGGAGTCGGCGGTTGAAGAAGGCGAAAGGGCCGTTATGGTTGCGTCTGTCCGGCGGAGCCGACAGTTCAGCCAGCCATTCCGCAGTGCGCCCTCTAGCGCCCCCCCCCTAAAATGAGTATCTTAATATTCATTTTCATGCTTCTAGGGAGCGAAAACTCAGGATTTGGCGCATGGTTAAAAGTGACTTAAAAGAACCCAAATGCTAACTTTGAGGGCTTCAAACGTGTTTGTTCACTGCGGGAAGAGATATAAACAACATTTAGAGTAAATTAATGTTCATGTGAGTACGTTGGATTTTTCATGCAAAATGATCGATGACCCGTGACCTGATGAAATTGCTCTGAGATGACCAAAATGGTCCGTTTTGAAAATGTCCATCTTTCAACTAATTTTTACTTTCAGATGTGGATCTTCACTTTTGGAGCTAAAATGAGCATGTTTATAGTCATTTTCATGCTTCTAGGGAGCCAAAACTCAAGATTTTGCCCATGGTTAAAAGTGACTTAAAAGGACCCAAATGCTCACTTCGAGGGCTTAAAATGTGTTTATTCACTGCGGGAAGAGATATAAACAACATTTAGAGTCAATTAATGTTCATGCGAGACAGTCGATTTTTCATGCAAAACGATCGATGACCCGCGACCTGATGAAATTGCTCTGAGATGACCATAATGGTCCGTTTTGAAAATTTCCATCTTTCAAATAATTTTTACTTTCAGATGTAGTTTATCACTTTTGGAGCTAAAATGAGCATCTTAATATTCATTTTCATGCTTCTAGGGAGCCAAAATTCAGGATTTGGCGCATGGTTAAAAGTGACTTAAAAGGACCCAAAGGCTAACTTTGAGGGCTTAAAACGTGTTTGTTCACTGCGGGAAGAGATATAAACAACATTTAGAGTAAATTAATGTTCATGCGAGAACGTTCGATTTTTCATGCAAAACGATCGATGACTCGCGACCTGAGGAAATTGCTCTGAGATGACCATAATGGTCCGTTTTGGAAATTTCCATCTTTCAACTAATTTTTACTTTCAGAAGTGGTTCTTGACTTTTGGAGCTAAAATGAGTATCTTAATATTCATTTTCATGCTTCTAGGGAGCGAAAACTCAAGATTTTGCCCATGGTTAAAAGTGACTTAAAAGGACCCAAATGCTCACTTCGAGGGCTTAAAATGTGTTTATTCACTGCGGGAAGAGATATAAACAACATTTAGAGTCAATTAATGTTCATGCGAGACAGTCGATTTTTCATGCAAAACGATCGATGACCCGCGACCTGATGAAATTGCTCTGAGATGACCATAATGGTCCGTTTTGAAAATTTTCATCTTTCAAATAATTTTTACTTTCAGATGTAGTTTATCACTTTTGGAGCTAAAATGAGCATCTTAATATTCATTTTCATGCTTCTAGGGAGCCAAAATTCAGGATTTGGCGCATGGTTAAAAGTGACTTAAAAGGTCCCAAAGGCTAACTTTGAGGGCTTAAAACGTGTTTGTTCACTGCGGGAAGAGATGTAAACAACATTTAGAGTAAATTAATGTTCATGCGAGAACTTTGGTTTTTACATGCATAATGATCGATGACCCGTGACCTGATAAATTTGCTCTGAGATGACCAAAATGGTCCGTTTTGAAAATTTCCATTTTTCAAATAAGTTTTACTTTCAGATGTGGATCTTCACTTTTGGAGCTAAAATGAGCATGTTTATAGTCATTTTCATGCTTCTAGGGAGCCAAAACTCAAGATTTTGCCCATGGTTAAAAGTGACTTAAAAGGACCTAAATGCTCACTTAGAGGGCTTAAACATGTTTATTCACTGCGGAAAGAGATATAAACAATATTTAGAGTAAATTAATGTTCATGTGAGAACGTTCAATTTTTCATGCAAAACGATCGATGACCCGCGACCTGATGAAATTGCTCTGAGATGACCATAATGGTCCATTTTGAAAATTTCCATCTTTCAACTGATTTTTACTTTCAGATGTGGGTCATCACTTTTGGAGCTAAAATGAGCATGTTTATAGTCATTTTCATTCTTCTAGGGAGCCAAAACTCAAGATTTTGCCCATGGTTAAAAGTGACTTAAAAGGACTCAAATGCTCACTTCGAGGGCTTAAAACGTGTTTATTCACTGCGGGAAGAGATATAAACAACATTTAGAGCAAATTAATGTTCATGCGAGAACGTTCGATTTTTCATGCAAAACGATCGATGACTCGCGACCTGAGGAAATTGCTCTGAGATGACCATAATGGTCCGTTTTGGAAATTTCCATCTTTCAACTAATTTTTACTTTCAGAAGTGGTTCTTGACTTTTGGAGCTAAAATGAGTATCTTAATATTCATTTTCATGCTTCTAGGGAGCGAAAACTCAAGATTTTGCCCATGGTTAAAAGTGACTTAAAGGGACCCAAATGCTCACTTCGAGGGCTTAAAACATGTCTATTCACTGCGGGAAGAGATATAAACAATATTTAGAGTAAATTAATGTTCATGCAAGAACTTTGGATTTTTCATGGAAAATGATCGATGACTCGCGACCTGATGAAATTGCTCTGAGATGACCATAATGGTCCGTTTTGAAAATTTCCATCTATCAACTAATTTTTACTTTCAGATGTGGGTCATCACTTTTGGAGCTAAAATGAGCATCTTAATATTAATTTTCATCCTTCTAGGTAGCCAAAATTCAGGATTTGGCGCATGGTAAAAGTGACCTAAAAGGACCCAAATGCTAACTTTGAGGGCTTAAAACGTGTTTGTTCACTGCGGGAAGAGATATAAACAACATTTATATTAAATTAATGTTCATGCGAGAACGTTGGATTTTTCATGCAAAATGATCAATGACCCGCGACCTGATGAAATTGCTCTGAGATGACCAAAATGGTCCGTTTTGAAAATGTCCATCTTTCAACTAATTTTTACTTTCAGATGTGGATCTTCACTTTTGGAGCTAAAATGAGCATGTTTATAGTCATTTTCATGCTTCTAGGGAGCCAAAACTCAAGATTTTGCCCATGGTTAAAAGTGACTTAAAAGGACCCAAATGCTCACTTCGAGGGCTTAAAATGTGTTTATTCACTGCGGGAAGAGACATAAACAACATTTAGAGTCAATTAATGTTCATGCGAGACAGTCGATTTTTCATGCAAAACGATCGATGACCCGCGACCTGATGAAATTGCTCTGAGATGACCATAACGGTCCGTTTTGAAAATTTCCATCTTTCAAATAATTTTTACTTTCAGGTGTAGTTTATCACTTTTGGAGCTAAAATGAGCATCTTAATATTCATTTTCATGCTTCTAGGGAGCCAAAATTCAGGATTTGGCGCATGGTTAAAAGTGACTTAAAAGGACCCAAAGGCTAACTTTGAGGGCTTAAAACGTGTTTGTTCACTGCGGGAAGAGATATAAACAACATTTAGAGTAAATTATTGTTCATGCGAGAACGTTCGATTTTTCATGCAAAACGATCGATGACTCGCGACTTGAGGAAATTGCTCTGAGATGACCATAATGGTCCGTTTTGGAAATTTCCATCTTTCAACTAATTTTTACTTTCAGAAGTGGTTCTTGACTTTTGGAGCTAAAATGAGTATCTTAATATTCATTTTCATGCTTCTAGGGAGCGAAAACTCAGGATTTGGCGCATGGTTAAAAGTGACTTAAAAGAACCCAAATGCTAACATTGAGGGCTTCAAACGTGTTTGTTCACTGCGGGAAGAGATATAAACAACATTTAGAGTAAATTAATGTTCATGTGAGTGCGTTGGATTTTTCATGCAAAATGATCGATGACCCGTGACCTGATGAAATTGCTCTGAGATGACCAAAATGGTCCGTTTTGAAAATGTCCATCTTTCAACTAATTTTTACTTTCAGATGTGGATCTTCACTTTTGGAGCTAAAATGAGCATGTTTATAGTCATTTTCATGCTTCTAGGGAGCCAAAACTCAAGATTTTGCCCATGGTTAAAAGTGACTTAAAAGGACCCAAATGCTCACTTCGAGGGCTTAAAATGTGTTTATTCACTGCGGGAAGAGATATAAACAACATTTAGAGTCAATTAATGTTCATGCGAGACAGTCGATTTTTCATGCAAAACGATCGATGACCCGCGACCTGATGAAATTGCTCTGAGATGACCATAATGGTCCATTTTGAAAATTTCCATCTTTCAACTGATTTTTACTTTCAGATGTGGGTCATCACTTTTGGAGCTAAAATGAGCATGTTTATAGTCATTTTCATTCTTCTAGGGAGCGAAAACTCAGGATTTGGCGCATGGTTAAAAGTGACTTAAAAGAACCCAAATGCTAACTTTGAGGGCTTCAAACGTGTTTGTTCACTGCGGGAAGAGATATAAACAACATTTAGAGTAAATTAATGTTGATGTGAGTACGTTGGATTTTTCATGCAAAATGATCGATGACCCGTGACCTGATGAAATTGCTCTGAGATGACCAAAATGGTCCGTTTTGAAAATGTCCATCTTTCAACTAATTTTTACTTTCAGATGTGGTTCTTCACTTTTGGAGCTAAAATGAGCATCTTAATATTCATTTTCATGCTTCTAGGGAGCCAAAATTCAGCATTTGGCCCATGGTTAAAAGTGACTTAAAAGGAACCAAATGCTAACTTTGAGGCCTTAAAACGTGTTTATTCACTGCGGGAAGAGATATAAACAACATTTAGAGTCAATTAATGTTCATGCGAGACAGTCGATTTTTCATGCAAAACGATCGATGACCCGCGACCTGATGAAATTGCTCTGAGATGACCATAATGGTCCGTTTTGAAAATTTCCATCTTTCAAATAATTTTTACTTTCAGATGTAGTTTATCACTTTTGGAGCTAAAATGAGCATCTTAATATTCATTTTCATGCTTCTAGGGAGCCAAAATTCAGGATTTGGCGCATGGTTAAAAGTGACTTAAAAGGACCCAAAGGCTAACTTTGAGGGCTTAAAACGTGTTTGTTCACTGCGGGAAGAGATATAAACAACATTTAGAGTAAATTAATGTTCATGCGAGAACTTTGGATTTTTCATGCATAATGATCGATGACCCGTGACCTGATAAATTTGCTCTGAGATGACCAAAATGGTCCGTTTTGAAAATTTCCATTTTTCAAATAAGTTTTACTTTCAGATGTGGATCTTCACTTTTGGAGCTAAAATGAGCATGTTTATAGTCATTTTCATGCTTCTAGGGAGCCAAAACTCAAGATTTTGCCCATGGTTAAAAGTGACTTAAAAGGACCTAAATGCTCACTTAGAGGGCTTAAACATGTTTATTCACTGCGGAAAGAGATATAAACAATATTTAGAGTATATTAATGTTCATGTGAGAACGTTCGATTTTTCATGCAAAACGATCGATGACCCGCGACCTGATGAAATTGCTCTGAGATGACCATAATGGTCCATTTTGAAAATTTCCATCTTTCAACTGATTTTTACTTTCAGATGTGGGTCATCACTTTTGGAGCTAAAATGAGCATGTTTATAGTCATTTTCATTCTTCTAGGGAGCCAAAACTCTAGATTTTGCCCATGGTTAAAAGTGACTTAAAAGGACTCAAATGCTCACTTCGAGGGCTTAAAACGTGTTTATTCACTGCGGGAAGAGATATAAACAACATTTAGAGTAAATTAATGTTCATGCGAGAACGTTCGATTTTTCATGCAAAACGATCGATGACTCGCGACCTGAGGAAATTGCTCTGAGATGACCATAATGGTCCGTTTTGAAAATTTCCATCTTTCAAATAATTTTTACTTTCAGATGTAGTTTATCACTTTTGGAGCTAAAATGAGCATCTTAATATTAATTTTCATGCTTCTAGGGAGCCAAAATTCAGGATTTGGCGCATGGTTAAAAGTGACTTAAAAGGACCCAAAGGCTAACTTTGAGGGCTTAAAACGTGTTTGTTCACTGCGGGAAGAGATATAAACAACATTTAGAGTAAATTAATGTTCATGCGAGAACTTTGGATTTTTCATGCATAATGATCGATGACCCGTGACCTGATAAATTTGCTCTGAGATGACCAAAATGGTCCGTTTTGAAAATTTCCATTTTTCAAATAAGTTTTACTTTCAGATGTGGATCTTCACTTTTGGAGCTAAAATGAGCATGTTTATAGTCATTTTCATGCTTCTAGGGAGCCAAAACTCAAGATTTTGCCCATGGTTAAAAGTGACTTAAAAGGACCTAAATGCTCACTTAGAGGGCTTAAACATGTTTATTCACTGCGGAAAGAGATATAAACAATATTTAGAGTAAATTAATGTTCATGTGAGAACGTTCGATTTTTCATGCAAAACGATCGATGACCCGCGACCTGATGAAATTGCTCTGAGATGACCATAATGGTCCATTTTGAAAATTTCCATCTTTCAACTGATTTTTACTTTCAGATGTGGGTCATCACTTTTGGAGCTAAAATGAGCATGTTTATAGTCATTTTCATGCTTCTAGGGAGCCAAAACTCGAGATTTTGCCCATGGTTAAAAGTGACTTAAAAGGACTCAAATGCTCACTTCGAGGGCTTAAAACGTGTTTATTCACTGCGGGAAGAGATATAAACAACATTTAGAGTAAATTAATGTTCATGCGAGAACGTTCGATTTTTCATGCAAAACGATCGATGACTCGCGACCTGAGGAAATTGCTCTGAGATGACCATAATGGTCCGTTTTGGAAATTTCCATCTTTCAACTAATTTTTACTTTCAGAAGTGGTTCTTGACTTTTGGAGCTAAAATGAGTATCTTAATATTAATTTCATGCTTCTAGGGAGCGAAAACTCAAGATTTTGCCCATGGTTAAAAGTGACTTAAAGGGACCCAAATGCTCACTTCGAGGGCTTAAAACATGTCTATTCACTGCGGAAAGAGATATAAACAATATTTAGAGTAAATTAATGTTCATGCAAGAACTTTGGATTTTTCATGGAAAATGATCGATGACCCGCGACCTGATGAAATTGCTCTGAGATGACCATAATGGTCCGTTTTGAAAATTTCCATCTTTCAACTAATTTTTACTTTCAGATGTGGGTCATCACTTCTGGAGCTAAAATGAGCATCTTAATATAAATTTTCATCCTTCTAGGTAGCCAAAATTCAGGATTTGGCGCATGGTAAAAGTGACCTAAGAGGACCCAAATGCTAACTTTGAGGGCTTAAAACGTGTTTGTTCACTGCGGGAAGAGATATAAACAACATTTATATTAGATTAATGTTCATGGGAGAACGTTGGATTTTTCATGCAAAATGATCGATGACCCGCGACCTGATAAAATTGCTCTGAGATGACCAAAATGGTCCGTTTTGAAAATTTCCATCTTTCAAATAAGTTTTACTTTCAGATGTGGATCTTCACTTTTGGAGCTAAAATGAGCATGTTTATAGTCATTTTCATGCTTCTAGGGAGCCAAAACTCAAGATTTTGCCCATGGTTAAAAGTGACTTAAAAGGACCTAAATGCTCACTTAGAGGGCTTAAACATGTTTATTCACTGCGGAAAGAGATTTAAACAATATTTAGAGTAAATTAATGTTCATGTGAGAACGTTCAATTTTTCATGCAAAACGATCGATGACCCGCGACATGATGAAATTGCTCTGAGATGACCATAATGGTCCATTTTGAAAATTTCCATCTTTCAACTGATTTTTACTTTCAGATGTGGGTCATCACTTTTGGAGCTAAAATGAGCATGTTTATAGTCATTTTCATTCTTCTAGGGAGCCAAAATTCAGGATTTGGCGCATGGTAAAAGTGACCTAAAAGGACCCAAATGCTAACTTTGAGGGCTTAAAACGTGTTTGTTCACTGCGGGAAGAGATATAAACAACATTTAGAGTAAATTAATGTTCAAGCGAGAACGTTGGATTTTTCATGCAAAATGAAACGTGTTTGTTCACTGCGGGTAGAGATATAAACAACATTTAGAGTAAATTAATGTTCATGCGAGAACGTTGGATTTTTCATGCAAAATGATCGATGACCCGCAACCTGATGAAATTGCTCTGAGATGACCAAAATGGTCCATTTTGAAAATTTCCAACTTTCAACTAATTTTTACTTTCAGATGTGGATCTTCACTTTTGGAGCTAAAATGACCATGTTTATAGTCATTTTCATGCTTCTAGGGAGCCAAAACTCAAGATTTTGCCCATGGTTAAAAGTGACTTAAAAGGACCCAAATGCTCACTTCGAGGGATTAAAACATGTCTATTCACTGCGGGAAGAGATATAAACAATATTTAGAGTAAATTAATGTTCATGCAAGAACTTTGGATTTTTTCATGGAAAATGATCGATGACCCGCGACCTGATGAAATTGCTCTGAGATGACCATAATGGTCCGTTTTGAAAATTTCCATCTTTCAACTAATTTTTACTTTCAGATGTGGGTCATCACTTTTGGAGCTAAAATTAGCATCTTAATATTCATTTTCATCCTTCTAGGTAGCCAAAATTCAGGATTTGGCGCATGGTAAAAGTGACCTAAAAGGACCCAAATGCTAACTTTGAGGGCTTAAAACGTGTTTGTTCACTGCGGGAAGAGATATAAACAATATTTAGAGTAAATTAATGTTCATGTAAGAACTTTGGATTTTTCATGCAAAATGATCGATGACCCGCGACCTGATGAAATTGCTCTGAGATGACCAAAATGGTCCGTTTTGAAAATGTCCATCTTTCAACTAATTTTTACTTTCAGATGTGGATCTTCACTTTTGGAGCTAAAATGAGCATGTTTATAGTCATTTTCATGCTTCTAGGGAGCCAAAACTCAAGATTTTGCCCATGGTTAAAAGTGACTTAAAAGGACGCAAATGCTCACTTCGAGGGCTTAAAATGTGTTTATTCACTGCGGGAAGAGATATAAACAACATTTAGAGTCAATTAATGTTCATGCGAGACAGTCGATTTTTCTTGCAAAACGATCGATGACCCGCGACCTGATGAAATTGCTCTGAGATGACCATAATGGTCCATTTTGAAAATTTCCATCTTTCAACTGATTTTTACTTTCAGATGTGGGTCATCACTTTTGGAGCTAAAATGAGCATGTTTATAGTCATTTTCATTCTTCTAGGGAGCCAAAATTCAGGATTTGGCGCATGGTAAAAGTGACCTAAAAGGACCCAAATGCTAACTTTGAGGGCTTAAAACGTGTTTGTTCACTGCGGGAAGAGATATAAACAACATTTAGAGTAAATTAATGTTCAAGCGAGAACGTTGGATTTTTCATGCAAAATGAAACGTGTTTGTTCACTGCGGGTAGAGATATAAACAACATTTAGAGTAAATTAATGTTCATGCGAGAACGTTGGATTTTTCATGCAAAATGATCGATGACCCGCAACCTGATGAAATTGCTCTGAGATGACCAAAATGGTCCATTTTGAAAATTTCCAACTTTCAACTAATTTTTACTTTCAGATGTGGATCTTCACTTTTGGAGCTAAAATGACCATGTTTATAGTCATTTTCATGCTTCTAGGGAGCCAAAACTCAAGATTTTGCCCATGGTTAAAAGTGACTTAAAAGGACCCAAATGCTCACTTCGAGGGATTAAAACATGTCTATTCACTGCGGGAAGAGATATAAACAATATTTAGAGTAAATTAATGTTCATGCAAGAACTTTGGATTTTTTCATGGAAAATGATCGATGACCCGCGACCTGATGAAATTGCTCTGAGATGACCATAATGGTCCGTTTTGAAAATTTCCATCTTTCAACTAATTTTTACTTTCAGATGTGGGTCATCACTTTTGGAGCTAAAATTAGCATCTTAATATTCATTTTCATCCTTCTAGGTAGCCAAAATTCAGGATTTGGCGCATGGTAAAAGTGACCTAAAAGGACCCAAATGCTAACTTTGAGGGCTTAAAACGTGTTTGTTCACTGCGGGAAGAGATATAAACAATATTTAGAGTAAATTAATGTTCATGTAAGAACTTTGGATTTTTCATGCAAAATGATCGATGACCCGCGACCTGATGAAATTGCTCTGAGATGACCAAAATGGTCCGTTTTGAAAATGTCCATCTTTCAACTAATTTTTACTTTCAGATGTGGATCTTCACTTTTGGAGCTAAAATGAGCATGTTTATAGTCATTTTCATGCTTCTAGGGAGCCAAAACTCAAGATTTTGCCCATGGTTAAAAGTGACTTAAAAGGACGCAAATGCTCACTTCGAGGGCTTAAAATGTGTTTATTCACTGCGGGAAGAGATATAAACAACATTTAGAGTCAATTAATGTTCATGCGAGACAGTCGATTTTTCTTGCAAAACGATCGATGACCCGCGACCTGATGAAATTGCTCTGAGATGACCATAATGGTCCGTTTTAAAAATTTCCATCTTTCAAATAATTTTTACTTTCAGATATAGTTTATCACTTTTGGAGCTAAAATGAGCATCTTAATATTCATTTTCATGCTTCTAGGGAGCCAAAATTCAGGATTTGGCGCATGGTTAAAAGTGACTTAAAAGGACCCAAAGGCTAACTTTGAGTGCTTAAAACGTGTTTGTTCACTGCGGGAAGAGATATAAACAACATTTAGAGTAAATTAATGTTCATGCGGGAACTTCGGATTTTTCATGCAAAATGATCGATGACTCGCTGAGGAAATTGCTCTGAGATGACCATAATGGTCCGTTTTGGAAATTTCCATCTTTCAACTAATTTTTACTTTCAGAAGTGGTTCTTGACTTTTGGAGCTAAAATGAGTATCTTAATATTCATTTTCATGCTTCTAGGGAGCGAAAACTCAAGATTTTGCCCATGGTTAAAAGTGACTTAAAAGGACCCAAATGCTCACTTCGAGGGCTTAAAATGTGTTTATTCACTGCGGGAAGAGATATAAACAACATTTAGAGTCAATTAATGTTAATGCGAGACAGTCGATTTTTCATGCAAAACGATCGATGACCCGCGACCTGATGAAATTGCTCTGAGATGACCATAATGGTCCGTTTTGAAAATTTTCATCTTTCAAATAATTTTTACTTTCAGATGTAGTTTATCACTTTTGGAGCTAAAATGAGCATCTTAATATTCATTTTCATGCTTCTAGGGAGCCAAAATTCAGGATTTGGCGCATGGTTAAAACTGACTTAAAAGGTCCCAAAGGCTAACTTTGAGGGCTTAAAACGTGTTTGTTCACTGCGGGAAGAGATGTAAACAACATTTAGAGTAAATTAATGTTCATGCGAGAACTTTGGTTTTTACATGCATAATGATCGATGACCCGTGACCTGATAAATTTGCTCTGAGATGACCAAAATGGTCCGTTTTGAAAATTTCCATTTTTCAAATAAGTTTTACTTTCAGATGTGGATCTTCACTTTTGGAGCTAAAATGAGCATGTTTATAGTCATTTTCATGCTTCTAGGGAGCCAAAACTCAAGATTTTGCCCATGGTTAAAAGTGACTTAAAAGGACCTAAATGCTCACTTAGAGGGCTTAAACATGTTTATTCACTGCGGAAAGAGATATAAACAATATTTAGAGTAAATTAATGTTCATGTGAGAACGTTCGATTTTTCATGCAAAACGATCGATGACCCGCGACCTGATGAAATTGCTCTGAGATGACCATAATGGTCCATTTTGAAAATTTCCATCTTTCAACTGATTTTTACTTTCAGATGTGGGTCATCACTTTTGGAGCTAAAATGAGCATGTTTATAGTCATTTTCATTCTTCTAGGGAGCCAAAACTCAAGATTTTGCCCATGGTTAAAAGTGACTTAAAAGGACTCAAATGCTCACTTCGAGGGCTTAAAACGTGTTTATTCACTGCGGGAAGAGATATAAACAACATTTAGAGTAAATTAATGTTCATGCGAGAACGTTCGATTTTTCATGCAAAACGATCGATGACTCGCGACCTGAGGAAATTGCTCTGAGATGACCATAATAGTCCGTTTTGGAAATTTCCATCTTTCAACTAATTTTTACTTTCAGAAGTGGTTCTTGACTTTTGGAGCTAAAATGAGTATCTTAATATTCATTTTCATGCTTCTAGGGAGCGAAAACTCAAGATTTTGCCCATGGTTAAAAGTGACTTAAAGGGACCCAAATGCTCACTTCGAGGGCTTAAAACATGTCTATTCACTGCGGGAAGAGATATAAACAATATTTAGAGTAAATTAATGTTCATGCAAGAACTTTGGATTTTTCATGGAAAAAGATCAATGACCCGCGACCTGATGAAATTGCTCTGAGATGACCATAATGGTCCGTTTTGAAAATTTCCATCTATCAACTAATTTTTACTTTCAGATGTGGGTCATCACTTTTGGAGTTAAAATGAGCATCTTAATATAAATTTTCATCCTTCTAGGTAGCCAAAATTCAGGATTTGGCGCATGGTAAAAGTGACCTAAAAGGACCCAAATGCTAACTTTGAGGGCTTAAAACGTGTTTGTTCACTGCGGGAAGAGATATAAACAACATTTATATTAAATTAATGTTCATGCGAGAACGTTGGATTTTTCATGCAAAATGATCGATGACCCGCGCGACCTGATGAAATTGCTCTGAGATGACCAAAATGGTCCGTTTTGGAAATTTCCATCTTTCAACTAATTTTGATTTTCAGAGGTAGATCAGCACTTTTCGAGTTAAAATAAGCATGTTTATAGTAATTTTCATGCTTTTAGGGAGCCAAAACTCAAGATTTTGCCCATGGTTAAAAGTGACTTAAAAGGACCCAAATGCTCACTTCGAGGGCTTAAAACATGTTTATTCACTGCGGGAAGAGATATAAACAATATTTAGAGTAAATTAATGTTCATGCAAGAACTTTGGATTTTTCATGCAAAATGATCGATGACCCGCGACCTGATGAAATTGCTCTGAGATGACCAAAATGGTCCGTTTTGAAAATGTCCATCTTTCAACTAATTTTTACTTTCAGATGTGGATCTTCACTTTTGGAGCTAAAATGAGCATGTTTATAGTCATTTTCATGCTTCTAGGGAGCCAAAACTCAAGATTTTGCCCATGGTTAAGAGTGACTTAAAAGGACCCAAATGCTCACTTCGAGGGCTTAAAATGTGTTTATTCACTGCGGGAAGAGATATAAACAACATTTAGAGTCAATTAATGTTCATGCGAGGCAGTCGATTTTTCATGCAAAACGATCGATGACCCGCGACCTGATGAAATTGCTCTGAGATGACCATAACGGTCCGTTTTGAAAATTTCCATCTTTCAAATAATTTTTACTTTCAGGTGTAGTTTATCACTTTTGGAGCTAAAATGAGCATCTTAATATTCATTTTCATGCTTCTAGGGAGCCAAAATTCAGGATTTGGCGCATGGTTAAAAGTGACTTAAAAGGACCCAAAGGCTAACTTTGAGGGCTTAAAACGTGTTTGTTCACTGCGGGAAGAGATATAAACAACATTTAGAGTAAATTAATGTTCATGTGAGTACGTTGGATTTTTCATGCAAAATGATCGATGACCCGTGACCTGATGAAATTGCTCTGAGATGACCAAAATGGTCCGTTTTGAAAATGTACATCTTTCAACTAATTTTTACTTTCAGATGTGGATCTTCACTTTTGGAGCTAAAATGAGCATGTTTATAGTCATTTTCATGCTTCTAGGGAGCCAAAACTCAAGATTTTGCCCATGGTTAAAAGTGACTTAAAAGGACCCAAATGCTCACTTCGAGGGCTTAAAATGTGTTTATTCACTGCGGGAAGAGATATAAACAACATTTAGAGTCAATTAATGTTCATGCGAGACAGTCGATTTTTCATGCAAAACGATCGATGACCCGCGACCTGATGAAATTGCTCTGAGATGACCATAATGGTCCGTTTTGAAAATTTCCATCTTTCAAATAATTTTTACTTTCAGATGTAGTTTGTCACTTTTGGAGCTAAAATGAGCATCTTAATATTCATTTTCATGCTTTTAGGGAGCCAAAATTCAGGATTTGGCGCATGGTTAAAAGTGACTTAAAAGGACCCAAAGGCTAACTTTGAGGGCTTAAAACGTGTTTGTTCACTGCGGGAAGAGATATAAACAACATTTAGAGTAAATTAATGTTCATGCGAGAACTTTGGCTTTTTCATGCATAATGATCGATGACCCGTGACCTGATAAATTTGCTCTGAGATGACCAAAATGGTCCGTTTTGAAAATGTACATCTTTCAACTAATTTTTACTTTCAGATGTGGATCTTCACTTTTGGAGCTAAAATGAGCATGTTTATAGTCATTTTCATGCTTCTAGGGAGCCAAAACTCAAGATTTTGCCCATGGTTAAAAGTGACTTAAAAGGACCTAAATGCTCACTTAGAGGGCTTAAACATGTTTATTCACTGCGGAAAGAGATATAAACAATATTTAGAGTAAATTAATGTTCATGTGAGAACGTTCGATTTTTCATGCAAAACGATCGATGACCCGCGACCTGATGAAATTGCTCTGAGATGACCATAATGGTCCGTTTTGGAAATTTCCATCTTGCAACTAATTTTTACTTTCAGAAGTGGTTCTTGACTTTTGGAGCTAAAATGAGTATCTTAATATTCATTTTCATGCTTCTAGGGAACGAAAACTCAGGATTTGGCGCATGGTTAAAAGTGACTTAAAAGGACTCAAATGCTCACTTCGAGGGCTTAAAACGTGTTTATTCACTGCGGGAAGAGATATAAACAACATTTAGAGTAAATTAATGTTCATGCGAGAACGTTCGATTTTTCATGCAAAACGATCGATGACTCGCGACCTGAGGAAATTGCTCTGAGATGACCATAATGGTCCGTTTTGAAAATTTCCATCTTTCAAATAATTTTTACTTTCAGATGTAGTTTATCACTTTTGGAGCTAAAATGAGCATCTTAATATTAATTTTCATGCTTCTAGGGAGCCAAAATTCAGGATTTGGCGCATGGTTAAAAGTGACTTAAAAGGACCCAAAGGCTAACTTTGAGGGCTTAAAACGTGTTTGTTCACTGCGGGAAGAGATATAAACAACATTTAGAGTAAATTAATGTTCATGCGAGAACTTTGGATTTTTCATGCATAATGATCGATGACCCGTGACCTGATAAATTTGCTCTGAGATGACCAAAATGGTCCGTTTTGAAAATTTCCATTTTTCAAATAAGTTTTACTTTCAGATGTGGATCTTCACTTTTGGAGCTAAAATGAGCATGTTTATAGTCATTTTCATGCTTCTAGGGAGCCAAAACTCAAGATTTTGCCCATGGTTAAAAGTGACTTAAAAGGACCTAAATGCTCACTTAGAGGGCTTAAACATGTTTATTCACTGCGGAAAGAGATATAAACAATATTTAGAGTAAATTAATGTTCATGTGAGAACGTTCGATTTTTCATGCAAAACGATCGATGACCCGCGACCTGATGAAATTGCTCTGAGATGACCATAATGGTCCATTTTGAAAATTTCCATCTTTCAACTGATTTTTACTTTCAGATGTGGGTCATCACTTTTGGAGCTAAAATGAGCATGTTTATAGTCATTTTCATTCTTCTAGGGAGCCAAAACTCAAGATTTTGCCCATGGTTAAAAGTGACTTAAAAGGACTCAAATGCTCACTTCGAGGGCTTAAAACGTGTTTATTCACTGCGGGAAGAGATATAAACAACATTTAGAGTAAATTAATGTTCATGCGAGAACGTTCGATTTTTCATGCAAAACGATCGATGACTCGCGACCTGAGGAAATTGCTCTGAGATGACCATAATGGTCCGTTTTGAAAATTTCCATCTTTCAAATAATTTTTACTTTCAGATGTAGTTTATCACTTTTGGAGCTAAAATGAGCATCTTAATATTAATTTTCATGCTTCTAGGGAGCCAAAATTCAGGATTTGGCGCATGGTTAAAAGTGACTTAAAAGGACCCAAAGGCTAACTTTGAGGGCTTAAAACGTGTTTGTTCACTGCGGGAAGAGATATAAACAACATTTAGAGTAAATTAATGTTCATGCGAGAACTTTGGATTTTTCATGCATAATGATCGATGACCCGTGACCTGATAAATTTGCTCTGAGATGACCAAAATGGTCCGTTTTGAAAATTTCCATTTTTCAAATAAGTTTTACTTTCAGATGTGGATCTTCACTTTTGGAGCTAAAATGAGCATGTTTATAGTCATTTTCATGCTTCTAGGGAGCCAAAACTCAAGATTTTGCCCATGGTTAAAAGTGACTTAAAAGGACCTAAATGCTCACTTAGAGGGCTTAAACATGTTTATTCACTGCGGAAAGAGATATAAACAATATTTAGAGTAAATTAATGTTCATGTGAGAACGTTCGATTTTTCATGCAAAACGATCGATGACCCGCGACCTGATGAAATTGCTCTGAGATGACCATAATGGTCCATTTTGAAAATTTCCATCTTTCAACTGATTTTTACTTTCAGATGTGGGTCATCACTTTTGGAGCTAAAATGAGCATGTTTATAGTCATTTTCATTCTTCTAGGGAGCCAAAACTCAAGATTTTGCCCATGGTTAAAAGTGACTTAAAAGGACTCAAATGCTCACTTCGAGGGCTTAAAACGTGTTTATTCACTGCGGGAAGAGATATAAACAACATTTAGAGTAAATTAATGTTCATGCGAGAACGTTCGATTTTTCATGCAAAACGATCGATGACTCGCGACCTGAGGAAATTGCTCTGAGATGACCATAATGGTCCGTTTTGGAAATTTCCATCTTTCAACTAATTTTTACTTTCAGAAGTGGTTCTTGACTTTTGGAGCTAAAATGAGTATCTTAATATTAATTTCATGCTTCTAGGGAGCGAAAACTCAAGATTTTGCCCATGGTTAAAAGTGACTTAAAAGGACTCAAATGCTCACTTCGAGGGCTTAAAACGTGTTTATTCACTGCGGGAAGAGATATAAACAACATTTAGAGTAAATTAATGTTCATGCGAGAACGTTCGATTTTTCATGCAAAACGATCGATGACCCACGACCTGATGAAATTGCTCTGAGATGACCATAATGGTCCGTTTTGGAAATTTCCATCTTTCAACTAATTTTTACTTTCAGATGTGGTTCTTCACTTTTGGAGCTAAAATGAGCATCTTAATATTCATTTTCATCCTTCTAGGGAGACAAAATTCAGGATTTGGCGCATGGTTAAAAGTGACTTAAAAGGACCCAAATGCTCAGTTCGAGGGCTTCAAACGTGTTTGTTCACTGCGGGAAGAGATATAAACAACATTTAGAGTCAATTAATGTTCATGCGAGACAGTCGATTTTTCATGCAAAACGATCGATGACCCGCGACCTGATGAAATTGCTCTGAGATGACCATAATGGTTCGTTTTGAAAATTTCCATCTTTCAAATAATTTTTACTTTCAGATGTAGTTCATCACTTTTGGAGCTAAAATGAGCATCTTAATATACATTTTCATGCTTCTATGGAGCCAAAATTCAGGATTTGGCGCATGGTTAAAAGTGACTTAAAAGGACCCAAATGCTAACTTTGAGGGCTTAAAACGTGTTTGTTCACTGCGGGAAGAGATATAAACAACATTTAGAATAAATTAATGTTCATGTGAGTACGTTGGATTTTTCATGCAAAATGATCGATGACCCGCGACCTGATGAAATTGCTCTGAGATGACCAAAATGGTCCGTTTTGAAAATTTCCATCTTTCAACTGATTTTTACTTTCAGATGTGGGTCATCACTTTTGGAGCTAAAATGAGCATGTTTATAGTCATTTTCATTCTTCTAGGGAGCCAAAACTCAAGATTTTGCCCATGGTTAAAAGTGACTAAAAAGGACTCAAATGCTCACTTCGAGGGCTTAAACGTGTTTATTCACTGCGGGAAGGGATATAAACAACATTTAGAGTAAATTAATGTTCATGCGAGAACGTTCGATTTTTCATGCAAAACGATCGATGACCCACGACCTGATGAAACTGCTCTGAGATGACCAAAATGGTCCATTTTGGAAATTTCCATCTTTCAACTAATTTTGATATTCAGAGGTAGATCAGCACTTTTCGAGTTAAAATAAGCATGTTTATAGTCATTTTCATTTTTTTAGGGAGCCAAAACTCAAGATTTTGCCCATGGTTAAAAGTGACTTAAAAGGACTCAAATGCTCACTTCGAGGGCTTAAAACGTGTTTATTCACTGCGGGAAGAGATATAAACAACATTTAGAGTAAATTAATGTTCATGCGAGAACGTTCGATTTTTCATGCAAAATAATCGATGACCCGCGACCTGATGAAATTGCTCTGAGATGACCAAAATGATCCGTTTTGAACATTTCCATCTTTCAACTAAGTTTTACTTTCAGATGTGGATCTTCACTTTTGGAGCTAAAATGAGCATGTTTATAGTCATTTTCATGCTTCTAGGGAGCCAAAACTCAAGATTTTGCCCATGGTTAAAAGTGACTTAAAAGGACCCAAATGCTCACTTCGAGGGCTTAAAACATGTTTATTCACTGCGGGAAGAGATATAAACAATATTTAGAGTAAATTAATGTTCATGCAAGAACTTTGGATTTTTCATGCAAAATGATCGATGACCCGCGACCTGATGAAATTCCTCTGAGATGACCATAATGGTCCATTTTGAAAATTTCCATCTTTCAACTAATTTTTACTTTCAGATTTGGGTCATCACTTTTGGAGCTAAAATGAGCATCTTAATATTCATTTTCATCCTTCTAGGGAGCCAAAATTCAGGATTTGGCGCATGGTTAAAAGTGACTTAAAAGGACCCAAATGCTAACTTTGAGGGCTTAAAACATGTTTGTTCACTGCGGGAAGAGATATAAACAACATTTAGAGTAAATTAATGTTCAAGCGAGAACTTTGGATTTTTCATGCAAAATGATCGATGACCCGCGACCTGATGAAATTGCTCTGAGATGACCAAAATGGTCCGTTTTGAAAATTTCCAACTTTCAACTAATTTTTACTTTCAGATGTGGATCTTCACTTTTGGAGCTAAAATGAGCATGTTTATAGTCATTTTCATGCTTCTAGGGAGCCAAAACTCAGGATTTTGCCCATGGTTAAAAGTGACTTAAAAGGACCCAAATGCTCAGTTCGAGGGCTTAAAACGTGTTTATTCACTGCGGGAAGAGATATAAACAACATTAAGAGTAAATTAATGTACATGCGAGAACGTTCGAGTTTTCATTCAAAATGATCGATGACCCACGACCTGATGAAATTGCTCTGAGATTACCAAAATGGTCCATTTTGAAAATTTCCATCTTTCAACTAATTTTTACTTTCAGATGTGGATCTTCACTTTTGGAGCTAAAATTAGCATGTTTATAGTCATTTCCATGCTTCTAGGGAGCCAAAACTCAAGATTTTGCCCATGGTGAAAACTAACTTAAAAGGACCCAAATGCTCACTTCGAGGCCTTAAAACGTGTTTATTCACTGCGGGAAGAGATATAAACAACATTTAGAGTCAATTAATGTTCATGCGAGAACGTTGGATTTTCCATGCAAAACGATCGATGACCCGCGACCTGATGAAATTGCTCTGAGATGACCAAAATGGTCCGTTTTGAAAATTTCCATCTTTCAACTAATTTTTACTTTCAGATGTGGATCTGGTGGGTGCATTCTGGCCCTTAACATTGCAGACAGTACTGATGGGTGCAGCTTGATCCGCAATGTTAAAAGTGCATGGTTTGCATTGCCATGCACAACGTGAAAGGCACCGCGCAGTGCCTGCCACCTTGTGTATAGCAAGTGCAGCACCCAACCCCCCGGGGGCCCGTAACAGGCCCTTAAAGCAATTTCTGCTAGCCTTTCCATGGCAGCATCGCCGCCGTGGAAAGGCCTTTAAATTTGCACATCATACTATAGATGGCGGAGCCTGCTCAGCACCGCCACCATACTATGCCCCAGATCCGCACGACAGGCAATCATAACGATTGCCTGATGGCGGTAAAGCGGCGGACGGTCTTTCCGTCCACCGCTGTACCCCCGCCATACTAATATGGCGTGGGTAAATCAGGTACAGATGGCGGGCGATCTGCCTGCCATCATAAAAGGCCCCTAAGTGTGAGACCATGCTCACCTCATCAATGAATGGAAGTTTCCTTTTCTTCCATACTCTTGAGACTTCATAACAAGCTTCTCCAGATAGCCTGTGATATTCCAATTTACTTTCATGTTCAACTGGTAGCATGAGGAGTTGATGTAAAGTAATCCCTTTAATGGTGTGTGCTGCTAATCCAATTGGAGCTGTTACAACACAAGATAAATGTGATCCTGTAGTTTTGTATAGATACCTGGTCAAAACTTTAATTAAGAAACTGTTTCCTGTTCCAGCTTGACCACCGATGTACATTAGAATAGGTTTAAATGATGAGCTTTGGCATTCTTTTTTTTTCATGTTGCAAACCATGTTGTATCTGTTCTGTCACTTGCAGATATATTTGTTTTTGTTCAATGTTTAGTTGTTCTTCTAACATTTCCAACTGAATAATATCCTGTTGTGCTTGTTGCATTGCAGTTTCTACTTCATTCATGACTATTGTGGCTACATTTTCTGTAATTGGTTGTCCTAGTGGTTCTTGACTTAGTAGACTCGAACTTTGACTATCTTGAGAAGTGTCTCCAACTATTTCAGCTGCAAAAGTTGTTTCTTGTTCAATCTCATCATTTAACAATTGTAGACAAGTTGGGAAGGTTGTGCATTGAATGCTATCTTTACATGCAATAAAAGAATCTTCATAGCAGTCAAAATCTCCAAGTAATTCCGCTTCACTACGCCAAGGCTTGAACAGTTGCAGAAGTGCTAAATAGAAAAATTCCCTCTTATCTGGACTTTCACAACTGAGTTTTCGGTGGTTAATAAGATTTCCTTTGACATTTTTACCAAACATCTGTCACATCCAATTACTACATATTTTTCTTCATTTATATTTTTTATTAATTTTCTTTTAAAGCTGTAATGTTGAAGTATTTCACAGAGACATACGTTTTCCAGAGTGGACTCCTTTTGGGATAGTACATATCCAACATATTATTTTTAACAATATCTTTACTTTTTGGTTCATTCAATGGCAAGTATTCAATTTCTTGTAGAGATTTCAATACTCTATTTTGTGCGGCAGCAAGACCTAGACTTACCCAAAGGACTCCTCTTGACTTTGAATAAAACTGGGAGAGCTCAACCGATCCGAACATTCATAGGATCCAATCTCTCGGTGGGAAAGCATTTTCAAGCTAAAGCTGTACAATTTCTTGCTAAGACTCTTTTCCTGTGAAATTTGTTCCCACATTTCTTTCAACTCTGTCTTTTCAAATTTGGTTATAAATGATGTAACATTGTGAGCAACAACAAATGAATTATCCGCAACATATTGAATATCCATATTTGCATTCTACATTGTCAAAATCACTGGATTGTAGTCATTAATATACCTTGAATCTTCTGTTCTTTTTAAGTTGTATGTATTCTTTAGAGATTTCTGAGTAATTGTATTACTTACTGATGACATAAAACTAGTTACTCTTCCTTTAAAAATTATTGGATGTGGGAATCCAAAACAACATTTTGTATAATATTTTCCACATCGATGACTTTGAAACCGTAAAACTTGTTGTCTCAAGCTGTTTTCTCCTCCTTCTTTTGGAAGGGGCACAGGTAGCATACTGTTCGATGAATGGCAAAACAATATTCATCAGTATCAGTTTCAAATTTTGGTGCATTCTTGATCCATAATAGCAGGTGTATAGGAGGAGCACCTCTGACTTGGTACTCCTTTCTCCAAAAGAAATCAGTAACTTCTCCAAGAGGTGGATTATTTTTTATTAGAGATAAAATACATCATAGCTTGAAACCTATGATTAAAAGATCTGCACACAATTACAGGATCCAAGGAACAAACTTCTCCAGCTCTCTTCAATTCAATATTTTATACATTTGAATTTTCTTCTTGTAGAAATTAAAGTAAATCGACCCATGCATATTCAGCACAGCAAAGTGTTACAAACCACGTAGGGGTACCTACGTATCTTAACATACATTGAAGTTCTCCGTGATGACAATACAAATACCCATTTGTACCTCATTGACATGCCATCAAATTAATTAACTGTGTTTCTAAATGATCATCTCTTTGTTGAACTTTGTCCATGAATTCCTTTGCAGAAACATATGTAAGATGAACTCCTGTTTTTAATATGTGGTTCACTGCATATGAAAGTGCAGACAAGTAACTTTCAAACAGAAGATGAAATATATATGGAATGCACTGTCGAAATCTTGGATCTTCTGAGTACACTCTTGTCGAGCAGTATTCTGAAGTTGTAATCTGTTCTGTTTGTTCATCATATCGTCCACCTTCTTCAGTGGGGACCAGCTATGGAAAACAATGAGCTTCTAAACTTTTTTCCCATACACTCATGGACGTTCCCTTTGCTTTCTTTGTAAATCTCTTCACTCCAGGACTTGTCTACTTTTTCTATTTGTCTTCTAAACATATTTCCTGTTCTTCCACATTTACAGTTTTATAATAAATATTGTTCTGTACAAGATATAATGTAGCCTTTTGAAGTTTGGTAACATCTACTAACTCTTGCCATATTTTTCGACTCTTTGTTGGTACACCATTAACTAGAATACCTACAGGCTCACTTTCCTCTCTCTCTCCAACCCAACAGGCTCAATATTTTTCTTAAAATCTAAAGGTAAGCATACAACTCTTCCTTTCAGACCTCTTTGTAAATCTGTTGGAGGAATCTTACCTGTTATAGGTTCCATACGAACTATGGCTTGAAACTGGTGCACAGATTGAATAAGAATGAACTCATATGCATTTAAATCTGATAATTCCAGAGGTAAAGCTACCAACTCTAAGTTCTTGTATATAGCTCTAGCTGGCATTTTGTTCTCTTCTAACTTGTTGTAACAATATTTACAAATACGTTGGTCAGTACCCAACTCAAATTAAACTTTCCACCAACAAACAAGCACCAAATTGCTGCCACTTATCATTGTTTTCCTCATCTCTTTTTAAATATACATCAACATTCCTAGTTTGACTTCTATAGTGAGTACGTCGACAACAAATACAAACATAGAGGGTCATTATGATGGTGGAAGGCCCGCCACTGCCAGCCGTGCGGTGGTGGGCTTTCCGCCATTGGACCGCAATTTTCCCCCACCACATTACGATGGTGGGGGGATCCAGACTGCGTCCGTGGTGGACACAAAGACCGTCTGCGACAGAACCACCACAGGCAATTGTTACAATTGCCTGGCGGACGGTCCAGATAGGCTAAAATGGTGGTGGTGCCTAGAAGTTCAAACTTTGTTAGTACTAATATCTTCCACCTGTTCCTCAACATCTACATTTATCAAACTGTCATTTTCTCTGCACTCCTCCTGTGAACCAAAGAAATTAAACTCTAAATCATCACAAACGTTTTTTACTTTCGATACGAACCATGCAAAAGATATGTGTTCTTTGCACTTAAAGATAATGCAGAACTTTTTAGGTAGTACAATCTCCTTACTAACTTCCGCATTTCTGAGTGATGTACTGCTAACACTCTTAAATGATGAAAAGTACATTGACACACTTTTTTAGAAAGACAAGCCAGAGAATAACCCTGCAACTAAGTATATTTTCTCACTTTACAAGGATCTAGCCCTTGCAGCATCTTAATCTTCGGTTTAACACTTCTTTTGGCATATTCTTGTAAGGAAACTCATATTATCTCAATAGATTCCTGTTGAATACTACAAATACTACTACAATACCACTTATACACTAGGGCTTGTGTATGTCTCCCTTGAACTTCTTCTGCTATCACATCTTCCACATTTCTAGGAACCATCCATCTTTTATCTCATAACAACTGCATGAAGTAATGTTTTTTTTGTTGAAAATAGCTTTCTTCATTAAAGAAAGGCTCAGTACTAGATGTGTGCTTTCATTCATCAGAAAACGTTTTGCAAAAGTTACTTCTAATAACCGGTCTTTTTCTTTTGCTTTTCTCCTTCATAAAGTGCATTGTTTTATTCAATGTTTTCATTCTCTTCAACACCAATATAAACCATTTTTGTTTCAATTGAAAAGCAATATCTACTATACTTTCAATCTGTTGCTTCTTCTTATATGCTGCTGATGTTTTTTTATACTTTTTACAATCTTTTAATAAAGTTTGAATTACTCTATTCCGAAACATACGTACACTTATGTCTTTAAATTGTTTCTGTCTTTTTGTGACATGTGTTTCTTTTCCACTGTATCTCTATATTTACTTGTGCTTTGTTGTAAAACTGTCTTTTCTCCTTTGATTAGTATTTTATCTGTTTAATCTCTCCACAACTATTTAGATAAATTGTTTAGTTCTCTTACCGAAAGACACTTTATCCTCAGCAACCTTTTGGTGTTTTTCTACTCCACTCTTTTTAGCTTTCATTAAGTATTTATGTTTCCTATGTCCTCTTCTCTTTTCCTTGTTTTCTTGCCATCTTCAATTTAGAATCCAATCAAAATATCTCTCTAAAAAACAAATAATAGTTTGATTAGTTTGTTACATGAATGTAACATCAAATATTAATAACATTTCAATTTTGAAAATAACAACTATGCACAAAATTACAATTAAATTCATATTGCATTTATAACACATAAAAAGATAAAAGTGTAAAAACAAGCAAAATAACTTCAAAAACAGAAGAAAAGGTGGACCCAGAAAAAAAGAGACAGGAAAAAAAGAAAGGTTAGAAACAGCAAAATGAAATATTCAAAGAACACAGCTACTGAAAAATGTAAGAAATGCAGAAAGAAACAAAAGATGTGCAGAAAGAGGAGGAAAGGTGTATAAAGAGGCAAGAAAGGTACGGAAATGAGTAAAAGGAGTGTAGAAAGAGGAAAGAGGAGTTGAAAAAGAAGTAAGAGAGGTACAGAAAGAAGGAAGAGAAGTGCTGAAAGAAGCAACAGATTCACCGAAAGAGACAAGAGAAGTGCAGAAGGAGACAAGAGGAATGGAAAAAGAGTCAAGAGACGTGCAGAAAGAAGCAACAGAAATGTAGAAAGAGGCAACAGAAGTACAGAAAAGAGTAACAAAGGTGTAGAATCAATCAATCAATCAATCAAGGACATTTATAGAGCGCACTACTTACCCGGAGGGTCTCAAGGCGCTTGGGGGGGGTGCTGCTACTGCTCGAACAGCCAGGTCTTGAGCTTCTTCCTGAAGGAGAGGTGGTCTTGGGTCAGGCGCAGGTCGGTCGGGAGGGAGTTCCAGGTCTTGGCGGCCAGGTGGGAGAAGGACCTTCCTCCTGTTGTCGTTCTTCGGATGCGGGGGACGGCGGCGAGGGCGTGACTGGCTGATCGGAGGTGGCGTTTGGGAGCGTAGAAGTTGATGCGGTTGTTGAGGTAGCTCGGGCCTTGATCGTGTAGGGCTTTGTGTGCGTGGGTGAGGAGACGGAAGGTGATTCTCTTGTTGACGGGGAGCCAGTGCAGGTCTCTCAGATGTCCGGAAATGTGGCTGCGTCGGGGGATGTCGAGGATGAGTCTGGCTGAGGCGTTCTGGATCCGCTGGAGTCTCTTCTGGAGCTTGGCGGTGGTTCCGGTGTAGAGGGCGTTGCCGTAGTCCAGTCGGCTGGTGACGAGGGCCTGGGTGACCGTCTTCCTGGTCTCGGTGGGGATCCACCGGAAGATCTTCCGTAGCATGCGCAGGATGTTGAAGCATGACGAGGAGACGGCGTTGACTTGTCTGGTCATGGAGAGGGAGGAGTCCAGGATGAAGCCCAGGTTGCGTGCGTGGTCTGTCGGTGTGGGTGCGGTGCCCAGGGCGGGGAGCCACCAGGAGTCGTCCCAGGCGGAGGGCGAGGAGCCCAGGATGAGGACTTCCGTCTTGTCTGAGTTCAGTTTCAGGCGGCTGGTCGTCATCCACTCGGCTACATCTTTCATCCCTTCGTGAAGGTTGGCTCTGGAAGCGGCGGGGTCGTTGGTCAGTGAGAGGATCAGCTGGGTGTCATCGGCGTAGGAGATGATGTTCAGGTTGTGTTGGCGTGCGATGGGCGCGAGGGGGCTCATGTAGACGTTGAAGAGGGTGGGGCTCAGCGAGGATCCTTGAGGGACGCCGCAGATGACTTCGGTGGCCTCTGACTTGTACGGTGGTAGACGGACTCTCTGTGTTCTTCCGTCGAGGAAGGAGACAATCCATTCCAGTGCCTTCTCCTGAATTCCGACGTTGCTGAGGCGCTGCACTAGGGTGCGGTGGCAGACAGTGTCGAATGCCGCGGAGAGGTCTAGGAGGATGAGGGCCGCTGTTTCTCCGTTGTCCATCAGGGCTCGGATGTCATCGGTGGCAGCGATGAGGGCGGTCTCGGTGCTGTGGTTGGCTCGGTAGCCAGACTGTGAGGGGTCGAGGGATCCATTCGTCTCGAGGAAGGCGGCCAGCTGTTTGTTGACGGTCTTCTCGAAGACTTTGGCTGGAAACGGGAGGAGCGAGATGGGGCGGTAGTTCTTGAGTTCGGTGGGGTCCGCTGTTGGTTTCTTTAGTAGAGCGCTGAGTTCGGCGTGCTTCCAGCTCTCCGGGAAGGTGGCGGTGTCGAAGGAGGTGTTGACGATGTCCCGCAGGTGGGGTGCGATGACAGCGTCGGCCTTGTTGAAGACGTGGTGAGGACAGGGGTCGGTCGGAGATCCGGAGTGGATGGAGTTCATCATGCGGACAGTGTCATCGGTGCTGATCGGAGTCCAGGTGCGGAGGGTGGTGGTGGGCGGCGTTGCTGCGGTCGTTGTGTGCGATGGTTGAATGCTGAAGCTGTTGTGTATGTCCGCGATCTTGTTGTGGAAGTAGGAGGCGAGGGAGTTGCAGAGGTCTTGCGATGGGGTGATGTCGTTGTTTCCGGCGTTGGGGTTGGAGAGCTCTTTCACGATGTTGAAGAGTTCCTTGCAGTTGTGTGCGTTGTTGTCCAGTCGGTCCTTGAATGCAGTTTTCTTGGTGGCATGGATCAGTTGGTGGTGCTTCCGGGTGGCAAGCTTGAGTGTGGTCATGTTGTCCGGTGTTGGTTCCCTACTCCAGACTTTCTCGAGGGCTCGGCAGTTCTTCTTGGAGCTCTTGAGTTCGTCGGTGAACCATGGGGCTTTCTTGCTGCCGGGTCTGCTGGGCGGGGTCCTCAGAGGGGCGAGTTCGTCCGCGCAGTTGCTGATCCACTTCGTGAGGTTGTCGGCGGCCTGGCTGGGGTTCGCTGAGCTGGCGGGAGGGTGCTGACTCAGGGAAGCGGCAAGCTGGTCGGCTGTGATCTTGTTCCAGCTTCTTCGGGCAACCTGTTGCTGGTGGTGGTGGGTCGTCGTTCTTCTGAAGGTGAAGTGGACGCAGCTGTGGTCCGTCCAGTGGAGTCCTGTGGCATGGCTGAAGGCGATGTCTTTGCTGGATGAGAAGACGGCGTCGAGAGTGTGTCCGGCGAGGTGGGTGGGGGTGGTCACCAGCTGCTTGAGTCCCAGGTTTGCGAGGTTTTCCAGCAGGGTGGTGGTGTTGCGGTCGTCGTTGTTCTCCAGGTGGAAGTTGAGGTCCCCGATGTAGTCGGCTGAGGGGAGGGCGAGCGGGCTGATGAAGTCGGCGATGTCCTCGCTGAATTGTGTGCATGGTCCCGGGGGTCTGTAGATGAGGGTGCCTCTGAGGGTGGTCTTGGGGTTGATGTGGATCTGGAAGTGCAGGTGTTCGGCGGGTGCGATGGTGTCGTCGGTGTTGGTCGTGATGCGGATGGTGTTCCTGTGAATGATGGCGATGCCTCCTCCTGTCTGGTTGACGCGGTCTCTCCGGATGATCTTGTAGCCGTTCGGGATGGCGATGGCGGTGTCGGGCGCTGAGGAGGCGTTCATCCAGGTTTCCGTGAGGAAGGCGACGTCTGGTGATGTTGTGTCGAGCAGGTTCCAGAGCTCGACGGCGTGTCTGTGGACGGAGCGGGTGTTGAGCAGGATGCACTTCAGGTGGGTGCTGCTGGAGTTCGGCTTGGTGGGTGCTGGTGCAGTGCAGGTCCGGGTGCAGGAGAACTTGCAGGACTGGCAGATGAAGGGTCCGTGGGTGCGTCTCGGGGTGGCTCGGTAGCATCCAGGGGTTCGGCCGGCGTTGAGTGCGTTGAGGGTGGCGGCGTCGTACGTCCGGCGGGTGGGCTGGGGTCTGCGAGGGCCAGGGGTCCTGGCGCTGGGCGCGGTCCAGGCGCGGACGGGCGCAGACGGGCTTACCTTTGGCGCACCTTCGGCGCTCATTCGGTGCTCCCGCTGCACGCGTCCGCTGCACGCGGTCGCTCTGGGGACGTCATAAGAAGGGAGCCGGTCGGGAGGGTCTGCGGGGAGGCGGGAGCGCGAGCCAATCGGCTGTGGGGGGGCGGGGCCACGGGCTGGGGCGGCGGGAAAAGCTGGTGTGGGCTCGGCGGCCCTCGGGAGGCTGGGGCGGCGGGAAAAGCTGGTGTGGGCTCGGCGGCCCTCGGGAGGCTGGGGCTGCGGCAGCAGGCACAGGAGCGTGGGGGTGACCAGGCCGTAGGCGCAGTGGTCACCCCCATGGAGAAGTGCAGAAAGAACAAGACTGTGTTTTAATGATTGCATGAGTGCAAGGCTAATGCTTGGGTCATTGAAAGAGTGCATAGATAGAGTCAGAGTGTATGGTTGAGTTTAAGAATACTGCCTGAGTTAATACATAAATAGATGGGTAGTGCCCAAGTGAATGTATAAGTGGAGAAGTACTGGCTAGGTGATTAGATGAGTGTATAAGTACTGTCTGACTGAGTTTATGACGTGAAGATTAATGTCTACGTGATTACATCAATGCATAAGTAGTGCCTGAGTAAAACCATCCCTGTAAGAATAATGCCTGGTGTGAGAGGTTGGCGTTCTAGATGATGTCCACTAATTAAAGTGCTCTTTTCCAAACAGTGGTTTGTGAGCTAGAATAACAGATAAAATTGAATATATATAGAATATAGAAAAAAGCCTAGAATAAGGAAAACCCAATGCTAACTAAATTTCACATTAACTATGTACCAGTAATTATATCAAAAACTAATATTTAATTATGGACAATGACAAGGGCACCAGACCTCGGGCATCGGGCACTGACACTGGAATTTAATTGAGACCCAATCTGTAGGTGTTAGACCTGTCTGGCCTTTTGCGTAGCCCCTCCTATTATTTATTTATTTTTTCTCCTTTTTGCCCCTCATACCCTTTTCATCTTTTTGTGTCCACTAGATTTTTATGGTGTTGACCTGGGGATAGATGCTCTTTTGCTCCCATAGTCTTTTACCTCAGGCCTAGGTGCCCTTTTCTGACTGGAATTCACTCAGATCTACAAAATGGTGGTTTTCAACTGTCACAACTGCCATCCCCTGGAAAGCCCCATAGGTTAACATAGAGTCTTCTAGAACCTTCTGGACCCTACTGGAACCTTAGTGGTCAGACTATAAAAGGCTAGGGGCAGGGTGGCCATTTTGTGTAGCCATTGAACCAGTCGGAGTGCAGGCTGTGGGTTAAGAGGGTTAGGAAGCTTAGAGGGTTGACTTCCTGTGTGAGGGTTGCTACTCTTCTGCTGTCGCTGCCCCTTTCCTATAGACCTGGCCCTGCTGAGTGGGGACTTCCTGACCACTATATCTGGCGTGGAAGTAAACTACCGGATTCCTGAGCTTTGTGAGAATCAAGGCCTGGATTGGAAGGAATACGCGATCCAGAATCTACCTGGGTCCGTACTTGACATAGCCTGTAATTGGCCCTCACCAGTTAAGTTCAGGTGGTAGTGGAAGCGGACCTTATCCTCTCCTTGACCTGCTTCTGAGTGGGAGGGCACCGCTGCTGAGTGAAGTGGAGGAGTCCTGATCGTGACCCTGGTAGTGTCAGAGTAGCCGTTCCTTGGTTGCACTACGGGGCGATCGTGAGGCCAAAGAGCCGAATCTTGGCAGACGCTGCTCCCTTGCGCAGACTCACTGTAGAGTCCGGAAGCGTCTGGGAGAGGGCGGAGTGTCTGCGGAGCTTCGAGCGCTGGTGGGCGGAACCTGCCAAGAACATCGCCGCCAGCGAGAGGAGGAGGTCCGCCCTGCGCCTCAGACACTGCACCCCTGCGCAGGCCCGGCGTGTGCCTGGTGATGGAGGTCTCTTCAGTGAGGAGACAGCGTGACGCGGACCCAGCAGTTCCACCCAGACCTCCCAAAGTTGGCGAAGAGGCTCGCTCACCGAGTCCTGGCGAGATTCTGAGGAGAGGCGGAAAGTCGAGCGCTGCTGTCCCCAAGTAAGGAGATTCTAAGGGAAGGCGGGGAAGTTGGAAATTAGATGCCGGTCTTCCCTCGCTAAACAGGCTGGATGAGGCAGGGGCAGAGCCCGAGTGAACTGAGCTAGAGCTGCGGGGCTGACTTGGAGAGACAAACATTGATGGGCATTTATGATGCGAGCAGTGCATTGATAACTTGAACACCTTGGCGGTCCACTGTGGAAAGCCCTTGTGAAAGGCTCTTGTTCTTCATTGCCAGGGATAAGACAGTTATCAAGCGCTTTAGTAACTGAGGCAAAGGGGAGGGGAGTTCCTCAATCCCATTGATGTTTCGTAACTCTAGTTGAAGTTGCCAAATGGAATGCCATTTAATTTGTATCTCATTTAATGCCTAGGATTCGCCTATTGGGGGAATTCAGAAGTAGATGCTAAATCTTTGGTGCTTGGAAACCGGGTACAAACAGGCCATCACTTGTAAGTGCCGATCTTGAAGAGGGGAGGTATTAATCTAAAGTATCAAGACAGTGCAACCTAATGTAATCATTGTGGGAAGTTAAAATGTTAAGTGGTGGTTGAGCTGAAGTTTCATAGTGTTACAGGAGATGCTGTGGAAAATGTAAAGATGTACAGTGTGATTAATTGCTAAAATACAAACAACTGAGAAAGATCTATATAAGAATTTTATAAAACAGCTCGTATTTTTACACAAAGATTGGTGTAGTGTCATTTTTGTGTGGAATTGCATTGAGTTACTGCTGGGTGGTGTGCAAACTTTACACATGTGCCTCTAGTAATTGACTGTCTTACCCTAGGCCAGGCTACCCTAGGTGACCTGACAACTCTAGGTCCAACATATTGGTGTCTAGCGGTGGGATGAAAACTGTGGTTGTGACTACTCTGCAGTAACTAAGTGTAATACACTAACCTACACCTGGAGTTTTCTCCTGGCGGACTTCCTAATTTTTACTTTTGCTTTTTCCAAATTTATTCCTGGTGGTGGGGTGGAGGTAGCTTCAGGTTGCCCTTGTAACTCTATTCTTTTTGTGTGCTTGTCCCTACATTGCCTTTAGCAAAATGGAATTTGCGTTGGAAGAACTGGACACTTATTCTGTGGCCCAGCTTAGGGACTTTTGTCAACAGATGGGAGTGTTCTTTAAGCGGGGTGCCAAGAAGGGGGGGCTCCAGACCAGCTTGAGGGCTTGGGTGGCAGCACATGGAGAAGGGAAGGAGGAGGAAGAGGGGACGGACCGGGACACAGTCATAGAGTTAGAGGGATTGTTCCATCCAGAGGTGGGAAACCTACTCCCCGGACCAATGACCTACTCTAGGAGGGGCAGTAGTGTCTCTGGAGGAAGCTTGACCGAAGCTGAACTAACAGACAGGAGGGAAAAAAGGAAGCTGGAGTGGGAGTTAGCCAGGTTAGAACAGGGGAGGGAGGAACAGAGGATGACTCATGAGCTTAGACTAAAAGAGCTAGAACTCAAGGCTCTACAGTTAGGACTCGCCAACTCTCCAAATGGTGGCAGCGAAACCAGAGAACCAACCAGGGAGTCCGGACCCTACTTGCCTAAGGACATAGTTGCCAGCTATAGTCAGGGGGATGATATAGCCAAATGGTTGGCTGCCTATGAGGTCTCCCTAAGAGCCCATGGGATCCAGGAGAAACACTGAGGGGGTGGATTATATAAGTATATGCCTCCCACTGGTCGGGACACCTCATTGGCCCTAGAACCAGGGGAGCAGACCCACTACCCCGCCATGAAGGTAGCGTTAATCAAAAAGTTTGGGCCAACCCCGGAGAAGTATCGCCAAAAGTTCAGGGGGAGCCACAAATTAAGCACCCAAAACTGGGTGGATTTCCTGGACTATGCAAGGAAGGCATTGGAGGGCTGGGTACAGGGCAGTGAGGTGAAGGACTATGAGGGGTTATATGACCTTTTTCTTAAAGAGCATCTACTCGAGAAATGCTTTCCCGAGCTGCGCCAACACCTGGTGGACAGCAAGCTGACCAACCCCCGGAAGCTTGCAGAGGAGGCGGACATCTGGGCAAGTACACGGGTGTCCTCAAAGGGGACTGGAGGGGATTCCCAAAAGGCCGGACAGGGCGCCCCCCAGAAGAAGGAGGGGGGAGATAAAAAGCGGGAGTTCTCTAAAGGTCCCCAAAACAGTTTCCAGGGAAAGGGAACAGGTTTCACCCCTAAGGCTAACCCGCCCAGAAACCCTCATCCTGGCCAGAGCCAGCAGCCAAGGGTTGTCCACTGTTTTGAGTGTGGTGGTGTTGGACATTATAAGGGAGATGTCAGATGCCCAAAGAGACCACCCCCTCCCACCGGAGGAAAAGCCCCGGGAGTAGCTAGTGTAGCGCTCGGGAGGAGTTGCCCTTAGATAAGGGGGGTGATTAGGCGGGTGTCACCTTAGTGTCCCTGGGAGAACGGGAGATGGTTCCTAAGATCCAGGTGCCCCCAAATACTACTTAGTATGGGCAATGGATCACCATCAATGGCCAGAGAGGGGAGGCTCTGAGAGATACTGGAGCCAGTATGACTATGGTGAGAAGTCAACTGGTGTCTCCAGAGCAGGTGATTCCCAACGTACTCCACCCCGCCGCGATGGCTGACGGCAGAATGGGCCACTACCCTGTGGCTGAGGTTCCCTTTGAGTGGGAAGGGGTTGCAGGTTCACTTCGAGTTGCCGTAAGCCCTGCCGTGCCAGTCGATTGTCTGTTGGGGAATGACATGGAGCACAATGCATGGAGAGAGGTGGAATACCGGACGCATTCAGAGATGCTGGGTACACCTGACTGGGCCTGTGCAAGCACAAGGTCTGCGACTGCCCAGAGGGGGAGTTCGCCCAGGTTGGAGACTGGAACAATGGCCCAGCCCGCTGCCAAAAAGGGACAGACCCGAAGACAGGAGAAGCCTGCTTCGGCTTCCACACCCCATGAGACAGATCGGCCACCTGCAGGAGTGGTCCAGGAGTCCGTGGAGGGGGAAGTAGTTTCTCTGGAGGACCTGCCCATCCCTGCTGAGTGGCATGTGGAGGGAGGGCCTACCAGGGAGGAGTTCTGTAAGGCCAGAAGGAGTGCCCTACCCTTGAGGGACTGAGGCGACAGGCCGAGGCCCTGGCAGCAGGGGACGTTGCGGGACACTACCACATTTACTGGGAGGACGGACTCCTCTACAGTGAACCTAAGGTACCCTTACCTGGTTCATCAAGGGCCTTGGTAGTCCCGCAACGGTACCGAGCCTTTCTGCTGGAATTGGCTCATGAAATTCCCTTGGCAGGACACTTAGGTCAGGACAAGACCTTTGCTCGGCTTGTCCCCCACTTTTACTGGCCTCAGATGAAAGTGGCGTCTAACCCCTACTGTCAGACGTGTGTAACCTGCCAAGCTAGTGGGAAAACAGGGGTGAAGCTGAAGGCTCCCCTGGAACCACTTCCTGTCGTTAGCACTCCCTTTGAAAGGGTGGGCATCGACATTGTGGGGCCATTGGATCCACCAACAACGGCTGGTCACAGGTTTATCCTGGTTCTGATGGATCATGCCACCCGGTACCCAGAGGCAATTCCTCTGAGGACTGTCACTGCACCTGTGGTGGCTAGGGCCCTGATGGGGATCTTTACCCGAATGGGTTTCCCCAAAGAAGTTGTGTCCGACAGGGGGACCAACTTTATGTCAGCGTACATGCGGGCAATGTGGAAGGAGTGTGGAGTGACCTACCGGTTCACCACTCCCTATCACCCCCAGTCAAATGGACTGGTAGAAAGGTTCAACAAGACCTTGAAGGGCATGATCAGAAGTCTGCCTGAAAGCCTGCGGAGGAAATGGGACGTCCTCCTACCCTGTTTGCTATTTTCCTACAGGGAAGTGCCACAGAAGGGAGTGGGCTTCAGCCCCTTTGAGCTTCTGTACGGGCACCCTGTACGCGGTCCTCTCAGCCTGGTGAAGGATGGATGGGAAAAGTCTCCCAGGAAACCCCCCCCAGGATGTGGTGAGCTACATGCTGGCCTTCAGGAGCCAAATGGCGAAGTTGTGGAAGCAAGCTTCTGACAACTTGGAGGCCAGCCAGGCAGTCATGAAAGAGTGGTATGACCACAACGCTCACCCGGTGGAGTTGGAGCCTGGCCAGAAAGTGTGGGTAATGGAGCCTGGAGAGCTAAGTGCCCTCCAGGATCGCTGGACAGGCCCCTTTGAGGTGTTAGAAAAGAAGGGTAAGGCCACATACCTGGTGGACCTTAAGACCCCTCGTCAGCCCCTACGGGTGCTACATGCTAACCGACTCAAACCCCACCATGAGAGGCCCGAGGTCATCTTAATGATGGTGACTGATGGGGAAGAGGAAGCGGAAAGCGAACCTCTCCCAGACTTGTTCTCGTCTCAGGAAAAGGATGGGTCGGTGGAGGGAGTGATTCTCTCCCCATCCCTAACTCCTGAACAGCGGGAGGACTGCCGCCAGATACTGGAACAGTACTCAACGTTGTTCTCCCTTGTCACGGGAAGGACTCACCTCTGTACCCATGATGTGGACACAGGGGACAGCCCACCAGTGAAGTCAAAGACCTACCAGCTGTCCGACAAGGTGAAGGCTAGCATCCATGGTGAGGTTGACAAGATGCTGGAGCTAGGAGTTATAGAACCTTCCAGCAGCCCCTGGTCCAGTCCGGTGGTTCTAGTGCCAAAAGCTGCTCCACCAGGCACCACTCCAGAACTGAGGTTCTGTGTGGATTACCGGGGACTGAACTCAGTTACCAAAACTGATGCTCATCCGATCCCTAGGGCGGATTAATTAATTGACCGGCTAGGAGCTGCCCAATACCTAAGTACCTTTGACCTCACCTCGGGGTATGGCAGATCTCCCTGACAGATGGAGCAAAGGAAAGGTCAGCCTTCTCCACGCCTGAGGGACACTTCCAATTGTGTGTGATGCCCTTTGGGCTCAAAAATGCCCCTGCCACATTTCAGCGGCTGGTGAACCAGGTCCTCTCCGGAATGGAGGGTTTCTCCGCTGCTTACCTGGATGACATTGCTGTCTTCAGCAGCAGTTGGGAGGACCATTTGCAACATTTGCAAGCAGTTCTCCAGGCCCTGAAACAAGCTGGCCTGACAATCAAGGCCAGCAAATGTCAGATTGGGCAGGGGTCGGTTGTGTACCTTGGACACTTGGAGGGTAGGGGAACAGTGCAACCCCTCCAGGCAAAGATTGAGGCAATCATGGCCTGGGAACCCCCCAAGACCCAGACTGAGGTCCTAGATTTCCTGGGCCTCACAGTCTACTACCGTCGCTTTGTGAAGGGGTATGGCACTATTGTAGCGCCCCTCACAGAGCTTAACTCAAAGAAACAACCTCGACGGGTAGTTTGGATAGAGGCTTGCCAGCAAGCCTTTGAAAAATTAAAGCAGGCAATGTGTGCAGCACCGGTCCTGAGGGACCTAGACTTCTCCAAGGAGTTCATTGTCCAGACAGACGCATCAGAACATGGCATTGGGGCAGTGTTATCGCAACTCAATGAAGAGGGGCTGGATCAGCCTGTGGTTTTCCTATCCAGGAGACTGCTTCCCCGGGAACAGAAGTGGAGTGCAATTGAGAGGGAGACTTTTGCGGTGGTGTGGGCTCTGAAGAAGTTGCGGCCATACCTGTTTGGCTCGCACTTCCTGGTTCAGACTGACCACCGACCCCTTCGTTGGCTGATGCAGATGAAGGGGGAAAATCCCAAGTTGTTGAGATGGTCCATCTCCCTACAGGGAATGGACTTCCGGGTGGAACATCGGCCTGGAGTGGACCACGCCAATGCAGACGGTCTCTTTAGGTATTTCCGCCTTAGTGATGAGGACTCCCAAGGGGTTGGGTAGCCCTCCCCACTTTCAGCTGGGGGGACGCGTGTTAGACCTGTCTGGCCTTTTGCGTAGCCCCTCCTATTATTTATTTATTTTGTCCCCTTTTTGCCCCTCATACCCTTTTCATCTTTTTGTGTCCACTAGATTTTTATGGTGTTGACCTGGGGGATAGATGCACTTTTGCTCCCATATTTTTTTACCTCGGGCCTAGGTGCCCTTTTCTGACTGGAAATTACTCAGATCTACAAAATGGTGGTTTTCAACTGTCACAACTGCCATCCCCTGGAAAGCCCCATAGGTTAACATAGAGTCTTCTAGAACCTTCTGGACCCTACTGGAACCTTAGTGGTCAGACTATAAAAGGCTAGGGGCAGGGTGGCCATTTTGTGTAGCCATTGAACCAGTCGGAGGGCAGGCTGTGGGTTAAGAGGGTTAGGAAGCTTAGAGGGTTGACTTCCTGTGTGAGGGTTGCTACTCTTCTGCTGTCGCTGCCCCTTTCCTATAGACCTGGCCCTGCTGAGTGGGGACTTCCTGACCACTATATCTGGCGTGGAAGTAAACTACCGGATTCCTGAGCTTTGTGAGAATCAAGGCCTGGATTGGAAGGAATACGCGATCCAGACTCTACCTGGATCCGTACTTGACATAGCCCGTAATTGGCCCTCACCAGTTAAGTTCAGGTGGTAGTGGAAGTGGACCTTATCCTCTCCTTGACCCGCTTCTGAGTGGGAGGGCACCGCTGCTGAGTGAAGTGGAGGAGTCCTGATCGTGACCCTGGTAGTGTCAGAGTAGCCATTCCTTGGTTGCACTACGGGGCGATCGTGAGGCCAAAGAGCCGAATCTTGTCAGACGCTGCTCCCTTGCGCAGACTCACTGTGTAGAGTCCGGAAGCGTCTGGGAGAGGGCGGAGTGTCCGCGGAGCTTCGAGCGCTGGTGGGCGGAACCTGCCAAGAACATCCCCGCCAGCGAGAGGAGGAGGCCGGCCCTGCGCCTCAGACGCTGCACCCCTGCGCTGGCCCGGCGTGTGCCTGGTGACGGAGGTCTCTTCAGTGAGGAGACAGCGTGACGCGGACCCAGCAGTTCCACCCAGACTTCCCAAAGTTGGCGAAGAGGCTCGCTCACCGAGTCCTGGTGAGATTCTGAGGAGAGGCGGAAAGTCGAGCGCTGCTGTCCGCAAGTAAGGAGATTCTAAGGGAAGGCGGGGAAGTTGGAAATTAGATGCCGGTCTTCCCTCGCTAAAGAGGCTGGATGAGGCAGGGGCAGAGCCCGAGTGAACTGAGCTAGAGCTGCGGGGCTGACTTGGAGAGACAAACATTGATGGGCATTTATGATGCAAGCAGTGCATTGATAACTTGAACACCTTGGCGGTCCACTGTGGAAAGCCCTTGTGAAAGGCTCTTGTTCTTCATTGCCAGGGATAAGACAGTTATCAAGCGCTTTAGTAACTGAGGCAAAGGGGAGGGGAGTTCCTCAATCCCATTGATGTTTCGTAACTCTAGTTCAAGTTGCCAAATGGAATGCCATTTAATCTGTATCTCATTTAATGCCTAGGATTCGCTTATTGGGGGAATTCAGAAGTAGATGCTAAATCTTTTGTGCTTGGAAACCGGGTACAAACAGGCCATCACTTGTAAGTGCCGATCTTGAAGAGGGGAGGTATTAATCTAAAGTATCAAGACAATGCATCCTAATGTAATCATTGTGGGAAGTTAAAATGTTAAGTGGTGGTTGAGCTGAAGTTTCATAGTGTTACAGGAGATGCTGTGGAAAATGTAAAGATGTACAGTGTGATTAATTGCTAAAATACAAACAACTGAGAAAGATCTGTATAAGAATTTTATAAAACAGCTCGTATTTTTACACAAAGATTGGTGTAGTGTCATTTTTGAGTGGAATTGCATTGAGTTACTGCTGGGTGGTCTGAAAACTTTACACATGTGCCTCTAGTAATTGACTGTCTTACCCTAGGCCAGGCTACCCTAGGTGACCTGACAACTGTAGGTCCAACAGTAGGCATGTTAGCTCAAAGCGAAGTCGCGACCCTGTACTCGCCGCGACTTCGCTTTGAGCCGACATGCCGACCTGACGCAGTGGATTTTAAGCTATTACCAAACATTTAATTGTTTGTAGCAACCTTGATTTTTTATAAATATGACAGTTGGTTCCATCGCTTCTTGGATACCTATTTGGATCCTATAGCCTTCTTTGGCACGTATCCTCATTAATTTGCATTTGAGGAACTTCTTCTGACCCATTCTGGCATACCTACAGATTGGGTCTTGAATAAATTCTGGTTTCAGTGCCCGATGCACAAGGTCTGGTGCCCCTTCTTCGTGTTCATTGAGGTGATTCACTGAGAAAATACAGTGGACGTTCCTACATATGATGCTTTTGTCCTGAAGATGACCTTTAAAGTACCCTTGGGTCGAAACACCGTCAACGCTTGTAACGTGGCCTAAATAAGAGAGGATACAATTGTTGTATTGTGTATTTTTGTACCCATTGTTTTGTTGTGTTTTTTTCTCTGCCATTGTCTATTCAGTTTACACTTGTCATTGCCCATAATTTTAACACTGTTTGTGTAACCGTATGAGCGCCAATCTTAATGAGACTATGTTTCTTTGTTTAATTTTCATTAAATATTTGTTTTTGATATAATTATTGGGACATGGTTAATCTAAAATTTAGTTAGCACTGGGTTTTCCTTATTCTAGGCTTTTCTTCTGTATTCCATATATATTCAATCATATCTGTTATTCTGGCTCACGAACCACTGTTTGGAATAGAGCATATATTACCCCAGGTTCTTGTTCTAGGGTTGCCCTTGTTGTTTATAAATAACTAATTAAAGTGGGCACCTTGCACCAGTCCAAACAACCCTTATGGTGATTTAAGAGCTCAAGGATAACCTTAGAAAGCTATCCAAGTGGTAGCTGTGGAGAGCAGCCTTCAGGCTTAGTCTTGAAGGAATGTTAAGTAGCTTGCTTTACCAGAATGCAAACTTATTGTGTTGGTTAAATGAAAGGAGAACCACACAGTAGTTATAAAAATATATATTTATTATTATAACACACCTTAAATACCTCACAGGATCTGATACATGCAGATAAACACAAAGCACACAATACTGCAGCACAGAAACAAACATAAGTAGCACTAATACACAGTGAGCTCCAGGGGGAGACCAACCATATACTAAAAGTAGTGGTATAAGAACCACAACTTGAGTCAAAACAGTTTTTAGAGGTTGTAGAATCACTGGGACCCCAAGGAACCACCCAAGGTGAGTTAGTAGGGACCCACAAATGGTGGGTGCAGTGTGAGAACACAACCGCGTGCTATGTACAATTCAATTGGAGAGTCGCAGTTGTAGATTTAGTGTTTAAGGACCCTTCCCAGTCGATTATGAAGATACCCTTTAGAACATAGAAGGTTGAAGAGTCACCCCACCTGTGGATACCAAAGTACCAGAGTTACCTATCCCAGGGAAGCCAGGTGCAAAGGGTCGAAGTGGCGTCATGTCTAGCCGTCGTTCTCAATGGGAGCCTTCAAAGAAATGCTACTGCTGGAAAGAAGAAAAGTGTCTGGTGCAACCCACAGGAAGCGGGGAGACGCGCGAGCGCGTCAAACAACATGGCCGACGCCGCCTGAGCTCCGTAATTCATCGGCCCGTTTTTCTGTAAAGAACGACGATTTTCTGTCAGCAACTTGCCGCAAATAGGGTCGCTTTCATAAAGAAGAGGATTTTTGCATCTTCTGCGATTTTTAACCCGTTTTCTGCAGCGGAAGTCCTGTTTCTTACCTCTTGGTTCCTGCTCCCAGCCTACCACGAAGGTACTGCCTGCTCTGTGTGCTCTGGGGGCGTTTTGCTTCTGAGGAAAGGGCCTGGCTTGGGCCTAGCCATGCCCACAGTCCGATATAGCTGCTGCACCAGGGCTTTTGAAGTGATTTTGAAGGGATTTCTTTACTCTTTTCACTTAATAACTTTCTTTTTGCACAATTATCTATTATTTACGCTTATTTCTGGATTTGTTCACCTCAAAATGGAAAATAAAAATCCAGTCAACAATAAAAGGCGACAATAAGTTTCTCCTCCTCCAGTTAAGTCCAAGGTGGTGGAGTCCTCTGAACCTTCTCTTTCCTTAATTTTGGAGGAAATTCAAGCATTGCGTGTTAATACTGACGCTATTGCTTCAGATGTCAAAAGTGTGCGTAAGGATATGGCTTCCTTATCTATGAACATCTCTGACAATTCCATTAAAATACAGGATAATGAAAACAAAGTGGAAGGTTTTACACCATTAGTGGCAAAAATACTTCCTATGCATGCTCAGCTCCTGGATATGGAAAATAGAAATAGACAGTACAACCTTCGCATTTTTAATTTGCCTGAAGAAGTGGAGGGTTCTAATTGTCGATTATATTTGGAATCTTTACTACCTGGTCTTTTGAATATCAAGTTTCCAGAAAAATTTGAAGTGGATAAAGCCCATAGAATCCCTTCTCATCGCAACCCTCGCCACACTAAACCTAGGCAAATGATATTTAAAGTACTGCGTCATCACCATCTTGTATTGATAAGAAAAGCTGCCAGAGACATTCCATCACTAATGGTTAATGATAACAACATTTTTATCCATCAAGACTTTTCCAAGGAAACTGTTGCTATTCGCAAAGATTTTGCTACCTGTCGTCCACAGTTACGGAGCCTTGGTTTCAAGTATGGATATTTTGATCCATCTACAATGCGCATATGGAAAGATAACTTTTCCAAATCCTTTCAATACCCAGAAGAGTTCCGACATTTTCTTGACCAGCAAGCTCCTCTTTCAATGGATACTCATGACCCTACTACTTGACTTTTTCTAGTCAGAAATTAGCAGATTTATCTATGAATAGTTTCTGTATTTTTGGGCTCCAGCGTTTTTTTGGCCATGCTTGTAACACGTGTGTGCGTTTTTATATTCCTATTTATGTATCTTGTTTGTTCGTTTCTCCCTGTCTTCTTTTCTTCCTATACTTTTTTCACTCATAGAGTTACTATTTTTCATCTATTTCTTCATTATACTTTTCTTCGCCTCTTCTTGTTCCACTATCTTTCTTCTTTGCTTTTTTCTCCTAATGGCTACTGTTCACAATGTTAAAGTTGTTTCTTTAAATGTGAAAGGTTTGAGACCAAAATTTTAGATTATTTAGGAAGATGTAATGCAGACATTTGTTTTATACAAGAGACTCATATTGATGATACAATATTACATTATATGAAAAAAAAGTGGGTTGACATTATTGTGTCTTCTCCTGCTAATGGCAAGAAAAATGGGGTTGGTATTTTCGTTGCGAAAAAACTGCATTGTCAAGTTTTAAATACAATTTCTGATTCAGAAGGTAGATATATTATAGCTCAAATTAAAATTCATGACTTTACTTTATTTTTACTCAATGTTGACGGTCCTACAGCTGCTGATCCTACTTTTTGGTATCACATTACTACTGAAGTTTTAAAGTTGGATAAAGTTCCGTTGATTGTCGGGGGTGATTTTAATACTATTGTTGATCCATTGTTAGATAGGTTGTCTAGCACTAAATTTCATCCCCCTAAGGTGTTTCATGCATTTAAATCCTTCCTTCAAACCACCAAATTAGAGAATATTTGGCGTTTACACTTCCCTACTGATAAATGATTTACCTTCTTTTCCAATCCACATAACTCCCATTGCAGAATTGATTATTTTTTACTTTCCCCGTCTCGTATTCAGTCTACTACTACTCCTGTTATTGGTACTGACCATGCTTTAATTTCTTTTGTTTTAAATATTTTGTCCAATTTTACTAAACAAACCAGGTGGCGTATGAATACTGGTATTGCTCTTAACCACTTGGCTGCTAAGGGGTTTTCCCCTCCCGTGCTGCAGATTTATGTTTCCCATTATACATGACGAGTTGACCTTGTCATGAGCACAGCTCCAGTGTGCCTCATGACGAGTTCACCTTGTCATTAGCATGCAAGTGGTTAATGAGCGTAATAAGCCTAAATTGCTACAAGCCATTCAAGATTATTTTTTGTTTAATCTGTAAAATTCTACTTCTGTGGTTAATAGATGGGATGCCTTTAAATCATACATTAGAGGTGCTACTATCTCTATTATGGCTCATGATAATAAGTCATTCAATGCTAATATTAAACACCTCGAACAACAAATAGCAAAATTTGAATGGTTATTTATCACATCCAATGACCCTCAAGACAAACTTAAACTGCAAAAACTTCAATATGAATTTAACTCTACCCTCAGTAAGAGAGCTGGTGTGCAACTCACTAACTCAAATGCTAGATTTCGTTTCAATACCAACAGGTCTGGCAAGCTCCTTGCAAATTATTTATGCATTAAAAGAGATAAAACACAGATCACATCTATTCATGGTCCTCAAGGCAAAATTGCGTTGTCCCATAATGATATTGTTAAAGAATTTTTTGACTTTTATTCAAACTTATATAACAAACCAGATCTCCATGACAATTCATTAATTGATGCTTTTTTAAACAGTTGTGCTTTACCTCAAATTTCCCAATCAGATAGACTTGGATTAGATTTACCTATTACTACTGATGAAATTTTGTCCGCCATAAAATCTCTTAAAAAAAATAAGTCTCCAGGCCCTGATGGTATTCCAGCTGAATTTTATAACGAATTCCAATCTCATCTTCTACCTATTTTATTTCAACTTTTTTCATATATTAGCTCTTCTGGAATGAGATCAGGCTCTTTTGCTGATGCTTTAATTGTTGTACTCCCCAAGCCTGATAAAGATCCTACCCTAGTTTCCAATTATCGCCCTATTTCTTTAATAAATCAAGACTGTAAATTATATGCTAAAATTCTTGCATCCAGATTAGCCCCTTTACTTCATTCTATTATCCACCCGGATCAATCAGGCTTTATGAAAAATAGATATTCTGCCAACAATACAAGAACCTTATTGCATGTTATTGAACAGAGTCATACCCTTCTTGTTCCTGCTGGTGTTATGGCTTTGGACGCATAAAAAGCTTTTGATAAAATTCATTGGCAATTTTTATTTCGAACTTTATTGTCATTTAATTTTGGTCCCTCTTTTATTCGTATGGTTTCTGCCTTATATTATGCTCCCACTGCTCGTTTATTTATCAATGGCCAAATATCTCCTCAATTTTCCCTTTTTAGAGGAACACAACAGGGTTGTCCCCTCTCACCACTTTTATTTTTGTTGGGAATTGAACCTTTCCTTAATTATTTACGGAATTGTATTGATATCCAGGGTATTACTATTAAAGATGTTACTATTAAAACGTTAGCTTATGCAGATGATGTGTTATTATTTATGAGTAATCCAATCTCCTCTATCCTTATTAGATATTATCACCAAATACTCCGCAGTTTCAGGATATAAACTTAATGTTTTTAAAAACAGATTTTTTTCCTTTAAATATTTTTTGTACCCCTGATATGCTACCTGTAACAGATATTATTTGGCAATATCTAGGTATTTTATTTTCATCTTCCTTACCATCAACATTAAAATTAAATACTGATTTTGATTTTGATTATGTTAAAAATAAGATCTCTAGATGGTCTTCCCTTCATCTTACATGGTGGGGAAGAATGGAATCTATTAAAATGAATATTGCTCCTAAGATTTTTTACTCACTTGCTATGATTCCCACTCAATTTCCACTGAAATTCTATAAAGATGTTGATAAAATGCTCTCCAAATTTTTATGGAGCAATAAACCACCTCGTATTTGTTATAAAAAATTGAAAATCCCTAAATACCATGCAGGTTTCGGCCTTCCTGACTTTTTACTTTATCATAAAGCATTTATATTGAAACAAAGTTCCTTATGGTTTACTACCTCCTCTATAGTTAAACCTACTATTTGGTTTGATATAGAAAAATCTCTGTTTTATCCTTTTCCATTACCCACCTTGCTTACAATGTCTCATAAATCCACAATTATTACTCAGTCGTATATAATCAAGTATTCAAGACTCATATTTAATGATTTAGATTTATATTTTGCTTCTCCTTTCACTTCTACAATGGAGTTATCACTATGACATAGTTCTATTATTAAACTCAATAGAAATATGAATTTCTGGAATTCATGGATTAAGGCAGGCATATTTTTCCTTAAAGATATATTTTGTGATAATGCATTTATTCCCTTTGACATTTTGCAATCAAAATTTCAATTACCCAATGATGATTTTGTTAAATATCAATCTTTATGCAATTCTATATTAGATTCATTTCCGAATGGTATTCCATCTACTATTGCAACAGATTTGATCATTTATTTACACGCTGTATCTGCTTCTTCCAATACAGTATCTATTTTGTATAAAAAACTAGCCACCTCAATGGGTTCCAATCTTACTATACTTTCAAATTTTTTGAATACTGAACTTTCCATTAACATATCAACTGACTCTTGGAAAGTTATTTGGCTTGATAATATTTCTGGTTGGTTACCTTTGTCTCTATGTCAGACCAATGCGTATATTTTCTTTAATTCTTTATGGACACCAGTACGTCTACATCGTGCTAAATTAATTACTTCTGATATTTGTTGGCGTTGTAATTTGCACCCTGGCTCTTTGCAACACATGTTATTTGAATGTCCTATAATTTCGAAATTCCGGTCTGAAGTTTGGGACGTTATATTGAAAATATTACCTATTCAAGATGTTCTTTCATATAAATTGTTAATCTGTAAATCTGTTGTTTTGCTTCATACTCTTAATGACTCTGAAGCAAAATTGTTTAACTTCTTAATTTCAGCTGCTTTAAAATCAATCACTTTTTGTTGGAAAGATGCTTCTTCTCTATCTGTTCATGCTTGGCGGTCGTGGATTATCTTTACAAGAAGAGGTGCCCAATTATCATTATCTGGAGTTAATCATAATCTGCTTTCTTATCCTTTTGGTCACCTATAGATGCATATTTATTATTATGACTGTGTTTTTTCATTCTTGTCATGTTTCATTTTTTCTATTTTGAATATGCAATATTTATCTGTATTTTAGTAACTCTATTCTATATATAAGATGATATATTATGTGCCCTCTTCCCCAGCCCCCTTCCTTTCCCTTCTAATAATTTTTCTTTTCCCTTATTTGATTCTTATTTTATTGTAATTTACAGACCTGCTATAAATCACTCATAATTTGTATTCTCCAATTGTTTAGGTTTTATTGCTATTTACTATGTTTTTGAATTGTCTCATTAATGTCGCATGTTTGAAAATGTAATAAAATTATTCTGAACTAGGACCCACAAGAAGGAACCTGAAAGTAGAGGGGACAGAGTCTGGGTCACTCAGGAGTTACCAGGGGCTCGATAGACGAACGTCCCTCGATGTTGGGTGCTTCAGGTGTGAAAAGGAAGACCTTGAATCTGCAGCCACGGAGACAATGAGATGTTGAGGATGACCAGGAGCTGGATATGAGCTTACACATGAAGGATGTCGAGAACTGAAGGGTCAGTGTCCAGCGGGAGCTCCAACAAGCCTTGGCAGTGGCAAACCATAAAGAAGGTTGAAGAAGTTCACGGTCTGGCTCAACAAGGACCAGGAGACTCACCACAGCAAGGGGAGTCAGGGCTGGCCTGGGGCACCCAGGGGAGCCCAAGAAAATCAGTGTTGTTCCTCAATTAGACCTTCAGGCTGAAGGCACAGGAGTCGTGAGGGGACCTCTAGTAGTTTCACAAAACAACAGCTTGCAGGACACAGAGTGTGAATAGGCTAAAGTCCTTTATACAAAATGTGCGCAGAGGTTGGGTCCATTAATAGGCCAATGCACTTAGTTGGGGAATGCCAACAAGCATATGGACTTGAAAATGTAAGTGGTGCACAGGGGTTGAGGTTATGCAGTCCCCACAAAGGATACTGGTGAGAGAGCAGCTCAACCTCAATGAATGTAGGAACCCTCCTCCTGTGTTGCTGGAGCCTTTGGAGTCTGCAGGAGCTCAGGATCAGCAGACCGGTCAGTTGCGTTACGGTGCCTGCGAATACAAGGGAGTGACTCCTTTACCCCAAGGGAGATATGGTGCACGTGCACAGACAATGCTTTGGACGGAGAGGGAGATGAAGACGGGCCAGTCGAATTCCAGCGAAGTCCAGAGTGTCCAGACAGTCGAAGTTCAGTGGTTTCTTGATCAGAATCTTGTCCACATCGAATCTAGGGTCCTACAGCCAGATAAGCCCTTTTGCACCCACTGGAGAGGGTTGGACAGATTCAGGAGACCCTCCCAGGGGAGGGTCAGGACAATGGCGAGGATACTCCCATCTTTGTCCAGTTTCACTCCAGAACACAAGCCAACGGCTCCCAGGACTAGTTTGAACTGGACTCTGCATAGGGACAACAAGTGTGCCCCAGATGCAGACTTCCAGGTACTTTGGAAGTGCACCCACCCAGCCCCCATAAACTAAATCCTTGTGACAGGATGCCTATTGTCCTGCCTTCCCCTGCTTGAGCTTGGCTCAACAGCAGGAGGACAGAAATGTGTCTCTGGTCGGCAGCAACAATTTTGTGCTGCCCGGGTCAAAAAGGCTGGTAGCAGGACGACCAGTAACACCACAAAGCTTGCTTCAGAAGGTTGGAATCATACCTCCCACACTGTTTACCGGTGTGGAGGTATGATTCCAAGGTGTTTGATATCAAACATGACATGTTTTGTTGCAGCCGTTTTCGAGATATGTGAGCATATAATGCACCTCTACCTATATGTCTTGCAGCGTCCCCGACAACCCTGGAGAATGGTCTCTTAAGGCTACAGAGGAGCTCTGCTCATGCAGGGGCACCCTCTCACGTAAAACCCAGCACCCTGCCTCCAGGATTGTCAAGGCCTGCTAGAGGGATGAATGATAGGTTTTAAGTGTACTGACCTATAGATGTAGTAAACATATATTGAAAGTAAGTGGTGCAAGCACCAGCTTACGCAGGCTGCAATGGCAGGCCTGAAGTTCCATTTTGCATGGCCTCTCATGGGTGGCATAATAAATGCTGCAGCCCATGGGAGGCCTCTGGGGTACCTATGCCCTGGCTACATGTGTACCATATACTAGGGACTGTCAATGGTACACCAGTATCCAATCTGGAGTATACCTAAGTACATGCATAACATTTTAAGGAGAAAGCAGATAGACTGGGGTCCTGATTAGCAGGATAACAGTCAGACTAGTCAAAAACAGTGTAATATCAAGCAAAAAGTAGGGGTAAGAAGCAGATCCTACTTTCCTACACCTGGGTAATTGGATGACTGTATAGGTACTACCAAAGAGTAGTGCAACAGTAGTGCTTGAGTAATTGTATAAGTCTACGGGTAGTATGTCAGTGATTTCATGAATACAGGAGTAGTGTAGGGGTGTTTCCATGAATGCAGGGGTACTAACTGGATGAGTGGGTAGGTGCATTGATAGTGCATATGTGAATTCATGAGTGCAAGAGCAATATCTGTTTCCTTAGTTCATTCCATAGCTAGTACTTGAGTACAAGGTTGACTCATAACGTAATCTGTAGTCCATTTCATTGTATGAGTGCAACAGCAGAACCGGAGGAAATGGACGAGTGCATAAATATTGTCGGAGTTAATCTTGGAGTGCAAAAGTAGTGTCTGGGTGATTGCAAAATTGCATAGGTAATACCTCATGTATTGAATGTATGTATAGGTTGTTTACCCTTAACTGTATGAGTAAATGGGTAGTCCCTGAGAAAAAGAATTATTGTAAGAGTAATAGTAGGGTCATTGTATAAGTGCATATGTAGTGCCTGGGAGAATGGATGACTGGATGGGTACTGCCTATGTGAATTGTCCAGTGCTAGAGTAGTGCCTGGATGACTGAATGAGTGCAGGGATACTGCCTGGGTGATTGGATCAGCGCATGGAAAGTACCTGTGAGAAACTATGAGTACAAGGCTAAAACATGGTTTATTGCATGAGTGTATGGGTAGAGCTTGAGATAATGGATGAGTGAACAGATACTGCTGGTGTGATTATATCACAGCAGAGGTAGTAACTGGATGATTGTATGAGTGTATGGGAAATACCTGAGAGAATGTATGAGTGTTAGGGTAATGCTTGGACCATTGCATGAGTGCATCAGTAGTGTTTGAGTGAATACATGAGTGCATAGGTACTGCCAGAGGGAAGGTTTGAGTGGAATAGTAGTGTCTAGGTGATTATATGAATGTATGGTTCATTTCTGAGGGATTAGAAGTGTGTATAGGTAGTGCCTCCTTGATTGCATAACCAAATAAGAATGCCTGAGTGAATTCATGAGTCTGTTCATGAACTATCAAAAGTATTGTAATCATATCATAAATACCTTGGATAGATTTGCCCCTCTGAAAAAAATAAAGAATAAGAGGAAACCATCAGCTCCCTGGTTTAATGAGGAGCTGAAATCCCTACGCAATGTATGCCGACAGGCAGAAAGGAAATGGCGTAGAAGCTATTCAGAGCCGGATAAAAAACTGCTGAAAGTGGAACAGGCAAAATATAAAGGAGCTATTGCCAAAGCTAAGGCACTATTCTATGCCACTACTATTCTTCAGTCCCCTAACAGTACCAAAACCCTTTTTAATATCATAAGGGATCTCTCACACCCCACCTGTATGAGTAATAAGGTGGTTGCAACTCAAGAACTATGTGATGAGATTGCGATCTATTTTGAGGAAAAGATTGGTAAAATTGTGGGGGGGCTGAGGGAGAAAAGGGCTAGCTGCAAAGATGCAGTGGCACAGATAGAAGAAGAGGAGCCTCTACCAATACTGTCATCATTGGAAAAATGCACCCCTCTTACAGAGGAGCTCTTTTTTAGTCTGGCCCATAATGTGTCATCAGGGTCGCCTTTAGACCCCCTTCCGCATAGGATCTGGAAGGAATATGGGCCAGAGCTGTTTCCCTGGATGCATCAGATCTGTCGCCAATCCCTTGAGGAAGGTATAGTGCCGGAAGCATGGAAGCAGGCAGTGGTCACCCCCCTGCTTAAAAAGCCTACACTGGACCCTACTATTCCGGCTCACTTCAGGCCCATATCCCTCTTGCCTTACCCGATAAAAATCGTGGAAAAGGTGGTCAGTAGGTCCCTGTCAGGATATCTGGAAGACAACTGCCTATTGGACAAGGACCAATTTGGCTTCCGCCCAGGCCACGGAACAGAAACTGCATTGGCAAAAAATCTGGACACCCTTCGAATGCGAGCCGACAATGGCAACTCCTCAGTCTTCGTGCTGTTGGACATGTCAGCCGCATTCGACACGGTTTGCCATGCAGTTCTGCTAAGTAGGCTGGAAAAACTGGGCGTGAAGGGCAAGGCCCTGAGGTGGATACAATCCTACCTGACAGGCAGACAACAGGTGGTGACCCTAGCACCCTTTTCATCTCCCAAGTCCCTGGTCTGTCATGGAGTACCTCAGGGCTCCTCGGTCAGCTCTATTCTTTTTAATCTCTATCTGCAGCCTCTGATCCCCATGATTAAATCCTATGGAATAGATTTGATAAATTACGCCGACGACACCCAACTGGTGTTCTCCTTAGAAGGAAGACAGGCGGTGACCATGGAGACCTTTCAGATCTGCATGAGCAGGGTCTCCAGGTGGCTGAAAATAAACTCCCTCCAATTTAACGAGGGGAAGACGGAGGTAGTCTACTGCTCATCAGCTAAACTGAGTCAGCAACCCTCCTACGAGATCAGGCTTGTGCCGGGAGCTGATTCTTGCATCCCAGTTAAGACCGTGCGCAATCTAGGGGTACTGTTGATGCGGATCTCCAAATGACCTCTCAGACCAATAAAACCATCAGTGTCTGCTTTGGACTGCTGAAAGCACTCAGACAGATTTTGCCCCTTCTGCCTGATGAGTCTAGACCGCTAGTGGTTAGGAGTGTGATCCTGGCCAGACTGGACTATTGTAACTCTCTATATTTAGGGGCCCCCTTATACATCTTACAGGGGCTCCAGAGGGTCCAGTCTATAGCGGCCAAGCTGGCACTTAAAAGACCTCGCAGCTCCTTCACTACGTTGGCGCTCAGAGACCTACACTGGCTGCCAATCGGGAGTAGAGTCGCTTTTAAGTCCCTATGTATTGTGTACAGAGCCCTGCACAACACGGGACCTATTCCCTTACAGGAAAGGCTCACCTGGTATAAGCCCACCAGGTCCCTGCGCTCCTCTAGCCTGGGTTTGGCAGTATCAGGAGATCGAGGATGGGAGGCAGAGCCTTCTGCACTTCTGCATCTAGGCTGTGGAACGAGCTTCCCCAGAACGTCAGGCAAATTGACACCCTGTTGGGATTCAGAAAGAGCCTAAAAACATGGCTATTCGCCAAAGTCTAATCCCCTTGATTCCATCTAATAGTTCCGGCGGCTGTTTTATATGACATGACAGCTAGTGTATTGTTGTTCCATCTGACTACTTTCCTGTTTGGGCGCCAGGATACCCGTAGGGTGACAGTTGAGCGTTATAAATAATAAATACAATACAATACAATACAATGAGTCCAGGAGTGATATGTGCCTCTTTTCATCAGTGCACACCTATTGCTTGAGTATAGAGATGTAATTCTCACTATATTCCTAAAAGCAAGCATGTGTGTGTCTGTACCTTTCTCTAGTTAGTGTCATTATATGTAAAAAAAACATACAAATACATGTATAGCAGTGTTTTATACCTCTACCATCTTTATAGGTGTAACACATATGAGAATACATGTGCAAGCAGACACATACTTGAGTCATAGGACTACAAAGTTCCTTAACCTTGACAGACTGCACATTTCATTTCATAGAAACACCTACAATTATGCAGCATATTTGAAGTGTACCTTTTCCTAGTGGCTTAATATGCAAAAGAAACATACAAATACATGTATAGCAGTAATTTATACCTCACCATCTTTATAGGTAACACATGTGATAATACATGTGCAATCAGACACTTACTTGAGTCATAAGACTACAAAGTCCCTTACCCTTGACAGACTGCACTTTCCATTTAAAGAGACACCTAAAATTAAGCGGCATATTTGAAGTGTACATTTTCATAGACCAATACAAGCTAACCTAATCACTAATCCTTCTACCAACAAGTCTTAAGCTTACTTTTGTGCTGCAGCTTCACTATTCTGCAACCAGTGAGAGTGTTGGGCCTAGCCAAATGCAAATCAGCATGTTTTTCAAAGTGTCTGTTAAAAGTTTCACTATACTACTAAAACCATGAATGCATGTGTCTGTATCTTTTCCTAGTGGCATCATATGTAAAGGAAACATACAAATACATTTATACCAGTGTTTTATACCTCTAATCTCTTTATAGGTATAACACATGTGACAATGCACGTGCAAGCTATAACATACTTGAGTCATAAGACTACAAATTCCCTTAACCTTGACAGACTGCACTTTCCATTTCATAGAGACACCTAAAATTATGCAGCCTTTTCGATGTGTACATTTCCATGGACCAATATGAGCTAACCTAATCACTAATCCTTTCTACCAACAAGTCTTTAACGTCACTTTTGTGCTGCAGCTTCACTATTCAGCAACTACTGAGAGTGTTGGGCCTAGCCAAATGCAAAGCAGCAAGTTTTTCAAAGTGCCTGTTAAAAGTCTCACTATACTCCTAAAACCATGCATGCATGTGTCTGTACCTTTTACTAGTGGCATCATTTGTAAAAGAAACATACAAATATGTGTATACCAGTGTGTTATACCTCTACATCTTTATAGGTATAACACATGTGAAAATACATGTGCAAGCAGACATATACTTGAGTCATAAGACTACAAAGTCCCTTAACCTTGACAGACTGCACTTTCCATTTCATAGAGACACCTAAAATTATACAACGTATTTAAGTGTACATTTCCATATACAAATACGAGCTTACCTAATCACTAATTATAGTACCAACAAGTCTTAAATCTAACTTTTGTGCTGCATCTTCACTATTCAGCAACCGCTGAGAGTGTTAGGCCTAGCAAATGCAAAGCAGCAGGTTTTTGGAAGTGTCTGTTAAAAGTCTCACTATACTCCTAGAAGCAAGCATGCATGTGTCTGTATCTTTTTCTAGTGGGACCATATGTAAAAGATGTAGGAGAGTAGGGTCTGCTATCCTATGGTCACCCCAAATTTTTGATTTTTTCTTCACTGGTTTATGACTTAATGTGGCTGTGGGCCTGCTAATCAGACCCACAGCCTGCTGTTCTCTCTCTAAATTATTGCCAATGCACTTTAGGTGCATTACGAAATTGGAACTGGTTCACCTTATTGGCCCCTGTAACAGTGTACCCAGGTACCCAGGGCATAGGTGCTTCCAAGGCCTACCAGGGGCTGCAGCACGTATTGTGCCACCCCTGGCCTGGCCTTCATATTTGACACAACTGGCTGTTCACTCAGCTGGGGTAAGTCGGTGTAACCACCCCTTACTTAGGTGTAGTATGCCTATACTTTACCTAAAATGGACGCATATGTTCCTATCAGCCACTCCTATGGAAGGCCTCATCAATCCTGGAGGCAGAGTGCTTGGAAATATGTGAGATGGTGCTCTGGCATGAGCTGAGCCTGTCTGCAGCTTTCGGAACCATGTCCTTTAGCTGTTTCATGATACTGCCATACCATATACTCTTAAGTGCATTATAATCCTCGCGGTTAAATGCTATCTTTGGTTTGGCTTTATCAAAACATGTCGAGTAAGGTGTCATACGAATTGGATTACTACCCCCTCGCCAGTTCTGGCGACGGGGGTAGCATTCCACCCTTCTAGAGGGACACGACATGTACAAAACCTGAATCCCGGTTAAAGTTAAACAGAGCCTCAGCATCACAAAATGGATGCTGCCACCACAGACACAAGTCTGACCTCCTGCTGCTGGGAGTCCTTCCAGCGAAGGCAGCTTGGACAAAGGGTTTCCTGCCTTGGGAGGTGCTAGCACCACCCCAGACATGTTTTTGTGTATTGGGTAGGACAGGGCTGAATAGAATCAGACATGCCTAGGGCACACAAGGTGTCCCCGTGCACTTGCCAGTTCAAACCGGTGCTGGGGCTTTTCAGCCCCAGTCCTGGCGCGAAGCTGGACAAAGGAAAGGGGGTGTAGCCGCCCCCCTTCCTGGTCCCACCCAGAGGAGGGACCTAGCAGGTGATCCGGCCCCTAGAATTGGAATAAGAGTAGGAGCTGTGTCCTGAGACCTCAGATCATCCTGAACTCGACTTGAAATAAGAAGAAAACTGGACTTCGACATTCTGCTGCACAGAAGACTGAAGATAATCTCCCTTGTGGCCAAGGAGTGACCACCCTGTGAATACAGCCACCAACCAGCAACTCGACGTCTGATTTGCCGCCGCCTCCCGCCGGAGCCCAAGCCCAGAGCCTGACAAGACCCAAACTCCCAGACATCTCACAGCCCGATCCACAGTCCCTGCAAAGAAGGGACCCGTGGAGGCATCGAGAGACGTGGGACCGGACCTCTTGAAAGACCCTCAAGAAGCTGACTGCGCAGCACCCAAGGCACCCTCGATGCTGTGCTTTGGGGTTTGAGAAGCCCCAACCTCGAACAGACTTTGCATCGAAGATCAGCCCCTCAGCATCTCCACGATCTGCGTGGGGCCCTTTTGCACTGTGCCACTTGACGCACCATCCCGGCCACTTGCCACATGGCTAGCGGCCATCTTGGCTACGAAAACGACGAACTACACTGCTGGTCTAGATGCTCCAGACTGGCCCTTGCTTCCCTGAAAAGGAGCACCCGCTACGACCTTGCTGGTCCGAGTGAGAAGCTTGAATCACTTCCTGCGTGGCTTGCTTTAGCCAAGGCCTGTTTGCTCCAATCAAGTTGCCGACACCGCCATCAGCGAGAGCCTTCGTGGAACAGCTTGTGACCAACGCCTGAATGTCCTTGACCTCTTCGTGTCCACGTGGCTGCAGAGACAATCTTCGCCTCATCACCTGTTTGCACCCGACATTGCCTGGTTCCTTCCTGGCTCCACGGTAGTCACTGGCTAGTGACTTTGAACATTGTCCCCTCTGCTTTCAGGTCTTCACCTCTACAGATCCACCCTTGGATCCACCGGAACTCTCCTCGACGACCCGCCTGCAGCATCTTCAGCTCCAAGCACCATCGACCTGCGTGACAAAACCCGACACTACTTCGCACCTGTGCACCCGCTTCCTGTGGGTGAGGTAACTCAGCAACGCCGGTGCTCCCACACTGGTATATACCTCTAGTGCCTGTGTCTAAAGTTTTGTCCTTGTAGGTTCATCGGAAGCTTCCTAAAACATTAACTTTGTAACTTTTACGCACCATTGACATTGCATTGGTGCATGCGTGCGCTTTCCGCACTGCACCCGAGTCCCGCGGGCCTTTCCCGACGTCATCACTGCTAGTCTCGAACAGCTCCAGCGATTCCCCAGGCCCTGGGCCTCTTCACTTTCCCCATAGTGGTTCTTATACCACTATTTTAGTATATGGTTTAGGTGTCCCCTAGGGCTCATCCATATTCGTGCAACTTTTGTATATTTAAACTGTGTTTTGTTTTAACGCATCTGCTTCTGTGCTCATAAAGAGTATAGGGTATATTTGTAGAAATAAATCTATATATGTTTTCAATATATATCTGTGTGGTGTCCTTTCATTTGGTATTCAAGGGGATTGTGTATGGTAAAACAGCTTGCTTCACATGCCTTTACAGAGTTTAGCCTAAGACTGCTTAGTCCATGCTACCCCTAGGATAGCTTGTCTATAAGGTTGACTTTACAACCTCCACCATAAGGGTTGCTTGGCATGGTACAAGGTGATCACTAGAACTAGTGAGCATCATATACCAGGCCAACTTCTCACATTGGTGAGCAGCGGATTGGGATTTGAGCTTGCTGTTGTTTTACCATTACAATCTTTGAGAGTATCATTTGAAAGATCATACAGGGACCTGATAGGTACACTAAAACAAGACTAGTATACTTAAGTTCTACTGAACTTAGTTGTTGTAGAGGATAGGGAGTAGCACACCCTGACTACAACTACTAGATAGGTTTTGAGGGAAACACAAGTGTATGTAGATTGCAACATATCCACCCACACTAGAGCAATGTCTGGAGCAGAGGGATCCACTGGACCTATCTCTGTTGAGAGTGACCCTCCAAGGGCACCATCCAAATTTGCTATCTTTACTTTTAAAGAACTGAGGCAGCTGTGTTCCTTAAGAGGAATCAAAACAGGTCCTACCCTTACAGCAGGTCACCTCAGAGAGCTTTTACACCAGTGTGAAGCTCTAAAGACCTCCAAAACCAGGCCCCTCAGGGACTGGAGATGGAGGCTCTCCTTCTGAAGAAGAAAACACTGATGCCCCTGTCCCTGTCATCCAGATAGATGAGGAAGACCAGCACACTGGAGATACTCAGCCTGAGGATGAGGAAGAAGAGGAAGAGGAGGAAGAAAGTGGGTCTGATGATGAGAGAAATAGCCAGGTGTTAGTCAGCAGGCTTAACCAGGCTAACTTAAGCTTATTTGGGACTAAAGGTGGGTCCAACCCATTCAGACCCCCAAATGGACTTAACCAGGAGCCCAGGAGGAGGAGGAATCACTCAGGTGAATGCAATACCTCCCATGCTTCTAGAGGTTCTCATGGTCACTCCAGAAGGGAGTTGACTAGCCCTCAGAGAAGGGAACATGAGGCCAAAATGAGAGAGGCTGAACTTAGGATCCAGAAGCAAGAATTAGAAGTTGCCCTGGCCAAAGAGAAACTTGCTAGAGCAAGGCAGCCTAGAGAGAGGGGATTAGGATCCACTGGTGGCAGCACTATCCCTAAGGATAAAGACAGGTCCTATGACAATAGAAACCTGAGTAAGATTGTGCCCCCCTACAAAGTTGGGGATGATATCCACAAATGGATGACTGCACTTGAGAGAGCCTGCAAAGTACAGCAGGTCCCTCAGGATCAGTGGACAGCAATATTGTGGCTCTCCTTTGAAGGTAGAGGCCGAGACAGACTCCTCACAGTTAGTGATGGGGATTCTAGAAACTACCTGGTCCTGAAGAGTGCTTTGATTGATGGGTTAGGCTTAACCACTGAACAGTACAGGTTAATGTTCAGAGATACCCAGAGGACACAGACTCAGGACTGGTCTGAATTTGTTGAATGTGCCACTAAGGCTCTGGAGGGCTGGTTGCTGGGAATTAAGGTTACAGACTATGAAGGATTGTACAATTTGCTTATGAGAGAACAGATTTTAAATAACTGTCAGAACCAGCAGTTGCATCAACATTTGGTTGACTCAGATCTAACCTCTCCCCAAGAATTGGGAAAGATGGCAGACAAATGGGTCAGAACCAGAGTTAAGCAAAAGAACCAGAACCAGGGTGGTGACCAAAAGAAAACAGACCAGAAGGGTGGGAAGCAGAAAGCTAAAGACCAGAGGTCTTCAACAGGGCCCCAAACTAATATGGAGGGTGGGTCCCAAACTTCCAAGAAGAAGAAGAAAGAAGGTCAAAGAAAACCCTGGTGTCGTTTTTGCAAAAACACATCTCACTGGACAAGTGATTGTAAAAAGGGTGGAGCACCCAACACTGCAGCCCCTAAGGCACCTGCACCCACTAGTACAGTTGGCAGTGTTGGTCCACAGACTAAGGGGGTAGTGGGTATCACCCTGGGAACTGAGGGAGATTCTGGCCTAGTCAGAACCCCTACACAGGCTGTTCTGATTTGTGATGGGGAAATTGATTTGTCCCCTACTGTCAGTCCCAGTAATCTGGGCAATTACAGACAGACACCTGTAATTAATGAAAAAGTGGCTCAAGCATACATGGACACATGTGCCAGTGTCACTATGGTGATGCCTAGCTTTGTGGACCCTGGACAGTACATCCCAGGTGATAATTACCTGGTGACCAATGCCAGCAATGTCACTACTACACATAGTGTGGCAATTGTTAACTTTTCCTGGGGAGGGGTAACTGGCCTAAAAAGAGTTGTGGTTAGTGCTGATCTCCCAGTAGAATGTTTGTTGGGCAATGACCTGGAGACCTCTCTATGGTCAGAAGTTGAGTACAGGACTCATGCAGAGATGTTAGGGATATCATCACATGTCCTTGCTGTGACCAGGTCACAGGCCAAAAAGTGCCTCTCTGAACCTCAGGTCTTGGATCCTGGAACAATGGACCAAGTACCTCCCAAGACAAGGAACAGGAGGGTAAAGGCTGTGCCTTCCCAAATGCCTACAAGTGAGGATCAGTCTTCACAGGAAGATGATCTTGAGACCCCTGAAGGAACTGTCCCTGAAGAGCTTGAACCTGATCAGGTTGAGTTTCTGGGGACAGGGGGACCTTCTAGGGCAGACTTGGGGCAGGCTCAGTTATCCTGTCCTTCTCTTGAACCCCTCAGACAGGAGGCTGCTGCTGAGGCTGCTGGGAATGCTCAAGGTACCCATAAAGTTTATTGGGATGATGGGCTCCTTTATTCAGAGGGCCGAGACCCCAAGCCTGGTACAACCAGGAGGTTGGTCATACCTCTGCAATCTAGGGGCTTCCTTCTTACCTTGGCACATGATATTCCTTTAGCAGGACACCTAGGCCAGAACAAAATTTGGGACAGACTTGTCTGTCACTTTCACTGGACTCACATGTCAGAAGATACAAAGGAGTTTTGTCGCTCCTGTGTAACCTGCCAAGCAAGTGGCAAAGCAGGTGGTACCACAAAGGCCCCTCTGATACCACTACCTGTGGTGGGGGTGCCCTTTGAAAGAGTGGGGATTGACATTGTTGGTCCAATGGATCCCCCAACAGCATCTGGGCACAGATTCATACTGGTGGTGGTGGACCATGCCACCAGGTACCCAGAGGCAATTCCACTTAGGACCACAACAGCTCCTGTTGTGGCCAGGGCCTTACTTGGAGTTTTCTCCAGAGTGGGGTTTCCTAAGGAGGTAGTATCTGATAGAGATGCCAACTTCATGTCAGGATACTTAACAGCTATGTGGAAGGAATGTGGTGTCAACTACAAGTTCACCACTCCCTATCATCCACAGTGCAATGGCCTTGTTGAAAGGTTCAACAAGACCCTGAAGGGCATGATCAAAGGATTACCTGAAAAGCTCAGGCGAAGATGGGATATCCTTCTGCCCTGCCTTCTGTTTGCTTACAGAGAGGTCCCACAAAAGGGGGTTGGCTTCAGCCCCTTTGAATTGTTGTTTGGGCACCCTGTAAGAGGACCCCTATGTCTGGTGAGGGAAGGATGGGAGTTACCTCTCAAAAAGCACAAGCAAGACATAGTGGACTATGTACTTGGTCTCCGCTCCAGGATGGCTGAGTATATGGAGAAGGCATCCAAAAACCTTGAGGCTAGCCAGGAATTACAGAAAGCCTGGCATGACCAAAAGGCTGTCTTGACTGAGTACCAGCCTGGACAGAAAGTATGGGTGTTGGAGCCAGTGGCCCCAGCAGCACTCCAAGACAAATAGTCTGGACCCCATACTATCATTGAAAAGAAGGGAGAGGTTACCTACTTGGTGGACCTAGGAACTCCCAGGAGCCCCCACAGGGTGCTCCATGTTAACAGGCTGAACGCATATGTTGACAGGGCAGACATGGGCTTGCTCATGGCTACAGATGAGGGGCAGGAGGAAGTGAGTGACCCTCTCCCATACCTGCTGACTCAGAACCCTGAGGATGGCTCAGTTGATGGAGTGGCCTTAGATGGCAGCCTCACTGAACATCAGCAACATGACTGTAGACAGGTTTTGCAGTCATATCGACATATGTTCTCCCTGACACCCAGTCAGACTAACTGGTGTACCCATGTGGTGGACACTGGTGATAGTCTTCCTGTAAAGAATAAAATTTACAGGCAACCTGACCATGTCAGAGATTGTATCAAGGCTGAGGTGCAAACGATGCTGGAATTAGGTGTCATTGAGCCTTCAGAGAGCCCCTGGGCTAGCCCAGTGGTTCTGGTCCCCAAACCTCACACCAAAGATGGCAAGAGAGAGATGAGGTTCTGTGTGGATTACAGAGGACTCAATGCTGTCACCAGGACAGATGCACACCCTATTCCAAGGGCAGATAAGCTCATAGACAAATTGGCTTCTGCCAAGTATTTGAGCACATTTGACTTGACAGCTGGCTACTGGCAAATCAGGTTAGCTGAGGAGTCTAAGGCCAAGACAGCATTTTCTACCCCCAGTGGGCATTATCAATTTGTGGTGATGCCCTTTGGTTTGAAAAATGCACCTGCCACCTTCCAAAGGTTGGTGAATCAAGTCCTTACTGGGTTGGATGACTTTTGCGCAGCATATCTGGATGATATTGCTGTCTTTAGCTCCACCTGGGAGGATCACCTGGTCCACCTGAAGGAAGTGCTAGAGGCTCTGCAAAAGGCAGGCCTCACTATCAAGGCAACCAAGTGCCAGATAGGGCAGAGTAGGGTTGTGTACTTGGGCCACCTTGTAGGTGGAGGCCAAGTTCAACCACTGGAGAGTAAGATCCAGACCATCAAGGACTGGTCCCCTCCAACTACCCAGACTCAGGTCAGAGCTTTCTTGGGCCTGACTGGGTACTAGAGGAAGTTTGTTAAGAACTATGGGTCCATTGTGACTCCTCCTAATGATCTGACATCCAAGAAGATGCCCAAAAAGGTTCAGTGGACAGTATACTGTCAAAAGGCATTGATGACCTGAAGAAGGCCATGTGCTCTGCACCTATCCTGAAGAGTCCTGACTACTCAAGAGAGTTCATTGTCCAAACAGATGCTTCTGAGTTGGGAGTGGGAGCTGTGCTTTCACAACTTAATGTAGATGGTCAAGACCAGCCCATTGCTTTTATTAGCAGAAGGCTGACCCCCAGAGAGAAAGGTTGGTCAGCTATTGAGAGGGAGGCCTTTGCTGTGGTGTGGGCCCTGAAGAAGTTGAGACCATACTTGTTTGGCACTCACTTCAAGATTCAGACCGACCATAAGCCCCTCTTATGGCTTAATCAGATGAAGGGTGAAAACCCCAAACTGCTCAGGTGGTCCATTTCCCTACAGGGGTTGGACTTTACAGTGGAGCACCGCCCAGGGACTGACCATGGTAATGCAGATGGTCACTCCAGGTACTTCCACTTAGAACATGAAGACACAACTGGTCAAGGTTAGTCTAATGTCCCTGCGTTTGGGGGGGGTTGTGTAGGAGAGTAGGGTCTGCTATTCTTTGGTCACCCCAAATTTTTGCTTTTTGCTTCACTGGTTTATGACTTAATGTGGCTGTGGGCCTGCTAATCAGACCCACAGCCTGCTGTTCTCTCTCTAAATTATTGCCAATGCACTTTAGGTGCATTACGAAATTGGAACTGGTTCACCTTATTGGCCCCTGTAACAGTGTACCCAGGTACCCAGGGCATAGGTGCTTCCAAGGCCTACCAGGGGCTGCAGCACGTATTGTGCCACCCCTGGCCTGGCCTCCATATTTGACACAACTGGCTGTTCACTCAGCTGGGGTAAGTCGGTGTAACCACCCCTTACTTAGGTGTAGTATGCCTATACCTTACCTAAAATGGACACATATGTTCCTATCAGCCACTCCTATGGAAGGCCTCATCAATCCTGGAGGCAGAGTGCTTGGAAATATGTGAGATGGTGCTCTGGCATGAGCTGAGCCTGTCTGCAGCTTTCGGAACCATGTCCTTTAGCTGTTTCATGATACTGCCATACCATATACTCTTAAGTGCATTATAATCCTCGCGGTTAAATGCTGTCTTTGGTTTGGCTTTATCAAAACATATCGAGTAAGGTATCATACGAATTGGAATACTACCCCCTCACCAGTTCTGGCGACGGGGGATAGCATTCCACCCTTCTAGAGGGACACAACATGTACAAAACCTGAACCCCGGTTAAAGTTAAACAGAGCCTCAGCATCACAAAATGGATGCTGCCACCACAGACACAAGTCTGACCTCCTGCTGGGTAGGACAGGGCTGAATAGAATCAGACATGCCTAGGGCACACAAGGTGTCCCCGTGCATTTGCCAGTTCAAACCGGTGCTGGGGCTTTCCAGCCCCAGTCCTGGTGCAAAGCTGGACAAAGGAAAGGGGGTGTAACCGCCCCCCTTCCTGGTCCCACCCAGAGGAGGGTCCTAGCAGGTGATCCGGCCCCTAGAATTGGAATAAGAGTAGGAGCTGTGTCCTGAGACCTCAGATCATCCTGAACTCGACTTGAAATAAGAAGAAAACTGGACTTCGACATTCTGCTACACAGAAGACTGAAGAGAATCTCCCTTGTGGCCAAGGAGTGAGCACCCTGTGAATACAGCCACCAACCAGCAACTCGATGTCTGCTTTGCCGCTGCCTCCCGCCGGAGCCCGAGCCCAGAGCCTGACAAGACCCAGACTCCCAGACATATCACAGCCCGATCCACAGTCCCTGCAAAGAAGGGACCCGTGGAGGCACCGAGAGATGTGGGACCGGACCTCTTGAAAGACCCCCGAGAAGCTGACTGCGCAGCACCCGAGGCACCCTCGATGCTGTGCTTTGGGGTTTGAGAATCCCCAACCTCGAGCAGCCCTTGCACCGAAGATCAGCCCCCCAGCATCTCCACGATCTGCGTGGGGCCTTTTTGCACTGTGCCACTCGACGCGCCATCCCAGCCACTTGCCACATGGCTAGCGGCCATCTTTGTGATGAAAACGACAAACTACACCACTGGTCTGGTTGCTCCAGACTGGCCCTTGCTCCCCTGAAAAGGAGCACCTGCGCTGACCTTGCTGGTCCGAGTGAGAAGCTTGAATCACTTCCTGCGTGGCTTGCTTTAGCCAAGGCCTGTTTGCTCCAATCAAGTTGCCGACACCGCCATCAGCGAGAGCCTTCGTGGGACAGCTTGTGACCAACGCCTGGATGTCCTTGACCTCTTCGTGTCCACGTGGCTGCAGAGACAATCTTCGCCTCATCACCTGTTTGCTCCCGACATTGCCTGGTTCCTTCCTGGCTCCACGGTAGTCACTGGCTAGTGACTTTGAACATTGTCCCCTCTGCTTTCAGGTCTTCACCTCTACAGATCCACCCTTGGATCCACCGGAACTCTCCTCGACGACCCGCCTGCAGCATCTTCAGCTCCAAGCACCATCGACCTGCGTGACAAAACCCGACACTACTTCGCACCTGTGCACCCGCTTCCTGTGGGTGAGGTAACTCAGCAACGCCGGTGCTCCCACACTGGTATATACCTCTAGTGCCTGTGTCTGAAGTTTTGTCCTTGTAGGTTCATCGGAAGGTTCCTAAAACATTAACTTTGTAACTTTTACGCACCATTGACATTGCATTGGTGCATGCGTGCGCTTTCCGCACTGCACCCGAGTCCCGCGGGCCTTTCCCGACTTCATCACTGCTAGTCTCGAACAGCTCCAGCAATTCCCCAGGCCCTAGGCCTCTTCACTTTCCCCATAGTGGTTCTTATACCACTATTTCTGTATATGGTTTAGGTGGCCCCTAGGGCTCATCCATATTCGTGCAACTTTTGTATATTTAAACTGTGTTTTGTTTTAACGCATCTGCTTCTGTGCTCATAAAGAGTATAGGGTATATTTGTAGAAATAAATCTTTATATATTTTCAATATATATCTGTGTGGTGTCCTTTCATTTGGTATTCAAGGGGATTGTGTATGGTAAAACAGCTTGCTTCACATGCCTTTACAGAGTTTAGCCTAAGACTGCTTAGTCCATGCTACCCCTAGGATAGCTTGTCTATAAGGTTGACTTTACAACCTCCACCATAAGGGTTGCTTGTCATGGTACAAGGTGATCACTAGAACTAGTGAGCATCATATACCAGGCCAACTTCTCACAAAAGAAACATACAATTATATTTATACCTCTACCATGTTTATAGGTATAACACGTGAGAATACATATGCAAGCAGACACATATTTGAGTCATGAGACAATTAACCTTGACAGACTACACTTTCCATTTCATTGAGACACCTGAATTCATGCGGCGTATTCGAAGTGTACATTTCCATAGACCAATATGAGCTAACCTAATCACTAATCCTTTCTACCAACAAGTCTTAAATCTAACTTTTGTGCTGCAGCTTCACTATTCAGCAACTACTGAGAGTGTTAGGCCTAGTAAATGCAAAGCAGCAAGTTTTGGAAGTGTCTGTTAAAAGTCTCACTATACTCCTAGAAGCAAGCATGCATGTGTCTGTATCTTTTCCTAGTGGCACCATATGTAAAAGAAACATACAAATACATGTATACCTCCACCATCTTCATAGGTATAACACATGTGACAATACATGTGCAAGCAGACACATACTTGAGTTATAAGAATACAAAGTCCCTTAACCTTGACAGACAGCACTTTCCGTTTCATAGAGACACCTAAAATTATGCGGCGTAATTGAAGTGTACATTTCCATAGACCAATGCGAGCTAACCTAATCACTAATCCTTCTACCAACAAGTCTTACACCTCACTTTTGTGCTGCTGCTTCACTATTCAGTGACGAGTGAGAGTGTTGGGGCTAGCTAAATGCAAAGCAGCAAGTTTTCCAAATGTGTCTGTTAAAAGTCTCATTATACTCCGAAAACCGTGCATGCATGTGTCTGTACCTTTTCCTAGTGGCATCATATGTAAAAGAAAACATACAAATACATGTATAACAGTGTTTTATACCTCTACCATCTCTATAGATATTACACATGTGATAATATAAGTGCAAGCAGACACATACTTTAGTCATAAGACTACACAGTCCCTTAACAGACTGCACTTTCTATTTCAAAGAGACACCTAAAATTGTATGGTGTATTTGAAGGGTACATTTCCACAGACCAATACGAGATTCACATGTGAAAAAACAAGTGCAAGTACAAATATACCTCAGTCTATACACCATACCGCACTTTCTATTGAGCGGCATACTACAGGTGCACCTTTCCACACACTCATACAAACTATCATAATCACTACTCCATCTGCCAATATACACGTCACTTTGCACAAACTGTTTCAAATATCTTTCATTACAATAAAACAAACTTAAACTTAAATAGACATCTGTACATAACATATTTCAAAACGTACACTGCAAAGAGGGGCACTGCATCATAATACATAACACACTGTGTAAATTTCCTAATCACCTTTGAAATAGTTTTGCAGAATATTAAGTATCACAAACTCATTAAAGATTTTCTTTTGTACACAATAAATGTCATGCAGCACTCTCATCAAGGTGAAACCAGTAATGGCAAACGTTCCCCCTCGTTCTGCAGACAAATAAATGTAAGTAGCAAATCACATTGCTTTCTACATTATTTCAAATTGTGAAACACAGTTCTATTGGTTAGGCATATTAACCCTTTCTAACTATCTTCAATTAGTGCTCATACTGGTCCTGTAATTTTCTGGAGTCATGCCGCAGTGTAGCATTCCGATGGAGCCGCGAACCCTTACCAGAGTTAAAAAAAACTATTCATAATGAGACTAGTGTACTTTTTTAACAACACACTAGTTCTATACATACAAATGACTTAGAAAACCTTAATTTAGTAACATATCGCTTGTATTTATAGTTTCTATTTCACATTTTAAATCCACTGTAAACTTTCAACCCTTCCCCCATTCTGCTGAATCCCAGTTTCCATTGTAACACTTTCTGCAACATTAAACTGTACTGGCAGGTTACAAGTTCACCATATTTTCAAGTTCAGCACACAAGCTAACAAATGCAAACAGCAGGTGCGGTTGGCTTTTGTAAAATATTACCTTATCCTATCTACTGTCCCTTTTAAACATTTTCTAATAACCAATCAGAAACATGCCTCTTTAGTAAAGTAACATGCATGCTATTTTTGATTGTACAATGTTCATGAACAGCCAACTACTAATCGTCTTTTTCAAAAACAACATCTTCTCCACCATTTTAGATTCCTCTCATTCTACCAACTGACTACATCAGCTACAGACATCTTTTCATTACTTCCAGACATCCCTTCAAGATGGTTCAACCGAGTCACAAGATGGCTGCCAACACTTCCTTGTTTGGAGCCAATCAGACTAAATCTTATGATCGGGAGAGTTCGCGGATCTGCTGCGGTCACCAGATTTCGATATTTTTGAATTTCTCAGGAACTACGAAATGGATTTACACCATTTAAAGCGAAGAGTGCACTCTGAACCAAGAGCTAATTCTCTGCCAAAGTTGGCGTCATTCCATTCAGCAGTTCAGGCAATAGCTGCGACCAAAGTTTCCTATGGAGATTAACATGGAGACAACGCATTTTGCTACCCCACTTTTTCTCGGCCCCGCTTGACGAATCACCCTGACACTTTAAAGACAGGAGCTGACCGGAGTGCCCCATTAGTTTTGAAACTTTCATTAAGATTCATCAAACGGCGTCAAAGATATTGGCAAATAAAAAATGCTTTTCCTATGAAAACTAGGTCCTAACTATAACTAACTACTGGCGACCGCCAGTATGTAATATATATATATAAATATATATGTATATATATATACCAATACCAGCCTGTCCAAGCCAAATGACGATGAGCGGACCCAAGTTTCTGGTGCCAATTAAAGTGCTTTTATTGTGCTTTCGTTTTGCCCAGCAAAATCCGCCATGACGCGTTTTGCTTCCCACACGAAGCTTAATCACATGACATGTTGCAAGCATTTGGGGTGGCTTTTAAAGTGATAGTAACAGGAAATGGCATCACATTGGGCAAAAATGCATGAAGACGTACTATTGGCAGCAATGACATCGCAAAATGAAAGACACAGTGTCTAAAATCACTGCCCATATAATAACATCATTCAAAGGTTGAAAAAACATTTCATTTTTTATTTAAAATCCTGAGAATAAATATATAAATAAATATTGCCAAATATGACCCTAATATTTTTTTATTTTTTTTATGCATAGTGCAAATTTTTGCTTGAATCATAATAGCTATTGTATGCTGGTTGATTGTCCAACACAATTGAGCCCCAGTGGGCCAATTTACACGAAATGCCATATTGTTAAATCCTAAATAAAAGTCTATCCAACCCTCCTACCTACGTGAAATATTGTGCAAAAAATAAAAGTGAGTGCTTTTTGTTTTCATCTCAAAAGTCATACATGCACATAAAAAAAACCTGGGAAATAGAGGCAGATCTTTGTCAAATATAAGATGTTATTCATTGCTTTAAAAGGCCTCACTCAAAAATACACCACGATTGTCTCCTTTCATACATAAAGGTCAGAAATCCACCCAGAATTAAGAAACTCGAAACTACAGACAGGTGTATATGTCTTCACTGGCATTCAACCCAACTGGGTTCTTGCCAGCGAGTTCTAATATGTAGCGAGTTTCAAGGAGGTGTAGCTTAGCTTAGCTTCTCTGTCACCTCCCCGTTTTAGTGGCAACACTGTATCAATTACTAAATATTGGAGATATTTTGGATCCCCCTCATGTTTCAACTCAAAGTGTCTGGCGACCGGGTAGGCCTGATCGTTTCCTCTGATGGCCCCGATGTGCTGGAGTATCCGTTTGTGGGTGGGCAACCTGGTACTGCCAGCATACCTCAACCCACGTGGACACTCCAGCACATAAACTGCATAGTCAGTTTTACAAGTTAGTCTCTTTGTAATCAGGATAGGATCAGTTTCAGTTTTAAAAGGACTGTTGTAGTGAGTTTTATTACACCCATAACGACAGGCTTTACAGCTCAGACATTTCCTGAAGCCTTTGTTTAACGCCATCCAGGTTCTGGGAGTGGACACTTCGGGGCTATTGCTCACCAAAGTACTCCCCATAGAAGGAGATTTTCTGAATGTAAGTGCAGGTTTATTGGCTACTAGGTTCCCAATGACTGGGTCACCCTTTACCAAGTTCTAATTCCTGTAGAAAATTCTCCTAATTTATGAATGTTGTCTATTAAACGTTCGGATGAACCGTGATTATATGTTGAGTTCAGCAACAGTAACAGTTTCCTGTCTAACTTTGGAGATAAGCGCCTCTTGTCTTGTCATACATTGTGTGTGCTTGATAGCATTGTCCACTATCTCATGTGTGTAGCCCCTGGCCAGAAAGCGCAACCTGCTGGCCTCCTGTGCTTTGTTGCACTCAGTATCAGAACTGCAGATCCACCTGATACGCAGCATCTCCCTATATGGGATGCTGCGTATCAGGTGGTGTGGATGGTGAATTGCCGCATGCAGCACTGTACTTCCTGCGGTTGGTTTCCTGTACAACCTAATGGCCAGGCTATTGTTCTCTACATACACCTCAACATCAAGAAAGCATCTGGATGTAGTATGAATGGTTGATGTGAACTGAAGATTTAAACTGTTGTTATTCAACCCTTCCACAAATGTTTGTGCACTGGCTTCAGTACCCCTCCAAATGAAAAATAGATCGTCAATACATCTAAGGTACACAATAACGTGTTCCTTCATGGTCACTCTGTGTTGCCCAGCTAGGACCTGCTCCTCCCACAGACCCATGTGTAAACATGCGTAGCTGGTGGAGAAGCAGACCCCCTTTGCGACTCCCCTAATCTGGTGGAATACTTGAATATTAACCGCATTGCTGCTAGAGCGATTCCCCTGCTGTGCTGGACAGCAATAAAAACGGGTGTGGTCATGACGAGCTCAGCTCGTCATGAGCACAGGAGCACTGTACTGCATGACGAGCTGAGCTCGTCATGAGCATGGAAGGGGTTAAAGAGGAAAAAATTCTGTTCCAAACATGTTTGTATCATAGTTAACACCATTTTGTTGTGTGACGAAAAGTTTATTGGACGCTTATTCAAATAGTACTGCTTTCAGTCCATCACAATGCCTAATTGATGTATAAAGTGAAGTGACATTCAAATTCATTAAAAACAAGTCTGAGCTCCAAGTAACATGTTCAATGTTACCCATAAAATCTGAAGTATCCTGTACATAAGAAGTTAGCCCTTTTACCCAGTCTTGCAAAAAATAGGCAAAATATTTAGAGATGTTTTCCGTTGAACTATTTATGGCCGAGATAGTGGGCCTTCCGGGTGGTTTCTCAATACATTTATGGACTTTGGATATCAAGTAAAACGTGGGGATAACAGGATGTTCTTTCTTTAGGAAACAGTATTCTGAGACACTATAAATTGTTAAAGTCCTCCATCCAAATATTTATTTTTATATTTCCACTCATACTTCAATGCTAATTGCTATATATATAATGCATATTTAAATAACGAAGCAAACCACATTCACTGGATAATGTCATCAGTGATGTAATCATTGATGTCATTTGAGATGTCATCAGTGATGTCACTGACCATGTCATGAATGATGTAATATGTGACATCATCAGCAGTGGATTGCGGGTGCGCGAAATATAGTTAGTACAACTAACTATATAGGAGCAATTTCAATGTTTTTTTTAAATGCTAATTCCTAACTATATAAGGCCTGAAACCTATGTTTTTTTCAGTGAATTTGCTAGGTTTTTTAAATGCTAATTCCTAACTATATAAGGCCTGAAACCTATGTTTTTTTCAGTGAATTTGCAAGGTTTTTTAAATGCTAATTCCTAACTATATAAGGCCTGAAACCTATGGTTTTTTCCGTTAATTTGCAAGGTTTTTTAAATGCTAATTCCTAACTATATCAGGCGTGAAACCTATGGTTTTTTTCAACAAATTTCCAAGGTTTTCTAAATGCTAATTCTATTAGCGGATAACATTTAAATATGTTAATATCCTGTGGGACCACCTGAGCAGCCCTAGGGGGTGAGGGTGTGTCTACCCTGCCCCTCTTTTTGCATTCTACACGTTTGTTTTTCTGCTTCTTTTGTGCCTCGGTCTACCGAGCACAATATGACTGCCGAAACTTCCTGGTTTGGAGTGTTCACAGCAATCAATGCAGCCCATGGTCGGAAAGGTCTGCGCGCACTCCTGATTGGCTGGCAGTCGTCTGTCAATATTCCAAACTGTCCAAACCAAGAAGTGTTGGGCACCATCTTGTTTCTCAGGAGAACTGAGGCACAAGAGAGCCCAAAACAAGAGTGGAAAATGACGGGTACGCGTTTTCGAAACTTTTTTTTTCTGGCCCTTGGGGTTCTTCTGGGACCCCCTGAGAAAGGCTAGATGTCCTATGGAAAATTGCATGGGGAAAAACACGTTTTGGGACCCCCTTTTTCACTGTTTTCTCCTGTGGTACGCTCAGGGTACGCGTACGGGTAAACACACATGTACACGTACATGTAAACGCGCCCTGAGCGTACTCCGCGAAATAAAAACAATTAAAAAATAGCTTTTTTGCCCTTCAGGGTCCTCCTAGGCCCCCCTGAGAAAACCTAGGGGGTCAGGGGGTCTCTACCCGGCCCCTTTTTAAAGATGGCGGACTCTCCGGACCATTTGGAATGTTCACAGATACCCGAGAGCCAATAAGCTTTCCGCTCGCGCACTTCCATGGCGCGCCGGGTGTGCTTACCGGTACGCGTACCCAAAGCGCTCGGAGCGCGCATATAGATATTTTTTTTTTTTAAAGTTAATTTTCATAAAAACCACTGGAGCAATTTTCACCAAATATGGAAAAGGCCCTACTGCGTACCAGTCCCTACCATTTTGCCAAGTTTGGTGTAATTTCGTTCAGCGGTTCGGGCTGTAGCTAAATGTCCGATGGAAATTCACATCTGAAAAACACGTTTTGGGACCCCCCCTTTTTTCTCGCCCCCACTTGAGGAATCCCGCCGAAACTTTCAGGGAAGGAGTGGAGCGTAACAGGCCATCTTTTTCGAGAAAATCACGCATATTCATTAACCGGCGCCAAAGTTATTCCCAATAGAATGTTGTGGATTTCCTATGGAAACTAGGTCCTAACCATATATACCTACTGGCGACCACCAGTAGGTAATATATATATATATATATATATTACCTACTGGCGATAGCCAGTAGGTATATATAGTTAGGATTTTTTTCCTATGGGATTTTTGAAAATTCTATGTCGAATAACTTTGGCGTTTGAGGACAGAATTGGCTGAAATTGTCAGGAAAATGGAACATTTTGTTTCTGAGCAGCCCCTGAAAATTTGGGGGGGTTTTGTCAAGGGGGGGCCGAGAAAAAAGGGGGGTCCCAAAACATGTTTTTCCTATGCAATTTTCCATAGGGCGGTTGGCCTCACTTTTAGCCTGAACGGCTGAATGGATTTACACCAAACTTGGCAAAATTGTAGGGACTGGTAGCCCGATGTGCCTTTGCTATGTCTCAAGATATAGGCGCCAGTGGTTTTTACGAAAATTAACTTTGAAAAATATATATTGGGCTACATTGGGCTATATATATGTTGGAGCCCAAATGTAGCCCAATGTAGCCCAATGTAGCCCAATGTAGCCCAAAGATGGCCACCAGAGACAAAAAAAAACAAATGTAGCCCAAATATCAGCCAGATGTAGCCCAACTACAGCCCAATGACAGAATGTCCCAGAGTGTTCTAAAGAACAACTAGAGTGCTAACAGTCCTACTTATTACAAAGGTATGGCACACCTGAAGCCATCTTGATTGGAATAAAGTGGTAACTCTTAAAACATTTAATTTAAAAAGGAACAAAATGAGGGGGTTCATTTTGCCATAGAAAGTATGATTAGCGAATATATGACGAAATCCCGCATACCATCAGTCCGCAAAAAAAATCCCGCATGTACTATTAGGCCGCAAATTAAAATAACGAAAACTTTTAGAACGAATATGCCTTTAGCATACACTAAACAACTAAACTACCCTAAACCCTAAAACACTACCCCCAGCATGACCCTACACTACACAAACAGTACAACACTACCCTAAACCCTAAAACACTACCCCCAGCATGACCCTACACTACACAAACACTACAACACTACCCTAAACCCTAAAACACTACCCCCAGCATGACCCTACACAACGCAAACACTACAACACTACCCAAAACCCTAAAACACTACACCCCAGCATGACCCTACACTACGCAAACACTACAACACTACCCTAAACCCTAAAACACTACCCGCAGCATGACCCTACACTACACAAACACTACAACACAACCCTAAACCCTAAAACACTACCCCCAGCATGACCCTACACTACGCAAACACTACAACACAACCCTAAACCCTAAAACACTACCCCCAGCATGACCCTACACTACGCAAACACTACAACACTACCCTAAACCCTAAAACACTCCCCCAGCATGACCCTACACTACGCAAACACTACAACACTACCCAAAACCCTAAAACACTACACCCCAGCATGACCCTACACTACGCAAACACTACAACACTACCCTAAACCCTAAAACACTACCCCCAGCATGACCCTACACTACGCAAACACTACAACACTACCCAAAACCCTAAAACACTACACCCCAGCATGACCCTACACTCCGCAAACACTACAACACTACCCTAAACCCTAAAACACTACCCCCAGCATGACCCTACACTCCGCAAACACTACAACACTACCCTAAACCCTAAAACACTACCCCCAGCATGACCCTACACTACGCAAACACTACAACACTACCCTAAACCCTAAAACACTACCCCCAGCATGACCCTACACTACGCAATTACTACAACACTACCCTAAACCCTAAAACACTACCCCCAGCATGACCCTACACTACGCAAACACTACAACACTACCCTAAACCCTAAAACACTACCCCCAGCATGACCCTACACTACGCAAACACTACAACACTACCCAAAACCCTAAAACACTACCCCCCAGCATGACCCTACACTACGCAAACACTACAACACTACCCAAAACCCTAAAACACTACCCCCAGCATGACCCTACACTACGCAAACACTACAACACTACCCAAAACCCTAAAACACTACACCCCAGCATGACCCTACACTACGCAAACACTACAACACTACCCAAAACCCTAAAACACTACACCCCAGCATGACCCTACACTACGCAAACACTACAACACTACCCAAAACCCTAAAACACTACCCCCAGCATGACCCTACACTACGCAAACACTACAACACTACCCAAATACCTAAAACACTACCCCCAGCATGACCCTACACTACGCAAACACTACAACACTACTCTAAACCCTAAAATACTACACCCCAGCATGACCCTACACTACGCAAACACTACAACACTACCCAAAACCCTAAAACACTACCCCCAGCATGACCCTACACTACGCAAACACTACAACACTATCCTAAACCCTAAAACACTACGCCCAGCATGACCCTACACTACGCAAACACTACAACACTACCCTAAACCCTAAAACACTAGCCCCAGCATGACCCTACACTACGCAAACACTACAACACAACCCTAAACCCTAAAACACTACCCCCAGCATGACCCTACACTACGCAAACACTACAACACTACCCTAAACCCTAAAACACTACCCCCAGCATGACCCTACACTACGCAAACACTACAACACAACCCTAAACCCTAAAACACTACCCCCAGCATGACCCTACACTAAACAACCACCACAACTCTACACTACACTAACACAACACTACACTACACAACACTACACTACACTACACTACACAATCACTAACCCACGAAAAAATTAACACAAACCCACTTACCTCTCTCGTCATCGTGGTTTTCACAACGCAAATGCATTTACATACATGCCTTTAAAACATAATTCTTTGTAAAGGCATGCGCGATAAATGCACATGCCTTTTGAAAAAATGCGGGATAATGGTATGCGAGGTCAATGACCTTGCGGGATAATGGTATGCGGACTGAAAGTCTGCGGGATAAAAAATGCGGGAAAATGGCTGCAAACCATGATTAGCAGCAGACTTCCCTGGTGAGCACTAGCTTTACTACAGTGATCTAATGAGCAACTAGAGTGCTAACATTCAGAATTTATGGCAAATGTGTGACACATCTGAATGCCTTCTTGATAGAACCAAAGTAAACAAGCATTGAAAATGCAATAGATCTCGCCCTCGTTCAAGTTAAAGCCATTCTGTTTGTAATGAGGTGGCTTTTTAGCTTTGCTTTTATTAGTGTTTTTAAAACTTTCATGTAAATAACATGCATATGTATGCATATATGTATATGTATGCATGCATTTATATTTATATAGATATGCAGATTATATATGTTTATATATGTATATTACCTACTGGCGATAGCCAGTGGGTATATATAGTTAGGATTTTTTCTCTATGGGATTTCTGAAAATTCTATGTCTAATAACTTTGGCGTTTGTGGACGGAATTGGCTGAAATTTTCAGGAAAATGGCACATTTTGTTTCTGAGCAGCCCCTTAAATTTTGGGGGGGTTTCGTCAAGGGGGGGCCGAGAAAAAAGGGGGGTCCCAAAACGCGTTTTTCCCATTCATTTTTCCATAGGGCGGTTGGACTCACTTTTAGCTCGAACGGCTGAATAGATTTACATGAAACTTGGCAAAATTGTAGATATGGTTTGCCCGACGTGCCTTTGCTATGTCTCAATATATGTGCTCCAGTGGATTTTGAGAAATTAACGTTTAAAAAATATATATATATCTGTGACAGCGCTCCGGTTAGCGCCCCGGTTCGCGTACCTGACGCGTAACGGAACTTCGCGAAGCGAAGCTGATTGGCTCTCCGGTGTCTGTCAACATTCTAAACAGTCCGGAGCGGCCGCCATCTTGTCTCTCGGTACGATCGAGAGACAAGATGTGGTGAAAAACGAAGGGGGAAATGAAGGAAAGGGGGCAAGGTAGACCACTCCTGACCCCCTAGGATTGATGAGGGGGATATTAAAGTGCCCCGCGGGGCAAAAAAAAAAAATTTTTTTTTTGCGATTTTACGCCGTAGAGGCGCGTCCCGGTACGCGAACCGGGCAGCTCACCGGGCAGCTAACCGGGCAGCTAACCGGCAGCGTAGCTGTCAACATTGTAAACAGTCCGGAGCGGCCGCCATCTTGTCTCTCGGTAGGTTCGAGAGACAAGATGTGGTGAAAAAAGAAGGGGGAAATGAAGGAAAGGGGGCAAGGTAAACCCCTCCTGACCCCCTAGGATTGATGAGGGGGATATTAAAGTCCCCCGCGATTTTTCGCGGTAGAGGCGCTTCCCGGTACGCGAACCGGGCAGCTAACCGGCAGCGTAACTGGAGTCCGCCATCTTGTCTTTTTGGAGCGTCCGGTTCGCGTACCGGGTAGCGTCCCAGTAAGCGTAACAAGGGGAAAACCAAGAGAAACAGTAAAAAAAAAATTAAGGGAATAGATTTCCAGCAAACTTGGCAAAATTGTAGGGACTGTTTGTTTGATGTGCCTTTGCAAGGCCTCAAGATATGTGCACGTGTGGATTTTGTCTAATTAAGGTTAAAAAAAATATATATATCTGTAAGCGTGCTCCGGCACGCTTACGTTACGGGTTTTGTTTGCGCTGCAGAGCCGATACGTCACGGTTATGCGACGCGTCATGAGGCGTCTCACGTGGCTACGTGATACGTCACGTAATAAAGAATATATTTTACAGCTATAGATATTAGCTTTTAAAAAACCAATGAAATTCACTGAAAAAACCATAGGTTATAGACCATATATAGTTAGGAATTTGCATTTACAAAACCTTGAAAATTCACTGAAAAAACCATAGGTTAGAGACCATATATAGTTAGCTGGACATTTTATTGACATAAAACCAATGAAATTCCATATATAGTTAGTTGCACTAACTATATATCGCGCACCCGCAATCCACTGCTGATGATGTCACATATTACATCATTCATGACATGGTCAGTGACATCACTGATGACATCACTGATGACATCTCAAATGACATCACTGATGACATCACTGATGACATCTCAAATGACATCACTGATGACATCATGACACACCAATACCAGTTACTACATACGCACTCACTGATTCCTACGTCTACACACACATTCACTCATTCACCCATACAATCACTCATACATACAGTCACTCATTATTACAACACTATCATATGCACTCATACACCTATGCAGACACTCACACACTGCCACTCATCCATGGAGTTACTCACACACCTAGTCAGTCCTGTAAAGAATCAATCACACTTCCATTTCCTCATCTATACAGTTAAACACAGAACACCATACTTCAGTGACATCACTGATGACATCACTGATGACATCTCGAATGACATCACTGATGACATCTCAAATGACATCACTGATGACATCATGACACACCAATACCAGTTACTACATACGCACTCACTGATTCCTACGTCTACACACACATTCACTCATTCACCCATACAATCACTCATACATACAGTCACTCATTATTACAACACTATCATATGCACTCATACACCTAGTCAGTCCTGTGAAGAATCAATCACACTTCGATTTCCTCATCTATACAGTTAAACACAGAACACCATACTTTTCACACATATACTAACACATACTTACTCTCTTATACAATCACTGATACAAGTACACATTGATATGCACAGAGTCACACACCTCCCAGCCAGCCACACACACACTCAGTCTTCCATACATCCACTCATTCTTCAATATGTAAAACATATTTAAACTTTACAAAAACACAGACACTAGATGATGTCATCAGTGATGTCATTTGAGATGTCATCAGTGATGTCATCAGTGATGTCATTTGAGATGTCATCAGTGATGTCATCAGTGATGTCACTGACCATGTCATGAATGATGTAATATGTGACATCATCAGCAGTGGATTGCGGGTGCGCGATATATAGTTAGTGCAACTAACTATATATGGAATTTCATTGGTTTTATGTCAATAAAATGTCCAGCTAACTATATATGGTCTCTAACCTATGGTTTTTTCAGTGAATTTTCAAGGTTTTGTAAATGCAAATTCCTAACTATATATGGTCTATAACCTATGGTTTTTTCAGTGAATATATATATACACACACACATACACACCCTGAAAAAAGAAAAAGGTAACTATACTCACGCCCCTGCCATGCACAGTTTTCTCATCAATAATTTTACTGCAAATGTTGCAGTGATACCAATGAGCTCATAGAAAAGGTCACGAGTGATGTATTATGTTGGGTAATTAGCAATGCATGGGGAGGGCATGAGTTATAGTTACTTGAAATAACTATAACTGCTGAATTTCTCTGTGTGTGTGTGTAAAATCTAAAGCTAACTATAACGTCCCTGTAACCTTTGTTTTTTTCCAGTGAGTTTCTATTTTTTTAATGTTATTTCTTAACTATAACGTGCCTGTAATCAGGGTTTGTGAGTAGGAGTGTGATTGGTTGTGAGTGTGTGTGACTGTGAGGATCTGTGAGTGGGTGTTGGAGTAGATGTATGGGTGTATGAGTAGGTGTGTGGCTCTGTGAATGGGTGTGTGACTGATTTTGTGGGTGTGTGAATGAGTGGCTGTGTGGGTATGTCAGGTGGATCTCTGGATTCTCAAGCTCTCAACAAAAACGTTTTTGGAAAATGTCTTGCCCATGAGGGCTCCCTCATAGTCCCCTCCATTATTCTCATGGGGTCAGGGTACCTCAACCATGACACCTTCGATCACTTAAATTTCTTCTTCCCTACTGAAAAAAATGGTGACTGTCCTCTCAGGTTGTAGCCAACCAACCACGCCACTGCTGATGGCGCATGGATCTACGGCACTTGATATACATAAATCTTTTTACTTTAATATCTCCAAAACTACTGAACAGATTTGCACCAAATTATGAAAAGCACTCATTCTGGGCCATGATCTAGATTTCTATTAAATTTGGTGTCATTCGGTTCTGACATTCGGGCTGTAGTCATGTCTAAAGTCCTTTTAGGAAATTGCATGGGGAAAACACGTTTTGGAACCCCACTTTTTCTCGGCCCCTGCTTGACGGATCACCCCAAACCTTTACAGATAGCAGCTAAAGTGATTGGCACACTAGTTTTGAAAATTTTGTGAAGATTCATCAAAAGGTACCAAAGTTATTAGCAAAACAAAAAATGCCTGGCTCCAAGAGCTGTGCTGTGGGCTTCCTGGGTGGGATCCAGGGCATCCAAAGAATTTTTTTTTTAAAAAGGCTGTCTCCTGCCAGCATCGCAATGGGTGCCTGGATTGAGATATTGTGGGTGGACACCGGGCCAAACTCTTTAAAAAACAAAAAATCTAATTTGTCAGCTCCCTCTGGCAGCTGGTATGAGTGCTGGCTGAGGAGCAGGCTGGGGTTGCACAGGCCTTCGGGCTTGCCCTGCGGACAACATCATCTGGTAATGTTATGGGTGGGCACGAGGCACACAAAATATATTAAGAAAATAATAGACAAATATTAATAATCCATGACCCCAGGAGAGTTTAACATATTTTTTAAAGCATTCAAAGCTGAAGCTGTATGTACTTCAGCTGGAGTGCACGGACCTCTTAATGTGAGTTCAATGGTTGCACTTTGTGGACTGAAAAATGTTTTAAAAAAGACCCAAAGACCTGTTTAATGTTTTACTGTTAACAAATAAAGTAAAGAGGGTTTGGCCCATAATCAGTAAGGTTAGGCCAATATTACAAGCACACAACAACACACATGCCAGTACTGATATTTAGTTACTCATCATTTCATCAGACCACATGTGACACTTAATGTGACGAAAAACTTTTGTTTTTTTATTTCATTTCTTTCAGTTCGAAGAATTTATTTTCTCATAAAAAATCTATTTTTTTTAGGGTTTAATCGTCTTTCACAAGGACAACATATCAAACAATTTTTCAACAGACCACAAACTTGATTTGACAAATATTACATATATTTAACATCATAATTATAATGTTGGACAAAACCCGTACAAAACCTGGCAATTGAATAATAGGTTGGTTAAAACATAAACCAATTTTAGTTTGATAGGCTTGCAGCCCAGAATAAGGGTCAGAGTGGCCAAGCGAGCCTCTCAATTTTATTGATGAGAATCACATTTTTGTGTAGTTTTTTCACGAGGGGTGTTTGTTTGTGTGGATATGTGCACAAATGGGAGTTATTATTTATGTTTCCTGATTAGTGAATTGATGTGTTGATTTCACTATTCGTTTCTTTCCTTTCTTCTTCCTTTCACGAGTGAGAGAGAGTTACCGATGATGATAAGTGGGTAAACTGGTAATCATCAGCCAGTAACCCCTTGTGGCGGTTCTTCCGTGAGGTGCACTCTCTCGCTCCTCACATTTTTTCACTGGATGGAATGTGGGGTCTGATGGTGGTAGCTGATGGGCAGTGTGTGTGTTTTTTATAAATTGGACACAGTGACATATATGAATAAATGAAATTCTTACAAAAAGGGAAATAAGAAAAATTGGCTTTCCCACAGAGTCACTTTTATACGAGAATATGTGTCCAGTAGGAGGAGTCTCTTTGTGTATGAACATGACATGACATAGACAACAAATTCAACATTACAAATGTATAAGCTCGAGTTCATTACTTCAAAAAGAGTAAACACATTGAAAAATAGAAAAAAATGATAAATAACTAGGTGAAACAGAAAGAGAGAGCCCAAAAAGGTTGAGACATTTTTTACTGGATTTTTTAATAACCTTGATATGGGCAGCAACCAGACAGTCTACTATTCAGGGTACCCAACAACATTTTTTAGGCGTATTTAACAGTCCTTCACAAAAGTTTCAAAAAGTGGGGGTTAGCCTGATAGTGTATTTCCACACACTTGTTTGGTCACCGAGCAATCGACTTGTTTCGAACACAAATATAAATTAATAGGGTTCTCCTCAGGACCTAGAACTCATAAAGAGCCCTTTCTCGAGATGAGCCAATCTCTTTTGTTAAAAGACTCCTAAGCCAGTCTTAGTATTCTAGTCTACATATTGTATGATAAGAAGCGATTTAGTGTAATCGTTTCTGGGCAGAGTGCCAACTTTGTCTTGGGCAATTGGGTTGGTTGTTCCTCTAATTGTATTGCACCAATGCGAGAGGAGCCACTTGTTTGTTGATTTTATGATAACTTTATGAGCAAACTTTTTGAAATCATGGGCGCAACATTTCAATTTTGCGTTATCCCTTAAGCTTCTTTTGTTTAGCTGTGGCGACCGGAACTATTCGGTTGTCCATTCTATTTTTTTTTTATTTGGTGAAGGACTGTAAAATAGACTAAAATATGTTGTTGGGTACCCTGGATAGTACACTGTCAGGTTGCTGCCTATTTCAAGGTTGTTAAAAAATCCAGGCAAAAAAGTCTTGACCTGTTTGGGCTCTATCTTTCTGTTTCACCTATTTATTTATCATTTTGTTCTGTTTTTTAATGTGTTTAATCTTTTTGAAGTACTGAACTTGAGCTTATATATTTGTAATGTTGAATTTGTTGTCTATGTCGTATCCAGGTTTTATCCAATGTTATAATTATGATGTTAAATATATGTAATATTTGTCAAAGCAAGTTTGTGGTCTGTTGAAAAATTGTTTGATATGTTGTCCTTGTGAAAACCGATGAAACCCTTAAACATTTTATTTTCTAATGAGGAAACAAATTCTTCAAACTAAAAGAAATGAAATAAAAAACATACATTTTTTTGGAAACATCTAGGGCCCGATTCTGATGCGGGTTGGAAAGCTTCCCGACCGAATCGGTTTGGAAACGGTTTCCGACCCACTCAGATTGGGAGAGTCCAACCGACCGAGTACAACACATGCAGATGCTTCCAGATACGATTTGGTTGGACTCCAATTGACTTCAATGGGAGCATATGTTCCTAACCGCATCGTAATTTGGCCCGCGATTGGGAAAACACGTTCCCGATTTGATTCGGAAGGAGCAAATGCCGTTAGGAGGCCTTCCTAACCGCATCATAATCAGGCCCTAGGTGGGAATGTTTTCCTAACCGCATCAGAATCATACCCCAAGTGTCATGTGTGGTCTTATGAAATGATGAGTAACTAAATATTAGTACTGGCATGTGTGTTGTTGTGTGCTTACTTTAAACAAAGCAGTACTGAAAATATAATCAATATTATTAAACATATTAAAAATATATATTTGATTATAGTTATTGTTGACTTTTTGATATAGCAAATAGGTCTGTTTTTATATATGTTGATGCAATGACCCCAATAAGACTGCTCAACTTTTGACAAAGCCTTTGCTTTTTTAGTAAATTTCTGTGGTAGCTAAGTTGTCCATGCCGAGCACCATTGGCCAGGCCCTGCGCCCAAACCCACTGGGTGCTTTACCGAAGGCTGTCCACGGCTGGATGGTGGGTGCCCGCAAGGAGTTGGATGCAGGTCCTGGCCACAGGCCAGGCTCTGCGCCCAACTCCATGTCTGACACGGTGATAGAGATCTTACTTTACGCAAAAAATATATAAATTCACTGAAATTACAAAAGGTGACAATGACACTATAGTTAGGAATGCTAATAATATGCTTCTTTACATTTAAAAAACCTCAGAAATTAATTGAGGAAACAAAGGTTAAAGCGATGTTATAGTTAGGTGAAAATGGCAGTTAAAACATACTGTTTTAAACGTCACACATGACATGTTCTATGACATCATTGATAACATGACTGCAACATCTGACATGACATCATTGATGAAAACCATGTGCCTGGTGGGGGGTGCAAGTTATACTTATTTGAGGTAACAATAACTAAGCAGGACCAAATTCACAGACTAGAAATCAGCTAAAGCTGAGAGGTAAAAAAATAATAACTTTTGCTACAGAGCGACTCTCAGACAGCCACCTCCTGTAGGATGTGCTCAGGTGGAATAATCGGTCATTTGAGATCAGAGTAAACTTTGGTTTGCTGGAAGCAGCCCAGGAATGCTCACTGCTAAATCTCAAGCAAATCCCTTATCCATGAACCCCATTCCAGCCTGTGCTGCAACCTTTATTAAAAGTTACTTTTGTGCATGGATGCCAAGCCTAGGGATTGTACATAGACCTCTGGAGAAAAACAACAGGGCACAGTTCAGTTAAACATGTTTTCATCCCTAGTGTTTAATTACAGCCAGGTGAAAAATGGACTATTGGGACGCAAACTCATTTGTGACTTTTAGCAAGATTCTAAACTTTTATTCTTGTGCTAAAGATATCTGTATGCTTGTGTAACCAACTGGGAGCAGTTTGCCCATTTGCCTTCAGAATTATTGGATGAGAATGACCAAAATTGTTACTAGTCCAGCAAGTCATAATTTACCAACTCATTTATTATTCTTTAGCCCATCCAAAAGCCCTGAACATCCAGGAAAGGGAGTCAAGAAAATGCCCCAAAGCATGAAATTCTGTCAAATTCTGCACATAACCTTGTGTTCCATAGAAATACAGCAGCAGTGCATCACACCACATTGTTTGCTTCGAACATATTCAGATCACAGTCAGTCCTAGGAAAAGGATGAGGTCTCCGCTCTGACCATGCACTTGAAACTCCCCTTTACAGGGGTGGTCTGCTACAATCCTCACTGTGCCCCAAAAATCCCTCTACCGCACATTCCTATATCAAAGACAACAATGGTAAGGACCAGAGTCCCAACTATAGGGCAACTTGACAAGAGAATATCACAGCAAGCATATAAATGGCCATTAAGCAAAGCAATTACTGCATTGTCTTTACTACAGCGGAATCCCAATTCAAGTAGAATTGGTTTTACAGAGAACAGCAGCACCTTGGATATCTTTCTTCAGGCTGCACAGCAGAACTCATTTTGAGTCAAATTGAAAATTAGGAAGCAGTGTTTGATTTAGTTAATTGCTGGGGTCCAATGTTTTCCTTAGGAGAACACTGCCAGGGTTGTCAAATGTTGGGTTTGCCTAATACCAAGACTGGCTGGTCTTGATTACACGTCATGCTTCTTTCTTTCATCACATATATCTTCATGCGAGTCTTGCTAGTTCTTTTCCCTTTATCGCTCTTTTTCTAGTTTCTTCACCCCTTTTTCTCCCATGTTTGCCTTTCTCTCTTTTGCTCTGCTGAAAAATAATTCTGGTTCTCAAAATGAGTGATGGTGTCTACCACCTGAAGCTAAAAGCACAAATTAGGCAATGACTGGAGAAAGGGGCTCCTCTGCACATGAATAGGACAATGGTAGTGGTACTGCTAATGATAGGATCATATGAGGCACAGAAGGACGGCCTCTTGGGGGGCATTGTGTGGCAGCTAACCTGAGGGAAGGTAATGGGAGAAGAGTTTGTGGATGGACACTCATGTGCTCTAAGCGGATCACTGACATAATATCGAGGGACATAATATCGACTATCAAAAATATCGGCGACAAAATATCGACAGACAGAATATCGAGTTTGTATCTACAAACAGGTAAGTACAAAAATATCGAGTAAAAAATATCGTTTACAAAAATATAGTTTATAAAAATATCGACTTTATTAAAAACAATGTTAAATTAAATTAATATTAAAAATTAATTATTAAAATATACTTACAAATACTTAGATTAACTTATAAAAATTACATAATTATTAAAAGTTATAAAAAAATTTACAATCATATTTGTTAAAACATATTTATATAGTAACATAATATAATTAAATAATATCCAATATTATTACCGTACAATAGCGGAAGTGTAAAAATTACTATTCCCACTCCAGAGAGTGCAACAGTAGGGAAAGTGTTGGATAGCGTAGGGATAAAAATTACTATTCCCACTCCAGTGAGTACAACAGTAGGGAAAGCGATGGATAGCGTAGGGGTAAAAATTACTATTCCCACTCCAGTGGGTGCAACAGTAGGGAAAGCGTTGGATAGCGTAGGGGTAAAAATTACTATTCCAACTCCAAAGAGTGCAACAGTAGGGAACGCGTTGGATAGCGTAGGGGTTAAAATTACTATTCCCACTCCAAAGAGTGCAACAGTAGGGAAAACGTTGGATAGCGTAGGGGTAAAAATTACTATTCCCACTCCAGTGGGTGCAACAGTAGGGAAAGCGTTGGATAGCGTAGGGGTAAAAATTACTATTCCCACTCCAGTGAGTGCAACAGTAGGGAAAGCGTTGGATAGCGTAGAGGTAAAAATAACTATTCCCACTCCAGTGGGTGCAACAGTGGGGAAAGGGTTGGATAGCGTAGGGGTCAAAATTACTATTCTCACTCCAGTGAGTGCAACAGTAGGGAAAGTGTTGGATAGCGTAGAGGTAAAAATTACTATTCCAACTCCAAAGAGTGCAACAGTATGGAAAGCATTGGATAGCGTAGGTGTAAAAATTACTATTCCTACTCCAAATAGTGCAACAGTAGGGAAAGCGTTGGATAGCGTAGGGGTTAAAATTACTATTCCCACTCCAGTGGGTGCAGCAGTAGGGAAAGCGTTGGATAGCGTAGGGGTAAAAATTACTATTCCCACTCCAAAGAGTGGCCAGGTTGAGTGAACGGGGATACCCACTTAGACTCCACTAAAAGGCCCGGAAACGGGCGTGGCATAACCATAGGGAACATTTACTAATTCCTAAAGAAAAAAACACCAGTGAGGAGCCCCTAGTGTGCGTAACAACCTTTAACACCAAAAGCAGTGCCATAAAAAAGGTCATCAACCATCACTGGCATTTAGTATCTGACAAATTGGGACATATCCCTCCCCCTTTACACGCTTTCCGCTAAGGTAAAAACATCAGGGACATGGTGGTAAAATCACTACTCCCTGTGGTAGCCAGTACCAAACAGAGTACAATGTGGAGGCTCATACCGGTACTTGGCCATAAGAAATGTGGGGCGTGTAAGGCATGTTCAATGACGATAGAACTGACTATGTTTTCAGACAACAACCAGTCATACAACCTTAAGCAATTTAGCAATTTGTAATGGAGTACAGACGCTGTTTAGGTGTTTGTATACTCTTTATTTCGGAGCGCCGGGGCTGGCTTACCTAGCGGTCGGCGCCAGGGAAACAGTATGGCCGCCTTCCACTTCCTCTGTCGTCACTACCTGTTCCGCCTTGGAACAACTAGAGCGCTGCCACATCTCCCCCCTTTAATCACAATAAACAAATTTACAAAAGTCTTACTTCCAGTCCATCTCATAGTCCTTGAATCTCTCCGGTACCTTAATTCTCCGTCCAGCTCGAGTTTCTCTTCTCTCACTCGTTCTCTCTCCTCCTGTGGTCTCTTGTTCCTTTCTCTCTCTCGCACCTTCCGCTCTGCCGTCCTTCGCCATCTTCTCACTCTCTTCTTCGCCTCTGCTCCTTCCTTCCGTGCTCACTCTACTCGCTCTTCCTTCACCTGCCGTTTGTCCTTCCGTTCCGTTCACGTACTCTCCTTGCCTTTCTCCACCTACACTTTCTCCATCCTCTATGACATCCTCTGTTCCTTCTTCCGCCTCCTCTTCCCACTTCAGTATCTTGCTGCATTTGGCCATTCTGTCCATGGACCAAATCTTACCATCGCTCAGGAGAGCTGATCTAGCGTATGGCTCCACCACCTTGAGGGGAGGTGAGAACTTGCTCTCTCCTTTCTTCTTCATGATGGCAAGCTTCACCCTCACCCAATCACCTTTGTCAAGTTCTGTACTTTGAGTGTTCCGTCTTCTGTTGTAGTGTGCCGTGTAGACCTCTTGGGCTCTCTCCAAATTTTTCCTGACCACCGCCGGTGACCACTTACTCTGGACAATCAGCTTCCTCCATGCAGCATTGTCTTTGGTGAAGGCCTCCCTGCCTCTTAAGATCTTGAAGGGGCTGTAGCCTGTGCTACCCGGTGTGATTCGGTATGCCCATATCATCTTCTCCAACTCCATTTCCCAATCCTTACCATCCTCAATGGCGGCCTGAATGGTGCCCATAATCACTCGATTAAAGCGTTCCACCTGGCCATTTCCCGCCGGGTGGTAGATCGGGGTGTGTTTCACTTCAATTCCGTTTCTGTTTGTGAAGGCAATCCACTTTTCTGACGTGAACTGGGGTCCATTGTCGCAGGTGATGGTCCTCGGGATGCCTTCGCTGACAAATGTGGTACGCAAAAATTTTATCACTGCCTCGGTATCCACTCGTTCCAAGACTTGTAGCTCGGGCCACTTGGAATACCTATCAATGGCAACCACCACGTATTTTTGAGTGCCCTCCTTGTTCAGGACCGGTCCCATTATGTCCACTGACAACATCTCCCACGGGCCCTCTGGAATTGGAAATCTTCCCAGCGGTGGCCTCAGCATGCTCTGGGCTTTGTCCGATTTCGCGCAAGACTCGCAAGAGCGCACGTGTCTTTCTACCTGCGCGCCGATGGCTGGCCACCAGTATGCCTGTCTGGCTAAGGCCTTCGTTTTTGTGATGCCCTGGTGCCCTTCATGCAGTAAGTACATCAACCGTTCCAATATGTTCCTGGGCGGTACCACTTTGTCCCCACGGAGTAAGAACATTGGGTTTTCGGCCAAAGACAGTTCCTCTCGGACTTCCCAGTATCTCTTCAGCTCCTCCTTTAAGTGCCTCTTCTCTGGCCAGCCATGAACGACATATCCTTTTACGGCCTCCAGGTCTGTGTCTTCCCTGTAGGCTTCTTCCCAGTCCTGGGCACTTATTACCTCCTCAGTGTCCTGGATGGTGGCTACCACGTATCCTTCCCACTCTTGCCTTTCTTCATTCTTTGCCTCTTCCATGGCAGCTGCCCTGCTTAGGAAGTCGGCCACTTTGTTCTGTGGCCCTGGAATGTGCTCGACTTCATAGACAAAGTCCAATAGCCGTAGGGTCATCTTGGCAATCCTGGGTGTGGCATGGTCATGTCCGCTTGATGTCAGGACGCGAACTAAAGGCTTGTGATCGGGATTCACGAGAAACTTGGCACCCCACAAGTATTGCCTGAATTTTTCTACTGCCCAGACTACCGCCAGCATCTCTTTCTCCACCACGCTGAACTTCTCCTCATTGGGCGACAACGAGCGAGAGGCGAAGCTGACGGTCGACATCTCTCCTGACTCCTCTCTCTGCATCAGGACCGCTCCTAGGCCTCGGTCACTGGCGTCCGTGGTGAGAATAGACTCAGCTCTGGGGTCAAATCCCTTGAGGGGAATGGCTGTACCCATTTCTCGCTTGAGTGCGTCGAATTCTTCTTGCTCCTCTTTTCCCCACTGAAACCTGTTCTTTTCCTTGAGCAGTTGTCGTATGTAGTGTGTTTTTGTTGCAAAATGAGGGATGAATTTGCTGTAATACTCGGCCATCCCTAGGAATGACCGAACATCTTCCTTCCGTTCTGGAGTGGGCGCTTCCATGATGGCTCTCATGTTTGTTTTCTTCGGAGTTATGCCTTGTCCACTCACCTCATGGCCGAGGTATGTGACCGACTGCACTCCCAAATTGCATTTCGTCCACTCGGCAGTCAATCCACTGTCTTGCAGTTTCTGTAGCACCTTGTGAAGTTTCACGTTGTGATCCTGCCTCGACTTCCCCATTACCAGAATGTCATCCTGGAAGAAGAGAACATCCTTAAGGTCTTTCAGGAGTTTATGCATGATTTTCTGGAACACGGCCGCGGCGGAAGCTAAGCCGAAGGGCATCCTCACGAACTCATAGCACCCGAAGGGTGTGATAAACGACGTGAGGTGGGTGCACGACGGATGAAGCTTAACCTGATGATAGGCCGACGAGAGGTCCACTGTGGAAAACCATGTGACGTCCTTTGTTTTTGCCAGCATTTCACTGATGCGCGGCAAGGGGAATTTGTCTATGACAATGTTTTTGTTTAACTCCCTTAAGTCCACGCAGAGACGTACCTTGCCGTTGGGCTTTTGGGCTACAACCAGGGGAGACAGCCACTCCGCGCTTTCTATCGCCCTGATGACTCCCTCCTTTTCCAACCTGTCCAGCTCTATTTGTACTGCCTCTCTGCTGCGGAACGGAATGTTCCTCACTCTGTGCACTACTGGAACTGCCCCTTCCTTCAGTTTGATGAGGTGCGTGTACTTGCCCAACTCGCCAATCTGCCCGTTGAATACTTTGGGATATGTTTTCCTCCACAGCTGCACGTCTTCCCTGACCGCCATGTCCATGAGTAGGATTTTCTCTATGCCACCCGGGTTGAGCTGGATCCCCAAAGCTCCTTGGTCCTTCCAACTCAGAACGGACGGGCCTCTCTCCGCTACATACAGCTTGCACTGCGCATGGCGACCTCTAAATTCAAACAAGAGCGGGCAGTATCCCAACATGGGGATCTTTTGTCCAGTGTACGTTACTGGTCTCACATCCATGGGTAGGAGTGTTTCTTTGATCTTCGCCGCAAAGTTGTCTTCCCATACCTGCCTCTGAACAATTGAGATGGGTGCTCCGCTGTCCGCGATCATCTCCAAGGGTATCCCCCTATGTGCATGTCGAGACGAGGCCTGTCTGTGTTGGAACCGTCCATCTCCAGAACCTGGACATCAATGTACAGGAATTCTTCCTCCTCACCTTTGTCGTCCTGATCACTGGAATCCTCTCTCTGATCATGGTCTACCAAGCGCACTACGGCATTCTTCGGTTTCCTACGACACACCTTCTCGTAGTGTCCAAAGATGTTGCAGTAGGAACACCTGGCCTTGAAGGCGGGGCACGCCTTGTCATTTCCCATGTGGTTATTGCTACCACACCTGTAACACTGGTTTTTTCCTGTTCTGTGTGTCTTGCTGTCCGCCTGTGATTTAGTGGAGAATTCAGCTCTATTTCCTCCCTGGGTCTTCCGCGTCTCCGTTTGCTTCCAACGGTCGTTCCTGTGTGGCGCCATTACTCTACACACTGCTTGCGATTCCTGGGCGTCCTTCTTCGCTGCTTGGGCACACCTTCTCGATAGCTCGGCTTTCTTTACCATCGCCCAGATCTCCTTGAGTGGAGCGTCGCCATTCACCCACAATTTCTCTTGTATGTGGGTACTAGAGGTATGCATAATAATTTGATCCCTGATGAGTTCATCATGCAGTCCACCAAATTTGCACGTGACAGCCAACTTCCTCAGTGCTACGACGTACTCGTCAACAGACTCTCCGCTCTTCTGTGTCCTTTGAAAGAAGTTAAATCTGTCGATGGCGACACACACTACAGGCCTGTAATGTGCGTCTAAGTCTTCGATGGCATGATCAAACACCTCCGTATCCGTTGCGGCTCTTTCCCCTTTCACGATAGTGTCATAGATCCTGAGCCCTTCTGGACCTAAGTTATGGAGCAGGATCTTCTTTTTCCTCTTACTCGTGAAGGGTGTATCGCCTTCCTCCTCTAGCGCCTCCAGATAGTTGAGGAAGTACCTCTTCCAGTCCTCCCACTTTCTTTCCGGCTCTCCACTCTTCGTGAGAAATGGAACTAGCTGGGTGAGTGATGTGCTCTGGCTCGCCATGGCTTGGACGGTCCTCTTGGCCTGTGGTGCAGAGACTGTTCGCCTGGATGGACTCCCTGGGGCGCCTTGCTCTCCTCCTTCGTCTTCTCTGAGTTCCCCTTCGCTGTCCTCTCTCAATCCACCCTCTGTGGCGAGAGACGCTGCCCCCGAGCTGCCTCCTGCCTTTTCACCCGATGGGCCCGCAGTATCCGCCAGCGTGCGCCTTTTTTCGCTGTAGCTACAGCACTTGCCAGGGCTTGCAGTGGTGCTATGGGGCTTGGTACCTTGTTGTCCCCTCGTGGGTGTCTCCTGCTGCCTCTCTGAGGTCTCTGCCTTCTCCTGATGTTGTTCCTGTAAGCAGTAGCCTGTTCTGGGTGCTGGAGATGGTGTGTGTGTGTCCCCTCACTGGCTTGTGGGTCTCCTGGTGCTTTTCGCGCTGTTTTTTTTTTTTTTTTTCTTGCCGGTACCTCTTCCGCGCTCCTGTTGCCGTTTTCCGCCTCACGCGAGATGCGTGCGCACCGCAGGGGTCGCGTGTGCGTTCGGGTCCTCACTCGTCCCGACTTGTCGCCATTGTAATGGAGTACAGACGCTGTTTAGGTGTTTGTATACTCTTTATTTCGGAGCGCCGGGGCTGGCTTACCTAGCGGTCGGCGCCAGGGAAACAGTATGGCCGCCTTCCACTTCCTCTGTCGTCACTACCTGTTCCGCCTTGGAACAACTAGAGCGCTGCCACACAATTGTGATACATCTGGGGTAGTGTATGCTATTGTCTGCCCATGTGGCTTTATGTACATCGGGCATACAATCCAAAAGATCAAATGTCGCTTTTTGTAACATTGCAGTCGCATTCACTGCAAGGTGCAGGGGGCCCCCCTGGTAGACCACTTTGTGAGGTTTGAACATGCGGCTGACTCTCTCAGATGGTGGGTGATTGAAAAAGCGTCATTGAACCCTCGAGGTGGCGATCTCTCTAGCACCTTAAGTCGCTGGGAATGTAGATGGATCTACTCCCTGGATACCATACATAAGGGGCTGAATGAACAGGAGGAGATTAGGAAGCAGGTAGCACTGTTAGACCTGTAATCCTTCCTTCTCTCAAACCGCCCGGGGTATCAGTCTAGCATGTTTGGATATATATATATCCGAAAATATGACTTAACATCTCAAACCGAATATCACGGAATTGTAGAGATAAATTTAATTCTCAGTATGTTTACAGTACACATTTGTCTAGTTTGACAACTAATGAATTTTTCAGTGTAAATATATTTGTTGTGTCTAAATTATGATGTTTGTATATAATTTTAAATGTTTTTGTTGTTTACTGCTAATTGTGCACATCGAAGGGGAGAGACTTACACTAACCGAGTCCTCCTATATATGCACAATGATCGGTAGCAAAAATGGAGTCTCGTTACCTTATGCGGAAATAGGGATGACTCTCAGTCCGTCTCTTCACTCGCAACAGCCTACATCCATGTTGCCGAGCAGGGGAGGCTTGTCTCAGCGCTCTGGTAAAGGCGCGATGACATCACACGCAACGCGTCTCCTGCAAATGACATAAATGAAGAACTCCCAATCAGGGCCTTCATGCCGGCTGAAACTTCCACAACGCTTATAAACACTAAAAGGGGACTTCCAATCAACAATGTCTCTTCCATCCATCCCCCGGATTATCTACTCATGGGTGGATATTATCGGACCTACAAAATGTTATGCGAGAGGGGGGGGTTGGGTTATTTAGTGGGAAGCTAAACTGCGACCTTCTGGACAGAACAGCCTGTTGACTGAAGGGGTTGCCCCAAACAAACCTAATCTATATACCTGCATAACTAGATATACTGCAAATAAAGTAAAGAAAGTGCTGAACAGATTGAAAGAAAAAGTGATGCGAAAAAAGATTTCGCAAAAATGGAAAAAATAGAATAAAGGTTCTAAAATCACCACACCAATGCGGACTTTTTTTGGCACTGCATATACACATCTGGATTCACAATCTAGTATGGTCATACTATCACACGACCAAAATATTCAATGGGCATTTGCAATACATACACCCACCTTCATTTACAGTATGGTAAAATAATAATGTCACAAGGAGAATATAATATACTAATCATGAGTGACAGGCAACCTCAGTAATTCATAAAACCTACAGGACCCGGGGCCTATCCATCGTCGCTTCCAACAGGGCAGCCTATTATAAACTCAAGAATCACCTTGCATGTTAAATTAATGCCCATAGTTCATCACGGTCATTTAATCCATTGGTGGTAGTGTGATATCTCTCAATGAACCTGGCTTCTGTGCGATTCAGTTTAATTTCTAGATCTCCTCTATTATTAGCCATGATTACCACTAGCACTGACCAATTCAAATCATCTTCGCTGTGCCCAGCCTCAATGAAATATTGTACCAGCGGTGCTCCAAGGGTCTTGCATCTTATGCGGAACTTATGTTGGCCAATACGCATTTTCACCGCTTGAGTTGCTTGGCCTATATAGGCAAGACCACAAGGGCAAAATACTACATCCACAACATTTTTGGTGTTGCAGTTAGAAAAAGCGCGCATAGTGTGGGTCTTGTCATTAATCACCACGCTCTTCAGATCTTTAGAGTTGGGGCAAGCTGCACAATTCATGCAGCGGTAATGTCCTACCAGTGCTGGCAAGCCTAACAGACTTCTGGTATCTTTTTTGGCTACCGGTTCTCTACTTGCTCGGACAAGGTGTTGTTTTTTGTTTTTTCCTTTTCTGAAAGCAAACAGGTGCTTCGGAATATGGCGATGCTCAATTAACCTCCAGTTTTTTTAGAATTATCTGCTTAACTTTGTTCGCCTTGGGATTGAAAGTCAGTACGCAGGTCATTTGAGTACTTTCATTTTTTTCTTTTGGGGTTAGCAGAGTTTCACGAGGCGTGTACCAAGCCCTTTTTAAAGCAGCTTTAACCAATTTCTTGGGGTAGCCTCTGGTGCACAATTTATTCAAGCCATAGCAATCAGTACATGGTGAGTGAGAAACACGGGTTACTGTGATGTCCAACTCAGAAACACAGATAAAGGGAGACATTGAGAAGATACAAATGGGGAGGTACATTTGAAGATGTGGAGCAGGAGGACAGAACAGTTGGAGGGACAATAAGGTATAACTGTCCGGAGGGGGGAAAGGGGTCAAAAGGAGGCACTGAGGTAAGCGACACCTGATGTCATAATGTGGGGTCAAATGTCCCCAGTGCTGTTTGGTCTACTATCTTTGTTTATTTTATTCTTTCTGGATACACTTCTGTATTTCTCCCCCCAGTGGCCTTTCCCATTCAAGACCATTCGATCAATCTCCCCATATGTTTTGTTGCCCCTTGATCTCCATCCCTAGTGGATTCCTTAACTTCGTTAGTCTCTGGACTCTCCCAATGAATGCTGTACTCACAGCTGAGCTTTAAGCCTCCTCGGGACGCTAAAAGGAGATCACAGGTGGCACGGATTCTGTATTCAAGGGCACCAATGAGCAATCCCATGACTTGTTTGAGGACTCGAATGTCAATCAAGGGGACAAGTCTCCTGCAAAATAATGTGGTTTTGCAGTTTTTTCTCTTGCAAATCCTACATTTCTGCAGTTTTTTTTTTCTAAAAACAAAAAAATTCCAAAAGCAGCTACGTTTTAAAAATGTGTTTTTAACTCGGCGGGCGTGATCTTCACTAACTTTGCACAATCGTGCCCCAAACGTTTTGCACCCTTCAACCTGGAAACAATCAAATTGCAACGTGTTTGTTATGGGCTTAGGAGAGTAGGCAATTGATTATTTTGTGCTTCCTTTCACATTCGAGCACTAAGTCCCAGCTGTTCATATCACAAATGTCCCTTCACTGAAGAGGGTCACGCACTGCCACTCATCCACTCTTACGTACATGCTTTTGGCCGTATTTTCTTGCATTTTCTCTCCCACTTCCACTCTGCACGACAGAATCAGTTTATTACCTCAACATTGCTCACTCACTCGGAACAGTCCTCAGCTGCATGAGCAGAAAACAGGCGTGTTAGCAAGCAGATTTGAAGCCTCTCCATGCCACTGAGTTTTCACTCTCTGCTGCCCTCTTCAAATTATATGAGGCTCATTTTTAAGGCTGTCCTGTGCAAATATTGTCCAATTTAGTGCAACTCAAAAGTAAGGCTTTCAGTAGGCTTCCAAGGATTTCGGCTGGAATAATGCTTCACTATTGTAGGCCATTTTCCCAGCAGACTGCTTGAAAATTGACCATCCCCCCTCACCTGAATAAAATCCCCTGCTCATGCTAGCAACCTCAACATTATTCTTTCTATGTAAGGCCACAGTAAGTAGCATAGTCTCCCAACTCTCCACATTAAGGCCAACAACTTCCAGGATGGTTTCAAATTTGGACTTAGACAGGGTTGCACCAGAGTCTGCCCTGCTACAAATGGCTGAGAACGCACTCCGCTTCATGGACTCGGGTAACTCCTACCTTTTTGTATTTGCAACCGTTCAGCAGGCTTCGATACAGTCAACCATAACTTGTTGATTACCATCTCAAAGAATAAATGTGCATCGATGAAACAGTTCTAAACAGGCTTGCGTTTTATCTGTTGAACTGCTTCCAAACAGTTAAAATAAGGAGCTCACTTTCTAGCAAAGTTAACCTTCTACAATGGGTTCCACATGGCTTGTGCCAACTCTTTGTAACCTCAATCTGGAATCACGTGGTGAGATCCTCAGAAACTCTGGAATGCTATATGAAGAATATGCATTTTATTCCCAGAGCTATCTTATGATTTCCTCCCCAAAAACATTTACTTGCTCGCTACCCACCACCTAAAAATAAACCCAACAATAAGAATTCCTTTTAGCCTTACCAAAAACAAAGAGGACGTCTTTCAGTCTAAGCATGGATTATCTCATCGTTCCACCTGGGTTACATAGTATTATGGATAATGCCAAATCCCGGTTATTCATCCCCTACAACCGCCAAAACCAAATCTCTGCGTGGCCAAGAGGATGTACAAAAAACGAAGGCTACTTTGGGGCATCAAGCAGTTCAACCCTGATCATGACTTAAAGTCTATAGTCCAGGCACTGGTTATCTCTAGATTGGACTATAGGAGCTCACTTCTCACTGCATTTCACAAATACATTTCACTGCCCTCTCTTAGAGCTATGCTGAACATGGCCACCCACTTTGTTTCTCGAGACAAGAAATGAAACCACATCTAACCCTTCAATGGTACCCCTTAGAAGCAAAAGCATGTTTTGTGACTGCCTGCATCACTGACAAAGACCTTCACAGCCCCTATCTGGCTAGGAAACTGAAAATCCCTCAATCCCAACGGGGTCGACGAATGATGAATTCCTTCACTTTGAGCCTATGATATTCAAGCATTCCTCTTGTGGCAGTGCAGCAATGATCTGGGACTCTCGTCCTCTCTCTTAACGCACAATGCCAAGTTTTGCTGCCTTAACAATGAAATTCAAAGTCCTCCTTTTCCAAAGATTCATCGCTTAATGACCGCTTCAAGCTCCATGGCTCAAGTTCTATTACTATATTATGATCATATTGTTCTGGTGCTTACTGTTCCTATTGTTTGATTGTATAAGCGATTCTAACTTCCATTGTTGTGACCAGAATGCCCTCTGCATGATATACGGGCATGTCCCCTTGCCTACAGTGCCAAACTGTGTGTGCAGCTGGTATCCTGCCAATTATTTTGGTCCTAGCATCACCCTAATCTATGTGTAAGTGCAGAGGCCTAGCCCGGTCCATGATCATGCAAGGTCATAGACCTGTCCTGTGACCTGACAGGGTGAACTAAGCATGCAGGGCAGAGAACTACTGTACCTGTCTTGAGTATAGCACATCAAGTGGCTGTGTCAGCATACCGTGTTTTGAGATTGATAATGTGACCAGTCCATTGTATTCGCTTCACAGAGCTGTGGCCTGCAGGCCCCTCTTTTGTACATTTCTGCAGGTATCGTACTGCCCAGAACCTTTGTGCTGAGATCCTGTGTGTATCTTGAGGGCATGTGTAATGTGCATGTAGTACATGTGCAATAGTAAGACTCTATATGAGTGAGTCTGAGTACTGAAACTTGTAGGATCCATTTTAGATGCCCATGGCATGGCATAGAATGAAGGATGAGGACAGCTTTCCTAGACTGCAGAACACTATTGTCTGCATTCCTGTGGCTGGAGATCAGATGCTGAAGTGAGGAGGATGGAGACATTTAGAATTTCTAGGAAGATTGTTGTTAGCAATGAACTGTTCATTAGTTCTGCCTGTCAGTGCCATTTGGTTTATGGTAGACGTGAGGAGTGGGTTTGCAATTTATGTTGTGGAAGGTGGGGTAATTTAGAATTGAGGCCCGCTCTTTCATCTATCCCCGATTAATGCTGCATGGAGGTTGATGATAGCCAGATGCCGACTCTTCACACTTTATTGTACCCATGTTATGGGTGCTCCATTCGAGACAGCCCTAGTGCTTCCTGCCGTGAGAAGCATCACTTTACTCAAAGCCTGTGTCTAGAGAGCGGCTTGAGAAGGACACTTGAAAGCAGACGACTGCAAACCAGTTCTCAAGGTTGAGACAGTGGATCCACTTTCCCTGTCTGGAAAAGATCTATAAAAGTAGGACCCAAATCACTCTACTTTGTTTCACTTTAAAGACCTTCCTGAAAAAGGTATGGCGTGTTCTATAGGCTACTCAAAGGACTAGCACTTGTGTTTGCTGGAGAAGATGAGTGTCCGCCTACTGCGGCAAAGCTTTCCTGCTGAGAGAGTGAAGAAACCTGCCTGGACCCTCAGGAATTTAAACCACTGATGAAGGACAAGCCCAGCATGTCAGTGGACGGAGGGACACCCAGAGAAAGCTGATACCCTAACAGTGAAGCTAGGAGCAACCTCTTCTGCAGAGGGTCCACCGCTCTCTCAGAAAATCCTTGCCGGAACCACAAAAAGCCTATATGAACACAGTGGCCCAGTCGGGCTGCAACTGACTATGTGATTCTATGCTCCCAGTCAGGGCTGCGACTGTCTTGGCGATCATGTCTGCCCACTTGGTGTGGCAATTGCCTTTATATTGGCCCAGTCATGACTGCAGCTACCTTGGTGATTGTGTAAGCCCACTTGCTGATGCAACTGCCCTGGTGATTGTAATGGCCCAGTTGGACTCATACCTGCTTCAGCATTGGCTATCAGCCCCAGCGGTCTGCATCCATCTCACAGCCCAGATAGGCAGCAGCCATCGGGTCCAGAAATCTACGGAAGCAACAGGGCTGCCAACTGGCGTTGGACTGGACTGAACCTGGGTGATCAGATTACATGAAACTCAGCAATGCCTGCTCAGGGACTTCAAAGGACTTCCAAATACTTTCTCCGAATACCACAGCCTTCACCTGTGGGGGGGTTGGCTAAGCTGACAATCCACGCTATTCAAGAGCAAGAGACTTTGACACTAACTTCCAACACAACGAGGGCTAAAACATGCAGCAGGCTTGAATTCATTGCACATTTGATTTGTGTGGCACCACATCTGCAACTGTGGCTGATTCGTATTGCTTTCAGAATTGCTGCACCTGAAGCCAGCAAGAGAACAGATTGTGTTCCATTTGTAACCTGTAGTGTTTGTGTGCTGCGTGGTTTGAAGGAGTGGATTAAAAGGATTGACGCTATAGCAAATGTGTGCTGCCCATTTAATCCCCCTGGTTTTTGATTACCCTGTTTCGGAGTTTTTACTGAATCTCACCAACAATCACTCACTGTAAATGTAGTGAAAATGGACTGAGACAGCAAATCATTGAAATCTGCCTTTTAAGGAGAGGCCATCTCTGCACAGCTAGGGTACGGGGTTTCTGGGATGATTACAATCGAACACATGAGCACAAATGTGTGCACCAGCTGACAGAGTGATGCTACCATCGAACTCAGACTGGTTTTTGAACACAAGTAGCCTGAGGCAGAACAGATCTTTCAGGGATTGGGGCTGATCTGGTGTAGGCCTTATAATGTGAATGGGCATTCATAGCATAAATCTGTAATGATAATTGAAAAATCTGCTTGCTTTACTGACTTACACATTATGGGCTAAATCTACACAACAGCGCAATTTTGCCGAACGTCGGCCATGGGATAGCAGTCGGGTACCAATCTTAGAGTAAAAATGTAGCCCAAGCGCAGATCCACAGTCACTTTAGTGATGTGTATTCCTTATGGCCCTTCGACAATTGTCATATTTCCCTGGCTCAGCTCACCTCTGTCCCCCCTACTGGTCCAATTAACTATTTTGTTGACCAATGTGAAGAAATTCTGTTTACTATATAGTGTGGGACCTCACAATCTAACAAAGTCACAACTCCATCTTGGTTTGCTTGTAAAACCTTATCATATCCGCATCTGTTCTGATTATGCTACATTCAGGAAGCTGCTTAAAACAGTCCTATTTCAATCTCAGCATTCTGTCTTGCATGTGTGTCGACAGCGTCGAGATACCTCTTCAGGGGTGATTCACGCGCTATAGTAAACTATAACTATAACTATAACATAACATAACATAAATGATAACATAACATCCAGGGCTGTGATCAAGAATCAAGACAACCAGTCTGTGCGTGGCTGCATGTTCACTGTACTCTGTTTACTGAAATCTCAAGGATTAAATAACAACTTGACCTTGTTGGGATTCAAACATCTGACCTGCTGATCAAAGAAGAGATCAGTGGCCAGATTCTAACTCAATTGGTGGTTTTCTTGGTAAAGGTCACTATTCCAGGGTTGCGGAAGCAATATCGCAGGTTTCACTACTTACAAATGCACAATGTTTGCGCTTTGCCCGAAACAAACATGTTGACAGCCAGTGCTGTGCGTGCGGTTGGGGAAATCAATGCGGGGCATATTTGATGATCACGAGCTGATCCAATGTAATTAATATATGGCATGCCTCCAAGAAGACTGGTACTCTTCTCTACTTAGTAAATTGCGAAAACTTTGAAAACTTTGCGCTTCTGCGGATTCTCTCATCGGGGATGCCAGTACCGCGCTCCCCACGGATGACACCGCCTATTTATGCGGGACATCGGCGAGGCTTCGTGGCAGAGACGCGGGGGCAGCCGGGAGGTCATGTCTGACGTTCATTCTTTGGCTGCCTTTATTCCAAGCACCGCCTGCAGTGGAGGTAAGCGTCGGGGTCTCGCGCTGACTCAGACCAGAATAGGCTTGTGTAAGGAGGGCCACGTGCCCACCGGCTACACAGGGTCTTTTTACAGCGCTGTCTACATCCAAGAGGGTTTGTTGGCGCTGCACCGCGGACATAACTGGAAAAACCTGTGGTAAACCCAGCCTATGCACAAGTATAAAAACATAAAGAACCGGCTGTATAGGTTTCTCAGGCTCTACTATGGTTAATAATTGAACCAGTCTTGAAATGGAAAAGTCGAAGTGCTGGTACCCTGTACCAGAGTTAACTACCTGCTTGTTTTGTTTCTGAGAAGTGCAGGTTCTCTCCTTCTCAAAATAAAAAATGCTGGTACTCAGTACCTGTGCATTTAAAGCACTGAATTGAACCAATCTCTGCCAGAACAACGTTCTCACAAGCTGAACACCCTCTTTCACATCCACTCTGCACAATCTCCCACTGCAGTTTTTTTTAACTGACGGAGGCTTTAAACCATATTTCATTCCGTATTACTGGTAGTGTTGATACAAGCTAAACACCTTTTTACCGCAGTATTGTAAAGATGAGGACGTTAAAGGGGCTCACACGGACTCAGGTATTTTCATAGGTAGCCCCTCGAGAGCAAAAGCGTCCCTTTTCCAGTCAGTAATCAGATCGGAAAAAACGCTGTTTATTCTAAACATAAAGGGGGCATTGCTTTCAGTTGTGCGCTTAACCGTGTGAAGAAGACTGTGTAAAATAGTTATTTTAAATATCAACTTTTCGCCTAAAACGTGTCGCCGGTATGTCGTGAGACATTTGAACCCGCTATATGCCGTAGCGCATCACATATCAAGAAATTAAATTTAGAATGTTCACGTAATTTTGCGCAGTTTTGTTAACATTTCTGGAAACATACTTGTCCAATTTCCGACAAGTAGTTCTTAAATCACAGGCAAAAATGTTTTATTCCCCAAAAAAACTCATACCTTCTCTGTAATATAAAAACTGTTTAATATTGCCTACTTTGAAAAACGAACCCCCTATGCTCTGTGCGGGATTTACTTACTGCATTCACAACCACGTTTTCCTCAGAACTTTAACATTATTTCCATGTTGCAAAATACTGAAGCACACTGCAAACGCTATACATTCAAGTATTTAAGGTCTCATTGTATATACAGAAGCTAACATCTCCCTACAGCGCATTTTAATCTCTCCTTATATTGGGACAAAGAGGAAGCGAGAAAACTATCTGTTCAGGATCACACGTGTAGTCTGTTCAGGATCACACGTGTAGTCTGTTCAGGATCACACACGTGTAGTCAAACTGAGAAGCTGGGATTAGATTTTGAGCCTCCTCGTCCACCAGTGCACAATTTACCCACCAGCTAAAGCCTCGTCGTAGATTGCAACAAAAGATGTAGTTTTACCTTCAAACCTAAGGTGTGAACTCGAATGACAATAAATACGGTCAGACATGCACAGTGCCTGGAACTGGTGTGTGCGTCTATCGTTTTCTAGATTTTATGCTGTAGTTGAAATTTGGCAAGCAAATGAGCCTCGATTTAGTACCCCCCCCCCCTTACAGGGCAGGTGAGGGCGGCCGGAGTCAATAGAAGTTCTGCCAGGTGTGATGGTAACGCCGCCCCTGGATTCATCCAGCACGGTTTGTAAGGCTGCAGAGTTTAACAAAGCAACCGTGCAGCCTTACGGGCGCGGTCTTAATAAGGCCCGTTAAGTAATGATGATCATCATATTGTTTGCATAGATCCCAAAAGCAAACAAGCATTTGCTGAGCCAAAAGGTCTCGCCTATGCGACAACTATTGGCTTCGTCAGGGTTTGTTTAGCCATGCTGATCAGTGTGACTGGTGCAGCATGGCTAAAAATAAAAGGGAAAAGCACTTTAAAGAAGCAAACGATGATTGCGTGATAGCCCCTTTTACTTCCTTTACTTTCAGCAATGCTGTACAATAGCTCTGCAGCTGTACAACGTGGCTCAAACACATCGACAAAGACAACTGAACGCGTATGAGCGAGACCTGTTGTCTTTGCCAGTGCTTTTTTGCTTTTACTTTCAATGAGAAATGTAGAACTGTATGTCCTAGAATACATTATTTCGTTCATTAAGAGGGAACACATGCAGGGTATCACTAAGGGCATAATGCCACTAAGTAGACTTTTCGAAAAACAATGTTTCTGCTCACCCAGCACTTTTTAAAAGGCAAGTCAGGGACCATTGTGTGGCTGTGCGTCTGCGAGAGGGCTGCCTGTAGATCCTCTTTGTGGTCTGGCACTGTCATGATACTTGGGGGCTTATTTACAAGCCCCTTGCGCCATTTTTGCGTCACTTTTCCCATGTCAAAAGTGACGCAAAAGTGGCGTAAGGAGCTTGTCAATATGCCCCTTGGTGCATGAAAGCATGCTGCATCGCTGCGTGTCGCTGTTTACCAGCCAGAGGACGGCGGGTTTATAAGCAGACAAGGTACATCCAACGGGCGGTGATGAGCCCCAAACTACTCCCACGAGGTCAAATTCATATAGGAGAGGTGTGGCGCCGCGGCCGGGGCGACTGACGCTGGAATCTGGGGACCACGGTTCGATCCCCGGCTCAGGCGGCAGGTTAGCCCAGCACCATGTGACTCTGGGCAATAGCTCGCTTAATCTTCCCGACGGCCCCCAGCACCTAGAGACCCTAACGGGTGATTGTGCGCTTTACAAATGTGGACTTTACTTTATATGTGTAGGCACGGGGAGAATAAGTGATTTGCCCCAACAGATTCCCACAATGTGGAGCTGACGCCAGGTTTTTTAACCTTACCCTGTTCCTAACTCGTCAGTGCACATTTTCGATGGTATGGTCTTTTGCGCGCAAATACATTTGTTTTTTCTTTTTCTTTTGGGGTTTTATATAGCTGGAACGCCACCCGAAGGAATCAGAGCTCTTTACATGAGTACCAGTTACGTTACACAGGGACACAGTGGGCCTCATTTATGAGACTCCCTGCGCCTCCGGAACGTCACTTTTTCTGACGTTCCATGGCGCAGAACCCTGCGTGATATTTATCAGGCAGCACTAAGCCACTTTTTTTGGCTTAATGATGCCTGATAAATATCAGTCCCTTTAGCGCAGTGTTCTGCGTTAAAGGGGCGTGCAATGGGTGCTGCTGGGGGCGTTCCCAGCAACATGCCCCAGATTTACGAGAAATCGTAAATCTGAGGCAGTGCCAAAAGCTTACGCTCCCCAGGAGAGGCGTAAGGGAGGCGCAACGGGGAGAAATATCTTTATTTCTCCTCGTTTTTCCTTTTTCTATGTGTGCTGCAAAAGACTCGTGATTATTTTTGTACAGAAAGGTTTCCCTTCTTGTACAAAAATAATCATCCCCGCAACACAGGCACCCTTGAACCACGGTGCAAAGGTGCCTGCGTTGGCGAAGACAGCCCATTGTGCGCTGGCGCAGGGGAAAAGCACAGGAATGCGCCGTATCTTATAAATACGTCGCATTCCTGCCCCTTTCTTTTGCCGTAGGGAAGCGCAGCAGGAAGGCCTGCTGCGCTTCCCTAAGGCAAAACCTCATAATTGAGGCCCCTCCATTTTTGGAAGGCGCAGGGAGATTAAGTGATTTGCCCAAAATCACAGGATGTTGAGTGCCCCTGCCGAGACCCAACCCAATTGCCCAGGTTTGAGATGAGCGCTCTAGCCGTTAGACCACATCCTTTACCCTTTTGAAGGCTGTTATGTTTTAGCAAAGTTATTGGGAGGTGTTTGCGGGTGTTACGTGTCCAAACTGTGGATGGTGGAGTGGGCCTCTACAAATGGACCTCTGTGCTTAGACTGCAGTTTTATCTAGCCACTTCCAACCCAAACCCTTAAAGTTCCCTACATTATTTTCTGCTGTTGCCAGGCAATTTACAATATCAAACAATTAGATGTTTAATTTGCAGATTTCAAACCCTAGCCTGGTAATGGGTACCAGCATGATCATAGTTTGAACTTACAAATAAATACAACAGTGCTCCTCTGCAAGGGCTTCCAGCACCTCTGAATTTGCAAGAGTCTGGGGGAGGGTGGGGGGTGGCTTAACGACCAGAGCGGCTGACTTTGGAGCTGTGGAACCACACTCGAGCTTTGGGTCACCTCAGCATCCTGTGATTCTGGTCAAATCCAGTGGTCAAAGAGGGCGGGATCGGCAGGGCGTGCCCCTACTTCTTTAATTTGATAGAGTCCGTTCCCCAACTTTATTATTTTAATCCTGTCTCCTGGACAGCAGAAATTGCCAAGGCTGATAGTTAAGGCTCGGCATTTGAGGACAGGCAGAACGGGCAGAGAAGGAATAGGACTCTGTCTTTTTGTGCCCGGAGACGACAAGGACAGTGTCCAGTTCTCCTACCGCTGGCAGCTGCCCCCCACCCCCTTTGTTCCCCCCTCTTCCCTCTCTTTCTGTCTTGCTCCTCCTCATTTAGTGAAAACCAAGACTTCAAGAAACGAGCATTACCTTCTCTTTTCCCCCTTCCGTTTATTTGCTCCCCTGTGAAATGGATCCGAAAAAGAAAGACCCTTTCGCTGGAAACGTCGTCTTTTTTCTGACATTTTTCAATTTCTAGGAGCACCCTCGGGGTGGAGAGAAATAAAACATTCAAAATAACAAACTAAAGCAAGACAGATTGGTTGCAATGTGGCCAGATTGATTTATTTACACCTAAACACATTAGTGCCACTTTACAGTATTTGCCAGTGAAGAGCTACCTTTGTTTTCTTGTCTCTCTTTGAACAATATTGTTTTTCTCTGGGTGGGAAAGTGCACTATTCCTGGTGGTACTGAAATACCTGCTTGATGGGTGAATTGGAAAACCAAATGTGTGCAGTGGCTGTGTGTTCACGAATGTGGTCTTTTTCAACCATACTGCTTATGTTTTGTAAGGATATAAGCAATGGGCATTGAAATGGGTCCCTTCTGAGCCCTGCAGTCATGTCCTTAACTTTTCAGGCAAAAACACTCACTAATTTCTGAATAATGAGTGTAAAAAGAAAAAGGTAACCATGTTGTTCCTGCTTACATTTCACATGCTTTACTTAATCCTGAATTCCCTCAGTGTTTGCTTTCTCTAGGATGTTGTTAATTTTTTTAGGCATCATATTGCTCTTGTCTAGTGCGTAATATGAATTTAGTCACATCCAGGTGTTTATAGCGGGTCAGTGCAGTGCAAGTTTCTCTCAGTGGGGCAGTATGGTGGACAGTGGTGGAGAGGATGTGGCACTATAGTCAGAGTTGCTGAATTTGAAACTGGGAACCAGGTTCAGCCTTCATGACCAGTCCACCAGACCACTCCCCCTGAGGGAGCACATTCCCTTGCTAGACCGTAGAAGGCCCGCAAGATCTTAAAAGCCCTGGCATCTTAGCACCAGCAGGTGGACCCTAGCAGTGGCAAGTGTGGGTTAACCTTGAAGGCCTGTCCTCCACAATTCATTCTGAAGTTCACCTCTAGTCTTGCAGCCAGGCTTATGAAGCAGCAAACCATAGAGTGACAGTGACTCTGTCACTGAGGTCACAGGACCCTTGAGCAGGGTGGCTCTCGGGCAGTGTGACCGCACCAGGCGCTGACCAGCTGCGGTCCGTGCAGGTAACAGTGGTGAGGTAGAGGAGCTGGGAAAGGGGGGATTTCGAGGGACGATGCAGAGGGAAAATTAAATAATTAATTTTTCTTCGGCATCGTCCCTCGAAATCCCCCTTTACCCGGCCCCACTGCTGTTACCTGCACGGACCATGGTTGGCACTGACTTCAGGTGGGGCGTCGTGTTTGCAAGTATAATATAGTTTTAAAACCTTGCCTCCTTCCTGGCCTCCTACAATTTTCTGCAACAATAACAATTTAATGATAACGCCAGTGACTAATGTTCTTAGTAGAGAGAGATGGTGTTTTGTCTAGTGGACATTTTGACTCATCGAAAGGAAGCGCAGAGGGTTTATGTGCCTGCTGCTAAGAACATGTACTGTGCAGATCACCAAGTACACATAATGTAAATCTATTAATGGGTACTGCTTTTGTCAGAGAGACCCTATTGTGGCACTTGGAGTTAATATGTTAAAATCCTAACATTGAACAGTGAGCTATTAACTGTCATGTAAGAGCTGCATGCAAACTGCAAGGTATAAATTAGAGCGTTATGTTTTTTCCCCCCGTCTTTGATTATCCTAATGTTGCAAAAAAAGGTTCATTTGGATAGAAATCCATTCTGATTATTAAAGAGAACCCTCAACCATGGTATTACATTTTAAATTCAAAGTTTTTGTTTCTCCAGACCAATAACTATTGAACTATGTTGTCTACTATTATGGTTTTCATGTGACTCCTACACCTTGTAGTCCTTTGTCTTATGTAACATTTCCAATACAGTGATTTACGCACGTATGGTTGATTGTTTTTGTGTAATATGGGTGATGTAAAGTTCTCTGACACCCTACAGTGGTATTAGTGGTGCTGTACTTTTTCTGATACTTTATTATTTTGACATTTTTACACATGCTAACAGTCTCTACAAAGAATTTTCCTTATTAGTACCAATGGAACATACAACAGCAGCAGTGAGAAAGGTGACCAGTCGACCTTTACAAAGGGCCCTCCACCTCAGAGCAGCACAAGTAACATTTATTTGTAACTTTTGATCCGTTTGAGCTATAAACAATTTATTAGTTAAAATCATCAGTTTATGCAGCAGATGATGTATTATGTGGCAAATATGGCAGAGCCATAATTATGTGGAAAACATTTGCAAACTAGGGTATTTTGCAATTTATGTTTGAACTGCTCTTGTTGAAAAAGGGAGAAGTGCAGATGACAGAAACTCCATGGCTGGGAGACAAATGGCTTGTGATTCCACTTTTAAGGCTAATTTGGACATTCTGTGATTGGAAACATATCTCACTTTGTGAATGTATTTTAATGTCTTTAACTCATGTTAAACCTTAAATAAACATGTGTATCAATTGGTTAAATTAAATAATGTAATAAGCTGTAACCGGTTAGTGAAATGGGAAACAAATACTAAAAATTGGGATATTTTGCTCTTTCTGCCACACCTCTGACTCCGCCCACTGGCCCAATCCACGGGTTATTCCCGCCCTCTGATTCTTGGCCCACAGTTCCCCTACTATTTTTCCCCCACTTTGACCGCTGGTCATATCACTCAATTTCCCCGTCCCTACCAAAATACCTTCGTGACAGTTCGCGCCATATAAATCTGCACAAAAAAAAAAGTCACACTGCCGCTTTCTTTTGTCTCCGGCCAGTATGTCTGCTCGTGGGGGCAGGGTGCGGAGGTGACCTCGTAATTGGCTGGTCTTAAAACATATACACACAAAACTACAGCAAAGAGAGCTGGCGCCGCCAAGTTTTTGTTTGGAGCAAAACAAGTTTGTTTCCGTGTATTATTTGTGCCAAGCAGACAATACTCAGCTCCTGTGGTGCAGCACCGCTATTTGGGTTGTTTTTCAGCAGGGACTAGATCACAGGTACTCAAAGTACGGCCGCGGGCTGCCCGCGGCCCGGCAAGCCTTTCTTGGCGGCCCGCGGACCTTGCAGACATCGAACATGTGTTTTTTTGTTATTTTAAAGTGTCTGCAAACAACGGGCCTTTGTAGCAGCGCGGACTCAGAGAAACTCTGCTGCTCTGTGGGGGCCGGGCGATTTCAGTGATAGAGTGGAGCTGCAGGGGCCTAAGAAGCGGTGAGATACAACAAAGCCTCATTAACATGCAAATGGTCTTTAAAAGACCTGTGAAGTGCCCGAGAAGCTGTCTCAGCCCAGGCTCACACACAGCCAGGGTGAGATGACAGAGGGTGACAGAGGGAGGTAGAGGGAGGGAGACTGAGGGAGACCGAGGGAGAGGGAGTGAGGGAGACTGAGGGAGGGGGAGGGAGGGAAAGGGAGGGAGGGAAAGGGAAGGTGACAGAGGGAGGAGACAGGGGGAGAGGTAGGGAGGGAAAGGGAGGGAAAGGGAGGGAAAGGGAGGGAGACAGAGAATGGGAGAGGGACGGAGACAAAGGGTGACAGACAGAGGGAGATAGACAGAGGGAGACAGACAGAGGGAGACATAGGGAGGGAGACATAAAGAGGGAGACAGAGGGAGGGAGACAGAGGGAGGGAGAGGGAGGGAGGGAGACAGACTGAGGGAGACAGAGGGTGACAGAGGGAGGGTTACAGAGGGAAGGTGACAGAGGGAGGGTGATGGAAGGAGGGTGACAGAGGGAGGGTGATGGACGGAGGGTGACGGAGAGAGACAGACGGAGGGAGACAGAGGGCGGGAGACAGAGGGAGGGAAACAGGGAGGGAGACAGGGAGGGAGACAGGGAGGGAGACAGACAGAGGGAGGGAGACAGAGGGCCGGACAAAGTGTGACAGACAGAGGGAGACATAGGGAGGGAGACATAAAGAGGGAGACAGAGGGAGGGAGACAGAGGGAGGGAGAGGGAGGGAGGGAGACAGACTGAGGGAGACAGAGGGTGACAGAGGGAGGGTTACAGAGGGAAGGTGACAGAGGGAGGGTGATGGAAGGAGGGTGACAGAGGGAGGGTGATGGACGGAGGGTGACGGAGAGAGACAGACGGAGGGAGACAGAGGGCGGGAGACAGAGGAGGGAAACAGGGAGGGAGACAGGGACGGAGACAGAGGGGGGAGACAGAGGGACAGAGACAGAGGGAGGCAGAAGGAGACAGACAGGGGAGGGAGACAGACTTAGGGAGGGAGACAGACAGAGGGAGGAGGGCAACAGAGGGAGGGAGACAGACAGAGGGAGGAGGGCGACAGAGGGAGAAGCGTGACAGAGGGAGGAGGGTGACAGAGGGTGGGAGACAGATAGAGGGAGACAGAGGGAGGGAGACAGACAGAAGGAGACAGAGGGAGGCAGAGTGAGGGAGAGGGAAGGAGAGAGAGCGAGAGGGAGATAGAGAGACAGAGAGAGAGAGAGGGAGACAGAGAGAGAGAGAGACAGAGAGAGAGAGGGAGTGAGACAGTCAGAGTAAGTGAGACAGAGGGAGACAGGGAGAGAGAGAAGGAGAGAGAGGGAGTGAGAGGGAGTGAGATAGTCAGAGTGAGTGAGACAGAGGGAGACAGGGAGGGAGAGATGGAGAGAGGGGGAGAGAGATAGAGAGAGAGAGACAGAGAAAGAGATAGATGGGGATAGAGAGAGAAAGAGAGAGAGAGAGAGAGAGAGAGAGAGAGAGAGAGATAGAGAGAGAGAGAGAGACAGAGAGAGAGATGAATGTATGCTGGGTCTGATGGGTCAGTGGACGAAGGCGTCCGCTGCAGGGACCTGTGATCGCCTCATGGTCACTGTTTTTTTTGTTGCTATAACCCCGCCCCTCCCCCTCCCCCACTGACCCCGCCCCCACTGTTGCGGCCCTAGGACACAAACCACACTGTAAATTTGGCCCCCGGGAGAAAGTTTGGGAGTACCCATGACTAAATGAACTTTGAATAGTTTACAGAGAATCTCCACTGCTTAAAAACAATGCTGCTTTCACACATGTCCCAAGAAGCACATTTAACGCCCCTCTTTGCATGAAATGTTTACTGCAACAGATAAAGCCATGCTACAGTGGAAGGGCTACATTTTAAGCAGCGTAAGTGAATAGCTTAGTCTTTGGGTCGGGTCGAGTTTGCTCTATATAAAAATAGTAAAAAATAAAATAAAAAATTAGTATCTCAATCTATGGCGCAGTGGATGGACAGTAAATAATGGAATTCAATCTGTACCAGGTCCATGAGCCATACAAGGCAAAGGAAGTGATGCATGAAGTACCGCCTTGCAAGCTCTGCCGAATAAGAACGCAGCAAAGAAGAGTGACACACTTGCCAATGAACGGTAAGTAATGGGTGGATTAAAAAACGCTTTTATGAGATTTCTCTTCTCTTTTTACACAACAGGTTTACCAAGCAACAGTGCATGCATGCTGTCTGCAGGCCGGACCTAAAAAACATTTTTAGAACGTAAGACTTTGGCCTAGAATGTGCCAATTATGCAGTACAAAGTTTGTCAAACACTTATTCAAAGGAAGGCTGATAAGTGGTATTAGTCCAGTCCAGCGATGGCTGGCACAGCTAAGCGCGGTGGGGCGGGGCAAGGCGGGTAGGGGGGGAAGCCGACAGAAGACGTAATAGGTATTATTTGTTTATTTAATTAGACCTATTCCGTTGTCGGTTGACTTTGACCGCCCCCCACCCCGCCGACCACCACGTTTACCTGTGCCAGCCGCCGCTGGTCCAGTCAAAGCATCTTTGCACATCTTCATGCCAGATCAAAAGCAAATCTGAGAGGGTGACCTATGAGTGGCATAAAGCCATTTCCACCTCTGGTTCAGTGGGCTAGAGCACTGACCACAAAGGGCATTGTTTAATCTTGTGTTTCCGCCGCCTTCCCTCGATGCTCCGGTTGACGGCCAGTTGTTCCACCAGGGCGAGTAAATAACTCCGTCATCATGGCGGAAGGACCGCCAGATTTATAATGACTCCTAAGCCAGCGGTCATTTATAAAGCAATGGCAGGAATCCCTGTTATGGTGGGTCCTGGCAATGCATTTTGTTGTTCGGTCAGGGCTCTGTCAATATGATGGAGCCCTGACCCTAAAAGTTTTCTTTTTTTATTTTCAAAAAGAGAATCCCGTTGTGACGGAGTTCCCTCTCTGCTAGCATGTAAATCAGACTCACAGATCCTAGCAAGCAAACATTACAGTGTAAGTCAATGTTTACTGTAACTGATATTAAGTGAGTGTTTCTTGAGTGATGTCTCTTCTTAAATAGCAAAGCATTCCACCCTCACCAGTAAAGTAATATCCAGAAGATGAATAGCACTTTATCCCCCATTTCAGTGTTGGTTAACGTGTCTTATCGTGTATCTCTCCCCCCCCCCCCCCACACAGTTTAATTTCAACACAGGAGATGATGTTTCAATTCTGAGCGCTTGCAATCAGTTACCGGGAAGCTTTTTAATGTTTACCCCATTGGGCTCCATTCCAACACTGGCGCCGAGCTGCAACTTTGCTTCATCAATCAAACAGCATTTGTAGAGCACACACAGTCACCCCTACCGGTATCTGGGCTTGGCGAATCCTTCGAAGAGCCAGGTCTTGGGTCTGTTTCTGCAGTCTGCCAGCGAGGGTGCGGTATGGAGCTGGAGGGGGAGGTCTTTCCAAGTCTTGGCGGCGATGTAGGAGAAGGAGCGCCCGTCACTGCAAGTGCGGCGGATGCAGGGATAAGTGCGAGTGAAGAGGAGCGCAGATGTCTAGCGGGTTGGTGGAAGTTCAGCTTCATGGAGCAGCAGCTGAATATGTCCTTGTATGAGGTTTAAGAAGTATCTCTTATGAATATCCCTGCTCTGTGATTGGGGCGCTACATTTATTTACAGTAACAATGTAGGCAGCAGGGAGACTTCTGTGACACAGAGTCATAGCAGCAGTAGCGTAGCAAGGACTTTGCGGGCCCTGGTGCAAACAAGGAAAATGTTCCATCTTCTACTGCTGCTAAGGTAGTAAATGAGAGCATTACTGGAGTTTAGTGGTCATCAAGGCTCTGGGCCACGGTGCCACTGCACCGGCTGCACCATTGGTAGCTACACCCTTGCATGGCAGGGCCGCTTCCGTCTCTTTCTAATTCTCGTTAACAAGAGTTCTGAATGTGCAGTTCAAACAAATTTCAGGCAGCTGTGCCATACTTACTGCATAAACGGTTGACAACTATTAACCCCGCCCCAAGAGTTACTGTGTGCAACTCTTTGCTGCAATATCCTTTAAGTTTTATTGAAACAATTTTTACGTCTGTGTTACGGTTATGTTAACACATTACAGTAAGCAGGTAGTTAAGACAGTATTTTCACGATAGTAATTTTATTTATAGTTTTTCAAATGTTGTTTTCACAATATTTATTAAATTCTGATATCATCGACTTACACTTTGATGGGGTTAAAGTCAACGTTTGCAAGATACGTACAAATATAATCTGTTCTTAAGAAAACAACCTTTTAAAAAACCGCAAAAAATGTATCTTCATTAATTTACACATTCTTGCATTCATTAACTGAACTGTACTTCACCCATCCATGATAGCAATTGTATATACAAACTACCAGGCGTGACATCACTCAAACACAAATTGGTCAGTGCAAAGGATCTCTTATTCTCACAATCACCCATTCATTAACCATAACACAGATTAAAAAACACCACATATAACAGTAGAAGTAGATAACAATGCTTTGGGTAACAACTCTGCTATCAGTGACAAAAGACCACTTTGTTGGTGAACATACGCTTTCCAAGTACCATTATGTTATTTGCGTCAACTCTCTTTTCAAAGAGGTACTGATTGTGAGTTAGTGCAATAAATACAAATAACAAATATAAAATCAGTTCAGTTAGCTTCTAAAAATGCGGCAATAACTACACCCAGAGCAGGGAAATATCGAACCACGTGCCGAATAGCACCTTGCAGTGTACTTCTCCCCCGCTTGCATCCATAGTTGCTGTCATTTGTTGCAATCTAGCGCACTCTTGCGGCACACTCCAGGAGCTGTCTTGATTGCTCCAACCCTATGATTTATACTACAATTTTTTAGGGGATTCTTAAGCCTTCAACCACCTTGTAGCGCGGCGGGGCCCAGGAGATATAGGCCGCAGCTGAGCAGGGAATAAGACACAGAGAGTAATACTTTCACTCTTGGCTGGAAGACCCCGAGCGGTCTCCGGCCCCTTTATTTATGCCCTCGGGATGAACCCGCCCCAAGGGGTGTGGGGATGCATGGGTGCACGGCAACATTGTTTGCGAGAGCCTGGGTTGCTCTCTACATCCCTCCTTTCTTTTAGTTCGATACCATCAAGTTCTCTCAGTTCACGGGGAGATACATGTGAAGTCTCTCAGTCGCTGACTCGGTGCCGGATTCATCCGGACACCATACTGTTCTGACTCTGGACACAGGGAGATGTTGTAACCCCAGCCGGGGCCCCCGTAACCGACTCCGCGGTTGTGGCCGGACTAGTCGACCGGGCACTGTCAACATCCCTTTGACTGGCTTGTCTCAGTGATACCGGTGAAGCGCTCCTCATGTTGGGCGACACAGGGGAGAGAAGACCAGCAAAGGGTCCTGAGACCCAGATGTCTCGGGTCCACGTCTGCTTCCGGGGCCTTCTTGAAGTTGGATACATTCCTTGTGACAGACTGTTGTCCCCTCTTAGCAGTGACCATAGTCCCTTGGACACTGACCACGACCCATGCTTCTGGCTCGTACGTCGTCCGTAACTTCCACCCGGGGTATCGGTCTTTGATTACCACATGGTCTCCCACTCGTAGCTGAGATCTTGGGCTCTTCGGGCCTCACTCACCTTCAGGTTCGTTGTCTCCCTCCTTGCCTGGACAGCAGCATCATCCCGCTCCACGGGCACCCATGTTGGGTCTGAAGGGATATTGTCTTGTGGGGCTCGCTTGAACAGGAGATGAGCCGGAGCACACTTAGTGTTGCTATGAGGAGTCCGACGGTACGCACCAACGAACTGGTCGAGGGCCGATTCAGGATCTTCTCCATTATCCACTGCGATGCGCAAGGCATGGTTGATTGTCCTCATCAGTCTCTCTACTTCCCCGTTCGCTTGGGGCCATAACGGGTGATCTTCCTGTGCCTCACCGCCAGATTCTCGAGATACTCCTGGAACTCCCACCCCTGGAAGGGGGGATCATTGTCGGACTTGACTTCTTCAGACAGTCCCATCATTGGGAAGGCCCTGTCCAGGACTCTCTTTACATGGGGTAAAGCTGTTGAGGCCATCACCTCAACAATGGGGAACTTCGAGAAGGAATAAACCATGACCAGCATGTGCCGTCTATCCGGAAAACTCCCGAAGTCTATGCTGAAGTGCGTCCAGGGAGTCCTGCTCGGTTCTTCTGTGATCACCGGTGCCGGAGCTGGGTCTCCTCCGGTGATTACGCAAGCAATGGAATCCTCGACCATGGAATCCATTGCCGGAAACCAGACCTTGTCTCGCAGCCGTGCCTTGGTCTTGGCCATCCCTTCGTGGCCAACATGGGCAAGCAGGAGGATCCTTCTCTGGAGCTTCTCCGGAATCACGATCAGACGTCCTCTCAAAACCACTCCTTCTGTCCCCACGCTTAATTCGGTCCGAACTTGCCACAGCTGTTGGCGGGCATGGCTGACCCCCGGCCGGAGGACGTGAGCACCGTCCATGAAGTGGACGAGCCATTGTTCTCCTGGGCTCCTCGATATCGGAAGAGCGTGGGGTCTTCTTTAGTGACTCGGCTGATTTCTTCAAGTGTCATGGCCTTGGGGAACGCCTCTTGAGACACCCTGTGGACAAACGCCTCAGTACGGCATACATTTGCAGACGGGTTGGATGGCGTCAGGGATTCCGGGTGACGAGACAGGTAGTCAGCCGGGTTGTGTGCGCCTGGGCGGAAAACCACATTGAAGTTGTAGCCTTGCAGCTGCACCGCCCGTCGTTCAATCCTCGGGGGTGCCAACCGGGAAGAGCCAGCAAACAACGGGATCAGCGGCTTATAGTCGGTCACAACGTTAAATTATTGGCCGCACAGGTACAGGTGGAAGTGCTGGCACACCCACTTGATCGCCAACGCCTCTCTCTCGATCTGGGCGTATCTGGTCTCGGTGTAGGTGAGGGCTTTGCTGGCATAGGCAACCGGTTTCCACACTTCGGGGCCTTGCTCCTGGAGAAGGACTGCCCCTAGGCTCACGGGGCTGGCGTCGACTACCAGTTCTGTCCGGCGTCTTGGGTGGAAGTCGGCCATCATGGTCTTGTCCTGCAGGCTCACTCTGATGTCCTGGAACGCTTTGTTGGCTGCGAGTGTCCATTCCCATTTGTGGTTGTGACGTGTCAGGTCACGCAGTGGCTCTGACATGGCCGCAAGGTTGGGGATGAATCGTCCACAGTACATGGCCATACCGAGGAAGCTCCTCACCTCTATGGGGTTTCTGGGTGTGCTGGCCTTCCAGATTGCTTCGGCCTTCTTGGGATCTACCAGAAGTCCCTCCCGGGTGAACGTGTAGCCAAAGAATTCGACGCTCTCCTGATAAAATGAGCACTTGGACCTGTGCAGGGTTAGCCCACAGTCTGCCAACCGTTTCAGAGTGGCCTGGAGGTGCGCGTGATGTTCCCCGAGCGTGTTGGAATATATGAGGATGTCACCGCTGAGGTTGATCACCCCTTGCAGCCCTGACAGTGTCTCCCGGATGGCGTTTTGGAAGACCTCTGTGGCTGAGGACACTCCGAAGCTGAGGCTCTGGTATCTTCGTAGGCCTACATGCGTTAAAAAGGTGGTAATATACCGGCTCTCCGGTTCCAGTTCCAGTTGGTGGTAGCCGGCGTTCATGTCTAGTTTGGAGAATCACTTCGCCCCATTTAAATTGGCCACAATCTCATCCATTGTGGGGGTGATGTGGGGTTCCCTCTTCACCGCGGTATTCGGCAGTCTCATGTCGACACAGAGTTGAATGGCCCCCGGTTGTTTGGGTTTGGGTGCCATGACCAGCGGGGACACCGACGGGGCAGGCCCGGGACCTTCTTGATGACCCCTAGCTCTTCGAGCTTCCTCAGTTCCTCCTCCACCTGCGGGCGTAAGTTGAAAGGTACTCCACGGTACCGGAGGGCCCAGGCTGCACGGAAGGGTCAAAGTGGAGCTTGAACCTCTTGCCCTTGAGCTTCCCTAGCCCCTCAAAGAGAGTTGGAAAATCCTTTAACATAGCCTCCGCATGGGATTCATGAACTTGGTTAGCGAAGAAGACAAGCCCAAGGTCTTCGGCCGTGTGGCAGCTGAGCAAAGTTCCCTTCTTGCCCTCAGGGATGTGGAACTTCGCCTTGGTGGAGTAGCTTCCATTTGCAATGGTGGTTTGAATGACGCCACGGAGAGGGAGCGGGTCTGTTCCTCCATAAGAGTAGATCCGTGCCATGGATGGCGCAAGAGGAGGTCTCGGTGAGAGGCGCTCATAATAGTCCATCACGTTGACGGATGCCCCAGTGTCAATGAGGGCTTGCCTTCGATGGAGACGGAGCACATGGGAGGGGGCCTCCGCCGAGTCCCCGTCCGGCTGACATATGACACCGCGAATACTTCGTTATCGTCCTCATACATGGGGCGTCTTTCTTGAGGTTGGTCGTCTGGCACTGGCTGTGGGTCAGCAAGGGAGAGTTGACGAACATGCTAGGACATGCTTCTGGATCTTGGCGCTGACGAACGAAAACGCCCACCACTTTGGCATAGTGGTTTAGCCTTCCACAGAGAGAGCACGGTTTTCCTTTGGCCCCGCAGACGACCGTCGCGGGGTGATCCTCGCCACAGTATCCGCACGGTCCACTTGGTGGGGGTCTGAGCATCTGGCGAGGCGACATGGGGTGTTGTTGGATCGCGTTGACTTATTCTTCCTTGACTGACGGGTGCCTGGACGCCTGCGACGTGGGGACCGGGGTATGTAGGGCGGTCTCCATCTCTTCTGTCTAGTATCTGACAGTTCGTGGGAGCGGGCTAGCACCAGGATGTTGTCCAGCGAGATTCCGGGTTGCCGAAGGATGAGCTTCCTCAGGAGTTTTGAGCGGCAGCCCACGATAATGTGGTCACGGATTTCATCTCGCTGGTCTGTAAAGGGGCACGTGCTCGCCAGCCAGCGTAGTCGTGCATAGAACATGTCGACGGATTTGGCATCAGTCTGCCACACCCTCTTAAACTTGAACTTCTCAAAGTCGTGATTGAGCTGCGGGTCGAAGTGTCTGTTGAGAGCGGCGACCGCCGCCTCGTAGTCGACCTCCTCTCCGGTGTTGGGGAGCATCTCGAACAGATCATAGATTTCCGCGCCCCGTAGTAGATGAGGAGTGACCGTTTGATGGTGCCGTCCGTCCCCCTTGTCCCCTTGAAGTAGTGGTTGAGTCGCCCGACCCAAGCTTTCCACCTTGGCGCTGCAGTGGCGGGGTCTGAGGCTTCACTAAATGGAGGTAGCGGTGCAATTGCCGTGTGCGTGTGCACTGGTGGCGGTGGGTTGACACTAGCGGCTGGATTGTGCCCTCCATCTTGCAGTGCGGCAGCACATGTCGCCGCCGGATTCCTCATTGCGTCTGGGCAGTGGAGCGTGGGCGCAGGGGTATGGCTTTCGTTCAGGCGTGCAGCTCAGGGGTGTGTCGTAGTAGGTGTGCCTGGTACTCTGACTTTGTGGTGGCTGCTTGTGATTGTGGGTGGGGCATGATCTGCCCTCTTGCGCACTTCTGTGAGGTCTTGGAGCTGGAGCAGATTCAGGCTCCTGGGTGAGGTGATTCAGCAGGTGGCGCTTGCTGATCCCGTGCCCTAACTCATTCCTCCTTTTTTTTTTTTATGTCCCTCTTGCAGCTGCCAGTGCTTGTTGGAAAAACTAGGCAGGCACTCCCTCCACAATTTCTCACCCTAGAAACTGCTTGGGGCCTCCTCTGTGAAGAACCTGCAGAGCGGGAGCGTGTTGGGGCAGACGGGGCATCCGTGAGCACAGGCAGCGGAAGTGGCAGCCCCAGGTTCGGGGCCTCGCTGTTCATGTTCAAAAGCCGGGCGTGAGTAAGGCTGGGCAACAGCAACAGAAAGGGGTGATAGGGGATAATTTGCGCTGGGAAGAGAAAATATTAATACAGTCACAATATTTGATAAGCTCAAAAGGATCAGATTCTGGTCACCCCACCAGAGTCAAAACCTGCGACACCAAGGGGCCACAGTTAATCGATACAAACATGCAATAGATCCTGAGCTGAAAAAGTTCAAGTAAGTTCAAAGTATCAAGTCCCAATATTTCAGGTGCTCTTCATTTCATTCTTCATAAAAGTTTTTTCATTCAATTGACAGAATCCAATCTTCACACATTAGGAAGAGAAACAACCGCTGCCAACACGTGTTTCGTCTAGGTCATTAAGACCACTAGACTTCATCAGGGCAAAAATGTCTACTGCGAAAATTCCAATAGATAAGCGTGGGCGAATTGTTCTAGCTACAGATTTAACTCCAAATAAGCGTCTTGCTCTACAAGATGCGGCCACCCGAGGTATGAATAGGTCTAACAAGATGGAGGGAAGCTGAGCCAAAGAGATATTACGAACACCTTTTATGGATTGGGTGGATATGAACAAACGACTGTAAGGACTGGACGTCCTTTTCCTTTTGGATAATTACTTGGAGCAAGACGCTTATTTGGAGTTAAATCTGTAGCTAGAACAATTCGCCCACGCTTATCTATTGGAATTTTCGCAGTAGACATTTTTGCCCTGATGAAGTCTAGTGGTCTTAATGACCTAGACGAAACACGTGTTGGCAGCGGTTGTTTCTCTTCCTAATGTGTGAAGATTGGATTCTGTCAATTGAATGAAAAAACTTTTATGAAGAATAAAATGAAGAGCACCTGAAATATTGGGACTTGATACTTTGAACTTACTTGAACTTTTTCAGCTCAGGATCTATTGCATGTTTGTAGTGAGTAAGGCTGGGGCCTGCAGGCCTCGCGTGGTGCTGGCGCAGAGGAGGGACAGCCGTGGGGACCTCCGCGTGTGTGAGCGGCGTGTGGGCAGGGTAGCAGGCACTTACCCCAACCTCGAAGGGCACCGCGCCAGCGAGCTTCCCCGGTTGAACACGCTCCCGATGGACAGGGAGGCGCGTGGGCGGGCTCGAGCTAGCGGCGTGCAGTGGCCTCAGCAGACGGCAGGCACACATCGGTCGTGGACACGGAACCGCTAGGAGCACAGCGGGTGGTCGCTGCTTTCTCTTCACCGCCACGAAGCGGGTGGGCACCGCGCGCTCCTCGACAGACAGCACTCGAGGTAGGCAGGCATGCGTGAGATGCGACCGGCCTCATCGCCAATGTAGCGTGGCGGGGCCCAGGAGATATAGGCCGCTGCTGCGCAGGGAATAAGACACAGAGAATAATACTTTCACTCTTGGCCGGAAGACCCTGAGCGGTCTCCAGACCCTTTATTTATGCCCACGGGACGAGCCCGACCGGAGGGGTGTGGGGATGCATGGGTGCACGGCAACATGTTTGCAAGAGCCCGGGTGGCTCTCTACATACCTGTGCATTTCATTTTCAGTTACGTCCCAAACTCGAGATGATGAAAAGCAGGTGAAGCTGCCTCCTGAAGCCAATCGTTAGAGAGGACACACACTGCAGTAACTGTGATCTTAGGCTGCGAGTAGGTGCTCAGAGACGTAACGCACCGAACTGGACTTAATGCAGAACAACGTGGCATCTCTGTGTCAGTATTTCACGATTTTTCAATTTTAACACATTATTAGTTGAGCGACATTTTACCCACTTAGAGGGCATTGGTAATGATAATCCTGCCCAGATTATTATATCTCGAATTATTACATATCCTTTTTTTGCAGTTTGATATAACGCTCACTCCACCACAAGGTAGTGGAGCGCTTTACACTAGCAACAGTTACTTTACACAAGAACACATTCATTTCTTGTTTTTTTTCTAGGCACAGGGAAATTAAGGGCCAGATATACAAAGCTATTTTTCAGTCGCAAACGGCCCGATTCACAGAACTGGGCAGTTTGCAAACGAAAAAAGTTTTTTTTTAAATGTACCAAGCCATATTTGCGTATTACAAATGAGGTTTGCCATTTGGTATGAGAAAGGGGCGAGTTGTAGGCCATTCCTTCCTATTACCGAATCGCAGTGCCATGTGTAAATGTTTTAGGTGGTATCCCATTCGCAAATAGGAAGGGGTCCATAAAGGACCCCTTCATCTTTGTGAATGTTTTTAAAAACATTTTTAAAAGCAGGCAGTGGTCACACAGATCCCTGCCTACTCTTAAAAAATAAAAGATAACGTTTCATTTTTCTTCTTGAAACGCATCCCATTTTCCTTTAAGAAAACGGGCTGCATTTAAAAAAGAAAAAAACATTGCTTTATTGAAAAGCAATCACAGACATGGTGGACTGCTGACTCCATCTGGGCACCATCCCTGTGATTTTTTGCGATTCCCAGTGGGTCGCAAACTGAGACCTACCTAATGAAGTAGGTTTATTTGCGACCCATTAGGAATCGCGCTATGTGTGAAACACATTTGTGCATGGGTGTTTGCGATTACCAAATACCGAATCGCTATTTGGTAATCGCAAAACCTTCCATACTGACATCTGGCCCTAAGTGATTTGCACAGAATCACAGGATGTTGAGCCAACGCTGAAACTCGAACCTGGTTCCCCAGTTCCAAAGTCAGCAGCTCAGACCAAAATACCACATCCTCGTTAAAGCTCTGTCAGTGTGGGTCCCACTTGCTTCAGTCAAACAAATAAATGCTATTACATCTTTTATATGGGAACACCGCAGGGCCAGTAGCTCTCTAAGTGGATGGGCCCTCCCTAGCATGAGATTTTATCACTGGGCAGCTACCCGCAAGAGGAAACCCTCATTCTCCCCAACTCCCCCCCTACTCCCCCAGCCCCACATCTTCTGCCCACCTAGCATGCAGACGTGGACCATGCATTGATGGACATCTATTACTTTAACAAATAAAAGCCTTTGGATAAAGCCTCGAAAATATATACATCATCTGATATGTGGGAACACAGTAATGGGCAACTGGGGTGGGATTACTGTGACCAGCCCCGAGAGTTCAAGCATTCACGACTATAATTTGTATATCCATCCATGTGTCTTCTTTTTGTTTACGATTGCTGAAATGTTGGCCTAAATAGTAATAATAATGATTATAACATATCAATCTGCAACTTAACGGAGAGCAGGTAAACTTTACAAATGCTATGTCATTATGGGGCACTTTTCGTTCTACCAACTGATACGTTTGAATAATTAGAAACCAGATTTTTGTTGTAAAGCTGTAAATTATGCAACAGCTGTTGGGGTTTTCGCTAAGAGTGGTAAATCAATTATGCCGAAAATTCATTGGTCACAAGGTTGGCTATTCTGAACGCCCCAAGTATGTGCGATTGAATACATTGGTTGTAGATTTATTAAACAATACCACGGACACAATGACGAATTGGAGTCAGTTGGGCCTCGTGCTGCAGTATATGAGCCCGTCACTTCTTGAGAAGGAGGCCTGTGCCTGTTCTGCGTCACACAGAGCACACGAATCTATGACATAATATCGACAGACAGAATATAGACATACAAAAATATTGACACAAAAATATCGAAATCAAAAATATCGGAGTTCTATCTACATAAAGGAAAGTACAAAAATATATAAAAAAAATATAGTAGTACAAAAATATCGAAGTAAAAAATATTGTTTTTTTAAATGTATTAATAATAATGTAAAAATAATAAAAAAATACATATAACTTAGCAAATTAAAAATATAAACATTAAAACATATTAAAAAATTAATAACTAATACTTACACATGTAAAATAAATTAAAAAACTGCATATAAATTAATATATATACTTACTCTACATATTGCAACAGTAGGAAAAGGGTTGGATAGCGTAGGGGTAAAAATTACTACTCCCACTCCAGAGAGTGCAACAGTAGGAAAAGCGTTGGATAGCGTAGGGGTAAAAATTACTATTCCCACTCCAGAGGGTGCAACAGTAGGGAAAGCGTTGGATAGCGTAGGGGTAAAAATTACTATTCCCACTCCAGAGAGTGCAACAGTAGGGAAAGCGTTGGATAGCGTAGGGGTAAAAATTACTATTCCCACTCCAGAGAGTGCAACAGTAGGGAAAGCGTTGGATAGCGTAGGGGTAAAAATGACTATTCCCACTCCAGAGGGTGCAACAGTAGGGAAAGCGTTGGATAGCGTAGGGGTAAAAATTACTATTCCCACTCCAGAGAGTGCAACAGTAGGGAAAGCGTTGGATAGCGTAGGGGTAAAAATTACTATTCCCACTCTAGAGGGTGCAACAGTAGGGAAAGCGTTGGATAGCGTAGGGGTAAAAATTACTATTCCCACTCCAGAGAGTGCAACAGTAGGAAAAGCGTTGGATAGCGTAGGGGTAAAAATTACTATTCCCACTCCAGAGAGTGCAACAGTAGGGAAAGCGTTGGATAGCGTAGGGGTAAAAATTACTATTCCCACTGCAGAGAGTGCAACAGTAGGGAAAGCGTTGGATAGCGTAGGGGTAAAAATTACTATTCCCACTCCAGAGAGTACAACAGTAGGGAAAGCGTTGGATAGCATAGGGGTAAAAATTACTATTCCCACTCCAAAGGGTGCAACAGTAGGGAAAGCATTGGATAGCGTAGGGGTAAAAATTACTATTCCCACTCCAAAGGGTGCAACAGTAGGGAAAGCGTTGGATAGCGTAGGGGTAAAAATTACTATTCCCACTGCAGAGAGTGCAACAGTAGGGAAAGCGTTGGATAGCGTAGGAGTAAAAATTACTATTCCCACTCCAGAGAGTGCAACACTAGGGAAAGCGTTGGATAGCGTAGGGGTAAAAATTACTATTCCCACTCCAAAGGGTGCAACAGTAGAGAAAGCGTTGGATAGCGTAGGGTTTAAAAATTACTATTCCCACTCCAAAGGGTGCAACAGTAGGGAAAGCGTCGGATAGCATAGGGGTAAAAATTACTATTCCCACTCCAGAGGGTGCAACAGTAGGGAAAGCGTTGGATAGCGTAGGGATAAAAATTACTATTCCCACTCAAGAAAGTGCAACAGTAGGGAAAGCGTTGGATAGCGTAGGGGTAAAAATTACTATTCCCACTCCAGAGAGTGCAACAGTAGGGAAAGCGTTGGATAGCGTAGGGGTTTAAATTACTATTCCCACTCCAGAGGGTGCAACAGTAGGGAAAGCGTTGGATAGCGTAGGGGTTTAAATTACTATTCCCACTCCAGAGAGTGCAACAGTAGGGAAAGCGTTGGATAGCGTAGGGGTTTAAATTACTATTACCACTCCAGAGGGTGCAACAGTAGGGAAAGCATTGGATAGCGTAGGGGTTTAAATTACTATTCCCACTCCAGAGGGTGCAACAGTAGGGAAAGCGTTGGATAGCGTAGGGGTTTAAATTACTATTCCCACTCCAGAGGGTGCAACAGTAGGGAAAGCGTTGGATAGCATGGGGGTAAAAATTACTTCCCACACTACTCCCCCTTTAACACACAACACACACACATACAAAAAAACACAACTAATATAAATTTCAATTAATCAATTAATAACAATTAATATTACTACATTGATGTAATTATAAATGAACTAATTAACACATATTAATTACTAACAATTAATTAACAATAAATACCAATAAATAAATACAATCTCTTTAATTAATTACATTTAATTATATCACACCCTATCCCCCTATAAACACACAACCCACTACACATAAATAAATCAAATCATTTAATCACTTAATAATTATTAATTACCAATTTATTATTAATTAACAATAACAAAAACTTAAATATATTAGCACATTAACTCTAATTATTTAATTAAATAATTAATATTATTTAATTACCAAATAATTATTAATTAACAATAACAAAAAAGTAAATATATTAGCACATTAACTCTAATTAATTTAATTTACTAATTAATATTATTTAATTACCAATAATTAATTAACAATAGCAACAAATTATATATATTAAAACATTACCTCTAATGTAATTAACTAATTAATATAAATTAATTACCAATTAATTATTAATTAAAAATATTTACAAATATATATTAATTAATTCATTATTATTAAATTACTTCCCACCCTATTCCCCTATAAACCCACAACCCGCTCTGATACTAAAACGCAAAATGTAAACAAAATTACTAATTTTCAAACATACATTACAAAACATATTTAACAAACATATAAACAACAAAATAAAATACATAACACTAAACAAAATGTCGATATTAGTAAATTTCGATATTACTAACATACATCCCTTAAAAAAACGATATTCTGTCTGTCGATATTTTGGACATCGATATTCTATACCATCGAAATTAAAACATCGATATTATTGTATATCAATATTTAAATTTCGATATTTTGTCTCACTGCCAGAGCACACAGCATTGTCTACAGAGAGAAAATGGAGATCTACATACAGTAATGCTACACGATCTGCAGCAACATGGCAGGCGCCCTTTCTGCCTTTAACCCCGTTGCAAACCGACCCAAGGGAATTTGGGGCCTGCTCCATGCTTACCTGTTAGCCACCGGGTCGGATATTCTGCTCTGAATTACATGTTCTTTGCCGATTTTACCTACATTTGTGTCACTCCTGTTCTAAATGGCACCCTCGTAGTTTTACAAGGCTCTTGTAGAGTTATTGCTTTAAGTGTAATGCTTATAATCACCTTCCTTCTTCTATACTGTCGTTGGAGTATGGTAGGAGCTTTGTCAACAACACCAAAATCCTTGCCTACTACGGTAATCTGCTAGATTCAGTGTAACTACCTGCCTACATGCTTTACTGCAGCCTAATAACAAAGCCTATTGCCTTTAACATATATGCTTTTCACAATAAGTAAGTCAGGCTTGCTTGCTCGGCAATAACATTTCTTTCTACACAAATTACACCTAAGAAATCTGGCATAACCGCTTCTAGTAAACCGATAAGGCTTTTAGGCTCCTTCTTCATTTGCTTGAAACTATAGCTAATACAGGCCTACGAAAGTGTCCATAAGATGACAACTGTCATACATGCACTTATAAAAGACAAATATGTACAGAATTGCAATTGGTAAAACAATATACAACACCACTCAATAGGGCCTAACAAGAGTCATCACAGTGAAATTATTCTGCTCCTATGGTTTTTTAGAGCAGGCTGTCAACACCAAAACCTTTGCCTTTGTGATGACATGTAACAAAATAGCTATTAATAGCCTGTAACATAGTGTTATAACAATTCACCATTAGAGGCCTATTGTCTTTAGCAAATGCTTTTCAAAATAAATAAGTCAGGCCAACTGGCTTTGTCATAACGTTTCATAATAAACAGATCAGACCTATTGTATCTTGAATAACTGTTCTCAGTGAACCAATCAGCCCTTGAGCTGTTATTGTTGGCCTGTCACGATAACCAACATAACCAAACACAGGCCTACTGTATTGAGTATAACCTTTTCCACAACGCAACCAATAGACATACAGTCAAAATATTACAGTTAGCAAAGCAAAATACTTCCTCCCCTAAGAGGACCCAGCAAGGATTCTCACAATGCAAATCTTCTCCCCACGGATTTTAAAGGGAGTAACCAATACCAAAAACCCTTGTCTACTACAGTAATCTATGAGATTGCACGTAACAAAATACCTATCTTTAGATTTAATACTGAGTAATAAAAATCCACCTGTAACTACTTGTTGACTTTAATGCTGATGACACACAAATTGTGGTGTCTATTACCAACAGCATGGAGGCATCCGCAACAAACTTTAAAAATTGCATGCAGGCAGTGGCCTCCTGGATGGTAGATAACTTCCTTAGACTCAATGGCGATAAAACAGAGGTCTTGGTCTTTGGGAGCCAACAATCTACATGGTCTCACATCTGGTGGCCTGAATTCCTCAGTTCATGTCCCTGCCCAGGTACCATAGCAAAAAACCTTGGTGTCATAGTTGACAGCTCCCTTCCTTTTGCCCCCCAGATCAATAGAACGGTTTCCACCTGTTTTGGAATCATTAGGGTCCTTAGGAAGATCTCTCAATTTCTTTCCTTTTCCTCCCGAAAGCAGGCAATTGTCGCCCTGGAGTTGTCCAGGTTGGAATACTGTAATGCCCTATATTTGTACATCAATAAGTGATCCATCCACAAACTGCAGCTTGTGCAGAACGCAGTGGCCAGGCTGGTGATATGTCTTTCTAAATTCCACCCAGTCTCTACATCCATTCGCATGCTGCACTGGCTTTCTCTAGGCCGGAGAATCTCATTTAAAGCCCTTTGCCTCGCTCACAAAACGTTTTATAACTTAGGCTTTGAAGGCATTAAAAGGCTTTTTCACAAGATGTTCCCACCAAGCAGTTAAGATTTACCGGTAAAAATTGGCTGATAGTTCCTAGGTTTAGGAGAGCCAGATGGGGGGGGGGGGAGAGCTTTCTCCGTTGCTGCCCCTAAGCTCTGGAATACTCTCCCCTATCAATCTCCGGGCAAGAGTCTCACTTTCTTTTCCGCAAGGCCTTGAAGACCTGGCTCTTTACCACCTAATTGCAGTGAGCCTTCTATGTACCTCAACTTCTGGCTGGATCCGCAGCGCCTTGATGCCTTTGGGCAAAGTTCACGCTTTATAAGACTAATATTCATTTATTCATTGACTTTAATTATGCTTCGCACAATAAATGCATTGGGCCTACTGCAAGAATTGCAATTTTTCATAACACAAAATCAGGCCTATAACCTTAACCATTGGGTTGTCACTCTAATTTCTGGTGTCCGAACAATATAAAATCCCTCGTAAGAGAGGTTAATAAGAATTATCATAGGGCACACCTTCTATTCCCATGGTTTGTTCAGGTGTGTCACCAACATCAAAAACCTTGCCTACTACAGTAGTCTGTGAGGTTCATTGTAACAGAATACATGCCTACAGCCTTTAGGACATTGAAATAACTATACATCCTTGACCCCTTAACTGCTGGGCCTCCCCCCAAGTGCTCAGCCCTTTTTTGGCTATTTGGGGTGGTTCGCTCTTAGGGCTCTTGGGTCGTGGGTTCTTAGTTGTGGAAAATATGCATCTATCACTGGCAATAAAACCACTAAAACACTACACGGCTCAGAATAGGTCTTAGAAAATTAGTGCAATGTTTAACCCTTGGTAGGCTGGCTACAAGCAGGCAGGTTTAACTTCAAAGACAGGTATGTAAAGCATTTTAAAACACCAATTCAGTAAAGAATTAAGCCACAACACAGAATTTATAACAATAGGAAATATTTTTACCTTTAAAATGACACCTCAAAGACAAAAAAATCCATGTAGGGAACTGGAGATATGAATTTTCAACCTGTTCCATGCGTCAGAGGCGCTGTAGCTGTCTGACGCAACAGTGTTCGTGTGCACAGTAGGGCGATCCCCAAGCAGGTATCCATCACTTGACCCTGAGGGAGGTGGGGGAGGTGCCCTTGGCAAGGACCTTTGCTCCCCCCAAAGATTTTAGGCATATTCATTCTTTAAATCTAAATTTAGGGGAGGCAAAATGGGCATGCCAATGTCCCCCCCCCAACAAACTTGACTGTCTTTCTGCCCCCCTGGGGAGCAGATGGCGATTATTACCCACGGTATGCCCCCCCCCCGGGAGGGCAGAAAGCCCACTAGACCCAGGGATTTCTTTTTTTTAAATAAGAGGGGTGGGGGCTGCCCACAATGGGCAATACCACCCCCCACCCAAATGTAATTGCAAACAGTCTTTCTCCCCTCGGGGGGACAGATGGGGCAATGGTCCCCAATCAGCCTCACCCAGGGGGGCAAAAAACACATTGGATGCCAGGAATATAAAAAAAGGTTACTTTAGGGGTGGGAGCTGCTCAAAATGAGCATACTAATGCCCCCACCCCAAACAAACTGGCCAGTCTTTCTGCCCCCTCTGGGGTGGGGGCTGTCCACAATAGGCAAGACCATGCTCCCACCTAAATTAACTTCCAAACAGTCTTTCTGCCCCATCAGTGGGCAGATGGGGGCACAAGCCCCGATATGCCCCCGGGGAGGGGGCAGAAAGCCCACTAGACACCAGGGATTATTTTGTTTCACTATGTAGGGGAGGGGGCTGCCCAAAATGGGCATGCCAATGCCCCTACCCCCCAAACACAAATGGGACTGTCTTTCCGTACCACATGGGAGGCGGATGGGGTTTATTACCCCCGATCTGCCCCCCCACCGGGGAGGGCAGCCAACCCACTAGACAATAATGATTTGTTTTTGTTTTTTTATAAAAGAGGAGTAGGAGTTGCCCACAATGGGCTTGGCCATTCCCCCACCCTACATAAATGGGGACCAAAGTCTTTTTGTCTCCCCTAGGGAGTAGGTGAGGCAATAGCGCTAGATATGTCCCCCCCTGCCCCCCCGGGGGAGGAGAAAGCCTACTAGGCTCCAGGAACTATTTGTTTTCTTAATGCAGGGCTGGGGGCTGCTCAGAATGGGCATGCCAATGCCTCCACCCCTAATAAAAATGGTCATAGTCTTCCTGCCCCCCCCCCGGGCATTTGGGAGCAATAGCCCCAGATCTGCTCCCCATGGGGACAGAAAGCCCACTAGGCACCAGTGACTATTTTTGTTTCTTAGTGTAGGGCTGGGGGCTGCGTAGAATTGTCATGCCAATACCAACTCCCATCCCCCAAATGGCCACAGTCTTTCTGCCTGGGCTTGGGAGGATATTAGGGCAATAGCCCCGATATGCACCCCCCAGGGGGAGAAAGCACACTAGGCACTGATCTTTTTTTCAATGTGACTAGCTGTTAGACCTGACATCATTGGCATGAGTCTCTCCTCCATTTTTTTTCTGTTTGCCTCCTCTGTTTACGATGTTTTTGCTGGTATAATGCTTTGGGCACTGTGCCACTGCTGATCAGTGCCACAGTGCAAGTGCTCCCTATGTGAAATTGCTGTATTGATTGAATTCCATGTTTGGCTATTTGGTTTACTGTCAGTCCCTAGTAGAGTGCACCAGGAGTGCCAGGGCTTGTAAATACAAATGCTGCTAGTGGGCCTGCAGCACGTGTTGTGCCACCCACAAGAGCGGCCTAGTAAAAGTATGTCTGAAGGTCTACCATTGCTAAACCACGTGCAGTCTGACTGTCACGAGGACTGCGCAAGTACACCTACTTGCCAGTCCCTAAACCTTCCCTTAACTTCATGTTAGTCACCCCTATGGTAGGCCCAAGGGCAGGGTGCATTGTAAGCATAAGGTAGGACAAGCCTGACAAGGTTGGCATGTCCTAATAGTGAATTACAGCCATATTCGTTCTTCACTATTGTAAGGTAACCTGCTCTCCATCAGTTAGAATGGGCTGCCAGGATTATTAATGCTATAATCCTAGCGGGCTCGGGGAGCATGGTGCAATGTCGAGTTTGGTATCCCTGAACTCAGGGTTTAATAACGCATCCGTTTGGGTGGATGGTTTTTAGACTCTGTGTTTGAAAATAGCACTTTTAGAAAGTAACTATTTTCTTGTCTAACTGTCTACCGGTCTCTGCTGGTTCTGGTGTGTGTGTGACAGGAGCTGGGTGGCTCCAGAGGTCTGAATGAGTCAGTGTGGGATGAGTGGGGCATTTGCATTGAGAGTAGGGGAAGAGTAGCTCCTGATAGCCTGCCCTGCCTGATACAATGCTGGCTCCGCCCCCCTGCCAGGCGACTGATGACTCTGTGCCTGCCAGGGACTTTCCTGGCCCCATCTCCTGCCGGGCAGCTGATGGCCCTGCCCCTGCCAGTGACAATGCTGGCTCCGCTCCTGCTGGGCGGCTGAGGACTCTGCCCTGCACAGTGAATAGGCCAGGTGCCTAGGCCTGGCAACACCCACAACAAACCCAAGATGGGGGGAAATTCCCCTGCATGGACAAAGGGATCAAAGCCAAATAGGGGTATAAGAGAAGGACCCCTGAACCAAGAATTTAGATCACTTCTGACAAGGAAACCTGAACCAAGGACAAGAAGCCTGCTGATCCAAGGACTGTCTACCCCTTCTGCCAGAGTGCTGTTTGTTGGGGGAATCCTGCAGTTGCTTCTTTATTTTTGCCAAGGAACCAGGAGAGAGGAACTGAGTGTGTACTCTCAAACTTGCTAAGAAAATCTCCAAGGGCTGGAAGAAGTGCCAGCCTCCTGTTGAAGTCACAGGGTCAAAGGACTTCATTTATTTGCTAAAAGTGCTTGTTGCTGGAACCTGAAATCCAGCACCTCTGAAGAATCCAGCAATCTCGACGCCGATGGACGTCGCCGAATCCAGCTCGACATCGTGAGTAACGGCTCCAGTGTCCCGCACCTTCGACGCCGGCCGCCGGGCCCGATCGACGCCAGTAGCGACGCCAGTGAGTAGCGAGTTCGGCTCCAGCTCCAAGTGACCCTGTGTCGACGCCGCCCCTGATCGCATCGACCCCGAGCCCTCTCGACGCCGTAAGCGCTGCTCACTCTTGCAACATCGACGACGACGCCGTATCCTGCTTCATCCCGTGAGCGCTGCTCCCGCCTGACTTCGGTCGACGCCGCTGCAGATCGCCCTGACTCCGAGGCCCGATCGACGCCGAAGACGCGACGCCGGACATCTCGACGCCGCTGATCATCGAGTGCTTCACTTTTCCACGGTACTGTGTTGTTGGGGTCTGTGCGACTCTGGGCTCGACGTAGCGCTCCTCGCGGTCGACGCCGAACCTTTGGATTAACTTTGCCTCGACGTCGTGTGACTCCCGTGTGGGTTACATTGTTGCCAAGAACTGTGTTTTAGAGAAGAGGAGTTGCTTTTGATACTAAAGACGTTTGTGCTAAGAAGAAACCGTACTTGAACTACTATTTTTCCTTCCAAGAGTATTTATTAAGATTGTGGTATATTTTTGTCGTTATTTGGTCTTGTGCTAAGCCTTATATAAAAATACTTATTTTTATAATACTACTGTGTCGTGTCCATTTGTAGTGTATTCACTTTATTACTGTATGTGGTCATAAATGCTTAACGCACTGCCTCTGAGATAAGCCTGTCTGCTTTGCCAAGCTACCAAGGGGGTGAGCAGGGGTTATCTAAGTGTGTGATCCCCTTGCCCTGACTAGAAAAGGTGTGTCCCTATTTGTCAGAAGTGTATACCTCTGCCAACTAGAGACAGCCGCTTCTAACATTGGTGGGTCAGCGGTGAGGATTTGAACTTTGCATTTATGACCCATGTGCAGTGATTAGTGTGCGCTACATAGTGAAAGCAGACCATAGCGCAGCCACAATCTGTTTTGGTTGGATATCCTATTTTTGTTCTCCGCTTTCCTGGAGCTTGATTTTTTAAACTGCCAGTTTTGACCATGAGTGATGCCGGAGTCACTACCCCTGTTGTTGTGGAGGAGTTTGATAGGAGTAAGATAAAGGATTACAAGTTACAGGATCTGAAATCCTTTTGCAAGCAATTTAAAGTTCCTACCACAGGCTGCAAAAACAAACGAGAATTTCTCAAAGCATTGCAGGCCTGGTTAGAGGCCAGAGATCCCTCTGATCCGGTGGTGGTACCGACAGGGGAAGGGGAGGAGGAAGTGCCAGTGAATGGGCCCACATCTCCTCCCGGCAGCAGTGTTTCCTCCAAAGGTCTTTCTCCTGAAGAAAGAGAAGAAAGGGCGAAGGAGCGAGCATACAACATGGAAATGGCAATACTTAAGATAAATGGGCAGTTGGAGTTAGAGAATGCAAGAGGCAGGAGAGAAGCTGATTTGGAGATCAAAAGGTTAGAGTTTGAAAGAGAGAAGTTAGCTTTGGAGCGTGATACCAGGTTGAGGGAGTTGGAGCTCAAAGCTAAAGAGTTAGAATTGAATCCCTCTGGTGGCAGCATCCCATCTGTGCCTGCAGAAAGTAGGTTTTATTTTCCCAAAGATGTGATCAAAGATTTTCAGAAGAATGAGGATATTGGTCAATGGTTTAAAGCATATGAGTTAGCATTGTTGGCCCACCGGGTCCCTGAGAAGGATTGGGGAGCGGGGTTGTGGGGTCGCTTTGTGAATGAGGGAAGAGATACCCTGTTAGACATGCCTGTTGAGGATAGGATGTCTTATACTCATATGAAAGATGCTTTAATGTTAAGGTATGGCCTAACCCCAGAAAAGTACAGACAGGCCTTTAGAGAATGTAAGAAGTTGCCTGGTACCACGTGGGTGGAATATGTGTCATATTTTTGCAGAGCCATGGATGGTTGGGTAAAGGGCAGCAAAGTGGAAAGTTATGATGCTCTTTATGATTTGTTTGCTTGGGAGCACTTGTCTAATAACTGTTTTCCAGAGCTGCGCCAGCACCTTATTGATAGCAAGATATCTAACCCTAGAAAACCTGCTGAAGAGGCGGACCGCTGGGTCAGTACCAGGGTCCACAAGGGTCCAGTGGGAGACTCAGCCAAAGGTGGGCAGGGTCCCCAGCAGAAGAGTGGGGGGGACAAGGGTAAACAGAGGGAGTTCCAGAAAGGGCCCCAAAGTAATCCCCAAGGGAACCAAGGGAAGGGTTCCCAGCCTCCCCCTGTGAAGAAATCAGAGGCCCCGCCAGGTAAACCTGGTCATAGGGGCCCAATGACCTGCTTCGCTTGTAAGCAGGTGGGACACCGTTTTTATGATCCTCAGTGTCCCTTGAAGAACTCTAGTGCACCACCCAGTGCAACACCCCGTCAGTTGGCGAGTGTAGCCCTGGGAGGGGAGGAGATGGTTGCCCATGGTGGGGAGGGTCCCGCAGAGATGTCCCTGGTCTCTTTAGGAGACATGGAAATGGTCCCTCCACCCCCTCTGCCTAGTAACACTAAGAAATATAGGCAGTGGGTGACCATTAATGGCCATAGAGTGGAAGCTCTCAGAGACACCGGAGCGAGTGTGACAGCTGTCAAGTGTCACTTGGTGTCCAAAGAGCAGGTTGTTCCCCACGCATTCTACCCTGTGATAGCTGCTGACAACTCCCAGAGAGAGTGTGAGGTAGCTCAAGTTTCCTTTGAATGGGGGGAGTTTCAGGTACTCTTCAAGTTGCTGTAAGGCCCGCCATGCCTGTTGATTGTCACCTGGGCAATGATTTGGAAGACTCCCCTTGGGCTAAGGTGGAGAGGGAGACACATTTGAAAATGTTGGGTGTGCCAGAGTGGGTGTGTGCAACCACTCGATCCATGACAGCAAGTAAGGGTGTTGATGGGGTTCTGGAGCCTGAAAGTATGGCCCAGGACCCCGCTGTGAAGAGAAGAGGCAGGGGGCGCGGGAAACCGTCCCCCGTAGTTCCCGTGGTCCAGGATGAGGCAGACTTTGAGGGGTATGCCCTGGAACCCACAGGTGAACAAGTTGCTGAACTGGGAGACCTGCCCGAGCTGACCCACTGGCAGCAGGATGGTGGTCCCTCCAGGGAAGAATTTTGTGCAGAACAGAAAGTGTGCCCTTCTCTTGTGGGTATGAGGCAGCAGGCCTCAGCCCAAACCTCAGGTGATCAGTCAGGGTCACATTTTGTTTACTGGGAGAACGACCTCCTGTATAGCGAGCCTAAGGCTGCTGAGCCTGGGTCAGCCCGTGTGCTGGTGGTACCCCAGCGCTTCAGAGCCTTCCTACTGGGTTTGGCTCATGACGTTCCTTTAGCTGGACATCTGGGGCAGGACAAGACCTATGACAGGCTTGTCACCCATTTTTATTGGCCTCAGATGAGAAGGGATATAGATATCCATTGCAAGACCTGTCAAACTTGCCAGGCAAGTGGGAAAAGCGGACGGAAGCAGAAGGCTCCCCTCCAACCTTTTCCCGTGGTCAGTACCCCCTTTGACCGGGTGGGGATTGACATTGTTGGGCCCCTGGACCCCAAGACAGCCCTGGGCAACAGGTTCATCCTGGTCTTGGTGGACCATGCCACACTGTACCCGGAAGCCATCCCTCTCAGAACAGTGACGGCCCCCGTGGTGGGACGGGCACTGATGGGTGTTTTTTCCCGAATGGGGTTCCCCAGAGAGGTGGTGTCAGACCGGGGCACCAACTTCATTTCCAACTATATGAAGTCTCTGTGGAAGGAGTGTGGGGTAACCTACAAGTTCACCACTCCTTACCACCCTCAAGGTAATGGGTTGGTTGAAAGATTCAACCGTACCCTTAAAGGCATGATTATGGGTCTTGAAGAACCAATGAGGCGTAAATGGGACGTCCTCTTGCCATGCCTGTTGTTTGCTTACCGTGAGGTGCCACAGAAGTCTCTAGGAGTCAGCCCCTTTGAGCTTTTGTATGGACACCCGGTAAGAGGACCTTTGAGTCTGGTCAAAGAAGGCTGGGAGCAATCTCCCAGGAAACCTCCCCAGGATGTATACAGTTACATGCTGGCCTTTAGGAACCAGACTAGGCGCTTCAGAGATCTTGCTCAGGCACATCCTGAGGCCAGCCAGGAAGAGATGAAGCGGTGGTACGACCAGAAGGCCACTCTGATAGAGCTTCAGCCTGGACAGAAAGTTTGGGTCATGTCCCCTGTGGAACCTTGTGCGCTCAAGGACAGGTGGACTGGACCATTTAAGGTTGTGGAGAAAAAGAGCGATGTCACCTACATGGTGGACTTGAAGTCTCCCAGGAACCCCTTGCGGGTCCTGCATGTCAACCGTTTGAAGCCCCACTTAGAAAGGTCCGAAGTGGGCATGCTCCTAGCTACAGATGCTGGAATGGAGGAGGAGAGTGAGCCTCTTCCTGACCTCCTGTATGCCAAAGAGCAAGATGGGTCAGTGGATGGTGTTGTCCTCTCTGACACACTGACCCCTGAACAGCAGCAGGATTGTCGCCAACTGTTGGGACAATTCCCTGATCTGTTTTCCTTGATTCCTGGTGTCACTCAGTGGTGTGTCCATGATGTGGACGCCGGGGACAGCACTCCTGTGAAGCACAAGGCTTACAGAGTGACTGACAAGGTCAGAGCATACATTAAGGAGGAGGTCTCCAAAATGTTTGCCTTAGGGGTGGTTGAGTCCTCTAGCAGTCCTTGGGCCAGCCCAGTGGTCTTGGTCCCAAAGGCTGCAGCGCCTGGTGCTTCACCGGAACTTCGGTTCTGTGTGGATTACCGGGGACTCAATTCAGTCACCAAGACTGACGCGCACCCCATCCCCAGAGCTGATGAGCTCATAGATCGGTTAGGGGCTGCCCGGTACCTTAGTACATTTGATCTAACGTCGGGGTACTGGCAGATCGCCTTGACTGATGGGGCAAAAGAGAGGTCAGCATTCTCCACACCAGATGGGCACTACCAGTTCCGGGTTATGCCCTTTGGGATGAAGAATGCCCCTACCACCTTCCAGAGGTTGGTCAACCAGGTCTTGGCTGGACTGGAGGATTTCAGTGCCGCCTACCTGGACGACACCGCAGTGTTCAGCGCCAGCTGGGAGGAACACTTGCGCCACCTCCAGGAAGTGTTGTTGGCCCTGCGCAGAGCAGGCCTCACAATCAAAGCCAGTAAGTGCCAGATTGGGCAGGGTTCAGTGGTGTACTTGGGGCACCAAGTAGGGAGCGGCAAGGTGGCCCCCCTGCAACCCAAGATTGATACCATCCTGGCGTGGGCACCGCCCAAAACCCAGACTCAGGTGAGAGCCTTCTTGGGTCTCACGGGTTATTACAGGAGGTTCGTCAAGGATTATGGTAACATTGTGCACCCCTTGACTTCGCTGACTTCCAGGAAGCAGCCACGACTTATGATCTGGACTGACGCCTGTCAGACGGCCTTTGACACCCTGAAAACTGCAATGTGCACAGCACCCATACTCCAGGCACCCGACTTTTCTAAAGAATTTGTTGTCCAGACGGACGCTTCAGAGCATGGCGTGGGGGCTGTTCTAGCTCAGGTGAATGAAGAGGGCCGAGACTTACCTGTAGCCTTCATCAGCAGGAGGTTACTTCCCAGGGAACAGAGGTGGAGTGCGATAGAAAGAGAAGCATTTGCTGTGGTCTGGGCGCTGAAGAAGCTAAGACCCTACCTGTTTGGGACTCACTTCCGGGTTCAGACAGACCACAGGCCCCTCAGATGGTTGATGCAGATGAGGGGTGAGAATCCAAAGCTGTTGAGGTGGTCCATTTCCCTACAGGGGATGGACTTCACGGTGGAACACCGCCCTGGCACAGATCACGCCAATGCTGATGGTCTGTCCAGATTTTTCCACCTTAGTGATGAGGACTCCCTAGGGTAAGGGTAGTTCTCCCCACATTTCAGCTGGAGGGGACACGTGTTAGACCTGACATCATTGGCATGAGTCTCTCCTCCATTTTTTTCTGTTTGCCTCCTCTGTTTACGATGTTTTTGCTGGTATAATGCTTTGGGCACTGTGCCACTGCTGATCAGTGCCACAGTGCAAGTGCTCCCTATGTGAAATTGCTGTATTGATTGAATTCCATGTTTGGCTATTTGGTTTACTGTCAGTCCCTAGTAGAGTGCACCAGGAGTGCCAGGGCTTGTAAATACAAATGCTGCTAGTGGGCCTGCAGCACGTGTTGTGCCACCCACAAGAGCGGCCTAGTAAAAGTATGTCTGAAGGTCTACCATTGCTAGACCACGTGCAGTCTGACTGTCACGAGGACTGCGCAAGTACACCTACTTGCCAGTCCCTAAACCTTCCCTTAACTTCATGTTAGTCACCCCTATGGTAGGCCCAAGGGCAGGGTGCATTGTAAGCATAAGGTAGGACAAGCCTGACAAGGTTGGCATGTCCTAATAGTGAATTACAGCCATATTCGTTCTTCACTATTGTAAGGTAACCTGCTCTCCATCAGTTAGAATGGGCTGCCAGGATTATTAATGCTATAATCCTGGGGGGCGCTAGAGGGCGCCGGACAAGATGGCCGCACTTACGTGAGGCTCCGTCTAGACCAACAAAAATTCGCTCATTAATCCTTCAGAATCGCTAACCTGTGCCCTGTACCTGGACTGAGAGGACCCCGCTGGTGTCCAGGGCTCGCTGGAATCTTCTGTACCTGTCATCCGAAGCTGCGCTCGGCGCTCCTGGACCGGAGCCGCGCTGAGCCGGGCACTTGCTGGCGGAGACGCCGCGCTCTGCGGGGGAGCCCGCCCGCTGCTGGAGGAGCTGGCCGGGGCTGGGACATTGGCTGATCCCGGCGAGAGCGGGCCTGCGGAGGTGAGCTCTGGGTCCTGCGAGGGTCTCACGACGGCGAAGTCTGTTGGCGGAGTGACCCTGAGGCGGAGGCGGAGCGGAGGACGGCCCGGACTCGGCCCTGCTGGTATCGGTGAGTGGGGCGGGGCGCTACGCAAGCCCGGGGCTGCGGAGGTGGCGCCGGGCCTGACTGGGCCCCGCCACGCGATCTGAGGCTGGTGGGGGCAGGGCGAGGGGATCCACAGCGAGAAGGAGCGGAGCGGAGGCACTCTGCCTCTTGAGCGGGCAATCGTCTGGGGATGTGTTGCTGCGTGACCCTGGACACTAGAGAGCTGCTGCGGTAATTGCTGCTCCTGGATGCCCGGTGGCTCGCGGGGCGCCCGCCATTTTACAGTACCTGCTCCCTGGGTGCGGTAAGCATTGACATTGGACCGGCGCTATGTATGCCAAGTACCACTGACCCGCATGGGAGAGCTGGCGAGAGGGGGACACGAGACTCCTGACCCTGGTGTTGTGCAAGTGTGATAATTATCGAGTACAGAATTACAGGCTGCAGGAGGGCTATAGAAACTTTGGAGGTCGCCCTGGGGAGGTCGATTCTTTCCCGCCGAACGCAGAAGACCTACTGGCATTGAGATAAAGAGCGCTGTAGGTGGTTGGGGCTGGTGTAGGCCCACTGGTATAGGCACTAGGGCATCCCTGCAAACAACACCTGGTATACCTACCATTTACATCTGCACCTTTGCCTGGGTTGTCCTGTATATCGCCATGGGCAGAACGGAGAGGAACCAACCTAAGATCACCTTTGAAGCCAAAAAAACTGCGCCCATATCTTCCCAGACATCCGCTGACGCAGACCAGGGGGGGGCTGCAGGGGGTGCCCCGAATTTGGAATCCACATTGGTAGCCATGCAAAAGACCCTACAATCGATTGAAGGCACAATGGAATCAGTAAATCACCGCCTCGACCAAATGGCAACACAATTTGACCGCCAAAACGAGCGGATGGGGGAAGTGGAACAGAGAGTCTCTGCCACGGAGGACGGTCTAGCCACAGTCTCATCTAAAGTGTTTAATATGGAAAGGGTATTGGCGGTCATACAAGCGAAGAACGAGGAGTTGGAAGGGAGGTCCAGAAGGAACAACGTCAGAGTCACGGGCCTGCCGGAATCAACGAATGTGGGGCGCATGGAGGACTACATGGAAAGTATGCTCATTGACTTATTCGGGGCTGACCACCTGTCCCGTGTCTTTATAGTGGAACGCGCCCACCGATCCCTAGCCAAACGCCCACCGCCTGGGGCGACGCCGCGTCCAATAGTGGCCAGAATCCTGAACTATAGGGACCGGGATACTATTCTACGTCTTGCAAGGGAAAAGGGCTCCATTGAATATCAGGGTAACAAAATTGAGTTCTATCCGGACTTCACCATGGCGGTACAGACAGCTCGTAAAGAATTTGCCACGGTCAAGCAGGTGCTGAGAGCTGAGAACGTAGCATACGCCATGTTATATCCCGCACGTCTCCGGATTGGGCCTCCTGCGGACAATAAGATTTTTTCTACCCCTAAGGCGGCTATGGACTACGCCAAAAAACTGAAAAAACGGGCTAAAGAGCTGAACGGCCGTCGGGATGATGAAGAGGAGAGGCAGGATGAGGTCGCTTGACCTGATGGATGCTACTGACTGCGACAGGGGTGCCGTCACTGATCGCTGCGCTATGTTACTTCCATTGTTTTGCCTTTGGTTGATGTTGCCTGATTGTGAGGTCCACTGGCCCCTGTCATGCCTCAGACTCATACCATGTATGCTTTGGCGGGAGGGAAAAGATGGCAGGTGGGGACGTATTGTCTGCGGCTGCATTGATATTTGCTGAATTACTCCTCCCGTTGGCACAGCGGAAGGCAGGGCGGGGGGTGGTGGGGCATGGAGGAAAATGTGCCAGGGCTGCATTACTCGTTGGTGACACGCTCAGTTAGTCATGCGCTGTCTCATCGGGCACGATAACGTCAGGGGCACCACTGGCACTGTGCTGCTGTTTGATAGTTAAATACTGGCTGGCAAGGTCATGGGATCAGGGATGCAGGGGCGAGGATGTTGTTCTTGAGTTTGGTCTACACTCTCGTCATTCCTGGCGAGAGTTGTGTGCCGCTACGCCCCCCGATATGGGAGATCCCCACACACTAATGTTGTTGATACTGTTGGGGTTTGGGACAGGGGGGACAATGGGATTGCTTTGGCATATTGGGCACGCTGAAGTGGGTGGAGGGGTGGGGGTTGAATTTCTGGGGGATGTTGGGGTACTGTTCGTTTACCTGGTCAGGGAAGTGAGACCTATGTTACTCTTTAACTGCGCTTGGAATGTCTGGTACTGGAGCGGTCTTCGAGGTGGAGGGTCTACTGTCTCTTATGTGATGTTGGTGGCTGTGGATGGCCCTCTGAGATGGAAGCCGGGGAAAGACTATTGCATTGAGGGTGGATTGCGGGATTGGTGTTATGGAGGGGGGGGGTAAGATTAAATGCATTACTTGGAATGTGCGGGGACTCAATAGGCCACAAAAGACTAGACAAATGTTTGCCTTTTTGAATAGACATGGCGTACAGGTGGCATTCCTTCAGGAAACGCACCTTCAGGGTAAGGCGGCCGAAAAGGTGGGCAAACAATGGGCGGGGGTGAAACTGGCTACGAAATATTCTTCCTATGCAAGAGGGGTGATGATCCTGATTAAGAGAAATGTTCCATTTGAAATTGTGTATGAAGACATTGACTTGAATGGTAGATACATCTTAGTGCAGGGCAAATTATGTGGCACACTGATAACTTTGCTCAATGTTTATGGACCAAATGTGGATGACCCTGAATTTTATGTAACTCTCTGGAACAAGCTATATTCACTTGCACCTTCGGCTATCATATGTGGGGGAGATTGGAACATCACTCTAGATTCAGACCTAGATAGGAAACAAGACAGAGCTTCTGCACGTAGGAAGGCAGTGGATGCGGTGTGCGAGGGCATGGATGGGTTGCGACTGCTGGATGTATGGAGACTACGTAACCCGACTAAGCGGGAGGGCACCTGCTACACCTCAGCACATGATACCTGGTCGCGATTGGACTACTGGCTAACGACACGAGATGTCAGTGGATGGGTGGTGGGCGTTGACCATTTACCTCGTACTATCTCTGATCATGCTCCCGTCACACTGGTGCTGCAGCTCACATCTCATGTCCCCACTCCTTTCACCTGGCGACTTTCCTCTGGGGTACTGACGGATCAGGTGTTGTCTGTGAAACTAAGGCAGATTATTGAGGAATTTTTTACTAACAACGTGGGATCTGTTGATAAAATGGCTACGGTCTGGGAGGCCTTCAAGGTGACGGTGAGGGGTGCGTGCATTGGGCTGAGGTCAGGGGTGCTCACGTCCGTTAGGGGCTCCATGACCAGGTTGGAAAGAGAATTACTGATTCTGGAGCGGCAACTAGAGGAGGGAGTGAATGGCACGGTTCTAGCAGACATTCGAACGAAAGTGGACGAATATAACGATCTGGCGGAGCAGGAGGTAAAATTCCTCTCCAAGAAAGCCACAGCTAGGTACTATGGCGAAGGGGGCAGACCAGGCAAAGGCCTGGCGGATAGAATCAGGGAGCCATGGGCACGACACTGCACAGTGCAAGAAATTATGGATCAGGGAAAGGTAGTTACTGACACAGAGGGTATACTGGCCTGCTTCTCCAAACATTATGAGCAACTCTATGCACATAGGGATACAGCAGATGAGGAGGAAGTGAATAGATATCTGGAAGATGTAGCCCTGGTGTGGCTATCTAGGGGGCAGCAGGACTTCCTTATGCTTCACGTAACTGAGGCCGAATTCAGAGATGCAATAGCGGCCCTCCCTAGTGGTAAGGCGGCTGGTACGGACGGCTTACCCTCCGAGTTCTATAAAACATATGCGGATTTACTGATCCCGCAGCTGGCACAGGTGTTGGAGGAAGCGTTTGACTGCGGACAATTGCCGCCAACCATGAGGGAGGCACTGCTGGTGGCACTGCCTAAACCCGGGAAACCACCTGACAAGTGTGACTCATATCGCCCCCTTTCACTTATGAACACTGATGTGAAGATAATTGCAAAAATCCTGGCCACGCGGTTACGGTTACTGCTGCCTGTCATGGTCTTACCGGACCAGTCAGGTTTCATCCCACTCAGATCCACTACACATAATTTAAGGACACTCTTTGCTGTACTGCACCTGCTTAAACCTGAACTGCCTGCAGCTGCGGTCATGCTGGACGCAGCTAAGGCCTTCGATTCGGTGGCATGGAAATACATGATGGCTGTCCTGCACCGGATGGGGGTACCGTTCTTTTTCACGTCACTCGTTGCCCTATTATACACTGCACCCACGGCAAGAGTCAGGGTCAACGGCCGCGTCTCTTCCTCGTTCCCGATACAGAGAGGAACGAGACAGGGGTGTCCTCTGTCTCCATTACTGTTTGCCATTATGATGGAACCCCTAGCCTGTATTTTGCGTCAACGATATGCTGAAGCCGCATTGAAATTCCCACTTCGTGCTCTGGCGGTATCAATGTACGCGGATGACATGGTACTGTATGTTAGAGATCCGGCGCTCCACCTGGAGAACATCCTACGCGAATTCATTAAGTTTGGTCGACACTCTGGTCTCACCATAAATTGGGACAAATCTGTGATCGTGCCGCTCACGGAGGCGACCCGCCAGACCCAGCTGGAGTTCCCCCTGGAGTGGGCAACAGAGTCAGTTCGGTATCTGGGGGTCTGGGTACACAGGGACTGCCAGGAGATTATCCGAGCCAACTATGGTGTTGCGGTATCGAAACTAGAAGATCAAGTGGCGCGCTGGACTCGACTCCCGTTGACTCTAGCGGACCGAATATCCCTAATTAAAATGGTGGTGTTGCCAAAATTTCTCTACCTTTTCATTAATATCCCTATCCCGTTGAAGTCGCATTTCTTTGCAAGAATCAGATCGCTCCTAATAACTCTCACATGGGCTGGCAAGAAACCAAGAGTGTCCTGGGAGGTGTTGACCAAGCCGTATGCACTGGGAGGGTTCGCCCTGCCGGACATGAGGCTGTACTATCTCTGCACACAGGCGCATTTTGCGAGTTATTGGTTGAATGCTCCACCATACACCCCACACGTGGCGCTAGAGGCGAGTGCGGTTCTGCCATATCCGCTGAGGGCCATGGTAGTTAATGAACACTCGGTTTTTGAGAAGGGAGAGATAGACACAGTGCGGATTACAGCGACGGCTTGGGAACAACTTGGTCGTAGAGCGGCCCGCCTGCCGTTATATGCACCGGCTATGCCGCTACTTTACCACTCTGATATTTCAGTAACTGGAGAGATCGGAGGGTTGCAAGTCCTGAGGGAGGCCGGATTGCAATCCATGGGGGACCTTTTTCCCGGGGCGTCGTTTCTCTCTTTGCAGGCCATGACGGCTGGATCGGCTAATACATGCATGCCTACTTTTATTTATGCCCGGCTGCGGGCTGCGATAAAGGATTTGTACCCAACATACCCAGAGGAGCCCCCAACACTCGGTGCATTGCAGTTACTTTACACAGCGAAGGACAGGGCTAAATTAGTCTCTAAACTATACAAGGCTGCACAGGAGGATGAGGGTGGGGGGGCGGACCTGGCAAGAGCACGATGGGATAGAAGTCTTCCTGACCCGCTTACTGATGACGAATGGCATGAGTGTTGCAGCATGACGGGAGGATATGTGATAAATGGAAACTTCCGGCTCTTACATTATAAATTTTTGCATCAGTGGTACTACACACCGGTTCAACTGGTCAGGTATGGGCTTCGCACTACTGCGTGCTGTGTGAGATGCGGTGCGGATGATGCTGATTTTATACATCTTGCCTGGGGCTGCCCGCGTGTGTATGACTTTTGGAAGGCGGTAACAGAGTGTCTGACGGTTATGACCTCGGTTGAGGTTCCACTTGATGTGCGGTTCTGCCTGTTGGGTATAGCCTCTGGGGTGGCAGCACAATCACGACGTCTAGTGGTACTGGCACTCCAATTAGCCAAGAGGAGAGTCGCTATGGGATGGGGGGGTAGGAGGGCACCAGACATGCAACTATGGCTGAAGGATATGGCACACTGCAGAGACCAACTGACCTGTTATTATGAGGATTTGCCGGAGAGATCTCGCCCGAGAGACATATGGGCTCCATTTACGCTGTATGTCTTGTCTCTAGAAGATTCAGATAGCGAAAGGAATACGATTGCTGATATACCGGAACATGATACTGTATCGGATTGACTGTTGTTTGAAAGCGGTGAAGGTGGCTGCGTGGTGCAATGTGCTCGTGCTGTTGTGCTTCATGAGTGATAAACATTTGATGGGATAGATTGAGCAGGCCGGACTGCATTATTCTGCCCAGCTGCGATCCGAATATACGCTGTAAGATCGGCGATACGTCACCTAAGATGGCCGTGCACCCTAGGCCGGTTCCTGCGACAACTGAACCTTGAGAGTGGTATATGTCCAATAGTTAGGCTCACTTAGACCAGGGGTGGGAGGGGTGGGAGGGTGTTGGGCTTGTTAGTCGGTTGACTTCGTTCTGCACAATCAGAAAATGAGACCGAGATCACATGAGGGCTATACGGCTGACATCATCGTATGCTCTGACCACTGCAATTTGAACATATATGGTGCCTACAGGAGCTCAGTCTGGGACTGCATTTGTACCAAAGATGTGTATTACTGAGATCTAATGTGAATGTAAGTTGCACTGATTGCGGCCGGCCCTGCCAGGGGGTTGTAGGCACTCCGCTGTGTTTTATTCAACATGTGCAATAAAGGTCTACCAAAAAAAAAAAAAAAAAAAAAAAAAAAAAAAAAAAAAAATGCTATAATCCTAGCGGGCTCGGGGAGCATGGTGCAATGTTGAGTTTGGTATCCCTGAACTCAGGGTTTAATAACGCATCTGTTTGGGTGGATGGTTTTTAGACTCTGTGTTGGAAAATAGCACTTTTAGAAAGTAGCTATTTTCTTGTCTAACTGTCTACCGGTCTCTGCTGGTTCTGGTGTGCGTGTGACAGGAGCTGGGTGGCTCCAGGGGTCTGAATGAGTCAGTGTGGGATGAGTGGGGCATTTGCATTGAGAGTAGGGGAAGAGTAGCTCCTGATAGCCTGCCCTGCCTGATACAATGCTGGCTCCGCCCCCCTGCCAGGCGACTGATGACTCTGTGCCTGCCAGGGACTTTCCTGGCCCCACCTCCTGCCGGGCAGCTGATGGCCCTGCCCCTGCCAGTGACAATGCTGGCTCCGCTCCTGCTGGGCGGCTGAGGACTCTGCCCTGCACAGTGAATAGGCCAGGTGCCTAGGCCTGGCAACACCCACAACAAACCCAAGATGGGGGGAAATTCCCCTGCATGGACAAAGGGATCAAAGCCAAAAAGGGGTATAAGAGAAGGACCCCTGAACCAAGAATTTAGATCACTTCTGACAAGGAAACCTGAACCAAGGACAAGAAGCCTGCTGATCCAAGGACTGTCTACCCCTTCTGCCAGAGTGCTGTTTGTTGGGGGAATCCTGCAGTTGCTTCTTTATTTTTGCCAAGGAACCAGGAGAGAGGAACTGAGTGTGTACTCTCAAACTTGCTAAGAAAATCTCCAAGGGCTGGAAGAAGTGCCAGCCTCCTGTTGAAGTCACAGGGTCAAAGGACTTCATTTATTTGCTAAAAGTGCTTGTTGCTGGAACCTGAAATCCAGCACCTCTGAAGAATCCAGCAATCTCGACGCCGACGGATGTCGCCGAATCCAGCTCGACATCGTGAGTAACGGCTCCAGTGTCCCGCACCTTCGACGCCGGCCGCCGGGCCCGATCGACGCCAGTAGCGACGCCAGTGAGTAGCGAGTTCGGCTCCAGCTCCAAGTGACCCTGTGTCGACGCCGCCGCTGATCGCATCGACCCCGAGCCCTCTCGACGCCGTGAGCGCTGCTCACTCTTGCAACATCGACATCGACGACGACGCCGTATCCTGCTTCATCCCGTGAGCGCTGCTCCCGCCTGACTTCGGTCGACGCCGCTGCAGATCGCCCCGACTCCGAGGCCCGATCGACGCCGAAGACGCGACGCCGGACATCTCGACGCCGCTGATCATCGAGTGCTTCACTTTTCCAAGGTACTGTGTTGTTGGGGTCTGTGCGACTCCGGGCTCGACGTAGCGCTCCTCGCGGTCGACGCCGAACCTTTGGATTAACTTTGCCTCGACGTCGTGTGACTCCCGTGTGGGTTACATTGTTGCCAAGAACTGTATTTTAGAGAAGAAGAGTTGCTTTTGATACTAAAGACTTTTGTGCTAAGAAGAAACCGTACTTGAACTACTATTTTTCCTTCCAAGAGTATTTATTAAGATTGTGGTATATTTTTGTCGTTATTTGGTCTTGTGCTAAGCCTTATATAAAAATACTTATTTTTATAATACTACTGTGTCGTGTCCATTTGTAGTGTATTCACATTATTACTGTATGTGGTCATAAATGCTTAACGCACTGCCTCTGAGATAAGCCTGTCTGCTTTGCCAAGCTACCAAGGGGGTGAGCAGGGGTTATCTAAGTGTGTGATCCCCTTGCCCTGACTAGAAAAGGTGTGTCCCTGTTTGTCAGAAGTGTATACCTCTGCCAACTAGAGACAGCCGCTTCTAACACTAGCTGTGAATTTTAAGCCCTAGCTCAGCAGGCACCTAGGATAACTTAGCAAACCTCCACATTTTTGAAAGCTAGACACACAGGGGAATCCAGGATGGGGTGACTTGTATGGCTCTCACCAGGTTCTGTTATCCCAGAATGTCTTGCAAACCTCAAACTTTGTAAAAAGAAACAATACATTATCCTCACATTACTGTAATGTAAAGTTCTGAAATCTGCAGGGAGCCACATACTTCCAGCCTCCTAGCATTCCCCCAACTCTCCCAATAAAACTAGTACCTCACTTGTGTGGGTAGGCCTAGTGGCCATGACAGGAAACGGCCCTCAATGAAACATGAACAATCACATTATTTTTACATTTATGTGTGGGATCCCTATGCTGGCACAAATGTCCTACCATCCAGCGTTCCTATTGTTCTCCCGATAAAAATGGTGCCTCACTTGTATGGATGTCCATTGCAGAGTCAGCCCAAAAGCACATATTTGAAAAAAAGATAGCGTTTAGAGCTCACTGTGCTGTCCCCTCAATCCCTATATTTGTGGTCCTTCCCAGTCGCAGGCCCTTGGCCCACCCACACAAGTGACGTATCATTTTACTCAGGAGACTGAGGGGAACGCTGGGTGGTAAGACATTTGTGCTGACGTGGTGATCCCAAACAGAAATGTGAGGAAAATATGATTTTTTTTAGCTAAATTTAAGATTTGAGAAATGGGGGATCCATGTAAGCCACACCTCCTTGGACTTCCCGGTTGTCTAGTTTTCAGAAATGTCTGGGTTTGGTATGTTTCCTAGATGTCCACCAAGCCCGGGACCAAAAACCCCGGTCATCCCCAACTTTCCCACACAGAAATGTGAGAAATATTTGATTTTTTTAAGCTAAATTTGAGATATGCAGGGGATTCTGGGTAGGAAAAGTTGGGGGATCCATGCACTCCACACCTCCCTGGACTCCCCTAGGTGTCGAGTATTCAGAAATGTCTGAGTTTGGTAGGTTTTCCTCCATGGCTTCCGAGCCCGGGACCAAAAATACATATGCCCCCTATCTATCACAAAACTACAGAGGGGAACGCTGGGTGGTAGGACATTTGTGCAGGCATGGTGATCCCAGGCAAAAATGTAAGAAAAATTGTTTTTTTAGCTACATTTGAGGTTCGCAGGGTATTCCGGGTAGGAAAACTTTGGGAGATCCACGCAAGCCACACATCCCTGGACACCCCCGGGCGTCCAGTTTTTCCGAAATGTCTGGGTTTGGTAAGCTTCCTTAGATGTCCACCTAGCCAGGGACCAAAAATGCAGGTGACTCCTTAGCAAAACCAAGTCCAAATAGGCCTATCCACACAAATAAAGTACCAGAGACTTGGGGGAATTTTTTTACAAAGTTTGAGGTTTTCAAGGGATTCTGTGTAACAGAACCTGGTGAGAGCCACACAAGTCACCCCATCGTGTATTTCCATGGTTGTCTAGTTTTAAAAAATGTACAGGTTTGCTATGTTTCTCTACGTGCCGGCTAAGCTAGGGTTCAAATTCCACAGCTAGACATTTGGTGAAAAAAAGGGTCAGTTTTCACTGGAAAAATATGATACGTCCACGATGTGTTTTCGATCATTTCCTGTCGCGAACACTAGGCCTACCCACACAAGTGAAGAACCATTTTTATCAGGGGGCGTGAGGGAATGCTGGGTGCGTGGAAGTTTGTGGCTCCCCACAGATTCCAGAACTTTCCATTACAGAAATGTGATGAAAAATGTTTTTGGGGGAAAAAGTTTTAGGTTTGCACGGGACTCTGGGTAACAGAACCTGGTGAGAGCCACACAAGCCACACCATCCTGGATTTCCCTGGGTGTCTAGGTTCCAAAAATTTATAGATTTTAATAGGAGACTTGGGAAAATGCTGGGTGGGTGGAAGTTTGTGGCTCTCCACAGATTGCAGAGCTTTCCATCAATTTGTTTTTTTCTTTACAAAGTTTGAGGTGTGCAACAGTTTCTGGGTAACAGAACCTGGTGAGAGCCACACAAGTCACCCCATCCTGCATTCCTCTAGGTATCTAGGTTTAAAAATTGTACAGGTTTGCTAGGTTTCTCTAGGTGCTGGCTGAGCTAGGGTTCAAAATGCACAGCTAGGCACATTGCAAAAAAAGGGTCCGTTTACTATGGAAAAATGTGATGTGTCCTCATTGCGTTTGGGCCATTTCCTGATGTGGGCACTAGGCCTACCCACACAAGGGAGGTACCATTTATATAAAGAGACTTAGGGGAACACAAAAAAGTAGAACTGTATTTTGTCTAATTTCTACGTCTCCTCCAGGGGAATCCACAAAGCCTGGGTACCTATTAGAGCCCTCAGGATGTTGAAAGGAAAGGAAGCAAATTTGGCGTGGATACCTTATGTGGACAAAATGTTACAGGGGCCTAAGCGTGAACTACTCCAAATAGACAAAAAAGACAACTGTAGGCCTTGGTCAAAGTGTTTACCTTCTCACTGTGAAACTTTTCTGGAGCTTTCCTTTCCGGGGTCCCTCGAAGCTCTCAGCCAGTCAGGTTTCGGTGAGGGTTTGTTGGCTTGCCTAGCGACGAGCTCCCAGTCAAACAGCTATGGAAGTCCGACCTCTCAAGCTTGCCAGCGGGATGAACCAGAATTCCAGGCCAGCTCGCGGTTGAAGGTGGGCAGCTTGATTCTCGAGGTTGGTCCCTGTCATCTTTTCTACTTTTGGACTTGGAAACTTTTACAGATCTTTTTCTCCTGGGGTCCCTTAATGCTCTTCACCAGGCTGGATTTGGTGAGGGTTCCCCGGCTTAGGTTTCGACCAACTCCTGGTCACACTCTGGAAGTCAGACCTCCCAGAGGGCAGGCCAGCTTGCAGTTGAGATTAGCCGGCGTGGCTGGCCAGGTCGAGTCGGTACACTTATGGAGCTTTTTTCCAAAGTTGCTCCAAACTTCTTCAAACTTCTGGAACTTCTTTCTGAAAGTTCCTTTGAGGGTCCCAAAGTGTCCAAAATGTACTCCAAAGGTCTGGAAGCTCCAAGATGGTCCTTGAAAGTTTGGGACTTCAATTCCCACTATCCACTTGGACAAAACCCTTACAAATCCACTGGTAGTACTCCAGGCTGGGGATTGTTGGTGGCGATGGTCCAGATGACCTCTGTTATCCTGTAGCTTGCAGGGAGTCCACTCTTTAATTCTTTTGAAGCAGGTTTAATCCACAGGGCTGTAGTTCCAGTTTGTGCTGCAGGCACAGTCAGTCATGGACCCAGCATGGACCCTTTTTTTTCTACAGTTTTAAGCAGCAGATCTGAGAGGTACTGCCCCTCTCAGATACTTATTCAGTGGTCTCTGGGGTCACACAGGAGGGTACTCCTGTCCAATGAGGTGCAGGACAACACCCAAGAGCACGACCTAATTTCTTCAAAGTGTGGCAATATGGTCTCCCAGAGAGCACTATTTCTCAAAAATTCAATATGGCCGAAATCTCAGCAGAGAGGCAAGAGCTGGCTAAACCGACCTACAGGATGGCTCATCTCTATAACCCCCCCTCACCCTGGCTTCAGCACATTCCTTCATTAAGCCTGCCATCTGGCTGGGTTCAAAGTGTAGGGGTGTAAATGAAACTGTCTTATCCTGTCTCTCAATTCCTTCATTTGAAAATTGTTGTTTACAGCCACTCCCCCTCGCTCTGGCATTTGTATGCAGCAGAACTCTCTCCTCCCAGAATGGCTCTTTCACCCCAGGGGCTACTTATCACTTCATCGAAGCAGCCTGGCTAATCCACTCAAATCTGACCAATCAGGGCAGATCACTGTGAGGCTGAATTTTGGCTAACAGACAAGAACGTCTTATAAATTCTTGACTGCACTTTAGAGTACATTCAACAATAGCATATTGTTGGATTTATCAATACCATTCCAGTGACTCCTTGAATTATATTTTTTGATTTTTCCTGTTGGGAATTATTAATTAATAACTTATTGCCATGTTAACCTATGTGGCTGAGGATCTGCAATGGTGAAAATGAACTGGGTAATTTCTCCAACATCAGGGCTTATAAAACAGCTTTTATAAGGACCCTGCCTATATCTACAGGACCCTCCACCACTGGAACACCTAGGGGAGACATTAGGGGTTCTGTATATGTAAAACTATTGCAGGTCCTCACTCCACAGTGCTCCTAGCACAAAAGATGATTTTGGGAAGTACTTTACAACCAATATCTATTTAGTGAAATGGGCCATTTCACTAAACCCAAAGAATACAACTTATTTTATAACTGTCCTCCTTATAAGTACCTGTCCCTGCACCACTGGGACACTTAGGCGGAGACCCTGTGGGTACCTAATATGCCAATATATTGTAGTGTATTATTTGTAGGTGCCCTCAACACCAAAGTCGACTTTGGGAACAATTTAAATGTTAAAAGTAGTCCTGCAACACAGGGCTGCTTTTAAACCGACCTCAGGCTTCAGCAGTGCACACATACAAGTGCAGAAAGGGTTGCTGGCCTCTAAACTGTCATGCCCTATTATATAATAAGGACTTAAAGGTAGTTTTGATGCCCTTGCCCTATTATGCACTAGGCCCTTATAGGGAAGGTCATGCCAATCAAAGGGGTATCCTAACCCATAGTGTACCCTAGTGTATGTCGGTGTTTTCACTGCATTCTGAGCGTTTTTTTCAGCAAAGCACTGACCATGGGCCTGGTTAGGCAGAGCCCAGGGACAGTCAGTCAGTTACCATCAGTACCAGTCAGCAAACAATGGGGGTGCCTAGGGCACAGGATGACTTTGCAACACCACATAAGGTATCCATGCCAAATTTGTGTCCTTTTTTCCTCAACATCCTGTGAATTTTAAAGGTACCCGGGGTTTAGGATTAACGTGGAGGTGACCGAGAAAATAGGAAAAATATAGCTACGTTTTGAGTTTTTGGAGAATAATAGGAAAAAAGTGCTCCATATTAAAGTATGTGTTTTTCTTCTTCTAAGAATGACATCAACTAACAGTAGGCTGTGCCAAAGTCACCATCTTTCCAGCTTTCATGAAAATGCAGAGCTGATTAAAAATACCTATTTTTTTAACCAGTTTCAATTTTGAAAAAACAAGATAAAAAATAAATAAAAGACAATTCATTCAGAAGCCCTCCTGCTTTACATTTTTATCCCTGTACAGCATTCAACATTACTTGGTAAATTCTGAGACATTGCAATACAGTTAATACTTACATAAAAAGCAGTATAGCCTGCCTTAACATAATACACTTGACCAATCCTGTTCCTTGCTGGCACCAGTCCCACACTTGTCGCCCCTACTAGTTTAATCTCACATTGAATTACGTTCTATTGGACTTTGTTTACTCGCATTGGGAGGCAAATCTAGACCAGAACTCTCAACTACGAAAAGTCTAGCTGATCCCTGTACTATCTTGGCTCTCAGTGTTAGTTTCTGCAGCGGCTCTATGAGCTAGGTATGCTTGGTATGGTTCCCAAATATTTTTTTGTCTACAACGTGTTGATATGATAGCAGTATAATTATCGGATTGGGTGTTACAATAAGATAGATCGGTGCACCATTCTGTGAGTGTGAGCTCTGGTCCTCTCATCCATCTCATGGCAAACATTCGTTTGGCTATTGATATTCCCACTACCACTAGCGGTGTCTTGGGTATGTGAGTCTCCATCATGTCCTGTAGCGCCCCTATAAATTCTTATCAATACTTTTGAATTGCTGGGCAGTTCCATGTCGGGTGTGTGAAATGTGCCCCTGCTGCTCCGCATCTATCACAGTTGTCGTCATCTCTCAGCCCATACCTATGCAACCTAGTGGGTGTGTAGTACACTCTCTGCAAGGATTTAAAATGAATAAGGTGATGCCTGCCATTCTGTGATATAGTTTTAGTGATAGCGCAGCATTACAGCCACTGGTCTTCTCTTACATCAACCCCCAGTTCGACTCGCCTTCCTGGTGGGCCTTTGCGTGTGTGAGGTTATTGCCCAATCTCAAGAGTAGATAAAGCCCAGAGATTGTCCTCTGTAGAGAGTGTGTTTGTAGTAAATATGGTAATATTGTGTATTCAGGCAGCTCCTGCATACTATCTCCCAGCACCTCTCGTAGAGCGTGTCTTGCCCTATGGAAATTATATCTCTCTAGTTGGGTGATTGCCCGCCAGTTGGTCCCATTTCTTAACCACACCCTCCGTGAAGTAGTCTCCCATAGTATTTATTTTTAGCTTTTGCATTGCGTGATTAAATGCTTTATCCCTTTGATTCTGCAGGCATACACACCACTCTATAGGCATTTTCGGGGAATATAGGATCTCGGGTTTCGACAGTCTTGCAGCTCTATGAAACTGGAATCGTGTGGTCCCTACGGGGTCTAAGACATGGTATTTCATATGTGCCTTCTCCATCAAGTGTTGTAGAAGTGTTATCGGGCTCACTTCTTCTCTTTCGATATAGAAGTGTGGGGCGTCATGGGGACCATATATCCAATGCAGAAGATACATTTGTTGTGCTGCACAGTAGTATATTTCAAAATCTGGCGCATTTAGCCCCCCAGTTGCATATGATTTAGTCGATGTCTCCCATTGCACTCGTGGTTGCTTTCTAGCCCAAACAAGCCTGATCATTAGGGTGCACAACATGCGGAAGAAAGTTTTTGGTAATGAGATTGGGATATTTACAAAGTAAAACAGCAGCCTTGGGAGAACGATCATTTTCATGAGCGATATGCAGCTCCTTATGGACAACGGTACCCTAATCCACCTCTCGATCACATCAGTGAGTATCTGTATGGCCCGGCCGTAGTTCTCACGAACCACCACTTCCGGGTCTGTATGGATCTGCACTCCCTGGTATAGTATGGAATCTGTAGTCCATGCTATTGGATAATCCGCCTGGTGTGGGGAGGTATTTGCAGTTAGTGGATACACTAGTGACTTATTCCAGTTTATTCTAAGGCCTGATTGTTGCCCAATTCGCTCCACTTCCTGTAGAATAGGCGTTAGGGTCCATTCAGGAATACGCACATATAATAATGTATCATGTGCTTACGCAGATATTATTAGTGTGTATAGAGGGAACCTTAATCCACGGTGGCCAGGATACACCCTAAGGGTGCATGCCAGTGGTTCTGCTGTTCGAGCCTGTAGGAAGGTAGGATCTGACTGCATGGTTACCCCCACTTTTATTCTGATGTTTTGTTGGTTTTTGACTAATATGGCTGGGATCCTGCTAATCCGGACCCCAGCCTATCTGCTTTCTCCCTTAAATTGACATATGTTTACTTTGCTACACTCCAGATTGGATACTGGGGTACCCTTATAAGTCCCTAGTATATGGTACACCATGTACCCAGGGCATAGGTACCCCAGAGGCCTCCCATGGGCTGAAGTATGTATTATGCCACCCATGTTAGGTCATGCAAAATGGAACTCTAGGTCTGCTGCTGCAGCCTGTGTAAGATGGTGCTGGCACCTCTTATTTTAGATATAGGCTCACTATATTTAAAGGTCACTACACTTAAAACTTATGTCACCCCTATAGAAGGCCTTATCAGTCCTGAAGGCAGGGTGCTGAGTTTTATGTGAGAGGATGCCCCTGCATGACTAGAGCCTCTCTGCAGCCTTCGGAGACCATTCTCCCGGGCTGTCTGTGAATCAGCCGGACTTATAGATAGACGTGCATTATAACCTTCGCGGTAAACGCTATCTTGAAATGGCTGCAAAGAAACGTATCGTGTTTGGTATCAAACACCTTGGAATCATACCTCCACACCAGCAACTGGTGTGGGAGGTATGATTCCATCCTTCTGAAGCGAGCTTCGCGTGGTCACTGGTCACTCCCCTTCTTCGCAGGCACTTAAAGCGCAACTGACCGGTAGCTTCTCCAGAGCTCCTGCAGATTCCGAAGATTTAAGCAACACAGGATGTGGGTTGCTGAAGGTCCCTGAGGTCAATCTGCCCCCTTATCGAGTTTGAGCCTGGTAACCCTTGTTGGGGTTCCGTAAACTGAACCCCTGTGCACCACGTCCATTTGCAAGTGCATATGCTTGTTGGCAATTCTTGAGCTTGTGCATTGGACTCCGTGGATTCCTGACCCTGAGCAGTATTTGCACCAAAGAACTCTGGCCTCCTCGCACCAAGTGCTCCATGAGCTTGTGCTTTGCAATCTTTCTTGAGGTCCCCTCACAACTCCTGATCCTTCGGCCTGTGGGTCCCCCTGAGGGTCATCTTGATTGTTCTTGGACTTTCCTGGTGGCTCTAGATGTGCCCTGACTCCCCATTGCTTGGCGAGTCCCCTGGACCTTGCTGGTCCACACTGTACCTGTTAGTCCTTCCTGCATGGGTTGCTGTTGCCAAGGCTCTCGCCGGATACCGACCCCTCAGCACTTGTCATCCTTCATGGGACAGCTCAACTCCGGCTCCTGGTCATCCTCGACGCCTCCGGGATCTCATGGCTGCAGAGCCAAGGATCCCTTCTTGACACTTGAGGCACCCAACATCAGTGGGCATTCGTCTACCGAGCCCCTGGTCACTCTGAAGTGACCCAGACTCTGTCCCCTCTGCTTTCAGGTTCCTTCCATCCAGAATCCAGGCTTGGATTCCATCGGACACTTTTTGCCTTCACGGTAGCAGTGCGTCTTCACTTCCTTTCATAGAGAACTACAAGAGTTTCCGACGCCACTTTAGACCTATGCACCCGGCTCCCCTGGATAGGTAACTCTGATACCACAGTGTCCACGGGTGGTAAACTCTTAAATTCTGAAGGGTTTGCTCGAAGTCCTCCTGGAAGAGTCCTTAAACTTTAACTTTGCAACCTCGACTTTCCGATAAAGTTGTACGTAGCACTCGGTCGTGTTTCCTCACTACACCCGTCCTCCACAGGTCTCTTGTGTCATCATCTTGGGTGGTTCCTTGGGGTTCCAGCGATTCTACATGCACTAGGCCCTGTGTCTAGTCAAGTCGTGATTGTTATACCACTATTTTAGTATATGGTTCGGTCTCCCCCAGGAGCCCGCTGTGTATTATGCTACTTACAACTGTTCTATTGATCCAGTATTGTGTGCTTTGTGTTCTATCTTTGTGTAGAGGGTAGTAGAGGGCTTTATGTTAATACATACTTTTTTTTTTATAACTACTCTGTGGTTCTCCTTCATTTAGACATTCAGGGGTGATGTTCTGGTAAAACAAGCTGCTTTACATTCCTTCAAGATTAAGCCTCAAGTCTGCTCTCCATAGCTACCACTAGGCTATCTTTCAATAAGGTTATCTTTGACCTCATACATCATAAGGGCTGTGTGGATTGGCACAGGGTGCCCACTTTAACTAGTGGACAGCATGTACCAAGCCACCTTCTCACAGAGCATACAACAGGGGAGAGAGGGGGCATCCCTGTCTGGTACCTCTGGTAATCTTGATGAGGTGGGAAAGCAGTCCATTCATGTGTATCCTCGCTGTAGGCTCTTCATATAGCAATTGGACAAGTTGAATGAACACCTCCCCAGGCCCTATTCGTCTAAGTACTGCCATCAAGAACCTACACTCCACTGAATCGAAATCCTTTTCGGCATCCAAAAATACTACTGCAGCTCTGATTGTTGGATCAAGGCAATTAATTGTGCAAAATATCATTCACAAATTACTAGTAAGCGAATGACCTGGATCGATTCCTGATTGGTCAGGGTCTACGACTAGGGGGAGCAGTGGAGCAAGTCTGTTTTCCAACTCCTTTGCTTATAATTTAGTGTCAGTGTTCAGCAAAGACAAAGGCTTATACAATTAAAACTGTTCAGCAGGTTTACCTGGCTTTAGCAATGTAATTAATATTGCTTGTGGGGTGTATAACACAGTCCCTGGCCATTTCTTCGAATAGCTATACTATGGAAACGCCCTTTTTCTTAATTCTCAGAAATCTGTGTTGTCTAAGCTACAGTCAGTGCAGAACGCGGCTGCTAGAATTCTCTTACACATTCCTCGCCGCCAGCCTACCACTCTCGCCATTCGCCAGCTTCATTGGCTCAGAGTGGAGAGCCGAATTAAATTTAAGGCCCTCTGCATTGCCTATAAAGCAGTACACGGCGTCGGACCCAAGTTTCTGACTGAGGCCTTTCAGTTGTACATTCCCATAAGGTCACTGAGATCTGCCAACACCTGCCTCCTACCAGTACCGCGCACAAGGACGGTAACATGGGGAGACAGACGTTTCCTGGTCGCCACACCAAAACTCTGGAACCTCCTGCCATTAAGTATCAAAAATGCCCCCAACCTGATGAGTTTTCAGAGGCTCTTAAAGACATGGCTGTTTAACCAGTGAATCTTGTTGTTGCGGTCCCGCTAGCCCACACCTGCGCCGAGACACCTTCGGGTATTTGTTTGCGCAATAAAAATCTTATAAATAAATAAATAAATAAATAAACAATATTAGCTGGTCCTGATGCTTCTTGTAAAAGGCAACTGTGAGCCCATCTGAGCCCGGAGCTTTCTGGCTGGGCATAACTTTTAGCGCACAATAATCTCAATCAAGCATAGTGGGGCCAGCAGCCTCTCCCTGTATGCATCCGTCAACCAGCTCATTTTAATGCATGCTAAGTAATGTTCTGTCGTTTACTCCGCACTCTGGAGATGGGATGTATATAGTTCTGTATAATACTCATGAAATCTATCTGCTATTTGTTTTGCGTCGTGTATCGACGCTCCTTGGCCGTCCATTATTTCTATGACTTCATTTGCACCTTTTGGTGGCCGGGTCAGTGCTGTCAGGGTGGTGCAGAGTCTTTGGCCTTCCCCCTATACCCTGGCAGTTCCATATTTGCACAGGTGGTTCACCTCTGCTAGTGCTTCTTCGTTGTATTGGTCTATCTTGCTTCTAATGAGGCCCAGCACCTCTGGAGTGGAGGCTCTCAGTGCTTCCTTCTCTAGCTCCGCTATTTCCGCTTCAAATTTTTGTAGTCTTTCCCTAATGGAACGTAGCACCCCAGAGTGTTTTGATATGACCTCCCCACATAAATAGCTCTTAAATGCTTCCCAGATAGTTGCCATCTTAGAGACACTGCCATGGTTGCTATTAAAATAGAGCTCTATTTCCTGTGAGAGCTCTTCCCTAAATGCCGTATCCAGCTGCGAGTACTGTGGGAAGTGCCACATCTGGGCCCTGCAAATGATCTAATCTATTTTTATCTGTATTCTTACCAGGGAGTGTTCTGAAAATGTACTGGCCAGGTGCTTGCACTCTGCTATGTTTGGGATCAGTTCTTGTGAGGCATACCAGTAGTCAATGCGCGTAGGGATATCGTAGGCCGACGCCATACATCTTGTAGATCATCCGCCTCCACTATTGCAGCCATGGCCTTAGCTGCTGCTGAGCATTGTCGGACTGGCCCTCTTGACCTATCTAGCACAGGGGATTGCACACAATTAAAATCCCCCTCCCCCAGAGTGTGGACATCACAGTGGATCTAGCAATTTTGTTATGCAGATTTCGATAGAATTGTGGATCATCATAATTAGGTCCATATATTCCCACCAGCCTCACACAGATGGGGCCCCTGGGGCAGTGAGCCACTATATATCTACCTCCCGGGTACACTTCTAATGTCTGTAGTTTAGTATTGGAGCCCTGTTTAACCCATATTAAATCTCCTCGTGTGTTTGACGTGAAACCAGCTGCTACACAATCTCCTTTCATTCTTTTCTGCGTAAGCAGCCCCGTGTGAGGTCTGTCTATGTAAATATGACACCACCTTACGTATTTTGCGTGTATCATTCAACCCTCTAACATTCCATATTAAAAAAAATTAGCATTGTCCCACGTCGAACTCTAGGCAGGTCTCTGATCTTTGTCTCAGACCATAGTGTATAACGATTTTCACGGTACCTTTGCTGTTTATCGAGTTCTTTCCTGATCAACTCCCTGGGTAACCTATATCATGTACTATTACATCTTCTTTGCCCCCCCTCCCTCCCCCACGGCATGCCCCCCCAAACTTTGACATGCTTTGGTTGTGCCCGCCCTTATCCCCCTGTAAACTAACCCCTCTTAATGCCCCATTTAACTGAGTGATACACATCGGGGAGGAAAGTGCCCGACTGCTTATTAAAGCCCCAGTGCATTTACCCGTCAAGTTACTTATATCTAGACTGTTAACTTAACTTTAAGTTAATCAGTACATTAAGCATACATGTATATCTCCTCAAGTTCTATATTCTGTGCAGCAGATCAGTATGCGTTCAGATACTTCTATGCCTCCCACACTTAACCATAATGTATTTTAGTCCTAAACTTAGAGGGACTGGGTCTCTGCCTCACTTTCGAGGTTGTACACATACCACCATATTCCACAGGCTGACTTTTGTATTTCGGTTCTAGGACCATTAGTGTTGTCCAGGTTGAAGGCGCAACTCCTTCAGTCATTTTGATCCAGTAAGTTAGCGCTCTACTCCTCGGTTTCTTCCACTACGGGTGTCTTTCCTCCGTGTTTGTAGTTTAATATTCTAGCTATGAGTGGAAGCAGAGGAGCCCCAGGTGGTGGCTTAGGGGCCAAAGAACGATGCACCTGCTCTACAACAAAGATGTCAGAGAAGGTGTCTCGGCTCAGTAGTGCCCCAAGCAATATTTCCACAAATAGCTCCATGTTTCCTGTGTGGGTGGACTCTGGCAAGTCAACTATACCAAATACGCCAAGAGCGTGTCTCCAAGTCCTCGGTCTTGATCTGTAGAGTATCCATTAGCTACCCAATCTGCTTCCGAGCATTTGTGGTTTCCATCTGTTGGTCCTCAATTTCTGAGAACCTGAGCTCCACCATGTCGTTTCTCTCCACATGCTTGTCTATTCGTTCCGTCATCCGATCCATGCGGTACGAGAAAGAATCGATTTTTCAATCAATGGTTGAGAGGCTTTGCTGCATTGATTCAAGTATTTTGGCCAGTTCTGACCCTGAAGCCCCTCGCACTTCTGTCTCATTTTCAGCGTCTTCTTCTCTGTTTCTGACTGATTTACGTTTTGTCAGGCTTCCCCATTTTGGCTCCGGAGACACTTAGAGCTTGCACCCCCCTCGGCCGCTGCCAGAGTGACCACCAATACACACAATGTCAAGCATTGTGCACTTGCTGCACTGTTCTTCCAGCTTCTATGCTCGTTGGGAGGACTTCTGAGGGGGTTCTCCAGCAGTGGTCGGGCCTCCTATGTTATCCGCGCCAGCACCTCACCCCACCTGTACCCTCTCTGCTGTTTTTGCAATTAAATTGTTCTGACTCTGTCTGCCTCTTGCGAATCGGGCGAGCTTGGTGTGCCACCACAGCACGCAATCAGCATACCTCCATCTTCAGCCCACACCTTACCTCAGAATTTTAGTCACTCTCCTCGTGGAGCTGATCCAAAGGCCCCAGTTCTCGCAGCTGCCCGGACCCCTCGTACAGCTTTTTTTGGGCCAGAGGGCCCTGCGGGAAATTTGGTCAGCTGGCGGTCTTAGATAGTCACCGCCCACCCTCAGGGTTGGGCACCTACTTCGGCCGTGGTACAGGCCCCATCCCAGGCTTCTCCTTACTCTCACAGAGGCTTCGCTAGTGACTCAGCTGCACGGGCCCAATCTGCTTCGAAGGGTCACTCTGCACGCAGTTTTCCAGCTGCCGAGTCTGGTCGCGCTGATTGCTTCTCACTTTTGGCGCGGCCGACAATGCTGTTGGCGACTTTAGCTTACCGGTCGTCTCGGCTCACCTCCACTTCACAGGTCCAGGTATGCCCACGCAACAACTTCCAGGCCGCTGCTCTGCCCAAATCTGCTTTGTCATCGTGCTCCGTAGTCTAGCGAGCAAAAAGCTACCCCAAAAATGTTTCTAGCTCTGCTGCACAGCGCGATCAGAAGCTTATCTATATTTTGATTCTCCTCAGTCTGTAACCAGGATTCCTTCAAGATAGTTGTGACGGCTCTCATGGAACTCTTTAGCTAAGTTGCCATCTTGAGTCCAGGCAAGCTCCGCCTCACTTTTTTTTTTATCACAGTTTATGCATTTTTCAAAGAGGTAGCCCACTTTCCCTATTTTTTGTGCACTCATCTTACTTACTGGAAATCAGTGTGAAACCCATGGGTGACCAGGAAAGATATACATTTCTGAAAAGTATGCAAAATTCCAAATTCAGCAAGGGGTCATTTGTAGATCCCTCAAGGTTTCCCAAATAAACTAACTGTTGAAAGAAATATATATTGAAAATGAGTAAGAAAATACGGCCATTTGTGAAAACGTTTTCATCTGTAACTTTTTGTCATGATTGCTGATTCACAAGAGCAATATACCATTATGTACTTTAGGCCTTTCTGGTTGTGAGGCTATATATGGTTTGTAGGTTCTCCAAGTACCCAAGATATCCAAAATCAACAAACTGAGCTGCATCGTACAATGGTGTTTCATTGCGTACCGAGTATATACCAATTCATGTGGTGAAATATGTGAAGTGAAAAATGGGCCCCATAAAAGCCTATGTATTTCTGAATTGGGCACAAGATATGAAGTTTAGAAGCTGTGGTTATTTGTACATCAAGCTGGCAGTCAATTAAACACTGGCAGGAATCGCCGTCAGGGCGGTTCCTGTCAATGCCTTTTTGCGTTCAACTCGCTGTTCCATCAACATGTTGGAGCTGTTCATCAATTAAAAAAAATACTTAAACACAAAATCCCAAAGCCGACTTTTGTTTTTTGAAAAAATAAATGCCCTCTCACCATGGGAGTGATCTCCCATGGCAAGTGGGACATTAGACCGTTTTCACTGTCCCTTACCACCATGGTTTTCCAAGCGGTAATGGGCAGTGAAAACTCCTCTGTATACACACACATCTAAATTCGGTGGGGAGACACAGAGGTCAGCCGCAGATGGCCCTTACTCAGTCGGGACTTGGGAGGGGTGCAACCATGCCAGAGATTGAGTAGTCTCCCCATGATTACACCAATGGTACATCTGTATATATATCAGGCAGGCGGAGCATTATCTTCGCAATAAGGATACTCTGTTGTGATGGAGTATCCTTACCGGCACAGATATAAATCTGGTACACTTTTTTAAAAATGTAATCCTTCACTCTCACTGGTTGGTTTAGCACCTCCAGAAATGCTAGCTTCAAAGCACCAATACATATCACAGTATCTGAATATTAAAACCAAGACTACTGAAGGTGAGCCATAAAACCTCATCAAGGCATCAACCATTTTATAGTCTATTCACAGATTGTTCACACACAAAACCTTCATACTGCCGGCACAGGCCCAATACAACAAATCAGTGCACTTACATCAACATATAACCACCATTCAAGGAACCATCACATTCATACACCACGTGATGAATTCCCCATTCAAGTCAACCTCGCAACCAGTCATTAACCAAATTGCACACAAACACACCTCAAACAAACCTCTATAAACACAAATGTGTAGACGTTTTGACTGCTGCTGCATCCTCAACATTTACAAATGAATAAACACGTTAACCACATTTCTACCACCTGTCAAACACCGCCTCCATTCTGAATATTAACAAAAGCATGCCTAGTGAACCTTTACTAATGGCTTCCATGACAGCCACACAAGGCTCAGCAAGACATGTCTTATATGTGTCTTTAGAGCACTCACTGTAGTAAATCCAACTCCTTCCTGTTTGTGGATGCAAGTTGGGGGTGTCTGAGAATGCCTTTGAGGCCTACATTCCTCCAACTGAGGGAGCATATCTACCTAAGAATCTAAGGCAAACATGCTGATGAATAGTGTCTCAGTTCCCTGAAGAGCACATCATCAACTGTGAAAAACGTTCATTTTTGACACACAGTACTGCCAGTGAGAATGTAGCATATGTCCCGCCCACCATTATGTGCAGTGCTGTAACTTTAATGCACTTGTCATACAGCAAACTGAACATCTACTAAGTTCTGACAGAGGATGAATATGGCAATCAGGGCAAACATTTTACCCAAACATGTAGCTTTGGGGGCAAAGTTCTCTGTATTGTTATGATTTTTTTGGTAAGGTCTGGGAGGGTATCATGTCTTCAACGCTGGAGCCAGCAGGACTGATCCATGGATTAACCTAGCTGAAGAGCCAGGTGTTCAGATTTGTGCGAAATACAGTAATTATAGAGACAACACATAGGTGTAGGGACAGGTCTTTCCACCCTTTTGGAGCCAACTAGGAGAAGTCATTTCTCCTTGTTCTGGTGCTGTATATGCATGGAATGTGTGCGAGTAAGACTCCGGCTGAGCAACGGTGTCTGGAAGGTTTCTGAAATTGGAGGCAGTATTAAGAAATGCTGGGCCAGTGGTGCGTAAGGCTTTGAACATGTGTGTCAGGAGTTTGAAAAGAGCTGTGGATGGGGAGTCAGTTTAGCTATTTGAGGTGCAGGGTGTGTGCATGTTGGGGAGTTAAGGATGAGACTGCTTGCTATGGTCTGTATGGTTTGGAGTCATCCTCTTAGTTCAGTGAGGGAGTGATTCAGTATCGAGGTGAGTGAGTCACTAATAGATTTGAGTTAGTAGTTGAAGATGTAGTGATGGTATGTGTATCTGTACTGCCCTATCTGCCTTCAACCTCCGCTATATCCCTGTGAATACTATTCTCAATCACAGTTAAATGCAAGGTTTGATATTTGATTGCTACTTAATTTCTTTTGACACTCTTTTTTCTAACATATTATAAAGATAATGGAGGTTTACCCAAATTACCTTCCTCTACCTGGGTAAAGGACACAATACTGAAAAATACAAAGAGTGGTAAGGAGGGATCAATATCTATTAATCTTTTTGTAATAGGGGACTGCAGATTCCTTTATAGTATGGACAACTAGGGACAATATCCTATACTTCAATTAGGTATTTACAAAAGGAAACAATCACATACCATTGAAACATGATTATACATTTTAAATATAGTAATCCTGGAAGCTAAATCATCCTATTTTATAGCACTATTAACAAACGCACAATATACACATATATATACACATATATACAACAGTTATATACAAATGACAAGGAAAACAACCAATATTCCTACAAATACGTACTAAGTCATTCCTTTTCACCCACAAGGTCAAAACAAGCAACGCAGTGTCCCCTATTCATTCAGGGAGTACACTTTGAGGTAGTCCTATCCAACACAATCGGTTATCTCCGATCTTAAACCTAAATTTCAAGATTGTGTGAAACACAAATAGATTTATTCAAATAATGTCACCAGACTCCTCTTTTTATAATGTGTCGACACGGACGCGTTTCGGCCTCCAGAAAACTCTTGGCCTCCCCAGGACTAGGGTGAATGAAGAACTAAAGTCACACGATTCAGGGTGCCTCAACTCGCACCAGGAAAACTCTCGTGCAAAGCACTTGAACTAAACTCATCTGCCATATGAGATGCACCACTGCGAAGGTCAGCGTTCACCTCTCTTATTTGGGGAAAATTCTTTCTGAAGTCCTGAGCTAATCACTGTAACAGTTCTCCGTCTCTGTTCCAACTACTAGATAGAAGATAAAATCTAATATTTTTATACACACCCATGTTTTTTGCTGTTCCTTGCTGTGCGATATATATTCTTTTGAGATATAAGTCTATATGATTTGCTCAAAAGTACAAAAAATTGTGTTCGAAAAAAGACTGTCAATAGAAATTAATTAGCAAGCAAATAACAAACTTTCCATTTAACTGTGATTGAGAATAGTATAACTGAGTACCTTAATAAATCCCTTGAAGGCACACTTACCTGTTCATTAACTTTGCCCGAGCCCTCAAGGGCAGATTGGGTTGTTCATTATACCTACCAATATCCCTGTGAAAGCACAACTAGCCTAAGCTTTATCTACCTGTTCAAGTCTCTGTCTTCATCAAAGTCCTGACTAATCTCATATACTTGCCAAGTAATGCCTTCTGTCGCTCGCTAATTGAAGTTCAAGAAAACATGCCTTTCATCTGCCTTCATTGCACTCACTATGTTAGATCGGCCTCCTTCCAATTTATGGATGCAAAATGGGGGTGTCCAAGAATGCCTTCTGAGGCCTCCACTCCCCGAACTGAGTGAGCATATCTACCTTTGAAACTAAGGCCAACTTGCTGGGGAATTCTGCCTAAGTACCCTAAAGTAATAAGCCAAACAAATGTCCAGTGGGACTCATTCACCAACACTTCTACTTGCTTTGGAAATGAGCAATCTCAATTTGTAACTTGTCACATAATCAATGTTATTGACAAAGGATACAAGGCACATAGGGGCAGATTTATGATGACTGGCGCATCCCCAGGGATGCGCCAGTCATCCTGCGCCACTGCTCCGCCACCCATGGTGCGCCGCATTTACAATGCGGCGCACCATGGGGCAAAAACGGCACAGATGCGTGACGCATCTGTGCCGAAAAGGTGGCGCATTGCTAGAGCTGCGTCGCAAGCGCGATGCAGCTCCAGCAAGGCTCGGGGGTGCCCCATCTCCACAATGCTGCGTCAAGACCTACGCCTGCTTCAAGCAGGCGCAGGCTTTTGACGCAGCATTGTCCTGAAAGTGACTGAGTGAAATCTGATAGATTTCACTCAGCCACTTTTGCGAGGCGCACCTGCCCCGGAACGCCCACCCTGCGCCGGAACGCCTCCTGATGGCGCAGGGCTTTACAACGTGACGCATCTCCTAGATGCGTCACGTTGTAAATAGGGCGCATTGTTTGCGCCGCCGTTGCGTCAAATAAAGTGACGCACCGGCGGCGCATGGCCTTCATAAATCTGCCTTATAGTGTCTTACATGATGATGATTTTCACACTTTTAATATTAGGCAATTTAGATTTCAGTATGTATCCAAATTGGTGCAGCCAATGGAGTCCTCAGACAGTGAACTAATATGCATACAACAATAGAGAACAGTGAATAGATTCAAAGGTTGAAAATGATTGTATAGCAAACAAATGTAAGCAAAGATCCTGTCTGTTCATATATGGTATCTCCTGGTGAATCATAACATGTTTTGAAAGCAACTCAGGGATGGGATGTCAGTCTTCTTTCAACCTGTAGTTAGTCTTCGGGTCTCATCCGGACAAAAGCCGTCTGACTAAAATTCCATAGAACTCCTGGAATCTTGGGACCTTCAATAAGGGATTACTGATTTATCGATGCATACAATATCAAAATACAAAAATATCGGAAAATAAATATTAACAAAAATATTGATCCCTATACTAAACTAATAAAACCACGAATATCGAGAATACAAAAACTCAGTTAAAAAGATAAATTTTTACTTGAAGCAAAAAACAAATATCATCACCTTCAAATGAACATATATGTCAAAAATATTGATTCACCCAATATTGCCTACAATAATATCGCCAAAATGTCATCATCATTAATAAATATAAAAAACAACTTTTTACATAACATATTTATTTCAAATGAACATAAAACATTTTATACACATGCTTAAATTAAAAATAAATATATTACATCACCAAGATATTTTAAATTCACCCAAATAAAATATATAACTACGTTCATAACAAAAAACTTCCATTAACTACAAACTTTTAAACAGTTTAAATACTAAAATATATATACACACACGTGTATATATACATATATATATACACACACATACATACACACATATGTATATAAAAATATAAAAAAACTGTCAATCTATATATCAAACAAATAGAAGTTAAATTAGCATTTATATATAAATGGTTACCTTTAAATTGATAGACATATGTGTTTTAAAAAAAAATTAAATATACATTAAATAAACTTTGAATAACAACAATATTGAAGAAATGTTGCATGTCTTTAGTCCATAAAAATATGTAGTTAATATTTATTACAAAATATTAACTATGTTTTGCATCTTTCTAATCACCAACAATGCAAATGAAATATGCTATTTCTACTACATACAAATACAATTTAACCCGTTCGCTGCTAGGCCTTTTCCCCCCTGTGCTAAGCTTTTTTTGGCAGTTCGCGCTTAGGCCCCTGTAACTTTTTGACCACATACAAGCCAAATTTGCGTTCTTTTTTTCTAATATCATGGGGATTCTAAAGGTACCCAGGGTTTGTGGATTCCCCTGGAGGGGACCCAGAAATTAGCCAAAGTACAGGTAAGCGTTGTTTGTTTTAGGGGAGGGGAATGGGAAAAAAGGGCTACAGGTGAAAGCGTCTGGTTTTTTTCCCCCTGCAAATGGTACCAGAAAAGGGGTTGTGGTGCTGAAATCACCATCTTCCCAGATTTCAGGGACCAATAGACTTTTGTCAGAAAACCAACATTTTTTACACAGTTTTGGCATTTTTCTGGGACATACCCTATTTTTGCTATTTTGTGTGCTTTCAACCTCTTTCCAGTTAATGGTAGAAATGGGTATGAATGCAATAATGGATCCTGGAAAGCTATACATTTTAGAAATGTAAACATAATTCTGAATTCAGCAGGGGGTCATTTGTGTGGATCCTTCAAGATTTCCTTATAGAAAATAATCGTTGAATATATGAAAAATTGAAAATGAGTTGAAAAAAACAGCCATTTGTGTCAACGTTTTCACCTATAACTTCTTCTAATCCTGACAGCTGTTTAAAAGCAATATACTGTTACATCCGCTGGATATTTCTGGTTGTGGGGATATATAGGACTTATAGGTGCACCAAGAACCCGACGAATCCAGAGCCAAACCCTGAGCAGCGTCTTGCAATAGTTTTTTATTATGTACCAGGTATGTAGCAATTAATTTGAGAAAATAAATACATGGAAAAATCGGTATGAAATACACCTATGTATTTCTGAAATTGGAATTAAATATATAGTTAATAACTGTAGATATTTGCACATTTCCGAAATTGTGAGTACCCATACTAGCATGAGAATTATAGGTAATTTTTAAAAATTACTTCTTTTTTACACATTGTCTTTTATTTGGAATGCAGAAATGCATTGAAAGTCAATAGGTAATAACCATTGCTCTACAATTCTGTGTTACCCTATGTCTCCCGATAAAAAATGGTACCTCACTTGTGTGGGTAGGCCTAATTCCCGCAACAGGAAATGGCTCAAAGAGCAATGTGGACACACTTTATTTTTACAGTCAAAACTGACCCTTTTTTTGGAAAGCGCCTAACTGTAGATTTTGAACCCTAGCTCTGCTGGCACCTAGGAAAACCTAGCAAACCTTTACGTTTTTGAAAACTAGACACCTAGGGAAATCCAGGATGGAGTGACGTGAATGGCCCTCACCAGGTTCTATTACCCAGAATCCCTTGCAAACCAAAAAATTTGATACAAAAACACATTTTCCTCACATTTCCGTGGTGGAAAGTTCTGGAATCTGGGTGGATCCACACAATTCTACCCCCCAACTGTGTTCCGCAAAGTCTTCTGAGAAAAATGATACCTCACTTGTGTGGGTAGGCCTAGTGCCCGCAACAGGAAATGGCTCAAAACACTACATGGACACACCACATTTTCACAGTGAACAGAACTTTCCACCACAGAAATGTGAGGAAAATGTGATTTTTTCTTTTACAAACATTTAGGTTTGCAAGGGACCCTTGGTGTCTAGTTTTCAAAAATATACAGGTTTGCTAGGCTTCCTTATGTGTCTGCTGCGTTAGGGCCAAAAAGTTACAGGTAGGCACATTGCTAAAAACAAGTCTGTGCCTAGTGGGCTTTCAGCCGCCCTGGGGGGGAATCGGGGGGGTTGCCCTGATATGCCCCCAAGGGGGTAAAAAGACTGTGGCTATGTTTTTGGGGGGTGGAGACATTGGTATGCCCATTCTGGGCAGCCCCCACCCCATGCATAAAAAAAGTCAGCGTAATCACTGGTGCCTAGTGGGCTTTCTGCTCCCCCGGGGGCAGATCAGGGGCCACTCCCCATCCACCCCTCAGGGGGGCAGAAAGACTGTGACATGTTTGGGGGGAGGTATGGGCATTGGCATGCCCATTCTGGGCTGACCTTAACCCTGAATAAAAAAAAATCCTGAGGCCTAGAGGGCTTTCTACCCCCCGGGGGACATATATGGGGTTATTGTCCCAATATGCCTCCGGCAAGGGGCAGAAAGACTGTGGTAATTGTTTTTGGGGGGTGGGCGCATTGTCAAGCCCTTTTTGTGCAGCCCCCACCCCAATGTCAATAAAAAAAATCCCTGGTTACTAGTGGGCTTTCCCCCCCCCCCCAGGGGGCAGATTTGGGGCTACTGCCCTGATCTGCCCCCTGGGGAGGCAGAAAGACTGACTTTTCTCTGGGGGGCATTGCCATGCCCTTTATGGGCAGCCCCCACCTCAACGTTAATAGTAAAAATAAATCCCTGGTTCCTAGTGGGCTTTCTGCCCCTGGGGTAGGGCAGATTGGGGACTACTGATCCCATCTACCCCTTGGGGGGGCAGAAATACTCAAATTTCTCTGGGGGGTGGGGACATTGCCATGCCCTTTTTGGGAAGCCCCCACCCCAATGTCATTAAAAGAAATCCCTGGTTTCGAATGGACTTTCTGCCCCAGGGGGGGCAGAAAGACTGTTGGTACCAAAAAAATATGGGGGGGGGCAAAGGCCCTTGCCTAAGGGACGGCTCCCCCTTCCCTGGTGCTAGTGGGTGGATCCTTGCTTGGGTATCGCTCTCCTAGGGTGATCCCCAAGCAGGGATCCGCTAGGAAAGGGTACTATTGGAAAGGAGAGATTCTCCCCTTTCCAACGATATATCTCCCATCTTTTTCCGTTCTCAGGGGGCTGAGATAGCCCCACAAGCACCAAAACTGAGAAACTGAAAGTAAGTTTCAGTTTCGATTCTGTTGCAATGAGGATCACGCGCCATGCGCACAATCGTCGTAGAAATGAAATTCCCAAATATGCCTGGGGAGATTGGGGAAGCTCTTCCCCACCTCCCCAGGCAAAACAAAATAGTAAATCCCTCTGTCTGCAGCAAAGGGATTTCCTGAGCATGTGCCCATGATGGAATGGTTCTGTCATGAGCACACTAGAACTTGTGCTCATGACAAAATCATTCTGTCAAGAGCATCGAAGGGGTTAAACAAAATATTTCACACAAACATGTTAAAATTAAATAAATCACACTCCATCATAAACCATTTTGAAGTAAGTGTTGGACACTAAAGGGGATGACATTTGATAGTCCCACTGCAATCTATACCAAGTTGGGGAAAGTGTTGGATACTAAAAGGGTGACATTTACTAATCCCTCTCTAATCTACACCAGTTTGCGGAACGTGTTGGACACTAATGGGTCGACATTTACTATTCCCACTCCAATCTATACCAAGTTGGAGAAAGTGTTGGATACTAAAGGGGTAAAAATTAATATTTCCACTACACTCTAAAACACTTAATGCAAGGTGCTACAAACTAAAAATGTTGTATATACAATCATTACTCCACAGTCATACAATTTTGCATCTATAAAATAAATGAGCATTTACATAAAAAAGACACTAGCCAAAACAACAAAACTATATATTCATATTTAAACATTCACGTATAAAAAGAATATTTGCATCACTATTAATAAATATATATTTTAAAATATTTACTATTTACTACCATTCTTGAACTGTGAACCATAAAATAAAAAATAAAATCATAATCTAACATTAATAAATAAAAGTAAAACAATTTTAACAATAAAAAATCAAATAAATTCTACAATGAAAATGTTCTACATATAAAAAATGTACGTTATTAAATGTTTTTATTATAACGTTTATATTTTAAAGAAAAAGTTACCTTATTAATTTACATTTTTTAAATATTTTTATTTATATATATTTCATTATAAATTATTTATAAAAATGACTATTGTAACAAAATAATTTTTAAACATTAATTTACATATCATTAAAATAATTTACATGAAAAGTTAATTAAATATCTACTTGCCAATCTGAATGAGGTGCTCTGACAGCCTCTCAACCGCATTCCATGAGGGCCGTTCACTCTAAATAGTGGTTCACAATAGAAGGATCCACATTGTGAGACATCTTTGACTAATATAACAATCATTCTCATTTATGATAAAATAATTATCCATTGAATAGGAAAATTGGGTCTATTTTTCTAGTCCTGATAAATTGCAGTTTACTCCTTCATTAGCAGGTTGTGTCAAGAAAAACATGGACCTCCTATAAGAATCCAGGAGTTATTGGTGTCCTGTTGGATTTGATACTTGTTTTTATTCTTGGCATGAGCTTTTATTGGTTTCCATTGAAGGTCTCCATTTTTTTAACCCATAGCACAGTTTAAACCACTTCTTTCTCCAATCTTCCACACTTTTATCCCTCACTCCAATCTAGCGCAGGCATTTCTCAGCTTCCCAAGTATTAAAAGAACTCTGGCAAAGAGCCCCATCGTAGGGGACTACTGGGCATTGCAGCACCGCCCAGCATGGAGCACAGTACGACGATGAAGCATGCTACTTCGGTGGGCGAGGGCTTGTGTATCCAATAAAGGATTTTTTCTCTCGAGTGACCTGTAAATATGCAATAACACAACATATACACCAATGTGAGAAAGTTAAACCCGTTTAATTTTGTAATAAAATCCACCTGTAGGGATTTTTCTGACATAACTTTTTTTGTTCTTGTTCATACCATATATGAACAGACACAATTTCTGCTCACGTTTGATAAAAAATCATAAACAACCTTGGAATATGTTCACGGTCTTGTTCTATGATGTTGTATACATATTAGTTCACTATCTAAGCACTGTGTCATCTGCACTAATTTGGATACATATTCAAATGTATATTTGTCCTTATACTGAAGAAAATAAAAATCGTCATCATACAAAATATTGTAATATGTGTCCTTTGTCAATAACACTGAGTTACTAATTGAGTTTGGATGCTTTCAAAGCACGTAGAAGTGCTGGTGAAAGAGTCCCACAAGACATATTTTTGACTAATTACATTTACTCTTATTCTTATGGGCAATCAAGCTGGTCCTTGTGTCGTATGTATATATTCTCTAAAAAGACCAATTCAGATCTAGTCAAGTCTTTACGTTTTTGCCATACAGGGCACTCCATAACAACGTGGCTTATCTTCCGTCCACCATTATGTGCATTTTGGCCAATTTCCCAATACTTCATTTTTGAAAGGTACAGCATAAAGCCAGTAGAAAAACAGAGGGATGGCTGAAATCGGCGTTGGGGACAGTAAATATGACTCTCCTGTCTCTTTCCTTGCTCAGAGCAGACTATAAAATGACAACAAGGGTTGTGTCTTTTTAGATTGTCTCAGGAATACGATTGGCAAAATGTCGATCCTGGAACCTTGCCACTTCCTCCAGAGCGTATGAAGTGGAAGCTGCTGCTGCTGCTGCTACTGTACGACTTAAGACTTTCAATGACTGTCAACTGAAAGTCAGAGAAAGACCTAAGTCTTCCTGTGTTGGTCTGACGATAAAGAACATATGCATTTCATATTGCCATCTGGATCAGGTGGGTAAATAGTTTCTTATACCAAGTGAAGGTTTTACTACTTTCATTGTATGGTTGAAGAACCTGGTCTTTCTTATCCACTCAACCCATGTACTTGTTGTAATCAGGTATACAGGTCGGCTTGTGAACTTCGGCCATCTGACCCCAAAGGGGAAGGGCTCTTACCATGAATTGTAGTGAGCACATACACATCATACTTATCAAAGAACTTAACTGTGAGTAGTTCACTGAAATGCATTGCAGTGCTCTGGGTATTTTGGAGCTTCTTACAAACAAGCTCCTGCAGGAATCCTTTGCTGTGACAATGAACTGTACCACATGCCAGATTACCAGATTTGTACAGCTCACGGAACAACTCTGCTTCTGTATAAAATTTGCCCACATAAAAGTTATAACTTTTGTGAAGGACTGGCTGGACAAGCTCCCATACATTCCTTCCTGTGACTCCTAGCATGTGAGGGCAACCTACCGAATTTAGAGTGGAGTCCTTCCCTGTATACACTCTCAAGATGTCCACAGACAGGGGATGTTTATTTCTGATATTGAGCAGGCCATCGATGCAATGTTATCAAGCTCATCAAAACCAGCTGCAATTTTGTGGGCCGGAGACTTTAACACCAAAACATGCACTTATGCACTCAAGGGGGCATGCGGCCACAGGGAGGAATACTCTGGAAGGGAAACTACATGTGTATTCAATCACTTCCCGCACAACAATTTTGGCAGTGCTTTGAATAATTTATTGGCCAAATATGACCTGGAACTTCTTGAATGTAACATGAATGCAAACAATGCCAGATGTCCAACATTCCATGGAAGGAATAGTCAATCTTTTATTGATCATATCATCGTATCCTGTTCTGTAACCTATATTAATGTCTGGGTAATTGAACAAACGGTCAGTGACCACAATAGTGTATCTGTCGAACTACTGGGCTGGGGGTCAAAAAGGAACTCCTATGGACAATCCATTCAGGATCTCTCCGTAGGAAGGCCAAACGGGACAAGGGTGAAATGGACAAAAGCCAACCCTGCTAAAATTGTCACTAATGTAATCACAAACTGCTATGGAGAGGTGGAGTACTGTCTATCCCCAACACCATGCCCAGAAATCTTGCTGTCTAAATTCTTAATTATTACGCAAGCCATTGAGAAATCATTGACACGCAAAACACGGGAGCCAAGAAAAGTTAAGACAGCGTGGTTTGATGATAACTGTGCCCAGTCATTAAAAAGGTTAAAAATTTCGCTTGATGCCAAACCGAGAGACCCTTGTAAGATCAGGGAAGAGCGTTATAATTACAAAATCGTATTAGCCACTCGGAAGAGAGAACTTCAGGACGAGGCATGGGCTAAATTAGATCAGGCTGCAGAAACAAAAGATCATAAACTTTTCTGGGACACTGTAAACAGCCCGTTTTTAAAAAACGACAACATTCCCGAACTAACCTCGCATGTCAGTTGTCAAGCCTGGATTATACACTTCACTGGGATTTTTAACTCTGATTTTACCTTTGATTCTATTCCGGCCCCAGACTCTAATGTTTTAACTGTAATGCCAACCAGTTTTAATTGGGAGAAATTATCGTTTTTGGTATCTTTAAATGAGGTGCGGGATGCAATTGAGAAAAGCAAGGGGGGGAAAGCCCCGGGCCCAGATGGGGTCCCTGTGGACTTTTTTAAATCTATGATTGATTTATGGGCCCCCATTTTAACACGCTACTTTAATGCTGCTATTGAGGACGAGCTACCTACCTCATGGGGTCAATCTATTTTGGTGCCACTTTTTAAAAAAGGTTCAAGGGCTGAAGCGCGAAATTATCGCCCAATTTCGCTCTTGGACTCGTCACTAAAAATATTGAGTCGCGTGCTTCTGGGAAGATTAGAGTCCTGGGTCGAGGACAAAAATGTCCTGTCACCAATCCAGTACGGGTTCCGCAGGGGCATAGGAACCATGGAGCAGTGTGTGAACCTTGAGCTTATTATCGGCAAGTACACAAAAGCCAAGGAAGGGAATTTGTTCATGTGCTTTGCCGATCTAAGCTCAGCGTTCGATCTAGTGGAACACACACTGCTCTGGCCAACATTACTTGCTATGGGCGCACCCCCTGAAATTATTCATTTGTTGGCCAGAATGTACAGCAGCTTATCAAGTAAAGTCAGATTTGGACCGAATGGAGAATGCACCCCCTTTTTTAAAATTGGCAGAGGGATTAGGCAAGGGTGTGTTCTCGCCCCCTTGTTGTTCTCCCTTTTTATAAACCAGGTTGACCTGTCCCTACAAGAATCTTTTGCTGACGCCCCTATGATAAATGGTAAACAAATACCCGTCCTCTTATATGCGGACGACGCGGTCCTGATTTCCAGGACCGCGAATGGGCTCCAAAAGCTAATTGACAAATTTAATATTTTTATTAAGGGCAGAAAGCTTAAAATTAACAAGGGCAAGACTATGACCATGACCTGTGGAAAGAAATTAAAGAAAAGTAAGTCATTCTTCCTTGATGGGGATAAACTTGAATCTGTGCAACACTTCTGTTATTTAGGCATTACTTTCTCAGGGGATGGGAGATGGGTAAACGAGCAATCCTGTGTAGGCATGAAGATGACTAGAAATACAAACTGTATCTTCAGATTTGCTTCAAAACTGGGTGGGCGTAGAATAAGAGAAATGATCTCTATCTATAATGCCAGGTGTATGTCCTCTGCTCTATATGGAGCAGGGATATGGGGACACAACTCGCAGATTGCCCTATCCATTCAGCAGGAAGAAAATAAGTACCTTAAACGCTTATTATGTCTTCCTGCTTCAGCATCAAATGAAATTATCCATAGGGAGCTGGGCATACATCATGCCACAGATTTGATTGCACTACGCCCCCTTTCCCTCTGGCGATCCATTTGGGCTAAAGATGAAACCCAGTTTACTCAGGAAGTAATTTTAGATTGCATTAAATTGGATCAGCACTCCAAAATCCCTTGGCTAAAACACATTTTCCATTGGTACAATGCCCTTTTTGGTCAGGATATTTTTAAAGATATCCCAACAGAATTAGTTTTAACGAAGCGTGACCTTAAAACCACCTATATGGATCATGCAAAAGGGATTAGAATGAAGGGGTATGTTACACAAAGTACATTTAAATTGTACCTGGAATATAATCTAAGTACAGGATTTCCATCTTATCTTATATTTGTCAATATTAATTCCCATCGCTTCGTTCTGGCACGCCTGAGGCTGGGCATAGTTCACCATTTGGTGGCTTTCCCTACTGTAAAAAAGCCCGGGTCTTGCCCGTGCCCATGCGATGGGAAATCTAAACAGAGTATCTGCCACTTTTTATTATTCTGTAATTTTTATACTGGTTTTAGAAAGTTTTATTTAAAGCAATTATTTTTAGAATACAGTATGCGTGATATAAGAGCTGCAATGCAATTGTTGTTTGACCTGTCGTCCCCCCATGTGTGTTACCGTGTAGCCACCTATGTTCTTAAATGCATCGGGCACAGGAAATCAATCATTATATGATCCTCGTTGGTAAAGACACTTACTGATCAACCGTGAACCACTGTTAAACCACATGCATTTCTCTTATACATGAACTTTGGTTATTATGTATTTTATACTTTGTATCCGGGTAATGATTGTTGCCCGGCTCTGTACCCTTCTGGACTAATGTCTTTTTAATTTTCTGCATATAAATTGCTGCTAACATATGTAAGAGATTATTACGTAAGAGATTATATAGACATTGCACTTTAGTTATATCCTTGCATATTTTGCATATACTATTGCACTTTATGCCCAGCGCAGGCTTTTCTCTGACTTGTGTTACCTCACTTGGCATGTTTTGCACTAAATTTCTAAATTGCTGCTAATTACAACGTTCAATTTTTGCATATTTTACACACACTATTGCACTTTATGCCCAGCATAGGCCTCTTGTTTAGTACCATCCCACTTGGCATGCTTTTAAATTGCTGTTATATATAGTGATTATTTTCTACCGTATTACAAATGTGATATATTGCAGGTTTTAATTTGATTGGCATGGATCAAAGTAATTGTTTTAGAAAGTTTCATTATTCTTTCTTCTTTATAAATGTGACCTCAATTGCATTTATGAATGTTGCTATATGGTTGTACTTGTACAAACCGAATAAAGCATTTTGAAACGAGAAACGACAGTGGAGCTCTCACACATCATGTATAACCTCATGCCATAGCAAGCTCTTTTGCTCACTATGTACTGCGTGAACAGTACCCGCCCTTTGTTTAGGATCAAGGACTTATTAATTGCTGTATTCTTTCCAGGAGTAAAAATCTCTGGAAACCTGGCAGACAGATGTTCCATGATAGGATTTTAACAACCTGTCATAGTACAGATGGTCCTGGTGCTATGGAGCAGAACTGAAATGCAGCATGTGCAGCAATAGCAAGAAATGATCTATGCTAAGGTTTGGTGCGAAAATGAGGGTTATTCAAACCATGCAAGCAGACCAATTGGACTAGATTGTTTGTTTGTGAACTAACCCCATTTTGAGTGCAAGGCCCAAACATATCTTCAACTCCTCAAGTAAAGTGGGAGTCCACTAATATGCCCTTGAATGAGGCCCTAGAGTGCCTCCATGCGTCCTCAGAACTTGTTCAGCATGCACATTTGTTTGCTCCGAATTTGCTTAAGGAAGTCAACACCCAAAAAGAGATGGATATCCTCAATTGGAATAAAATTGGCAGTAATCCAATTTACATCCAGAGTCATTAGTAAAAGGCGTAATTTGTAGCTAAACTAAATTGGGGGGCTGCCAAGATAGCACTACATCTGTGCTTGCGGCTGCACATGCCTGCTCTCTGAGTTGGTCTAACCTGCTACTGTCACTCTGGTGCACAGACTGCTGGCGAAAGGACAGCATGACGGACATCATCATGTCCCTCAGAATGGCAGGAAGATGAGTCTTTGGATATACCACAGCAGACTGAAAAATCACTTCCAGAGTCTGCTCCATTTTCCTCTCCCTCAGATGTGGCCTCAGTATCTGCTGTCTTAAAGCCTTATTACAAGTACGGTGGGCAGAAGACCACTGTATTCTTGGTGGCAGTCCGACTGCCTCCTCGACTGTCCTACCGCTCGATTATGACCATGGCGGTCAAATGGCCATAAGATAGTCGCCACCGCCAGGATCCTGGATCCCATGGCGGTGGTGGGAAATGTGGCGGGGATGGAAGGCAGTGCCGATGCCATAGAGGGAGAGGAAAATGGAGCAGACTCTGGAAGTCAGCTGTGTTATATCCGATGACTCAACTTCCAGCGATTTTGAGGGACATGATGATGGCAGTCATACTGTCCTTTCACAAGCACAGTCTGTGCACCGGAGTGACTGTAGCATGTTAGACCAACTCAGAGAACAGGCATGTGCAATGGCAAACACAGATGGAGTGCTATCTTGACAGCCCCCAATTTAGTTTAGCTTCAAATCACGCCTTTCACTAGCGACTTGGCACAGCCTTCCCAATCGCAACCTGCATTTCCATGACCTTATCATGGTCGGGACCCTGGCTTGAAAAGGTTGGCGGAAAGGCAGGGAAGGGGCTCCAAACAAGACCACAGGGTGATTTTGCCCTTTGGGCAAAGTGCATTGGGGCACATGTTGCGTCCCCTCTAGTTGCAAGGTTGTGTGTGCACTGTGTGCAATGCCCGGCAGGGTGCCTGGTACACAGTGCACCCAACATGCAAGTGATGCTGCCTCAGTGGTGTCATATGCTTCAGGCTTTCTTTGAGCCAAAGTATACCACTGCTGTGGTACCACTGACACAACACTGCCAGCCCATCGTGTAATCGTAATATGGCGGTGAGGATGCCACTGGCTTGATGGTGTTCTCCCAATTGGTGCAACAGCAGTCTGGCAGTCAGACCACCGAACTCATAATAGGCCCTTAGTCTCTGATCCTGCCTTAGAGCTGTCCTCCATAACCCAAGTTAGGGCGTGGGCAGCAGTCATCCACGAGATGTCTTCTCTGCTGACTGACTGAAACATTCCTTCTAAAACACTGACCTATGTAGAAGGCAAGCATATTGATCTAAATCAGTCGGTGGGTGTGTGCGTCTGAGTTGTGTGCAACAGTAAACAAACATAAACCTACTTATCTTTTTTGGCAAATCTGCAGATTGTTCAAAGACACACAAAAAAAGACAAAAAAACTACACATTACTTCACCTTGCCACGTACCCAATTCCACAGCATACCTTTGTCATGGCTTTTGCAAAGCTTTATTATTCGGGGACATGCTGGACCATTGCCAGTATAAAAGTAATTTCCTGAAGCTACAAATCTACCTCTGATCTCAAGAAGCAAACATTCACATAGTAGCCCCTCCTACTTTGTTCGCAGGCATGCTCCTTGTGAAATCTCACACTGCTGTCACCAAGGTCACTGGAAATATATGCCAGGAGAGCACCCAATTATGAGACAGGGTTGACTAAATTATGTAGCATAATTCAGCACATTTTTTGATAGTATTACTTGATTACCTTTTTTTATTTGTAAACACTGTAGTACTGTCTGGTAAAACATTTCGCCCCACTGTGCCAGTTTAGCAATCAAATGTAGAAATAAGCAACTGAAAGATTACCAGTCAACTTTTTTGTAGGGCCTACCACTGTGTGCCAACACATTGCAACATTGATCCCTTTGCATTGTCAGATATATACTGTTTGTGCCGTATGAATCTACCACCATCTGATGCATAATCTGTAGATGGCAGACTTATGTTGAATATGCAAACATATATATATATATATATATATATATATATATATATATATATATATATATATAGGAAAGCACACATTTGGAAAAAAAATACATGCGGTCCATTGATCTATGTGCTAAGGGTCGACCCCCCATCTACTATTTACTACCGTTGGTCGTTCTTCTAGGGAACCACATATTACCAATTTACAGAAAGGGTCTGCTCATGGGGGGTTTGCTTGTAAGAAAGGAGGGCCGACCCCCTGTCAATTTCATGTTTGTTTAAAAAAAATATTTGAAAACTGTTTTTTACATGGCGATTGCGCCCCCCAAGGGAAAAACACCTTTTTTTATTATTGTCCCAGGGTAAAAGGGGCGGCCCATTACCATGAGTGCTGACCCCTCCAAACAAACATCCCTAGTGGCCTATTGGTTTCCTGACTGAAAATTGTTTCAAGAAGGCCTCGTTTGAAAGGGAAGACTCTCCCCTTTGATCCAGTGGGTCACCACCTGCGGATAAGTATTACTAAAATACACACATTCGGGCCCATAAACCACTCTCACTTACAATATACGGTCAATGAAACCTCGCTGGGGATCAATTCAGGGCTTTTCTATCAGTCCGTTTTGCCTAATGAATTGAACCCATTTAATTACTAAGCCTTTCCTTACACATTGATCTATTTTAGTTGAATAGTTATAGGTAATTAGTCACAGAATTTATTCACCTGGTTTGTTTATTTAAATGACCACAGACTCAGTTTTTAATTTAAAGTTTTATCTGAAATATTTAGTGAATCAAATACAACATTACAGTGTTAATTCCATCATTCGGAAGAGGTAAGATTCAGGTACCTTAATTAGACTATAAATCTTAATGACGAGTACCTCAGAAAAAAGAGGATAGAGAGAAAAGGCACATGGACAAAATACACAGATTATATTTACCTAGGATGGTGCTAGATCAGACCCCTCTGGCCAAGAGTTTGGCCCATCAGGAAAATTAACAGGTAACAGGTTCAGGACAGGAATAAGACAGGACAGGTTACCTCTTCTGGATTTAACGCCAGCGTCACACCCCTCTCTGATGCTAGTTTCCCTCCTCGATTTTCTTCCGCAAATCTCGTTCCTAAATTGAAATTGTGGAAAATTTTAGGTCTGCTTTCAGGTAATTTGATCAGCATCTCTATCTCCCAGCATTCTGGCAGCGATCAGGCTACTTCATTTGGTTAACCATCCCAATTATACCTTTTAGTGGCAAATTCCACCCCCAAATGTTTCAATCTTGTGTAAATTGTGAATTCTGATTGGACAAACCAAGGGGATGATCATCGCACCATACTAAGGGGCCCATTAGGATGTCGGGTGGATCCGCCCGACATCCACACTCGTTTTCTCCCCCCGCCATATTAGTATGGCGGGGGATACCTCGGCGGACGGAAAGACCATCCGCCGCTTTTCCGCCCTGGTCGCCTTGCGGCCGTGGCGGAAAAGGAATAATATGGTGGCGGTGTCTATCAGACACCGCCAGCCATATTATGATGGTTGTATTTAGGTGCCTTTCCGCGGCGGCGATGCCGCCATGGAAAGGCATGTGGTCTTCACTCTGGGGGCCCCCCGCTGGCCCCCAGAGTGAAGTATAGGTGGGGGGTGCACACAGGGGTACCTGTGGTACCCCCCTTCATTTGCATCTACAAAGCGGCTTTGTAAATGCAAATGCTGAAATGAATTTTTAGCATTGTGGCGAGCGGTGCAGAGAGCACCGCCCGCCACAATGCTAAAATTGCAGGGTGTGCCTGCCACTGTGGCGGGCACACTCTAATACCCCACACGGGACCCCCGCCCTTATGGCGGGCGGTCCCGAACACCGACAGGATGGCGGACGTCTGCCCGTCATCCTAATGACCCCCTAAGTTTATTACATTTTCTTAAAAGCATTGTCTTATGTTCCCCCCATTTAATTTTTTTCACCCAAGCTTTATTTCCACCCGTTTTCATATTACTTGTTAACATTGTATAACTTCTATACATTTGTTTATTGAGTCTTCAGTATGTTCCATCATCTTTCAGACTATGAGAAAAGGTCTTCCTTGATCGAGTTTCAAGACTTGAGATCACAATTTTGGGGTTGTTTCTAATGCATCTGCGCGCATGACCCACGTGGTTATTAACCTAATTTCTTATTTTAGGCCCAATTACGAACTGACAGAGAAATCAAAAAAGACAAGACGTTGGATTCAAATTAAATGGTTTCACTGTATACCACTTATTTCTACTCTAATCCCATTTAATAATAATAGTAATTTTTATGCATTAGTACTTAGTATAAAATAAAATTTAGTTTCAAGTAGAGCAGATTCTTAGCATGTGAGTTCTGAAGCGGCCATTTTCGGTGTTAGTGCGCAGAAGCAAAACTTTCCCTCCAAGCGTTATGACATCATGCAGTTGGTGTATGCACAATTCAATTCCCGTGTTTTTAGCGACCATTTTAGTCTCATTCAGGTCACTTGTTAGTAGACACATAGGCAAGCTTCCCCTTCTTCTACATGATGTACGAAATTCACGTAAATTAATATCACAAACATTTATTAGTACTTTATTATGCTTTTATGAGGATATGCCCAGCAAGTTGCTGACATGTAAATCCTTGCTCCATCAATCCCCTCTCTGATTGCATTTATGCCACCAACAACTACCCATACCCAAATCAAATGCCAACTTTAGCATATGTCCATTCCCTTCTCTATTTGCCCATTTCTATCTTGTCTTTTCCTTACATGCTCTTCCTTTTCTTATACAATTCACCTTTTAATTCTTCAAGCCTAATTTCTTCATATTTTCTTTTCTTACCCTATTTGTTTAATTCATATTTTCTTCTCCCTTTAATGCATTTGCACCAGATCATTAATATAAGACATATCAATGTTATTCGAAGTATAGATAGTATTACTTGAGCAACAACTCCTTTACCAAAGCTAGTAAAGCAAGTGTCTATTGAAGTTAAACTATTCGTTAATCTTTTCCATACACCATGGGTACTCACAAACTTTCTCTCGGGGGCCAAATTTACAGTGTGGTTTGTGTCCGAGGGCCGCACCGGTGGGGGCGGGGTCAGTGGAGGAGGTGGCGGGGCTAGAGCAACAAAAAACAACTGTGACCATGAGGTTGATCACAGGTCCCTTCAGCGGAAGCCTTCGGCCACTGAGCCACCAGACCAGGCATACACACATCTCTCTCTCTCTCGTTCTTTCTCTCTCCATCTTTCTCACTCACACTGACTGTCTCACTCCCTCTCACTCCCTCTGTCTCGCTTACTCTCACTGTCTCACTCCATCTCTCCCTCTGTCTCACTCCCTCTGACTGTCTCTCCCTCCCTCTCTCTCTCTCTCTCTCTCCCTCCCTCTCTCTCTCTCCATCTTTCTCACTCACACTGACTGTCTCACTCCCTCTCACTCCCTCTGTCTCGCTTACTCTGACTGTCTCACTCTCTCTCTCCCTCTGTCTCACTCCCTCTGACTGTCTCTCTCTCTCTCTCTTTCTCTGTCTCCCTCTCTCCCTCTGTTTCCCTCTCCCTCTCTGTTTCCCTCTCTCTCCTTCCCTCTCCCTCCTTCCCTCTCCCTCCTTCCCTCTCCCTCCCTCTCTTTCCTTCCCTCTCCCTCACTCTGAGGTCTTCCTATCTCTGAGGTCTCCCTCCCTCCCTCTGCCTCCATCCCTGCCTCTGTCTCCCTCTTTCTTCCTCCCTCTGTCTCCCTCTCTGTCCTTCCCTCTGTCTCCCTTTCTCTCCTTCCCTCTGTCTCCCTCTCTCGCCTTCCCTCTGTCTCCCTCACTCTGAGGTCGCTCTCGGTCTCCCTCACTGTGAGGTCTCCCTCTCTCTCCTTCCCTCTGTCTCCCTCTCTCTCCTTACCTCTGTCTCCCTCACTCTGAGGTCTCCCTCTGTCTCCCTCACTGTGAGGTCTCCCTCACTCTCCTTCCCTCTGTCTCCCTCACTCTGAGGTCTCCCTCTGTCTCCCTCACTCTGAGGTCTCCCTCACTCTCCTTCCCTCTCCCTCACTCTGATGTCTCCCTCACTCTGAGGTGTCCCTCACTCTCCTTTCCTCTGTCTCCCTCACTCTCCCTCACTCCGAGGTCTCCCTCCTCCCTCTCCCTCACCGTGAGGTTTCCCTCTCTCTCCTTCCCTCTCCCTCACTCTGAGGTCTCCCTCTCTCTGAGGTCTCCCTCTCTCTCCTTCTCTCACCCTCATTCTGAGGTCTCGCTCACTCTGTCTCCCTCCCTCTCCCTTTCTGTCTCATTTTCTTCCTCTCCCTATCTCCCGCTCCCTCCCTTTCTCTCCCTCTGCCCCCCTCTGTCTCTCTCCCTTTCCCTCCCTCTCCCTTTGTCTCCCTTTCCCTCTCTCCCTCTCCCTCCCTCCGTCTCTATCTGTCTCCCTCCCTTTCTCTCCCTCCCTCCCTCTCCCTCTGTCTTTGTATCCCTCCCTTTCTCTACCTCCCTCTATCATCTCACCCTGCCTGTGTGTGCCCGGGCTGAGACAGCTTCCAGGCAGACTGATTCCTGCATATAGTATCAAGAGCTCCCATATTGTCTTGATCGAGCCCAACCCAAAATGATTATTGATGGGATGAAGACGGGCCGATTATTAAGCATGCACAAACTGTTGGTGAAAGCTGTTTTATCTTACCAAATGGACATACACCTTATGCAACCACATAACTGGGTGCTTTGGGTTTGCTACACCTTTTGTGTGATAAAGCTGGATGACTATTGCATCAATTGTCTTAAACACTTTGTTGCCCTTGCTGCAAAGCTGCCTATTAGCAGCTGCCAGGCACTTCGATACAAAGCCATATATCAGAAGTGTTATTCATCTATAGAGGACACTTTGTTAGATTATCTTGCTTGAAGAATAGCTACAAGGGACCGTCGTCCAGACTAGAATTCACTGAAACGGCTCTAATTTGATGGAGGTTGGAAACTCATCTAGTCAGACTTATCTTGATTCTGCCATCCATGCCATTGCATTCTGTGATTTATATATAGCATATGTTACATAGTTTTGAATATAAAACAGCATCTCCATTCACAACAGATGTTCCATTCTTACAGATTAGTCCTGCATTGCTCTCACCATCTTATCTTTAATACTGATGACCTTCGTAGTCTTCTGAGGCATCTCACAATCATTTACATTTTTTAGGATTATTATATTCTAGTTTTTAGGGATGACTGAAGAGAGCGTTCTCAATAAAGCAAAATTAATTAAGTTGAGTGGAAAAGAGCTGACGTGTACTAAGTCAGTGACATCAGTTGTGTAAGCGACACAGTAAGAATTTAGCAGTCCTTTCCCCAGGTTATGGTCCTCTCCTCTCCAACATATTCACGCATTTGCCTTTTTCCTCCTTGGGTAGATCAACATTATCATGAGGAGAGCTGCAGAACCTGCACTGTGACAACTCCCTTTACTTTGTATAAGTACTTTGAACAGAGGGTCTCCTTCACTCCGCGGTCAGGAGTGCAGGAAGAGCTGCAGTTGCTCGTTTATTCTGCCTGCCGTTTCTCTACTCCAAAGAAAGTTGATCCAGAAAGGAGGGGGCTGCTATCGAATATTTAGCCGTACAACCCTCGGTTTCAACCCATGTGTGGAGTAAATACAAACTAAAAGGTTGAGTAACTTTTAGTTTATTGCTACATGAATGCAGGAGGTAAACAGAACGCTCCCAGTAGATCGGCTAGCACCGTTCAACTGCCACAAGCTTAACCATCCTGGTGTTAACATTCTAATGTAGAACAGTAAAACCAAGTCAGGCAGCGGTCTCACAACCTATTTTAATAACATGGTCAATATATAAAACTTAACTTACATACACAACTCCTCTTTCTACCCTATATAAGCGAAAATAAAGTGGAACGAACCCGAAATCAAAACGCTTATCAAAATAGTTCTTAACCACACTCTTCATCATCACACATAGTCTTGCAACTATCGGGGACGTTTCCAAGCACTTCACAGGTCTTTAAAAGACCATTTGCATGTTAATGAAGCTTTGTTCTCCTCTTAGCGCCCCTGCAGTTCTGACTATGGCGGGAATCGCCCGACCCCCACAGAGCAGCAGAGTCTGAGTCGCGCTGCCGCAGGGGTGTTTGCTGACACTGTAAAAAAAAAAATTAAAACACGGGTACATGTCTGCAAGGTCCGCGGCCGCCATGGAAGGCTTACCGGGCTGCTGGTGGCCCGCGGGCCATACTATGAGTACCCGTGCCATACACCATCAACTTCCAGTGGTTTTAATTCCTCAACTAATGTATTAATATTCTTAATATTGTTCCCAATTTCTATAATTTTATCAGGTATGTAAGTGCAACAATGTTACTCTTTCAACATTTTACAAACTCCACCCTCTTTTGCTAATAATATATCAAGGGCAAATTGATTCTGCAAATCCATAGATGTGATTGCAACCATTTCAGTATTGATCATTAGAAACCCTCCAGCAGTGTCGGTTGATAAGCGATCAACTACTGTGGACAATTGGCAAATTCTTCATGAATTCAGAATTACTCCCACTGAAGGCATCAATGCACTGAATATATCTCCTACAATTTCTGAAAAACTAGCTCTTTTACTACATATAAGTTCATTATTGTTTTCATTGCTTCCAGTGATTCTTTTTACATGGTAAACTTTAGGAAATACTATTCTAAAATAGCAACTCCCATACCATCTTTCAGGTAGCTTAAAATAAGCTTTGTTCCCACATATATAATAGATTCCAGGAAATACTGGATCTGTTCCTCCTTTTAGTCCCCATCCTCCAATAATCAATAAATTATGTTGACATTCACTGGAACTAATAAATACATTATTATAGTCAGTATTTAACCTATGAAGACAGATTTTTCTTTTCTTTTCAAAATCTAGAGCCATCGCAGCTTGAGTCTTGCCAGAAGTGCACATTCTTTCTTTTTCTGTTCAAGGTGGAAAATGATTTTTCTGTTTGTTGGCTTTCTTCTGGAAATTACGTCTCCTTTCTCTTACTAAATTCAAAAAGATGTTTTCTTCTTCTTTTAGTGAAGATGTTAAATTATGCTTGTGAGCTTCTGCTATATCTATGGCATTCCGCACTAAGACAAATTCTCCCATAAATTGTGCAGCTAAACTAGTGGGTACTGGATTCATATTCTTTAACAGGACATCTGAAAATATCACATCTAAATTTGAATAATATACTGCAATTTTCCTGTTTTATAGAACAGACTTGTTAATACACTACATGATATTCCATAGGTTAATGGTAGATGGTGATATGTGACTCCTTCTGCTACTGAATCTGGCAATTTCATGCATACATAACAATCACTAACCTCCATAGTGTCTACATATTCAAATAATAATTTTGTAAAGTCTTTTAGATCTGTGTTATTATCTGTTACTGAGTGACATATTTCTAACTCATTTGATGCTTCTAGTTCTACTCTATTTCCCTTCATGTTAGCTAGTTTTCCATCTGTAACTGTATTATTTTTCTTTTCTATACTCGTCTAATATGGTATTGCTATTGTTAATCCTAACCATACAATAATTATTAATAATATACTACATATACATATTCTACAACACTTTTGTAAACAATTTTGTTTTGGTCTTTGAGCAACTCTATTTTTAGCCATATTTAAGAAGATCTCTCTTCTTTCTGAAAATTCGAATTTTATTAATTTGTTTCAAGGAGGTCTCACCTCTCTTTTGTTAATTTGATCTGCAATTATTTCTTCATCACTTTTTTCATTTAAATCTAAATTTTCAAGTTTTTCAAGAATCACATAAGTCCATTCAGGTCCTCTAAACTTATTGTTCAATATTTTTAATCTTTGACTCCTTTGTTTGTTTTTCTCGTTAGTCTGTCCTGATTGACTAGTTACTTCATTCACTTGGTCAGGTTCTTCATTTGGCTTTAGGTGATACCTCAATCTTTTGACAGATCTGGGACAATTATCACCTTTTCTGACTCTTTTGGGTTGCACTGTATTTTCACTTTCTTCGTCACTTTCAAGTATTCTCTTATTGGTATTTTGTTGTGGCACAACTTGATTTTCTTCTTCGTCTGAATCCCTCTCTAGTTGACCAAATTCAGGACTTTCTGAAGTACTACTCTTTACCTGAACATGTTTGGCATTATCTAACTGACCCTGTACTGATTACCTGCAAATCTGTTCTTCTCCTTGTTCTTGTTTCCCCATTCTTATTTGATCTGGTTCACGTTTTTCTTCTCCAGAATTGTCTTTCAAATCAGTCTGTGTGTATTTTTCTATTCTTATCTGTTCTTGCTCAGAGTCTTCAATTTCGTAATCTGTTTCCTGAACTTGATCTTCTATATCTGTCTGATTCTAAATATCTTCTAGCTTCTCTGTTTTTCTTCTATTCCTCTACTATTATTTCTGCATCAGGTAAGTCAACTGTTGGTACCCAATCCTCCTGACTAGTGCTTGGTTGTTCCTGATCAGCTACTTCAGAGTTTCCTATTCTAGGCTCCTCAGCTGTACAACCTTCTGCACCTTCAACTTCAATTTTTTGTTGTTGATTTCCTTCATCAGGACAGGAGCTGGAACTTTCTTTGTATGGCTGGCATGTATCCAGTTAGGCAATCCTGCACATTTCACTGCGGTTGTTGTAACCAATATGACCTGTTTTGGGTCACTCCACCTTGGTGCGATGCATGTTTCTCAGGTGTGATTATTCACTACCACCCAGTCACCGGGATTTAGATCATATGCTTGATCTGGCTGCCTGGCCTCTGTGTCTTCTCCAACCTGGTGAGAGACAGAACGCACTAGGTCAGCCAATCTTTTACAATAATCCAATACCGGATCATCAGTTATGCTTAACAATCTGTATCCAGGTAAGAAAGCTAATCTCATTGTTCTTCCCATGAGTACTTCATGGGGACTCAACCCGGTATTCCTGTCAGGAATATTTCTGAGCCCCATCAAAACAGGAGGTAATGCATCTGGCCAATACAGTGAAGTAGATGAGCACACTTTCGCCAACCTTGATTTTATTGTGCCATTCAATTGTTCCACTATCCCAGAAGCCTCTGAGCGGTAGGCACAGTCAACTTTTGTTCAATCTTCAATGCTTCACAGATCAATCGAATTATTTCATTATTAAAGTGAGTTCCTCTGTCTGATTCCACAGTTACTGGAAAACCAAAACACGGAATAATCTCCCTCAACAATAATTTTGCAACTTTTATGCTGTCCTTTCTCCTGGTTGGGTATGCTCCCACCCATCGTGAGGACAGACACACTATGACCAGTATGTATTTTAATCCCTTACATGGTGGTAACTGAATGAAATCAACTTGCAACCTTAACAATGGTCCTTCTGCTTTTCTAATTCTTCCCCAACTGACCACTGTTTTCCTACCTGGGTTATTTTGTTGACAAATTAAACTTATCTGGCAAAGGCTCTCTGCAACAGTTCTAAACTTCGAATTGTACCAATCTTATCTGAAAAGTCTGATCATAGCATCCCTACCTATGTGTGTGTCTCCATGATACATTCTTGCTAATTGTGAAAGTAAACAATCTGGCATGACTGGTCTACCATCTGGATAATCCAGACACCATCTCCTTCTCTTCTTTGACATCCTATTTTGATCCATTCTTCCTTTTCTTTTACTTCTACCTCATCTTGTAAATTTCTCACTTCATCCCATGTTTCTAACTCTGAAATAAGCATAAGTTGGTATCTGATTCCTGTAGTTTTAATTTTCTTGTTCACTGCGATTTTTGTTTTAGCACAATATTGAGCAACTTGGTCTGCATAACGATTACCAGCAGTCACATAGTCATTTCCTGACTGATGTGCAGCACATTTGACCTGAGCTACTTCTTTTGGCAACTGTATGACTTCTAAAAGCTCTTTCACATGTTGTCCATTTTTTATAAGGATTCCTGAAGAAGTCATGAAATCCCTTTGCATCCGTACACGTCAGGTAATAGAGTAGCTGGATTTAAAGCTGTGCACCGGATTACTGTCACATTTTCTGCTCCCAAAATAATTCTCCCATATTTTGTCATTCGACTTGGGGTAAGATACTGAGTTTGAGTTCTTGTCAAAAGAATTTCAACTGAATGAGGGACATATACCTTAACAGGATGTCCCATCACAATCGGTTCACTCTGTTCAAGACTTGTGCACACAGCAGCTACTGGTTTCAAAGAACCAGGTAATGCAGCGGCTACTGGGCCCAAAGTAGCAGAACAATATGCCACTGGACGTCTCATCAAATCATGTCTTTGGGTTAATACTGACAAGGCACAATTATCTTGTTCACAACAAAATAATGCAAATTCTTTTGTGTAATCTGGCGGAGCTTCACATAGACAGTGTCTTAATTTTACAAAATCTTTCATCATCCCATTCTACAGGATCCTTTGCTCGTTTTCCTGTCATTTGTATCAGTGGTTTGGACAGTACAGAAAACCCTGCAATCCACTGCCTACAATATCCTACAACACCAAGAAACATTCTAATTTCCTTCTGGGCCTGGGGTAACTGCATTTGTTTTATTATTTTTATACTTTCAGTTGTCACCCTCCTCCCTCCTCTTTCTAGTTGATGTCCCAAATATTTTACTTTATTTCTGAACTCATTCTATATTGTCTTGTATTTGGGTAAGTGGCACCTTCCTTTACAGTCACTTTCACTGGGTCCACATCTGCCATCAATCCTACTTCTTTTCCAGTGAAATACCATACCTTCGAATTCACTGTTAATTTTAACTCGTCTGGTAGATCATCTTTTGTCGTCATGGAATACATCTCATCTACCTCTGTTCCTTGCTTTACTAACATCAATTTAAAGAAGCTATATTCATCAGGGGTTTGAAATGTCACACCATCCGGTGTACGATATATGGTACAGTTCATCTTGCATAGTAAATCCTTACTTAACAAATATACAGGACTGGAATCACAAACTATGAACTTATGCATTTCTTTGAAATTCCCTATACACGCTTCCATTGGTTCTTTAACTGGGGTTCCGATATGTCTGTTGGAAACTCTAACCACTTGGATAGCGTCACCTGAAAGGGGCGGGTTTGGGATGTCTGCTGTTCTCACAGTAGACCGGGTAGCACCATTGTCCAATAGAAAAGTAATATATTTTCCTTCTACCTTTCCATCAATATATGGACCTGACTGATCTACCGGTAAGGTTGCGCCAAGTACGCATTCCTCTTCCCCCCTCCTCAGGCACCGTCATAACTCATCCTCCAATTAACTACTATTCTGCAAAAGAAATTGTGAAGCTGCAGAATTTGGCTTACCACTTCCTCCTTGAAATCCAGCGTCCACACTGTACTCTGCTCTGTTCACAAAATTTGGCACAGGGGCAGGTGGTAACTGATTTTGAGGATTTACAACCAGTTGCTGTTTACTCAATATCACCTTATTCTGCGTCTGTGGATTTTAATTTTGATTTGGGCCATTATTAATTTGTATATTTTTACCCTTGTTTTTCCAATGCCTCCATTTTCCGCACCCATGACGAGGAACCTTTTTCTTTGCTTCTTCTCTGCTCATTTACCCTCTTGGTTTCCCCCCACTAATTTCATTCTGTCCTGATCCTTTATTTTGTTCATTATTTATTTTAAGTTCTTGTTGTTCTGCCAGTTTTACTTGTACCCACATTTCTTTTTCTTTTAACTTTTTTCATCTATTGTCTATTTCATCTCCACAATACTTTGCATGCTTCAATACCTCATCTATAGGCTTCATTTACCAGCACATCATGTGTGTTTGAATCATCTGACAAATCTCTGGTCTTACCCCAGATACAAATTGATATACAAAATGTCCCATACCTTTAGCACCAATATTACAAATGCACTATACTGCTTAAACACTTGCAAAAGACGCTCGTAGTATGCAAGGACAGTCTCTTTTTTTCCTGTGTTGTTCTATATAATTTTTCCAATCAGTTTCTTTTGGAGGTATTTTCCCTTTCAAGAAAGTAATTACTTGATTATATTTCTTCATTACCTCCTCTGAAGGAGCACCTGTTTTCTCTTCTCTTGGATATTCATCACTAGGTCAATCTACTGTAATTTTACACTCTGTCCATAAATAGGTAGGTACCACTATGTCAAACAGACCATCCAGATCTTTTAACAACACCTTCAAAACATTCCTAAACATTTTAACTTGTCTGTACCATTCAACGGGCTTCTCTTTTAATTTTGGAAAATCATTTGTAAATGATAAAATATCTTGCCTTGTCCATGGAACATGTACATATCCCCCTCCGGGTACTTCTCTCATAGGACACAATCTTTTTGTCTTTTTAGAATCTCGTAATGCATATGGTGTTTTGTTTGCTTGAGCTTCCTCTTTTTTTGGTCCACCTTGCCTTCTACCTGTCTAATTCTACTCATTTCTGCAAAATTGTCATCAATTCTTTAATCTACAATTTCTTTCCTGACATGTTCATATTTTCTAAATCTTTGTCAGTGAAGTCTGCTCTATAGGGTTTTTGCAGTACCTTGGATTTCCCTATTTCAATTCCCACCTCTGAAGCAAGTTCTGTTAATTTCTCATTAAGTATTTTTACATTTTTTGTTATGCTTCTGCATATAAATAATAACTCTTCTTCACAATATGTATTTAATCTGTCTATTCCCATATTTCCAGCTACCATTTCTTCTAATTCTATTTTTAATCTATACATATCCAAAATCTTTGGTGGTGACACTGTTTTATCTACTCCCCGTGCCCATCTTTCTAATTCTTTTGGTGATACTAGGGTAGCACTTTTAGTTCATGTGGAAGTCTCCATTTGTATTTCTCTTGCACAACTTGGGTTAACTCTTTTTGGAGTCTCATTTACCTGTTCTCTGATTGGTAAGTCCATTAATGATATTACTGACTCTCATTCACTGGCTTGATCTTCAATTATTATATTTTCTCTGCTCCTTTACAGGAGTAGTCATAACTGGTGGATTAGAACAGTGTCTTTTATCCCCATATAAAGTAAAGTAAATAATGGGACAACAGGACCCTATGATCACTGATATAGTCAATGCTTCGGGATTTACACTCAATTGGGTTATTTTCTGTATTAATTCTTCCTTGTTCTTTCATTTAATGAATCATGTAATACTTGTGGTACCAAAGGGATGTCTAAAGCTAGTGCACTTGGTATACTTCTATTATGTCTTTCCTGATATGGTGGAGGATTCTTTGTTAAAATATCTTCCATAAATGTGTCTTTAGATTCACCACAACCTGTCATATTTTTAGTTTTCCTTGTACTTTTGCCTCCAGACTGCTCATCTGACATTGATACAGGATATAATCCTTCTGCAACCATGCCCTGTCTCCATTGTTTCATCTGATCTTCACGCTTTATATGCAACGTTTTAGGATAGGGTCCTCTATGTCCCCTAGTACTCCTAGTTCAGTCTCTGTCAAATGCCTCCATTTCCCATTCCTCTAGTGCTTCGTACTGTCTTAATCTAGGTCCGGGTTCCAATTCCTTCATTCTTTTTCTTAAATTATAAAGGATTCTACCATTTAATGTACCATGTTCTGGGAAAGCCAGTATTCCATCACCTTTTGTATATTCGATCCAATTTTCTAACCATACACATGTATGATACCCTTTTTCCATCATCATAAATGAAGCTCGGGCGGTGGGATAAGGATTACTTCTCTAGTTTTAATAGGTTTATCCTTTTTGAAATATTATAAGTTCCCCTTCTTCTTCTTCTTCTTCTTCTTCTTCTTCTCTGACAAAACCTAAATGTCTCCTATCCGGGCGATTCCCAATTAAGGTCAGATCGTGTTTCCGCATACAAATCTTATTTTAATTTAATAATTCACGCTTTTGTTTATACTTCGTTCTCCAATTTTATTGCCACTTTTATTCTTTTACTCCAATTTTAATTAAAAAAATTATTTTGTCCAATACTTTTAGCGTGACGTCAGTATCCACTCCTCACTACTGACCCCTCCTTTACAATCCTTTGTAACTCAACACCTGCTGTCTCGACCAATCCCGATGCGCACCTGATGAGATCAGCGTAACAAATGACCCCTCCTATACAATTGCCTGTCGTGACACCCGCACCCGCTGACTCGACCAATCCCAGCGCTGCACTTTGTGACGTCAGTGCAACTCTGGCAACTGACCCTCCCTTCACAAGATAATACAAAACTTATTTTCTTTAACCTCTTACCAAAATTTTCATTAATAACAACATAGAAACATTTGCTACTCTGTTGATTTCACAGAATCAAAAGATTAGATTCTTTCACTACGAGTAAAACCTTCTGCTTACTTTTCAAGCATTGCGAGTAAAACCCTTCCGTTTACTCTTCACATGACCCACATGGATATTAACCTCATTTCTTATTTTAGGCCTAATTACGAATGAACAGAGAAATCAAAATGACATTAGATTCAAATAAAATGGTTTCACTGTATACCACTTATTTCTACTCTAATCCCATTTAATAATAATAATTTTATGCATTAGTACTTAGTATAAAATACAGTTTAGTTTCAAGCAGAACAGATGCTTAGCATGTGAGTTCTGAAGCGGCCATTTTGGGTGTTAGTGCGCAGAAGCAAAACTTTCCCTCCAAGAGTTATTACATCATGCAGTTGGCGCAGGGGCAATTCAATTCCCGCGTTTTTAGCAGCCAGTTTAGTCTCACTCAGGTTACGTGTTAGTAGAAACATAGGCAAGCTTCCCCCTTCTTCTACATTGTGTATGAAATCGGTGTAAATTAATATCACAAACATTTATTAGCACTTTATTATGCTTTAATGAGAGTATTCACCCAGCAAGTTGCTTAAATGCAAATCCTTGCTCCATCACCTTTCAAACAAAGCCTCCCTGAAACCCGGAATACCATTTACAGTTGTAAAAAGGACAAAGGAATACACTTATCTACTTCTGGATAAATACAGCACTTGCCTAGAATATAGTTTGAAAATAGTTGTTTGCTATTTCATATATTAAAAGAATAGAGTGTAGCCAAGATATGCAAAATGTGGGTTATCTGTTTTGCCTTTCTGTTGAAATACTGAATATCATTGGTGACTTTTGCAGTGTTCGCACCTTTTAGGTTCCATGTACTTAAATATTTTTTTTTTAAATGTACAATATTAAATGCATACAAGGAACTTCATTGGTGGGCAAGATATTTATGGCATAAGCTACGAATTTCGAATTGGTCATTGAATATTTTGGTGTTGTTTAAAACGTTTGCTGTGAGCACCATGTGGACTTTGAACAGTGAAGGAGATAGGACGGAGTGTTTTTGAAAATTAAAGGTGATGTCCTTCAAGGTGGTCATGGTAGAAATCAATTTCAGCTGTTGAGGCCCCCTTGGAAATAGACATAAATAATTCCTTTAAAAGCAGTACCTCTGATGCCACACTTAGTTGTATAGACTTGTTCAGGAGTACTTTTTGGTTGACTGTGTCATATTCCATTGGCCCATAAATAATGCACCAGGTTTTCATTAGGGTCAGAGTCATAACTAGAAGATACTCAAGGTTTTCTGTTACAGGTGAGCTGAGGTCTGGGCAGTCTACTGGAGCTATTCTCTGCAGGGGAGGCTAAACAGTCGTCAGCTTGCACAAAACTCTAGATCAGAGTTTTGCTTCTTCAATATTGGGATTAGCAGGGCATGGTTTTGTGGCGATGCATAAGAGGGTCATTAGTGATGTCATTCAGGTATCTGACCCAGGAAACATCAGGTGTGTGGTGGAGAGGGCCCTCTTGGTGTAATGTTCATAGGGAAAAAAAAGTTTATGAGGTAATGATCCAGTTAACATTTGGATGGTAGCCTGGATTAAAGACATACCGGTGAAAAAGGGGAGGAAGATGTGGCTAACTGAAACGGGCAGTGGAGTGGTCAATCGTTTCGTGAGCGCATGCTTTTATGGGATCATCTGCCAAGAAGCAAGAATGTTAATCATAAATTGCTCATGATGCTTCTTCCTCTTGTTTTATCTCATCTTAACAGTCGGTCTATTACGAAAAGTACCCACTAATTGAGGAAATAATTTCTCTCATCCAGGTTTTACATTGGTGCAAAGTCATGCACCTCATTACTTTATATACTTCATGTTATTTTTTATGAATGTTTGCCAGCCTCACGAAAGGCCGAGCTAAAGAAAAACAAGCACTGGCACAGCCAATAGGTCTAATCTATGCAAGAGCTAGTGGCTGTCCAGTGTGCTTTAACCATGTTGTACACCAGCGAGGCTGGTGCTCAGGCTGGTGTTCAGCGTGGAGTGGAGTGTCACAGTGTTGTGTGGTAGAGTGGCATAGAGTATCGTGGAGAGTGGAGTAGAATCAGAGTGGAGTGGCATAGGGTGGAGTGCTGCAGATTGTAGTACAGCGGTGTAGGGTGTAGTGGTGTAGCGTTGAGTGGCAGAGTAGTGCACAGTGAAGTAAAGTGGTGTGGAGTAAGGTGGAGTAGAGTCGCATAGACTTTAGTGGCGTGGAGTGGCATAGAGTAACGTGGAGTAGAGTAACAAAGTGAATTGGCATAGAGTGGAGTGGAGTGTGGTTGAGTGGAGTGTCTTAGAGTGCGGTGGTGTCAGCAACAGAACAAAAAGCGTATTGTAAGCAATGGGCAGAATGCGCTCCCAGGGAAGCTTTCAGAATGCCCACAAGAAGTCTTTTTGCAACCAGACAGCTGTGCGGTCTGGTAGACTTTGACCTTAAAAGCTAGACGAAATAGTGCTTTCCTACTACAGCACAGAGCTGCTGCTGTTCAGTACTTTTCAGTGCCGCTGGAAGGTCTACGCTCTAAGGTTTTGAACTTGGAGCTGCAGGGCACTGACAGGCAGAAACAGTTAATTGCTACTGGAGAGTGCAGTCCTGGATGGTTTACACAATGCCTTTGCTGGAAAGATGCTTTGGCCCACAGCGAAAGCCATGCACTGCATGATTTCTTGCAGCCTGATAATGTCCCTCCCTTCCTGGGGGGTGATTGGGGAGTTATCCAGCTGCAGGGAAGTGTCCCATACTTGGGAGGAGCTGTGCACTAATTGAATGACCAGGGATGGGATAGAGGCAAAGTCTTGGAAACTTCACGCACCTTCTCAAAGAGCAAAGATACTCAACTTCATTCGAATTTAAAACGTCATCCACTCCTAGCTGTTAGCCATTTTGTTGATTCCTTGAGACTTATGTGGGGCTCTTGGTTCAGAGTAATGTTGGCTGTCTGGCCCTGAACCATTCAGAGATTGTAGGCCCCCTCGTCTCGTATCAGATCCTTTACTATGTTTAACATTTCAATGTTGGCATTGGTAATCAATTGTTTTGGCCATGCATGACACTTGCTATGTTTTTCTCTTCTGATTGTTCTTAATTATGCTCTCCCAGGTTTCAAGAAAATTGACAAGTTTCTCTTGTTGAAAATAATAATTTAAGTTCACTTTCTGTAGGAATTTCTCTGTGGCTTATGCAGATCTAGTCATTCCTAATCAATAATGGTATAAGTGAATATAGGTGGCCAACTGTTTAATGCTTATAAATAAAGAAGAGCTGATGATCTTTCAGAATCAAAAGCACAGACATAGCAAAAATGGAGGAAACCAGGACAAAGTCATTACAAGGGCCATCCGGTGAAATATGGCACAATAGATCTCAAAACCGAAGCAAACATCATTAAATAAAGCAACATTCCAGAACAACTATTGTTGGTGATTGCCAACAATGCAGGTCTGCACAAACAGTACAGTTAATTTTCTCTGCACTAGATGGCTTCTTTAAGAGGGAAGGTTTTAGGCAGTTTATTTCTTTAAAAGCAAGGGGCAAGCGTATAGAGAAATGGAGAGTAAATCTGGTATTCAACAGTTTCCACGAGACGGTAGAGAGAGGTAATTGTAGAGATCAGATGAACAAGAATGTTCCTTATTTTCACTGTTTTAATCCTCAGGCATTAAGGACATGAGGAATCGGACCACAAGCTTAAGTTTCATACTTCTGGGATTTACCTACAATGGAGATATTCAAGATGCGCTATTCGCTTGCTTCCTGCTCGTCTATTTCACTGCGCTGCTGGGAAATATCATGGTAGTAGCACTCATCATAGTCACTACAAAGCTACACACACCCATGTACTTCTTCCTACTGGTCCTATCCTGTCTTGACATTGTCTCCGTTACAGTGACTGTCCCCAGGATGCTCAAAGACCTTTTGGTCCAGAAGAAACACATTGCATTCAGTGAATGCCTCATCCAGGTCTTTGTCATTCTCTTGCTTCCATTCACAGATGTCTTAATCCTCACTGCCATGTGTTATGATCGATATGTAGCCATCTGCCACCCTTTAAATTACACCCTACTCATGAACAGAAGATTTTGTATCCAAGTTGTTTCCTTTTCATGGATAGGGGGTGTTGTGTTTTCTTTTGTAAACACCCTCCCGCTATCTCAATTATCGTTTTGTGGAGCAAACGTTATTGACAATCTACTGTGTGAATTTCCAGCATTGCTGAAGCTGTCATGTGCCAATACTCTGCCCAATGAAATTGTGCTTTTCACATTGGCTGGGGGTGTGACTTTGGTGACCTTTGTGATTATTTGCTTGTCCTATGTGCACATTATTAGGATCATCCTGAAGATCCCTTCTTCAGAGGGAAAGAAGAAGGTCTTTTCCACCTGCTCAGCACATCTGATGGTGGTCTTCCTGTTTTTTGGGACAGGTGCTTTTACACACCTGAAACCTTCGAGTGCATCAATGAGGCTAGATAAACTTGCTTCTCTGTTCTACACGGTATTTGCCCCAATGTTAAATCCGATCATCTATAGTCTCAGGAATGAAGAAGTCAAAAAGGCCTTTAAGGAGGCAATACATAGAAATAAAAGATACACATAGAGCTCACAGGTATGGATGTAACAGTAGCTATCTATAAAGCACTTCCACTTAATCAAGATTACACATTTCATTTTTATAATTCAAACCTTGTCCTACTTTTGTTAACACTTAAATCGGTGCCTTTTTTGCACAAAGCTGATCAATCCTAGTTTTGAAAAATACGTTTTACAACTTGGATTATCCTTTGAGGACAGTTCTGACGTCTGTGATTGTTAATTTATGCACCACTTCTTTTACTGGTCTGATTTTCTGTCGTGAAATATTGTGGTTTCTGTCCAAAGAACTCAGATTTACAGGTAGGTTTATATGTGGGGTATAATGTAAATGCAGATCTTCCAATCTAGTAGTGATGAATAGTCTTAATTTTATTAAAGACAGAGGTGAATATCTTGCTGTCTTTTCCGGTGTTTAATCAAATAGCAGTCATGTAAACTATAAAAACTCCACTTCTCAACAGCCTCAGGGAAGTGTTATGACAAATAATTGAGAAAACTCCAAATTAAAGGTCATAGGTCACTGCAATACTCTTGATTGTGAGCAGTATGTACTTTTCTCTTGTATTAGTGAGAAAATTAGGAACAATGAAACAGGAAGGATGAATAAAAGAATCAATTAAGCCAGTAAATGTAAATGTAGTATATTTGTAAAGCGCACAGCTGCCCCAGCAACGGGCGTAGAAAGTCCTGAATCTCCTGGGAAGTATCCGCAAATCATTTTTACATTTCTTGAAGTGGCAGCAGGAGCTGAAAAGAATAGATATTTTTGGGACAAAATTATTAAAATTCTTGCGGAGAAATAATACTTGGCTCAGTGTCTTTAATAAAAACAGGACTTTCTGACACAGCAAGTTAGGAAAACCGGCATTTATGGCAAGGTGAGAGGCTCCTAATATGGTTGTTTGAAGCATGTTTGCAACAATCAAAGAAGCACTAGAAATTTGTTTGTAATAAAAAGTTTGCAAATAAGTGTCATTAGTCCTGTCCTCTGATCTGAGAATTTCCTCAAGGTTGACCTATGCTCATAAAGCATTGAAAGCAATAGCACCCGCTAGTTGACTGGGCCTCAAAACACTCAGGGCATGATTATGATGTCGGTCGGAAAGCTTTCTGACTGACTCCTTGTTGCAAATGGTTCCGATCGACTGGTGGTCGGAGGTTCCGACCGACCGATTATGATGCTTCCGAACACCGTTCTGAAAGTCTACTATTGACTTCAATAGGAGCCTGTGTTCCGACCAACAACACAGGCTCCCATTGAAAAAAAGGGGTGGTTTGGGAAAACCTTGCACCTTGTGGTGCCTGTCATACTGTGCATGGTTCTACAGGGGGGCCCTTGGGTACCCCTCGGCCACCAAACGGAGACCTCAGGATGAAGGGATACCTGCTAGGGGCCCCCAAATTTGGTTTCCAATAGCCTTTTCATGTCGGACAGACCGAGTCGGAAAAGATGTCCGAATCCAACATCGTAATCGGTCGGTCGGAAAGTCTATCCATTGAGCTTTACGAATCACCTAGGACAGGCTTGGAGTTTCCGAATGCCGGTCCGAACTGAGTCGGAATGAGCGAATGGTTACCTTTCAATCATAATCGGTCAGGGGGAAATGTTTCCCACTCTGTCGGAAACATAGGTTCCGACACAGTTTAGGAAACTCCAAATGCCGTTCGGAGCTTTTCTCACGAACATCGTAATCAGGCCCTTAGTGTGAAAGGCTCAAACATTTGTATTTATGTTTGTATATATTATTTGTAAAGCTCGACTATCGCTCCGAAGGATACCTTGTGCCAAAGCTTAATAGGGCATGAGATTTTCTGGAGGAAGTTCGTAATTGAGTGTAATACGAGGTGATCAGAGTATCGGTTATCAATTCATAAGCTTTTAAACATTTACCTAAACACAAGATGATATTACTTTGGAAGAGGGTGGTTTAGAAAACTGAACTACAGGATTTTTTCTCTGTAGTGTTATTTTGACCCAAACATATTTTCATACATTTCAAACTTCCTTAAATAACTTTTTATTTAATCTCCGTCTTTTGGCAGTGTATCAGTTTCCATTTACATATCCATTTCTAATCACACACACATAAATACATATACCTGTAAACTATCTACATCACGATTTCTTACCGTTTTCTCTCCGTTAGTATGCATATTACCCAGTGGCGGGCACACTGGCTAGTTATAGTTAGGACCTTCTTTCCATAGGAAAAGCTATTTTTGGTTTGCTAATAACTTTGGCCCCGTTCGATGAATCATCACCAAACATTTGATAGCAAACGTTCATTAATGGTGCTCCCTCAAGTGGGGGCTGAGAAAAAGGGGGGTCCCAAATGTGCTTTCCCCCTTTCATTTGAAGCTGAATGGAATTACACCAACTTTGGCAGAAAGCTAGATCTTGGCCCAAAAAGCGTGCTTTTTGCAATTTGGTTTAAATCCATTTAAAATGTCTGTATTTATCATGCTGTGGAGGATTAGTAGAGCTGACAGATCACTAGTTAAGATCGGATTGGTTACCACCACTTAAAGAAAGATCTGGCTGCAGCCACCTTAGGACTCAGGGAGACAGTCCACTGTCCTAGATAAAGGTTAAAAAAAAAATAGGGTAGGGATACCCTTCTCTAGTAAGCCTGGTGGGGGAGGGGGTGTTTTCCCAGATGGACCCCATGGAACGGAGACAGCATTTTTTAAAACTCTGGGCCATGGATCCACGGAGGATCTGTGGATCTGTAGTTCTGATAAAAAGTTTTAAAAAAACAGTCTCCCGCTTTCCTTAACTCCTCCGCTCTGGGGTGGGCCAGGGAATGCAGGCAGCACATATTTTTGGGGAGGGGCATGTGGCTATCTTCCCCGAGCCGCTAAGAGACCCTGGGGACCATCTTCCGGGGCCAAATCTATAGTAAGGGGGAGGGGGCATACAGCCACATCCCTGAGCCTGCAAGAGGGCATGGATCCAATTTCCCCTAGCCGTATTTAAAAATAAAGGGGAGAGAGGCGAGAACTCCTCTCCCTGAGCCGCAGTAGGGCCCTGGGGATCTGTTATTCAGTTGTTTTTTGGAGTGGAGGGCATGTCTCCACCCCCCACCCCTCCAAAAGCTGTTGATCCAGCCCAGAAAATCCATCCCCCCAGGGCATGATATTGTTGCAGTGTGTCAGGGAAAAATACTGCTCCCGGCAGGGGTGGTGGGGAGCACAGTAATGGAGCTGGCTCCCGCCAGCAACCAGTATGGTGCTGGTTGGGGAGCTGGCAGAGGCTGTGAGGGTCTTGGGGCTCTGCTTGTAGGCACCAACAAGGAAGACATTGTGGGTGCCCAGAGTGGGCACAGGAGTAGCCACAAAAAAAGTATAAAAAAATAAATAAAGCTTGGCTCCCACAACAGAGGTGGCTGGGGAGCTCGTAGGGGCCACTAAGCTCCCCCCGCAGCCCCTAACTATTTTCAATGTGGTGTGGGTGCCCCAGGTGTACACCAGGGCACCCACTTTAATACAATTACCTAAAAAAATTGCAAAAAGTGCCTGCTCCTGCTGGCACTGGTGCTAGAGGAGGAGCACCCTATAATGCCCTGTAAGGGCCTTTTACTTATTTGGTTTGTAGCATGGTGGTGCTTCTAGAAGGGGCACTACCAGCCATTTTTTAATGCTATAGGGGCTGCAGAGAGTGCAGCAGACCCCCCAGCAACATTTAAAAAAAGTAAATCTCCTGGGTTACTGAATCCATGAACCCAGGAGACGTACCATATTATTTAGAACCTTTTCAAGCCGGAGCGGCATGCTTTTCAGCTGGAGTGCAGGGACACCTTGTGGTGGCTTGTATGATTGCACTTTGTGGCATAAAACTATTAAAGCCAATTGGCCCACTTTTTATACTTTGGTGTTCTGACACTTTGACAGAGTCACTAGATCTGCCCCACTTAAAATTATATCCTTTATATTGTATCATCGCATAGTCAGCTGAGCATGCCTGCAGGGGTTGGGCGCTCCTGCCCTGCCAGGCCATGCTCCCAGCCTAACCCCACACTATACATGACAATGGATATCTTACCTTATGGTAAAAAAAAATATAAATTCACTGAAAAAGTCAAAGGTTAAAGTGAAGTTATAGTTAGGAGTTGTAACTATAGCTTACTTTAAATTTAAAAAACATTAGAAATTCTCTGGGAAAAAGGGATGGTATAGTTAGGTGAAAATGTCAGTTAAAACATACCATTTTAAATGAGCCAAACCACTGAAATTTACCAAGTATAGTTATCCTAAGTAACTATAAGGCATGCCCTAAGGTAACTATAGCTAGCGAACTCGCCATGCACTGCTCACTACCTCACATATTACATCACTCATAGCATGTTTTATGACACCATTGATAACATCAATGCAATATCTGAAAGTACTTGATTGAAATCATCACAGTGCATTGCCGGTGCATGAGTAATAGGTACTTTCGTGCATGGGTTATAGTTACTTAAGATAACTATAACTGGTGAATTTTAATGGTTTTGTTAATTTAAAATGGTATTTTTTAACTGACATTTTCACTTAACTGTAACATCACTTTATCCTTTGTTTTTTCAGTGAACTTCTTAGTTTAAAAATAAAATTGTAAAGTAAGATATAATGGCAATTCCTAATTATAATGTCACTTTTAAGTGAATATATATTTGTGTATAGCACAGTGGGCCTAATTACGATATCGGGCAGATACAAATCTGCCTGACACCGTTGCGGATTGGGAACCTCCGGACTTTAGGTCAGTGGTTCCGACCTTAATATTTGGATGCGACCACCCATATGGCGGTCGAAAACATCAATTTTTCAATGGAAGCTTGTGCGGCGGGTGGAAAAGACCCACAGCACAAGCTTCTGTTGTAAAATGGATGTTTAATAAAAAACAAAAGAGTGAAGCTAGAAAGTCAAGGGCTTTCAACAGGAGTCACTCATGTTTTAAAAGAGCTCTCACTCACCAAACTAGTTGGTGACATGTTTCATCATTGTGCCCCCACCAGAGAGGCCGAGTGCCTCTCCGGTGTGCTACAACGCCTGATTACAGCGGAGCAGGATTTTCTTGGTGAAAAGTGCTGGTGCATGAAGTGGAGATAAAATAGCACTAACTACGCCTAAAGAAATGTTATTAGGTGGAAAGTAGGGCCAGGTTAAAAATATGTGGTGGATGTTATGGCTGAGTAGATTGATCAGTCACATCCAAAGTTAAAATGTTGGGTCAACATGTTTCAGCCTCTCAGTGCTAGTTGCAAGGTTTTCGTCAGGACCAGGGACCATGGCGATATGCACGCGCTAAGGTGCACCCTAACCTATGGCCTCAAAAAGAACCGGATTACTCACGGTTCCAAGTCTTATACCTTCAGGACTACTGAACGCACATTACGAATCTGTAAAGAAAAAAGGGAGAACATAGAAACACAGACACAAGACATGACAATGCACATGTAGTTCGCCTGGTTATCTGCCCAAAAGGAAGAGCGATCCTTGTCATGTTGTCGCATGTGCCCTTAAATGTTTAGTTCAGTTCAAAAACCTTTATTTCGGTCACTAGGACCATAAAAGTATACAAAAATAAGAGAACTGACATTATGAATTTAAAACATGCCAAACAATACAAAGACATCTATTCCAAGGGAAAAGGCTTGCCAGAACATGAGAACATAGCAATTCCATCGAGACAGTACAATGCTGTCGTAGAAGAGAGGAAGGAGAAAAACAAAGTGCGTGAGCAGGGATACCAGGTAGCAGATCAATTCATTTGGTGTGAATAAACTCAAAGCACACGAGATAACAGCAATATTTCAATAAATAGTTAAAACTACAAAATTCAGTTAAAAAGCTACATTCAATATAAAAACATTAAAAGAGCTGTATCCCGTTAGCAGGCAGTAAAATAATCATATGCTGGGCACTTATGTTGATACTGCAAACTGGTTAACGATTTTTATTTATTTTTCCTTTTCTAAAACAGCCCATCTCCTTCACCACATTGCATTTAAACATCAAGAGACAGAGAAAACAATGTGCTTGGAGGTGTCATACTTTAAAACTCTAAAAGCCTCCCTACATTGCACAAACCCCAAGTTCGGACAGAGTTGTGTAAGCCACCACCGCCTTGCTACCTGATACCCAGGGCAAAAGAATAAAACATGCAGTTCAGACTCCTCCTGATTATTGCACGCAGGGCACCCACGTTCGGGCAGCCCAGCCCATTTCGCTGTGAAGGCCCGGAGGGGTAAAGTGCTATATCTGAACTGCACATATAACTTCCTTGCTGCATATGGTAAAATGTCATCCAGAAAGGGTTCTAGTTTATAGTCCTCCTTAACAGTGAGGAACTGTATTGTTAAAGCACCTAATTTCGAGTTTGTCTGGGTGGCCTCAAGCTTGTGGGTTCAAAAGATTCTCAGTAATGCAGCTCGAGGAACCAGAGGGCTGATTTCCGCTGGATTACTCCAGAGGGTTGGTTTGCCTATCCTTACACATTCGTGCTTTACATGCGCAAACCAAGGAACTTTTTTCAGTACCCCTGGGTAAGATAGTAACTCTTTGGTTTCTGCTTGATACGCTGCCAGTTCTGGGGTCACCCACAGCCTACGGCTGAAGGTTAGGGGTCTTAGAGCAACCTCATCTTTGATCGGGGCTATGCCTAGATCTAACCGCAAGGGGATTAGCGGGGTGCCAGGTAGGAGGCCCAAAATTTATCTAAGGAAGCTGTTCTCCACTGCAGTTAAGGAAGCGGGAGAGCAGTGCCCCCAGAGTTCCGCCCCATACAACGTGGCTCCCCTCGCTTGCACCCTATAGATCTCAATGGCTGGGCCAATAGGTTTAGTTATCGATTCCCTTACCATTTTAGCTATACCCCCGGCGGTCTGGGCTAACTTAAGCTTGGCTTTGGCTATTTGGGACTCCGACTCCATGTCTTCAGTAAGGGTGACGCCCAAATAGTCGAACACAGAAACCCTTTCCAATGCAATACCATTTAGTTGAGGATTAAGGCGTGTTTTCTTAGGCGGGTTGATTATCATGAACTTAGTTTTGATGGTATTAATCACCAGGTCCCTATTGTTACAGAATAAACCAAACCTATCCAGTATCTTCTGGATACCCTTCGACGACTTAGACAACAAAAGAGTGTCATCAGCAAACATCAATGCTGGAACCTTTGAGTTTGCTAGCTTAGGGGCATCATTGTCCTTAACCTCTGTAAGTTTTGCAATGAGTGCGTTGACAAAGAGGCAAAACAGGGTTGGTGCAATCACTCAACCCTGTCTCACTCCTCTGTCGACTGGGAGCCTGTTGGTTAATTCTCCCCCCCCCTGCCACATCTTACTTGGGCATAGGTGGCATCATGCAGCTTAATAAGCAGGTTGAGCAAGTAAGTAGGAATCCCCAGTTCTCTTGGGACCCCCAAAGTTTAATTCTGGGCACTAAATCAAAAGCCGTTTTCAGGTCCACAAAAATCAAATAGAGGCTGCCACCCTCTATTGATACCGTCTTCCAAGTAATGAGTTCAAATCTATATATTTAGTCCACGGTGGAGGTGTTTTTCCTAAATCCGGTTTGATAAGGGCTGATGATATCATTCTCTTCCAGCCAGCCCTGAATCCAGTCTAGTAATATCCGTGCAAACTGTTTTTGTGTGACATCGATCAAACTGATCGGTCTATTGTTTGCAGGGAGGAGAGCCTTTTTTGAAAACTGGAACAATTTCTGCCCCAGCCCAGGTATCAGGGACAGGCATGCCATTCATAATGGCGCTAAATAGCACCCACAAATAGGGACCCCAGATGGTTGGTTCCTCCCGAAACAAATCCCCTGGCAACCTATCTAAACAAGGTGCTTTTCCTGCTGGTAGCTTTTCTATTGCCGAGATGACCTCACGTAGTGTTATCCCATCAGCCACCTCAACAACCTGTCTGCGGGCTATGGCAGGTAAATCCAAGGTCTACTGCATACAATGCCCGAAAATGATCAGCCAGCAGTTCTGCTGGTATGTTTGGTTCACCCGCCAAATTAACCTCGCTACTACCAGTTCTAACTATGGCGCAAAATATTTTCTTTCCCCGGTTCAACAGGGCGGTTTTAATGTGCATCCATTTGTTTTCTTCCCAGGACTGTTTGGCACTACAAACGGCTTCTTTATATTGAGCCCTCCTAATTTTAGTGAGAGGCTTATTTTTCCCTTTAATGGCCGCTAACAGGGCACGTTTGGCCTTACGGCAGCTATCATTGAACCACATGTAGGTTACCATTTTTGTTTTTTTGGGGCGTGCTTTCGGGTTTAGAATATCGGCTAGTTTAACTGTCAGATTCTTGTGGAGTGCTGCGACCAGCTCAATATGTGCTGGATTATCCCAATTAGCAGGAACGCTGCCAAGTTCCTGCAGGGTTGGTATTACCATTGTGTATAAAGTTCCCAACTTCTTGGGTGTTTGTTTTATTACCCCCCACTTGATTCTTCTCCTATTACTGGTGAGGGTTAACCTGTCATCCCGGGGGTAATTGATAGCAGGGAGAATACCTGAGTCCGGGACCTTCAGTGTTAGTGTCAGGGCATTATGGGCGCTGTCATCACGTGAGATGACAACAAAACCCAAACCCATGATCTGCACTCTACTAAGATGTAATCTATAAGAGAAGCTTGGCCAATTCAATTAAATGTAGGTTTACCCGGCCTGTCAGAAGGTGTACGACCATTACAAGCCCTCAAGGAATTATTTTTAAAAATAGCATTTATTTGAAGTGCTAGAGGAGACCATGTCTTAACAGAATAACTTGTGGGTCAGGGATAGCCCACTGCAGGTCCTCCTCATTAATAATCACATCATGAGTGCATAAAAGAGGTTCAAAGTGGCAATTTAAATCTCCCCCGACTATTAGCCTCGAGTTTAGCGGCACCATAGGGATAAAAGAATTTAATTCCTCAAGGGTTTTTGATACCTGGGAAAAAATTACAGGCTGTGAGTAGACATTAATAATGATAAACCTCAGTTTAGAGGGAAAGCCAAGCATTACAGATTGAATGTCATTAGAGGAGGTATTCAGGGAAGTAGGTTTACAGCCCACGTGAGAGGCTACCCAAATAGATAATCCACCGGACGTTCTGCCCCTCTCTCTGGTGGTAGCTGGGATGTTAAATGTTGCAAAGCCCACCCTTGCACAATCATCTCTTGCTCATGTCTCCTGGAACAGGCACACATCAAACTGGTCCACAAAAAGTCCCCACTCAGGCAAAGAAAGTTTGCCCTTTATGCCAGCTACGTTCCAAGATAAGATCTTCAGGACACTACCCGGGCTAGAGACTCCCCGCGAGGGGTCAGAGGGAGCTTTATCTATATTTAAGCAGTTTAAACCCTTTATGGTGTCATTAGGGGGGTTAGAAAGATTAATAAGTGTAGTCCCCAGTGGAAAAGATTGTCGCTCCGGGGCCCCAATCCCCCGGCTAGGCTGCACACTAGTCCCTATTTCAGTACCTTAAATGTAAAAACGTGACTTTAGGTTTTTCCGAAATAGTAACCAAATGTGACCCAGTGGACATTACTATGCAGTTGGTGTTGGTGGCTTATTTAAGTCTAATGCCATTATGTGATTAATAAAGATCAGAGTAAACTTATACTCGATCGTAATCAAGTAGGGTATGTGCAGTATACCTGGAGCGCCACATATAATATATATGTGCCTGCTCAAACTTTTTACAAGTTTTGCGTGAAATGCTGTGGTGCCACCTTTGAAAAAGGGGGGTCTGAGATTTAAAACAAAGGTAAGGACAAAAAGCCTTACATTCACTGTGGTGAAGTTTTACTTCATGGGTCCTGGCAGAGGGCAGTGACTTATAGTCACACGTACTCCAAAGTCTGCCTCCCGTGTTGCACCTAGGTCATGCCCATCTAAAGGACCCCGAAGGTAAAGGAGGGCCGCCAACGGGTGTTTTTGTAACTGGCGCTGTTAGGGAGCGGAAGCTCTGCTGATGTCAGCTTGCATACGCCTATGTATGCGTACCGATGTTGTAAGAGGAGTGTACTGCTAAATTACTGAATACAAATGTGTGTGCCATTTGTCAATTGTGCATGCGCTCTCGCCTGTACCTGGCCCAATCTGCATTAAAACAAAAGAGAAGCGATATTTCTCTTAATTTTGTAGAACCACTGGCGCTGGTATGTGGACTAAATATCATTGTGTGTACAGATTTTCAACTGCGCCTGCGCTCTTGCTGGTACCCAGCCAAATGAGAGTTACAACAAAGGGTAGCATTAAATAATCTGCTGTAGACTGTTGGCTCTGGTATGTGCACGTTACTACCAGAGCGCACAGTAGAAGAGTACTAGAATGGGTCTGGAGACCTGTGGCTGTAACATTCCTTCCTACCACCTCCACCTAAAACTGTCAGACCATTGGATAATCCCATGCCAAATACAGAAAGCTCACTCTCTCCTCTGCTCATCTAGGGCATCTATCTCCCCTGTCACTAGAGATGCATTTCAGGGATACCGGAGTTAAATAAGTGCGGTGCAGGAAGTTGAAGTGAATCAGCTTAAACCTGGCGTTGCATGAGACTGTGCATGTGAGGGAGCCTATGCATGCCTATTGTTTCTCCTGCACTTGGATATCGATATCCTCTTCCCAGGCAGCCCCGATCGGCGGTACCGGGGGGGGAGGAATCCTGTTTCATAGCCTAGTACAGGAGAGAAATTAGTTTGCGACCTGTACCGCATGAGAGAAGGATATCCAAAGTGTGCATCAGTGGTGGGATATTCAGGGCCAGTATCCAAATCGGGTGTTCCCTGTGAAAGGGTGCCCTCCGCAAGACCCTCTCAACAACGCGCTGCCATATACCAGCTGTGTGTCACACAATATAGGGAAGAGATGTGTGGGACCCCCTACCCTGCATCAGTGCTTCCTGTAGCATATGGGTATCTACTCTGTCAGAGAGAAGGCATTTCTTCCAATTGTCTGCATCTGTGAGCCAGCGTGCCGCATGATGTAAATGGGGCGCATAATATAAGTCAAAGCATGGAGCTTCCAGACCACCCTCCTCATAACTGCGAATGATAGTGTGAAGAGCTACCCAGCTGCGTCAGCCCGCCCAGAGCAGAGACGTGAGTAACTTGTTGAGAGTTTTAAAAATCTGTGACGGTAGCGGGCATAATGAGTTCTGAAGCACATATAATGTCCAAGGGAGCATCACCATCTTAGAGATGGCCTGACCATCAAAGAAAGCGGCAGAGTGTTCCAGAACGACACCGAATGTTGTAACAAGGCAATTATGTGGTCCACATTCCAGGCTAACACCTGTGTATCCGTCGGAGTCACCTGTATCCCAAGGTGACGGAACCCTGTCTGTTCCCAGCGCAGCCAAGTTCTGGTAAGTCCTCCAGGGGCACTGAAGCCAAACCCGCTAACGGAAAGATCATGGATTTACCACGATTAAGTCGTAGTCCTGAGTCCTCACCAAACCAGTCCACCTGGCGTAGCAGTTCTGGTAGGGTGTCCCGGGGTGCAGCCAAATAAAACAGTGCATCGTCAGCATAAAGGGAAAATATATGGTTCGTGTCCCCCACTCTAATTTCCCATTGTTCCATTTCAGTCCTGACCCAGAGCGCAAAGGACTCTATGGCTAGGGCGAACAATAAGGTTGAGAGGGGGCATCCCTAGCGTGTTCCCCTACCCAGTTGTTACTTTTCGGACCTTGAACCTCCAAGTTTAACCCTAGCATGAGGAGCGGTAAATAGCATGCAAATCCAGCGACAAGATTTGGGACCCAGCCCCACAGCGCGCAAGACCTCAAAAATGTATCCCCAGTCCACTGTGTTGAACGCCTTGTCGAGGTCAATGGACAGCAAAACCATTTGTTCCTCCTGATCCCGCACCTCATGGAGAATGTTATTGAGCTGCTGCAGATTCATAGCTGTGTTTTATCCCAGTATAAACCTGCACTGGTCCTCATGGACCAGTTGAGTCGTGTATGGCGCTAAGCGGGAGGCCTGGAGCTTACATAGGATTTTAACATCTGTGTTGATCATCGTGATCAGGCGGTATGATGAAGGCTCATGGGCATCCCCTTCCAGCTTCAGAATCATGCAAATTTCCCCTTGTGTCATGCTCGGTGGGAGAACTCTGCGTTCGAATGCCTCGGTATAAACCTGCGACAGGAGTCGGGGCAGAGTGCCCCTGAATGCTTGATAGAACTCGGGTGGGAACGCGTCACTACCCGGGGATTTGGCTCGTGGCAGACGCTGCAGGGTGGATTGTATCTCGCCCAGTGTTAGGGGTTCATCTAGTTCCTTCTGCGCTTGTTTAGGGATATACCGTGTGGGCAGATCCTGGAGATAAGGGAGGTAGGAGGCCTCTCTGATCATTGGGTCTGCAGTGTATACTAATTCAAGATGTGATTTGAGTACCCGCAACAATCCCATCTCAGAGTGCACTAGGTTCCCAGAAGATGGCCCGACTTATCCCCTTCCCTATGAAGGCGTTGTCTGTACTGTGTAAGAGTATATTTGTCTAGTCTGTCCCGAATATCATGGATGCGTTCCCAGAGGCCACGCTCCCCATCCCTTCCTGACGAATCAGGGGTCTCAGAGATCTGAACTTCCAAGAGGTGACATTTCTCCTCCTGCAACTCTCGTTGAAGCTGCTTCCAAACCCCACATGTAAGGCTTATGCATGCCCCTCTCATTACCGCCTTCAGTGCGTCCCATTTCGTGGCCCGTGAAAGGCCCGACCCGGCCCAGTTTAAGTTGACGTAGTCGGTCATGGCCATTTCTAGGTGTTGCCTCCCTACCTGATCCTCAGTGATCTCCGCTGGCAATCTCCAGTTCCGTGGGCGACGTATCGAACCCCCCCCCAGTTGACCACACATGCCACCGGGGAATGATCAGAGAGATATCACATGTGTTAGGTCACCTTAACGGACATAGCTACATCAGGGTTAGCGAGTAAAACCCTATCCAAGTGACTGTATGTATTATGAGTGGATGAATAACAAGTGTACACTTTCTCGGTCGGGTGTCTCTGGCGCCATCATCTTAGACTCCTATATTTCCCATAACCTCCCGGAGTTTCATAGTCATCCTTGGTTTCGTGCCAGTGCAGGGTGGGAACCTGTCAAGGATGGGGTCTAGGACACAATTAAAATCCCCCATCCAAAGAATCAGGACCTCTAGCTCCGATACCAGCACCTCTTGCAGGGCCTGAAAGAAGTCTGTGTCATCTGTGTTTGAGGCATTAGTGTTCATTACAGCAACATCCCTACCATCTAGCTAAGCTCTAAGAAGCAAGTATCTCCTGTTAATGTCAGCTTCCACATATTGGATGGCGAATGGGACCCCGTGGGCCACCCACACAAGGACTCCCCTAGCATGGGAAGAGAATGAAGAGTGGAAGACCTGTCCCCTCCCCTTTTTTGCCAATTTCTGAGCCCCTTCTTCTGTGAGGTGAGTTTCTTGGAGGCATGCTACTGAGACCCGATGTCTGCGGAGAGAAGACAGGACCCTGTATTCTTGGTGCATGTGCCCAGCCCCCTCACATTTCAGCTTAGAAATTTAAACCCCATGTACGATAAAATATCCAATCCCCATGTGTTCCATGTCCCATATAGCTACCTAAGCCCTGTGCCCTAATAGTGATACATACAATGCCTAAGAAAAACCAACAACACCCCCCAGGAAACACCCTTCCACGAGCAATTTACTGACCACAAAACATGCAGAAATGCCCTTTCCATGCTGGTGCCAGGACGTGCACAGCTGTCCCATTTGTCCAAACGGGGCTAGAACTAATTCACAAAGGAAGAAGAAAACCCTCCTCCCCCAAGTCCAGCTCCCGATGCACCCAGCCATCTCTTGGCACAATACAATGTCCCAAACTGCCCCACTGTGAACCTATGAGACACACATAGGGTATTGCGTAGCTAATCCCACCAAATGTATAGAATTTCCGCTCTAATTTGACATTAACTCTCCCAAAACCCTGCCAGACAGCAGTCACTAGGCCTTTGAGAGCCTACCCCCACCACCCTAGCAACAGAAAGAGAGAAAAAAGGATCATCTTCAGGGTGGCGCTGTATATAGAGTAAATGGGTCCATGATCATTTCTAGGACTACATGAGTGGACGAGAGGAGAGTCTCTGGCACCAGATTCTCTTCAGGAGTCTCTATCACAGGGTTGTCTGAATCCGATGACTCCACGCAAAAGGTGTCGTCGTATCCCACCGTGATTCGCGATCTCTCCGCCTGGGCTTCATCCACCAGCTGACCCCTGCGTCTGCCCCTGCGGCCACTGGATGGTCTGGTCCCCCAGGTACTCCAGGATCCCCGCAACTCACGCTGGGGGAGGGCCTCTCCCCTGATCTCGAGCCATTCCCATACCTCCTCCGGAGAGTCGGAAAAAATGGGCCTTTCCATTCGTGATCACCTTGAGTTTCGCAGGGTACAGTAACATGTACTGTAGGTGGAGTTCATGTAGTTTCTGCTTGATACTGAGAAAGGATTTCCTTTGTTCCTTCACCTTGCGGGCGTAGTCCGGATAAATGGATACCTTGGCATTATCGAAAGCGAGCTCCGCCGTGTCTCTTGCTGCTTTCAAAATACAGTCTCTATCCTGATAGTTCTAGATTTTGGCTATGGTGGCCATAGGAGGTGCCCCCGGTGGCAGCAGAGGAACCAGAGCCCCGTGGGCCCTCTCCATCACAAAGACCTCTGACAGGCCTATGGGACATAGTTTAGTACGTATCCAGTTTTTGAGAAAGCGCTCCGCATTACCCTGTTCTGAGCGCTCCGGAATGCCCAGGACCCTCAACGGGCCCACCCCTCCGCTTCCTCCACCCGCCGTTCTAGCGCTCCGGTGGTGTTGGTGAGCTGTGAGACCTGTTGCTTCAGAGAGGCCACTTCTCCGTGGAGTTGGACGATGTCACCCTCGGCCATGGAGACCTTTTCCGCCACCTTCCGCAGGTCCGCCTGCAGTAAATTCACATCAGTGGAGACTGTCTCTAATTGTTTTTCCAGAGCAGGGTGGGACCCCTGGATCGCCTCTAGGATCTCAATCCAGGATGGCTCGTTAGCGGCATCTCCCTCACCATCCTGGCCCGTTTGATGAGTAATTTGTTGCGTGGCTAGGCGCTGTGTGGTATACTGCGTGATGGTGATGGTGATGGTGTTGGGGTTGGATGTGTGAGGCAGCCTGTCCTTACCCATGGTGGAAGCTAAAGAGTAGAGAGCACCAGGTTCCGCAAGTATCACAATCCCCAAACTAAGGTCCCCTGTACAGGGCTAGCGGGGGCGTACTTATGTCCCTCCTGCAGGTGACACCAATAGCGCGGAGGCCAGGTAAGCATGAGCGGGCCGTGGGGGCCGGGTCCCAAGGGGGGGCCCCTGAGCAAGCAGCCCAGCATCGGCCGTATAACTTCTCAACTCAGGGCCGCCTCCAATGCGATGGGGCCCATGCAGTCATGCGCCATCAAGGGCCCCCAAAGGGATCCAGAACACCCAAATCTCCCCTGTGCTGGCCCCCAATCCAACAGTCTTTTGGAGGATGTCCAAGGGGGGGCTGGGGACCCCACTGGCAGCCAGGGGAAGAGCCGCCAGGCAACCACCCCCTTGCAGCACCGCAAATAATAAAAAGAAATATCTCAGGGGGCCCTCAGGCACCAGAAAGAGTATCCAAGAATGCCCCACCAAGGAGGACGAAGCAGGCTCCATGCCCCAGGAGTGCAGGCCCACCAGTCTGGCCAGGCCGATCGCGGCCCTGGAGCCCCAGCAGCTTCCTCGCCGGTCAGGGAGAGAGGGCACAATTATCCGCCACGTCCAGGGGGCCGCCGCCGAACACCGCACCTCCTGGGCGCCCCCGGGGTTGTATCGTGGCTCAGTGCGCACCTCACAGGACACTCCGGGGCCCACGGGTGGGGGGAAGGGGGCCGTGCACCCACTCTTCTATCAAGGAACCCCCTGTCCTTGATTGAAGTGTCAGCATGCACCCCGCATCAGTTGCCTGTGTCTCCGGGCTAATTGATGGTATGCCTGGGCCCCCTGGCGCACCCCAGGCCGATCCCTGGGCCTCGCGAGGCCCCTCAAGGCTCGCTCGACTCCTCACCGCCCAACTATGAGGGCCGGGGTCCATAGAGTCCGGGAGGTCCCCGATGGCTGAGGGCGCCTCCACTGTAGCCAGGCAAGCAGGGACGGAATCGTCACTCTCAAGGCCCGCAGAGATCTCCGGCGGTCGCAGGTCTCGTCCCCGACCTCGCGTGATCCCAGCCAGGGAGTCCGCCAGGCAGACAGTCACCGCAGATGATTACTAGCTCCTCCCTTTCCCCTGTTTCCCCTGGGGAGACCCCCGCAGCATACAGAATCACCGCTGCACAGGGGGAGCTGTCATGGGCATCTGTGGACAGGAATATGCAGAATTAAGTGGCTGGGGTTTCTGAAGCCGAAGGAGCTAACGTCCTGACGGCCATGCTGCATGGCCACACCCCCACAAAACCTAAAATTACATGAAAACGGCTGGATCCTGAACTACCTTCCGGAGAAAGCCTGGAGCACATAATGAGCTTTTAAACAATCGAAAGTATGTGTTGCAAGTTATGCTCATGCAATGTGAGAGCAACACGGTGGTTGCAGTGAGAGTTACTCTGCACAAACACACAGTTCGATTCAGCACAGATTCCATCAGAATGTCAATTTTGTATAACAGTTTATACCAATCAACCCGTACAAAGAACAGCAAGGTGTGCATTAACTGTTTGGAACAAAAACACAATTATTGCATCAATCCGTCAGTGCAAATGTTAGAGTAAAATTATGTTTGTACCTATTTGTTCACAGTGCCCACCGGAGTGAAAGAGCCGGATTTAGACTTAGTGCCAGAAGCACCGTGAAATCAGAACATATTAACGGGTTGTGCCGGTGACCACTCGCTTTTTGGAGAACATCTGCCACCTTTCGTTCTTATTACCTTGCAAAATGTCCTCCGCGAAGGAGCTTTCCACCACTGCAGCTGAATAAATACCAATGAAGAGCAATCTTATGGTTGCAATGTTTCTGTTGCAATAAAAATCTTCCCTCTAAAGGACACGGCTGCTCCATAAAGCTAGATCTACACTAAATCAAGTGCTGTAAATTAAAAGCAAGAACCCGCGGCTGTTAAAACAAGAGTGAAAGGGGAAGAGGAGATATAGGCAAGCAAGGACAAGGTGGAGGGTGAACCAAAGAATGCCAAAAAAGCTTCCCCACCCCCTTGGATCAGACCACCTTCCCCCATTAAAAAAAAAAAAACAAGAACAGTAATAAGAAACAATTCCTGCAAAGCAGACAGCAATGTGAAAACAAAGTGCTTGTCCTTGGCTGATATATACTGTTCTAGGCCACAATTACATTTGCAATTGGTCTGCCAACTATGGATTTACCATGCATGCAGGCAGACCTCATATTGTTCTGTTATACAGGGTTATGGGGCAAAGAGAAAGAGTATACTCTCTGAAACCCAAATGCAAATAACGGACTGGCAGGCACAGTAGATTGGCTCTTCTGATCCATAAACAAATTAACAAGGGAGAGGTTCCGATTCAGGCTGCCCTAAGATGAAATCAGTAGACAATCTGTACGAGAAAACCCAATTATAATGGACTTGTACAGGCCCATTATAACTGACTGGAATGGGTCTATAACTCAGTACATGGTACAGGCCTACCACTCATTAAGGAAAAAGCAGTGGCCTGCTGACACAAGCCCACAGTTCGGTAAACAATAAGCACAAGGCAACACCCTGGTAACGAATAAACACAATGGAGAAAACCGCAAGACCAAAATACCTTTTCCCCGTACATTAAAGCGAACTATGCAGTTGATTCTACGCATAAAACTTTTAGGTTGACTGCAAAATGTCCCGTTTTAGTTTGACTTCTCAGTCCAACAACACAACTCAGTGATGGGAATAAAGAACAAGCTCTACAGTGGCAGATAAAACCAGGGGACGAATTTCCATGTTGTGTCTTTCCCTGTGCTGTCCAGGCTGAGCCTTCTCTGCAGTTTCCTGGGGTGAAGCACTGCTACCCTACGAAAGGCAGAGGAGGTGATGTTCCCTGAGGCTGCTCCTTGCAGTGAGGAGAAGGGATATAAACTAAGCAGCCATACCCTTCCCCCGTGCTGGTGAGTAAAGAAAATGACACCCTAAAGCGCAGCATCCCTGAAGAGGGTACTGTGTTGATAAACTAAAAGCAATGCAGCGTCCAAAAATCATATAAAGTTTCCGCTTCCTTCTTTTGTTTAAAAAAAAGAAGTCTTTTTAAAAGGGCTCGCAAACACACGCTCACATTAGAACCATGCATTTAGGCTGCCACGAGCAGGAAACTAATAAAATTAAACATGAAAGTTGTGCCGTTACAAGATTTACAGGCCTGTTTTCACTCAGCCTGGAAATGGGCTCGACCGCAGGCCAACAAAAAAGATTGCTCTCAAAGTATCCTAAATAACCTGAGAGTAAGAACTCATGTAACAGGGGCAGGCCTCATCGGAGGATACAAAAGTCCAACAGAGTATTCACCAAAAAAAGCCAGCATTTACAAAGGACAGTAAGAGGAACCAATGAAAAAGATGGGCGGTGCTTGAAACCCATATTGTAGATACAAAAACAACAATTGATGGACAGAATGCAGAACAATGTCATACATGCATCCCAGCACAGAGATCTGGCCTAAATCCACCGTTTTTTGCTCCCCATGCCATTCCAGTTTGAACCTAGCCATATGCAAATCAGTCGTGACCCTGCACCCAATGGGAACCGTCCAGCCCGAACTGCCAGACCAGGTCTTCCCTGGACTGGAAACAAGCATCCTAGGACCAGTTTTGGGGTTTTACCCCATATCAGACAAGATAGCTTGACTCCAGTGGCATGGAGAGCACAGGACCCACGTCTGGGCATACCCGTCCCACTCATCGTGACATATGCAAAAACAACAATTGATGGACAGAATGCAGAACAATGTCATACATTCATCCCAGTGTAGAGATCTGGGCCTAAATCCATCGTTTTTTTGCTCCCCATGCCATTCCAGTTTGAACCCTGCCATATGCAAATCAGTCTTGACCCTGTGCATCATGGGAACAGTCCAGACCTAACTGCCAAGCCAGGTCCTCCCTGTACCAGAAACAAGCATCCTGGGACCGGTTTTGGGGTATGCACCCTTCATCAGCCAGGCTAGCTTGAATCCAGTTGCACAGTGAGCAAGGGACCCACGTTTGCGCATACCCATCCCACTTAGGGCAAAAAGTGCAACAAATGGAGGACTAAAAGAAACAGTAAAATGGTCCTCATGCTAAAGTTAAGCTGGACACTTGCGTGCCTTAGAAGTACCTACATGGTAAAGTTTTTACCCATGACTGGTGCCTGTAAAACATCGTATGTTCTCCAATATTGTAACTTTATTGAGTCCCTCTGAGGAAGAGGGATGCCCCATGGATAGCATTTGCTATCTAGTCAAACAGAATTGTATGAGGTTGTTACCATTTTCAACTTTTCCATACCTGGCAATGCACTGCATGATGTATGCAGACTAACATGACTCACTCCGAGCAAAGCATACAAAGATGATTTTATTACCTAATGTACCACGAGATTATTCGTTTAATATAGTTAGGTAACCAAAGCTGTGGGTTTCAAATTTTGTTTTAAAAGGCTTCTGAAATAGTTATGATTTATAGACTGTATTGTATATCAAAGATGAAGAGGCCCAATGGCCTTATAATAAGAAATGCACAGCTTTCTAATAATCACAGTTTCAGATCCGTAAACATCATTTGTGCCAGCTTTGGCTCATCTACTCCCAACTGTGAACATTTCTGCAGCTCCTGCATGCACATCTTACGGTTCTTTGTCGTTATATTTTCAAATATCAGTTGTTCGTCCTTACATCTCTCTGGCTATTCTGGTATTACACAATGAGGACAAATGTTCTGCACAAGGACTCCTGGTCTCACCAACGAAGGTGGCTCACAGGTGGGGATGCAGTGTCACCGGCACAAAGAAAGAGGTACTTCTGTTCAAGGGAGATGCAAAAAACACCGTGGGCCTTATTTATGAAGGCCTTGTGCCGCCGGCGCGTCACTTTTTCCCATGTTAAAAGTGACGCACCGGCGGCGCTAGGCCTTCATAAATAAGGCCCCGTAGCCATAATATCTGAAAACCCATACACATGAAAAGCAATACAAACGAAAACACGTCTATAACCTTGTCCTTAAAAGTATTTAACTCTTGAGCATTTTCATCCTTTTCAAACGGGGCAAATATGGACATGGAGGAAGGACTATGGTCCAATCTGGAAGGCTGAAAGAAATATGCTACCATCGATGCCCGAGAAAGTCTTCGGGGCAGATTTACAAGCCCCTTGCGCCACGTTTACGCCGCTGTTGCGTCACGCAAGGCGGCGTAAACTTGGCGCATCCCTACGAGGCATTTACAACGTGACGCATCTATGGAGATGCGTCACGGTGTAAGGCCCTGCGCCACATGAAACCTGCGTCAGGTTTCATGTACGCGTTCCGGTGCAGGGGGGGGCGTTCAGTCGCAGGAACGCCCCTGAAAAGTGACTCAGTAGATTTCACTGAGTCACTTTCCCAACGCTGATGCGTCAAAACCCTGCGCCTGCTTGAAGCAGGCGTAAGGCTTGACGCACCACGTTAAAGATAGGGCAAGTCGGAAAAGTGCTGGAGTTGCGTGCCGCACGCAACACAACTTCAGCACTTTGCCAACTTTACGCCCAAGATGCGACACGCATCTGTTCATTCCTGCACCATGGTGCGCCGCATTGTAAATGCGGCTCATCATGGGTGGCGCAAGGATGAACTTGCGTGCCGTATCTTTCCTGACGCATCTCTGCCGATTTGCAGAGATGCGTCAGGCAACGTAAATCTGCCCCTTATTGTATTACCATGTACATTGGTATGAGCTTCTCTCGTTACAAGAGGACTACAACCATCAACAACTATGTCCAGCTCACTCTCTTGCTGTCAGTGTTTAGGCCCATATTCAGTGTACTCTGATTTAGCCAAATGTTACAGAACATATTTCTGAAAACCGTGAACTCGCCCCAGAATATTTTTTAAATGCCGAACGCGCTCCCTTACGTCAGGAAAAAGCATTTTTCTCAGTCGCTAACTTCTCTGTTCTTTTCAAGGCATCGCATAAAGATGACGGCACTGTTTACAGAAGCAGTTTAGCTTAATTCCTCAAGCTTAATGGTTTCCTCCATTGCAGGGGTGGACAGTACGTGTACATCAAGAGATACCGATCCCACCCTTTCCCTAGGCAAATGGATTATTCACAGCAGAGCCTCCTGCAAGCCCCCAACTTCTCCAACTTCAGCAGCAAGCATTTTAGTAAGGCACTGAAAGCATACAAGATGAAGAATGAAAATGATTTTTAAGATGCTGACATAAAGCCATGAATCAGCACCAGCTTAAGCTTCTGAAAATATCCAATGAAAATTCAAAAGTCAAAATACAGTTTCAGTTTTATACGTCTTTATTTCGATTTTTACACCATAAAAGACATCATATAACATATATACATAATTCATACAATTCAGTACATAGACAAATTAACAATTAAAAATATTCATATTATCCTTTATACATAAATTATACATTAAAACTTGATTAAATTAACTCTAAAGACGTAGAGAAATTTGTTCATAATAAAAAAAAACTGTCAACTGATCAAATTACAGGTGGGAACCTTGCTCTGATAGACCAAGCCCACCCAAGGAATTTTGCCACACCTATGGTCACACACTCTGAGGTGTTAGTTCTTAAAACCCAGAGGACTTCCATACACACCCGTGTCTTAATCCTACTACAAATTGGTTTAAGCCATTTGCACCGGGGGCGGATTATGCTGGGCAAGCAAAGAAAATGTGGCCAATGGTCTCCCTATGGCCACTACACCAGGGACAAAACTCAGATAGCTGGCCACGCCATTTATGTGTAAACGACCTTACAGGTAGCGAGCCAACTCTGAACTGATGGTAGAGTTTTCGGTCCAAACTTTTGGTGATGATGTCCCAGTAAGACTCAAGCCGATTGCCTACCTTATGGCTCAAGAACAATCCTGTCAAATTTACTGACTGCGATAGCGTAACATATTGTTCTTTTACAGTCGCCCAGTACAGTAATTTAAATTCTTATTTAGACGGGAAAACATTGTTTCCCGGATCTGACCACTGTGTATTTAGACCCATGTTTTGCAGTATGGACTTTACTTCGCGGAACCACGGGAGGTTTCCTGACCCCATAATTGATCTTAAATCCAACATTTCGTTTGCAAATAAGGCCAGTTCCGGTGTAGACCATATGCGTCTCCACAATGCTACCAACCTATACCGTGCTAGGTCTTTAATAGAATGGCAGCCCATGTCTAATAATAAAGGTTGGATCGGGGTTGATTGTGGGAGGCTTACCAGGCTGCGCAGAAACTTATTTTGGATTTTTACCAAAGGGGCAAGGTCCACAAAGCCCCATAGGTCCGCGCCGTAGAGAATTGCGTTGCTAATCTTTGCATTATAAATTTTTAATGCTGGCAATATCCTTTTAGTTAGTGAACATCGTTGCTCCTTTAATAAACACCCTGAAAAACGAACAAATTTTAAGCAAAGGGCATTGATCTGTGATTTCCAACGCAGCCTGTGATCAAATCAAATCAATCAAAAAGTAACTTTATTCGGTTGAATTTACAACCATAAAAGTACAGGTGAAAATCATACAGTACATATACGGTTATTTACAACATTTTACTTTTCATATAAAAATTGGTTACTATATGAGATAATGCATCAGTTTAAGCATATAATCAGTTTGCTCAATATTGGTACCCGAAATAACAGTGGTATAAAAATAGATATTTACTGCGCATGGGCCGCAAGTTGAGAACGAATTTTTATACAAGCTTTTAAATAATAAGCGACTGTTTTTGCAACAAAAGGGGAATCTAGACATTGTAATGCCAAAAGGGCAGGTCTGCATCTTCTCAATCTTAAAAATCTAAGCAGAGGAACCAACCAACGTTTGCGGGGATTGTCATAAAAGGTACAAAATAAAATTACATGTAATGTAGACTGAGGAGTACAATCGTCACAGGGACATTTGATCATATCACGTGACCAATCAGAGGGCATGGGAAATGAAACAAGACGATAAAAGGAATTAAATCTAAATCGAGTTAAAACATATCTATCATAATTAGACAAAAAAAAGGACAGATAAGGTTGAAGGCCATAGGAGGATTGAATCATCATTAGATGGTTGGTCGACTGTTTGCCGATTTCTGAGCACAGACGTAAATCACTCAGATGCGAGACACATAAGTTCTTTAAAAACCTTCTTGATATGGTAGTGAGTGACGTAGGGTTTATAAAAAACTCTAAGCAGTTCAAATCATTCAGAAATTTAAAAACGTACAACAGCCAAGGAATCTTCTTCCAATGGGTCAGAGTCAGGCAGTCTGTTATTAGCGACCGGGTTAGGAGACATTGCTCCTTGGTCCATATACGGTGCCAAAGGAGAATCGGTTGGTACCTTATGATGTCAGATATGTAATCCCTACCGAGCTCCATATGGCTACCGTAATTGGAAGCACTTCTGGGGAGGGCTAATATATACTTCAGAAAATCATTTTCGACTACTTGGAGGTCATCGACAGGGACATAGCCCCATACACCTGCTCCGTAGGTAGCCACACTCATGCACTTAGCTTGATAAATTTGCAGTATTACTGCAGGGGCGGGCTTGCCCAGCTTCCTAGAGAATGAGGTCAGTGCTGATGTTGTGCGTTGGAACTGCGATTTCCTGCTAGATATGGCAGGTTTCCATGACAGTTGATGGTCAATGAGGATTCCTAAATACGGATAGTTCCTAGCACTATCTAACCTAGTATTCTCAATATAGATAGATTTACATTTCTGGGCTTTCTTGCCAACATACATGACAAAAGTCTTGGATTTGTTGACTTTAAGACCAAGAGAGAGCATGTATTGGCAATACTTATCAAGTTGCAACTGGAGCTGATTAGGTGTCCTTGCTAAGATTACCGAGTCATCGGCATAAAGCAATGCTGGAATCGGGCGACCTTTTATACAGGGGAGGTCCTTATTCCCTATCAGCATCGCTTGCTCCAGACCGTTAGTGTAGATGTTAAATAGGAATGGAGCAAGGACGCACCCCTGTCTTACTCCTTTTGTAATTCGGAATGAATCCGTTAGCTCTCCGTTGATGCCATACCTCACACAGGCTTTGGCATCCGAGTAAAGCTCTCGGAGAAACTTCAGGATTGGGGGGTCTACACCCAGTTTATTTAAAATCTCCCATAGCTTGGAGTGGATTACGCAATCGAATGCGGAACTTAAATCCACGTAAACTAGGTAGAGATTGCCACCTTTAGCCCAGGCGTATTTCCCCATAAGTAAGGTGAGGTTAAGAGGCTGCTCCACCGTGCCCAGGCCCTCTTGGAACCCAAACTGGAGGTCTGTGATGACCTTGTTCTCCTTTGCCCAATCCTGGAGACGTTCCAGGAGGAGTCTCCCAGCGACCTTACCCAGCGAGTCCAAGAGGGAGATTGGTCGGTAGCAAGCTGGATTGTCTCGGTTCCCCTTTTTAAAGATGGGAAGAAGCACAGAGGTAGACCAAGAATCGATTAAACCGACCTGAGAGACTGCGGACATGACTTGAGTGACTATTGGGGACCATAATTCAAGGTTATTCACAAAGATGTCTAATGGGACCCCGTCAGGTCCAGGGGCTTTCCCAGTCTTGGAAGACGTTAGTGCTGTATTCACATCTCCAAGGTCAAAGTAGATGTCAATTGGGTAGGTGTTATCACTGTTGGTATTGGCCTCTCCGGATGTAATAACATCGGTAAATGGGGTTGAATCCCCAAATATCTGAGAGAAATGGGTCACCCATTTTTCAGCGGGTACTGCCACGTCTAAATGGGAAGAAGCGGCGTCATCCGCCAAAAATGGAGATTTGACTGTTCGCCAAAATAGCGTACTGTCCTTTGATTTTATGCTCTCGTGGAGTTGGGCCCAAAGGTTATTTTTTATTTCCCGTTTGCGGGCTTTTAGGGCCAATTTATATTGTTTTCTTAAATGTGAGATTAAGGCTACATCCCTGTTTTGACTATGAAGGGCTCGTTTGAGTGCACTATGGGCCCTACGACAATCAGAGTCAAACCACCCTCGACTTTCTTTCTCTTCCTTCTTGTTATGATGGCGGATAAGCTCCTGCCGCATAGCTTCTAAGATCTTGGCAAAACTAGACAAGATCAGCTGAGGGGATGAGGTCTCCTCTAAGCAGATGTAAATTTGTGGGAGGGTTTGTTGGATAACCCTTTCGGTAACCTCTTTGGGGTTGATCTTAGACCACTTTACTGTGTACCCGTTAGTTCTGCCCATCTCCAGGGATTGCTGTGTTAAGATGCTGGACTTGGTGCGGGATGAGGGAACAGAATTAAGAGTAATAGTAATGCTGTTGGGAAAATGGTCACTAGAGGGGTCTGTGCCAGTAGAAAATTTTTTCAATCTGGTTCCTAAGATCTGAGAACACAAAATGAAGTCGATTGTGGACAACAGTCCTCTACCATGGAATGTTGGCTTAAAATCGACAGCAGGGGTCACCAATTCATTCGCAAATTCAAGTTCCAGTGAAAATAAACAAGCATTAAAAGCTGACCCTAGGCTAGAGTGAATAAAGTGGGTGATGGGGGAGTCATACTCATCTTCAAGGCCGCATAAACCTTTGTTGGAGTTAGTACATAGGTAGACATTAAAGTCCCCACCCCACACGAAATAACATTGTGACTGTGCATTTTTAACTTTCTGGTCATGTAAAAATGAAGTGATTTCTGTCAATGACTTTACACAGTCAACATGTGGTACATTATTATACATATTTATAACATAATACACGGAGCTTTTAACAGTAAACTTGAGAATTTGGAAGATTTCAGACATCTGGGATATTTCAGTCATAATAAAAGGAATTCGGTTGGATACGTAGGTGGCCAGGCCACCCTTATGTCTTCCTTGAACCGATGGAGTAGCGGACATATGAAGGGTTTTAAAACCCTGGATATGAATCGGCTCAATGGCCCAGGTTTCCTGGAAGCAGACTATGTCATGCCTGTTAACCAGGTCGATCCAGGACTGGAGCTGTGTTTTAGATCTAAGGCCCGCTACGTTCCAATACATGATTGTAAGATCCCTGGTTGGGGGTAAAAGGGGGTTGGAGATCGACAAGGTATCGGGGGGTATTAGATCACAGATACAAGGGGAAGGAATAAAGGAAGAGGCAGTGTTGTTAGATAAACAGGGTGGTGAAGGTAAACTGTTTTGTTGCCTTTTTTGCGGCTCCTCAGGGGTTATAAGAGGAGCAGGGCTAAGAACACAGACCTGTGAAGATGACAAGTGCAAGGAGATCTTTGGCAGAGGAGAAAGAAACTCGATGCCAGCACCAAGCGGGGGAAAATAGTTGGGCGTTACTACCCGGTTTTTACTGGAAGAGTGAGTAGTAAGAATCTGAGTTCCAATAGGGTCTTGAGTATTGTTATCGGAGGGGACTGATGGTCAGTCAACCATATCCAAACATTCGTACCTGTTGGATAATGGTGGACCTCTCCAGTTGGAATGATGACCAGAAGTAGAATTGGAAAAGCCATAACCTGCCCGGTGACCATGGTCTCTATTCCCATCCCAATTGCCCACTCTCATCCAACTCCAGGGGGGACCGGTGTTGTGACGGGGAGCCGGGGGGTAGAAGTATGACAAGTTGCGGGTAGCTATCCCTTCGGCAGATGTACGGTCGCCCCAGGAGCAGATGTGCTCAACAGTATTAGGGTCTTTAAAGTTCACTATAATGCAGTCGCCCTGGATGTTTTTGGGCACGGTGCCGAGCCATGGCACTCTGCGAACGGTAGTAACTCTGTTGTCCAAAAAAGATGTTGAAGGTCTATTATTGGACAACCAGTATATGACTTTATTTTTTAGTGACCAGATTGGCTCGTCTAGACTGGGGGGGAGTTCCGGAACACCTGTCAGGATAACCACATAGGGGGATGCCTCAGGTGGGAGATGTACGGAACGACCCCCTCTCCTCCGGTTTCTCGGGACGTTGTTAAATCCGAGCGATTGTTGCTTTGGGACCGTAGGGGCTGGAGTGGGAAGGGAAGGCGTAGGAGGGGTTATTTGTTGATTGGACGACTGATCATTAGAGTTGGTCAGAGGTGGAAGTGGTAAAGGGTTCGATGTCTTCTGTGGGGCTTGAGGCTTAAGCTGAGGCGGTGGTGGTTGCTTTTGAATGGGTTTCAGCGGGGCCTTTTGGTTAGTGTTGTTGTTGGGTAAAATGGTTTTTGGGGGGTTAGGCTTACTGGTTTTGATAGTATCTACTAAGGGGTTCCCTTGTACTAAATTGGGATTTTTTGTGTTACCCTTATTTAGATCAGGAACTGAAGACAGTTGAGTTAATTGAGCTAATTGAGATTGCAGCTGATGTAGTACCTTTTCTATAGGAGTTAAGTATGACTTAAGTAATTCACCTATTTTGGTGAGCAATAGGCTATCGTTACCACAGGTATTGTTAGTTAAGTTACCATAATCATCCAGGCTGCTATCACTATCATAGCTACTATGGCTGCTAAGAGTTAGATTATCAGCAGTGAGAGTCGTTGCAGGTGCTAGCACAGGAAGTGGTGATTGGGGGGAAGTTAGAGCAAGATTAGTGGATTGGGAAGGGAGATACGTAATAGAGGGGGTTTTTGGGATAGTCATAGGTGGGGAAGTAACAATATGCTCTAAATGAGCAGTTTTCCTTCTTTTAGACTTTCTTTTGGGGATAGCGCCTTCGCGTATACCCCTATCTGTGACTGGGGAGGGATCAAGGGCACTATGGGTAGCAAATATGAGTGGGGATTTTTCAAGTGACATACGAGAATCTGACAAGTTCAAGGTTGCCGAGAGGTCCACCGTGTTGGGCACCATGTGTACCTCCGCATGCATTGTCACTGGCAGGGGTATTTCTACTGGACGTTGGGGGGTTACTGCGGTGGCCAATAGGCCCATAGAAGAACGTCTCGCTATAGCCAAGTCCTGGGAGACTCGACGATTCAGTAGTATAATACCCTGCTCAATGGCAACATTGGCCTTAGTGATAAATTGGTCTATCGGGCCAATGACCTCTGCCGCGGCCAGGGCCTGTTTTTTGACAGTGTTCCTTGTATTTCTAGGAGACATGCTGAGCGTAAATTAAAAACTCACTACTGTAGGTGGAATTAAAAGGAACGATTTCAGGGGTACAAGTTAAAATACTATAAAAAGTAACATTCAATAAGAAGGGGGTAATAAAACCAACCAGAAATAAAATGGCCCAGACCAGTCTTGCACAGGCTTGAACGGGCTTAAACGGGCCCGCCCTTTGCCCGGGCTTCGCCCCGCGCTGCGTCCCGCGCTGCGGGAGGGACAGAACTAGTTCTTATGGTGTTCCAAGGGGGCGTGGCCGCCGGGGGAAGAGGCACCAGCTGTAAGGGCTAGAGGCTGCTGGTCCTCGCAGTCCCCCGGTGTGGTCAGCAGTAGTTTATTCCCCAATCAAGCGCACGCTGGGAGCGTGCAGAGTATCCGCCGAATGCGGTACTGCTCCCACCAGCAGCGCGATCTGCAAAATGACCCCTCTGGTCCGTGGAATCCTCCGTGGGCGGCAGACAGCAAAACAACTATCCTCAGGTAAAAGTTAGTGGAGAATGGAGCAAGTGAGCGGCACCCGCGGAGCGGGTGGCGCGCAAAGTAAATAGCCGGTAATGAGGGGGCGTGGCCGCCGGGGGAAGAGGCACCAGCTGTAAGGGCTAGAGGCTGCTGGTCCTCGCAGTCCCCCGGTGTGGTCAGCAGTAGTTTATTCCCCAATCAAGCGCACGCTGGGAGCGTGCAGAGTATCCGCCGAATGCGGTACTGCTCCCACCAGCAGCGCGATCTGCAAAATGACCCCTCTGGTCCGTGGAATCCTCCGTGGGCGGCAGACAGCAAAACAACTATCCTCAGGTAAAAGTTAGTGGAGAATGGAGCAAGTGAGCGGCACCCGCGGAGCGGGTGGCGCGAAAAGTAAATAGCCGGTAATGAGGGGGCGTGGCCGCCGGGGGAAGAGGCACCAGCTGTAAGGGCTAGAGGCTGCTGGTCCTCGCAGTCCCCCGGTGTGGTCAGCAGTAGTTTATTCCCCAATCAAGCGCACGCTGGGAGCGTGCAGAGTATCCGCCGAATGCGGTACTGCTCCCACCAGCAGCGCGATCTGCAAAATGACCCCTCTGGTCCGTGGAATCCTCCGTGGGCGGCAGACAGCAAAACAACTATCCTCAGGTAAAAGTTAGTGGAGAATGGAGCAAGTGAGCGGCACCCGCGGAGCGGGTGGCGCGAAAAGTAAATAGCCGGTAATGAGGGGGCGTGGCCGCCGGGGGAAGAGGCACCAGCTGTAAGGGCTAGAGGCTGCTGGTCCTCGCAGTCCCCCGGTGTGGTCAGCAGTAGTTTATTCCCCAATCAAGCGCACGCTGGGAGCGTGCAGAGTATCCGCCGAATGCGGTACTGCTCCCACCAGCAGCGCGATCTGCAAAATGACCCCTCTGGTCCGTGGAATCCTCCGTGGGCGGCAGACAGCAAAACAACTATCCTCAGGTAAAAGTTAGTGGAGAATGGAGCAAGTGAGCGGCACCAATCTAAAATGTGATCTAAAACCACCCCCAAATAGGTCATGACGTCCACCTGTTCTAGGTCAGTATCGTTCATACTAACATGACTCCGTTGTGGTCTGTTTTTGGTTAAGACCATAAATTTGGTTTTGGACACATTGATCTCTAGATCATTATTTTTACAAAAGTCCACAAACTTATTTATTGCTAACTGTAGGCCCTTTTGGGTTTTTGCCAGGATTAACGTATCATCTGGAAAGATGAGGAGAGGAAACTTGGTGCCGCCCAGGACTGGCGCGTCAGTAGGCGTGTCTGCCAAATACTGCACTACTTGATTAATGAATAATAAAAACAGGGTTGGTGCGAGGACGCACCCCTGTCTTACGCCACGGGTAACAGGAAAGGGCTCGGTCACCTGCCCCTGCCTACCCCATCTAACTCTGGCAACATTTTCCTTGTGCAATCATTTGGTAAACTCCAAGAGTTCTGGTGGCATTCCCATTTTACCCAAAGCTACCCACAACTTGTCCCGCGGGACTAAGTCGAATGCGGATTTAAGGTCCACAAACGCAGCGTATAATGTACCTCCACCTAAAAACACAACCTTCCAGTATATCAGAATAAATGTGAACACTTGGTCGATTGTGCTAGTGCATGACCTGAAGCCTGCTTGCATCGGGGATAGAATATTATCCTTACACATCCAAGCCTGAATTTTAACCAAGACCATTCTTGCTATGACTCTCTGTAGGGCGTCTATAAGGCTTATGGGGCGGTAATCCCCTGGTAATGATCGATCTCCTTTTTTGTAAATAGGTAGAATTTCCGCCCCTCTCCATGAATATGGTATCCTAGCCCCGTTTGCAATGGCATTTGCTAATATCGTAATGTTTGGCACCCAGTTATGTTGATCATACTTAAAAAGGTCAGCCGGGATACAATCCATACCGGGAGCTTTGCCCGCTTGGACCGATCCCAACGCCTTCTCTGCCTCTTTGTTTTCAAACACTAGGAGTGAGCGTGATATTGTAGGCGAGGCCCTCGGGTGCACCGGGGCTAGCAATGGAACCGCCTCCAAGCCACTAAACTGGGATGAGTAATGCACCACCCAATCCTCAGTGGGAACATTATTAACTGGTATTTGCGTGTCCCCATTCTCACCCCATTTCACTACCTGCCAGAATTTAATCTGATTCGAGGACAGGGAGGCTTCATACAGATCCTGCCAGCGGCGATCGCCCCACATTTTCTTTGCCTCCCTTTGAACCTTCTTGTAGTACAGCCTTGCCATCTTAATATCTGATGTAACCCTGGATTTAATAGCGGTGATCAGGGAACTATGGGCCTGCCGACATGTTTTGTCATACCAATTGATACTAGAAGAAGCTTCCACAATTTTCCCAGATGACCCTGGCTTTGTAAAAAGGGTTTTCAACTTATCAAACAATTGCTCATGTTGGGTAGATATCTGCTCAAGTGGGCCTGAATTTGCAAGCACAGTCTTAACTACATTCACAGATGATGAGACTTCATAGGATATTTTGTCGAGGGTGTCTTGATCGTCCACTACCCTACACCAACTAACCCTACGTCTATCGTTGGTTAGGATAACCTCGGCTGAAGTACAATTAGTAGCATTAATTCTACCAAGCCCACCATCAGTTTTCAAACATAACATCAAAGGGTTATGGTCACTCTCTGGGCGCGCTGAGATTACCATGTCATCTAATAATGACCAAAACTCTAGTTTAATTAAGAAGTAGTCAATTCTACTTGTGCTTACTCCGTTATCAAAGGTTACCTGCCCAATTTTGTCCGAATTTGCTCGTCCATTGGCTGCTCGTAGGCCCCACTCCAGGCATAAGCCTAGCCAGTGCAGAGCTGCCTCGGTAACCCTTTTAATAGGGTTTAGGGCAAGGTGTGGGACATTCCATAACTGGTCGACCTCTCCATAACTGTCCTCTCCCTTGCTTGGAAGGGGTTCAAAGGTACAGTTTAAATCCCCTGCTATTACAATAAACTTGTCTCTCCCAAATAAATCCATTAGAGGTTCAAGATCATTAATAATAGCTGGGCATCGCCCTCCTGGTAGGCCCCATGCATAAATGTTAATTATAAATATTTCATGCTGATTATCCCTGCTAAGTTTTAATCCCTGAATATCCTTATTTTGGACTATCAATTCATGAGGCCTATAGCCAAGGGATTGTCTAATCCATATTGTCAAACCACCGGATGGTCTGCCCTTTTTCCCTCTGATTGCCGGTTTGTAAAAGTTAATATAGCCTGCACGAAAGATTGGGTCAAGTGCCCAAGTTTCTAGAAAAATTAGGATATCGTGCAGGTCTATAAACTCTCCCCATTCAGCCATATCTAATTTCCCCTTCAGCCCTGCAATATTCCATGAAACTATTTTAATCGTTGAATCCTGATTCATCGGGACACTTAATTGGCTTGGGTCCGTGGCCCCTATTAAGATTCCTCCAGGCCTCCCACACTCTCCCAACTGCTTTCCGGTGACAAAGCCGACTTCCACATTGCATACATTAAGATCACCCCCACTATTTTCCCCCCCACCCAAGGGCTTCACTACCACCTCGGTTTGTCTACATTGTCCTGGGGGACTGCTTTCCTCCACACCATCTTGGGTTAGAACTATATCCTCTGTACGGCTTACTATGTTCCCTATACTGATGTTACTGGCTGGCTTACGCTGAAGTCAATCAACCCCCTCCAGACCACAGAGCGGTTCATACCGGTTTGAAAGTTGGGGGAAAAACGGGGAGTGTGTTCCCAAATCAAAAGGGTGCCTACCTCTTGGTCTGCTATTTTGATACTATGGTATTTGGTGAGATGGAACACAAAATCTGCCTCTTAAGGGATAGAAATAATGCAGGGTTAATGATTGGACTTCACCCACTTTACCGAATCTTGGTTGTCTACAAATGAAGTCCACTACCCAGGGGTCCCTGAAGCTGACTATAACACAGCCCCCCTCCAGATCTTTTGAGCCTTGGCCTACCCAGTTTACTCTTCAGACATTAAGTATCTCTGTTGTAGACATAGGTGGGAGGGTTCTATTCTTATTAAGCCAGAAGGTGACTTTTTGTTTAATTCCCTATATGATTCCGATTTCCCCTCCTCTAGTGGAACAACTCCTGTCAAAATTATTGTGTAAGGGGCTGATTCGGGAGGTAGGTTAACACTTGACGGCTTTGGAAGAGCAGACTTAGTAACAGGATTTCCTTGTCCCAATGGCCGTATAACTTTAGCGGACATACTGGGAGCAGGCTTGGGTTTAGCTGCCACTCCTTCTTTTATAGGTTACCCCTAAAGGGTTTGTTATCGTTACTACTTTTCCCCAGCCCTTGATCCTCTTGCTGGGGAAGCGAGGGAACAGATTTAGCTGTTGGCGCTGGCCCTGAGATATCTTTTTTAGATGGTTTCTGTGTTCCAGATTGGGCATCTATTGTGTTAGCAGCTAACTTTTTTAACGTGGCCGTATTTTCTCTTACTAGCACTTCCATCAGGTCCATTTTGTCATTTAGCAACCTCGTTTGTTCTAGTAACGGCAACATTAAAGATTTTACCAAAAATTCTATCTTGCCCAAGAGGCCGTCATCAGTTCTATTAGTTGGAGATTGTTCAGTAGAATTTATAGGGGCAGTGGGGGTAATTAAAACTTGTGTGGGTTGTGTTGTACTCTTGTTTTTAGAAATCTTTGCAGTTCCCCCCATCTGAGACTTCTCTGCTCTTTTCCTCTTACTAGATTTGAGTCTGTGGGGTTCTCCTGTGGGTGGGATTTTATGCTCAGGACTAGATAGTGATCTAGATAATATAGATCCTTCGTCAACGATGTTTAATAAGCTATTGGTGTAAGAGTTATTCGTTGATGTATCTAGAGCGTGGCTGACAACAGTAAACTCTAGGTCCACTGGCGCCATTTCGGAATATGGGCATATATTAACACTAGGATCAAGTTGACATATTTGGAGGGGAGACACTGCCTGCCCAATTTTCCCCAGCGATGACCGCTTCCCTGTAAATGAATCGATGGATAAGCGTTTTTCGGCAAGAACAATTTCTTTTTCCAAAATACATGTAGTTTGTTTAAAAAAGTGATCAATAGTGCCAGTAAATACCCCATTCGATGTTGTCACTTGTAAAAGTCTTTCTTTCCCAGATCGTAGAGTCATGATTTCAAATGAGCACAATGGTAAGCGGCTTGCAATAAAGCATCCAGACAGGAAATAGGATTGCACCAAGGCCAAAGGTAATAATTAAAAAGGTAATCGCAACAGACCCCACCCCAGTATGATAGACAATAATAACAATATAATCCGCAACTCACATGAAAGAGGGGGGACCCAACCCGACCTCTCTCGGCCTTGGACGGCCTAAGACGGCCCGCCCTTTGCCTGGACCTCTAAATAGGGCGGGTTACGACCTGTGGGTGGAGCAAACAGGGAGAGCAGACCAGGTGTTGCCTATTGGTCGGGCAGGGACTCCTGGGAGATGGAGTCCCTGCAACAACGCTCGCAGCCCTGATGCAATGTTTGGAAAAGCCTCTGCAGTCCTTATCACCTCCAACCACGATAAGGTACTGAGCCCGCAGTTCTGATGAACGAAGCGGCACCCGCAAAGCGGGTGCTGCAAGGAGCAGGCAGCAAAATCGCAGGAAGAGTTCAGCACACGGGTTCCCAAACCGAGGGTTCCACACGGCAAAGAGCCAGTTTAGGATGGTGTCCCCTCAAATCAAAATACATAATACACAATAAAATGTTCCGTCTGGTTTAAACCTCTACTGGCAGGACAATGTACACATCCACCAAAATGCTATGCAAGAGTCAATGACAGGAGGAATGCTTCAAAGCCCCTCTGTAAATCCTATGGTATATTGTGTGTTGTTCTTTGTGTTAACATGAGGTATTGTCAGGAAGAAAACCTATCTGTAGCCAGAGCTGAACAAAATGAAAATTAATTTTAACATGTCTACAAAGAGGTATATGTTGCTGTCCATTTATACAAGTAATTAAAAAATGTTATTAAATATAATGGTAAATTGTATACACATTTAACCCCATAGCTGCTGAGGCTTTTCCACTCCCAGCTAAGCCCGTTTTAAAAACTTTTTATATATGAGGTTCTACGCACATACACCTTCATACGTTTTCTCCACATATAGCATCCAAGCAAATCTGTGATCTTTTTTGCAACATCCTGGGGATTCTAAATGTATCCATGTGTGAGGATTTCACTGGAGGGCACCGATAAAATAGTCAAAATATTGCTAAAAGTTGGATTTTTGGGGGAAATGGGGAAAAAGTGCTGCACAAAGAGGCATATCTGTTTTTTCTAAAAATGTCATTAACAAAAAGGTTTACCGTGCTAGGATCACCACCTCCCCAGTTTTCAGGGACAAGCATAGATTTTGCATTTTTATAAGGAGTAGTAAAACCCAAGAGTGATTTCAGAAAGCTATACATTTTTGAAAAGAGGAAAACATTTTCAGCAAGTGTCCCTCGATGTTTTCCCAATGAATGAATCATTGAAATAAAAAAAATTAAAATAACAATTAGAGAAACCAGCAATTAGTGACAACATTTACATCTGACATTTGTTGTCACTATGACTGATTTACAAAAGCAATATACTGTCAACCTCTTCTGGTCACAAAGATATACAGGGTTTGAAAGTTTTCCAAAAACTCGCCATACCCAGTGCCATTAACTGAGCTGCAGCTTATAATGACTTTCCATAGTGAAACAACCATGCAGCAGAAAATGCTGAAAAATCCAACACGCAATAACACAATAACAAATCTTCTAATTTGTGTTCCCAGAAGTCTCCTGATAAAAACGCCCCCCTTCTATGGCTGATCATAGAGCCCATGAAACAAAACACCCACAATGTCACCAGGAGACATCACATTTCACCCAGCAAAATCAATGCTGCTTTTACAGCGTGGGTATATACGGAATCTGAGCGCTAGATTAGTTGCCACCCGTAGAGAAACCTACCAAATCAAGGCATTTTTTAAAACAAGACACAGAGGAGAGTTCAAGATGGTTGACCTGTGTGATGTTTTCTTACCCTTAAGACCTTGCAAACTTCGAACTTTGGCTAAAAACAAACATTTCTGAGAGTGAATGTTCAGGAAACTGCCAGGTTCCACAAAAATTCCTACCGCCTATTGTTCAACCCTTCGCCGGATAAAAAGAGAATCCCACTTTTGTGGACAGGGTCATCGTATGTGATAGAAAAGGACCTAAAATGCGACTTAAATAGATCACATTTTGCATTTAAACCAAACTTTTATTTGCAATTAGAGTAGCAGTGAATTTTTGTTCTAGGCTCGGCCGCCACCTAAGGAATCCTACCAATTTTGAACATCTCTGAAAGCTCGACATCTAGAGGAGACAAAGACAGCATGACACTTGTAAATTCGTTCATGTTGTCATACCCATAAGGTCTTGCAAATCTCAAACTTTGGCTAAATCATGCATTTTTCTCATATTTATGGTATAGAAAGTTCCTGAAGCTGCTGGGATGCACACAATTCTTACCACCCAGTCATTATACAAATTTCTCGATAAAATGGTAGCCCACTTGTGTGCCTTGGCCTAGCTCCTACAACACACAATGCCCCAAAACACAACATTGAGATATCAAAAAGTGGAAGAGAAAAACAGCCTTGTTTGACAATGTGAATAGCTGCGGAATTTGGGCCCAGTCTCCGCCTCCGCCCAGGGACATCTACCAAATGAAAACTGTTGGACTTGGCCCTTTTTGCAGGGTCATCCCTGAACTTTTTGCCTTCCTCCTATATTTTTTCTGACCTGTTGTTGGCTATTTTATGACTCTGGGCACTTTTACCACTGCTGATCAGTGCTAAAGGGCATATGATCTCCCTACTGTAAAATGATGTATTGATTAGTGGTTCCATAATTGGATGTTTGGTTTACTGTCAGACCCTAGTACAGTGCACAGAGTGTGCCCAGGGCGTGTAAATCCAAATGCTGCTAGTGGGCTTGCAGCACTGGTTGTGCCACCCACAGAAGCGGCCTTGTAAAATGTGTCTAAGGTCTGCCATTGCAGAGCCTGCGTGCCATCTGGTACTGTCATGCTGACTGGGAAAGTGCACCTGCTTGCCATTCCCTACCTTCCCTGTTCTTCATATTAGTCATCCCTATGGTAGGCCCAGGGCAGGGTGCATTGTAAGTATAAGGTAGGACAAGCCCTGATGTGTGTGGTATGTCCTAATAGTAAATTACAGCCATTTTCATTTTTCTCTATTGCAAGGCTACCTGTTCTCCATAGGCCAGAATGGGCTGCTAGATTATTACATGTTTATAATCCTAGCAGACTCAGAGAACATGGTCGAAATTTGAGTTTAGTATGCCTGGAATAATAAAATACATCTTGTAGTGAAGTTTATTTTGATATTCTGTACTTGCAAATACCACTTTTAGAAAGTAGGTATTTGCATGCTTAACCATTTAAGCCTGCCTCTGCGAGGTTGTGTATTCCTTGTCTGGAGTTAGAGGGACAGGACTGGGGGATTCCAGGAGACAGAATGAGTCAGCCCAGTGGTGCATAAAGAGATCTTCATCTAGATGGGAGGGAGGAGTTGCACCTGGGACCTGAATAGGACTGTGCCCACCCCCCACAGTGCTGGTGTAGTGTAGTTCCTATTATCCCAATAGGCTCTGCGCATTGGAATAATACCTTCAATAGTATAGGCCTAGACCAGACGTTAACTAGGCCTACTACTGTCGATATTAGACTTAAAGTTTTGGGTTTGCCAGCTAGCTCAGAGTTCACTAGAAACTTTCTCGAATGTTCAGGAAGGAATTAACTTCCCTGATTAGACAAGAAGGGATTTAGTTTCTGACAACCATAGAACATGACAACTTTGCTCTCCCCTAATCAAGAGTATATCTCGAGAGTCGTGTGAACAAAAGGCAATTTATTTTACTCAGTCAGTACGTGCATTCTTAGTCTCATCAGATTGTAGAGAAAAAGAAGAGACGGGTGTGTTCAATAAAAAGGTGTTATTTATTGATCAGTCTCTTTTCTCATACAAGAGAAGTGGATCGATATTATTGCAATACTTATAGCTAAGTAAAGTGCATACAGTAAAAGCAGAAGTATAAAATAATATTGTAAAAACATTGATATGGTTTCTAAGCCATAAGATGTTTTAAAATGAATAAAATATATTACATACACATATACATTTGACTAAACGTACTCAACTGGTGTTTCTAAATACGCCTACCCCGTGTACCTGACCTAAGCCTAATACGTGGGCGGGAATAGAAAGTTACAGTTTAAGTTAAGTTTGTTTTTGCCAAGTGAATAACTAAAGAATTCTCTGCGAGGGGTTATTCAGTTCTGTACCTGGAAGTTAGGATGAATGAGGGATGGTATCTCTCTCTCTGGTCTCGATATTCCAGGCTGCCTGCGAGGGCTACCCGGAAACGCCGGTGCTGGATTTCTCGGCAGGAGAAAGCAGCTTCTCTCAGCGCGTCAGGAAGGCGGGGCTGTGCCAGCGGGGTCTGCTCTGCTCTTCGCTTCGGCAAGTATGGCTGCTCCGTCTCGTCACCACCGCGTGTGTTTGCATAGGGCAATATCGGTAATATTTATACCTTTAAGGTGCCGAGATTGACGTAAGGATGGACATAGATACGTCAATAAGGATGTCATACGACTTGCTCGTTAGCACATTATTTTGCTGAAGTTCTCGGTGAAATCAAAACAATGGCCGCAGGGTTTTGCCCAGGTTGTCATAGGTTTGATTTGTTATGAGAACTCCGTATGCCTTATCAGGGGCTGGAGGAATATCGCTTGTCTAATTAGATCGCAAGCGTTATGACCTAATCAGATAACACGTTCCTGTGCCGTAGTGTGACTGCGTCAGATAACGGTATCTGCATCATGGGGGTTTTCTGCCTCATGGGCTGACTGCTAGTTAACTTGTTGGTTCGTTTAACCAGAATAGGGTCAGGAATAGGGGGATGGATTCAGAACCTATAGGAATACATCACACCCACTCCACGCTAACTATGGACATATTTACTAATCTATGCATAGTAAAACATACTATAGAGTATAGTGTATACCTTACCACCCCTAAAATACATAAATGCATTTTGAAATTTTTCAAATATACTGAAAAATTGCAGTCATATGTATTGTATGCACTCAAGCTGTAGAATAATGCCAAAGTAATCACACATTTGTATACATTATTGCTATTTGGTATATGAGAATTTACACATGAAATGGCTCTTAATACAGAAAAAAAGGTTCGAGACCATTCCATCACAGAATAAAATATTTATGAACATACCAGCGGGCAGCTAATGTCTATAAGCTATCTAAAATTTAGAAACCTTAGTTCTCTAAGAATAGTTCTTACTTTAAGCAGAAGATAGTGTCCCGAAAAATATGCAAAAATATTTTGGGGCTGCTGAAAAACTGATGTCCGTGAACTGGGGGGAAAATTGTTCATGTGACTTTATTTTTAAAGTTGAAGGCCGAATTCAGGGAACGCCGTGTGCGAGCTTGCTCAAAAGTCTCTATTTCTGCTCTGGTGAGAACATCATATCATTTAGGCTTTCGAAAAAACTGTCAATAGCTTCCTGGGAAAGTTCCACTAACTCGGAAAAAGGTGTAACCATGCATTCGTGCGCATGATTGTCTCCATTGACATTCTGATTTGCATTGCTGACAGAAGGTCGTACCTGTTCGATGCTGCTTTCATCTTGAACTTCACTACCCCTCAATCGTAGTGGTGAAGCTTCCACGAATGCCGTCATCAGGATTGGTAGCCTTTGAGGGCAGCACAAAGCATGAACCTTGATCGGGCTCAACAATGTTTCTGCATCCATTGGCGCATCCGATTGTAGCGTCAGACAGGTGTCTAACACGCATTCGTCTCCGCATAGCAGACACCTTAATACAGGTAAAACACATCTTTGCCACATTGGTCGAAATGATAGAAACCAAGTCATGTTCAGGTCTCTAAGCCGGGAGAGTCCCAGGATTTTTGATATCCGGTCCCGGTATCCAATGGCTAGGATTGTTTCTTCCCTTGTCGCAAGAGTTTTGTCTGTGACATGGGTTGCCATAACGAAAAATAAGGACTAAGAATAAGATTCCTGTAATTAGTCCCAAGATCAGGGGAAGTCCGCCAAAAATCGAATGGACGAAATCTGGAAAAATACCCAGTATGGCTTTGAATGGTGTTAATGCCACTGTCTTAAATACCTTTGAGACCCCATTGGTATCAGAAATATTTAAGATTTCATTCAGGATTTCTGCGAAATGTATGGGGGAATTAGTTGATAACAATGAATGTATCTCTGCAGTCGTCCTTGCGACTTGTAGATCATACGTTTCTTTTGATGACGTGAGCCTTGTTGGCGTCTGAAGAAGCACTGTTTTCATTCTGCTTAAAGTATCTATTCGAATAGAAGTAATTTTCAAGTTGGGCCATGCCCTTGCCTCCCTGTCTGGAAAGGAGCTGGGGAACAATGAGCGTCCACAGCACTTGACCTTCGCAGTCGTAGTTACGAGATAAGGAGTCCCGGGCATAAGACTACAGCATCTGCGATCTACAATTAGAATGTAACTCCCATTATAGAGTCTTTGAAAGAATGGTTCTATCTCTGTTGCAGGTGCGCCTTGCTGGTGACATGAAAGGTTGTATGAATTCCCTTCACAGGCTCCATGCAAACTAATTCCGTTACACAGAAGCGTGCCGCTTAGTGACATCGCACAATTATTGCCACTAAGAAACACTTTCTGTCCTTTATTACTGACACATGCATGTGAATAGGGCAGGTTCCATGTTGTTTTAATGTACCCCTTTCCCAATTTCTCGTACATGCCAGCCTGTATATATTTTTGGCAGTATTGAAACCTGAAGGTTGAGATTGGAATATTTATTATCCCATGTATTATCCATTCACTGACAGGTCGTTCTGACATTGTCACTGGTAATCTTTCGAGTTTTTCAATGCTCAAGATTGTATAATCAGCACCCTTTTGTGCCATACTGATTTGTCTATCAGTAAGGTTAAAGATTTGGAATAGTGACGTTGTGTTGATTAAACGCCAAGGCACATAGCCTGAACGTAGATTTTGTAACGTCCATCCAAGCTGTACAATAGAACGCAATTGAGACTGACCGTGTTGTAGCAACAGTAAGTCTTGCGATAATATGTCGATTGCTGAAGACACAATGCTGTCCAAAGAAAAAATTCTGGAGGACAGAGTCATTAACCCATTGTCCACTACAGAAAGTGATTTTTCCAAATTAATACGGTCAATTTCCCGTATTCTCTCTGCTGTTTCAATTTGAGTAACCTTCCAGGCCTCATTGTATGCTGCATATACAGAGGCTGCTATGAAACGTTTTTGACGCTGTTTGCGCGGTCCCATAATGAAATCACACAAGTCAGCACCATCAGTAAGTAAAGTTAGGTGTTGCTTAATTTCTGTCAGTGTGGAAGTTTGTAGCCATTGAAGGCATAATTTGCCCACACTGTAGGTTGTTATTATCCCTGGGTGATGTCTTTGGGGATATATAGGGTCTGGCCTGGTCATTTTGAACCCCTGTGTTTTGTTCAGGAATCTGTCTTGACAGTTATTTGTATCTGTGGGCCAGATCAACCACTGTTTCCAATCAGGATGTGTTCTGTTTTGGTTTAATACATAATTTACGTCTATCTCTTCATCTATAGAGCTATTGCTGCTCATTGTTGGCTTTGGAATAGACGGTTTATTTAAGTCTTTGATTTTGGCTAGGCCAAGACAGGTAGTTTGTTGAACAGTGTCATTTAAAAATATCATTTGTTCTGGGATCATGCAGGCTCTAAACAAAGATTCTATACCCTGCACTTGCCATTCTTTTGTACCCCAAACACTTTTCAATTCAACATTTTTGTCCTAATAATCAAAACCAAAAGTATTCATTTTTTCAAAGAATGAGTCCGAATATATCAATTTTGTGTTTGTTATCATGGTCTTAGTTCCTGTCTTGTTTGACAATTTGAAATAAAATGCTTCAGCATTACTTGTGTTAAAACCTGAAAAGTATGAATATTTGTCATAGAAGGTTCTTGAGCTTCCTTTTGGAGGGGTTGCACAATGTTCCCATTGATTATAATTTAAAACATTTCTAGGTTGTGCAGATCTATGTAAAAAATGGTTACCATAGTGGTTATAACAGTACATACTATCATAATTTGTAGAACCCTGCAAATAATCATGTTTGGTAAATTTAGCAGACATTACTAAGTCAGACATCATATTATTAATGCTTTCGAAGTCCCAATCATCAGCGAATGAGCTTGGTTTTGCAAAGTCACTCAATGAGATCTTAATTTGGTGTGGATATTTCAGGATTTCGACCGGACCATAAATTTCATAGTCAGTGTTGTCCCAGGCTACCCCACCCGGTATCGGATTGGCTGTGAAGTTGACTGAAGAAAGTTCTCTTTTCTCGACGTGTGAAGATGTGTGTGGTTTGAGGATCAAGTTGATTTTCTGACTTGCTGTGTCCATTTTAGCATATTTTCCCTCAATGAAGCGTCCCAAAGTTAGTACCATGATGAGCCAAAGTATGAGGATAAATGCACCAAAACCCACCCAAAATTCGATCCATGGAGAAATCAGATATGTTTCTTTTAGTTGTTTCAAAAGTTCTTTAGCTTTATCTTTAAAGGTTTTTGATGATGGCTGTGTCTTTGATTCACTGAAGCCTTCAGAGGAATCATCGAAGTTTATGAAGTAGCCGGATGCAGTTCTGTCAATTGTTCCAATTGCTTCAGGATTACTGTTTCTTGCATTTTCACTTGGTACTTCATTATAGATTGGTGTGTCTCTGCTAAATGTTTTTATTTGGGTTTTCAGAGGTCTAAGTTCCATTGCATTGTTGCATAGTCCTTGTTGTTCTTCTGTAGGCGTTTCGAATGTGATGAGCCTCTTCGTCAGGACCTCTGTACTGGTAGCAAACCTTGGTGTTCTGCTACTTATTGGGAGTCCACTTGGCCTACTGTTTGTTATCGGCCACATGATTGTGGTTTTACCAGGTCGATGGATACAACTCGGTTCTCCTTTTTTCCAGCAAGTGGCGGTAGTACAACTGATCTTGTCCCGTTGATAGACAAGACAGGAACTGCTTTTCTGTAAGAAGGCCCAAATTCCTTCTTTACCGCGATCTTTTCCCTGACTAGATCCCCGACTTTTGGAATCCAGACAGGTCTTGCTGGGACAGGTGGTGGTTCTTCAGTGGTTGTTGGCTGCTGTTTCAACTTTACGTTGCTCAGGTCTTTTCTTGTTTTGTTTAAGTCCTGCAAAATAGCCAAACGGTCTTTGACATCAAAGCTTTTTTCTTTTACCACTGAAGTCTGACTATCAATGTCAGAGATCAACATCCTAGTTCCAAATAATAATTCGTACGCACTGAATCCCTTCAGAGAATTTCTTGGCAATTTATTTAGACTACGTTGGACACTTATTAGATGTTTGACCCACCCAGCTCCCGAACCTAATATCCTTTCCGTTATAGATCGCTTTATGCCTTGGTTTTTTCTTTACACCATCCCGTATCCCTCAGGAAGGAAGTGAGAAGATTCCCGCTGGGCTCTGCTCATTTGGCCATGTTTCCCCTCAGGCTGGAGGGCTAGAGTGAAAACAATGGTCAAACGTAGCATGCTCTTAGCGTATATGCCATTTAGACTCGCAAATCTTTGTATAACAGTCCAGACGTCAGCCGAGTGCTGGTGGTCTACATTATAAGTGTAAACTAGCCTGTATATGTTAATCGGACGCTTTGCTTTTTACGGTTGATTTTTTCTGGAGTGAAACGACACGGTATTACACCGTTTCTCTCACCACTGCGATCCCTGTTGCAGTTCGGGCAGTTCTTTACAAACATGGTATGATGCAGGCTCATGCCTGGCCACCAATACCTTGATTGTAATTCTTCCAGAGAATCTTTTAGTTTGAGGTGTCCAAGACCCTCGCCCATATGTGCGTCTGCGATTAACAAGTTTCTCCTGTCCATGTTTGGAATCACTCTATCCCCCACTCCAGGGATTCGAGCAAAAGGGACGGAGTTTGCATCGATATGTATGTATAATTGAGTGAATAGTTGATCGGTAACGCTGAGCAGTCGCCTTTTGATGACGTTTTCACCGCCAGCACTGTTTCACCGTCAATGTATTTTAATATACGCTTTTTTCGAACTACGGGAGCCGATTTAGTGGCTGCCGCTGTGGCTGTTTCAGCCAATGAATTCCCTGCAACGTGAACGCCATCACGCTGATGACTCAGTGAGTGTGTCACGTGAGTCTTTGGTAGCTCTTTTTGTAAAAGAGCTATTTGTTCCCAAAGCAGTTTCTGCTTTATTGTTGCATCTGTGTCATCTTTGTAACCGCTTTGAATCCATGTCTGCAAATCGCTGTTATATGATTTGACGCAGTAATATGAATCTGACACTATAAGTGTCGGGAATTCGCGATCCGCATTATCTAGCGCCATTTTCAAAGCTAATATCTCAGTTTGTTGTTCTGAATTAGTTTCTACTGAGTGTGTTTTTGTTAATGGAGGTTTTAGTTTACCTCCGCGCCACACTTCTTTTGTAATCTCACATGTGGGGTTGTATGCTTGTTCTCCCCAAACGGAGGGTTGAGCATGTCCGTTTGTATAGATTACACAGGCGTAATGTCGTAAGGGCACAATGTCGATTGGCAGAGGGTATGTTTTTTCATATTCTAGATTTTTTAGTTCCTCTAGTTCTAGAAAATTGTCAGCCAGGCTACACTTGATAATTCATATCCTAAGAACAGGACTGTCAGATGGGCAATTCTGGATTTTTTAAAGTTGAATTTGTAACCCTCTGCTGCGAACCCAAGTATTATGGTGTTCACTCTTTTCAAGTGAGTATCCAAGTCATCATCTGTTAAGTAAATGTCGTCGACATAAGATAATGCTTCATCATCATATATTTGTAGTAATTCTGTTACTCTCGCTGAGAATACTCCCGGGCTGTTCTTGTACCCCTGGGCTAACCGACAGAATTGTTTTTGAGTGCCATTTACTGAGAACGCAGACAAATATCTGCTCTCTGGTGCTATGTTTTGACAAAAGAATCCATTACAGATGTCTAATGTTGTTTTGTATTTTTTGCGCACTATGTTATTCATTAGTGCAGCATTATGTGAGTTTTGCACTGCAAAAGTTTTGCAACATGTGTTAAGGTGTCGGTAATCCAAAACTAGACGATATGAATTGTCTGGTTTGGAGACCGGAAACAAATGGTTGTTCATTTGTGAGGTGCAAGTTTCAATCACCCCCTGGTATTCTAGCTGATCTAGTATTTCTTTTACCTGTTTTTTAGCTTCTTGCTTAATTGGGTACTGCCTTTGTGCAGTAGGTTGTGATTTTAACTGGATTTTGTGAGGAGGAGAGTCCTCATCCCATCCCACGTGATTTTTATATAAAGCAGGCGCTAGAGCCACTGCCCACTTTCTAGCAAGTGTGTATATTTTATGAATTGGGATATGATTTGAGAAGGCAGGCATAATTACTTCTTCGCCATGAGGGCACTCCCTGACAAACTCTGGTGGCCAGTCTTTTTCAGCTAGAAGGATGTCATAGCCCTTGGAGAGATTATCCCAAAATAGTCCCCTTATTTTTCTAGTCTTATCCCCCTCTATACGCAATGTTATTTCGTATATTTTGTGAGGTTTGCTAACTCTGGTGTCCGCAGTTTCCACTTGAAGATATTCATTCGTGTCCACTGTCTCCAGATGATTCATAAGGACTTTGCGAGCTATGCTCACTTCTGCTGCGCTGTCTAGCATTGTCTGAGCCCATTCCCCGTTTTTCAGTTGTGTCCTCAGAATTCTCGGCATTGTTAACTATTTTAATGCTGGCTACCTTCTTCTTTGGAAATTGTAATTTCTTTTTTAGCTGAGCAGGTTCCTTGTCTTTGGACTTGGCGTGCTCTTCTCTTTGTTCTGATCGTCCTCTTCTTTCCGATTTCTGCGAGGAAGTCTGAAAAGATTGAGAGGGACGTGTATCAATGTCTTGATATCTATCAGGCTTCTTTATATTATCCCTATTTCTAAGGTTGTATCTTTTCCCAGAGGGGTCACTTTGGGGTGACCTGTGTCTTTGGTTCGGAGGTTTTTCTCTTCGCCTAGGAGACCTTCCTCGGGACTGGAATTTCTTTTCTTTAGGATTGGATTGTTTGTTTCCATCCCAGTTCTTTTTTGGTGATGTAGAATTATTATTAAAAAATATTTTTTCAGGACTTTCAATTAGTTGTGGTTTTACTGGTATTCCACCTAAACTATCTCTACCTAGTTCCTCATAGGATTTTTCTATGATTCTGGCAATTTCAGCTGGTTGGTCTGCTATATCTGTCTCTTTTAACCTCTGGCGGATCGCCACGTTAGCTGCTTCTCCCTTTATGTTGGCTAGTAATATAGCCGAGACCTGCTTGAAGTCTTTTAGTAATTTCATACCAAGAGTTAAAGCGGGTTCTGGACCATATTCGTCTTGAATTTGTTTTAGCACATCAGGTATTACCGAAATGGATGGAACACCATGCGTCTTTGTGTAGATGGAAGCAAAGACTGTACCCCAAGTGTCACAGTCCTCAATGTGTGGTGCGATTCCCATTGGAAGACAGATAGTCAGAATCCTGTGCTTTTCTAGCGGGGTGGTGTCTGGAAACACCGCCTCTATTTGGGTGATTTTCTGCGCTAGCCAGAATGGTATTTGTTCCCGTTTAGCCGGTACTTTACCTAGGCAGGACTGGATGTTCTGTGGTGTAATTTTATTTGTGTTCCCCTGATGAGGGGTCAGCTGTGGGAGTTTAATCGCTGGCTGAATTGTTGAAGTCCGCATCACATATTGGACTAATTGTCTATGTATTTTTAATAATTGTTTTAGCTGTGTTAACAGGTTAGCTGCAGACATCCCGTCGATGTCTGGATGTGGTGTGTATCCGGCTAGGACCGGCCACGTTGCTCCTGGTCTACCTAAAGGACCGAGCCTGGTGATGTGATTATTATGTTTTAGGGCGCCATTAAATAAGAGCAAATGCTCTTGAAATTTAAGTGGTACTTCCACCTCCTCGAAAGGAGTGTACATTTCAGGAGGTTCCTCTATTTTGTAATAGTGGAAGTACTTTGTTACAGGATTTGCTGCTGGAAAGTTTATCCATGAATAGTATACCTCTGTCTGCCGATATTCGTGTGCCTCAATTACGAATATGACTGTACCACCTCTAGGTGTCAGTCCATTTTCTATAAGTTTTATGGTTATAGATTTTCTTTTGATGACCGGAATGAGTATTATATTCGGGTCTGCTTCCTGCATGGTAGCATCAGCTTCTGCGAGTTCAGTTGCTAATCTAACTGCCTCTCTTTCATCATCACTGTCTACCATTTTACCGACAGGAAGGTTATTCTGTTTGTTTGCAGATCAGGTTTCTTATGGAAACAAAGATTAGATGCACAATATTTTGGAACAGTGTATCCTTCAACGTTGACTATACCAAGAACCATACATAGGAGTTCCCTCCTGCGAGGTCTGGCGGATATAACCTTTTACCCACTCCAGACGTCTTTGGAGTATTATGGGAGAAAGGGGTCTGAGTGAGAAAGCACGACTGAGTTACTCTAAATGCCTTACGTTAGTTTTATCGCCCTTTCCAAACGCGTTGGGCGCCATGTAGTGTAGTTCCTATTATCCCAATAGGCTCTGCGCATTGGAATAATACCTTCAATAGTATAGGCCTAGACCAGACGTTAACTAGGCCTACTACTGTCGATATTAGACTTAGCTCACTTAAAGTTTTGGGTTTGCCAGCGTAGAGTTCGCTAGAAACTTTCTCGAATGTTCAAGGAGGAATTAACTTCCCTGATTAGACAAGAAGGGATTTAGTTTCTGACAACCATAGAACATGACAACTTTGCTCTCCCCTAATCAAGAGAAACTACGCCCACCTACTCACTTTGCGTAGCCCCACTACGTGCCGCCTTCCCCCCTCCCCTACATACCTAATTTGTGTAAATACTTAAAGAAAAGTAAATAAAAAGCACTTACCTTGTCCGCTGTGTCCCGGGGCTCCCTCTTCTCGTTCGCGCCGCCGTCTTGGGCGGGCGCGCATGCGCATTTCTCGAGAAATGCGCATGCGCGGGCGGCCGCGCATGCGCATTGGTATCCAAGACGGCGGCGCGAACGAGAAGAGGGAGCCCCGGGATGCAGCGGAAGAGGTAAGTGGCTTTTTTTTACTTTTCTTTTAGTATTTTCACAAATTAGGTATGTGGGGGAGGGCGGGAGGGAGGCGGGTGGCGGGCAACTTCGCTACGCCCACAGAGTGGGCGTAGTGTTGCCTGCTACGCCTACTTTGCAAAGGGCGAAGTAGGCAACACTACGCCCAAGCGAAGTCCTTAGCCCAGGGTTAGCAATAAGTAACACTACAAGGTAGACAAACAACGGTAGGTTTTCGAGTAATACCTACGTACCCACATAAAATTTCACAGTGCCTGTGCCAAGGACTAGCCAGACAGGCATCGCGACTATGTTTACGTTCCAGTTCACCACAACCTAAAAGTGCTGATGCATTCAGAATGCGCCTGTGAAGCCCAAAGGGTACGGGAGTCGCACGATAAATATGACGTCACACTCAACAACTCAGAATGTGCCCGTGATGTCAAGGCCTGATAAACATGAAGCTCCATTTAATGCATTCAGAACGCGCCTGTGACGTCCAATGCACATGGAAAGCTGACACTATAAACATTAAAGATGTGCGCTTCGCGCATGTTATATATTCATCCTGGGATAACAACAAGCTACAAAAACAAACATTGCACTGCTTCAATTTCAGTCATTGTAATGCGCCTCCCCTTTATCAATGCCCCCTTACTTTCTGTCACGTCAAATTAATAATATGCAACTCCTTCCGATAACAAACGCTACAGCTCATTTCTCGTGCCAGCCGCCGGTTACTACATATGATTGAAAAACTACACCAAGAGCAATACCTGCCTGTGCTGTAATCCTCAGCGAGAGCCACATCCGTGCCTGCGCGCTTGGTAAATAATGGATTGCTGAATGCTCCCCCACCGTACAGCTGACTGGTCACCTAATTGACTTGGGCATGCCTCGTGGGTCACGTCCTGCCTGTGGAGGTGTATTGTGCTTGTGACTTGAGATTCCCTCCTGTTCGGTCTCTGCCGGGAGAAAGAGCAGCTTGTGCACTGGCGGGTGGCGAATCTACGATCTGAAGCCTTGGAGGGGAAAGTGGGAGAGTTCTGATTCCGAACTGACCGGGTACATGCCTGTAAACATTGTGTGATCTTCTCTGTTATTCCCCTCCTCCTGATTTAACTCGTAATGCTGCTTAAATGTTTCGTGATTTGGACGTCCATGTTGACAGTTGTAACACCTGATCGAAGATGACATTAGACATAATTAAATCGCTCCCAGGGCACATGCAGACGATATTTGAAGGAACTGGCGCTTGGGGCAATGATGCAGCCTGACCGAGCTCCTTGAACTGTACATGTTCTACACATGTTGACACGGTGCCTCAAACGTGGCAAGTGGACACGACCTTACGGTGAATAGAGGGTTAACGGCATAAATGGGATCCCCGACCCCTTGAGAATAAGCTTATGCAATATACTCTAGGAAATCACAGAGCTCTGTTGGCTGCTGTGCATCCTTTGCAAGCGTTTTGTGAGCAAGTTATCTGACTGCGGGTAGCCGAGGATTTCATTTTATTTTTGCTTTTCCACCGGAGGCAAGACAGCAGAGGTGATCAAGTGACCACCTAAAATTGTGGGCTTTACCACGCCTTTGAAAGTGTTTTGCGGAGAAAACCTCACAAATCGTCGTCTGAGAAAACAGATGGCCCCTGCGCACGCCGCTGCTCCAGTAAGCACGACAGTGAAAGCTAATTGGACAAGCGTGGGCGCGATAATTGCAAACAGATGGCGCCGTTGCTCACTCCCGCACGGTAAACGCCGTACATGCACGAGTGCTCATTGGAAACAGTGCAGTACATGCACGAGTTTCCGAAAAATTCCTGAGTGATTCCAAGAGGTCATCCTAAGCAGCACTTCTGCTCTGCGTTAGGCTCGACCTAAAAAAAGGACTTTTTCTCCCAATGAAATCAATAGACAAGTGTGTGAAAAAGTTTGTGAAAATATTAACATTGTGTTTAATAATTTCTAAAAATGTCTATATAATGTAACATTTTTTGAAAATTATTAGTGTTCAATAGATATTTTGATTTTGAATCAAATAAATAAAAAAATATTTTTAAATCTTATTTATCTAACTAATATATTTCCAGCTTTATTCATTTTTCCAATATGAATATATGTATGTGTGTATTAAAATAATATTTTGAAATTTTAAATTACAAAATAAATAGATTTTTATGGCATGGTTTAAAAAATATAAAGTATTGAATGAGTATGTATTTTATTACTGGAGTATTTATATACTTCCCCATCCATAGCCCATATATCCCTAACATCCTGCTCCTAAAAGTTAATTTGCATATTGTTAAATATTATTGAAACCAATGTTTAAATGTTTAAATAGAAATTGTAATTCATTTGTATATTTAAAACTCATTTTCATTAATGAGTATTAATACACTTCCCCACCCAAAGCCCATATATCCCTAAAATCTTGCCCCATTAAAATAATTTAGCATATTTGTAATATACATGCTAAACTGTTTTAACAACTCTACATATATATTATTGTTTATATATTAATACTCTATTATTTCAAATAATGCCGGAGTATTATTACACTTCCCCACCCATAACCCCTGTATCCCTTACATAATGCTCCTAAAACGTAATATTTTAGATAATATGCAATAATTAAATGTATATTTCTATATTTATATCTCTACATATTACTTATATATAAATACATTTACACTTTCTTATAAAAGTGTATAAACCATTTAACAAAGTCGCCACTACTTACCTATTTTTACCTTTATTCATGTTAAAAGCATGCATTGTAAAGGGATGAGTGGTAAAGGCCGATGAATGGTAAAGGTATATACGTGGCTAAGTCACATGGGATGTAAGGACTTTGTGCAAATTACATTGCGAGGTTAAGACTGCATTGTAAATGTTGTTTCACCTAAGGATAGTCTGCTAGAGAACACGGATGGAGTGACAACTTTATAAGAGCTTTGTCAGCACCTAAGAGGAGGAGGACAAGTGAATTATTCGAAGAAGAGTTTCACAACTCTTCTTCAAAACCAAGGAATTACACTTCGACTGTCAAAATGCTATTTTCATGTCAGGGCGGTAGAAGAGTTGGGAATAAGAGTTACTGGTAAGAGAATCAAACTTGAGGATTCATTGCTTGTAACAATTGAGCATTTTAGACCTCCAGCAATTAAGGAGTAGTTGTCATATCGATGGGCCATGGTCTGGAGTTGCCCAAGTGGTCCTTCATTAATATCACCTGTACTGGTCTCCCTCCATCTATTGTTGTGTATATGTTTCTCTCCCTCTGTGTCGGCGTGTTCCTTCCTTTCCTCCTCCCCTCCCAAGGCTGCCTCTCCGTTCTATCCACACCTCCTCCTATGCATTTCTTGTTTGAATTCTTTACTTATGTTTTGCAAAACATGTAGCTGAGTTTCCCATTTGTGCTAGAAGTTTTCCCACTTGCGTCTAAGTGTTTTGCAGTGTCAAACAAAAGATTCATCTCGCACATGTCAAATAATTAAAACAATATTTCAACTTAAAGTAGCAGCATCCAAATGGTACGATCAAAAATGTATCATGCGGGCAGCGCTCTTCAGGTCTGATGGGGTTGAGTTTGATCATTCTAGAAGGATTTGCACACAGAGTAATAGGAACCTCTATATCATTCTAGCATCCTTTCCAATTTCCACTAGATTGTTCGATTTAAGGATCTAGGGGCCCGATGTAGGTAATTAGTATTTACCGATTCGTAAATACCGAATTTTACCGATTCGGTATTTACAAATCGGTAAATGCTATGTAGGTATTTTTACCGAATTGGGAATATTCGGTAATTACGGAATCAGTATTTACCGATTCGGTAATTGCCATTGATTTCTAAGGGCCTTTTTACCAAATTGACAAGGGGGACAGGGTGTCACTTTGACACCCTGTTGAACCTCTGATTCAGGCTTGTGTGCCATGTGATACACATACATGCCCTCAGGGCATGTATGTGTGCCACATGGCACAGGTGTACATGCACAGATGTGCATGTACACAGGAATTCGTTATTTACCATGCAATATTATTACATGGTAAATAAGGAATTCTTAGGGGCCTGTGGCACTGATTCCAGTGTCACCTACATATAGATTTACCGATTCGGTAAATTTACCGAATCGGTATTTTACAGAATCGGTAAATTTACCGAATCGGTAAATTTACCGATTCTGTCAAATGTAGGCCCCCTACGTCTCAATCACCAAATACCGGTCGGTAACGTCCAAAATCGTCCGTTACCGACCGGTATTTGGTGACCTACATCAGGCCCCTAGTGTGCTGGCAGTGCAATGAAGCTAATGCAGTTATGGCATGGCTGCTTTCATGTCTGTTAATGACCCCTGGACTCAGGATCCTACACACAGTACTCCAAAAGTGAGTGCCATGTGTCAAGAAGATCCTTAATCCTAATCATATATTATTCATTCACAAAAAGCCATTCAACACATTTTCTTTCACCGCTCTCCTCTTGGGGAAAACACAAGAGCCCTTCATAGTGTCATATAGAAGGGCTAGCCTGTCCAAGCGGATTATGGAGCAATCATTTGTCTTAAAGATTGTTTCAAATATCAAATTCCAGTATGTATCCAAGGTAGTATAGGTCACGAATGGGTTATTGACACCTCTAACAGAGGGAGTCTCAAAAGAGTTTGGTGTTCTGCAGTCTGTACGGAGTCCCTAACCAATGTTGTAGAATTTTAAAATGACTAATTTAAGGTGTGCTTATAAGGCCTGTGTCATGAATCCCCAATAGTAGGAATCATTCCACATTGACATAGTCATGCTGCTTAACCTATTGCCAAGTCTCTCAGTCCAGGTTTTAAAAGAGGTTAGACAAAAGTTGGGTGATTATTGGTTTGTACAATCCATAAACTACCTCTATACATTGGTCCCAATAGTTCAATCTCGGCATCTGGTTGCCCTATTGATACTGTGGAGGTTTTAATACTGGGAACATAGACGAAGCAACAGGCAACCACCCTTTTAATGATCTGGACTCTACCCCTTGAGGACAACTGTAGTTGGGGCCAACGGGCATAGTCATTCATAGTTTCTTAAATCAGCTAAATCAGATTGTCTTCTACCACCTGTTCCATGCCTTAGTTTTGAGGATAACTAGATATTTTTGATTGTCTTGTTTCCATTGGAAATTAAAGCCCTCTATGGAATCTGCAGTGCTAACCGTAGACATAGGCAGGGCCTCACTCTTCCCCTCGTTTATCCTGTACCCAGAGAAGCTAAAATAGTGGTTAAATGTGGACATCAGCTCTGGTAGAGAGGATTGTGAGAGGGTGGGCAGAATATTGTGGGATTATAGTATTCTTTAAAACCCCTCAATCGAATAAGGATTCCATTAATTATTTTATTCCTATGGACAGCAGCACGCAGGGGTTCTAAAATTAGCAGGAATAGTAATGGGGTAAGTAGGCACTCTTGTTGAGCCTCTGTATATTGGAAATATGGCCGACCTTTTTCTCTGCCTCACCACCACCCTCACCTCCAAATCATTAAACACAACCACCACCCTTTCACTATACATCGCTCTCAATTCTTGTTGAAGAGGAGCAGAAAGATATTTTAGGAAGAGTTTCAGGGCTTCTTCAAAACCAAGGAATTACACTTTGATTGTAGAAATGCTATTTTGAGGTCAGAGAGGTAGAAGAGGTAGGAATGAGGGTTACTGGTGAGGTAAATCAAACTAGAGGTTTTTTAAACAACCATTTTCAACTCACTACTTGATTCTTGTTTTCATGGAAAGTTGTGGCCTATGTTTACTCTTGAGTAACTTGGTCCCACCTGAAACTAATAATTTAGGTATCAGTTAAAGCAAAGTAGCTATCTCTCGACCTGGTGGCCATGTCTGGGCAAATCATTTCAATGCCATGTGTACATTTTAATTGATGTGCACTGGAGAGAAGAAAATGTTTTGTTCTTTGCTCTACGTGGCATGCTTTAAATAAAGCAAACTGCCAACACAATCTTGCTACGTAAACTGGTTGTGTGGCCTTTCTTTTCCCTTCTTGTGTTTGTATCTCTCCAGAAGCATGGCCTCACTGTTTGTGTCCTTCCACTGCTTACTTTTCAGACACTCCTTTTTAGGTCTAGCATAGGCAACGCATGCTCTATGGGGGGGAAGGGAATCACACTTTCTGATGAAAGTGCAAAGTTGTGCCGAGTGTTGTGTTCTGACGTACGGTTTTTCAAAGCATATCCTTTTTTTCCGCTGTGCAGGTGTGCCCTCCTAACAGTTGTGTCTGCAGTTTTTAGGACACAGATCAGATAAGGTATTTTAACCATAACATTCATTGATCTCTGTGACCTCAAGGTTGAGATGTACCTCCTCCCATAACACGTTTGGTACCCAGTTCTTTCTGATACTCATGCAGTGGTTTCTTCTTTACTTTGCTCTGTCATTCCTGTGTGTACGCGGTTAAAACTGCTAGGAAGTGTGTGCTTTGAAAACGGAGCTTATTCTGATGAGAAGATGGGGTCACTGATTTAGTAAACAGGAAGTTGTGCACAGGCACCGAGGACGAGGGGCCAGTGTACACCTTACACATCATGTGCCAACTTCGACCTAACTGCTTGGGGTGCGGTATCATCAACCGGCCTGTGTCCATTTTTCTGTCAATTTTAGTCTGCCATTATTGCAACCTTTTAGGTTGTATATGTGGTTGTGTGTGTGGTTTTGTGTGTGGTTGGTGTGTGTGGTTGTGTGTGTGGTTGTGTGTGTGGTTGTGTGTCTGGTTGTGTGTGTGGTCATGTGTCTGGTTGTGGTGTGTCTGGTTGTGGTTGTGTGTGTGGTTGTGTGTGCTGTGTTCGTGGTTGTGTGTGTGGTGTTGTGTGTGTTTGTGTGTGTGTGTGTTTGGGTGTGTGTTTGTGTGTGGTTGTGTGGTTGTGTGTGTGTGGTTGTGTGTGTGGTTGTGTGGTTGTGTGTATGTGTGTGGTTGTGTGTATGTGTGTGTGTGGTTGTGTGTGTGTGTGGTTGTGTGTGTGTGGTTGTGTGTGTGTGTGGTTGTGTGTGTGGTTGTGTGTGTGGTTGTGTGTGTGTGGTTGTGTGTGTGTGTGGTTGTGGTTGTGTGTGTGGCTGTGTGGGGTTGCGGTTTTGTGTGCATGGTTGTGTGTGTTTTGTGTGTGTGTGTGGTTATGTGGTTGTGTGTGGTTGTGTGGTTGTGTGTGTGGTTGTGGGTGTTTGTGTGTGTGGTTGTGTGTGGTTGTGTGGTGTGTGTGGTTGTGTGTGTGTGTGTGTGTGTGGTTTTGTGTGTGTGTGCTTTGGCTGTGTGTGTGCTTGTTGTGTGTGTGGTTGTGTGTGTGCTTGTGTGTGTGGTTGTGGTTGTGTGGTTGTGGTTGTGTGTGTGTGGTTGTGTGTGTGTGAGGCAGCCAGCCACCCTGCACCAGCTGCTGAAGGCAGCTAGTCACTCTGCTTCACTGCACTGGCACGATGAGATGCCATTTGCTGAAGGCAGCCAGTCACCCTGCCTCGTTGCACTGGCATGAGGTGCCAGCTGGTGAAGGCAGCCAGTCACCTTGCTTCTCTGCACTGGAATGATGTAGGTTCACAAATGTTATCACTTTATTCCTCCCTGGTGTACCCTCAAGTCTTTCTTCCATCCCCATCCTCACCATGAAAGACTGAAAGACTGAGATGAAATGAGTGACTGGTTGAGAAAAGGACAGCCTCTGCTGAAAGGAGGGACAGAATGACGAGGGGAGAGATAGCCCGTGTAGTACAGGCTGGCAGTACCACTAGAAGACAGTGGCAGGAGGAGTCCACTAAGAAGCCGAGAGCTTCTGGTGAAAGGAGGAATGGAGTGACTCGGAGAGGGAGACACAGCCCATGGGGATTGAAATTAGGAGAGACTGAAGGGGTGAAGTGAATGGAGGAGACCGGTAAGAAGCAGAGACTCTAGTGAAGGAAGGGGCAGGGTGACTAGGAGAGCGCAGAGATAGCGTAGAGTGGTGGTGGGGAGTGCCACAAGGATAGACTGAAAGACTGATATGAAATAAGTGACCGGGTTAGAAACAGAGAGCCTCTGGTGAAAGGAGGGGCAGGGTTACAAGGAGACGGGAGAGACAGCTGCGAATACCCGGTGGGCAGCATCCCCAAATGCCACGCCCCAGCTTCTGAGCCACAGATCATAGATCTATTGCATTGACACTGTGAACCCACTTTAGCAGCTAGAGCGGGGTAGGGCTCTATATGTACCTCTTCTGTCTGCAACTTGGCAGATAAACGGGTAACATTAACGCAATAAAGAAGAAAAAAGATGGGCTAGTAGTAGAAAAGGGGAAAAAGGATAGATGGATGAGCTGGTGGAAGAATGGGTTGATAAATGGGTATATGGATGAGTGGGTGCATACAATCATGGATACATTTGTGAGAGGATGGGTGTATGAGTGGGTGAAAATATGGATGCATGGATGAATGGGTGGAAGGATGAACACTGAGTGGGCGAAAGATGAATGGGTGGCTAGAAGGATGCATGTGTGGGTGGGTGAAAAATGGATGGTTGGGTGGATAGAATAATGAATGAGTGAGAGGATGGTTGAATAAGTGGGTGAAAGGATGGATACATGGATGAGAGGATGGTGATATGAGTGGATAAGAGGGTGGTTAGATGAGTGGGTAAGAGAATGGGTAGATGTGTGGGTGAGAGATGCTTTGCCCTGGATGGCCTGAGCGCGCTGTGGGCCATTAGCAGGAAAGTGGTATTCTGTAATCAGACATTCCAGCAATAAGGAAGCCCGACTCTCCTATGACAACTCGCTGAGAGATGCGTTTCACACATTTTCTTTAAAAACAGTAAAAACGCAGAAGAACAGAAATGGTGACAGGAATAATTTGCTTTTAGTTTGACTTTGACTTGGTATGAAGGCAGGAGGCAATGAATTCTCGGTTTCCGCATCAGTGCTAAAACTCTGGCCCGGCTTCTGGTGGGGAAGGCAGGAAAGTGGCACGCGCTGCATGGGCACTGCTAGGGCGGGGGGGGGGGGGAGATCAGAAAATCCTATTTTAAAGCCGCTGCTCCAGACAGTACAGCGCAGCGCAGCACCGGGTTGTCAGCTGTAGGTAAAACAAGCCTTTATTGATCACAAACAGTAACTATGTTGGCTCAACACTTCTAACGTGGCAGCAGATGCAGCGTACGTCTACAAAACGTTCCTAAGCAAATGGACGGAGGGGTCATAAAACACCCGCCCCCCTCCACTTCGAAAGCAAACCCAAGGAATCTTCTGGTCGAGCAAGGGGAGCCCCATAACACTTATCTCAAGGAAGCACATTCCTCAAACGCTCGCAAAACAAGTGCACTTTTATCAGAAATTAAAGGTGTTTTGTAAAATTAAAAAAAACAAGCCAGATAGCTGCGCTGCAACTCAAATGGTATCTTGGATGCAGGCTTTGGTAACACTGCAAGACGGCTGTGCTTCTACCTTGCAAAGTGAAATTACTCCTTCCTCCACCGAGACACTGTGCCGTGACCTTTACACTGCCATGGTGAAAGGCTCACGCTTTGAGGAATCTTTTACGCGGGCTAGGAGGTGCTGCTTCCAAAAACAAACATGACGGCATTCAGCAGAGCAGGGTAAAATCGGGAAACGCTCCCCCTCTCCCTCTCTACAAGACAGGGAAACAGCGAGTGAAGCTGTAAGCCCGCACACGTCTGAATACAGCCAGCAAGTTGCTTGTAAGGTACTCACAGCTGTGAGGCTCCCAGGCTGCTAGTCCGATTCTGTAGTGAACAGAGTACTAGAGACGCTTTTTTGTTTTGAAATTGAAAGGACATGCTTTGAGACATGGGGAGGGTGAGGGGAGGACTCAATGTGTGTTACTAAAATACCAAGCGCAGCATAGGCAGAGTGCTGTGCTGCTTATGAAAATATTGAAAAATTAGGGGCAGATTTATGTTAACTGGCGCATCCCCAGGGATGCGCCAGTTAATGTGCGCCACAGTGCGCCACAGCTCCGCCACCCATGGTGCGCCGCATTTACAATGCGGCGCACCATGGGGCAAAAACGGCACAGATGCGTCACGCATCTGTGCCGTTAAGGTGGCGCATTGCTGGAGTTGCGTCGCAAGCGCGACGCAGCTCCAGCAAGGCTCGGGGGTGCCCCATCTTAACAATGCTGCGTCAAGACCTACGCCTGCTTCAAGCAGGCGCAGGCTTTTGACGCAGCATTGGCCTGAAAGTGACTGAGTGAAATCTTATAGATTTCACTCAGCCACTTTTGCGAGACGCACCTGCCCCGGAACGCTCACCCTGCGCCGGAACGCCCACAAGCGGCGCAGGGCTTTACAACGTGACGCATCTACCTAGATGCGTCACGTTGTAAATCGTTCGTAGGGATGCGCCACGTTTACGCCGCCTTGCGTGACGCAACAGCGGCGTAAACGTGGCGCAAGGGCCTCATAAATCTGCCCCTTAGAGTTTACGAGCGACGCCGAAGAAAACAAAGATGCAGCTCGGCAAACATCAGAGCAAACCCTTTAAGGCAAACACAGGGATTCACAGAGTGAGTGGGCGGACACCTCCAAAGGATGATGCCGCCCCCTCAGACCTTAAAATAGCTGCTCACCGGTCATGACCTTACCGCATGTCCATACCCTAATAAATACGACGACCTGTGGAAAAAGATCTAAAGGATAACTACACTAACTAAATCAACACGACATGACCATCGTCAGGCTACTAGGGAAAAAAGGCCTAAACAAAATTGCAACCGACTTTTTAAGTGTCAACACTACTTCCTAAATGGGAAATAAATAGTTAATACACGTCAATACATGCCATAAAAACAGGTATACAATATACATGAGACACCATTGCAACCGACATTTATGTTTCAATACCACTTCCTAAACGGGAAATAAGTGATTAATACACGTCAATACACACAATAAGACAGGTATACCATATGCACAAAAACACTGCAATGTTCCAGGGATGGTGGGTGGGGAAAATTAGGAGGCCCCGAGCGCGGGGCACGACCAGTGTGGGGGAGCGTCCAGGCGACAAGGGGTCGCCTGAGCGCTCCCCCCTCCTTTAACCTAGGATCGTGGGGAGGGGGCGGCACGCCCCCTTCCCCCGCCCCCAGCTGCCCGCCCCCCCGACCCGGAAGCCTGCACAACGCCTTCCAGGTCAGGGGTCGGGCGCCAGCCATCCGGTTGTGCGGCGCGCACCCCCCGCGTCATCACTGGACGCCGGGAGGTCACGCCCCCACCACCGGGAGACAAGGGGAGAGGGGGGTCGCCGTGCCGCCATGCGGGCAGGGGGGGGCCGAGGGCCCCCCCTTTTCATTTAGAGCTGGGGATCTGTGTTCGAGCCTCGGCTTCGGCACATCCTGCTGATTATGGACAAATCACTTATTTTTTCCCCCTGGCCGCCCTAAATGCACTGTAACCTGGTGTATATTACTCAATCCACTCACTTGTGGAGTAGGGAATGCTGAGTCTGCCTTACTAGATTTGTACCCGTGGCCGAATGAATACTGTATTGTGCCAGCGGTGAGCATTTGGCTGGCTGAACCATAGCACATGAGCCTATGTCTGGGATACTGTGTTCTAGTCCCGATTTTCTTTCTACAAAATATTATAACCTAGAGATTTTGTTGAGTTCCATGCATTAAGGTGCGGCGGGAGTTCATGTCCCAGTTTGCCTTCTACTATTAAAGGACATTACATTACAAGTGGGCTGGCAGAGAGAAAGCAAACCACAGAAACAAGCAGGCACAGCGAGTACATAATTAGGGGGGGAGGAGAAATGCAAGACACGGCCTGGTGGCCGTGAAAAGTGTGAAGCAGGGGGCGGGGGAGTGGATCCCTTTGAAGTGAAGCTCTCGGAGGCAGGCGGCTCGGGGAGCAAATGGTATCGAGTGCAACGAACACATGCACTCGATGTAATCCGCCTGGTGGTTTCAGAGCTTGGTTTCCCCTCAATACTCTCGTCTATTTATCACTTACGTGATAGAATAGTTGAGACCTAAAAAGGTACCCTGATGACCCCTTAAATTTTGCCATTGTTGTGCGCCCAGCTGGAATCTGAAATAGGAAAGCCCCCACACCGCCTGCAAGTTGCTGCTCAAAGAAACGAAAGCAGACCCCGTGCAGACGCTGCTGAATGAGTCCCAGTGTCTTGCAAGGTGGACTGCGTTCACCCTGTGAAAACAGTGGGTGGACGCTGTGCACCAGCGTGTACCCCTGACTTGTGCACTTGTTATTTCCCTTGGAATTGCGATGTTTGTCAAGTCCACTCTAAAAATGCCGTTCTACCCCAGTTTCCTCCTTCTAGCTCAGTGTCAGTGCTGCTGCTGCTTCTTTCTTCTGGTCTGTGTTGCCTCCTACATTTTTTTCTTTCTGCCAAGTACCACGCATCCGGGGTTAGACTAGTGCATTGCACAGTGATGGTCCGCATCTCTGCACTAAAATTCGGAATCACACATTTATAGTGCCTCCTGAAGCTGACAAGCATGAGACAGGTGCACCGCTATAAGTAGCATTTATTAAGCACAGCAACTCCGACCGTGCGCTACTCTGGAAGCCACAGAGCATGTGACAGATTGTAATACTGCACACAGTGCAGTGCATTGCTGCCCATGTGCTGAATTTGTTGAGAAAAGTTTACAGGAATGACTATAATCTGCCTGGTAGGTCTGGGCGTGGTGGCCAGGGCAGGGGGCTGGCTCAGCTGCTGTCGCTGCCTCCAGCATTCACCATGACATTCGCGTGACCGGACCAGCCTGCGGCTGCCGCAGACTCATCGCGTTTGTGGCTCTTTGTCTCTGTCACTCTCTGGTCTGTAATCCATGAAAATATATTTAGTTTACAGCGTCACTGCCTGAGCCTGTTACAGCTCCCGGCTCTCCTCAGTCTGCGCTGGGGTGGTGCCACGGCAGGCTGGGCAGAGCTCTGCTCAGCTGCATCCAGATCTCCTTTAGTGGTATCGCATTGGAATCTTACTGTACAATTAGAGTCGCATCCTACAATTAGTTTGATAATTCTGGTTAGATCCAACTTTCAAGCCAACAGTACCATATTTAAGGTGTAGGTGTGCACTCAAAAACCCCAGAATTGCACAGGGGCGTTGCTAAAAGCTCTAAGCTGATAGTGACGGTCTGCGACTGCCTGCCAGAGGTTAGTTGGGGCCCAGGCTCACAGTCGCTCTCAGGTCTGTAATATCATCAAGAATCACTTAAACTAGCTGTTTAATAGCTGTGCCCGTGCTTTCACTTTAGAAGCCCTTTGGAGCGAAAACGAGAGCAACTTTAAGTGGATTTTATAGGGGTCTATTGACAAGTGGGAGGAAAGGACCGTGGACACCTCCCGCCTCACTGGGGAGAGTTGAAGTGTTTATACGGATGGATACTGACAACAGCCATAGGAAAAAAAGCCTCAGGGGGGCTGTATGAATAGAATCTGTCTGCAGCCAGTGAGTGTTAATCCGCAGACAGTTCAGCTACAGTGATAGTGGCAGTACGAAGCAGCAGACATTTCCCCCCCCCCCCGCACTGTGAGACTTGGTAAGTTAAAGATAAGGCTGGTGAATAATGTTCAGAGTTTTGTCTACTAGCATTTTTGACTCTCACAGTAAAGTAGTGCAGAGGGTTGATATGCCTGTTGCAAAGACAGTCTACCAGCATATTACAGAACTGTATTTTATGTGGATAGCTCAGTGGGGCGCTGCTGTTGTCACAGAGATCCCTTTATTACTTGTGATTCAGCTGCACCTGGGGCTGAGGTTGCGGTGAAGTGTGCTAATTTTGTTTTACAAATAATAGGTTTAAAAGCACCTGCTGCAGAGTTCTAGTTCATCTTTGCTCAAATTGGTGTGATTTCCGATATTTGTCGGTTTCAGTGCATGATTTTGGTCATGGGAAAGTGTCACTTTAAGGGTTCTATTATGATGGTGGGCAGACATTTGTCTGCCCGCCACCCTAGCGGTGCTGGGACCGGCCACCAGTGGTGTGGCGGACCCGCACCGGCAATCAGGATGCCACCGCCAAGGTGGCGGTGGCATACCCCATCCACAACATTGTGGTGGGCAGTACTCACAGCACCGCCCGCCACAAGGCCAAGAGTGCATTTGCATGCACAACGTGGCAGGCACCGTGCGGTGCCTGCCACGTTGTACATGCAAATGCAGGGGGTATCATAGGTACCCCCCCATGTGCACCCTCCACCCTCCCAACACCCTGGGGGCCCGCAACGGGCCCCCACAGTCCTGCCCGCATGCCTTTCCATGGCGGCAACACCACCATGGAAAGGCACTAATTCGCCTGTATGCTAATATGGATGACGGTGTCTGGAAGACACCGCCACCATATCCAGCCCCTTTTCCGCCCGGTCAACTGGTCGACCTGCGGGAAACCTGCGGAATGTCTTTCCATCCGTTGAGGTCACACCCGCCATAGTAATATGGCGGGGGAAATGGGTGGCGGGCGGTGTACAATGGCGGGCGGATCGCCACCATATGTGTAAGGAAGAAGGGGTATCCCCGACTAGAGTTCCTAATTCGGGATAGGTATACTATTTGAAAGAAAAGTAATTAGGAACTGGTTTGAAATAGAAGGTAAAAGAGGACAAATGACAGCAAGAACTATTGCAAAACAAAGTGTGTGATACAAAAATATGGCTTTTATTTTATTTTATTCAAATATTATTCTATACACAATATCATTATTTTGTTACAAGTAATTATCGTGTGCATGCCTCCACTATACATGTGACTATCAGTCTACATATACATCCTATACATATTTCAAGGTAATTAATTCAGACTTGGAGGTTGTGTGGAAGATTGTTTCAACACACTATACATAAAAACATGGCTAGATATGACATCTACGCGCGTTTCGGCTGGGGGCCTTCATCAGGGAGCCATGTGAGTATCCAAATGGACCTATACAAATAAAAAAATATATAAGCAATAACAGTGCTTGTCAATGTCCGTGAATTGTCTTGAATATTTACATGTTAAAATACAGCGAAAGATCATTATGATACATTTATACAATAATACAAAACATGACAATAAAGTCTATGAAGATTCTTGAACCTGTCCTATTATTTACAATTATATACAGTTGGATGCCCATGTGGGCTGGTACATTTCTAATATCATTGTATTTCTATGCAGCAAACTACAACATAGGGGCGATGAAAAATGGGGGGGTACACGAGGGGTAGTTGTCTAAACAATATTTAAACAAATCTGGGTGCTAACTGCAAAAAAGGCATAATGTGGTAATGTTGTACAGATAGCCATGAGAGAGGAAAGAGAGGGAGGAATAGTAGAGGATAGGGAGAGTGTCAGTAATGACAAAGAAAAGGATTAAGACCAAAAAAGACCGGGGGAAGGAGGGCATAGAGAGGACAAAGCAGTGGGGACATATAGGGAGCAATGATTGTACCTGGATAAATAAATGATGCTGGTTCGCACAGGAGGATAGAGAGATCTTGACCTATGGGGAGTATGTCTTGGAGACGTGGGCGCTGCAGGGGGACATAATTAAAAATGCGATATTTAATAATTCAGAACGGATGGATTTTCAAAGGAAGTATCACAGGGAAATTACGGAATAAAGAACTACCTGTATAGTTGGTGATGTTGTGTATTTTATTTCTCTTTCAATCGGTGTCCTGCTATCTAGCGGCAGACTTTGACTTTGGAACTGCTAGATGGGAGGGACATGGGGAGAAATTATATAAGTCATATTAGTATCAGGAGGCTTAATGGATGGAACACAGCGGGGGTATTGCCTGTACAGGTGGTTATGTACAGTTGCTCAGTAAAGCGCTCTTGGCGCGGAGGAAATGTGGTACAGTTAACCTAATTATGGGAGGACATGCATGGTAAACTGTGGGTGGTACATATCCATAGAGAGGATGTTAGCGATCATGATAGTGAGAGCCCAATAAATACCTGTAGATTTAGTTCGTAGGTGCTCTAGGATGGATCGTTGAGCGTTTCTTATAGCGCTGACTATCTGTTTGCCAGAAAGGGTACAAGCCATGATAGGGTGTTAAAAAGGCATATTGTTATGCGCGGATGGTGGAGAACGGTTATATGTTTACCAATAATTACCGTCTACTGCGGTTACGCTGGGGGTCTATGGGTTTCTAGAGTTTAGCCGATGGATGCCGTCATGTTAGTGACGGTGCGAAGACAATCTGTATGGCAAAAATAGGGAAATAGAGACATGCAGCCAACAGTTATTGTCAGGCTATGTCTTGCCATGCGTGTATGGACACTGTTTAGTCGAGCAGGAATCTATGATGACCGCTCGCTTACCTGATGGTTGTCTTTTCTTAGCTTTCCAATTAGGGGGTCTGGTGGCGTCTAAACATGTAGAGCCAGGGATCGAAACGGCTGAATGGAGACGGCTGTATGTGCACCCTTGCGGTCAATTTCAAAAGTGGGCACGTCTAGAGTGGGTACAAGCAATAACAACGTGTTGGAATGGCGTGTTGTTATACGCGGATGGTAGAGAACAATTATTTATTTACAAACAGTTACCTTTAGCTTCGGTCCACTGTATTTAAGCTGGGGGTCTATAGGTTTCCACTGTTTAGCCGACGTATGCCGTCATGTTAGTGGCAGTGCGGAGGCAATCTGTGTGGCAAAAATAAAAAGATATACAGCCAGCAGTTATTATCAGGCTGTTTTTTGCAAGGCGGGTGTGAGCACTATTTAGTCGGGCATAAATCTACGACCGGTGGCTTACCTGATGGTTGTCTTTTCTACGCTGTCCGATGGAGGGGTCTGCCGGCGTCTAAACACGTAGAACCAGGGATCAAGAAGGCTAAATGGAGCCGACTGTATTTAAACCCTTGCGGTCAATTTCGAAAGTGGGCGCGTCTCGAGTTGCCTAGAGGTCGATGACGGGCTATGTTTAGTAGCGTCTTGTGAAAATGCCGAGAGCTGGCAGACATGTTGGAGAGGTGGAATGGGCCTCTCGATGTTTAATGGATACATGGCCTGGAGCTCGATGACGGACTATGTTTAATAGCGTCATGTGGAGATGCCAGAAAACTGGCGGCCATATTGGGAGGGTGGACTAAACCTCTCGGTGTCTAATGATAGATGGCCTCGTAATCGAAGACGGACTTAATTAAATAGCATCTGCTTTTTAAGGAAGTGAAAAATTATTAGAAACTGGCGGACATATTGGAGAGGATGAAATAGACCTCTTGATACTGAATGATGAAAAGGAATGTTAACAGTTTATTCAAGTTTGCAGGAGAATGGATATGGTGAAGGTTTTTTTTTAAAAAATAGAAAGAAAAAAAGAATAGAGATTTAATGCGCCTCAGTGGGGGAGAAAAAGTCAAAATATGTCCGGAATGGTGGAATGTGGGGCCCCATTTGTGTATTTAACCATAGTTGTGTTTCAAGACTTGGTCCCACGGTATTTCGTTATTCATGCCCTTTAGGTAAGTATTGAGGGTAAAAATCCAATAAACTTCGCGACATTTGCGCACCTGTGTGCTTAGAGCGCCAGATGTTTTGTGGATTTTTTCCAAGATGAACCAACGAATGTCGTTGGAGTTGTGTTTGGCCTCCTGGTAGTGTTTAACCAGGGGGGCCTGCGTTTTGCCCGTACGGATGGCTGATCTGTGTTCTGATAGGCGCGTAGACATCATCCTTGCTGTTTCGCCCACGTAACCATTGTTGCATGGGCACAGTAGAAGATAAACCACATTGGTGGTTTTGCAGTTGGTAAGGGTTTGAGAGCGAATACTGCAGTTGTTAAAATTCAGCTCTTTGGTTTCAATTGCGAATTTGCAAGCTACACAATCCAGGCACTTATAGTTGCCTGTGGCTGGACTCAAGCCAGTGAGTGTTCGTTGTGTGGGAGCTGTTTTATTCGGCTCCATTCTTGATCTTACTACCAGATCTTTTAGATTTTTGTTTTTCCTGTATGCAAACATAGGCTTAGGGAGTTGACTTTCTTTGGGTTTTGTTGCGTTCAGGATGTGCCAGTTAGAGAATATAATATGTTGAAGCTTCGCATTCATGGTGGAGTGCCTGGTTACGAAGACCATTCTAGATTGAGGTTCTTTGATTTGGGGTGTTAATAGGTGCTGCCTGTCGAAAAACCTTGCTCTTTTATATGATTCTCGTACTAGGCGTTTGGGGTACCCACGGGATATGAATTTGAGTTTCATATCAGTTGCTCTTCTGTCAAAGTCCGTGACAGAAGAGCAGTTCCTTCGGACCCGAAGGAACTGACTGAAGGGGATGCTAGACTTCTGGGTTTTGGGGTGGTAGCTAGTATAGTGTAGTAACGTGTTGCGAGCGGTTGGCTTCACATACAGGTCTACACTAAGACGGTAGTTCTTACTAATGATATTGATGTCTAGGAACTCGACACGTGTCTGGCTGGACGCAACAGTGAAGTGCATATTTGTATCACATAAATTAAGCCATGACACAAAGGTGGATAGTGGTTCTGTGTCTGAGGTCCAAATGAAAAAAATATCATCAATATAGCGAGCCCATGATGAGATGGACTCGCTAAAGGGAGCGATTTCATTGTAAATGAATTTAGACTCAAATTCAGCCATGTAAATATTGGCTACGGTGGGCGCGCATGAAGCACCCATGCTGACGCCCATGGTTTGTTGATAGAGGGAGCCATTAAAGTCAAATGTATTTTCCGATAGAACTATTTTTAAGCAATCTAGGATGAAATCTTTCGGGCAGTCAATTTGGTAAGTGTCAATGAACCAGGAGACGGCTTTAATGGCTCCTGGTTGCGGAATGTTAGAGTACAGCGCCTCTATATCCATAGTGGCTAGCCACTGTTTGTCAGGGTCAAAGGTGAGAGATTCCACGATGTTGATGATGTCTCTTGTGTCCTTGACGTGGGATGGAGTTTTTAGTATATGAGGCCTTAAAATGGTATCAATGTATTTTGATAAGGGTTCGGTAATGGATCCGATGGTGGAGACTATCGGTCTGTACGGTGGATCATGGCTGTTTTTATGTATCTTTGGGACTCCATAGATAGCTGCCATTTTGGGTTGGCGAACATTAAGAAAATGCCACTCCTTATCACATATCACATTGTCGTCAAGGGCCTTAGTTGTTAGAGACAAAATTGCAGATTGGACTCTTTTAGTGGGGTCTTTTTGAACTGGAATATAGTGGTTGGTATTGTGTAGTAATTTCTCCATGTTCAGTATATATTGATTAGTGTCTATCACCACTATACCTCCCCCTTTATCACAACATTTGATCGTGATGTCTTTGTCTGTTTTTAATTCTGTGAGGGCTTGATGTTCCTCATACGAGATGTTGAAGCTGGGAGGGGGTATATATTTAGTGGCAGCTGTAAGTTTATTGTACACCACATGTTCAAATGTGGCAATTTCCGGCGATACTTGTTCTAGAGTAGGTAAAAAAGTGGATGCTGGTTTTAGACCTGATAGGTTGATGACATTTTCTACTTCTATGGTATTAGCTTCAAAGAAATTTTGAAGTCTGATCTTCCTAAAGAAGGTCATGAGATCTTTGAAAAGTTCGAATCTGTTGATATTGCAATGGGGGACAAAGGAGAGCCCTTTAGTTAACAGCTTTTCTTTTGCCGGAGTTAGGGACTTGCTGCTTAAGTTAAAGATGGGTATTTCTTCTAGTCGCGCCAATATTGTGCATGGCGCGTCACTAGGAATTGGTTGGGGTTGGAGTACATTGCTGGAGCTTCCTGGTAATTCTGGGGGGGAGGAGGGGGATAGGCATGCATCAAAGGGCCTGGATATTGATGGTTGGGGGGTGGGGGGTAATGCTGGTTGTATTGTTGTGGGTTGCCCCTGTAACGCGATTGGTATCTGGGTTTCCAGCGTCCCTGGGGGTTCCCTCGCCTGGATAAAAAAGGCCTGTTGCCTCTATTTTGTCCTCCTCTTTGTTGTCCTCCCTGATCTGGGTCACTAGTGTTACTCTCATTGTCTGACCCTGATGTATTAGAGAAAGTAGTCACTTTTTTGGGGATGGATTGTTGATTTTGGGCATAGGTGTTGTCGCCCAGGGGTTCTGGCTGATAGTAATTGTCTGCCAAATACGGATAGACCTTCTCATTACTGAAGTATTGAATATCTTTTTTAAGTTTATCTGTTTTCCTCTTTAGGAGGTAGTCATTATATGACTGTAGGTCATTTTCTATCTCTTCTAGTTTTTTTATTGCATCTTCTTTGGCCGTGTTGTTTTTGAGTTTGAGCTCTAATTCTGTTATTTCTGTTAGAAGGGTCTCTACCAGATGCTTAGCGGTCTCTACTATGAGCATCATGAGATCCCTTGAGCATCTATTTGCTATGAGCGACCATCTTTCTAGGAATCTTCTTATCTGGACAAAAAGCCCTGGGATATTTTTCACTCGCAGGCCTTGAGGGATAACTCCAGCTTTTAAATATTGAAGCATGAAGTGGCCATGCAGTTCTATACGTTTTATTTTTTTCTTTAAGGCTAACAGTTGCTGATATTCAGTGTTTTGTGAATTAATACTTACTGGGGTGTCTGTGGTAGCTAATTCACCTACCATGGACACGAAGTCATCATCAGAGAACCCAAATGTGTGTAATTTATCCATGATGGACAGGTGAGGGGATGGGGGGTTATGGGTAGGTGACCAATATGAACAACAAAGGAAAAGAAAAGTAAAAGGGTACAGGTTCAAGGTGAAACAATGGACTAAAGTTAAAATTAAGTGAGCTAAACCCCCGCACAGACAGGCTGTGGAGACAATATGTGTAAGGAAGAAGGGGTATCCCCGACTAGAGTTCCTAATTCGGGATAGGTATACTATTTGAAAGAAAAGTAATTAGGAACTGGTTTGAAATAGAAGGTAAAAGAGGACAAATGACAGCAAGAACTATTGCAAAACAAAGTGTGTGATACAAAAATATGGCTTTTATTTTATTTTATTCAAATATTATTCTATACACAATATCATTATTTTGTTACAAGTAATTATCGTGTGCATGCCTCCACTATACATGTGACTATCAGTCTACATATACATCCTATACATATTTCAAGGTAATTAATTCAGACTTGGAGGTTGTGTGGAAGATTGTTTCAACACACTATACATAAAAACATGGCTAGATATGACATCTACGCGCGTTTCGGCTGGGGGCCTTCATCAGGGAGCCATGTGAGTATCCAAATGGACCTATACAAATAAAAAAATATATAAGCAATAACAGTGCTTGTCAATGTCCGTGAATTGTCTTGAATATTTACATGTTAAAATACAGCGAAAGATCATTATGATACATTTATACAATAATACAAAACATGACAATAAAGTCTATGAAGATTCTTGAACCTGTCCTATTATTTACAATTATATACAGTTGGATGCCCATGTGGGCTGGTACATTTCTAATATCATTGTATTTCTATGCAGCAAACTACAACATAGGGGCGATGAAAAATGGGGGGGTACACGAGGGGTAGTTGTCTAAACAATATTTAAACAAATCTGGGTGCTAACTGCAAAAAAGGCATAATGTGGTAATGTTGTACAGATAGCCATGAGAGAGGAAAGAGAGGGAGGAATAGTAGAGGATAGGGAGAGTGTCAGTAATGACAAAGAAAAGGATTAAGACCAAAAAAGACCGGGGGAAGGAGGGCATAGAGAGGACAAAGCAGTGGGGACATATAGGGAGCAATGATTGTACCTGGATAAATAAATGATGCTGGTTCGCACAGGAGGATAGAGAGATCTTGACCTATGGGGAGTATGTCTTGGAGACGTGGGCGCTGCAGGGGGACATAATTAAAAATGCGATATTTAATAATTCAGAACGGATGGATTTTCAAAGGAAGTATCACAGGGAAATTACGGAATAAAGAACTACCTGTATAGTTGGTGATGTTGTGTATTTTATTTCTCTTTCAATCGGTGTCCTGCTATCTAGCGGCAGACTTTGACTTTGGAACTGCTAGATGGGAGGGACATGGGGAGAAATTATATAAGTCATATTAGTATCAGGAGGCTTAATGGATGGAACACAGCGGGGGTATTGCCTGTACAGGTGGTTATGTACAGTTGCTCAGTAAAGCGCTCTTGGCGCGGAGGAAATGTGGTACAGTTAACCTAATTATGGGAGGACATGCATGGTAAACTGTGGGTGGTACATATCCATAGAGAGGATGTTAGCGATCATGATAGTGAGAGCCCAATAAATACCTGTAGATTTAGTTCGTAGGTGCTCTAGGATGGATCGTTGAGCGTTTCTTATAGCGCTGACTATCTGTTTGCCAGAAAGGGTACAAGCCATGATAGGGTGTTAAAAAGGCATATTGTTATGCGCGGATGGTGGAGAACGGTTATATGTTTACCAATAATTACCGTCTACTGCGGTTACGCTGGGGGTCTATGGGTTTCTAGAGTTTAGCCGATGGATGCCGTCATGTTAGTGACGGTGCGAAGACAATCTGTATGGCAAAAATAGGGAAATAGAGACATGCAGCCAACAGTTATTGTCAGGCTATGTCTTGCCATGCGTGTATGGACACTGTTTAGTCGAGCAGGAATCTATGATGACCGCTCGCTTACCTGATGGTTGTCTTTTCTTAGCTTTCCAATTAGGGGGTCTGGTGGCGTCTAAACATGTAGAGCCAGGGATCGAAACGGCTGAATGGAGACGGCTGTATGTGCACCCTTGCGGTCAATTTCAAAAGTGGGCACGTCTAGAGTGGGTACAAGCAATAACAACGTGTTGGAATGGCGTGTTGTTATACGCGGATGGTAGAGAACAATTATTTATTTACAAACAGTTACCTTTAGCTTCGGTCCACTGTATTTAAGCTGGGGGTCTATAGGTTTCCACTGTTTAGCCGACGTATGCCGTCATGTTAGTGGCAGTGCGGAGGCAATCTGTGTGGCAAAAATAAAAAGATATACAGCCAGCAGTTATTATCAGGCTGTTTTTTGCAAGGCGGGTGTGAGCACTATTTAGTCGGGCATAAATCTACGACCGGTGGCTTACCTGATGGTTGTCTTTTCTACGCTGTCCGATGGAGGGGTCTGCCGGCGTCTAAACACGTAGAACCAGGGATCAAGAAGGCTAAATGGAGCCGACTGTATTTAAACCCTTGCGGTCAATTTCGAAAGTGGGCGCGTCTCGAGTTGCCTAGAGGTCGATGACGGGCTATGTTTAGTAGCGTCTTGTGAAAATGCCGAGAGCTGGCAGACATGTTGGAGAGGTGGAATGGGCCTCTCGATGTTTAATGGATACATGGCCTGGAGCTCGATGACGGACTATGTTTAATAGCGTCATGTGGAGATGCCAGAAAACTGGCGGCCATATTGGGAGGGTGGACTAAACCTCTCGGTGTCTAATGATAGATGGCCTCGTAATCGAAGACGGACTTAATTAAATAGCATCTGCTTTTTAAGGAAGTGAAAAATTATTAGAAACTGGCGGACATATTGGAGAGGATGAAATAGACCTCTTGATACTGAATGATGAAAAGGAATGTTAACAGTTTATTCAAGTTTGCAGGAGAATGGATATGGTGAAGGTTTTTTTTTAAAAAATAGAAAGAAAAAAAGAATAGAGATTTAATGCGCCTCAGTGGGGGAGAAAAAGTCAAAATATGTCCGGAATGGTGGAATGTGGGGCCCCATTTGTGTATTTAACCATAGTTGTGTTTCAAGACTTGGTCCCACGGTATTTCGTTATTCATGCCCTTTAGGTAAGTATTGAGGGTAAAAATCCAATAAACTTCGCGACATTTGCGCACCTGTGTGCTTAGAGCGCCAGATGTTTTGTGGATTTTTTCCAAGATGAACCAACGAATGTCGTTGGAGTTGTGTTTGGCCTCCTGGTAGTGTTTAACCAGGGGGGCCTGCGTTTTGCCCGTACGGATGGCTGATCTGTGTTCTGATAGGCGCGTAGACATCATCCTTGCTGTTTCGCCCACGTAACCATTGTTGCATGGGCACAGTAGAAGATAAACCACATTGGTGGTTTTGCAGTTGGTAAGGGTTTGAGAGCGAATACTGCAGTTGTTAAAATTCAGCTCTTTGGTTTCAATTGCGAATTTGCAAGCTACACAATCCAGGCACTTATAGTTGCCTGTGGCTGGACTCAAGCCAGTGAGTGTTCGTTGTGTGGGAGCTGTTTTATTCGGCTCCATTCTTGATCTTACTACCAGATCTTTTAGATTTTTGTTTTTCCTGTATGCAAACATAGGCTTAGGGAGTTGACTTTCTTTGGGTTTTGTTGCGTTCAGGATGTGCCAGTTAGAGAATATAATATGTTGAAGCTTCGCATTCATGGTGGAGTGCCTGGTTACGAAGACCATTCTAGATTGAGGTTCTTTGATTTGGGGTGTTAATAGGTGCTGCCTGTCGAAAAACCTTGCTCTTTTATATGATTCTCGTACTAGGCGTTTGGGGTACCCACGGGATATGAATTTGAGTTTCATATCAGTTGCTCTTCTGTCAAAGTCCGTGACAGAAGAGCAGTTCCTTCGGACCCGAAGGAACTGACTGAAGGGGATGCTAGACTTCTGGGTTTTGGGGTGGTAGCTAGTATAGTGTAGTAACGTGTTGCGAGCGGTTGGCTTCACATACAGGTCTACACTAAGACGGTAGTTCTTACTAATGATATTGATGTCTAGGAACTCGACACGTGTCTGGCTGGACGCAACAGTGAAGTGCATATTTGTATCACATAAATTAAGCCATGACACAAAGGTGGATAGTGGTTCTGTGTCTGAGGTCCAAATGAAAAAAATATCATCAATATAGCGAGCCCATGATGAGATGGACTCGCTAAAGGGAGCGATTTCATTGTAAATGAATTTAGACTCAAATTCAGCCATGTAAATATTGGCTACGGTGGGCGCGCATGAAGCACCCATGCTGACGCCCATGGTTTGTTGATAGAGGGAGCCATTAAAGTCAAATGTATTTTCCGATAGAACTATTTTTAAGCAATCTAGGATGAAATCTTTCGGGCAGTCAATTTGGTAAGTGTCAATGAACCAGGAGACGGCTTTAATGGCTCCTGGTTGCGGAATGTTAGAGTACAGCGCCTCTATATCCATAGTGGCTAGCCACTGTTTGTCAGGGTCAAAGGTGAGAGATTCCACGATGTTGATGATGTCTCTTGTGTCCTTGACGTGGGATGGAGTTTTTAGTATATGAGGCCTTAAAATGGTATCAATGTATTTTGATAAGGGTTCGGTAATGGATCCGATGGTGGAGACTATCGGTCTGTACGGTGGATCATGGCTGTTTTTATGTATCTTTGGGACTCCATAGATAGCTGCCATTTTGGGTTGGCGAACATTAAGAAAATGCCACTCCTTATCACATATCACATTGTCGTCAAGGGCCTTAGTTGTTAGAGACAAAATTGCAGATTGGACTCTTTTAGTGGGGTCTTTTTGAACTGGAATATAGTGGTTGGTATTGTGTAGTAATTTCTCCATGTTCAGTATATATTGATTAGTGTCTATCACCACTATACCTCCCCCTTTATCACAACATTTGATCGTGATGTCTTTGTCTGTTTTTAATTCTGTGAGGGCTTGATGTTCCTCATACGAGATGTTGAAGCTGGGAGGGGGTATATATTTAGTGGCAGCTGTAAGTTTATTGTACACCACATGTTCAAATGTGGCAATTTCCGGCGATACTTGTTCTAGAGTAGGTAAAAAAGTGGATGCTGGTTTTAGACCTGATAGGTTGATGACATTTTCTACTTCTATGGTATTAGCTTCAAAGAAATTTTGAAGTCTGATCTTCCTAAAGAAGGTCATGAGATCTTTGAAAAGTTCGAATCTGTTGATATTGCAATGGGGGACAAAGGAGAGCCCTTTAGTTAACAGCTTTTCTTTTGCCGGAGTTAGGGACTTGCTGCTTAAGTTAAAGATGGGTATTTCTTCTAGTCGCGCCAATATTGTGCATGGCGCGTCACTAGGAATTGGTTGGGGTTGGAGTACATTGCTGGAGCTTCCTGGTAATTCTGGGGGGGAGGAGGGGGATAGGCATGCATCAAAGGGCCTGGATATTGATGGTTGGGGGGTGGGGGGTAATGCTGGTTGTATTGTTGTGGGTTGCCCCTGTAACGCGATTGGTATCTGGGTTTACAGCGTCCCTGGGGGTTCCCTCGCCTGGATAAAAAAGGCCTGTTGCCTCTATTTTGTCCTCCTCTTTGTTGTCCTCCCTGATCTGGGTCACTAGTGTTCCTCTCATTGTCTGGTGGCGATCTGCCCGACATTATAATAGACCCCTAAGTGTCAAAGATTTAGTCATTGAATGTCACTCATCAGTACACTGAAACTATGAAAATGTCACACATAAGCAATCTGAAACCTTGGCACCTATGCAGCGGTTCCCACAATATAACACTTGTATAACTTTTAGCCATGCTGCACAGCAACATGGCTAAAAGACATTGGCAAAGCCTATACCTCTGGCATACCCAAGAGTTACTGACTTTGTCAATGCTTGTTCTTGAATATGTGTACCACACTGTAACTTGTAAACGGCAGGAGGCAAAAGCGTGATGCTGTGCACTCTACAGAATTACATTCAGTTGTGAACTGAGGGCTAGCTCTGATGGGCACATTATCTCCTCCAACCCACCAATAGCATAGAAGGGGGCAGCCAGGCTGACAAGAGCTGTGCGCTTTTCCCAGGGCCTTTCAATTTTAGCAACTCCCCTAATTTGACTATTATAGGCGAGAGCTATTGGCTCTGCCACTACTTGTTTATTTTTGGTTAAGAACTCCAATACTACTTGGAACAGTAAATAGAAAGGAAAAAAAAAGATTCAGTGCAAGTGTGATACACCGACCTACAAATTGACACTTCTGCTGCAACACTCCAACATTTCTTTTTTTGTGGTTTCCTCTTTAGCCGTACCACACAGTGCCACTAAAAGCCAATGGCAAAGACAATAGTTTCCAAAGGTAAGACGCATTTGCTTTGCTAATGCTTGTTTTTCTTGTATATCTGGTAACTCTAATGTGCATCCGCTTCACAATGTTCATGTTAATATGCACCACATGACAATACTTCTGGAGTCAAAGCAATCCATGCAATTCAAATCTAAATCTTCATGTTTAGGTTTATTGTGATTTGTTTTGCAGTACAAATAAAATAGCTGAATGTAAACAGAAGTCACTTCAGATTGTATGATTGCATTCATATTGCACACAATTTTGTTTAACCCCCGGCATCCCCTCATACAGAAGACACCTTTACAATAACACAGCAATTAAAAACATATAAAGTGAAGATCCTGCATCGAATTTCACTGTGCTATGAATCAAAGAAGAGAGGTAATGCCCCAGATAACTGGGTCAAAATGAATCAGCATTGTAAACACATCCTTCTCATTCCTTATCCCATTGTAAGAACTAAATAAAAATACCCAAACAAAAGTCTCATTGTTCTTGGGGTTAAACAAAGCCCACAAAAACAGACACCGCTCAAAATTCTTCAAAGCACATCTTCATAGCAAGGAGGATCACACATTTAAAAAAACAATTAGATTATAACAAGAAAGGTCGTTTTAAAAAAGTGTCTTAGGTGGTCTTTCCATACATTCAGAATCTTCAGTGCTCATTCATTCTAAATTATATACAGATTGTTAGAACATTCTGTAATCTACTCCCTCCTTGATTCACTTACTCCAATTATGTCTTTTTTATATTTGATTTAAAAGAAACACTTACAAATTTCGTCTTCAGTCTAAAATCTCTTTTGTAAAGTATGTCAGCCTGAAATGGCTTAAAGCTAGCAAAACCAGGAATTTGAAATGGAAAGTAAATAGGAAGAAGTTGATTTGCAGTTTGTTTCAAATACAGCCTTATAAAACCAGTTGCTTTGCATTAAGAGATGAATAATACTGTAGCCGTTTTAATACTTGTTCATTCTTCACAGAGTCTTGGCCCTAAATGTTGGCTTGAATTTAGATCGGTTCCATGTCAGCCCTTTTGCAGTGCAGACAATGGGATTTAACGCAAGAAAACTATCTGCCTAGAATCTAAATAAGGATTTGTATTGGGTAATCAGTAAGTGTGCATAAATGGACAATTAAAACCTGTAGATTATGGACTTTTGTGGCAGCTTTTGCATGTAGACACACATTTTAAGAAAATGATTGATATAGCCCCAGTTCCTTGGAGATGACCTCTAATGTGTGTTGCGCTTCAAAAGGCTCTTTAGGGAACCAGGGCTCGTAGATACAGTATTAAGAGACACTAGGATGACAAGCCAACCCAAATTGTAGAGAGCGCGGTATTAGGATCAAGTCGTGACTTTACTATATTAAATGATCAAAGAAAGAGCTTGGTTTAAAGGCCCTCATAAATAGTAGTGGCACAGACCTTATACTAGGCTTAGGAGTAAAGCCCCACACTGATCTTTAATTCCTAGGTCCAATAAGCAATAAGTATAAAGTTACAAGTACAAGCTCTGCAATAATCCTAATTGTTGATAGTGCATAGTCAACAGAACCGTAAATATTGCAAGTCAAACACTTGGAGATATTGACTTGGATCCATGTGTCTGTATCAGGGGATATCCCATGGAAGTCAATCGTTGCACACCCATTTTCAAAACCTTTATTGAAATTCCTTGATCGAGATATGAGTAGGGTACAGTGGTCGGGATGGCTCTCACACCCCTAATGCAGATGCAACGTCGATATTTTCAGTGGATACAGCAAAAGAAAGTGCACTTTCTAGCACTTTATTCAATTGGAATGTAATCTGTGTTTGATGAATCATGAAAATTCTGGGCTTCTCTCTGTCTGAGTTGTCTATGTTGGCTTTTGCTGCATTTACGATCCCATCATTTGTATTATCTCGCAGGTTTTGCATGCAATTAGGCAGAGGGCCATTTCCCAGGAATTTGTGTTCTCGTTCAGTGTTCTAATCGGCCATTGAGGATCCCACATTTACTTCATCTTGTGCTCCAGTGATGTCATTCTAGTGAGTTTTTAAAATGTTAACTGGCCACTTAGTGTTCTCCCAGCCATTCAGAATCTTGGTTCCAAATCGAAGCCAAACAGATTCTAAAACAGAATGTATTGCATCTACTGTTAAGTGATTTAGGTGTTAGCTGATTTCAGTGTACGCCCTCAACCAATTTGAGCATTCCGCCATCTGCGAATGCCAGATTACAATTGGCGTAAATGGTAAGTGGACTAATTTGCTTATTTATATTGCTCTGAATTGGAGATAACGTGTTGAGTAAATATAATCTTGTTAAACAAGAGTTGATTAAGATGAGCTTGTTGTGCATCATTACCAGCCTCTCAGAGACTACAGACACTCGTCTTTCCACTAAAGTTCTTCTCACATTCACTGCAAGAATAGTGCCTGCTCCCTTCGTGGATTCGTGTGTGGAAGGCGAGGTGTTCTTTCTGACTGAAGCTCCTCTCGCACTTCTTGCAGGCATAGGGTTTGTCCTCTGTCGGCAGCCTGAGCTTTTTCAGCAGATTACCATGATAGGTGAAGGACTGCTCGCAGCTACCCCAGTTGTTGGGGTCTTTCTCTTTCTTGTTCCAGGCCACTTGTCGCTCCGCTGCAGAATGAAAAGGAAAATCCAAATCATGGGGCGCCCTGATGCTAAAAGAGAAACTGTCAGTGGTAGCTGGGTTAACAGGAGAAATTTGAACATGCCCAGAGTCTGACTTTAAGGATTCTTACCACAAATACTGGGAGTCTTAGGGTTAACAACTGGACTTCAACAGAAATGTGATTAACAAATATAATTTCACCCCTGCAAAAATCTCTGCTCACCTACCTACACTTGATAAATCTAATAACTCAAATGACTCATGAGCGACACTGGCATGTATTGCATTGTATTGTAATTTCATTTATAATGCGCTCACTACCGCTGACATGGTGTTCAATCACTTTTTCGGCGAGTAGCCATGTTCTCTGGAACCCATAAATGATTAGTGGTGAATTAGTATATTGAAATATGAAAGTAATTTGATGGTGGATATTTTAGTCTGTTATTTGGATTAAGGAGGATACTGGAGTGATAGAAGAGGGAAAACGTTTGTATTTACGTATCGCTTGCTACCCATGATGAGTTGTTGAAGTGCATTTTTGGCGAGTAGCACTTAGCATAGGAAGATATGCAATTAATTGAGTGGTGGACATGATAGTCTGTTATTTGGATTGAAAAGGAATAGTGGAGAAATAAAAGAGGGAAGGGTCTAGAATTTTTATTTTATAGCCGTAGGAGGGAGTTTAGGATGAGTAATGGGGAGGTGGAGGGGCGTTAGTATAGGGAAATATGAAATTAATTTGAGTGGTGAACATGTTAGTCTGTTATTTGGATTGAAAAGGAATATTGAAGGGATAGACGAGAGAAGGAGGGATAGGTGAGGGAAGGGTCTATATTTATTTTCCCATTTTTCATTTGCTTTGGAGTTTGTAGCAGTAGGAGGGGGGTTGGGGATGAGCAAAGGGGAGGTGGAGGGGGATGAGTCAGAGGAAAAGGTTTAGAAAGGCTAGTTTGGGAGATCTGAATAGTAAAAGAGGTATGAGATTATGTAAAGGGGTATTTTGTGGATCATAGTAGTGGTATGGGGTTTGGGATGAATGAGAGAGTGGAGGTAGAGGTTATATTGATAGAGGTATAGGGGGAGATATAGGGCAGTGCATTGGAAAGAAAAGTAGAATGAGGTTTGAGATGTGTCAGAGTTCAGGTAGATGATATATTTAGAGCGGCATAGGATGAGAAATAGGGTAGTGCATTGGATATGCTGAATTAGTAGAACAGTAATGAATATATAGATACATACATAAATATATATATATATATATTTTCTAGCCCCCCAGAAAAGAGGAGGAGATAGGGAATCGAAATTAAGAAGGTTGGAAGCAACTTATATTTTACAATTCGATTCCACGCAACCGAGGGGCCTTAATGCCAGCGAAGATTTGTACACATTTTTATGAAAATGTTGGTTGACTGCCTTGTAGATAAAAAGATAAGATGGAATACTCTGGCATGAGGTACAGAAAGTGTTATACCGTCTCAAGCTACGATTGAATTTACTCTTAAAAGCATGATATTTTTATGTTGCATTTTAGGATATTTATGTATTTATGATATTTATGGTTGGATTAGAAATCATATTTAGAAAGTGTATTTTATAGAAATTATGTAATGTGATTTTCTGAGGGATCAACTATATATTTTTCATGAAGTATAAATAACTGTTCTTAGCCCAGATGCACTTTAAAAATTGATGTTTTTTGCACAACATTATCCGTTTTCTATGGGTGTATAAGTATGGTACAAGAATATACGTTTGGAAAGCGGATTTTTGCAAATATGTTTATACAAGGGGCCCTTCAAAGAATCTGCTTCAGGGTTAATGCTATGCTGAAACCGGAAACTGTTTAAGTGTTTTTTTTTATATTTTGTTTTATGTTTTACACATAATTTTTTATTTTTGCACTGATTAGGTATGCACTTTACATGGTTTCACAAGTTGGTCATGGTTTTACTTGTAGGACGTGGATCAGGCATTTTAAGCTGATATTAATATAAATATTTTTTATATATTTTTATATCTTTGAATCCGTCTTATTATGGTATTTATTGGCCACTTTACAACATTGTTTTTATTATGTGACCAATTTATATGTGAAATAGTGAGTATTTTTTCCATGTCCATGGGATTGCCAATTGCACTTGCACTTTAAAAGGTGAAAAAAAATGTTAAGGAATGGTTATGTGATCAACAGCGGGATCGCCAGAAACGCGTAATTGCAGTGCTGGTAAGAAAATAAAATAATACTGCACAAGATACCTGGGTCCACGCTCGTTTTTCCTGGATCAAAGTGGAAGCTGAGAGTGAGTTGAGGAATATATATATATATATATATATACACAGGCATAAGGAAGGTAGTATATGTAGATTAAAGATACTTTTAATAAACTCCGGCTTTCAAGTGTTGGTGTACTTTAAAGCAATTTATTTGGTTTTATTTTTTGTAATTCAATAGTGAAGCAATTGTAGACGAATAGTTACAATAAAACATTTACTTATTTATGCAGTCACTTATATGCATGTTAAAAACATAGAATAATGTAACTATAAGTAATATGTACATTTCTTTAGCAGAACTAACAAATATCTATATTTTTGAAAACATAATTATTATACACATTTATATAAAACAATACACATATGTAGGTACATAGCTATAGCCCAAATAAATGCTTATATGCAGAGGAATATGCTGTATATGTCTGTTTCTGTATGGTCTTTATGTGGATAAGAGCTAATTCTTGAGTAGTTTTCTGAAGATAAGGTGGATATCCGTGGATCTTATGTTGGGGGTGGCGGGGTAAAGAGTTCCATAATTTGGCTGCTTGAACAGAGAAGGATGTGCCACCCATTGTTTTTTTTTATTGTACATTGGGATTTTGAGGCAAGGTGCCACTCTACAGTGGAGGTTTTTTTGTTGAATGGATTTAGTGATTTTATTCCTGATGAAAAGCCGTCCTGTTCCATGTATCACTTTGTGGGTGATACAAAGCAACTTGAGCGTGGATCTTCTGGCAACCGGTAACTAATGCAGGGTTTTCAAGGCATGTGAGCTTGCTGCTTTATATGTAAGAGTAGCCTGGCAGACGAGTGCTGCATCCTTTGTAGTCTTTTCATAGTCGTTAAAGGTGATCCGTGGTATAGGCTATTGGCTTAATCACGTTTAGACAGAAGGAGAGAGATGGCAGCTTGGACCTTGTGTGGAAATCCCAGATGGGGAAAGATTTGTAGCAGAGTTTTTATAGTAACAAACCTTGATCTTGCTAGTTTGTCCACTTGGTAATTCATTGATAGCTTGGAGTCCATGGTCATTCCCAGGTTTCTTACTTCCTTCGATACTTTAAGCGGTGTTCCAGATCACAGCTTTGTAGAGTCTTTGTATCAGTGTCACGGTCAACCGAGTCAAATGCAGCTGAGAGGTCCAAGAGAAGTAGCACAGCAAGCCCGTTGAGGGTCAGCTGTGTTCTTAAGTTCATTCAGATGCCAAAGAGGGCAGATTCTGTGCCTCTTCCTGGACGGAATCTCGTTTGGAAGTCTGAAGGTATGGCATTATCTTCAATGAATTTTGACATCTGGGCGAATGCTGCTCCATCAATTTGCCCAGGAAAGGTCCATTTGTAATTGGTCTGTAGTTGTCAGGGTGCAGCTGGTCCAGGTTTGTATTCTTCAGTAATGGGTGTATGTATGATTTTTTTTAGTTCTTCTGGAAAAATTCCTGTAGTTAAGGAATTGTTGATGATTCTTCTTACTGGTGTGACAGCAGAGGTTGTTAGAAAAATTCTCTTGAAAGTTTGTGGTGGACAAGGGTCAGAAGGGCTTCTGGCAGGCCTGCTTGCTTTGACCATGTCCAAGAATAAGGACAACCTTGCACCATCACTGTATATTCATTATATACTGGGAGAACTTCTCACTGGAGTGCTGTGGCACTGGTGCGATTAAAGATTGATACTAAAGCTATTTAAGGGAGAAAATTTTAATTACCTGAGAAAGGTGGTCATATTGTGAATGTGCCACTGAAACGCGTCAACACCCAGCTTTCTGCGTTGTTAATTAGAGACAGGAAATCTAGACCTATGCTTTTTGCATGCTTTTATGAATTGTGTTCTATAAACATATGAAGAATTGTGTTCGGGATTTATGTGTTTTTAACCCTTTTTTATGAACTGTTATTGTGTAAACTGAACATTTGTACAGCTTTTTAATGATTAAAATATATTTTTCTGCATACTCTGTTTACATATAAGTGCTTTGATAGATTCTGAGTGGATTGATGAGTGGTATCTGTTTGAGGTTATAAGTATGAATGCAGGACTTCCAGAGTCTGCAGATAAGTGACAATCTAAGCAATGATTCATGACTTAGACCAGTGCTTCAGGAAAGAGGGGTTCTAGCACAGGCATGTCTCTTATAGCTACAATAGTAATGTTTAGAGGCCTAGTAATGTTAAGAGGCCTAGATAAAGAGGATCATAGTGGCACTGGTTGACTGACAAAGCAGAGAATAGCTTAAACCAAAGACAACACATATGACTACTTTAAAGCGGATAGTGATATCCGTGACCGTCTTCAGCAATGAGACAGTCAATCTGAGATGGCCACTATGTTATGTGCAGATATAAAAATGATGGCTTTACAGCTCAACATACACTGAAGTGCAGCTTGCTTCAAAACCTAGTTGTACCATTCCATAGGGAAGGAACAGTGTTCCTATGTTCAATCTATTTTTCATGGAAAGGAAAGGTACCATCTCGAACAGCCACCCTTTGGACCATTTGCACAGATGGAAGAACAACCTGGTCTGAGAGTAAGTAGAGATGTAGAGTGAAAGTGCCTCAGCGAACTGCAGCAGAAGGTTCAAGAGCTTTGGTCATCAGTAGGGGTGGGCAGAACTCGCAGAGTTTCACTCCAGGGCATTCCAAGGAGATACATAAAAACTCTTTGAAATTCTGCAGTTTGGTGAGCGGGCAAAATTGGTCCGTCGTACTGCTCATTCTGATTTTTAGCTCGGGGAGCTTTCTCCGCGCTATAAAATCAACAGGAACTGCACCATATGGCCAGCCATAGGGCACTGCTTCATTGCTGCTGCTAGAGTAGATTTTGTACTCGAGCAGCAGCTTTCTCAATGCAAGCAGTTGCAACGCGGCAATGGCAGAGTTTTCTCGAACTCTTCAATACAAGTGTAAGACAGAATGGGCAAAACTACGCAGCCAAGCAGAATTTATCAGCCACCACTAGTCGTGAGCCATTTCACGTCAGAATGTTTGAAGAGTAAGAACGCCAATATACGGAAAAAAAATCCTACTCGGAAATCCTAAAGGGCACACGATCCCAAAACTATTCAAATAATCCTGAAATCCCATATGATGTTTGGTCTTAGAGCATAAACAAGGAACACTGAGTACATTTGCATTGCAGGAAAGTGATGGACAGTTTAATAAATATCACTGAAAGTGTTTAAAGACACTATGTATCGGTCGGTGCTTTAATAGAAGCCTAGATATGTGCCAGATACATCCAAAGGACAACAAGAAATCCAACACCAGTTGATTGCAGAACAGTCCAATTCAAATGCAGATCAATATCTCCAAAGTTGTATAAGCAAGTGACTGGTGCAGAGTTGTAGCCTTTAGCCACATCACATTCTCAGATTGCCTCCCTGATGTGGACAGGTGGTCAAAGATATCACTGTCCTTCATCTCAATTCATCACAGTCCTTCATGTCGGAAGTTAAGAGCATGCTACCCAGCAAGTCAGTGTCAACCAGAGACATGTTTCCTTGAAGACTGAGACCATAAAGGAAATATGATTCTTCATACAAGAACAGCTGTCACTGCGGACTATGTCAGCTGTGTTACCAAAACTTCATTCTTAATTCTGTTCAAAGTTACTCTGCTTGTCTCTTCTCAACCTCACCTACCCTTAGACACAGAGCACTTTTGCTAACCCCTACTAGCAGGCAATCCCTCAGCTGATGGTCCAGAGGCACAGATAACGCTCATGAACATATCTAAAAACATACTCTCTGGACAATTGTTCGCACAGGTTGGCTTGGCATCTCTTTCATGTAAGTCAAAGTCTTAACACTGTTATAACATTTACAGCATCATCACACTATAACAACTGCATTCACTATCAAAGCTTCAGAATTACTAAACTAAAACTATCAACATACTTACAATGATGCTGAATTATTTATTTTTCATTAAATCTCTCACACGAAATGCAACTGCCACATTTTTTATTGCAGGAAAGATGTTTAGTATTCTCTTTAAATATCCCTTCCTCTCAAGGAGAAAAATAGGACAGAGCAAGATAATTTATCAGGGCTTCTGTCTGGACACTTACACATCAATGGTCTTTGCTATCTGTTAATATCCAACATTCTAATATTTTGCCCCTTACAAGCTGCAAGAGGTTTCTAAGCAGAGTTTTGTAAAACTACATATCTTTGGTAAACGTCTACCTCCAATTCTTAGGCCAACATCACAATAATTAGCTGGTTTACAGCTCAACTATATCTTGGCCAAACCAAAGCTCATATGTTTCAAAGAGCCTACTAAATGTATCATCTGTCTTCTACCTAGTTAACTCAAAGACTAAAGCACAAGTCTTTGAGTCATTCTGCAGCCTTGGATTTAGAATTTTTCCCATTAAGAGAAGCTAAAAATGTACTTAAGATTTTACTTTCTTAACCTATTGATCAAAGATTTCACTCTAGTTGAAGGGCCTCTATGCCAACGTTGTTGGTATGCTAAAAGCATAACTCTGTGCCCTTCATTCAAACAATTTGAAAATAAGTTTTTCACAACTAGCAAAAAAAATGCTTGTGCTGGTTAAATGCAATTTTTTATTTTAAAAATGTATTTTTACAGGAAGTATTGTCCAATTCGCTGTTAACCTTACATTTCTTCTCAAATAAAGTTCCAGCGTTTCTTAAAATGTTGATTATAAAAATCAATATTGATTCAGCACATTCAGTTGCCTATCAAGCAAAATGGCACATATCAAAGATCCGACTCTGAACAGTCCGGGTAAGGGTATCCTACTCAACGTAATAACTTTGAAGTTTCTCCATGATTGGGCAGGCTCCTTAGGCAGTTACTGTTGTGGTTCTTCTTTTGCAGTGAGTATTAAGACAATGGACGCATCCAAATTCCTAAAAATCCCAGAAGCAGCACTGCAGCGTTTTCTCAATTTACACCGCATGGTTACCTGGAGCACTGCTAGAAGGAGTTACAATGGATCCGCTGCTGTAGGACGATCCTTTGGAGTCCATCTTGAATACAACGAATACTCTCCTGCAGTTAGTGCCTGTGGCTTGGAAAAACATCATATTTTAGGGAAAATGCTTCTATAAACTGTTATTTTTTTCAAAAACATAGTAATGATACAATTACTGTACAACATTTCTTTACAAAAAGAAATCAACAGGTTAGGTGGAATTGTAAGAAAGAGCAGGCCAAACATCAAAATGAAGAGAAGAAAAAGCATCCGATATACAGGAATAAATCTCCCAAAAAAGGGGGAAACACAAACAGAAACAAAACAGAGAAAAAAGACAGCAATAAAGCCAATTCCATACTTCAGACACCCCATTAATCTAGGTCTCTTCTACTAGACTCCTCTCCAATGAATCGGCTAGGATATCACTATCCTCTGATAATAAGTGTAAAGCAGGACACGCTTTGTGCCGTCATTTAAGATCCCCCTTTGTTAATATTTTTTCCGTAGCTTGCAGTCACTGCTGCATTACACCATTCTTCAAACTCAGGGAGGCTAGCTAAATTAATTGCAGGCAGGGACGGCTCCGCCATTAGAGTGGGGAAGTGTGACCCCACCAGTTAAAATGCCCCCATAAAGAAAAATAAAATGATAATAAAGTAAATTTATTACCATTTTATTTTTCAATTCCCCGCATCTCGAGCTGAGTGTTAGGACGGGGCGGGCCGCTGCCGAGTGGTAGCAGCAGGAAGGAGTGGCGAGTTGGCTGGGTCAGTTTAAAATGTGCATGCCTTTTCGTCCGGCTATCATGTGACAGCCAGCAAGACATGCGCACTTTAACCTCTCAACCTAACTGTCTCAAACAGTTGGTTTGAGATCAAGCACAGGTCTCCAGTGCTCTTGGGAGCGCTGCCTCTATCCAATCCTGGCACATTTCTCATGGTGGTCTACAGCATGAGAGCAGCACCAGGATAGATTGCTGACATGCATTACAATGCTGTTGTAAAGTTAAACGTTTTAACTTTTAAACTATAATGCAGTGCATGTCGGCAATTTAAAGTAATTTCGCACCGTGTGCATGCACCCACCACCCATTTGTCCACCACTACCACTCTATTAACACAATAAATAAACATTGCTGCCTCAAACGTAAACATGCATCAGTGCCCACTAGGATCAGTTTATTCAATATGTCCTCTTCTAGCTCACTAACTATTGACATTCATTTATTTTAGTTACTGTTTTCATATAGCGTGAACTAAGAACATACGTAAGAAAGTATAAATGCAAAATTAGTCTAAACTATGAAAAGTAATCAGAACAGTGGTCATATCACAATCTTCCAGGGACTCAAGAGTGTGCATTCTTGGTTATATCAAGAAGGCATACTCAGCAGTGGTGCAGCCAGATATATACCCACAGATCTTAGGCTTTGGCAAGAGGAAGGGAGATGGCCCTTCAACTCTTCTGATTTAATGGAGTTAATATGGTCTAATAGTCTGCCTTCTTGGTCAATGTCTGGCGTTGGTCTGGCATGTAGGAAGGCTACATCGAATGCCTAAACCAGTAGATGCCGGTTGTCAGACCCTCAAGCCAGTATGGACAGTTGAGAGTGGTGTAGCTAGGTAAGCGTATGGTACAATGCTTCATGTTTTTTGCTAAGTTACTCCGAAACCGGTCCCAGGATGCTTTTTTCCGGTCCAGGGAAGACCTGACTTGGAAGTTTGGGCTGGACTGTTCCCAAGAGGAACAGGGTCAAGACTAATTTGCATATGGCTGGAGTGGCTAAGTGAGCTTAAGAACGATGGTGGATTCAACCCAGATCTGGGACTCGGGGTGAGTGTCTGAAAAGTTTCAGCACTCCGTCCATCATCTCCTTGTATTTGCTTTGGCTAGGTAATGCCATTGGTCAGAATAGATGATGCTGTGAATTAAACAACCACTTTTAAACATGAATCTTCCTTCATCAGGCAGTTTAGGATGGACAGGATCATGGCTATGCAGTCAGATTGATCCGTACCCTAGACCAGATGCAGCGACATGTAGTGAAGCGCAATAGGGGAATGTGAGTTTTAGGTGTCCGTGCTACTATAGCATTCCCATAGCCGAGTATTGGTAGGACCATAGCCTGTATTACTGTTTTCAGGTCTTGGGTTGGAAGGAGAGGCTTCATGTAACAATTGAGTTTGGGTTGGTAGTTGAACTTGATTAGTTCTAGGAAATGTAGTTTTCTATCCACAGTAAAGTCTAGAGATTTGGTAATATGGGAGATGGAGGCCTGGCAGTTTAGGAATTTGGTTGAGGCTTATCATTCTTTGACTGGAGTCAGTGATGAGTTGGGTGAGGAAAGAATGATCTCGTCTTTTGGGGTTTTAGCTTCAGTTGATGGGTGGTCATCCAGGCTTGTATTGTGCCCAGAATTTAGGTAGTCAACGATATCTGCGCTGGTATAGTTGGGTGGCCTCCACAAATTGATATGGAGTTCTTAAGGAAATCACTCAGTGGTTCCAGGTAAATGTTGAACAGTTCAGGAGCTAGAATGGAGCCATGGTGAACTCCTAGGGAGACTTCTACAGCTTTTGAGAATGCATGTTGTACTTTAATCAACTGTGAATGGTACTCAAGGTATGGCACACTACTCAAGGACTTTGCTGCTGAGATCCACACACTCATTCAAGGTGTGTACAAGGAGGCTGTGATTGACAGAATTAAATGCTTACGAGAGGTAAAATAGGATAAGCAGGCATGAGTCTTCATTGGCTTAGCGCATCATCTGTTTTGTGTAGAAGGGCATTGTTAGTGCTCCATCCATCTAAGAACTCTGATCGAAACTCATCAAGCAGATGGTTGTTGTTTACAAAATTGTTTAAGAAGTGTGTTTGAACAACTCTCAATATTTTGGCCAGGAACAGGAGTACTGTGACCTTGGTAGTAATTGTTAAGGTCGTCTGTCATCAGATTTTTTTTTTTAATCCGGCGAGAGACTTGCCCTCATTTTAGGCAGTCAGGGAAAACTGTTGTTGAAGGGAGAATTTATAATGTTGGACCCGTGAGGCATATGGGCATTTTGCATCTCTTCAGCTAGATAAGCAGACAGCGAGTCAAGAAATGGCCAGAGGGATTTATCTTAGAAATTAATTTTTTATTTTTTAGAGTGGGTAAGTCTCTACAGTTTGAGTTTGGTTGATTTGCCTGTTAGAGCGTTGCTCGCGTGGATGGTTTGCATATGAAGAGAAGCTACAATATCTTTGATTTTGGTATCAATGTAGTGTGAACATTCTTTGCCTTTTTTCCAGATCTGATGGTAATTTATTAGTACTAGGGTCTGATGCTGCTTTGATTATGTCAAAAACTCTTCCAGGTCCGTTTTTACTGAGTTTTTATAGACTTTTCCTTCTAGTACAGGTTTTTGTAGAATTGCGTTACAAAGGAGATATAGGATTTACCCAGAATGTTTATGCCACCATGACCTTTCTAGTAGTCTGAGGTGTTCCTTTCATCATTGGTTTCCTTCTGTACCATTGGTACATGCTTCTCCTCAACATGTTTTTCTGTGAGAGGCACAACCTCGCAGTTACTAAATTATTGAAGTAATTGAGTGTCTGTCATTATAGTAAGATCCAGTGGATAGGATAGAGCTCGAATTAGTAGTCAAGTACTAGGTTTGCTGCTGCAGACAGAGGGAAAATTGAGATGGGAGCACAAGGAGGTCTTGGACACACTTAACTGGGAGGAGAAATAGACAGAGAGGAGTAGCAACTTATGGGCTGGAATCGTGAAAGACGGGGCTTGAGGTTCCAAACAAAGGCAGGGGTCCTTCATCTGTGCCAACTGTAAAAACTATGTGCATCGCTTGGATGGAAACATTTCTGGTCAGGTTTTACCATTTAATAATTGTGCAGCAGTCCTGTGTGCAACTTCAACGTGCAGTGAGATTGTTCTATTGAACTCAGCTTGGTCCGCACTGTGTTGTAGAAATAAATGATGTGAAGTAATAGGAATTCTTTTCAGTCTTTTTCTAAACATGAAGTTGGGTGGGGGTTGTTGCAGGAACAGGGAACTGAGTCATGTCTTGAGTCATGTGTCTAGATAGAGATGCATGGGCTCCAGAGGGAAATGGTGTACAGCATAGAGATAATCCAAGTGGCCATGGTAAAGGACCAACAGGCTCCACAACTGAGCAAATTGTCTTCAAGAGTGCCGGTTATGTACAGATTATTGTCATGTTCTGATTAAAGGGGTTTGGTGGGGTAATGTCCAAAATAATGGACAGTGGAGGGAGGTTGTAATAGCCAGGATAAAGGAGGGTGGACAGGGTTATTAGTGACCTGAAAAAAGAAGGGGGATTAATGTATCCAGAATAACAAGGGAGAGCATGGGGGGTTTAAACGTCTTGAATAAAGTGGTGGACAGTGTAATGGTTGGAAACAGGAATGGGGTGTTAAGCGCTGAATAAACAGGGCAGATGTAGATATAGAATAAAGAGGTCTCAGGGTCCTGAATTAGAGTCAAACATCATAGAATGGCAGCCAGCAGGCTACAGAGAAAGGATAAGGAATGTCTAGGGATAGGATCAATCAATACATTTGTAGAGTGCACAACTCACCTGTGAGGGTCTCAAGTTGCTGGGGGGGGAGGGGGGGACGTTGCTACTGCTTGAACAGCCAGGTCTTGAGGAGTCTCCTGAAGGCCAACAGGTCCTGGGTTTGTCGTAGGCGGATAGGGAGGGTGTTCCTGGTTTTTGCGGCGAGGTGGGAGAACGATCTTCCACCAGCGGTCACTCGACGGATGCGGGGGACGGTGGCAAAGTCAGCGGAGCGAAGCTGGCGGTTCGGGGTGTAGAAGGTTAGTTGTTCATTGAGGTACGCTGGTCCGGTGTTGTGGAGAGCTTTGTGAGCGTGGGTGAGGAGCTTGAAGGTGATTCTCTTGTTGACGGGGAGCCAGTGTAGGTCTTTCAGGTGGGCTGTGATGTGGCTGTGGCGGGGCATGTGGAATATGAGGCGTGCAGAGGCGTTCTGTATGCATTGTAGTTGTTTCTGGAGTTTGGCTGATGTTCCTGCATAGTGAGCGTTGCCATAGTCCAGTCTGCCGGTGACAAGGGCCTGGGTGACTGTCCTTCTGGTACAGGTGGGGATCCATCTGTAGATCTTGTGGAGCATGCACAGGGTGTTGAAGCAGGAGGAGGAGACAGCGTTCACTTGCTGGGTCATTGACAATGCGGAGTCCAGGATAACTCCCAGGTGGCGTGCGTGGTTAGTGGGCAGAGGTGAGGCTCCCAGTGTGGCCGGCCACCATGAGTCGTCCCAGGCGGAGGGGGTGGATCCGATGATGAGGACCTCCATCTTGGCCTTCATTCCTTTGTGGAGGTTGGATTTGGCGGTGATGAGGGCCTTGATGAGGGAGAGGATCAGCTGGGTGTCGTCGGCGTATGAGACGATGTTGATGTCGTGCAATTTTATCGATGTTGGCAAGCAGTGCCATGTAGATGTTGAAGAGTGTCGGGCTGAGGGACGATCCTTGGGGTACGCTGCAGAGGATCTTGATGTCTTCATAGTGGAATGGGGAGAGGCGGACACTCTGGCTTCTGCCGGTGGGGAAAAAGGTGGTCCAGTCCAGTGCTTTGTTGTGGATCCCTGCGTTGTGGAGGTGTGTGCTGAGGGTGTGGTGGCAGACGCGTCGAAGGTAGTCGAGAGGTCGAGGAGGATGAGGGCCACGGTTTCTCCATTGTCCATCATGGCCCTGATGCCGTCGGTTGCGGCGATGAGGGCTGTTTTGGTGCTGTGGTTGCTGCGGAAACCGGATTGGGACGGGTCCAGGATGTTGTTCTTTTCGAAAAAGGAGGTCAGTTGCCTGTTGACGATCTTCTCGATGACTTTCGCCGGGGGCGGGAGGAGGGAGATGGGCCGGAAGTTCTTGAGGTCCTTGCGGTCAGCTTTGGGTTTCTTGAGTAGGGCGTTGATCTCAGCGGGCTTCCATCTTTTTGGGAAGGTGGGGGTCTCGAAGGAGATGTTGATGATTTTGCTGAGATGGGGTGCGATGGTGGAGCTTGCTTTGTGGAAGATGTGGTGCGGGCAAGGGTCGGATGGTGAACCGGAGTGGATGGTGTTCATGATTTTGATGGTTTCTTCCTTGTTGACGAGGCTCCAGGCAAGCAGGGGGTCGATGTTGATGTGGCTGGGGGCGGTGAGTCTGAGGTATCTGTGTCTGTCGGGGGGCCTGATTGCTGAAGCTGTCGTGCAAGTCTGCCATCTTGCGTGGAAGAAGGTGGCTAGGGAGTCGCAGAGGTCTTGTGATGGCGGGATGTTGTTGGAGTTGGAGCTGGGGTTGGGGTTGGAGAGTTCCTTCACAATGTTGAAGAGCTCTTTGCTGCTGTGTGTGTTGTTGTCAATGCGCTCTTTGAAGGAGGTCCTTTTGGCGATACGGATAAGTTGGTGGTGTCTGCAGATGGCACTCTTGTAGGCTGCGTTGATGTCTGGTGTCTGTTCGTGGTGCCACTTCTTCTTGAGCCTGCGGCAGGCCTGCTTGCATCACTGGAGGTCGGCGGTGAACCAGATGGCTTTTCTGTTGGTACGTCTGTTCGAGGGTTTCTTGAACGGGGTGAGAGTGTAGGGGCAGTCGTCGATCCATTGCCTGAGGTTGAGGGTGGCGGAGTCGGTGTCGGAAGTGTCCGTAGGTGGGTTTCGGGCAAGAGTGACTTTGCTCCAACTGTGGTGGGGGGCCCGTTGTGTGCAGTGGTGGGATTCTCAAAGGTGAAGTGGACGCAGTGGTGGTCGGTCCAGTGGAGTTCAGTGGTGTGGCTGAAGGTGACGTGGTTGCTGGATGAGAAGATGGGGTCGAGCGTGTGTCCGGCTAAGTGGGTGGGAGTCGTGACAAGCTGTTTGAGTCTGAGGTTGGTAAGGTTGTCGAGCAGGGTGGTGGAGTTGCTGTCCTTTGTGTTCTCGAGGTGAAAGTTCAGGTCTCCGAGGAGGATGTAGTCCATGGACACAAGGGCGTGTGTGCTGACGAAGTCGGCGATGGGTCACTGAACTGTGGCCGGGGACCGAGTGGTCTGCAGATGAGGGTTTGTCTGAGGGGGGTGTTAGGGTCGGTGTGGATCTGGAAGTGCAGGTGTTTGGCGGTGATAAGCGTGTTGTCGGTGCTGGTCGAGATTCTGAGGGTGTTTCTGTGGACGATGGCGATTCCTCCTCCTGTTCCATTGGTGCGGTCCCTGAGGGTGATCTTGTAGCAGTCAGAGTTGGATATGGCATTGTTGAGTGCAGAGGACGGGTTCATTCAGGTCTCCGTCAGGAAGGCTGGGGAGGTGGAGTCGAGTAGGTCCCAGAGTTCGATGGTGAGTTTGCGGGCGGAGTGGGTGTTGAGTAGAAGGCATCGGAGGCTGTTGCGACCTACCCCGGTGGGGGTGGTGGTGATTTGGAGGCTGGTGTAGCGGCAGTTCCAGCAGGAGAAGGGTCCATGGGTCCCCTTCGGGGTGGCCTGGAAGCAAGTGTTTGATCGGCTGGCGTTGAGTGCGTGGAGGCTGCTGGCATCGTAGCGGCGTCTGGTGTTGCATCGTTCGCGTGAGCCAGGGGGTCTGGTGCTGGGTGTGGTCCAGGCACGGACGGGCGCAGACAGGCTTGCCTTAGGCGCGCCTTCGGCCGCCATAAGAAGGGGAGGTGGGAGGGAGGAGCAGCTGGGAGGCGGGAGCAGAACGAGCGGGGGGCGGGGCTGCAGGGGACGCAGCAGCGGGAAACGAGAGAGCAGAATGGGTGGAAAAAACAAGGGCACAACAATGCAAGGAAATACAAGGTATAAAAAACAGAATACAAGCATAATACAATAACAGTGTACAATAAATACAGAGTGCAGAGTCAAAAAGGAGGGCAGACAGGAAAAGGGGCAGATCGAGCGCACAGATACCTATGGCCTACCACTGGCCACCAGGGATGAGGTGCAGATGGTAGCCTGCAGGTGGAGGAGGGCCTCGAACTCACGGCAGTGGCAGCAGCAGCGAGCTGGGAGACACGGGCACAACAGGTGGTGCTGTTGCGACGTGGGGAGTGACCTGCCTGGAACAGGGTCATGGGTCGCTCTCCTCACTACGCAGCGGCTGCCATAAGAAGGGGAGGTGGAAGGGAGGAGCAGCTGGGAGGCGGCAGCGAAATGAATGGGTGAGCGACGGGAAAGGAGAGAGCAGAACGGGTAGAAAAACCATGGGCACAACAATGCAAGGAAATACAAGGAATAGAAAAACAGAATACAAGCACAATACAATAACAGAGTACAGTAAATACAGAGTGCAGAGTCAAAACGGAGGGAAGATAGGAAAAGGGGCAGATCGAGCGCACAGATGCCTACGGCCTACCACTGGCCACCAAGGATGAGGCGCAGGTGGAAGCCTGCGTGTGGAGGAGGGCCTGGAACTTGCGGCAGTGGCAGCAGAAGCGAGGTGGGAGACACGGGCAAAACAGGTGGTGCTGTTGCGGCGTGGGTAGCGACCTGCCTGGAACAGGGTCATGGAATGAGTTAATGTTTTTGTAAATCTACTCTTACTGATTTAAATGCTATAGTTGTTTTACTATACCAAGGATATACCTTCCAACTGTCATATTTTACTGATTCTGATCTAAATGCCACCATCAACCCCCCTGTCTCTGCTATCAGTACCTCAGAAATAGTCTACCCATGGGGCTTAACCAAACACCTGATTCTGATGGATACTTCTAGCTACAAATTCCTTATTAGTGAATATTTCTCCAGCTGTCAGACTGGATCTAGAAACTCAAAAGCAGTACTCCAGATTGTCTAGCTCCTTGTTGACCATGACCCGCTCTGGAATTGACTAGCGGGCTGCATACAAGTGTCACCCAAACATTCTGAGTGTGCTCCTTACTGCACATTCAAACAGGGATCCTGTGCTTGCTTCTTTTGTCTTTGACAGGTATTTTTCTCTAAATTATCTTTTCCAGTGCACAAGGGACAATATTTCATCTCGCAAAAGGCCATAGTTTAAACCGGGAAACATTGTTTACAACGTACGTGTTACAACGCATGCCATTACAACAAATGTTTTACAACGCGAAATCCATTACAGCGCATGTCATTACATAGCATAATCAATTACAATGCATTCTCCAAAGTAACGCCCTACAGAGTTAGAATAGCAATTGCGTTGTAATGGATTATGCGTTGTAATGACATGCGTTGTAACAACAAGCGTTGTAATGGATTTTGTGATGTAAAATATGCACTGTAATGACATGCGTTGTAACGCGTGCGTTGTAAAGTGTCATATTCAGTTTAAACCTTGTAGCTAATGCCTGTGACAGAAATGTCAATAGTGCCTGGGGTCGGAGCAAAACTCCAGATCAGCAAACACTGTGCCCAGAGCCACCTGAGGCCATACAGTACCACAACAACATCGGAGGACGCCATTCTTTGCCTGGCCGAAGTCAATAGGAAAGTCCTGTTCCTGCTCCCGAAGTCGTTACTGCAACAGTACTTTAATGTCAAAATCTTTGAGCAAGTCTAAGAAGACGCATACGAAATCTAAGCAGGAACTGACCCCTTCTTACCACTCTTGAACTTCAGAGGTGGCATAAGGGAGTCAGTGTGCCTTCCGGTCTTCCCTCTGAACTCAAGCGGAGGTAATTCAGAATTTGGTTCTAATGCATCCCGAGTTTCTGGGTCTGTCAGTGGCCTTACAGCAAATAGAAGCCTTTAGGAAGGCCATACTGTGTATATTTGGAATATTTCTAGCTCTATCTGGTCTGTGTTTTGTCCCCTAGGATCTGAAGAGGCCTCCAGTAGGAATCCCACCAGTGGGATCATCCTTGGAGCATAAGTTCTACCTGGATTTGGTGCCACCTTTGGCACTAGCACCTCTCTCTCCGCTGTTTCCTTTCTCATTGATGCTGGTGCCAACGCTAAAAGAGGGGCCAGCTCCCAAAGTAGTTTCTGACTCTGAGCCTGCTTCAAATCGGCCTCAATTGAGGTATCGCCTCTATGCTTTGTGGTTGCAACCTCTTAACCAATCCCTCATACTCCAATACCGTGACCGTATCACACAGTAGAGCTGTTACATCAGCTGATAATAAGAGGCATGAAAAAGGAGACAGATTCACCTCTCAATAGGAGGAGGGCAATTGGTATGCTAAGGTCCATGATACCAGGTCTGGCTACTTCCCCCAGATACTGGGCTTTTCTCTCTCTCTGGTCCTGGCACAGAGGAGTGTGTTTCTTTTGTCATGAAGTGGCTGCATGTCTTTGACCTGCAGCTACCCACAATGTAGGTCAAAAATAATTTCCTAATGGAGGTTCTACAGCCTGGACATGCACCTACTGAACCTTTACTTACATTCAATAAGACATTGATGGATACTCTTTTAGGCACTAGGCAAAGCCATGTTTGGGTTCCCACGTAATAGAGTTAGATCACTGCAAAAGCCATAGGGTGATCCTAATTTTATGACACAACAGCATTGTTGACAAACGCATAGAAACTTTCAGCAGGTGCTTTTTTCTTCAGCTAGCCTTGGTTTGCCTTCAGTCAATGCCAGCTGCCTTCTCAGCAACTACATTCATGTTTTGTACGATGCGGTTGGTCAAATCCTGGGAGCAGTTCCTAGGGACCTACGGTGTCTTTAGCCCAAATTACACAGAATGGTCGGATGCAGCCAAGTTTTTGATAAAAGTTGGTAACAGTAAATGGCCTGCTTGATTTGTGCAATGGGCATTAGTATGGTGATCAGCGCCACACCGGCTTCTCCGAGGATGTCCAGGCATTTCATATGGACATGCCATTGTAGAAAAGGTGACTTTGCTCTGGAACCTTTAAGGAGTATCATGCCACAGCCCATTCCCTGGGCCTATCTGTCATCTATGAGAATTTACACAGCAGAATAGTCGCCAGCCGAAAAGCTAGTTGTGTTCAATAACGCCAAAACCAGGCACTGTCACTTCAACCAAAGACAGCAACTAAGGCATCAGGGATAATGTGCAGCTCAGCACTTCACCCCTCCAGCAGCCACAACTATAAAAGTGCTTTGTGTGTCCTTTTTTCAAGAAGGAGGCAAGATCAGACATTTCTTTCAATGGTGGCAAGACATAAGTTTGGATGCCTGCGTCATCCAACTGGTCAAGCTAGAGCTTCGTCCTACCATTCCTTTCTGTTCTGCTGCACTTGTCTCCACAATTAACATGGCTGAAGGAGGAATACCTACCCATTTTTCAGTGCAGGCTTTTTTGGTAAAAGGAGCCATAGAAGGGTTACGGAGTCATAAGTAGAAACCCTGTTTTACTTTATTTTCCTGGAGAAAGAGAGGCCTTCTTCCTATTTTAGATTCACGCGCTCTCACTGCCTTCCTGCAGAAGGACAAATCCAAGTTGCTCCCGCTGGCCCAAATGTTATCTCACTGTATCTAGGAAATTGGATGGTAGTGGTGGACCTTAAGGAAGTTAATTTCTGTATTCACAGCTTTCAGGCCCACAGACACTACCTGCTGTTCACAGGATGCCTGGAGCATATCCTGTTTGCTGTGCTCCCCTCTGGCCTCGCCTTCGCCCCTCAGGTGTTCACAAATGTGATGCTGGTGGTCCCAGCACAACTTCTGAGGTCGAGGATACCAGTCTTCCTGTAGCTTGATGACATGCCAGGCAGTCATGGACACCACCAGATGATGACGAACCTCATAACTTTGCTGAGGTTCACTATCAAAGCTGAAGTTACACCTGACTCCTTTTTAGATAGTCCCCTTCATCTGCACTATCCTCAATATGGTGCAGTTTTGTGCCTTCCTCAAGGAGTGGAGAGTACAGGACATTTGGGCTCTGATCTTGATGTTTTCAGCCTCTGTCTTACATCTCAGTGAGGATGGAATGGAGGTTTCTGAGCCTTCTACATCCTGCTAGTCCATCATGCCAATTGTGGCTGAATGAATAATACGAGCAGTCTTTTTTGGGAGAATTTATGGTGAACTATGTTGTTAGAAGCCGGAGTTCCTGCGTGCACCGTTGTCAAGTGCGCTGCCCGGACCCCCTCTGCTCCCACGTTAGGCCAAGATAGGACACTGTCTGAGACAGCCCTGCTCATCCCCTTAGTAGCTTGACATGAGCAGCCAGGCTTATCTCCAAGGCACGAGTGTTCAGTATGTGCAACCAAGTCATCCTTGTGGCTTCAGAGTGGGCCAGGATGGCGAGGTAGTGAGGAATTCTGGACATGAGCATTTGTCCTTGGATTACGTTGCTGCTTCAGGATCGAATGTTGCAGCAACGGGGCAGGGTGCTGCACTCAAACCTTCAGACTCTGCACCTCCATGCAATGAGATGGAACTGCAGCTGTTGGTCTCTTTTGATCATCCAAAGTTTTTGTAATTTTGGCAGCCTTGGTCCATCTACAAAATCACTGTACGCAGGGGGCTGGGACAAGTTTGTGGCTTGGTACAAATCGCCAGATTGACCTGCTACAATCAAAGTTGTTGGTCCAGAAAGTTGTGTTGGGAACTAATGAAGGCTATTTGGTCTCTCTTTTGGCTTTTTTGGGGTTGCTGGATCAGCATTCTTTGCTTTAACTATCTGTTGTGATGGCATTTCTTAAAGGTTTACAGCACGTTTGCACCAAAGTCCTTTCTAATGCTACAGTGAGACTGGAATTTAGTTCTCAGTTTAGTAATGTGCACACCATTTAAGTCAATGCTCAGCTACCCATTGCATCTCTTGACCCAGAAAAAGTTTTTTTGGTTGTGATTACTTCAGCTCATTGCATGAGTGAGCTGCAGGTCCTTTCGGTCCACTTGCCTTACATGAAGGTTCTTCCTAAACAAGTTGGTGCTGAGAACTTGAGCTGCATCCTTCCAAAAGTAGTAATATCTTTCCACGTCATGCAGGCTATCACACTTCCAACTTTCTTTGCCTGCCTCGCACCTATAAAGAGGAGGAGAGACTACATTGTTTGGACCCCAAGGATGTCCTCCCTTTCTACATTGATAGTACCAAGGATCATTAGGTTTAGAATCAAATATTTGTGACCTTCTCGAGAGCTTGCAGAAAACAACCATTTCAAAGTGGCCAGATCTATGCATCAAAATGTGCTACACTTTTCTAGGAAGCAGCCACTTGAAGGATTGAGGGCTCATTCCACTCGAGCCAAGGCCGCTACCACTGCACTCGCATGTGAAGTGACTGTCCTGGAAATCTGTGGACATCAGTGTACACATTCACAAAGCACTTTAAACTAGACGGTCAGGTCCATTAGGTTAGGCATGTTACCCGTTCGGTCATGCCGGACTTTTTGGTCTGAGCCATTCCACAGACCCTCCACCAGGGGAGGTACTGCTTTGGTATCTATTCCTATGGTGAGGAATCTATGGTTAGAAAAATTATCTATCAGAAGAACAAGTTAAACAGCCTGACAGAGTTTTACCAAAGGTGAGTAACTAGTTCAACCCAGTGCACTAATTGTGTTACTTACAGAAAGTTACCAAATCCTCAACTTTGGAGCCATAAAAATAGACCTGATATTTTTCCTCGAAAAACAGAAGTCCAGACTACTACTGACTGTGACTGCTTAACCATTTTCAAGACATTAAAGATGGCATATGGCAATATACAAACCTAATGAATCACATCTTATAATACAAGACAATGGTAAAGGTATCCTGCAATCCTCCAATATCTACTGAAACATTCGCGACTATCTACAGTACCAGAAAAGACATGAAGTCCTCACATATATCAGTACGATTTCCTACCATATCTTCTTTGCACTCACAATGATGACTCATATCTCTAATAAAAAGTAAAATGGGCAACCCAAACTACCCTTGAGGGCTCGTGCAAAATGAAATGATAGGGTACCCTATCATTTCTTACCTTTAATGGCATCTCCTCTCCAAAAGTCCTCTCTTCTTCAATGTTGCCCACATACGACTCACCCTCAGTCATAACCCTAGATACACCCATCTACCTTTGTCTTAACTCCACTGAGAACCCCCACACCAGTCTCGATCCTCACATTCTTCCCTAGGGTGCATTGCTAGTTTACCATTAGTGCTTATTTTATGGTTTAGTAGAATAAACATTTTTCCTATGTGCATCTGCCTTCTTACTCATGATAAATGTGAATGCTCCAGCAGCTAGAAAGATTACTCCCATGACTGGAACTAACATTCTGAAGACCACTGGAATTATGAGATTGTGCGGCAGCAGCAATTTTTGCATAGTTACAGATTAACTGCATATGTGACATACCCCCAGATTCATCAAGAACACATTTTGCTATTCCTTTATAGCGAAAAATACCGATTCGCTATTAAGGAATAGCAAAATGCTATGCATCAAGAAATCACTACAAAAATAGCGATTTCTAATAATTCCTTAATTGCAACTCGCAAATTGTGAGTCGCAATTAAGGAATATCTCCCCATTCATTCCTATGGGCCTAGAGGCCCATAGGAATGAATGGGAAGACAATCTCAATTTGCTAATCACAATTAGCGATTCGCAAATTGGGATTGCGATTTCAAGGGTGCAGGGGTGTCCAAAGGACACCCTGTTGCACCCCTGAAATTGATGTGTGCACATATGTTGCGCACACACATGCCCTTAGGGCATGTGTGTGCGCAACATGAAACTTTGAAAAATGCACTTTAGTGCATTTTTCAAATTTTTTAAAATTACCACGAAGATGTACTTCATGGTAATTTGCGTGCCCTAATAGCGAATTCGCTATTTTTTTTCACTTTCATGCATTGCATTTAAGGAATCTCAATTTGAGATTCCTTAAATGCAAAGAATCGCAATTTAGCGAATTCTTAATTAGCGATTTTTGCATTTGGGATGATGCATCCCAAATGCAAAAATACCGCTCGCAAAGGGCCAGATTCTGAGAATCTGGCCCTTTGCGAGCGGATTCAAGCTTGATGAATCTGGCCCATAATCCATAATCTGCTGCACAATCTGCGAATTTTAACAAAAAAAATTGTTTCTAGCTCAAATGGTTCAAAAGTGACTCAAAACAAAGCAACACGCTGTGCCTCGTAGTGGAAGAGCCTCTGCACAGGTTAACCTTTCAGTTGCTTATTGCTAAATTTGAATGTTAAAATGGTACTACTAGTGAGGCACAACCAATGCCCAGAGTGTGTTAACAAGTTTAAAAATTTTAAAATATTGAAGCAATACTATCTCAAAATGCGCTAGATTATGCCGCATAATATGCCCTTTCTTAATAATTTACTCATCTCTGCCGCACAATTTGGCCCTCCCCTGTTGCATTATTTCAGTGGCCCTGCTTATATGTAACACATTGACATTTCAAACAAGGCATCTCAGTCATTAGCCTCTATGATTGTCTCTTCTCCCACCAACTCAGTGCTTTTCACATCTAGAAGTATGCACACATCACCCGCTGGCATGATGGTTACTTTTTCTAGCAGCATTAAACTGATTTTATTAATCCTGTTCCATGATGCACTGCTCTTGAGGCCCCACACACTCATTACATCTATATTTGCTCATTTGAGAAGTAAAATGAGTTGCCACTACATATTTAGGGCCTCATTTTGATAGCGGGCGAACTGCACACCAACAGGCTGTCGGTGGCAGTCTGACTGCAGACAGCCCTTTGGTCTGACCCACAGCATTCGTGGGGTGCGGGGGGAGGGACCACCACATCTGCCAGGAGCAGTGATCCAGATCCAGACGTGCGGTGGCCGGAATTATATTCCTGAAAGATGGTGGTGGTGCAGAGGCAGGCACAGCCGTCAGGATTATGATTTCCCTTTCCGACAGCCTTTTCAAGTCTGGAAGACTGTCATGAAAAGGTGGACCTGGGGGCACACGTGGTGCCCACACTCACCTCAATGCACCGTGTGCCATGCAGAACATGGTGGATGGCACACTGTGCATGGAGGTCTAGGAGGTGCTCCATAACATGGCGGCTTGTGCTGTGGCCCATTTTTTATGGGCCACAGCGAATGACGCTGTGTTATGAAGCACTTTCCAACCGCCAGCATGGCGGTTATATCATAATGTGGCGGTCAGATCGCTGCATGCATGTCAGGCGATCTCCTGGCCAAGGCAACAGCGTACGGCGGTCCGACCATCCTCAAAATGAGGCCATTAGTTTCTTACAAAGGATGAGCTGTACGAAGGTCTGCCTTAGTAATCTGAAAGCCTTAAAGTATGTCAAATCAAACCTTGGCAACCTGACATATTGTATCCTAACAAACCACAGCTCTCTAGTTGCCGACAGAGCTGCCCCATCAGCAACAGAATACTCTTTTTCAAATTTGGAAGCTCAATCATTTCCCTCTTTTGAATGGCTCTTCATTGCCTTTCTTTTTTAACCATAAAATTGAGCAGTATTTAAAATCCATTAGGAAAGAGCAGATAATTCAGTGATCACATAACAAAATGTATTGCTGACATGGTCCTATCTTCTCAAGAACATATATCCCCGTCAGCCAGTCGGATCTCGTGTAAACTCCCTTCACTATATTCTACCCCCCACCAGTACAACAATACAACCAAAGAAGACATTGAGAGCCGCTCGAGATGTTTAAAGCACTTGAGGTGTTTAAGCCATAGTTGCATCTCCAGTAAACCCACAATGTGGTAATATAGATCTTTTCACTCAGCTCCAAGAGTGTAACAGCAACCTCATGCATTACTTTGGAAACATAAGCCTCCCCATACACGGCTAATGCCAATCAAACACACTACATTGGTTCAAACAGATAAAAAATAAAATCATCCAAGCAAAACACCGAGTGGAACTGAGTCACCTTACATCTGATTTTTTTTTTACATAGAATACATTTATAAAGTTAGACCCACTTTGGATAGCAAGAATGAACAGAGAAAAACACCACCTGAAGGGACAAGCTCCTCAGCCTTCTCAAGCAACAAAGCATTAAATATTTAACCCACACTCAAGATCAGTAACTCGATACAAGCATGCATATGTAACAAAATATCTACCCTAAAAAATTGACACCCACTTCCCAGAACTGTAATGGACACCAATAATTTCTACTGAAAAAGGAGAACAAAATAGAGTAGCTTTTCACCCATCACTCTATAAGCCATCAAGAGAGTAGTCATTAATACTACGATCTCACAGTACTCTGCAGACTGCATCTCATCACATATGGCTAAGAAGAACATCTACATTGTTATTTTCCCCTGGCTCAAGTTTATTAAACATTTTATCATGGGGGTATCATTTCAGATTATCTAAAAAAAAACTGGACATGTCTGGCCTCTACTCAGGAAACTGAACACTGGCATTAACCTTACCGAGAATTGTAGATCCCCTGCAGCCCTGCCATTCCATACCCCAAAATTCTTGACAGCCATCCTAAAATGTTACGTCTCCAATTACATACTCGTCAGCCCTTCCCAATCAGGCTTACGATCTAGCAATGTTAAAATAAAAATCGGCCCTCTCAGGATAGCCAGAGACACTCTAGATGTTTGGTAAGAGAAACACTTGCTTACCAATTCTGCTTAGTCTCACATTAGCCATAGAGACGATACACCACAACAGTATCAGCTATTGGTCTATAAAATGGATTACCAACTCAGTTTTTGATCTTCGACCCCAACCATGGATGGCCTTCAGGCTCAATCATGGCCGCAATATTTTACCCTTTCCGCGGAACCACTGGGAGAGAGTTTGTGTGAACGTGCAATTTCTTTCCATTGAGTTATATTCGAGAACACACTATACAAATGGAGTAAATAAACTGACCATCCGCATCTTGGAAGTAAAGATTTGGGTGAAAATTTTGAAAATGAATCTCAAAGAACTCAAAAATATCCACTTTTTCTTGCCTCTGCAAAGCTGTGCACCTCCTACTAAGTGGACCGCCCATCCGAGCAGCATTGATGGTCACTCTCTCCAAAATTGCCACTAAATTTAAATTCCAGTGTTTCATTTGGGATTCCCATATCAAGTTCAAATCCAAAAGTACTAAATACTTAGTTGTTTGTAATAAGAAATGGCAGACATTTCCTTCACAGAGATGACCTCAAGACAATAATCAGAGCAATGGTCATCTCAAGGAAGTATTTTTTTTAAAATGCACTTCTCACAAGCCCCAAGCTCACCCTGCCCCTCATGAAGCTGTCCTTCACTCTGCAATGCAGCTCTTAACTTGACCCAATGGGGTCCTTTGATTTTGAGGAAAAAGGGGGACCTGGCCCGTGTGAATGCGGCAATTTTTAACTTTGTGACTAAATTAGGGAAGAAGCCAACAGGATCCATGCTGAAAGTTTATCAAGTCAAAAGCATGGCCATAGCTAGCTATGGAAGTGAAATCTGGGATTATACTGCTGCGGATTCTCTCCAGGTGGCTGAGAATGACTTTCTTAAGCGTCTATTGTGTGTTCCGCGTGGAACCTCTAACTTAGCGGTCCATGGGGAACCGGGGGTCCCCTATCTAAGTGATGTCATTGCGCTACGCCCCCTGGTGTTTTGGCTGAGGTGCTGGCTGAATAAAGATTTAACTCTTAACCATGTCATTTTAAGAGAGTGTATGTCTCTCGATAATGCCTCACAAATTCCTTGGCTTAAATACATTAAAATCAGTCTGGAAGGGATAGGGCACGCTGATTTATTTTATAAGCCTGAATCTATTGTCAAGAAAGATGTGGAAATAATCAGGGAAGCCTCCTTGACCTCTAGGAAATTTGACAGGGAGGCGCAGGAGATGCTGAAACAGAGTGTTCATATGTTTTTAATGCTTAAAACAACTCTGAACACGGAACCTTATCTTATGGGGTTTCTATCAACACACAAGAGGTTTTTATTAACCAGGTTTCAGTTGAACCTTTTTCACCTCTTGTTAGCAAGTGCTAAAGGATATAGCAGAGGTCAACTGCTAGCTCCCTGCAGCTGTGACTGACAGTCTCTGCAGGATTTGCTGCATTTTATGTTTTTATGTAAGTTGTATAAAACCCCTCGAAGGTATTTTCTGGTTCCCATTTTAAATACAATTAATTTTAGACAGGCTTGTGTTGCCCTTAGGTATCTTCAATTGCTGAAAGAGGACTGCATTGGTTTTATAGTAGGGTTTTTAAAAGCTTCTGTGAAATCCAGGGCCTGTGTAGATGTGTGGACAATGGTCGATCTAGGTGTGATCTATTATTTTAGCAGGTCTAGCTTGTGCTATTAAGTAAATATAATAGGAAGTTATGCTTCTCTGGCACATTGCACTTTAACGCTTCAAAGAATTCGGGTGGCAGGGTACTGGGTTTTTACTTATAAACTGCGTAGTGGGTTTGACTTTTTTTTAATGTATCTTTGCTTTTATGCACTTGTTATTGTGTACCTTTTATGGTTTTCTGCTGTAAAACTGAATAAAGTTTATTTGATTGATTGGATTACCAACTCAGTTTTTGATCCTCGACCCCAACCATGGATGGCCTTCAGGCTCAATCATGTCTGCAGTATTATACTCTTTTTGCGGAACCACTGGGTGACAGTTTGTGTGAACGTGCAATTTCTTTCCATTAAGTTATATTTGAGAACACACTATACAAATACAGTAAATAAACTGACCATCCCCATCTTGGAAGTAAAGATTTGGGTGAAAAATTTGAAAATGAATCTCAAAGAACTCAAAAATATCCACTTTTTCTTGCCTCTGCAAAGCTGTGCACCTCCCACCAAGTGGATCTCCCATCCGAGCAGCATTGATGGTCACTCTCTCCAAAATTGTCACCAAATTATGGGCCCGATTAGGATTGCGGTGAATCCGCATCCTCCGGGCCGGCGGAAGCCACCGCCAGCTAGGAGGATGCGGATTCACCGCTGCTGTGAGAGAAAAGACCCCCCGCCAGATTAGGATGGCAGGGGGGTCATCTGCGGACGGGGAGACCGCCCGGGGAAGCTCTAATATGGTGGCGGTGTCTATCAGACACCGCCAGCCATATTATGATGCATGGGGAAACATGCTTTTCCACGGCCGGTTTTCCGCCGTGGAAAAGCATGTGGTCTTTGGCGTTTGGGGGCCCGTTGCGGTCCCCCAGGGTGTTGGGGGTGCACATGGGGGGTACCTATGGTACCCCCCAGCATTTACATGCACAAAGCGGCAGGCACGCACGGTGCCTGCCGCTTTGTGCATGTAAATGTTAAACATGCTTTTTTAACCTTGCGGCGGGTGCTGCTTCAAGCAGCACCCGCCGCAAGGTTAAAGATACAGGATGTGACCGCCAGGGTGGCGGTCACATCCTAATTGCACTGGAGGGACCGCCGCTGCCCCTGTGGACGCTCAGTGTCTTTGAAGTTTTCTTGTGCTCAGGGGTCCTGACCCCTTCTATAAATCAGTCTTGCGTATCTCCCCCAGTGTCACCGTCCTATCTTTGATACTGGGGGCCTGGATCTTTAATCACTCAGAGGGAGATGGGTCTATTGTTTATTGGCTCTGAACCAGGCCTCCTCACCTCGCAAAGACTCTCCTTCGCCCCGCTCCATGTGCAGGGCAGGCTGGTGCCGTCTCTACCCCTCCCCTGGGACACGACCTCCCTCAGCCTCTCACCTCTCCAGATCCAGGCAGGCAATTCACATTCTGCTGAGACACCTAAATAGGTCTAAAGCACAAACTCTGCCATTTTATCAAACAGCGCTTTCTGGACACACAGCGACAAAACCATCTACCGTAAAAATGCGTTAAGAGGCTGTGAGTTCAGGCATACCAAACTTCATTGTTCCATCTCCAAATCTTGGGTAACGAGGCTAACAATACTACACCCAGCCTCCCCTATTCTGTCCCATGGGCAGGATGGCCTTTTACCAGGGAAAATGAAATGGAACATTTTCCACTGTCAGCTCCTAGCGCCCACACTGGCACAGGTCTTGCCTTCTATCTACACCGCACCCTGCCTTGGGGTTACCCAGGACATCCTACAGGGGGGCCCCAATGTGTATGCAAAAGGGAAAGTAAGACCTGACAAGTGGTAGCACTTGTCAGGACAACTTGCTAGGGCACAGGCCCTACGCTGAAGACCTGTTTCCTCTCAGCGCATTTCCTTAGTACTAGCTCAGGCCCACACAGTGCACATCACTTAGGGATCTTGCTAGTGTGGCAAACATACCAATCAGAGACAACCAAACCAACTCTACACTTTATACAGGGAGCATGTGTACTTGCACACTGATTAGCAGTGGCAAGCACCTAAAGCATCTAACTTCGCAGCTCTGTCAGAAAAACGGTCTAGGGGAAAAGCAAAAAGTTTAAGTGAACTTTAGCCAACAAGGCCAAGTCCAACACATATTTTAAAGCATGCTGGCCAGTGATACTGGTATCACCATAATAGGGTGTAACAATCTTTACACTAGGGTTCTTCTAGGAATTGTAGAAGACCAAATGAAAGTTTCTAGTAGACACTGTTTGCAAGAGTTTTTTTTGTTTTTACTAAAAATAAAATAGTTTTTTTATTGATTCATTTTTAAAGCAAGGTAAATTACTTCTGCTGAAAAAGATTTGCCATCTAAATTATTTTTCGTGATTTTAAGGGAAAAAGAAACATAGAGGTAAGTACGGAGTTTCGAGTACTGCATTATAATGCACATTAAATATATTTAAGAATGTGGTATTTCATTTTCTAATTCTAGATGCGCCCATAATTATTGGTAAGTGATGCTTCATAAAGTACAGTGGGCCAATTGCATTCAAAATTCTTCGAAAATAGATTTGGATTCCCACCACCATCCTTCATAGCCAAGTTGTTCTGGAAAAATTGAGCAAATGATGCAGTTCAAAGATATGTCTTAATTATTGTTCTATTAAAAGAAATGAATGGAAAAGATTTGTGAAGTGCACTGCTGCCCCCGCAAACCTCTTAATTCTGCATCAGGCGCACATCACCAGACAGCAACATAAAGTAAATTACTTCTGCTGAAAGAGGGTTTGCCATCTAAATTCTTTTTCGTGGATTTTGGAGGGAAAAAGAAACAGAGAGGTGTGTACGAAGTTTCTAAGATTCCTAGGGACCACTGGATGCTTCTAAACAGAGGGGTGATTATGGCGTTTTCCTCACTCTGTAGGAAGTGGTGCTGATGCAAGGGAAACCACGCAGGAGCTATGATGTCTGGATGCTTCGTCAGGACAGAAGGAGAACACGGATCTGTGGGGAGTTATATTTAATTGAAAGGGAAAGCAGTAATATAGACCATGGAGAGTAGGCAGCAGTTAATCCAATGTACCAAAAGGTGGGTCCAAGATCACAATCTTGCATTAAATGTGTTACACTAGTGTCAAAAAAGTCAAATGTTCCCAATTTTCATGGAATAATTCAGATATGCAATTGCACAGCTCAGCAGAAGACTCAAAGTTTGCAGTAGACGCTGTTTGCAAGAGTTTTTTGGTTTTTACTAAAAATAAAAATTGCTTTTTTACTGATTCATTTCTTAAAGCAAGGTAGTACATCCAGTTTATGCGTTTACGTTCTTAATGGCAAGGTGAGATGTGGCTTTAGCAGAAAGACTGTAGTCCTGGCAATGTATTTTTCTAAGACATATTCATTGATGTTGGACTTTTGCCGAGTCTTCGGAGTACCATAAGTAGGTAGGTGTGGCTCTTGAGGGACAGGTATATTTCAGCTGGGCAGCACTATGAAGAGCACATTTTATGCATATGATAATAACCCACCTAGGCACTCATATCATTGCCAAAACAAGGGTTGAACTGGGATGTGATAAGGGCACTACAGAATGCCGAAGTAACTTTAGTTCAGATCCTGAATGGGGCAAATCTGGGCTGAGTGATACCATACTCCATTTGACTATGCAGTGCAAGTATCACGGGGACACCAAAGTGCTTGATCCATGCTTAAGAGAAGCGGAAAATAGACAACATGATAAGTGGAGCAGACACCTCCATATCTGCCTTTTTTTAAGGTTTTGGGTTCAAATGTGTCTGTATTTGCTGGAGGTGGTGTTTCCATTTTTTTTTTTTTTTTTTTAGAATGATGGAATATTGGAGTCATATCAGAGCTTATTTCAATGATTCTCAAAGCCAGAAAGGAGAGGGAACCCCATATAATAGGTGACCCTTTTCATGTAAATTATAGTTTTACTAAGAACATAATTAAAGTATGGCCCTTCAAACGTGATTTTAGGGCCAAGAGAGCAAAGCGATACGTTGGAGTGTGGCTTTCACAAACACCTTTTAAGAATGGTTAAAAACTACAGCCGTGGTGAGGTAGTGACTGGGTGTGGGAAACATCCTTTACGACGCAGTAATGACACCGCAGTGCCATTACAACGCGGGTTTCACAACGCAAGTCGTTACCATGACTTGCGCTGGAGGGCGCTCTAGGACAAGGAATAGTGTAATTTACTATCCAACACCTTCCCTATTGTATGTAGACTGGAGTTGGAATAGTAAATTACACTACTCCTAAGTCCAGCGCCCTCCAGCGCAAGTCGTTGTAACGACTTGCGTTGTAAAACCTGTGTTGTGATGGTCTGCGGTGTTTTATACCGCGTTGTACCATCATACATCCCTGGATGTGATAAATAACTCAACTATCATCTTTTCCCATAGAGAATAAGTCATAGCTTGCAGAATCAGTATTTGACACATCAAATTATGTATGGTTTGCATTTTTTCTGAACTATTTCCACCCTGATAAATTGTAGCAGGATTGACCTGCTGAAATTTGTCAGCAGAAATTAGCTGGAGAACAATAATTATGAACACAACGAATAATTCCGATCCATGGCTAACACGCATTTGTACAGGGATGGGAATTTACATGTCCACTCAGAAATGAGGCATGTGTGTAATGACTTCACGAGAAGCTGCCTTGTAATGCTGCAATAATTAAACAAAATGTACATTTTGATATGCATGAATATACACATGCATATCATGTGCATTAAGGAGAATGATTGATAAACCATTATTTATCGAACCTGATGAGATATTCAAGATTTCTTTTGTTTCATTTGCTTTTAAATAGTGCAGCACGTTATGAATGGATGCACAGAACTAAGAGCAGGAAGGAGAAAGTTAAGTTGGTGGCACCAGCAAGGTGGTGGAGAGAGTGGGAAAAGAAAGAGGTGAACATAAAAGGGAAAGAACCTGCAGGAGAACTGTATCAATAGACCGTGACGCGATAGAATGAATAGTACATTTTGTATTAAATCACTAAATAAATGTAAGCATACAGATGTATTTGCTGATTTCATGTGCTATTTATTATTCCTTCTATCACACCATTGTCTATGTTCAATACTTCCATCCCATTTCTCCCTGGCCTCCTATCGTATTTTGCTGGTTTGAGCCCTCTTACACCCACCAACCCACTTCCCCCTCACTGTTTCTCCCCTCAGCCTCCTGGGTGGACTCCATCATAGCGCCCGGGCTAGGCCTGATTGCTACTGCCTTGTTATATATAATAGGATTTTAGATTGGGTACGCGAAAACAAAATTCTGGGCGATTGCCATTTCGGTTTTCGGGCTGGAATTGGCACAGAGGAGCAATTCTTGAATTTAAACCTGATAATTGGCAAGTACACAGCGGCCAAATGGTCCAACCTTTTACCTGGGATTCATGGATTTATCCATGGCCTTTGAATGCATGAATCGGAATAAGCTTTGGCAGCATCTCCTTGGTATTGGAAGGGACCAATGCCCACATACTTGTTACGCATTACACTTCTGCCTCCACCAGGGTACGTTATGGACAAAAAGGTGAATTGCCAGACACCATCAAGACACATCATAGAATGTGGCATGGCTGTTTGCTCGCACTGTTACTATTTATTCTTTATATTAATGATCTGAGCACCGAGTTAGTAAAATACCTGCTCTGTTTCCCAACAGGATATCAGACCAATCTAGATGCGATGGCATATCCGTGTAGTGACTGTGCCACCCAGTCAATGATGCATTTCCTCTTTTTTTGTAAATTTTAGGTGTGTGTCTCGGTGCGTGGGAGTATTTTACCCATTAAAAGGGAGAATATCCGTCCACTGGAAGAGGGGTCGCAAAGTAGAGATTGTCCAACCAAGAGAAAGATGAATTACGAACAGAAAGACCCTCACTCACCTTCACGCCGTGAGACAATAAACCACTTATCAAAAGAAAGAACAGACGCAGAGCCCGACAGAGAAAAGAAAACACTCGACCACGCCCGTGAAATCAAGGATAAGCACCTCACACCACTAAACAGTTTAAGGCGCACGAGGACTCACTGAAGTTCACCCCAAAAGAAAAAAGAATGCTCACCCCTCTTTCACCTCAAGAGAAAGAGGCAGGACAACCAGGGGCAAAAGACCCACTGTCCACGGGAAGCCCATCTCCCAGGCACGGGACAACCTAGGTGGGATAGCGCTCCGGGGGAAAGCGTCCTCCGGGTGGTGCATTCACGCGCCGGGGTCAAAGCATCACCAGGGTACCCCACTCGCGCGCCTGGGCCTTAAAGCGTCTCCAGCCCCCACCGTCGTTAGCAAGCTGGGAGACTCCCTGCGTCTCATGGACACCTGTCGTCGCCCTCTGTGGATGTCTGGGGACCCTCTTTAGAACAAGCCCCGGAAAAGGTTTCCCTGTGATGTCGATGTACAAGGAAAGCCTATAGAATCTGCCCGAGAAGACAGACATTGGCAGAGGTAGTAACATGGCCTGATGTAAAAATGTCTCGCTGCAATCCATTTGTGGAGGTCTGGTGAGTACCACCAGAATTCTAAAGAAAATGCGTAGACGTTTTTTTAACTCGGTGCAGCTGGAGTGGATCACCTCGTCTCTTTCCTCTTTGCATTCTGGCACCTGTAGTTTGGATGTCGCCCTTCGTAAGGAGAAAATACCAGCAGCAAAATGCATCGGACTTGATGAGAACTCTGTGTCGGACGAGTGACAGCTCCCTTGGTTTAAGAGCATTTCAATAATTGAGCTCTGTCACGGTGGTTTGTTGACCTCTGGGCCTTCTGTGAACCACTGGAATATGAGAAGTGCAGACAAAACGATCAACTATGTTTCTAAAGCGCTCTTGTGCCACAGCACCCGCCACTTGCGCCCCTCACTCCCCACCCCGAGGAGTTGTGGAGAGCCCCACTAGGAAAGGCAGACTAGAGGACAACTCACCGTGGAGAGGGAGAGGGGGCTCTGCTCGGCGGTCCTGCCTCAGTGACGGACGGTCCCAGCACTCCTCGGCCGCGGCCTCCTCGCCGAGATGGGGGTCTCCTAAGGACTGTCCGGGCCCGCCAGCGGTCTGAGCGCTCTGCCCCTCAAGGTGAAATTCACGTACGAAGACCCTCGTGAGGGCAGCGTCTGGTCACAGTGATTCCACCCTACGGCCTCTTCAGTATTTACACACTGCACCTCCTCCTATCTCCATCGGAAGGTGGGGTTACCTAAAAGTCATTGTGTCCAATCTCCGAAGGGGGTCTTCCCTCCCAGGCCCCCCGCTGTCCCCTAATAAGTGTCCGGCCCCCGTGGATTAATCTCTCTCTGCCCTAAGGCCATTCATCTCATGGCAATTGTCCACTTTCAGGTGATCACATGTAAGCGTCTCTCACTCTACAAAGACTGACTGGAAGGGCGCCCAAACCGAAGTCGGGGGTAGGTGGCCCATTACCCGCCTTTCTCAAGTGGAGAATAACCCTCAAAGCGGCGGCGACACCTCTTCCGCGCGGTGTGATGGCAGCTAATTCGAGACAGTTTTCCTAGGATTTCTCCGACTTTTTAGCTGGGTCACCTACACTACAATCGTAAAAAAAAATGCTTACATTTCTTTCAGCGTTCTGCCAATATGCATAGAAATTAAGGGTGCAGGCTTTACAAGCTTATCCCGCCCAAGATATGTCTTTCCACACACCTCATAGTAATAAGGTGTGATATGAACATGGGTTTCTCACACGGAGTCGCTTCTCGGACCTCAAGTGTCGAATCCAGTTGTTCGGTCAAGGTCGGACTGGCCTATGGGGCAAACAGGCAGTGCCCGACGGGCCGGTGTCACAGATCAGTTTGTGGGGCTACTTTATGACCACCCGGGCAGGATTTAACTTGATGTAACTTGATGTTCCTGATATTGCTACATTGTGTGTTGTAAACACGCATGCACGCAATTCTCCATATATTGCAAAATACCCATACAGCGTGCCTTTTTCAAGTTCAGAACTTGCCTGCTTTCCAAATGCGGAACACTTATTTATTTTTTTTGCTTTCTGGTTTGTTAATGGGGCGACTTTTATTTTGGTGCCCGCGCCGATTTTTATCTCAGTCCGACCCCTGTACATGGTCACAGCTTCTGCCCCGCAGGGCGTCTGATTGTTTCTACCCTCTGGTATGCCCCCCATTAAGGAGGGAGGGGGATTAGTATTTCAATGCACGGTATCACCTACATCTTAAAGTGAGCTATTTGCACCCAGGCCATTATCTCCTAGAAGCAGGTGGTCCTGGAGGAATCAGAAGTTACGTTGATAGGATCCGGCAAGAGCGGGTTCTGCGAAGAAACGCAGGTGTTATGAAACCTGCGTGCGAGTGGTTGTGGGATACTCACACCTGCCCATATCCAGACTTTGGGATTTGGAATTTCCCTTCGCATCTTGATACTTGCAGTTCTGCTCCCCCTTATGAAGCCAGGACTTGGGCCTGGGTGCTCTTTTCCGACATTGCATGATTTACGAAGAGCTCTCGCTACACCTCTGTGGTCTAGGCTACTGCCCGTACACCCCGAGAGAGTCAACATATACTTAAGGGAATACCACACCTTTCAGGCAGGGGCGTAGGAGACACTAAAATTCTGGGGGGGACAGGGACAACCATGTGGACTTCCCAGTGACCCTATACAAATCACCGCCCGTCAAACAAATACAATCGCATACTTTCGAAGTGAAATTTTGAGAAAAGCAGGCATGTTGTCACAGTTTGCATGTATGCTTGTTTGTTATTTCATATAGTAATCAGACTAAATGTTAAAAAAAACATGTATATGAATTTTGCATCTTCATGCACCAAGCAAACAAAGGTCGCGGACTTAGGGTGGGGACGTCGTGTTTGCAAGTGCATTACGGTTTGAAAAATACCTGCTGCTGCATTCCGGGTCTCCAACAATTTTCAGGCAACAATAAAAATGTGAAGATAACTTTGTCTACTGGGAGTTTTGACTCTTGGTAAGGTAGCCACAGTGGGGTAATATGCCTGCAGCAAAGAACTTGAACCACGCAGATCACAAAATGCATATCATGTAAATAGGTCAGTGAGTTACTGCTTTTGTCTGAGAGATTATTTTGGTACTTGCAGTTTATAAGTTAAAATCCTAACATTGAACAGTGAGCTATTAACCATCATCAAAGACCGGCATGAAAACTTCAAGGTATAAATTAGAACGTTATGATTTTTCCCCAGTCTTTCCTTATCCTAATGTTGGAAAATGGGTTCATTAGGATAGAAATCAATTCTGATTATTAAAGAGAACCCCACAACCACGGTGTTATGTTTTAAATTCTGAGTTTGTTCTTCTTTAGTGTTGCAAAGCCATCCTCTGCCCTGGGCACTCCCCAACGTTTTGCTGACTGGTACTGGTGGTACCTGACCCTGGCCTCTGCCTGAACAGGCACAGGGCCAGTGCTATTCCTAAAGAGACACCTAAAGATACTGTGAAAACACCTACATACACTAGCGTGCACTATGGGTTAGGGTACCCCTATGATTGGCAAGACCTCTCCAATAAGGCCCTAGTACATAATAGGGCAGGGGGATTAGAACTACCTTTAAGTCCCTAGAATATAATAGGGCATGGCAGTTTTGAGGCCAGCAGCCCTTTCTGCATTTGCATGTGTGCACTGCTGAAGCCAGAGGAGAGTTTAAAAGTAGCCCTGTGTTGTAGGACTGCTTTTAAAATGCAAATTGTGCCCAAACTCGACTTTTGGGTTTGGGGAACTTGCAAATTGATCAACTACAATGCTGGGGAAAAATTAAGTTAAGTGGAAACAATGTTTCCACTTAACTATGGCTGTATCATATTTGCAACATAATACATCATCTGCTGCATAATCTAACGATTTGACCCAAAACAATTTTGTTGCTCAAACGGATCAAAAATTACTAAGAGAAATGTGACTTATTTTGCTGTGAAGTGTAGGGTCCTCTGCAAAGGTTGACTAGTCACCTTTCCCACTGCTGCATTTGTATTTTACACAGGTACTAATGAGGCAAAAGCTTTGCAGAGGGTGTTAGTATGTATAAATATGTCAAAATAATAAAGTATCATAAATGCACTGCATTACGCTGCAGCCTTTTTATTGTTGCATAATTTAGTCAACACTGCAACATCTTTTTGGCCTCCATTGCTGCATAACTCCAGTGGCCCGAAAGCAGGCTGCACATGTTAAAAGTGTTTGTGCATGAAGCAGAGACCATGAAGTTTGCAAACTTAGGGCTGACTACGATGGCAGGCGGACTTCAGTCCGTCCGCCATCGAATCGGGGAATGGGACAGCTGGCCTTCAAGGTGGCGGCCTCACGATATGCATTACAATGCGACCGCCACTATGGCATTTGCAAGTGCCTATCTTTTACATTGTAGCAGGTACTGCTGGCTGCATCATCTGCCGCAATGTAAACAAGCATTTGCAATGCAATAGGTCTCGCATTATTAAAGTTTGAGCTATTGGCATTGCTAATAATAATGCAACACCAATAGCTCAAACTTTAATAATGCAAGACCTATTGCATTGCAAATGTTTGTTGGTATGGTCCACAAGAGGCTTTGGCCTTCAGACAGCGAATTGCTGTATGTGGGGCCTAAAAACAGAGATAGAAGTATCAGCTGCGAAATCTTTGCAGCATGAAGACACAAATAAGGTACCATTGGGTAACGTGGCAGCTACAGAAATCTATGTCCTACCTGCAGGTCACCGGCCAGTTACCCAGAGACTGACTTCGTTTTTCATCCTCCCAGGATCTATAAATAATTCACTAGTTAACGGGATAGTTGCAGCAACTAATATTTAAAGAACCATGCATGCACGAATCATCGGACAATGGCAGCGAACATAATATCAACTAGATACAAAGATAAACAAGTTGATGAATGAATGGCCGAGAGATGGATGGACGGAATAAAGAGATATATGAATGGATGCAGTAGGGTGATGGGTGGATGAATGTAAGAAGGCGATGGATGAATGGGTGCCTGGCGGATAGATGAAACAAGTGGACGAATGGAGTAAGATGGATGGATGGGTGGATGAGTGGGGATGGATGGATGGAATAAAGTGATATATGAATTGATACAATATGGTGATGGATAGATGAATGGAGCTGGCTATGAATAAATGGGTGTCTGATGGATAGATGAAATGTGATGATGTGTGGACAAATGGAATAAGATGGATGTGTGGGTGGGTGTTTGGGTTGGAGGAAGGAAGGGTGGGTGGATGGGTGGACAGGTAGATGGATGGATGGATGGTGGGTGGCTGGATGGATGGATGGGTGGGTGGATGGATGGGAGGATGCGTGGAAGGGTGGGTGGATGAAGGAATGGTGGGTGGATTGATGGACAGGTGGGCGGGTGCGTGGGTGAGTGTATGGATGGGTGAATGGATGGGAGGATGAACAGATGGGTGGATGAATGGATGTTTGGATGGATGGTGGGTGGGTGGATGGATGGATTGGTGGGTGGATGGTTGGGAGGATGCGTGGAAGGGTGGGTGGATGAAGGAATGGTGGGTGGATGGATGGACAGGTGGGCGGGTGCGTGGGTGAGTGTATGGATGGGTGTATGGATGGGTGAATGGATGGGAGGATGGACAGATGGGTGGATGAATGGATGGTTGGATGAATGGATGGTGTGTGAATGGATGGACAGGTGGGCGGATAGTTGGGTGGGTGGATAGATGGATGGATGGATGGACAGGTGGGCAGATGGACGATGGATGGGTGGATATATGGATGGATGAATGGAGCAAGTGTCTGTCGCACACCGTGAGCTGGGTGCATATTCTCTTACCTTGCATTTCAGGGCCGCCTCTTCCAGGGGTACCGCCTCGTGGGACCGGTGCTCCTTGGCCTCTCTGCACACCACACAGATGGCCGTCTCCTCCTTCCTACGGAAGAGCTGCAGCTTCTAGCAGTGCCTGATGTACTCCCCCTCCACCCTCAGCTGCGCCACCTGCTAGCACAAGTCCTTGGCGATCTGCACAATGTTGGCCAGCTGCCGGTTGGAGCTCAGGGCACCCTTGGGTGACGCCTTCCGGCACTCGGGGCAGGGGAAGTTTGAGGCCACTCCTGCCCAGCATCGGGCGAGGCAGGACCAGCAGAAGTTGTGCCCGCACAGCGTGGTCACCGGGTCTGTGTAGTAGTCCAGACAGATGGAGCAAATGGTAATGACGCATGCACTTCCACTCGCCTTTTGATGTGATCTGAGCTTCAGTAATAACAAATTGAGAGAGAGGGAAAAGGACACTCTTGGTCCCCCTGTTAAATCTTGTAAAACAACAAAAGAGTGTCATGAGAGAAGTGTGTAAGCACTAGACACAGAGAAGAAATCTCCCTGAAGAAGTCACAGTGGAAATCAGCGTTTTTTTTTAGGAAGCCCTCACTCACCACCCTGGATGGTGACATGCTTCATTATCGGGCCCACCAGGAGAAGCCGAATGCCTCCCTGGTGTGCTACAACGCCAGATTACTGCGGAGCAGGTTCTTTGTGGCAAAAGTGTCAAAAAAGAAATGTGAATTAAAAATGTCAGAAACTGTACCATACGGAATTTTTTTTATTCAATGGTCAGTTTGACATAAGTAAAATATGTGTGGGAAACTTACCAGTTAATGACTCGTTTGTTTCCACTTAAAGTGGGTCAACATGTTTCTGCCCGTCTATGTGTCATTTACTGGGCTTTCATCAGGACCGTCAGGTGGTGTACCTCGGCGGTATGGGCGGGCTAAGGCCCACCCTTACCAGAGGACGTGAAAGTTAAAAACAAATGTGTAAAATAAAGTGCAAAAACCAAACAAAAGTGATGGGAAACCTTCAATTTGAGGTCCCTGTACTGTTTGTAATGCACAAGATCCACACCCCATGGGTCTCGGGAGGGGGGGGGGAAGCGACAATGGCACACCGCCCGCAACACCTGCCATCCGTTTTGCACCTAGCGTCTCCTGCTACCGGACCCCGTGGATTCGCACATGTATAGATATACACTGCCACCCATGAGGGAGAGTGAGCACCTATTGACAGCTGAAGAAGCTCTTTAAACTTGCATTGAGAAAAGGGGAAACATCTGAAGTTTCCTGCTTTGCTACGACCCAGAAAGCAAAGATTAGACCTATGACTACGAGGACCCCCAGCTGCTGGGCTCTGTGTTCTGAATGGAGGTGATCTGACCATGACTTTGTTGAGCAGGCTCAATGCTACAAGGACCTGCTCGAAAAGATGGCGCCTTGCAAACACCTTGATTCTGTGCAAAGGCCTAAGTAGCTGCTTAGAACTGATGAGTCAGCCAAAGCAGCTCTTAAAGGCGGCTGGAAGTTATTGAGTCAACAGATTGATGGATAGCGCCGTGTCCAGGTCCAGTGATGGCACTTCAGTGAGTCACTCCAATGGGTCCTTTCCTGGTGTTGCAGGGTGCACAATATAGTAGTAATCCCGCCCCACACATGCTGAAGTAGATCTTTAGGTTCTTGATCACTCTTGAAGACTCTGCATCTTCATGTACGTTGTGCGGCTGCCAACAGGCACTCTGCTGCTACCAACATGCATGTGCTCAAAAACAGCAATGAATTAATACACATGACTAAAGTGAACTTCTGTGTTAAAAAATCTGGTTGATAGCGGCTCTCAATGTGATGTTGCCAAGACATTGAAAGAGACGATAGCATTGCATCTTAATACTATTCTCTGCTTCGCTTTCATTGCTTTCCTTCCATAGTCTATGCCTCACATTTTTCTTGCAAGCAATTTTAAATTGACCCAGGAAAGTGTGATTAAGTTCTCAGGTCCTCTTCTCTCCTCTCCTCTCCTTCTCTGATCTATGCGATTAATTGAGTCCAAGATTGCAAATAACTACAGTTCCACTAAACCGTAGAAAAGGTCCTCCTACTTTAACTTGATATATGACTGAAACTTTTGAGGGATTTAAAGCCTTCCAGAAAAAAAACTGTGCCCCATCTCTACTGTTATCCAAGCAAAAGACTGGGCTGTTACAGGCCTTTCAAAGGCACCTGTTGCTTGTGACTAACCTTCATTTCATAAGCGTCTATCAGGTGTTGCACTGACTTTGACAATGTCCTACCAGCCTCTCAGAGCAATGCTTGGGCTTGGATGACGCCGCTCCATCACTTGCAACCTTTCAGAACAAGGCTAGCTCATGGGGCTAGTGGGTTTGTTTGAGTTTGATGGCCCTGTGCTGCTCCTACACACCAAATGTCAAGTATCTTCCTGACACACTTTTTTGACAAAATTCAGTAAAGTTATGTGTATCTATACCAAATGTGCCCTTATTACATTTGGTATGACATCAATAAATATGAAAAGCAATAATTTCAAACAGATACACAAAAAGTACAATAGGTTGTCTTGCATGCTTTTCTCATGATTTGCAGTGTTCCAGCGTTTAGCTTCAGATGAAAAAAATTCTTGTGTCACATTTTTTGATAACTGCCAACCCGTGTTTCGCCGAATATTCCACTTTACCACGGCTACAGAAAATACTAATGGTCTTCCTATTGGACACTGATTCATTCATTGAAAATGTTCACGCACGACACCTAATCAGAGGTCACACTGCCTTTTGCAAGCCTTGTCATTAGGGATTACTTTAAAACCTGATGAACATTACAGCCATATGCCTGAACAATCAACCATGTTAATCGCCCACCATCACAAGCCTTTTGACAGCGTAGTACTTATCAAAGTTTGAAACATAAAGGGTGCCTTGTAATAGATGGCGAGCCATGTCAATCATCAATCTCCAATTGAGAAGCCAATTGTCATATTCTGTAGCCTTGAGAAAGTGGAGTGTTTAATGGCATCTGTGTTAGCTGTCACCACACATTATGACATGCCAACTTTTTTAAATCTGAAGAATAAAACCGTGGCTTTACAAATCACAAGAAAAATCACACAAAGCAGTATCTTGGACTTTTTGTGCATCTGTGTGAATCTATTGTGTGAAATATTTTTTAATGTCATGTCAAAAATAATAAGGACAAATTAGTTATAGGTGCACTTAAGTTTCTGAATTTTGTTGAATTGTGTGAATAAGTTTGTTGGCTACTCCTTCCCACATACCAGCTTTTCAAAGGGGGGGGGGACAGTATTCCCTCAGCGTGCACACATTTCAACCTTCCCTCCTGCACATTCCTCGGTATGTGCCAGGCACAGCTGTCGATGAACTATAAAACGGTGATGCTAGTGAAGGGAATGAGCTCGGATTGTGTAAGGATGGGCCTTTCACCCAACAAATCTGTCGGGTTATCACACTCACACATCAATCCACTGGGGTAGAGTGCACGTGGGAGTGGGTATAGACTCCTTCATCTTTTGTTGATATGCGTACTTTGGGTGGGGGAGGCGTGGCTTCAGATAAGCACAGTTTAACATTAAGCCTCTGTCTGACTCAGAGAAATGTCCACCACGACGCAGCACTGCACTGGGCCGCACACATTCTGGAGACAAGCCAATCCCAGTGGAGAGATGGCTCCCATAAGTTATTGACTGTTTAGAAAAGGCATGAAGAGCGCTGTGCTTCGCCAAGAAGGCTTTCAGATGACTATTTTGTTAGCGTAGTTAAAGTATCTATTGCCTGTTTTCTTTGGACGAATTCTATTTAATATTGCGCTCCACTAGCCTTCATAAACAAGTCAAACAAGTCAGGTATTGAGAAACTCACCGCCGCAGCCCGGCTTAGACAGGAAGCCAGGCAACTTGTGTTGGGACGGGGCCGCAAAAAGACAGGAAGCAGATGGGAGCCTACCCCCGCGCTCCTGTGCCTGTGAAGTCAGCGTGTGAGCTAGCAGGACCCCCGTGCTCGTGGAGAGTCCCGTCTGCTGCCAAGACTGACCCGCTGCTGAGGTAGAGAGGGGCATGCAGAAAGAGCCCAGTGAGTGGAGGGGAGGGAGGGATGTGTGCGCGTGGGTGCGCGTGTGTGTCTGTGTGTGTGCGTGCGTCTGTGTGTGTGTGCGCGCATGTGTCTGTGTGTGTGCGTGTGTCTGAGTGTGTGCATGTGTCTGTCTGTGTGTGTGTGTGTTTGCGCGTGTGTCTGTGTGTGCGTGCATGCGCGCGTCCTGATCCATTGTTGACTGAACAGCATGCCAGAATCAGAGCGCGTGTTCAGGCGCGCGACCTGATCCGATTCCGGCATGCTGCACGTGCCCATCTCCTGTCTCCTGGGAGCCGGTGACTATAGGTCTCGCAGGCGAGACAGCACTTTCGCGCTGTAATCGCCTTGTGCGAGACCTAATAAGGACATGTTACATATATCACTGCACTACGTGGCATGCACAATGAGGTGCCTGCCACATGGTGCAGTGATATGTAGGGGGGCATCTTAGATACCCCCCCAGTCCCATGTCTGGGGGACAAGGGCCTGCTACGGGCCCCCAATGTCCTTTTCCACCAACTTTTCCATGTGGGGTGAGCCATGGATAGGCTGGCGGGTAAAGGGTATCGTAATCCCTACTGTGGTGGCTGGTAAGCACCACCAGCATTGTAGGAACCACAAGCCCTTCCGCCGCACTGGCGGGCTCAAGGCGTCAGTTGGATGTGTGGCTGGGGTCTTTCCGACCGCCAGGGAACCACCCGCCATTGTAATATGGCTGGCGGTAATGCAGTCACCGTTGGTGGTGGAACCGCCACTGACGGGGTGACGTGGCGGTCCCACCTCCAATATAATCACCCCCTAAGTTTGGTGTGCATGCAAATCCTTCATTGCTGATCCCTAAGTTTGATGTGCATGCAAATCTTTCATTGCTGATCCCAGGTGAGTTGCACCACTACTGCTGAAAAAGGCCAATGGAGGTACCAATGGGTGCGGTGGACTGGCCTCAAGGATCTTGTGACCTCAGTGACAGGCACTGTCGATGGTGTGTCTAGGGTGTGCTTCTTTGTATGCCTGCTCGCAAGACTGGAGGTGGACTGTGGTGGACAGGCCTTCAAGGTTAACTCACACTTGCTGCCGTTAGGGTCCACCTGCGGGTGCAAAGACACCAGGGCTTCTAAGGTCTATCGGGCCTTCTAAGGTGTAGCATCAGAATGAGCTCTGTCAGGAGTGTAGTCTGGTGGACTGGTCATGAAGGCTGAAAATGGTGCTCAAGTTCCAAATTCAGCAGCTCTGGCCAGGATGCCACATCCTCTCCCAAACTGAACACCATACGGCCCCACTGAGAGAAACTTGCACTGCCTACAGCTACATCTCAATTGGGCTGCGACTAAATTCAAATTATGCTCTAGACAACAGTAAAATGCTGCCTGAAAAAAACGAATTGCAAAAAACACAGTTGATGAACAGAATGTAGAACAATGTCAGACATTCACCCCAGTACAAGGATCTGGGCCTAAATCCATCGTTTTTTTGCACTCCACACCACCCTGGGTTAGACACTGGCTATATGCAATGAATGAAATGGAAAAAACGAATAACACCCTGGAAAAAGCAAACACTCTTAAGGAATGCAAGAGTAAGCAAAGCATGTGAAATGTATTCAGGAACAACATGGTTACCTTAGCAGTTTTAAACTCATTATTCAGAAATCAGTAAGTGATTTTTCCTGTAAAATTCAGGACATGGCTACAGGACCAGGCAGGAAGGGACCTGCTTCAATGTCCATTGCTTACATCCTTTCAAAATGTAAGTAGTTTGGTTTAAAAACACCACATCCCCGAACAAAGAGCCGCAGTACACATTTTATAAGCTAAAATAATTAAAACAGTTGAAAACTATTATATTAAATGTTTCTACTCCACTCAACCAGGTATTGCAGTCCCTTTAGGAATGTAGCACTTCCCCACCCTGGAAAAACAATGTTGTTCAAAGAAAGAAGAAAAAAAGAAAGTAGCGCTTTCACTGGCAAACTCTGTAAAGTTGTGCTAATGTGTGTGGGTGTAAATAACAATCTGGCCTGTCTGCTGACCACTCTGTATCGCTTTATTTAGGTATTCAATAATGTTTTCTCTCCGTCCCGAGGTTTTTCTTTGGAATTATAAAAGGATTAGCAAATGAGGACATTTCCAGCCAAAGTATTCTTCCTATTTTGGATTCATTTCACAAGGAAACAAATAAAGACAAGGAGAGGCAAGAGAGAGAACGTAAGAGCTGTCTCTTGAAATCAGAACTTAACTAGGAGGGAGACAGAGACAGAACGAGATAGAGGAAAAAGAAAGAGAGAGGGGGAGGAGGGCCGCTGCCAGAGGCAGATCAGGAGAAGTTGACACTGTGCTTGCCTTCTCTGGATATTAAGGAAAAGAGACAGAGTTTTTTTCCTTCTCTGCCCTTAGGAAGCTGAGCCTTCTTGCAGCATAACAAAGGGCAGAGGGTGGGTGGCCTCTTTGACTCCTGGCAGGTAAGTGCAGCGCCATTAGGTAGCGCTTTCGCGCGCTAATGGCCCGGTGAATAACAGACGGGTGAGGGGAAATTCTTTTGTCCCCTCGTCCCACCCATGCTTGTCCCCAGTGTCCCCCCCACTTTAAAATCTGGGGGGGGATATATCCCCCGCATCCCCCACACTTCCTACGCCCATGCTTTCAGGTTTCGTTTGAAAGACCGATGTGATGTGGTAATTGAATCGGAAAAGTTTAATGGCAGGGAATCCGGCATCGGGCACACTGTAAATCATAGAAGGCTACATGCAGGGCTTTGAGTGGGATGCGTCTCTCAAAGAGGCGTGGCCAATGCAATTGGGGGCGTGGCTTAAAACACTTACAAAAAAATATGCTTAGCATAGTGTGCCGCCCGACATGTATTTTGCTGTTTCTGTCATTGCATCCAGATATATGATACAAGTAACATCATACCTACAACATGTCAGGACTACTGGCTTTGTCAATGGTTGTTAGTTGCTAAAGTTAAGTAAGCATTATAGTAAACAATTGGTCCTAGACATCAAATCAGCATATACAATATAATGATACAGTTCGATTAGTCACTTTTGTCATTACTGGATTAAATCCACTATGATTCATATAGATCAGAACATGACAGATACAGTAGTCCAAAATATCAATTGATACAAGAAAAAATACACATAAAACCAAGCAAATATGTCTCACCAAAGTCCGAGAAACTTACTCATTTAATATATATTTTTTGAGAATATTAAATATATACAAATATTTACAAATAGGGTTCACTATCAATAAGAGTGCACAGAAAAGAGTGAAAGTAAGTGCTCGTGTAGAGTGACCAAGATGGTCAGTGTAGAGGAATTGAATTATTTAAAAACAAACGTAGATGAGCCTGTCCTAAAATAATAGCTCGCAAAAAATGTAATTCTTTCTTGTTGGCACGTGGTTGGATAGTCCTCCGTATTCCAGGATTGGCACAGGAGACAACGGGAAAGGGAGGAAGGGGACCGAAAAACGTTGGTACAGGCCCCAAAGGAAGGGAATTGTCGACGTTTCGACCCAAGAAAGAATACTGGGTGACTAAGTTCCTCAGGGGCGGGTCTTCATCAGGACGAGGGAGGGAGGGGGGAAGGGGCAATGTGCACGTAGGTATAATGACCCCAATGTCAATGGGCACCCTTAATTGGTGTGCCACATGTGCGATGTTAATCCGCACCCAAGAAGATTTGCCAATGTGCTAAAGTAAGCACAACACGCCGTCCCTTGAAACAAATCTCAGTCTTCAATACCAAATCACTTTTGTCAGTTTCCCAAGACGCCAAACCGGTATGCCTTAGTTCACAAACTGTAACGGCTCCGAGACGCTCACCTGGCGTGACGTCATGCAGTAACTTCTCCACTGGTGAGAAGTGAGCAGTTTGAGCACGTGCTCATGATGTGCCTGCTGCCACTGCAGTCCGGAAAAAAAAAGACTGCAGGGACAGCAGGCACAAAACAGAGCCCGAAAGAGACCCGTTTCGAGGCCCCCTTTAAACAAGCATTTGCAATGCAATAGGTCTCGCATTAGGAAAGTTTGAGCTATCGGTCTTGTAAATGACAATTTTTTTATTTGTGTTGGTTTTGAAAATAGCTAAATTAATGGCTTTGTCATTTACAATGCCAATAGTTATAACTTTCGCAAATGTGACACCTATAACCTGGGGTTGCGCTGAGTGATGCTGTGGTGGTGCTGAGTGGTGCTCAGGTGGTGCTGAGTGATGCTGTGGTGGTGCTGAGTGGTGCTGTGGTGGTGCTGAGTGATGCTGTGGTGGTGCTGAGTGGTGCTGTGGTGGTGCTGAGTGGTGCTGTGGTGGTGCTGAGTGATAATGTGGCGGTGCTGAGTGATAATGTGATGGTGCTGAGTGGTGCTGTGGTAGTGCTGAGTGGTGCTGAGTGATAATGTGGGGGTGCTGAGTGATGCTGGGGTAGCGCTGAGTGGTGCTGTGGTGGTGCTGAGTGATGCTGTGGTGGTGCTGAGTGGTGCTGTGGTGGTGCTGAGTGATAATGTGGTGGTGCTGAGTGATAATGTGGTGGTGCTGAGTGGTGCTGTGGTGGTGCTGAGTGGTGCTGTGGTGGTGCTGAGTGTTGCTGTGGTGGTGCTGAGTGATAATGTGGTGGTGCTGAGTGATAATGTGGTGGTGCTGAGTGATAATGTGGTGGTGCTGAGTGATGCTGGGGTAGCGCTGAGTGGTGCTGTGGTGGTGCCGAGTGATGCTGGGGTGGCACTGAGTGATGCTGTGGTGGCGCTGAGTGGTGCTGTGGTGGTGCTGAGTGGTGCTGTGGTGGTGCTGAGTGGTGCTGTTGTGGTGCTGAGTGGTGCTGTGGTGGTGCTGAGTGATGCTGGGGTGGCGCTGAGTGCTGCTGTGGTACTGCTGAGTGGTGCTGTGGTGGTGCTGAGTGATGCTCTGGTGGTGCTGAGTGGTGCTGTGGTGGTGCTGAGTGGTGCTGTGGTGGTGCTGAGTGATAATGTGGTGGTGCTGAGTGGTGCTGTGGTGGTGCTGAGTGGTGCTGTGGTGGTGCTGAGTGTTGCTGTGGTGGTGCTGAGTGATAATGTGGTGGTGCTGAGTGATAATGTGGTGGTGCTGAGTGATAATGTGGTGGTGCTGAGTGATGCTGGGGTAGCGCTGAGTGGTGCTGTGGTGGTGCTGAGTGATGCGGGGTGGCACTGAGTGATGCTGTGGTGGTGCTGAGTGATGCTGTGGTGGTGCTGGGGTGGCGCTGAGTGATGCTGGGGTGGCGCTGAGTGATGCTGGGGTGGCGCTGAGTGATGCTGGGGTGGCGCTGAGTGATGCTGTGGTGGTGCTGAGTGGTGCTGTGGTGGGGCTGAGTTATGCTGTGGTGGTGCTGAGTGATAATGTGGTGGTGCTGAGTGATAATGTGGTGGTGCTGAGTGATGCTGTGGTGGTGCTGAGTGATGCTGTGGTGGCGCTGAGTGATGCTGGGGTGGCGCTGAGTGATGCTGTAGTGGTGCTGAGTGATGTTGTGGTGGCGCTGAGTGATGCTGGGGTGGCGCAGAGTGATGCTGGGGTGGCGCTGGGTGGTGCTGTGGTGGTGCTGAGTGATAATGTGGTGGTGCTGAGTGATAACGTGGTGGTGCTGAGTGATGCTGGGGTAGCGCTGAGTGGTGCTGTGGTGGCGCCGAGTGATGCTGGGGTGGCGCTGAGTGATGCTGCGATGGTGCTGAGTGGTGCTGTGGTGGTGCTGAGTGGTGCTGTGGTGGTGCTGAGTGATGATGTGGTGATGCAGAGGGCAGAAAGGCACAAAAAAACGAGTCTAACAGAGGGCAGAAGGGCAGAAAAACAAGGGAAACATGAGTCTAACAGGGGGCAGAAAGGCACATAAACAAGTCTAACGGAGGGCAGAAAGGCACATAAAACGAGTCTAACGGAGGGCAGAAAGGCACAACAAGTCAGGACGTTAGCTCACTATCCCGCGATGCTGGGCATATTAGTTAATGTGTTCTTGTGCAATCTAACTAGTTCTCCTGTAAAGCTTGCCACTACTTTTGCGGGGAGTTCGTGCTATATAAAACTGCAAAACAAAACAAAACAAAACAAAAAACAACCAGCCAGCATACCCCTTTGGGCAAGATCTCACTACACCGGCTGATCCAGCACACGCACAGCTATGAGGGCTTTGTACACCCTAGTGGTAGCTGTAAGCGGGTTGCCACAGCATAGCCACTACCTAAAAGCCACACAGTAAGAAAACAAATAAAACGCGCTGCTGTTTCGAAATGTATATGTTAACGCCAGGTATAAAAGAAAACGCTGAAGTTGCATAGGACGGTAGGTATAAAATAAAACGCTGAGGTTGTATAAACGACATGCTATGGAGAGCTATAGTATAGAGAAGAACGCAGCGCCGCTGTTTTTGCGAGATAAAGTTACAAAAAATGTTTGTGAGCAACGTTGCGCCACTGATTGAGGAGCATTTCCTCCTACAGAGGAGATCACACTATGAAAGCAAAGTAAGAAAAACTTCGACAAAACACTTGTAAGCAGTGTTTTCAGAAAGGAAGAGGAGTTTGTAAACAGCCCGGCTCCAAAATGGAAGACGGATATGGCTTTGACAAAGAAAGCACGGTTATATTGATTAGTTTAGAATACACTGGAGCTGCAAGCGGGATACCACAGCATAGACGCTACCTAAAAGCCACACACCAACAAAACAAATAGAACGCCCTGCTGTTTTGAAATGTATATGCTAATGGCAAGCATAAAAGAAAACTCTGAGGTTGTATAAACAACATGTGCTATGGAGAGCTATAGTAAAGTAGAACGCAGCGCCGCTGTTTTGCGAGATGAAAATGCAAAACCGGTTTGTGAGCAACGTTGCGCCGCTGATTGCAACAACCCGTGAGTACCATATTTTCTGATTGCAAAAACGCTGTGATTGCCGTATTTTAAAACATTGCACCACCGATGGTAAATATAATTGTAAAAACGCGCCATGAGTACTGCTTTATAAAATATCGCACCACTGTTTACTGAAAAAATGCACTAATTGCAACAACGCTATAGTGCCATATTTCTTGATTACAACAGCGCCGTGAGTGCCGTACTTGAAAACATCGCACCACTGATGTAAAACATAATTGTAAAAACGCTCCATGAGTGCTGTATTTTAAAACATCGCACCACTGTTCACCCAAACAAGAACAAACAAGCTCTTGGCATTGCTGTGGGGAGGGGGGGGGAGTGGGTGGGGAGAAATGCGAGACACGACCTGGCGGCCGTGAAAAGTGTGAAGCAGGGGGCGGGGGAGCGGATCCCTTTGAAGTGAAGCTCTCAGAGGCAGGCGGCTTGGGAGCAAATGGCAAGCGCGTTCACGAGCACATGCACTCGACGTAATCCGCCTGGTGGTTTCAGAGCTTGGATGAGCCTCTATACTCTCGTCCAATTATCGCTTGCGCGATTTATAGGACGAGACCTAAAAACTGCCGGTGCTCAGACCCAGTGAGACCCAGCCCACTTAAAGCCCTGGCTACATGCAAACCCAGAATGTGATGTCCATGAAAGTGCTTGATTTGAGCTGATGGTTTTCGGTTGGACTTCGCTGGTACTCTTTTTTTGGGGTGCAGGTGGGGGTTGGGGGGGAGACCATAGACTCAGCAGACCGAGAGCAAGAAATAAAGGCAGAATGGATTAAGAAAGAGGAAGAGCATGTCACCCCGAGTGGGACAGGTATGCCCAGACGTGGGTCCCTTGCTCTCCATGCCACTGGAGACAAGCTAGCCTGGCTGATGAGGGGTGAAACACCGAAACCAAACCGGTCATAGGATACTTGTTTCCAGTCCAGGGAGAACCTGGCTTGGCAGTTTGGGCTGGACTGTTCCCATTGAGTGCAGGGTCAAGACTGATTAGTATACCGCTGGGTCTGATCTGGAAAGGCATGGGAAGCAAAACAATGATGGATTTAGGCCCTGATCTCTGTACTGGGGTGAATGTATGACATTGTTCAGCATTCTGTACATCAGTTGTTCTTTTTGCATTTGTCACCCTGAGTGGGACGGGTATGCCCAGACGTGGGTCCAGTGCTCTCCATGTCACTGGAGTCAAGCTAGTCTGGGTGATGAGGGTAAAAACACCGAAACCGGTCCTAGGATGCTTGTTTCCAGTTCAGGGAGGACCTGGCTTGGCAGTTCGGGCTGGACTGTTCCCATGGGGAACAGGGTCAAGACTGATTTGCATATGGCTGAGTCTTAACTGGAATGACATGGGGAGCAAAAAAAAACAATGGATTTAGACTCATATTTTTGTACTGTGGTGAATGTATGACATTGTTCAGCATTCTGTCCATCAATTTTTTTGCTGTTGATTAGCACAGGCAGTTCTAAAAAGCAGGTGCTGAGACAGGTCCCTATCGGGTTTTCTATTTTTGCCCTCACCCTCATGGTGACAAAAACCTCTTAACTCTGTAGCAGTACCACCCTTCACTGCCTTTGATGTAACTTCAAAGAAACGTTCTATAGTTCTTACACAGTGTTAGAAATGGGGTTACCAATTCTATGGGGGTAGCATGGTACAGAGCGGGCAGGCCAAACTCCTGAGGACATGTGTGAAGCATCCACACAGTACGCACAGACGACACACCAGGCCCAGCACAAAGAGAGACACAACACCGGTTTGGATGAAAAAGAATAACTATTGTATTGTCTCCAACCTGCAACAGAAATCACAGTAATCACAATGTTGCGCCAACTGGTGCCAGCGCAATATATACACGGGGATTATTTACAGGGTAACTGAAAAGAAGAAAAGGTAAGTAAGTCCATAAGTTCCAGGGCTGAAATAAAAAGAGCGTTATCAATTGACATGGAACATCAAGCGCAAACATCTGCCATAAAACCTCTTAACAGGAAGTCCAGCACTAACATCAGGCATAGACCTAAATCCTGGGGCAGAAAACACAGTGCGCGTGGAAGAAAAAGAGAAAGGGCAAAGAACATCCGCAAATATAAATGTGTGGGGAAGAACCACTAAGCATCAGCCTTTGGGCATGTCAGCATAGGATAAAAAAGTAGGAGTGAAAGCACATCATGCAGGAACTCATTAGGTCGGTAACATTGTGCGCATAAACATGGCCTAAACACCTGGGGCATGACCTCATGCAGGTAAGTACACCATAGGCCTAGAACATCAGGATGCATACTCAAGGGGCCATTGGCATCAACATTAGGCACAGTAGTATAGGCATGGGCATCACCATTGGTATAACCAACACGAACATTGAGGGATCATCATTAGCATAAATCCTGCATAATCTCATGCATTAGCCATCAGATCATGAGCAGGGGCATGGGCAATAACATTCCCTGTAACCATGGACTTCAAATGGGGTTGGGTCATGACATTACCATCTCTCGTGCATGGGGCCCTTGGAATAATTCACCAGAAGCATAACTGGCACAACAGGATCATTGTTAGCATAACCTAAATAGGATCACGCCAGAGGGAACAGTTCCCTGGGAAGGGGGTTAACGAGGGCACAGTTCCTCCCTAGATGAGCAGTCTTGGGCCCAGTTCATGAGGCCTTTAATCCAGTTTGCTCCCACTCTTGGCCTTCAGGGTCAACACGGCCTTTGTTGAATTAATTAGGGCCTCCGGGGCCTAGCGCCTCCCCCCTGGGCTCAGGCGCCAGGAACTAATGGCCCAAAACAATTTACTGCCCTCGTGGGATTATGCAGGCGCAAGGGCGGCAGCTCACCATGGAATACTGGCACCGGGGGATGGGCAACAACAGTATGCCCAGATACACCCCCCCAACACAGTCTGATTGAGCCCCCACTCACCGGGCTCCTTGCGATGTCTCGGCTTCTCTCTGGAGCTGCGAGATCTCTACCGGGACTCTTCTTCATTCCCGGGCAGGCTGGCAGCAGGCACGGGGCTTCCCTTACCAATACGGGAGCCCCGCGGGCAGCAGCTCCTTCCAGGCGGCCCTCTCCGAGGTTGGCCAATCAGGGCGTGGCCCGCGGGAGGCGCGCCCGCCCAAGCCAAACCTGGGTGCGGCTTTTAGTGGGTGAGGCGGCACGGGCCAATGGCTGCACAGCGGCATTGGGGCACGGCCGATGACGTGGCCGGTGCCCCGTCACGTGACGGTGGCCGCGTCGGCCTCTCTGGGCCCAGTGCGGCCCTCAGCTCCACCATGGCTCTCCTCAGACTCTGGGGTCTGCGGTGGAGATTTTCCTCGAGGCCTCTTCCTCCGTCCGCGCCGCTTCCTACTTTTTCTGGGCCTCGGGCCTTGGCGGTGATCGGGGGCAGTCCCAGTGGCGGCGAAGTACGGGGTAGGTTCCCGTCAGTTTTAAAAGGTGCAAAAAGGCGGCAATACATGGGGTGGGCACCCGTTGAAGGCTACAACCCGCGGGGTAGGCTCCTGCAAGGTTTTGTAATATACAGTGCTCCCAGGCAGGACAGCGCTTAAGGATTTGGCACCAGCTTTTTCACAGGTGCAGCGCTCTGAGGGGTAACAGCAGGCTTTAGGGATCACAGCGCTTAGGCAGGTACGCATCAGGCAGCAACTCTTCCCAGCACACAGCGCTTAGTAGGCACAACGCTTCCTGGCTTCAAGGCAGGCAGTCCAGAGGCAAGATAGCTGAGGCAGGACAGCGACACTGGGATCAGCACAGCGCTTTAGGAGTATAGCGCTTAGGGGGACAGATGGTCCCAACAGCAAGTCTCAGGGTAACGCTCCTCACCTCCTGGGGGATCCAGTCCTAGGCGCTCCTTCCCTTCCAGGCGCTTTTAGGTGTAGCCCTCGCGTGGCGCCAGGTTCCACCAACCTCAGGGACCTAGGGTGGCACTCCTTTCTTCTTCAGGGGCCATGGACCAGAGCAGCAGGCACTACTGGGCCAGGTCAGCAGTTAGTAGGAACTCATCAGAACAGGGCGGTAGGCTTTCACCATCCTCCACTGTAGCGTGGCCCTCCTCCTATACAGCAGCCTGAACTCCTGCAGTGGGGCTTCCACTAGCCCTGGGGACGGCAGAGGGGTTCTAGTAAGGTGTAGGGTCCAGCACACAGGCCCAAGTGGCGGTATCCCCTGGCAGCAGGTCCCCTCACATTCCTGTCCCTGCTCTGTCTCTGCACATGGTGGCACAACCCCCTTATTTATATGCCCCTCACCCCACCTTCCAGGCAGTGCCAGAAGCTTCTAGAATCCTCTGGCGAACTGGCTCAAACTGGCTCAGGGGGAGGATTAGAGCACCCTGGGTGCCAGGCTTTCCCTCCAAATGCTGGGGTGGCTGGGTACAGAACAACTAGACCGCTAACCTACTGCAGTGAGATGGCACAACACATAGCCATGGCATCCATTTTACAAATTAGCAGTTCACCAGGGTATATTTTCTTGATGGGGAATGACAAGTGCTCACACCATTGCATTACATTGTAATCGTAAACAGGGCATCTCATACCACACATGGCCTATACAGGAAGTCTATGTGAGTTCCCAGATGTTGAGATGATACGGGCCATGTGGAAGAGCCCTCCTGCCCCTGCAGATGAGACAGAGGAGCAAAAGTGGGCAGGATCATGCAGAGATGAGAGGAGAGAGAAGGGACAGCTCCTGCGTACAGGAGAGGGATGTAGAAGGCATGGGCAATAATCCTGCAGTGATGACGCTCAAATGGTTCTGCTGGGGTTCAGGCGAGTCAGTGTATCTCATCAGCCAAGACACCAAGAATTGATTAGGAAGTGTCGGCCCCACTGAAGCACAGAGGTGTTACCGTTCACTCAGTACCATTTTCCAACCTGTATTCGGCTCTGCCCACTTTTCCTTGATCCCACAGTTTTTGCAAGGACCCTGCACCACCTCCGTCTGCAGGAGTTGTGTCCTTCTACAGCGCAGCTGTACCACACAGCAAACACACTTTTATTTGAGCGCCATATCTTCACCAATGTCATACACCTCTAGCATATCTGCAGGGGCCCTGACTGAGCTGGATTGACCACTAACCCCCTTGGGCACCTGTCCAGGGGTGTGAAGTTATTGGAGTCTGGTTTTGAGGCCAGTGGGTGGGGTGTTACAGGGGAAATTTCATTTTTTTTTACATGTGCACATTAATTAATTTGCACCATAGCCACAATCATTTCCATCAATTTAAATGAAACTATTTAATGTTTTAAAATTAAACAGTCCTTTCCACTAAAAATGAAGCATTTTTACTTTCATTCTACCAATTATCCACCGTACTTGTTACCTACCACTACTCAGAGGCTCAACTAGAGCCACATTTCGGAGGGGGGGGGGGGGGTAAGAAAGAATTTCGCGGGGGGCTGAAACTTTAAGCAATAGGCAGAGTGGAGCTGCAGGGGCTCTTGAAAGGGGTGAAACAACATCAAAGCCTCATTAACATGCACATGGTCTTTTAAAGACCTGTGAAGTGCTCAGGTGCGGCTGTGTGTGTGCCCGGGAGCCCTCTGAGCCCGGGCTGCCACACACGATGGAGGGGGGGGCTGAAGCCCTTTGATTCCAATGGGTGTTGCGCGCCTGCCACTACTCATTCCATTCTCTATAGCAGAGGTCTTCAAACTTTTGTAGGTTGAGCCCCCCAAGCTCAATTGTTTTAGATGACGGGCCCCCCCACCACCCGACAGAAATTTCTCGAATCTGGTACACTACATAATCGACCGCCGCACGCATATCCCTGGCCATATCGAGCAAATAATGTTCAACACAATAAGAGTGTTTAGTAAAGTGCAGGTTTGTGAGTGGGTGTGCTGAAATGACAGATTATCACACAGTTCAAACCACCATTTTCCTAGATAAAATGTGTGCACATCGTTTTTATTAGGATGCTTTGTTTACACATGACATTGATTGATAATAACATCACCAACATAAATGTGACAGGTGTCCTGTTTTTCGCCACAGACGGTCAATCTGTGGATGGATTTTACTACTGCCATCCTCAGGTTGTGCTCCACTTCCAGGGGCAGATCTAAAAGGAAGTGCCGCAGTGTGACACCCACGCTGTAGCACTTCCGAAGCACAGGGATACAACATATTTACAAGAATATGACGCATCTCTGTGCTCTCCCCTGTGCTGGCGCACAAACTGCAGCCATGAGCTGGCGTAGGCATCCTTGCACCATGGTGCAAGGATGGCTGCGTCATGGGGAGATTGTTTATGTGCAGGAAGGTGCCCCTTCCTGCACAAAATCAATCACTACAGGCATTTCCCTCTTTCAATGCAAGCTGTAGAATGCAGCACGCATTGAGAGAACGAAAAACGAGAAGAAATGAAAACATTTCTCCTCGTTGAATATAAATATGTCCTTTTGTAATTTAGGACGACATGCTCATACTCGTGTACAGAGGCGCAACCAGACCCGAACTTCGGGAGGGGGCTAACACTCCCAGCCAGGGCGGGTCCTAGCACTTGTTGCACACAGTGCAACAGTCTTTTTTGACACCCTGTCCCACATTTCCTCCTTCTCCATGAATTCCCTCACTACCACTCCCCAACGATGCACCTCATCTCTCTTTGTTTTTTTATAGCGCTACTCATTGTTTACTCACACTCAGTTCTGTACCTTCAATTTGAGGTGTAGGCAAGGGTGAAATTATGACCATAAGCAAACAGTGAAAGGCACGTTTTGCTGATTACACGAGTGCTAGTACTGCGCTGTAAATATCTGTTGAAGTGGCTCATAAGGCGTAGTGTGCCCGCTGGGAGGCTTACAGTCACCGCAACGCATCAGCTAGATGTGTGGCCCGGTACTGGTCATTTGTGTCTTTTATTCAGCGGCGAGGGCAGGTTACTTCCTGTAGCATCTTGGTACCGGTATACTACCTACGTGCACGTACCGAGGCATTCAGCGGCAATGTCGGATTACATCCTGCAGCAGTTCAATCTTGGTACCTGTGTCCCATCAGCTACCACCTGCATGCATGCTCACAGGTCTATGCGGGGTTCTGGGCATAATGTTGTGGGATAAGCGCACCCCTTGTAGGAATACGACATGTTTATACCAGACAAACAGTAGCAGCAGCACAATGATGATTGGGAACTTTCTCTGTGCGGAGAATGAACTTCAGATTTGAACCCGGAGTTCTATATTATAAAAACATTAAATGAAGCACTTGCACGTCTACGAATGACAAAGAAACGCACCCTTTACCATCCAGGGCAAAAAACAAATGAAAAAAACCCGAATTAAATCGCATAGGCCTGTTAACGTTGTTTGCTGTTATGACTAGGATCCCTTGATGAGGCCACAGTGGTACAGAAACACATGCAGGGATGCGCTCTAGACGTGCTTCGAGGCGCCGTGCAAAGTGTTCAGCTATCAAGCTATCATCTAGGTCAGTGGTTTTCGCCGTTCTACTTAGAGCAGCGTACATGTGAGCGGGGACTTTGGACATACTCCGTGTTTGCATTCTCTCCCATTTAGAGGAAACTGCAATGGAGTTTTAAGCATTTTAATGCAATCTGTTTCCGATAAAACTTAGACATGTTAGCAGTCTAATCTTCTTTGGCAAAACGCGTCGTCTTTGTTATACGATAGCTGTCACTTGTTTTATTTTATTTTTATTTATAAAGTTTTATATAGCACGAACATGACCCAAGAGGGTATCAGAGCGCTTTACACGGATGTTGTGCAAATGAAGAGAGCTAGGGTGTACTACAAAATTGGAGTAAAAAGTAATGTGCGGTTACAGGGCACATGGTGATGTACAGTTGGGGCATACCAATATGTGAAGATGGGATGTATATTTTATGCACAATATCATAAAGGAAATCTGTATTCTAGGTTAAGCATTCACCCAGAAGACTGTGCTTCTAGTTTGATAAAAATTCGTCCTTTACCATCTTTCATTTTCTGAAGAAAACATACAGCTGGTGTTTATGAGGTTAACAGCTTCACTTATCTGAATTATTTTAAGTTATTCTGTTAAGCTCTGATTTTTTTCTGTTTTATATCCAGTGCCATTGACATTATGCAATATTACAGCTGCAGCGTTTTCTGCATAATAATGTTTTTACCCCGTTTGCCACATAATCCATCATCGGCTGCTTACGCTGCAGACTTCAAAAAAAAATGTTGTTTCCATCTCAAATGGATCAAAAGATACTATAAAAACAGCAATTTGTTTCCACACAGTGGAAGGCCCTTCACAAAGGTTAACTCGTCACCTTTGTGTTACTTAGTTCTGCATTTGGATACTGCAAAGTGGTACTAACGAGGAGAAGCCTCTGCCTACATGTGCAGGTTAAGGGAGTCAGCTGTGATTGTACACTGGTTAGTTGTATTTTAACACTTTCCCTTTTAAGCACGGGCTTACGCGTCCATCCAGCAAAATGTTGACTGTAAAGAAGGAAAGACTGACTCGGTGTCTCTTGTGACATTGCTCCATAGTTTAGCTATGTCTTGTGTGGCAAGACATAGCTAAACTATGTCTGCCACACTGCAGCTGTACCATTCCAGCTCTCTGAATTAACCCCCTCCTGGGACGGTTAACATAACAAAAGCCTGGGCACTTCGTGCCCCATCGATTTCCCCTCCCTCCTCCCATACCGGAGTTCTGCAAGACTTTTGACACAGGGAACAAATGTTAAATTAGAGTGGAGTGCGCGCCCCCCCTAGGATGGTGTCGAGCTCCCCCAGGGGGGGGTGCCCCACAGATTGAATAACTCTGCTCTATAGTAAGCACCCTCAACCCTCCCATAAAAAGTGGTGTTCACTATGCCATAATACTTATTTAAGAAAGCCGTTGTTTGTGCTGCTACTACACTTCCATCTCATATTTTAATTAAAACCTCCTATCACCCTACATGTATTAATAAATAACAAGAATAATGGCTGTGTCATAGCAATTTAGAATAACATTTTAAGCATGTTGTACAACCACAGTTAAAATAAACTAAACCAATAGCTGTCACACAGGCGAGACCTATTGGCTCTGCCAATGCTTGTTCTTCTGCCCTCTACAGTATACAGCATGGGCAGTAGGTCAGGCAATGGCTAACTTCACTAAAAGGGAAAGCATTCTTTCCTTTCTCAAGGAGCAGATCCAACCATAGGGGGGCAACTAGACCCAAATGAACATAAGCAGCTGTGGGGGAGATTGGGTTTGGAGGCAGGGTTAACATTTTAAACAATGAGGCAGAGCTTTCCTTGGAGCCAATACAAAAAAAAGAGTGATACATTTTACACTGTAGACATATTCCTGAAACCTGATGCAAATACAACACACATGTTGTAGTGGATTTGACAGTGTATAGCTTCTCTTGACAGATATATTTGAAAAGGGAAATTAGTAATGTTTAGTTAAAAAAGTCTTAACAAACCATAAATCTCCCCCTCATAATAATCTTCTTGCTGTACAAAATGAAACCCAAATCCTTCCTTTTGTAGAATCTTTAAAAAAAAACTGTGTACCACAAACACAATTTTCACTTTTCAACAATTATATACATCCTAATTTATTAAAATGCAATACTGACACCAACCTCATTATTTAAAATTACATAGAATCACATATACCAGTCCACATTATAAATTGTGCATTTTATACAAATTTGTCAAACCTGATACAAATACAAAAAATGTGCTTTAGTGGATTTGACAATGTTTATCTGCTACTGACAGAGATCTTAAAAAAAAGGAATGCATGATGTTGGAATGGAAAAGTTAAAATAAACAATATACCTCTCCATGATGTTCACATTCTTGCTGTACAAAATTAAACTCAGATCTTTTGTTTTGTGCAATCTTATAAAAAGCCTACTGTATACCACAACGAGTTTTCATCACATTTCAACAATTATATACATCCTTATTTATTACAACTCAATATTGACACCAAATTCATTAAAATTACATAATACCACATATCATTCCACATTATTAACATTTGATTTCCATTTTGCTCAGTCCATACAAATCTTCACAATTCAAAATACAATCAATATTTTTATATACCTCATTTTAATTAAAATCTAACAAGTTACAATCAATTAAAAATAGGAAAATTAAAAAGTTTTAAATTCTGTTGATGCAGCATTTCGGAGGAACTTTTCTGGTTTACTCCACCTTCTTCAGAACATAAATATTAAATCCACATGTGAATGTTTCAAACTCTAAAAATGAGAGGAGACAAAAAATGGTTCTGTTTTACATAATGGTAGACACAGAATAAGCATGCTGCTGGGTAAGAGGACAACGCCACCAATCAAGACCACTTGTCTTGGAGCACTAGCATATGCCTACCAGCTGAGACTCCTGTGAGGAGGAGGTGAGTGCCTAGAGGAAGTGAGGTCCAGAGGGGATCCTGTCAAGTGGACTCCTTAAGCAAAGTTTGAGATTCATGGTCCATTCAGGACCCCAGTACTGATTGGGCTCTCTGGTTGTGTGCTGCTCAGTGAACTGTCGCACAGTAAGGCCATCTCTCACTGTACGACTGAAACCTGCAACTTCATGTGCCGATGGGGCTGCTGTCAGTATTAAGGGCCATGGTGCATCGCTGTGACCAAGGAGGACCTTTGCATTATGCAGAGTGGTGAACTGAGAGGGCGGTCTGCCCATGTCCTGCTCAAGTCTGTAACCCCGTATGCCAGGTGGGACCACCATGAATAATAAAGGCCATCACCATCATGCAATGCAGTGACCTTAGAGGGCCATCGCCCTGTGCACCTCTGTTTGTGACCCCCCATATGCCATGTGGGGCCCTCAGAGAAGAGAAAGGGCAGTGTGCGAAAGGCACACTTGGCTCCGACCTGTGTATCCAGAACATCTACCATCGGAGATAAGAAGCCACCCAAGACCTACAGGCTGGATCAGGAGGACTTACCACCCAATTGGTGAAGCACCTCGGCGGTCCAGCCAGCACTCATTGACCCTGTGAGAAATTGGGTTGTTGATTGAAGAGAGTTTAGGGGCCTTCTTCAACAACAGCCATAATCCCTGTCAGGGTGAACAACTAAAGTCACAAAATTAATCTGTGCTTAACCCTCTGGTAGCTTGGCACAAAAATAGCCAGGCTTAACTTAGAGGTAATGCTTAAAGTATTTATCCGCAAAAAACACAATTGATGGACAGAATGTAGAACAATGTCATACATTCACCCCAGTACAAGGATCTGGGCCTAAATCCATCGTTTTTTTGCACTCCACACCACCCTGGGTTAGACACTGGCTATATGCAAATCAGCTCTGACCCTGTGCCTCATGGGAACAGTCCAGTCCGAACTACCAAGCCATGTCTTTCCCAGACCGGAATCAAGCATCCAAGGACCGGTTTCTGGCTATCAGCCTTCATCAGCCTGGATAGCTTGACTCCAGTGATGTGGAGAGCCTGGGACTCACGTCTGAGCATACCCAGCCCACTCGGGGTGAAAATTGCAAAAAACACAGTTGATGGACAGAATGTAGAACAATGTCATACATTCACCCCAGTACAAGGATCTGTGCCTAAATCCATCGTTTTTTTGCACTCCACACCACCCTGGGTTAGACACTGGCTATATGCAAATCAGCTCTGACCCTGTGCCTCATGGGAACAGTCCAGTCCGAACTACCAAGCCATGTCTTTCCCAGACCGGAATCAAGCATCCAAGGACCGGTTTCTGGCTATCAGCCTTCATCAGCCTGGATAGCTTGACTCCAGTGGTGTGGAGAGCCTGGGACTCACGTCTGAGCATACCCAGCCCACTCGGGGTGAAAATTGCAAAAAACACAGTTGATGGACAGAATGTAGAACAATGTCATACATTCACCCCAGTACAAGGATCTGGGCCTAAATCCATCGTTTTTTTGCACTCCACACCACCCTGGGTTAGACACTGGCTATATGCAAATCAGCTCTGACCCTGTGCCTCATGGGAACAGTCCAGTCCGAACTACCAAGCCATGTCTTTCCCAGACCCGAATCAAGCATCCAAGGACCGGTTTCTGGCTATCAGCCTTCATCAGCCTGGATAGCTTGACTCCAGTGGTGTGGAGAGCCTGGGACTCACGTCTGAGCATAACCAGCCCACTCGGGGTGAAAAATTGCAAAAAACACAGTTGATGGACAGAATGTAGAACAATGTCATACATTCACCCCAGTACAAGGATCTGGGCCTAAATCCATCGTTTTTTTGCACTCCACACCACCCTAGGTTAGACACTGGCTATATGCAAATCAGCTCTGACCCTGTGCCTCATGGGAACAGTCCAGTCCGAACTACCAAGCCATGTCTTTCCCAGACCGGAATCAAGCATCCAAGGACCGGTTTCTGGCTATCAGCCTTCATCAGCCTGGATAGCTTGACTCCAGTGGTGTGGAGAGCCTGGGACTCACGTCTGAGCATACCCAGCCCACTCGGGGTGAAAATTGCAAAAAACACAGTTGATGGACAGAATGTAGAACAATGTCATACATTCACCCCAGTACAAGGATCTGGGCCTAAATCCATCGTTTTTTTGCACTCCACACCACCCTGAGTTAGACACTGGCTATATGCAAATCAGCTCTGACCCTGTGCCTCATGGGAACAGTCCAGTCCGAACTACCAAGCCATGTCTTTCCCAGACCGGAATCAAGCATCCAAGGACCGGTTTCTGGCTATCAGCCTTCATCAGCCTGGATAGCTTGACTCCAGTGGTGTGGAGAGCCTGGGACTCACGTCTGAGCATACCCAGCCCACTCGGGGTGAAAATTGAAAAAAACACAGTTGATGGACAGAATGTAGAACAATGTCATACATTCACCCCAGTACAAGGATCTGGACATAAATCCATCGTTTTTTTGCACTCCACACCACCCTAGGTTAGACACTGGCTATATGCAAATCAGCTCTGACCCTGTGCCTCATGGGAACAGTCCAGTCCGAACTACCAAGCCATGTCTTTCCCAGACCGGAATCAAGCATCCAAGGACCGGTTTCTGGCTATCAGCCTTCATCAGCCTGGATAGCTTGACTCCAGTGGTGTGGAGAGCCTGGGACTCACGTCTGAGCATACCCAGCCCACTCGGGGTGAAAATTGAAAAAAACACAGTTGATGGACAGAATGTAGAACAATGTCATACATTCACCCCAGTACAAGGATCTGGGCCTAAATCCATCGTTTTTTTGCACTCCACACCACCCTAGGTTAGACACTGGCTATATGCAAATCAGCTCTGACCCTGTGCCTCATGGGAACAGTCCAGTCCGAACTACCAAGCCATGTCTTTCCCAGACCGGAATCAAGCATCCAAGGACCGGTTTCTGGCTATCAGCCTTCATCAGCCTGGTGTGGAGTGCAAAAAAAGATGGATTTAGGCCCAGATCCTTGTACTGGGGTGAATGTATGACATTGTTCTACATTCTGTCCATCAACTGTGTTTTTAGCAATTTTCACCCCGAGTGGGATGGGTATGCTCAGACGTGAGTCCCAGGCGCTCCACACCACTGGAGTCAAGCTATCCAGGCTGATGAAGGCTGATAGCCAGAAACCGGTCCTTGGATGCTTGATTCCGGTCTGGGAAAGACATGGCTTGGTAGTTCGGACTGGACTGTTCCCATGAGGCACAGGGTCAGAGCTGATTTGCATATAGCCAGTGTCTAACCCAGGGTGGTGTGGAGTGCAAAAAAAGATGGATTTAGGCCCAGATCCTTGTACTGGGGTGAATGTATGACATTGTTCTACATTCTGTCCATCAACTGTGTTTTTTGCAATTTTCACCCCGAGTGGGCTGGGTATGCTCAGACGTGAGTCCCAGGCGCTCCACACCACTGGAGTCAAACTATCCAGGCTGATGAAGGCTGATAGCCAGAAACCGGTCCTTGGATGCTTGATTCCGGTCTGGGAAAGACATGGCTTGGTAGTTCGGACTGGACTGTTCCCATGAGGCACAGGGTCAGAGCTGATTTGCATATAGCCAGTGTCTAACCCAGGGTGGTGTGGAGTGCAAAAAAAGATGGATTTAGGCCCAGATCCTTGTACTGGGGTGAATGTATGACATTGTTCAACATTCTGTCCATCAACTGTGTTTTTTGCAATTTTCACCCCGAGTGGGCTGGGTATGCTCAGACGTGAGTCCCAGGCGCTCCACACCACTGGAGTCAAGCTATCCAGGCTGATGAAGGCTGATAGCCAGAAACCGGTCCTTGGATGCTTGATTCCGGTCTGGGAAAGACATGGCTTGGTAGTTCGGACTGGACTGTTCCCATGAGGCACAGGGTCAGAGCTGATTTGCACATAGCCAGTGCCTAACCCAGGGTGGTGTGGAATGCAAAAAAAGATGGATTTAGGCCTAGATTCTTGTACTGGGGTGAATGTATGACATTGTTCTACATTCTGTCCATCAACTGTGTTTTTTGCAATTTTCACCCCGAGTGGGCTGGGTATGCTCAGACGTGAGTCCCAGGCGCTCTACACCACTGGAGTCAAGCTATCCAGGCTGATGAAGGCTGATAGCCAGAAACCGGTCCTTGGATGCTTGATTCCGGTCTGGGAAAGACATGGCTTGGTAGTTCGGACTGGACTGTTCCCATGAGGCACAGGGTCAGAGCTGATTTGCATATAGCCAGTGCCTAACCCAGGGTGGTGTGGAGTGCAAAAAAAGATGGATTTAGGCCCAGATCCTTGTACTGGGGTGAATGTATGACATTGTTCTACATTCTGTCCATCAACTGTGTTTTTTGCAATTTTCACCCCGAGTGGGCTGGGTATGCTCAGACGTGAGTCCCAGGCGCTCCACACCACTGGAGTCAAGCTATCCAGGCTGATGAAGGCTGATAGCCAGAAACCGGTCCTTGGATGCTTGATTCCAGTCTGGGAAAGACATGGCTTGGTAGTTCGGACTGGACTGTTCCCATGAGGCACAGGGTCAGAGCTGATTTGCATATAGCCAGTGTCTAACCCAGGGTGGTGTGGAGTGCAAAAAAAGATGGATTTAGGCCCAGATCCTTGTACTGGGGTGAATGTATGACATTGTTCTACATTCTGTCCATCAACTGTGTTTTTTGCAATTTTCACCCCGAGTGGGCTGGGTATGCACAGACGTGAGTCCCAGGCGCTCCACACCACTGGAGTCAAGCTATCCAGGCTGATGAAGGCTGATAGCCAGAAACCGGTCCTTGGATGCTTGATTCCGGTCTGGGAAAGACATGGCTTGGTAGTTCGGACTGGACTGTTCCCATGAGGCACAGGGTCAGAGCTGATTTGCATATAGCCAGTGTCTAACCCAGGGTGGTGTGGAGTGCCAAAAAAGATGGATTTAGGCCCAGATCCTTGTACTGGGGTGAATGTATGACATTGTTCTACATTCTGTCCATCAACTGTGTTTTTTGCAATTTTCACCCCGAGTGGGCTGGGTATGCTCAGACGTGAGTCCCAGGCGCTCCACACCACTGGAGTCAAGCTATCCAGGCTGATGAAGGCTGATAGCCAGAAACCGGTCCTTGGATGCTTGATTCCGGTCTGGGAAAGACATGGCTTGGTAGTTCGGACTGGACTGTTCCCATGAGGCACAGGGTCAGAGCTGATTTGCATATAGCCAGTGTCTAACCCAGGGTGGTGTGGAGTGCAAAAAAAGATGGATTTAGGCCCAGATCCTTGTACTGGGGTGAATGTATGACATTGTTCTACATTCTGTCCATCAACTGTGTTTTTTACAATTAAAGTATTTATCCTGCACACAAACTGGAGTGTAATCACCCTAGTGTTACTGGGGGTCATTGGTCTTAGCCTGCTGGGATATTACTTCTGCACTACAAGAACATAATATGACAGGGGAGAACATGGCGGCCAGCTAGGTAGTCGGTCGCGAGTGCCCGGGGAGGAGGAGCGGCGTTTTTTTTTTTTGACAATCAAACAGCCTGTTACGCGTCCAACATGCGGGCGCCCAGCTTTCTTACCTGATTTCATGGTTTCGGCTTTTTCGGCTTTTTCGAGCGTGTTAGGTTCTTTCCAGTGTTGAAAGCGGCAAGCGGAGGGGAGTGAAGGACGGGGGCAGCCGCAGGCAGTGCATGGCGGCAGGAGACAAGGAGCGATTACGCAGGCAGAGGGGAGGGGAGGAGGAGCCTGCGGCGGAATCACTGGAGGAGCAGTCTGCCGGTGGAGGAGAACGCTGGGGGAGAGCGGCTGCTGAGCTGGGGAGTGGTAGGAAAGCAGCAGCCAGGCTTCAATATAGTGCGAGAGGGGCTATTGGTCGTGGAGCTGGGGGCTTGAAGGGAGAAATAAAGTCGAGCTAGGAGAAGCCTTAGTGTTGCAGGCACATTTCAGCCCTAAAGTGAGCGCCTCTGGGGTGGGGGCTGAGAATACAGGCAGAGGGGGTAAGGAGAGGCGGGCACGATCAAAGGTCTCTCAAAATAATTTCAGTGAGAGAAAAAAGGGCTCAGTGCACACTAAGAAGGAGGAAAATAAAGAGGTCACAAGATATGCTTTGAGGAGCACGAGACTGGGAGGAGAGGAAAAACAGGCCAATACACAGAATATCTATAAAAAAGATCTAGGCTCAAATCTCAGGAAAAACAGTAAAAAGCACAATAGGCAAAACAACAGAGCAGGATTATTAGGTAAAAACTTATCAATAAACCCCTCTTTGAATGCATACTTTAAACCACTGCCCAAAACTCTAATATTATCAAATGATTCTATCCCAGACAGCGTTAGATGGAATAAGAGTAGATATTTGAAGGAAGAACAGACAAAGGGGGAGAGACTTGAAGCTGCTACTGGGTTGAAAACGCCTGGGATAGAAAATAGCTTGACAGATTGGGCAGGTCAACTAAGCCCGAATAGATATCAGGTCTTAGAGATGGAGGATGTAACTCAAGATAATCAGGATACAATAGATGTCGAGCAGGAGTTAGGACAGGAGGTTAATGCTGCACCCACTAGCCTAGGGGAAAGCGAACCCCCTTTGACAGAAGAACCGGGCACTAGAGAGGAAGTAGAGGGCGAGGGAGGAGGTAGTGAGAGTTTATCTGAGGTTAAGAATCTAGATAGTACGGTTATAGCCCTTTTAAGAAAACTCGATTTGGATGTACATAGGGGGTTTGAAGAGTCAAAGGTGAATCAGGAGGGAATCAGGGAGGTATGTGGAATTTTGGAAGCTAAGTTTGATGATTTGAGCAAGCGAACAGAAGCTCTTGAATTAGGGGTTCAGGAGATTAGAGACAAGGTAGAGGAAATAGCAAAGAACTGGAAGAGGTTAGATCCAGGGAGAGGGCGCATGAAGATAGGCTGGAAAGATTGTAGAACATGCAATGGAGAAACAATTTAAAAATTTTGAAATTGCCAGAAGGGAAAGAAGGTGAAAATATAAAGGGTTATATTGTCCATCTATTGAAAACAGAACTGCAGGTAGAAGAAACGGAGGAGGAGATCTCTCTGGATATTCAGAGAATACATTGTGGTCCCTTCAGATTAAATCCAAACCGCTCAAAACCCAGAAGGATTTTGATTAACTTCCTGACATATAGTTTAAAGGAAAAACTTCTGGCTGTGGCTCTGAAGAAAGGAGCCTTGATGGTAGATAACTCTAGAGTTGAGGTCAGGTCGGACTTATCGGTGGTAACAGCAAACAGACAATGGGAGCTGGGCAAAAGGATCGAGCCATTAAGAAGTATGGGAGCTACTGTGCAACTGAAATTTCCAGCTTTTTTAAAAGTCATGTGGAAGAATAGAATGCATACTTTTAGATTTGTCGAGGATGTTGATGCCTTTCTGGATCAATGTCAGGCCGGAAATGTGTAATTGGAAAAGGCTCTAGAAGAATAGGTATGCACTGGACGCATAGAGGCTTATTTTTCGTGCATAAGAAAGATAGTGAAGAAAAACGCCATACCTCCCGTAACGGGTACTCAAAAGGCCTTGGTAGGGCCTAAGGAAGCTGGTTGGGTTTTCAAGGGAGGGGGATTGGGGGGAAGTGGAGGGAAGTGGGAGGAAGGCAGGGGAGGGGGCTGGGGAGAGGGGAGTAGGGAAGAAAACGTTAAAAAATGTTCATAAGCTATTTTCTCACCTGGGTGTTAGTGAGTTCCGAGGGGATATGTGGGGATGGGGGGTGGTGTTGCAGAGCTGACCTTGACTTCGTGGAATGTAAATGGTTTAAGAGTAAAGTCTAGGAGGGACTTGATAATGAAGTGCCTAAGGGATCTTTCAGTACATATTATGATACTACAGGAGACTCATTTAACCGGGGAGGAGAGCAAGAATTATTTTGCATCACAGCGATGGCTGAAGCATGTCTTTTATACTCCACAATCGGCGGTAACAAAAGGGATTGCATTTTTGGTTAGACAGGGGGTAGACTGTATTATTGAGGGGGAGGTAGCTGACACTAAAGGAAGATGGCTGATTGTTACCATGAAAATTAGTGGCCTTGTATATAACATCATAGGGTATTATGGTCCAAATCAGGACGATGTGGGGCCTTTGGATGAATTAACTAAAGAGATGGTAGGTCTTACAGGTAATATTATTCTTGCTGGAGATTTTAACACGGTACTGGATCATAAACTGGACAGATCTTCAAACAGTAGGGCGCAGGTAAACAGCAAAATGTAAAATAGGGTTAAGGGGGTAATAGATCAGTTTGGTTTATGCGATGTGTGGAGACACAGGTCAGGTCAAGCACTAGGCTACACCTATTACAATAAAAAATACCGTCATAGATCACGGATTGATTATATCTTAATAGATTTAAGACTGTTGGAGAGAGCGAAACAGATCTTTCATGTTGGGGTACATCTCTCAGACCATTCAGCAGTTACTTTAGTGGTCAAGATAGGGGTGAGCGGTTTGGGTTCAGTCTGGAGGCTGGATCGAACCATATTGTATGACTCTGAGTTGATAGAGAATCTCAGGCAGGAAATAGATGGATTTGTAGAACACAATGTGGGGTCAGCGGAAATCGATGTTGTTTGGAAGGCTTGTAAAGCTTTTCTCCGAGGGAGATTGGGAGCTCTGGCGGCTAGTAAAAGAAGAGCATACTTCAGTAGGGTAGAATCTTTGGAAAAAGAGGTCCGTCAAAAGGAGAGAGGGCTAGTGGAGGCAGTGAGTAGCGAGACTAAAGAAAATATTGTTCAAGATTTGGAAGAATTAAAAAGAGAAATTGTTGCAGTGGTTTCTAATAGGGTTAGGGAAAAATACGAGGCTAGTCAATTAGCGCATTTTGAATATGGTGAGGCTACAAGTAAATTATTAGCCTGGGAAACTAGGAGTGAGCGGGTACGTAGCATAATTAAAGAAGTGAAAGATGGTGAACAAGGACAATTTGTTACTGGTACAAAGGATATTGCGGAGGCTTTTTATAGATATTTTGAAGAGGTGTATAGGGAGGACCTTGTTCCGGCTAAACATGCAACAGATAATTGGGTGAAGGTTTTAAAACCATTGACGGAAGAGCTTCAGGAACTATTAGATCAAGAGATAACGTTGGGAGAAGTTGAGAGGGCTATAAGTAATGTTAAAAAAGGGAAGGCGCCAGGACCCGACGGGCTTCCTGCCGAGGTCTATAAGGCAGTGGCAGGGAGCGTAGCACCCCTATTAACGAAGCTCTTTAATTATATTTTCTTAGGTGATGCGGTCCTCCCAGCGTCATGGAATGAGGCAAACATCATTGTTATTCCTAAACCCGGGAAATCACCAAAATATATGGACTCCTATAGGCCGATTTCATTGTTAAACAGCGATTATAAGCTGTTTGCTAAGATCCTGGCAGATAGACTGGCTAGAGTTGTCCCATATCTAATACACACAGATCAGAAGGGGTTTATTAAAGGGAGGTATCTAAAGGAGCTAACGTTTTCCCTTATATGTAGTATAGATGCAGCAGCTACATATAATCTTCCCTTGGCGGTGGTTGCCCTGGACGCCGCCAAGGCATTTGATTGTGTTAACTGGGTGTGTTTGAAAGAGTTAATAGCTCATATACAGATGGGGGTCAATTTTGGCTCGGTCTTGACACGGTTATATCAGTCACCCACTTCGAGGGTACTAGTAAATGGGAATCTAACCCCACCAATAAAAGTAATGAGGGGCACAAGGCAGGGATGCCCTTTATCTCCTCTCTTGTTCGATCTTTATATAGAACCTTTAGCGTGTCGAATAAGAGAGGCAGAGTTGATCCCTCCTTTTGAGTTTCAAGGTTGGGCCAGAAAGATTGGGCTATATGCGGACGATATAGTCATTTTAACCCCTAAACTACATCAATCATTGAGCTGTATAGAAACCATAACGAAGGAATTTGGTGAGGTTTCTGGATATCGCTTAAATAGGGATAAAACTGAGATTATGTCCTGGAACTTAAATGCAGGAGTCACAGTATGCAAAACAGAGATAAGATATTTAGGGGTGCAAATAACACAAAACATTAAGGATCTTACTAAAGTAAACTTAGCTAAAGTAAGGAAAGAAATTTCTCAGGCCATGAGAGGCTGGTCGTATTTGCCGCTAACACTATACGGCCGAGTTAATCTCGTGAAAATGATGGTGCTACCCAAGTTAACTTTTCTCTTTGACTCTATCCCACTTATGTTCGAGAAGGAGGAGATTAGAAAGCTGCAAAGTGAGATTGGGTCTTTTATATGGGCATCTAAGGGATCACATTTATCCTGGAAAAAAATGAGGAGAAAACTTTTGAAAGGAGGTTTGCAGCCCCGGACCTACAGATTTACTCTTGGGATTTTTTGTTAAAGAACTGCAGAATGCTTTTGGGAACCCCAGGGAGTTCAGACATTGGCATACTACTCTCAGCACTGTTAAGAACGGAGAAGACTAATGAGAGCGCTTTTATGTACAAATTTGCCGACCCGAAATACTTTAAGAAAATAAGGTTAAAGGTTTTGAAAGACCTAGCAATGCTATGGTATAGAGTTAGGAGGGCAACGAAGATACCATACTTTAGTGCAATGGCACCAATTTGGGAAACACCAAGAGCTCCGAGTTGGACCGAAGATGCTCTGGCAACACCATTAAAAATAGTAGGACCTCAGAGATGGGGAGATTTGTTTTTAGAAGGGAGTTTAGCACCGTGGAGGTACTGCGAACAGAAGTGGGGAAATAAGTTCTCTAAATTTAAGTACCTGCAGATACAAAGCTGGGCTGCAGGGAAGGAAAATGTACTCGGGCACTATAACGTTTTTGAAGAGAAACTGGCTTTGGGAACCCTGATTAAAAAAGAGGTGGCGATGTGGTATTGGTCGATAGTGGACCTAGAAGATGGACCCTTCGTATTGCCGGAGACCCTGTGGGGAGAGTGCTTGCCGAGGATTGCGACAGAGGATATATGGCAAGTATCTATGTTGATTCTATACAAGGTGGTTAAACCTGCGAATTTAAGGAGAAACCACTTGTTCACTCTCCACAGGGCGTATTGGACACCAAAAAAACTGGCGAAATTCAAAGACGGCGGTACAGTGAGGTGCTAGAAATGCAATAGCCTGAACGAAGATGACTTACACATGTTTGTTACATGCCCAGGGATAAAAGATTTCTGGAAAGCAGTGAGTAAATGCTTGTCCACTGCATCGGGCCAACAATTGGAGGTAAGCCCTGAACTTGTTATGATGGGAAAGGCAGACCTACAAGGTAAGGGCTATAATGATAAAGTGAAGTTGGTGTTTTATGGTATCTTGGTTGCTCGAAGGGAAATTTGCAGAATGTGGATATCTGTGGACCCTCCGTCCGAGCTGACTTGGTTAAGAGCTATGAGAGTTATAGCAAAGCTAGATATGGCTGGTCGAAATAAGAAGAGATGCAAATTCTGGACTCCGTTCTTACAACATTATGGGTGATGGTGGGGGGACAAAGACTTAGATGTAATAATAGTCCTATGATTAAGCTTCTCTAGAATCTCGGTGGAAGTTTTGTTGTAAGGAGGAAGGGCGAACGAGATACATTTTACTCCTTAATAACACTACGCCCGCTATATGAGATGAAACAACCCCAGGGTGGATCCGCGATAACATCGGGTGAGGAGAGGCGTATGAGGACAAAAAACAAACAAAAAAAAAGAACATAATATGACGGAGCTCTACGAAGAAGAGTATTTTGAAGAGGAACCCTCTGGGTCCTTGGAGCAAGACCTAGTTAATGAGCTGGATGCAGGGGTCTCCCCCCCCGCCAAGAGGTGGGAGAATATGTTCAAGCCCACCTATTTCAAGCTTTTGACAAAGAAGTACAGGCGATATTTCGATCTCAGTGCCTGAGACCTGACCTCAAGGGCAAGGTGGCAGACACCACAGAAGTAGACCCCACAATGGTTTCATACCTCAAGAAATATTCCAAAGACTTGGAGAAGGGTATAGACCGTGCCTGGCGCTCTTGCCAGGACAAACTCTTGGACATGACTGGCCCCTTAACTAAAATACTGGAATTGGGTTTCCGGGCGAAGGAATCGGTCATGGCAATAGACCCAGAAGAGCTAATAGGTTGGGCTGAGCGTGCCATATGCCAACTAGGGAATTGTGGTGCTAGAGGCACTCTTGTGGTCTGACACCCTGTGATGACCTTTGACTACCATTATTTTAACTGACTTTGGTGTGTTATTTTACCCATGCCTTAATGTACAATGTCCTGCATAAGCCTTGCTTCTCTTAAAAGTTTCTTTCTTGTAAACTTGCTGACTTTCAGTGGGAGCTGTCACGGAGTAGGAGAGCCTTGCCAAGAACAGAACGTGTAGGATATGTATTTGAAAGCATGAGAGACAGAGAGAGTTGTGGAATGTACTTTTTGGTCTCAAAGTGCAGTGATGCACAAATGTGCTCAGTGTTGTACATTGAGATATGAAGTATGTGAATCTATAAACAGTGTGTGCACAAATGTGCATTGTGTTGTACATTGATAAGAATTATGAAGTTCTTACTATTGGCTTTGACATGGCCTCATGTCACCCTGAATTCTGACTTTGCCCTGCTTGAGCTTTATATGCATGTACAGCAGCGCTTGCAAGTTGCTTGGGTTAATCACGTTCAAGGATTGTTTTGTGAGAGATTGTTTAATTGTACCCTGAAGGCTTTTGTGAGCTTCGTCAAGATAAAGGCTGGAACATGTGAGATAGGAGAAGGGGATGTGAGAACTCCTTCCTGCCATGGGAATGCTTGCTTGGAAGCTGGTCAGTTCTGGCGGGGGGAGGTGTCTCTCGAACCGTCTAGAGTTTTTTGAGATTATAAAGCTGAGGGTTGTTGACTTAGAAACCGGGAGTTTGGAATCTGAACGATGACGATGCGTTATGCGTGGTTCCAGTGGCTGTGGTCATTTGAGGTGCTTGAGCTTTGATTATTGCCATTGTGATGTTTGGCCAGTGGCTCTGATCATTTGAGGTGCTTTGTTTGTGATGTGTGAGTGAGTTGAGGTGCACATCCAAAGTAATCATTTGATGTATATATATCTTTCTGATCTCTTGCAGGACGTCCAGTATATTTGCTTGAGTCTTATTTCATATTAATTGCTGCGTGTTTATTCATCAGTATTATTCATGTATTATTCTTCATTGCATATAAACATATATCTCTTTGTATATTTGAATCTTGTGCATTTGGCATCTGGGAAAGCCTTTCTGTTAGAGAGCATTGTGTAAAATAAAACCCCAAGCCTTATTCTAAAAGAGAGAGTCCTTGCATTTTGTAAAATAAAACACTTTTCTGAAGGTGTTGTTTGTTTTGTGTTATGTCTTTTGCTTCGCCGAGTGTTCGGCCATCGTGCTGCAGCTGTATTATCTGAAAGGCGAAAGCAAGACGGGAACGCATACTGCGCCATGTCGAGTGAGAGACGGCGCTCTATCCTCTTGAAACTGGACCCCAAGCTATCTGAGCTCTCCGTGTCTGAAGCAAGTCCCCTAGCCAAAGGCCTGCTATTTGGACAGCCCTTCTTCAAGGAACTGACCAAATTTGTTGCTACCTTTAGAGGCCTGGACAAGGCTCAAGCCTCCAGACCAGTTTTTGGTAGGTGTAGGAAAGTAGTATCTGCTTCTTATGGTTACCCGCACTTTTTGCTGATGTCACACTGTCTCCTGTAAATTGATATGCATGTACTTTAGGTACATTGCAGATTGGATTCTGAGTTCCTAGTATATGGTACACCATGTACTCAGGGCATAGGTACCCCAGAAGCTTCCCATGGGCTGAAGCATGTATTATGCCATCCCTTATAGGCCATTCAAATAGACATAACCAGCCTGTTACAGCAGACTGTGTAAGCTGGTGCTTGCACCACTTAAGATATAGGTTCACTATATCTATTTAAATCATTACCCTTAAATACCTATCAGTCACCCCTAAGGCAAACCTGAACAATACTGAGGGCAGGGTGTTGGGTTTTACGTGAGAGGGTGCCCCTGCATGAGCAGAGCACCTCTGCAGCCTTCGGAGACCATTCTCCGGGGCTGTCTGTGATGCAGCCAGACATATATGTTTAAGTGCATTATAACCTCGCTGTAAATGCTAACTTTAAAACAGCTGCTTAGAAACATGTTGTGTTTGGTGTCAAACACCTTGGAATCATACCTCCATGCCAGTAACTTCCATGGGAGGTATGATTCCACCCTTCCAAAGGGACATATGTGGGTCACCGATATACCCTGTACCAGTTTTCTCGACCTGGGCAGCACAAAAAGGATGCTGCCAGCCACAGACAAGATTCTTCTCTCCTGCTGCTGAGCCAAGCTCATGCAGAGGAAGGCATGACAATTCACAATAAGCATCCTGTCACAGGGAGGTGTGACCACCTCCCAGACAGGATTTAGTGTATTGGGGCTTAGTGGGTGCACTCTTAGAGTGACAGAAAGTCTGCACTGGGGGCACATTTGGTGTCCCTGTACATAGTCCAGCTCAAGCCAGTACTGGGAGCCATTTGCTCCTGCTCTGGTATGAAACTGGACAAAGTACATGGGTGTAGCCACCCCTCTGTCTACCCCTCCCCTAGGAGGGTCCACAGAATCTTTCCAACCCCTAAAAAGTGGGATACCTGGCTACAGGGCTTAAGATTTTACCTGGACAAGATTCTGCTAAGAAGAAACCAAGTACTTCGCCTGCTGCGTGATGCTGGACAACTGAAGAATCTCCCTTGGAGTAAAGGAGTTACTCCCCTGCAAAAGCAGGCACTTTAACGCATCTGACCAGTTTGCTGCTCCCGAGCTCCTGAGGACTCTGTAGATTTCAGCAGCATATGAGGTGGGTTCCCAAAGGTCCCAGAGGGTGATCTGCCCTCTCAGCGATTCTGAGACCAGTATCCCTCGTGGGACCGTTGAACCCGAACCCCTGTGCACAGTGTACATTTGCAGTTGCATATGCTTAGTGATAATTCACAAGCTTGTGCATTGGACTGCGTGTAGTCCTGACCCCGAGCAATATTTGCTCTGAAGATTGCCTGCCTCTACTCCACGAGTGTCCTGTGGGCTGGTACTTTGCAAACTTGCTTGAGGTCTCCTCACGATCCCTGGTACGTTGGCCTGTGGGTCCTATGGAGGGTAACCTTGTTAATTCTTGGGCTTACCTGGTTGCTCCAGATGTGCCCTGACTCGCCAGTGCTTGGAGAGTCCCATAGGACTTTGCTGGTCCTCACCCTAATCTGTTTTCCTCTGACCATATGGGTTGCATTTGCCACGGCTTATTGGTTCTCCTGCTGGACACCGACCCCATAGCACTCGACATCCTTCATAGGACAGCTCACCTCTGGACTCTGGTTGTCCTCAACATCTCCTGGTCCCCGTGACTGCAGAGTCAAGCAACCCTTCTTCACTCCTGAAGCACTTGACATCTGTGGGCATTCGACTACTGAGCCCCTGGACCCCTGGTCCCCTGAAGTGACCCAGACTCTGTTGCTTTCAGGTTCTTATCACCTCGAATCCAGGCCTAGATTCCACTAGACATTCTTCACCCTCCTGGCAGCAGGACTTTTTTACCGCTCTCCATTGAAAACGACAAAGGTTTCCGACACCACTTGACCCCTATGCAACCGGCTCCTCTGGAATAGGTAACATGAATACTTCGGTACTTACTAGTGGGTTGGCCTTAGAACCTCCTAAGTTCCAAAGGGTTTGTTTGCTCGAACTCCTCTTAGAAGTGTCCTTAACTTGTAAATAGCCAACCGCAACTTTCCCATAGAGTTGTACGGAGGAGGCGTCCGTGTTTCCTCACTGCACCCGTCCTCCGTGGGCTCCCTATATCACTCCTCTGGGTGGTTCCTTGGGGTCCCAGCAATTCTACGTGCTCTAGGCACTGTGTCTAGTTAAGTCATTGTTGTTATACCATTTTTTTAGTATATGGTTTGGTCTCCCCCTGGAGCCCGCTGTGTATTTTGCTACTTATGAATGTTCCATTGATTCAGTAATGTGTGCTTTGTGTCCTAGTCTCGTATAGAGACTAGTAGAGAGTGTTATATTAATAAATACATATTTTTATGTAAACACTGTGTGGTTCTCCTCTCATTTAGTCGTTTGGAGGTGATATTCTGGTAAAACAACCTGCTTTACATACCTTCAAGATTAAGCCTGAAGGCTGCTCCCCATGGCTACCACTAGGATAGTTTTCAATAAGGTTATCTTTGACCGCAGACATCATAAGGGTCCTGTGGCCTGGTATGAAGTGCCCACTTTAATTAGTGGACAGCATCTCAACCAACCTTCTCACAGTAGGGCAGGATGATTTAGAGGGCATTAGTTTGGCAAGGGTTAACCAGCAAAGTGCCCAATGAGGCCATTATCAACAACAATGTGGGGGTTATCAGGACCCCAATAACCCCAGGTTCTACCCAACCCGACGTTCAAGGGGCCATTTTTTAAAGGGAAGATATGGAGGAAACCAGGGAGGATGCCAGGATTCAGGAACCACAGGTGAGGCTTGTTCTATGTTCGGAAGTGGTATTGGGGGGCTGGATTCAATCCTTCCTTCAGGCCTGGCAAACAATCTTGCAGGAGTCATTGGTTCTAGAGACAGTGCAGGGATACAGATTGGAAATGTATAACTCCCCCAGACAACTAACCCTTCCCCCAATGAAGCTTTATCTCCTCCTAAATTCAGTCCCTTCTGCAAAAAGGGGCAATAGTAGTCACAGATCCGCACCCCAGCATTTATCACCAATGCATTCTTAGTACAGAAGAAAGGGGACGATCTCGGCTGATGCTGACTCTAAAAGATTTCAACGGTTGGGTCATTTACCGACAATTCGAGATGGAAGGGGACGGGATTGTCCGTCTAGACTTGAAAAACGCTTACCTCTCTGTTCGCATTTTCACACCCCACAGGTAAATTCCTATAGCAAGTAGTATACTACGAATACAAAGTCCTTCACTTCGGTCTCTCATCGGCGCCATGGTGTTTCACGAAACTCCTTTGTCCAGTAGTGCAGTCCTTGAGGGCTTCAGGGTCTGGATAATCATTTACCTGGACGATATAATTATCATGGCGTGTTGTCCTCAGTTAGTGGTCAATCACCTTGAATGGTTTATCACGCTCCTTCAGAGCTTGCGGTTCATTGAGAAGTCACAGAAATCGATACTGATGCCGACCAAAGCAATAGAATTTCTGGGTTTCCAGATGGACTCCCGAAAGTGCAAACTGATTCTACTGACACAGAAGGTCAGGACCATCAAGATAGAATTGAGATCGATTTTGAGCAGGCAGACTGTATCATTGAGATCAGTAGCCTGATGGTGGGACTGCTGGCCTCTTCGATACAGGCAATGTACTCAGCCCCCCTTCACTATCGAGCGCATCAGAGACTCAAAATTCAGCCTCTCCACCAAACCCACAAATCAATAGTTGACAATCAGAGCTGTGGGTGAAAGAGGCCATGTTTATTACAAACCATCACACAAACATGACAATTTATAATTAATACAATTCCGTACAATATGGATTTATCAAATTCAATCGCTCAACAATATTTACATTTAAATTAATCCTAAAATCATAATCCATCAGCAAGTCTGACAGAACTCAATTTATATGCACAAAGAATGTTGTCTATTGCTCCAGCACTAAGGAGCCTTCTGGCTCGCGTCCCCCAACCAACTGAGAACCACGCAAGGCATAACCCAACTGCGTCCTTGAGAGGTGAGCCCCTGCCATCTGGTCCTTGTCTGCCATCTGAGGGACCCACCCCTCCACCACCAGGCTGCCCATCGGGGCTCGTAGGGAATAACCAGGGGTGGATGCCCCATGCCCTAGTTTGTAAACTGGCACCATTACCCCCAGCCGGTGTCTCCATTCTCTCTGGGGTGAGCTTACTGTATCACCCTCTCAGTGCTGGTCTAGGGAGTATGCAGGAGGACTCCCCTTAACAATGTAAGGCAATTTATGTGGCCTCCTTACCGCCACTCTTTATTCAACTTCCAACACCTTCCCAAGCTCTACCTCTAGGGATGGGTGGGTGGGAGATTCACGAAGTCTCCTGCACACGGGGCTGGCGCCGTAAGGAAGAGAGGATGAGGACCTGGGCAAGTTGCCCTAAATAGGCCCTGCCCTCTCCCCCCCCCCCATTGCCTGCCCTGGCCGGAAGTGATGTCACGACATTGCCGCGGAAGTAATTCCTGCTTTAGTCACGCCCAATCCCTCAATGAGGAGCCACGAGGGCGTGACCGGGTTTCCGGGGGGCCGTGTCCTAATGGCGTGCGTCCTTACAATATGCGCTTTTCCATAGGACCCGGACCCCCCAGGTTGCAACCGGCCCCGCCCCATCCAAACCAATACTTGACAACCAGAGCTGGGGTAAAAGAGGCCATGTTTATTACAAACCATCACATAAACATGACAATATATAATTAATACAATTCCATACGATATGGATTTACCAAATTCAAGCACTAAACAATATTTACATTTAAGTTAATCATAAAATCATAATCCATCAGCAAGTCTGACAGAACTCAATATATATATACAAATAATGTTGTCTTTTGCTCCAGCACTCAGGGGCCTTCTGGCTCGCGTCCCCCAACCAACTGAGAACCACGCAAGTCGCAACCCACCTGCGTTCTTGAGAGGTGAGCCCCTGCCATCTGGTCCTTTTCCACCACCTGAGAGGCCCAACCCTCCACCACCAGGCTGCCCATCGGGGCTCGTAGGGAATAACCAGGGGTGGATGCCCCATGCCCTAGTTTGTAAACTGGTGCATTTCCCCCAGCCAGTGTCTCCATTCTCTCTGGGGTGAGCTTACCGTACCTCCCCCTCAATGCTGGCCCAGGGAATATGCAGGAAGACTCCCCTTAACAATGTAAGGCAATTTATGCGGCCTCCTTACCGCCACAAGGGTGACCAGGGCCATCCCCCCTTTGCCCTCCCCACTCGAGCCTACCTCTGAAAACCTCCAAGTTCAATCGGTCCCCTGGCTCAGGGCCATGTCAGATTCAAACGCCTTGCTCCACCAGTCTGGGTCCCAGGTAGACATGTGCCCACCAACGACATGTACCCTGCGATCCCCGTGCCTACCTTGCGGGTGCATCACCTAGCATGTCCCAGTCCCGGGCACTGCTAGGCCATTCCGGTATTCTAAGCACCTGGTCGAAACCTTAACAAGGCCCTTGGCCATAGTCCAGACTCCCCTTCTCACCATGGCAGCATGCCATCTTGGAAACGTCCTATACCAAGGCAATGTGTGCGATCTGAAGGACCCCGCTTCAATCCAATGACAGGGGGACACTCTCCAAGCCCACTAGCTTCAGCCCTCACCACTGCTGCAACTATAAGTGGCCCCTTGTCCGGGGAAGACACCCACGTGACTTTGGTTAACATATTACCCTAATCTTGTCCAGTAAATGTCAGGCCTGCTGCACATGTCGCAGCCACCATTCTGTTTAGAGTACACGACTAGCTCTATCCCCCACTGCAATAGGTAGCCCAAACTATGCCATGCCCAACTACGCCAAAATATTTAATCTGAGGACAGATGCACATGTTCTCCCCAAGATCATCTACAGGCTCCCTCTATCCTTTTATGTGGATTTGCGCTCCCCTATCGCCTCCTACCGCTAGTGTCATGTTGGAACCTCCCCCTAGGAGTGAGCCTGTCTGCCAATGTCCCTGAGTCCAAGAACTGCAGACCTCGCCAGTGCCCAGAGTTGTGATACCTTTACCAATCTGATCTAGGCCGGACTGGCTACCGGGCAGTTTAGAAAGCTGCCGAGCTGGGGGCTGATTTCACTGCGGTGGGGGCTGATTTCGTTGATGGAGACCTGCCTGTGCTTCGAAATAATTAATGGAAAACGAATTTTGTTCAGCACACGCAGGTCTTCATGAACGAAATCACCCCCCAGCTCAGCAGCATTCCAAACTGCCCGGTAGCCAGTCCGGCCCTGAATCTGATCCCCAATTATTTCGAAGCACAGGCAGGTCTCCATGAATGAAATCAGCCCCGACCGCAGTGAAATCAGCCCCCAGCTCGGCAGCTTTCTAAACTGCCCGGTAGCCAGTCCGGCCCTGCCTGCTTTTCCACTCAGCGGTACAATTGTTCTCCCAGAGGCGCTTACTCCTGATGATAGCTCTCATTGCCTTTACTACCCAATTGGTGGCCAGAGAAAAGATATTACTCCGCTGCCTGCATCATTTCTCCAAGCCGTCAGTCCGGCGGCCCACCTTAATGTCGGTAGGGCTGTAACCTACTATATCACCAACCTTCGTCAGTCTCAGGACTGTGGATCATCACAGAAACCCAATTAGTCATTGCTGTGTCCACTCGCTTCTCCCCCACCCCAGATTCCTGCTGCCCCTGCATACCCTCGACTCCAGCTGTAACATTATGAGTTCTAACTGCGCCCTTTCCTACTCGTGCTATGGACGCCAACGCGCTGCCGGTGGCGCTGATCTCCCCGAATACTACATTACAGCAATGCAGCCCCGCCCCGCCAAGGGCGTACCAGTGCAGCGTATTATCCATTGTACAGGCAAATTTAGCCCTACTTACTCACACTGTCGAATTAGTCATGAACCGACAAATTCGTCATGAACCGACAACTCCATGGCAAACTTAAGAGATTTGCAGCTGAATCTTAACTGTTGATGGTCCCTGCAGACAGGGCTTTAAGTGGAATGAAAAAACTGAGGGGTCTCTCAAGGGGGCGTGGCCTATGTAATTAAGGGCGTGGCTTAAAACACGTAAGATAAAAATGTGTGCTTAGCATAGTGTGTCGCCCTACAGGTATTTTGCTGTTTTTTGTCATTACATCCAGATATATCGTACAAGAAGTAACATCATACCTACAAGTCAGGACTATTGGCTTTGTCAATGGTTGTTAGCTGCATAAGATAAATAAGCAGCAACTGTGACTTGTATATATTATTAAAAAAAAGCTTCCACATAAAGCCCTGGTGACACCACGACAGTGTTGCTGCTCTTGAGTCTGAAAAGAGAAGAGAAATCCAAAGAGAAAAATGCCTCCCTTTAAAGGATTTCCCTACCCCTATAATGCTCGAAAAAAATCGGACCGCCTGTGTCTGGGCACAAAACAGAGCCCGATAGAGACCACTTAAAGCCCTGCCTGCAGAAACTCTAACCCAATCCCGGGTACCTACCGAATCGGACTACCCAACTAGCAACTCTGTCCACTTATTTACACCCCCTACCTGAATCGCAATCAGGGGACCAGCGCACTTTGCGTGTGCACCCTCCACGCTACCGAGGGACACCCATAATGCGGATGGGGTAATGTGCCCCGTATCGGCAATCGATGAGCCTCCTGCTGACACTCTTACCTGGCTCCACCGGTTGCGGTCGACCACCCTAGCCGTAAGGACTGATCCTTCACCCTAGTGGCTGCCCTTCCCCAATGGCTCCGCATGCCTACACACATTCCGAACTGCAACCAAACGTGCGGCGAAGTCCTAGAGATCAGCATATTACTACCGGCTCTTGACTGCCGTCCTCACTACCATCCCTTGATCTACTTTCCAAAGCTACTGATGCAAGCGCCCAAACCATGAGATAGCTGAGGGTAACTGTCCCCCTCCCATAGCCCGTTGGCACTACAACTGGAACCGGCAGTGCCTCAGAACATGAACGGCCCCCCTCCCAGCTCAAGGAATGGACATGAAGGAGTGCATCAAGAGCCCGTGAACCCCAGCGTGTCGACACGACCACATGCATGACTAGCGGCCGACCCCCAATGTTCGTGTGTTATGTGTATGCCTTCGCTCAAGACAATTCCCACACTGTGGCAGGCCGGCAGCCCCACTACCGAGTATAACTGAAAAAATCGCGCAATAACTACACTCCACGCTGTTACTTGAAGTGTAAAAGGCCATTTATTAGGACAAGGTTGCAATCATTTAGACTTATTAACAGTACATCAATGGATGAAATATCCGTTTCCATAATCATTTAGACTTATTAACAGTACATCAATGCATGAAATATATGTTTCCATCCCATACCCACGCATTCGCCATTCTGCCTTTCCAAAACCCTCTCACCTGTCTGACTCTTCACCCATTCACTCGATAACCTCCTTCCTCTCCCCATTCTCACCTTCACTTGCCCTCCAAGCATCCTCTGTTGACTTTGCCTTTATTGCTCATTGCCTCCCGTGCCCCACTATCAGTCACCTGTGTACCGCTCTCCCCCCACCCGAGGGGTGGAACTGCCCGTATGTGACTCCCCACCCCTCCAAAGTACCGTAACGCCTCTGATCCGCAACCTGCCCTAAACTGGCACCCCAGACCTCAAAAAACCACCCCCGTTCCTTCCCTGAACCTGTAGGGTGGGCGGGTGGACAGACTTAAACGTCCTCCCGGTGGTGCTCAGGTGTCAGGAAGAGGCCAGATCTTCCTCTCCTGACACCTTATATGCCCTCCCCAATCCCACCCCTTCCTTTAACCCCTGTAGTCCCGCCCTCCACCTTGTCCTTCCGTTCATTGCGCGAAAACCCCGGGGGAAGACTGGTCTGCGACCTTCACTTCCCCCGGGGCCCGCATCGTGCAATAACTACACTCCACGCTGTTACTTGAAGTGTAAAAGGCCATTTATTAGGACAAGGTTGCAATCATTTAGACTTATTAACAGTACATCAATGGATGAAATATCCGTTTCCATAATCATTTAGACTTATTAACAGTACATCAATGCATGAAATATACGTTTCCATCCCATACCCACGCATTCGCCATTCTGCCTTTCCAAAACCCTCTCACCTGTCTGACTCTTCACCCATTCACTCGATAACCTCCTTCCTCTCCCCATTCTCACCTTCACTTGCCCTCCAACCATCCTCTGTTGACTTTGCCTTTATTGCTCATTGCCTCCCGTGCCCCACTATCAGTCACCTGTGTACCGCTCTCCCCCCACCCGAGGGGTGGAACTGCCCGTATGTGACTCCCCACCCCTCCAAAGTACCGTAACGCCTCTGATCCGCAACCTGCCCTAAACTGGCACCCCAGACCTCAAAAAACCACCCCCGTTCCTTCCCTGAACCTGTAGGGTGGGCGGGTGGACAGACTTAAACGTCCTCCCGGTGGTGCTCAGGTGTCAGGAAGAGGCCAGATCTTCCTCTCCTGACACCTTATATGCCCTCCCCAATCCCACCCCTTCCTTTAACCCCTGTAGTCCCGCCCTCCACCTTGTCCTTCCGTTCATTGCGCGAAAACCCCGGGGGAAGACTGGTCTGCGACCTTCACTTCCCCCGGGGCCCGCATCGTGCAATAACTACACTCCACGCTGTTACTTGAAGTGTAAAAGGCCATTTATTAGGACAAGGTTGCAATCATTTAGACTTATTAACAGTACATCAATGGATGAAATATCCGTTTCCATAATCATTTAGACTTATTAACAGTACATCAATGCATGATATATACGTTTCCATCCCATACCCACGCATTCTCCATTCTGCCTTTCCAAAACCCTCTCACCTGTCTGACTCTTCACCCATTCACTCGATAATCTCCTTCCTCTCCCCATTCTCATCTTCACTTGCCCTCCAAGCATCCTCCGTTGACTTTGCCTTTATTGCTCATTGCCTCCCGTGCTCCACTATCAGTCTCCTGTGCATCGTTCTCCCCCCACCCGAGGGGTGGATCCGCCCGTATGTGACTCCCCACCCCTCCAAAGTACCGCCAACCAGGGAACCCCCATAGGGCAGTTACCTGTCCCCCCCCCCCACTGTCCTGCGCACCTTTCGCCTCCTACCAGCTGCACCTAAAACCTCCCAGTGGACGACAATCCACCACCTCACCCTGGGTCCTGCAGCAAAATACCACTCTTGATATAAACATAAATCGCGAAAGGTGCCCCTCCAGAAACTGGCCCACGCGCCCTTCAGTCCTGTGCCTAAAGGCAGCCTCCACTCAGCAGCACCTGGTGAATGACCATCCACTGAACATGCGTCCCCTGCAATTCAGGAACGTCCCCTGGCAAACCCCACCAAGAAAAACTGCTCTCAACGCTGCGATATTCCATCACTCCCGCCTGCACCTGCATGCCGGGTAAGCAAAAATAAAAAACATCCCATGGGGCCATTCCCTGCCGGAAAACGGCCCCCCCCCCCCAAACGCAGTGAACGACCATCCACCACCTTGACCAATGCCCGTATAAACTAGCAACATGTCCGGTCCCAATCATTTGGCCGAAAAAATTCACTCCCCCGCGGTGAACGGCCATCCACCACCTGGCCTGCATCCACCACCAGTACTCATCTCGGCAGAACCAGCAACCGTCCTGGACCACGGCATTGGCCATCCAATGTGCCCCCTTTCTCCTGAGGTGAACGACCATCCACCCCATGTATAACCGTCCTTTGCCACTCCGCCAACCAATGCAAATCATTGCCCGCTCCTGGCCCATAAAAGGTGCCCCCCCCAGAGGTCATGTAACAGGTAAGTGTGTCCCCCCACTATATGGAAGTGCTTCACGTCTGCAAATAAACGAGTAACCTTAGAAGTGCATGACGACAAGGAAGCATCCTAGCATGTGACGTGATCTTAGATGACCATGTGATGTCAATGAAAACAAACTCTGGTCTTAGTTAAGCATGAAACCACTGCCAGTATATCCTCACGCCATCTTGTATATCTTTGTGCGTTGGGTAAGTGCCCCCCTCGCGGCGAACGACCGTCCACCACTGTCACCTGAGTCCACCAAAACCAACAACCACAGACCAATCATTGGTCACCCAAGATGCTCCCCCCTCCACTTCCGAGGTGAACGACCATCCACCCCTTGTACCTCAGTCCTCCGTATCCCTTGGCAAACCATAACAGTTGTAGACCGCTCTCGATCCCTAATAGGAATCTTAATGCAGACAAAATTCAGTCTTTATTAAGGAGTCAAACTCCTGCCCGATCACCCTCCTTCATCTCTTATATCGCCCTGCGGTGGATCTCTAACTGTGGATCCCCCTTACCCGCAGTGAACGACTATTCACCAAACCGGGCCTGCATTCCATACCCAGGTTTTTCTCGGGCCAAACTTTGTCCCTGCTAGGTGCCCCTTGTGGACGACCATCCACCGCATGCACCTCCATTCGAATGTAAATGAGTGACGCTCCACTCCCAAACCCCATGGTAGAGAAGAAAAATGAGTCCTGCAAGAAATACATGGCATTCCCTCGCCCTCTTATGGCCGACGGCCTAAACCCTTCCGCAATACAAACCCCATGCCCCCAGTACCCACGTCACCATAGACACCTCACTGTACACCGCTGTTGCCGCCCCCGAGCCCCCAAGAATCACACTCCTCCGCCAGACCGCCCAGCCACAGGACAGCCCGGTTATGCACAAGGCCAGTAAAGACCAGGCGAAATGTCACCCCCTGTCGGAAACGACTCCTTCCCTCCAACTTTCTTCACTCATAATCCCTTGTGATCTTCTCACACACCCTTTTCCCCCCGAACAAACCGACACCAATACGCCGCTGCACCCGGCCCCCACTGCCATCAAGTCCGGGCACACCTCTGTCACAACTACACCGCACCTCCGCTGCTCCGCTCGAAAAAGCCTGCGCCCCAATTAGGCACTACCAACATGCCCCTCGCAATCCAACCTACCCTCCCCTCGGCCCCTTCTCATCTGCAGCTAGCTCTGAACCATAAACCCCCGCTTCCACGGCGTGCAGTACCAAGCACTCAGTTCAATGACAAACAAACCCTCATAAACCACAGCACACATCGGCCCTATACCTCTACCACCGCGTCACCTTTTCCGGCACCACCTCGGCCATCCCTGCACCAAAAAACGCCCCCCCCGTTACACGCCTCATGCGCGCTTGTCCAAACAGGTCCACCCCGCGCCACCATTCACACCCCCGCAAATGCCTCACCTTCAGAAACTCCACTTTCCCTTGAAAAACACACCCTCCCAACAAATTCCCGCCAAAAACACCCCCGCAGTAGCCGACGCATCAGACACTCACCACCATATTACGCTCATCCCATGAAAAAACTCCCCCAGGCATGTGGCCGCTGATCTAGGCTGTGCCGTCCCTCCTGCACTCCTTTCACGCCCAAGCGACTGCCATGCCACCAACTCCTGGGAAAGAAAAACCTCTCACCCTCTGGCATAGCCCATCACAACCATTCCCCTACCGTTGCGTGAATAACCCCCCGACAAACCTCCCCCCGCATCCGCTAAGCCAAGACGTGAAGCATTCCGCCACCTACATGGTGCACCAAAACCTGGCTTCCACCTCCCTGGCACATCCAGCACCCCGCATTCACTACTCCAACCTTGCGCCCACGTGGCGCTGCCACGCCCGTCATGTAGCGGTTAGCGTCCGAATCTCGCAGGAACACTCCTCCCCCACCGCCAGTGTAAGCATCCAGACCCCAGAGCCCCCATCCACCTGAAAGCCAATGTCCCGTCCAAATGCCACTTGGGAGCCGACCGGCCATCCCTGTTATCCCGTTGCCATAATATCCGCTGTGAATGATGTCGCCCACACTGTGTTCCCACCCTAACTCCTGCCGCAGCAGCACCGGTATCCCCCAACACATCCCCCCCACACTCGCAGCGCCTTGCATCTGAATCGTCATGATCCCCGCAAAAGCAGTCCGCACCCCCAGCCCGCAGCCTTAATCGCTCACCTAAGGGGTTGCTCCAGCACAACGCCCTTATGGTCATAGGCGCCATGCCCATCGTGGCTGTGCCTGCAGATCCAACCTCGGCCACCCTTGACCACTGCAACAAGAAAGAACAGCCCCGCCACCATGTACCCCCCGTAGTAGCCAATCAACCCCGACCCTTCTCGCACCAAACCAGTCAACCCAACATCCCCATCACACAACACCCACAGAGCCCACTTCTCCCCTCGCAACCACACCATCCGACCCCACGCATTTCTCACACAACAACCATGCCAACTCATACACAGTACATATTTAACAGTGTCTGGATAAAAACTGTATTGGATGCTGCGCGAATCCCCCGATGGAGGGCAGGCCGCCGCGGACCCCCCTACTGCTTCGGACCAGCGTTTGGAGGCCGTAGTCACCCCGCTGGTGTCACCTGTCGCCGAGCTTGCCCACCGTCCTTAGTTCGCTCCATCCACCTAGTCGCCACAACCAAGTAGGCCCAGGCACCATTGGGCCTCGTGCCGTCCAGGCCATCCCTCACACTTGTCCCTGATACCCTACTCCGTGCCGCCTACAAACTCCACCGGGACCCGACCCCGGCACCCCCCCCACAGCTATCACCAGAGCCCCGTGCCCAACCCGAATAGATCGGGCTCCCAGAATGAATGGGCCCATGCCCCCACCCTGCTGCATAAAATGGCTGGGGGCTTGCACACCACTGCCGGCTCCGGGCTTCGCCGCTGAACGTGTCTCACTGCCCAGTGCCTTACCACTATTGATGAATGCCTGCAACAAACATTAGGGCCACCCTCCCGCAGCAATGCACAGAATTCCCCCGCAAAACGAGGAGCAGCTGCGACCAAAAGTTCACCCCGCTGCCTGAACTGGGACCGTGCACTCCCTCCCCCCAGGCGTCCAGGGCAAGCCCCCTCCCCCCCCAGGCCTGCGGACAAAGGAGAAGAAAGAAACCCCCCCACCCCCAAACCCCGCTGCGGGGGCCCCCATCAGCCTCACACACCGGACCCCCAGGCCCCCCTCCCCCCGCGGGCAAAGGCAACGAGACGGAAACCCCCGGAAAGCCTCAGGAAATGAAAAGCGCACGCGCGGCGCGGGACCCCCGCCCCCCGCCCGCCAGGGTGTCCCCTCTCTATCTGCCACGTCCGACACGCACTTTCGCAGCTCCTCCGTGCGAACCACAACCCCCCCGCCGCGCCCGGACATTCCCACATGCGCACCACTTACTGCCCGCTGAATCCCCAACCGGGCCAGGGGCTGCACCCAATAGACACGCCCGCCATGCCTCTCCAACCGGCCTGCTCGGACTCCGCACTCGCCTCGTGGCAAAACACCTGCCGCGCCAAAAAAAACCCGGGGCATCTCCCCGGAGACTGACATGACAACTTGCCAGCCCTCTGCCTGGCAGCCGATCGACAAATCAGCCGCCGCGAAAGATAGACCCTACATCCTAACAGACTTAAACGTCCTCCCGGTGGTACTCAGGTGTCAGGAAGAGGCCGGATCTTCCTCTCCTGACACCTTATATGCCCTCCCCAATCCCACTCCTTCCTTTAACCCCTGTAGTCCCGCCCTCCACCTTGTCCTTCCGTTCATTGCGCGAAAACCCCGGGGGAAGACTGGTCTGCGACCTTCACTTCCCCCGGGGCCCGCATTACCAGCATGAATCTGTAAGTAATACCAAAACCTTGTCTGCTCCATGCGGCATCTGCCCAGCCCAATCTGGTTGTCATTGTGACGATTGACATAGTGCTAGAAAAGAAATCCAATGTACCAGTCCAATTCTAACCAAAGACTGCACGCCCATTTTCCCCGGAAACCGCAGAGTTACTGCATAAAGTACATTCTTTTCTATTCATTCGGCTTGCGAGTTGAGTTGTTTAGATGCTCTTAAAAACACTGGATGCAAAATACAGCCCGGGTATGGGTTACTACCAGAGAAGAGCCCATGCGCGGCCTCTGCCCCCAAAAATGTTCCCGTCACACGACCCTGTGTACTCCACAAAATCACCCCCGCAGCATACCCTCATGTGACGCATCCTGTGCCACCCGACAACTTAACTGAATCCAAACTCCTCCGCCATGCCCTGCCATGCCCCCCCCCAAGCTTGCATAACACTAGCTGGGGGCCGAGCCCCCGCCCCCACTTTTTCCCTGCATTGTTTGTGCCCATGCAGACACGAGATCTCGCTCCCTCAGTTGAAGTCAAGTGCCCCCCACCAGGATTTCCTGCAGATCCCGACCAAGTGATGCTGCCAACACAGCATATTTCGAAGCTAGAGTAATTAACACACCACTTATACCACAAGTGTCGCTTTCGTTATGCTCGGACAACAAACCCTTAGTGCCGGAGATGAGCATAAAGTGCCCTAAGATCACCTGCCATGACCGCATACCCCGGAGACCAGGGCCTACTATCGAGCAATTGCCCCAATCTATGAACTGTAGGGGCCAGCTTCCCCAAAACACAGCAACACACGAGTTACCCAGGGGCCCTGTGCATGCCTTGCACAGCGGCCCCATAGGCTCTCCATTTAACATCACTGTGATAGTATAATTACCAGCTTCCTCCCAACGACAAAATACCGGGCCCGCCTTCCTTCGCATGAAGTCTTGGGTCCCGCAGCTGTGCGCTCAATGACCCGAAGCATCTTGCCCTGCACAAAGGAAAGGAAATGGAAAGGGACACTCGAGAGAAACTACATCTGCCGTCTCCTCGACCATCTCCCACCGCATGACCCCTCTGCTCCAATGCCGATCGACCAGATTCACAAAGCCCCCTGCACACGGGCCGGCCCCGTAAGGAAGAGAGGATGAGGACCTGGGCAAGTTGCCATAAATAGGCCCCCGCCATCTCGCCCCCCCTCTTTGCCTGCCCCGGCCGGAAGTGATCTCACGACTTTGCCCCAGAAGTAATTCCTGCTTTAGTCAAGCCGAATCCCTCGATGAGGAGCCACCAGGGCGTGGCAGGGTTCCCGGGTGGCCATGTCCTAATGGCTCCCTTCCTTATAGTACGCGCTTTTCCAGATTCTCCTCTCAGAGGAAGTAGGGTCGGAGGTTGGACCGCATTGAAGCCTGGAACGGCAGGGCCATCTTTGGTTCCATACCAGAAGTGGTGATCGAGTCGGACACCAGCTGCTGGGGCTGGTGAGGGTCCTGTGGTCTGATCTCCACCGGGGGCCGATGGCCTAAGGACAAACTGTCTTTGCATATTAATTGCTTGAAGCTTCTGCCGGGCTCCCTTGCAATTCGCAGTCTCTCACCACTGAAGATAGACTGTTGCATTTTACTCCGCATGGACAATGTCTTAGCAGTTCGTTATATAAACAAGCTGGGGGGATGAGATCCAGAGTGTTAGCAGAGATCTGCAAGGATTTTGGGCACTTTCGCCTCCAACATTGGATATCAGTAGTGGCAGAGTATCTTCCAGGCCTCAACAACATGGCAGCGGTTTGGCAGTCCCTATATCTACTGGACTTCAGCGATTGGAGACTTCATCCTTGGATTTTTCATGTGTTGAATTGTTTTTGGAGTCCATGCCGAATATAACTATTTGCATCTGCAATCAACTGACAAGTCTCAATCTTCTTCAGTCGTCGCCCAGACCCAGAGGCGTTGGCCACAGGCGCTTTTCCTCAGGACTGGATGTCCAAACTGTGTTATGCGTTTCCCCTGTTCTTAATGAATCCCAGGGTACTGGCACAAATTTGCCGCAAGCTGGTGGAATTGATATAGATAACACCTCTCTGGAAGGTACAAGCATGGTTCTTGGTGCTTCTGGAAATATCATGTGCCTCTCGGATTCTTCTCCTATTTCGGTGGAACCTCCTTCTGGAGCCAGAGGGCTCTCCACATCCAAACATATCATTCGGGCAACTCTCCCTAGAGGCTTAGTGAGTTTCCAGGACAGATGAAGTGTCCCTGGACTTTCCAAGGAAGCTAACAGCTTTATCAGTGATACCTGGTCGGCCAATTCCCACACGCCCTATGCTTCTGCTTGGAAACGATGATGAAGCTGGTGCAGTGAATGGGGCGCCAATCCCGTTGGAGCACATTACACTTTAGTAATAAATTTTTTGCCTTCTATCGCTTCTTCAGGGATGGCTTACAAGATGGTAAATAACTTCCGGTCAGCCATATCTGCAGGCCACGATCTGGTGGATGGAAAACTGGTGGGAGAGCATCCCTTGGCATTGAAACTTCTGAGGGGCATTAGAATGGTCCAGCCCCATGCTGAAAGTACTCTGTGTTATGGGACATGTCCATTGCTCTGCGATTTTTGGAAGCATGGCCAGCCAATCAATATTTGTCAAGAAAGCTATTGTCTACCAAACTGACCATGTTACTATGCCTTGTATCATGTAAAGAGTGTTGCATGTCCACGCTTTAGATTTGGCTGGACCCAGACAATCCCCAGGAGGTGTTAAATTCTCCATCTCCAGGCGTACTAAATGCAATACCTCCTTGATCTCCTATTCGGCCTTTCACGATAACCCCAAACTGTGTGTAGTACAATTAAGCATGAGCGCTAAATCCGCTCCAATCGCGGATTTTGCGAATTTTCGGTAAATTCGCGATCCGCGAACTCTCGCGAATTTGCCGAAAATTCGCAATCCGCGAGCGGCGGATTCCGGGGGCAAAAGTTCAACCATTCCTGGTCTGTTGTAACTAATTTACGATGGCGCCGGCAAGCTGCCAGCGCCATCCTAAGATAGCTACTAAATTAGCTTCAACAGGAAGCTCTAATAGATAAGATAAAGCAGGTCATCGAGCGCCTGCTTTATTTAATCTATTAGAGCTTCCTGTTGAAGCTAATTTTGTAACTATCTTAGGATGGCGCTGGCAGCTTGCCGGCGCCATCGTAAATTAATTACTACAGACCAGGAATGGAATTATACCGTTGTGGAGGCTGGGCAGGTGTGCCTTCTTCCCAAATATACCGTCGAAAATCAGCTGTGACGCTGGACAAAGGCCTTTGCATCTTTGACCTTCACGAGCGCAATCCCCGTGCTGTTATGTGGCCAGGGGCTTCTGTCTCTACATCTGCTGCTCTGATCAGTCTCTGACCTTGTATACACACAAGAGCCATGTGCACTCGCATGGAAGCGCCGTCCGTTTGGCCCCGCCCACACACTCGCGGTGTGCACCGTCTTCCCGCCATTTACCCACTATGATGGGCAGATCACTCAAGGGACCCCTGCGCCCTTCGGCGCGATTGCATAGTACCACACACCTGGCCGCTGTAGACAACTCTCTGCCACTTTAAGCAGCTGTAGTGTAGTAAAAGCACTATACATTTACCCAACGAGGTAGCACTTACTGATCATCCAGTAGAAAGTACTCCAGTTGAGTAGAGGTATGGCACAAAACGGTGGCGTCTTCTTGAATAAATACGAAGGGCAGGGTTCAATCTGGCACGATGGTCCACTCCTGGCATGGAAGCCACGCCCCCAAATCCGCCGATCCGCTAAATCCGCGGATTTTGCGGATCCACGATCCGTGAATCCGCAAATTCGTGAATCGTGGATCCGCAAAATCCGCCCATGCTTAAGTACAATGTTTGAAGGCACATAAGGTGAGTACTGGTAAATTTCGATCAGATATGGACAATTGTTGATAGCATTGCAGGAGCGTTTTCACCCAGTGTCTTCAGCCACTCTGGCGAGATGGATACAGTTGGCTTATGGGTGAAGCAGGCATTGATGTTTCCAAATTTGGGGCCCACTCGACTCGAGAAGCTATGACCTCAACATCTATTTCCTTGGGCACCAAGCTTGCTGACATCATGAATTCAGCAGACTGGTCGGCAGAGTCCACTTTCAAGACTTTCTATCTTAAACCAATTGTTGATGTGGCTTCTGTTGTGGTGGCTAAACTTTAACCCGTTGACCGCAGCGCGAATTAGGCCGCGGTGCAGGTGAATTAATGAGTTGGCGTGTTTCGGACAGCCGGGGGTCGTCCTCTGCACACGCCCACTGTGATGTCGGATGGCCAGAGGCCGTCCGACGCACCAAACGGGTTAAACAAGCATAATCGGAGCCTCCGGTCCTGACATAGTATTAAAAATTTGCAAACATTGGGACAAGAATTTTCAATTCTATTAAGGACACGGAGGTGAGGATTTTCACACCCAGGTTAAGTTATTTACATTGTAATGATGTAATGGATTTAATTTTCTAAAGTGTATCCCTTCCCTCTTTAATGTCATTGAATGGTGACAAGAGTGCAGTGTTACGGTATTCACCTTTACTTTTCCAGGTTCAGGTGGCAAATGATCGCCTATGGAATGGAGGTACCATGTGCATGCAAACTGTGGTTTGGTGAGAAGCGGGCAATTACGTAAGGCTGGAGATTCATTGAATCTGTTGTTCCCTTTGGTCGAAGTTCCGAGTTGGATCCATCCCAGTTGGGCCTCGTGTTGGAACCAGTGGAGAAGATTCTTTCTGGATTGAGCTGGATTTACTTTGGAGCATTTTACAGTTCTTTAGGTGGAACTGACAACTATTTTTGGATCTTCACAAAGAAAGAGGGCCCCAAGATGTTGTATAAGGTTTATATAAGGCAGTGGCTCTATGCAGAGCCTTAAGTGGGATGAATAGGACCCGGATCCCCCAGCATGCTCCCCGATCCCTCCTGATAACCTGATAACCCACATTAAAATCATCGACAGAGATTTGCGTGGGTGTAAAACGGCCATGTTTAATATTTGACATTTCATAAACATGACAAGGCATTTCAAATTCATTATTTACAGTTATCAACACAATTTTATTATTGACTTTCAATATCTTCTTCAGCAAGATTCTAATCCTCCAGCACTAAGGGGCCTTCCAGCTCGCATCCTCCCTGCCGAGCATCCACGCAAGGTGCAACCCACCTGCGCCCATGAAGAGTGGGCCCCAAACCTCTGGTCCATGTCCGCCCTCACCAGGGGCCTGCCCTCAGACCACCCGGCTGTGCCCAGGGACCCAGGAGGCTTGTAACCTGTCGCACTAGCCTCCCCAGCCGGGGCCATATTTTACAGCGGAGAGCTTACCGTCTCCCCCCTCAGTGCTTGCCTAGGGAGTACGCAAGGCGGACTCCCGTCCATTCCGTCAGTCAATTTTACTGTTCCAAGGTCTTTCTACTGCAACACGCCCCTCCAACCTACTGAGCTAAAGGGACGGGTGGGTGGGAGTTAAAACTAAAAGGAGGGAAGTGGGGGACGCTTCCGCGAGCCCACAACCGGTCCGGTGCAGCAGAGGACGAAGAGACTGAGGTCCCTGCCCCAGGAACCTAAATAGGTCCCCAGTCTCCGCTCTCTGCCCCACCGGAAACACGTCACCACATGCTCCGGAAGTACTAAGTGGCAGGTCGCCCCTTGGGCTGACCGGCCGCCACTAAGTCTAGACGGGGTACGGGCGTGGGCCGGGGGGCCGGGTCCTAAGTGCGCGCTCCTTGATGCTCGCGCTTGTCATAGGACCCGGATCCCCCAGCATGCTCCCTGCTCCCTCCTGATAACCGGATAACCCACATTAAAATCATCTACAGAGATTTGCGTGGGTGTAAAACGGCCATGTTTAATATTTGACATTTCATAAACATGATAAGGCATTTCAAATTCATTATTTACAGTTATCAACACAATTTTATTATTGACTTTCAATATCTTCTTCAGCAAGATTCTAATCCTCCAGCACTAAGGGGCCTTCCAGCTCGCATCCTCCCTGCAGAGCATCCACGCAAGGTGCAACCCACCTGCGCCCATGAGGAGTGGGCCCCAAACCTCTGATCCTTGTCCGCCCTCACCAGGGGCCCGCCCTCAGACCACCCGGCTGCCCAGGGACCCAGGAGGCTCGTAACCTATCTCCCTAGCCTCCCCAGCCGGGGCCATATTTTACAGCGGAGAGCTTACCGTCTCCCCCCTCAGTGCTTGCCTAGGGAGTACGCAAGGCGGACTCCCGTCCATTCCGTCGGTCAATTTTACTGTTCCAAGGTCTTTCTACTGCCACAAAGGTGACCCGGGCCCACAGGTCCGTCACCTTCCCCACCAGCGCTCTGAATGAAAGACCACCATTCTCTAATCCAAGTATCCGTACAAATGCATGCTAACTGCACTCCATCTTTGTGATACATCACCTCACTGGAGACCATTCGGTGTGGAATGTGACACAAGCGGCCCTTCGCTGAGCACAACCCGGCCCATTTCCCCTTGAGCCGCCTCACTGAGACATTCCAGGCTCTTGGCCGCGCTCCGGGTCCATCCTTGTGATACCTCACCTCACCAGAAATCATTTGGTGCGGAATGTGACGCAAGCGGCCCTTCGCTGAGGGCGACCTGGCCCCATTCCCCCTTGAGCTGCTTCACCGAGACATTCCAGGTTCCTGGCCGCGCTCTGGGGCCCTCCGCCCTGCGTGGTATCATGCCTGACCATGCCATTTCTGCCAAGGAAAAGACCCTCTCCGGACAGGCAAACTCGGTTAGCAGCGCCTCTTTGACCACCAGGCTCTCCAGTACCCCTTCCACCTTGACAGGGCACACTAATGAAAAGGAGAGAAATGGAAAAGTTAGGCACAGTCATGACCAAAATGCAAGCATCATTTACCAGCCACCCAGGCTTGATATGAAGGCAAAAAACAAGCCGACCACCAGCATCCCATTCTCCTCCCAGTGTCGAAGGATGAGCCCACCCTTGCCATAAAAAACTGCCGCCCCCATTCCACAAGAATCAACCGAGGCCGTCGGTTCTTTAGTGCAAAATTTCGGCCCCAACAAATGGAGCACCTGCTGCCGTACAATGATACCAGTAGGGCACTCAGGACCCTCCAATGGCAGGGACTGACTTGTGTAACCCAAGAATAAGAAATGCACTGCTACACTCGTAATACTGGTTATCAAGTTCAATGTATATACTAACAGTGTTATCGAGTAGTACTGTAAAAGCACTATATGATTTCCAAGCCATAAGTTGCTTAAAACATATAAAATAAATACCATGTCAACATTATGGTTAAAATTACTCAACTAGCGCTACTGAAATACGCCTCCCCCGGAGTACCTAACCTAAGCACAGTACGAGGGAATGAATAAATGAGGAGTAGCTTAAGTCTAGCAACTCTCTGCCAGGCGACTATCCAAGAGTTCTCATCGGGCTTAATCAGCTTCATCCCTTTGGTTTTTGAATGAAGGAGGTCTTGTATGTGTCTTGCGGAACTTAATTTCCCAGCCACCCGCAAGGGTAAACAGGGAACCCTGGAGCTGTATTTCTCGACCGGAGACAGGACAGCATCTCTCAGTGCGTCAGCTGGACGGGTCCGCCCCATTCGGCACTTGCAACTGCAAGGCGTCTGGCAAGTAGTAAGTCGATCTGCTCCACACCACAGTGTGCTTGTCCGGATAAATCTGGGCATAAGTATACTATGAAGGGTCCGAGTCTGACGTGCAATTGACTTAATAACGTCGTACCAGGACTCAATTCCTTGACAATTCCCTGATTCCTAGATAAATTAGCATACAGGCAAGGGGAAGTCCCCAGCTGCTGCAGGGAGGTTCCTTCTAAGAAACCGTTGTTGATTCTAGGAACTTAGTGGAAGTAGCCAAGCCGTATTTGGTCTGCATAGGCACAGCCCGACTAAAGTAATGATTTCTATGTCTATATAAGGTTATGATACTCCATACCCCTATAAGGGGATGAATCAGGAAGACTACACTAGGGTCCCCGGTTTATTTACAACACTAGTACGATCCTCCCATCCTGGGATGGGTGGGCATCCGCCCCCCTCAAAACATTCTGGTTCGGGGCTATCAACTAACATGCACCGTGGACTTGTGTCCAGTAACTGCCTAGCAGCCGCAAACCTCCCTCTTTGGCTAAAAAGAGACAAAAACCATACGATAGAAGGGCCACCCATTAGTGTTTTAAGCTCAGGAACACCCCAGTACCAAAGGGTAGAAAGAGGTCGTGACCCCAGGTACACCAACATAAGAAGAGAGTGAGGAGCCAGACCACAAAGACGCCTTCCAGTAACAAGGGGGGGGGGGGGGTTGGGGGGGGCTTGTGGAAACCCCAGATCACGCCTGAAGTTTGAAGGGACAGATCCGCGAGCTAGCATCTATCCGGCGAATCACACCCTCTGCCACGCTTGCAGCGATGACACACCTCCTGCTCGTATACCTTCCACAAAATACAAACAGACACCAAGGAAGTACAGGTCATAAGCGATGTGAAGGGACAGCACCAGTGTTGAGACATAGCCCTGGAACAGACGGTCCCTAAGAAGACACCCCATGTAAGCAAAGGCAACTCTCAGCGCGAATACCGCAAGTGCACAATAAGAGACAGTCGTTATGTATCGATAGCCCGTATTAGTCAACAGGAGTGGCGAGAAAATGAGCCCCACACTTTGCTTGTGCCAGAACCGAGGTCGCAACCCCCACACGAGAATTCATATCTTATAAGCGAAATAAAACGGACCATGATTTTATATAATCAACGTGTCCCTGATATTGGTGTTTCATCACCTATCAGCCTGAAAGGCGTTTATGTAGCGGCCTAGAATTGTAATAGAGTTGGCAGCATGCATCTCCTTTGGTCATTTCATCTTTCCGTGAAGTACTGAAAGTAACAACACCCTCAATGCTGCCACCACACCCACAGAGATGATGCCCAAGAGGTTGTGCCCGTAACCGGAGAACCCCCCACCCAACCAACCTGGGACAAGAAAGACTTCAGCTGCGTCTGCGTCCATGTCCACGGAACGCCTACATTCAATGGCTTGTTCAACCTTGCTGGGGCCCAAACAAAGCCAGCGGGCTGTCGGTGACTTCAACACCCATTCCTATGCCGGCCCGATTCTTGCATTGCACCAGTAGCCTCCACAACAGAAAATGTCGGGCCTAGTGTTACGACCAGTGAACCCGAGAACGTCATACACTGCAGTAACCTGTTCACCCGCACCCACCAATCACATTACCTGCTTCTCTGGCCTCAAGGCCGTGGGTAGACCCAGCCAATATCCTACAAGTGGTCTGTACTCTGCCAAGACCAGCCAATCTATTCTGCCACAGGAAATGACGCGCACCCGTCTTAAGCTTGCTCCTGAAAAACATCTCAGCAGTGCCGTGCTGGGTTACCAAGATGCGACCACCAACAATCGACATCCACGTACCAGTGCTACTCTCAGCTGCAAAGAGCAAACTCTGCGCTCTACATCCGCCAACAACAAACCAAAAACACCCTCTGAACTCCCACAAGCGTGTGCCGCTCCCCTGCCGATGCACTGAATGTGGACATGAGAAAACCCCCCTATTGCCCTCCCTTGCACGAGGCCCAGACTCTGCTGCAACACCCGTGTCCCAACAAAAGCCACACAAACTCCCATGTCCGGGGACTCCAGCACCAGAAGTCGGCGCACACATCCGAACCAACTCCTGAGGGCACCAGGGAGGCACGGGATGCCAGAATAGTAGACGTGAGCCTGGGCGTCAAGACACACACCGGGACAAAGCCTGCGACAAATTGCACACAATGCGAATCCGCTGTATCCATGATGATTGGCAAGTCACCAAGACAATTGACTTCACCCGTTACCCCGATATAATACCTACTTATCCATGTTAAGAAGACGCCAGTAATCACTCGCTCCCTGAAAAAAGGAGCACAAAATCTTAAACTCCCTGCTATGTTTGAAAGGCAAAGTGCTCGCCATAACGATACCTTGGTAGAGACAGTAATAGCTACCTCAGCGCTAGAGAATACTACAAATCCTGGAACAAATCCTGAAACAACAGTCAGTTCCCCAACACAGACTGAAGAAACAATTGGTGAACTAACAATTACATCTGATATTGGTCTGAATAACGGACAATCACAAGTGATTTTGGAAGCGACGGTGGAAGATGTCAATAACCTGGAGTCAAATACTCTATCAGATGTGGCCTGTGCCGCTATTCATCACAACCAGAAAGAAAAAGAGCTTGGCTCACAAGGAACTTTGTCGGTACCAGAATCAGGGGAAAATTTCTACTCCCTCTCCGACAAGTCATCAGACGAGGAGTGGGAGGACGATATTAGTGGAATTAGCAGTGCTGACGAGCTCTCCGGAGATAGTAAGAACTCGCCTGATCTCAGTATTTCAACTGTAAAGAAAAGAACTAAGAAGAAGAAAGAAAGACAATATATGCCAGGTGGATCTCAAATAACCGGCTTGGTAACCACGGAGTTAAGTGAGGTGACGCAGAGTCTGAACGTGACAACGAACTCCGAACTAAATCCTCCAGAGACTACGGCCCCACAGGAAATTACTCTTGTAACGATTTATGAGACAATAATGAACCACAGAGCTGAGAGTAAAACAGAAATAACACGTGTGCAGGCTACCTGCAGCAAAGTGAAGAACGCAGTACGATGGGCGATTAAACTGGGAACAGAAACTGCAGACCGAGTCACAGAAACAGAAACACGTATATCTGTACTTGAGGACTATGCAGTAGCCAGAAAGAGGAAGTGGAAAGTATTAAGGCACAGCGTGACGACCTCGCTAATAAGTTGAGCGAACTTGAAAACCATACCCGTAGAAACAATCTACGCTTTTTAGGTATCCCGGAGGGCTCAGAAGGAAACGAATCCGCGTAAATTTATTGCAGAATTATTGAAGGAAGCCTTCCCGGAGCTAACAACGTGGGAATGGACACGAGAAATACAGAGGGCGCATAGATTCCCTTTCAACGTGCGGAAATGTAGCCAAGGTCAAGAGACTCTCCCAAGAGAAATTTTGGTTTGCTTCCATAACTTTTTGGCCCGAGAAGATATCTTCGATCTTGCGAGACCTGATAAAAGGGCCAAAGCTAAAGGATGTAGTTTCTTTGTCAGACCAGACTTTTGTCAGGCTACAGTATCTAGGAGATGGCACTTAAGACAGCTAATCCCAGATTTCCCAAAAAAAGGCGCTGTGATATATCTTCAAAACCCGGCTAAACTTAAAGTAATGTTTAAAGGACAGACTAAGTTCTTTCAGTCGGAAATCCAGGCGAAAGAATATCTGGAAACTCTATAAAATTTGCTTACAGCACATTAGGTTGGTCTAATATACGAATCTCCGCCTAGGTCAATAATGCAAGACTGTAACTGTATTTACAGGCTAATTGCTAATTACATGACTATAAGACTCTGGGAGGAGAGGACACGATACTCCATCACTGCAGGGACCTATGGTCCTTGGGCCTCATGAGCTGGGAGTGTGGGGTGGGGGGAGGGTAGGGTGGGGGGAAATGGGTGGGGGGGAAATAGGCGGGAAAGGAGGGGTACGGGGTATAGGTGAAGGGGGGGTGAAAAGGGCACCAGCAGAAGATTTAAGTGGAGTATTATTATTTGTTGACGACTGTGAAAAGGGGTATTTTCAGAAAACCAAAAAAATAAGAATGCTAAGAATGATAATGGAAATTAAATGTAATGATCAGAAAAATCAAGATATGTACATTAAATGTATGTGGCTTAAATGATCCACGGAAAAGACAAGTTTTGGCCAAAATTGTCCAGATGTTGGGTATGGATATACTCTGTCTACAAGAGACACACATTGCCTGGGCTAAAAGAGAATACTTAAGAAATCTTGGGATGGAATTAGTTGTCTGCTCCAAACAATCTGGAGTTAAGAGGGGGGTAGCAATATTAAAAAAGAGGGGTTGGCTGGACTGTATAAAAACGGCAGCAGATAGATGGGGAAGATGGGTGCTAGCTGAATTTAAGGGAGGTCGGCAGGGGTTCACACTCTGCAATATTTATGGCTCAAACTTGGACGACCCAGAGGTATTTAATTTTCTAAATCTAGAATTGGCACAGTGGGCTACCCCAGTGATATTATCTGGTGATTATAACATTAATTTGGAGGCAAAGGCTGATATAAGATCTAACGCCGTACATAGTGGCAGGAAAAAACTTGTATATACTGCCCTACGCGGGCTACTCCTGGAACATGGTCTCTTTGACGTTTGGCACGAGAAGAACCCGAATCTACCTGGGTTTACTTTTTTTTCGTCTCCCCATCAAAAATTTGTCAGGCTAGACTACTTTTTCACTTCACGCTCTTTTTTATTACAATCAAAAATCCAGATTCATCCTAAATTAATATCGGATCACAATCCGGTAGTGCTGGAACTAAATGTGGAAACAGAGGACAATATTGAATTACCACGATGGTCTTTTGAGCGCAAATTATTGTTAGAGACTGAATATTGTCAATACATGACTAAAGTAATAACCGAATTTTTCGCTTGTAATAAAGGTACTGCCCCTTACGAAATGGTTTGGGATACATTCAAAACTGTAGTTAGAGGGGAGACTCTGAGCTATTCCGGGTTCAAGCGTAAGCAACTTTTAAACGAACAGCTGAACGATTTTGAAGAAATTATAAAAGCGGAGGAGAAGCTGGCTGAGACTTTAAAACAGGGAGGGGAATCAGATGTGAGTAGATTGGCCTAAAAAGACCTATCGATCAAAAAAGTCAAAGTGTATTCTAAAATAGCTGACTCAATAGCCATCAATTATATTCAACATAAGGAAATAGCATATGAGTTTGGTGAAAAAAGTGGCAGATTGCTAGCGAAAAGAGCAAGGGAGAAGCAGGTATTCAGCGATATCCAAAAAATTAAGGATTTAAAAGGGAACATACAGGAAACAAAAGGAGGGATATTGACTGCTTTCCAAGAGTTTTATCAATGTTTATATAGCGAGGAAAGGGACTCTATCGATCCAGATGAATATTTGAAGGAAATAAACTCTATGCCTTAATCAGAGGCTCAACATTTTAATCTCCTAGCACCCCCTGTCTGGGAAGAGATAGAAGCAGCAATTTTAGGGCTGGCCTCTGGCAAAGCCATGGGGCCTGATAATATACCGCTGGAATTTTTCAGAACATTTAGAGTTCAACTTAAAACCGAACTGGTCGAAATCTGCCAGCGAGCTTTTGAGGGTAAAGCACCACCATCTTGGGCGGAAGCAATTATTGTCATTTTTCGGAAAAAGGGAAAGAACCCTGAGGAGATGGGGTCTTATAGGCCAATCTCTCTACTGAATTCAGATAGCAAAATCTATTCGAAGCTTATTGCAAATCGCTTAAACGATCTTATGAAAGGGCTCGTCTCTATAAGACAACATGGCTTCATACAGGGTAGAGGGACCACTGATCATATTAGGCGAATAATATCTTTGTTTGATTGGGCTCAGGGGACTGGATCTCCGGTTGGGGTGGCCCTGCTGGACACTGAAAAAGCGTTCGACAGGGTCACGTGGACCTTTCTGTGGTCAGTGATGGAGAAGATGGGAATTCCTAAAAACTTTATTAAAGCTATAAGATCACTTTATACTCATCCGACTGCGGTAATTCGGACTTCGGGCTCTTTGTCAGGCCCGGTGCGGATAGCAAGGGGGACGAGACAGGGGTGTCCCTGTTCCCCCCTGCTATTCGCCCTATATATTGACCCCTTTATAAGAAAGTTGGAAAATAACCCTGTAGTTAAACCAGTATTATTAAATGGCTGGGAAATAAAAGTCTGCGCCTATGCTGACGACATAGCTGTGGCCACGGCAGACCTCAATACAGCCTTTCCTAACATTATAAAACTAGCGGAGGAATTCGGTCTGGTCTCTGGATACAAATTAAATATCGACAAAACTCAGCTCATCCATTCTGTGGCGGGATATCCAGAGAACATGAAGATAGATAAGGAGGCTACATATCTTGGTATTAAAATTTCGGTTAATATTGAGGAAATTATTTCAATTAATTTAGAACCTGTAATAGCATCTTCAAACAAGATTTTAGAAAGGGTTAATAATTTGAAACTATCTCTACTAGGTCGTAGCAATTTGATAAAAATGCTTATTTTTCCCAAATTTTTATACATTTTCCGAGCCATACCTCTGTTAATTCCATCCGGCTACTTTGCACGGCTAGAGAGAATGAGCTCTCGTTTTTTATGGGGGTATCGTCGAGCTAGGAGAGCACTTAAAAGCTGTGAATTACCCCGAGAAAGAGGGGGGTGGGCTGTGCCAAATTTTCAAATCTATCACTGGATGGCCATAATGCAATATATGGGTGTACTTCTATTACCAGAGGATCATTTGGAGGAATGCTTGATCCCTTCCATTTATGAAATGCTCTTGGGGACAGAGGCGAAACAATGTCTAAACAGGATCATAGAGCCCAGTTACTACAAAAAAACTAAGTTTAAGATATTCGATACAGCCTACTCTATCTGGCGAGCTGTTAAGAAGAAATGTTGTCTCAATATAAATTTAACGAAATATACACCCTTGCAGAAAAGCTCCTTTTTGCCGGCGATTTTTCAGGACGGGGTAATGCATAGGTGGAACGATTTAGGTGTTAATAAGCTAGGTGATCTATTTATAGAACATTTGATAAACACTTATCATATACATCGTTCTGATTTTTTTAAATACCTCCAGATTCGAAGTTTCTGTTTACAAAAACTTTCTCAGTCATTAATATTTTTGGAGAAAATTGAAATTCTAGAAGCAATAGAACACCGACAAAGAATCGGATTTTTGTATCAATTAATTTTGGAAAAAAGAGAGGACGATTTAGAGGTGGTGGCGAGCAAATGGCAGCAGAAATTAAATATCCCCTTTATAAATTTAGAGAGAAGTTTAGCAATCGCTAGAAAGGTCTTAATGAATGGGTCATTAATCAGTTAGCATTATATGTCTATATTCGGATTGTATTATACACCGGGGAAGATAGCCAAATGGAGTGTCGGACGTGGGACGAGTTGTAATCGCTGTAACCTTTATGGAGCTGACGCTATTCACATGTTTTTTAATTGCCCAAGACTGGCAAAATTTATTGTCGACGTGGAGCACTTTCTCACTGCCGAATTGGGTATTTCAATTAAATTAACCCCATCTTTGGTTTTGTTCGGATGCGAAGAAAATGCTTCCAACCCAATCTCAGACTCAGTATCTGGGTTTGTGTTTATAAGTATGTCTGTTTTCCGTTTTTGTGTCACGTCCGGCTGGCTTGATGAAGAACCACCAAATATTATTCTGTGGCGAAATAAGCTTCTCTCTCTGTATTATCTTGAAACGGCATTGTATAAACTGAAAGCTATAAGAAGGAAGACACTTGGCTGTAAATTATGGCTACCTGTTACTAATTGGATTGAAAAGTGAGAAATTATGGAAGTGAATCATATTATTATTTCTGCCTTTGACTCGATGTATATAGGTGTTTATCTTTTTGTTCTTTTTGCTCTTTTTGTTCTTTTCTTTTCTGCTGTTGCCTAATAAAACTCTTTAAAAAAAAAAAAAAAAAAAAGAAGAAGCCGACGGTGTGTCCCGGCAGCAACTGTCCACTCTAGGCCATACCGACACCACAGCCACAACACAAGCCTGTCCACTACAGGCGGCCCCCGGCATGTGTGAATGGGAGAAGAAGACAACACTCGTGCCTGAAGCACACACCGACACACCGATGCCCCTAGACAGCGCCTCAAACCCCGCCGTGGAAGGCCCACGACACCGGGCCAAGTCAGGTCCACCGTCCTCTACCTCCTCTCCCCTCACCTGGTACAATTCAACAACCAACCTACTCTCGGCCAACGGAGCGACAACTGCCTCCCCACCACTGGTGCAGACATCCTATCCTACTCACAATCACCCCGGGCATCCCCCGGGGCAAAAAATGCATGAACATGTGCATCACTTTCCTCGACGTGTATTTGAAAACGTTCTTTAAACATATGTAATTTCCGTAATATATTCCGCGGTATCACTCGATATACACACACGGATTTTTGTATGAGATTGTCTTTAAATGTCACGGCTATGGCTTTGCAAGCCCGCTTTCGTTGGTGTTTATCAAGGCAATCAGCTTGCCAACATTCTTAACATTTTTACACCAAGCGGCAGATCGCGCCCCGAACGGGTGGGGGCTAGTCACCTCCGACGCGACCACAACCAAGGTGCGCCCTTCCGCTCTCTGTACCGGGCAGCCGCAGGGCAAAAAAGGACACGCCAGGGGCAAGCGTGACCATCGCTCCCCTTTACTTGCCAACAATGCACCCAGCGCACCTCCCGTGTGCCTACCCCCCCACAAAGTCAGGTCGATAGGGAGGTGAACTGCACACCCAGGGGGCCCCGTCAGCAGCCGCAAACCACCAACTCAGGACAGGCTAGTAGCCTGCCACTTTCACTATCTATGGCTGCCCACCGGCCCCCAAAGCACACCCCCCACCTCACCTGGCGAGATAGACGCCTCCTCAACGCCGACGTGACACCGTGTAGTCTCGACCGCGCTCGTCGTCCCCAACTTCTGCGAGATCCGGACTCGGCTGCGCACTGACCTCAACTCCACACGAGGGGATAAAGTTAAAACTAAAAGGAGGGAAGTGGGGGACGCTTCTGCGAGCCCACAACAGGTCCGGTGCAGCAGAGGACGAAGAGACTGAGGTCCCTGCCCCAGGAACCTAAATAGGTCCCCAGTCTCCGCCATCTGCCCAACCGGAAACGCGTCACCACATGCTCCGGAAGTACTAAGTGGCCGGTCGCCCCTTGGGCTGACCGGCCGCCCCTTGGGCTGACCGGCCGCCACTAAGTCTAGACGAGGTTGGGGTGGGGGCCATGGGGCCGGGTCCTAAGTGCGCGTTCCTTGATGCTCGCGCTTGTCAATAACTGGGGGGGTCTCTCAAAGAGGCAAGGCCGATGTTATTAAGGGTGTGGCTTAAAAACACGTCAACTAATAATCTATGCTTAGCATAGTGTGCCACCCGACTTGTATTTTTGCTGTTTCTGTCAATGCATCCAGATATGATACCACAAGTATCATCATACCTACAACGTCAGGACTATTGGCTTTGTCAATGGTTGTTAGTTGCATACGATAATTAAACAGCAACTATGGCTTGTTGAATATAATATTAAAGAAGCTTCCACTTAAAGCCCTGGTGACACCACAACGATGTTGTTCCTACGTTTCAAAAAGGGAAGGGAAATCCAGAGAGGAAATTACTCTCTTCAAAGGATTTCCCTTCCCCTACAACGCTCACCTGGCATGACGTCATGCTGTAACTTCTCCACTAGTGAGAAGTGAGCAGTTTGAGCATGTGCACATCGATGTGCTTGCTGTCACTGCAGTCCAGAAAAAAAGGGACCGCCTGTGCCAGGGCACAAAACAGAGCCCGAAAGGGACCCTTTTCGAGGCCCATTTAAACAAGCATTTGCAATGCAATAGGTCTCGCATTAGGTAAGTGTGAGCTATTGGTATTGTAAATGACAATTTTTTTAATATGTGTTGGCGTTGAAAATATATAAATTAATAGCATTGTTATTCACAAAGCCAATAGCTTACACTTTCCTAATGCGAGTCCTATTGGCTATGGCAATGTTTGTTGATAGCAAGCAAGGACAGTGCTGTTGTGGTGCTGAGTGATGATGTGGTTAGGCTGAGTGAAGTGGTGGTGTATTAGAGTGATGTGGTGGTGTATTAGAGTGATGTGGTGGTGTCCCAGAGTGATGTGGTGGTGTCCCAGAGTGATGTGGTGGTGTCCCTGAGTGATGTGGTGGTGTCCCCGAGTGATGTGGTGGTGTTCCTGAGTGATGTGGTGGTGTCCATTAGTGGTGTGGTGGTGTCCCAGAGTGATGTGGTGGTGTCCCCGAGTGATGTGGTGGTGTTCCCGAGTGATGTAGTGGTGTTCCCGAGTGATGTGGTGGTGTCCCAGAGTGATGTGGTGGTGTCCCCGAGTGATGTGGTGGTGTCCTAGAGTGATGTGGTGGTGTCCCTGAGTGATGTGGTGGTGTCAGTGAGTGATGTGGTGGTGTTCCTTAGTGATGTGGTGGTGTTCCTGAGTGATGTGGTGGTGACCCTGAGTGATGTGGTGGTGCCCTTGAGTGATGTGGTGGTGTCCCCGAGTGATGTGGTGGTGTCCCCGAGTGGTGTGGTCGTGTCCCCGAGTGATGTGGTGGTGTTCCCGAGTGATGTGGTGGTGTCCCAGAGTGATGTGGTGGTGTCCCCGAGTGATGTGGTGGTGTCCCCGAGTGATGTGGTGGTGTCCCAGAGTGATGTGGTGGTGTCCCTGAGTGATGTGGTGGTGTTCCTGAGTGATGTGGTGTCCCTGAGTGATGTGGTGGTGCCCTTGAGTGACGTGGTGGTGTCCCTGAGTGATGTGGTGATGTTCCTGAGTGATGTGGTGGTGTCCCTAAGTGATGTGGTGGTGCCCCTGAGTGATGTGGTGGTGACCCTGAGTGATGTGGTGGTGTCCCCGAGTGATGTGGTGGTGTCCCTGAGTGATGTGGTGGTGTCCCGGAGGGATGTGGTGGTGCCCCTGAGTGATGTGGTGGTGTCCCTGGGTGATGTGGTGGTGTCCCCGAGTGATGTGTTGGTGTCCCCGAGTGATGTGGTGGTATCCCCGAATGATGTGGTGGTGTCCCCGAGTGATGTGGTGGTGTCCCTGAGTGATGTGGTGGTGCCCCTGAGTGATGTGTTGGTGCCCCTGAGTGATGTGTTGGTGCCCCTGAGTGATGTGGGGGTGTTCCTGAGTTTTGTGGTGGTGTCCCAGAGGGAGGTGGTGGTGTCCATGAGTGATGTAGTAGTGTCCCTGAGTGATGTGGTGGTGCCCCTGAGTGATGTGGTGGTGCCCCTGATGTGGTGGTGTACCCGAGTGAAGTGGTGGTGTTCCTGAGTGATGTGGTGATGTCCCTGAGTGATGTGGTGGTGCCACTGAGTGGTGCCCCTGAGTGATGTGGCGGTGTCCCTGAGTGATGTGGTGGTGTTCCTGAGTGATGTGGTGGTGTTCCTGAGTGATGTGGTGGTGTCCCTGAGTGATGTGGTGGTGTCCCTGAGTGAGGTGGTGGTGCCCCTGAGGGGTGCCCCTAAGTGATGTGGTGGTGCCCCTGAGTGATGTGGTAGTGTCCCCGAGTGATGTGGTGGTGTCCCTGAGTGATGTGGTGGTGTACCTGAGTGATGCGGTGGTGTTCCTGAGTGATGTGTTTGTGCCCCTGAGTGATGTGGTGGTGTTCCTGAGTTTTGTGGTGGTGTCCCAGAGGGATGTGGTGGTGTCCATGAGTGATGTAGTAGTGTCCCTGAGTGATGTGGTGGTGCCCCTGAGTGATGTGGTGGTGCCCCTGATGTGGTGGTGTCCCCGAGTGATGTGGTGGTGTTCCTGAGTGATGTGGTGTGTCCCTGAGTGATGTGGTGGTGTCCTTGGGTGATGTGGTGGTGGCCCTGAGTTTTGTGGTGGTGTCCCTGAGTGATGTGGTGGTGCCACTGAGTGGTGCCCCTGAGTGATGTGGCGGTGTCCCTGAGTGATGTGGTGGTGTTCCTGAGTGATGTGGTGGTGTTCCTGAGTGATGTGGTGGTGTCCCTGAGTGATGTGGTGGTGTCCCTGAGTGAGGTGGTGGTGCCCCTGAGTGGTGCCCCTAAGTCATGTGGTGGTGCCCCTGAGTGATGTGGTAGTGTCCCCGAGTGATGTGGTGGTGTCCCTGAGTGATGTGGTGGTGTCCCAGAGTGATGTGGTGGTGTCCCTGAGTGATGTGGTGGTGTCCCTGAGTGATGTGGTGGTGTCCCTGAGTGATGTGGTGGTGCCCCTGAGTCATGCCCCTGAGTGATGTGGTGGTGTCCCTGAGTGATGTGGTGGTGTTCCTGAGTGATGTGGTGGTGTTCCTGAGTGATGTGGTAGTGTCCCTGAGTGATGTGGTAGTGTCCCTGAGTGATGTGGTGGTGTCCCTGAGTGATGTGGTGGTGCCCCTGAGTGATGTGGTGGTGTCCCTGAGTGATGTGGTGGTGCCCCTGAGTCGTGCCCCTGAGTGATGTTGTGGTGTCCCTGAGTGATGTGGTGGTGTTCCTGAGTGATGTGGTAGTGTCCCTGAGTGATGTGGTGGTGTCCCTGAGTGATGTCCCTGAGTGATGTGGTGGTGTCCCTGAGTGATGTGGTGGTGCCCCTGAGTGATGTGGGTGTCCCGAGTGATGTGGTGGTGTCCCTGAGTGATGTGGTGGTGTCCCCGAGTGAAGTATCCTCTTAACAGACATGTAAACAAAACCCTCCTCATGTATATAACATTAACCCCTCCCCTGCTGGTAACGGAACCACTCCGTCATCAGCTGCGGTCGCGCTGTGCTGATGACGGAGCGGTTCCGGCACGGCCAGCTCGGAGCACCTGTGCGGCACGGATTCCGCGCCTGTGCGGCGTGGATTCCGCGCCTGCGCTGAGCGTTCCATTGAGCGGGCGGGGTCGTGACGGAACCGCTCCGTCATGAGCACAGCGCAACCGCGGCTGGTGACGGAGCGGTTCCGTCACCAGCCTGCGGCCGCCGAGCGGCCGCCCCGCCCCCTTAGCACTGCGGCGGAATAGCCGCCGCAGTGAAGGGGTTAATTAACAAAGCATGGGATGTGTTATGAAGAGAGACGGCACAGATCAATACTGCAATGATTTTCTTAGCCATGAATGGAAGTATGTCTGCGAGATGTAGAGAGGGTGGTAAATTGGATGAGGAAGATGAATGAATAGGAGACAGGAACAGTAAGCGCGGGTGAGGCGAGGGAGAGAGGAAAGAGCAGGAGAAACCGAGATCCAAGATCAGCAAGGGAGGAGGTTGGAGATAGGCCAAAATTCATAGGAGCAAAAGCAGCGAGCAACAGAAGTGAGCTTGTATTGAAGAGAAGAGCCAGGGCAAACATTATGAAACAACAAGGTTGAAAGTGAGAGAGAGGGGAAGAAACAGAGGTAAGGAGAGAGAGAGAGCTGGATGATGAACAGACCATGAAAACAAGTAAATAAAGGCACACGAGAGCGAGGCCAGCAAGTTCGGGAGCGCATTCCTTTGAAGTCTGATGGGGGGGGAAGCGGCTTCCTTTGAAGTCTGATGCCGAGGCTTAGACAAATGGTGGCGTGCGAGCAGCTTCCTTTCAAGTGTGATGGGCAGGGGGCGGGGGAGCAAATGATGAGCGCGCCCCCGGCGCACATGCACTGGCCATAATCCGCATTCCAAAGCTCTCTGGCAGGCTTTCCTGGAGCCCCTACATAAGTCTCGCCGGAGCAATGCGCAGGCGCATTGGCTCAGCGAGACCTAAAAACGGACCACTTAAAGCCCTGGCTCTATGTTTAGTCATGTGAAATGATGCATCATGGTACATGTAGTAATGTTAAAACTTTGTGATTGACTGCTGTGAATTTAGTAAAGAAAAGAGAAGCATAATCCTTGCCACCCTGTCTCTAATAGAACTGAAAATTCTTTTCACAAATGTTTGCAAATGTTTAATCCTGCAGTGCTTTGCTTCGGTTCCCAAAGCTCACAGGTTTCCCTGTTCCACGCCTGCCCGGCTCATCCAATCCCAGAATTGTCATCTTTGAATTCTGGAACTTGTAGTCCCAGCTTTATGGGTGGTTACCAATACCTGGACTGAACGATTTTTTACCCAAGAGTGGAACAGGAAAGTTTGACATCCGTGTTCTCTGGCCCCAAACTCCATTCTAAACGGTCTCTGCCCTCCTTTTCCAGGCACCACTCCCATTTCCGCCTCACCGCTCTCATCTCAATTGTCTTCACACCTTCTTTCCTCTACCACACTTTCATTTTCGTGATGTCTGCCCCATTGGCCTCTTGCCCACCTGCAGTTCTCCTCTCTCCCGCCCCTTGCTCCTCTGCATTGGCTGCATTGCCCCCACCCCCCTTCCTCCCTCCCTTTGCACCTTTCTCCCGACCCACTCTCACATCAGCAGGCGTCAGCGTCTCTGGGAGGAAGGTTAACGCTCTGCACAGGTGGGAGGGATTAACAACTAATTAAAAAGAGGAGGGTGTGCGCGAGCTCACGAATGAGACACAGGTGGTGCTATGGCTCAGAGTTTGAAGTGCAACAATAAGCACTGGTAAAGTCAACAAGGGCGGCTTTAATGTGCATGCGCTCGTAAGCAAAGACATACATACACAAATGCCGTTTGCCTGCATTCCACACCAATACTGTTTATCACGTTACATGTTGCATATTGCCCATGCCTATGTTTTTTTTTGGGGGGGGGGGGGGGGGGGGCATTAAAAAATATTGTTTCCTGTACATTTGGGAGAATACTGATGATGCAGCTGAAATGTTTAGTTAGGCGGTAAAATAGCCCCCTGGACTGGGCAGCGACGTTTCATGTTTCAATTCAGACAAGGTCGGCTCAGTAATTCTAGGGTGGACACCATGAGATACATTGAGCTGGGTTCATCTAATGAGGGGTGTCCAACATAGGACAATGAGGGGTGGGCTCCATGCCAGATCTCGAAGCTCCCCGGTGCTTTATACTTGAGTTTTTTATATCCCACTCTGTACATTATTCCCGTGAATATTTTGTAAAAGTCTGTCTTTCGCATGTGTTGAACACCACTGCATGGTCATAGTAATTATTATTGTTTCAAAAGGAAATGAAATGACTGGGGTAGGAATGACGAAGCTGAGTGAGGCACATGTAACAGGGAAGGAGTCTGAGGGCAAGCCAGAGAATTCATGGGCAGAGCCGAGCCAGGGGCGGGCTTGGCTCGGCTCAAGGTTGGGGGAGATGGCTGTAGGGTAGAGGTGCTTGGTGGAGGAGTGAGGCGTTTCTTAAAACACATACCTTTTGTGAAATGCTGACCCCCTCCGCAGATGGTATATGCCCATCTTTTCATGTTCTGCCTGTGTCATGTTTACACTTGTACACCGCAGAAAGTATTTTTCTTAATGTTATCTCTGATTTCGTGTGTTTACCAGTCGTTAGAATGAACTCTGGCTAAGGCTTACAGGGGCATATTACCAAGGCGGGCGATATGTGATTATCGCCGCTTTAGGTAAGCGGTGATAATACTATCGCCCTATTAGCAAGCTGTCGCTAACAGGAGTTAGCGACAGCTTTTAGGCGATAGCGAGCGGTTTGGGGCCCGCTTTGCATGTCAGCGATATTTATCGCTAATGACATGCAAAGTGGGCGTACCCAACCTGTTAGAGACTGAAAGCAGTCGCTAACGCCGCTATCGCCTATTAGCAAGGCAGGCGTAGCGATGAAAGCGAATATCTCCAAAAACTAACGCCTGCTCAGACCAATTCTTAGCCATTATATCCAATGGGAGTGGGATATTATGGCTAAGTCCTCATTAGGGATAATGCGTGAATATCGCTGGATTACCAGTGATATTCACGCATTTCGCTGCTAATGCCGGATATTTTATCGCTTTAGAGATAAATGTTGCTAATAGCACATTATCTCTGCGATAATATCCGGCGATGCTTGGCATTAAAAAAATACTCGCTAAGCCCATTTAGCGATAAATATCGCTAGTTGTTGGTAATATGCCCCACAATTCTCCACGATAAAATCCGCTAAAAAAGAGCTGTTTTAGTGTTTTGTCGACCCAGACTCAAGAGTGTGCGTAATTTACGCTGGGTGGGTGGCCTCTGAGCACAGCTAGTTTTGCTAACTGAAAGCATCTTGCTGAAAATAAATGAACCATTGGATATGATGTTCCTTTTCGTCACACATATTGCCATATTGGACAATGGGAAATCAAGGCTAACAGTGTAAATGCAGAAACAGCAAGTTAGTTCAGTCAGTCAACGCTCGCTACTGACACCTGTGCTTTCGCCTCAGGCAGGGGCAGTTGCACAGGGCGGTAAGAGGGCAGAGCAGGCACCCTGGAGGAGGAATGACTCCGGCTTCAATCCAGGATTCCTGTGGATGGGCAAGCTGGTACGGGCCCCCCACTGCAAAGGAGAAGGACAGCCAGCAGCATCCTGGCACGTGGCAGAAAAGATGGAGGTGGATTAGCCACCTCAGCCTCAGGAAAGTCAACAGAGATTCCAGGGGTAGTTATAGTGCAGAGGATTCACTGCGGGTAGAATACACATGAGAGGAAAGGGCAGTGGCAGAAGGGCATCAGACATCCTTCAGACTTGGGCTCAGCACCTGGAGCTTGCAAAAGGGGAACTGGGTGCCATGAAAACTGACAGGTGGTGTGGTGGTGTAGGAGAGCAGCACAGAAGGGGGAGGGTACCCCTAGTTATGAGAGCCATCATTGTAAGGGTGCTGTTGGCACTGGCAGGAGGTCTCATGGTAGAAGTGAGGTGATGGATGAGGGCAGCGGTCTACAACCTTTACACCACGGTCAAAACACCGCAGTGCCATTACGACGCGTCTTTTACAATGCAAGTCGTTACCACAACTTGCGCAGGAGGGCGCTCTAGACTAAGGAATAGTAGTTTTACTATTCCAACACCTTCCTTACTGTACGTATTTACAACAAGGGGTGGTGATGGACAGAGTCTCTGAATTAAGCAGAATACTCTCACCCAGTCAAGAGATCAGGGCTAGATCCAACACCGTTTTTTAGCTCATTGCACCATCCCAGTTTCAGAACCTGGCTGTATGCAAATTAGTCTGTCCCTGGCCCAGTGCATCATGGGAACAGGGCAGACCAGACTACAAAAGCCAATTCTTACACTGGGAAGGAAACAAGCTTCCGGGGACCGGTTTCTGGCATTTCAGCCGTCTTCGGCCCGGCTTGCCTGAATCCTGATGGTGCAATGAGCAAGGGACTCACATCTGAGTATACCCTTCCACGCTTAGGGTGGACAAAAATATTTACAACAAGGGGTGGTGATGGACAGAGTCTCTGAATTAAGCAGAATACTCTCACCCAGTCAAGAGATCAGGGCTAGATCCAACACCGTTTTTTAGCTCATTGCACCATCCCAGTTTCAGAACCTGGCTGTATGCAAATAAGTCTGTCCCTGGCCCAGTGCATCATGGGAACAGGGCAGACCAGACTACAAAAGCCAATTCTTACACTGGGAAGGAAACAAGCTTCCGGGGACCGGTTTCTGGCATTTCAGCCGTCTTCGGCCCGGCTTGCCTGAATCCTGATGGTGCAATGAGCAAGGGACTCACATCTGAGTATACCCTTCCACGCTTAGGGTGGACAAAAATATTTACAACAAGGGGTGGTGATGGACAGAGTCTCTGAATTAAGCAGAATACTCTCACCCAGTCAAGAGATCAGGGCTAGATCCAACACCGTTTTTTAGCTCATTGCACCATCCCAGTTTCAGAACCTGGCTGTATGCAAATTAGTCTGTCCCTGGCCCAGTGCATCATGGGAACAGGGCAGACCAGACTACAAAAGCCAATTCTTACACTGGGAAGGAAACAAGCTTCCGGGGACCGGTTTCTGGCATTTCAGCCGTCTTCGCCAGGTTCTGAGCTGGGATGGGGCAGTGAGCTAAATAACGGTGATGGATCAAGCCCTGATCTTTGGACTGGGTAAGAGTGGTCTGCTTAATTCAGACACTCTGTTCATCACCACCCCCTTTTCTAAATCGTTTTTGGCCACTATAGGTGTGGCAGGGTATACTCAGACATGAGTCCCTTGCTCACTGCTCCATCAGGATTCAAGCAAGCCGGGCCGATGAGGCTGAAATGCCAGAAACCGGTCCCCGGTAGCTTGTATCCTTTCTGGTGAAGAATTGGCTTGGTAGTTTGGTCTGCCCTGTTCCCATGATGCACTGGGCCAGGGACAGACTAATTTGCATATAGCCAGGTTCTGAGCTGGGATGGGGCAGTGAGCTAAATAACGGTGATGGATCAAGCCCTGATCTTTGGACTGGGTAAGAGTGGTCTGCTTAATTCAGACACTCTGTTCATCACCACCCCCTTTTCTAAATCGTTTTTGGCCACTATAGGTGTGGCAGGGTATACTCAGACATGAGTCCCTTGCTCACTGCTCCATCAGGATTCAAGCAAGCCGGGCCGATGAGGCTGAAATGCCAGAAACCGGTCCCCGGTAGCTTGTATCCTTTCTGGTGAAGAATTGGCTTGTTAGTTTGGTCTGCCCTGTTCCTATGATGCACTGGGCCAGGGACAGACTAATTTGCATATAGCCAGGTTCTGAGCTGGGATGGGGCAGTGAGCTAAATAACGGTGATGGATCAAGCCCTGATCTTTGGACTGGGTAAGAGTGGTCTGCTTAATTCAGACACTCTGTTCATCACCACCCCCTTTTCTAAATCGTTTTTGGCCACTATAGGTGTGGCAGGGTATACTCAGACATGAGTCCCTTGCTCACTGCTCCATCAGGATTCAAGCAAGCCGGGCCGATGAGGCTGAAATGCCAGAAACCGGTCCCCGGTAGCTTGTATCCTTTCTGGTGAAGAATTGGCTTGGTAGTTTGGTCTGCCCTGTTCCCATGATGCACTGGGCCAGGGACAGACTAATTTGCATATAGCCAGGTTCTGAGCTGGGATGGGGCAGTGAGCTAAATAACGGTGATGGATCAAGCCCTGATCTTTGGACTGGGTAAGAGTGGTCTGCTTAATTCAGACACTCTGTTCATCACCACCCCCTTTTCTAAATCGTTTTTGGCCACTATAGGTGTGGCAGGGTATACTCAGACATGAGTCCCTTGCTCACTGCTCCATCAGGATTCAAGCAAGCCGGGCCGATGAGGCTGAAATGCCAGAAACCGGTCCCCGGTAGCTTGTATCCTTTCTGGTGAAGAATTGGCTTGGTAGTTTGGTCTGCCCTGTTCCCATGATGCACTGGGCCAGGGACAGACTAATTTGCATATAGCCAGGTTCTGAGCTGGGATGGGGCAGTGAGCTAAATAACGGTGATGGATCAAGCCCTGATCTTTGGACTGGGTAAGAGTGGTCTGCTTAATTCAGACACTCTGTTCATCACCACCCCCTTTTCTAAATCGTTTTTGGCCACTATAGGTGTGGCAGGGTATACTCAGACATGAGTCCCTTGCTCACTGCTCCATCAGGATTCAAGCAAGCCGGGCCGATGAGGCTGAAATGCCAGAAACCGGTCCCCGGTAGCTTGTATCCTTTCTGGTGAAGAATTGGCTTGGTAGTTTGGTCTGCCCTGTTCCCATGATGCACTGGGCCAGGGACAGACTAATTTGCATATAGCCAGGTTCTGAGCTGGGATGGGGCAGTGAGCTAAATAACGGTGATGGATCAAGCCCTGATCTTTGGACTGGGTAAGAGTGGTCTGCTTAATTCAGACACTCTGTTCATCACCACCCCCTTTTCTAAATCGTTTTTGGCCACTATAGGTGTGGCAGGGTATACTCAGACATGAGTCCCTTGCTCACTGCTCCATCAGGATTCAAGCAAGCCGGGCCGATGAGGCTGAAATGCCAGAAACCGGTCCCCGGTAGCTTGTATCCTTTCTGGTGAAGAATTGGCTTGGTAGTTTGGTCTGCCCTGTTCCCATGATGCACTGGGCCAGGGACAGACTAATTTGCATATAGCCAGGTTCTGAGCTGGGATGGGGCAGTGAGCTAAATAACGGTGATGGATCAAGCCCTGATCTTTGGACTGGGTAAGAGTGGTCTGCTTAATTCAGACACTCTGTTCATCACCACCCCCTTTTCTAAATCGTTTTTGGCCACTATAGGTGTGGCAGGGTATACTCAGACATGAGTCCCTTGCTCACTGCTCCATCAGGATTCAAGCAAGCCGGGCCGATGAGGCTGAAATGCCAGAAACCGGTCCCCGGTAGCTTGTATCCTTTCTGGTGAAGAATTGGCTTGGTAGTTTGGTCTGCCCTGTTCCCATGATGCACTGGGCCAGGGACAGACTAATTTGCATATAGCCAGGTTCTGAGCTGGGATGGGGCAGTGAGCTAAATAACGGTGATGGATCAAGCCCTGATCTTTGGACTGGGTAAGAGTGGTCTGCTTAATTCAGACACTCTGTTCATCACCACCCCCTTTTCTAAATCGTTTTTGGCCACTATAGGTGTGGCAGGGTATACTCAGACATGAGTCCCTTGCTCACTGCTCCATCAGGATTCAAGCAAGCCGGGCCGATGAGGCTGAAATGCCAGAAACCGGTCCCCGGTAGCTTGTATCCTTTCTGGTGAAGAATTGGCTTGGTAGTTTGGTCTGCCCTGTTCCCATGATGCACTGGGCCAGGGACAGACTAATTTGCATATAGCCAGGTTCTGAGCTGGGATGGGGCAGTGAGCTAAATAACGGTGATGGATCAAGCCCTGATCTTTGGACTGGGTAAGAGTGGTCTGCTTAATTCAGACACTCTGTTCATCACCACCCCCTTTTCTAAATCGTTTTTGGCCACTATAGGTGTGGCAGGGTATACTCAGACATGAGTCCCTTGCTCACTGCTCCATCAGGATTCAAGCAAACCGGGCCGATGAGGCTGAAATGCCAGAAACCGGTCCCCGGTAGCTTGTATCCTTTCTGGTGAAGAATTGGCTTGGTAGTTTGGTCTGCCCTGTTCCCATGATGCACTGGGCCAGGGACAGACTAATTTGCATATAGCCAGGTTCTGAGCTGGGATGGGGCAGTGAGCTAAATAACGGTGATGGATCAAGCCCTGATCTTTGGACTGGGTAAGAGTGGTCTGCTTAATTCAGACACTCTGTTCATCACCACCCCCTTTTCTAAATCGTTTTTGGCCACTATAGGTGTGGCAGGGTATACTCAGACATGATTCCCTTGCTCACTGCTCCATCAGGATTCAAGCAAGCCGGGCCGATGAGGCTGAAATGCCAGAAACCGGTCCCCTGTAGCTTGTATCCTTTCTGGTGAAGAATTGGCTTGGTAGTTTGGTCTGCCCTGTTCCCATGATGCACTGGGCCAGGGACAGACTAATTTGCATATAGCCAGGTTCTGAGCTGGGATGGGGCAGTGAGCTAAATAACGGTGATGGATCAAGCCCTGATCTTTGGACTGGGTAAGAGTGGTCTGCTTAATTCAGACACTCTGTTCATCACCACCCCCTTTTCTAAATCGTTACTGTACGTAGGCTGGAGTTGGAATAGTAAATCTTACTATTCCTAAGTCCAGCACCCTACAGCACAAGTCATAGTAACGACTTGCGTTGTAAAACATGCATTGTGATGTACCGCGATCATTTTGATCGCGTTGTAACATCGTACAACCAGGGCAGCTGACTGAAATGACGGTAAAGGAGTTTCATGGTGTCTAGGAGGGAGTCGAGTGGTAAGTGCATGGAGCCAGGTGATGGAAGTCGGGGGGAACGGCATTGAGCCCCAGCCAGTAGAGGGCTAGCAAGAACATCAGGACGAACAAATGACAATGATCAGCAGGAAAAATTATGGACAGTAAAGATGAAGGGGACAAGAGTCCAAGACGGGCCTGAAATTCACGAATAGAGAAACAAGGACAGCGAGAAGGTGTCAAAAGTACAGGTGTTTACAGGTTTTAGTAGCTATGGCTGAGCAGGTGTCAACTGAGCGGTCAGACAAGAGGGCCACAGGCTTGCAGGAGGCTGGCCCTGGAGTGACAGATTAACAGAGAGTAGAAGAAATGGGTGAATACAATAAAAGGCTCCCATATTACGACATTGTGTAGTCGATAGGGAGGCATTTGCTTCTCAGGACCAAAGAGAAGATTATTTTGGGAAAAGTCTGTAATCATTTGATCTGCTGTACAGGGAGGCCTATATGCTAAGCAGGGTCAAAGTTTGAGGAGAGGTAACTGGCAAAGAGACCGAGTTCAGACCAAAATAGATGCATAGATGGTTCTTTCACAATTTATACCAGTATATACTGCAAGAGGTACCCAAAGAGCAGAGTGGCACTGTTCAAGTACCTAGACATGGTAGGGACAGGTAACAGTTTCAGAGGTTTAGCATGGCTTCTGTACCTTTGAACATTTCTGGGCCAGTAGAAGACTTAACACTTTCAATTTGTGGGAAGGATAGTCAGTGACCTGTGGTTACAGATGATGATCATGACTAGACCAGTCTCAGATCACATCGCCAGTGACTGCGATTGCTGTTTGCACCCTGGATGGAGGATGGGTAATATGCACGTGCCAGGGGTCCTATGGAAGTGTCTAAGGAATGGCAAGTGGCAACCGGGACAGTTTGGGACACATTCCTTCCAGATGGGAGCAGCAACATCTGGGCTTCAGTTTAGCTTGAGCGTGGAAAGACTTAAACGCATTGTCAGTTGGAGATCGGAAATGCTTGTGGAGATATGAACCGACCAGAGGGTGTTGCCTGCACTGGTAATAGGTCCACTGGTAACCAAGCACCCCATTGTAGCTCTGAAGTCTCTCAGGATAGCAAAGCAGAGCAGCCCAAGCCCTACTCTTGGGGGGTGGTGTGGGCTAGTAATCACCATTCACTAGTACACAATAATAACACTCCATGCATTATTGTCCAGTCTGTGCTTTGTGTTTCGAAAATGAAAAGCACTTTTATTATACCCAATCTACTTAATCCTATTCAGTAATTTACACGTATACATGAAGTAGTTAGAAATACCTTTGATGACATTATATCTGACCCCTAAACCATCATGACCCCAAAAATTAGAATCCCACTCATACCATAAAGCACAAAACCATGTAGGAGAGTCTCACTTTAAATTAAGCTGGCCTTTTGGCTTTATCAATGTTACAGCACTTAAAAAACAGACTTGCATGTTAAATACTGACATCAAGACATTGATTCATCAGCAATTATTATAAAATGATCATTAATAAAGCATTGCAGATTCATAGGAAAATTGCTACCAGCAATATCTTGGTAATAAAACTCTATGACTCCACATGAATTGTGTCGGTGTCTTTCTTTAACCAGTTTAGGTCATAAAACCTGCAGTCATAGAACCTCCCAATAGAGATTGCTGCTCTCCCAGGCTTTAGAACAAAAGGTCCAGCCTTAGACCTGCTTAACTTTGGCTGAATAGTTTCTCTGACCAAGGTACCTTTTGGTCAGCACTTAACGTTTCTTATGGGGCGCTGCTCTCTACCTTGAACGTATGGCTTGAATCCACATAGCGCTCCCCCCCACATACTTACACTAACTTTTAACATATGAAATTAATTTGCAGTTGGTTTCATTCATTCTCCTTTTAATGAGCTGATGTTTTACTAATATCCTGCTGTATAAGATTGCACTGAAATGATGATGTTGGGAGAATGCTCAACGGCCTTTGGAGCTCTCCGTTTCAAGGTATAGCTTGCACTACACGCTGCACTTTTTCAGCATATTTGTACTTAACCTGTATTAACGCGTGAAATTAATTTGATGTTGCCTTGATGGATTTTCTTTTAATGAATTCACTTTTCAATACTTTCTAGCTGTATAAGGTACCTATTTGTAATTACCAATACTAGAACGGGGGTATAGGGCAAAGAATGACTGCACTTTGTCCAATGTTTTACAGTCTAGTTATTTTTGTGGGTGCCAAGAACCTGAAGTCACATACCCCTAGACTTCCAAGGGCAATGCCCAAAAACACTTTTGCAATAAAACACAATGGTTCAGCACCCCCACACAATACACAGTGACAATAGCAATCAAATCAATAATACAAAAGAACCAATTCAGTAGGACTTAAGGTTTTCTTTCTTGCTTTTATTCAAAATCTTCATACAAAGCGTAGCCAACGCGTTTCGTCCGAAGGACTTCTTCAGGGCTACAACAAACAGATATACAAAATACACATATTATACAAAAATATTTACAATTAAAAAACAAGTTTGTGATACATCATAATTACAAATGCATGGTATGCATACCACTTGATCCCTAAACATGATTAGCCTACTGAAAGGATTTACAATTTAGCCTCTATTAATAACAAATAAATAATGAGTTAAGAAGTCTAAGATAAGCAAGGGAATTAATACATTCCAAGAGTATATCAGACTTATGACATTTTATGAGTAATCAGTATTTTGGTTTTGGAGGGAGATTTTTAGATGAAGAATGGGAGAGTCATTATATTTCTGTATTTAGACTAGATCTAAAATTTAGTCATAACTAGAAATAAATTCAATCAGTCCAAGACCTTATCTTACCGAAAGATATTGAGAATATGTCAGAAGTTTTTTTCCAAGAATTGTTTTTGTGTTCGGAGCTTCAAGTATGCTTGGCAATAGTAGCCTATTATGAGAGGAAGTACAATGTTTATTTAATTATAATTCACACAATTATTGATGTGTCGCTGGTCAATTATAAGCAAATGTGCTACATACCTTGTTCTAAATGAAACTAGTCAATTCTTCACATTGGGTGTTCATCTTAGTAGGTAGACAATCAGAATGGTGCCATTATTCACAACCAATTCCTATGGTGTCTGTAATCACCTTGATTAAAAGTCAAAGTAATAAGCGTATTAGAGCCCACATCAGAAATACCAATGTGTTGCATAAACAAAACAACCCGCTTCCTATTGAAATTAAAGGTTAATGAGAAGTAGGCCCTAATACTTAGAGTCATATTATTTATAATGATATTTAAATATATAATGCTTCGTCTGCAAATGAGAAATGGTGCAAGGAAAGGGGAAGAACCTCCATAGTTTATGTAAGGGCATTCTACCATGGATGGTAATCCTTCTCGCATCCAACATGTTAAACTCAAATCAATGGTTGAGTATGATGCTTGAATGTAATTCCTCTTCTACACCTGACCAATAGTACACGGAAACCGTACATAGAAACGCGAATAACCTGCGTGGTTTATATAAAGACATTCTGTATTTAAGGAGATCATTTTTACATCCAAAAGTACCCCAAAATGATGTTGCCCTCCGATCGATAATCTGGCTAGGAACCAACACAGATCAACTGCATAGGCTACTTTTTTTTAATAAATCTTTTTATTGAAGTAACAAGAAAAGGAAAAAAAAACAATATCAGGTGGCTTACATCGCGGAGTGAAGGCTCAATAATATACATACAGGGTATATGGACGGAGAATCATCAATAAAGTCTGCTCACGTGTTACATCTGGTATGGGGCTGCACTACAATCAGGATATTCAAAACAAACGCCTACCACCCACCCCTCCTCCCCAGAAAAACAGGATAAACATTGAGTAACAGCCCAGAATAGAAGGGAGGGGGAAGGGCAAAGCAATAAGGAGCTTACGATGTTACATCTACATACCGAACTCAGTGATAAAGTACGCAACAATTGGCTATCTCACGCAAGTGATATCTACACAGAACCCGTCTACCCCATAACACAAATCTGCTACTAAATAAGACCACCTATATCAGGATTTTGAAGGATTTCAAACATAAAAACTACAAATATTAACTAAACAAACACCCCTCCCCCCCACCCTGCACCCCAGCTTTTGGCTTGCGTCCTATCCCCAACTAGCTGCGTGCCTGTCGCCCCATCTAACTAGGTACTAAATGTAGTAAAACTTGGAGGAGGACATCTCAGTACAGGCCCTCTGTCCCCCCTCCCCCCCGCCAGAACCAAGAATCCCCTTAATAAACACTCAACTCCTATGAGAAGCAAATTTAAAACTAAACAGGGGAAACAGTAGACACCACCCTACCACCCGTAAATACAATGGTAACGAATCCCACTTCAGGAAACCCATGGTGCCAAACCCCAACAATCAGTCTCATCCTTGACCCTTCCGTACAGTGGTACAAGCCCCTTCCAGACAGATTTTAGCCTCCGCAGGATAGTCGGAATGTGAAAACAGTTCAGTATAGTACAGTATGAGGTGAGGCAAAGTTGTAAAGTCCCTGGGATCCCTATCGGCATCAACGATGACCCTCATCGACAAGAGCTCCCAACGTCTTTGTCTCTGTGATGATAATGAAAGCGCCGAAGAGGGGGAAAACACCGAAGCGTTCCAAAGATAGTTCCCATCAAAAGTGTCCGGAAGGGGAGCAACAATTAAAGCACACTCGGCAAGCGATGATGGTGGGCTTGGCAATCCGTAAAGCACGTCGAGTACACGGTTATCGGCCATCACATTGCCATGAAGCTCCGACACCTTTCGTGGCACAGGGCCCACTGCCGTTACAGGAACTGCAGCGGGTGATATAGGCTGATCAGGATATTGAAGCGGTGCAGGGTCCTGTCCCACTTGTCCGAGTCAGTGCGGAACCGCAATCATTTTCCGGACAATGGACTCCACATGGGAATGTAGTGCCCCGATAGCTGCCAATACAGATCGTATTGACGGTTCCGACTTAGCTCGTCCCACAGAATCTTGTTCCGAAACATCCATGTTCGCGTCCCCTCGAGGCCCGGCCTACCCCGGGGGAATCGGCAAATCTGGGACGGACTGTCACGGAGGGAGACCGAGGACTTACCAAGGTCGCGATCCAGGCTCCTGTCCCACAAGCGTAGATCCCAACCCGGAAAACACCGGCGGAGGCAAACCGGGTCTCCGGGCCAGGGACCCACAGCGCACTGTCGTGCCTCGTCAACCCTCCATCGATTGTAGGCTTGAGCAGCAACCGCCGCCAAAATCGGGCTTAAAAAGTTTTCCGTGTCCAGGGACCGGACCCTGATGATTACCCACAGCCGGTGTTATTCAACTGGAACCCGGCTGGGCCAGTACTCAAGTCCCCGGCTCACAAGCTGGTGTAGGCCCCAAACTAAAACTCGACGTAACTTCGTCCACAAAGCTATGAAAAATCCCGGGATCGCACCAAAATACAACGTAGCGGTTCCCACATCCGGAGGCAGGGTGGAAATTCAGGATTTGTAGCAGGATTATCCGGCGGGGGACGGAGGTCGGCGGAGTTGGGACCCTATGCGGCCATCTTAGTTGCAAGCGTAGCTCCTCCCGCATAGGCTACTTTTGAATTTGTCCAGTAAATAATATAAACGGGAACCACAGCTAAATATAGCTTATATTATATCTTAAACCCACAGACAGTATGTATGTGGACTGCATGTGCTCCACATAACCAGTCTTTAAGGTAGTATCCAGACAAACATAGTGTGTATTATATAATGAAAAAAGGCTCCCCGACCCTTATGAAAACAAACGAGCGAAACTTTAACCAAAGAATAGAGGTAACAACCAGGCTAATAGTAGTTCTACAGCCCCCCAGTCCTTACTTACTTAAATGTTCACGCGTATTCGTTTTCCCTCGGTCACGGCCTCGAGTTTGTAGTTCGAGACTTGGCCGGGAAGTGTGAGTTTAAATAGCCCGCAAATTGATGTCAGCTGTTCTCAATTGGTATACAAGGACACGGCGGAACATACAAACGCGGCCGCCATCTTGGAATGGGCTAGTTCCTTAGACCGGCTGTATGTATACTATAGAATATAAACAATATTCTTGACAAACATTAAGTTACGGTCGTGTCTGGAGACTCTGCATATGATATAATGATTACAGATAGAGGCACCATATATTTTATTATATCATTAATTATAACTTTGATACGAGAGATATTTAGCATGATGTCATTGTAATTTTAATTCAAATACGATTAAGACTACGGAAATAGAACCAATGTCCCTTCTCAGTCTTTTATCAGTTTTGATTTACAAATACGAGATATAGATTGTTTATCCCGTTTTTCGACGCCATTTTTGGACGGGAGAGTAGAAGTGTGTCTTCTCAACCCGACATGAGGATAAAACCAATAGATAGCTTATCCCGTTTCTCGACGCCATTTTTGGACGGGAGAATAGAGGTGTATCTTCTCAACCCGACATGAGGATGAAACCAATTCCTATATCTGGGACATCTATCGGTTTAAGTTTTCTTAGTCCAAAGATATTAATGTATTTTACTATTTTACAACATCATTTTTAAAGGAGAGAAATAACATGTAATTTTCATAATTTCGAGAGTCAAACATATCCAGTATTTGGAAAATGTTTGTTGTTGAATTAGTAATGTTCATAGACCAATCATGGTCTTACCGTTGCATTTAAAAAGGCTATTGCTAAGTATACTAATCAACTAATGAATTTACAAAAGTCACAACAATTTGATGCAATATCCCAATTTTGTAAACGCAGATTGCATATATTAGAATGTCTCACAATACATTTGTATATTAAATTTGCAGACTTCTTGGTTCTATAATACATTTGCTATTTACAATCTACTAACCATTGTACAGAAAATAATAATTATATAAGAAATTCATCACAAGATTCACTATTTTGATCATGAAGTTATCATTCTATATTAATCATATAGTACTGCACTATACAATCTTGGTTTTAAAGTTGATTATATTAGTTGGAGTGATCAATTTTCAAGTTGTACTTTAACCAGGCTACACAGCTGAGATTTTATTCACACACCATTTTTATCTATAATAGATAATTATGTGGTCCTTTGAGCCTAGCTTTCAGGTTTACACATTAACAGACATCAATCATTTTCTTAACACTGCAGAAAGATAGCATTTGTTCTCTTTCTTTTCTCTTGAGAACAGACATTATTATAAGAAATGATATAATTCATTATTGATGTTAAGCCCATTAGAGATACTACGAAGACGACAGATCCACGCAGCTTCCGTTTGTCTGAGCATCTTGGTTCTGTCACCACCTCTTACTAATGGCTTTACATGATCTATACCATAAAACCCTATTTTTGATTCATCCGGGTGGTTTTCATGAATGTGTACAGACACAGGGTATCTCTCATCTCTATTTTTTATGGCTCTCACATGTTCCTGTATGCGGATTTTCAAATTTCGAATGCTGCTGCCTACGTATATTTTGTTACATGCACAAACAATAATATAAACAGTATAGGTGGTATTACAATTTATGAATGAGTTTATAGAAAACTCTTTCTCAGTATTGTGTTTGAATTTAGACTTTCTATGTAGGCCAAATTGACACATATTGCAGCTTCCACATGTGAAGAAACCATTAGGTTTCTCAGATAGCCATGCTATTGTACTTTTTTTCTTCACATCTTGAACGTAGCTTGGGCAAAGCATGTTTTTAATCGTTTTGCCCTTTCGATACACTACCTTAGGTTTTGCAGTGATGGTCCCTACGGGCAGCTTGGCTGATTGTAAAAGATGCCCATTACGTCGAAGGATGTTGTATACATGATGACTCTGCACATTGTATTGGGTTATGAACGGTACACTTTCGATTTGGGGTGTAAATTATTTATCCTTTGGTTTAAAAACCAAAGTGCTCTGCCTGTCCACTTTTTGTATTTTCTGCTCAGCTCTTCTTATGTTTTCTTTAGAATAACCTCTTTTGATGAAATTATTCTTTATTTGATTCACGTTTTCCTTAAATGAGTTGTCCAGGCTGCAATTGCGCCTTGCCCGAATCATTTCCCCATACGGGATGGCATTGATTGTACTGGCTGGATGTGCACTTTCGGCATGTAATATACTGTTACATGACGTGGGCTTTTTAAACATAGTTCTATGTATCTCTTTGTCCTTGTGAAATAATTTCAGATCTAAGAACTCAATGCTCTCCCTAGAGTGTGACATTGTTAATTTCACATTTGAATCTATTGTTGTTCAAATGACATTGGAAAGCAACCTGTTCTTCTACATCTCCATTCCAAATAAGCAGAATGTCATCTATGTACCTAGCATAGAAAATAATATTATCCATCCATTGCATGGTCCCAGATCCCCAGGCATGCTCTGTCTCATACAAACCCATAAAGAGGTTTGCATAAGACGGAGCAAACCTGGATCCCATGGCCGTTCCACGTTTTTGCAAGAACCAAGAGCCGTTATGCAAGAACACATTCATGGTCAACACCATGTGTGCCATGTCCAATAGCATCATAGAATGGTCTAAATGGGAAGCACTTCTTTTGTACAGGAAGTGTTTCAAAGCCCTCAAACCACAGTCAGTATGGATACAAGTGTATAGACTTTCCACGTCCATAGTGACAAACATTAGTTCATCACTATTCCATTCAAAGTAATCAAGTTTACTTAAAACATCCCTGCTGTCTTTCAGGTAAGCTGGTAAATTACGCACTATCGGTTGTAGAAAGTTATCTATATACTCGGACAGATGCTCTGTAGGGTATCCATTCCCTGAAATTATGGGTCTACCTGGAGGGAAGGCCCCTCCCTTGTGTAATTTGGGTAGTATATAGATACATGGGTGTCTACTGTCTTTGGCCTGTAAATACTTGTACTCTCTATCTGAGATTAACCCTGTTTCATGCCAATCTTTTAGTCTAGAATTGATGCCATTTTCAATTTTAGGGATGGGGCATTCCTTTAGGAGTTCGTAACAAGTTGAATCGCTCAATTGCCTATCTATTTCGCCCAGATAATCTTTGGTAGAGGAAGCCCTGGCACATAACTGGCTTTCAAAAAAGGAAGCTGAATTCCTAGTTCAAAAAACACCAAGAAAACCCTACTTCTACTGTATTCCCAAAATACACAAGAGTCTGGAAAATCCACCCGGTAGACCGATTGTCTCGGGTATAGGCTCCATCCTGGAACCACTCTCTAAATTCTCTGATGCTTTCCTGCGCCCCTTGGTACAAGGGACCGATACCTATCTCAAGGACACTAAATCTGTTTTGCAACTTTCACAAAACCTCAATTTTGACCAAAACAGCCAACTATTGCTGAGTTTAGACGTGGAAAGCCTGTACACAAGCCTCCTTCATGAGGAAACCATATCTATAATTGAGGAGGTTCTGTACAGTGCTAACTGGAAGTACCAGACGCCACGTGGTGTCGTAATGGAGTGCATCACTTTGGCACTAACAAAAAACTTCGATGGGACCCTCTATCTCCAGAGCCACGCACCAGTATGGGCAGTACATTTGCGCCGAGCCTGGCAGGACTATACGTCCACCACTTGGAAAGCACAAAGATTTTACACACCAGCAACCCATATAAACAACACATCGTCACCTGGAGGAGATACATCGACGATGTGCTTGTAATTTGGCAGGGTGACCACCAAACGGTAATACAGTTCATGGAATGGCTGAACTTGCAGAATCGTTTTTTGAAATTCACTCACACAGTTTCTAATGAGGCACTGGTGTTCCTTGATCTGAATATTTTCCATGAAGATGGAAAATTACACACCACCACACACTTTAAACCAACCGCAAGGAACTGCCTCCTCAGATATGACAGCTTTCATCCACGTCATTTACGGACAAATTTACCCTATGGACAATTTCTGCGATTAAGGCGGAACTGCACCCAGATTAAGGATTACAAGGCACAAGCACAAGACTTGTAAAACAAACTGCAGGAAAGACAATATCCGGAGAGGATTATTAACAACACCATGAAAAGGACCAGAAATAACAACAGGGAAGCATTGTTAGAAAACAAAATCCCAACAGATCAGGTAGCCACCAGACCTATCTGTGTGACTACTTACAGCTCCCACACCAACGAAGTGTCCAAATTGTTGAACAAACATTGGCGCATTCTAACGAGTGGGACTTTGAACATTGAGAAACCAATGTTTGCCCACAAACGAGGTAAAAACCTCAGGGACATGTTGGTTCACACGCGCCTGAAACCACAACAACAAATACAGCTCTCACAACATGGCCTCGGAGGCCATTACCCATGTGGAAACTGTGCAAGCTGCCATCTCACACAGAAAAGTAAACATTTGATCTTTGCCAACGGAACCAAGTGGGAGCAACGGAAACTGACTAATTGTAATAGCAGAAATGTTATTTACATGATTACCTGCCCGTGTAAATTGGAATACATAGGCATGACCACAAGACCAGTGAAGGTGCGAATTGGTGAGCACAAGAGCAACATACGTTGTAAAAAGATCACGACGAAGATGGCCACCCATTTTTGGGAAAACGAACACTGTGTCAATGACATAAAGTGGACAGTAGTAGAACAGCTGACGTCAGAACAAGGACTCTTTGAAAAGGAGCAAAGGTGGGTATTCCGCCTGGGGACTAGCACCCAAGGCTTGAACGATAACATTCCCTGGGACAATTAACATAGGGATTGTCTTTCTGAACACCCCCTTCTTTTGGAAACTAACTGAATCTACTTTAAGGTCATGAGTAACCAGTTAAATACATGCGCTAACACGCTGCTAAGTTGACAATGTAACTACAACCCAGTTCAGGTTGACGCTACCACCTATCGGATTAGCAGTCATACACCAACTCTGGCACCAGAGGGTAACCAGCTAACCCAGCATTAAGTTTCGTAGTCCTCACCTGGGTTCTAGGGTACACACAGGACCCAAGGGCATCCAGTATGGTTCCCTTAGAGTACAAAACAAACTGTTTCCGGTATTTGATTCCTTTTGAGCTTGAGTACGATCATTTTTAATGTGGCAGTACAATCATTTTTCATATGGCTTTAAGTACAGCATGGAACACGAGGGGATCACTAGCTTGAGTATGATCATTTTTAATGTGGCAGTACGATCATCTTTCATGTGGCATTAAGTGCAGCATGGAGCACGAGTGGATCAGTGCCATAACAACATTGTACGCATCCAAACGCATGCGCGTGAAGAACTACTGGATCAGTGACACGAGCGCTGGACGCATGCGTGGGGCTAGCTACACGCATGCGCGGCATCGTAACACAAACAAATTGAGTCACGAGCAGAACCGACAAGAAGCCCTTAGAAGGGCAGGCAGGAAACGCTAATTATTCAATCGAGTAATTATCTCAGCCCTGGGAAAAGGTACAAATACCCGTACCTCTGACTCCCTTTGGCATAATCACCGGAGCCACGGAGGGGGCGGTCGGGAGGAATTTCCTCGCTGAAATCGTGAGTACATGAGGCAAAGAGCAGCATTATCTCCACTACGCTAATGTAAGTAAAAATGGGACTCTGAATTCCGTTTTTTCAACAGGTGCTAAATAGCATATGGGACCCTGACGTTTGGTTGGCTCATGAGGCTTTTCAACCCCTGCAAAACAGTATGTTATTGGTATTTAGGGGCATGTAGTGTCTCTTTTCCTTACAGGGGCACTAAACAATCTGTTTAATATCTTTTGACCACTAATGGTGTTATGTTCTGAATAACGCTATACGCCAATTCTACAAAAAGTGTGTGTTTTATGTTATATGTCAGTGAGTCTAGTTTGTCCCCTTGTTTTAATGCCACTATAGGCACGATTGACACCTATAGAATGAGACTTAACCGCAATTTCTGTCACCTGTAACCACTGGTCACCTTACCTATGGTTGTTGAAAAGTAGACCACCACAAAAAATGTTTTGTCTTCTTCTCTTAACAGGTCGACTATTAAGCGGCGTTTTGTTAGGTACATTGTTTTACCTGCACTGTAGTTCTCACTTTTATTACAGACTCTGATACAAGTTAGAGAAACGTGAGTAAGGTGGGGATTTGTGTACCCCGTCCTGAAGAAGGTGTTTTTACACCGAAACATGTCGACGCACACAGAGAGGAGGTAATGCACATTGTTTGCGTTATTAACCTCCCACACTTAATTTTAATAGCACCAGACGGGGGGCCAATAAATATTTTTTTGTCACCCCACAAGCCAGGTACTTTTTAAACTTCACTCACTTAGATCTAAACCCCACCATACACTCACATTTAAATACCCCAGCCACACCACACATAGTCATTTTTGAAGTGCTCCCGCGTATCCGTAGGTCGCAGCACGCCGTACCCCGTAGAGGGGTACGAGGACCCCAATGATGAAGCATGACACCAAGGGGCCTGTTGGTGTGTGAGGGGACCAAAAACAACAAGGGTGTTCCCCAACATTGGAGGACACGCCCTATACCCAAGGAGTGGATTCCTTTTGTTTATTTACATTTGTCTAGGGAGAACGAATCCATTTCGATCTATTTCTCTCTCTCCCCCTTTTGTTATTGATAGTAATCTTTAAGATCCATCAGGACAATATTTCCTCCTTTGTCTGCTTTATGCACGACAAGGTCCCTATTTTCTTGTACATTTTTTAAAAGGGCCATATCCTTTTTAGAGAGATTGTAGTGGTGTGTAGAGTGAGAATGACTACCATGATTGACCTCTAGTTGATGCAGCTGAGATGTGACTTTTTCCCAAAATTCATCCAAATGTATATCCTGCACTCCTGGTGGTATGAATGTAGATCTATTTCTCAAACCACTGTCTATTGTGGTGTCCTCATGAATATTAAGCAGACCAGCCATTTGTCTAATGTCGATATTTAGGTAATCTTCATCCAAAGTGGCTAACAAGTGAATACCATCTAAATCACAGATAGTTAAACTATGAGCATCACTCACATTTCTCAAATCATTGGTGGCAATAGACTGGCGTTCTGCAAAGTATTTTTTAAATTTTATTTTTCTCACGAATTTGTACAAATCAGCATGTAACTCAACATAATTGCAATTTTTACTTATACAATAGTTTAGACCCTTCTGGAAAATGCTTGTTTCTTTTTCAGTCAAGTTTTTAGATGATAAATTTACAATGTTTAATTCATTAACAACACATGTACCATTTTCAGTTGAACACACATTTTCAGCCACAGTATCTATTTCTTCTACATTGTCAATTTGCTTTGTAAACGTGTTTGTAGTCCTGCTTTTCCGTTTCTGCCCACCCCGTCTGGTTCTACATTTGAATTGTTTCGTCGGTTCCCTAACCTGTAGCGCTGCACCTCCTGTAAAAAATGGGAAGTTTGTGGAGTGACCGCCGAGTTGCTGGTACCCTCTCCTGGATCACTCTCAATAGAGGATAGGGAACTATTGCTACTTGAGGTATTTAATGGTGTTACCACAGTTTTATCCACAGTTGTTTGTTTAGGGTTCACATCATCATATTTTTTAGCAAATGTGAAAACCCTTCCTCTCTCATAATCAAGTTCGTCCCTTAAGATTTTTTTCTGTTTTTTATCTTTAAGATAAATCTGATAATTCATTAGCTCTTTTTTCAAGATTTCATAGTTCTTTTGTGTGTTATCTTTCAGATTCATTTCTAAAATTTCCTTCTCCAATTTCGCAGAATTTTGGATACATTTTTGGATAAATAATTTTTAATAAAAGCAAGAAAGAAAACTTTAAGTCCTACTGAATTGATTCTTTTGTATTATTGATTTGATTACTATTGTCACTGTGTATTGTGTGGGGGTGCTGAACCATTGTGTTTTATTGCAAAAAGGTTCCTATTTGTGATAATGTTGTGAATATTCTAATAAATCATACAATAAAGAATTCATTAGAAAAAAAAATCATCCTATATGCCCCTCACACTCTCTTGAAAATATTGGTGGTTCCCTCGCCCTCATGGAACCACCACATCTAAAGATTTTTTTTTACCAAAATGAGGCCAGCAGGGCACTATGGGGTGCATCTGCAAGGAAACGTGCATAATATTGAAGCGTCCCTGGCTTTGCTTTGGTTGTGAAGGCCTCCTCTCAGCTCTTCTTGGTACTTTTTCCTTTTTTTGGGGGGGAGGGTGCCTGGTCCAACCTGGGCACCCGACTGGCCTTTACTTTGGGGGCAGCACTGGGATCCCAACACTGACTGCTCCTGCTGTCTCCCCACCTGGCCGGCCTCCTTCTCGACCGGCATGGGAGCCAACAGTCTCTCTCTCCCCAGCATGCTCCCTGCAGGCAGGGTGTCTCTGGTGCGGTGGCCACCTAGGTCCCCCTAAACACAGGCATTTGGAGGGAGCTCACTGCCATTGTGGGGAGTGCAACGGTGATCTCCCCTTGGTATTTTGTTAAGTGCCCTGAGATGGGAACTCAAGCCCCTCTCTAGTTTCTTTGAGGGGAGAAGAACGCCACAGCACTCACTCTCTTCCTTTCTTTCCTTGTTGGGCCCTGGAGATGGGGTCCCAGGCCCCTTCTTTGAATAAACCATTCCTGGGATGGGTTCACTGGGCTTTGGAGAGATCTGGAAAGGGGTCCCAAGCATGCCCCTCCCAGACTCATTAAAAATACGAGCCTTGCATTGACCCCTGGGCACTGGCCTACACCGAGAGGAACCTTCAGCCTTTGTAACGGAGCGCCATGCGTTTTTCTCTGCTGGGGGTCAAAGGGAGCCATATCTTTGGCCCTATTCGATCATTTTGCACAATCGTGGTCTCCTTTTGTTCCTGGTTGTGGGATATAGCAAACTAAAGCCTTTACATAGGCCTCCTAGCTCATCTTCTCTTGCCTGGGTGCAGGAGTCCAGATCTGTCCCCAACTAATCTTCAGGAGTTAAGGGAACCAGTTTCTCTGCTCCTGTTGATACCTGGTGGTCCTGGCGTCAAATGTATGAAGCGTCCATTAGGGCATCAGGGGCTTTGTCCTTCCAGCTGTCCAAGGTGTTGCTGCTGTCCAAGTCCAGTGTCCAGCACTCTATCTCTCTCTTGTGCAAAAGCTTTTAACTGGGAGTGGAAAGTTCTAGAAGCCAGGCTAATCCTAAGGTGCCAGATCACCCCTCCCCCGCCCCAGCCCGCCTGCTCAGCATGCTGGGACAAATCAAGATGGCACCTTCAAGTTTTTTCTGCTCACATCTCCTCTGGGGGTCTCTGCTCTGTATCAGCTGATATCACTGCCAGGGATTTTCCCACCAAAATGTAAATGGGGAGCCCACTCCTGTGTTGTCTCCAGAGTTCTCAGCTTCCTCCTTTGTTCATTGTGCTTAAGCTGTCTCAACCCTGGTACAATGTGACAACTTATTATCTGCAGATTTTCTTTCCAACACATTCCTCCTCAGGAGCTGAGTGAAGCACTGTTAATTGCTCCTTTTGTATGGGGAGGCCTTTGTTCTACTCTACTGGGGACAAATGTAAAATCATGGCCGAACATGGGTGACAAAAGGATGGGATCAGACCTGGAGCAAAGGTAGAGAAATATGGAAATCCAGGGCGGCCCATAAGGTGTAAATGTATCTGCTTGGGACTTGCATATTCAAACTTGGTGCACATGTTTCACCCCAGTTTGATATATAGCTGGACGCTGTAGGCCAAAGGGAAGTAAAGCTGCACTCCAAGGCAGATTCCCCCATTTGTGTATAATGAAGTGTCCTTGCAGACAAAAAACGTAAATCATGTTGACTTTACCTATGAGTGCCCACTAATATAATCAGGCCCACCCAAAGTCACTATGTAACCCTGCAGAGTCCCCTCTGTGCCAGGCTACCTGTTGGCAGTTACTGGGCTGTGCACAATGGTAGTGTCACATGCGCAGCCCTCATGTGTACGCAAACATGTTCATGTGTAACAAGTCAAGAGCCTCTTACCATTGCTGTTCACAGCGGCCTTATCTTAAAAGGCAGATACTGGCAGTAAACATGTACTGTCCGTTTACCATGGTTGAGACACCAGTTGAAAGGCTCACCCATAGCAAAAAGTCTAAAATCGGGGGATCAAAAAAGTTAATTATTGGTTTGGAAAGTGTGGATTCTGTTGGGGACAACTGTCATCTGTATTATGTTAGTTAGGGGAATTGAAGTTGAGGCCGGATTAGATAGAAATTGATTTGGGGGATATTATCTGGACCAGCTACAAAAAAGTTTGTAGCTGGTAAACATGATGAAACAAGGCATAAAATGGTTCAGGAGAAGTGGGAAAGGACCAGCATTTACTGGACACAACTACATCTGAGGAGATTGTGGCAAAGTGCCAGCAGCTATTAATAGACTAGGAAGGAGGAGAACATGGAGAAGTTGGATCTCTGCAGGTCTAGAAATATAAGAGTGGTGAGACAAATGAACATTGTCTTTAAAATACTGATCCTCTTTCAGCATGCGGGGTGCATTTCTCCCTGTTGGAAATAGGATATATTTGATGAAGCTTATGGAAGTTGTAGAAGAATTTAGGAAGGGAGACAAATACCTTGATTAAAGGTTTGTATTGTATTAGAGACAGAGAAGGAGAGATCAGAATAGTAAGGGGGTAACAGGGATGACTTTAGGAACAGGAGGACAGGGAGCAAACACTACAAATGGAGAAATTAGAGGCAGTCATAGTCCTAATGTGAGCAGGCTGGACATGAATGATGTGAGGTTTTGGAAATTAAAGAGTTAGTGCCCACTTCACAAACTGTGTTGTCTAGGTAGTAAAATAGAACTGCAGTACTACTACTTACTTACTACAAAATGCAAATTACAAACTCATGAGAGGAAATGTCTACCTCTCCAATCTTTTTTTCTGGGGAGAGCTCATCATGTGTAAGTTTACTAGTTAGTAGTAAATGTTTAAATGACCACAGGGAGAGTTGAAATGGATTTGGAATAAGTGAGGAAGGTTTTAGCGAGGGAGAGTCTACTTCAAAGATTGACATCAAAAGAGTAAGTACATTGCTATTAACAACCTGTGGTTCCAAAGTTACTACAGTCCTAAAGGTGACACAATAGTAGTAAATGTACTTTAGCACAACCCAGCCTTATAAACAGTTAAGCACCACATCTGACCCTCATGAATTCTAAGCAATCAGTATGCATCTCATCCCTTACAACGAGGCAAGAAGAAGCAGCGCATGGAAGAAGAATGCAGGATTATCCCTTCGGTTGCCTATCATCCAGTTGAGAACATTGAGTTACTGTAACCATATAATGGCCTTAATACATGCAGAACAGTTCTGTAGCATGTGCTACACAAACAGAATATACATAAGCACACATGTGCAGCAAGGAAACACAAGACACAGTCAATACAAAAAGTTGTCTATTACTGGATTTATTGATTCGGAAAGGTATTTATTATTTAAGGAAAGAAGATGCAACAATCCAGAGAACAATCCTCTGCACACAGAAGCCCTCCAGAAGGTCCAATCAGGAATCTGCACACTTCTGGCTGGCAGGAAGAAATAATCAGCAATCTCGCCTCCAGGGCTCAGGTCGTGGTCCATCAGATCGTGGTCCATCAGCCTGTCTTGCTAAGACATGTGAACAGATGAGCTTTATGAGCCTTTTGTCAGTCTTTGTTAGACTGAGCAAGAAACAGATGCAATCCTCTGAAGAACACCAGCTTGGAAACCTCTGTCAGACACTTATCTTGTTATGAGAGTCAAGAGGGCAAGGAGGGTTCCACAGAGGAATGCTGATTTATAAAATCGTTAGCTTCCATTTATGTACAATGTTCTAAAGAGAGGCGCACAAGAAAGGCTAGATCAACCCCAGGTTTCCAGGATATCCACAAAAGATACATTTTCAAGTAATGGTGCTAGATAAACCTGATGTACACAGTCATTTTTTCCCTGAGGAGCTAACGTTGATCGCGCCTTCCTGGACCACGATTGGTGACCCTCGGCCTCTAAGGATACTGAAGCCTGCTGAGGTCACACCATAGTAACAAATGGGGGTGGGGTCGCACACTACTCACACACCGGCGGTGTCGCCCCTAAAGACTCTGGTCAATGTAGTAAAGTGTTCGCGATGCATCATCTTTCGATCTTCTGCTATCTTCGCTGTCTTCGCCATCCCTGGACACGTGTTTCGGGGTATTACCCCTCATCAGCAGGGATAGGCCGTGTACTGGGGCTGCCGATGGCTGCCAATATCTGCCAGGTATAGTACCACTCAGGCGCGTAGGTGCGGGATCCCAGGCTCATCAGCCCGCTGCTCAAGGGAGCTTTAAAGTTACAAATGGGGGTGGGGTCGCACACTACTCACACACCGGCCGTGTCGCCCCTAAGGACTCTGGTCAATGTACTAAAGTGTTCGCGATGCATCATCTTTCGATCTTCTGCTATCTTCGCTGTCTTCACCATCCCTGGACACGTGTTTCGGGGTATTACCCCTGATGTACACGGTCATTTTTTCCCTGAGGAGCTAAAGTTGATCGCGCCTTCCTGGACCACGATTGGTGACCCTCGGCCTCCAAGGACACTGAAGCCTGCTGAGGTCATACCATAGTATATGCAACCATATTGGTAATTTGAAACTAACCAGCCAAGAGCCCAAAACTGCTCCACACTGTTATTCTTTCTTTTAAGCTCCGACAGAATTTTAAGCTAATGGGAGCCAAGAGGACTACAGACATTTTTGTTATAATAAGCAGGCTTTTCCTGGTTTGTCCACGAGGGCAGGAGTCACGCCAGATTTTCAGGACAAGGGCTGACTGTATAAAAAAGCTGCATTTATATCTATTGTGTTTACATTTATCCTATGTGCTTGTCCTGAAAAGATGACCAGGAGCTGCTCCTTGTTACATGTCTATGTTTTAAGAAGTAATACATATATTGAGGATAGTGAGTTTCGTAATGGACATTACCATGTAGATTCAATCTCATATCTGACTTGTACGATACATTTGATGATTAGGTTTCACAGGTTTCAGTGTAAGGGTTGCTATCTGTCATCCGTTTTGAGAACAACTGTTCTTGTTATTGAGGGAAAAGGAAGTCTGTATCTGGTGGTGTACTGTTTTATGGGTGCCTTACACTGAAATAAATGGATTTCTTTCTCTGGTTAGATAACTGTTAAATGTTTTCTGGTGTACTTTATGGCAGTTGTGTAAATCGGATGACAGAGCATACTTGTTAAGTATCGTAACATTAACCAACAGTACCAACATTTATTATTAATGAAAAAACGTATGAGAAACAAACAACAAAATTATAACTTTGGGTTTTCCTAGAAAGAACGATTATGAAATCATTTATAATCTGGAAGAACAGTGAAAATAACTAGTAATCGTTTATTATATGTTTTTATAGCTCTGTGGCATTACAGCATTGATGGTACTATCCTTGACATCCTTTGGTAGTTATCAGCAATATTTTCAAACAGCTAAAAACCGGAAGAGAACACACCCTGTAAAGTGTTGGGTAATGTATTTTGGTTATCCAATATCCTAACTACAGAATGGCTTCTGAAAGGATTACTGGCTCCACAAATATATGGTAGCGCTGCAGACTATTGCCATGGGTGTTTGACGGCTGACTCTAAAAACACATTTACTTTTCAAAACTGAGGAATGCGCCCATTCGGTGTTCTTTTACGAAGCATAGATTAAAAGGTTCGGTTAGTGGGAAAATGCTAAGTGATATGAAAAAGTGGGACTCAGCTACAATGACTAGCGTTCGCTAAGGAATTGGAAAAAAAGATCCAGGAAGCCACTGAGTAAATTGACTAGAAAGTGACAGATCTTGATCTGTAGATGCAAGCAACGCTATATTAGTCAAGAGTGAAACGAATCATCCTGCGTCTGCCATTTTCATGCCCATATAAAGGCAGTGTTCCACCCTGATCCCAGTTCTGGTGCAAAAAGGTTCTCTTCACTGAATACAAACTCTTACTTGGTGCAGATCAACTACTTGGCCATGATCAGGGTACGCTTTTCTACCCTTTAACGTTAAGGTGGGAAATAATGTTATTTCATCAACAAACAGGATTTGGTGAGAAAGACAGATATGTAGAATAAAAGCGGCTCTGAGGCTAAAGCAAGGGCGTTGATATATATATATATATATATATATATATATATATATATATATATATATATATATATATATATATATATATATATATACATATATATATGTTTAAGAAGGATTAACAATAAAATCAGTTTGTTGAAACGTTAATATTTGATGAGACTGGTAATTTGATTTTAGTACTGTAAATATCACAAAGCAAATATTTTCTCTTAGATAAAATCACAGGAGAAAAATACAACAATGTAACTCCACCCATGAGGAGAAACTTGCAACATAGCTGCTCCACACAAGTGTATAGATAAGGATACTGTTATTGAACAGGCCCCTATCCACCACCTTGCTCACCAGCGCGGGAAAATAATGATCCGAGAACTCTGCAGAGGCAGAGAGAGGGTGAATATTATGACACTGCATGGGACGTTCAGCGTTCTTTTATCACACCTTCTTCTAGTACAGAGCTACGAGAGAAGATGTCACACAGTGTAAACTCAGCCAGATTCCGCTGAGTTGTTGCCCAACATGAATCAATATATTATACATATCTGAACCAAAAAGACGCAGCGCAGATGCTAACATGAGAAGATTACTGCCTGTCAGCACCATGGAGAGCGCCCAAGGGTGAAGCTCTTTCACTGTCAGGAGAAATGCCTGTGTGATTCAATCCAGCTGGGAATTCAATCGCGCATTTAAAAAAATGTTTTTAATCCTGGCAGAAGAAAATAAACACGTAAACACGTCATGAAGCAGAGTGCCACAGCCTCTTGTCAGATGCCGAGCCCAGGACGGAAGCATACGCGGCGGCATTCACACAGGCAGGCTGCGTTGGGCCACAGCCTGCGACTGGGTGGGAGACGAAAAGTACATGTTTATATTCAGAGTTTTACATCTGTCCGCAGATTAATCTTTGTTCTATGCCAACTACCCGGAAATGGGCCCTAGTATCAAGCAATTAAATAACGTTGGGCAGTCATGAGCAGTGAGCCACTGTGCACAAAGTAGTTTCAGTACACCATGGAATTTGCATACACGCAGCAGCCATGTCATGAACAATCGACGTCTGTGTGAAAAACTTGCTTCTATAACATCACACTGACCAGCGCAGTAAATGACAGGAGGGAAATGTCATTCACTGTGACATCACACGGTCATGTTCACAAACACTTAAACAAAAGGTGCTCTAGTGTAATGTGACATCACCATTCAAACATTACAAAAGAAGCGGTCATGGGAGGGATGGTGCATTATGACATCACACAGCCCAGCAGTGTAAAACACGGGAGAGGTAATTCCGTCCAAGGTGACATCGTATAGTCACAAACACTGGAACAAATATGCCTCGAGGTGCTGTAGTGCATTGTGACATCACACAGTCAAACGTTCTAAAAGACGAGAACATGGGAGGGGCGGTGTATTACACAAACCAGCAATGTAAAAGATGGAAGGGGAGGTACTGTGCACTATGACATCATATACTCAGAAACACTTGAACAAAGGTGCCTCGAGGGGTTGTCCTGCATTGTGACACCACACAAACATTCTAAAAGAGGCGCTCATGAGAGGAACGGTGCATTATGACATCATGCAATCAAACCTTCTGAAGATCGTGGGAAAGTAAAGGAATCACGTTTGCGACATAGCGAAGGTTTGTGAGTCTCAAGGGAGAGGCAGGATTATCATGACGTGACAGACTCCTTTTTTAGGTCTCGGCCTGCGTAGGCTGCGCTTGCGCAGTCTCGCCGGCGAGATCTTATGTCTTAGAGTAGGGGGCTTGAACCCGTCCCTCTTCTCCATTGGCTGGCTTCCTAATCGGAGGCCAGCCATTGGAGGAGAGGGGCGTCTGTCCGTTAAAGCCCCGTGTTTTTGGGATTGAGGGGCATGTTTTTTTAGGTTGTTTCTCTCCTCTTCCCATTGGCTGGAATGTTACATTCCAGCCAATCGGAAGAGGAGAGAACGAAAAACCACGCCCCTCAATCCCGAAAATGACGGTGGTTTCTCCGAGGCATTTCTGCTTGGCCTCGGAGAAACATGGTGGTCCTTTCCCCCTTGTTTCCATTTACTTCTCAGAAAGGCAGAGTACGCGCTCCCCCTCAGACACCCAGGGCTGGTGAGAGACAGGCGGAGATAAGGGCCGGACCTGAGGATGTTTGCTCATCGACACACCCAGCGGGAGCCAGGCCCGCCGCGGCGGTGAGGGCAGGGTCTGTGAGCATGACACACCGGGGGCTGGGGCACGGAGGTCGCGCGGGCAGCAGCCAGTCAGAGAGGAGCGCAAGGAGCGGCGCGGACGGCTCGAGGCTCCGGCTGCAGGCGAGGAGGTGAAGAGTCCACCAAAGAAGCCTTGGAGTGCACCAGCCCATCAGGAGTCTCCCTAATAAGCTCAGCCGGAGACGGGAGCCTCCCGGTGCCACCCGCGTGAGGCAGAAGCATCCCCTGGCATCACAAGGCTGAGGCAGGAGTCTCCCGGTCATAGCAGTCCGTGACAGGCGTCCAACAGCAGTATCACCACTGAGGGGAGAGTCTCGCCAGAGGTACGACTCAGAGGCAGGAGCCTCCACTCCGGCCACTCTGAGGCAGGAGCCTCCACTCTGACCCTTTGGGGACTCCACTCCGGCCACTCTGAGGCAGGAGCCTCCACTCTGAGGCAGGAGCCTCCATTCCGGCTACTCTAAGGCAGGAGCCTCCACTCTGAGGCAGGAGTCTCCCGACAAATTTGAGGCAGGAGCCTCCACTCCGGTCAATCGGAGGCAGGAGCCTCCCTCTCCCAGTATATTTAAGCTAGAGTCGGCTGCCGTGGGAAGGCGCTGCTCCGCTCGTCCACAGGCACCTGATCCCATGGGGAACCTGTGCATGCCGCAGAGCCCCCGGGACCTGCGGGGCTCCTTCACCAGGAAGAACTTCCTGCAGGGCAAGAGTGAGTAGACCCCCTTCCCCCACCCCTCGTAATTTACCCACGCGGACTGCACCTGCCTCTTACTGCCACTTGAGTCCACTCACCACCTCCTTTGACCCCCTACTCCCTAACCTGCGTCGCCCTGCCCCGCTTGCGCTGCCGGTGCAATTTAATCAATTAATGAGCCGCACTGTCCATGCTTAAGCTTGAGTATCTGCCCAGGCCCAGCCACACTGCTGTGTTTTTAATGTGACAGTACGAATATCCCTGGGTAGTGCTGCTATGCTCTGCAAGGATGCATCGGCATCTTTAGTGGGACTTCACTATCTATTCTTATCAATACTACCGCTATGCTTTGAAAGGATGCTGCCAAGGTGGCACATACCTATAATGGCAGAGTGCCTGCACTTCTCAGCTGTGCTGGCATACGTCAGCAGGACAAGGGTGGCACTTCTCTTTTGGGTCGCTATCCTTCCAATGGCGTGCTGTGGACACTGCATAGAAGGTCTCTTGCACTTTCAAGAGGAGAGGGCTGGCATTTGGGTGGACTGCTACACCTTGAACAGGACAGTTGGATAAGGTGTACACATGGCTGGTATACCCTTTAATGCATAGTATTGGCACTTAAAAGAGCTGCTGCTCATTTCAGTAGGACAAGGTGGGCACTTTTCAGCTGGGTTGCTATACCTTAAACAGAACAGTACCATACTTTACCAACATGGCTTCTATACCTTAGTTGGGCAGCACCGATGCTTCTCCTTTTCCTCCCTCGCCCCTCTCCCTTCGACAGAGCAGGCTCAGCTGCCGCTGCTGTCCGCAGCCAGCTTGGGCAACATGACTCCCACCGCCCCGCCGTACATCGACGACAACAACCTCCGAGGTAAGGCCACTGAAGTACCGAAAAATATATTACAACCCAAATAGAGCCATACTTACAAATAGCCCCAATACCAGTTACCAATAATCAGTCAGTTGGCAGTGTAGAAGGTCCAATCGTTTATTATAACAAACAAACTCTGCCAGATGAGCTCCTTACCAATCTACCCCCACCTACAACCTTGACAGGCCTAACGTGCAGAAGCAGCAGTTTGCTACAGTTGTACTATTTCACAGGGGAACGGATTTCGGCTACGTAAATGGAAGGGTTTCATTAGTGCTGGAAGCGGACTAGGCTCACAAAATGGCGCTGGTCGGGTCAAGCTGCGTTTTGCGTATAATCAGAAAAACGTGCAATGAAGTGTGCATGAATCCCTAAGTGGTTATGTATGCAAGCTGTTATATTCCATAACCTAGTAAGTTGTACACTGTCACTTTAAGTGAATTGTCTTTCTCAGCTGTCTTGCTCAGCTGACTCTATGCTTATGATGTCATCTGCTTCATGTACATGATGGAATGTTATGATTCAACACTTGGGAAACTGTACACTCTGGAGATGCTGGCAGAGGATGTATGACGTTAAAACGCATACTTTTACAACGCATACCGTTACAACGGGACATTTACAACGCAAATACTATTACAACGCATGTATTTACAACGCATTTTTTTACAACGCAGGTACCTTTACAACGCATACCATTACAACGTAAGTATAGGTAAGTATATATAATTTTTTTAATTGTAAATTATTTAAAATTAATATAATTTAATGTAATTGTATTTAATTTAATTTAATTTCATTTAATTAATTTCATTTAAATTTAATTTTATTTTATTTTTACCCTGTACCCCTGTATCCCAAAAATCCAAAACTGACCCTGAACCCAAAAAATACCCCTTTATTCAAAAACTGAAAACTGACCCTAAACCCTAAAAATACCCCTTTACCCAAAAACTGAAAACTGACCCTGAACCCTAAAAATACCCCTTTACCCAAAAACCCCAAACTGACCCTGAACCCTAAAAATACCCCTTTACCCAAAAACTGAAAACTGACCCTGAACCCTAAAAATACCCCTTTACCCAAAAACCCAAAACTGACCCTGAGCCCTAAAAATACCCCTTTACCCAAAAACCCAAAACTGACCCTGAACCCTAAAAATACCCCTTTACCCAAAAACCCAAAACTGACCCTGAACCCTAAAAATACCCCTTTACCAAAAAACCCAAAACTGACCCTGAACCCTAAAAATACCCCTTTACCCAAAAACCCAAAACTGACCCTGAACCCTAAAAATACCCCTTTACCAAAAAACCCAAAACTGACCCTGAACCCTAAAAATACCCCTTTACCCAAAAACCCAAAACTGACCCTGAACCCTAAAAATAACCCTTTACCCAAAAACCCAAAACTGACCCTGAACCCTAAAAATATCCCTTTAAAAAAACCTAACATATAACATTTTAAATATAATTATATACTTACCAATACTTACGTTGTAATGGTATGCGTTGTAAAGGTACCTGCGTTGTAAAAACATGCGCTGTAAATAAATGCGTTGTAATAGTATTTGCGTTGTAAAAGTTCCGTTGTAATGGTAGTGCGTTGTAAAAAATGCGTTGTAACGGGTGTATACCGCTGGCAGATGACAAGCTGTGTAGATTTTATCTATTAAATCTCTTTTAATCCACTCATCTGACTCCTGGATTACTACACAAGCTTATTAGTGTTCGAATCTCTATATTTGCATAATATACACCACGCTAATTACTAGTAATGACTACATGTTTTACTAGGCCCAGATTGAATTCTGGTTCCTCAAACTTTCCTTTTAGCGTAAGTACTAATCTTAGAAGACTTCCTCATCGATGGCCATTAGTTCACGAATCTCCTGTTGGAGCATCTGAGTTTTAGAGGGAACAGAAGATGGGGTGAATATGGCTGTCACTTTTGTGGCACAGTAAGAGCAGCAAGCCAGTCCACATTGCATACAAAGGCAGCAAGTGAAAAGGACACCAGCTGCTCCAGCGACTATCATCAATAATTTCCAACCCCAGGTCGACAAGAGCCCCCAGAACCAGCTAGAGAGTGACCAGGACCCATTCTCAGTGTGCATTTCCGCTGCTATGCGATGTAACTTCTGGATAGCCAAATGAATCGTGGGGGCGGAGTCTGGAATGTAAACGCAGCAGGAGCTGCTGATCACGCGGCATGCTCCTCCTCGATCAGCCAAGATGACGTCAAGAACCATCGGTTCTGGAGCGAAACGAGTCTCGTGGCCTGAAGCTCTACAGTGATATTGGTCATTATATCGGTGGTGATATTATTGACATTCTCCACTATTCTAGACAATCATCTTATTTCCCTACTATTGAATATCGGCCCCCAAAAAGAGACCAATCCTTTCGTAAAGTCTGTAAACTTTTGCAAGGAGGTGTCAGTCTGATCAACCTCAGTCATGTCAAGCTGCCTTCGCTGTCTATTGGAAACTGTTTTCGTGCTATGAAGCTGGTGAGTTTTATGGTAGTCTGATGGCGCTATGTATACAGGGGGGTACAGGAAGGACAGATAACACTGCCCCACCCATCCTTGTGGTAACCAAGTATAAGTATTTTCCCCACAAACGAAAAACACATTCGGTGGCGTCAACAGTGGAGGGCTGCTGAAGATCTTCATCCTATAAGTATAATTGCAGATGCTCTTTCCAACCTGAACATGTCCCATTCCCTGCACACAAAACTCGGAGGAAGTATTCAAAATAGGGACAGGCATAATGCGTTCGCTAGTGACATTTCAGGCAACAAAATGCTGAAAGTACTGGGAATGATTAAAATTAGCAAAATCATAAAGTTCGTCCTGCAACCAAGTACTATTTTCATTAGCAGTATACAAATTCATACAAGCATTCGGGTCCAGTGATCCCTCCCCCTCATTTCCAGCTGGGTCAAATCCCTGATGTGTTTCTATATATGCTAGGATCATACTGTAGTCCTTTTCCGAATATTGTTTGGGGTTTTCTACATAATGGTTATACATAGCAGAGAACATTTGAAACCACGCTACTACCTAAGTAGGACAAGGGCAGAGAAAGGAATAAATCGTGTTTGTGCATGACCGATGGCAAGAGCCCACAAACCCAACAATCAGTTATATTAGTAGTACTGTGGGTTTGGTGGAGCATCTCTACAAAGACATTCTTCGCATAAGTCTGGCGGTGTCTTTCTTTATGTTGTGCTAAGGTGAACATCAAGTGCTCAGGCGGGGCAACGGTAGAGGGCATCATAGCTTGCATGGGGTACTTATACTCTAAATATATAAAAACACCCATAAAGATGGCTAATATAACAGTTATTACTAACACAAAGGCTTTTTTCACACGCATGGTCCAAGTAGAAAACATTGGCTCATAAAACGGCAAATATCGTGGTGCAATGGAACGTTCTTCTTCAACAATAATGCGACCAAAAGGGTACATTCCTAACTAAAAGTCCAAAACTAAACTCAGGCACAGCAGTCAGTCCTGCCAGAGGGTTCTTCTCCCTGTGTCCGTCAGAGTCTCACAGGCAGACTCCTATCGTTCATCTCAAGAAAAACCAAACGTTGTTTCCAAAGGATTCTGATGTACAACCAGGCCGTTTATATATCAGTCTTTCTTTCTGAACAGAGCACAACAACAAAGTTCCAGCTCTCAACGGGTTCAATCCAGTGTCTCGCTCAGCACCTCAGACTTGGAATCTAGCAAACCCTTTCTACTCAAGTCTTTCCTTATCTCCTAGCAGTGTTGACTGAGGCACCGTGATGCTTTCTCGGCCGTAGGTTGTATCGCACATGACCCGGAATTTCCTGATCAGAAAATAGCAAAGAAGGCACTTTTCCTTCATTGGAGCCTCCGCTCGCTGGGATATCAACGACAGGATTAAGGGCACTTGCGGGTTCAGCTGAGACCGGTTCGGCCGATCCCGTCACTCCCTCTTCTTGCCTTGGCTCTGTTTCGCAGGCGTCGGAAAATGCGACAAATGCAGTGGCTCTCTCAGTTTCCTGGGTCAGGATTCCACCAGATTGCAGCTGATCATAAGGAAGCAGGAGTGGCAGCTTCTTCAGATGGGAGGCATGGATCCACTGCTTCCTCCCATCCACTTTTACCGCCGTCCGCGTTGCAAGCAGGATTTGGTGTGGCTCGGACCACCTCGGGGCCAAGCTGGTATCCCGCTCGTATTTCTTAACCGGTACCCACTGGCCAGGCTCCAATCGGTGTCCGGGGCCCTCTGGCGGAGGCTGCAGTACAGATGCTACCTGCTGGTGAATAGAACGGAGGTCTTTAGTTAAAGTGTAATACTGAATCTTGGTATAAACTCTTTGATAAGAGCATTCGCTGTAGCCAGAGCAATGTTCTCTTTCGTTGGGTAGGCCTCAACCCATTTACTGAAGGCACAAACCGCTACTAACACGTATGTTAAGTTGTTGACGCGGTCCATGTGGATATAATCCATCTGGAGTACTTCAAACGGTAGGGTTGGGGGTGCAAAACGCCCTCTCAAAACACTTTCTTCTTTCCCCAGATTGTGTTGCAGACAGACCATACAGTATTGGACTAAACGGACAGCCGTCCTTTGTATGATGGGATTATTCCATACTGGGTCTAACAAGGCACAAATTCCTTTAGCTCCTACATGGGCTGGGCCGTGAGCCATAGTTACAACGGCTTGCACCAGGGCATTGGGCAACAGCCATCTTTGCTTCTCCGTTAAATCAACCCAACAGTTATTTTCATCTAGTCTACCCACTTCCTTTTCCCACCACATCAACTCAGCTGGGGTGGCTTCCTTCTGTAATTCTTTCACGCTTTCTATGGTATTATCGAACAAATCAGACTCCTCCACCCTTTTTGCAGAAGATGTTACAAACATAGTAGACATCGTGGACTGAGCCGTTTGCTTAGCAATCTGATCTGCAAAAGCGTTCCCCTCGCCCACTTGGTAATTGCATATGCAGCTGTTGTTGTTCCATCTGCTAACTTGAAACAAGACCCATCCACATATAACTCCCCCTGAGGGTTAGGTAGAGGAATGTCTGTGAGGTCAATCCTAACCTTCGTTTCTTCTTCAGTTCAAAATATGCAATCATGTACATCATTTGTATTTTCATTCGAAGGGAGTGGTAGCAATGTGGCAGGATTTAATGCGGCACATCGCGTAATCGTAATATGCGGAGCAAATAGTGTCAATTCATAACCAGTGAGGCGTGCACTCGTAAGATGCTGTGTCTTAGTCTTTTTTAGCAATACATCCACAGCATGCGGCACCATCACCGTTAGGCTAGAATTTAGAACGAGTCCTTCCGACTGTCGGATGGCCACCGCGACAGCTGCTGTGGCCCTCAGACAGCTAGGAAGTGCTCTGGCCACATTATCCAATGTGGCCGACAAATAAGCGCAAGGTCTCTGCTTACCACCAAATTCTTGCGTTAACACTGAAAGCGAGCAACCGTCGACCTCATGCACGTATAGTACAAAAGGTTTACTGTAATCAGGAGTACCCAAGACAGGTGCAGAACAAAGGGCAGATTTCAAAGAGTCAAAAGAATGCTGACATTCATCCATCCAAGGGAGAGGTTCATGCACATCTTTAGTGGTTAAATGCAACAAAGGTTTAGCAAGAAGGGAAAAATTAGGTATCCATTGGCGACAGTAAGAGGTGATGCCAAGAAAAGCATGAACTTCACGCTGGGCGCAAGGGACAGACATGTTAGAGATAGTAGTAATACGTTCAGGAGTCAAACGCCTACCCTCCTTCGACATTAGATGACCTAGGTAGGTCACCTCCTGTCGACAGTATTGAAACTTAGACAGGGACACCTTATTACCTTTCGCCGTCAAATGGTGTAACAATTTAACCGTGGCATCCTTACAGCCTTCCTCAGTGTCGGACGCTATCAACAAGTCGTCCACGTACTGCAAGAGCACGTTACCGTCAGGCAAGACTAGATCATCTAACAGAGCCTTAAGGGCCTGACTATAGATGCTCGGACTTTCAGTATAGCCTTGAGGTGCACGACAGAATCTAAAGCTTCGGCCAGATAACGAGAATCCGAAGATCTGCCTGCTATCAGGATGGATAGGGATGCTGAAGAAGGCATTCTTCAGATCGATGACTGAAAAATATTGGGCAGTTGGTGGGATCATGGTAAGTATAGTGGTGATGTCAGTCACCACGGGATTCTGTGGTACTACGATCTTATTGACCTTCCGCAAGTCAATCACAAAACGATATGCGGCGATATTCCCCTGGGATCCTGATTCGGGTGATTTCTTCAAAATCGGGAGAATCGGGCTGTTACAAACATTGGGAGCTGTTTCCTCAACCACCCCTTTGTCAATTAAGTCCTGAATGATCGAGAGCAAGGCTCGCTCACCAGCCGGCGCAATCTTATACTGGGGTATACGGGGCAATTTCACACCTTTCTTCAAAGTAATATGGACGGGTGAGATGTGTAACTTACCGCCATCTGCATCCCCTGTGGCCCATAATGTGGCAGGGACGATATCAAACTCAGGCGGGAGAGGTTCATTTTTAGCAAAACATTGTTTCATACTGTCAGCGTAGGGTTGTATGGTCAAATAAACACCGTCTGGGGAGCAATAGATTTTTGCATTCAGCTTTTTCAACATATCCTAACCTAATAAATTCTCACCACAATGCTAAGTCAACAGAAAAGGTGTTTCAATAGTGGCAGGATCGATCGTGAAGGGGAGAGGTTTAGAGATGGGGCTTACCACTGGGACTCCTGAAAATCCCACAGATACCTTATTTTGCCCGGACAGAGCCGCCCCTGGAACCAATGATCGAGCAACTGAACTGTTCATTGCTCCTGTGTCAATTAGAAAATTCTCAGAAGTCCCCATCAATTCCCCTTTCACATAGGGTCCTTGTTGATTGACTGGGGTCGACACCTGGCCCCTACTCTGTCCCTGGCTGTCCTATGGGTGGTCATACCCATCCTGCTCACAAAATGCGTAATCCTCATTATAGTATTGCCTACCCTGGGGGTTGTCAAAATGGTTCCGTTCAGACTTGCCTTGAGCCGCCTCTTCCCTATGCATATCACTCCGGTCTGGGCCACCCCGTCCACGGCCTCATCCCCGAACCGCTCCGTTCTGGGCAAGTAGTAACGGACACTGAGCTTTCCAATGTCCTTCCTGTTTACAATAAGCACACTGATTTAACCCTAACGGTTGGCTCGAGCCTGCCCCTGCGCCTCTGCCTGTGCCTCTGCCTGTCCCCTCCCCTCTAGATACAGGCCCTCGGACTCCTCTCCCTCCCTCTTGTCCTCGAATGACTTGCTGTAACAAGACTCGAGTCTTAAGATCCTTGGCTTTTTTCTCTACTTTATCCTTGCTCTCATTTTCCCTATGCTCATAATATTGGGCCATGCTTAGTATCACGGAGGGGGTAGAGGTAGTCCAGGTACTCGCGGCAGCCTGTAACCGTGCAGAAATTTCGGGTCCCAAATTGGTTACAAATCGATTCACAAACAACTGTAGTCCACCTTCCGTCGCCAGGTCCTGTCCGCTAAAATCAATAAAACCTCCCTCGAACCGAGTGAAGAAGTCGGAAACACTCTCGTCTTTCTTCTGTCTACAGGCTTTCAATTTATCCCAGTCAACTTTACGGGGGGGGGGGGGAATCAGTGTATGCATGTAAGCTATTATTTTTGCTGGCAAAGTGATGATTTCGTTTCTAGGCTTATCTCTGGGTTTGAAGTCTCGGTCCCAGTCCTTCAATTCGTTCCAGGTTCCCCCTAGTTCGGCAGCATGATCTGTGTCATGCACCTGTCGCCATATGTTGACTGGTACCAACAATCCGAAAAATAATTCTATATCAGCTAACGTCATTACAGCTGAGGCTGCAGCTTCAGTCAGCTCTTTGTAGTAAGCAGTGGGGTTCTTGCGAGGATCAGGCAACTGTGATTTTAGGGCAAGAACCTCACTTCTTTTCCACGGAGTGTACACCCATTGCTCCTGAAAACGGGCTTCTACTCGAGCTCTTATAACTTGGTCAGTATTATCACGTGTTTCAGGGACTTCGGGATGAAAAATAGGATGCACTTCTCTCATGGGATGCTGAGAAGTCCAATTGGGACTTTTTATAAACATTCTGCCCCGATATTTTACTAATGTGTCTACGTTTTTATACACCTCCACCGGGTCCATGTTGAACTTATGGGTCCAGTCTCGGATGTTATACAGTATTTGGGGTGCCATCCCATCCTGGAAGCATAGTTCCCAGGCCTCGATAAGATAGCAAGACATTTGATATAGAGCATGTTGCTGCATAACCGGTTCGAGATCTTTTATGGTACTCCACAAATCAGCTACAGTGTATATATTGTTCCGCATCCATTTAGCCGCCTGATCCGCTACAGCTTCTTTCTCACCATATTCCAAGGAGGCTCTTGTGAATAATCGTCTAGCTTTCATACAACCATGTGCCTCTAAATGGTGTGCGCTCCCTATCTCCGGGGGTCGTACTAGCTGATTGAGAGGTCCAAATGGGACTCGGGGTTGTTAGGACCATTCGAGAAGTTGCCGGGGGCTGCCGTACATCAGAGAGAAGGGCAGCCGTGTCTACCGATGAGGTAGGAGGGGCACGATTAGTACCTAGGGAAACGAGAGACACGTCTGCCTCCGGGGCGGAGGCCAGAGGAGCCGTTACCGGTTGGAGAGGCAGGGCGGATTATACACGCTGAGGCGCATACGGGGGTGGGGACGTACACTCAACAAATCCTCTATTTCATCTTCCGCTGAGCCGTTACCGGTTGGAGAGGCAGGGCGGGATATACACGCTGAGGCGCATACGGGGGTGGGGGACGTACACTCAACAAATCCTCTATTTCATCTTCCGCTTCATTTCGAGTCACATAACTTTTACCTACTTGTAACCTAAACTGTCTGTCTGCATATTCAATGTTTTGTTCGGTCGTATTTTTATCATAAGCAATGGCTTTCTGAGTTACAGTCTGCCCTTGCTGTATCTTCATTAATTTCTCGGACCGTATACGTCTCCATTTCGCCTCTTTCTGCCATTTGTTAAGAGTATCAAACATAGATTGTCTGCTGCGCTTAGCGAACAAACGTTCTTGCAGATATTGGATCTTCTTTTCATCAAAAGATCCCGTTTTTGGCCACTGTAATTCTACGTTATCTTTGGTGTACTTATTCCATAGAGAATTGAATAAAAGTGGGCCAATACCATGTTTACAGTACATATCATGGCTGGGGGTTCCCTCTGGAGGGGTTGGCTGACTTTCATCCAGTCTTGTGACTTCTCGGCCAACACAGCCGAAGCATAACTTACTAAGACACGGCATCCCCCTTCTCTAAATTTAACTACTTTCAGCTGAAAAGGAAAAGAAAAGTATTCACACCATTCTCATACACATGGCCATGTTTACAATCATGTTCATTTTCACACAAACAAATCGACCACACAAAATTTTAACAACAAAAAGGAATAACAAATCAACGTAAAAGACAAACAGGCTAATTTCAAGCAAAAGTTGGAGCCCGTCGACTCCCACCTATGGAGAACTCTTCTGCAAAAACCTCCAAAACTAGGAGGACCCAAGAACCAGAATCAAACAGTCTTGTCCTTAGACTGCTTAGAGATAGCCACACAGGTTTCTTCAAACCACGGACGTACCCGCAGACCATCTGGCAACATTCATGGTTCACCTCCCGGACTATTCTGGCTTAGCCCGCTTTTTCAAGCACCGCTCCAGATCTGCCCGAGTGCTACCCAATCTCAGCTGCCAGCATTTCCGAGAGCTGTCCGGCCAGGTGCAAACCTGATCCACAGGTTACACCAAGGTGTCTGGTCTTAATCTCTAGTGATTTCCAAAATCCAAAACAGGACCGTCTGCCCCTGCAGCCTCAATACTGCCCCGTCAGACCCCCTTTCCGAGTTCTCCGTGACCAAAAAGTCACCAAATTCCAAATCCAAATCCAAAGGATATCCAACATGAAACAAGACAAATCACTCACCTGGTGCACTCAGGTCCAATTGAGCGTTCTCCACTGCCAATTCCTGTGGACCAACGTGGTCCGTTCTCGGGTTACACCCAAAGGACTCCGGCATGGGGTCACTAGCAGCTGGGGCTCTCTTGATCGGGAGAGCGGAGCGGACCCCCAATTCCTCAGTCAATCCTTCCCCCCGATCAAGATCACCCTCTTCAATGTCCCGTCTTCTCTGATTACAGAGGGACGACCCCAACGCGGAGTCCCGGCGGTGTCGCCAACTGAAGTACCGAAAAATATATTACAACCCAAATAGAGCCATACTTACAAATAGCCCCAATACTAGTTACCAATAATCAGTCAGTTGGCAGTGTAAAAGGTCCAATCGTTTATTATAACAAACAAACTCTGCCAGAGGAGCTCCTTGCGACCTAACCCCATGAGGTCCACCAAGAAGACTGCTGGCACATTATCAGCAGATCACATATATACTGTTACATTTCGAAACCGTTACCTAAGAAGGAAAAGTACAGGCTGGTACAGGTTGGTGCAAAGGAAGGACCATATATGGAACACAAAAACCTTCTCAGTATAGTTCAGCTCATTATAGCAAGGTCGAGAGGGTGACTCCCTCCTGCTAGCTCCGAGAGAGTCCGTGCAGCGCTCCCCTGGAATGTGCTTACCCAATCTACCCCCACCTACAACCTTGACAGGCCTAACGTTCAGAAGCAGCAGTTTGCTACAGTTGTACTATTTCACAGGGAAACGGATTTCGGCTACGTAAATGGAAGGGTTTCATTAGTGCTGGAAGCGGACTAGGCTCACAAAATGGCGCTGGTCGGGTCAAGCTGTGTTTTGCGTATAATCAGAAAAACGTGCAATGAAGTGTGCATGAATCCCTAAGTGGTTATGTATGCAAGCTTATTATTGTTCGAATCTCTATATTTTCATAATAGCTACACCACACTTATTACTAGTAATGACTACATGTTTTACTAGGCCCAGATTGAATTCTGGTTCCTCAAAGCCCTCCTCCTTCTCCAGCCCGCTTGCAGACCAGAGGAACCTCCCCTCCTACGATAGCCTACTTCCCGCACTCCCAACTTGAGAGCTGGGCGGAGAGCCTGCCCCGGTAAATCCCGCAGCACTGCCTGCCTGCAGAAGCTGCCCATTGTGTAGGTCCGGGTTTTGTCCTCGTCCAGAAATATGGCAGAAAAGGGCTTTGATAGGGCGTCGTTCCTGTAATCTTGCACTCAGCTGTCAATCCTACCGATAGGGATATTGGGCAGCCCTTGAGAAAGCATTAGTCATCGCTGTATTTGTATCAGTTTGCATCGGTTCTTTGTATTCGCCGCTTCTGAAGAGGAAGCCGACCAGCAAGGAAGGGAGACCGGCCGCGCAACAGACAGACTCCCCCACCCCCCTCGAGCCGTTAAGTTTTCATGCCTCTGTTCCCTGGCTGTGCTCGTCTTTTCTTGCCTCTGTTCCCTGGCTGTGTTCGATTGTGTGTGTGGCTCTCTCTGTGTGTATGTGTGTGTGTGGCTCTCTCTGTGTGTATGTGTGTGTGTGGCTCTCTCAGTGTGTATGTGTGCGTGTGGCTCTCTGTGTGTGTATGTGTGTGTGTGGCTCTCTCTCTGTGTATGTGTGTGTGTGGCTCTCTCTGTGTGTATGTGTGTGTGTGGGTCTTTCTGTGTGTGTGTGTGTGTGTGTGTGTGTTGGGCTCTGTGTGTGTGTGTTGGGCTCTGTGTGAGTGTGTGTTGGGCTCTGTGTGTGTGTGTGTTGGGCTGTGTGTGTGTGTTGGGCTCTGTGTGTGTTTGTGTGTTGGGCTCTGTGTGTGTGTGTGTATTGGGCTCTGTGTGTGTTGGGCTCTGTGTGTGTGTGAGTGTTGGGCTGTGTGTGTGTGTGTGGATGTGTGCGTGTGTGTGTGGCTCTCTGTGTGTGTGTGGGGGGGGGCTCTGTGTGTGTATGCGTGGCTCTGTGTCCGCTAAAACTCTCAACTACTATGTAATGCTCACCTATTGCCATTGTAAATGACAATACTATTTATTTATGTTTTTAAAAAAACAAAAAATGAAAAAAATGCCATTTGCAATGCCAATAGCTCTAACTTTAACAAAGCCGAGACCATTGCATTGTAAATGCTTGTTCTTAGTAAAGAAACCGTGCAATTCGATATCATACGATCAAACGGTAGCTGTGCAGATATGCGGGGACAGGTGGCTATAGTAAAATATCATCAGGCTAACAGAACAGTCAGACATCCAGTTGATGTATTTAGGCCTTACTCTGAAGGATGAAGTATCCGAACCAGCCTGCAACTAAGTCTACACCTTGTGTGGAGGGCGATGCATGCTAAGTGAACGCCGTGTGAAGGAGTCTGGCGAGTTAATATTCTACACCCAAGCTTTAAAATAAATAAATAAATATATATAGTATTCCAAAAAAGTATGAGCATGCCATAAGTTGCAGTTCTACTAATAAGGTATGCATGGTGGAAAGGGAGCGGCTTTAAAATGGGTACAAGTAATCAGTAATTCAGTGTCAGATTTCCTCATCTTTGTCTTGACTTCACTTAGAGGTTTGCTGTTTCCAGGAGCCAGAATTGCAGCTGTGAAAGTGAAAAACTCGGAATGAGGGTCGAATATAGCTATATTTAGTGACATCAATTATGAATGTGGTACGTGCATAAAATATTTTACCTCCAGTTATTTCAAATATATTTCCATTAATCAAATTCTGTGTCCTAGCTTCCTTGAGTGGATCATGCGGTGCTACTTCCGGGTACATATTCTGTGTCTTAATAGGAGTCCTCGTGGTGGCGCTCAGGGAGAGGGAAGGGTGGGGGGAGGATGTGCCAGGGGGATGATCTGAGACAGAGGGACCCTGACTTCCTACCCCAAAAACAAGGAATTGTCACAGACGCCTCTCAGGCAGACATAAATGTGCCCAAGTGGGTCTGGTGACAGGCCTCAGACCCACATGGCGCGAATAACTGAGACTGACTCCAGGAGATTAGGTTCAGTAACTGTCCACGAGCACGTGCACTCATGCCCTTTTATTGATGGGGCCACGTCACTTGTGGCACCCGTGATGGATGGGTGTGGGGGTGCAGTGTGTCCAGCCCTCGAGGGAGTGGCTGGAATAACAACTTCCTGCGGGACACTAGAACGTGTCTCGCAGGACACTACATTCCTCCTCAACTTTATTGAGGAACAAACAAGGTGTTAGTCCAACCTGTGGGGATAAACAAACAGTTACCTAAATACCACAGGGTCCATCAGTCTCTCGAGTCAGGTGGCAGGACGTCATCAGACATGGGCTGGTGACTTTGCTTGCAGCAGAATCTCCTCGGCGGGCACCCGTAGTTTCACCTGAGGGGCTCAGGACACGACCGCTGGCTCGGAGATGTCCGCTGCATACCGTCGGTTCGCTGAAGATGATATTTCTTGAATGGCTTCCAATTTGCTGACATCAGTGATGATCTGTGGTGAATTCTAAACAGTTCCTTTTAATGGGTTGCATCGTGAACATGGATGGAGTCCCAAGTGAGAATCACAGAGGTGTTGCTGGGCCGACTGTTCCTGTTGAACTGCTTGGCTGTGACGCGTAACCTGTCGGTGGGGCAATGTCTCTTCTCGCTCTCCCGCCTAGGGAGGTCCTTTGTCGGAGTTGCTGCGGGACTGTAGGAGGGCTGTGCTGGGGGCCGCTTGTGTGACGTCTGGGGGCAGCTGCAGGACCGCTGAGGAGCAGTTACTTAGTCGCATGCACAACTCTCACGGGTGGATGAGTCTTGGCCAAGACTTGCACTCCTGCCGCGGTTCCGGTGTAGGCCAGGTTCCCAGGTGGCTTCGGATTTGTTTTGGTTGGCTGGTGTGGCAACGGTGTAGGACTCCAGTACACATGTGCTCTGGTAATGGTGTTTGTCGCATGTGCTGATGGCTGGCGTGATGGCGGTTGCCAGCCAATTCGTGAGTCGGAATGACAGGTGGTGGTGACTTGCTGGGAGAGTTTGAATGGCAGGAGGGACTTAGCAGCCAGGTGTTTCCGCTTTGTTGAGATTGAGCTTTGGTGGCGGCTTGACACGTAGAGTGTACCGATCCTCTCTTGCCTGTTTCGGGGCCACTGCCGACTCCATCTTGAGGGGGTGTGAGGACGGGCACTCTGTGTTGATTCTCACCAATAGCATCTGCGGATAGGAGCGGGGATGCCGTTTGACTTAGACTGCTGACGCTCGGGATGGACGGTTGCCTGGGGAAGCATTAGGATGAGAGGCGGTTGGCGCTGGCTGTGGCTTATGTTCGGTTCACCCATGATGCTGTATCCAGGGACGTCGGTCCACCTTCTTGGTTGTCTGGTATGTCAGGGCGTGCTCTTGGCTTGCTGTGGGTCCTCGGTCTTCTCCCTTTGTTGGTTTATTCAGCCCACCTGTGCTCATCCGGTTTTCGGGGTGACAGGGCTGTCTCTCTTCTTTTCTTCGACGGTGTTGCGCTTAGACCTCGAGGCTGCGCTGTCATGGCGCCAAGTTCTGCCTTCGCTCCGGCGCACTCTTTGCTTGCTAGGCTACGTGGCATCCGGTTGCGTGTCGCCAGTTGTTGGAGCGCATGTAGTTGTGGCGGCCTGCCACGTGGAGTGTGCGACTCCTCTCTTGCCTGTCGTGTGTCACTGCCGACTCCATCTGGAGCCAGTGCGAGGGAGGACACTGTTGTGTGGTCTTCGGCCCACTGCGGGGCTTCGCTGGGACGGTGGAGACGTGGGTGCTCTCCTACCTTAATTGAGCAGTGCCTTTTTTTTTGTGGAGAGGTCTCTTGGGTGCTGTCTGTGCAGTCAGGTTCACTGGTGCGGCTTTCTGTGTGCTTCTAGCTTTGTGTGCTCGGTCTTGGACGCTATCTTCTGTCACTTGGGATGCCTCTGGTGTGGTTGGTGGTTGTGCTTCTTCACCAGTAGGAGCAGGTAATGCGACCTCTTCGCTGGGGGTTGCGTTGGGCAGCCACCTGTGCTTGTAGTGGGGTAGTTACCTTGAGACCTTGCTGTCTGGCTGGTCTTCCACTCTTGCTAGTGGGGGTTGTCATTGGTGTTGCTACTTGAGTTTCTTGCCATTCCTTGCGGGGGTTTGTCAGTGTCTCCCCGTACTTGCAGAAGTGGCAGGCAGCTCTCTTGCTTCTCTGATGCTGGTTTGCGCTGGTGTAGCTTGGGGCACCTTGGAGCTCCTAAGTGTGGCAGCTACCTGGAGACTTTGCTGTCCTTGCTGCGCTCACTTGCAGGGTGCAGAGGGCCACTTCATTGGCATTCTTCGCTGAGGGCCCATCTTGCTGTGCCTAGTGCAGTCCGTCTCAACAGCTGGGCGTGAGCAAACAGTCTTCCTGGTGGTGGCGGTGCGCACCCTGGGACTCATTGACTGCTGTTGCCGGACGGTTAGCAAGACGCTGTGCTGTGCTCTAGTGCTGCTGGTCTGTGGGGTGTGATACAGCCATACGGTGTGATACAGCCATACCTGTCACTGGTCTGACACTCTCGCCTGCTGATGTCGGTCGCAGTGGGAAATCAGTGTATGTCCTGTAGCTTTTTATGGGGTTCTTGATTTCTCCCTCTTTCCCAGCTGTAGCTGAATGGGCAGTAGTGTATGGGACACGGTCCTTGCGCAGCCGGTCTCCTTGTTGCCGCTTGTTGCTATGCTTTGCAGAGGTGGCTAGCAGTGCTGTGTTCTAACACTTACAGAGTTCAGTGGTGAAGAACGGGTGATGCACTCCTCCACGTATCTCTTGTCATGCAAGGTCGTACAGGCACTTGCGTTTCTGGTTGATTCCTTCCTACCATTGTGTTCCCGTTTGTGTTGAGGTAGAGTTGGCTGCACTCACTGCTTGTATGGTCTCAGTTCCCATGTGTATGTAGGTGTTTCACGTCGGGGGTTCACACACTGTCCGCAGGTTTGTGCTGGTGGCCGTCTTGCCTCCTGGGGAAATGATTGTACCAGTGCTGCTTTGGCAAGGTGCTGTGATTCAGCCGCTAGGAGGCGCTGTACTTTATTGGAGGCAGGTTTGCCGGTGTTCTTCCCTCCTTGTTAAAGCGGACGCGCCGCTGTTCCTGGCAGCCAGATGGCGCTGAAGGTGCTTTGGTTGTCCCTTTCTGGGGTCACCGGGATTGAGCCTGAGGACCAGAGCTGATCTTGCCAGCACAGCTGGATGAAGTCCTTTCCTTTCTACTGAGCCTTTTTTCCTATTGTGCTGTGGTGCAATGCTATGGGAGGCCGCTAGGGGAGCTGCAACCACTTTGCGCGTCCTGCGACGATGGCCTGCTGCCGTTGGCCAGAGTACTTGTCGCTCCTGCTAGGCCATGGCAAGGTGCTGCGCTGAATCAACGTGCCGGGGAGAGTGTAACGGTGAGTGTTGGTTGGCACGCTGTTCATTTGCTCATCCTGCTCTGGACGCAGGGAGCGATCCTTGTCACAGTCCTCTCGAGTGTCTACAGCACCCCTCTTGAGAACACAGTGAGGGTGATGCAGTCGAGCGCTTGGGCGGTGCGGCATGGCTCCGGTGGCCGCTGCCAGAAGTCAGGTGCTGGGCATGTCAAACAGTCAGTAAGTCCTTGACGCCGCGCTTGCTGGAGTTTGATCGCTTGCCCAATGACGGCCTGTGTGATCTGCTGCGAACTTCCTCTTTCCCTTCACAGCGATGGGGGTGAACCCGCCAGGCAGTATCATGCTGGGATTGTCCGTGTGGGCCTCTCCGTGCTGGGGCTGGTGCGGCCTGTTGCTCGGGTAGTTGTTTGTGCTTTGGCCGCTTCGCGGTGGCAATAACTTCCACGCTCGTGCAGGTACCATCTGTCAGTCTCGGGCCGGTGTGGGAGCGGAGAACACATGCATACTCCTTGGGAGACTTGCGGCTGAGCTAAGCCTGAGCAGGGGTCTCTGCCCTCCCTCGAGGGGGCACTGGGACAGTCCCTTTTCTTTCCCTGTGCAGGAGTTGGCAAGCGGGCAGCCTTTGGATACCTCTGGGCTGTGTGCATTGCAGGTCAGACACAGGGCTGCCTCCGGCGAGGCGCTAGCAGTGGCGCCTCCTCCCTGTGCCCCTCACCGACCTCTCTGTTGGGCTGCCTGGTGTCAGGGCTGCTACAACGGCGGTATGTCGGCGACTGCGGTGCTGGAACGTGCACTGAGTGACCTCTCGTCCCCTCACCACCTCGGACGTCGTGCTGGCACTATGCCTGTGTAAGCTTTCCAGCAGGCTACGCTGATCTTGCAGGGTCTAGAAGGTGGCGGTGTTGCAGTTTATGCTCATTCTCTCCTCCGGAGGGGCGACGCGGGGACAGACCCACCTCGTCGCCAATGTGGTGTCAGGCCTCAGGCCCACATGGCGCAAATAACTGAGACTGACTCCAGGAGATTAGGTTCAGTAACTGGCCACGAGCACGTGCACTTTGGCCCTTTTATTGACAGGGCCACTTCACTCGTGGCACCCGTGATGGATGGGTGTGGGGGTGCAGTGTGTCCAGCTCTTGAGGGAATGGCTGAAATAACAACTTCCTGCGGGACACTAGAACGTGTCTTGCAGGACACTACACTTCGTGGAAGCAGGGCAAGAACCGAGAGACTCTGAGGAATACGCTAGGGATTCAACCCCTAATAAATTTACAAACCGGATCAAATGTTGAAATATACTGCGTTTATTATGATGAAGCTTACAGAATACAAAACATTGTAAATAGCCTTGAAAAAGCCCTGGCGCAATTCGCCACAGGGGCGAAACACGTGTCGGCTGTCTACGTTTTATCTATATAAATAAAGAGCAACTTTTCATAAAGAACGGACTCTACTGATTCTATTCATATAAAAAGGATTGAGCCTAAGGACACCAAGATGTAATGTCCAACACACTCATCACCCCTTTCAAAAACCTCCAAAACTACCCCTTCACAACATTATCAAATCTGGGAACACTCTGGCTGAAGAAGGCCCTGCTGAAAGAAAGAAGGCCCTAACTCCTGCTGCAAAAATTGGACTTACCCAAATACTCCTAAATCCTTCTGGCATCCACGAACTGGAATTGCTCTCCAAATTTCTTTCTTCAGGAAAATCCAGACACCACTTCTTTGATATAATTTATCTGATTAGGAATCGAAATTGCAAACACATTCCTCAGGTAACAGTCTTTCCTGTGGAGCAACAAAAAAGGTCTTTTATAACTTCACTGATAATGTCTTTTGGCATTGTGACCTAATTTAAGATCTTTGGCTATAGTGGGGCCCTAAAATCCCACTATGTAATTAGGTTTTGCACAAGATTGCCTCTTAATTTTGGGAGCGGATTTGTTTTTTGTGCATTTTGGGTAATACCTTCCCTCGGTTCCACGGAGCCGCGGGAGGTAGTATCCTGGAGAAGCAGTGATCTCGAAATCTGTTGACTACAGACACTCCTTCCCACCCCGTTCTTAGGCTCGTGGGGCATCATTGTTTATTAGACAAAATACTTTAATATGTAGTATACCTATTGAGGTACTGTATACAGTGTATGTTTATTTCTGACATGTTCAGCACGTAGTAGTATCTACATGTAAATACACTTTTTTCTAATTCACTTGGATTTAAAGTTTGAGTGTAGAAGGGATCTCCTGGTCCTGATGACGAAGCCAGGGGAGGGCTTCGAAACATGTTTACATAAAAGGAACAGCTCATTATAGCTCTGTTCCTCCATCTCTCTTCCCCATTTTAACAAAACCAGCTCAACAGAACATTAAAGTCTTTTTTTTCCACAGAGCCAGGTATTTTTTTAATATACTCGCTCCTCCACTCACTTCTGACCCTTTCACTCACATACCTACACAACACATAGTTTTGCCCAACAAATAGTGCTCCCGCGTAGTCGTAGGTTGTAGCAAGCCCCGTCCCACAGCAGGGCAGGTAGACCCCATGATGAGGCATGACACCAAGGGCCCTTTTGGTGTGTGAGGGGTATTTAAACAAAGCTGTGTGCTTTCCACCACTGTAGGAGATACCCCTAGTTTGGGAGAACAAGGTTACATATCCTTCAGGGGTGGATCCTTTTTGTTTCTTATTCCTTGTATAGCATACTCAAGAGATCTGCACTCCAAGCGTTTTATTCTATTATACATAGTGGGACTATAGGGGAAAGAATTGTACACAACCTTTGTTTCTGCTATGAATGTCTACTTATGCTAAGCTCATTGTGTAACCTGTTGCAACCATCTTTTTGTAAACCTTACTAACACATTAATCAGAAGCCCTCATCCTGCAGTGAGACAAAAGTTATACCTGACACCTGAAAATTCAAAATTTGCTCACTGTAGAAAAGTGAGGCGCCAATCTCCACGTTTAAATACAACTGAAGGACAGTCACACTGAGTCTCCCTATTTTTCATAATCTCATTATAACATCTGCTGCTCGAAAACTGAACTTTACAAACATGTAACACTATTTGAGAAGCTTACAATATTGCTAAAAATGTGAGCAGATCCTTTCCTCAAAGAGATCATACACTTGAATAATGCCAAGGAGATCTTTGACCAATTTTCCTGTGATCACAACTTTACGAAATATCGTTTTCATATCTCATTCGAATATAGCATACCACACTGCGAAGATACCTCATGGGGCTCCATGACTGATGATGAGATCAGTGTGCAGCTGCAAACTCACAGGCTTGGAACTCTGTGGCATCATGCTGCATTTGTCTACAGATTTAGGGAGCAGCTGCGGTTCATAAGGTCCACCCTCTGGAGCCCCTCTTCCGAACCTTTATTGAACCTGAGCTTATGAAATTCAGAAAAGGACTAAAACCCCACCTGCTCACCCCCTCGCATGCCCACCTCCTGCTCTATAGATGCTCCCCCTCAAGTTTATGTACTTTGAAACAATCTACTGCAGTTGCACTTAACTTGTGGTCCAGGGACCCCTGGGGGCCCACAAAGCCTACTGAGGGTGTACATGACTGCCTAAAAACATTTTTTTTTAAATAATAAAGTGTGTATAAATAAATAAGCAAAATGTCCTATTTAGTTTTATCTGAATTTATGAAGGAATATAAAATTGGAGGCTAAAAATTAAGTTAGTATCCTCAGATTGATTCATGTGAGCAGTGCAAGTGCATCAAACGGGAAACATCCTTTACGATGCAACTTTGTACCACGCAGTGCCTTTACAACGCAGGTTTTTCAACGCAAGTCATTACAACAAATTGCACTGGGGGGCTCTCTAGGATAGGAAATAGTTTAATTTACTATCCAACACCTTCCCTACTATCCACGGGGACTGGAGTTGGAATAGTAAATTAAAGTATTTACTATCCAGCACCCCCCAACACAAGTCGACTTGCATTGAAAAACCTGCGTCGTAAAAGCATGCGTGTTAAAAGCATGCGTTGTAACAACGTACATCTGCATCAAACAGAATATAGTATGGACAATGAGTGACGTCAATTGAATTGAGACCCCCCTCATCCTTCCCATTAAAATAAAAATTTTAATTTGTTTATATTTGTTTGTGAATTAAATAAAATATTTATTCATTTGTATATTTGTTTGATGAATGTTTGTTTCTATATTTTTTTTGTATTGTTTAAGGTCCAAATGATTGAAAATGCTTAGGCCTGGGTCCCCACCTTCCAGTAATTACTTAGTGGGGTCCCCCGATTCTAATAATGATTCATTGGGGGTCCCTGGGTTCCAGTAATAATTAAGTGGGGTCCACAGGACGTGGAAAGGTTAAGAATCACTGACCTACTACATATCTAAGCTGTATGTAAAGCACTGTTAGTAAAACCCTGGTACTGACTTTGACCATGGCACTAACCATCTCTTGTTGAAACCATCTGATTCTTATAATCCCAGAAACATGGTTATAACATAATAAGCTCTTTATAGCATTCTGCAGCTCAATGCTTGCTACACCAATCAATAAAATAATGTTTTATAGATGAGTTACTTCTTTCTAGCTTCTGTTGTCACAGACAGAAACAATCAGATTATTACTCAACACTGATTTCAAGCAATGGAACTACCTCTTGACTGCAATAACATAGTCATCCCCCACGCACTTGAAAAACTGGTAAAATGGGTTATCTGTGCATAATGTTCGGCAACTTGTAGGCGAGTCAAACTTGACCACCATGTGATCATTCAATGGAAAGTCCAATTCCTCGAAAAACATGGTTGCTACACTGTACAAGACATTGAAAAAACAGCTGAGGTAAGGACAACAAAGACTCCCCACTTCCCCCCACGAGAGGCTGGCATACGGACTCTGATGGACTCTTGAGTTGGCAACAGGTGGCATTAGGAGTGTAGAAGCCACTTCACAGTCATTTCTAGACCCTGGAGGTACAAAATGGTGGCCACCTCACTAAATACCTTTCTAGCACCTCTCACCCCCTTCCCTCCCTGAAAGTTATTTTGCCCTTCCCTCTTCATGTCCAATTGATTGGCACTCCTGGTCCAGACCACTAACCATCAGGTTTTAAGACTATTTTGACAGCTTTGACACATTCGTTCTTGAAAATCACCATCTTAGTGCCTGATGCAGGCCTTAAGTAGGTAAATATAAGTGCAGAAACGCAGGCCAAAGGGCTATCAACCACACTGAAGAGAAACCGGTGTAGGTTAAAGGAATGGTTACCAGATACTTGGATGAGGCTAGAAGAAGCAGGGCCAAAGACATGGGAAAAAGGAGGGCCGAAGAAAAAAACTGTAATAGAAACGGGGGAAATGCATAGTACTGAGAGGAGAGGGGACAGATAAACACTTGTTGGAGGACAACGAGACCATGTGCAGAACAAGAGATTCAAAGAAGGCCAGATCACAACTGGTGGAACAGAGAGTCATTAATGGGTCAGTTTGAGGGGCAGCTAGAAGGAAAGGATGCAGTGTCGGGAATCGGGCTCGAAAGCAATACTCCAACTTGGTATATCTTGTTAATTAATGATTTTGCTCAGAGGCCCCTTGTAGAGTGAGAGATTTTGCATTCCAGTTTGGTTCCAGCTTATCTTGTTTTATGAAACATGCAATGAAATGCTTCCTTTGCAGTGCAACTCTGTATTCAGCTCAATCTATGTTATTTTCATGTATTTTAATGAATGTTTTCGAATGCATATATGGAATTAGGTTGGTGGTTGAAAATCACACTGCATAATCAGCCGAACAATTACATGGCTTTCCACAATACAATATGCTTTATTGATTGCACAGCCATGTTTCTGACCATCTTCGTTTTGGCGAGAAAGGATAAAAGATCCATGAAATGCATTGATTACTAATTTATACTATTTTAAACCTAGAATTGTAACTTTAGTCCTACGCATCAGCCTTCAGATTACCCTGCTTTTGGTACATACACCAATGCATAGTCATAAAATAAATTTTAATTGATACATTTTATTTTATTTTATTATAGATCCGAAGAGTTGGGAAAGCAGTATATTACCTACTGGCTGTCCCCAGTAGGTAGTTATAGTTAGGACCTATTTACCATAGGAAAATCGCAACATTCTATTTCCAATAACTTTGGCGCCGATTGACGAATCGTCGCGAAATTTTTAAAACTAATTATTTGTTGATTTCACCTTCTTTGTTGATAGTTTGGGGGTGATTCGTCAAGGGGGGCCGAGTTATGGAAATCCCCGAGAGCGCCTAGTGTGGAGGTGGAGGCATGGCGAACAGAAGTAGTGAAATGGGGTAGAGCGGAGAGCGCCACCCTTAGAAAGGAGGAAGATGGGGGGAGGCGGAAAATTCCGATGGCACTGGACTGGGAGACTATGCTCCTAGCATTGGAAGAAATTGACCAGCCCCAATCCCAGGACACCTGAGTGTACTGAGGCCTAGAGGAACTATGCTAGCACGAGAGCAGAACTGAGATGTGTGGGGATTGGCTAGAGAACGTTTCATTGCAAATCCTGGTAGCGAAAGAACAGCGCAGGGGAGCGCAGACCGAGTGGACAGGAGAACTTAACCACCGAAGTTGGATGGGGGTGGTGGGGTAGTTGGGGAGGATATGGGGTGGGTGAAGACTATATCTGAAGTTCACTGAGGCCGCTGATATTGGAAGCGACACTGAGGCTTGCGTATCAAAGGTCACAGATTTGCATTTAATTGTAGGTTGGGTGAAAAATGAAAACCATGATGTATGTCAAGCTTGTGATAACTGTATGCAATGTTGATTATGTATACTCACGAATGAAAATTTTACAAAAAAAAGGGGGGCCGAGTTAATTTCCATAGGAAACTTTAGACAAGGCTCCAGGTTGAACGGGTGAACGGAATTACCCCAAATTTTGCAGGGAGAAGGGTCTTGGTCCAGAAAGCACGTTTTTGTTTATTTGGTGTAAATCTGTTCAGTAGTTTTAAAAAAATATCAAAATGGACAGATACCAATATTTGGGAATTCTGCCATCAGATTGGCTGCGGCGTGACGAGCATGTGCTTGCTGCTTATTGGCTGTCAATGCTGGGAGCGGTTGCAACTAGGAAGTGTCGGACGCCATTTTGTGATTCCGTTGAAGCGAGTAAGGGGAAAAAAGGGCACAGTGTACAATCTCGAGGTCAGGGTGTTGGAGATGCAAACAGGTTGTAACCAAAGGCAACAATTGGTGCCACTTCAATCCTCACTGTCCAAACCATTTAATGTCCACATTTTGTAAACCGAAGTCTAAGTCAATACGTCTCTGTTCTGCATACCTCTTGCACCAGAAAACATAGCTATGTCCTACGATCCACACTAGCATTTTGAAGGTATGGAAAGATGTCTGTAGCTCATACAGTTCCTTCATAGAATAAGAGATATGTTTAAAAATGGGGAACTAGTTTCTTTTCACATACAAAACAGTACCTGATTGGGAGATGAAAAGCATTGTTTTTTAAAAGTGGGGTGCACATTCGTTTTGAGGAAAAGCATCTTTGTGATTGGTTAAGAAAAAGCAGTTTGAACATGGAGTACATATTATAGGATAACATTTGATCAACTCAACCACACCTTCTACTTGCATTTGGAATGCAGTGTTTGAACTTAAAACAATTGTGAACTTTTAACCTGCACGTGCCGTTAAATGTTCGAGAAAATGTTGCAAAAAGATATTGATAGGTTTAAAAAAATTGATGAACTTTTAACCTCCACATGTTGTAGAATGTTCTAGAAAGTGTGTTGATAGAATATTTTGCATTTCTGACTTCTTTGTGTACTTGAATATTTTTAAAATTGTTTATATGGCAAATAAGAAAGACTGTAATATAGAAAAGTTTTGAAAGCTAAAAGAATCAAGGAACTATTTTAATTTGTTCTTTATTACCTACTGGCGGTTAGGATCGAGTTTCCATATGCAGAGGATTTTTTGTTTTGCTTATAACTTTGACGTCATTTTATGAATCTTTGTGAAATTTTGAAAACAAATTATTTTTTCATATCAAGTCCTATATTGAAAGTTTGGGGGTGATTGGTCAAGGGGGTGCCGAGATAAAAGGGGATCCCAAAACATGTTTTCTCCATGTTAATTTCCGTAGGAAAGTTTAGACAAGGCTATAGGTCGAACGGGTGAACAGAATTACCTCAAATTCGGCAGGGAGAAGGGTTTTGGTGTAGAAAGCACACTATTTTTTATTTGGTGTAAATCCATTCAGTAGTTTTTGGGAAATATCGAAATTTTCAGATAACAATATTTGGGAATTCTGCCATCTGATTGGCTGAGGCGATACGAGCAGGAGCTTGTAGCCTATTGGCTGCGATGCGGTTGGAACGAGGAAGTGTTGGCCGCCATTTAGTGAATCCATTGAAGCAAGTAAGGGGAAAAAAGGGCGAAAAAAGTAGGAAAGGAGGGTAGGAGCACTGTAAGCTTAGTGAGGGAGTGCGAAGCGAAGTAGTCACTGTTAGCGGTCTGAAAGTGCGGTGTTGTTCAGAGTGACTTGGTGCTGATATGATATGATGCCACACTCGGGTATGAAACCAAGAGCCTAAACCGTGAGGTCATTGCTGTAAAGTGATGTGGTCTGGTGTTTGTAGCATATGTGCGCTAGTAGTGTTAGTAGGCGTTTATACCATACAGGGAGTGGGAAGCGAACTACTGACCGCTAATGTGTGTTTATAGTATACCGGAAGTGGGAAGCGAAGTATCACGCCTACTGGTTTGAAGACTTGGGGATAAAACCGAGGTGATTGCTGTAAAGGGATGGGCTCTGGGCGCTATAGTATATATGTGCAAGTAGTGTTAGTAGGCATTTATACCATACAGGGAGTGGAAAACGAACTACTGACCGGTACAGTGCTTTTATACTATACTGGAAGTGGGAAGCGAAGTACTCACGCCTACCGTTGTGAAGACTCAGGGATCAAACCATGCTTATTGCTGTAAAGTGATGGGCTCTGGGCGCTGTAGGATACTAGCCGCTGTAGTATAAGTGTGTAAGTAGTGTTAGTATGCGTTTATAGTATATAGGGAGTGGGAAGCGAACTACTCACCCCTACTGGTGTGAAGACTCGGGGATTAAACCGTGAGCCTAAATTGTGAGCTCATTGCTGTAAAGTGATGTGCTCTGGGAGCTGTAGCATACCTGTGGAAGTAGTGTTAGTTTGCTTTTATAAAATATAGGGAGTGGGAAGCAAACTACTTACCCCTACCGGTCTCAAGACTCGTGGATGAAACCATGAGCTCATTGCTGTAAAGTAATGTGCTCTGTGAGGTATTCCAATGTAAGTCATAGTAGAATGTTAGTATGTAATTCTACTAGAATCTAAGTATGTAATGTTAGAATGTAGGGCTGTCATGAGGGGAAACTTGCAGAGTTTGTACATGGTGCTGGAGAAGACGGTTGCTTTGCTGTCTGCTCCTGTTGGTGGCTGTTTCAGGTGTCTTGTTTTCCTGTAATAAATCTACTTATTGGATCCACTGCAGTCTGCCTTTTCACTACATAAATTTGGCGACGAGCGGGAGAAGGTAAAAAGAAGGCACCACTCACCAATATTTCAAAATTGCTTGCGTTGTGCTGAAGACCTGTTTTCTTTGTGTAGCTGTTTCTACTAATGCCAGGTTCGTCAGCTCATTGAACTATGTCATCCGACTTCTGGTAGAATTAATATTTTTAGATTTTGCGCTTCATCTGCTTCTGCACTACATTCTGGTTGATTTACCACACGTGTGTAAGTAGTGTTTGTTTGCTTTTATACTAACAAATGCATCATGGTCCAAGGGAGGGTGACCTCTCAGGCTCAGCTCATACAATGTCCCGGGGTGTTCATTTGTGGGACATTTGTGTTTGCTATTAGGGGGCTGGTGCATGGCTTCCACCCTGTGATAGCAAATCCTTGTTTGACTACTTGAAGCGAGAGGAGGAAAACCTCGTATCGCTTTAATAGAGGGGATGTGGATGGTCAAAATGGATAGAAAAAAGAAACAAAACAAAAAAATCAGGGTCTCACCTGTTCATTTAAATGAGGCCGCTGGTGGGTAATGTTTTGTGGCCAATCCAATTATTATATTGCGGGGTCTCTGTAGGTTTGGCGATCTTAATGTCACATGTAAATTAGGCGCAGAAGGGCACAGAGACGTTTTGCAGCCTAGGGGACCGCCACCTTCCCGGGTATAGTTTACTAATTGTTCGGGGGGTTCGAAGCCAACTGAATTCCAGAGATCGCCACACTCCGGGGCTTTATTTAAATATGCAGGGTGGGCCTCGGCAGTCCCTGAAGCCTCAGTGGTCCTAGGCAGTGCCTTATTGGTCCTGTAATCACACAGGCAAGTACTCATGGTGTTATAAAGTGATACACTCATAGAACTCGTGCAGTTGTAGAATTACCCAGGCTTCATTTATGTAATAATCAGTTAGATTATGTTTGCTAGGTGCACTGTAATATTAGAAAGGTTTGCCCTCATAATCTCCTATAAACAGATGATTTTCACAATAAATAATAGACAAGTTTTGTCAGAAAAAGAAGACCTATACACTCAGTTATTTATTTGAAAAAAGTAAACTTTATTAAAACACAAATAAATAGAAACCTAAGTTTAATAGAACAAACAGTATAATATATAAAACATGGGCTGGACTCCAGTGGAAGCAGCGTAGGACACCTGCAAGACAAAAATGAAACATAAGTATGTGTGCTATGTGGAAGAGGTAAAAAAAGGTAATCCGAATGAAAGGACAATAGCGAGAATGGGAGGGAGGGTGAGTGGGTGGAAGGGAGAAAGGGAGGGAGAGTCAAAAGAAGAAAGGAAGGAGGAGACATAGCATCGGCCTACTGCACCTAGCCCTTAGTGTTTACCCTCCCATCACCCGTTTTTCGAAGACGCTGGGGTCCACGAGAAAGAGTGTGGTTCAGCAAGTCCTTAAAATGAAACACATGAGGCCAGAGATTAGGGGCCATATTATCAAGGAACGTATCGCCGCTTTAGCAGCAGAAAACAGCCATTAAAGCGGCGATAAGGGGTTGATAATATGCCCTTGTGAATTCCCATACAAGCCTAGGTTCTGGTGTGAACCTGGGCTTCTATGGAATTTCACAAGGGCATATTATCAAGCACATTGTTGCTGCTTTAGCGGCAGTTTTCTGCTGCTAAAGCAGCGATAATGTTACGGGCGTTCTTTGATAATATGGTCCTACATAATTAGCTACGGGAAAATCACTTGCCTGCACCTGTGCACCCTGGGTGCTGCAACACCGCCCCTTCCCCTGCACTGTGCTCAATTGTAGGTCCTGCACACTGAGGCTTCACTACTCACCTGCCACCACCGGTGTGTCCCACGACATCTTGGTGCAAGCTCCGAGTCTGGGGTACGTTTGTACGGTAGGAGACCAGGTCTTTGGTCGGGAACGGTGTCGTTACACCACGATGGAAGGTGTCAGAATGCCCAGGGCATCATTGCTGGGTGAGCTCCTGCTCCGCCCTTCTTGAGCCAATCAATTGAATGTCTGAAAACGGAGAAATAATTTAATGGTGGAAACGTCTGGAGGTAAATGAAGGTTTATTTCAAGCTTGATAGAAAACAGGAGTTGAGTGCATCCTTCATTTTGAAGTACGTTCTACCAACTGTCAGTGGTAATCGTGGTTGAAAGAGGAGTTGGAGTGCTCAAGAATTCACAAGGTTAAATAATAATACGTTATACGAAGGTTCATATAGAAAGGAACAGAGCGCATGTTAGAAGCATAATGTGCATGTGTAATGCAGTGGCGGAAGGCTGTGTGCATGTACACATAGTAATGAGCTCACCACAGTGCCCTAAAAGCCAACACCACATGTCTGTAGGGCAGCGCTTCCCGCTGGTTCAGGCCTACAGTATGGAACAGCAGGTCCTTAAAATGAGACAGATGTGACTGAATGAGGTCAGAGATCACATCATTACACACGGCAACATTGCTTTTTCGCACGTGCGCACTCAGAGTGATGCACCCCACCCCTCAGGCAGCATCGCGCTCAACAGGTGTCTGTAGGGCAGCGCTGCCCGCTGGCTCAGGCCTACAGTACAGTCCAGCAGGTCTTTAAAATGAGACAGAGATGAGACTGAATCAGGTCAAAGATAACGTCATTACGCATGGCAACATCGTTTGTTCGTACCTGCGCAGCCAGGGTGATGCACCCCACCCTTTCCACCACACCGCACTCAATTGGAGGCCCTGTGCACCCAGGCTGCTCTGCTTACCTGCTGTCATTGTTGTGTGAGCAAACACTACTGGCAGCAGTGCTCAGAATTCAGCTGGAGTGATGATTTCAGGATGGTGGGCACCTCATGGATCCCTTTCGTAGACGACGGGCAGTAGGGCTCACAATTTAGAGCCTGTGTTGATTACCTGGATGGTGTATACTTCATGGATCCCCTTATTTTTATTGCGCATTGTGATATGCAAGGTGGATGTGGCCATATCACCCGAGGCAGTGTGGAAGAAGAGGAACGTGCGTCATCGTGGTTATCCTATTTATATGTACGCAAAGTATGCTGGGCTTCCGTACGCCAGGCCAACATAGGGGTGTGAATAATTATTCCGGGGACCTGGGCGTTGTCCAGTTTCTGCCTGGCCAGGAAGTGTACTTATGTGTATTTCTTTTATAGTTTTGACCTCGCAGAGTGTGCAATTTACATTAGTGTAGCATGTGTCGGGAGGGCGGAAACTATTGTTAATGAGATGGTGTTTGAAAAGATTGAATGGTGAACATCACATGTCGTTGTAAAGGTTGTGGATATGCGCAGACACGCATGTCAGTGGTGTGTGATATTATTGAAAGTGTTGCTATCGCGAAGCGTACACATGTGAATGTGGCCGGATGGAGGGAGGATCAGCAGTGAGGCTACGTCATACACAGTGAAAACACTCATTACAGTCAAGGAATACATGTCAAAAGTCTCACATATAACACACTAGTATATTGGTAAAGCCTGTCAACAAAGCGTACAGCAAAAGAAATCTACACATTGCTGTTTACTGTTTGTCACATGTGATCTAGGATGTGCACTCTGCCCATGGCTCCTGATACTTCTTAGAGCCACGAATACCCAGGCCGAAAGGGAGCACAATAATGTGCACACACACACACCAGGGGCATCGTGTAACACATATTTGTTTTTGATGGAACGTTTGAGATGCATGGCAATCACATGTGGAAGGCTAATGTACAGACCATAAATATTGATCAAAATGATCATTGCATGTTGTGTGTAGTATAAGATATGTGTACACAGCTAAAAAACTTTTCAAAAAAGCTCTCTAAGCAGAAGAGTTGTCTCTCATCAAACGCTGTAGAGAGAATGAGTAAAATGGGTGGGGTCGTCCAACTGTTATAATGGGAAATGTTATGAAGCAATCAAATGGTTTTTTTAAGGTCACATGGCAATCGAGCACTGAGCGCGCAAGCAGGCCGCACCCGACGTGAGTTTGACAAAATATCTTTTACATAATATAAGTTCATTACAGTTAGAATTATATAAATGTTTGAAATATTTTAGATTATCGCTTGCTCTCATATACTGCTTAAAGTTATTTAGATATACTTTTGAGAGAAAAAAATAAAATGAGGTGTTGGCGTACCCGGCGCGACACTAAATGTCTGTGATGTAACACAGGACCTGGCAGCGTGTACTTGTCGCATACGCAACACGCAGCGGGCGCGATCCCATACGTACATGACGTAATGCGTGGCTTGGTACTGTGTACCCATCGGATACCAAATTAGCAGCTGTGGTGACTTCATGCGTATATGATGTTACGCGGGATGCGGTGCCATGAAGTTGTCGGATACGAAATTCGCATCATTTAACACCTTAGGAGCGTTGTAAATACCTCCCCAGTGCTGCGCTGTCCATTGGAACTAGTGCTGAATGGACGTCCAACGGTCGCACGCAGCACTGGGGAGGTAGTGCCCGTGACGACCGTTGGCCGACGGCAGCACTTAAGGGGTTAAGAGTTTAGCAATATGGCGAATAGGATTCGCGTGGTGATGGAGCTTAGTACGCTACCGGTAGGTGAGTGCAGTTTTCTCCAGAAAAAAATAAAACATACATATTTTGGGGGGAAGATATAAAACATTACACAATTTGTAAAGTTTACAAAGGAAGTATAGTAGAGTTGCAAAATATTAAAAAATATTTGAAAAAATATAGGTTTTAGAAACATTAAAATATGAAATTAACATTTAAAAAACCTTAGAAATTCACTGAAAAAACCATAGGTTTCAGGCAAGTTATAGTTAGGAATTAGCATTAAAAAACCTTGGAAATTCACTAAAAAAAACATAGGTTTCAGGGACTTTATAGTTAGTTGAACATTTGACTCTTATAAAACCAGAGAAATTCGCCTGTTATAGTTATTTGAGCTAACTAAAACTTGCTCGCCCACAATGCACTGCTTATGATGTAACATATTACATCACTCATGACATGGTCAGTGACATCACTGATGACATCACTGATGATATCTCAAATAACATCACTCATGACATCTCTCATGACATCACCCACTTGACAATCTGATACACATACTGATGCTCTAATATAAACTTTGATACATGCATTCTAAAATGCTGACTACTATTTTTGAAACCATACACAGAAGAATGCCATATACTTCATAGCACTCACTATTTCCTAGGTCTACACACACATCCAGTCACTTATACTTGTAGTTACTCAACAATACAGGATTATAATATGCACTCATACATCTCTACAGGCAGTCACACTCTGCCATTCGTCGATAGTTACTCACACACCTAGTCAGTAAAGCAAAGAATCAATCACATACCCATTTAGTCATGTATACAGTTATACAAACCAACTTTGTTAATTTTAGACATACCACATCACTTATTTATACAGATACTAATACATATTTACTGTCTTATATTATCACTGAGAGAAGCAGACACTTATTTATACACCCACTCTTAAAATAACTTACTCTCCTGTATTGTCATTAATATACTCTAACACTCACATCTACTGCCTTAAAACTTAAGTAGTTACTCACAGATATACCACTGAGACATTTATTCACTCACCAACACACAACCATAGACACACTAACTCACCCATACAGCCCTTTGCAGATGCACATTTTAATCCACACAACCACTGAATCACCCACTCAGACATCTATGCACAGACTCATACACCCCCACGCACCCACCCACACAGACACTCAGGGACCTATTCAGATACTCAGACAACAAATCAATAACCTATATAGACACTCATGTAGCTATTCAGCAACCCATGCAGTCGCTTACACACGAACGGAGAGCCTAATACACACTTTTACACAGTTTAGTCCCTAACCCATGCATTTAGTGAGACACGTTCAATCACTCACTCAAACACTCAGTCACACACATAAGAAATAATTCCTTTAGACACTTGTAAATGCATTTATTCTTCAATACACCTTGGCATATATATATATATAAAACATATTTAACCTTTACAGAAACACACATTCAATGGATGATGTCATGAGTGATGTCATTTGAGATGTCATCAGTGATATCCCTGGCCATGTCATGAGTGATGTAATATGTGACATCATCAGCAGTGCATTGTGGGCGCGCAAGTTATAGTTAGCTCAACTAACTATAACCGGCGAATTTCTCTGGTTTTATATGAGTCAAATGTTCAACTAACTATAACGTCCCTGAAACCTAAGTTTTTTTTGTGCATTTCTAAGGTTTTTTAAATGCTAATTCCAAACTATAACGTGTCTGAAACCTATGTTTTTTCATTGAATATATGCATATATATGAAACTTTATGAAGTAAAATGTATTTCCTTCTCATCAATCCTTCTACGAGTATATTATTGGAGGATGAGACCATATGGAAACTACCTCAGTCCCGCCAGAGATTTTTCAGGGTAAATTTAGATACTTGGGAACATCTGCTTTGTTCTGAGAAGTCAAAGACAGACAAGAGAAAGTCTTCATTTCCCATTAAACTAGACATTTAAAGATATAAGCCTAATATTGTAAAAATAGGTTAAACATTAACACAGGCAAGTATTAGAAATGCGAAGATAGTAAATACCAACCATTTTATTAAGAGCGAATAAGAGTTTCACTTTCTGTTGAACAGCAACCCTTCTCATAAATCTCCGTAGGGCAGTGATGTTGAGTGCATTCTCATTGAGTTCATGGACAGGGCCCTCAGTTTATTGACATAAGATCTATAAGATCTGCTGGAAGTATAAAAAAACTCACCCATCAACTAAAACAAGATGTTTCATATAGTTTATCTTCAGGAATGTGAAACGCGCCCCTTACATCAGCCCTTGCTGGATTTTAAAATGGTTGCTGTTCACACATGAATTGAAAACTTTGCTGTGCTTGATGGAATTCTAGGGCCTAGAAAACACGCCTGAATATGTTCTAACCTGAACCGTGCATTGCTTGCAGACCAAGAAAATGCGCTCAATTGTCACATTTTTCTGAGTCTCACATTAACCAGTGGGAAGGGATTTTTTTCCATTCCCTAAACTCTTTATTCAACATGATGGCTGAAATGTAGCAAGTGGGAGAGATTACCTGGTAAATTCTGTCCTGAGGGGAAGGGAAGGAGATCTTGCTTCAGTAGGCTTCTGTGTCCTTCCTATAATCTGAACAGAAGTATTGCTCACTGTGTAGCAAAACAGGAGCTGAGCGCAAGATGGACCAGTTGCTAGATTGGTGTTGAAAGGTGGAATTCAGACTATAGGCCTGATGATTAAAAAGCATCTGAGAATGCTAATTGGTGGCTCAGCAATAAATAAGCTAATACATTTATGCTGCTAATGAGCCAGGCATAACTTTGGTAGAGAATTAGACTAATGGACTAGGGATGTGTCATATAAAATGATTGGGGCACATTTAATTATTGCCCCTTTGTATATATTACCTGTTGGGTTGTTTATAATATTTACAATAATTTTTACTCATATACTTTGCAGACAAATAGAATATAATAAACAGTATACAATATAAACACGCAACATTTGTTTGTATGCTGTTTTTTGGAGTTTGAGTGAGGCTCCACTATATCACCTGCTGATAAGAGATTCTTTGACTGGATGTGTCTGACTCCTACCCTTACAATATAACTAGGGAGAGGTGAGAGACGTTTGCCAGTTTCATCTTCTCCTAAAGTGTTGCAGTTTCTTCTTGAGGCTTAAGAAATCTACTGGAAGTTACACCTATGGGGCGAACTTGTCAACGTGACAATCAGTATTCTTTTTATGCAATCAGAGGAAGGTGAAATATGCAGAACCTCAGCCATTCATGAATCCTACAAGGCTGTTTAACACAATTCTGGACGTATCAATAAACCCAGTGTTGCAAATATGACATTGTAGCTGCAACTCTAGATTGATCAAGTTGATTGCCTTGAAATTCAGAACTATTTACATTCTGAGATTGATAATAAAGCACAGTTGGTTGGTTCACACATGAAATCTGAAAATACAAATAAATATATGAAAGGATCACCTAAAGGTAAATAGTACTCATACAGAATAATAAATTATGTTTCAAAGCGTATTTTCTGAATATTTATAGTTCTAAGGTAGATTCAATTGAGATCTACTGTATTGACTATTTCAAAGGCATCCTGAATCCAGTTAAAAACAAGTGATGCATGGCTTCAGCCACAATTCTTCAGTGCAAGTCCTCCAGACTGGAGAAAATCGTGGGCAGTGACGAACACTGCAGGATACTGGATGTTTCAGCATCAGAGCTATAAAACTACAAAGCTCTACATGACGTGGGGCCTGTGAACCTTAACCACCACTTTGCATTCCATGCACCCACCAGAGACCTCTGCTTTGCCCAACTGGCCCTGGCTACCATCCTACATATCCGCACGACTACGGCCGGAGGAGGATCCTTCTTCTACCTAGCAGCAAAGACCTGGAACACCCTGCCGCTCCACCTCAGGCAATCACCGGCACTGCCTCAATTTAGAAAGGACCTTAAGGCCTGACACTTCGATTAAACTACAGTGCCTCCAGCAGACTGACTGCCCCCCCCCCCAGCACCTCGACACCCTTATGGATGAGTTGTCGCTCTTTGCTAGTAACCTGATTGATTGATTGACTATTACTCAGGGTTTAAAATATTTGCCATGAAGGAGGGGAGAGAAGAGGGGAAGAGGTTACAAAATGTTGTTTAATGAGTACAAGGCTCAATTTACCCAAAAGATGTGGTTGAGATATAAAGAATACATTAGATTCATAGATCTTTAAAAGGCAAAAGGAGAGTTTGCACTAAGAAAAAAGGTATATTCTAGCAGCTGGACCTAGCAGATGTATTTTGCCATATACTTGTATGCTTCACTGATGAAGCCTACTTTAGAAAGATGAGAAGCTCCTATCCAGGATGTCAAAATTCACACAAGGTGCACAGCAACGTTAAACTTACTTGTATTAATCCCAAAGGCTTTTAGGGAGAATCCCAAAACAACATTGTTTAACTGATTCATCGGCGACAACATAGCTACTGAGCACTTCAAGAAGCAAAAGAACCTGAAGCAAAACAGATCAACAACAATCAATTAGAATGTAAAGTGTATACATCTGCCTTTAGCGATTCATGAGCATTGAGTGTAAATATTTAGAGTTTAAACGGATGTATGACGTTACCACGCGATCAAAATGATCGCGGTACATCACAACGCAGCTTTTACAACGCAAGTTGTTACCACGACTTGCGCTGTAGGGTGCTGGACTTAGGAATATTATGATTTACTATTCCAACTCCAGCCTACGTACAGTAGGGAAGGTGTTGGAATAGTAAATCACTCTATTCCTTGGTCTAGAGCGCCCTCCAGTGCAAGTCGTGGTAACGACTTGCGTTGTAAAAGCTGCGTTGTGAATGTATTGCGGTGTTTTGACTGCGTAGTAAAGGTTGTTTCCCGTTAGACTGATCAGTCCCCCCCCAACCCACCCAGAGCCTTGAGACCCTTAAGGGTGAGTAGCTGTGCTTTACAAGCGGTTGATTGATTGGTTGATTGATGTTTTTGATTTTTTGAGGAGATTTATACTCAGTAGTCATTCCCACAGAAATCCCTTGCCGTTTACTGGGTTCCACTGCAGTGTGAACCCTCCCTTTTCAGTATTATACACTATGGGCTTCATTGCACCGTGCACCCTCACTATCCTCAATTTGACACACTGTTATATTGTAGAGGCAACACTAACTTCCTGTCTTCGAATCCATAGGCTACATTTCAGTGTGCACCCCCACCTTCCTGAATTTTTCGTTACAGATTACATTGCTGTGTGCACTCTCACTCCCATATTTTGCACAGGTTACGCTGCAGTGTGCACCTTCCCCTTCCAGTATTTGATGCAAACGTTTACATTGGAGTGGATTCAATTACCTTTTTACATTTGTCTTTAAGGCTTATATTGCAGTGTGCACCTGCCACTTCCTGTGTTTGATGGTACAGATTACATTGCACCGTTCACCCTCTAATTTCTGAGTTTGATGCAGTTGGCCACATCTCAGTGAGCACCCTCACATTCCTGTATTTTCTACTGTGGGTTATATTGCAGTGTTCATTTTCACTTTCCTGTGTTTGATACGTTGGCGTGTGCACTCTCATAGGGCTGTATTTGATGCTATAAGTTGCATCGCACTGTGAGTACTCTCCTTGCAGTACTTGGTGATAGGGGTTACATTGGATCACCGTCCTCATAGTGACCAAATTGGAGTCTGCATAAGCACTATTCCTTGACTCAGTGGGTTACTCTGCAGTCTGGACCCTTATCTTCCTTCACCTGAAGTCTGCACAACCTATTGGATGAGCTGAGGTACTGCCTGGAGCTTAGACTACTGCCTGCCCGAGAGACTGAAGGAGTGTTGCTGGCCCAGCAAGAGGAAAGGCTGTTCAGTTACTTCCCAGTGACTGCAATGGAGTGAAGCCCAGAGAGACCTGTGTGTGGAAGGGGTCCCTGGCTCCTAAAATGGTACTGATTGGGGGACACATTAATGCCTCTGCAGAAATCAAGTATGAAGTGGGATAGATTGCTGTGCAGGAGGAACTGGTGCTGCGCCCACTGTTATGTTATGTGAATTTGTAGAGCGTGGCTAGTCACCCATGAGGGTATCCAGGCATCGAGTAGAGTAGGCCTGAGGGGGGAGGAGGACATCAAGTCTGCTTCTACTGCACGAGCCATGTTTTGAAGTTTTTTCCAAAGTCGATTTCTGGAGCGTGTGGTTCTGAGATGTTTCTGGAGGTCGTTTCAGGTCTTGGTTGCCAGGTATGAGGAAAAGCATCCTCCGCATCTGGGACCAGATGTACGACCATTGGCAATTGCGACTCGCAAATTGCGCTAAATTGAGAGTCGCAAGTTGTGAGTCGCAATTGTCAATATGCAACAGTGTCTGAGACACTGTTGCAATTCCCAATGGGGTCGCACATTGCATGCCTCATGCATAGTAATGACGCTGTCGCAATTTCCGACCCCATTGGGAATGGCTGCATTCCCAGGGATGGTGGCCTGCTGGGGTCAGCAGACCACCATTTCTGGGAATGCTTTTAAATAAAGCAGTTTTAAAAAAAAAATGCAGCTTGTTTTCCTTAAAGGAAAACGGGATGCATTAAAAAAAAAAGAAACATTTTAGTTTCATTTTTTAAGGGCAGGTAGTGGTCCCTGGGACCACTGCCTGCTCTGAAAAAATGTTTGCGCACCCATTTACAAAGGGGAAGGGCTCCGCTGGGAACCCCTTCCAGTTTGCGAATGGTTTATCATACTCACGAAGAGGGTGGTAAACTACGAGTGTTTTGCGACGCAATTGCGTCGCGGAACATTCTTACATAGGGGTCAGACTCGCTATTAGGATGGGAGGCCCTCGGAACGCCCCTTCCTAATAACAAGTCGCTAACCGTATTTTGCGAGTCACTATTTAATTAGCTTTATGGAAACAACAGTGGTCCCATGCTTACGTAATACAACACAACAAATAAATATAGACGAAATCGCTTCTATATTTTCAGAAGGACATGTCCAGCCGGACAGAGGTCTTTCAGGTTTACTTAATAAACAAGATTCTTCAAACAATAGACGTGAGGAATACCTTCCACAATGCCCCTATGTGGTACACAAGCCTGTGCCCAACACTAACGGGGTGATCACAGTTGAAGAAAATAGGAAAGGTTCAAGGCAAAACAAACGTTTTTCTGTTTCCATATAAATTGTACAGAAAATATCAAGCTGCACCATTACATATAATCAACCAATCAGATTTGTATCGGGTGCATAAGCAAGTCGACGGCGTTTCGGTTCCATCAAGAAATCATAGGAACCATCATCAGGACAATTAAATACTTTGCCTTTACATTAAACCTCAATTTTGCCTATAAGAAGAAATAAAAGTATACTTTAGAAACAAGGTACATAAAAGAATGCGTGAAGTGACTCTTTGTGCACAGTGCACATGCTCATTTGTCAGGGGGTGATACTAGTCATAACCAGGTTGTTGAGGCAGTGGCATAAATCACAACTATAGAGCATGCGTCCAAGGTTGCTATAATGTGCCTAAGGGGCATTGGTGGTTGCATACGAATGTTGACCGCAGTGCCAGTGAACTAAAACTGTGGTAATCTTGTGTACTTAGCACTCGCCGGTAAGTGGGACTATTTCAGGATAGTGGGCGCCCCGCACTGCTTACCGAGGCAGAGCGCGTTAGGGCACAGATAGTAAATACTTCCTTGATGCCCGGACCAGTTGCCCTGTAAAACGAAGGACGCATGTTAAAATAAGCCGGGGGTATGGGCAGCCCGGCGGGTGGAAGACGGGACCATAAAAGCAATCTTACCACAATCGAGCGTCAGGTTTAGCCAGTATACGCGATCGCAACCGGACGACGCCAGGGCAAGCCTAGGGGGAAATAAGGTCCATTCAGAAACGGAACAGTGGACTGCAACCAGAGTAAAATCTGAGACGCGGTAATAGACTTACCAAATGCTTCGGTCATGAGGTGTATCCCTGGCGTGCTCGTGTCCTGAAACCAGGAAGTGAAAAGGAGTAGGGTGCGCTGTGATTGGAGCAGTGCACGGGACTTGGGGGCATAAAAATAAAGGAAGGACTAAGTTCCATGAGCCATATTGAGGTGAAACCTTATGTGAATAACATGCAGAGTGACATTAAAATACGGATTCATTTCAGGAAACAATAACAATTAATCACTCGTTGTTGAACAGCATGAAGAAAAGATTAGGTCAATTCAGATTAATGATGTCCAGTCCTCTTGCAGGTTCAGGCCGGAATTCAGGCTATCGGTCTTCAATATCCACTTTAATTCCTCTTTGTTGAGCAACCGGCTCAGGTCACCACCTCTGGGTGGTACAATGATCTGTGCGATGACAGTCCAGCGGATATCATTCTCAGTGTGTCCCTTGTCCAAAAAATGTTCAACCAAGGGAGCGTTAGGGGTTTTGCACCTAATGCGACTGCGGTGCTGGGAAATCCGTAATTTAATCTTTTGTTTTGTCTGTCCAACATAGATACAATCGCAGGGGCATAAAATCGCGTACACTAGATTACAGCTGTTACAATTAGTAAAGGTGCATAAAACATTTTTTACATCCCTGTACACAAATTCTTTTACCTCCACTGTATAATCACACACTACACATGAGCCACATTTAAAATGACCCCTTACGGGCGGTAATGACCAATGGTCATGCAGTGTAACATTCTTCCCAGGTGTAGCTGGTAACGCTGCCCTCACTAGTTGATCCTTCAAACTTTTGTTTTTCTTGAAGGCAAAGAGAGGAATTTCCCAGTCAAGGGGGCCCGAGTTCAGAATGTGCCAGTTTTTCCTTATACACTGGATTACCCGATGAGAAATGGCAGAGAAAGTGGTTACACATACTGTTTTCACATCAGTAATTTTCTGTTTAGGCTCTAACAAGGTGTCACGAGGACAGTACCAGGCCCTTTTCATAGAGTTCTTGACCAGGCGTTTAGGGTACCCCCTGAACCTGAGTTTCTCTGACAAAGTGTTCGCCTCTAGAAAATAGTCCTCTTTCCTGTAACAGTTCCTTCTAAGCCTTAGGAACTGTGAGTAGGGAAGGCTGTCCCTTAGAGCTCTTGGATGACAGCTCCTATAACTGAGCAGAGTATTCCTCTCTGTGGGTTTACGAAATAGGGATGTGTATAAAGCCCCTCCTGATGTTGAATGTTCAAATCCAGGAAAGGGATACAGTTCTTATCAGAGGTTAAGGTAAATGTCAACCCATTGCAATTGTTGTTGAGCCAATGCGTTAGTCCTGCAAGATCTTCAACGGACCCACCCCAGATTAAAAGGATGTCGTCTATATAACGTTTCCAGAGTAGTAACCCCTGATGGAAAGGGTTACTACTAGGAAGGATAATGTGAGTTTCCAACCAATCCATGTAAAGAATTGCCAGAGTCGGTGCAAAAATGGCTCCCATGGAGCAGCCCCGTACCTGCTGGTAAAAATCTGAGTCATAGAGAAAGAAGTTCTGAGTCAAACAAATTTCCAGAAGCTGGATAATGAATAGGGTGGGGACCCTGTGGGGAAGTTCCCTGGTATCCAGAATACTTTTCATTACAAATAATGAGTCTTTTTGGGGGATATTCGTATACAGAGACTCTACGTCTAATGTACATAGAGTCTCATGTATAGGATCAAAGGGATAGTTCTCAACCAAGCTGATCACATGCATGCTGTCCCTAACATAGCAAACAGTAGTCGGCACAAAATCCTTCAAAAAGTAGTTTACATAGTGGCCCAATGGTTCCAGGACCGACCCGCATCCAGAGAGAATTGGCCTCCCTGGAGGGTTATCAACCCTTTTGTGGATCTTGGGTAGTGTGTACAGGACAGGGGTTCTGGGATTAGAAATGTTGAGGAAATTATACTCATGCTTGCTTATAATACCATTCTCTAGCCCCTCCATGGTAATGGCTTTAATAAGCTTTTGAATATCCTTAGTAGGGTTGCAAGGCAGTCTAGCGTAATGATCAGTGTTGGATATCTGCCTGTGAAGTTCATTCCTGTAACTACCAATATCCTGGAGGACTATTCCACCCCCCTTGTCCGCCGATTTAATAATCAGTTTGTCATTATTCCTGAGGGAATTGATCGCACCTCTCTCCTCAAGGGAAATATTGTATGGTATGAAGACATGGGATTTCTCTATCTTACATATTTCCTTTAAAATGACTTTCTCAAAAGTTACAATCTCTTTCGGGATCATGTTTGCAGTAGGGGAGAAAGTGGAGGGGGGTCGGAATGGTGTAGTAACACTCTTAGTTTCAGATGGATTAAGCTCAAAATATGAGCGTAATCTCAACTTTCTGAAAAAACCAAATAATTCAGACTGAAGGTTCAAGAAATTGGGATAGGTAGTAGGAACGAAGGAAAGCCCCTTACTGAGAATGGATAGTTCAGGGGTAGTTAGAGTATGGTTGGAAATATTGAAGATGGGAACAGTATTAAAATTCACATTATCTGTTACCACTGGTAAAACTTTTGTCTGGTCTGGCGTTCTCCTGGAGGATTGTGCCATCGTTTCTGCTGCTTGACTCTCCCTCTCTTCTGGGGTTCTGGATTAATCCATCTGAAACTAAGAGTGTTACTACACAATGAGAAAGTCATTTTAAAGGAAATATGTAAGATAGAGAAATCCCATGTCTTCATACCATACAATATTTCCCTTGAGGAGAGAGGTGCGATCAATTCCCTCAGGAATAATGACAAACTGATTATTAAATCGGCGGACAAGGGGGGTGGAATAGTCCTCCAGGATATTGGTAGTTACAGGAATGAACTTCACAGGCAGATATCCAACACTGATCATTACGCTAGACTGCCTTGCAACCCTACTAAGGATATTCAAAAGCTTATTAAAGCCATTACCATGGAGGGGCTAGAGAATGGTATTATAAGCAAGCATGAGTATAATTTCCTCAACATTTCTAATCCCAGAACCCCTGTCCTGTACACACTACCCAAGATCCACAAAAGGGTTGATAACCCTCCAGGGAGGCCAATTCTCTCTGGATGCGGGTCGGTCCTGGAACCATTGGGCCACTATGTAAACTACTTTTTGAAGGATTTTGTGCCGACTACTGTTTGCTATGTTAGGGACAGCATGCATGTGATCAGCTTGGTTGAGAACTATCCCTTTGATCCTATACATGAGACTCTATGTACATTAGACGTAGAGTCTCTGTATACGAATATCCCCCAAAAAGACTCATTATTTGTAATGAAAAGTATTCTGGATACCAGGGAACGTCCCCACAGGGTCCCCACCCTATTCATTATCCAGCTTCTGGAAATTTGTTTGACTCAGAACTTCTTTCTCTATGACTCAGATTTTTACCAGCAGGTACGGGGCTGCTCCATGGGAGCCATTTTTGCACCGACTCTGGCAATTCTTTACATGGATTGGTTGGAAACTCACATTATCCTTCCTAGTAGTAACCCTTTCCATCAGGGGTTACTACTCTGGAAACGTTATATAGACGACATCCTTTTAATCTGGGGTGGGTCCGTTGAAGATCTTGCAGGACTAACGCATTGGCTCAACAACAATTGCAATGGGTTGACATTTACCTTAACCTCTGATAAGAACTGTATCCCTTTCCTGGATTTGAACATTCAACATCAGGAGGGGCTTTATACACATCCCTATTTCGTAAACCCACAGAGAGGAATACTCTGCTCAGTTATAGGAGCTGTCATCCAAGAGCTCTAAGGGACAGCCTTCCCTACTCACAGTTCCTAAGGCTTAGAAGGAACTGTTACAGGAAAGAGGACTATTTTCTAGAGGCGAACACTTTGTCAGAGAAACTCAGGTTCAGGGGGTACCCTAAACGCCTGGTCAAGAACTCTATGAAAAGGGCCTGGTACTGTCCTCGTGACACCTTGTTAGAGCCTAAACAGAAAATTACTGATGTGAAAACAGTATGTGTAACCACTTTCTCTGCCATTTCTCATTGGGTAATCCAGTGTATAAGGAAAAACTGGCACATTCTGAACTCGGGCCCCCTTGACTGGGAAATTCCTCTCTTTGCCTTCAAGAAAAACAAAAGTTTGAAGGATCAACTAGTGAGGGCAGCGTTACCAGCTACACCTGGGAAGAATGTTACACTGCATGACCATTGGTCATTACCGCCCGTAAGGGGTCATTTTAAATGTGGCTCATGTGTAGTGTGTGATTATACAGTGGAGGTAAAAGAATTTGTGTACAGGGATGTAAAAAATGTTTTATGCACCTTTACTACTTGTAACAGCTGTAATCTAGTGTACGCGATTTTATGCCCCTGCGATTGTATCTATGTTGGACAGACAAAACAAAAGATTAAATTACGGATTTCCCAGCACCGCAGTCGCATTAGGTGCAAAACCCCTAACGCTCCCTTGGTTGAACATTTTTTGGACAAGGGACACACTGAGAATGATATCCGCTGGACTGTCATCGCACAGATCATTGTACCACCCAGAGGTGGTGACCTGAGCCGGTTGCTCAACAAAGAGGAATTAAAGTGGATATTGAAGACCGATAGCCTGAATTCCGGCCTGAACCTGCAAGAGGACTGGACATCATTAATCTGAATTGACCTAATCTTTTCTTCATGCTGTTCAACAACGAGTGATTAATTGTTATTGTTTCCTGAAATGAATCCGTATTTTAATGTCACTCTGCATGTTATTCACATAAGGTTTCACCTCAATATGGCTCATGGAACTTAGTCCTTCCTTTATTTTTATGCCCCCAAGTCCCATGCACTGCTCCAATCACAGCGCACCCTACTCCTTTTCACTTCCTGGTTTCAGGACACGAGCACGCCAGGGATACACCTCATGACCGAAGCATTTGGTAAGTCTATTACCGCGTCTCAGATTTTACTCTGGTTGCAGTCCACTGTTCCGTTTCTGAATGGACCTTATTTCCCCCTAGGCTTGCCCTGGCGTCGTCCGGTTGCGATCGCGTATACTGGCTAAACCTGACGCTCGATTGTGGTAAGATTGCTTTTATGGTCCCGTCTTCCACCCGCCGGGCTGCCCATACCCCCGGCTTATTTTAACATGCGTCCTTCGTTTTACAGGGCAACTGGTCCGGGCATCAAGGAAGTATTTACTATCTGTGCCCTAACGCGCTCTGCCTCGGTAAGCAGTGCGGGGCGCCCACTATCCTGAAATAGTCCCACTTACCGGCGAGTGCTAAGTACACAAGATTACCACAGTTTTAGTTCACTGGCACTGCGGTCAACATTCGTATGCAACCACCAATGCCCCTTAGGCACATTATAGCAACCTTGGACGCATGCTCTATAGTTGTGATTTATGCCACTGCCTCAACAACCTGGTTATGACTAGTATCACCCCCTGACAAATGAGCATGTGCACTGTGCACAAAGAGTCACTTCACGCATTCTTTTATGTACCTTGTTTCTAAAGTATACTTTTATTTCTTCTTATAGGCAAAATTGAGGTTTAATGTAAAGGCAAAGTATTTAATTGTCCTGATGATGGTTCCTATGATTTCTTGATGGAACCGAAACGCCGTCGACTTGCTTATGCACCCGATACAAATCTGATTGGTTGATTATATGTAATGGTGCAGCTTGATATTTTCTGTACAATTTATATGGAAACAGAAAAACGTTTGTTTTGCCTTGAACCTTTCCTATTTTCTTCAACTGTGATCACCCCGTTAGTGTTGGGCACAGGCTTGTGTACCACATAGGGGCATTGTGGAAGGTATTCCTCACGTCTATTGTTTGAAGAATCTTGTTTATTAAGTAAACCTGAAAGACCTCTGTCCGGCTGGACATGTCCTTCTGAAAATATAGAAGCGATTTCGTCTATATTTATTTGTTGTGTTGTATTACGTAAGCATGGGACCACTGTTGTTTCCATAAAATTGTTCCCCGAGGTCCCTGCCTGACTTAATTGGGGTCCCTTGTTGTTTAAAAGTGGACTATTTAATTAGCAACTCGCAAAATAGGGTTAGTACATGGCCTACATTTCGCATGTAAAAATCCGTCGTACATCTGGCCCTAGGTCTTCTTGATATGAAGGAGGTGGACTTTTGCCTGGAACACACATCGAAGGTGTTTTTTTGTGTTGGCAGAAGTTGAGGCAGTGGTTGAGGTAAGCTGGACCGGTGTTGTAGAGAACTTTGTATGTGTGGATGAGTAAAGTCAAATCAAATAAATCTTTATTTGAATTATTAAAAAAACATGAAAGACATGAAAGACAGGGAAGGAAAAACAGAATACTAGTTTAAAATACACAAATTATGACATTTCAAAATTTCAGAGTCCCTAAAATGATTTCCATACATAATATAGAAACAGATGTGAAAGGGTTGGGTACCAATTGTTACAATAAGCAACACAATCAATTCCATTTTCACTATTTTTTTAAAAATGTAAAAAGAAAATATCAAAAAAGTCATAAATATGCAAAAAGCTACATTCTCTGATTTAAAACTGAGTCTAAACAATGTTTTTGTATAAATATACCTAATCAATTTCATAGGCCAAGCTCTTGCCTTGGACACAGATGTCTAGTGGGTTGGCAGAAGTTGAGACAATGGTTAAGGTAAGCTGGACTGGTGTATTAGAGAACTTTGTCGGTTTGGGTGAGTAGCTGGACCGTACATCTTTCCTGGACTGAGAGCCAGTGGAGATTGTTGAGATGTGGTTATTTTGCAGGATGTTCAGAATGAGTCTGGTGGCGGCATTCTGGGTGGTTTGGAGTGGGTGTAGAACATGGACTGGGATTCGAAGTAGAGGGTGTTTTGATAAATAAATCTACATGTGATAAGAGCCTGGGTGACCATTCGTCTGGTGTTTAGTGGAATCCACTTGAAATTCCTACGTAGGAAACTTGATGATTAGACAGCCTTGATCAGTCTGAATATGGTGAAGTTAGTGTCCAGGATGATCTGGAGGCTCTTGGCATGGCCTGCAGCATGGGGCAGGTTTGGAAGGCCACCAATAGGCTTCCCAGTGGAACTGCTGATGTCTGAATCTGAATGCTCCATCAACACTAAGGTGGCCACTCTGATGAGTCCAGGGGCACAACTGTCGAACTTATCCACGAGGTTAGGATCGACCTTGAGCCTGCCCCTTCTGCACCGGTGTTTTGTCTGCACCTAGCCTAGGGAGGCCGCAACTCCAGAAGAAGAGATCTGCGGAGGGAGCTGTTGTGCTGAAATTCTCAAAGTTGTGTACGTACAAACAAGGCCACCACTGGTCCCCCTTAGTTTATAAGCCTCCCCTGCAGGAGCTGACCACAGCATGTGCTCCTCTGGGACCCACGCAGACTTCAGCACCAAGATGCATGCAAGGCTTGAGAACTGTGTGAGAATGAGTGAGTAGACAACAATATCTGCACAATGAATTAAGAGTTTTAACAAGTAAACAGTGAAGTGAAATGTTGGATGTATAAATGCCTTGTAGGGTGATTGAGCGAACAGCACCTGTGCCTGACACAGCGCTGTATCCCAAAATTAGGTGCCAGAGATTACAGAAGGTGACAAACACCCTTACACGATGGAGAGTACCAAAGGGCATAACATCTCAGCATTTCAGCTCGGTGCCTCAGCCCCAATTTTAGAGGTTATAATCGTTATGACAGATGAACTTGATGGTTGATCATCATTTTATTATAATGTAACGATTTATTGTGATAAAACATATGAATGCTTTCTATGTATTTTTATGATTTTGTTAAGATGGTATAAACAGTGTGCAAAAGCGTTGAGTAATTTCACATGTTGTAGCACTGCTGGGTAAAGAAAGTGACTTGAAATAAAAGGTTAAAAATTAAGCTACCATGCTTCGCAAATATAATTACTCCATACACAAGATCTTTGATGCCAAGAAACATTAACTTCGAAAAACTGAATGCAGTAGTGTCAAGCTTAATGATTCTGTAAAAGAAAGTCTGTGCTCCGGTCAATTGAAGACTTTATTAACAAAGGAAAAATATATCTGTGAATCACAGAATGAGTTCACAAAAAGGTCCATCTGCAGTCGTATTGTCATGTGTGTCAGTGTCTTTAATTGTTTGTAAGTATTGCCTGAAATACAATCAGTGGCATAGTGTTGTAAAGTAAGTATCTTCAGGATGCCAATATGTTGGTTCCAAGGTATATCTTTATTTGTGCTTAAGTTACAAGAAGCTTACACCCAACATTCTATGCAGTCATCACATTCCACAGACAACATAGGCTGAACAGCAGGAAGACAGGATTTGAAAGAAGGAAGAGTAGGAAAGACCTTATAACACATAGCAAGTGGGGCGGGGGAGTGGTACGCCCCGGACGGCATGAATTTTGGAGGTGGCGGCCTCCCACTCTTACCTGCAGCCGTGGCTGGGTGGCAAACACAGGAATCACCAGCACCACCACCCAACGCTCCTACATGCAGCCGCTGCGGGGCGGCAAATGCATGGGCCGTCATGGGCAGCAAAAGGTCTCGCTATGCTTCTGAATACTGTCCTGGTTCCATGCAACAGATGCAGATTTGTCATTCCTTTTTGCACTCCGATGCTGTGTGTGTTTGAGGGTCGAGTGAAAGACCTGGAAGCAGAGAGCAGACCAGCTTGTTGTTGTTATTTTTGTAATTAATTGTGATGTTCTTAGATTGAGTGAAGGTCACATTTCCATTCTGTGGTGCAGGCGCGCAACACCCATTGGGCTCATGGGGCTTCAGCCCCCCCCCCCCGTTGTGTTGGTCAGCCCGGGCGAAGACAGCTTCGTGGGCTGGCAAGCATCTAATTGCAGCCGGACCCGAGTACTTAACAGGTCTTTAAAAGACCATTTACTTGTAAATGAGGATTTTGTTGTGTGTTCACCCCTTCTTACAGCCACTCTGTCTATGGTTGGAAGAATTAGCTGAAGGAATATAAAAATGATATTGTATAAAGTTGTCATAATGTATCCAATATAACAACACTACTTTGATAGAAACCCCTTGTAAATACACTCGACCCATGTATATCCTAAGAATCGGGCCTGAACTGAACGAACGCCATCTTGGTTCCATTTCCTGGGGCCTCTTTCGTTAGTTAGGAAAACACGTGACATGCTGCTGAGAGGAGAGCCTGAAAGGTCGGCCCGGGCTATGAACAGACCATTGATTCTAACTTAGGGAACTCAAGGTCGCATCTGCCTTTCTTGTAGGATGAGCACATTCTTGTAGGCGCCATGCCTGTACTCCCGTGCACCAGAATGAAAGGGAGGGACCTTTACTGACCTACCCCCGGAATAACTTGAGCTGAGTTTCGAATCAATCAGTTGTGCCTTATATGGGTTTTTCCTGTTGGTTTCTCGTGAACTGGTACTTTTCCATGTACGGGGTTTCTATGAGGTATGCTGAAAGTATATATGCACTGTTTTGAATGTAATCCAGCAGTCTCCTCTGCACACCGTTGAGAGCTGTGGCGAGAGGGAGGCTCCCCTATATAGGGCGTTTTTGCAAAATAAACGATTGAACCTTCTCCATTGCCGGCTGACTTATTATTGGTAAATAAGGTATATGGGCTATTGGTATGTATAGCTCTATGGTATAATTTTTTGGTACTTCATAGCCCCCCCCAAAATATTTTTTTGCCCCCCCCAACCCGAAATTTGGCTCTAGTTGCCTGCCTGCTGTGGTGCATGCATGGTTATTGGCACACAGGGCTGACTTAAAGACACAGAGACTTATTGCACCGAACAATGAAGTTCCCACTTCAAGCCTGAAGACACCATTAGGTATGCAGGGCGGCATTGCATGACTTGAGATATTAATGTAAAACAAAAAAAGAATGTAGCTATGCCATTAGAAGGCTGATACGACTGCAGAGTCAAAGTGCACACAGGGATCAGAATTAAGAGTTGTGTGATAATGTCCCCTTGAGAATGTGAATTCACATACATATAAGTCTTAATGATGGCTTATATACCATGAAAATCCACATATCTGCATTAACATGTGCTGCTATCATTTAACTATCCAGTTACAATTCCGGTTTTGGACATGCTTGAAACCCGCTAAAGCTTTTGCATCATAGCAGACTTACACGCATCTATGAGGTTTTATTTTGTTATCCTGTGATGTACACTGGACAGTTTAGTTAAACTGCTCTACAAAGCGAAGTCTTGTTCTGAAGTTGGCACACTGAAGCGAGGATTTGAGACAGCAGTAGAGTCGGCTGACGATACATGTATCTACCATTTTTCCCATGGCAACTGCTCAGCATGCCCTGGCTGTAGGTTTCTGTTTAACACGTGTGCCCACATACCTTCAGTTGCATTGAGAAAAAGTGTGTAAATGTAGCACCAAAATGTAAAGATTTTAGCATTACATCCTCCAGTTGTTTGGATGCGAAGTCATGTGCTCGCTGGTGCCCCGTAAGTGCATGGTTAGGCGTATTGTTAGCAGCTGGCTGCATTAGGAACTCCCAGTTGGATATAAAAGGACTGCTGTGAGTGGGATGCAGTGAGTTCATCTCATACCTTTCCATAGTGCCAGAGTACATTTGCTCCAATTGTAGCTACACCACTATCAAGTAGTATAAGTAAGCCTACTGGATGGCTCTATTCAGTGACACTAGATCCCAGGCCTTTGTGATGGTGGTCCAAGTCATTGGTATGAACCACCTAGCAAATAATAGCTGACCACAACTATTTGAATGGCACATTTTAGATACCCACACTTTTAAGGAGAGTTCATCCTTCGTCATGAGCCTGCAAAAGGAGGCCGGTGATAGCTCCAGCTGCACTTTACGAGAACTCGCTGACACTTAAAATAGTACAAGAATTTCGAAGTTAGTGCAAATTGGTACAAAAGTCTGCTCCTATCATTAGGCACTGCTTGGACAACTGGTGTCAGGTCACACATGCAGTCACACCTGTTAAAAATTATTTTAAGCAGGATCAAACTCTCCTTGACCTCCTGGGTCAGCATCACATGGCCAAGCAATATTGGAGAAAAGTGCTCTGTCTGATATAAACTCTGAAACCAAATCATGACCTTCACAATGTCTACCGCATACCATTCAGTGGTTAGAGAAGGAATCAAAAATCCATGGCACATGGATGTGTGATGTGAACATTTAGGCATGTGTGGTGGCAATACGGGGGGGGGCTTTGTATAGAATGCACTCTTAAGTACTGTATTTTTTGGCTGTATGGGAAGGTCTCTGTAGAAAGCTCCTTAAAACGTAGATCAGAGATTAGACACACAGGTCCTGAGTCACAAAGTTACATTACACTTTTGAGTAAGTTTACACTCAAAAGTGTGGGTTACATGGCGTCATCACCAGGGTAATTCAATTGGAGTGCTCTTGTGTAGGTGGGTGATAACCCTACCTAAACACCTCCCTGACTGATAGGATAAAAATGTCTTAGCTGTGTATTGTACATCTTAAGTTAGCATTTGCGGCACCATTTTATGTTTGGCTGCCATTTTTTGAGTCATGATCGCGACTAATTTCTTTCTCTCTCTGCAATAAGCAACTTTGGTAAGTTTCATGTCTCCAAAGTTAAGCCTTCCTGTACTAATGAATACACTGTTCTTATTAGCGCAAACCTTTCCCACTAGATAGAGGCCTGCTCCCACTAGTTCAGCGGTGGGCACAGGCAGAACGACCATGGCATAGAGAAAGTGTGTGCCCGGTCTCAGGGATAGAAACTTATTCTTCTGTAATTCTTTATCTAGCTGCCTGCAACTGGAAATTTCCAGTCTTGGTGTGTCTTCATTGGTTCTGAACTGTACATAATAAATCTCCATGTTCGCTAAAGTCAGTCCCTCAGCAGCAATCCTAAGAGGCTGGGCAGACTGGGATCCGCTCAAGTGTATCTGAATAAATATACTTGGTTTATATTCTCTACTGTCTGACCGACTCTTTCTTTATATGGAAGGCTGAGAGGTGGTCGCAAGTTACCCAGGTGGCCCTAATCGGGTCACTTCCTCCAGTTGGAGACTCCTCCCTAATCCCATCACCTTTAGTAGTAAGCGGCCCCTTTTCCCACTCACTCCCCATATCGCTTCCACATTTACTACTAAAATCTATACTGACGTGCAGTAACTCTGCAGTCGGGGTGGACTACTCCACACATATAAGTATAAACAAAACTTACACTTTCTAGTACCTCCCAACAATCTGTAGGCCTCAATGCATTGAGTGCACCCCCCACCTCTCAACAGTCTCTAGATAGGGACACCTGTTCTTCCTCTGAGACTCCCTATCTTCCTTCACAGGGTGGAGTGCAGATTTCAAATATTACTCCCAACCTCCCAAATGTCTAAAGGGCAAAATACATTATGTGCATCAGCCACTTTTCCAGCTCCCAACAGTCTTAAGCACACAATGCATACATATATGGATGGCGTCCACCTTCAACAGTCTAATAAATACTATAACACCTCTCAACCGTCTCGAGGATAGAATGCATTATGTGCTTCCCTCCATGAGGCTAGGCTGTAACACAGTCAGGGGCCTCAGAGCACCGCACGTGCTGGTGGTTCCCATGCAGCCGGAGTGTGCACTGCTTTGAGTTGTGAATACAGCCCACACATCTGCTGGCTGGCTAAGTCCACCTAAGAGAAAAGACGCAGCCAGAATACATTGTGCGCAGTTGCATTTAATGGCCACTGGAGGGTGCCAGCTGCATGCAAGAGAGTATTTAGTGAGGAAGAAGACCGTGACATGGGGGGCATGATGTGATATCTCCCTGTACGCTATTCCCTGGCACATGGCAAAGGCCATTCTGCTGGGCCATAAGGCTAGGACCAGGGCTTTAAGTGGGATGAACAAATTGGGGGGAGGGGGTTCTCTCAAAGGGGAGTGGTCAATGTAATTAAGGGCGTGGCTTAAAAGACATAAGCTAAATATCTGTGCTTAGCATAATGTGCCGCCCAATTTGTATTTTGCTGTTTCTGTCATTGCATCCAAATATATGATACAATACGTAACATCAGACCTACAACACGCCAGGACTATTGGCTTTGTCAATGGTTGTTAGTGGCATAAGATAAATAAGCAGAAACTATGGTTTGGATATAATATTGAAAAAGCTTCCACTTAAAGCCCTGGTGATACCACAACAATGTTGCTGCTCCTGAGTTTCAAAAAGAAAAGGGAAATCCAGAGAGAAAATGACTCTCTTTAAAGGATATCCCTTCCCCTACAATGTTCACCTGGCATTACGTCATGCCATTACTCCTCCACTCGTGAGAAGTCAGCTCAGCAGTGTGTGCATGCGCACATCGATGTGCCTGCTGTCACTGCAGTCTGGAAAAAAACAGACGCCTGTGCCAGGGCACAAAATAGAGCCCGATAGAGACCCGTTTCGAGGCCCCCTTTAATAAACTGTCAGTGCTCAGCATTGGTAAGACCCCGCCCACCTAAAGGCCTGGCTAGGACTTTTATCCCTCAACCCCCACCTCCCTAACCTCCCCTCCCACACACACACACAGACTTGGTCTACAGAGTCAAATGTCACAGGGGGTGAAGACTAGAAGAAGCCGTGCAGAAAGGAAAGTGGAGAACGGCTCGCAAAGGTACGCTGTCAATCAGGGGCGCAACTAGATCTTAATTTCGGGGGGCTAACATGGCAAATGAAGGGGCGTGGCTAATGTTAATCAATGGGGCGGAGCTAAAATGGCAGATAATCAGGATCGGTTAATGCTCAGGTCAAGCTGAGAAAAAATGTGGTGAATTCTGCATTTGAAACTGGACAACAATTAGAGCACACATTTTTGTTAATTTGATGCATTTATATGCTATTGTCTTATGAAAAAGGAACAGAATGTACTGAATTAAAAGGCCAATTTAATATATTTTACTACAAAGCACTTTAGGAACACAATATAACCAATTTTCACAATGCCATTTCAAGGCGACGATCCTTTTTCACCAGTTCATTAACAATTGCTTCTATAGGAGGACAATGTGCTCGCGAAATCCATAGACAGGTGTGTGGGAATGCCCTAGCTCCACCCATGGAACGACTTCCCAACGCAAGGTAACTCAAGGCAGCTCAATGCTCTGCCTCTCATTACTCTGGAGTTTCTAAACCATGCAAAACCACACAAAGTGGCCTTTGTGTGGGTTAGGTAAATCCCAATTAAATGGGTAAAATGATGGCAGCGTAAAAGAAAATCAGAATGGATGGATACAAGGGTGAAAGTATAGTAAATGTAAATGTGAGAGGATGGATGCGTTGGTGAAGGGATGGTAGAGTAAATAAATATCTGAGATGATGGCTAAAAGGATGGGTGTAAGGTTGGCAGAGTAAATTGAAATCAGAAAGGATTGATGGTTGGATTGATGGATGAAAGGATAGCAGCTTCAGCATCGCACACATGTATGACATTACAACACATGCCATCACAATGCATGCCTTTACAACGCGGTTGTAACAACTCAAGTGCTGTTACAAAACGTTACCATTACAATGCAAACTTTTACCATGCATATGCCTTTACAACAAAGGCATATGCGTGGTAAAAGTTTCGTTTTAAAATATAACTATTTAACAGGTAAGTATAAACGCTATATTTATATATATATATATATATATATATATATATATATATATATATAGGTTTATATATCCCTGTAAATGGCTTATTTTTTTAGTAAAGTGTGTATATATATATATATATACAGACACACACCCACATTTCCTTAAAACTCTACAACCCCTCAACCCATACCAACCCTAAAATTGCCCCCCTGGCACCCCAAAGCCCATACCCACCCGAACCCTCAAATTAACCCAAAACCCATACCCACACTGAACCCGAACATTACTCCCAGCACCCAAAAACCCATTACCAGCCTGTACTCTAAAATTAACCCCCTGGCACCCCAAAACCCATACCTGCACTGATCCCTAAAATTACACCCTTGCCCCCCAAAACCCACTCCCACCCTGAACCTTAAATTCCTCCTGGCACCCCATAACCCATACCCAACAGGAACCATAAATTCCCCCCTGGCACCCCATAACCCATACCCACCCTGAACCATAAATTCCCCCCTGGCACCCCATAACCCATACCCACCCTGAACCATAAAATTGCCCCCTGACACCCCAAAACCCACACCTGCCCTGAACCCTAAAATTACCCCTGGCTCACCAAACCACATACCCACGCTGAACCCTAAAATTAACCCCCTCACACCCTAAAACCCATACCTACCCTGAACCCTAAAATTAACCCCATGGCACCCCAAAACCCATTATTTCCCTGAAACCTAAAGTTACCCCCTGGCACCCCAACTCCCATACCCACCCTGAACTCTAAAATTACCCCTGGAATCCCAAAACCCATTCCCTCCCTGAACACTAAAATTACCACTTGCACCCCAAAACCCATACCCATCCTGATCCCTAAAATTATCCCCCCCTGGCACCCCAAGACCCATACCTACCCCAAACCCTAAAATTACCCCCTGGCATCCCAAAACCCATTACCACCCTGAACCCTAAATTCACCCCCTGGAGCCCCAAAACCCATACCCGCGCTGATCCCTAAAATTACACCCTTGCCCCCCAAAACCCGTACCCACCCTGAACCTTAAAATTACTCTTGGCACCCCAAAACCCATAACCATGCTGAACCATAAATTCCCCCCTGGCACCCCATAACCCATACCCACCCTGAACCCTAAAATAGCCCCCTGACACCCCAAAACCCACACCTGCCCTGAACCCTAAAATTCCCCCTGGCACACCAAACACATACCCCCGCTGAACACTAAAATTAACCCTGTGGCACCCCAAAACCCATACCCACCCTGAACCTTAAAATTACCCCTGGCACCCCAAAACCCATACCCATGCTGAACCATAATTTCCCCTCTGGCACCCCATAACCCATACCCACCCTGAATCATCAATTCCCCCTGGCACCCCATAACCCATACCCACCCTGATCCCTAAAATAGCCCCCTGACACCCCAAAACCCACACCTGCCCTGAACCCTAAAATTACCCCTGGCACACCAAAACCCATACCCATGCTGAACCCTAAAATTACCCCCTGGCCCCCCAAAACCCATACCCACCATGAACCCTAAAATTGCCCCCCTGATACCCCAAAACCCATACCCACTCTGAACCCTAAAATGACCCCTGGTACCCCAAAACCCATACCCGCCATGATACCTAAAATTACCCCCCTGGACCCCCAAAACCCATACCCACTCAGAACCCTAAAATTACCCCCTGGCACACTAAAACCCACACCCACCCTGAAGCCTAAAGTTACCCACCAGCACCCCAAAAAATGAACACTACATTTGCATATTCGGAGGGGACTGTCCTCTTTGACGTTTCCATGTATGTAAGTCAAGAACATTCACAGTAACCTAGATATGCAGGCAATAGGTAATGCTGTGCTGAAAAATGCATTAAAGTTACTGGAACGTACATAAAAAACTGCTGCCTGATCTTCTGATACTATACTGTGGAGTCTGGCTGATCAGCAGCACTGCGTCCTGGCATCCAGCCCCTCCCGAAGGTCTCACAGAGTAGATAGGTGTGGGTCAAAAGTTTCCTGGTTTCTCCTTGCCTTGGCCTCCTCTTCTTCTTTGTGGGTGCCCTTGGATGCAAAAATAGAAAGATCCATGGCCCTGTTCACCATTCATCTAGTGAGCAGTGCAGTGGATCTGAATTCCATCCAAGTGCACAGACAGCAGGGGCAAAGGGATGGCAGTGCAGGTGACGCTTTTCCATTGTAAATTCATTCCTGCTGGCGTCATAGCCCAGGGTTTGCTGTCTGTGCACTTGTATGGAATACACATCTATACAAGTGCACAGATAGCACACCCTGGGCTATGATGCCAGTAGAAATTCCTTTACAAAGGAAAAGCGTCACCTGCACTGGCCAGCCCTTTCCCCCTGCTGTGCACTTCACACTCCATGCTCACAATACATCAAGTGCTTAGGTAAAATCCCTGCCTTCAGGCAAGGATTTCACCTCTGCACCACTCTAAAGGAAAACAAGAGGTGGGGGCAGGGGGGGTTCACTCGCTGAAACTGTTCAGAGGCTGGCTGTCTGGCTTGGGCTGCTGGGCCTCTCAGAAAGCATTAAAAAAATCACATTCTCGGATCGGATGCGCAGCGTTAGTGAATCATTTCAGTGCATGTCATCTTAGCCCGGGCAGAGGAGGCGACGGGGGGAGGGGGGGGCTGGAGCCCGGTGAGCCCAATGGGTGTTGCGCGCCTGCTGTCAATCCCCGGCATGCCTCCACGACTCCAGTACAAGGGCGAACACCACATGGTAATACCCTAACATAGCTAATATTCTGTCAATTGAACCTTTCATCATCTCAACACAAACCCCAAACTGGAAACTGTGGCTGGAGGACCTGGACTTGTACCTTGCTGCCACAGCCATGGATGATGACAGTAAGCAGCCACTGTTGCTCCACCTAGAGGGGGGCTGATGTAATGCACTGTCCATGGCCGTAAATGCAGTGCGTCGCCCACACAGGTACCCACCATGGTCGAAGCACTGAATGCAGATTTCGGACTTATGGCAAACCCATGACGTACCATCTACTTCCAACTGAAAGCCCTCTCAAGCCCCTGCACTTTTCCCAAAGAAAATGAGGACATCTGGGCCCAGATAATACAAAGGTGTGTGTCTGCTAAATGAAGAGAGCAAATCATACAAGACCAGGAAAATCTCTGCCCAACATCCTTACCCTCGTCAGTCCAAGGAGCAGTTCCGGTCTCGAGCATCCCACATGGAAGCGGCACTCAACAACCCCATAATGGCTGAATCAGTTAATCAGGTGTGCAAGAAAGGCAGATCCAAAAGAATAAGTGCAAACCACAGCAACCATTTGGATGGTATGGAGGAGTGATGCCACACCATCGTGAGTGTCCTTGCTGTCGGGAAAAGGTTTGCAGCCTGGCAAGGCCATCCACTTTACACAGGTCTGCAGCTCATCCCATCCTGGCCGGCCTGCTGCCAAACATGGGGTGCGAGCCCTAGTACCTGAACATATGGATAAGGACTGTCAGATATCGGTGACGATGAAGGTGGAGGGGAGGCTCACAAAATGCAGGCCATGGGGCAAAATATTGCCCAGAGAAATTCCTTCCTGAAATGTGAATTGTTCAGTTGAGAAAACCCTGCTGTAGCCATTATTCATACAGAGGTGTCCGTTAACCTAATGGTCATAGAGCAATTCCAGGCACTCCTGAACCAACCACTTCTCTGCCCCACCAAAGTGTAAGAGTGAAAGTATGTGCCAATGGGCATGCTCAGTCACTACAGCTGGGGTGGAGTATTTGCAACCACCCTCAAGCACCAAGGGGTCACACCCACGACCAATATATATGCGACTGAAAAAGACCAAGGAATGCTACTGAGCTGCTAAACTGCTCTGGACCTCTCACTCATCCAATTTGCGTTCCCGGTTCATACAATGGAATTTGGAGGACTGCTTGAAGACAGACTTCTTTCAGGGCACAGGCTGTTTAAAGAACAAGAAAGCATGGCTCCACATTGATCTGACTGTGCAACCTACAGAGTTGTAACACCAAAGGGTACTCCTTCACCTTAGTTCCACAGCTGAGGAAGAGCTGCAAAAGCTAGAAGAGATTGACATATTCGAACCAGTAGAGGAATCAAAACCACAGGTCTCCTCCATTGTGGTGGCAAGAAAGCCCAAGCATTCAGGAGAGGTGCGCATATGCATGGATATGTGATTGCTCAACCTGGCCATCAAAACAGAGAAACAACTGATCCCCACTGTAGATGACAGAATGGGTGAGCTGAGTGGGGCCCGGTGCTTCTCAAAGATACATTTGGGCATTTACATTTCAGGATGTCCAATGCTGTTGAGGCCTTTCAGAACATGGCAAGGGAAGCCCTGACAGGATTGCTTGGGGTACCCAATGCCTGCAATGACATATAAATCCACACCAACACCCTTAACAAACACTACCAAAGTCTAAAGAAGATACTTAACCAACTCCAAGACAGTAGCTTAACCCTGCAAAAGGCCAAATGTGAGTTCCTAAAACCCTCTCTCAGCATTTTTTGGTATCAGTTAATGGCAGAGGTCGTTGCCTGACCTGAAGAAGGTCGCTGTCATCAAAAAAGTAAATGCCCCATCCTAAATCATAGAAGTGTGCGATGCCCGGGGGATGGTCAATTTTTGTTGAAGGTTCAACCACAACCTAACAACCCTCACGACGTCACTGAAAAACATGCTTTAATCCTCACAACCATGGGAGTGGAGCCCAGTTCAGGAAAAAGCATTAAAATTAACCCAGATGGCCTTGTCCATGAACACCACCCTAGTGTACTTTGACCCCACTAAAGTCACAGAGATATCAGTAGATACCAACATCACAGACTGGGAGCAGTACTATCAAATCTACAACCCTATGGCCCATGGGCTTTAATTTGTCTATGCCAGCAGGGTGCTCACTGCATCCAAGAGAGGTACATTTGAAGTGATGCAAAGGAGCAACTGGGGCAAACTCAAGCAAGATCTAACACGGCGAACATCCGAAGCCCAACAGATCCTAGAGCCTTCAAAATGTGCAACAAGAACTAGTCGCCTCGGAGAAAGGGTGTTTGCTACGAGGCCATGGAATAGTAATTTCTCGAGATCTTGTCCCCCAAGACCAATGGATTGTTTGCCCAAAAGCAGCCTGTGCAGAAGTGTGGTTCTCTTTGCTAGACGAAGGCGTGGAACAAGTGGTATGAGGATCTGAAATGTGCCAGGCAGTGGGAGCTGCTGACCTGCCACCTCAGTTATCACCCAGGATATGCCCCAATAACCATCGATCTGTGCTAGTGCAGATTGTGGGAGCCTGCCTGATGGGAGGCACATGCTTGCAGTGAATGATGACTTTTCAAAGTGTAGAGAAGTGGAGATAGTGACCAACACCTTGACAAATGAAGTAAACCCTAGATTGGAGAAGTTCTGAGCCACTTAAGGGTTAGTCCGCAAATTGTGCTCAATGACACTCTGTTTCTGGGGAGTGATTTCGCAATGTATCTGCCATCCTTCTGAGTTCTCCACGTGTGAGTCACACCTCACTGGCCCCAAGCAAATGGGTAAGTGGAGATATTTATGCAAGCAGTAACAAAAAGATACTCATATCATCCAGGCTCCACATGCCTCTACTGGAGTGGCTCCCAGTCAGCAGTGTATGGGCCGCCCAAGTGAAGGCATCATTCCTCACCACACTACGAGAGTTCCTGTCACTAGGGATGCCGTGGCTATGGAAGCTTTCCGAAAGACATGAAATGACGAGGAGAGCCGGACGCGCAGAGCAAGGCCACCCCTGATCAGCGTAGGTGACTGGGGTGATCTCACCCCAGCCTATAAATTTAGGCTTCCATTTGACCCTGAACTCTGGAAATTAGTACAAAGTGAATGGTACTATGGTAACTGCCTCCAGAGATCCAGAATAAATGACAAGGAATGTATCAATTCTTAAGACGTTTACAAGGTCAGATGGCTGGTCAGAAGGAGAACTGAATATGTAATTCAGAGAGGAGCTGACAGGAGAGTTCTTGAAAGGAGATAGCAGTCCCGTCCATATGGAGGAAGTGGGCCTGTCTGCTCCTGCCACGCTTGGAGGGAAAGCCATATCTACCTCTGGGCAGTCTGAAACTGTAAGCGATTGTTTGATGGGCAGGAGTGTCGGGGGTGACAGCCTCCTCGCTACGATAATCTAAATATCAAGACTATGTAATGGAGTAATTAGACTAAACTTATCTGGAGTTGCTGGTTGGGGCAGTAGGCCGCGGATGTGGGACCATGGCAAGACCATGGGCTGTGCTGTTTTGGGTGTGTGTTTGTTTATTGTGGTTGTTTATTTGCTTGTTTCATTACTGTTTGGGAGAAATGTTATGTGGAAGCCTCTTTAGGTTTGCTATGTTTTGGCTACCGGACTCAGTCCGGCACCCCTGCCAATTGGCGAGGGTTCATAACATTGCCCTAGACGTGCTCTGTCCTATAAAGCATGGACAGATAGGGAATATAACCCACAGAGTAAAGAAACTACCTGAGACCCTATCAGTGTTTTTCCTTCGTTTTGTGCGCCACGTGATACTCTGCGACGCAACACTCCTGTAGTTGCTGAATAAGGCATATATGCATGAGATGTATGTGGCGCAGGTGCTTCTGAACAGTGATTGGTCATTTTGGGTGTCACATGGGAGGGCTCCACATAGGACTCAACGTGCAACCAGTACTCACTTCCTTTGCAGGTGGTCATGACAGTGCAAGTGATTTTACATGTGCATCATAGAGGGCAACATTTATCAGGTGTCTGGAAGGGTGGTTAGGAAGTTCTGTGGTTGCGCTAAAAGCTGGTTTCTCCTGATGGCTTGTTCCATTTCCTAGAAGCCCAACGAAATCAACTGCAACTCTCTCCCAGGCATGCACAGGAAGGTCAGACATTTTCAATGGATGCTGCATCACCTTGGGGGTTAAACAGTGACTAAGGTGGCATGCTTTCAGGTTTTTCTCAACTCATTTAAGAAGGTGAGGGAACCACACTCGGTCTCTTAGGGCTCTTTCTTTTGGTGGCTACAATGCCACAATGTCCTTCATGGGATAGCTCAACAATTTGCTGTCTCAGACTCTCAGGTATTACGATTCTCGAGCCTCTCAATATTATATCCTCTCGGTTGACAGATAGCGCATCCTCTACATTTTAGAATTTTTGGAATTCAACATCGTCAGCAAAGGGTTTAATACTTTTCTTCCAAGATTGTGTTGCAAAGAGGTATTTGAGGATGAGTATGTCTTTATCTGCAATGGTAGCAGCAATAATCTGTTCAATAGATAGGGCTGCTGGCGTGCTGGACTTCACAATGAAGTTGAGATACTCTTCAGCTGTTTTGAATTTTGAACTCTGGCGATGTTGCTACACTTGTGAAAACTATTTTGCAGTATTTTGGTCTTTCCCCGTCTTGTGTACAATTACAATGTCATACTCTTGCAGTCACAAACCCCACCTCTCAATGCGAGGGGGCATCTTATCTTTCTGAAGATACTGTGTAATTCCTGGTGTTCTGTGATGATAGTGAAACATTGTTCATATAAAACACATGAAAATGTGTGCAGGCCCACACTACAGCCAGACTCTTCTTCTCCGGGTGCGAAAAAGCATTTTCTGTTTCAGACAGACTTCTACTGGCATAGGCTACAATTTGTCTCTGGGCATTCGGATGGCCATTGTGTTGAGCAAGGATTGCTCCAGCCCTGCTGGGCTTACATCTACTGTGATCTCAGTATGTAACTTGGGGTCAAAGTAGGCCATTTCAGTTGCAGTCTCAAACGCATATTTTATTTCTTTGAAACTTTTGGTCCCATTCAAGAGACCACTGGAATGGGGCATAGTGGTTTGTTAAGACTCTCAGTGGGGCACTCACTGTAGCAAAGTCACAAATGAAGCTTGTGCAATAACTGGTCATGCCTAAGAAGGAACGCAGCATGGCTACCTCTTGTGGTAGGCAAGTAGATGACTGTGCTTACACCTTATCTAGGTCAGGGATCATACCCCTGTCAGAGAATATGTGGCGAAAAAATTTAAGTTTGGTATTGTGAAACTTTGTGCTGTCCCAAATACCAGTATATTGAACAAAAAAGGGGGGACCAAGGAGCTATAAAGGTCCAGTGTCCATGCTCCTAATATAAGTCTATTAATCAACAGGAGGACAAAGTTCCTAGATCAGGGTGCAAAAGTCACCCATGGATCAAGGTGCAAATTGTCACCGGCAAGGGTGCAAAAGTCATCCATGTGTCAAGGTGCAAAAAGTCACCAACAGGGGTGCAAAAGTCACCCATGTATCAGGGTGCTGACAGTCACCCATTTTTTTAAAAACAAAGAAAAGAGGTAGATTAAAGTAATCCTAGGTGTAAAAAAGTCATAATGTGAGGGGGAAATAATTCTACATCCTCTGTTGCCCTCACACACCCCGGGGGGTGTCATGCTTCATCATCGGGCGTTTGCTCCTCGTAGGGCCGGCGCTGCAATTCCCTACGGGTCCCCCGAAGGGTCACTTTGTCGGAGATCTTTTTTTGGATTGCCGGATGATGCATGCAGGTGTGTGGGGATTGGGTAAAAGGAGGGTAAATCAATTTATGTGCACGTGATACTTATAAAAAATGACTGACCCAAAAGGGCCCATTCGGCCTAGGTATCAAAAGTCAAGGCCAACATGTTTCGCGCCTCTGTTGCCCGGAGGTCATTGGCGCTTCTTCAGGACCACAGTAATAAAAAAAAAAAAGTGTGACCCGTAGGGAATTGCAGCGCCGGCCCTACGAGGAGCAAACGCCCGATGATGAAGCATGACACCCCCCGGGGTGTGTGAGGGCAACAGAGGATGTAGAATTATTTCCCCCTCACATTATGACTTTTTTACACCTAGGATTACTTTAATCTACCTCTTTTCTTTGTTTTTAAAAAAATGGGTGACTGTCAGCACCCTGATACATGGGTGACTTTTGCACCCCTGTTGGTGACTTTTTGCACCTTGACACATGGATGACTTTTGCACCCTTGCCGGTGACAATTTGCACCTTGATCCATGGGTGACTTTTGCACCCTGATCTAGGAACTTTGTCCTCCTGTTAACCAAATACCAGTATGTCATCACTGTAATTGAAAGCATATGTAACAGGTTGAATAACGTGGCGAATAGCCTCCTGAAATATATCAGCCGTTCAATATACTTCAAATCTCAGTCTATTGTATCTGAACCAACCAACATGATATGAAAACGTATGAATGTACCTACAGTTCTATTTCAGCTCGAGTTGATGGTATCCTTTGTTCAGGTCAAGACAGGAGAAAACTTCTGCTCGGTTCAGCTGTATGATCATGTCCACTATGTGGGGACCAGGCTGTCTTTCTCTAACGATTGCTTTTGTTGGCCTTGCCCATATCAACATAAATGCGCACTGCATCTCCACTGTGGGCGAAACCCACAGCATCGGACCGGTAGAGCATTCAATTATGCTTTAAATGACCATTGACTCTGTAATGGTTTAGAAGCAGCCCTTGTGTACACCATCGTGTTTGACTGAGCAAGGCGCGGCACAGGAGATAGGCTGTGCTGAACTTTTCTACTGGCAAGATGTCAATCGATGCATCACTGTCTATAATGAAGGCTATGGGATGGCTGTACACCTCAGTGTAATTTTAGGACAGTGTCCAAATAAATTTTGTTGCTTTTGTTTGGTGATTCTTCTTTAACTTTAAATCTATTTTGCAAGCAGCTAATCCTACATGTGCATGTCGTTCCTTAGTTAAGATCATCAACGCACATCCATCTTCTTCACTGGCGCTGGATAATGACATTGGAGACTCTTTATATAATGAACTTGACAATGATCAACTGTTCTTGGTTTCTACTTGTCGTAACTGATGTTGCCCATTGGCTTTGTGGGCACGACAAGAATACTTTTAGAACGTTCTGGTGTCCATTTTCTCTTCTCGCTATGATGCATTTGGTTTTTCATTTGCTTTGGAGACCATTATGAAGTGGTTTTCTTTCCCAAGGCTTTGCATTGCTGTCTTATGGCTGGACATTGATCTTCATGAGAAAACGAAAACCGACATCGGAAGCATAACCTTTTGTTATTCGGAGATGTCGACTTGCATGCATCATTATCAGCAGCTTGTTGATCTGTTAATTCTTCTGCCCTTGCAGCCATTAGTATTTTCTCTAAGCTGAGTGTCTCTCTCAACATGAGTCTCCTGAAGAAATCTGAAAGACAGCCATTAACGACTCTAAGGCGCAAGGCTTCTTCATCATTAAAGTCACAGAACTTACGGTGTTTTTAATAAGTGCATCAAATCTCTCAACAAACTCATCCATCATTCCACCAGCCTGTTGTCATGCTTGGTTGATGATGTAACCTTTATAGTTCAGAATCGGCATCGGATTGAACTTGGCTTCCAATGCTTCTTTTATCTTTTGTATGATATTGCATCAGTTTGTGGGACTTTCATTAGCACATCTTTAACTCCATCACTGGAAAGGTTTTTCAAATATTTAATGTCATTTCAATCAATGAAGGCCACCTGGCACCAATGTTCTATTTCTTCGCTGTGTCAAACAGTGGTGGTGGCTTCAAAAATGTAACCACAACATAGTTTGTGTGCCATTGAGAGCACATCCTGTTCAGGCAGTATTCTTTGCACAAAACAGGACCACCAACTTCTCCACGCAACATTCCTGTTGCTTGGGCCTGGTTGTCTCGTCTGATTTTGAGGTCGTATAGCACTTCACTCGCTTTTGCAGGTAAGTATGTTTCTGTTTTCATACATGGTCCTCACTGCCTTTAGCATTAGCTTCGTATGGATAATGGCTTTGTGTTATGACACGGCGCAGTATCTCTACTTTTAGCCTTACCAGTGGGTTCTGGCAGGCTTTTCGAATGTGCTCCTTTGCAGGGCCTTCAACTTCTTTGATGACTGTGAGTGGGCTGTGAGTGGGGCTTTGACTCCACATACGCCAACCACTGAACTCTTGATTTGGGTCGCACATGGCACACACAAGCAGTTTGCTGTACCTTTGCAAACTCTCAGAGAGAGCAGCCTTGTGTCTTCAGCACATGTATCCCCTACTCATCACCAGTTGTACCGTCTTCCCTAGCACAGGAGCATGTAAGTGAGCACACCACACATGGAGATCTGTAAAAGACGTCTTTATTTTTCATCAGACGATCAGGCTCTGCATGCAGCGCATCATAACGTTCTTAACCACACCTTAACACCTCCCAGCAGATTATGTAATTCCTGTTTAGAGTCCGCCCAAAACCATGAGGGTCCTAGTGCCCATAATATCAAAGACACTACATAAGTGATGATGAATGATATTTGTACCATATAGTGAACACTAACACACATTTTACGCTACTTAATACCTCTAGTTTGGTAATTATATGACATGCCTTCAGGTTGCCAAATTTTGTGTTATGAATTGGCTCCCTTTCATCCTGATTAAGACTTGCACTCTATATATATGTGCTGAAATGTCATTGACACCACATCCTTATATATCACAGGAGCTGCTGGACCTGATATTAGCAATGTCATATGTGAAGCATGATAGAGTAGTTTAATTTAGAGTACATAATATGTACCACAGTATTACACTATCAGGACTAGAACATAACACATCATTTGGTTTGAAACACACACACTCTTCAACAGTGGTGATCTACACACTGTACCTGATAGAAGATCACTGCTGCTGTGAATTAGGAGATGCTTCTATGTCTGGAATGCTGCATAGTATAGGTAAATAAAGATCATGTGTTACACTCTCCCATTATTGATACCCAGCCATTTGTACAGGTTGTAATGTCCTTATCTTTATCTATTGTAGCCAAGGCATACTTTTTAAGTTCCAGATGTTAGCAAGTGTAAGACAGTGCTGCTGCTGAAAATGTTCTTAAGTACACAGGATTATTCCACAATAATGCACATTCCCATTGTCCTTACTGCTCATGTGGAGAAGGAGTAAAATTCAGCGTAGCATGGGTAAATAACTGGCAGTCAGGGGAATCAGTGCATGCTTTTGAGAAATCTGTAGGGAGTTTTCAAAAAATGCAAGCAAAAAGGGTCGCAGGTAAGGTGATGCGTCGGTTCGTTACACTCAGGGAAGGTGATGCGTTGGTTCCTTGCTCGGGGTGAGGTGATACGTTGGTTCCTTACTGCTATGCAGGGTAGGTGACGCGTTGGTTCCTTACCGGAGAAGAGGTGATGCATCAGTTTCTTCCTGTATGGGGAGGTGATGCGTCGGTTTGTTACTGCATCCCCCAACGATGCGACAGTCTTGGCGCTTCAAAGCAATGCATGACAATCCATTACGATGCAATGCGTGAAGACCCGGGATGTTCTGCAATGATTTCAGTCGCGTCCCCTCGATGCATTGGTTCTTCCACAGCAGGGCCTGCATCAGAATCGGTGTGGTGATCTCGGACATCGGGGATCAGTGCACAGAATTTGTCGCACATCAGATACTTCAGCCATGAGCAGGTGCTGCATCGATTCGTGGCGGCGCTGATGCATCAGAAAATTCTTCTCAAACCACTGAGATGCGTCAGAAACAGGTGATGCATCGATGCTCACAGTTCTTGTAGTTTCCAGTACCAAAACAACCTCCAGAGGCCCAGAACACTGGCAGGTACCTCTCAGCAGGTCAGAAGTCCCAACAAAATAGTTCAGGGGAGGTCTGAGGGTAAAGTCTTTGTGTCCCTGAGACTTCAGATCAGGAGGCAAGCTCTACTCAAGCCCTTGGAGATCTTCCTCAAGCAGGGGACACAGCACACAGCAAAGTCCTTTTCCATTCCTTGGCAGAAACAGCCACTGCAGGCCAACCCCAGATAGCAAACAGCCAAGGGGCCGTACTGCTCCTTAGTTTTTCCAGCTCCTCTCCATGGTAAAGGTTCCTCTTGATTCCCTGAATGATCTAAAAGTCTGGGCCCCTCTTTTTATAATCCAAAATCCTTTGTTCTCTGTGGCAGAGAAGCTCTTTACTCGGCCAAAACTAGTTCTGTCCTCTCTGGTGCAGCTTTCAGGCAGGAGGTGGAGACAGCAATGTCTAAGGCAGACCTGGCCCATTCAGGTGTGAAAGAAATCTCCTCCCCCTACTCTGAATGCAGCACAGGTCTATTCAGCCCAGTCCTGACTCAACCTGGAAAGGCAGGACACAACTCCCCCCCCCAAGTGGCTGTCTGAACAGAATGCACATCTCCAGCCCCTGTCACTCCAAGGCCAGACAGTCACAGACAACCCAGCAGAGGCACACTGGATGGTTAGGCAAGAAAATACATACTTTCTAAAAGTGGTTTTTTCAAACCCAGAAAGTATAAATCACCCTCACTAAAAGATGTAGCTTAACATTCTGAGCACAGGCATATCAAACTTTATGTTCCTATCTTTTTCCCATGGGCAGTAATACTCATAAGATGTTATGAGCAAACTCCCCATTCTATCCTATGGGGACAGATAGCCTTACAATAGTGAAAAACACAATTGGCAGTATTTCGCTATCAGGACATGCCAAACACATCAGGTCATGCCCCACCTTTCACATACACTGCACCTTGCCCACAGGGGTACCGTGGGCTTATCTTAGGGATGACTTACATGTAATAAAAGGGAAGATTAGGGCCTGGCAAGATGCTGCACTTGCCAGGTCGACATGGTAGTACTAGTCTGCACACAGGCACTGCAATGGCAGGCCTGAGTTACATTTAAAGGCTGCCTATGTGGGTGGCACAATCAGTGCTGCGGGCCAACTAGCAGCATTTGACTTACAGGCCCTGGGTACCCATAGTGCACTGTACTAGGGACTGACTAGTAAATCAAATATGTCAATCTTGGATTCACCAATCCATAGCAACAATTTACAGGGAGCACTGGCCCTTTGGCACTGAATAGCAGTGGCAAAGTGCCCAAAGCATCTAGACCAGCAAAACCAAAGTCCAATACACAGCAACATAACAGTAGGTAAAGGCACAAATACAGGAGAAACCCACGCCAATGACGCCAGGTCTAACGGTAAGGCTAAGCAAGTAGTTGTAAATGCCCAGGAAAAGTGGCAGTAGACTGCACACACAGGCACTGCAGTGGCAGGCCTGGGACAGGTTTGAAAGGCTACTTTTGTGTGTTGCACAATCAGTGCGTTAGCACTGGTTAGCAGTGGTAAAGTGCTCAGAGACCTAATGCCAACAAACAGAATCAGCAAAGCATAGAGGCAAAAAGATTGGGGAAGACAGGTCTAACATTACCTGTGTTCTTTCCTTCTGTCAGTTGATGTCCAGATAGTCCAATAGGCAGTTTATGCGGTCTTTGATAACAGTAATAGGAATTGAACTGTTTTGCTGGGAGACTTCCCTTGAAACCCCTAGTCTCAAGAAATTGAACACCCTCTGTAGTGGACATGAGTTTAATCTAAACCCACTTTCTGTAGTAGTCGATCAGAATAACAACTTATTACATTCCTGTTGACTGGTCTTTTATGGAGCCAAATTAATACATGTTGGTTTTATGCCCTGGCATTTAGGTAACTCCTTGGGAAGTAATGGACTTGCCGAATCTTTTCCAGGCTTGCCCGACATCCTGCACAATCCATTATCCTTCACATACGCCTGCCTCCACATTTAGAGGTATGGAAGACCTCAGATATGCTAACTGCAGTCTCTGCTACATTGCAATGATTCCTACATATCCCTAATGGCCCAAAGTAATCAAAGGACTTCTCGAAAATACTAAGTTGTCCCAACCTCCTCCCTATGATGATCAAATGTGCATTATTCACTCTAAAAAAGACCGTATATTATTAGCTTAAAGTCGTTCTGTTTGTCAGCCATTCACTACAAATGTTTTACGCAATCATTCTATGGCCAAATCGAATTGCGATGCAGTACCCTGCCTGGCAAACTAATGGCCTTCCCACTCTGTTTGTCATGTTTCGGCTAGCGGAGCCCCCTCTAGTTTCCTTAGCAGAAAGCTGAGACTGACAGCCTAATGGATATTGGGCCATCAGTCTACACGCCATAGACCATCTGCCAAATTTTGGATGGACATTCTGATGTACGTTTGTTTCCTGGTTGGGACTCCCAGGGTAAGCCACTCCGTCCCAAAGAGAAAAAACCCATAAAATTACCCTCATGCCTCGAGAAAAAATGCCCAGGGTGTAGGAGTCACTTGTTTTTTGATTTTCAATAACAAACATTCACCATGGGTGTTTGTTTTTGAGGTTTGCTAAGGGATTGCATGAAACATGGTGCCCCCTCAACCAACTTACAGTGCCTTCAGGGGAAACGCTTGGTGGTGTCTTCTCTGAAGGCGCAGAGATGTCTGCCAGACAAGCGTATATCTCTCATATAGAGTCCTGGAGTCCTCCATGGAAACATAGTACATACTGCCGCTAACCTCGTGTCCTGATATACTGCCCATCAAACCCTAAATGACCCCGTAGTTACATATGAGTGTATAATGATTTGCTTCCCTGAGGATTGGCTCTTCCTCAAGGTCCTAGCCATTTGCAGTGCTATGACATCACTCCCCTGCTCCTCCATTGTAGTAATGTTTTCATGGGTGTCTTGCCTTCAACTGGCTGCTTGTACTGCCTTCCTGCTTTGGGCCCAATTCTCTTTGATGCACCATTGTAGTGTAGTTCCTATTATCCCAATAGGCTCTGCGCATTGGAATAATATCTTCAATAGTATAGACGTAGGACTGTGGTTAACTAGGTCTTCTACTGCCGATATTAGACTTAAAGTTATGTGTGCCAGCTAGCTCAGAGTTGACTAGAAACTTTCTCGAATAGGCAAGGAGGAGGTTAACCTCCCTGGATAGACAAGAAGGGATTTAGTTTCTGACAACCATAGAACATGACAACTTTGCTCTCCCCTAATCAAGAGTATATCTCTAGAGTCGTGTGAAAACAAAAGACAACTATTTTACTCAGTCAGTACGTGCATTCTTAGTTTCACCAGTTTGTAGAGAAATAAGAGATGGCCGTGCTTCAATAAAAAGATGTTATTTATTGATCAGTCTCTTTTCTCATACAAGAGAAATGAATCGCTATTATTGCAATACTTATAGTTAAGTAAAGTGCATACAGTAAAAACAAAATTATAAAATAATACTGTAAAAGCATTTATATGGTTTCTTAGCCATATGATACTTAAAATGGATAAAAGATATACATACATATATACATTGACTAATCGTACTCAACTGGTGCTTCTAACTACGCCTACCCCGGTGTACCTGACCTAAGCCTAATACTTGGGAGGGAGTAAGTAAGTAGCAGTTTAAGTTAAGTTTGTTTTGCCAAGAATCTGACTCAAGAATTCTCTGTAAGGGGTTAGTCAGTTCAGTACCTGGGATTTAGAAGGCTGGAGGGTTGGTATCTCTGTCACAGGACTCGATATCCCGGTTACCCGCGAGGGCGGCTGGAAACGCCGGAGGCTGGATTTCTCGGCAGGAGAAAAGGCAGCGTCTCTCTCAGCGCGTCAAAAGGGAGGGGCAGCGTCCGTGGGCTTTTCTGCATCAGCTGGGCTCTCCGGCAAGTATTGCTGCTCCAAGCTCGTCACCACCGTGTCTTAGCTTAGGGCAGCGTCGGTATATTTATACCTGAAAGGTGCCGTGTTTGACGTAAGGATGGACATAAGACGTCAGCAAGAATGTCATTAGGACTGGTCGTTCTTACATTCTTTGCAGGAGTTCTCGAGCGAAATCAAAACAATAGCTGCGGGTATTTCCCAGGTCTGTTGGAGGTTTGATTTGTTTTGAGAACTCGGTGTGCTTCTCTAGGGGGCTGAAGGGATAGTGCTTGCTTAATGTGACAGCATGCGCTATGACCTAATCTGAAGACGGGTTTCTGTGCCGGTGTATGGACATTAGTGAATTAATAACCGGACAAGGGTCAGAAATAGGAGTATCAATATAGGTACCTAGATAAACACACTACACCCACTCCACGAATTTATGTACATATTTACTAACCTAAGCAATAGTAAACATAACTAACAGTGCATGTGTATACCGGACCACCCCAAAAACATTTTCGTATTTGAAAAAATGGTGTATGCGAAATGCACGAAATGAGTATAGGTACTGTATGCATTCAAGCAGTATAATCATTCAATAAGGAGATGCACATTTTATATCGGCATGAATGATTTGCGAAATTACACATGAAATGGCTCTTGATACAGAAAAAAATTGCGAGACCATCTCATCACATATAAACACAATGAATTGCATATAAACTAGAGGTTGAGGTAATGTAATGTCTCTAGTATTCCTAAGAATAGAAGTTCTGTTCTCTAAGAATAGTTTTACTTTAAGCAGAAGATAAGTGCCAAAAAGGTAAATATTTTGGAATTGGAAAAAAGTTTTCGCTATTCAGGGGAGAAGAGAAAAAATAGTTCACAGTCACTTTGTTTTCAAAAGACTGAAGGCCAAATTCAGAGTTCAGGGAATGCCGTGTGCAAGTTTGTTTAAAATCATTCTCTCTGTTCCGGTGAAAACATCATTTCAGACAGATTCTCGAAAATGTCGCTACCATGCAGTCACGCGCATGATCGCTTTCACTGATGGTTTGATCAGAACTGCTTACAGAAGGTCGTACCTGGTCGATGCTGCCTTCATCTTGTACTTCACTACCCTTCAATCGTAGTGGTGAAGTTTCCACGAATGCCGTCATCAGGATAGGTAGCCGCTGGGGACAGCACAATGCATGAGCCTTTACTGGACCCAACAAAGTATCTGCATCCAATGGTACGTCTGATTGTAGTGTAAGACAGGTGTCCAACACGCATTCTTCACCGCATAGCATGCACCTTAATACAGGCATAACACAATTCTGCCAGATGGGTCTGAATGAAAGAAACCAGGTCATATTCAGATCTCGTAGCCGGGCTAAGCCAAGGACTTTAGTTATGCGGTCCCGGTAGCGGATAGCTAGGATTGTTTCTTCCATTGTAGCTGGAGTCTTGTCTGTGACATGGCTTGCCATAACGAAGCAAGAGTAGCAAGAATAAAATGCCTGCTACGAGTCCCAACAGGAGTGGAAGTCCGCCGAAGATGGAATGGATGAAATTTGGAAAAATACCCAGGATCGCTTTGAATGGGGTTAAAGCGCCTGAAAAAACTGTCTTAAATACACTTGCGATACCACTTGTATCAGAAATATTTAAGATTTCGTTCAGCATTTCTGCGAAGTGTAGGGGGCAATTTGTTGATAACATTGAATGAATCTCTGCCGTTGTCCTTGCAACTTGGAGATCATACGTTTCTTTTGATGACGTCAACTGGGTAGGCGTCTGTAGGAGCACAGTCTTCATTCTGCTTAAAGTATCAATTCGAATAGAAGAGATTTTTAAACTGGGCCATAACCTTCCCTCCCTGTCTGGAGCATCATTCGGGAACAATACTCTTTCACAGCACATGACCCTGGAAGTCACGCTTACGAGATAAGGTTTTCCTGGCAGCAAGCCACAACATCTGTGATCTACAATTAGAATGTAACTCCCGTTCGAAAGTCTTCTAAAGAATGGTTCTATTTGTGTTGCAGGTGTGCCTAACTGGTGACATGAAAGGTTATTTGAAGTCCCTTCACAGGCCCCATGCAAACTAATACCCTGACACAGAAGTATGCCACTGAGTGATTTTTCACAATTATTACCACTAAGGAATACACTCTGTCCGTTGTTACTGACACATGTGTGTGTATAGGGCAAGTTCCATGTGGACTTAATGTATCCTTTACCCAACCTTTCATACTGGCCTGCCTGTATATATTTTTGGCAGTATTGAAACTGGAAAGTTGTTATCGGAATATTTATCATCCCATGTATTATCCATTCAATGACAGGTCGTTCTGACATTGTCAATGGTAATCTCTCAAGTTTTTCAATGCTCAGAATTGTATAGTCAGCACCCTTTTGTGCCAAACTAATTTGTTGATCAGTAAGGTTAAAGATATTAAATAGTGACGTTGTGTTGATTAAACTCCAAGGCACATAGCCTGAACGCAGATTTTGTAACGTCCAGCCAAGCTGTACAATAGAACGCAATTGAGACTGACCGTGTTGCAACATCAGTAAGTCTTGTTCTATTATATCGATTGCAGAAGATACAATACTGTCCAGTGAATATATTCTGGAAGACAGAGTCATTAACCCATTGTCCACAACAGAAAGTGATTTTTCCAAATGAACACGGTCAATTTCCCGTATTTTTTCTGCTGTCTCAATTTGAGTTACTTTCCAAGCTTCGTTGTAAGCTGCATATATAGAGGCCGCTATGAAACGTTTTAGACGCTGTTTGCGTGGTCCCATGATGAAATCACGCAAGTCAGCACCTTCTTTAAGTAAAGTTAAGTGTTGCTTAATTTCTGAGAGTGTGGATGTATGTAGCCATTGAAGGCAGAGTTTCCCACACTATAAGTAGTTACAATCCCTGGATGTTGTCTCTGGGAGTATCTTGGGTCTGGCCTGGTCAATGTGAACCCCTGTATTTTGTTCAGGAATCTGTCTTGACAGTTATTTGTGTCTGTGGGCCAGATCAACCATTTTTTCCAATCAGCATGTGTTCTGTTTTGGTTTAAAATATGGGATATGTCTATCTCAACATCCGTAGTGCTATTACTGGTAGGTGTTGGTTTTGGAATAGACGGGTTATTCAAGTCTTTAATTTTGGCTAGGCCAAGACAGGATGTCTGTTGAATTGTATCATTCAAAAATATAATTTGTTCTGGGATCATGCAGGCTCTAAATAATGATTCTATACCTTGCACTTGCCAATCTTTTGTGCCCCAGATCGTTTTCGTTTCAATGTTATTGTTCCAGAAATCAAAACCGAATGTATTCATTTTTTCAAAAAATGAGTCTGAATATATCAATTTTGTGTTTGTAAGCATGGTTTTCACTCCTGTCTTATTTAACAATTTGAAATAAAATGATTCTGCATTACTTGTGTTGAACCCTGAAAAGTATGAATATTTATCAAAATATGTCTTTGAACTGCCTTTTGGTGGAGTTGCACAATGTTCCCATTGGTTAAATTTTAAAACATTTCTAGGTTGAGTAGATTTATGCAGATAATGGTTACCATAATGGTTATAATAAAACATTTGATCGTAATTAGATGAACCTTGTAAATAATCATGTTCTGTAAATTTAGCTGACATTACTAGATCAGACATCATATCATTAATACTTTCAAAGTCCAAATCATCAGCAAATGTGCTTGGTTTTACAAAGTCACTTAATGAAATCTTGAATTGATGAGGATATTTCAGGAGTTCAACCGGACCATATATTTCGTAATCAGTTTTGTCCTATGCTACCCCACCGGGTATAGGATTGGCTGTGAAATTTACTGAAGAAAGTTCTCTTTTCTCTATGTGTGAAGACTTGTGTGGTTTCAGGACCAAGTTGATTTTCTGACTTGCTGTGTCCATTGTAGCATATTTTCCCTCAATGAAATGTCCCAAGCATAGTACCATGATGAGCCAAAGTATGAGGATGAATACTCCTAGTGCCACCCAAAGTTCAATCCATGGAGAAATCAGATAGGTTTCTTTTAGTTGATGAAAGAGTTCCTTTGCTTTATCTTTAAAAGTTTTTGTTGTCCGCTGTTCCTCTGGTTCACTCAGATCTTCAGAAAAATCATCGAAGTTGATGAAGTAGCCTGATGCTGTTCTGTCAATTGTTTCAATTGCTTCTGGATTCCTTTTTGTTTTTGGAATTTTCTTTGTTTCATTAGCATAGTCTGTGGTTACATCATTGTAGACTGGTGTTTCTTGATTTAAGATTTTAATTTGGGTTTCAAGAGGTTTAAGTTCCATGGCTTTGTTGCATAGTCCTTGTTGTTTTACTGTAGGTTTATCAATTGTGATTAGTCTTTCAGTTTGAACCTCTGTGTTTGTAGCAAACTTTGGTGTTCTGCTACTTCTTGGGAGTCCACTTGGCCTACTACTTGTTATCGGCCACTGATTGTGGTTTAACCAGGTCGATGGATACAACTCGGTTCTCCTTTTTACCAGCAAGGGGCGGTAGTACTACTGATCTTGTCCCGTTGACAGACAAGACAGGAACTGCTTTTCTGTAAGAAGGCCCAAATTCCTTCTTCACCGCGATCTTTTCTCTGACCAGATCCCCGATTTTTGGAATCCAGACAGGCCTTGCTGGGACAGGTGGTTTCTCTTCAGTGGTTATTGGCTGCTGTTTCAACTTTATGTTGCTCAGGTCTTTTCTTGTTTCGTTTAAGTCCTGTAAAATAGCCAAACGATCTTTGATATCAAAGCATTTTTCTTTAACCACTGAAGTTTGACTATCAAGGTCCTGGATTAACATTCTAGTCCCAAACAATAGTTCGTACGGACTGAGACCTCTCAGAGAATTTCTTGGCAGATTATTAAGACTACGTTGGACACTTATTAAATGTTTGACCCACCCAGCTCCTGAACCTAATACCTTTGCTGTTATAGATTGCTCTATGCCCTGGTTTTTTCTTTACACCATCCCGTTTCCCTCAGGAAGGAGGTGACAAGAGTACCGCAATGCTATGCCCATGCTGGTCATGTCCTCCTTATAAGCTCGAGAGCTAAAAGCAGGACCCTGGTCAGAATGTAGCATGCAAATTGCGTATATGCCATTCTAGACTCGCAAATCTTCGTATAACAGTTCAGACGTCAGCCGAGAGCTGGGGTCTACATTTTAAGTGAAAATAGTCTCTCCATGTTAATATGACGCATTATTCATACTGGGTATTTTATGTCGATAGCCTAATCTTTTATTGAGCGAAAAGCCATGGGAATACACCGTTTCGTTCACCACTGCGATCCCTGTTGCAGTCTTGACAATTTTTTGCAAATATGTGATGTTGCAGGCTCATTCCTGGCCACCAATATGTTGATTGTAATTCTTCTAGAGAATCCTTAAGTTTAAGGTGTCTAAGACCCTCACCCATATGTGCGTCTGCTATTAACAAGCCTCTCCTGTCCATGTTTGGAATCACTCTATCCCCCACTCCAGGGATTCGAGCAAAAGGAACGGAGTTTGCATCGATTATGTATGTATAATTGAGTGGATACATGAGGGGTAGCGCTGAGCAGTCGCCTGTTGATGACGTTTTTACCGCCAGCATTGTTTCCCCGTCAATGTATTTTACTGAACACTTTTTTGTAGCTACGGGAGCCGATTTAGTTGCTTCCGCTTTGGCTGTCTCAGCCAATGAATTCCCTGCAACGTGAACGCCATCACGCTGATGACTCAGTGAGTGTATCACGTGAGTCTTTGGTAGTTCTTTCTTTAAAAGAACTATTTGTTCCCAAAGCGATTTTTGCTTTATTGTTGCACCTGTGTCATCTTTGTACCCGTTTTCAACCCATTTCTGCAAGTCGTTATTGTATGATTTGACGCAGTAATATGAATCGCGCACTATAAGTGTAGGGAATTCGCGATCCGCATTATCTAGCGCCATTTTTAATGCTATTATGTCAGTTTGTTGTTCTGAATTATTTTCCACTGAGTGTATTTTTGAAAATAGAGGTTTTAATTTACCTCCGCGCCACACGTCTTTCGTAATCTCGCATGTGGCGTTATAAGCTTGTTCTCCCCAAACTGAGGGCTGAGCATGTCCGTCTGTATGTATCACACAGGCGTACTGTCGTACGGGCAGAATGTCGATTGGCAGAGGATATTCTCTTTCATATTCTAGATTTTTTAATTTTGTCAACTCTGGATCAAAATAGTATTTCACTCTGTCTGTAGCAAGAGAATCTTCCCATTGTATCCATCTTGGATTTAGTGCCATAGTAGGTAAATTACATGGGGTTGTTAATGCCTCAAAGGCTGATTCTGCTGTTCTGACTGTAATCTGTCTGCCGTCAGCTTGGTATCTTTCTCTTGCTACAGCTGTTTGAACCGCGTGAACAATGTTTTCCTTAATGCTGAATGTTTTTTCAGCTTCTGGGAACAAATGTGTTTTGTATGCTATTGGTACCTTTTCTCCCTCATTAGAGGTTAGGTATGTGAATCTGCATCTTCCTGGGATGACTCGAATCACAAGGTTGCGTGTGTTATCGCGTGTTTGCAGTTTTGTTTTAACTAACATGTCTGTTTGTAAAGATCTCAAAATTTCTGTGTGTTTTTGAGTCCAGTTGATTCTTTTAAAATCTGGTTTTATTAGATCATAGAGAGGTTTAACCCTCTCTGCATAATTTATAATGTAAGTTCTTCCGAAATTTAGGAAACCTAGAATTGATTGTAAGTTTTTTAGTGTTCTAGGTGCTTGGATTACAGCACATTTCTCTAGGAAATCTTTAGCCAGGCTTTTGCCTTCACTTGATAATTCATATCCTAAAAATAGGACAGTCAGATGGCAATTCTTGACTTTTTGAAGTTGAATTTATAACCCTCTGCTGCAAACCCAAGTATTATGGTGTTCACTCTTTTCAAGTGAGTATCCAAGTCATCGTCTGTTAGATAGATGTCATCGACATAAGATAATGCCTCATCATCATACATTTGTAGTAACTCTGTTACTCTCGCTGAGAATAATCCTGGGCTGTTCTTGAACCCTTGGGGCAAACGACAGAAATTTTCTGCGAGCCATTTATTGAGAAAGCGGTCAAATATCTGCTTTCTGGTGCTATATTTTGACAAAAGAATCCATTAGAGATGTCTAATGTTGTTTTGTATTTTTTGCGCACTATGCTATTCATTAGTGCTGCACTGTGTGAGTTTTGTACTGCAAACGTTTTGCACCATGAGTTAAGGTGTCTGTAGTCCAAAACTAGACGATATGAATCATCTGGTTTGGAGACAGGAAACAAAGGATTGTTCATTTGTGAGGTGCATGTTTCAATCACCCCCTGGTATTCAAGTTGATCTAAGATCTCCCTGACCTGTTTTTTAGCTTCTTGCTTAATTGGGTACTGCCTCTGTGCAGTTGGTTGAGATTTTAACTGGATCTTGTGAGGAGGAGAGTCCTCATCCCATCCCACATGATTTTTATATAATGCAGGAGCCTGGGCTACTGCCCACTTTCTTGCAAGTGTATCTTTTTTATGAATTGGAATATGATTTGAGAAGGCAGGCATAATCATTTCTTCGCCATGAGGGCACTCTCTGACACACTCTGGTGGCCAGTCTTTTTCAGCTAGAAGGATGTCATAGCCCTTGGAGAGATTATCCCAAAATAGACCCCTTATTTTCCTAGTCTTATCTCCCTCTATACGTAAAGTTATTTCATATATTTTATGAGGTTTGCTAACTCTGGTATCTGCAGTTTCCACCTGAATGTACTCATTAGTGTCCACTGTCTCCAGATGATTCATCAGGATCTTGCGAGCTATGCTCACTTCTGCTGCGCTGTCTAGCATTGTCTGAGCCCACTCTCCGTTTTTCAGCTGAGTCCTCAGGATCCTCGGCATGTTTGATTATTTTAATGCTGGCTACCTTCTTCTTTGGAAATTGTAACTTTTTACTTTGATGAGCAGGTTCTTTGTCTTTGGACTTGACGTGCTCTTCCCTGTGTTCTGACCGTCCTCTTCTTTCCGATTTCTGCGAGGAAGTCTGAAAAGATCGAGAGGGACGTGTATCAATATCTTGATATCTATCAGGTTTCTTCAAATTATCCCTATTTCTAAGGTTGCATTTTTTCTCAGAGGGCTCCCTCTGGGGAGATTTGTTTCCTTGTTTCGGAGATCTTTTTTCTTTGGGAGTGGATTGTTTATTTCCATCCCAGTTCTTTTTTGAAGTGTTTAGATTATTTTTAATAAATACCTTTTCAGGATTTTCTATTAGTTGGGGTTTCACTGGTTTCCCACCCAAACTATCTCTTCCTAGTTCTTCATAGGATTTTTCTATGATTCTGGCAAGTTCAAATGTCTGCTATGTCTGTTTCCCTCAATCTTTGGCGGATCGCCACATTTGCTGCTTCCCCTTTTATATTTGCTAGTAATATTGCCGAGACCTGCTTGAAGTCTTTCAGTAATTTCATACCCAGAGTTAAAGCAGGTTCTGGACCGTATTCATTTTGAATCTGTTTTAGCACCTCTGGTATTACCGCCATGGACGGAACACCATGTGTTTTTGTGTAAATGGAAGCAAAGACTGTACCCCAAGTGTCACAGTCCTCCACATGTGGTGCGATCCCCATTGGGAGACAGATAGTCAGAATTCTGTGTTTCTCCACAGGTGTGGTATCTGGAAATACCGCCTCTATTTGAGTGATTTTCTGTGCTAACCAGAATGGAATTTGTTCCCGTTTAATGGGTACTTTACCTAGACAGGACTGTATGTTCTGTGGTGTGATTTTATTTGTGTTCCCCTGATGAGGGGTCAGCTGTGGAATTTCAATAGCTGGTTGGACTGTTGAAGTCCGCATTACACATTGGACTAGTTGTCTGTGTATTTTAATCAGTTGTTTTAACTGTGTTAAAAGTTCTGGTATTGACATGTTTCCAATGTCTGGATGTGGTGTGTATCTGGCTAGAACCGGCCACGTCGCTCCTGGTCTACCTAGTGGACCGAGCCTGGTGATGTGATCATTATGTTTTAGGGCGCCTTTAAACCAGAGCAGGTGCTCTTGGTATTTGAGTGGTATTTCCACCTCCTCGAAAGGGGTGTACTCATCCGGAGGTTCCTCTATCTTGTAATAATGGAACTCTTTTGTTACAGCGTTTGCTGCTGGAAAATTTATCCATGAATAGAATACCTCTGTCTGCCGATATTCGTGTGCCTCAATTACGAATATGACTGTACCACCTCTCGGTGTTAGTCCATTTTCTATAAGTTTTAAGGTTATAGTTTTTCTTATGCTGACCGGGATGAGTATTGCACCCGGGTCTTGCTGTAGGAGACTTGTGTCTTCCTCTAGGAGTTGAGCTGCTATTCTAGCTGTCTCCCTTTCTTCTTCAGTTTCTGACATTTTACTGTCAAGAAGGGTTTTTGTTGCAGATCAGGTTTTCAAGGAAACAAAGATTAGATGCACAATATTTTTGGAACACTGTATCCTTCAACGTTGAATAAACCAAAAACCATACATAGGAGTCTCCTCCTACTAAGTTTGGCGGATTTAACCTTTCACCCACTCCAGACGTCTTTGGAGTTTTATGGAAAAAAGGGTCTGTGTGAAAAAGCACGACTGAGTTACTCTAATGTCTTGCGTTAGATTTATCGCCTATCCAAACCGTTGGGCGCCATGTAGTGTAGTTCCTATTATCCCAATAGGCTCTGCGCATTGGAATAATATCTTCAATAGTATAGACGTAGGACTGTGGTTAACTAGGTCTTCTACTGACGATATTAGACTTAAAGTTATGTGTGCCAGCTAGCTCAGAGTTCACTAGAAACTTTCTCGAATAGGCAAGGAGGAGTTTAACCTCCCTGGATAGACAAGAAGGGATTTAGTTTCTGACAACCATAGAACATGACAACTTTGCTCTCCCCTAATCAAGAGTATATCTCTAGAGTCGTATGAAAACAAAAGACAACTATTTTACTCAGTCAGTACGTGCATTCTTAGTTTCACCAGTTTGTAGAGAAATAAGAGATGGGCGTGCTTCAATAAAAAGATGTTATTTATTGATCAGTCTCTTTTCTCATACAAGAGAAATGAATTGCTATTATTGCAATACTTATAGTTAAGTAAATTGCATACAGTAAAAACAGAATTATAAAATAATACTGTGAAAGCATTTATATGGTTTCTTAGCCATATGATACTTAAAATGGATAAAAGATATACATACATATATACATTGACTAATCGTACTCAACTGGTGCTTCTAACTACGCCTACCCCGGTGTACCTGACCTAAGCCTAATACTTGGGAGGGAGTAAGTAAGAAGCAGTTTACGTTAAGTTTGTTTTGCCAAGAATCTGACTCAAGAATTCTCTCCTTAAGGGGTTAGTCAGTTCAGTACCTGGGATTTAGAAGGCTGGAGGGTTGGTATCTCTGTCACAGGACTCGATATCCCAGTTACCGCGAGGGCGGCTGGAAACGCCGGAGGCTGGATTCCTCGGCAGGAGAAAAGGCAGCGTCTCTCTCAGGGCGTCAAAAGGGAGGGGCAGCGTCCGTGGGCTTTTCTGCATCAGCTGGGCTCTCCGGCAAGTAGCGCTGCTCCAAGCTCGTCACCACCGTGTCTTAGCTTAGGGCAGCGTCGGTATATTTATACCTGAAAGGTGCCGTGTTTGACGTAAGGATGGACATAAGACGTCAGCAAGAATGTCATAAGGACTGGTCGTTCTTACATTCTTTGCAGGAGTTCTCGAGCGAAATCAAAACAATAGCTGCGGGGGATTTCCCAGGTCTGTTGGAGGTTTGATTTGTTTTGAGAACTCGGTGTGCTTCTCTAGGGGGCTGAAGGGATAGTGCTTGCTTAATGTGACAGCATGCGCTATGACCTTTTCTGAAGACGGGTTTCTGTGCCGGTGTATGGACATTAGTGAATTAATAACCGGACAAGGGTCAGAAATAGGAGTATCAATATAGGTACCTAGATAAACACACTACACCATTTGACAACTTGCCAGAAGGGCTGGTTTTGGCACTGGCGGCGCCCCGTCAGAAATCTTTTTTAGATGCCCCCGCAATGACTGCCTTCTCCACGGATTCCCTCACCACCACCTTCAAACAGTGCCCCTCATTTCATAATAGTCCCTATTTCACATGCATTTCATTTGTTTGATAGCGCTACTCATGCCTGTGTATGGTGTCTGAGCACTTTACATAACACAAACATTATATGGAGACAAAGACTCCTACATGAGTAAATCAAGCTGTAGGAAATGTTATCTAAAGTCAGAAAGAAATTCCCTTTGGGCGAATTTACAGTGGTACATGGATACTCACAAACATACAAAAAACTACCAACATCTCATATATCACAAGGAAGCAATGTAAACAGGTGAAAATTACAACATATGTGAAAACACTATGGCAAAAATAAGGTATTAAAACAATTTATTGAGCATACATTACATCAAATTAAAAGCTAGAAATTGGGAAACACATACAGGACAGTACAATAATCAATAAAAACCACATTCCAATAAAAAGGAGTTCACAGGGGAAAAGGATTAAACTCAAACAAAAACCATTAATTTTGAATTTCTCCTTAATTTATAATCCCAGATTAGCTCCTAGGGCGTCGACGCGTTTCGGCGGTACATTCAATCTAATCCGCCTTCTTCAGGACAATGTATAAACCATGTTTCCCAAATTTTCTGAAATTTAAATAAGATCAGTCTTAGGCATCGTTTATAGGCACAATAGATCTAGTTAAATGACAGAGATTTAAAACCAAAAATCCTTAAAAAACGTAATGTTTCCAGCTCTCTCTATATAGGCACACATATAAACATTGCTTCCAGTACAAAGAAAAACATGTAACATAATCACATAAATACTGCATAATCACATACATATTAGGTTACTAAATTTGTAGCCCAATCCTATAAGTTCATTGCATTGTAGAAATAGGTTCCTCATATTTGAAAATATTATCAGGGACCCATCTATTATTGCCCAGGTTGAGGATCAGGAACATATGATTTTCCATTAGTTGGTTTAAATACCCGATCATAGTCAACCCGAGGTGGCATGTACGGCGAGCAGTAATAGATCACCTACCTCATGCAGAAGATATATACACACACCAGTGTGTCATAAGGGGTGTTCAGCCTCCTTATCTCTAAGTGGGAGCTTTCCTCCAGCGAATAACCTTCTATATATGTCCAAAGTACCTAGTTATGAAAGGGATGAACATACTATTTAGTTTGTTTCAAGGTTAAATATCCCTATTTTTTAGCCACAGCAATTGGTTTGTCAATATACCACAGTGGCAAGTATCTAGTCTACGGAGTAGTTAGAACAGCGAGCAAACAGCCTCTCTTATCTACCATATTATATTTGTTATATGTCATTTAAATGAGCCTATTTGTATTATGACTCATAAAAATAGAGATATAAAGTCAGTGCTAGTTTTTTATCTGTCATATTATGCAGGGTCCACTGTTGCTCGCTGTTTGCTCGCTGTTCTAACTACTCCGTAGACTAGATACTTGCCACTGTGGTATATTGACAAACCAATTGTTGTGGCTAAAAAATAGGGATATTTAACCTTGAAACAAACTAAATAGTATGTTCATCCCTTTCATAACTAGGTACTTTGGACATATATAGAAGGTTATTCGCTGGAGGAAAGCTCCCACTTAGAGATAAGGAGGCTGAACACCCCTTATGACACACTGGTGTGTGTATATATCTTCTGCATGAGGTAGGTGATCTATTACTGCTCGCCGTACATGCCACCTCGGGTTGACTATGATCGGGTATTTAAACCAACTAATGGAAAATCATATGTTCCTGATCCTCAACCTGGGCAATAATAGATGGGTCCCTGATAATATTTTCAAATATGAGGAACCTATTTCTACAATGCAATGAACTTATAGGATTGGGCTACAAATTTAGTAACCTAATATGTATGTGATTATGCAGTATTTATGTGATTATGTTACATGTTTTTCTTTGTACTGGAAGCAATGTTTATATGTGTGCCTATATAGAGAGAGCTGGAAACATTACGTTTTTTAAGGATTTTTGGTTTTAAATCTCTGTCATTTAACTAGATCTATTGTGCCTATAAACGATGCCTAAGACTGATCTTATTTAAATTTCAGAAAATTTGGGAAACATGGTTTATACATTGTCCTGAAGAAGGCGGATTAGATTGAATGTACCGCCGAAACGCGTCGACGCCCTAGGAGCTAATCTGGGATTATAAATTAAGGAGAAATTCAAAATTAATGGTTTTTGTTTGAGTTTAATCCTTTTCCCCTGTGAACTCCTTTTTATTGGAATGTGGTTTTTATTGATTATTGTACTGTCCTGTATGTGTTTCCCAATTTCTAGCTTTTAATTTGATGTAATGTATGCTCAATAAATTGTTTTAATACCTTATTTTTGCCATAGTGTTTTCACATATGTTGTAATTTTCACCTGTTTACATTGCTTCCTTGTGATATATGAGATGTTGGTAGTTTTTTGTATGTTTGTGAGTATCCATGTACCACTGTAAATTCGCCCAAAGGAATTTCTTTCTGACTTGCGTCAATTGTGGAACCCTATCCCTTTGGTTTTGGGGTCCCTCTCTCTTTTATTAGAGGAAATGTTATCTAAGACAATGAGGGTTACAAGGAGTTGGAATCATATGTCAGACATACTAGTAGGCAGTATATTGGAAGAGTGCTTGGTCTGGAAAAGCACAAACTTAGGGGTCCATTACGATGTTGGGCGGATTTCCTCCGCCAGGCTGGCGGTGGAAATCCACCCAACATCTATTGCCCAATTCCCCCCGCCACATTAGGATCGCGGAGGGGACCGTGGCGGTGTGAAACACCGCCCGCCTGTTTTCCGCCCCGGTCACCTTGTGGCCGGGGCGGAAAATTATTAATATGGAGGCGGTGTCTGTTAGACACCGCCCGCCATATTACAATGGGCTTTTGCTGATACTTTTTGCCACGGAAAGGCATGCGGAGACTCCCTGTGGGGGCCCCTTGCGGGCCCCCTGGGAGTCCGTGGCTTGGGGGGTGCACATGGGGTGTACCTATGGTACCCCCCCGCATTTCTAAGTGCAACATGGCAGGCACCGCGCGGTGCCTTCATGTCGCGCTTAGAAAAGCACAACTTGCACTTTTACCATTGCGGCGGGCGGAGAATTCTGCTCCGCCCGCCGCAATTGTACATATACAGGATGCGCCCGCCTGTGTGGCGGGCACATCCTAATGCCCTGATCGGAACCCCCGCCCTTATGGCGGGCGGTCCCGGTATGATCATCATCATCATCATCATAATGACCCCCTTAGTATTTAAAAAGTATCACAGTGGTTGAATTTACTAATAAGACTATATTTCTACCCAAACAAACCCTGTTTATCAACAGTATGATAATGAAAAATTGTGGGGAAAAACATAACATTCTGACCTATGCCATGCAGATTGTATGCTGCTCTTTGATGTCAGTGTGAGTGTGAGTGGCGTTGCATGTGTGAGTGGCGTTGCGTGTGTGAGTGGCGTTGCGTGTGTGAGTGGCGTTGCGTGTGAGTGGCATTGCGTGTGTGAGTGGCGTTGCATGTGTGAGTGGCGTTGCGTGTGTGAGTGGCATTGCGTGTGTGAGTGGCGTTGCGTGTGTGAGTGGCGTTGCGTGTGTGAGTGGCGTTGCGTGTGTGAGTGGCGTTGCGTGGGTGAGTGGGGTTGCGTGGGTGAGTGGGGTTGCGTGGGTGAGTTGTGTTGCGTGGGTGAGTGGCGTTGCGTGTGTGAGTGGCGTTGCGTGTGTGAGTGGCGTTGCGTGTGTGAGTGGCGTTGCGTGTGTGAGGGGCGTTGCATGTGTGAGTGGCGTTGCGTGTGAGTGGCGTTGCATGTGTGAGTGGCGTTGCGTGTGTGAGTGTATTTAGTATCATGTTCATGCCTGTGCTTAAAACTACAACGAATAGCCAGTATTTTCTTTGGGAAAGATTACAGTACACCCCAGATTGACAATTACTGCAAACAAAGTGAAAAAGCATCACAATGCTTGGCCGTCCTCATGGCCTCTTCTGCCGACTGGGAGGGCCAAAGGTCATGTTTTGGTGGGCCCGACTCACCTGGCCCACCCACTAGAACCGGGCCTGGTGATTATTAAATTTAGCACTGCACAGAAACGTGACTTTACACACCAACGTGTCAGTTTCTCGTCCACTATTACATTGCATTACGTTTGATAAGTATGAGTTTAAGTCTTCAAAATGTTTTTCTGAATCATTAGCACTCTCACTAAATGAAAATAATTGCCTTGAATTGGACATTTTATATGCACGTGAAAACATGCCTCCTTTTAAGGCTTAGATTCACCTCCGGTGAGACCTGCTCAGGTGTTCTTAGAATCTGAACAGTAGTCACAGAATGTTTCTCACTTTTAAGAACTGCATTGGCCTTCTTCAGGTAGGGATCTCTGCAGATCAGTAAGCTCCCTCCTGCCTTTACACAAGCAGTGTGCATTACCAGGTGATCACAAATCATGTTTGTTGCTGTCTCTGAAGGTGCACATCGATTCTAACATCGCCTTGCAATAAGTCTAGCCACTGGCAATAGATCAGTCATATTTCCAGCACATGCCTCCATATTTTGTACCATCTCCTGATACCTAAAGAAACGCTTCCTTACCACTGTGAAGCTCTTTGCTGTGTTAAAGTATCTATCCCTTTCCTTTGCCTCCATATGTTCGGCCAAGTGGCCCTCTCGGGGTTTATTTTCTGCTGGAGCATTATGACCAAACAGCCCTCCCCCCTTTCAACCCACAAACTCTTGCAGAGCATCGCTTGCTTCCTGTCTTACGTCAAATCTGTGTAATGGATTGCTAACAAATATGTATCAAAGCCCTTTATCCACTGAGACCACTTTTCACGAGGTGCACTTTTATTTTCTGAAAAAGTTGTTGACATCGCAACAGTATTCCTATTGGTAGTCCTATCAATAATAACAATAGAGCAAATACGGTGCTGTTAAGTTAAATCAAGTGAAGCAAAACTTGTGAAAACAATTGAATAGAATTGTGGTAATTAAATCCAAGTGGGACGACACTATTGGTGAGACGTCAGTCAGCAAATGTGGGTCAAACTGTGTGCTCGAGGATGCCTTTGAAGGAGGTGGGGTTGAGGCTGGGGTCAATGTCGGAAAAATACTGATGACAGGGTCAATGTTTAAAATGTTTATTTGATTTGCTATGCTTTCCCTCCTGGGACCGTGCCACGAACAGTTGGGCTGGCTCAGTGGCGTAATGAAAGTTGAAGGGGCCCCCCTGCAAGGTACACAGAGGGGCCCCCCTCCGGTAGCTCTCCAGCGTGAGTACAGTGCTGAGGGGGCCTCCTGCAGCTCTGGCTCCTTCAGGGGATGCGGGTGCCTGGGTTACGCCCCTGGCTCAGAGCAGAGTTGGGCACCTATGTTTTTTCCCGTTTGCGCTGTGTAAAGTGCATACAAATAACAACATGTCTCCGAGTGAATGCATGGGCCTCAGCACACCTTTGAAAGAGGAAGAGCAAATCACTGCTAATAATTGCCTGCACTGCACACATCCTTGGATATACGTGACTTCTCGTCACCCAGACATGGCTGTGTCCTCAGCAAAGAGGAACACATCAGCACCAAAGGCTGACATGAAGCAGAGCGAGCAGGTCCATATATCTGAACCTCGTTGCCAATGACAGCCCAGTCGCGATGATCAGACGACGAATGAGAAGAGCAGCTTTAGTCACACCTAGCTCCACCACATGCACTACAATGAATGCCATGAGTGCAACAGGAATTATAGGAACTTGGACAACGACTATAAGACAACGCAGGCATGAGTCAACATACAAGAACTCCGAATGGAACTCATTTCATCAGTTGTTGGATGACGCAAGAGTCTATCCTGGGCCTATGATGGACACCGCTGCACTCAGGGCTCGAGTCGGGGTACCAGGCAGGTGGACGGCGTCCACCCACTTATTTTAACGGGGGGGGGACGCTGTCCCCCCTGCCAAACAGCTGGACTTCACTCTTTGGCCTCTCTGGGACGAGGAGCTCGGCACCTTTCGCGACGTCACTTCCTGTCGTGACATCACTTCCGGTGATAGCGCCCCCGCTTCTTTTTTTAAGACTTGTGCACTGGCTGCACTAGTGAAAGCTCAAAAATATGTTCCCACATTTTGAAAAGGGGTGTGTACACAGTATCTTTTTGTTGCCATTGTCAATCCTTTTTTAGGTCGAGCCTGTCCCATTCCGCAGGAATGGATAGGATCGAATTCATGTCGGCAAAATCCTCTTCAAACTAAGGGGTTTCAGCCCGGCGTTTTCTTGCAGTTCACGTGAACATGCACGAGCATTCACGGCCAGGGCTTCTCCTCCCCTAGCAGCACTCCTCCCACACCAGCAACTCCCCCCTCCCACACCAGCACCTCCCCTCTCTCTCCCCGCAAACACAGCCTTGCCGTAGCAGCACTCCTCCCACACCAGCACCTCCCCCCTCCCACACCAGCACCTCCCCTCTCTCTCCCCGCAAACACAGCCTTCCTTTCATTTCTCCTCCCCCTCCCCAGCCAGCTTCCCCCAGGCCGTGTTCCCTCAGATATGCTATTGCATATCGTTTGCTACCTCTTGTATTTTGTTGCTCTTGATACTTGCACAACTGTCACTATTGTCTCATGTAACGTAACGTTTGCTTTTGTAACATGCTCACTTGTAATTTTGGCTTCATGTATCTAAAAACGCCTCCCTCGCGCTCCTTTCTCCCTCTCTCCCGCTGCCTAGTCCTCCCACCCCCTCCCTCTCCAGCGCGCGCTCCACTCGCATCTGCCTGCTGCTCCCCCGCCCACCCCCCCACTCCCCCACCAGCAATTCACACACAGCAACGACACTCACACACGCAACGCAACTCATCCACGCAACCCCACTCATCGACGCAACTCCACTCATCGACGCAACGCCACTCACACACGCAACGCCACTCACACACGCAATGCCACTCCCACAAGCAACGCCACTCACACACGCAACGCCACTCACACACGCAACGCCACTCACACACGCAACGCCACTCACACACGCAACGCCACTCACACACGCAACGCCACTCACACGCAACGCCACTCACACACGCAATGCCACTCACACACGCAACGCCACTCACACACGCAACGCCACTCACACACGCAACGCCACTCACACATGCAACGCCACTCACACACGCAACGCCACACACACATGCAACGCCACTCACACACGCAACGCCACTCACACACGCCACGCCACTCACACACGCAACGCCACTCACACACACAACGCCACTCACACACGCAACACCACTCACACACGCAACGCCACTCACACACGCAGCTCATCCACGCAACCCCACTCATCCACACAACCCCACTCATCGACGCAATGCCACTCACACACGCAACGCCACTCACACACGCAACGCCACTCACCATGCAACGCCACTCACACATGCAACGCCACTCACACATGCAACGCCACTCACACACGCAACGCCACTCACACACGCAACGCCACTCACACACGCAACGCCACTCACACATGCAACGCCACTCACACGCAACGCCACTCACACATGCAACGCCCCTCACACACGCAACGCCACTCACACACGCAACGCCACTCACACACGCAACGCCACTCACACACGCAACGCCACTCACCCACGCAACACAACTCACCCACGCAACCCCACTCACCCACGCAACCCCACTCACCCACGCAACGCCACTCACACACGCAACGCCACTCACACACGCAACGCCACTCACACACGCAACGCCACTCACACACGCAATGCCACTCACACACGCAACGCCACTCACACATGCAACGCCACTCACACACGCAATGCCACTCACACGCAACGCCACTCACACACGCAACGCCACTCACACACGCAACGCCACTCACACATGCAACGCCACTCACACACGCAACGCCACTCACACACGCAACGCCACTCACACACTCAACGCCACTCACACACGCAACGCCACTCACACACGCAACTCATCCACGCAACCCCACTCATCCACGCAACCCCACTCATTGACGCAACCCCACTCATCGACGCAACGCCACTCATCGACGCAACGCCACTCACACACGCAACGCCACTCACACACGCAACGCCACTCACACACGCAACGCCACTCACACACGCAACGCCACTCACACATGCAACGCCACTCACACACGCATTGCCACTCACACACGCAACGCCACTCACACACGCAACGCCACTCACACACGCAACGCCACTCACACACGCAATGCCACTCACACACGCAACGCCACTCACACACGCAACACCACTCACACACGCAACGCCACTCACCCACGCAACCCCACTCACCCACGCAACCCCACTCACCCACGCAACCCCACTCACCCATGCAACGCCACTCACCCACGCAACGCCACTCACCCACGCAACACCACTCACACACGCAACGCCACTCACACACGCAACGCCACTCACACACGCAACGCCACTCATCATATTGTGCTGCAAAACTAAATACTTATAAGGTCCCACAAGCGAGACCTATTGGCAATGCCAATGCTTGTCTATTCATCGCTGCAAACACTTTGTACTCACAGTTTAGGAACCAAACTTCTGCTCCCAGTCTTTGACTTTTTCTTTAAGACAGGTGACGTTTTCTTTTTGACCTGTAACCTGACTTTCTACTGACCTAAGTTCAATAGCTCTGGGCTGTACGAATAAATATTGTAATACTTATGTATTTTTAGCAATGTGTTCCCTCCCATGCCACATGCATTTGCTTAGGGCAGCACAGCTGGGTTCAAAGACAAACACACAATGTTTCAATATTTGCCTGACATCTCTCCAGTGTTCATTGAGGGCGTGCCTCATATTCCCTAATGGCCCTCGTCCACTTGTTAGACCTGTTAGAATCCTGCTGCCTGGTACTTTTCTTGAAATACCTGCCCGCATTCTTTCTAATTTAATCCCTTTTAGTTCAAGAACGAGTTCAGAATATCTGAAGGGACAAACCAGCACAGTGTATTGCTACATATCGCATGGGCGCAACTAAATGCTAAAAAAATAAGGCAGGGTGGGGTCCACTTTGGCTGATAAAACACAAAGACAGTTAGGTTATACACTAGTATATTTAATTTAGTGAAAACGTATAGGACTAATTATTAAAAAGAGATGCAGTTTGCCAAAAGAGGGCTGCAGTAAGAAGTGTATGCACCTACTTGCACTGGTGTGTGCTTCCTGACATAGCCACCCCTCCCAAAAACGTGGTGCTCTTTGTGCCTGAAGGTCTTTGTGGACTCTCAGGGCATAACTCCATGGTAAAGGGAAGAAGCCACTGAAAAGTGCTTAATTTGAGCCAGTGGCTTCCAGAGGTCGGCACCAGCACTTAATTATCTGAAATGGCAGTCATGACAGTCTGAAAATGTATGTGTGTGGGTACTGCACTCTGCTTTACTGAATTTAGGGGCGTTTAATCAAAAACGTGTGCTACCTTTGATTGGTGCCTGCTACACCTATAAATCAATGTATTAAGCCTGACACCTAACTGGCTGCCAGGACTCTAGGGTGCACAACATGAAAATGAGCGAACTCTTAGTCCATATAAACTTTTTGTTTGTATTTAAACCATCATTCTTTGTATATATACAATATACATCTCATTACACAAGTCCATCATTATCAAACATAATTTACAATGTGCAAATCAATGTGGTTTATAATGTGCATAACAAAAAAAGAAGAATCATTTCAAAATATAAACCCAATGCATTTCGGGACCTTTCGTGGCCCCTTCGTCAGGGGTCGTTTATGGCAAGTTGCTTAAAGCAACGTGGACTCGAAGTACACGGACAACAAATCTAAGTTCCTAGCAAAATCAGCAGAGTTACTAGCATTGCGGGACCGAAGCTTCACAGCATAGGACCGCAGGTTGGTATCAACAGTCCGTTGCAAGAATAAAGAAAAATCAGAAACGCTGTCTTGAACAGTATACATTAATTTTTCTTGGCCACAGAAGCGAGACCAACGCGTTACGCATAGGCTCGCAGAAGTATCGCTCATTGCTTCAAGCAACTTGCCATAAACGACCCCTGACGAAGGGGCCACGAAAGGTCCCGAAATGCATTGGGTTTATATTTTGAAATGATTCTTCTTTTTTTGTTATGCACATTATAAACCACATTGATTTGCACATTGTAAATTATGTTTGATAATGATGGACTTGTGTAATGAGATGTATATTGTATATATACAAAGAATGATGGTTTAAATACAAACAAAAAGTTTATATGGACTAAGAGTTCGCTCATTTTCATGTTGTGCACCCTAGAGTCCTGGCAGCCAGTTAGGTGTCAGGCTTAATACATAGTCATGACAGTCTGCCACATGGTGGCGATATGTTTGTAATTTAGAGATGAGCACAACAACAATTGTTTAGTAATTAAATATACATTTAAAATGACTAATACCTGACCCAATCCATTCTTATAGCTTTGGGATCCTGAATTAGTCTGAATTGTCACACTTGAAGGAGTGTGATACTTAGCAGTTGTGTTGTACTGTCATTGGCAGAGTTGGCAGGGGCAATGGGTACTGCAAGCTGCAGTAGCTTCCTGACGAGTACCCAGGCTAATATGTTTTTAAAGTTAAGCCCAGTCAATGAAGTGTTCCTGAGAGGGCTATGGGAGTGGTAGTAGTCGATATCGCGTTTACAAGCACATTGCTCTAGTGTAAGTATTCAGTTACGAATGAGAGTCCGTTGTTACCTGGAAGGTACCATAGGTGGATGAGGGAGCACCCCTCTTTGAGTGAATATGGGGAGAATTTTAACACTAAGTACAGATGTTACAGGATAATGAATGATATCTTCTCCACCATCAATTTAGCTGCAAGTGAAGCAAGCATTGGCAAAGTCAATAACTCTTTTTTTGTGAAGTTGGTGTGATTCTTGATTTTTTAAATGTATTGTTTATTGTAAGGATAGGGCACAAATATAAAAAGACGAAAAATAGAGACCACATACATGAGGTGGCAATATAGTTGTAATTAACATCATTTTTTAAATTATTTTTATTAGAACGGTTGGTTGCTTCCTTGCAGGCAGGTGCACTTAGAATAGGTATTCAACCCCGTTTTAAGTTTTAATATAGATCATAGGACAATATGATTCCTTTTGGTGCAAAGATAAGGTATTACTGGCTTTGAATTACTGTATCATGAAAACATAGGTTAAACACCCAAAGGTGACTAAAAACAGAAACCAGGATAAGGACTGGTAAGAAAAACCCATTGACAAAGTGAAATATTAACACATTAGCACCAGTCTTTGCACTGAAGTACATTTCTTTTTGGGCGGATGAGCACATGTGATCTGCATAAATGCTGTTTTTCACACTGAAAGAGAGCCAATGTCTGAAATGTGCTTACCCATTGGCACATGGTGTATGCTGTGGTGGGCAGAGACAACATGTGACTGACTACTGGAAATCAGCAACGTGAAAAGACTAATAGATGTAGAGAGCTGACCCAAAGACACTCTATAAAATAACACATGTTTGTAGTTTAGGATTTTTAAAAAAAACACAAGACTGCAGAGACACCTAAAGATGTCTCTAAGCCAGACCTAAGAAGTGTTGACAATTGTATATTTTGGTGAATTTGTATTAGAAATGGCCCTTTTTGCGGGGTTATCCCCAAACTTTTTGCTTCTTCCTCCTTTGTTTTTCCTGACCTATGGTTGTTGACTATAAGTCTCTGGGCACTTTACCACTGCTGATCAGTGCTAAAGTGCATATTCTCTCTGTGTAAATTGTGACTGTGATTGGTTATCCATGATTGGCATATTTGCTTTACCAGTAGGTCCCAAGTAAAGTGCACTAAGTGTGCCAGGGCTGGTAATTCAAATGCTACTAGTGGGCTTGCAGCACTGATTGTGCCACCCACATTAGTAGCCCTGAAAAGAGGCCTGCCACCACAGTGCCTGTGTGGGCCTGAATAGGGTTGTGTCTGCCTTCCATAATGCTGGCTCCACCTTCTGTGGTGCGTCTGATGACCCTGGCCCACACTGACATAGGAAGAAGTTGTGCACTGGCAGAGTGCACCCAGAACTGGTTTGGACAGGGTCCAGGACCCCTCACAAATAGTGAACAAATACTTTTGGGGTATAAATATGCTGAACACCTCAACTTTAAACTACCTCATGATCAAGAGGAACCTGTTGCCAAAGAGGACAGCTGAAGAGACTGAGGAGAAGTACTGCCCTTGCTGGGTATCTGGGGCTGGCCTGCAGTTTGCTGTTTCTGCTGAGGAGAGGGTCATGGGACTTTGCTGTGTGCTGTGTCCCCTGCTTGAAGAAGGACTTTGCTGTGTGCTGTGTCCATCTGAAGAAACGTCTCCAAGGGTCTGAGAAGAACTGACCTTGTGTTTCTGAAGTCCCAGGCACAAAAGGACTTCATCCTCAGCTTCCCTGACTTCCTTGCTTGAAGTTATGACCTGCCCTGAGGTGCCTGTAACTGTGTGTGGGGTCCTGGCTCCTGGAAGCTGGAAATGCGACGCAATGAGGGAGAAGCGTTACGTGGCCGCAGCAGCCACCATCGCATCACCAAGGAAGCGTGTTGCCGCTGCTGCTGTTTGCCGTCGCATTACCGGAGAAGCGTGTCGCAGGGCCTGTCGCGACTCAAGAAACCACCAATTGCGCCGCACGGCCGTCAGGCGCGCATACATCACATCCACGTTGACGCATCACACCAAAGACGCCATTTTATCGCATCGCACCGGATCGTTGCAACGCATAGAGGCACCATCTTGTTGCATCGCACCCGGAGCACAGGAAGAATCGACGCTTCGCCTTCTCTGCGACCCTTTTATTTGTTCTGCGTGAAGCATCTAAGGTACTTTGAGAAAAAAGTGTTGCATTTACCATATACAAGTTTATTTTTGCAACAACCCCTTTTTAAAAACATTCTACTGAGTATCTGTATGTTGTTTTTTTGTTATTTTGTTCTTGTTCAGTTTAGATAAAGATATTGCGTTTCTCTAAACTAGTGTGCTGTCCATTTGTGGTGTTTTCACTGTGTTACTGTGAGTGCTGGTTCAAATACTTTACACATTGCCTTTGGGATAAGCCTGTCTGCTCGTGCCAAGCCACCATGGGGGTGACTAGAAGCAAGGGTCCCTATTTGGACAAAGGTACCTACCTATGCCAACTAGAGCTCCCATTTCTAACATTGGTGGTCATCGGTGAGGATTTGAACTTGTATTTGTACTTGACCCACAGTGATTGGTGTACATCACTGGACTAGTGCAGACCACTACGCAACCACATACTGTTTTTTCTGATTCCTGGTGTCCTCCTGGAAGTATTTTTTGATACTAAGGCTCTGGTTAGTGTTGCACCTGGGAAGCCTTGGCAAAATGGAAGTCAACTTTTTCCATTTGTATATCTGCACAATGGAGGAGATAAACGTTTTTGCAAAGAGAGGGGGCTGCCTGTGGAGAGAGGGTCCACAAGTAGGGATCTTGAGGTGTACCTGTATTCCTATGAGGTCAGAATTTGGGAAGCAACATTAACAGACGATTCTGAGGAGGAAGACTTCTCTGACAGTGAGGGAGAGAAAAGTGAGTGGTTCCTTGCTATTAAGCGGGGGAACAGAGAATCAGACCGGGAACTCAAGAGGCTTAAGGCCGTGAGGGTCTCAGCTGAAATAGAAAAAAGTTTAGCTCTGGAAGTGAGCTTTGCTGAGTTGGAAGTGGGGTCTAGCTCAGATGGTGGCAACAAGACTGTGTTATGTAATGCTGAGCGAGGAGTATACACACCCAGAGATGTGGCGCCTGACTTGAGGGAGGGGATTGCCATACACCAGGAGGTTCAGGTTTATGAGATAGCTCCAGTGGTGTGCAGTGTCCCTGAAGTAGATTGGGGACAGGGGATCATATTCCTAGTGGTGGGAGGGACACTCTACTGACTCTAGATGAGAGGGGCAGGGAGAGGGGTTCTCCCATGGTAGAAGTCCTGGTGTGTGAGTATGGAGACCACCCAGAAGAGTGTGGGTTGAGTGACAGAGACAGTCAGACACTGTCTTGCCAATCTCAGGAAAGTGGTGTGGGGTATTTGTGTGAGGTACTGGATGGTGAGGCAAAGCGTAGCTTGATTAAGAATTGTGGGGGGCTGTGTGATTTATTTGTTGGAGAGCATATTTTAAGTCCCTGTTTTCCAGAGCTATGCCAACACCCAGTGGAGTGTGAGTTCTCTGATTCCAGGGAACTTGAGTTGGAGGCAGATCCCTGGTGAATTCCAGAGGGTCTGAAGAGGCATTTGGGAGTGATCCTAAAAGGAGTAGCTCAGGTATCTTCCGGTCCTGTGTGGTGGAAGAGGTTCAGAGTAGTACAGCTAGGTCCCGGTGTAGTGGGAGGGGTGTAGGGGCTCATGTCCCGTCTCAGTGTAGAAGGAGTGAGTGTGGGCCTTGTCCCAAGGTGCCCGGAACCCAGTCTCAGGGCCTGGAGGGTTACCTAAGGGAACGTCAGGTTGGGGGCCTAGGCTGCCCTAGTAGGCCATTTGAGGGGGATCTCCTAGTGTCAGGAGAACCTGGAGCATCTGTAAATGGAGCTCCAGTGGTGTCTGGCGGTGCTGCTTCTAAGTGGAGGGCACAGAAGTCCAGATTGAGGGGTGAGAGTGAGATGTGTTCCCCAGTGGGAGAACCCGTGGGTCAGGGTTCAGCCAGAAGGGCTGAGCCTCCCAGGAGTGACCATGGTGACACCACTTCTGTCCTGGGGGATCTTCGTGCACTGTCAGAGGGGCAAGGGTCAGGAGATCAGCACCAGGCAGACTGTCACAGAACACGTGACTCATGTGTTACCCTCGGGGGGATACTATGTGAGTCTCCAGAAGTCCTGGCGTGCCAGGCAAGTGCTCACCCATGGGGTTCAGCTCCAAGATTGGGCGGACAGGTTCTGCCTGACCTGAAGGGAAGGGTGACTGTAAGCAGTGTTGTGACCGGTTTGTCTTCCAGGGGTACCACTCCTAGTGGGAGGGTGCAGCACTCTGGGAGGGGGTGCAGAAGGAGGGGGTCCTCGCCTCTGACCTGAAGGTTTAGATCCTTGGTTGAGAGCCTAGTGGCTGTAGAGAGGTCCTGAACTGGTGGGAGAGTTGTGTTCTGAGGGTGCCTCTCCTGAGAGGAGAGTGCAGGACCCCAGAAGGAGAGGTAGGGAGAGGAGAACCTCGCCCTTGACCTCTAGTCAGCCTGCAGTGGCAGACCCTGGGCTGGTGGGCCAGTGTCAGGATGCCATACCTGACTTGGCAGGAGGGAAAGTGGGGAAAAGGGGCCAGACACCTGGGGCTACTGCCACCCCCCCATCTTCTGATGCCACAGAGGTTAGAGAGGCCTGGCAGGCATGAGGCTTGGCTCTCATCACTGACAGCTGTCAGTGGCCACTGTGGCTGGTTGTCCTGGTGAACAGAGATGACCCTGGGAGGGGCGCTGGTGTCACACCCTGGGGGTGGACTGGGCCACGCCGCTGTGTTGGTCAGGTGGGTATTGTCTACCAGTGTGGACACATCTGTGAGCAAAGTAAGCTTAGGCGCTGCACAGATGGGGACACCAGGTGAGAAGAAGGGTCCCCCATGGGTTAGGCTAGTGGGCCCTGAGAGTATAGGTAGAGGAATCCAACTGGGTTCAGGAAGGCGTAGAACAGGAAAAGACCGCTGCTGTTTGGGCCAGGTTCAATGTTCTATCGGCCCAAGCAGGGAACCCAATCGAGGTATCGATTGGTCGATCCTGGCTTTAAGCTGGAAGGGGGTTGTGTTGGAAATGGCCTTGTTTGCAGGGTTATCCCCAAACTTTTTAGGTCTCAGCCTCGCGAAAGCAGCGCATGCGCTGCTCTGCCATGAAGAGGCCTTTTGGAAACGATACGATTCCAGCGTGCATGCGGGGAGACAAACGAGACTGAAGATGTGCACGCGGTGATTGGATGCTTTACTGGTGGCGTGATACACTGGGGACTTTTTTTTTCCGCCGCCAGTAAAGGCAGTCCCCGTGTGCACATCTTCTGTCCCTCCCATGACGGGCCGCGCTTGTTTCTATTGGCTCTGCCCTCTATCGTCATCCCCACACCCATCTTGTTTTTTAAAGCATCAGCGAATGAGCTTCCCCCGTTTTTTCTCACTTCTCCAAGGATATTTATTTTAATAACATTTTTAAAAATTAGTTTCCTCAACTTTGCCCTTCGAGCGGCAGTACGATTTCACTTTTATAAAGCTTCACCCTTGAGATTGCTCACCTGTGCATTTAAACTCCATGTTGTGCTCTCTTGCCAAGAATATTGATTTTCATAACGTTTAAAGAAAGAAATTTCCTCAACACTACCCTTCGAGCAGCAGTGCGATTTCACTTTTATAAAGCTTCACCCTTCAGATGGCTCTCCTGTGCATTTAAACTCCATGTTGCGCTCTCTTGGTCGTTCGCCTCCACCATTCCTTTGTTCTTTCTCCATGTTGCTTCCCCACCGCACCCTCTGTGTTGCTCCCCAACCCCCCACCTGTTTTGCATCACCTGCCATTCCCGTTTCACCCTCGCCCTCATGTTGCATTCCTACTTCCTCCCCTTTTGTTCTTTTTCCACCCAGGTTACTTTTTTTGTCTGTACTGAGCCAACTCGGATGGGTAAACTAAAATGATTTAAAAAATGCTGTTATTGGGTAGGTCAACAGACGTGCACATACTTGGCCCACATGCCTTTAATGTGACGCAGTCGGCCACAAATGCTTTTTTTTCTATTAACCGACTTGCACACATCATGGATGGCTTATCCATTGGATTTCAAAGGCGAGACCTATTGGCTTTGCCAGTGTTTGTTTACTGTTCGTGCTTTTGACCTGTGCAGTTATGCATTCACTCCAGCTTCAGTGCCCTCTTTTCTTTTGCCTATGAAGATAAATCGGCATAATACAAACAGCTCTGCTCGCCTGCTTATGTGTGGATTTTTTATGTGTGGCTTTTTTGGGTTTGGGTTATTTATTTTTTGCTTCATTTTACATCGACAAGCCCCAGTTTGCTTCTATACATATGAATGTTTGGTGAGAATTATCTGTATGTACTGCTACTTCTGTTGCAGAACTAGTTTCTATGCTACAAGACTTCCAGAGAAAGGTTTTCTTTCCTTGCTAAGCAATATTTGCATAAAACAGTATCCGCATTCTAAGCTTTCAGCAGTGTGCACTGCCCTTGTTGATATAGCATTCAGGTGGTTCAGAACGCTGCCACCCGGATCATCCTGTGTTTGCCTAGCAGTACTTTGATCTCTCCATCCCTAAAACCCCTGCATTGGTTACCTATTAAACCAGGTGTAAAGTGTCAAAGCACCCCAAACAGCTAAAAACTCCAATGTGGCTTCATCTTCTTTTGAAGTTGGGAACCTGAAAGATTCTGACATGTAGAACATGTTTTCTCCTAGGCATGACTAACCTTCTGTTTTCTGCTGCACTTCATTTCCATCTGCTCAGCTCCCACTCTTTCATCTGCACCACCTTCCTGGGGTGGTAGGTGGATAGGAGAACAGGATCTGAAAGTGCCACATGAGAGGTGGGCTGAGGATGGTAGCAGCTGAAAGTACCTAATAAGGAAAACATTAGCGGGTTTGCTCAGCCTGTCCTACAACCCCCAACAAGTTGACATAGCCTGCATGTTGTGTTCTCATCACCTTAGTTATGATGTAGCTTTGCTGTTAAGTCGAGACATACACGGCTGCATACAAATGGACAGGAATGACCAGCAAACATGGGATTTGTACAATAAGTTCACTTGACTTCACATCACAAAAATAGGGGCATATGCAATAACATTGCATGCAACATAGGCAGCAAGTGCTGCGTTCCATGAAACGGAGAAAGCTAATGTTTGATATTCACTTAGATATTGCACACTTCGGGAGCCCCGGCCAAGCTCATCAAACGACTGCAACGCATTCAAAATGCCTCTGCACACCTGATCCTCGATGTACCACACCACAGCCACATCAACCCCCCACGTGAGAAACCTGCACTGGCTCCCTGTCAACAAGAGGATTTCCTTCAAGCTCCTCATCCACGCACACAAGGCACTCCACAAGACCGACCCAGCATACCTCAACAGACGACTCTTCTTCTAAATCTCCAACCGCCAGCTCCATTCCGCCGACCTCACCCTTGCAACCGTCCCTCGCATCCAAAGAACAACCACCGGTAGCAGATCCTTCTCCCACCTCGCTGCCAAGACCTGGAACACCCTCCCACTGAACCTACGACAGACCCAAGATCTGCTGACCTTCAGGAGGCTACTCAAGACCTGGCTGTTCGACCAGTAGCGCCCCCCTCCCTTTTTTCCCCCAGCGCCTTGAGACCCTCACGGGTAAGTAGTGAGCTCTACAAATTCTTGATTGATTGATTGACTTTGGTTCCCTACTTACACTGGAGCACTTGAGGCATACTTGTCAATAGCCCCGAGTCAGGCGGCGTTAGGGAGGTCTATTATTAATATTATTACCTTGGTGATAGGGGCATTTCAGGTTTTGTCGTTATGTATTACCTATGGGAATGCATTCCAAAGCCTTTTTTTATATTCCTGCTGGCAATTCTGCCTGATGCACTCAGGTAATCACTGCGGGTCATTTTACATAGAGTGGCTACTAACATAAATTTGTCTGATGTGGTTTCTATAACAACACTAATGATATTAGTAGCTCAGGACAATATTTATTGATCATAAGTAGCTCTTATTCCAGAAATATTGAAGACCTCTGGATTATAGACCTCCCAGGTGGTGCTCCTCTATCTGATCTTAGCCAATCAGATGTGATGACATAATCGTTTGGTCATCTAGTATTGGGTGTTCCCCAGAGCTTCTCATTAAGTCTCACTAAGTTTAATTTTTATGGGGCACTCTTATCTAGGCTTACCAGATATTTCAATTTAACCTGTATGTGCTATGCTTACAATACTGATTTTAAAGCTACAATTAAATGTAGATTTGACTCACGCCAATTTCCATAGCTGCCTCTAACATGTCTGAGGTTTTGGTGCTTGGAGAGCTTCTTTCAGTGAGGCCATCCTCATGGGGGCAGACATGCCAGACATGCCAGGCCAATGTTCTTCTCCTAAAAGGAATACCAAAACATTGGGAGTTTAATTGGGTGATGACTTTTCCTTTAACATTCTGTCTACTTAAGGTCTAGTTGCCCAGTTTTTTTCATTTGAATGCTTTGAAAAAGATTCTGTCGATTCCTCCTGTGCAATCTCATTATATATGGGATAAAGAATAACCTGCCATGCTTTATCAGGATATTGCAAGACCCAAAGTAGTTCAGTGACCCTTTAGGGGAATGAGCGGAATCTGAGTTCCTTTATAAGGTAAATGAACTGTATGGTAGAGATTAATTTATTCCTTATAATACTTGGTCACACCATCACCCTTATCAAAAACTGCTTAAATCCTTGTTGTATTGCTAGTTCATGCTAATTTCAGACATAAGGAGTAAATGCACAATCTGTACTGTGAAATTAAACACATCAAAATGAATGGTAATGTGTTAACACGACTAAGATTGGGTACTATACATCATCTTGTCAATTTTCCTTTTATGAAACAGAGTTCTACCCAACCATGCCCATGCGATGGAGTCTCCCGCCAAAGCTGCTGCCATATGTTATTATTTTGCAAATTGTATTCCAATTTTAGGACATTTTATTTAAAACCGTTCTTTTTATATTATAACATAAGATCCACTAAAGATGCTATGAATTTGCTCTTTAGATAGAGCAACCAGGATTGTGTTTTTATACACCAACATTTCTCTTGAAGGCTATTAGCATTAGGAAATCAATGATCATCGATATTTGATCACATGATCTATAGGGTATTTTATGTAACCTTTGCACTTGTACTTTTTGTTTTAGGATCATATATGTTTATATAAATTGCCAGGGTCTATATATGAATCATGTATTTGAACTTAATGTACCAGGATTTTACTTGTTCATGAATTTTATGAATGTATTGCCTATTATTTCGTCGCTTCTGTAACTCTATTATTGTGAAGATCGATTTATGACTGTTTTTGCTTATATGGTTGATTTATTTAACCAAATAAAAGCTTTCAAACCGAATGGTAATGTGTATGAAGATATTAGGATTAAGTTTAAGGCTATGCAATATCTGAGTTTTCGAGAAAAAAAAACGACCTTCACCATCTCCAAGATAGACAGGGATGAACTGATGCAAAAGTCACTATTTATCTGGAGTATAAATATGCTCCCTCAGTCCCCTCCTAAGTACTGGGACATGTACATCATTAACAGAGTGCTGGTCGTCACCTGGGCTTCAGGGATTTGTCCAGTGCGTTCGATCGTGTATCCCATTCGAAACTGCGGGGCATCATGGAAGGCTTGGTTATAGGTAGAACATCATTAGGTAAATGTATTATGACACCAGCTCTGTTATTAGGTTCAGGCTGGGTAAGGAGTGCTAGGAATCATTTAGGGTGTGCAGGGGGGATGTATGTCGTTACAACGCATGCTTTTTCCACGCATGCCTTTACAACGTAGGTTTTACAACGCAAGTCGTTACAACGACTTGCGTTGGGGGGCGCTGGATAGTGGAATAGTTTAATTTACTATTCCAACTTCAGTCCCCGTGGATAGTAGGGAAGGTTTTGGATAGTAAATTACACTATTCCCTATCCTACAGCGCCCTCCAGCGCAAGTCGTTGTAACGACTTGCGTTGTAATTCCTGCGTTGTAAAGGTACTGCGTGGAAAAAGTTTCGTTGTAAAGGATGTTTCCCGTGCAGGGGCATTAGACATGGATGCGTCCTTGTAGCATTCTAGTTCTTCCTCTACATAAACCACATGGAGAGGGACTAAGATCTAAGGTGTGGGGACGTGCCCCAGATTGGAAATCAACACCAGCCCTATTGTACTCCGATGACGCTGTTATCATGGGTCGTACACCAGTAGCTCTGCAGTGTCTTCTGAATGCTTTTATAGAAGGGCTGGACATGAAGATTAATACTGCCAAACGTTTAGTAATGTCTTGTGGATGTAGGTTGGGCCCGAGGCCTGCTTTCGAGCTTCAGGTAATCCCTGGTCAACATGTGACTAATTCAACTATCTGGGGGTTGCCTTCTACTTCACGGGGTTTTGGTCCCCACAGATAGATAATAGAAACAATAAGTTTGTAAGGAGTATTAATGCAGTCTTTTCCTTTGCTGCCAAATTGGGCAAAAGATCGCTTACTCACATATTGGCCAGTTATTGTAATAAATGTGTTGGACTGGCTACCTATGGCACATGGGTGTGGGGCTGTCAGGTGCTATTGCCACGACAGATCAGTGAAAATAAATGTACACGCCACCTTTTGGATTCACAACTGTGTACTTTCTCTTTAATCACACAGAGGGAGTAAGGGCTTACGCACCTAGAGGGTGTTTTAGGGACTCGTCCAATGTTATTGTGGCACAGGATCTGTGTGAATAATGTCCTCTCCCTCAATAGACTGCTAATATAAGATCTGCCTGCCTGCCTCTTTCACAGTCCCTAGTTATTAAAAAACAGATAATGACAGTGAGGGCTCAAAACAAGGGTGCACTGGTGTCTTATCAAGAAAATTCAAGGTTCACACCTCCACTCTCAACTTTCAGTTGCCCCACCGCCAATGGGCAACATACATGTAAAGTCCAGTTTTTGTAGAAAGGAGCGTATCCAAATCAGTCAGTAATTTCTCTTTTAATATTCCGAGAATAGTTCTTGTTATTTCTTAACTTTTTCAATCCAAATAATCATATGGGAGTCTTGCATCTCATTTTAATCCAGATGTTTCTTCGAACAATATATTTCATCACTAGTAGTCAGCTCAGCCCAGCCAACGCGTTTCGTTCAAAAGGACATCATCAGGGCCCTAGATCACGATTTGTCTCAGCGGACTCGTTTCAATCTTCCATTTAGTCTAGTCGGGTACAGTACACTATAAGGTCATTTTTGGCTTCATGTTCCATAGGTCTTCGTTCTACCTATCTCCACACCCCATCCATCAAGACCGCCTTTCCGCTGTTCACCTCATGTCAATATGGTCAAGTCCCTAGTTAAGGGGCTTTATGGACTTGACAATGGCCCTGGGCAGGCTGGACTTATTTGACGAGCCCTTGCCATTCTTGCAAATAACATCTAAAAAGACACCGATGGATATATGCTATATGCTCTGGGAGGAGGAAAGACAGGCTAGGATGTCTACGCTCCCCTCTGTCATTCATGTTTTGCATCTTGATCCCCCAGGCGCATGCAACCATTTTTATTATACGATGCACAGCACTATCAGCACTTTATTTTGCTTGGGTTGTGTCTTAACATACTCCACAGAATGATCACCTTCCATTAGTGTTTTGACTGGTCTCGTAACCTGATTCCCTGCCCATGTGATCAGGAGTCAGTTCAAACCACTTTACAAGTAATGTTTTTTTGTACTTTTTACTCTGCTCATAGATCTACGGTTCTCAAACCTTTTTAAACTAAGCCTTCATTTGGTCGTTGTACAGAAGCTTTGCACATTTTTGGGATCCGAGGACATTGCTTTCACTGTTTATTCCTTTTTGAGGTTGGTGCCCAAGACAAGGAAATTGCACAGGCAGCTCTGCCCAAAAGGATGCCACTCTTGTTTGCACTGAGGTTGCAGACTCATTGTAACCCTGTTTCCTGTATTGATTAAATACCTTTTACTGTTGAGTTGTATTTCAATCAATGTATTTTTAACTTTCTTATGGCAGATGATTTATTTTTGTAGCATTACATCAGGAACTGGACCGTGGGGACTGTATTTTGTGTGCACTATGGTTTTACCTTGATGGGTGCGGCTTCAAATTGCCATGCTTTATTTTACGATGTCCTGTTTTTTATATGCTTCTATGGTCTATCTAATACGACTAAAAGAAATTGATCAGACTTGGCTTGAATTGCATCATCAACATGTTGGAATGCCAGGACATAACATAACATAAAATTTTTATTGCACAATTATTTAAAATCATTGCAATATGCACGAGTACAAAAAACAGTAGTAAAAACATTCGGGACTGTTAAAAACTAAAACAGTGAATGGGTAGGAAGGGAAAGTAAAAAGACAAGGAAAGTCAAAAATCGATTACTTGCCGGGAATTAAATTCAGGCATTACACAGAGGGAAAAGTCATGGAATTGATTTCGGTAATTAATTTGACAAAGCGGTTCGCCATTTGAGGCGAATCCCCCCTCATGCATTCCTCGAGTGCTTCTTGGCATGTCCTGATACCTAGAAGGGGCCAAATTGGTCTCAGCCAGAATATTCTTTGTGGCCGCAATTGATGACAAATGCACAAAATGTGAATTAAGTTTTCCTCTCCCCGTTTGCAAAACCGACATTGGGAGGAGGCTCCTATCTTATATCCTTGCCCAAACTTGTATGCTTTCAGCGGAATTAGGCCAAATCGAAATCTCATTAGCTGGTGTTTAATAAACGGTTTCATTGCTGATGCAAGATAGGATGGAAGGGTTTTCGGAGCGTATAATTTGGCCCAGGCGCCATGAGAGAGCTTAAGCACCAGTTGTGTGTCCGATTGGTTTGAGAGGATTTTTGCTTGCTTGATTAAGAGATTCCCTTTCGTTTCGTTGGACAGAGAAGAAGACCATATGTCCCCCGCTTCGAGCGATTTGAGGCAGAACGTTAGGTATTTATTCCATGATGTAGCGGGGTTGTTGAGGACCAACCATATAGAGCTCTTTAACGTATGAGAATTTGCTTGTTTCGCTTTTAAGCAATATGTAACGAATCTTGCAGCTATAATCCAACGCATGGAGGATAGAGAGAATTCTTTCCGTATTTGGGCATGGGAAGTCGAATTTGGCAGTCGAAAGACCCGGCGGAAACACGATGATTGTGCTCTATCAAGCCAGTTATTCAGTTTGCCCTTGAAGATGATTGCTCCAAAGGAAATTGTGGGCAGAAATTTTGCATTATTCAATTTTATTAATGGGACAAAATCCTGAGAATGTAGGGCATTCTTTGTTCTCATAAAGACCCCCTCTAGACGGCGGGCCACTGTCAGCATCTCAGTTGTATGCACCGAGCATCTACCTTTGTGGTCAATCCAGATGCCTAAATATTTATATGTAGGGACAGTCTCCATTTGCTTCCCCTCTATGAACCACAGGAGCTTTTTTGTATTCGTAGGTGAGACTGCCATCGCCTTGGTTTTACCTACGTTTATCTCGAGCATATTGTTTTTACAATACTGGGCGAGAGAATTGAACAGCCTTTGGAGGCCCACCTGTGTTTGGTCTAACAGAATCGTATCATCCGCGTACTGCAGAATTTGGATTTTGCTTTGGCCGATTCCTGGGGGGAAGGCTCTTGATCCGGTTAACCATTCGGGAAGGTCAGCAAGGTACAGATTGAAAAGTAGTGGTGCGAGAGTGCACCCTTGTTTAAGGCCTCTATTTGTGTAAATTTTATTAGAGGTGGTCCATTTTGATGTTACTCTGACCTTGACCCATGTGTCCGTATGAAGGGCTATTAGCGCATTTAGTAGTGCCCGCGGAATTCCCCATTTTGACAGTTTTTCCCATAGTTTGGGGCGGCTAACACTGTCGAATGCTTTGCGGAAATCAATAAATCCCATGTACAGGGATTTGCCTTTTGCAGCTATGGTAGTCTCCATCAGGTGGACTATCGAAATCAGATTGTCTTCGACGTGGCAGCCTTTTCGGAAGCCAGTTTGGCTGAAGAGGATTAGATTATTCGATTCCACCCATTTGGTAAGTTCTTTCAGCAATATGCTTGCATAGGCTTTCCCGTCCACGTCGAGTAGAGCTATCATCCGATAGTTATCGGGATCAGAGCGCGAACCTTTTTTATGGAAAGGTACTAAGAGTGATCCTTGCCACGTATGCGGGATGGTACGTCCCAGTATTGCATCTTCAAATAGCGGAGTCAACAGCAAAGCCCATTTTTGTGCAGTGGTTTTAAAGACCTGCGTTGGAATTCCATTAGGGCCTGGAGCACCACCAGAGCGCATTTTCCTTATTACCGCAGCTATTTCTTCTGTTGCTATCTTAATAGGACAGGACGTGTCTTCCTCCTCGACTTGCTGGTCTAGTGTTAGTTGAACGCACCTACTGCCCATTGGTACGCCCGATGTTGTATACAGCTCTTTGACATACTTCTTCCAATCAGCGGGGGAGATATTAGTTGCAGTCGGAGATTTGGCAGCTTTGGATGCCTCATTCACCCAGTTCCAAAATTTCCTTTGATCCTTGGTTTTAATTATCTCGAAGGCTGCCGCCCAGTGAAGCTCTTCTTCCTGTGTTTGTAAGGCGAATCTGGCCTTCCTATAGACTTTTCTAGCCGCTGATATATCGCTCTTCAGAGATTTGTGTTGGCTTTCGCTATACGTATGGGCTCGTTGCAACTTATTTAGGTTCTCTTTGAAAGAATTACAGCTTGTTTTTGCTCCAGCAAGGTAGTCGAAACCGGAAGCACCTGCGGAGGGCTACTTGTTATTTTTAATGCCAGCCGGTTTCTGAGTTTACTCAGTCTTGTTTCCCAGGAGGGACCTGCCAGATAGTCAGCCCCATCATTGCAATGTTCGGAAAGAAGATTGTCAATCTCTGCTTCAAGTACCTCACAATTCTCCTCGGACCATCTCAGTTTTTTTACCTTCTGAAGGTTTGATTCCCGTCCAATCAGGGGAATTATTGGGCGATGTTGAGGCCAAAGGGCGATGTTACATACTAGGATGGCATGATCGCTGTCTACAGATGGCGTTACCGTGAACTGGCGCACCAGATGAAAGGCGAGAAGAGATATCCAGATGTAATCTAAAGTGGCCGTGCGGAAAGGGGATATATGGGTATAAGCTGCAGGATTATCGGTGGGAAACCTTCCATTAAGAGCACGCAGACCAGATTGGTTTAGTTTTGTTGCAAGTCTCATTCCACTAACTTCCTTCCGTTGGTATTGAGACTTTATCTCCGGAATTGCCCACTCTTCATTTCCTAATGCTATTTGGAAGGATTGGGTTGGGTCCAGGTCCATTAGGTTGCAGTTGAAGTCTCCCATTATCAACCACAAATCATTTGGGAATAGAACTTCCAGATCCTCTATTATGGGAATCAAAGTATTTAAAGTTGCCTCCCGGCGAATTTTTACAGGATGTAGATAGATGCAACCGAGGATGATTTTTTGCCTTATTTTCCCCTTATCGTGGCTCTTGATCTCGATACTGAGAAAAATATAATCGCCCTTCCCATTATAGAGTGTCACTATTTTTGCGTCCAGTGTATTCTTTACAGCGATCAACACACCCCCGGATGCATGGCCACCTACTGCAGAAGGAATAGCAAAGGATTCGACTGTAGTGAAATCTTCCCAGGTGGTATTCTCTAAGGCCCAAGTCTCTTGGATCGCAAAGATGTCGTTTAGCTCCTGGAGGTCCTTAATTGTGCGACACATTTTCTCTTTGGTTAGGCCCCTGATATTCCACGAGCAAATGTTTAAGCATCGAGCTGTGTCATACTTTGGTTTGCTTTCTGGCTGGCTTGCCTGTGTACTACCCTAAGGCCTTTGAAATCCAGGACCAATCTTGAGATTTATTTAATTTAAATATGCGCTTGCATGGACCGCCTGCAGCTGTGGTAGTTATGCCAGGACAGATGTATGACAACGGAAACTCTCCAAACAAATCCGGGATCTCTGGTCATTGCAATTCCTGGGAACCAAGTGCAATTCCACCATGGTACCCAACACGGAAGGATGTACGTTTCCAAAGGCACTGCTGAGGGAACATACCACAGAACCCTTATGATCAGGGCTTTTTATTTGATATGATTATTGCATGTTCATCCCTCTATTTTGTTGACAGAAGTATATTGGTGACCAGGAGAAGAGAGAAGAGAACAAAGAAAAAAGAGAGTCCCTCAATTAGAGGGGTATACTCTGCCGCCCCGTCGTACTGCAGTCCACCATATTTAGAGTTATGCTCCAGGGAGGTAGAGATCACTGATGCTTCAGAGCAGCTGCTGCCAGAGGCTCCACTGATGGCTCTGGAGTTGTTCTGCGTGAGCGCCATCTGCAATGCCCCCACACAGCAAAGTTTTTTGTTTTTGGGGAGAGGTGTGGCACTGCGACCAGGGCGACTGATGCTGGATGCTGGGGATCACGGTTCGATCCCCGGCTCCTGCGGCAGGGGTCTGCCCAGCACCATGCCATTCTGGGCAATAGCTTTCTTAATCTTCCAAACAGCCCCTTCGGGGGTGATTCGTGCGCATACAAGTACTGGATTTACATTTTTCAAAACCAATGATCCAAAGTGGGAGTTTGTTGTTGAAAATAATAGTAGTGATGTTCTGGGAGCTTTTTTCACAGAGGTCATTAATCCTACTCCTTGTTGGGAACTGCCATGATTCCTCCAGTATCCTAAACAGAAAAAAGTTTGTTGGAACCTCTCCCGTCAAAAGACTGCATGGTCTGATGTCCATTGACGGTGCAATGCCAGTTGGGTTGTTGGTCAATGGTCTGTACTGAGGGAGGCTTCATTGACAGAAACATGGTGTTTCCTTAACTCCAAACAGAGTATGTGTGGCGGAGTACCCTGTCCACCAAATTCTAAATAAGCCCCTGAGAGTTGACATGGAAAGCCAAATGTAGTGACAGATCTCCTGACCGCTTTTTTCAGTTTTCGCCCATTTGCACCTACAGTGACGTCACCATGATTGGCTACAATGTACAGTGGCATGCTCAGCACCTCTGCCAGGAGGGACAGAGGGTTCACTCATCCCACCAATGTGTAAAAAGAAATCGCCTGCAAAAACCTTTACGAAAGTCTATGCAAATATTTTCAATTTTACATAGTTAGAAACACATTTTGCTTCGGAAAATCCACTTCAAAATACCAAACGTTGGCCAATTAAAGTAGCGTGAATGCCTATTTGAAACTAGAACGTGAGAAAGTATAATGAATATGTTCTCCTTCACAATGGCATTGTGAATAAAAAAGCTTAGCAAAATCTAAACTTGGGAGAAAAATTCTGCAATAACTTCCCACATAGACTTATGACAGAGATGTTCAGCATGAATTACACTAAACTGCTCATATATTGTTTTGGCTGTGTTTTCATTATTGAGAAAATGATGGTGTTATGTTCAGAAAAAAACTTGTATGGGCAAAGGCAAACCAAGACACCTCAAAAACCATGTGAATGAGGAGAATTGGGAATTTCACAAAATTCCAGGGACTTCCATGGTCATTACAGGAGGCCACCATCTGGACATTGGAAATATATGATCAGCGTTTATTGTGGCTACTGGTGTACTGCCTGGTAGACACATTCGATGCACCTTCCTGCAGTGGGCTCTACCAATACCATCATGGAAAGCATCACAGAGGTGCTTAAGTGCTGGTAGAGCAGCGCCAACTGGCAGTAGCCAATCTGCCGTGTCTGAGCGGAGTCAGTTCTTCATCATTCCTAAGCAGTCCCCATATCAAAGGTGACTTTACCGTATAAATTACAGATAACCATGGTTTGTCCATGAGCATAACATTGGGTCGAGTCTCAATAGTTTAAGGGCAAGATTGGGAGTTGATCAGCTCCCAAAGAAAATTCCACCTCTTTCTGAATTTTCATTAAAAAAAATACACTCTGAATGTTAAAGTTTGGATTAAATTGAGGTCAACTGATTTCGAGTAATCTAGATGGTTTATCATTAGACAAAAGAATTGCCATGGGATCACCAGAGCTGTGCACATTTCCGTGAACATTTCCATATACGACCTTAGTGAATTTTTTATTAAACTTTGCAATCTTGTGAAAGATTCAACTTATGTTTACAAACTTGCGGTACAGAAATTCTATTAAGTAGAATTTGTGGGAACAATTCCTGCCTTAGCAACATTTGTATAATTGACAAATTTCACACTATTTCCATAATTGGATATTGACCAAGAGCAAGAGTGAGAAAGACAGAAAAGAGACAAAGAAGGACAGAACGAAAAATGAGAGAACAGTGAGAAATTGAGAAAACCGTAGAGAGAGGTAGTGTAGGGTGGTGGAGGAAAGAGGCGTGATGTGGAATCACAAATTGGCAGTCTTGATGTTCAGCAACTCCAGCTTTGGCAGTGCAAGAGGCAGCCTTGCAAGAAAAGTTAAGGCCCCAGGATTTATTTTGTTAATATTTTTTCCCACAAACACTCCTAGTCCTCACAAACCCACAATTGATATAAAAATTGTAATGAGGGCTTAAAACAGTGCGACTGTGTGTAGTTGACTTAACACTAAGGCCCTGATTACGAGTGGTTGGAATTATGAGTTTGAAAGTATGTTACAAATCCGATAATTATCAGATGCATTAAATACCTCAAGCTTCTTTAAATTTCGGCAGGTCATTTGTGCCGAAATTTAAAGATGGTTGGTTAGAGGGGTGAGGAGGAGTGAGAGTTACAAAGAAATCCGCGAGGAGAGGGAGGAGTAAAGGAGAGTGCTAAATTATGGGTTATGGGATGAGTCCATATTTTAGAACGAACATTTTTTTCTTTTGTAAAATTAAGTGGACACACCCTTTATTAAAGAGAGTAGGATTTCCTTCTTTTTTCACGGGGAATCGTAAGTTACATAGGGGAACTTCCCTCGTTACCTGCACCAAAGGAGAATTTTTAAAAGTACATTCTGATATTGCTGGATATCAGCCAGATGTCTTTCTTCTTACCAATCGAGCTATTATTGCAGAAGGAGGAACACTTTGGCTGCTTTGGTGGATTTTAGCCACTTCCACTGTGAGCAACATTTGAGTAATATGAGAGAGACAGCAACTATGGGATCGAAAAAGGGATGGAAGGGCGATGGTAACATGTACTTACATCACAGAACTTTCTCTAAATGTGGAAAAAGCATTGATGTCTCTAAAATGCAAGAATTGTGCCAGGCCTTTTTCAGACTCCTATTGTGGTTAGAATATTTTATGTTGGCTTAGCATTCATATCTCAGATGTGTATTATGGAGAAAGTATATTATGATGGGATATCTTCAAAGACTGCCGCATATCATTATGCCTCCTCGTGGGGGTGTGGATGAAGGAACATGCAAGTTGGTAATTGCTTCAACATCAGCAAATAAACCCTCCAGAAGGTGGACTGGGTGCTTTCCAGTAGCAATTCACTTCACAGTTCAAACCATGGTTCAAAGTGTTGGTAAATGTAAGCCTCCGCATCTAAAATGGTTGCTTCATGAACATGGAACCATCTTCATCTTCCTCATTGAAGAAGAATTCTATGACATTTTAAGTGCAGGGTCGCCTTTAGATTCAGAGGTCCCAAAACCTTCAAATACACCTTGAGAAACTTTGTGCCGGGGATGTAGGCAGAAACATAAGGAAGAAGTCCATGGAGCTAGGATTCATCCGCCCCCCCCCCCATGCCTGAGTTAAAATCCTCTTAGAGTGGATCACTGCTCAAGAAGAATAGCCTCAACCTTTTACTCAACTTTCCAATTTTAATGAGGAAAATAACTTCTTGTTGGATTAGAAATCTGCTTCCAGCCCAGGCAGAGGCACAGTGTCAGCTCTCACATTCATAAGGGACAACTTAAAAATCACTGTGTACAAGAATCACGAGAATACTACTACTTCTGGACCTATTAGCAGCATTTTACACTGCCTCTCCCCCGAAGACAATACACAGACTCCATAATTTAGAAATATGCAAAAATGCTGTACCATGGAAGACCTTCTATCTCAAAGACAGACAGCTATTCTTACCACCTTTCTTATCTGCCCCTCACACTCAACATTGTGGCCTTCATTGGCCGTCCAGCGTTTCTTTTCTCTTATTCTACATGTATATAACCCCCATACCAGACTCAAGTAATTGTTTAACTTCACACGTCACAAACTGTGCAGATGATACACAAACAATTTAGAAAATGGATGACCCAGAAGACCTCTATCAGTAAAGGCCTTATAATTGCCTCCATGATATAGACACATGGATAAAGAGTGAACGCCTAAAACTGAGAAGGATACAAATGATATACTCGGTATACAGCCTTTACAACGAAACTTTTACAACGAACTACCATTACAATGCAACTTTTACAACACAAACCATTACAACGCATAGCGCTGAGGGGCGCTCTAGGATAGGGAATAGGTTTAATGTACTATCCAACACCTTCCCTACTATCCACGGGGACTGGAGTTGGAATAGTAAATTAAACTATTCACTATCCAGCGCCCAAAAGCATTATGCGTTGTAATGGTATGCGTTGTAAAACTTGCGATGTAAAGGTAGGCGTTGTAAAAGTATGCGTTGTAACGTCATACATCCATATACTCACTACAGGCCAACAGTCGATAACACATCTGCTTCCTTTCACTCAGACTCAAATAAGTTATTAGATAGAATGCCAGTTTGATGTGCTGCCCTGTGAACACACTTATCTCTTGTCCTGGCACACCATCCTGAGACATCCTGAGATTTAGAACCTGCAGGTTCTACATCTTCTTGGTCACCCACTATAATTAAATAAGAACATGTATTTTCCTTGAAATCTTTGAAGTTGAGAAGTCCTTCATGGTGAAAAGTACCCGAAGCTCATAGTCTTCAATCTCAAGATAAATGGAAGTAGGAAAAGGATGGAAATTGTTTTGGGAGAGAAAGTTTTGCTCCTGAGTAAAATGGCTGCCAGTTACTTTGTGATTCTAAACATGAACTCAGTGGGGCTTATTAACAAGCCTGTTGTGCCACCGGTGCGTCACTTTTAATATGGGAAAAAGTGGCATACCAGCGGCGGAAGGAGCTTGTAAGTAAGACCCAGTGAGTCTTCCTTGCAGCTAATAGCACCTCAGGTGATTGTTAAAATAGTTTACACACACCAAGGCCCTAGCAGCAGACCACAGGATTTGAAAGCAAACAATGAAAATGAAGTGGAATGCATGGTTCATGGCTAAGCTAATAGCATCTTCTTCGGTGGTTGCTTGGTAACATCTTTGCCATCATCTGACGTTCTGCTAACAGCTATACATACACCTGATATCAGAAAAAAGCTCCTTGTGAGGTGAGCCTTAACTGCAGTGAATTGATTCTGAATATTTCACAATGTTTTTATCTTGAGCAGTTAAAGATGTACAAGCCAAAATATTGCAGTGCCTATGATTGGTGGTGTGGTCCTATATCTGCCTGGTATTCCCTATGTGCGGGTGGTCTCTCCTCCTCCTGCAGCTGCCAACTCTTCTAGGGTGGGAGTTGCATAAGCATACGGTGTGTACTCCAGCCCCTCACTTCCCCCTTCTCTACACCTGACGCTGAGCTCCAAACTCCCTCACCACTGAGTCTGCCCTCTTTTTCACTGTCAGTCACACAGGAGAATCTGCAGCAAGCCATTGAAAGCACCTCTTGCATGTATAATCAGTCTGAGCTTCTGACTGCCACAGGTCCCTGGACTCTTCCTCAGAGATCCTACTAAAGAGTCCTAAAGTCCATATCTACCAGTTGGTGGCACGTTCCCATGAGATTATCTGAATTTGGACAGAAAATTGACAAAACCTCACATGATAAACCTATAGAGAGTTCTACGGATCACTACATATGGTCTGTGCCACGGATAAAGACCATCACTGACAAAGGAGCAGGATACGTATCTCTTACTTCTCCTCATTGCTAGAGAAGATCTAGCACCCTAAAGAGGAATATTCATCATCTTTTAAAGAGACTTATTTATCTCAACTACGAAGCAAGGCAGAAGAACAGAATATGTAATCTTGTATGTCTTAGATCTTAAAAAGGGGTTAATATCAGAGAGTAGAATGCTTATTAAATCGAATGAACGACTTTAATGCCTGATGAGAACAATGAAGTAATCATAGATAAAGGATTGTGTCTTTGTGATGGAACGAAAATGTAGCATTGTTCATTATCAGACCCTGGACCACTCTCACAGGTTGCTAGACATATGCAGACTACCCGAACTAACTTATCCTGCAGAGGTGATGATGTACAACCTGAGAGTGTTACAGAATATCGACTCTCAGACTATCATGGTAGAAGAATTTGGAATCTAGAATGTTGAGGGACAAAAACTCAAAAGGTAAGTGCATATAGGGAAGTAAAGAGTTACAATTCCTAACTCCACATATACATGCCTTGAAGATATAGGTACCATCTAGGTACATATATGTAAAGTTAGGTACAGAAAATAAATCTAGACTTACTTACCTGTCATTATATTTCTTTTTGCTATTGTGCCACAAATGATATTCTGGGGTTGATATTCAAGGTGCATTTCTGCAACCTCAATAAGAGGGCGCTATTAGGGAGAGAGGCTGCGCTATGGTCTATTTTGTAATACAAGTATGTAACTCAATGTATAGGAAATGTTACTTAATACAATGAGACCTACAAGTTGTGGGAGTCATAAGTCACCCATACTGGTGGGCATTATATGTTAAGAGTGGTAAACAATGTTTACCATAAAATTTTCTCCCCGCAGGGAATCATAACGCGGTCGTTCCGCATACCATTACTCCTCAAGTCGGAACAACGACTTGCGGAGGGGGGGAGGTGTTGGATTTAAAATCCAACACCTTCCCTAGTATCCGCACAGACTGGAGTTGGAATAGTAAATTATACTATTCCAACATCCAGTGCTCCCCCTCCGCAAGTCGTTGTTCCGACTTGCGAAGTAATGGTATGCGGAAACACACGCAGTCGTTGTAACGACCGCTTTGTGATTCCCTGCCGAATAAGAACCTGTGGAAAAAGAACATACATTCCTTAAGAGTGCTTGGTCTGGAGAAGCAAAGGGGTAGATTTACTAAGTTTTTTCAACAGTATAGGAACCGCGGCATTGAGGGAAAAGGATTAGGTTAGTAGGAAGGGATTACCATTAAAATCTACATGTGGGTGCATGGGAATGTCCGCCCAAGGTATGTCTCCTTGACACAAAGTAGTGCATAGTGCTATTTTGTGTTACTTTAAGGGCACTTATCAATGCGGTTCAGGATTTGTACTGGAAAGTAAACTCCAGAAATAACACTCTGAACCAGACTTGCGTCACTTTTGTGATCCATATCAGGCTCAGTGTGTAGTAAATCTGCCCCATAAACTCCATCCTTGAAGTATAACACAAAGACTCAGAATGTAATTCTTATGAAATTGTATGACCAACCAAAGGAACTCTTTCAAGCAATATTAGAATAATGAAAGATTGGGAAAAAACAATACAGTTCGAAACCGGTGTTTGCGATTTGCATATAACGCTTTAATGCAAGTTCATAGTTCAATCTGCTATGTTAGAACTAAGGATTGTAATTCCAATTAACAAAAGGATCTCTGTGACAAAAGCAGTAACCCACTGAGATTTCTAAATAAAAATACAAATCTGTGATCTGCATTTACACATTGTGCTTAACAGTGGGAACATTCACCTCTTATGCTACCTTGTTATGCATAAAATGTGACAAGGCATATTCAGATCTCTCCATCAAGTGCATAAACCACCAGAATTACCATACAATTAGCATTTTTCTCTAGACAATGCCAGTCATACAAAAATCTCTGGAGACTGCTCTTATATCCTCAGTCTGTCATACAAAGGGCGCCCCTTGAGGTTGGTGCCTGGTGCAGTGGCACTGGTCACACCACCTGAAACCTGGCACTGACAGCAGAATTTTGTAAATATAAATATGGTGGCTTACCTAGTGCACCAGGTTATATGTTCTTACAACGAACTCCGTTGTAACGCATGCCTTTACCACGCATGCGTTACAACGGAATACTATTTTCACGCATATCCTTCTCCATGTTTTTTCCGTGGTGACGTCACACGTAATAAAAAAAAAACGGCCGTTTCCTTCCTCTACGATGCCGATTGCCTGCACTTCTCGATTTAAGGTTAGTAGGTTTTTTTGGGGGGGGAAACCCCCTCCACCCCCCATTTTTTAATTGTACCCTTTACCACACATGCCTTTACTACGTACCTCGTAGTAAACGTATGCGTGGTAAAGGCTTTCGTTGTAACCACGCATGCGTTGTAATGCATGCGTGGTTAAGCTTTTCGTTGAAACGGCCGCGTTGTAGTGGCCGTTTCCCAGTGCACCACAGGAAGCATCATCACTGATCTGCTTCTATTAAACAATTCTTTGGAGTCCATCTTGGGCACAAAACACGTGCCGAATCGAATACCTACAGATTACAAAAAATATCACCTTTGATCGCTAAAATGTGAATACAGAAATCTGAAAGTGCAGAGGCCAGTGACCTAGCTAATAGGAAAGCTTTGCATGTGTGCCTGTGTCCTATCGACAGTACCTTGTTTGTGCCATCTGAGATCAGCAAAACAAACAGAACTTTCCAAGTGTCCCCTGAAGGTTAAACAACATGCACTGGCACCAGTGGCGTAGAGAGCAATGCAACTACCATTACCAGGGCCTCCTATGCACCTCTCGAGCAAAAAGACTGTCTCCATACACCTGCCTACATCTGCTCCCTGGGAATCAATGCCCCTTCTTACCGTCCTAATGAAGTCCTCGTCTGGGCCGAGGTAGGAGCTAAGTGGGATGGGGCTTCAGCTCGGTCCAATACCAAAACAGGGCTAATTCAGGCTGGAAAAAAAAGAGAACCAGGTGCCCCTGAGCCCGCCAGCTGCCTCTGTGGGCCTCTGCAGGCCCCTGGAGGCCCCTGGGCTCCGTCCACCAGAGCACTACTCGATATAACGGCCTACCACTGGCACTGACCACTAGGCAGCAGTCCTTCGCCTCAGTTACCAAACCAACCGGCCCTCCAGTTTTCGGCAAGGGAGGCTGGCTGCCCTTTATAACAGCAAGGTTTTCAAGCACAGCTACAGGATAGCGGGCAGTGAAGTAGTGGTGAAATGCTCCGGAGCGGCACCTTCTCCTGTGCTCAAAGGACTGATGCCACATTCATCGGGGTGCGGGTAGATTCAATCTTTTCTTGAGGGAGGAAAATTTGGGCTAACAAACAATGCAGCAGGCGGGGTGCATTCATCACCCGGTTCTGACCACAGGTCTGTTTGGATCACATCACATTACTGTGAGATTCTGCATTAGATACTCCCGGACTGGTATCTCTGACATCAAGAGTTCAGCTGAGGTGGATTTACAGCACTGCGAGCTAAGTGCATGGCCAATGAGTGTGAACCCCCCCCAAAAGAAAGACTTGGTTTGCTCCAACGTTTCATCGTTTTACAGGGTGAATGGAAACCCAGAAGAGAGAGTAGTGGTTTAGCATGTGGTGTTACCTGTAAAGATGGGGCCCTAGGCCCGCATGATAGAATGAAGGACGACACAGGACACCAGTTAGGGGATAGTAATTCTGGCCTCGAGCACGTGCGCTCGGGGTCTTTTATTAACAGAGTCACGTGACCCAGTGACGTCTGTGGTGGGTGGGTGTTCAGTGTAGGATTACACTCAGGAACAACTAGACTGTGTCCTGGCAGGACACTACATCCCTCCCAAAATTTAATTAAAGGAAAAGCGAATGTCCAACCTGCAAGAAAACAGAATACCAGAAGTTTACAGCCCCCAACGGATTCTGTTCAGGCGGCCGGCGGGGAGATTTCAAAAGTTCTGGACTGCAAAGTCAATCAGATGAGCTTCACCTCAGCGGTGTACTTCAGATCATCCATGTCTTGCTGTGTTGATGCGTATATACAGTGTTCATCACTTGGAGCATCGGGAGCAGAATGGGTGTGACCCTTGAGGGGTCTCGCAGGTGTTCCTAGTCCAGTGGATGACAACGCTTGTTGGTTGTTTGAGACGACTATGGCACGAGAGGTCTTTCCTTGGATTTGCTGATCTTGATGCCTTCACACCTCCGTCCGGCCAAGTAACTTCTGACTTGCCTTTCTTGCCGGACTCCTCTCTCACTGGAGCCTCGAAGACTGGCCTCTCCTGCTTGGACTCTTCTCTCACTAGAGACGCTGGGAGGACCCTCTTGCCGGACACGATGGGACCGGGTGGACCGTGCGGGGCTTCGCAGGAGCCGCGCAAAAGCGTCGCTGAGGAACTGCCAACGGACTCACCGCCAAGTCTCTCATGATGTCCTCGGGGGTGTTGATGTCATCCGCCAGGAAGGTCTTGCCGTTAGGACATGGGTTCAGTGTCTTCACCAGACCGTTTCTCGGTGCCAGGTGTTCACCTGGGGCCTTCGTGCTTCCTGTTGCCTGTCGTGGAGCAGCCTCTGCTGCACCTCTCCCATCCGGATTCCTCTCTCACAGGACATGCAGCCGAGGCCCTTGTCCCCTGGACTGCCACTTGATCGCATGGGCTGTGCGGGTCGCTGCGGAACTTCGGACATGGCCACAGTCGAGTCTTGTGTAGTCCACAAGGGTGGATTGTCTAGTGCTCGGGTATGCTCTGCTTCCGCAAGCTTCAGGTTCACAGGGCACCCATACGGTTCTTCAGTGGTTGGTCTCGAATGCAGGTTGTAGGGATTACTGGGATCCACATGGATGTTGCGATGTTCCTTGGACAGCACCGATGTTCCTGTGTGCTGATTGTTGTGATGCTCCTTGGACAGCACCGATGTTCCTGTGTGCTGACTGTGGTTCTCTCTCTTCCTCTGTGGAATGATGTTGTGATACTCCATTCTTCCTCTTCGTTCTCTTCCTCGACGCGGTCTGGTCTTCTTTCTTGCTTACTCATGCTAACCAGGCTTCTCCATGTAGCGGGCCCTCTACATGTCGTCCCCCTGGTCTTGTCCATGTGGTAGGACACTGTCTTCCCCTGGCTTGTTGACTAGACCTGTCGTCGTATCTTCCTGTTACTTGATCACTTCTGTTGCCTTCAACCAGGATACCCTTCCTTGGTCAATTCCATCGTGACTCTCCTGTCTCGTCGGGTTCATTTGGCTCTACTGTTCCTCCTTCCTTTTCTTTATGGCGTCGTGCCCTTCCTTTCCATGTTCCTTCTTGCGATGTGGTCTGGTCCTCTTGCTGTCGTTGGCCTTCCCGACCAATCTTCCCCAGGCAGCGTGCACTCCACCTGTTTCTCTCTGGTCTGGGCATAGCTCTCCGGCATGGTGTTCTTCTCTTCTTTGACTGGACCGTTTGTCGCGATCTTCTCTATTGCTTCTTTTCTTTCCTTGGCGACCAGACTGGGTGGTCGGCTTTCATCTTCGGCATGAGTCGTCATGCTGTGCTATCTTCTTCGTGGTCGCTATTCACCGTCACGGTGTTTTGGCGTTGGCGCGCTTTGTCTGCGCGGGGGAGGGTTGCGTCACCGCTCCTGGTGCGTCTCTGGTGCACGCTGTCATGTGTGCTGACGATGGCGCTTTGGTTGCTGTGAGATGTCGCTGTCTCTCTTGGGGACCTTTGTGTGCTGTCCCGTTGCGTTGGCGTGTCGCTGTGCAGCGTCACTCTGGCGCTCCTGATTCCTTGCGCTTCTGGCACATTCTGGCGCAGTGCTGCGCAGTCCTGGCGTGCGGGCGTGGAGTTCTTGCACTCCTGTCGCGTCCCTTGCGGCTTGTGGCGTGTTTCGGCGCTTCTGGCGCGTTCTTGCTCCGTCTCCTTTTGTCCTCAGGAGGTTGCGTATTGACGTGGCGTCGTAATCTGTGAGGGAGAATATTCTGCGCAGATCATCCTGCCTGTAGATGTGCTCACCGCAATGTCCCTGCGCTGTTGTGTGCTTGTGTCACTCTCTCTTCTCTTGCGCAGCTCCTGGCCGTGTCGCACTCTAGATTCTCCTCTTGCTTCCTTGGTGTCGTGTGGCGTCGCTGCACCAGTTTTGTGTTGCTGCGTGGCTGTGTGGGCGCTAAGCTGTCTGTTGCCCCTTGACACAATTGTGGTGCTGCCCTGATGTCCTTGTGAACTTTTCTTAGTCCTGCAGCTAAGTCCAATTCTGATGGCAGGTGCACTTTTCCCTTTTGGCCACTAGATGGCAGTGTATCCTCTATTTCGTCGTGGGCCCGGGTTTGCTGTAGATTGGTCCACAACGGTTGTGGGCCTCACTGGGGCAGAGATGCCTGCACTTGGGGGCAGAATTTCTCTCCCTTGGTTCCCGCCAGAGACACGCATGCAGCCAGACGCCACTGCAAGCCTTCCTGCTCCGTTGCGGTGAGTCTCGGTGTGCTTTGTTTAATGAGAGAGGAGGGAGGGGGGGTTTGTCAGCGTCACTCCGCCCGTGGGTCTTTACTCATTCCTCCTGCCCGCAGCAGCTTCTCATTCCATGCGCTGCGGGGGCGGAGAAAGGCTCATGTTGCTGTGGGTGGGCAGTGCTATGTGCTCACTGTCTTTTGGTGCACTTTACCCCTCGCTGTCTGTGCGGGAACACACGGCGTCTCATGGTTTATCTGCTGTGCGGGGGAGAGCTAGGGGCTGCAATGGGGCACTGTTCAATTTTAGATCGGCCACGGGCCGGATGCTGGTTTCTGCGCTTTTGCACCCCGCCGCTGCAGTTTCACTTTCCTCACACTGCGCGGCGGGGAGGGGAGTCGGTGCTGCTGGAGCCTTTCCTCCCTTCAGCAATGTAGCATGTCCAGCGCTAAGGGGTCTGAACACTCGCGGGTGGGCTCCGCTTCATTTATTCAAGCGCCCGGCAGCTCTTCACACGCTGCGGGCATTGCTTTCCTTTAAAGTTTCTTCTCCCCGCCGCCGCAGCCTCACTCCACCTACGCTGCGCAGCGGGGACAGGAGGCGCTGCAGGCAGGCCGCGGGTGGGCTCCGCGAGTCTTGCTTTAATGCAGGGACAATGTCTGGCGCCACTCTCGCTGTTTGGGGCACAGTTTATGTTTACAGCGGGTGGGCTCTGCTTTGTATGTCCCGGGTGGCGCTACCAGGCGGCCGCCATTAAACAGTCCTGACCGTTGCGGGTGGGCTCCGCTTTCGGTGCTGGTCACGGGCTCACCTTCGGCCGACGGGCCTGTTCACTACGCGGGTGGGCTCCGCTTCGGTCACCACGCGGTGGGGCCTCACTTGCGGCCGACACAGGTGGGCTCCGGTCGGTCCGCTTACTCCTGGGCACTTCGGGCCGCTCCTCCACGTTGTGCTCAGTTGCGGCCGGCACAGGTGGGCTCTGGTCGGTCCGCTGCACTTTCCCCTCGTGCAGGGAGGCTCACGCTGGGCATGGAGGTGCGGGGTGGGCTCCCGGTCGCCTCCTCCTCGGTCGTGTCGGCCCGGGGCTTAGCTCACGCCCCGCGGGCCTCTCAGTGCGTCGCGCCGTGTTGCAGGGGGTGCCCTCTAGGCGGGCAGCTCTCTCCCCCTTTTTCCAGGATGCTTGGCAGTGGCACGCACGGGCTTCACAACCGACCTCGTCGCCATTGTAAAGATGGGGCCCTAGGCCCGCATGATAGAATGAAGGTCGACACAGGACACCAGTTAGGGGATAGTAATTCTGGCCTCGAGCACGTGCGCTCGGGGTCTTTTATTAACAGAGTCACCTGACCCAGTGACGTCTGTGGTGGGTGGGTGTTCAGTGTAGGATTACACTTAGGAACAACTATACTGTGTCCTGGCAGGACACTACATTACCTGTGAGAACTTCACGCACAGATCTCAAAACTCCCTGCCCACGGACCACAACGATCTTAAGATATGTTTCTGTAGCTCAGTTATGTGCCTTCCTAATACTCCGCTTTGAAAACCGGTGTACATGTGCTCGAAGGCATACCCATGCAAAATTAGGCAGCCTGCTCTGGAGCTGAGCAGGGAGTACTGTAAGGGGTGGGTGCTTCAGGTGTGCAGAGCCATACTGAGTCCCACTGTGCAGCTGTGAAAAGCTGGCTGTGACCCGAAACAAACTTCACAAAACTGAGCGGCCCTTCCTGTGTGCATGAGGAAGCCATTCCAGGAGTAACAGGCAAGTGGGAGGATCGCATCCTTGCATTACTTAACCATGTGACTGAGGACGTGGCCTAACATTGCAGTTTTGATTACAATGGCTAACGGTAGCTGCTTACCCCATGTTGCATTCCAAAAACTGGGGGGCATATTTACAAGGTCTGGCGCATCTCTGCTAACTAGCAGGGGTGCGCCAGAATAGATGCGACACGCAATTCTCCCCTTGCGCCACCAAGGATGTGTTGCATTTCCAATGTGGCGCATCGTGGCGCAAGGATAGGCAGATGCGTGTCGCATCTTGTGGCGTAAGGGTGGTGCATTGCTGGAGTTGTGACATTAATAAGGGGAGGGGTTTGAGAGTCCCCTAGTCTTAATAGGCACCACAGCCCCCCTCCTTGAGCCAGAAAGGCCTCAGTGACCCCAACCCCTGGGGCAGGCTCAATTACTGTGTACCAGGAGTCCAGCCCTGGGGTACAGTAGTTTCCCTGCCCGCATTAGGACAGGCAGGTAAGGCATGTCTGCTCTCACGTGGGGGGAGCTTTAAAATGCTCCCACCGGGTGGTAGCAGACTTTAGTTTCCCTGCATGTATTCTTGCTGACAGGGAAACACACATTCCTCCTGCACGGAGGGAGCTGGTTCCCCAATGCTGGCTCCTACAGCACCCAGGAAGGGCCCATTCAGGTAGCTGGCTGAGGCCGCCAGTTGCACTGGGGAGTTAGACTTATGTATGGTAACAAAATATTCCTTTCGGTCTGTTCTGTCCTATTTTGCAAGTCATGTTTCATTATTTAGCTCACCTCTATGCCTGCCTCAATACCCAGCACTCAAACGACTATTTTCCACAGTGACGTCCCAGCCCATGTATAGGATGTGCATGGATGGTACACCTCAGATAGGTTAATGTTGAGCATTTAACACCTTCCTGGTGCTCTGTGTCTCAGACAAATGACAAAAGCGACTGAAGATTCGCTACCTAGAATGAGAAATGTATTTTGGGGTACTCTGTGCTGTTATTGCAAGTCAGTGTTACACCTCACTGTTTTTTGTCTCAAAATATGAAGAAAAGACTGGGATAATAAATATGGGTTTACGGTCTGATCTGGACCTTGTCCTGTACTACATGGGCATAAAGAAAACGTCTGCTAATGAATGAATATGCATAGTGTAAGCTATAGGGTCGTTAATGACATCATACTGTACTGATGTGTGAAGAAGCAGTGCAAGAGTAAATATACTTTATGCTTTACAGGATGCCTACAGACATTTGCCTGTAACCTTCACACAGTGAATTAAGTTAATTTTACATTTGTGGGTTCTGGCTATGGGAATTTTAGTTCATTTGAAGGCCAGCCCAAGGGCCCCTAAGCTTTGATTTTGATCATGCATGTGGGCCTTTGTTTGTTTGAAAGCCGCACAGGAACTGTGCTTCTACCAGGCTTGGGTGAGTTGCCCAAGGCAATTTACCCTTGTATTCCATTGTTCACTGTTCTACTGCATTTCCATTCTAGGGGAAAGAACAAGCACAGCTTAATGTAGTTCCACTAAATCCGGTTCCTCCAGGCCTCTACAGGTGATTTTGCAGAGTTTCAGAATTAGTTTCAGCACCATAAGCTCCACGCTTCAATTTGATATGGTGACAGTAGGAATGAAAGTTGAACTTGATGACTCTGAGGCTGTGCCGTGAGCATACTCTAAGTCAGTGTGCAGGCTCATAATAGGTCAGTGCACCAGTGTTTGCTCACATTGTGCTGTCTGCCCCACATACTGGGAAACAGAGCAGAGGCTGCCTCTTCCTGTTTTCGAGCTGCACTGTCTGCATCTTATACAATAACTCATAGATCTTCTATGTTCTTGTATGCAGTGGTCTCAGTAGAAGAGTCCAAACAGTTGGCAAGTGGGACAGGCAAACTGAGATCCAGCACCTTCTTGTTCAAGTCATTGCATTCAGTCTGCAGAGCTCTGCACAGCTGCTTCAACCGCTGGATCTTCACCTGCAGTCCTTCCAACTCATTATCCTGAAGCGTCTTCTTCTCTGCTGCACTCCCACCGAGAATGGAGCATATCTATTTCTTTTTCAATTTTCTTGCTCTTCTTGGTCATCATTTCCATTTCCTGCTTGAATATTGCAAAAACGTCATTGCTTTCGGATATGGTACTTTGGAACTCTTCAAACTTCTCCGAGTAGAAAGCCAGCTGCTGCTTCAAATGAGATTCTTGCTGTTTCATGAGGGTAAACATCACTTACAACAAAACTTTTACAACGCACTACCATTACAACGCGGTCTTTACAACGCAAACCATTACAACGCATTGTGCTGGGGGGCGCTCTAGGATAGGGAATAGATTTAATTTACTATCCAACACCTTCCCTACTATCCACGGGGACTGGAGTTGGAATAGTAAATTAAACTATTCACTATCCAGCACCCAAAAGCGCTATGCGTTGTAAAGGCAGGCGTTGTAATAGCCTGCGTTGTAACGCCATACATCCTTTCATGAGATCACACATTCGCTGTGACTCAGCTGCTTCTTTCAGAAAAAAATCCTTCTCTCTCTGGTGTCTCTCCTCTGCCTCCTTCAGCATCTCCTGTGTCTCCTGTAACTTTGTATCCACCAGCTGCTGCTGAAGGTCCTTATGCTTAAAGACTTTTCCAATGTGATCCTCTCGAAGCTCATAGGGCTTAGTCAGTTTCTTCAGGTGTTCAGCCAGCTCCACATTCTCCTGCCGTAGTTTGGGGTTGCGCTCATTGTGTTGCTCCACGTGCACCTGGATGTCGTTTAGAGTGACCTGGAAGTGAGGCGACACCTCTTTGCATTTTTCCTTTTCCTCCCGGTCCCGCGGCACCCCCTCATCCTTGAGCAGGCGGTTGTGTCTCTGCAGATCATGGCACAAACTCTCTAATTTGCAGGGGGCCAGGATGGCCTTGCTATGCTCACTTCGGAGGTGATCCTTCTCATGGATTAGCTGCGATTGCTTTTCCTGCATGATCTTCATCTGCTTTTGTGAGGTTCGGTGTTCCTCCAGCAGTTCAGCATGTGATCTCCTTTCCAAGACCTCTGGATTTCTTCTTCTCCTGGGTGCGTTTCTGATCAAGGTCTGCAAACTCATCATTCACCCAAATCTCTTCAGTCTCAATCTTCAGCACCTCCTTCTTGCCATTGATCTCATGGATGCCTGGCTCTGCCTCTCCATTTCTCACAGGTTCCGTGAGCCCCTTTTCTACCTTGTCGGATTCTGGGAGGGCATCCTGACCATCATCAATGCAATATGTGTTTAGGATATCTTCTAGCTGCCTGCTGAGCTACTCTGAAACATCACAGGCATGTGGCTGGATGTCACAGGGTCTCTCCACTGCTGCTTGCGGTGCAGTGCAATCAATCAGCGACTCTATCCTTGGGCTCCCAGGCCACTGTGCAGGACCACCACCAGACTGGTGCAAAGCCTCATCGCCATCTGGCAGGAATGCTGTGCCTTACTGGCTGATTTCACTTGATGACAGGTCTGCCAGAATTTCCATCTGAACTTAGTTAATCAACATAAACTAAAGAGCGCCCTGATCCTATTCACGTGGACCACCAGTGCATTTGAGTTACCACTGGCCCGGGCACCATTTCATTAAGAACTGGAAGTTCGGGGGAGGAGCTACGCGCGGATCCAAGAAGGACGCGTGAGCAGAGGGTTCCCGAGACCCCTTCCACCACCCTTATCTATCCTGACACAGATCCTGATTTGGACGACGGGTGCTTTTCGTTGATGCCCTGCTGATATCGAAAGCTTTTTCCAGAATTCGATTTGGCCGCCGGGAACTGGACTTGTTGCACTCCATAATCTGAGGCCTACGGCAGTGGCCGTCCAGGGGCTTGAGTTCCCGAGGTGCCCAGGTGGCAATCGAACAACAACGGCTTGGGGGACGCCTCCGCTGCCCCTGTGGTACTTTCGGTTTCGATTTCTGTTATTGTTGGTGCTGAATCATTGCTGGTTGATACTGCTGCTCTGCTCTAGTCGCAGCCTCTCATTCGGCTGTTGTTCCTCAGCCTCTCGCTTCCTCAGTTTGCCATAGGGGGAATCATTCTGACTGGATCTCGGAAGACCCTTTGGTGCTCGTCGACCATTATGACGGGCAGGACGGATCCCGAGAGGCGCCTCACCAGAGGTCCGAATCGAGGGGGAGCCGCTCAGACCCAGAATATAGACCGCTTTACTCGCCCGAAGGGATCCCCGGGTGGATCGGGCAAGTCCCCCGGGGAGGCTGGTGACGGTTCCCCTGTGAATGAAGAACCGACTTTGGCTGATGTTATGGGCGCCATTGCCAATATCCAGACTGCGATGGGGCAGCAATATGAAACTCTTGCTACTAAGTTGGATACGGTTGCGATTGAGGTCAACCTTATCAGGACAGACCTGGGGAAAACTAATGAACGGGTCAAATCTTTGGATGTGAAGACGGCGAGCCTAATTGCAGATGTCTCCGATCTTCAGACCGAGGTTCGCGATCTTCGCATGGCTAGGGACTCGTTTGCCCGTCGGCTGGATGATTTCGAGAGCCGGGCCAGACGAAATAATGTCCGCATCGTGGGCGTTCCGGAGACTTCCACGGAAATATCGACGGATCTTCTGGTTGAGGACCTTATTCAGAACTATTTGTCACCAAAGGGTCTTAGTAGCCTTTTTGCAGTGGAGCGCGCTCATCGGATTCCAGGCGGGAAGCCCAAGCTTGGGGCCGCTCCGAGGCCTATCATAGCCAGGATCTTTAATTACTGGGACAGAGACGCTATCCTGCAGGCCTCCGTGTCAATGGTCCCACTAAGTTTGAGAATGTTTCGATCAGCTTCTATCCGGACTTCACCCAGGCAGTGCAGAAGCAACGTATGGCCTTTACAGGGGTGAAACGACGCCTTCGAGACATGGACTTGAAATATGCTATGCTTTTCCCGGCTTGCCTGCGGATTGAGCATAATGAATGTACATTTTTCTTTGATCGCCCTGAGGCGGCCAGTGACTGGCTGGACACTTTGCCGACACAGCGTACCAGCTCGGAGAATATGAGGGGTGCCGAGGGCGGCCTGGAAGACCTGGAGTAGTGAGTCAGTGCAGATGAGCCATTATTGGACGCTTTGCAGTGGCTCTTTGATAGTGATGTTTATACATAATGGATACCCGGGGGTGGTCGGACTCGGGACTCTTCCTCCTCAGGGGACTCTTTTCTCTCTTCTTGTAGGTTAGTTTAATGGGGCAACAGGCACACTGCAAGTTGGGGTGGCTTTCTGGTCTACCGCAGGGGTGCAGGGAGGGGGGTTGTGTGTTGCGGGTTCTTTGGGGGGTGGTGGGGGGGTCTTTTCTTGTTTGTTTATTTCGAGGCTCTGATTTGGTCGCTCATTTATCCTTTGTGCTTGCTTTGTGGCAGGGGGGACTGCTGTTTTTTGTCTGGGTTGGGGGGTAGGGGGCTGCGGGTGCTGAGCTGGAACGTTAATGATCTCGGGGACCGAATTAAACGGGGGATAGTTTTGCAGTACTTGAAGCGGCACGCCCCGGATATTGTTCTATTACAAGAAACGCACTTGGTGGGCAATACGTGCCGTGCGCTGAATAGAAGAGGCTACCGTTTAGTGGCCCACTCTGGATTCACCACTGGGTCGAGGGGGGCGGGCATCTTGGTTAGGAACTCCCTCCCCCTCGAGGTAGATGGCGAGGTGTTGGATGATAGGGGTCGCTATGCTGCTGTCGTGGGTCGATGGGAGGGGAAGACGATTTCCATTTTGTCTGTGTATGTTCCCCCTGGTCTACAGTCTACCACATTTTCGGATTTGGGTGGGGTTATCCTGGGGCTCCCCGATAGTTTGCTAGTAGTGGGTGGAGATTTGAACTCGGTGGTCAGTGGAGAGGAGGATCGACACCCTTGTAGAACCCTCCCCACGTCGCAGTTATGGCTGGGCCGTTTCCTGGATACCCTGGGTTTAGCGGATTGTTGGAGACAACTTCACCCTGGCCAGCTCCAGTACACCTTTTACTCGGGGGCCCATGGTAGTCTATCACGACTCGATTATATTCTTATTCCGGCGGCACAGATGGTCTCCGTGAGAGAAATTAGACATCGTGCGAGGGGGATTTCAGATCATTCCCCACTATGGCTCACCATTGATGTACGGCTAGAATCCGGGGGTCGTGTTGCTCCTATTAATCCGTGGCATCTTCGTAACCCCAACATTAGCAAGGAAGTGGTTAAATGTGTGGATTATTATTTTGCTGAGAATGAAGGGTCAGTATCCTCCCCTGTTACTCTGTGGGAGGCGTGTAAAACTGTGATTCGGGGTCAGACACTCTCTTTGATTGCCAGCGAAAGGGGGCGCAGAACTGAAGAAGTAGTACGGCTTGAAAATGATATCTCTGAATTGGAAGGACAGATGGAATCTGTGGTTACGCCTGCTGGCCTACACTCCTTGGCGCTTAAACAGTTTGAATATAGAGCTCTGGTGACTGATGCGGCTAAAGCGATGAATCGTGAACTGCAGGGACGCTTGTATGATTTGGGTGATAAGGCGGGGAAATTGCTTGCTTGGCTTGATAAGCGGGATAGAGTGAATCGTGTTGTGCCTGTTATTGAGCGAGGGGATGGTGTGCGTGTTGTGGACCCGGTCGAGATCGTTGAAGTCTTTGACCAGCATTTTCGGAAGGTGTACTCGCCGGTCTCGGACAGACCTGAGGAGGACTCGCACCTGTTGCACCGCGATATAGCGTTGCCTAGCCTCTCTGATTCGGACAGGGAGCTTATGGAGGCGGATTTTTCTATCAATGAAGTAGCGCTCGCTATCCGTGCACTTCGTTCTGGTAAAGCTTCGGGCCCGAATGGTTTACCAGTAGAGCTGTATAAGTTGTGTCCTGATAAAATGGCGCCGTACCTTCGTCGGACATTCTTGGTGTCGCGAGATCTCGGGCTTCTTCCCCGAGATCAGAGATTGGCATCCATTGTGGTCATCCACAAAGACGGAAAGCCCCGGGAACATTGTTCATCATATCGGCCGATCTCGCTTCTGAATGTGGAGCCTAAGGTTCTTGCTAAAATTTTGGCGAACCGCGTGATCACGGTGATTGGTGAACTGGTGCACCCTGATCAATCTGGGTTTATCCCCCACCGTAGCACTGCACTCAATCTTCGCCGTCTGCACGGTGTTTTGGCGAGGGCGGGGTCTCTTGCGGAACCGGCCGTTTTGGTTTCCCTTGACGCCTCGATGGCCTTCGATATAGTGGAATGGCCTTATTTGTGGGCTGCCCTCGCCAAATTTGGCTTTGGTCCTAAGTTCATTGGATGGGTTAAACTGTTATATGAACAACCGCTTGCGCAGGTGGTGGTTAACGGAAGGGCCTCGGATCCCTTTGCCCTCGGACGTGGCACAAGACAGGGCTGCCCTTTGTCGCCTCTCCTTTTTGCGCTTGCTCTTGAACCCCTTGCCGCGTGGCTCCGCTGGGAGCCTTCGCTCCAGGGCATACGGTGGTCTCCTACCTTTGAGGATCGGGTATCACTTTATGCTGATGATATTCTGTTGTACCTCACTTCTCCCCGTAAGTCATTGGGGGTCCTGTTTGATGTCCTGAGCTCTTTCGGGAAGAATTCTGGTTTGGTTATTAACTGGACTAAATCCTGTATTTACCCGCTCGCGGGTGGACAACCTTCTCTGCCTCGCTTCTGCCCTATACCTGTCTCCAGTGGTGGTTTCAAATACTTGGGGATCTACATCTCTATGGACCCTAAGGTTCGATTTGAGTGAAATCTACTGCCTCCGCTCGCCCGACTTCGGTCGGATGTGGCGGCATGGTGTGGCCTGCCTCTTTCCCCCCTGGGGAGGGCGGCCCTGTTTTAAATGATGTCTCTTCCCCGATTCTTATACGCACTCCAGAACACGCTAGACTTGGTTCCACCTGGCTATTTTAGTGAAATCGAGGGTCTCCAGAGGAAATTAATTTGGGGCGGGAGACCGCGTATAGCGCTGGCAAAATTGACTTTACCCTGGTATGATGGTGGGATAGCTTTGCCGGATGTCAAACGTTATTATTGGGCGTCCCAGTTGAGTGCTATTAATCACGCCATGTATGGCCCTGTCCCTAATCCCGCTTATGATATGGATAGGTGGCAACTCCCGGGGGGCGATTATAATAGAGCGCTCTATTCCAAGAGTGACAGGAGGTGTTTGACAGGCCCCACTGCAGTGGCACTGCATGTCTGGGATAGTGCAACATCGGCCACGGGTTGGACTGATAAACTCACTAGGGAGACTCCTCTCTATGCAGCTGAGAGATTGGGTGGTCTGTGGTCCTCGAAGGGATTCGATAGGTGGGACCTTATCGGTATCAGCAAAGTGGGTGATCTTTGGGCCACCAATAGAGTCAAAACTTTTGACGAGTTACAACGAGAATATAAGCTGAGTGATAGGGAATATTTTCGATATCTTCAGGTCCGCCATGCGCTCGATTCAGTTTTCCCTGCTGGCACCTCGATCCCTGAGTCTTCTCCCTTGGAGGATAGAGTGCTTGATGGACATGTCCCTGACAGCACTATCTCCCTCATTTACAAGAAACGTATTAATGTCCGTTCGGACCTTCTTATACAGCTGCGTGAGGCATGGACTGGTGACGGGCTGAAGCTGGACGATGAAGACTGGCAGGCCGCAGTCTCCTCCCCAAAGGAAGTTGCTATTCCGGCGCGTCTCCGACTGGTGCAGCTAAAGATTCTTCATCGCACCTATGTCACAGGTCCACGATTGATACATATGGGGTACTCGATGGATGGGCTATGTCGGCGTGGATGTGGGTTGCTTGCTACTTTCCTCCATATTATATGGAGTGCCCGGCGGTAGTGGTTTTTTGGACTCGAGTGCATAAGGTGATGGGAGAGGTGACGGGCGTCGGGCTACTTCCTGAGGCCCGGCGCTGCTTGCTGAATGTTTGGGAACCGAATGACTGCACTGTTGCCCAGACTCAGTGGGTCACACTGGGAAATATTATTGCCAAAAGAGATATTGCTCAACTCTGGGGGTCTCATAGGGCGCCACTGGTCTCGACCTGGGAGGAGAACGTGGACTGGTGCATGTTTAGGGAAAAAATTGTATACGTCTCCCGGGGTAGGCCTCAGAAGTGGGGTAGGATTTGGGGTCCGTGGAATTCCTATCGTGGTGGGATTTGTGACCCTCCTTTCGTAGAGTCCCATGATGACACGGGCTCTCCCTGATCGTCCGTTCCAGTAATTTTGAGTTTTTGTTCCATGTAAAGTATTGCTCGCTATTGGTCCCCACACCCCACCTCCATGATTGCCTGATGCTTGCTTTTGTTTTCCCCCTCATGTCACATGTAGCAGCCCTTGTATTGGTGGATTTGCCTCGTTTCTTTTTCTTTTGAGTTTTCTTTTTGTTCTTTGTGTGTTATAAAATGGAAACCTTTTATTCCTCCTTATTTACCAAAAGCTCTTAACTACGTCATGCTTCACCACTGCCGGACCCTCGGGCTGTCGGCTGATGAGCTGTGTACCGCTTTATTTTTACTGTTTCGTATTACTGGCCGGCCTTGGCGGTTGTAGGCTTGTATATGTCCTTATTTTGCAAATAAAGGTTTTTAAAAAATAAAAAAAAAGAACTGGAAGTTCGGGGAAACATCCTTTTCGACGCGGATTTTACTCCGCAAGGCTTTTACAACGCGTCCCTTACAACGCAAGTCGTAACCACGACTTGCGCTGGAGGGCGCTAGAGGATTAAGAATAGTATATTTACTATTCCAACACCTTCCCTAGTGTCCACGGGGACTGGTGTTAGAATAGTAAATTATACTATTCTCAATCCGCGCCCCCAACACAAGTCGTGGTAACGACTTGCGTTGTAAGGGACGCGTTGTAAAAGCACGCGTTGTGACGGTACGCGTCGTACCGTCATACATCCGGAAGTTCGTCTAGTGACAGACTGATGGTACATGCAGTGCCTGCGGTACATGACTTTCCTCCTGATACTATTGCTGAGGAGTCACCTGCAGACTCTCACACGGTGGCTAACAACATTCCATGCCCTGAGGGATGTTTGCATTGCGTGCCTCCAGTGGGTGTGGAGAGCACAGGAGGTTGTGGCGATGCTGCTTGTGAGAACTGTGCCGCTGCTGAGTGACACTTTAACAAGTGTGGGGGCCAGGCAGGAACTCTGATACTTCTGTGGTCTAGAAAACAAAATGCATTGTTTTCCCCCCTTACCCCACAATCCAAAAAACAGATTTCAGTGCCTGTCGCCCCTGCCTTCAACTTCCCACTTGACTTGGTTGAAAAAGTTGTTGGCGTGCAAACCTGGAGTGGTTGCACAGTAGGCGACTTCACCAGAACATATTTGTGTTCATGCCCTTCTGGGCGAACGTGGGACTCTGTTGTATGTGCTAATTTGTGCACATTGCAACATGTTCTTACTGTATAGGCTTCAGAAGCTTCCAGGACTCTGTGTGGTGTGCTGGATGTACAGCCACTTATAGTTCACATGTGTCCATTATTTTGAAATTGTGTGTTTTTCTTTAGTTGGATGTGCAATGCTGACTGTTTGGGAAGGGGTGATGGTTCGACTTTTTTTAAGCAAAATATGAAACTTTGCTTCTGGAGAAGAGGTGTGGCTGAGCATTCGTTGTAGGACCCCTAGCCCATGGTGTAATGATTTTAATTAAGGTGGATTTTCCCTAATTTCCCTTTTCCTGGAGACAGGCAGTAATGTTCCCCACTTTTAAACGCACAGAGTAACCTCTAATGTACATTGTTCTGCTAAGCATTGTCTTTTACACTACCTGATAGGATGGGGTTTCGTTATATGTCAATGGCTTTATGTTCCTTTACAAACAAGCAATGATTTTCCATGCACAAACTAACACCATGACATTGCTTTACTTGTATTGACAACTTGGCACTTATTTCTCCATTTCTAGCATTCTTCATCATACTCTGACTTTATGGCATGCATGAATGCCACCATATCTTTGCATTCCTTGACCTATCACAACAGTGTGCCCCAGTTAAGCTATGTCCCCGCACTATGCAGACAGATAACGATATGTGATTATCAGTGTTCCTAAACACTGATGTGGCATGATTTGCCTAGCATTTTCTCTTACTCACAGTATACGGTGTAATTCGCTCAGCATTGTCCCCCTTTATACTGACAGCACAGCGTGCCTTTCTTGACATCACCCCCCATAACTCATTGGTGTGACTCGCGTAGCACTGCCCTGCCCACCACCATGGCGAACGATGCCTAGTTATGTCCTCTACTTAACCAGATTCTTGGCATTGCCTGTCCATGTTCTTCCCATACAAATTGATAGAATGACTGGCGTGGATTGGCCAACTCTGTGCACGTGTGACTGGCTCAGTGTAGTACCCTGGCCTGGCCATCATTGTCCCTTGCCCTGGCCCCGTCTCAGCACTCATCCTTCAGACAATGGAGCACTGACCTTTGGCAATGACCTCCACTCTCACTTATGCACTTTACACTCTTCTGTGCTATAGTGCAGTTGAACATTTGCACATGGTGGAAGGCTTGTCCCTTTATGTGGCCATTACAGTATTTAACGTAAGCAGTGGACTCTATCTGGGGGATGAATGTTGAATGCCCGCTCTCCCAGGTAACAATGTGATGTGAGATATTTCCTTCTGCGTTAACACTGTGCATGAACGTTTGCAAGTTTACTCTGTTGGTTTTGCTTTCTTGTTTTTCCATGGTTTCTCAGCCCCCCTTACTTTGCAAACCTATTTACTTACAGACGTTTATCTAAATGGCTTTTCTCCTGCTTCTGATACCCCCTCTGGCTGCCAGTCCTGACTGGCACATTTTTGTAGTGTCACAATAGTCAACGATTTAGACGCTCAAAGCTGAGGCTGCAGGGGCACATTTTGAAGAATTGAAGTAGTTGTTTATGGTGTGGTTCATCTGTCTATGGCGCTAGTGCAAAAAAAAATGCACACTCAAAAAACATAGAGAATTTTGGACAACTGATGAAGAAAAATAATAATAATGCGTTTGTGTGTGCAATGGAGGACGTGCAGTTTCAGCAAAACGGTGCCTGGGCCCTTTCTCGACCTAAGCATAGTTGCTGATGATGTTCTCGTCCTACTATATGAGGGGATGTGGCTCTTTATTTGGCTTTTTTCAGGCCATCACAATGTAAAACTAAGATCAGAAGTGTTGGATACAGAGCGTTATGGGAAAACATTGATTCTGGATGCAGCCTTATGAATATTCATCTTTGTTTCCACAATACTAACACCTGAGCTTTCAGAAAGCAAAGCCCCATCCCAATGAAACCGAGGAGCTGCCACTTTCTCTGGAGTGTGATTCTGCTCATAGGTTATCTGTAATACTACTGGCCACTACACAGCAATGTGCAGTGAACAGTGAGCTGAAGTCCTATGATACCAGCCATACTACCGGTACACAGACAAAATATCGAAAATAAAATATCGGAAAGACAAAATATCGAAGTTAAAATATCGAAGGTAAAAAATATTGGGAAGCAAATATATCTGATACAAAAATATCGTAATAGGTAAGTAAGTAGAAATATCGAAAAAAATAATATCGTATGACAAAATATCGACAATACAAAATATCGTGTAGTAATGGAAAAAATAAATAGTGTAGGAAAAAATATAATAATTGGAAATAAAAATTTGATAAAAAGGTCTATGTTAAAAAATTACAATATATTTAATATAAAAATATTTTAAAAAAACATATATAGTTTTAGGAGCGGGTTATTGGGTTTATAGGGGATAAGGGTGGGAAGTAATTTAAAAATAATTAATAAATTAATATATATTTGTAATTTTTTTTATTAATAATTAATTGGTAAATAATTAATATTAATTAGTTAATTAATTAATATAATTTTGTACATTATTTTATATAATAATTAATTGGTAATTAATGAATATTAATTAGTTAATTAAATAATATAATATCGTACATAATTGTACAAAATTAATAATTGGTAATTAATTATTATTAATTAGTTAATTAATTAATATAATTTTGGACATAATTTTAAATAATAAATAATTGGTAATTTAATAATAATAATTAATTGGTAATTAATTAATATTAACTAGTTAATTAATTAATATAATTTTGTATATATTTTTAAATAATAAATAATTGTTAATTAATTATTATTAATTAGTTAATTAATTAATATAATTTTTTACATATTTTTACATAATAATTAATTGGTAACTAATTAATATAAATTAGTTAATTATATTAATTAGCTTCATTTAGTTTAATATATATGTTTTACTTATTGTAAATTAATTTGGAAAAAATAATATTAATAATTAAATTTATTTCTTTACAGCTAATGTGCTAATATATTAACTTTATTGTTATTGTTAATTAATAATTAATTTGTAATTACATAATAATAATTATTTTTGGGTAAAGGAGTATTGTTAGAGTTCAGGGTCAGTTTTCAGTTCTTGGTAAAGGGGTATTTTTAGGGTTCATGGTCAGTTTTCAGTTTTTGGGTAAAGGGGTATTTATTGGGTTCAGGGTTAGTTTACAGTTTTTGGGTAAAGGTGTAGTTTTGGGGTTCAGGGTCAGTTTTCAGTTTTTGGGTAAAGGGGTATTTCTTGGGTTCAGGGTAAGTTTTCAGTTTTTGGGTAAAGGGGTATTTCTTGGGTTCAGGGACAGTTTTCAGTTTTTGGGTAAAGGGGTATTTTTTGGGTTCAGGGTCAGTTTTCAGTTTTTGGGTAAAGGGGTATTTTTTGGGTTCAGGGTCAGTTTTCAGTTTTTGGGTAAAGGGGTATTTTTAGGGTTCAGGTCAGTTTTCAGTTTTTGGGTAAAGGGGTATTTCTTGGGTTCAGGGGGAGTTTTCAGTTTTTGGGTAAAGGGGTATTTCTTGGGTTCAGGGTCAGTTTTCAGTTTTTGGGTAAAGGGGTATTTTTAGGGTTCAGGGTCAGTTTTCAGTTTTTGGGTAAAGGGGTATTTCTTGGGTTCAGGGTCAGTTTTCAGTTTTTGGGTAAAGGGGTATTTTTAGGGTTCAGGGTCAGTTTTCAGTTTTTGGGTAAAGGGGTATTTTTTGGGTTCAGGGTCAGTTTTTAGTTTTTGGGTAAAGGGGTATTTTTAGGGGTCAGGGTCCGTTTTCAGTTTTGGGTAAAGGGGTATTTTTTGGGTTCAGGGTCAGTTTTCAGTTTTTGGGTTAAGGGGTATTTTTAGGGTTCAGGGTCAGTTTTGGGTTTTTGGGTAAAGGGGTATTTTTAGGGTTCAGGGTCAGTTTTCAGTTTTTGGGTAAAGGGGTATTTTTAGGGTTCAGGGTTAGTTTTGGGTTTTTGGGTAAAGGGGTATTTTTAGGGTTCAGGGTCAGTTTTCAGTTTTTGGGTAAAGGGGTATTTTTTGGGTTCAGGGTTAGTTTTAATTTAATGTACGCTGGATTTGGTTTAGTAATAATTAAATTATTAGAGACCAACATATACTCACATTTAATATACAGTGCAAAATTTCTGATAAGATTGTTACATTATAGTAAGATAATGATACAAATAGTTCTACATGATTGTAGAAACATTATTTTTATTTATGTTTCACAAATAAAATGTTATTTCATAACAAAAATCTTTTTATTACATTTGGTTTTATAAACATATTTTATAAACACAATGATAAGCAACTATACAGAAGCATTATTATTTTCATACTTTTTGTACAAAAATGAATATTATTTATTATCTCTTTTACATATTGTAATTTCATAAAGAAATGTAGAAATAACAAAAGTATTTTTTACACTTTATTTCAATACATAAAATATTTATTATATAAGTCACATATTTTTAACACATTTTTCTATTATTATAATTTTTGACAATGTAGTTATATTTCTAGACATTGTTAATATAAATATTATTCTTTTCATAATATGTATTTATTACATTCATTTACATATTTGTTAATCAAATCATTGTAGGATTAAAGTAAATATTTCTTTACAATAATAGAAACGTAATGTTCATTTTTGCATATTTAGTGAAGTATATATATTATATTTTATACTTGGGACTATTTTATTGCATTTGGGTGCTTTATTTTGTAACCGGGTTAGGTCGTTTTGGGTTATTTGGAAGAAGGGCTGATCGCGGTTGGGAGACACTTCACGTCGCTTCAGGTAAGGTTTTTTTTATATGTTTTATGTGTATTTTAATGATGTTTTGAGACTACTGACCTTATATTTTGTGTTGTTGAATGTGAGGGAGGTATGTTTTAGATTTCGAAAACAGATAATTACTTATGGTATATACACGTAGTGTTAGTTAGTTAACTCATTATATATAGAGTGAATTTTAGTCTTTTACGGTATATCTACAAGTGAAATCATCTATTTTAATATGTTTGTACCTAATTACTAGCTAATTAATGTGGGTGGGAATGTCTGTTTTCTATGTTTTTGTCATAGGTGTACGCTACATCGGAAGTTCCATTTTTTTTTAAAGGAAGTGTTTGTTTGTTTAATTCAACACTGCTTTACAAACACTTCTTTACATTTTTCGGTTTTGCTGGAGCGATTCTTTCTATTTTTCCAATTTTTCGGGTTTTTTATGCTTATTCGATGGCTCTGGACAACGTGGATGTCTTAATTTTGGAACAGTTGTATTTTTACATTTTTTTGGGGTTAAGTTTGCACTACCTGGATTACTTTGGTGGACAAGGAGGTTATTGGATTGACAACATGATTGGTAAGTCCTTGCTTTCTTATTTTGTGTGGGTTGGTAATGTTTTTTTTATTATGGAATAGTTTTTTACTTGTTATTTAGTTTTAATGTGTGCATATATTATAATAATATCTCTATATATTGCATACATTAAATACTTTAGAAGCTCACGTTACATATTTTTCCATACTTAGGTGATACTTTTAGTGTTTTATAACATTTTGGGAATTAATTAGAGTAGTGTTTTGGCAATGATATTTAGGTATTCTATGCCTTTTGTACTAGGGTAAAGTTTAACTTGTTCTTCCAGGTACTTGTGCATTTGTTTATTTTGCTTTGATGTTTTAGGGACAAGTTCAGTTACAGATTGGTCCATTCTAAATTCCTGGTAGCTCTGTTCTTTCTGTAGGCATTTAATGAAATGTTCTAGAGTAGGTTTGGTTCTGCCAGTTGATTGTACAAATGCATTGTGCCAACCTTCCACTGCATTGTTAGTTTTTGAATCTCCGTTAAGGGTACTTCTGTAAACGTTCCACCAGGGTATGAGGAATTTGGGATTTCGTCTGTGGCCAGATCTGTGGAGTCTGCCTACCCAGGTGTCTTCAAAGTAGTCGAGAAATGGACTTAATTTAGCTTCATTTTGTTTGTAGAAGGGGCTGTCTATAAGAATGTTGTAGTGTTCAGCTACGTCTGTTTCAGGTACATAAGCAAATGCAATGAGTTTTTTAATTTGGAAAGCAAAAGATGAGTTTGTAGCATATTCGACACTTAGGGTAGTTTTTTGAAGGTGTCTCCATAAACACTGGTTTAAATGATAATAGCAGCCTTGAATGCAGGTATGGGGGTGGATTTTTATGATAGTTGAGAGCATTGCTTGCTCAAAATCAAGAATGATACTTTCAGGAGAAAAATCATTAGTTTTTTGTTTAATTATATTTATTAATTCCATATATGTGGAATTATTTTTGTTTGGTAATAGTGCATATAGCAAAGGTATGTTGCAGTTGTGGTAGAGGCCATGTATTGTGTATAATTGGAAAAATGGTTTGGGACAGATGTTAAATGTTCCATCCATCATCCAATATTGGCTTTGCTGCAGTTTAACTAAATACATACTGGTACCAAAAATTATAAGCCTTTTGTCATTGTTTTCGTTGTCGTAAACTATAAATGGTTGTTTAATTAAAGTTATTATTTGGTTAGCAGTTAAATTTATATCCTGATATGTTCTGGGAGATGGTGTTGTAGAAGTAGTAGCTTTTTTAGTTCGTGCTATAGTTCTTTTTAAGGAGAGGATATTTGGCATTTGAGTTGTGGCAGTTTTTGGGATTTTAGGAATGGCTTCTTTTAAAATGACATTTGTTTGCTTTTGGGAACCTGTACTAGCTTCTTTTATATTTTCCAAAGCTGTTCTAACTTCTATTTCAGTAACATTAGGTGGATGATTGTGTTCCCTAGTATACAGTACTGTAGCTTCTTTAGTTGTTGCTCTGCCATAGCACTTGTTAGAATAATATTTACAACATTTCCAATTAACGTGCATGCCATATTGCTTTTCTTGTGTATAAGTGTAACCCATGTAGCATAGTAATAGTTTTCCTTTCTGGCTGGTCACAAATTCGGCTCCTTCGGTTATTTTGTACTTTGTATATCTATAAAATGTATATATAATAGTTAATGTCAAATTAAATGTGATAAATAATCTATGTTAGTGATAAGTAGGAATGTTAATACTTACGTGTTTTTGAATTTACAGCAAAATTAGGAGCTGCTTGCTTCTTTAGTTGGGGATAATTGTTTGTGACGTTGTTGTAGCTGTTATGAAAAACATGAAAGTAGTATATTATTTATTAATGTTTCGGTACATTTGCAATGTTAGAGCTCATTTGTACTACAAAAGTGTATCTTCATGATTCACATTGTGAAGATACTTACATATTTTTTTAGGTTGGTCTTTGCCAGTATAGTTGTTTCTTCAGCTTCTGGAGAGTAGTTTGTAGTGTTATCTTAAATAAAAAAAGGAACATATGTATTAGAATAATCACCATGTTGGTATGTTTTTTAATAGATTATCTGGTAATTATGTTCTTTAATATACTTACTTTGTGATTATTATCTGTATTATTCAGAATGTGGAGTTCTGTATTATGTCTGTATATCTATTCGTTGTGTTTGCTCTGTAAATAAACAATATATAATAGAACATAATTAGAACAGTTCTAAATGTTTGTATTGTTTTTCCACATTTATTTCAGTTGCATAATACTTACGTAGTAAAATGTATTGGAGAAATAGTACTGATGTCCTTAGTTCATTAGTAGTGCAGTTTTCAGTAGTAGAATCTACAGAAAAAAAGAAATATGTGGGGCAAAAGTCATTATTTCTGTGTGTTTAGATTTATGTGCACATAATGAATCAATGTGAAATTACTTACATAGTTATTAGAATCTGTATTCCTAGGGTTTGTTCACAGTTATTTTGAGTAGAATATTCAGTACTCGTTGTATCTAAAAAAAATAGTTTCATATAATTATTTAGCATGTTAAGTAGTATGAATAGCAAAGGGGCACTGGGTATTTAGCAGGTAAGTAAGTAGTATTAGCAAATAATGCACTTTCTATTTTATTTACTTACTTAGAAGATGTGATAGTAGGTTGATAGTCTGGTTCTTCTAGTTGTTGTGCAGCAATTCGGATAGAGATAAATCTCCTTCAGTGACTTTTGGCAAGTAGTTTGTGCTTAGATTTTAATTGTTTATATAGGGGAGTGTCAGTAGTAATTACTTTGCTATTGGTTCATTTAAAAAATTAGGTTTGTGATTGGTTAGTTAGTATATTTGAATTTCAGTTGTGATTACTTTGTAATAGAAGTGAAAAACAAAAACAAATTATAAAATTATACAAAGTAGTATAGAATATTTTTATATGTGTAGGTGATATAATTATACCAATAGGATATTTTTGACAAATTAATAGTGTGTCTATAGTATTGATTTAAGTATTGTGTGTTTATTTAGATGTGAAAACATATAAAACGTTAATTAATTATGCAAACAGATGCATATAAAAAGTCGATATAGATGATAATCCGATATTGAAGTGCACGATATTTTTGATGTCGATATTATAGTTAATGTAATTATTTTTTGTAGATAGCGATATTTTTGTTTTCCGATGTTAATGTAGTCGATATAAAAGTAAACGATGTTTTTGTATATCGATATTAAAAAATCGATATTTGTGTATATATCTAGTTAAGTATAGGAACCCGATATTTTTGATTTCGATATTTTTGCTCCGATATTTTTGTACGTCGATATTGTGAATCTCGATATTTTGTCAGACATTCATACTACCACAATGAGAGAGGAAGTAGGGTAAGGGAGTCCGGGGGTCCATGAACCTTGTTGATGGCCTAAAGGGTATGTGAATTGTCACAAGGACATATTAAATAGTTTACCGTAGCCCAAGACAGTTGCAGAGGGTACATCTATCACTAAAAATGGTTTGAGGCTACTGTATACTGTTTTGAAACTAGAGGGTACCAAAGCAGAAAAGGTGCAGAAAACTCTGGGGCTTTCCGGTTCTACTGAACACCAAGCATTCCATTTGCTGGTGTTTTATTAGTTAGAATTGGTTTGAACTGAAAACCGGAAACTCTACATATATCCCAAATGACTTATCTTTGTCCAGTAAGTGTTGAAAAATCCTGTCAGTAGTGCTTTGACCGCTAATCTCTAGAAACAAGGGTTCGGCTGCAGCAACTAAGAATCTCAATTCCCGGATGTATGACATTACAACGCATGCTTTTACCACGCATGCCTTTACAACGCTGTTTTTACAACGCATGCCTTTACAACGCATAGTGATTTGGGGCGCTGGATAGTGAATAGTTTAATTTACTATTCTAACTCCAGTCCCCGTGAATAGTAGGGAAGGTGTTGGATAGTAAATTAAACCTATTCCCTATCCTAGAGCGCCTCCCAGCGCAATGCGTTGTAATGGTTTGCGTTGTAAAAGTTGCGTCCTAAAGGCACTGCGTGGTAAAAGTTGCGTTGTAAAGGATGTTTCCCCTCATGACAGTTCCACAGCAATCTATGACAAATAGTGTGTCCTGACTCCATTTGTGCATTTTGTGCACAGACGCGAAGTTTTACACGAAGCGGCGCCCACAATCTCGTGTGACACTGTCCTCCTTGGAAGACTCGACCACTTAAAAGGTTTGGATGTCCATATCTATTAAGTAAACACAGGTAAGTACAGGCTATGAATCATGACAGTTCCTAGGTGGGGTGGTAGTGATTGCTCAGATCTGTCAGTCCACTATTGGAGTAAGAGGTGAGGGATGATTGTACATTCATGAAATTATCCTGGGGATTGCTCTCGTCACAAAGCTACATAGGAAGTGAGTTTGGTGATGGCTCTTCCCAGAGAGGCAGTCGAGATTAGTTGGCAAGCTTAGTTTAGTGTTGGGTAGCAGTATGATGGTCTGATAGATGTCTATGGATTCTTTGGATGATACCCGTGGTCTAGCGGGTTCTCATACCATTATGATAGCACAGTCCAAGGGTAATCTGAAGTGCAGGGTTTGTCTGGTTCATTAAGAAGGTTTCATAGGCACTAGACTGGGCTATGATGTTTGTGAGGCTGGAGGAAACAGAAAATATAGTTGAGCATTATTTAGAGGTAAGAAATTAGGGCCACATACATCAACATAAGGAATCGGGATTCCTAAATAGCGATTTTTAAGGAATCGCTTTTTAGGAATTGTAATTCCTTATACATGTAGGAATGGCAAAATAAATTGCGATTCCTAGACATGACCTAATAGCGAGTCGCAAATTGCAAATCACTATTAGGTAATGTCACTGCATTCATTCCTATGGGCCTATAGGCCCAGAGGAATGAATGGTAATGCATTCGCAAATTGCGATTACCAAATTGGTATTCGCAAATTGCAAATGCAATTCCAAGGGTGCCGGGGGCCTAAGGCCGCCTGATGCACCCCCCAAAAAGGTAAGTGTGCACATGTGTGTGCGCCACATGTCACTTTCAAAAATGCACATTTGTGCATTTCTCAAAAAAATTTCAAATTACCATCAACTTGAAATGATTATAATTAGCGTTTCATAAATGCACAATTTGCCTTTAGGAAAGGTTTGATGCATCACCTTTAGGGAATTGCAATTTGTGATTCTCTAAATGCATTTGCAATTTAGGTCATTGCTAAAAATTGTGATTACCTAAATTGAGAATGGAAATGGGTTCATGCATCAAAAAAGGGCTTTTTCCAGTCTCAAATGGCCTGATTCTGCGATTCGGCCCATTTGTGACCAGAAAAAAGCTTGATGCATGTGGCCCTTACATAGGTTAGGTGTCCATGTGGAATAAAAAGTCTGTGACGAAGTTCGCGAATTTTGTGAAGGTATTGTCGGGCTGAGTGCTAAGCAGAATGATGGATAGCATATGCAGCTCTATTTGGAGGTGGACATGTATTGAATACTGAGAATACTGAGAATGATGTGTGGCTTGCATAGGTTGCGTGTGAAGGAAATGAACAGATTGCAGTTTTTTAAACATCATTTAGATTCTTAGGTACTTGCATGGCCCGTGGAGAGAATGAACCCCTGCTCTGTGTTAGTTTTCCCATTAAGTCACAATAGCTATTTGTCTTTTCCCCAGTGTGCTTGGTAATCATATGTGCTCACATTGATCCTTCCGTATTAAGTATAAACCACAGTGCTGTAATATATTTTAATATATTCCTACAGTCATCTCCTCTTTAAGAGCTTTTGCCACTTTCCAATCGCCAGAATCTTTCACTCCCACATGTATAAGTTATAGGTGAATGGTGTAAGTGCAATGTGTGTGCGGCGCAGAGTTTGAAGCCTATGTGCATGTTTTAGCTGTATACTGCAGGGCAGGGCTTCTATTTTAAGTTGAAGCGTACCACATAGCGTAGCTGTCTGGTTGCAAAGACCTATTGGGGACACACTGAAAGCTCCCTAGGAATGCATTCCACCGATTGCATACCATTGGCTTGATGTTTTGTAACTCACATCTGCTTGCTTTCTATTGGCTGGCTTTATTTGTTTTAGGCTGTCCAGATGTCTTCGTCCCACCCATGGACTTTACCTGTTTAGCACCACTCTGACTGGCTCCTTGTATTCTTCCATAAGTACGTGTTTTCTGGGAACTGTTTTTTCATTTTTGTGAGGCACTCCAGGAGAATACATGTGTTATCAGTTGTCTCTTGTATGCTCGTTCACCGCAGCAAACCTGCTTTATTTCTACTATCTCTACCAGTACATCAATTCACATGCCTTTGAGGAAGCCTACGAGCATGTTTATTTGGGTCAGTGCCCCTTAATAATAGCATAATTTAAACAATCATCCTTAATTTAAAGCCCTTGGCATAGGTGCTGTATGTAGGGAAATGTGGGCACTCTCTCGCCCCCAAAATAGCCTTGTTGGAGTTTAGAAGTGAATAAGCAATAAAGAGGCCTTTGCATTTTGGTTTTATCTTTTCACTTTTTCTATGTGAAGACATAGGTCAAATGTTAGGCTCTGTCTTCGAGGGAACTTGGTGTTTACTTTTCTCTTTTATTACTTCAAATTGAGAGGATTTATGTGACAATCTTGATGGGTATGTGAAAAGAAATGCTTTAGAATGTTATTAGATCTCGCCTGTGACAGCATATGTGCTGCACGCGCCCTGGAAGCTTCCGGAGGCCAGAAGGTGCAGGCTGCACAATACCTGGACATGTGTGGGCACGGCATTGGTCCTCCTTGTTGGGTGCTGCATCAGGGGGTCTAGGTCCCAGATCAGCTTGATGATCATTGCCCCATTCAGGCGGTACTTAGCGTAAATTTGCTCCCTGGTTTGGCCCAGAAGGGTGACCGCTGGCGGAATATCCGCTCCTGGATCCTACGTCAGTTCCGTGCTGCTCGCTGTAGCCTTTGCCGCCTGACCACCATGTAGAGTCCTGGCATTGTGAGAGTCCTCATGCTCCAGCTGCATATCCTTAAGTGTGTTTGGTCAGGCCTGCACCTGTTGGTAGTTTGTTTACGTTTTTTTGAAAAAAAAATTTTTCTTACTGGTTACCACCTGGTTTGGGTTCTCCTTAAATTGCGCGTCGCAAATAGCGATCTTCGGGTTTTTCGCATTTTGCGATTTTTCACGAATAGCGATTGCGATTGTTTAGCGATTTCGCAAATGAATTCGCAGAATCCATGGTTTTTCGCAATTTCAGATTCGCTAATGGGCTTCTTCCAGGATTCTGCGAATTTATTTGCAAACTCGCAATTTTTCTTTAGCGAATTCGCTTTTTGGGAGGTTTCACTATCATGAATTCCTTTTATTCAAATTGCGATCGCAATTGCTAATTCGCAGCTATTGCGATCGCAATTTGGCTTCATGAATCTAGCTGATAATTGGACAATGACCAAGAGCAAGAGAGAGAAAGACAGAAAAGAGGCAAAGAAGGACAGAACGAAAAATGAGAGAACAGTGAGAAATTGAGAAAGCGGTAGAGAGAGGTAGTGTAGGGTGGTGGAGGATAGAGGCGTGATGTGGAATCACAAATTGGCAGTCTTGGTGTTCAGCAACTCCAGCTTTGGCAGTGCAAGAGGCAGCCTTGCAAGAAAAGTTAAGGCCCCAGGATTTATTTTGTTATTATTTTTTCCCACAAACACTCCTAGTCCTCACAAACCCACAATTGATACAAACTGTAATGAGGGCTTAAAACAGTGCGACTGTGTGAAGTTGACTAATTTTGCACATTTTAAATCCGAATACTTTGTTAATTTGACACTAAGGCCCTGATTACGAGTGGTTGGAATTATGAGTTTGAAAGTATGTTACAAATCCGATAATTATCAGATTCATTGAATACCTCAAGCTTCTTTAAATTTCGGCAGGTGATTTGTGCCAAAATTTAAAGATGGTTTTTCAGAGGGGTGAGGAGGAGTGAGAGTTACAAAGAAATCCGCGAGGAGAGGGAGGAGTAAAGGAGAGGGCTAAATTATGGGTTATGGGATGAGTCCATATTTTAGAACAAACATTTTGTCCGCAATGTTTTCTTTTGTAAAATTAAGTGGACACACCATTTATTGAAGAGAGTACGATTTCCTTCTTTTTTCATGGGGAATCGTAAGTTACATAGGGGAACTTCCCTCGGTACCTGCACCGAAGGAGAATTTTTAAAAGTACATTCTGATATTGCAGGATATCAGCCAGATGTCTTTCTTCTTACCAATCGAGGTATTATTGCACAAGGAGGAACACTTTGGCTGCTTTGGTGGGTTTTAGCCACTTCCACTGTGAGCAATATTTGAGTAATATGAGAGAGACTGCAACTATGGGATAGAGAAAAGGATGGAAGGGCGATTGTTAAATGTGTTTACATCACAGAACTTTCTCTAAATGTGGAAAAAGCATTGATGTCTCTAAAATGCAAGAATTGTGCCAGGCCTTCTTCAGACTCCTATTGTGGTTAGAATATTTTATGTCGGCTTAGCATTCATACCTCAGATGTGTATTATGGAGAAAGTACATTATGATGGGATATCTTCAAAGGCTGCGGCATATCATGGTGCCTCCTCGTGGGGGTGTGGATGAAGGAACATGCAAGTTGGTAATTGCTTCAACATCAGCAAATAAAGCTTTCCAGTAGCACCTCACTTCACAGTTCAAGCCATGGTTCAAAGTGTAGGTAAATGTAAGCCTCATCATCTTAAATGGTTGCTTCATGAACATGGAACCATCTTCATCTTCCTCACCGAAGAAGAATTCTATGACATTATAAGTGCAGGGTCGCCTTTAGATGCAGAGCTCCCAAAACCTTCAAATACACCTTGAGAAACTTTATGCCGGGGATGTAAATAGAAACATAAAGAAGAAGTCCATGGAGCTAGGATTCATCCACACCCCCAATGCCTGAGTTATCATCCTCTTAGAGTAGATCACTGCTCAAGAAGAAAAGCCTCAACCTTTCACTCAACTTTCCAATTTTAATGAGGAAAATAACTTCTTGTTGGAGTAGAAATCTGCTTTCAGGCCAGGCTGAGGCACATTGTCAGCCCTCGCATTCATAAGGGACAACTTAAAAATCACTGTGTACAAGAACCAAGAGACCATACTACCACTTCTGGACCTATTAGCAGCATTTTACACTGCCTCTCCTCCGAAGCCAATACACAGACTCCATAATTTAGAAATATTCAAAAATGCCGTACCTTGGAAGACCTTCTATCTCAAAGACAGACATCTATTCTTTCCACCTTTCTTATCTGCCCCTCACACTCAACATTGTGGCCTTCATTGGCTGTCCAGCGTTTCTTTTCTCTTATTCTACATGTATATAACCCCCATACCAGACTCAAGTAATTGTTTAACTTCACACGTCACAAACTGTGTAGATGATACACAAACAATTTAGAAAATGGATGACCCAGAAGACCTCTATCAGTAAAGCCTTATGATTGCCTCCATTATATAGACACATGGATGATGAGTAAACACCTAAAACTGAGATGGATACAAATGATAAACTCACTACAGGCCAACAGAAGTTTACACATATGCGTCCTTTCACTCAGCCTCAAAGAAGTTATTAGATAGAATGCCAGTTTGATGTGCTGACCTTTGGACCCGTGGACACACTTATCTCTTGTCCTGGCACACCATCCTGAGACATCCTGAGATTTAGATCCTGCAAGTTCTACATCTTCTTGGTCACCTACTGTAATTAAATAAGAACATGTATTTTACTTGAAATCTTTGAAGTTGAGAAGTCCTTCATGGTGAAATGTGCTCATACCCGCAGCTCATAGTCTTCAATCTCAGGATAAATGAAAGTAGGAAAAGGGTGGAAATTGTTTTGGGAGAGAAAGTTTTGCTCCTGAGTAAAATGGCTGCCAGTTACTTTGTGATTCTAAACATGAACTCAGTGGGGCTTATTAACAAGCCTGTTCTGCCACAGGTGCGTCACTTTTAATATGGGAAAAAGTGACATACCAGCGGCGCAAGGAGCTTGTAAGTAAGACCCAGTGAGTCTTCCTTGCAGCTAATAGCACCTCAGGTGATTGTTAAAATAGTTTACACACATCAAGGCCCTAGCAGCAGACCACAGGATTTGAAAGCAAACAATGAAAATGAAGTGGAATGCATGGTTCATGGCTAAGCTAATAGCATCTTCTTCGGTGGTTGCTTGGTAACATCTTTGCTATCATCTGACGTTCTGCTAACAGCTATACATACACCTGATATCAGAAAAAAAGCTTCTTGTGAGGTGAACCTTAACTGCAGTGAATTGATTCTGAATATTTCACAATGTTTTTATCTTGAGTCGTTAAAGATGTACAAGCCAAAATATTGCAGTGCCTATGATTGGTGGTGTGGTCCTACATCTGCCTGGTATTCCCTATATGCGGGTGGTCTCTCCTCCTCCTGCAGCTGCCAACTCTTCTAGGGTGGGAGTTGCATAAGCATATGGTGTGCACTCCAGCCCCTCACTTCCCCCTTCTCTACACCTGACGCTGACCTCCAAACTCCCTCACCACTAAGTCTGCACTCTTTTTCACTCTCAGTCACACAGGAGAATCTGCAGCAAGCCATTGAAAGCACCTCTTGCATGTATAATCAGTCTGAGCTTCTGACAGCCACAGGTCCCTGGACTCTTCCTCAGAGATCCTACTAAAGAGTCCTAAAGTCCATATCTACCAGTTGGTGGCACGTTCCCATGAGATTATCTGAATTTGGACAGAAAATTGACAAAACCTCACATGATAAACCTATAGAGAGTTCTACGGATCACTACATATGGTCTGTGCCCCGGATAAAGACCATCACTGACAAAGGAGCAGGATGCGTGTCTCTTACTTCTCCTCATTGCTAGAGAAGAACTAGCAGCCTAAAGAGGAATATTCATCGTCTTCTAAAGAGACTTATTTATCTCAACTATGATGCCAGGCAGAAGAACAGAATACGAAATCTTGTATGTCTTAGATCTTAAAAAAGGGGTTGATATCAGAGAGTAGAATTCTTATTAAATCGAACGAACGACTTTAATGCCTGATGAGAACAATGAAGTAATCAGAGATAAAGGATTGTGTGTTTGTGATGGAACGAAAATGCAGCATTGTTCATTATCAGACCCTGGACCACTCTCACAGGCTGCTAGACATATGCAGGCTACCCGAACTAACTTATCCTGCAGAGGTGATGATGTACAACCTGACAGTGTTATTGAATATCGACTCTCAGACTATCATGGTAGAAGAATGTTGAGGGACAAAAACTCAAAAGGTAAGTGCATATAGGGAAGTAAAGAGTTACAATTCCTAACTCCACATATACCTGCCTTGAAGATATAGGTACCTTCTAGGTACATATATGTTAAGTTGGGTACAGAAAATAAATCTAGACTTACTTACCTGTCATTATATTTCTTTTTGATATTGTGCCACAAATTATATTCTGGGGTTGATATTCAAGGTGCATTTCTGCAACCTCAATAAGAGGGAGCCATTAGGGAGAGAGGCTGCGCTATGGCCTACTTTGTAATACAAGTATGTAACTCAATGTATAGGAAATGTTACTTAATACAATGAGACCTACACGTTGTGGGAGCCATAAGTCACCCATACTGGTGGGCATTATATGTTAAGAGTGGTAAACAACGTTTACCACAAATTTTTCTCCCCGCAGGGAATCACAACGCGGTCGTTTTGTGATTCCGCATACCATTACTCCTCAAGTCGGAACAACGATTTGCGGAGGGGGGGGGAGGTGTTGGATTTAAAATCCAACACCTTCCCTAGTATCCGCACAGACTGGAGTTGGAATAGTAAATTATACTATTCCAACATCCAGCGCTCCCCCTCCGCAAGTTGTTGTTCCAACTTGCGGAGTAATGGTATGCGGAAACACAATGCGGTCGTTGTAACAACCGCGTTGTGATTCGCTGCCGAATAAGAACCTGCGGAAAAAGAACATACATTCGTTAAGAGTGCTTGGTCTGGAGAAGCAAAGGGGTAGATTTACTAATTTTTTTCAACAGTATAGTAACCGCGGCATTGAGCGAAAAGGATTAGGTTAGTAGGTAGGGAGTAGCATTAAAATCTACATATGGGTGCATGGGAATGTCCGCCCAAGGTATGTCTCCTTGACACAAAGTAGTGCATAGTGCTATTTTGTGTTACTTTAGGGGCACTTATCTATGCGGTTCAGGATTTGTACTGGAAAGTAAACTCCAGAAATAACACTCTGAACCAGACTTGCGTCACTTTTGTGATCCAAATCAGGCTCAGTGTGTTGTAAATCTGCCCCATAAACTCCATCCTTGAAGTATAACACAAAGACTCAGAATGTAATTCTTATGAAATTGTATGAAAAACCAAAGGAACTCTTTCAAGCAATCTTAGAATAATGAAAGATTGGGAAAAAACAATACAGTTCGAAACCGGTGTTTGCGATTTGCATATAACGCTTTAATGCAAGTTCATAGTTCAATCTGCTATGTTGGAACTAAGGATTGTAACTCCAATTAACAAAAGGATCTCTGTGACAAAAGCAGTAACCCACTGAGATTTCTAAATAAAAATACAAATCTGTGATCTGCATTTACACATTGTGCTTAACAGTGGGAACATTCACCTCTTATGCTACCTTGTTATGCGTAAAATGTGACTAGGCATATTCAGATCTCTCCATCAAGTGCATTAACCACCAGAATTACCATACCATTATCATTTTTCTTTAGACAATGCCAGTCATACAAAAATCTCTGGAGACTGCTCTTATATCCTCAGTCTGTCATACAAAGTGCGCCCCTTGAGGTTGGTGCCTGGTGCAGTGGCACTGGTCACACCACCTAAAACCTGGCACTGACAGCAGAATTTTGTAAATATAAATATGGTGGCTTATCTAGTGCACCACAGGAAGCATCATCACTGATCTGCTTCTATTAAACGATTCTTTGGAGTCCATCTTGGGCACAGAACACGCGCCGAATCGAATGCCTACGGATTACAAAAAATATCACCTTTGATCGCTAAAATGTGAATACAGAAATCTGAAAGTGCAGAGGCCAGTGCCCTAGCTAATAGGAAAGCTTTGCATGTGTGTCTGTGTCCTATCGACAGTACCTTGTTTGTGCCATCTGAGATCAGCAAAACAAACAGAACTTTCCAAGTGTCCCCTGAAGGTTAAACAACATGCACTGGCACCAGTGGCGTAGAGAGCAATGCAACTACAATTACCAGGGCCTCCGATGCACCTCTCGAGCAAAAAGACTGTCTCCATACACCTGCCTACATCTGCTCCCTGGGAATCAATGCCCCTTCTTACCGTCCTAATGAAGTCCTCGTCTGGGCCGAGGTAGGAGCTAAGTGGGATGGGGCTTCAGCTCGGTCCAATACCAAAACAGGGCTGATTCAGGCTGGAAAAAAAAGAGAACCAGGTGCCCCTGAGCCCGCCAGCTGCCTCTGTGGGCCTCTGCAGGCCCCTGGAGGCCCCTGAGCTCCGTCCACCAGAGCACTACTCGATATAACGGCCTACCACTGGCACTGACCACTAGGCACCAGTCCTTCGCCTCAGTCACCAAACCAACCGGCCTTCCAGTTTTCGGCAAGGGAGGCTGGCTGCCCTTTATAACAGCAAGGTTTCCAAGCACAGCTACAGGACAGCGGGCAGTGAAGTAGTGGTGAAATGCTCCGGAGGGGCACTTTCTCCTGTGCTCAAAGGACTGATGCCACATTCATCGGGGTGCGGGTAGATTCAATCTTTTCTTGAGGGAGGAAAATTTGGGCTAACAAACAATGCAGCAGGCGGGGTGCATTCATCACCCGGTTCTGACCACAGGTCTGTTTGGATCACATCACATTACTGTGAGATTCTGCATTAGATACTCCCGGACTGGTATCTCTGACATCAAGAGTTCAGCTGAGGTGGATTTACAGCACTGCGAGCTAAGTGCATGGCCAATGAGTGTGAACCCCCCCCCAAAAGAAAGACTTGGTTTGCTCCAACGTTTCATCGTTTTACAGGGTGAATGGAAACCCAGAAGAGAGAGTAGTGGTTTAGCATGTGGTGTTACCTGTAAAGATGGGGCCCTAGGCCCGCATGATAGAATGAAGGACGACACAGGACACCAGTTAGGGGATAGTAATTCTGGCCTCGAGCACGTGCGCTCGGGGTCTTTTATTAACAGAGTCACCTGACCCAGTGACGTCTGTGGTGGGTGGGTGTTCAATGTAGGATTACACTTAGGAACAACTAGACTGTGTCCTGGCAGGACACTACATCCCTCCCAAAATTTAATTAAAGGAAAAGCGAATGTCCAACCTTGAAGAAAACAGAATACCAGAAGTTTACAGCCCCCAACGGATTCTCTTCAGGCGGCCGGCGGGGAGATGTCAAAAGTTCTGGACTGCAAAGTCAATCAGATGAGCTTCACCTCAGCGGTGTACTTCAGATCATCCTTGTCTTGCTGTGTTGAAGCTTATATACAGTGTTCATCACTTGGAGCATCGGGAGCAGAATGGGTGTGACCCTTGAGGGGTCTCGCAGGTGTTCCTAGTCCAGTGGATGACAACACTTGTTGGTTGTTTGAGACGACTATGGCACGAGAGGTCTTTCCTTGGATTTGCTGATCTTGATGCCTTAACACCTCCGTCCGGCCAAGTAACTTCCGACTTGCCTTTCTTGCCGGACTCCTCTCTCACTGGAGCCTCGAAGACTGGCCTCTCCTGCTTGGATTCTTCTCTCACTAGAGACGCTGGGAGGACCCTCTTGCCGGACACGATGGGACCGGGTGGACCGTGCGGGGCTTCGCATGAGCAGCTCAAAAGCGTCGCTGAGGAACTGCCAACGGACTCACCGCCAAGTCTCTCAAGATGTCCTCGGGGGTGTTGATGTCATCCGCCAGGAAGGTCTTGCCGTTAGGACATGGGTTCAGTGTCTTCACCAGACCGTTTCTTGGTGCCAGGTGTTCACCTGGGGCCTTCGTGCTTCCTGTTGCCTGTCGTGGAGCTGCCTCTGCTGCACCTCTCCCATCCAGATTCCTCTCTTACAGGACATGCAGCCGAGGCCCTTGTCCCCTGGACTGCCACTTGATCGCATGGGCTGTGCGGGTCGCTGCGCAACTTCGGACATGGCCACAGTCGAGTCTTGTGTAGTCCACAAGGGTGGATTGACTAGTGCTCGGGTATGCTCTGCTTCAGCAAGCTTCAGGTTCACAGGGCACCCATACGGTTCTTCAGTGGTTGGTCTCGAATGCAGGTTGTAGGGATTACTGGGATCCACATGGATGTTGCGATGTTCCTTGGACAGCACCGATGTTCCTGTGTGCTGATTGTTGCTGATGCTCCTTGGACAGCACCGATGTTCCTGTGTGCTGACTGTGGTTCTCTCTCTTCCTCTGTGGAATGATGTTGTGATACTCCATTCTTCCTCTTCGTTCTCTTCCTCGACGCGGTCTGGTCTTCTGTCTTGCTTACTCATGCTAACCAGGCTTCTCCATGTAGCGGGCCCTCTACATGTCGTCCCCCTGGTCTTGTCCATGTGGTAGGACACTGTCTTCCCCTGGCTTGTTGACTAGACCTGTCGTCGTATTTTCCTGTTACTTGATCACTTCTGTTGCCTTCAACCAGGATACCCTTCCTTGGTCAATTCCATTGTGACTCACCTGTCTCGTCGGGTTTCTTTGGCTCTACTATTCCTCCTTCCTTTCCTTTATGGCGTCGTGCCCTTTCTTTCCATGTTCCTTCTTGCGATGTGGTCTGGTCCTCTTGCTGTCGTTGGCCTTCCCGACCAGTCTTCCCCAGGCAGCGTGCACTCCACCTGTTTCTCTCTGGTCTGGGCATAGCTCTCCGGCATGGTGTTCTTCTCTTCTTTGACTGGACCGTTTGTCGCGATCTTCTCTATTGCTTCTTTTCTTTCCTTGGCGACCAGACTGGGTGGTCGGCTTTCATCTTCGGCATGAGTCGTCATGCTGTGCTATCTTCTTCGTGGTCGCTATTCACCGTCACGGTGTTTTGGCGTTGGCGCGCTTTGTCTGCGCGGAGGAGGGTTGCGTCACCGCTCCTGGTGCGTCTCTGGTGCACGCTGTCATGTCTGCTGACGATGGCGCTTTGGTTGCTGTGAGATGTCGCTGTCTCTCTTGGGGACCTTTGTGTGCTGTCCCGTGGCGTTGGCGTGTCGCTGTGCAGCGTCACTATGGCGCTCCTGATTCCTGGCGCCTCTGGCACATTCTGGCACAGTGCTGCGCGGTCCTGGCGTGCCAGCGTGGAGTTCTTGCACTCCTGTCGCGTCCCTCGCGGCTTGTGGCGTGTGTCGGCGCTTCTGGCGCGTTCTTGCTCCGTCTCCTTTTGTCCTCAGGATGTTGCGTATTGACGTGGCATCGTAATCTGTGAGGGAGAATATTCTGCGCAGATCTTCCTGCCTGTAGATGTGCTCACCGCAATGTCCCTGCGCTGTTGTGTGCTTGTGTCACTCTCTCTTCTCTTGCGCAGCTCCTGGCCGTGTCGCACTCTAGATTCTCCTCTTGCTTCCTTGGTGTCGTGTGGCGTCGCTGCGCTAGTTTTGTGTTGCTGCGTGGCTGTGTGGGCGCTATGCTGTCTGTTGCCCCTTGACACATTTGTGGTGCTGCCCTGATGTCCTTGTGAACATTTCTCAGTCCTGCAGCTAAGTCCAATTCTGATGGCAGGTGCACTTTTCCCTTTTGGCCACTAGATGGCAGTGTATCCTCTATTTCGTCGTGGGCCCGGGTTTGCTGTAGATTGGCCCACAACGGTTGTGGGCTTCACTGGGGCAGAGATGCCTGCACTTGGGGGCAGAATTTCTCTCCGTTGGTTCCCGCCAGAGACACGCATGCAGCCAGACGCCACTGCAAGCCTTCCTGCTCCGTTGCGGTGAGTCTCGGTGTGCTTTGTTTAATGAGAGAGGAGGGGGGGGGTTTGTCAGCGTCACTCCGCCCGTGGGTCTTTACTCATTGCTCCTGCCCGCAGCAGCTTCTCATTCCATGCGCTGCGGGGGCGGAGAAAGGCTTGTGTTGCTGTGGGTGGGCAGTGCTATGTGCTCACTGTCTTTTGGTGCACTTTACCCCTCGCTGTCTGTGCGGGAACACACGGCGTCTCATGGTTTATCTGCTGTGCGGGGGAGAGGTAGGGGCTGCAATGGGGCACTGTTCACTTTTAGATCGGCCACGGGCCGGATGCCGGTTTCTGCGCTTTTGCACCCCGCCGCCGCAGTCTCACTTTCCTCACGCTGCGCGGCGGGGAGGGGAGTCGGTGCTGCTGGAGCCTTTCCTCCCTTCAGCAATGTAGCATGTCCAGCGCTAAGGGGTCTGAACACTCGCGGGTGGGCTCCGCTTCATTTATTCAAGCGCCCGGCAGCTCTTCACACGCCGCGGGCATTGCTTTCCTTTAAAGTTTCTTCTCCCCGCCGCCGCAGCCTCACTCCACCTACGCTGCGCGGCGGGGACAGGAGGCGCTGCAGGCAGGCCGCGGGTGGGCTCCGCGAGTCTTGCTTTAATGCAGGGACAATGTCTGGTGTCACTCGCGCTGTTTGGGGCACAGTTTATGTTTACAGCGGGTGGGCTCCGCTTTGCATGTCCCGGGTGGCGCTACCAGGCGGCCGCCATTAAACAGTCCTGACCGTTGCGGGTGGGCTCCTCTTTCGGTGCTGGTCACTGGCTCACCTTCGGCCGACGGGCCTGTTCACTTCGCGGGTGGGCTCCGCTTCGGTCACCACGCGGTGGGGCCTCACTTGCGGCCGACACGGGTGGGCTCCGGTCGGTCTGCTTACTCCTGGGCACTTCGGGCCGCGCCTCCATGTGGTGCTCAGTTGCGGCCGGCACAGGTGGGCTCTGGTCGGTCTGCTGCACTTTCCCCTCGTGCAGGGAGGCTCACGCTGGGCATGGAGGTGCGGGGTGGGCTCCCGGTCAACTCCTCCTCGGTCGTGTCGGTCCGGGGCTTAGCTCACGCCCCGCGGGCCTCTCAGCACGTTGCGCCGTGTTGCAGGGGGTGCCCTCTAGGCGTGCAGCTCTCTCCCCCTTTTTCCAGGATGCTTGGCAGTGGCACGCACGGGCTTCACAACCGACCTCGTCGCCATTGTAAAGATGGGGCCCTAGGCCCGCATGATAGAATGAAGGACGACACAGGACACCAGTTAGGGGATAGTAATTCTGGCCTCGAGCACGTGTGCTCTGGGTCTTTTATTAACAGAGTCACCTGACCCAGTGACGTCTGTGGTGGGTGGGTGTTCAGTGTAGGATTACACTTAGGAACAACTAGAATGTGTCCTGGCAGGACACTACATTACCTGTGAGAACTTCACGCACAGATCTCAAAACTCCCTGCCCACGGACCACAACGATCTTAAGATATGTTTCTGTAGCTCAGTTATGTGCCTTCCTAATACTCCGCTTTGAAAACCGGTGTACATGTGCTCGAAGGCATACCCATGCAAAATTAGGCAGCCTGCTCTGGAGCTGAGCAGGGAGTACTGTAAGGTGTGGGTGCTTCAGGTGTGCAGAGCCGTACTGAGTCCCACTGTGCAGCTGTGAAAAGCTGGCTGTGACCCGAAACAAACTTCACAAAACTCAGCGGCCCTTCCTGTGTGCATGAGGAAGCCATTCCAGGAGTAACAGGCAAGTGGGAGGATCGCATCCTTGCATTACTTAACCATGTGACTGAGGACGTGGCCTAAGATTGCAGTTTTGATTACAATGGCTAACGGTAGCTGCTTACCCCATGTTGCATTCCAAAAACTGGGGGGCATATTTACAAGGTCTGGCGCATCTCTGCTAACTAGCAGGGGTGCGCCAGAATAGATGCGACACGCAATTCTCCCCTTGCGCCACCAAGGATGTGTTGCATTTCCAATGCGGCGCATCGTGGCGCAAGGATAGGCAGATGCGTGTCGCATCTTGTGGCGTAAGGGTGGTGCATTGCTGGAGTTGTGACATTAATAAGGGGAGGGGTTTGAGAGTCCCCTAGTCTTAATAGGCACCACAGCCCCCCTCCTTGAGCCAGAAAGGCCTCAGTGACCCCAACCCCTGGGGCAGGCTCAATTACTGTGTACCCGGAGTCCAGCCCTGGGATACAGTGGCTTCCCGGCCCACATTAGCACAGGCAGGTAAGGCATGCCTGCTCTCACTTAGGGAGAGCTTTAAAATGCTCCCACCGGGTGGTAGCAGACTTTAGTTTCCCTGCATGTATTCTTGCTGACAGGGAAACACACATTCCTCCGGCACAGAGGGAGCTGGTTCCCCAGTGCTGGCTCCTACAGCACCCAGGAAGGGCCCATTCAGGTAGCTGGCTGAGGCCGCCAGTTGCACTGGGGAGTTAGACTTATGTATGGTAACAAAATATTCCTTTAGGTCTGTTCTGTCCTATTTTGCAAGTCATGTTTCATTATCTAGCTCACCACTATGCCTGCCTCAATACCCAGCACTCAAACGACTATTTTCCACAGTGACGTCCCAGCCCATGTCCAGGATGTGCATGGATGGTACACCTCAGATAGGTTAATGTTGAGCATTTAACACCTTCCTGGTGCTCTGTGCCTCAGACAAATGACAAAAGCGACTGAAGATTCGCTACCTAGGACATGAGAAATGTATTTTGGGGTACTCCGTGCTGTTATTGCAAGTCAGTGTTACACCTCACTGTTCTTTGTCTCAAAATACGAAGAAAAGACTGGGATAATAAATATGGGTTTACGGTCTGATCTGGACCTCGTCCTGTACTCCATGGGCATAAAGAAAACGTCTGCTAAGGAATGAATATGCATAGTGTAAGCTATAGGGTCGTTGATGACATCATACTATACTGATGTGTGAAGAAGCAGTGCAAGAGTAAATATACTTTATGCTTTACAGGATGCCTACAGACATTTGCCTGTAACATTCACATGGTGAATTAAGTTAATTTTACATTTGTGGGTTCTGGCTATGGGAATTTTAGTACATTTGAAGGCCAGCCCAAGGGCCCCTAAGCTTTGATTTTGATCATGCATGTGGGCCTTTGTTTGTTTGAAAGCAGCACAGGAACTGTGTTTCTACCAGGCTTGTGTGAGTTGCCCAAGGCAATTTACCCTTGCATTCCATTGTTCACTGTTCTACTGCATTTCCATTCTAGGGCAAAGAACAAGCACAGCTTAATGTAGTTCCACTAAATCCGGTTCCTCCAGGCCTCTACAGGTGATTTTGCAGTTTCAGAATTAGTTTCAGCACCATAAGCTCCACGCTTCAATTTGATATGGTGACAGTAGGAATGAAAGTTGAACTTGATGATTCTGAGGCTGTACCGCGAGCATGCTCTAAGTCAGTGTGCAGGCCCAGAATAGGTCAATGCACCAGTGTTTGCTCACATTGTGCTGTCTGCCCCACATACTAGGAAACAGAGCAGAAGCGGCCTCTTCCTGTTTCCGAGCTGCACTGTCTGCTTCTTATACAGTAACTCCTAGATCTTCTAGGTTCTTGTATGCAGTGGTCTCAGTAGGAGAGTCCAAATGGTTGGCCAGTGGGACAGGCAAACTGAGATCCAGCACCTTCTTGTTCAAGTCATTGCATTCAGTCTGCAGAGCTCTGCACGGCTTCTTCAACCGCTGCATCTTCACCTGCAGTCCTTCCAACTCATTATCCCGAAGCGTCTTCTTCTCTGCTGCACTCCCACCGAGAATGGAGCATATCTATTTCTTTTTCAATTTTCTTGCTCTTCTTGGTCATCTTTTCCATTTCCTGCTTGAATATTGCAAAAACGGCATTGCTTTTGGATATGGTACTTTGGAACTCTTCAAACTTCTCCGAGTAGAAAGCCAGCTGCTGCTTCAAATGAGATTCTTGGTGTGTCATGAGATCACACATTCGCTGTGACTCAGCTGCTTCTTTCAGAAAGAAGTCCTTCTCTCGCTGGCGTCTCTCCTCTGCCTCCTTCAGCATCTCCTGTGTCTCCTGTAGCTTTGTATCCACCAGCTGCTGCTGAAGGTCCTTATGCTTAAAGACCTTTCCAATGTGATCCTATCGAATCTCATAGGGCTCAGTCAGTTTCTTCAGGTGTTCAGCCAGCTCCACATTCTCCTGCCGTAGTTTGGGGTTGCGCTCATTGTGTCGTTCCATGTACACCTGGACGTCATTTAGAGTGACCTGGAAGTGAGGCGACACCTCTTTGCATTTTTCCTTTTCCTCCCGGTCCCGCGGCACCCCCTCATCCTTGAGCATGCGGTTGTGTCTCTGCAGATCATGGCACAAACTCTCTAATATGCTGGGGGCCAGGATGGCCTTGCTGTGCTCACTTCGGAGGTGATCCTTCTCATGGATTAGCTTTGATTGCTTTTTCTGCATGATCTTCATCTGCTTTTGTGAGGTTCGGGGTTCCTCCAGCAGCTCAGCATGTGAGCTCCTTTCCGAGACCTCTGGATTTCTTCTTCTCCTGGGTGCGTTTCTGATCAAGGTCTGCAAACTCATCATTCACCCAAATCTCTTCAGTCTCAATCTTCAGCACCTCCTTCTTGCCATTGATCTCATGGATGCCTGGCTCTGCCTCTCCATTTCTCACAGGTTCTGTGAGCCCCTTTTCTACCTTGTCACATTCTGGGAGGGCATCCTGACCATCATCAATGCAATATGTGTTTAGGATATCTTCCAGCTGCCTGCTGAGCTACTCAGAAACATCACAGGCATGTGGCTGGATGTCACAGGGTCTCTCCTCTGCTGCTTGCGGTGCAGGGCAATCAAGCAGCGACTCTATCCTTGGGCTCCCAGGCCACTGTGCAGGACCACCACTAGACTGGTGCAAAGCCTCATCGCCATCTGGCAGGGATGCTGTGCCTACAAGGCTGATTTCACTTGATGACAGGTCTGCCAGAATTTCCATCTGAACTCAGTTAATCAACATAAACTAAAGAGCGCCCTGATCCTATTCACGTGGACCATCAGTGCATTTGAGTTACCGCTGGCCCGGGCACCATTTCATTAAGAACTGGAAGTTCGTCCAGTGACAGACTGATGGCTACATGCAGTGCCTGCGGTACATGACTTTCCTCTTGATACTATTGCTGAGAAGTCACCTGCAGACTCTCCCACGGTAGCTAACAACATTCCATGCCCTGAGGGATGTTTGCATTCCGTGCCTCCAGTGGGTGTGGAGAGCACAGGAGGTTGTGGCGATGCTGCTTGCGAGAACTGTGCCGCTGCTGAGTGACACTTTAACAAATGTGGGGGCCAGGCAGGAACTCTGATACTTCTGTGGTCTAGAAAACAAAATGCATTGTTTTCCCCCCTTACCCACAATCCAAAAAACAGATTTCAGTGCCTGTCACCCCTGCCTTCAACTTCCCATTTGGCTTGGTTGAAAACGTTCTTGGACTGCAAACCCGGAGTGGTTGCACAGTAGGCGACTCCACCAGAACATATTTGTGTTCGTGCCCTTCTGGGCGAACGTGGGACTCTGTTGTATGTGCTAATTTGTGCGCCTTGCAACATGTTCTTACTGTGTATAGTCTTCAGATGCTTCCATCCGCTTATGGTTCACCTGTGGCCATTGTGTTGAAATTGTGTGTTTTTCTTTAGTTGAATGTGCAATGCTGACTGTTTGGGAGGTTGTATGACATCACAATGCATGATTTTACCACGCATGCAGTTACAACGACTTGCGTTGGGGGGCTTTGGATAGTGGAATAGTTTAATTTTCTATTCCAACTCCAGTCCCCGTGGATAGTAGGGAAGGTGTTGGATAGTACATTAAACCTATTCCCTATCCTACAGCGCCCTCCAGCGCAAGTCGTTGTAATGACTTGCGTTGTAATGGTTGCGTTGTAATGGTAGTGCGGGGTAAAAGTTGCGTTGTAAAGGATATTCCCCGTTTGGGAAGGGGTGTTGGTTCGACTTTTTTTAAGCAAAATATGAAACTTTGCTTCCGGAGCAGAGGTGTGGCTGAGCATCCGTTGTAGGACCCCTAGCCCAAGGTGTAATGATTTTAATTAAGGTGGATTTTCCCTAATTTCCCTCTTCCTGGAGACAGGCAGTAATGTTCCCCACCTTTAAACGTACAGAGTAACCTCTAATGTTCATTGTTCGGCTAAGCATTGTCATTTATACTCCCCGATAGGATGGGGTTTCGTTATATGTCAATGGCTTTATGTTCCTTTACAAACAAGCAATGATTTTCCATGCACAAACTAACACCATGACATTGCTTTACTTGTATTGACAACTTGGCACTTATTTCTCCATTTCTAGCATTCCTCATCATACGCTGACTATATGGCATGCATGAATGCCACCATATCTTTGCATTCCTTGACCTATCACAACAGTGTGCCCCAGTTAAGCGATGTCCCCGCACTATGCAGACAGATTACGATATGTGATTATCAGTGTTCCTAAACACTGATGTGGCATGATTTGCCAAGCATTTTCGCTTACTCACAGTATACGGTGTAATTCGCTCATCATTGTCCCCCTTTATACTGACAGCACAGCGTGCCTTTCTTGACATCATCCCCCCATAACTCATTGGTGTGACTCGGCCAGCACTGCCCTGCCCACCACCATGGCGAACGATGCCTAGTTATGTCCTCTACTTACCAGATTCTTAGCATTGCCTGTCCATGTTCTTCCCATACAAATTGATAGAATGCCCGGCGTGGATTGGCCAACTCTGTGCACGTGTGACTGGCTCAGTGTAGTACCCTGGCCAGCATTGTCCCTTGCCCTGGCCCAGTCTCAGCACTCATCCTTCAGACAATGGAGCACTGACCTTTGGCAATGACCTCCACTCTCACTTATGCACTTTACACTCTTCTGTGCTATAGTGCAGTTAAACATTTGCACATGGTGGAAGGCTTGTCCCTTTATGCGGCCATTACAGTATTTAACGTAAGCAGTGGACTCTATCTGGGGGATGAATGTTGAATGCCCGCTCTCCCAGGTAACAATGTGATGTGAGATATTTCCTTCTGCATTAACACTGTGCATGAACGTTTGCAAGTTTACTCTGTTGGTTTTGCTTTCTTGTTTTCCATGGTTTCTCAGATCCCCTTACTTTGCAAACCTATTTACTTACAGACGTTTATCTGAATGGCTTTTCTCCTGCTACTAATACCCCCTCTGGCTGCCAGTTCTGACTGGCACATTGCTGCAGTGTCACAATAGTCAACGATTTAGACCCTCAAAGCTGAGGCTGCAGGCGCACATTTTGAAGAATTGAAGTAGTTGTTTATGGTATGGTTCATCTGTCTATGGCGCTAATGCAAAAAAAAAATGCACACTCAAAAAACATAGAGCATTTTGGGCAACTGAAGAAGAAAAATAATAATAATGCGTTTGTTTGTGCAATGGAGGAAGTGCAGTTTCAGCAAAACGGTGCCTGGGCCCTTTCTGGACCTAAGCATAGTTGCTGATCATGTCCTCGTCCTTCTATATGAGGGGATGTGACTCTTTATTTGGCTTTTTTCAGGCCATCACAATGTAAAACTAAGATCAGGAGTGTTGGATACAGAGCTTTATGGGAAAACATTGATTCTGGATGCAGCCTTATGAACATTCATCTTTGTTTCCACAATACTAACACCTGAGCTTTCAGAAAGCAAAGCCCCATCCTAATGAAACCGAGGAGCTGCCACTTTCTCTGGAGTGTGATTCTGCTCATAGTTTATCTGTAATACTACTGGCCACTACACAGCAATGTGCAGTGAACAGTGAGCTGAAGTCCTATGATACCATCCATACTACCACAATGAGAGAGGAAGTAGGGTAAGGGAGTCCGGGGGTCCATGAACCTTGTTGATGGCCTAAAGGGTATGTGAATTGTCACAAGGACATATTAAATAGTTTACCGTAGCCCAAGACAGTTGCAGCGGGTACATCTATCACTAAAAATGGTTTGAGGCTACTGTATACTGTTTTGACACTAGAGGGTACCAAAGCAGAAAAGGTGCAGAAAACTCTGGGGCTTTCCAGTTCTACTGAACACCAAGTATTCAATTTGCTGGTGTTTTATTAGTTAGAATTGGTTTGAACTGAAAACCGGAAACCCTACATATATCCCAAATGACTTATCTTTGTCCAGTAAGTGTTGAAAAATCCTGTCAGTAGTGCTTTGACCGCTAATCTCTAGAAACAAGGGTTCGGCTGCAGCAACTAAGAATCTCAATTCCCGGATGTATGACATTACAACGCATGCTTTTACCACGCATGCCTTTACAACGCTGTTTTTACAACGCATGCCTTTACAACGCATAGTGCTTTGGGGCGCTGGATAGTGAATAGTTTAATTTACTATTCTAACTCCAGTCCCTGTGGATAGTAGGGAAGGTGTTGGATAGTAAATTAAACCTATTCCCTATCCTAGAGCGCCCCCCAGCGTAATGCGTTGTAATGGTTTGCGTTGTAAAAGTTGCGTCCTAAAGGCACTGCGTGGTAAAAGTTGCGTTGTAAAGGATGTTTCCCCTCATGACAGTTCCACAGCAATCTATGACAAATAGTGTGTCCTGACTCCATTTGTGCATTTTGTGCACAGACGCGAAGTTTTACACGAAGCGGCGCCCACAATCTCGTGTGACACTGTCCTCCTTGGAAGACTCGACCACTTAAAAGGTTTGGATGTCCATATCTATTAAGTAAACACAGGTAAGTACAGGCTATGAATCATGACAGTTCCTAGGTGGGGTGGTAGTGATTGCTCAGATCTGTCAGTCCACTATTGGAGTAAGAGGTGAGGGATGATTGTACATTCATGAAATTATCCTGGGGATTGCTCTCGTCACAAAGCTACATAGGAAGTGAGTTTGGTGATGGCTCTTCCCAGAAAGGCAGTCGAGATTAGTTGGCAAGCTTAGTTTAGTGTTGGGTAGCAGTATGATGGTCTGATAGATGTCTATGGATTCTTTGGATGATACCCGTGGTCTAGCGGGTTCTCATACCATTATGATAGCACAGTCCAAGGGTAATCTGAAGTGCAGGGTTTGTCTGGTTCATTAAGAAGGTTTCATAGGCACTAGACTGGGCTATGATGTTTGTGAGGCTGGAGGAAACTGAAAATATAGTTGAGCATTATTTAGAGGTAAGAAATTAGGGCCACATACATCAACATAAGGAATCGGGATTCCTAAATAGCGATTTTTAAGGAATCGCTATTTAGGAATTGTAATTCCTTATACATGTAGGAATCGCAAAATAAATTGCGATTCCTAGACATGACCTAATAGCGAGTCGCAAATTGCAAATCACTATTAGGTAATGTCACTGCATTCATTCCTCTGGGCCTATAGGCCCAGAGGAATGAATGGTAATGCATTCGCAAATTGCGATTACCAAATTGGTATTCGCAAATTGCAAATGCAATTCCAAGGGTGCCGGGGGCCTAAGGCCGCCTGATGCACCCCCCTAAAAGGTAAGTGTGCACATGTGTGTGCGCCACATGTCACTTTCAAAAATGCACATTTGTGCATTTTCAAAGAATTTTCAAATTACCATCAACTTGAAGTTGATTATAATTAGCGTTTCATAAATGCACAGTTTGCATTTAGGAAAGGTTTGATGCATCACCTTTAGGGAATTGCAATTTGTGATTCTCTAAATGCATTTGCAATTTACGTCATTGCAAAAAATTGTGATTACCTAAATTGAGAATGGAAATGGGTTCATGCATCAGAAAAGGGCTTTTTCCGGTCTCAAATGGCCTGATTCTGCCATTCGGCCCGTTTGTGACCAGAAAAAAGCTTGATGCATGTGGCCCTTACATAGGTTAGGTGTGCATGTGGAATAAAAAGTCTGTGACGAAGTTCGCAAATTTTGTGAAGGTATTGTCGGGCTGAGTGCTAAGCAGAATGATGGATAGCATATGCAGCTCTATTTGGAGGTGGACATGTATTGAATACTGAGAATACTGAGAATGATGTGTGGCTTGCATAGGTTGCGTGTGAAGGAAATGAACAGATTGCAGTTTTTTAAACATCATTTAGATTATTAGGTACTTGCATGGCCCGTGGAGAGAATGAACCCCTGCTCTGTGTTAGTTTTCCCATTAAGTCACAATAGCTATTTGTCTTTTCCCCAGTGTGCTTGGCAATCATATGTGCTCACATTGATCCTTCCGTATTAAGTATAAATCACAGTGCTGTAATATATTTTAATATATTCCTACAGGCATCTCCTCTCTAAGAGCTTTTGCCACTTTCCAATCGCCAGAATCTTTCACTCCCACATGTATAAGTTATAGGTGAATGGTGTAAGTGCAATGTGTGTGCGGCGCAGAGTTTGAAGCCTATGTGCATGTTTTAGCTGTATACTGCAGGGCAGGGCTTCTATTTTAAGTTGAAGCGTACCACATAGCGCAGCTGTCTGGTTGCAAAGACCTATTGGGGACACACTGAAAGCTCCTATGGAATGCAATCCACCGATTGCATACCATTGGCTTGGTGTTTTGTAACTCGCATTTGCTTGCTTTCTATTTGCTGGCTTTATTTGTTTTAGGCTGTCCAGATGTCTTCGTCCCAACCGTGGACTATACCTGTTTAGCACCACTCTGACTGGCTCCTTGTATTCTTCCATGAGTGCGTGTCTTCTGGGAACTCTTTTTTCATTTTTGTCAGGCACTCCAGGAGAATACATGTGTTTTCAGTTGTCTCCTGTATGCTCGTTCACCGCAGCAAACCTGCTTTATTTCTCGGAAAAGGTTTCGTGCTGCTTATTTTTCTGCTTGACTGATTCTACTATCTCTACCAGTACATCAATTCACATGCGTTTGAGGAAGCCTACGAGCATGTTTATTTGGGTCAGTGCTTCTTAATAATAGCATAATTTAAACAATCATCCTTAATTTAAAGCCCATGGCATAGGCGCTGTATGTAGGGAAATGGGGGCACTCTCTCGCCCCCAAAATAGCCTTGCTGGAGTTTAGAAGTGAATAAGCAATAAAGAGGCCTTTGCATTTTGGTTTTATCTTTTCACTTTTTCTATGTGAAGACATAGGTCAAATGTTAGGCTCTGTCTTCGAGGGAACTTGGTGTTTACTTTTCTCTTTTATTACTTCAAATTGAGAGGATTTATGTGACAATCATGATGGGTATGTGAAAGGAAATGCTTTAGAATGTTATTAGATCTCGCCTGTGACAGCATATGTGCTGCATGCGCTGTCGCTTGCAAGAGATATGGGGCCAGATGTAGGTAATCCCCGATTACCGATTCTTAAATACAGAATCATACCGATTCGGTATTTAAGAACTGGCAATCGGGATGTAGGTATATTTACCGAATTAATTACCGAATCGGTATGATTCGGTAATTAATGAATCGGTATTTACCGAGTCTGTAACTGCCATTGTTTCCTATGGGCCTTGAGGCCCATAAGAATCAATGTCAATTACCGAATCGGTAAATACCGATTCGGTAATTGAGGGAAATATTGAAGGGTGGCAGGGTGTCACTTTGACACCCTGTTGCACCCCTCAATTGTGCATGGGTGCACATGTTGCTAACATACATGCCCTTAGGGCATGTATGTCTGCAACATGGCACTGTTTAAAGAGCAAAAAAAATGCTTTTTAAATGGTTTCCTTAATTTACCACCAACTACTAGTTGGTGGTAAATTAAGAATTCGTAAACCCTTGTAGCACTGAAAACAGTGCTACCTACATCTCAAATTACAGAATCGGTATTTTTACCAATTCGGTATTTTACCGAATCGGTAAAATTACAGAATCGGTAAAATTACCGATTCTGTAATTTTACATGCCCCTACATACCAATGTCCAAATACCGGTCGGAAACGGACGAAAATCTGTATTTTCGGCCGTTTCCGACCGGTATTTGGACACCTACATCTGGCCCATGGTGTATAGCAAGGGGCTTGGGGCCGGCTCATTGCTTAACATTCGTTGGTTCACTGTCACTCATATTTGCTGTCTTTTAGTTGGCCAGCGTGTGCTGACCCCAGTTCCTCTTTTGTCAGCTGGAGCATGGACCAACTATTGATTCATTCAGCTTCTTTGCTGTTCTTCCATTGATCGAGCTGTGTTTGAGGCACTACTTTTATTTTTTCTTATTCCCTGTCATCCTTGTTTAACCAATTGCCATTTGTAGCTATGTTTTACTATGCCACACACACTTCAGAGAAGCCATTTTCTCATTCAAAAGGAATGTTTATTGTAACACCAGGTATCATTTGCTTCCAAATGTATTTTCACTGACATGGTCATGGGTGTAATTGCTTTCTTTAGGTCATAGTAGTATTTACCTAATGTCACTTTTTTTTCTTTGCCGATTTTGGCAACGATTTTAGCCATGCTGTATATAAGTATGGGTAAAAGTAATAATGAAAAATGTCTATGATACATACAGTGCAAATGTGCTTAAAAAAGCATGTTATTCCAGGCTGTGTCATAGCACTTTCATTTTTTTTTCAAACAATTTTATTGATTTAAGAGAGTATAAAAAATTAAGGTACTATGGCATGTAATACATAAAAACCACCTTGAACAATACATCATTAATACAAAATAATAAATATAAGCAATATTATAAATAATGTATAAACCTTAATAAGAACAGATATATAAGAACCTACTCGTGTCTATTCATTTGTATTTCATTTGGGTAAAAATATTTGATCCCACAAAAGATAAATAAAAAGACCTGCAAGAGGAAAGAAAACAAAAGAATAGTAAGATAGAGAACAAGAAAGAAAAAGAGAAAAAAGAAAAAAGAGAGATAGAAGAAAAGAGAGAAAGAGAAAGAGAGAAAGGGACTCCAGCGTGTCATAGCACTTTCTTAAATTAGTTTTAGCCACACTGCAAAGTATCTGCCCTGCTGTACCGCATGGCTACAGAAGATTGCCAAAGGCAAAGCTCTCGTAGGTGAGACCTATTATGTTTGCCAATGCTTGTTAGTGTATGGCCGCAAAGAAAGGGAGAAGAGCTTTGTGCAGCGCTATCCAGGTCCATCCATGTGCAACTGTAGAGGTTGGCGGGCCTGCCAGATTCATCCCATAGTTGTTGATCTTCAGTTTCTCTGCCAGATGACTCATAGCTCCACTAGGGCTGATTGGTCAGAACTGCTGTTCACGAGCAGATGAGGGGTCAAGGATTTCTCACTGCCCACGGAGGAGCTTGCACCAGTACTGTTGAAAGATACTGTGATCCAGAGCCAGGCTCTGCGATTGCCTGTTTTCTACCAGGCTGGAAACTGAGGGGCATATTACTAAGGGCATTATCGCCGCATTAGTGGGACTTTTTCCCGCTAATGCGGCGATAATTTTATCGCCCTATTACCAAGCTGTCGCTAACACCAGTTAGCGACAGCTTGTAGGCGATAGCGGGCATTTAGGGGCCCACTTTGCATGTCAGCGATAATTATCGCTAATGACATGCAAAGTGGGCGTGCCAAGATGTTAGCGACTGAAAACAGTCGCTAACATCTCTAACTCCTATTAACAACTTTTGGAAATATTCGCGCTAAGCGCAAATATCTCCAAAAGATAACGCCTGCTAAAAGCAGTTCTTAGCCATGTTATCCAATGGAAGGTGGATAACATGGCTAAGAGCATTGTCACGATAATGCATGAATATCGCTGATTTTTTTCCCGCTAACCAAGCAATAGCGATAATTATCGCTATTGCTTTGTAATATGCCCCTGAGTCTTGATCGAGGTGCCTGCTAGAGGCTCTGCTGGTATGCCTGGAGTAGGGAGAAATGCCCTGCCTGCTAGGGAGGGAGTCGTTGAAATATACACCACAGAGGACAGCCTATCTGAAAGCAATTCATGTACCCTGCTGCCTGAGCACCTTTGGGAACCACAGTAAAGTCTGCTATCACACAACAGAAGAGGCCACTCAACTGCTGTACAGGAGAGAAAGCACCAACTGCCATGCCCACTGCCCAGTTCTCAGGGGAAAGATCACAGCATATGGCGAATTATTATGGTGACCCCTCCCCACCTCCTGCCTGCCCCTGACCCCTTAGTTGCCTCTACAAGACTTTGAGGACGGCCTCGGGCTATCCACTGGCCAGGAGATTGTCCGAAAGGGCATGGCTGATCTCAGCAATGCCCACGCTGTGTTGTTAATTCCTTGCACAGTTGCAGAGATATAAACATTTCTATCCTGACTGTTGACATGTCTTTTTCCGTGCAACTGTGCGCTGAGTCAAACATATTCTTGGAGTAGCTGGTTCTTGGTATAGTTTTGTTAACATTTCATCACCCATGCTGTGGGAAAACTGTGACCTTGACCAGTGTTTACAGAGATATCCAGATGTTTATCTAAATTGTTCTGTGAGCATGTGGATCGCAGTGTATGGGCACCAGAACTGCCTTTAGTCCCACAATGTTGCGACCCCTGATAATTTGTAACCCGAGGCACCCTTCTTCTAAGCTTTCCTCCCCCCCCCCCCTTCATCTCCTTTCTGTGTTGAACTGCTTTTCCAGAGTCTGGGTGAGTGAGCCCTTATGGCCACTTTGTGTGGCAGGCTATCATTCAGACCTGAACGGTTCCTCCAGGCAAGCACAAAGACACTACAACAGACTGCAGCTCTTCAAATTGTGAACAGAGTGAAATATACTGCTGCAGTTCCTCTGAGGTTAACCACCATCTATTGTGTGGACGCTGATCAGCATCTGAAGAGAACCGTGGGACCATAAGGGACCATAAGAGCATTTGACTTTCAATATCAGTGGCCCTTAGACCAAATTGGTGGATACAGTATTTGTAGCGGCGGCTATCTGCTATGAAGAAGGAGCGCCGACTCCCCTGCCCGCACCCTCAAAAACGTGAAAAATAAAAAGATAATAAGATGGCTTTAAAACCCGTTTTATTATAATTGTTTTTTTCTTGTGGTGAGTCTTAGGGGCGGGTCCAGGAGATGACTGTACTGGGGGGGAGGGGGCACTGTTATCAGTGTGCATGACGGTTTGGCCAACAGTCTCAGGCCGGTCAAACCGTCATGAGCACTGAAGCTGTTTCCAACCTGTGCTGCGTTGCTGGGTTGGAGAGAGCAGGCACAGGCTCCCAGTCAGGAAGTGTAAATTCATGGTGCTCAGGCCAATCCTAAAGCTGCTCACATGAATGAGAGCAGTTTCAGGATTGGCCGCGGGGAAGTCTAGGAAACTGTGCCTTCCTGAAGTGTAGAGGATAGGAGCAGACCTATGCAATGCTGATGGCCTCCGTCATCCCCCATCTATCCCCCCGACCCTCCGTCCGCCTCTTTTCCCTGACACAGGCCGCTCTTGCATATTAGTGAGCCCCACAAAAGAGACACTGACTTTGGGTTATGTGGAATATAAAGATAGCATTTGGTGCCTAAGTAAGACTGACATATTTGAAAACTAAAATCTGGCACTGAAGGGGTTGGGTCATGTCTTGTTTTCATTGTTCCTCATATCATGTGCATCTTTTATTTTTGCATGTAATAAAGTAATTTTCTTTTTATTAAAACTAAAGCACTAACTGTATATTGATTTATTAAGAGGTATTTTGGTGCCATACTGAGCTCTGTGTGTCGTCTCCTCCCTGAGTTAGCCGCTGACTACTCTCACTCACTATCATGAGAATCAAGTACCAGATTGATCAAATGGTCTCGCAACGCAGCATAAAAACACAGACAGAGGGCTGGAATGTGCAATATTTACCAATATATGTCAGATTCCTGCTCTCTTCCTGCACTTGCACATAATCTGCTGGCCAGCCTCAACGTAACTGGTGCTATGTAAAGCGCTCTGATACCCGATTCGGTTCGGGTCTAGTCAGTGCTTAATTTGTAAAAAAAGAAGTGCAGGTGCTGAAAATTTTGCCAAGGAGGCCACAGCTCACGTCGTCCTCCGGTGAGCCCCACTTTCAACACTCTCACTGCCTCCGTCTCTATCTTCTAAACTTGATCTGTTGTCTGCCCCCTAAGTCTTTGCTCTAAGAGTCTACTCTCACAGCTCAAATTGTTTTCTATCACCTTTGTCACACCCTGTATTTCTGATTTGCCCTTTATTCATTTTAGACCTGCCCTTTTTTCTCTTCTCTTTTATCCATGCTCTGCTCTCTCTCCCCTCGAACTTGGCTCTTTACTATCACTCTCTAGCACTGATTAGCTCAGCTTGTGCCAGACTTCAAGGGACTTTCTGCTTGTAAAGGATGTGGCACTCCGGGAACTCTACTTGGACATTATTTCGATCTCCAGGGACAGGGCTTTGTTTTTTAAATTCAGAATTGGCTTGCTACCGGTGAGAGATTTGACTGCACGGTGGAAACCCCCAGCTCAAACCACCCTTTTTTGTCCTTTCTGTCCACTTAAGCCACAGACGATTCCACACCTCTTGTTCGAATGTCCTGCCTATAAAGTACCCCGAGGTAGGTGGTTAAAGCCACTATGTAGGGAGTTGGGAACTCGACAATGCAGTGTGGCCCTGCGAATTTTAAGATCAGATACCCGGCCGCTGTATGTTTGTGGCCTATCCAAATATATAAGCTGGGCCTGGTTGATTAGGTCGAAGCGGCTTTCCCAATTTGTTTAATTTTGGTCACTTTTGGTACCTTCTTAGTTAATTTATTACCCCATCTATGATGTTAGAAGAATACTAGTTTTGTATGGCTTGGTTTTTATGTTTTTAATGTTTTTAAATAATTGTTGTGATAATTCTGTATTGCTTTTAAAGAATTCTTTTATCGAAATAAAGCCAACTTGAGTGACTGACTGATTAGCTGTGTCTCCAATTTGTATCTGATTTGATCTCCTCCTTTTCTTCTACTTTGCTATGTTTTATCTCTCCTCTGTATTCTTGCTGTCTCTCATCTCTAACACTGCTGCTGCCTGTGACACCTGCCGTCAGCCTTTACCTGTCCCTGCTATTTTGAACTCTGTTTTTTCTTGTTGTCATTCCTAAAGAAGCGGAAGATGACGGGTTTTACTTTTTTACCTACACCAAGTGCAAAAACAAAATGTACACCAAATGAAAATTCTTTTTTGCATATATTAATCAGTGTGGTATGACTGGGTTTATTGCGGAACAGGCGGCTGCTTGAACACAGCAGGTCATGTCACTGCTAGTGCTGCCTGTAATTAGTAGGTCCGGGGATGACAACGGCATCGGCATCCACTGCTCAGCTTGCTGTGATCCTGCCTGCTACAACACAGGCATAGTCCCCAGCAGTAATGCTGCAAATGCTGGTAAGTATGTCTGTGGTGTCAACTGGACTCACTCACACTCAGCAATTACCTTGCTGGGGTGCAGTGCACAGATTCTACTGGTGACGCCATGGCGCACAAAAGTTGTGTTAGGCCACAGCCGCATCGAGCACATTGAGGAAAGCAGCAATACAGGGCTGCCGGACATGATACTTTGGCTACGCAACAAGAGCAAAGTCCACACTTACTTTCATTTATTCTTCCTCAAGAGCCCTCACTCCCAAGTTCCAAATGCGTTCTTGCAGCTTCCTTGCCTCAACTCCGTCATGAGCCTGCCCCCAGCTACAATTATCTAATGGGAGGTTAAGGTTCAGGCAGTGGCAGGGTGCAGCAGACTAGGGGTATAGAATGCAAGCGATAGTTTGTCGATGACTTCTTGGATTTGTGACCAGCATGATGACATCATCTCTAAGGTGGTGATACACAATCATGCCTTCCTGGACAGGCATATGCCAGCCTGCCTATGAACATTTACCAGCCAGTCACCATGCAATGTATGTTCTTTTTATTTTTAATTGAACAATTAATATTGAGGACCACCACCAGCAGGTTCAGAAATTGTAGCCATGGCCCTGTGAAAGAAGTGCAGGTGCTGAGCACCTGAAAGCACCTGCTCAAATTAAGCCGCGCTATATAAAACTCTGCAAAAAAGAACTAACAAAACATAAGCACCCTTGCACCATGGTTCAAAGGTGCCTGCGTTGCTGCCAGGATTGTTTTTGTGCAGGAAAGGACACCTTCCTGCACAAAAACAATCCTCTGAAGCTGTTTCCTCTTTCTATGTGTGCAGCAGTATGCACCACACTGAAAAGAGGAAACAACAAGGAGAAGTAACGATATTTCCCTTGTTGCGCATACCTTGGGAAGGTATAGAATTTTGAAGCATTCCCAGGTTTACCAGTCTTGGTAAATCTGGGAATGCACCAAAATCCATGGGTGGATGCATGAGAACACCCTCCCTCCACCCACGGCACGCCCTTTCACTGCAAAGTAATGCAAGGGAGTGACTTCCACTTCGTTACTCTGGATTTACCAAGCAATGCAGGGCCAAGCAAGGTGACCATGAGTTGCTTGGTAAATCTGACCTTAGAATTGTGTTAGACTAAAACTACTGTGGCCTCAGATATCAGTAGTTAACCCCTTGGCTGCGGGGGGGGGGAGTAATTCCCCCGCTGTGCTTGGGTGCAGGGGGCGCGCACTGCGCCCCCATGCTCATGACGAGCTCAGCTCGTCATGAGGCACGGCGCTCCTGTGCTCATGACGAGTTGAGCTCATCACAGCTGCACCCGTTCCCGTGGAATCAGCACAGCAGGGGAATTTTCCCCATGTGTGAGAGTTCCACGGCTCATGACGAGCGTCAGGAGCACCGGAGCACCGTGCCTCATGACGAGCTCAGCTCGTCATGAGCATGGAAGGTGTTAATATCTCCAATTCTTATAACTGGAGCTCGGAAATCTTTGAATACCCTGGGAATGCACCCACCAGGTGTCACAGACAGGTAAAAGGAGATCGAAGTTAGCACTGAGATAGTAGTTGAAAGGAACATGAGAATACCTGTGTGGGAGTAGTACTGGGTTCCACGGCCAGAGAGTTAGTGAACAGGCTGTTTGGTCATTATTATTATTATTATTTGAGAGTTTTATAGAGCGCGAACAAGACCCTTGTGGATATCAGAGCGCTTTACATCAAGTCAAGATAATTATACCACAAATAAATGCAGGTTATTATACAACAAATAGATGCAGGAAAATCACGTATACATAACACATTGTGCAAAGGAAAGCAGTAGGATAAATAACAGGACAAACCCGTTGAATCAGGTCAAGGTTAGATAACATGACTAGGTTGTCTAGTTGGAGCCTTGTCATAATGAAGATTACTAGTAAGGGTACGATTGTACTCAGAATTTCTTTAGTCTATGCTCAGGTGAATTTTGCCATGAGAAATTATTTTACTTCCTTTTTGAAAGATGCAGTGGAAGAATTCAGTCTAGTTTCTGGGGGTAGTGTATTCCATATCCTGGGCACCATCCCAGAGAAGGTTCGCTTATATGTTTTCTTCTTGTTGAATCTTTGCAGTTTCAGTAGGAGGTTTTCCACACTTCTTGTAGATCTTATCTCACCAGAGATCGACAATTTCTGTGCGAGATAGCTGGGTGCATTGTGGTGTATGGCCTTATGCGTCATGCACGCTATTTTTAAGTGAATTCTGAGTTCAAGTGGTAGCCAATTCAAGGATTTTAGGTCTGGGGAGATGTGGGAACTTCTTTTCGAACAAGTGAGGAGCCTCGCTGCAGCATTTATTGAGGCTCTTAGGGGTGCTGTTGTAGCTTTTGGCAGGCCACACAGAGAGACGCTTCCATGCTCCAAACGAGGGATGACTAGAGCTTGTACTGCCAACTTGAAGTCATTGACTGGGAGGAAGGGTTTCAGCTTCCTCAGTGTGTTTATCTGGAAGTTTTCACCCTTTGTTGCGTTGCTAATATGTATCTGCATATTGAGGTTGCTGTCAAGAGTTATTCCCAAAGATTTTGCGGAGTCCACAATGGTTGGTTGAACGTTGAGTGCCGTAAGATGTTTGATACAGTCTTGCATTAAGGGGACTTTGGCGGGTGGAGCTATAAAGAGGAATTGGTTTTTTAGAGCTTTCAATTTGAGATGTTTTTCTGCCAGCCATGTCTGGGTGTTCCTAAGAGTTGTGTTAAGCAATTTAATGTCTTCTAGGATGTGGATCTTAAGATATAGTTGTGTATCGTTAACGTACATGTGATATTGTACATTAGACGCCTGTATCATTTCGGTGAGTGGTTCCATGAACAGGTGAAACAATGTCAGGATAGTGAGGAACCTTGCGGGACTCCCAACGTTACTGGAACAGGTTTGGATAGGGGGTTGTTTACCTTGAATGTATGCGCCCGGTTACGGAGAAAGGAGGTAAACAGGTTTAGCACTGACCCTGATAGACACATTCTATCTTTCAGAAGATCTATCAGGTTCTCGGGTTTAACGGTATCAAAGGCTAAGGATAGGTCTAGCAGGATGAGTAGACATGTTCCGTTCTGATCAAGGATTTGTAGCGCATCATCAATAATGTGTGTCATGGCTGATGCAGTGCTGTGCCCTGCTTGGAATCCTGATTGGTGTTTGTTAAGAAGGTCAAAGTGATCAATATGTTTTGTCAGTTGGTGGAGTACACATTTTTCCAACAGTTTGGCCAAGGTAGGAATATTGGAAATCTGACGATAGTTGTTTCGGTCCGTAGGATCAGCTGTGGGCTTCTTTAGGGTGGGTGATACCTGTCCAACTTTGAGGGTGTTCGGGATGCAACCTTGTTGGAGTGAACTGTTAATGATTTTGGTCCAAAGAGGCAGAAGCCATGGTGTTAAATCTTTAACAGCGTTTGCGGGGAGAGGATTGGTTAGATGATTGGCAGGTTTCAGAGCACTAAGAATCTTGCATAAGGCTTCTTCAGTGTAAGTAGCAAAGGATGACCAAGCTGCGTCGTTTTTTAGTTCAAACTTTGAGGGGATTTAAAGAGGCGCAGTTGGGAGTGAAGGGGATGTTTTGGTATGGGGACAGAGTGTAATATAAGGTCATTTAGGAGTTCATTCTTGATGTTGTCAGTCTTCTGATTAAAGAAGGTAGAAAATTCTTCACAGTTAGGTTGCGGGCGGGCTATGTCTAGTAGCCATTGTGGTGCATCCTTAGATTGGGTTTTAATTAATTCAAAACGTTTTTGGGGACGGTTTCTTGATTGGTCTAGTTGGTGGCTGAAGAAGTCCGTTTTAGTGCGCTTGATCTTTCTAAAATATGCATTTCTCTTTTTCCGTAGGATCTTGAGGTGATTAGCAGATGGGACTGATCTCCAATTGCGTTCAGAAGATCTGAGAGACCGCCTTTCCTCGTTAAGTAGGCCGTTGTACCAGGGCTTAGAGTCTTTAGTGGAAACTCACTTTAGTTGAAGGGGAGCTACGTCGTTAATTATCGAGGTCATGGAATTGAGGTAGTGGTTGGTGAGATCATGAACATCAGAAGAACCTGTAGGTGGCAGAAGAAGGTTGTAGCTGGGGGAAGGTAATGTGTTAGGGTTGAGTTTTCTCAAATCTCTTTTCCATACCTTTGGTTTTGTGGATTGAACCAAATTAAGTTTCACTGTTTCCTTGATGAAGAAGGAAATAATATGATGGTCTGACCAATCACAGGGTTTGATCGACTCTAGCTGAATTACATCACTTTTGGAGATTATTAAATCCAGGGTTGAGCCTTTATTGTGTGTAGGGGTGTTGCAAATGTGGGTAAGGTCTAGAGCATCGAGGACGTTTTTGAGACTGTTGACCACTGCGTCGTTGTGGTTGTTCCAATGGATATTGATGTCGCCAAGGAATATTTGGGTATTTTGCCGCCCGGTGTTCGTTGAGACCATATCCATGATGTGTTCGGTGAAGATGAGGTTATCACCCACTGGATGATAGATGATGTGTAACAAGCATAATGGTTTGCCAATGCTATTGATGTCGAGGCATAAGTATTCGCATGAGGGGAATACAGGGGAGATGGCTCTGTTTACAGTGATGTTGCTACGATGTATACAGGCGATACCTCCCCCTATCTTATCAGTTCTGTCCAGTCTAATGATGTCATAGTTTGGGGGCATTAGAATGTCGATAAGTGGAGTGGAGGATTCCTTTAGCCAGAGTTCGGTTAACATTATCAGGTCCAACTCATGTGAGATAATGAGGTCAGCTATGTCTGCTGCGTGTCTAGAGGTCAATCTACAATTTAGGAGTGAGCATTTAAGACGAGGAGTGAAGGGGGATGAAGTGGGATCCTGAATGAAAGGGACTTTTCTTGAGTTGTTGTCGATGATTCCTCTATTATTGTGTGTAGAGGACCTGTGAGGGTTGGTGGGGAAGGTGGGGATGGTCATCTGAGTGGTAATTGTAGGGTTCATTAGGGAGGGCTCGTAAGAGTGTAGTAGAGAGAGAAGATCGCTATCCGAAAACGTATTGAAGCTTCGCAATGGGCGGGTTGATATATTACGGGAAGGAACTGTTTTCCAACTGGGTAGAGTGGGTTTTGAGGTGAATGTAAGGAGTTTCAGGCGCTCGCTCGCATTAGACGTTCTTGAGGACCTAGTGCGCTATGATTGTCTCGATATCACCTGTTCCTCTCTGATTTGGTGAAGTGCGGTCATAATCTCATCCAGTCTTGGGTCTGGACGGTTATGAATGGGGTTGGTGGCTGTGTTATGAGTGTGGATGACTGTGATGTGGTCTGGTTAGGTGTGTGAACAGGTGCAAGTATGAGTGGCGTTGTAGGCAAAGATACAAGTTCAGATGGATGAGTTGTGGATGTAGATGGCTGAGTTGTGGGGGTGGCTGGCTGGTGTGAAGGTGTGGGAGGTGTAATTGGGGGCAGAGAGTGCTCTAAGGGCAGCATGTATTCTAAGTGGTCATGGGGTGTCCTATTATGTGCCAACAACTGATCTGGGGGGGTGGCTGTAATGGGGGAGTACGTATAGGGTGTATCAATATGATGCAAGGATGAGGTAACGGCAGGGATAGTTATGGGAGGGATGATGTTAGAGGTGGAGGGAGCTAAGATCATACACTGAGGGGGTTCAATATCTTTTGGGGGTGCGTATGCTGTCTCAGACGTGAAGGGAGGAGGTAAAGTGTGTGGGTTTGGTGTAGTGATGTGAGGTGTGTTGGGGGGAGGGGTAGTCTGGGACGGAGTAGCGTATGATTCCGATGCCAGTAGTGGACGGGGAGGTATAGGGGTGAGGCTGTCAGTTGGGGTTGGAAATATTACATCTTGTGTGCTCGTGATGGGAGTCGCATGTGTAGCAATTTGAGGTTTGGACACTTGTGTTTTAATGATGGGGAAGATGTTGTCCAGGAGATTTAAACTACGGTCTGTGGATTGAATGAGTATAGTACTGGTATTGTAGATGGTGATGGTTGCTGTCGCTTGGAAGAGTTGGGAGGGGGGAATAGAAATAACTAGACCATGTGCGGTTTTCCTTGTGGAAGAGATCGTGAGTGAAGCTAGTAATGCTTTCCTCCATTGGGCTCTTCCTTTCGTGTGAAAGATAATATCAGTGGTTGTGTGGTGAGAAATAGGGATCTGCAAACAGAGTTTCAGGTTGAGGTTTTATAAAATTGAGCTTGAATCGTTTGGCTGATTTTTTTGAGAGGTTGGGGGGATAAATGATGTTGTAGGTGTGTATGCCTGTGAGCTCCATGATGTGGCCAGCACAATAGGTGAAATGATAAGTGGCGCAAGTGTGTAGGGGCCACGTGAGGGGTTTGTGGTATGCGGCGAGGAGTGCTTGAGGGGTGGGTGGGTAAGGGAGGGAGAAGAGTGCAACTGAGGAGGTGGCTAGATAATTATGGGCTGAAGGGGAAATGGGGGTTGGATCTCAGGTATCCTGATGGTTGTGCCATGGGTGCTAGGTGAGGAGTAGGATGTAGGGGGGAAAAGAAAAGAAAAGAAACAACATGGGCAAAGGTGTGGAATAGCATAACATATATTGAGGAAAGAATGTAACAAAATGCTGACCTGAAATGATAACGAAGGGAGGTCAGTAGCCCTAGAGACTGTGGGCTTTAACACTGTGGTGGTGACAGTTTAATTTGGCTGACTCATTGGGAGAGATCTTCCTAACCAGTTATGTAGTCCACTGTTTCCATAAAGCGTGGGAGAACCAGTGTAGTCCTGTTTCACTGTCCAGAAAGGAGCTGGGGAATTGTGGGAAATCTGATGTAGTCCTGTTTCGCTGTCTATGAAACTGTTATGGAGAGTGGTCCTATTTCAGTTGTAACAAATTAGATTCAGAAGGAGATGTTGTTAAACAAACTTAGGGGCGATCAGGGGATGGGGAGGCCCATTGTCCTTGATATTTATGACATCGGCCATTTTGAGAGAGTACACAACCAGAGCCACTGCCCTCTTAATGAGTATGTAAACATACAAGTATATGCAGGTCCAAGATAAGATAAAGAGTAAAAATAAAGTAAAGTGGCCAGAGGTAACATTACCTCAATCGCGATGTCGTCGCAGTAGTTGTTTCTGGCATAGTTAGAACGTTCTGCTGGTTACAATAGGTCCCCTTTGTTGAATATGGGCCATGTTGCCATGGTGCCGTGGATGCAATGTGTGTATTCTTTTAGGTTGAGACTGCCGTCATAATAGCCACAACGAGCGCGGTATCAGCGTTATTGTTGTGCGTTACTCCATAGGGGGCGGGGCTGCATAGCGACTTCACTCCGAAGCCGAAAAGTCTTGGATCCTCGCTCTGGGGCCTCCGGGGGTCCGCTGCAGAAACCGCCCAGTGGTCCTGTCGCATTTGCTCTCAGGACTCCGGGGGGTCGCTGTTCCAGCACCGGATATGGAAAACCCCATCGCCTCGTCTCGCGGTCCTCGGGGGCTTGCCGCTTTAAGAGGGAGGCGAGCCTACAGCCACGGGCTTGGGTCTCCCGGGGCTTGCCGCTCCAGCTACCAAGAGACCCGTAGACTCGTCCTGGAAACTCTGCCGCCTCGTCCCGCGGTCATCGGGGGCTTGCCGCTTCGACGACAAGGAGGCGAGCCTATAACCACGAGCTGGTGTTTCCCGGGGCTTGCCAATCCAGCTCCAAGAGGCCCGGAGACTCGTTCTGGGGTCTTCGGGGGTCTGCCTTTGCCGTGGCTGGGAGATCCAGTATCATCAATCTGCGGGACGCCAGGGGGCTGCCGGAACAACGAGGAGAACCCACAGCCTCCAGCTGGGGTCTACAGGGGCTTGCTGCTCCAGCGCCAGGAGAACCAAAGTCTAAACCGGGGGTCCACCACTGCCACTGCAGAGAGATCATGAAGCTTCACTCTGCGGGTCGCAGGGGGCCGCTCAGAGAGTCCCAGAACCAACTGCACTTTTCCCTCATCAATCTGGGCAAATTAGAGGCAATCCCAAACCTGTGCCTGTGCGGACAACGGTGCGCGACAATGTCTCCTCAGCACAGCGATGGTCAAACAGCTTCACGGATGGCGGCCAGACCGTCGTCAACTCCGAAGTCAGTAACAAGGTAAGCGCTGAAATGTTACCAAGATCTTGAGCGAATAGATATGCGATTAGCTCATGATGTTGCTAGCGTTATTCCTGTTACTCTTATGTGTTCAGTTCCAATCGGAGACTGCCGCTGACAGAAATATTCCCAGGAAGGGTATCTCAAGCACTTGGAGCTACTTCTGTGAGCTCCTACCAGTTGGACATCTTGCCTCTGACCTCTGTCCCCACATACCCCACCCTTGCTTCCTAAATTCATCATATGGGCTGTATTTTGAAGATTCAAAATTCAATCACAGGGCTAGTGTTCCTTGGTAAAACTAGAGAGTAAGGGAGGCACTAATTCTCAAAGTGTAGAGGGTGCCTCTGCTGGAGTATTGGGAGTGGACAGTCAATGAGACTGTTTATGATGCCCTCCCACATCCCCTAGAGTGTGTCATGCTTTATCATTTGGCAATGCTCATTGTTCGGCCAGCGCTGCAATGCCCAACGGGTCCCCCAAAGGGTCGCTTTGGCGGAGATCTTTTTCAATGCTGCCTTATAGATGAAAGCAAGTGAGGTGAGTTGTGACGTGGGTGTAGTGTGCACGTTTATAACTGGTAAGGGAGTTTCCTAACTCAAAGCTTTACTGACAGGAATACTATTCCAGGAATAAAAATCCTATGGTAGGTTGGGGCTACTTTTGGGTTTCAAAGGAATCCGGGTAGTCAACAAGTTTGAGAACAGGTAAGAGAACTCCAATTATTGTCTCAAGAGTGGGGCCAAGTGGTCGTCAATTAATGTGTCAACATGTTTCGCACCTGCATTGGTCATAGGGATCCGGAGCGCTTCATCAACACAAAAAAACATAAGAACATTTCATGGATACACTACCCCACACTGAGTGTTGCCTGTTCAGCTACCTACTGTGTGTTTGTTTTGTTGTTCCAGGTCCGACCTGTAGGGAGAAAGAAAGCATAGTAGTTGAGATTTTTAAGGCACTGGTAGAGCGGTTGTTGTTCCAACAGTGAAATCCCTTGGTCGAAAGGCTCTCCCATAGTACTAACTATGGTAGAAGTATAAAAGACACAAATATGTACAAGTGCATTAAAACATGATCAACAGTGAGATTCAGAATAATGGTCATTGTATGGAACCCACAAGAGTAAGTAGTCATAGTGAAGTCCATAGAATACACTGATACTGTGGTCTGGAACTTGCAATCTATATATATCTTGCTTTTATCATTTTGGGGGAAGTGTGTTAGATAAAGCCTAGTACCAGTGGTTCACTATATCACCCTATAAAGGCATCAGGGGAATCTAAAAACACATGTCGATGCGGACTCAAGTATTATCATCTGTATACTTTCATAGAGTCTAGCTGAGTGGCATTTATCATATATACACTTTTGACACGAGCTGCAGAGATGTTTCAAGATGGTATATATTACTCGCATCTTACATGAAAACCTGGTTGTTTTAGATACAACTGGTAAATGGCACATTGTATCATGGCCCAACTGAGGATTCTCATGGGCATGATATGTCAGCATTGTTGTTGGATGAGGCATATATCATAATCGTATATGCAGCGTTGCAATGTGGGCATACATGGACATACAAACACAGAACTAGTGCCCCCTCAATATTTGCATGATAATAGGTGCAGCAGCTGTTGGTGAATGATATAGCTATGCCAAGTTATCACCATGGTTGTGCGCCTATACACACCCTGCTCGCAAACCAACATCAGGTGTCACTAATCATAGTGCGATAATGTATGGTCCAAAAAGAATTGTATAGAAATCCGGTATACCAAACTTACCTAGAGTTCGGCGGACTCCAGCATCATCGGGTTGAACGCATGCTACCTGAAAATATTATGCAGTTCACACCATGTCAATAATTATAACAAAGAGATGAACGTGTTGCTTGGTGTTCAGGCCAACTTAGTCTGTACTCACAGTTTCGGGATGCAGCCAAATCGACATCACCTACTCTACTCTGAGTCCCCGTTAGGAGCAATACCGCAGGAGTTATGGTTTGCTTAAGACTCGTTCCAAGCGCTGGTAAACTGGGGCACTGACCTGTCGATTTGATGGTACTGCGCATGTCCAGCACCCATCTTAGAGTGGAGGGTGGTTTTGCAGTAATGTGTGTCATGTGAAGAGAGAAAGAGAGAAACGCCCTAATCATGATAACTGGTGCGATATTCTCAGGCATCCCCTTATCAAATGGGCCATACTGGCACAACTTATGGAAATGTTAAGAACCTAGTGTAGATTCTTCCTTATCCCTGCTAGAATTAACAGATAAAGGGTCTAAACATTGTGTGATGTATATTAAGCATGGGCGTAAAATCCGTTCCTCTCGCGGATTTTGCGGATTTTCTGTAAATTCGCAATCCGCGAACTCTCGCGAACTTGCCGAAAATTCGTAAAATCCGTGCGAAGCGGAATTTTTTGCTTGGTCGCACTTGCCAACTAGAATACTATACAATTTCGCGGGAGTAAACACTTGCGAACACAAAGATGCGGCGGGCAGCGACAATCTCGCAATTGCGAGATTGCAAAATTTGCAATTTCGCACAAGAAATCCACCAGCAGGCAGCATAAACCTTGAAAATTATGATTTTTATCAGAATAACTCCTCAGGTTGATATTTGCCTGCACTTTTTCTTTGCAAGGAGTCCATTTTGGGGGGTGGTGGTGGGAGGAAGGAAGTGCCCCACAGTCTCCAACTTCCTGTTCCTGTCCACCAGGCTCCTCCCAGTGCTTTCTTCATGTGCTGGTCACTTTGATTTGGATCTTGACCTGGAAGGATTACTTTGTGTGGATGCTGCTGGATATTTGGATTTTTGCAACACTGAAAGCACTCAGCAGGTGCAAAAGTTCAATCTTATCATTAGTAACCATTCCCTGTAGTGCTTCCTGAGGGGCCCCTTCAGAGTTCATTTGCCAACTTGCAACTATTCTATGACCCTGCTCTGACCCTCACAGCAGGCTCAGAGAATAGCTACAAGTATACAACAAAGGTCCTGTTAAAAAAATTACACTGCAACAGAAAGCAATTACAGACAAAACTGAAAGCACTCAGCAGGTGCAAAAGTTCAATCTTATCATTAGTAACCATTCCCTGTAGTGCTTCCTGAGGGGGCCCTTCAGAATTCAGTTGCCTTCTTGCAACTATAGGCCACAAAGGTCCTGTGAAAAAAAGTGCACTGCAACAGAAAGCAAATTACAGATAAGGAAGCAGGTGCCAGCCAGACTGGAAGTTTAAATTCAGTGACACATTAATCAACCCCAAATTAATTCATGTCAGTTGAAGCAGGGCAGGTGTGCTTGCTTTTTTCCCCCCCATAATCTACAGTGATAAACCAACCAGAGGGTGGCAGTGATGTACTAGAGGGTGGCATGGGTGTACCAGAGGGTGGCAGTGGTGAAACAGAGGGTGCTGTGAACCTGTGATGATGAACCAGATGTAGAAACAACATAGTCGCGGCCATTGTGAGCCGACAAGTAAGTTCGCAATTGCCAACTGGTACAGAACCCTCGTGAACTGGCAGAAATCCTTGCGAACACAAAAAAAATAAAAAATCTACAAATTCGCGAGAGTTCGCGGATTTTGCGGATTGCGAATCCGTAAATACGCAAGTTCGCGGATTGCCAATTCGCAAAATCCGCCCATGCATAATTAGGAGAAGCTCTAATAGTAGTTGATACAGATAGTATGTGAATCTCTTACTACCTAAGCCTATATCCGAGTACCTGTATGAAACATAACAACCTAGGATTCACAAAGAGACACACCCACCCCGGGAAGACGCATTGTGTCAGGAATAGGTTCCATCTTAGAATCACTTAGCCGGTTCTGTGACTTCTTCCTTTGACCTATAGTCCAGACTACTCCATCCTACTTGAAGGATACAAAGGATGTGCTGAACCTCACTGAAAATATCAAGAATCCAGGTGAAATCACATTGCTCATGACATTGGATGTGGGGGCTCTCTACACCAACATCCCTCAGGATGCCACTTTGGAATTAGTGGAGAGCCTCCTGAGAACGACCAACCTCCCAACCATAACACCGGCAGAATTCATCATGGAATGTGCCACCCTTGCACTCAAGAACAACATTTTCCGATACAAGACCCAGCTCTACCACCCGATACAGGGGACATCAATGGTCAGCCCATTTGCTCCCAGTTTGGCCAGCCTGTACATGGCAGATTTCAAATCAAGACACATTCTCTGCACCACCAACCCCTTCACGATAAACATCCTGCTGTGAAAGCAAAATATAGACAACGTCTTGGTCCTCTGGGAGATTATGAGAGTTGCGCTTCCTTCACAGAATAGATTAACAATCTTAACCCTTACATCAAGTTCAAGAGCCATGTTTCCAACTCGGAAATCCCTTTCTTGGACCTCCAGATCAGCCTCAAACAAGGCCAACTGGTAACTAGAACTTATAGAAAAAGCATAGACTATAACAGCCTTCTCTCTTTCACAAGCCACCACCCCAAGGCTCTCCGGGAGAATCTCTCTTAGGGACAGTTCCATTGCCTCTGATGGAACTGTGGTAACCTCACAGACTACCGAGTAAAGGCCAAGGAACTCAGCAACAATCTTCTGGAAAGACAATATCCACCGAGGATAGTGAGATTAGCAGAAAAGAGGGCACGCAATAATAACAGAGAAGCTATACTGGAAGATAATGTGTGCATCAAGAGAACACCATGATGTGCATCACTTCCTTCACTCCGCTCTCCAACCAAGTGAAATCTATCATTTTAAAACACTGGAGGATCCTAAATGCGGGAAACCTGACACTTAAACGCCCACGCTTCTAATTCAAGGGAACACCGAACCTGGGGGACCAGCTGGTACACACAAGACCAGGGACAAAAAACAAAATACACAAGGCACCCTCTGCAACCTCCCACGAGTCACAGGACATCATCTATGTGGGAGTTGTACTGCATGTAACTCCATCACCCACTTGAATGTCCTAAAGCTGGGCAGTTTTAGATGGATACAAAAACAACATACAAATTGTAACACCACAAACTGAATCTATCCGATCACTTGTCCATGCACTTTGTATTATGTTGGCATGACCACAAGACCAGTCAAGATAAGAATGGGGGAACATTGAAGTACTATCAGGTGTAGCAGAAAAGCTACAAAAATGAGCAACCACTTTAAAGAGGCAAATCACTCCACCGCCGACCTTAAGTGGACCGTGTTGGAGGCTGATCAGTCCTGGAGCACAACCACTATCTTCAGACAGGAACAACGGTGGGTGTTCCACCTCCAGACCAATAAAAATGCACTCAATGAGGAGATCCCCTGAACTGAGATATAGACGCCTTCACTCAATGTCATTTGTTCCTTCATGATACTCTGGGGTCTAGTATCAGCCACCTCACTACTTAGTTTGGTACATGTATTGAATAACCATCAATCATCTGTAACAGTCCCACCCTTACACCACCTGTGATCGACCATGCCGCATAAACTCCTTTTATAGGACCTACAGTTCATCTTAGCTATGAAATTCACAAAGTAGGAATCAGGCTGACATACTCTCTGTGCCAACTCTTATTACGGCTTCTCCTACTATAAATCACACAATGCTTAGACCCTTTCTCTGTTAATTCTAGCAGGGACCAGGAAGAATCAACACTAGGTTCCTAACATTTCCATAAGTTATGCCAGTATAGTCCTGGCCCATTTTATAAAGGGGCGCCTAAGAATAATGCACCAGTCATCATGATTAGGACATTTCTCTCTTTTCCTCTCCTTCGAGTGACACACATTACTGCAAAAAAACCTCCACTCCAAGATGGGTGCTGGACATGCGCAGTACCATCAAATTGACAGGATAGCGCTCCCATTTACGGAACGGACGGAACGAGTCTTAAGCAAACTGCAACTCCTGCTATATTGCTTCTTCCTGGGACCCAGAGTGGGGTAGGTGTTGTTGATTTAGCCACACGCCGAAACTGTGAGTACAGACTAATCAGCCTGAACATCAACCAGAACGTTCCTCTCTTTGTTATAATTATTGACATTTTGTGAACTGCATAAATATTTTGAGATAGCACGCGTTCAACCCGATGATGCTGGCGTCCGCCGAACTCTAGGTAAGCTCGGTATACCGGACTTTTATACAATTTTTTTTGGACCATACATTATCGCATATGATTAGTGACACCTGATGTTAGTTTGCGAGCATGGTTTGTCTGGGCACACAACCATGGTGTTAACTCGACATAGCTATATCATTCACCAACAGCCTCCACACCTATTATCATGCAAATATTGAGGAGGCACTAGTTCTGTGTTTGCATTTCCATGTATGTATGTCCACATTACAATGCTGTAATATATGATTATGATGTATGCCTGATCCAACAACAATCCCGACATAGCATGCCCTCCAGAATGCTCAGTGGGGCAATGATACGATGTGGCATTTACCATTGTATCTAAACCAACCAGGATTTCATGCAAGATGCAAGTAATATATACCATCTTGAAACATCTCTGTAGCTTGTGTCAAAAGTGTATAAATGATAAATTCCACTCAGCTGGACTCTATGGAACTGTACAGATGGTAATACTTGAGTCAGCATCGATATATGTTTTTAGATTCCACTGATACTAGGCTTTATCTAACACACTTCTTTCAAAATGATAAAAGCAAGATATATATTGATTGCAAGTTCCAGACCACAATATCAGTGTCTTCTATGGACTTCACTATACCTACTCACTTGCGTGGGTTCCATACAATGACCATCATTCTGAATCTTACTGTTGATCATGTTTTAATGCACTAGTACATAATTTTGTCTTTTACACTTCTATCATATTTAGTACTGCACACGGTTGGGGTACTATGGAGAGTCTTTCGACAAAGGTATTTTGCTGTTGGAGCAACAACCGCTTTACCAGTGCCCTTAAAATCTCAACTACTATGCTTTCTTTCTCCCTACAGGTCGGACCTGGAACAACAAAGCACACACACAGTAGGTAGCACGAACAGGCACCGCTCAGAGTGGGGAAGTTTATCCACTAAATGTTGTTATTTTTTTTATCCTGATGAAGCGCTCTGGATCCCTATGACCACGCACGAGCGAAACATGTCGGCACATGGAACAACAAAACAAACACACAGTAGGTAGCTGAACAGGCACCGCTCAGTGTGGGGTAGTGTATCCATGAAATGTTCTTATGTTTTTTTGTGTTGATGAAGCGCTCCGGATCCCTATGACCAATGCAGGTGCGAAACATGTTGACACATTAATTGACGACCACTTGGCCCCACTCTTGAGACACTAATTGGAGTTCTCTTCCTGTTCTCAAATTTGTTGACTACCCAGATTCATTTGAAACCCAAAGGTAGCCCCAACCTACCATAGGATTTTTATTCCTGGAAGGGTATTCCTGTCAATAAAGCTTTACAGTAGGAAACTCCCTTACCAGTTTTAAACTTGCACACTACACCCCACTTCACAACTCACTTCACTCGCATTCATCTATTCGACAGCCTAGAAAAAGATCTCCCCAAAGTCTCATTCACTGTCCACTCCCAATACCCCAGCAGAGACACCCTCTACACAGAATTTGTGCCTCCCTTACTCTCTAGTTTTGCCAAGGAACACAAGCCCTATGATTGAATTTTGCAATTGCTACTAGGAGCACGTGCTTCTGGACCTCTTGAACCAGGTCCCTGTCCCCCCGAACCCCTTTCCCTTCTGAGTCGGTTCGCATTTGAAACTGTATTTTGAAGGCCATTATACAAAGGTGACATTTTCCTACTTTTTTGTTAAAATGTCTCAAAATGATTATCCTCTTCTCCATAGAATCCATGCACTTATCACAAAACTTACAAAACCCCTTACATTTAAGGCTCCCAAGGTATGTCCCTCCACTGGTTACAGTGGCAAAAGCATCACATTCATATAATGTGTGTGCCACAGGCTATTCACAGTAAGGGCTTACTTTTCCTTGTTTCCATCATTTAAGGGACAGATCAGACCTTGATTTTAGATCCTTAGATTTTTCTCTGGTTTCATTCAATCCTTTTTTTTATCTAGATTAGGGGGCAGCACAATCATCAACATGATGGTCAAATTATGGAACAGTTTGCTGTTGAAATTCGTTTCCAAAGAGGATTATCAAACATTTGGGAAACATTTGTAACTTTGATTTTTACTTGGGCTTCCATTCATTACATTTTATTCTGCTGTACTGATGTTTAATCATAGTGTCCGGATACAAGTTCTGTTACAGCAATTGGTAGACTACCATGACCACTTGGATTCTTCCTAATGATGTGGAATATAAAGTCTGATACAGGAGAAGGTAAGGTATCCCAACCACTTTGGTACTTCTTGAGTTAGCCAGATGGAGCATTATGTGGAGTTGTGGCTAATAGGACCACTAAGGTAGTCCTTCTTCAGCTAAGTTGTGGGTGGAATACTATCTGGAGCAGTTCAGGCTAAGTTACCAAGACCACTTGGATATTTTTTGATTGGAGGTCTGGAGCTAGGTAATATGGTAAGATTTGGAGCAACAGAAGCTCAGCTATTAGGACCACATGTTATGATGTGTTATGTATATTTGTATATTGCACAACTCGGAAGTGTATACTGGCATTGAAGTAGAAGCTGTATGGGCCTAGCCATGGTTGGGGCAAAGTGAAGATACAGGTCTTCTGTTTCTTGCAGAATTCAAAAAACGCTGAGGAGGCACTGCTGTTCATGGGCAGATCCATCCTGGCTTTACGAGCAAGGTAGGAGAAGGCATGACTCTCAGATCTGGTTCTGCGTATGGGGGTTGTGTGTGAGTAGGAGTCCAGCTGAGCGGAGGTCTCTTGTAGGTTTGTGGAAATGTATGTAGTTGTTGAGGTATGTGGGGCCAATGTTGTGTAAGGCTTTGTATTTGTGCATGAGAAGTTTGAAGAGTGCTCCTCTGTGGATATTTTATAAGCTGGACATCCTAAAATGGTTTTAAAAAAATTATGCAGGCTGGGAAGGTCTGCTACAGTGAAACTTGAGCTATCTTGACAACTCTGACAATTTTATTGAAAGTCTAAGGACTGTTAGGGGTTTTGAGTTAGATGGTGGTGCAGAGTGGCATCAATATAAGCACATCTATCTAGGCCACCTAGCTATTTATTAGCTGGACATTCTATGGAAGTTAACTGGTTTGCAATCTGAGGGCCGCCTTAAACATGAGCAAACAATCATATAGCAGTAGACACCACAGCAGTAGGTCTATGTAGAACATTTAGAAGTGGAATTGGAGAAAACTGGGATAAACCAACAGACACATCATAAGGGTATGTGGAAGGGACTACAGTAGAAATTGTGGAAATTCCAAGATGGCCACCACAGATTCCCACTAAAATAGCGAGAGTGTGGCTCTAAACTATAATACACATGCAAAAAATTGACCAGAGAATTCGCCGCCTCCACACTATACAAAATCGAGGGAGGACGAGGAAAGCAGGGCGAAGGAAGACGCAGGATTGATGGAGAGGATAATGAAGACAAAGAAAGAGAATGAGAAGCAGGCTTACGGTTTAACTGATTTACATAGAGATGACTGAGAGGATCCAGCAGAAATATCAAGAGTAGACTGAAGCTGACAAAGGTGAATGACAAGGCTTAACCCTGGTCATACTCAGCAACCTGAGAGAATAAGGCACTGTGATCCCGACCACTGCGGCCCAGGTTCAGGGCTTTGGCACCATGCAAGAGATACTTTACTCAGTCATCAAACGGCACCAATAAGGGTTCATAATGACACTGTGCGGTGATGGATGTCTTTATAAGAGCCCAAGAGGCCTGGCTGGGACTCAACAGGTGGGTTGTGAGAAGCATGGACTTCACACAAAGGTTTTTCCGAGCACTGCACTAATGTTTGGTGAAGGAGAGAAGAGCAAACATAAGATTTGATACTCAGTGCCTGTTCTATTTTCCAGAGGGTCGACTGTGGTGTACAGAGAACACTTGAGAAAAGGGGAGACTGAGAGAGGGTAAATCGTCAAGATGATACATGAGAAGGCAGGAGTGACGCGACTCTGTGATGAATCATGATTTATTTCTGTATTTTATTTTCCACAACCTTCACCCTCCTTATACTACTATGTCAGGTGGACAATAAAGGGAATAGACACCACCACTATTTGTCTTGTGTTGAGTCCTGTAAGACTGTTACAGGGGGCCACCCAGAAGCGGGTTTGGGGCAGCCCAGGATAATCCAATCTGACAACGCAGTGATAGGGTTAAGACACTAGCCAGAAGTAAAGCTGTGGCAACCCATTGGATAGGGTGCTACTCATGAAATCAGCAATCCTGTGGGAGAAGTATAATAAGATTTTCAGAGGATGAGGGTAAGTTAGAGGGGCAGGGATTCTTCTGTTCTCATGCAGTTTTTTTGTGAAGTTAGGTAAGGTGCTGTAGGAAGTTTCCCTTCGACTCTCTGGCTTTTAACTAGATGTCTGGGCTTGACACTAAGGGCGACAATCTATATGGGGTTTGTGGTATGGGGCAGTTTTAATTGAGAAGGGTGGACAACGAAATAAGGTACAGGATTGCAGGTACAACAGTATCAAAGAGGGTCCTCCCTAACCGTTGGGGAAAATGAAACTCTTTCAGACCCATTTCCATGTCACATATACCCACATACAGTAAGTCTTTCACCAGATCCTGCTGCCATTGTTGGAAGCATCAGGTGCTTACATTAATACAGCTAACGCACGCTATCAACACTCTTCTACCTCTTTCACACTATTTATAGCGCTATGGGCAAACCAGACAAGCACCACCCCAAGTTGCAGTTTGAGTAGCGCTAGTCCACCAGGTCCAGGGAGGTCGACACAGAGGCGCCGTCCTCTTAGCAGTGTGCCCTGAGCGCCGATCTTGGGGGAGATCTGAAAGTCACACTCACTACCATACAACTATAGATGGTAAAATCGACTCCCTCACATACCGCATGGACCGGATGTCCGAAAGAATGGACAAGCAGGCTGAAAGAATCGACATGGTGGAGAGAAGAGTGTAGATGCCGAAGATCAGCAAATCGCCATCACTGAAGCACAAAACGTATGGAAACATTGATGGTGACTCTGCAAAATAAGGCTGAGGACTTAGAAGCATGATCAAGGTGTCTGCGTATAGTTGGATTGCCCGAATCCTCAGCCACTGGGAACATGGATCAATTTGTTAAACAGTTGCTCATAATCTTACAGGGGCGTGGTTCATTTTCACCTGTAATCAGAGTGGAGCGGGCTTACCGTTTGCTAGCCTCGCGTCTGCTACCCATTGCCCCCCCCTCGCCCAATATTAGCTAGGCTATTGAACTACATGGACAGAGATTCGGCATTGCGGAGAGCCAGGGAGCTCTGAACACTTCACTTTGAGGGCTCCGATCTTTCCTTGTACCCAGATTTACTTTGCTGGTCCAAGAAGCGTGGGAACAATATGCTCCCCTGAAGTGTAAACTGAGAGAACTCAATTTGGAAAATGCTGTGCTTTATCCTGCGAGACACAGAGTTACAATTGATGGCAAAACCAAGATTTATGCTGATCCAAATAGTCTACAACAGGCGCTCTAAAATATCACAACACCAAATCTAAGAAAACCTCTCAGGGCTTGGAACTGGATGATGGTGGCCGCGCAGTGAGTTGGACAGTCAGGATTAACGCTCTCACTCACAGATTGAACATTGTACCACATATGCGCTCAAAATGCTGTTTGCCACCGCGACTGGTGCTAAGTCATATGATGTATCAATTATAATAGTCGTATGTGTATCCTGACACTTCTAGTACACCATCCACTTATCACTGTTCTTGTATACCCGTATTGGCCCCTATAGTTTGGCATTCTATCTTTGCTTAGAAGTTGGAGGGTTATGTTTGAAAAGGATCGGTCATAAACGCATACCACCTGGAGTGCAGTAGATAGGTACTCACCGTCCGCGTGTATTATACACAGCAGTGGGCTTACAAGGGTGGGAGGTACTATGGGAGGGACTCATAAGCTTTGTCGTGGGGAAAGAGACATGGCGTGGGAAGCAGGTTCCACATGTCATAGTTTATTTTCCCTAAGTAGCCGAATGAAGAAGTCCAGTTTGGAAAACTAGTTCTACGTTTGCAGGTAGAAGACAAGATGAGCAAGCTTGGTGACAATCATGCTCAAAGGGCTCCACCAAGCCTAACTGGTACTACTATAAGATTTTTAACTTGGAATGTCAGGGGGTTGAATAATCAATATAAATTCAGAAATATTGTCCTTTATCTGCAGAGATATAATATTGATTTAACTATATTGCAGGAGACACATCTAGAACCTATATCAGGACTACTTACACAAAGTAGAATGAAGGGCTCCTTTGTAGCAGCAGGTTTTACATCGAACACACAAGGTGTTCTGATATTAGCCCATTGTGGCCAGGCATACATTCCAAGAGGTATGTGTAGACCCTGATAGTAGGTACATAGTGGTGCGCTGTCGTAAAGATGATCTTGATGTGCTTATGGTGGGAGTTTATGGTCCCAACTATGATGATCCCCAATTTTATTGATCTCTCAACAACAGACTCACTGCATATATGAATATTCAGCAATTTGGGGGGGGGGGGGTTATAACTGTGTACTGTCACCTGAATTAAAAAAGGTCTTGATGACCCCTCAGATGATTATCTGCTGTGGCTAAGGCAATCACCCCCCTAGCTGAGACAGGTGGGCTGATTGAAGTCTGGCAATAATTATCACTACAAGGCAGGGAGTACACCCATTACTCCTCGATGCACGACATACATACACGCATAGATTATTGGCTCATCTCAAAGTCTACTCCTATATATACAAGAGTGTTCACATCTGCCCCGAACATTCTCTGACCACTCTCCTGTTAAGCTTATCATTACACTCGAGGGTATGCGACCTAGGTCTCAGGCTTGGCGTTTCCCACAATATCCTTTTTGGATGCAGTGATTCACAAGGAACTAGCACAAGCATAGATGAATACTTCCGCATCAATATTGAAAGTGTACCTCGAATGGCCACCATCTGGGAGGCATTCAAGGTCTATATTCGTGGTACAGCAATCTCAAAACATGCCAGGGATCTCCAGTCCATACGGGTCTGAATGCTAAAACTTGAAAAAGAACTAGCGGTGCTGGAGCGTGATACACAGAAAACGTCAGAGCCCGAGAGACTGGCAGAGATTAAGAGAAAATCGACAAATACAATGAATTGGTGCAATCCAAAGCATTGGGAAATATGACAGTGCTAGTGTATATGGTGAAGGAGAGAGACCCAGTTCCACGTTAGCAGCTTTGTCTCAACTGGCCAGGGGAGACAGTGAAGTGTTGTCTCTTCAAGATAGTGATGGTACGCAGGTGTGGAGTGCCCCACAAATAGTTGAGTGCTTTCGAGCGTACTATGCATAGCTCTACACCTTGCGTGAGCTCCATACTGACGAATCAGCCAAAGAATATCTAGCACACATTGCTATGAAATGGCTGACCAAATCACATAGGGAATGGCTAATGGCACCGCTCTGCACCACTGAAATCACGGATGCATTAAAAGAAATTCAGAATAATAAAGCACCAGGCTTGGATGCCTCACTGTAGCCTTCTATATGTAATGTTTATGTATTTTATAAAGCGCAAAATCACCTTCAGGTGTCTAAGCGCTTACAGAGAAAGTGACCAAAGTCACTGACGGCAGCTGGGAACACAAGCAGAGAACCAGAAATTACACTGTGGCTAGCGCCTCTCTAAATAGGAGCGTTTTAAGTTGTTTCCTAAAAGTGAGAACTGGTTCCCTGTGGAGGTACTCAGGTAGGTTATTCCACATTTGTGGAAGCAGGACAGAGAATGCTCTACCCCCTTTGGATTTAGAGATATATCTGGGGAGAGCTAAACGGCAGGCCTCAGATGATCACAGTGTCCGGCCAGGAACATATTTCTCTAGGCGTTCTTTAATAAACACTTGTGCTTGGCCGTAAATTGCCTTTTGGGCAATGCATGAGCCTTTGAATTGAGCTCTCTGTTTGATGGGGAGCCAGTGCAGTTTGTGTAGCAGAGGGGTAGCACGGGTCTTTCTGGGAAGTCTGAGAATGAGCCTGGCCGCATCATTCTGCACCACGTGCAGTCTCTTGATAAGTTTCCGGGGGAGGCCGATGTAAAGGGCATTCCCATAGTCTAACCTAGAGATGACAGTGGCGGAGACAACCATCTGTAATGAAGACGTTGACAGAAGAGGGGCAAGTTTCCGTAGCTGCCTCAGCAGTCCTATACAGGTTCCTACCACCGCGGTGACCTGGCTAGACATGGACAGCTTGGAGCTGATTTCTATACCCAGGCTTTTTACAGCCAGGACTGGTACAGGGACAGCACCCAGTTCGGGTGGGCAAAAATGGTCACACCAGGGCTATTAATTGTTGGTATTATGAGCACTTCGGTCTTATCAGGGTTTATTTTCAGCGAATTGGCCGTCATCCAGTTCACTATAAATCTGAGCAACTTTTTCACCGACTCCTGGGCCTGACAGGAGTTGCTGATCCGGACGAGGAGTTAGGTATCATCAGCGTAATTGAAGACACGGTATGTGAGCCAGGGTCTCCACTAGGGGTTGCAGGTAAAAATTAAAAAGGAGTGGGGATAGCATGCAACCCTGTGTCACGAAGGCCGGAATTCTCTCGCAGGGGCAGTCCTGTTGCTGTACCCAATCTCCACTCCACCAGTGACCTCGCCTAGCAGGCAAAGACACTAGCAAAAGGGAAAAGGGGAAGTGGACAGAGAAGAGACAACTTGAGATCTTCTGACACCACCTTCAGACCACTGAGCATAGGACTTATGCTGTCTGTACTACGTGAATACCTAATGCACAAATTGGGGAGAGAACATAAACAACAACCCACCTTAAATACGGTACTTTCTGTTTTTATAACTGAACTTGTCCTACCAGGAATTCTCAAGTTATTGCCTCTCTTCTACAGTGAAGTGGTAGACTGCTGGATACTCTTATCTGGAAGGACAGGAATCAACATTACTGAATGCTCTATTTGTGCTTCTCTCCTACCCTCTAATGGAACGTTCTTTACCTGAGAATATCCTAGGCAGTGACTTAATGGGGGTTCTGTTGTAGACTGCAGGCGCTTGAACCTTGGCTTGACTTCTGATAGTTCATAATCCAAAGGCGCGCAAAAAGGAACCAGGGAGGAAGAGAGGGGAAGGCGAAGGTTAGGGGGAAAGCGCAATGAGGGATTGAAGAGTCTTTGTTCGCAGTTTCAAGGGGGGAACAAAGGATGACCAAGTCAATGAGGTAAGCTTACTAGTTCTTTGTCCTGTCGCTCACCCTCGAACTTCTTCTTCCTCTGAAGCGCTGAGGACTTCTCGAATGGGAATGAGAGAAGTCAAGCTGGAACAATAGCAATTTTCATGACGGAATTCTGTCACCACAGAAGTTCGCTGTGAAGAACTTCGAACTTCTTAAAAGTCTGGAAACGAATCTTCTATGACTACTCAGAACCAAGAATTACTCTTCCAGAAGACCGCTAAATCCCTCAGGACTCCTGTCACGAATACTTGACACGGAGCGAGGAAAATCAGCGGCCGCCTCAAGCTACGAAGCAGTTGAAGTGCGCAGATACAAATCTGCGCGCGAGGCACATTAACTAGACCGGACACTGCCTGCGGTTATCTTTAGTGACCACCACGGCGGCCATCTTAGGGAGGGACTCTGATGACGGTAATGAAACTATTTACAAGGTTACAGCCCCTCTCTCCTAAGGACAAGGGTACCACACATTCACCAACTGGGGTCTGGAAACGGTCTTCGCCTTCATTGCTGATTTATAAACAGAAGTGGCAGCAACTCGCAAGACCCTGACAGTACCCCCTCTCAAAGACCGATTTATCGGTCTTGGTTTGTTGGGATATCGGGTATGAAATCTTCTAATCAGTTGGGGAGCATGGATATTAGATACTGGTTCCCACGACCTTTCCTCGGGACCATACCCCTTCCAGTCCACTAAGTAGAACAACTTCCCTTTTCTGAACTTAGAGTCTAGAATATCCTGAACTTCATATTCAGTATGACCTGCAATCTGAAGAGGATCTGGTGGCTTGACAACCCTCAAATGTGGCTTAGTCTTTTTCAGAAGAGAGACATGGAAAACTGGATGAATACCCACTTTAGCAGGCAATTTCAATCTCACGGTAACTGGACCCAAAACCTTCTCTACCACATAAGGACCCACAAACCTAGGCTGGAATTTTCTATTTCCCTTCAGATGTAAATTTTTTGTAGATAACCACACCTGATCACCCACTCGACATTGTGGAGCTGGTTTTCTATGTTTGTCTGCACTTTTTTTATAAGACTGTTTAGCTCTAATCAAATTTTCCTCAGCTGACTTATGTAAGGTAGCCATATCAGACACTAAAGTACTAGCAGCAGGGACCTCTAAATCTTCTTGGGTGAGAAATGGATTAGGGTGACGACCAGAGTTCAAATAAAAGGGGGAGTAGCCAGTGGACACACTCCTCGCATTGTTACAAGCGAACTCCGCCATCCACAATCTTTCTACCCACTCACCTCCCTGATCAATCAAGAACAAACACAGGTACTGTTCCAGTTCTTGATTGATGCGCTCAGTCTGACCATCAGATTCCGGATGGTAACTAGTGGACAGTCTACTTTCCACTCCCAAACCTTTCAAGAAAGCCTGCCAGAGCCGAGAAATGAACTGGGCCCCCCGATCTGAAATCACAATCTTGGGAACACCATGTAATTTTACTATGTTTTCACTAAAGGCTTGCGCTAACTCAGGAGCTGTAGGAACACCAGACAGAGCGACAAAATGACTCATTTTAGTGAATGTATCTACAATGACCAGTATAGTGTCTACCCCTCTACTAACAGGCAAATCTACAATCAAATCCATAGAGATAGTGTGCCACGGATGAGTAGGAGTGGGTAATGGCTGTAAGAGTCCTTGAGGGGCTTGTCTACTGGGCTTCCCCCTAGCACACAGAGCACATGACTGAACGTATTGCTTGACATGAGAGGAAAACCCAGGCCACCAAAAGTAACGTTGCACCAAATCCAAGGTCTTGGAAATTCCTTTGTGACCTGCTAAAGGATGGTCATGACAACTCTGCAAGGCTTTTTGCTGCAAGGCACTAGTAGGGAGATATAACGCCTCCTTATAGTAAGGCAATTGTTGTCGCATCTGTCTCTCATGATCACATTAAACCCACTCTTGGATCTCACTTGGCGATAAACTTTTCCGAACTTCTTCTTGAAAGTTATCCAAGGAAAGGGTGCAGATGAACTTGGCTTCCGGAATGATGGGCTGAATGTCCACAGAATGCTCATTTTCCTCTGTGTTCAGACGCGATAAGGCATCCGCCTTACCATTCTTATTCCCTGGGCGATATGTAAGCACAAAGTCAAAATCCGCAAAATATAGGGACCATCGTAACTGCCGTGGGGTCAAGGTCTTGGCAGATTTCAAAAACTGCAGATTTTTATGATCTGTAAACACAGTGACAGTATGCTTGGCACCCAACAGGTAGTGTCTCCAGTCTTCAAATGAATCCTTTATGGCTAGCAATTCTTTTTCTGCGATGGTGTAATTTAATTCCGCTGAATTCAGTTTCCTGGAGCGATAGGCCACCGGATGGAGTTGCCCAGTTTTCGGATGTCGTTGGGAGAGTACTCCTCCAATCGCTTGGTCAGATGCATCAGCTTCCACGTAAAAAGGTTCTTCCGGGTCCGCATGCAACAAAACGGGAGCTGATGTAAAGGTACTCTTAAGCTTGCGAAAAGCTTGTCCTGCCTCTGTGGACCATTCAAACTTTTCTCCCTTTTTCAGCAAGCGAGTGATAGGAGAAACCAGTTGAGAAAAACCCTGAATAAATCTTCGGTAAAAATTAGCGAATCCCAGGAATCTCTGAATCTCTTTAACATTCCGTGGTTCGGGCCAGTTCTCAACCGCTTGTACCTTCCCAGGATCCATGGTTACTCCTTGCGGGCAAAGGACAAACCCAAGAAACTCCACAGTCTGAGTATGGAATACACATTTCTCCAATTTCACAAACAGATGATGTCTCTGTAATCGTTCCAGTACCATTCTGACATGACGAGGATGATCTTGTACTTCCTTGGAATAAATTAAAATGTCATCTAGATAAATGATTGCCACCTTGTCAATTAGATCGCCCATGATATCATTAATAAAATGCTGGAATACCGCAGGAGCGTTGCAAAGATCAAATGGCATAACACAGTATTCAAAGAGCCCAAACTTGGTCCGGAAGGCAGTCTTCCATTCTTGGCCTTCTTTCATTCGAACAAGGCGATAAGCTCCTCGTAAATCCAATTTAGTAAAAATCTGAGCCTCCTTGATTTGGTCTAATAGTACTGAGATCAAGGGCAAAGGATAGCAGTTCTTGATGGTAATTTGATTCAACGCTCGATAGTCTATACACGTTCGTAAGCTTCCTTCTTGCTTCTTAGGGATGAAGAAAAGCGGAGAGGATACGGGCGACTGAGATGGCCTAATGAATCCATTGGCCAAGTAGCGGTCCAGATACTCCTTCAAATGGGTGTTTTCCGCTTCCGTTAAGGCATAAATTCGACTACAAGGTAGTACAGCCCCAGGCACAAGGTCTATGGTGCAATCGTACGGACGATGTGGAGGTAACAGATCCGCCTCTTGCTCACTAAAAACTGTGGCATATTCCTGATATTCAGGAGGAATTTTTTCAGACGTGATCGCACAAACTGACTGTCCTCCATAGGAAAGTAACGAGGCTTGCGATGGTGACTTTATTCCTTCTTTTTCCCCAAAGCAATGTTCAAGACAAAAACTAGAATTCATACTCACAGTTCGGTTCTCCCAATCAGTAGCCGGATTATGGGTGGTCAACCAGGGTAACCCAAGAATTAATTGGAACTGCGGTGCATCGATCAGATTAAATTGCAGAATCTCCCAATGCCCATCCGCTTGAATCAATTCTAATTCTTCCGTATGGCTAGTGATCGGTCCGGATGACAAATTGGTACCATCCACCGCTCAAACTGGTTCTTGCCTTTCTTTTGGAATGGCTCGAATTCCCATACGTTGAGCGTACTTAATGTCGCAGAAATTTCCTGTGGCGCCAGAGTCTAGCATGATAGCCACTCCAAGGATCTGGTGTTCTCGAAACTTCAGTGTCATGTGAAGAATGACATGAGGAATGTTTGACTGCAAGGTGTTAAGGATGGAATGAGGATCTGGAGTCGTCTTTGCCTCTGAGACCATCAGTGCGGCTCCATTTACTGATGGTTCCCCCCGTTTCCCTGCAGGGGAGTCTTAGGGCGTTTTGGACATTCCTTTACAAAGTGTCCCGGACTTCCACAATACAAACACAGTTTCTTTTGACGCCTCTGCTCCTTTTCTTCTTTGCTCAACGGCCCGCGGACAGCTCCAATTTGCATGGGTTCAGGATCATTACTTCCACTGACGCCCTTCTCAATTTTGGCTCGATCAAAACGAGGGAAATTTACTCTCCAGTCCTTGCGCTTCTCTCCCTTTCGTTCTGAGTGGCGAAAATCTAATTCTAACACCAAATCTACCAGAGCAGATAGTTCAGTGGGTCGATTCGGAACTTGTGCTAGAACATCTTTAATTTCATCTCTTAGGCCCCGATAAAATAAGGCTGCTCGTTTCTCTTCGGGCCAGTTGGTTTCCAGAATTAACTTGTTAAACTGCGTCAAATAAGTAATGAGATCTTTAGATCCTTGCCTCAGTTCTAGCAACTCGTTGTCTGTGGCCTGAGAAATCCTTCTCCTATCAAAAATACGTAAAAACTCAGTCTTAAATTTGTCAAAGTCACAAAGTATAGGATCATCCTCACTAACCAAAGGCATTGCCCAATTTGCTGCATCTACACTTAAATAGGATAGAATGAAGGCCACCCTGGATTGAGCGTCTGGAAATAATGTGGGACGGCACATAAAATGGAGGGAACATTGGGTCAAAAAAAGTTGTGCCTTTTGTGGATCCCCTGAAAACCTCTCTGGAGCGGCTAATGGAATCAATGGCGATACAGAATGTATCACTTGTGCTACTGACTTAGGATCTGGGACGGTAGTACTGGTACTAGGCCTGGGAGAGCTAAGAACAGGATTTCCTAAGACCAAACCTTCTACCTTCTGGGCCAACAGCTTAGTCTCCTGACGAGAGGCTACCAATTCTACTTTTAAACTTTGATTCTCCTCCCGTACTGCACCTATCTCCCTTTGAATACCCCCTAGAATCTCTCCTAACTCCTTTAAATTCAACCCTTCCGCCATACTGCCCAGGCGAGATAAATACTTGGGCACTTCAATCTGTCACGAAGGCCGGAATTCTCTCGCAGGGGCAGTCCTGTTGCTGTACCCAATCTCCACTCCATCAGTGACCTCGCCTAGCAGGCAAAGACACTAGCAAAAGGGAAAAGGGGAAGTGGACAGAGAAGAGACAACTTGAGATCTTCTGACACCACCTTCAGACCACTGAGCATAGGACTTATGCTGTCTGTACTACGTGGATACCTAATGCACAAATTGGGGAGAGAACATAAACAACAACCCACCTTAAATACGGTACTTTCTGTTTTTATAACTGAACTTGTCCTACCAGGAATTCTCAAGTTATTGCCTCTGTTCTACAGTGAAGTGGTAGACTTCTGGATACTCTTATCTGGAAGGACAGGAATCAACATTACTGAATGCTCTATTTGTGCTTCTCTCCTACCCTCTAATGGAACGTTCTTTACCTGAGAATATCCTAGGCAGTGACTTAATGGGGGTTCTGTTGTAGACTGCAGGCGCTTGAACCTTGGCTTGACTTCTGATAGTTCATAATCCAAAGGCGCGCAAAAAGGAACCAGGGAGGAAGAGAGGGGAAGGGGAAGGTTAGGGGGAAAGCGCAATGAGGGATTGAAGAGTCTTTGTTCGCAGTTTCAAGGGGGGAACAAAGGATGACCAAGTCAATGAGGTAAGCTTACTAGTTCTTTGTCCTGTCGCTCACCCTCGAACTTCTTCTTCCTCTGAAGCGCTGAGGACTTCTCGAATGGGAATGAGAGAAGTCAAGCTGGAACAATAGCAATTTTCATGACGGAATTCTGTCACCACAGAAGTTCGCTGTGAAGAACTTCGAACTTCTTAAAAGTCTGGAAACGAATCTTCTATGACTACTCAGAACCAAGAATTACTCTTCCAGAAGACCGCTAAATCCCTCAGGACTCCTGTCACGAATACTTGACACGGAGCGAGGAAAATCAGCGGCCGCCTCAAGCTACGAAGCAGTTGAAGTGCGCAGATACAAATCTGCGCGCGAGGCACATTAACTAGACCGGACACTGCCTGCGGTTATCTTTAGCGACCACCACGGCTGCCATCTTAGGGAGGGACTCTGATGACTGTAATGAAACTATTTACAAGATTACAGCCCCTCTCTCCTAAGGACAAGGGTACCACACATTCACCAACTGGGGTCTGGAAACGGTCTTCGCCTTCATTGCTGATTTATAAACAGAAGTGGCAGCAACTCGCAAGACCCTGACACCCTGGGGTACACAGCAGGCAAGAGTGCCCTTATCTGATGTATGCTCACCCTACTGTACCCTCTTTGTCCGGTCAGATATAAATGATTTTATCCATTGATGCCCTGGCCCGCTGATGCCCAGGTCGGAGAGACGAGTCAGCAGCTTTTTATGGATGACCGTATCGAATGCCGCTGATAGATCTAATAAAATCAGGGCACTTGGCTGTTTGTTGCCAGCCATATCTCTGAGCTCGTCTAGAACAAACTACATCACTAGCTCAGTATTATGTAGGCTCTGAAGCCAGCCTGTCTAGCTTGGAGCAACTGGTTGTCCTCCAAGTAGTTCGAGAGTGTCTTTAGTACATGTTGTTCTAACACTTCTGCCAGGAAGAGGAGCTGAGAGATGGGTCTATAATTCTTGAGAGTAGAGGAATTTGCAACAGGGGGGTGACCCTAGCTTCTTTTAGGTTGGTCGGTAGGTAGCCAATTTCCAGGGAGTTGTTTAGTAACGCAAGAATATGTTTTTCCAGCCCCGGAAGGGCCATTTGAAAAATCCTCGGAGGGAAGGGGTCTGTCTGGGAGTCTGATTTGGTGCGATTTATTAGGAGAGATAAGGAGGCTGGATCAATTTTAGGGAAGTTTGTGAGTTGGCTACCTGAGGAGGGCGAGGTCTGGATCTGAAAGGAGGAACCGAGGTTAGTCGGGGTATTAGCAGTTTCTGAAATGATATCTCCGACTTTCTGAAGAAGGATCCGATCCACCGACCTCGCCCTCGCCGAAACTCTGCACATCCGCAGAGCCAGAACAGGTGGGAGAGCCTTCTCCTACTTCGCAGCCAAGACCTGGAATGAGCTCCCGGTTGACATCAGACACGCCCCTTCTCCGAACATCATCAGGAAGACACTCAAGACCTGGCTCTTCGACTGAACGGAGCTGCTCAACCCCCCCCAGGCACCTTGAGTAGCGCGCTCTCAATTCCCTGATTGATTGATTGATTGATTGACCAAGAGATATCTGGGAACCTCACCAGGCGTATCTAAGGTGGAAGGCAGTAGTAGATACATTGGGGCGGTTAGTATAGACATGGATGAGTGTTGAACCCATATGATGTTTCCTACCAGATCTGAGTCTCTGACTGTATGGTGGGAAGAGGAAAGTCAGTACTCAAAAAAGTGTGGGATGTGCTAATGTCAAAGATTGCTGTCAAACTGCTGTGATTACACTTGTATAGGACCATGTTATTTGCATATCATCCCTCTGTCATTTATGCATAGTACGTTGCTTAATGAGCTCTGATATTGTCACGCCGCATGTTATCATCTGTTTGTTTCCAGATATTTTTTTACATTATGTTTGTCAAGAAACTGCAATTTGGCTACTGTAATGGATAAAATTGCTATTAAATGATAAAGTAAAAAAAACATTTTCCAGTATAGTGATATGCCTGCCAAATATCCAGCAAGTGTCCCTGGGGGACACCACTTGTCAATCAACAACATCAAAAATTGCACTGCACCCTCCTGACTCTAATGCATCCTTCCCCCTACTTAGCTCTCCAATTCGCTGCTGACTTCATCCATTCACTCCACGCTACCCGTTATTACCATCTCTGCTAGAGATTTTTTTCATCAGCCTTCTGGCATTAAGTCTAGGGTCCACATCTCATCTGATGTCCTTGCCTCGTTTGCTTCAAGTGCCAAAACACAAATCCTCTACCACTGCTTATGAGACAGTGAACCAGGCACCTAATTTTCCAACCTCAGTATAAGCCACGTTCTGAATTAGATAGTCCATAGCAAGGACAGGAAAACAAATTCATGTTATGTTATGCTGATTTGTATAGCAAACTAATCACCCAAAGGTGTATCTAGGCAAATGCCCAATGTATGTAGGTGTGTGGTGCCAAGTTGTTTGTAAGAAGAGCCAGGTCTTCCACTTCTTGCCGAACTCACTAAGTGAGTGGGTTGATGAAAGGGTATGTGGTTGTTTTGGGGTTCTGTTTCTGTGTTATGTAGGGCTTTGTATGTGTGCATGAGAAGTTTGAATTCACTGCACTTTTGAATGGGGAACCAGTGAAGCCTTCTGAGGAACATTGTGAAATGGGTGCAGCATGGGGGTCGAGTATGAGTCTTGCGACTGCAACACGCTCAGAACAAGCTGGTCTTTTGTGATATATCAAACGCACAAAAGTTGATGAGAGGAATGCTTATAATTTGTCTAACCACTGGGAACAGCTAAGGGCAGCATTTCAACCCATTGTTCTTTTGTCCACAATGCCACCTCAGTTTGGACCCAGCCATATGTACCTCTTCTGTCAACGTCCTATAATATGTTTGATTTGTCTGATGGCAAGCACAACTCCATGGCTACTGAATCAAGTTCTATACCTACAGAGGTCAAGCTATTTCCTATAGTCTTCTCTTCAGCAAGAGGGATGCAACATAATTCTAGCACACTCACTCTCCTCATACTTCACTTACAGTATTAGGAAATTGCCAAGCAGAACATGCTCTGACCACACTACTTCTCCCACTGCTTATTCCATGAATGTGCTAGACTTTTCAAACGCTACACATGCTACTGAACAGCCCATTGACATTGCTATAGTGACTTAAATGTGTCCCTGGGATTAAATTGGACACCCAGTAACTGCATGTCTTGGGGATTAACAAGCAGCCATTGGTATGCCAATTTAATACTGGTCTTAACTATTTCAGCTCCCACCCCACAGCTCCTTGCCATCCATATTGCCTCATCTGGCTCTTGTTCACCAATCAACACTCACTCTTATCAATATAATCATTGATCAACAACCCTTCTGACAACAACAGGTGGTGTATCATCTTGTATTCTCCCTTTGTCTTCTTATGCACGCGATCTATCGGTGAAATGCAGAGGTCCACCATTGGGAGGTGGAAGGGGTCAGTGATTGGACCTGCATTCTACCTCCACCCACCTTGCCATACCAATACCTGGTTTGTTATGTGCTGAAACCCAGGTCCCCCCGTTTGAGCCCTCAGGGTCCAGAATCTTCGTGGCACTCTACCTCTTCTATAATTTCCAGCAAGATGAATGTATCCTCTTGTCTCTTTCAGCCACCAGCTTCCTATGATATTCCCAGCACCCTGGGCAGTTGGGGGCAGGATGGATTGGCGAAGAACATGCATCCACATACTCTGCTTATGTGCAAGGGTAGCAGTGCTAATTAGGAGAGGACTACAATGTCAGATACTGAAATTTCTCTGTGAAACAGAAAGAAGTTGTACAATCGTGCATGGGGTCTACCTGGGAAAAAATGTCACCATTGCCTGTGCATACAGCCAATATGCTGTCTCCCCAGACTATTTTGCTGCAGCAGTATGGGAGAAAATAATGGTGCTTGGCCACATAACAGTAATCTGGGAGGCGGGGACAAATTCGCTGTTGTCCTAGATCCCCATATACACAAGTCTCAGTATAATCGGAATGCGAATGTGTGCAGGAAGCTCCAATTGGTTGATTACCTACATGCTTTTCATTTTATATTGACCCCCAGTGTGCCACACTGAGTGCTTTTTTTCATTACTGCATGTTGGGACTTGTGGTCCTTTTTAGAGCAATTATTGTCCTCTAGTGGGTTCCGTCACATTCACAACTTATACAGCATATTGTTCACCCTTGTGGGCCTTCAGATGAGTTGCTGGTCATATTTGCCCCATCTACTGTGCTGCATATCAGGCGTGGACACAGTTCTCACCACGCAGCCTCGCCGTTATGTTACTTGCGATGGTGCAATCCTCCCAATTACAGCTTCCTGCACACATTCACATTCCAAGCTGCCTATGAATGAGAGGCTGGAGCCTCGAAACGCGTCAGGCGAAATGGATTCAAACACTGGAATTAAACTGCTGGCTTCCTTTTTGAAAAAAACCTGCAAGGTTGCATCGACTGCCGAGTGCGTCCTCAATGCTTTCGGGCTTTTGTTCAGGGGCGGCCTTAGGCATGTGCAAGCTGTGCACCTGCACAGGGCCACCAAACCCCAGGGGCCACCACACCAATATATATCCTTAATATAATAATCCTCTGAGGATGGATACATATTTCCGTGGCGGCCCCTGGCAGGGATTTGGTGGCCTCCGGTTCTGTTCCACTTCTAAACACCCTGACCCCCCCTCTTCACTGGCCTCTGCGCTCCGCCCTGTCCGGACCCCCTCCTCCGGGGCCCCCTACCTACGTTCCCTGCCAAGGGCCAACATGAGCCTAGAGCCGCCCCTGTTTTGTTTCAACACACACACACACACACACACACATACATATACACTATTACTCATGCCGCTGTAATGCACTGCTTATGACGTTATATATTACATCACTTTTAACATGTCAAATTACATCACTGATGACTGATGACATCATCCAGTGACAGTGTTTTTTAAATGTTTATGTGTATTAACTATATATATATATATATATATATATATATATATATATATATTCACTGAAAAAACCATAGGTTATAGACCATATATAGTTAGGAATTAGCATTTAAAAAACCTTATTTTACTCACACAAAACCATTGAAATTCCATATATAGTTAGTTGCACTAACTATATATCGCGCACCTGCAATCCACTGCTGATCATGTCACATATTACATCATTCATGACATGGTCAGTGACATCACTGATGACATCACTGATGACATCACTGATGACATCACTGATGACATCTCATTTGACATCATTCTTGTGCTAATACGATAAACCTCTTCAGACTCTAATATAACCTTAGATACACTCAGTGTATACAGACACTCACACACTTCCACTCATCCATGGAGTTACTCACACACCCAGTCAGTCATGCAAAGAAACAATCTCATCTCCATTTCTTCAACTATACAGTTAAACACACCTTACTTATTGAAACATATACTAACACATATTTACTCTCTTATACAATCCCTGATACAAGTTCACAATGATCGATACAACCACTCACTCATTCGGTGGCTCTCATGCACAGTTATTTATATATGCCAACTCTCACATGTACTGTGTTTTACATATGTACTTACTATGACATGTAGCATTGAGATATCCATTCACTCATCAATACACTCATGCACACAGTCAACTGCCCATGTAGCTGTTTCCACATGCACTCTTGAACTCATACACCTAGTGAATAAACTGTTCACACATCTATGCATAGAGTCACACACCTTCCAGCCACCCCCACACAAACTCAATCTCCCATAGAAATACTTGGGCAAGCAATTAATAACACATATAGCCTCTCGTATAGCTAATGATCAACACATGCAGCAGTTTACAGAACAACAGACATAATGATGCACAAATTAAGACAGTTTAGTCACTAACCCATGCATTCAGTGAGACACATTTAATCACTCACTCATACAGTCAGTCACGCACCTACTAAATCCTTCATCCAGACACTTATACATCCACTCATTCTTCAATATGTAAGATATATTTTAACTTTACAGAAACATACAGTCACTGGATGTTGTCATCAGTGATGTCATCAGTGATGTCATTTGAGATGTCATCAGTGATGTCATCAGTGATGTCACTGACCATGTCATGAATGATGTAATATGTGACATGATCAGCAGTGGATTGCAGGTGCGCGATATATAGTTAGTGCAACTAACTATATATGGAATTTCAATGGTTTTGTGTGAGTAAAATAAGGTTTTTTAAATGCTAATTCCTAACTATATATGGTCTATAACCTATGGTTTTTTCAGTGAATTTTCAAGGTTTTGTAAATGCTAATTCCTAACTATATATGGTCTATAACCTATGGTTTTTTCAGTGAATTTCAATGGTTTTTTAATAGCAAATATCATAAGCTGTCGAATGTCAAGTACGTGGTAAGTGAAAACATTTTCGTGTTTATGCACACTGATCTGCTTTGAATGGTGCCCCCCCCCCCCTCATTTCTATTAGGAGTACTCTCTCTTTGCAGATAGTGAAAGGTAGTTAACGCAGGTCTTTGCCCCCATTGTAATCCGTCGTGCCTGCTTCTCTCTCCATTTGATTGATTGTTATCCAAGTATTTACTGTTTTAGAATTAGTTCTCTTTGGTTCATTCTCTATTTACAAACAAACACAGAGTCGCAATACTCTGTTCAGTCTTTGCAGATAACGAAAAATCGTGTAAAAAAAAAAGAAAAGGAATCGAGCAAAATCAGTAGGCCACTAATGGGATCTCTTTTTGACCTCGCTAAAATAGAAACATTAGGAACAACCCCTCATGACAAATACAAAACTAGTGAGATGAACTGAACTCCACACAATGATGGCTGCAAAACAACTCGGCTCCGCCACCCACCCCGCCCAAAATAACGATAAAGAACGGCTGCCATGATTGGTTGCGGAATGACCACGACGGAGCTACGAAATGGTGCTGCTCTCATGCTAACCCCAGCTTTAGTCTGAAACATCCAGAAACACTGTAGACTACCAATTCGATCAGTTCCGGTAGCGCCCCAATGTAACCCGGTAGAGAAGAACTAGCTCTCCCCTCTTTGACTGATGGTTCTTGTTGCCTGTCCCTTCTGTTGTCATTTAACAGAACTATTTAGCCTGCTGAAAGGGGTTGTGTTCCGACCGCTGGTTGGTGGAGACATTTTGACTATATTCTGTACCTGCGTTGTCGCGTAATGCGTCATATGACGCGCCGCGTTAGCGCATCCGGAAGTCATCCGGGGCGCGCAGCGCATAACGTAAGCATAACAAGTCATGTGACTTGTTAATAAAACTTTTCATTGGTTCATTTTACTTTTCTTATTGTAATGATGAAAGGCTTGGTCATATGACCTAAAAATTACGCTTTTCATTACTTCCGAACATTATTTTTTCTTAAATATATGTTATAATGTTCCAGGCTAATGTACTTTCCCGGAAATTTTACAACTGTCCTGCAAGTAAAATATATTCTTTTTTCGAGAAAAAGAGCGTTTCTTCGTCCCATGACGGAGCCGTTGAGCAAAAGAGGGTCGACCTGCTGTCTTAGTCGCCGATACGCCTGAATATGAGATTCTTATCGATCACTTTATGTTGCAGGAATAGAAAACACAACAGCCCTTGACCATTTATCTTTACTGCGTTCCTTCGTATTATACCTTTTACCCTTCATGTAATTGGTCTGCTTTATTTCACTTGCCTTTTAATGATTCTAAAACAGTCACTATTATTAAAAACTTTACCAATGTATATACTACTACCATGTTTTCTTTTAAAAACCTTTATTGAGAAAATTTCATTATACAAATACGAGCCTATAACCACGTGGGCCTGCCACAGAGCAAACTGTAATCGTATATGATGAATAGACATTTACACTGTAGAGGAACGTAACGGGCGGGCCATTAGGTTGCAAGAACTAAGGTGTCTAACAGTTACGGAATCGGTGGACGTACATTTTATAATTAAAATACGACAGGGCCAGTTACAATAAAATTATCTAGATATACATTTGCGGGCAAGTACCATGGGTGACGTTAATTCGAACTTTCAACAGTACAGTAATCAATAACACATCAGAACTTAATATCAATAGGGATGTCGAAATATTCAATCAATTCTCGTCCCCGCCCGCCATGTGCTTCAAAACTGCATACGTATCTCGTGATTTCAAGGTTCTGCAACCAGTACACAACAAGGAGTTACGAGTCCCATTTATTCTGGCGCCATTTTGGGCGAGGACGGGCAGGTCCAGGATATAGTCAAAATGTCTCTACCAACCATCGACTATGATGATCTTCATATGCTGTATTTATTAGAGTAACACTCATCTGTCCACATGAAATTAATTTGCCACAATCTAAACATGTCATTTTAATCTTTCCAAAGTTCTTCTAAATATTTGGGACCGTTTCCCTTGCCTCTGAAGCTCTCAGTGCCACTTCTTTGATGAATGTACTAGCAGGTCAGGGGTTCTCCTCCAAATCTCTCTTTTATGCAGCACTATAATTAATTGGTGCCACCTCTCCATATGACGATGCATGGTATAGTTACCACAACTATATTTTTTTTCGGTTCCTCTGGAGAGTTCATCGTGGCAGATGAAGCGTGTAACGTACCGGGCATTTACCTTTTTTTGCATGTACAGGAAAGGAAAAAAAAATCGAGCGTCCGAGTTCTAAGGTGTCCCAGGGCCATTTTGGTGGACCAGGCCCAAATCCAAAGAACAGCCATCTCACAGGCTAATGGGGCGACCCACGCCGAGTTTCAGCATTGTAGTATGACCACACAAGTACAGCAACTTGCTAGACATCACCTCGGTGCCATCCGGATCTCGGCGCCCCACTGCAGATGAAGTGCCTCTCAACTATGAAACCACCACGGTGACATCCGGATCTTGGCGCGTTGTGCTGCCTTCGGCCTATTCGCACATCGGTCCGCTACTGACGCCATCTCACAGGCTAATGGGGCGACCCACGCCGAGTTTCAGCATTGTAGGATGACCACACCAGTACAGCAACTTGCTAGACATCACCTCGGTGCCATCCGGATCTCGGCGCCCCACTGCAGATGAAGTGCCTCTCAACTATGAAACCACCACGGTGACATCCGGATCTTGGCGCGTTGTGCTGCCTTCGGCCTATTCGCACATCGGTCCGCTACTGACGCCATCTCACAGGCTAATGGGGCGACCCACGCCGAGTTTCAGCATTGTAGGATGACCACACCAGTACAGCAACTTGCTAGACATCACCTCAGTGCCATCCGAATCTTGGCATCTCAACGCCTAGTGGTATCTTCCATACAAAAAATATTGTTACGCTGCCTTTGGCCCCATTCGCACATCAGTCCGCAACTTAGACACCACCTCGGTGCCATCCGGATCTTGGAATGTCAGCACCTTTTGGTGTCTTCTCGTCAGAAAATATTGTTGCGCTGCCTTTGGCCCCATTCGCACATCAGTCCGCTACTGACGCCATCTCACAGGCTAATGGGGCGCCCCACGCCGACTTTCAGCATTGTAGAATAACCACACCAGTACAGCAACTTGCTAGACATCACCTCGGTGCCATCCGGATCTCGGCGCCCCACTGCAGATGAAGTGCCTCTCAACTATGAAACCACCACGGTGACATCCGGATCTTGGCGCGTTGTGCTGCCTTCGGCCTATTCGCACATCGGTCCGCTACTGACGCCATCTCACAGGCTAATGGGGCGACCCACGCCGAGTTTCAGCATTGTAGGATGACCACACCAACTTGCTAGACATCACCTCAGTGCCATCCGAATCTTGGCATCTCAACGCCTAGTGGTATCTTCCATACAAAAAATATTGTTACGCTGCCTTTGGCCCCATTCGCACATCAGTCCGCAACTTAGACATCACCTCGGTGCCATCCGGATCTTGGCATCTCAGCGCCTTGTGGTGTCAGTCAGAAAATATTGTTGTGCTGCCTTCGGCCTATTCGCACATCGGTCCGCTACTGACGCCATCTCACAGGCCAACGGGGCGCCCCACGCCGACTTTCAGCATTGTAGGATGGCCACACCAGTGCGGCAACTTGCTACACACCACCTCGGTGCCATCCGGATCTTGGCATCTCAGCGCCTTGTGGTGTCTTCTACTCCGGAAATATAGTAGAAAATATTGTTGCGCTGCCTTTGGCCCCATTCACACATCAGTCCGCTACTGACACCATCTCACAGGCCAACGGGGCGCCCCACGCCGACTTTCAACATTGTAGGATGGCCACAGAAGTGCGACAACTTACTAGACACCACCTCGGTGCCATCCGGATCTTGGCGCGTTGTGCTGCCTTCGGCCTATTCGCACATCGGTCCGCTACTGACGCAAACTCACAGGCCAACGGGGCGCCCCACGCCGACTTTCAGCATTGTAGGATGGCCACACCAGTGCGGCAACTTGCTACACACCACCTCGGTGCCATCCGGATCTTGGCGCGTAGTGAAGCTGCAGCAGCTGCAAATAAGCTTCAGACAGTGTTACAACCGCTGCTCAGAACTCTCAACTATGACACCACCTCGGTGCCATCCGGATCTTGGCGCGTTGTATTGCCTTCGGCCTATTCGCACATCGGTCCGCTACTGACGCCGCCTCACGTGCCAACGTATTTTCTCCGCATTTTATACCCTATGCCGCATAACAGGTCATGTGACTTGTTTATAAAACTTTTCATTGGTTCATTTTACTTTTGGTTTCCTAATGATGGAAGGCTTGATCATATGACCTAAAAACAACACTTTTCATTGGATGAAAACTTTTTTTTTCCCCCAAACGATGAAAGCCCCACCTTGTTTCTGGATGTTTCAGACTAAACTGGCGTCACCATGAGAGCACCACCATCTCGTAGCTCCGTCGTGGTCATTCCGCGAGCAATCATGGCAGCCGCTCCCCACCAGAAGCCTGCAGGAGTCGGGGCCCCCAAAACTTTTGATGAATTCTCAAGGCGGAGGGGACGCTTTCGAGAATGGGGTCCAAGACCTAGCAGACAAGCGTCCGATTTCCAAGGTGTCCCAGGGCCATTTCAGTGGACCACGCCCAAAAAGGAAAGAGCCTGCCGCCATTTTGAGAGTCCTGTGGCAGCCGCCTATCGCTGCACCGCAAGAGTGGGCGCAACTCAGCTGAATGGCGGATTTTGACACAGTGGACCAAAAGCGGACGGAATGGCAACTGAAACGGTAAAGGGGCGCCCCACTAAAACAGATGAGACTCCACCTGGAGAGGCCCGTTCACGCCGCCTCCCCCGGGGCGCTCCACGCCGTTATTCGGAGCAGCATTGTAGGATACCAAAACCAGTGCGGCAACTTACTGGACATCACCTTGGTGCCATCGTTCTGCTGCCTTGGAACTATTCGCACAACAGTTTGCTACTGATGACCCACCCCCCGCGACGCCCCACGCCGTTATTTGCTGGGTGGCAACTTACTAGACATCACTTTCGTGTCATCTAGATTTCGGCGCGTTCTGCTGCCTTGGAACTATTCGCACAACAGTTTGCTACTGATGACCCACCCCCCGCGACGCCCCACGCCGGAAATCTGGACGTTGTGCTGCGTTGGGACTATTCGCACAGCCGACCGCTACTTCGTTGTTTTTCTCTAAAAATGTTTATATGTTATTACTATTTTTGTTTTCTTGTATATATTTATAAATTATTAAAGTTTTATAATCTTACTACTTTGTCGGAGTGCTATATATTTTTAATGTGACACATAATTGTAAAAACTTTGATGTACAAAGAGTCATCCCTGGAATCTTCCGCTTCACGCTCGGTCCCCTCCCCAATCACAATACAGGATGGTTTTCAGATAATAGCAACGCTTCTGCTGTGATGGATCTCATCGAGTGTGGGCCTTGATCTACTATAACTCCTTTGAAGAGGGGTGATTCTTTACAGCTGTGGCCATAAACTACATCTGCAGGGCTAGCTGATAGCCTAGGACCGGCCTAGACAATCGGACACAGAGGAAAAGGAGTGTCAGAGGGTGCGGTAGTGAATAGGGCGAAAGGGAGGTGTCGGGCGGGCACAGGGTGTGATTCTCAGGGAAGAGCAGCGCAGATGGGGGGAGGTTTATTACCCATGCATAAGACAGAGAGCGGGGGTGACCACTGCCTGGGTGAGATGCTTGCGAGGGTGGGGAGCCATGCTAAGGATCGACAGCGTGCACAGAGTGGGTCTGGTCAAGGCATCTAAAATGGCTGCCGTGCACGACAAAAGTGTGGCATTTGAAAAAAGACAAGATGGCGCACACAATGTTTTTCAACAATTCCTGATTTCCTTCGAATCGAACGTTAACAGACGTTGGGGCATATTACCAAAGTTAAGCGATATTTATCCCTAACGATGCATTGCAAAGATTTTTTTACCGTCAGAAATTATCGCAGATAAACCTTGCTATTATCAAGGTTTATCGCAAATACGATAAAAAACGAGCGCAATGCATTAATATCGCTGAAAACTCCGCGATATTCATGCATTACCGAGCTAATGCTCTTAGCCATGTTATCCACCTCCCATTGGATAACATGGCTAAGAACTGCTCAGGGCAGCTGTTACTTTTTGGAGATATTCGCGCTTATCTCGAATATTTCCAAAAGTTGATAATAGGAGATAGCGATGTTAGCGACTGTTTCCAGTCGCTAACATCTTGGCATGCCCACTTTGCATGTCATTAGTGATAAATATCACTCACATGCAAAGTGGGACCCAAGATGGTCGCTATCTCCTACTAGCCGTCGCTAACTGGTGTTAGCAACACCTAGGTAATACAGATATAATTTTATCTCCGCGAAGCGGAGCGCTGTTACAGATATATATCTTGTTTTTGAACGTTAATTTCTCAAAATGCACTGAAGCACATATATTGAGACATAGCAAAGGCACATCGGGCTACCAGTCCCTAATATTTTACCAAGTTTCGTGCAAATCCATTCAGCCGTTCGATTATTATTATTATTTTTTTTTTTTGCCCCGCGGGGCCCTTTTAAAACCTCCACATCAAACCTAGGGGGTCAGCGAGGATCTACTATGCCCCCTTATGGTCATTTGCCCCTTCGCTTTGGCCTCCTCTTGTCTCTCGATCCTACCGAGAGACAAGATGGCGGCCGCTACGTACTGTTTGGAATGTTTACAGACACCGGAGAGCCAATCAGCTTCGCTTCGCAAAGCTCCGTAACGCGAAAAGTACGCGAAGCGGTGCGCTGTTACAGATATATATCTTTTTTTGAACGTTAATTTCTCAAAATCCACTGAAGCACATATATTGAGACCTAGCAAAGGCACATCGGGCTACCAGTCCCTACAATTTTGCCAAGTTTCGTGCAAATCCATTCAGCCGTTCGATTATTATTATTATTATTTTTTTTTGCCCCGCGGGGCCCTTTTAAAACCTCCACATCAAACCTAGGGGGTCAGCGAGGATCTACTATGCCCCCTTATAGTTATTTCCCCCTTTGTTTTGACCTCCTCTTGTCTCTCGATCCTACCGAGAGACAAGATGGCGGCCGCTACGGACTGTTTGGAATGTTGACAGACGCCGGAGAACCAATCAGCTTCGCTTCACAAAGCTCCGTTGCGCGAAAAGTCCGCGAACCAGTGCGCTGCCTGGTCCGCGCTTACAGATATATATCTTTTTTTAAACGTTAATTTCTCAAAATCCCCTGGAGCACATATATTGAGACCTACAAAAGGCACATCGGGCTACCAGTCCCTACAATTTTGCCAAGTTTCGTGCAAATCCATTCAGCCGTTCGGGCTAAAAGTGAGGCCAACCGCCCTATGGAAAACTCAATGTTAAAAACACGTTTTGGGACCCCCCTTTTTTCTCGGCCCCCACTGGACGAACCCCCCCCAAATTTTCAAGGGCTGCTCAGAAACAAAATGTGCCATTTTCCTGAAAATTTCAGCCAATTCCGTCCACAAACGCCAAAGTTATTAGACATAGAATTTTCAAAAAACCCATAGAGAAAAAATCCTAACTATATATACCTACTGGCGACCGCCAGTAGGTAATATATATATATATATATATATATATATATATATATATATATATATATATATCGGCAAACAAAAGAAGCGGCACAATCAGGAAATGTTTTAAGCCTTTTTAATCAAGACTTCACCCCACCAACGCGTTTCAGCCAACACTGGCCTTGCTCACGGTTGGTTAGTCCCTCCTCAGTGTTGTTATTTGTACTATCCCATATCTAGCCATTTATGAAGCATTGTGGGAATTGTAGTTACATTACTTTTTGTGAAAAAATGAAAAAAGAAGAAAGACAATGTGTGCTTTTAGATTACTGCATATATGTGACTAATAGTTCACTGTGGCTTTATAATAAAGTATAAACAATTTCTGGGTATAGTACCCAAATCTTTCATTAGTGTTCCTCATTATTTCAGTCATGTTCCAAATTAAGGGTGTAGTACCCAATGTCATATTGAGAACATTTTATTCCAGATGAATATGTAGATCCTCTCCAAAATTCATCCCTTTCGGGTGTTTTGTTCTGAGTCTGACTATCATGCGTGACTCCATTTGCCGCAGTCTTCGAACCACATCTCCACCTCTCTCCATTCTGTCCAGCATTTTTGCCCCATAAAATTGCATTTGTCTCCAATCTCCATTTTGGCAAATGCTCATGTGTTTTGCTGTGGCATATTGCATATTAGAGTTTTTCACCGCCCGAATGTGTTCCAAAATCCGTTTTTTTAACATACAAGTTGTACATCCCACGTACTTCATTCCACATTTACATTCTATAATATATACAACGTTTTTTGAAGTGCATGAGATTTGTTGCTCAATTCTCATTGATTCATTGATTTCCCATCAAGTTCTTCGATCACTTTCATACTTTTGCCGATCTTACAAGCTTTGCAAGAATTGCATGGTTGAAACCCTTTTCGTTGGTTTTGCAGCCAGTTTGGTTTCTGTTTTGCTTGAAAGTGACTTTTGACCAACAAATCTTTGAGAGATGTGTTCTTTTTGTATGTTATTAATGGTGTTTTACCGAGGGTTGTTCCAATGTCAGGATCCCCTGACAGTAGATGCCAATATTTTTTCATTATGCGTGCGATATTTCCACTTTCTTTGCTGAAAGTCGTTATGAATCTAGGAGGTGTGTGAGTTTCTGTTTTTTTAGGCTGTTCCATTAATATTTGAGTCCTCGTTTTCAAATCAATTTTTCTTTTGCATTTCGTCAGTGCTCTTTCTTCATAGCCTCTTGCTCTGAATCTGCATTTACTCTCCTGTATTACTCTCTCCGCATCCTCAGGTACCGAACAATTTCTTTTGAGTCGTGTAAATTCTCCATACGGTATACTTCGTAAAAGGGGTGTGGGATGAAAACTCGTTCCGTGGAGCACACTGTTTTTTGCTGTTTTTTTACGAAATAGAGTAGATTCAAGCTTATCATCAGACACATATATTTTAGTGTCCAAAAAGTCTATTTCTTTTGTGCTCGTGTTACATGTAAACTGTAGGCCTAATTCATTGTCATTCAGTTTGTTGAAATAGGTTTGAAATTGATCATTTGTACCATGCCAAATAATAAACAGGTCGTCTATGTAACGTACCCACAATATTATTCGTTCCAGATCTTGTTGATTGTCCTCATTCCACGCTACTGTCTTCTCCCACCACCTCATTGTGATGTTTGCATAGTTGGGAGATAGAGAAATGCCCATGGCGGTGCCACAGATTTGTTTAAATAGTTGTTTGTCAAAAAGAAATACGTTATTCCTCAGGCATAGGTCAATCATTTTGATTAGCATTTTAGAATGTTCCAGATAAATGATGTTACGCTGCTTCAAATAATACTCAACTGCTTGCATCCCGATCTCATGACGGATTGAAGTGTAGAGTGAGACTACATCAATGGTAACTAACAGATATTCTGAGTTCCAATTCACATTCATCAGTATTCTTAAAAAATCACCGGTGTCTTTGATATATGAGGGAAGACTCTGGGCAATGGGGGCTAAAAATTTGTCAACATAGTTGGAGATATTTTCATATAGTGAGCCACACGAGGAGACAATTGGTCTTCCTGGAGGGTGATTTAAAGTCTTGTGAATCTTTGGGAGAAAATATATACAAGGTATTATTGGATGGTCAATGGTTAGATATTTCTTTGGTGATGCACCGTTACATCGCAACTTTTACAACGGGAGGCTTTTACAACTGAACTTTTACAACGCAGGATCCATTACATCGGATGCCATTACAACGCATGGCATTACATAGCAGATGCTATTACAACGCATGGCATTACATCGTAAGTATAGGTAAGTATTTAATTTTTTTTAATTTTATTAATATTAATTATAATTAAATATATTTATTTATGTTTTTTAATATTATTAAATTATTATTTATTATATTAAATAAAATAATTTTTAAAATAAGTACAGGTGTACAGGGGTGTTTTTAGGTTTCAGGGTAGGGTTTGGGTTTTGGGGTACAGGGGTGTTTTTAGGTTTCAGGGTAGGGTTTGGGTTTTGGGGTACAGGGGTGTTTTTAGGTTTCAGGGTAGGGTTTGGGTTTTGGGGTACATGGGTGTTTTTAGGTTTCAGGGTAGGTTTTGGGTTTTGGGGTACAGGGGTGTTTTTAGGTTTCAGGGTAGGGTTTGGGTTTTGGGGTACAGGGGTGTTTTTAGGTTTCAGGGTAGGGTTTGGGTTTTGGGGTACAGGGGTGTTTTTAGGTTTCAGGATAGGGTTTGGGTTTTGGGGTACAGGGGTGTTTTTAGGTTTCAGGGTAGGGTTTGGGTTTTGGGGTACAGGGGTGTTTTTAGGTTTCAGGGTAGGGTTTGGGTTTTGGGGTACAGGGGTGTTTTTAGGTTTCAGGGCAGGTTTTGGGTTTTGGGGTACAGGGGTGTTTTTAGGTTTCAGGGCAGGGTTTGGGTTTTGGGGTACAGGGGTGTTTTTAGGTTTCAGGGCAGGGTTTGGGTTTTGGGGTACAGGGGTGTTTTTAGGTTTCAGGGTAGGGTTTGGGTTTTGGGGTACAAGGGTGTTTTAGGGTTCAGGGTTGGGTTTGTGCTTAGGGCTAATTAAATTATATTTACCATTTATAAATTAATTAAAATATATTTATTAAATTAAATTAATTATATTATATTAATTACATTTTTTAATTAAATTAATTAAATTAAATAAAATATTTTAATTAATTTATTTTAATTATAATGTTAAAAAATATTTAAATTAAATTAATTTCATTATATTAATTAATTAAAATTAATTACAATTTTTATTAAAATTAAATTAAATAAATAGATTTAAATTTATTAAATTAAATTAATTACTATTTTAAAATGTATTTTAATTAAATTAATTAAATTAAATTAATTAAATTAACTTAATTACATTTTTTTTAAAAAGATATACTTACCTATACTTACGATGTAATGCCATGCGTTGTAATAGCATCTGCTATGTAATGCCATGCGTTGTAATGGCATCCGATGTAATGGATCCTGCGTTGTAAAAATTCCGATGTAACGGAATGCGTTGTAAAAAACCGCGTTGTAGTGACACCAATCCATTTCTTTTTATCTTCATCTATTAAACCTTTTGTATACCAGATTTCTAGGTACTCTTGCAGTTCTCTCTTCATGTTCACATATGGATTATTTTCCATTCTCTGATAATTGTTTTCTTGATTTAATTGTCTCATCGCCTCACATATGTAGTCAGATGTCCTCATTAGCACGATGTTGCCTCCCTTGGAACATGACTGAAATAATGAGGAACACTAATGAAAGATTTGGGTACTATAACCAGAAATTGTTTATACTTTATTATGAAGCCACAGTGAACTATTAGTCACATATATGCAGTAATCTAAAAGCACACATTGTCTTTCTTCTTTTTTCATTTTTTCACAAAAAGTAATGTAACTACAATTCCCACAATGCTTCATAAATGGCTAGATATGGGATAGTACAAATAACAACACTGAGGAGGGACTAACCAACCGTGAGCAAGGCCAGTGTTGGCTGAAACGCGTTGGTGGGGTGAAGTCTTGATTAGAAAGGCTTAAAACATTTCCTGATTGTGCCGCCTCTTTTGTTTGCCGAAATTTTCCTGGGTCTGGATCCGACCCCTGGGTGGAGCACACACTGCTGAGTGCTCTCATGTGGCCTGAGGATCACTTTGTGTAATGATATATATATATATATATATATATATATATATATATATATATATATATATATATATATATATACACCAAGGTGTATTAATGGATACGTGTTTTTTTTCAGTGAATTTCTAGTTTAAAAAAAAATCCATTTACTAACTATAACATCTCTGTAACCTTTGTTTTTTTTTCATTAGATTTGTAAGTTTTTTTCCCTGTAACCTTTGTTTTTTTTAGTAAATTTCCATGTTTTTTTAAATAACTAATAGGCAGAGTGGTGGAGAAAGTGGTCTGGGCCTCCAACCAGATCTCAAGAATCCCGCTGTGTAGGCACCAGGAGGGCTTCCTGGTCCCCAAGGTTCCTCAGGAGTAAAGTGGACTTCATCCTCCGATCAGTAGTGCACCACGAGCTGCATTTGCGGAATTGATAAGAGGTCTTTGGAGGCCACGCCCCTTTTCTCCACCACTATGCAAATGCACATCCTGGCGCACTGCTGGTTGGGGAAAGAAGTCCACTTTAGTCCTGAGGCCCTCAGGAGGCCAGGGGACCCTATCCCTACACCAGCAGCACGCCAGGAGGTGCATTTGCAGAGTGGTGAAGAAAAGGGGCAGGACATCCGGCACCTACTTTTTTACCTTTTTCTCTTTTTCTCTAGGATGGGGGGCCATGTGGCCCCCCTTGCCTGGACCATTTTGGGACCCTGGAACCCACTGCCTAGCCCCTTTTAAAAACAATTTAGTATTTATTTATTTTTGCATTAGAAAAGAAAAGGGGTACCATTTTCATCCCCGAGGACCCCATCAAATTTCACGGAGATTCGTCAAGCAGCGCCAAAGTTATCGGTGAAATATAAAACTTTGGTCCTAACTATAGCTACCTACTGTCGACCGCCACTAGGATATATAAATATATATATATATATATTTTTTTTTTTCCATGGTCCCAGTCTTTAGGAGTCACTCAACAGCTTTCCAGTCTCCTCTACTTTCCGATGAGTATTGCGGTAGCCCTAAACTTTTCGAGGCTGATTTGACTCTCATCAGGGGCTGGCTGCTATTTTTTCTGATGCACGGAAGTATCTTATGGGCGTGCATAGTTGATTGATTACACCCTGGTGGGCCGCACTGAGCACGCTGTGAAGGTAGATGCAGGCTGGGACATGTGGTCCCTAGAGAGTCACTTTTTCCCATCAGTGGGCTCCATGCACCAGAATTCAAAGCACATTCTCTTCCTTAGTAGGATCGCAATGTAGAGGCATTCTTTAGTAGGTGTTGGCTCTGCTGTCCTGTATGGGTTGGGCATAGTCCTAACCTTCAGCCTTGTCTTTGTTAACAATGGTGCTCTCCTCATGTCGGGACAGGCGTGTCCAACATTTTTCCCATGGTCCGAGCCTTTAGGAGTCACTCAACAGCTTTTGTATTTTCACGGAGAGGATAAGCCACGCACAGTGGCTTTTCCTCTCCTTGAAAATATGGAAGAGTCCCTGGCGGCATTATTAAATCACAGAAACTGAAGTACTTGTGACACTGGGGCCTTGTAAATGTGCCCCATAAGTACTTAGGTATTAGTGGAGTGATGCACTAAGGACACAGTGCTGAATCTGTGATTGACAAAGTGCATGATACTGACAAGAGGTGTCCTAGGCTTCATGGGTACTACTTCAGTATTTAGTGGAGTGTATCAATAGTATGTGTGTGCTTAGATGTTTGTGAGAATTGTGCACAGAATATTATATATGTACTTATGATGGTGGCTAGGCCACTCCATAAGTACAGCACTAGTAATTGGAATGATGACAGTGCTGCAAACAGTGCACAGTTAATTTATTAGAGCTTAGGTATTGGCAGTGTAATAAGATAAGTAGATAGTGGTAGGCATGACTATTCCCTGGAGTTTAGCAGGAGACTCAGTAGTCTGGAAGGGGTTAGGGGACCACATACATTGTGCACATTTGACTGTCCCACTGCTTGTATGAATGCCTGACTCATTCTGCAGGTGCATAGACAGTGACTGGGTTCTCAGACTGCTAGTACTTCATAGCAGTATAAGTTTATAAGCGCTTATGTGTCAGCAGAGAGATTAAATAAGGACATGCTTCTGTCAGGATGATTGTAGAAGTGGACACAGACTCACAGTGTGATTCCAGACAGGCATGACTATTCCCTGGACTTTTGCAGGAGAGACTCAGTAGTCTGGAAGCGGTTAGGGAACGGCATACATTGTGCACATTTGACTATACCACTGCTTGTCTGAATGCCTGACTCATTCTGCAAGTGCATAGACAGTGACTGGTTTCACAGTCTGAAAGAAGTTGACAGTAGGAAGAGTTTATAAACGCGTATATGTCAGCAGAGAGATTAAATAAGGATATGCTTCTGTCAGGATGATTGTAGGAGTGGACACAGGCTCACAGTGTGATTCCATACAGGCATGACTATTCCCTGGACTTTAGCAGGAGAGACTCAGTAGTCTGGAAGGGGTTAGGGAACCGCATACATTGTGCACATTTGACTGTACCACTGCTTGTCTGAATGTGTGACTCATTCTGCAAGTGCATAGACAGTGCCTGGGTTCTCAGACTGCTAGTAATTGACAGCAGTATACATTTATATGCACTTATGTGTCAGCAGCGAGATTAAATAAGAACATGCTTCTGTCAGGATGATTTTAGGAGTGGACACAGGCTCACAGTGTGATTCCAGACAGGCATGACTATTTCCCTGGACTTTAGCAGGAGAAACACAGTAGTCTGAAAGGGGTTAGGGGACCGCATACATTGTGCACATTTGACTGTACCACTGCTTGCCTGAATGCCTGACTCATTCTCCAAGTACATAGATGGTGACTGGGTTCTCAGACTGTTAGTAGTTGACAACAGGAAAAGCTTATAAGCGCGTATGTGTCAGTAGAGAGATTAAATAAGCACATGCTTCTGACAGAATGATTTTAGGAATGGACACAGATTCACAGATTCCAGACAAGCATGACTATTCCCTAGACTTTTGCAAGACTGACTCGGTAATCTGCAAGGTGTTAGGGGAGTGCATACATTGTGCACATTTGACTGTACACAAACACAGTGCATAGAGAATTTTTAAGTACATAGGTATTACTACACTGAATGAATTAGTAGGTGGTGCTCATTGGGAGATTGGAGGAGTGTTTCACTACTAACAAGGCAATAACTGCTCAGCAAACAAACTCTTTATAGAATAAAACTACTGCATAAATCTCTACTGCTACATTACCTTTCTACAACTACCTTTTTATATAACATGTAGCTAAATACAAATCAGAATTATTTTCACAATTCTCTACTGTAACTCTCACCATATCACTGAAAAACAGAAATGAGTATGTCTATACAGAACTCTATCTACACCACATAAATTCACAATACAAGCTTCAATTTGAAACCAAACACCAAAAATTAAGGCACATATTTTAACTATATCTCTGTAGACATTTATAAAAACTACTGTCATCACTAATACCTTAACTCAACATATACATGTTCAATTTCAAATCAGCACCTAAAATCATGCACTATAATACCAATGTACATATGCACATATTAAAACAATCAGTCATAATCACCAATCCCTATTGCAAAACACACATAATAATATACAAACTGTATATTAAACAATATTTAAACACATTACAAAAAACTGTAATAAATATGTCTTCATTATAAAATATATCACTAACTCCAAATTTTATGAATTATATTTTATGATCAAAAACAAAGGCACCACATAGAACACCTCACAACTTAATAACTAACCTTTCAAATTGATTTGTAGATTATGAAGTATCTGAATCACACACAAGATTTTCTTATGCACTCAATGAATTTAGTGCACTGCTCTTAGCAAAGCCAAAAAATGGCAAACTTTCCCTCTCATTCTGCACACATATACATGTAAATATCAAATCACATTGCTTCCCAGATTCATTCAAATTCTAACACACATTTCCATTGGTTACACCTATCAACTCTTGCCAACTGACTTCTAACTGAACCAAAATTGGTTCTGGATTTTTTTGGGAGTCGCGCCTGGTCTGTGCACCATAAGCGATGGAACCACGGGTCCAGACGAGACTTCAAAAGTATATGACAAATATTTTTACTATTTTCTGTTCATAACACACTACTTTTAACTATAGCAGTGACTTGGGAAATCTCACTGCAATTACATATTACTGTAATATTAATAAGAAATACACATTTTAATGCCACGCATAATTTCTAACCCTACCCCCATTCTGCTTAATGCCTGTTACCATAGTAACAGTTCATAGAACACTCAACTGAACACACAGGTCACAAGTTCAGCACACAATGTTACAAATTCAAACAGCAAGTGTGCTTGACTTTCCAAAGTACAGGCTTATCCTATGTAATGTACCTTTCAAACAGTTTTTACTAACCAATAAGAAACATGCTTTTAAACACAGAAACATGCACCCTAATTTTCAGTGTATAATGTTCTCAATCAGCCAATCATTTCTCTCCTTTTTTTAAAACTGCATCTTGTCCACCATTTTAGAAACATCTTATTTTACAAACTGCCTACTTCAGCTTCTGACATCTTCTGAGTGCATCATGACTTCCCTTCAAGATGCTTAGAGTGTGAATTGTGGGACACAGCTATATTTTCTGGTGCAAAAGGGATGCTGAAAGCAGGGGTATTGACAAAGACCTAGCTTTGCAAAATGTAGACATTAAATGGATTGGACAGAGAGGATTAAAGTGGCACCAATTGATGCCATTGGTTAAATCCTTTTTGCATCTCCAACACCCTGACCTCATAATTGTGCCCTGTGGTGGCAATGACCTAAGCACTTTTACTGGGGTAGGTCTGGAAATGCTAATGAAGGACACCTTTGCAGAATTGATGTTACTTTTCTCCCAAACTGCCTTTGTCTACTCTAACATATGCCAAAGGCAGAAATGGAACTGGTCCAATCAATTTTGTCCACTGATTGAGAAAGCTAGGAAACATGTCAATAAAGCTGTTTCTGCTTATCTCAGAGATTATAGGATGGGGTCCATTTACAACAACAATCTGCGTTTTAATATGGATGGCATCTACAGGAGAGTACATTTCACAGATGAGGGTAACAGAGTCTTTCTTAACAACTCTAGACTCTGCATAGGTACTTACTCGTAGGTACCAAAATCTCCCAATAAACACAAGGGCTCTTTTTTAGAGCCACCCAAGATCCAAACATATAGGCTAGATTTATATTAAAAAATATTTCTATTTTTTCGCTTAGAGTCGCGCACCCAGCGCGTTTTGTAGTCATGCACCCAGCGCGTTCACACCAGGGAGTCGAGCTGAGCGTCGCGCTTGAATCGCGACTCCAATTTTCTTCCACTAATTTCCATTCGCCCCAGGAACCCCCATCCCGGGGCCCATATACAAAGATGGGGACCGTGGGGGGAGCCCCAATGCCCCCACGGTCCCGCCGGCTCCCCGCGTCTTCCGGGGTCTGGCATTGATTTTCCACATAGGGAGCTGCTAAAATGCAGCTCCTCGTGTGGAAAAGCAATTGGCTTTGGTTTTTGGAAGAGGGAGCAGGTTTCCTGCTCTCTCTTCCAAAAACCAAACCCCAGTTTGCTATCACTGGGCGGGAGTCGCAGGGCTCACGCCCTGCCATAGCAAACAGCAGTGTCCTGGGGTGGGCACCCAGAGACACTGCAGGAGACGGCCCAGGGGCATCAAGGGCTCCAGGAGGGGGGCCGCGTGCCCCCCCAACATTTACAAAGCCCGGGGGGGTGGTGGTCAGGGCTTGGGGGTCCGTCACAGACCCCCACATTTTATTAGAGCCCCGGGGAGGTTGTGGTCCCCAGGGTTTGTGAGGGGGCTCGAGCCCCCCATACAGGAATCATTTTTTAAATAAAAATCCTGGGGGTGGCGGTCCCTGGGGCTTGGGGGGCTTAGATGCCCCCCGTGTTAAAAATTAAAGCCCCGGGCCGGTGGAAGTCCCCGGGGCTATGAGGGGGCCGTGTGCCCCCCGCAAATCATTCTGCAAAGCCCAGGGGGTGGCCGTTCCCGGGGCGGTGTGGGGGGTATTGGCCCCCCCCACACTTTTGTCTCTCTGCCCCCGGGACCTTGCCCACCTGGGGGCTTTATTTAAACAAAGCGCGGGAGTCCGCACTTCATTTTTTTCATTTTCACGGCTGGATCCGTGCACCCAGCATGCATCTCGGCCTTTTTAAAAAAAATGCTTTTTTGGCCCTGGAGGCCCTTGTGGAACCCCCTAAGAAGGCCTAGAGGGTCAGGGTGTTACAACCCTTCCCCCTATTCTTGTTGTGTGCCTTCATTATACTGTTTTCTTGTGCCTCGCTTCTACCGAGGCACAAGATGGCTGCCAACAGTTTCTGCTTTGGAGTGTTGACAGACAATTAGAATGCAGCTTGTGATCGAAAGGGTGCACAGATCCTAATCTGCAGGGTGCGCGGATCCTGTGTGCCTCTAGTTATAGATATTTTTTTAATTTAGATTTTCTCAGCAACTACTGAACCGATTTACACCATTTAACAAAAATAGTTCTTTCTGAACCAAGGGCTACCTTTTTGCCACATTTGATGTAATTCCGTTCAGCAATTTGGGCTGTAGCTGCGGATACATTTTACTATGGAAAATTGCATGGGGAAAACAAATTTTGGGACGCCCTTTTTTCTCGGCACCCGCTTGCCGAATCACCCTGACCGGGGCAGAACATACGTTTTGAAAGTTTTGTGAAGATTCGTCAATCGGCGCCAAAGTTATTGGGAATAGAATGTTGCGATTTTCCTATGGTAACTAGGTCCTAACTATAACTACCTACTGGCGACTGCCAGTAGGTAATATATACATATTACTTCGTCAAAGAAGGATTGATCTACGACAGAGTCGGAGGACCCCGGAGAGGATTTAACTTCAGTCGGTGAGTAAGACAGCATTCAGCATAGGTGGGGAGATTTTTGGCTGTAACAGCATATAGCAGTGAAGTTAGTCTCCTATGAGACCACACAATTCATTTCCCAGCATGTCTGATGAGACGGTACGACAACATGAGTCAGCAGAAGATGAGGTTTTCGGAAATGTGCCTCCTTCCAGTAGTACTAATAAAACGGAATCCAAAGAAAGATCACTGCTAAAAAAAACTAGAGAAAAACATGAGGCTCGAAATCGTGAAGTGCTGGGAGCACAAATCCTTCACAAAATATGCAGATGTTGGGGTTTACGAATCCTACTTGCCCCAAGTTTCGACAAACCCAATCCTGGCATGTTGAAAGAGTGGGGTGAGAGTAATTTGGCTGCCTCAATGAACTTGGTGCACATTTTGATTAAATAAGCGGCTATCGACAGACAGGCAATTTTACAAGAAATTGAACTGATTAATGATTAATTGGGTAAATCGCAATAAACTGATTTTATAAAGAAAACAAGAGAAGCAATCGATATTAGGCTGCGCAAACATGAAGACAAAATAAAAAGCAGGAAGGCACACAAGTTTACACGCGATGAGGCAGACTACAGTAACGGCCAAATCTTCACGTTTGCACGTAAATACAACATTGCGAAACGTCCAAAATACAGTAATAAAAACAAAGACGATACCAATGCCCGGGCATCAAACATAGTATTGGAACATAACGATAAAATCTCAAGTGTGGATACCATTTCTCTTACGAGTGAGTCAAGCATGGAGGTGGAAAGTCGACAATAAGTACAGACCAAATTAAATTTAGAACAAGAAGTTGATTTTTTTGTGGCAGAAAGACTCCAAACGTTGTGGCCGAGGAAAGAAAACAGACAAAAAGGGAAAGAAACAACAAACGAAGAAATGACAGAAGAAAAAGATGTAGACAAAGGACAAAAGAAAAAGAAAAAAGGACCATGGCAACGGAGGAAGTAGATCTTGATAAGTCTATTATTAATTTGTCTACTGTGGTTCTAATCACAGCTGAAAAACAGCTGTTGTCATTAGGTTTGAATTACTGCCCAGGTCAGCCTTTCAACTATGCCTTGACAAGAATTGATGTCTTTCGGTTCATTAGAAAATTGACATTGAAAAAATTATTTGCTATGAAAAAAGATAAATACAAAACGAACAGCGAATATGGCGATAGTACAGAGGAGCAGGATTCCACATTCGTAGCCTCTGATATTCCCACGTTATTGGTGATGCATGATCTGAACAAGGCAACAGAATCACAGTCCTTGGATCTAAACATTGACGATGCCACATAAACTAGACTGCGGAGGATCAACTTACTACAGAAGGGGGCTGGGATCAGCCCCTTTAAGGTAAAGTCTTGTTTCATTCCGCTGATGCAGAAAAATGCGGTTGACGTTTTTCATGATTGCGTTGTTGAGGACATAAAAAAATTGCACCTTCAAGTAAAAACTAAACCAAAGAAACAGGTTGAATATAAAAAATAAGAATACGCCAACCTTAGGAAAAAATTGGGAACTAATAATGAAATCATCATAAAAAAATCCGACAAAGGGGGCAATTTAGTTATTTGGCCAAAAGAAGATTATGTAAAGGTGGCCAATAGACAACTGAATGATTCAAATTGCTATGAAAGATCTACCCATAAAAATTACGTCAAAGCCACAAAGATATTAAAGAAGCAACTTGCACAATGGCGAAGGGAAGGTCTAATTTCTTTGGAACAATACAAGTTTGTGAACAATGAATTCCCAGTCCTCCATGTGATGTATTTAATTCCTAAAATTCATAAAGGTATCTCTCCTATACCAGGAAGGCCTATTATTCAGCCATTAAAAGTGTTGTAGAATAAGTTGGGCAATATGTTGATTTCTTTTTGCAGGACTTAGTTAAAAATCTGCCTAGTTATATCAAAGATACAGGCGACTTTCTTGCATAAATCAAAGATCTGACATGGGCAGAAGACATGCAGCTTATAGCTCTTGATATTGAATTGCTCTATACAAGCATAGACCATAATATAGGTCTTTCTGCGGTCAAGTATTTTTTAGATCAACGACCTTTTGAGTTTTACCAACACAATAAAGCAATTCTTAGCTTAATGGAATGGTGCCTCAATAACAATTGTTTCCTATTTGGTAAGAAATTTTTCAGACAACTTAGAAGGTGGCGATGGGAGCCTGTTTCTCCCCCAGCTATGCGTGCTTGCACGTGAGCTGGTGGGAGGAACAGGTTCTTGCAAAGGAGCACGTGAATACTTCAAAAACAACGTAATCTGTTTCCTTAGATACATAGATGACATCTTTATTCTGTGGAAGGGTAGTGAAGGAGAAGCAGTGGAGTTTGTTAAAGCCATCAATAACAATAAGTTAAACTTCCATTTTACATCTCACATCAATAAGGACAATATAGAATTTTTAGATGTCACAGTGTATATTAAAAATTAGAAAATTGAGACAACTTTATTTAGAAAACTCACCGCTGACAATGTGACACTCCACGCATCTAGTACGCACCCGAAACATCTAATTGCTAGTATTCCTTATGGGGAAATCTTAAGATTTACGAGAATATGCAATTTGGAATCTGATTTCGAGATATGTGTAAAAGAAATGCTGGTTAGACTAAAAGAACGAGGATATTCTGAGAGTGCTAAATGCAGCCATGAATAAAGCCAGTAAAAGATCTAGCGAGAGCTTGTTCACTAATTACACTCTTGACAACCAAGAAACTAGTGAACAATCGATCTCTGAAGATGAACCAGTCAAGAAGGAAGGACCAAGACTTATCACTACCTACAGTAGTGAAGAAAGAAAAATTAGGTCTATAGTCAAAAGGAATTGGTCCATAGTACTGACTGACCCGGTGCTGCGAACCAGTTTACCATCCACTCCGACAATCACTTTCAGCAGAGCTAAAAACATGGGGGCAATTTTGGATAAAAGCTACGCAGAAATCAGACAAAATCATATGTGGTTGAGATCTACTCCTGGTTTTCACAAATGCTCTACATGCAGAGCTTGTAAGTTTGGTGTCAACATGACCTTTTAGCAACAGTGAAACAGTAATTTCAGGAAGATCCAATTGCAGGACAGAATTTGCAGTTTATGTCCTGACGTGCACCTGTGGCTTGAATTACATTGGCAGTACCAAGCTACAGGTGCATGTGAGGATTTTGCAACATCTGAGGGCAATTCCTCATAGTGATCCCACGTATCCAGTGGCTCGCCACTTTCAAAGAGTTCACAATAACAATGTTAATTGCCTGAAATATGTTGTAGTGGCATCCATACTCAAACCTCGTAGAGGAGGTAACAGAGAACACCTATTGAGAAAACTTGAGACTAGGATGATATTAGGATTCAACAGCAAATATCAGAATAGGCTCAACAATACGGAGGATATGTACCACTTTCTCTAGATAGGGTCATGGCTTACATATGTATACATTTTAGATGGGATAAAATAATGTACTCCTGTTTGTTTGATAGAGAACTATTATCAATATTTGGAATTGACTGCAGTGATTTTATGTTTAATGGGACCGTTGATTATTCGGTTTATTCTAGAGTTATTGTCTAGGAAAATAATAGTGTTAGAACATAATCTATGATGGACAGACCCCAATATCTTTAAATTCATATTCAAAGATGAGAGGGGGAAACAAAAGGAAAAAAATGGTTTTAAAACACTAATGCACTTGAATCTTAGATGTATAGATGTTATTTATATGGTTTTAACAATATTTAATCTACGTTATTTATTGTTATCAATATTTATACACTTACATTTATCTCACTTTTGCACTTTATTCTCAATTGAGAACATATTTGCACAGCTTTGCACAATTTAAATTATTCGCTGCTATGCACCTTTTTGCACATGTACAAGCCCTCCATACAACAGACATAGATGAGAGATATATTACAATAATCGAATATAAATTGAAACAGAAGGAAATTGTGTAAAAATATTGTGGTTCTAGATTAAATGGATTCAACCAGTTATAGCCGCACAAGAATATTGGATGTTTACAAACAGGTCATTTTTTCATACATGTGAGAGATAAGCTCATTTATGAGCACAAGTCCATCACACTTTTTTTTTCTAAGGTAAAAAAGAAAGCAATTGATTGGACTAATGAAATAAATTGTTTTGAAAGAAAGATGCTATATAAGTTGCTCATGACCGGTTTGGATTGTGTTTATGTATTTATACAGCAATAATTTTTTAGAACCTATAATTTGGATTATTCCTAAATGGTTTTAATTATTTGACGATTACAAAAGATTGGAGACTGATATGAAATCGAAATTTGCATGTTAAATATCGCAATGTAGTCTTTTGTTTAGCTTTATGGCCATGTGATTGTTACCACGTGACAGGGGGTGTGCACTATGCAGCGTTCAAATATAATCAGTAGATCTACAGTCTTTATGTGAACAAGGGCTTTCGAGTCCGAAACGCGTCATCTTGCTGGAAGGGTCAAAATAAACATCCTGCCTGATTTACTGCAGTGGTTCGCCAACTCGGAGGTTGCGGGAGTCCTACATCCTGAATATATATATATATATATATATATATATATATATATATATATATATATATATATATATACACAGCAACTCCTCTCACTTTCTCAATTCATTGCGGAAGACAGGAGCTCGGACCACAATTTGATGCTGTAAGTGTTTTTATTGTCTGCTCAAACAAACCACAGTCATGACGCGTTTCGAGCCCAAAGGCTCTTAATCACATGACATGATACACAGTTGGTGCTGGGATTGTAAACCATTTTTTTCAAACTCGTATTTTTTTCATTTTTAAAGTGACAGCTGCAAAACAAGTCTAAGTGAACGCAAAATGCATAAGAGTAGACATAATAGAAATACTTTCAACTGGGCAAATAGTTAAAACTACAATCACAGTTGTGATAAAATCATTTATAGTTATAAATATATGTTCATAAAACCATGATTGATTTAAATATGATAAATTAATAAATGCATAAAATGCAGTATCATAATAAAAACATTGTGTTGATGACATGATTACAGACAAGTGTCAATTTTCACCTCAGTTGGTATATGGGCACACCTTCATCCTTGGTTGTAGGATGGAGTGTGTACACATATAGGCTTTACCAGTTGATCTTATTGTTGGGTTAGTATTACCTAATGGTGGTAATGATGATAACACCCAAGTCTTAAACTCCTGATTCTAATGTTTGCAATATTTTATAAAAATACATGTGACTGTTTAATTGGGACTGTGTTTTAATGTGCAAACAAACCATTGAAAAAGACTAAAACCCATAAAAATCAACTGTGATAAAGGGAAAGGGGGGTAGTTTTTTAAGTCTAGGCATTGTAGACTACTTTAAAATGATATAAGCTGCTTATTAATTTTTGTTTAAGACTTTTAGTTGTTGCGACAGCTGTTATAGGCATGTATAGAGATCCTCTGTAACGTTAAGATCCTCTGGCTGTTTTCTATCTAGTTCCAAGATATACCTGGTTTCTAATTTTCTAAGGGCTTTTTCTCTGTTGCCTCCTCTTTTGTTGTGCGGCACGCAATCAATTAAAAAATATTTAAGATCTTTTGAGTCTCCGTTATGTGACTCCTCAAAATGGCGTGCCACAGGGTAGGCCTGATCTTTGTTTTTTATGGCTCTTATGTGCTGGAGTATCCTCTTGTGACCTATATATATAAATTCAGTTCCCACTCAGATTAAGAGAAACCACGGCACTGGGTCACAGCACAACCCGCCCTCACTTTTTCATCCCAATATTGGACCCTGTATTGGAACAGGCTCTGTCTCAGCACACGTGGTTTGAATGCTCTTCGTGGTTATGATGCATATCTCTTTGCATTGCCAGGGCCTGAATTGTATTGTATGGTATTCTATAATGTAAGCATCACTCCATACCAGTGAAGAGACTACCAAGAACTCCTAGGTCAGTGATGTAAATACGAACCTTCTACTAGCCGACATCTCTACTATACTACTTGCAACTTCAGTTTTTCACTCACAAAAAGTATGGACGACTTCAGTTAGATGAGAACAACATAAATGCTGATACATACAGACCAAAACATCAAACATTTATTCATAAACCAGGAGTCAGTTTACAAATGTGTCTACTTACAAACTTTCCTCATCGTCGGTCTCTCTCTCTCTCAGGCTGCACCTCTCTCTAGCAAGAATACCCTTGTTTGGCCCCTTCTACACACATCCATCACCACCTGTGTTTTTTCACACTTTCACACTTGTCGCTGTAAGTGTGGAGCAACTGAGATTCTGGTGTCAAGTGAACAGGATAGTGGTAAATACCATAGCTAGTAACATGGATGTCTGTTCAGAAAATAAACACGCCAGGTGTAGCGGAAGTACATCACACACCTTTGACCTCCCCAAAGGCATTGCTGAGTTGACCCCTTCTGTTTTCCATGACACTCCAGAACTCCCAGTTTGCTACAAGTAAAAAAAAAAAGAAACTTCTTCTGCAACATTAGACAAGAAATATAAAAAGCCCCTAGTTTTGAGATGAGGACATTCTCATTATCGTGGTACTAACCGCATCGCGTGTTGGTCTGCACAACGTAAAGTTGCTGTGAATGCTGTTCAACTGCTTCTGCCTCTGCCATAACCCCCACACTTGGCCCACTCCATTTAGTACACATTCCACATATACGTTTATGAATAAACTCACAGCAGCCATGTCTTTGAATTATCTGTGAGAATACTTGGACGCAGTTTTATTGCATGCATAGACCCTACGTTATATCATTGAACTCGTAAATCACAGCGGGCAGTCTTAATTTAAGATGACAGGGTCATAAAACATTACAGTGTCAGAACTCATTGAGTGCCACAAATCGTTCCACAGGATCATAATTACGAGACAGGCCGTAAATCACGGTTGACATCTCCTAAATCATCTCTGCCATGCATATATAATATCGACAGGATAATAAAACCTTGCTGCGTGACCGGTCATAAATCATCACCCCAATCCATCAAACAGAACAATTGTAACCATTGCACTCTACCGTTTCAATCCAATAGTGCCTAGAAGCAATCAGTCTCTGCAACTCATGCTATACCGACAAACTAAACATACACGAGAAGCAACAAATACATTTATTTATTTTAAAAGACCAGCCAATTCAAAGAGTTGCCTTTTACGGGGTTTATTTTTTTCAATATAAAAATTGATTTCTTACAGAAAAAAAGATTCACCAATCAGTTTAAAATCTCACATTTTAATGCCCAGAAGCCCATGGAACCCAGATCTGGAGTCTGATCACTTGCTATTGGCTGGAACAATCATCAGCAGCCTTTTCTCCTGAGCCCAGCAGGAGCTCTCAGGGATGGGGTTCATCAACCTGTCAAAGGAAGATATTGGAGCAAGTCAGCTTTGTGAGTTGAGGAAGAAGACGTGTGTAATTCTCGAAAGAACGTCAGCTCAGAATTAGTTTAGTAAGTCAGATAAGATGGGCTATCCAGAGGAATGCATATTTTAAAGTTAGTGCCAGCCAAATATGCACAACGTCCTAAAGCACAGTTGCCTAACGAAGGCCAGATCCAAGCCCAGTTTTTAGGATATCTGCATAACACACATATAGAAAATATGAACTGAGTTCAGATAAACAACCAGTGGAAAGTCTGAAAACCTGGCACTAGTTAGGTCTATGGTGGCTAATATTATCCAGGACTCGGTAGAAAGACCTGACCAGGCTGATGCAGACAACTACTAGACTAGGCAAATGCTTAGGCTGCTGGTCCAAACAACACAATACTGGCTTTGAGCGAAAATCCTCATCACACACTGGACAATTGGCCACCATTATTTACTAATTGACACGGATTGGCTGCTTGGTGATGAATCGGGAGCAGATAGGACAGAGCAAGCTCCCCTACTCATCACTTTAAATGGGGATATTATTTCTTTTTTTTTGCTTTTCTTTTTTTTTTATTTCAGCAAATTTTTATTGACAATTATATTTACATGGTGCAGAGGATATACAGGATATACATGGGAGATAACTGAAGACAAGGGGGAAAGGGGCCCCAGGGGGGGGGTGGTTTGTCCATTTTCTTCTTGCTTCTTCTTCCGTTTATTATTTCAATTGTATTCAGTAAGCAAGACCCTCTTGGAAAGGGAGATTATTGAAGAAGCCGTGCGGAAAGGTTTGTTGTTAAAAAGGATTTTTATTTAAATTGTAATGTTTCCAATTGATGAAGGCTATTTATATTGATTTAAGGCTCTATGCACTCCAAAGTAAATATCTGGTCTCAGGTGAAATTGTGCATGAAAACAATTATTTAGATAGACCGGGGCGTTGCCTGCAACAAATCCTTTAAGAAAATATTTTTACAAATGATGTTAAATTGCATGCATGTGTTCGATATATTATAGAAAACAATGATTGTTCCCATGTGTTAACAAACAGACATTTGCTCAAAAACCCTTTCACACTTTTTTCATTCATAAAGAGAAATTATAGCTTACATTTCATATACAAACTCAATTTTCAAATCAAATGTTACAGCCATAAATCATAAGATAAATAATTCTAAGTGTTAAGTAAAACTGGATATGAGTGAAATGAGACTTTTGTCAGGCATGTCCAGTGACCCTTGGTTAGGCATCATCGACACCACCACAAACAGGGGTGTGGGAGATGAACAGGGCAAGACAGCAGAGGACAAGAGCGAGAGGGGGTGGAAGAGATGCCACCGCCCCCCCACCATGTACCAAAAAGACAAACACTGAAAAATTCGTTGAATTTTAAACTGTGATTTCACAATCCTGGGTCAAGATGCTCGACTCCTTATATCTTGTTATACTGTTAAGTACTGTAGCAGTTTTCACTTTTCAAAGTGGCAGAAAAGAATCAGAGAAGGAGAAGGCCAGGTTGAAGCAGAGCTCTGCTTCAAAACTGGGCAATGGAATCAACTGTGACTTTCAAAACGGACACCAAAATTGGGCCAAACCTCTCTGCCATATTTCTAACCCATACCACAAAATAAACAGGTCAGTCAACGATATTGATAATCTCTATTGCCACGACCCTAGAACTCCTTCTGGGTCTTATCTTGATAATCTGTGGCCCACCTGTTCTGAACTCACATTCTTACCTGCAGGACATCTAGAAACAGATACACATCCTGGTAGGGATAATCTTCTCCTGCCACTTAATGTGACCATGTCCCTTTAAAACCATATTTTGAAGAATGGATCGTTGGGTCCCTGTGGCTTGTCTTCCTGCGGGAGTAGTGCCAGGCCCCTCTAACTACTGTCTTCATTTTCTTACTCTTTAGCCTCAAGAAGTCTCAGTTGGACTTCTGTGGGATCCTTGGTGAGAGGGGCAAGTGGCTCGCGGATGTGTTCGTTGTCAGCCCATGCATGTTACCCCCAAGTCATCTGTTCTGACCTTGCATCCATCTATGTAAAACACCCAGCAGTGGGTACACATCTCTTAATGGGTTATCTTATCTGGTCACTCAAGGTTGACCTTTTCCCATCACAACCTGCTCTTTCAAATGTTGTGGGATGGCTGGATGGATTGCTATGGGTGGTATACATGCTACAAGTCTGCTAGGCCTCCTGGAGTGCCTGCCGTCACAGGCTGAATGTTTAGCCTCGTGCAGTCTCACTTTGACTGTTGAGTCGTGGTGACTTGGGGAGGAGACAAGCGACTCACTGTTAGGTTTCCATGACTGGTAGACTGCTTCAATATTGCACTCACTAGCAAGTAAAAGGCTAGATAATTGATGCCCACTATCCTACACAACTACATCAGAAAACATTTGTGACGTATATTCTCTGGAGCCATATTTCTCTTCTCCTCATGCTCTTGTATTACTCAGCTCCTCGTTGGTCTTTCGATTGTGATGTTTTTATTGTGTCTTCTTGTTGGTTTTTGACACCTTTTCTACACTCTATCCACAGAGTGTCATGTTCTGGACACATCCAATGAATACTTTATGTTAGAGTGAGTGAGAAAGGAGATGCAGTTCACATTCTCTAGAACTAGTATTTTTCTTTTTTTTAACTAACCCTAAAGTGGAAAGGCCTTTGGTAAAACGTGCAATGTTACCCCGGAGGAGAGGCTACAGGAAGGACCTTAGCTGCAAATGATTTGACTTACATGAAAGTGAAAACTCTGTAGTATCTTCTTAGCCTGAGAGGATTCAGTAATGTGGTGTCTTACTGATTAATGTATGTTCCTGACCCATATCGTGGTGCTTTAGGGTGTATTCCTTGAAATATTTATATAAAGAGAATTACTAGGCGTCCAATAGAAGAGGACTGCAAGTGAAGGTGAATGACCCCAAATGAACCATGCCATATCCTTTTTATTAGTCCAAAGTGTTTTCAAACATGAGAAATCTATCTCTGCCTTCTGCTGAGTGGAATGTTATTCAAATGTGACATGAATTGAATTCTGTCTCCTTTGCTACTATTGTCCTTTTATAAAGTGGGTTCATTTTTTTGTTTTATGCTTTTCTTTCATTAGTAGACTAACTTAAAAGTATTCCTCTTGAACTATTGACTGGAATGTATAGTTTATATTCACTTATGTATCTTAATAATCTTAATTTGATTACAAAATAGCCTCTAGACCTCCATTGCTCCATCTGCATTGCCCTGTTTCTATGTTCAGTTTTTCCTTCTTCGTCTCTCATTTAAATTTATGTTTAATTTGTTCACAGCCAAGGTCCACATCTGGTTGCCTGGGGCCCGGGACTGCTTTCAGGGAAAGAGAATCCATCATCCAGCTGTGCCTTGGGTCTCCGCACATTTCATTAAGATCTTCATTTCGGAAAAAAACTGCAAACCCACCTTATCACCAGTTATTCAATTGTCTAACTGTTTGGCTCCCACTGTCCTAACCTGTTGTCTTCCACCCTGTCTCCACTCCCTCATTAATTAATATATCCTCCTGCCCCTCATTGCGCCTGCTCATTTTCCTATCTGTTCTGTCTCCCTTCTTACTGTACTAAAAATGAATTCCACATGATCTACTGACATGTTCTAACAACTTCTATCAACTAAGTAATTCACTTTCTCCCCTACACTGTTTTAACTTTTGGGACATTTGTAAATGGATTGCAGTCTCTGTAGGTATTACATTATGTTGCTCTCTCCTACCCAATTTACACGTAGAACGGCATTGTTAACAATAAAAAAAAAAAGAAATCAAATAAATCTCTGGACAGCTAACCCAGGCTACCTGAAAGTGGTTTTGGCCCTTTGGGTCAGAGCCTTAGAAAGTGAGTTTGCATCCTTATGGCCCAGGTTTGTCATGCCATGTCATGTCTGGTTTACCTGTAGCGGAATCCTCCAATTGTATTCTCGAAAATCCAGACACCACGTCTTTTAGGTCATTTATCTGAGGAGGCTGCGGGAGCGCAATCACACTCTTCGTGTAACAGTCCTTCCTGCGGTGAAAAAAAAAGAAAAACGTTGTTTGGTAGTCATTCAATCAATCATTCCCATTTTGGCGCAGGGGCTAAAATGGGCTCTCAAATTCCATGACATAATCATGTTTTACACTGGATTGTCACCAGTTTAGAGCAGATAATTTGCCATATTTGTACATGTGAAACTTCATTATTTGACTACTACGTTGCTCTATTTGCACACAACGTAGAATAATTGCAACTGCTAAAACATGAGCAAAAATTTTTCGTACTCAATTAATTGGGTGAAATGAGGCCGTGATGGGGTTATTTACTGGTGTTATTGTTGAAACAGGCGCACAGTTGCATTCATTTTAGAATTGCACGGATTTAAGATTTTCTGAGGGTTGAGCTTCCACTTACAGTCACAAGAGACACAACTAACATACAAAACACACAAATACCCAAAAATAAATGTTGAGAAACTGATATTGAAAAATGCAGTGTCGCAAACCATTTTTTTGCGAACTGATCAAATATCTGATGCCCGATGGAGCTACCTGGTTTAGCTATAGGGGAGATGGGCCGTGGATTCCCTCCTTGGTCGTCACCTACCTAGTCAGTCTTTAGACAGACTTCCTTTCGTCTCTCCTTGTTGTCTTTTCCCTTATCCCCTTTTCTCACCTCCCCTGCCCCCTCCACTACTTTTCTCCCTCCTTTCTCTCCTCTCCTAATTGTATTGCCTATTTTTGATGTATTATGTAATTGTTTATCTTTTTCTGTTACATTGTTGATTCTCATGTAAAGCGCTCTGAAACCTTCGGGTCTAGCCAGCGCTATAAAAAACCCTTTAAATAAATAATATAAGCATCATTTTCAAATTTTTAATCAGAACTCCAGTAAATTATTTTAAAGATAAATGGCAGTTGACTTTGGCTACTTTGATTTGATTTTTTTCCTTGAAGCTTTGTTTTTCTCTTATCCAGCAAGAAGGGCAATTTTTTTTGGGGGGGGGGATATTTTAATGTGTTGCTGGCATCATGGATCACAAGTACAAGACAATGAGAAGTTCTGACAGTTTTTCAAGGTGAAAATCTTTTGAAAGAGGACAATTATGTGGTAGTTTCCCTTTAAAAGGCTGCTTGTGTTCATTTTGCATGCTTTGTTTCATGGCAGGAACTGACTTATGCTTGATCCTACTTTTAGTTCTAGCGTTAGCCATTTTTATTACATATGTATACAATACTAACATATTGGGGCTTTTAGCCACCAATATTCATCCATTGGTCAGTCGTTGTCATTCACATTTTCCTTCTGCCCACTACAGCATTTAGCATGGGGCAGTGGGTCAGCCTATTTAAACCACAGGTTAACTTTACTTTGAGTGACTGCCTTTTAATCTCTTACAAAGAGCACACCCGCACACAAGCTAGTTCTCTTCAGTGCCAATGCTTTACTTTACCTTATAATTCCTTTTTGTGTTGTCTTTGTATTTGGAACATAATATGATAGCAGGATGCTTCTGATGCACTTTCCAGCTTTATCAGATTCCATCTCCTGCCAATGCTGTAGTAAATTCATTTTGGAGTGGTTTGTGTTTCTGACTGCTACTTTTTCACAACATACCAGATTGTGTCCATTTGAAACTGTTCTGTAATTTTTGTACATTATATAACCTATTTTTCCTTCTTTTGACTTAATTATTTCCTTCTTTCTTTCTTCTTTCCGTTTCTGTCCCAATCTAGCCATTTCATTCTTGCCTTCGTTCTTTTTCCTTTCTCCTTGTTCCTTCTCTCTTTTGCCTTTTCATTCTTGCCTTCTTTCATTCTCTCTTTCCCTCTTTCCTTTTCTCTATACTTCTTTCTTTCCTTCTCTTTTTCCTTCTCTCTACTTTTTCTTTCCTTTTTTGTTCATTCCCTCTTTCCTACTTTTTCCTTCTCTTTCCGTTTTCCTTTGTTTTGCCTTTCATTCTTGCTTGCTTTCTCTCCTTCTTCCTTTCTTGTCCTTCTCTTTCTTTTTTGCTGTCTTTCCTTCACATTTTATTTCTTTCACTTACTTCTTTCCTTCTTTCTTTCCTTCTCTTTCCTTTTTTCCCATTATTTCTTGCCCATTCTTTTTTGCCTTCTTTCTTGCCCTTTTTCCTTCATTTTCTTTCCTTCACACTTTCTTCTCTTACTTTCTTTCACACTTTCTTTCCTTCTTTTACTTACCTTCACACTTTCTTTCCTTCTCGCCTTCTTTTTTCTCTCTTTCTTCTCTATATTTCCTTTCTTCTCTTTCCTCCTTTCTTGCCATCCTGCTTATCCTCTTTCTTGTCCAGTCTTCCTTGCCCTCTTTTCCTTTTTCCTTCTTTTCTTTTCTTATCTTTCTACCATTCGTTACTTCACACTTTCTTTCCTTCTTTTTCAATTCTTCTTTCGGTCTTTCCTTTGTTCCATCTTTTTTCTATTTTTCTTTTCTCTTACCTTCTATTTCCCTCTTTCCTTTTCTCATTCCTCCTTTCTTTCTTGCACATTCTTTGCCTTCTTTCTTGCCATATTTCTTTCCTGTCATCATCGTGCTTCATCTTTCTTTTTTTGCAATCTTTCTTTCTTCTTACCCTTTCTCTTCCCCTCTTTCTCACCCTCTTTCCCTCGCTTGCCTTCTTCCTTTCTTGCCCTCTTTCTCTCTTGCCCTCCTTCTCTCCCTCTTGCCTTCTTCCTTCTCTCTTTCTTGACCTGCTTCTCTCTTGACCTCGTCCTTCAACCAATACCAGACTAATTAACTTATGAAGTAGTTCCTTTCAGTGCCAGATAGTACTATGATAATTTGTGTTTTTTTTTAGACCCAAAACGTTTTTCCTACCTGTCACAAATGATTATAACTTTTATTTTTACATTGACGAGCGCAAAGGTTTGCGAAAAGCATAACAAAGCAACAATTGCCAAAAGGCTGCAAACCAATGCCCGACCTACTGGCTTTGCCAATGCTTGTTAGATAATTGTCATTCATCTGGAGTAAATACTAACTGCTTTTGTAGTTTAGTGGAAGGGCTATTTTTTCCGGCTCTGTAGGTATCAATAGACACAATATTGTCCACAATCATAATAAGTAGTCCACAATTCTGCTGTTTCTGGCTGTTACATATAACTAAAGACAGATAAATATTTGATCTTTCTTTGGGAGCCTCTCCATTCTCTCTGTCTGGAGGGGCAGGCCACCTCCAATTCCAGAAGCAATACAAACCTGGCATTTCCCATCAATATAAACACAAGTTATTAACTATGATGAATTCAAACTAATACGTATGCCCAGCTGTGATTCCGATAACAGTCTTCCAACATTTCATACGCAAGTACTGTGACGTAACCAACATCTCATTAACCACACACCTCATAAATAGATGCCCAGAGAACCTTCCAGTTCGCAGAGTGTATGCACAGCACACATGATTAAAAAAGAAATATGGATTCCATAAGAAGTTCAGTTAGCTGTGCTCATGTGCTATTACTACAATTCTCATATTTTCAGGTGAGTGTTTTGTTACCCTACACAACTTGTGAACATTAATGTATCGGTCACGTTCATGTGGAAATTTACAACCGTTCTTTTATGAGCCAAAAATAACAGTGAAAAACAAAATACAATAATGTGAGAAAAATGTACTATAGAGAAATATAGCTGGAGTCGACCAACAGATAAAAGCATAAAACAGGAACACATATAACCAGTTATGTTTTCTTTATTGATTGTACTGGTTTGTGTGATTGGTTTAGTTTTCTGCATTTTGTGATTTTTAATTTTTCTCATTCATTATTTATCTATTCACTCAAGGAAAATCCTCGACCAGGGAGGTGTAGTGGCTGTCATCCTACTTGACCTGAGCTCCGCATTCGCTACTGTCAACTACAACATCTTATTTGACAGACTTAGAATGGTGGGAGTCTCAGGCAAGATTTTGGCATGGAAGAAGTCTTTCCTGAAGGATAGAGCATTTCAAGTATTCGTGGGCAACTGCACCTCCAAGCGCGTGCCACTAACGTGTGGAGTCCCTCAGGGCTCGTCATTAAGTCCCACTCTATTTAACATATCTAAAACCTCTTGCCGAGCTAGTCCTCCCATATGGGATCCAGATCATTACCTACGCGGACGACATGCTGCTAGTGGTAGCGTTAAAACACCTGAAGAATATGCCAGTCAATCTAGAATCCTGTATGGAAACTGTGGCCATGTGAATGGACCAGTCATGCCTTAAGCTCTATGGAGACAAGACCGAGCTAATGATCTTGGATAACTACCCATCACCACAGCTGCATTGAACTGGCTTAACGGTCTTGGCCCTCCGCCAGTCCCCAATGATCAGATCAAAAGCTTGGGAGTCTGGTTGGATAGTCTCTCAAATTCAACTGCTAAGCAGTCAAGTTAGCTGCCTCCTGTTTTGGTATCATCAGAATGCTGTAAAAAATTCTCCCACTTCTCCCGACACCCACTCGAAGAGTCATGGTCCAGGCGTTGGTGCTCTCCCGTCTGGACTACTGGAACTCCTTCTACCTTGGCACCTCAAAGTCTACCACAAGGAAATTGCAGGTTGTGCAGAATTGTGCTGCCTCATTATACTTCCAACTCGCATTTGGCCAAGCCAGCGCTAAAAAACTGCACTGGCTCCCAATAAATGAACGGATAATGTTTAAATCATTATGCATAGCACATATAAAGCTCTGGAGGATGGGTCCAAAAACAAATCATTCTCTTATGCCTCCATCGCCCTTCAAGATGCCTCCGGTCAGCCAGCCTGTTTTTGGCAGCAGTACCTAAAACTTAAGAGAGGCCGTTCAGGGGGCCGAGTCTTTTGTTATAACGCCACCAGACTATGGAACACTCTCCCCATACAGCTGTGCTCAACAGCCCACCACCTCTCCTTCCAGAAGCAGCTGAAGACTTGGCTATTCCAGAATCTGCCTTAAACACCCAACCTTCATTTGCTTGTTGTTGCTAACGCGGGGATGCCTAAGGATAGCCATGCGCTTAACAAATGCTAATTAATAATAACTTCCAGCATTCTATTTTTAATATAAATACATCATTTTTTTAAAAAGTATTATGACCAACAACCTAATTGTGCAATAGAACTGGTCAGGGAAAATATTAGTGCAAATTCCATTTGCTCATGTTTCTGATTGATGTTTTTCTTTGGTTTTAGCTGGGGAGATGTGTTTCTTGCTCTCCCACCAGATGTAAACCACCCCTTTGCAATAGACAACTCCAAAGAAACTTGAGATTGGGCGAAGGCGGTGCTGGAGGCACAGCAAGCTCATGCACACACAGCACTCTGCTTTCCTCCTCTCACTCCTATCATCCTCAGTGCATTGAACAGGTTGAAGGAGCAGCTTGCAGCAAACTTAGCTATGAGAACTGTTCGCAGAAGGAAATGTCACTTTACTATTGTGATACTTCACACTGGTAACACATTTATCCTCTTATTACACAGCACTCATTTCAGTGATTGGCAACGTGCTGCGCTGCTTCAACACTGTGTAGTGTGTGAAATGACAGAGTAGAAACCGTGAAAGAGATTCACTCTAGGCAGGAGTTCCAGTGACAGAATCCGTTGTAGACAGTCCCCCCCCCCCCCCCGCAGTGATAGATCTTCACTGTACACAGGTGCAGTGACAGGCATATGCCGCGGGCTGTCTGCACCAGTGACAGCAAAACTCTGTAGGCTGGAGCGCTGAAAGTGATGCACTGTGCATTGGTGCATCAGCAGTGACAAAAGTGCACTGAGAAGTGAAGCACAAAAGTGACAAATTCATTGGAAAAACTGGTGCAGTGACTGAGATGCACTGCACGCTTGAGAACATCAACGACAGGTGCACTGTAGACAGGAGTTCAGAAGAGCCAGTGATTCACTGTAGGCGCAGGTCAGAGTAGAAACAGAGATACTCTGCAGACTGTAACCTCAGCAGTGACAGATTGGGTGTAATCAGGAGCACATACATTACAGAGATTCCTTGTAGACAGGTGTAGTGGCAGAGATACATTGTAGGCAGGCGCAACAGCAGTGATACTTTGTAGACTGGTGCTCAGCAGTGACTGGTGCTCTGTGAACACGCCAGTCCCAGCAGTGGACGAGGTGCACCGTCGACCGGTGCTCAGTGGTAAAACAGATACATTGACTCAATGTGCAGTGACAATGATACTCTGTAGTCAGGAGCTCAGAGTTGACAGACATACATTCTACACACATGCAGTGACAATGATAAACTGAAGGCAGTAGCTCAGTGGTGACAGGTGCACTCTAGAGAGGAGCATAGCGGTGACACAGATTTACTGTAGACACATGTCTGTCCCAGCGGTGACAGCTGTACACTGTACACAGATGAAGAGATAGGGATACATTGTAGACTGGGGCACAACAGTAAGCAAGACACACTGAGACAGGCACAGAGATCTTTTTGGGCAGTAGTGCAGCATGGCAGAAGTTCAGCAAAGACACAAGTTCCAGCAGTGACAGAGACCACTCGTGAACAGGTGCTCAGCGGTGATAGAGACCACCCGTGCACAGGTCCTCAGCAGTGACAGAGACCACCAGTGCATAGGGGCTCAGCAGTGACAGAGACCTCCTGTGCGCAGGTGCTCAGCAGTGACAGAGACCACCTGTGCATAGGAGCCCAGCAGTGACAGCGACCACCCGTGCAAAGGTGGTCAGCAGTGACAGAGACCTCCTGTGCGCAGGTGCTCAGCAGTGACGGAGACCACCTGTGCATAGGTGCTCAGCAGTGACAGAGACCTCCTGTGCGCAGGTGCTCAGCAGTGACAGAGACCACCTGTGCATAGGTGCTCAGCAGTGACAGAGACCACCTGTGCATAGGTGCTCAGCAGTGACAGAGACCACCCGTGCACAGGTCCTCAGCAGTGACAGAGACCACCAGTGCATAGGGGCTCAGCAGTGACAGAGACCTCCTGTGCGCAGGTGCTCAGCAGTGACAGAGACCACCTGTGCATAGGAGCCCAGCAGTGACAGCGATCACCCGTGCAAAAGTGGTCAGCAGTGACAGAGACCTCCTGTGCGCAGGTGCTCAGCAGTGACAGAGACCACCTGTGCATAGGTGCTCAGCATTGACAGAGACCTCCTGTGTGCAGGTGCTCAGCAGTGACAGAGACCACCTGTGCATAGGTGCTCAGCAGTGACAGAGACCACCTGTGCATAGGTGCTCAGCAGTGACAGAGACCTCCTGTGCGCAGGTGCTCAGCAGTGATAGAGACCACCTGTGCATAGGTGCTCAGCAGTGACAGAGACCACCTGTGCATAGGTGCTCAGCAGTGACAGAGACCTCCTGTGCGCAGGTGCTCAGCAGTACGATAGTCCATGCACAGGTGCTCAGCAGTGACAGAGACCACCCATGCACAGGTGCTCCTCCAACTCCTCAGGGAGCGCAGAAGCCGAACAGAACAAGATCGACTAGTGTGATCCCATATTCTACAAAGAGGAAGAAGAACGCTGTATTCACACTCCAATTGACAAAACATCAGAAACACTTAACATGAGACACTCAAACGGATTTCTTGTTAAAAGCAAGGTCTCCTCCTTTTTAAGGTGGGCAAAACGTCATTTTATCAATAGAGGGAACATTTTTCTATCCCAAGCACTTCCTATCCTGAGGGTTAATGGAGCAAGTGTTGTTCAGTGTCCTGCACTTTGCTCCCAGTACACCAGGATGTTCAATATCTCCCCAGGGTTTAAACAGGTAGGCTGACTCACTTTAAATAAATGTAATCAAGTCATTGGCTGCCATGAATAACATCATTGAGGAATTCATGGCCCAGCAATGCCATTATCTTATCCAGACTGAGGCTACAGTGGAAAACAGAACCTTTGAATCTGCTAACATAACTTCCTGGTCAGTCCCCCAGACTTCTGAATGGCACAGCCTTTGAAGTTCAGCCGAACCTTCTTGTTAGTACAGTAGCTCATAGGTATCTGACCCACCACATTCACACATCTCCAGGTCCCTGTAACACATTTCTGTTTGTAAGTGCAGAGAACCAGCTAACTGGCAATCTGAGCACTATTTGATACACTACCAATAGCACAATACATCGAAGCCATCTAACGCTGATAATCTGAGTACCAATACATTGGATTAAAAAAAAACATTAGCCTCCTAGAGCTCCTTGATGCTCATATCAAGAAGCAAGACAAATATTCATATGTGTTAATTATTTCTAGTTCCTGTTGTTACATACAAGTGTGATGAGACATTTATTCAAACTTGACTTAAAGAAAGAAAACGTACCTTTGGGCTACGTTAGAGTAGTCACCATTCACATAGGTGAAAAACTGGCATAAAGTATCTTCTTTGCACAACTGTTGACATTGTTGGTACGAGTTTGCCTTGACCACCCCGCGGTCATTTCCTGGAAAGTCCAAACCCTTAAAGATGTGGTCACTGCATCCTACAAGAAAAGAGATGGCAGCTGATGGAAGGACCACACTTACACTCCTAGAGAAGCATTCAAATGGAGTCTGAAGAATTCTTGTTTATGCGCTGTTATTTCCTCTACTAAGAGTTTCCTTGCAAGCTGAATTGAGATGACCCCTCTGTTTCCATCGGTGATGCTTATGGGGCCCTTTACAAGAGCAGTGAATTGTACCAATGTACATCTACTTTAAAGAAAGGTTCAACACTGGGACATTTATGTTCTGACTAGGAAGGCAAAATCAATGTTTCTTCTACATTAGTATCCACAGGTCAGCTATCAGCTATACGAATTAAAGATCCTGCTGGCAGTTAGACAAACAGTGTTAAGTTTGTTTATCTATTCAGCATTTAAGTTTCCAGCAACTTAGGAATCTGCATTGAAAATGTGGCATGAAGAAGGAAACCTGTACATGTGTTTGCAGTTAGAGGCATGTTATAGTACTTCAACTGTCAGACCCTGTCCGTGGGCCACGGGGCAAGCATAGGCTACTTGTGGGTTGTGATGGTTTGCCTCTTTGGTCTGGCGGCCCTTCCAACTCTGGCTCTGCAAGCAGGCCCAAGTAAAACCCCTTCAGCAGTGGACTTCCAGTGAGGTCACAGGCTTTTCAGGGCGATATTGTGGCCTGTTTGAGCTCTGCACTCAAACACACATTATAATAATAAACGATTATCCAACCCACTGCTTATGGATGCCAAATCACTAAAATTGCAGGGATAGTGGAAATTACATCATACACCTTTGACATAAATACAACATCAAAGTAAGCAATCTCATACGTCCTTTGATCCTAAATCTACTCAGGATGTGAAGTCACTTGACAGTAACCAGGATGAGTTAACAATAATTGGCATAGCTGAAGTTCCATAATAACTTAAAGATTAATATAACACAACACAAATATCTATTTTAAATACACCTATATTAGTGTGCACCTGCAGCACTGTTTGTTTCACCCACTTAATTAGCACCTTAATAGATGTCCCAGGCTAGTCATTGCAGCCTGAATGCAGTGTCACATTACCATGTCGACATGGCATGTACACCTCATTGCCAAGCCTTAAAGTCCTCTTTTATTACATATGTCACACCTAAGGTAGGCCCTAGGTACCTCATACGGCATGGTGTCATGTAATTAAAAGTTTAGGCATGAACGTTTATGTTTTACATGTCCTGATAGTGAAAAACACCTACATTTATTTTCCAGTACGGGGAGAGCTCGCCCTTCCATTGGATAATATTTTGTATTACTAATTACATTTAATAAGCTGTAATTCCAACCTGAGAAGAGGTAGATATGTCATGTTTGGTACCCATGAAATTGTAATGATAAACCCTTTTCAATTAAACCCTTTATTCAAGCAAACATATATAGTACATTAACCCATACTACATGCATCCACCACCCCCGGAGTGAGTGAGGATGGAAGAGGAGGTATCCATTTCAACAAGAAAACAATTGTCTGCAACTTCAAAAACACAGCAGGCCATGACCCCAAAGTTCTGTCTTAATTTAAAAGTAGCAATTATATATTTTGTTTTTAGTCTTACAAATGTAGCCCTTGGTATTACCATATTTCTGGTACACACCTCATGAGTCAAGTACAAATATTCACATGGGGTTCATGGCTGAAAGCCAAGTATTAGGGTCAGGCACGCAGAGGATTACACCTACTGGATGGGTCAAACACAATTGACTACCTTTGCTATTTACCACTACTTTCTTTCAATTCCACACCTGACCAATGTTACTCTTAATCTCTACTCCCTTTAAGATCCCATTGGATCAAAATGGTTTCTAGGTAGGTCACCATCCTCAAAATCAATTGTAAAATTGATGATGTGTGTTCTTTTCTTTTTTTGAGAGGTAGGTGAAATGTGCATAATGTTAGCCATACTTGTATGTTCAGGTTGCACAATACACAATTTTGACCATCCCATGTTCAATGTTTTAGGCATACAATTCTACTATTTATGCCTTTCCCTTTATCAGCGGGGGCTCCTCCACTAAGGCCGAGGAGCGTCTCCCCACTGTTCCGTGAGCAGGTCAAAAAGGAAAAATAAAATGATAATAACGCATTGTTATTATCACTTGATTTTTCGGTGGCTAAGATGGTTAGGGGGGAGTGAGGCTGATCTGTTACAGAGAAGCTGGGGAAGGAGTGGTGAGCTGTCTCTTAAGTGCACATGAAGGTTTGGCTAGATGTCTTGGGCCGGCCAAACAGTCATGCGCACTTTGCATGTTCTCCACCAGGCTGTCTTGTACAGCCTGGGTGGAGAACATGCACAGGCTCCCAGTTCCTCTCTGAGCACCAAACCACGGTGCTCAGATCAATCACAATGCTGCAGTAACACAGCATGTGATTGGCTAGTGGACCCTGATAGCATGTGTGCCTCCTGCCCCGGGAGTCCTGCAGTCGACTGAAGAGGACCGAGAGGCGCTGGCTGACCTGTAGGTAAGAGATTAAAAAAGTAATAATAACAATTCCCTCCCCCACCCCACCCTGCCCCGCATCCCCCCCCACCGCCGTTAGGTAGCAACCACCACTGCCCTCTTTAGTTTTCTTACGCTACCTTTAATTTTTGCAATCCGGAGGGTATAATTGTAAACAGAAATTGATGGCCTAATTTACAAAGGTAAACTTTCACTTTTATGTAAGTTTACGATTGTTTGCTATTCACAAAGGGATTTATGAGAAGTATCTATACATTTAAAGACCTATCTATTTATGTACTGAGACTCTGCACTTGTAAAGAGACTACTCACAAGTCCCCTTTTGGACAGCAAATAATCGTAAACTTACACAGAAGTGTAAGTTTACCATTGTGAATCAGGCCCAAAGAGACCGTTATGTATCTAACAAAGGATCAAAGTGTTAACTGTTTTGTCAGGTGTTTTTTTATGATGCTATGTAATGAATATTCATGGTTGAAAAGATTAGTGTGTAATATCAATTTGTCTTTTCTACATTGTTATTTTTTAGATTAATCTTGGTGAGATTTGTACAAACTGTTTGTTCGCCTGAAGAAGGTGGGGAATTATCAGATACCACCGAAACATACTGCTTCTGTGTCTAAGAAAAGATTGACAAGCAACACCTGGTCAGCTAGAAAACTGGAAATAACATATTGTGGGGATAAAAGAAAAGATTCCCTTTGTGTACATTGCATGTGGTGCAAGAGCATCTACACAGCATTGTTTTCTAAGTGCTTCCAATGTGCAACAGGTTGTTGTCTTGAAATTGAGAAATTATATCTTCAAGATCTCCCTTGCATGTCAAATTGTATGTCTTTTTAAAGTGTCTTTTTATTTTGGTTTGTGAAAATATTTCTAAAGAGAAAAGCTTTTTTAAAAAAAAAAATATCAGAGTTTTTATTATTCAGTAAACAATAAAGATTCATAATTTTCTTATGTTCTGTTCTGGGGTTCTAATTGGTGCTGATCAAGTGTGTTATGATTGGAGGTAGTATGCGTGTGGTGTGTGCATAAAAACAGAGCCCATAGGGATCATTGTTCATAGTGTTTTTTTATGATACCAGGTCACAATATTTGTATCCTTTATTTGGCATTACATAAAATATGAGGTGTATCCATTTGAGAGTCATGGATTCAAGACAATCAAAAGTTAGCTAGAATCCATGTACATAAACCATGCAATGCATGGACTCAACTAAACTTCGTAGTCAGAAATACACAAAAGTGGTGAAAGAAAGAATGGCAGATCATCAATACTGCACATAATTGCCATATTTGCCTCAACACGGTTCTTCCAAAACTGTAGCTCCTGATTTATAGTATTATCCTTGAGGTACATCTGCAGACAAATAAACATTGCACTGAGAAACAGGATTTATCATAAATGAACCTGTCAGATTGTCTTGCCATACAATTTGATGTTTCAACCCCAGGGCACTTACTCACAGACACCCCAAATGTGAAGCCTGTTTTAGAATCCACCCTAAACATAAGGCATGCAGGAGAATATTTAACTTACTTCTTTTAATCCCAAAGCTTCTTAGCGAGAAGCCTGAAACAACGTTGTTTAACCGATTGATTGAAGGCGGCATTGTGGCAGAGCTCTTCAGATAGCAAAAGAACCTATTGAAAAACAGATTACCAACCAATCAGAAATTAAATATTTAAATCTGCCCTATCATGGGCTACAGGCATCATGTATGGTTTTTCACAATTTAACCAGCGAAATCTTCTGAAAAGACTCAGTGGCTGCTCATTTGATAAATGTAGACAACCCACAGAAGAAACTACAGAGCATTTAAAAGGGAAGTGGACATTGTCAAAGCCTCCCTGGGATGTTCTTGAGCATAAAACATCCAATCTACTCCTACATAAAATATTGACTGCTGTGACTGGATTCTCCTGTTGCTTCCGCTTCCTCTCAGATTTTTCTGTCTCCAGTACCAACTCCTTTCTCAACTCTCAGTTTAGCAATGAGGTTGAGAGGTCAGGCTTTCAGCACATTTTGAAGTCTGGGACCTAGCAGAGGCTGCCCCGCGGGCCAAAGTCTTCCTTTGCTCCTATTGGACAAGTTTAAGTCACAGAGGACACAAAAGTAGCTCCTATGTGCTTGTACTTTTCTGGTTGACTGAAATAATCATGTTTTATTATGCCATTTATGGCCAATGTTTTGATGGCCCCATAGAAGAACCAGAATGGACTGCCAGTCCATGGATAGTGCACAAACAAATATTAGACACTTGAGCTGCTTGCATACAAACCATTATGAACATGGTCTATATGGGCAGTTCACAGCTGCAGGAATGAAGAGACATTAGAATTTTAACAATACAGTTTGTTATTGCATATCTGAAGTTGATGCTTCAACAATGAAACTGCTAAGTGAATGGTATTTGCCTTGTATAGCTTCAGTGTTTCTATAAGTTCATGCAAGTTAACTATGATCCATGTCAGGCTGGGTGTGATAACAGATTGTTCCAGCGGGAGGAGTTCTATTGGTGAAAGTTGAGAATCATTAGTATTGGATGTTTTATTGGCATGGATAGAAGTTCACTATTTACACACTGGAATGACTGTCTACTTTTTGGTCTCTCCCTCCTCTGAGAGTGTCTTTATGATCTCTTCCTTCTTTTCTTGCAGGCGTTCTTCGCGTCTCTTGCGAGCCTCCTTAGTCTTTGACCTGCGAACTTCAGCTTGGTTAGACAGGAGGTGCATGCAGGCTTTGGCTGCCTTCAGTTTGTGAATGTGCTACGTTAGATGCAATTGTTTTTTAACACATTACCCTTGACTTGGAGATAAAGGCAGTGGTACAGGTGTCGGTCAATCTTCTGGGACTCAAGGTACCTTCAGGGAAGAAAGCACAGGATTCTTACTCATCATCCATGAGAGCTTCTTCTAGCATACGTACATTGGCAGTACTCTCTCTTACTAATGCCCATGTGCCTTCTCTTACTGCGAACAAGCAGGTTCCTTCTGCAGCGTGCACAGGAGTGCACAGGTTCATGCTTGTGGATAATCAGACCATATTTCACCAGCTTTCTGATTTGCTGGTTAGTTTGCAATCTTATTTGTTTCATTAGGATCCAACCATACTTTTTCTTGCCACAGTGCAAGATGCTGGGGGAAGCTTCTTCTGAAGCAGAAGAATACTCATGGCAGCAGCCTGGCCGATGAACGGAAATTGAGACTCGGCTGAGGTAGCATCTATGTTCGTGGTGGTATGTCTGTGAACGTGCCTTGTATATCTGGCGAACGTGTAAAGAAACCTACATACAAGTCTACAGAGTCTATTTACAGCTGCAGCCTGTGCTACCTGCAACAGATCTCAGCTTGGATTACAGACAGCCAAATCGACAAAGTATCCCTTTCAGCATTCCACTGGGAGCTGGAGGCCAGCTATTGAAGGCCATGGCCATTGCATGCACTGAGTGACTTTCTCCAGCTCTCTGAGGTGAAATGAAGCAGACACAGCGGCAATGAGAGTGTGAGTGAAAGTGGCAGTGAGAGTGTAGAGAGAGAAGAGAGAGAGAGAGAAAACATATTAGAAAGGAAAATGAGTGAGGTAGGAAGGAGAGAGGCAGAATAGATTAAAAGATGCAGGTATTGGGGAAGAAGGAGCAGGCTTTGTTTTAACATATTTTCCATGGCTGATTTTGAATTTCAGCCTTGATTCCAGAGGGGGGTTTTGATTGACTATAACAAAATTAATTAGAACGTGTTCTTAAAAGAGCAACAGACTTTTGTATTTTGAATGCTTTGAGACATTTTCTATCACCCACAAATAATAGGAGGGGGCAAACTTCAAGCTCAGGCAAACCTCAAAATAATTTGTTTTTAAGGGAAAGGGTCTTCATTACTATAAAAAGATGAGCACGAATAATGCAGAGGGGTAATTAAGGATGAAAATCTTAGAAACGTGCCGTGCTGAAACGTAGCTTACATGGTTAGTAGATTTGCAGGTTTCATCTATATCTATCCAAAAGGTCAAAAGTTAAAAGCATTACTACATAGTGGTGATCACCACTGTATGTTATATATAGACAGAGAGACAGACAGACAGACAGACAGACAGATAGACAAATAATGTTTTACTTTCTGTTGTCAGCAGTCCAGTCTGCTGTGACAAATGTGAAGTACTGGCAGCGAGGATGGTTGCTGCAGATGAGTTGGCAGTACTCAGCATCAGGAGCCAGAACCTGCTCAAAGTCATTGCCAGGAAAATCAATATTGGGAATGAGAAATTCAGGACATGAGGAATCACCTGAGTAGGGAGAGAAGGAGAAGAGAAGAATGAATTTTAATCAAACACTAACTTTTATTTCACCAAGATAACTGTCAACCACCCACTCTGCTGCTTCTGTGAGTGACAATTTGTTGTAAGTGGACAGATTGCGATGCCCTTAACCCACCGGCCTGTAGTGTCAGGCTTGAGATTTAGACTCATTGAAAAAAAACCTTGACTGACTCCAGTGAGCGCTGGTTGAGGAGGCAGAAAACCACAATCAGAAACAAATCTGCCCATGCTGCAGCCAGCCCCAAAAATATCTAAACCTAAATCCGAATATACTTTGACAATATACAAACCAACTAAAGCAGTAAGATGAACATCCATTCCCACTAATTACAATTAATTTAAAACAGCATTTATTTTAACTCATTTTAAAGTTTGAATGAACTGAAAATTGAGGTGATTTGGCAGGGTGGTAGAAATGCTTGTGAGTTGTGGCCTGTCTAATTAAAGTGAGGTTATTTAGCTGTTTTTGGATGTTTTATAAATAAACCAAAGAACATATACTACATGGTCCATCTCCATCCACCTCAGCTTCAGGTGACTTAAGGCTGAATGTATGATATTGTTCTGCATTCTGTCCATCAATTATTCTTTTTGCGTTTTCAACCCGAGTGGGACAGGTATGCCCAAACGTGGGTCCGGTGCTCTCCATGCCACTGGAGTCAAGCTATCCTGGCTGATGAGGGCTAAAAGCCCGAAACCGGTCCTAGGATGCTTGTTTCCAGTCCAGGGAGGACCTGGCCTGGCAGTTCGGGCTGGACTGTTCCCATTGGGCGCAGGGTCAAGACTGATTTTCATATGGCTGGGTGCAAATTGGAATGGCATGGTGAGCAAAAATCGATAGGTTTAGGCCCAGATCTCTGTACTGGGGTGAATGTATGACATTGTTCTGCATTCTGTCCATCAATTGTTCTTTTTGCATTTGTCACCCCGAGTGGGACGGGTATGCCCAGACGTGGGTCCCATGCTCTCCATGCAACTGGAGTCAAGCTATCCTGGCTGATGAGGGCTGAAAGCCCGAAACCGGTCCTAGGATGCTTGTTTCCAGTCCAGGGAGGAGCTGGCCTGGCAGTTTGTGCTGGACTGTTGCCATTGGGTGCAGGGTCAAGACTGATTTGCATATGGTTGGGTCCAAACTGGAGTGGCATGGTGAGTAAACAAGCATTGGAAATGCAATAGGTCTCGCAATAACGCGAGTCTGAACTATTAGCATTGTAAATGATAATGCCCTTTATTTTTGCGTTCTGGTTTTTGGAACATAAATAAAAGGCTTTGTCATTTACAAGGCCTATAGCTTAAATTTGCGTTAAAACGAGACCTATTGCATTGCAAATGCTTGTTTAGAGCACGTCCCCCACAAGCACCTTTAACGCCTCAGTCAAGTGATAGAACATGAGGACTGATCCAGTATTTCACCATTTTCCTGATTACCCTGCGTGTTCTGGCATTTAGTTCTGCACGGTCATTCTTCTGCCCACGCCCCCCCCCCCACATGTCACCTAAAGTGTCCCCCAGTTCCCTTCCCAGCGTCCCCTGTGAGGCATAACTTATTCCTCTCACCGTCTAAATGGGTGGAAATGTGCCGGTTTACTGCTTTATATGGAGGGAATTTCAATTATGGTACAAATAGACCTGTTTATGGGCTTTCGATTCTTTCCAAAACGTCATTACTGGGCCATTTAGTGCACTTTATGTTTTTTACTGAGACGAGTCTCATTCGGATGTATCTCTCGTTCTGGGGATTGGAGTGACGTACATCTCTCTATGTGACGTGTTCTGGGGACCCTTTGGCACCCCTGTGGTTCGAGAAGCCCCGCACCAGAGAGAGGGAAAGAGACAAAGTCCGAAAAAGAGGCACGAGGAGGGAAAGGAAAAAAACAAAAAAACATTCGTGACAGAGGCAGGGGACAGGCCAGGAAGGAGGGGTGGAAGGACGATAGCTAGAGGGAAGGGATGAAAGAAAGGGGGAGAGGAAGCGAGTATGGGCGGAAGTAAGAGACGAAGCAACAAACAATGGAAGGGATGAAGGAAGAAAGGGACGACGTACATATGGGACCGAAGGAGCAAGGGGAACGGAAGCAAAAACAAGAGGAAAAAGTGACGTGTGCAATTACAAGTAGAGGTAAAAAAAAAGGCAGATAACAAGACCAGGGAGACATGGACGAGAAGGAAGACACTGGAGAAGAGACGGAGCAAGAAAAGTCAAGGCAGGAGCTGTACGAGGTTGTTCTAAAAAAACAAATCTTCTGGTCGTGACGTGCGATCATTGGAGGGGGTGCAAGGGATGAGGGAACACGGCCTGGGGGAAGCTGGCTGGGGAGGGGGAGGAGAAATGCAAGTAAGTTAGGGGAGGAGAAGCCGAGAAGCCGCAGAGCGCACGCTGGGCGAAGCCCTTTGATGTGCTGTGCGGCAAATGGAGGGAGGCTGATGCGCGTTCATGTTTGAACACGTGGTTCACATGAACTGCATGAAAACGCCAGCAAAAAGCTGGTGGTTTCATGAGCATTTTGAGCACTTGAATTCTCGTTCCTCAATGCGCTTGCGCGCATTTAAGGTCACGAGACCTAAAAAACGATGGATTTAGGCCCAGATCTCTGTACTGGGGTGAATGTATGACATTGTTCTGCATTCTGTCCATCAATTGCTCTTTTTGCATTTGTCACCCCGAGTGGGACGGGTATGCCTAGACGTGGGTCCCGTGCACTCCATGCCACTGGAGTCAAGCTATCTGGCTGATGAGGGTTGAAAGCCTCAAACCAGTCCTAGGATGATTGTTTCCAGTTCAAGAAGGACCTGGTCTGGCAGTTCGGCTGGACTGTACCCACTGGGCACAGGGTCAAGACTGATTTGCATATGGCTGGGTCCAAAGTGGAATGGCATTGTGAGCAAAGCACTTCCTGAATAGCGCTGTTAGAGCGTGGGGGAGAATTGTTATCTGGGGCATTTTTAGCCATTGTATTTTAAACCTGTGATATTGTGCTTTTAAAAATCAACAAAGTTTTACTAGTACTGCCACTAATGTGAACTGTGGTGCCCACCTGTTGGAACGGACGCGCTTGAGGTTAGCACTCTCCGCCCCTTCCTGAATAGTGCCGTTATAACGGAGGGGAGAATTGTTATCAGGGACATTTTTATCCATTGTATTTTAAACCTGTGATATTGTGCTTTTAAAAATAAAAAAAAATTCTATTATTGCCACTAATGTTGTGAACTGAGGTGCCAGCCTGTTAGAACAGACCCCCTTGAGGTTAGCGCTCTAGGTTGCCACCCGGCTCCTCGTGATTTCCTTTAAAAAAACGGATGCAGCGACCGCGCCGCCGGCACGCCAAAGGCAAGCCCGTCTGTGCCCGTCTGCGCCCGGAGCGTGACCAGCGCCAGGACCCGTGCCCTTTTTAATAGGCACATGTACACACAATGCGACCTTATGAATCCGATTATCGATGAGTGCCCTCACCCAATAGCTAAATTGGATAAACTGAGCCATAGTCCTTGGCGTTGTAAATCCTGTGGCCTAAGGGCCCTGAATCTTCCCACAAAACTAACAGCTAAAGAAAAGGAACGAGGTACTCCCTCGAATAACTTGGATACAAATACACTCCAAGATAGAAGGGACCCCAAGCCTCAAGTTCGTACACAAGCCACCCCCAATAAAGACCCCAATATAATCAGCTGCATTCTACTCAACTCTAGCTCAGTGATTAAACAGAAATATGACATAGATTACATGATTTGAGCAGAGAATCCGGACCTGTTATTCCTTACTGAAACCTGGTCTAATGATTCTAATGAGCTGGACTGGAATGCAGCAGTGCCAGAGAGCTACACTGTAGCTAACTTAGACAGGGTAGGAGCTAAGGAGGCGAGATAGCATTAATTTACCATTCCCTTTACAAGGTGAGAATCATGCTAGAACCTGCAATAAAAGTGGAGGCAATGTCATTTAGTATTGAAATGAACAACCAAGAATTTTTTCCGGGTCTACTTATCCACAGGGTTCCCGGGATGAGATCCCCCTTTAATAGATCATTACATACCTATTTGGAATCCTGTTTAGATACGGAGTCCCTTACGATACCGGCAATTTAAATTTTCACATAGAAGAAAAAAATGACTCTGATACATCCTGCCTGATTGATAACTTAGCTAACTTTGGGCTGAGCCAGATCGTATTGGAACCAATGCACCAAGCGGGCCATACGCTAGATGGAATCTTTACCAATAATAAACGCATTGAAGTGAAAGGGGGACAACCACTAACCTGGTCTGATCACTCCGCAGTGCATGTTATTGCCAAGACTCCTTCCACAGGTAGCGGTCACAGGAATAGACCCTCCTCTGTAAAATCTTGTCCGTGGAAACTTATTCAACAAAATGATCTGATTTTAGCATTAACAAAGAATTCCCCAGCCTTGGCAGACTCCAACATAGCAGCAATCAACTTTGATAATTGGCTTAGTCAACCAGTAAACCAGCTGGCACCAGAAATGACAAAACACCTTAGGACAATACAAGTCTCGTCATCCTGGTACACTGCCGAACTTAAACAACTCAAAATAAAATGCAGACGTAAGGAACACATTTGGAGATCTGATTATAGCCTTGTCCATAGAAATGAGTACAGATTAGCCTTAGAGGACAATAAAATAGCCATAAAACAAGGCAAAATGGCTTTTTTTTACAGCAAAAATCCAGGAAGCAATTAACTCCTCAAAAGAACTATTTAAAACTGTCACTGAGCTATCAAAAAGCCCTCGTGACACGCAGTTCTCACCAGATCAAAACTTTGTAGACAAAATGGCAGTTTTCTTCCAAGAAAAAGTCCAGAATGTCTACAATGAACTCCAGAATACAGCAGAAGAGCATGGGACGCACCACCAAGAGGGGTGGGAAGACATGGCACCTCAATGTAATTTATCCCAGTTCTCTGTGTTAATGGAAGAACAAGTGGCAGATTTACTGCTGCAGACCAAGTCTGGGTCCCCTCTAGATCCCTGTCCCCCGTACATTTTGCATTTGGCTCCAAAGGAGATTAGTGCATACCTCACCCCTCTACTAAATCAAATCATTAGCTCTGGGCTTTTCTCTCGAAGCAGGAAAAAGGCATGTATCCGACCTATATTTTAAAAAAAAAAACACGCTTGAACACCTGGAGACCAAAAACTATTGTCCAATCTCCTGCCTCTCTCTACCCGCCAAAATACTGGAGAAAGCCATGAATTCTGATTTGACTAAATATCTGGATCAAAATAACATTCTTGACTCCACTCAGCATGGCTTTAGATCACGGCACACTGAAAAAGAAGAGATCTGCAAGGCAATAGATGGACGGGGGAGAGCAGGTCCCGTACTGTTCGATCTTACCGCAGCATTCGACACTGTAAATCATGCGGTACTAGTGCAAATGCTGGTGGCTGCCGGCATTAGGGACACAGCTCTAGCCCTACTAACTTCTTTCCTGGCACCCAAGGAACAACTAATTCACTGGGAGGGACTGCAATCAGATAACTTTACTCTCCCAGGGGGAGTTCCTCAGGGATCAGCCTTGTCCGCGACTATGTTTAACGTCTATGTTGCCCCTCTGGCCAGGCTAATAAAAAGCCATGGTTTCAAGCAGGTGCCGAAAGCAGATGACACTCAGCTTGTGGTGTCAGTTACATAAAGCATGGAAATTACAGCAGAACGTTTTCGAAAGTGCCCTACAGCTTGGATGAACTCTAACTTCCTAAAATTGAACACGGAAAAAAACGAGGTAGAAACCATCAATATTGAGCCAACTGTGGTGGCCCCCCTCAGCCGGAGTCTTCCCACCACCAGCGCCTAAGGCAAGGAATTTAGGCTTCTTGATTGATAAAAACTTAACACTAGCCCCACAGGTAAACCAAGTGACTTCAGCATGTTTCTTTACCCCGAGAGTCCTTTGTAAGATTCTTCCATTCATACCCCCCTCCCCAAGGAAAAACGTGGTCGGAGCCTTAGTCTTGTAGAGAGTCGACTATTGCAATGCTCTATATTTAGGAGCTGCCGCTAGTCAATACACCAAACTTCAGCATGAGTTCTGCTAAATCTACCCAAACATCATCCCACCACCGGCAGTATTAAGCAAATCCACTGGCTCCCCATTCGACGACAGGTAGATTTTAAAGCTCTTTGCCTAGTACACAAAGCTTTATATGGTGGTGGTGCCGATGATCTGCAATTGTTGTTTCCCCTCTATGAGACATCTCGCTGCCTTAGATCCACAAATACAGGACTCGTATACATCCCCAAGATAAAAAGAGTGAGGTGGGGAGGAAAGGGTTTTTCCTTCTAGGCAGAAAAGTTGTGGAATTCACTGCCAGTACAGCTATGACTACAATACAGCAGGTCACTCTTTAGGAAAAACATAAAAACCTGGCACTTTTCCAAACTCTAAATCCATCAGTTGTTTCTAGTATGCTCACTCCTTAGTGCCAAGACGCATCGGCAATAGTGTGCTCTATAAATACTCAGTCAGTCAGCAAAAAACACGATGGATTTAGGTCCAGATCTCTGTACTGGGGTGTATGTATGACATCGTTCTGCATTCTGTCCATCAATTGTTCTTTTTGCTTAAGGCAATTAGAAGACATGAAAGCTAGCAGAGGATGACAGGAGGGAAGGCAGATTGAGACGAGAGGGCATGCAAAGCGACTTGTGGGGAGGTGGAATGAGACATGAGATAAGACAGAGGAAGGCATCAGAGAAAGAGGAATGAAACATGAAAGTAGGCAGAGAAAAGCATATCTATGGCAGAGGAAACATGAGGGTAGGCAGAGGGAGATATGGGAGATATGACGGAAGCTCTGAGGAGAGGTGAGGGCAGGCACAATAAGACACAAGGGAAGGGTATAAGAATGTAGGCAGAAGGAGGCAATAAAAAAGGCAGTAGGAGACATGAGGGCAGGAAGAAGGAGGCATTAAGCAAAGCAGAGGCAGGCATGTGAGATGGCTGATGGTGGCATAGGATGAAGACAAGAGGGCAAGCAGTGCAAGACATGATGAAGAGATGGCAGAGAAACACCATGAGATAAAATCAGCATGAGTAGTGCTAGCAAGCAGAGGAACAGAGTGATGACAGAGACAGTGGGAACTGCACAGAGGAGAGATACTGTAAGAGCAAGCAGAGGGAAAGGCCTTGGGTCAACAGCACAACTGAGGGCAAACAAAGACTGTGAAAGCAGGCACAAAAATGGAAAGGAGTTATGGAAAAGGGTCAGAGGGTTAGACAGAAGTAGAAACAGTAATGGTAGATAAAGAGGGTGAGTCAGTGGGGGCAGACAGAGAAATAAGTGGCATATCAGCAACTCTTTGCGATAACTATCGCAAAGCGTGCTTAGTGCTCCTTTCCCTAACACCCATTATCCCAGGTTTTTATCGCGGAGATATCGCGTTATTAGCAACGCGTATCTACAAGGCGATAAAAATTCCAGCAATAGCGGCGAAATCACAGTTTTGCAGGGAACATTGCTGGTTTTCAGTGATGTTCGCTGCAATACGGCAATAAAATTGCTGATACGACCATGTGGTCGTATCAGCAGAATCCACCCCCTATGTTAGGGGTGGCTAAGTCAAGAATTTAGCAGACGTTAGTTTTTGGAGAAAACAGCAGTTTTCTCCAAAAACTAATGTCTGCTAAATTGCTAGGGCATCCTTGTTGATAGTGCAAAGACGCGCTTTTGATGTCCTGACATGTAGTGTATTTCAGGAACGCCAACTTTGCATCTCATTAGAGATGCAAAGGTAGGCGTATTGCAAAAGGGTGCTAACATGCGAATATGCATGTTAGCACCCTCTTCCTGATAGGGCAATGGTTTTATCTCCGCTTTTCTGGCTTTTTAAGATAAAGCCCTTGCTGATATGCCTCTAAGTGTTTAAAAAGCAAGTAGTGGTTGAAAGCAGAGAGATCAGGTAGATGAATGAATATGGTAATATCAGTCTATGTTGGAAGTCATAAATGTAATTCTCAAATCTCCTACGGGAGAGGCCTCCAAGCCAAGACACATCTCATCCAGATGATCCTATTTGAGTTTTTGTCCACCACCCATCTCTCAGTAGGTGGCCTACTCCTAGAGGCGCAATTCATTTCTGTTCCATGATACCCACAGTACATACACTTACCTTATTCCTTGCAGTACTCTTTCCATCTGCCTCACTGTAGCGGCTTTTTGCTCACTCTATTTGTCATTCTCAGCCAACAAACCTTAACACGCGACCAACTGGATATCCATCCTCCTCCCTTAATCTCTTGTTCCTGGCAGCATCCACCGGTGAAACCACCATTTTTTCCTAAGGCCACCCCATCCTGTGAGACCTTCACTGTGTCCTTCTGACTGCACGTCAGTCCACCCATCTACTGGGTGCTTCCACTGCTAGTGCTCAAGAGGTAGATTTTGCAACAAGGAACCCACCTGAGAGGCTGGAAAATAGTACGAAAGTAGGTTCCAAAGTGAGGGTAATGAAGTATTTGAAGAAGAATGTTTGTGTGCACATGAAATGAGTCACAAATGCTGTGGTTATGTGACTGGCCTTGCTAAGGGGTCAAGTAGGATGGCCATAAATGGAACTGCATCAATGGCCAGTTCTCACCTCACTTCCAAGTGGGTCTGGCAGTGGAATTTCGCATTTCTTGCAACATTTTTAATGGCCCTTTAGCTGGAGTTGAAGTCAACATTGTGTATGGGCAGGCAGGGGTCTTTGGGATCTCTTGGCCAGAAAACAAGAGCAGGAGGCTTGATTGGGGACCGTCTGGCCCGAAAAGAGAAGAACGTTTTGAGTTGTGCAATGTGACTGTGGGGTTGGGGAAGTATGCAATGGAGCCATCAAGAGAGGACTGATTTGTCATTAGGAGGAGATGGGAGATCAGATAGACCTTTAAATGTCCGAATTTACTGTTTAGTGTATGTTGTAGATTCAAACATTATGTGGCAGAGGATGAGGAAAAGAAATTCAGTTCATACCATGAACCAAAAGTTCTTTGAAACATCACAGTGACTACCCCAGAAATATTTCTTACACTGATTTCTACACATTAAATTTACAGAAGCAACCTGTCTATTGTCCAATACTTACAAGTGCTGTCATAGCAGTCCCTTGGGCTGAACCCAGACACAACATTGCCAAGGATATTAATGACTGGTGGAGATGGCAGCTTCGTAGCGAATTTCTGGAAGCACATCTTACTGCAATTGAAAGGCAGATCATCCTCATTAAAGATACTGCTTTATTGATATCACAGAGCTTTTTCATAAACACACAAAATTATGGTGATCCCAGAACTTTCTCATTAAATTCACAGACTTGCTGATACCATAGTGTGTTTTATTTATTTATGCAGCCTTCTTGGTTGGCTGCACTATGCTACTGTGCATAATGTAAGCATTGAACACTGGTCCAGCTTTAATCAAAACAAATTAGCTTTCCCCAGATAAAGCTATCTTTGCTATGCTCAATGATCAAGCTATCCCAAGGCCATTCAGTCCTTGCTCTATCTGCACCCTTTTGCAACTCAAACTCCTACAGAGGGAGGGACACAAAGAAGGTATCAGAGTAGCAGTGTTGATCGCTAAGGGCCCTTCCTCACCAGAGAAGCAGGAGCATAGAGTAGGGGTAGGATCCTGGAGTAGGTGGCATGAGCATGGGCAACTGCCTTGGCTTTGTAGTTCTGATTTGATACATCTTTAGAAAAGACTCAGAACAAAATCCATTGTGAACCTATGTGATTTACCGTCGGCGATGTGTGTGAAAAATTGTTAGAAGCCGGCGTTCCCGCGCGAACCACTGTTGTCAAATGTGCAACCTGGACCCCCCCTTGCTCCCATGTTAGGCCAAGAAAGGACACCGTCCGAGACAGCCCTGCTCACCCCTTAGTAGCTTGGCACAAGCAGCCAGGCTTATCTCCAAGGCACGAGTGTTCAGTATGTGCAACCACGCCCACAGCAATCCCAATGATGCCACCACAAACGGACTCCACATGAGTTTGTATAAAACGAGTATACTTTATATAAAAAGATATACAAAATGACCACACAATACAACTCCCACATATATACACTGGGTAATATTGTTTCCGGTGGGTTGGGCGGTCCTTATCCCCAAGCACCGCTTGTAACCAACAGTTACGCTGACTTTTAACCGTTCTCAACACGTTAGGTACTTCGTATCACTAGATTCACACGCGTTGCAAAATACAAGGAATACTGCCCTACTTAACGATGGGTTCCTGTACAGTACCACAGTGAAACAATGCAATGCGTAGGGTCAAGATCATGTACTGAGTCAACACAAGATAATGCAACTCGGTTCGCTACCAGCATGCCCTGTTCAAGGAAGAAATACAGCAATGCGTCACGCTGCAATTACGTACAGTATGATAGCAAGACAATGCAATGCATATCACCACCAGCATGCCCTGTGCAAGGAAGAAATAAGGTAATGCGTCACAGTGCAATTCAGTATAGTGCAGTAAACAGCACGGACCGAGATCTGGGCTGAAGCAACAGGTGCACACAACTGCCAGCAGCAAGAGGCCGAGAGAGTGTGCACCCCGCCCCAAGTGATGATCCACTTTACCTAAGGGAGTGCGACCCCACTCTCCTCTCCTGCTGTAGTGACTTGGCCTCACTCAAGAACCTTGTCACCACGGGCAAGGTGCACTTGGACCGGTAGTTCAGCTCCTGTGGGGCTGCCGTTCCGGGCCGCCAACATTCAGCACAAACTCTTTCCTCGAAGCCTTCCACACGAAGCTGGTGCTACCTCACGTTGCCTTCGAGGGCCCGATCACTTGGCCCTCCTCTCCAGCGCTCCTAGGACTTCTTCGCTCCCCGGTGTTCACCAGCACCTCCAGTGCTCCTCACCAGCAACTCCGGTGGCACCTTTGACACCCCCGCGTGTCCAAGACTCACTCCGTCTCCTGGTGCACCCGGTCTTCAGGCGCGCTCAACTAACGCCTGTGTCGCACCAGGACATGCACACTGCGTGTCTGAGTCTCACCTCTCCTCCTGATGCACACGAGGTACCATGTGCTCTCCACTAACGCCCTTGCTGCACCACCACAAGCCGACCCGCATGTCGGAGATTCACTTCTTAGTGCCCACTATGTCCCGGCACTCTTCATTAGTGCCTGGACTGCATGGCGACATGCACCCCCTGCGCGTCCCGAATCTCGTCTCTCTTCCACGATGCCCACAATCCACAGGCGCTCCAACACTTGTAGCCGCCCCAAGACACGCACCCTGCACGTCAGAGTCTTGATTCGCTCCGGGTGCCCACGATCACCTTAGGCATCCCTTCGGAGGTCTCAGGCTGCCACGACACGCTCCCACAACCTCGCCACTTGAGACTCCCTGGGAACTTTTATGTCCCTGTGTTTCCAAACAGGGAGCCAGCTCACCTCGGGCCCTTGGGGTACAGGATGAAGCACACAGCAAAGTTCTGCTCTGAAAGAAGGGGGACACGACCCACTGCAGCACCCCTTCAGTCTCTCATCCGTCAAGAGCTACAAATTTCCCACAAGCCCCAGATCACGAAGCAAGGGTCAAGTGTCTCCCGCAGCCTATTCAGCAAGTCTTCCTGAGGCAGAGGTTTTCTTCTCGATCGCGGACAGGTCAGAGCCGCCAGAGACTCAACCAGTCCACGGCATCTTCAAAGCACTCCCAGCACTTCTCTGAATGATACCGAGACTGTTCTCGACAACATCGTTGGTATCACCAACATAACCAAAGTCTTGGTGTTGCAGTTCTTCCAGTTATACCCCTCTTTGTCTTTGAAGTTTCCTTGTGCTCAGGGGTCCCCGAACCCTCCCTAGATCAGTCTTGCGCATCTCCCCCCCAGTGTCACCATCCTCTCTTTGATACTGGGGGTCTGGATCTTTAATCACTCAGAGGGAAATGGGTCTATTGTTTTATGACTCCGCACCAGGCTTCTTCACCTCGCAAAGCCTCTCCTTCTCCCTGCTCCAGGTGCAGGACAGCCTGGCACCATCTCCACCTCTCCCCTGGGGTACGACCTCCGTCAGCCTTTCTCACCTCTCCCAAATCCAGGCAGGCAATTCACATTCTTCTGAGACACACAAAAGGGTCTAACACAAACTCGCCCATTTTCTCAAACAGCAGTTTCTGGACACACAGCGACAAAACCATCTACCCAAAAAGATGAGTTATGAGGCTGTGAGTTCAGGCATTCCAAACTTCACTGTTCCATTTCCAATTCTTGGGAAACTAGACTAACAATACTACACCCAGCCTCCCCCATTATGTCCTATGGGCAGGATTACCTTTCACCAGGGAAAATGAAAGGGAGTATTTTCTACTGTCAGGGCCTAGCGCCCACACTGGCGGCACAGGTCCTGCCTTTTATCTACACTGCACCCTGCCTAGGGGTTACCCAGGACGTCCTACAGGGGTGCCCCATGTGTATGCACAAGGGAAAGTGTGGTTTGACAAGAGGTAGCACTTGTCTGGACAACATGCTAATTTATCATAATGCGCACAGGCCCTTCACTGAAGATCTGTGTTCACTCTCAGCGCATTTCTTTAGTTCTAGCCCAGGCACACATAGTGCACATCACTTAGGGATCTTGCTAGTAAGGCAAACATATCAATCAGAGACAACCAATCACCACTACAATTTATACAAGGAACATCTGTACTTGCACACTGATTAGTAGTGGCAAGTACCTACAGCATCTAACATCACAACTCTCTGTCAGGAAAACAGTCTAGGGGAAAAGCAAAACGTTTAAGTGACCTTTAGCCAAAAAGGCCAAGTCCAACACAAATCATACAATTTGTTTAATACAATTTGCTACATTATGTGGAAATTACACAAATGTGGCAACATTTCAATTGGCTGATACAGGAGTGAAATTTTCAAATGAGGACATAACTTGCTGAAAGAAGACATGAAAGGCAATGTCAGGACAATGGTATGAGCAAAAAATGTAACTTGGTGAGACATTTTCTAATCAATTCAGTCTCCCATAAAGAAAGAATTTCACAACATTGCATAATGCAAACATTTACAAATTTCACAAGCTTGATTTTTAGCTCAGATGAAGTTGGTGGCAGTCTTGTGTAGTTTGTTTCCAAACAAACTAACTGCACAAGACTCCCAATGACCAGTGTCCTTACTTTACAAATTAGATGTTGATTTTGCTCAGGGATGCTTTCAACAGGAATCATTTCACAGGGATCAGTGAATTTCAATTCTATCAAGAATGTGTGACAATTGTCATACACTTTTATATGTTTTGTCTCAACATGTAATAATAAGAGAACAAATTATAAATACACGTCCTGTACCTTTTATCCTGATGAAAGCTTCCTATTGATCTATGTACATGAGCCATAATGCTATTGCTGCCTAACACACATAAACGTCTGTACATACATTTATTATGATTCAAAAAATTCGAAGATTTCCTATCATAGATTAAGAGTTACTTTCACACTAAGTGACTGGAAGATCATCTAAGTGTATGGCTTGAATATGCAACAGTCCCTAAGCATATGCTCAATCATATCTAAAATTCTGTATTATATATTGATAGTAAAGCATCATTCCTTGTTTTAATCCTATCTTTCTGTTTTTCTGGCGCATATTTTATTATACAAGACGTTTATGATGAAATAGAACATTATGAAATATCCTTCATCTGTAAGATTATAAAATTCTCATGACCAATTGATTATATATCTTTGTTGATTAAGGGCCTAATTTAGAGTTTTATACAGGGCACACCATGGTAAACATAACAAAATACCTGGTCCTGCAAACCCTTGGTTCACCTGCCTCACTTTGCAGCAGCCAGACCTGTGGTTTTCTGTCGACAAAGCATCTGTAGGGCTGTCAGTGGAAGGCATTATCTCACAAATCCTACTTCGGGTGGGTGATGTAATGTCTTTTTTCTGTCTGTCACAACCAGGAAAAACCTGTAGCTCAAAAAGTTGGTTCTCTCCGCAGCACAGATCCACTGTAATGCTAGGTGGATTTCAGAATTCTACAACTACAGACTTCCATTTGCTGGAATGAATAAAAGCAGTTATATTTGTTTGAAAAGAAAACCACAATCTACAACAAATTAGAATGTCCTGTCAACTAAGAGCTGTTTCCCTCTGTATGTTGATGATTCGTCATGGGTAAGGAAAGCTCTCCAAATGTTGGTGAGTATACATTTGTGATTTCATATATTGTTTGGTATTGTGGACCCTCTTTCTCCATTTGGTACCACTTTGCCTGTGGCAAATCTTCTGAAGTTCATATGTGAACAGGTGTGAGACTGAACTATAGCGGATTTATGTCGTTACTACGCATGCATTTACAACGCATGCCTTTACGACGCAACTTTTACAACGTAAGTCGTTACAACGACTTGCGTTGGGGGGCGCTGGATAGTGAATAGTTTAATTTACTATTCCAACTCCAGTCCCCGTGGATAGTAGGGAAGGAGTTGGATAGTAAATTAAACTATTCCCTATCCTGGAGCGCCCCCCAGCGCAAGTCGTTGTAACGACTTGCATTGTAAAAGTTGTGTCGTAAAGGCACAGCGTTGTAAAAGTTGCGTAGTAAACGCTGTTCCCCAACTATAGCCTGTCAAATTGTTCTACAAAACATATTTTTCCACAATATTACAATGCCACCATGTACCTACCGCAGTTCTGGCGCTCGATTATACTGCTCTGTAACATAGGTGAAGAACTGACAGTCAGGGGAGTCGGTGCATGAATCCTGGCACTCCGTGGGGTTTTCTCGGATGAGAGCCCTAATGTCACTGCCAAGGAAATCAACGTCTTTGTAGGTTTTCCTGAAACAACCTTAAAGTAAGCAGATCAAAGTCTATCATACAAAGAGCTCACCTAATGTTTAATACTATTTAAAAAGTAGATTACAATGGAACTGGCACATAGAATATTTTCTATTTATTATGGATTTTTGTAGTCAGTTCCTTAACCAAGGTATACCCAATAAAATAACCTGACTCTCTTAAAGAAAGCAATGCCAGCCTAACGCAAGTGACCAAAAACATCCTTTGACTAATAGACAGTGATAGGAGTACAAGACAGCATGGTACCATCAATTCTATCTCAGCAACATAAAACTTGGCTTATATGAAGCAGACTTCATAAAAAACTGAAGCAGCCCTGGTCCTGCTTCCTTCAGCAGGTTTTTGTGATCCAATATGGCTACCATGAAGAAGCATTACACTCCACACCCAGCTCATCTTTGGTCTGAGGAAACAGGACCACTTTGCCATTTAAGGAAATATTATACTTTCTCTACAATCCAGAAAGATTTTTAGGATCTACAGTACCATTTACAACTCAGTAATCGTCAACATGTCGTTCGACCTGGTAACACAATTTCCCATTTCCAACTGAAAAATGCAACAACCCAAGCTGTATAAGTGCTAGGTATCCACAAAAATAGTTACTTTATTATTTATTCTATGTAGGCACGTTGCATGCAGTGTGAATATCATGCATGCTTTAGGTTAGGACATTTGTGGAATTTCACTTCCTTCAATAAAGAGTTCCAAATCTATATACCAATTTATTTATTTCAAACGCTATTAGGAACTCTTTTCTGCAATCCCTATGGCATATGTGATTGATCTACTGAATTTTAAGATACATGAAAGAAATACATTACACTTGCCTGTGAACACCCACAAATGTATTGTCTAGTGAATGTATGACTACTTTCTGAATGCTTCTCTTTGGGATCGCTGACTGAATATCAGAAACAGAAATACCATGTGGACTTAAGTATTAAAAATATAGAGGACTAATATATATAGAAGGTAAGGGCAAGTAGTTAAGTATAGATTAACTGTTCTTAACACTAAATCCACTTACCTTGAAGATAAATATATCATCCAGATACATATACGTGGAGTTACAAACAGTAAAACTTTGTTTAGCTGTAAAGATTTACCTTCACAATATTGGCGTACTCTATATTCTTGATATGAACTTTTGGTCCATGATATTTCTGTTTCTGATATTCTGTCTAAATACCTTTCTTTGTTCACTCCTCTAAACATAATCGAAGTTCAGAACTAAGTGTATGTAGAGCAGAGTGTGGGGCGCACCTCCCTGGGGGGAGGGGTGTGGATGGGTTCCCTCGGGGGGGCCGTAAATGCCTCTGCGAACACATGTAAATGAAGATGCCCTGGAAGTACTGTGTGTATTTGCTGCATTTCCAGGCTGTCTTTGTTTACTCAGTGCCTGTGAAGTCAAAGTTGTGATCAAAGTGCCTTGGGGTCAGAGGTCACCAAGTGTGCTGGCAGGGTCAAAGATGTTCCTAAAAACAAAGTCGTCGTTTTGTGTATTCACAATAATTTAAGCGCATTATTGCTATATGTGGGTATTAAACTGGTACTTATAAAGGGAAAAATACCAGGACAGCGTTAACAAGTGTAAAAACTGCAAAATAATTCAGTAATGCTATCACAAAATGTTCAGCATTATTTAGCATAATTTGCCTTTGCATGCTGCAAAACAGGGCCGGACTGGCTACCGGGCAGTTTGGAATGCTGCTGAGCTGGGGGGTGATTTCGTTCATGGAGACCTGCGTGTGCTAAACGAAATTCGTTTTCCATGAATTATTTCGAAGAACAGGCAGGGCTTCATGAACTAAATCAGCCCCCACCGCAGTGAAATCAGCCCCCAGCTCGGCAGCTTTCTAAACAGCCCGGCAGCCAGTCCGGCCCTGCTGGAAAATGTTGTTAACCCTGTATAATTTGGCCTTCTCCTGCCACATATTTCCAGTGGACCTGTTTATAGTGCTATGAGGTACCAGTCTGTGGCAGAAAGCACTGTAAATATGTAAGTCATTATTTTAAAATAGTATTTCACATAGTCTAAGCTAGGGTGCTGCAAATAGATGCAGTGTTTGAGATAAAACAAGTTTTTACAAAAAGTTTTTAGTAATAAGTAATCAAACTGTATCTAATGCGGACATTTTTATGTCTCCATTATCCCAGAACTCAGCTGATAATACCCCAACATTACACCTCAAACAGAATAAATATTTGCCACCATGAAGCTTTAAGAAGAGCTACTGGAATTATTCAGCAGGAGAGGACCATATTATGTGGCATGGTTGAATAAATTATGCAGCAAGAAAAGATAAATTATGAGTATAATGCAGCACATTTTGTGGTTAGCATTACTTCATTATTTTGACACTTTAACACCCAAATACAGCAATAAGCAGCTACAAGAATACCAGTCAACCTTTGCAAAAGGCCTTCCACTGCTCCTGAACACTTTGTCACAATTTAAGTAACTTTTATCCCATTTGAGCTGGAATCATTTTTTTGGGGCTAAATTCTGCAACTTTTCCAGCAGTTGGTGGATTATGTAGCAAATGTGGTAAGATCATAATTATGAGGAAAACGCTGCTGCTGCAGAAACTCATAATTCTGGTGACCCTGGCTTTAAGTGCCTCAATCAATTATGGCTGGTGAGAAGGATGGTTTCTTCTTTAACTTTCTGCACCACCACCACACCCTTCACTTTCAGGCAGAGGCACATCAAAGTCAGCATTAACTGTTCAGGGACAGTTTTTATTGTGATAGCTAAGTCCATGCGGAGGCAGGTAAAAGGCCAGCAAGGTTGCATTCAGATGCAGAGCCCTAAACCTCTTGACTCCTGGGACCTCAGAGTAATGGTCCAGGAGAAAGAGGAAAATAGCGATATTCATGGATGTTGTCAAATAGATGGCCCAGAATAGAGAGCACTGTATGGGGACTAATTTTTATGTTTACGAATAGCCAGAGACAGCTTTTTCAGAGAGATACCCCAAAGAAGGGGACAATATAACTGGCGGTTTCGTTCTTTTTTTTTTTTTAAAGGGCCATTCATCAGTGCAGTAGGTACTGCTGCCAGGTGTGTAAGTGGACACTATTGGTTATCATTAATAAAGCAGATGCAGCAGGGTTGGGCCCAGGGATTTTAGGTGCCCACTGTATCACAGTTATGACTGTCTACCTTTAAAAAAGGGACATGGGAGAATGTTTTCCTTTCTAGCATTAGGACCGAGGCCACTCTTGCAGAAGAAAGGGATACGACATGGGAGCTCTTTTTTGGGAATGGGACAGAGAGCCTGTTTCAAGATTGGAGTGATGGTCAGGCATGATGGGGAAGAGGTGAAAGCTGCAGAGGAGATAGCCTGCTACTCAGGACTGCAGTTATCATTAGTGAAGTAGGTGTAGTTGCATTAGGATCCAAGGGTATGAGGGGCTCACGAACAAAAACAATTCTGGGGAGCAGTGTTTGGGACAATACATGTTTTTGTTTGATGCATTTGCTGTTTTATAAGTCTCATATTTGGTGTGGTTTATGAACTATAGAAAAAGTACTCCTGAAATCATCTCATAAGCCATGTCTCCTGCACGCAGTCATGTCTGTTCTGCTCTCACAATCTTTGCCATAAAGTTTTGGAGGGGGGCCCCACCTCAAAACATTTTAGCTTAGGGGGGTTCAGAGCAAAAAAGTTTGAAGACCTCTGATGTAGAGTAAGAATGTGTTTGTACACTATAAAGTAGTTATTAAATGTACGTAAACGCATTCACCATGTTTCATTGCTACAGAATACTGCATGAGGGATGTGTTTGCTATTAATGACCTATCCAGTTGCAAGTCAGTCAGAAGAAAAAGGGGGATCAAGCCAACAATGAATAATGTTTACATTTACATATAGTTCCTGCAGACCTGTATATATTAATTTATTTTTATGGGTTCCTAAGGCACACATATCGGTACTGCCCGAAGGTCCCTCTGTGAAAGGGCGTTAGACCTGTTAGCCTTAATGTGGTCTTCTCCCAAACTTTTTTGCCTGCTTCCTCCGATTTTGGTGGATTTTTGCTTGTGTTGGCCTTGGGGCTCCGTGCACTTTGCCAATGCTAAAGAGCTTGTGCTCACTGCCCTAAACATGGTTTGATTGACATTACCTGCTTGGTATGTTTAATTTACTTGTAAGGCCTGGTGGAGTGGTATACTCTAAATAAATGCTACCATTGGGAATGCAGAACTTATTGTGCCACCCACTTAAATAGCTCTTTAAACTGTTCTCACGTGCCGCCATTGCAGCCTGAATGCAGTGCCACACTGCCATGTTGACTTAACATTTCTAAACCCCTTGCCAAGTCTTAAAGTCCCCTTTTATTACATATGTCACCCCTAAGGTATGCCCTAGGTATCACATACGGTAGGGTGCTGTGTAGTTAAAAGGTTAGACATGAACTTTTAAATTTTACATGTCCTGGTAGTCTAAAACTCCCAAATTCGCTTTTCACTACTGTGGACCTACCCCTCCCATAGGATAATATATGGTATTCCTTATTACATTTAATAAGCTGTAATTCGTAATTGAGAGCGAGATATGTCACGTTTGGTACCTATGGAATTGTAATGATAAACCATCTTTAATGGTAAAGTCAGATTTTTCATAACAATTTTGAAAATGCCACTTTTGAAAAGTTGGCATTTTCCTGCACTTAGACCTTTGTGCCTGTCTTGAGTCACATGACTGTATGTAGCTGACAGTTAGACTTTGTGAATTCCTCACATTCAGTCACACAATAGTGGCATCAGTGAATCAATGACCCATCACTGACAGGATTGGGGGAAGGGGGGTAGAGCTGAGCACAGCCCACTTGCACCTGAATAGACTGTGTCCGGTCTCCTCATAATAAGCTGAACGACCCTGTAATGTCACTGCAACTAGCTTAGAGCCAGGGTAGTGGAGGCACTTCAAAGAACCTTTCCATAAGCTTCACCCACCTTCTAGAAGTAGGGCACCAGTGCATAAACTACTGGACCTGCGGAGGGGCTAATAGGGCTGCCTGCTTCTGTGGCCTACTGTGCACTCTGCCAGACTGCTGCTGCTTGGAGCCTGCTTTCAACCCTCAGAGGCCAGCCCTGCTGTTGAGCCCTGTATCTTCACCCAGGATTGCCAGAAGTGCCTCCAAGAGCTAGTCTGTAGACCTCTTGTTCAGAGCCACTGGGACATAACTGGCTCCCACCATCTTGCCCGCACCAGGACCCCGCCTGAATGAGTCCTGAACTCCGATGAGGTCTCTGTCCACTCATGGACCCTTGGTTGTGGTGCTAAATCTGCCAAGATTGACATTTTCCAAAACTTAGGACAAACAAAATTTGGCCAAAAAGTTCTTTGAGAAACATTAGGAGACTGGGACCAACCTGCTCACAAAGCCGCCCAACATGCATTGCCGGTCAGGTTGACTTTGCTGCTTCTCCCGCTACCTTCTTCTCTGCTTAAGCAAATCCATTTCAGAGGGTCCTTCACCAAAGTGGGATCGACCTCGTGGAACAGACTGTCTTCAGCTACATCCTCCTGCTTCATCCCGCTGGAGATTTTCAACTTCCATTTAGACTGCTAAATCTGAAGGTAAAAATTTTCTCTGCGATTTCGCTTTACGGCCATCTGACAAAGACGTTCCCTTTTTGGACACTCCTGCAGCCTTGCTGAACTTCTACTTTTTCAGATACTTTTCTTTCCAAAGTCCGATGGTAAGCGCTGACTGGGCACAGCCCACTTCTTGTATGCGAACCGCACTCCATCGCAGTTGGCCTGACCTTTATACTTTGACCAGGTCTCACATGAATAGATGTCTGTGGTGAGCTCTTTGATGTTTTAGGCATTAGATTGCACGTAAAACATAAAATATTGATAACGTTGGTGCTACTGATAGGATTTTTGTCATTTTGGTGTGAAATACCTTATTAAATTGTTTCTCTAAATTGGTTTGTGATTTTTTTTGTGTTGGGTTTTCACTTTATTACTGGTTGTGTGCTGTATACATTCTTTAAACATTGCCTCTGAATTAAGCGTGACTGCTTTTTGTGCCAAGCTAAACAGGATTAGTCACAGGTCAATTTAGGAACATCTTGTAGTTCACCCTGCAAGGCATTGTGGCTGTTGCTTGACCATGACTCACAACCTAGTCAATCAACAACTCGATTTTTCAGAAATGGTTGTCCAAAGCAAACAAATGAAATCCAAGGTTCTGTGTTGAGAAGGTTGGACAACTGCTCTGCCTTTCGTGGTGTAAAAACAATAAAGAAGATGGGGATCTCTCTGACTTATGTAGTTGAGTCTTATATTTTGAAAATTAATCAAATGTAAAAAATCACTAACACCATGTACTCAGAAAACTCGGGCCAATTATTGTGCTTAAGACTGATTGATGAATTGATATTGCTTTACAAGGTATGTTTGAAACAGCAAGAATGAAAAATAAAAATAAAGAGTAAAGAATTAAGGAATACAACTCAGTCTAGAAGTTTCAGGTTTTTTAACATATTGATGCAAATAGTAATATATATACTGAAACACAAAATTCAGGAACAAAAAAGGAAAAGGATGAAACAAATGAATATAAAGTATTGTTAAACATCTAAGATCATGTGTTTAGAAAATATGTTTGCTATTCACAAAAAACAACGTTATCAAATATATAAAAATATATAAAAATTGTACAAATTGTTTCCAGAATATAACCTCATAGGAATGAAAAATGATGACACTGAAGTTGTTACTATACACACGATTCCCAGATGGGCATGCTTCATCTAATAATCAAATAAAAACAGATTGGACAGATGATTTCAAGTGTAGCATTCATTTACACAATACGTACTATGTTTGTTTGGGTCAACTGTGGATAAACGAAACCCAGACACAACATTCGCCAAAGTGTTTCTCTGTATTGGAAGTCCATTGCTCGTGTACTTCAGAAAACAGGAATAACTGAAAGAAAGAAATGAAAAATGAAAGATGAAATATTGGCAGAACTGTAGTCCTAAAATCAAGCAATTTGTTAACATGTTCACTTGATAGTCAATTCATGTTTACTACGATACAACCCCTAACATTCTTAAACTCAATCATATTGACAGTACATGCATTAAAAACAATGAAAATGACAAAATATGTAGTTTTCAACTGTTTAACTATAGTGTGAGGATAAGTTCTTTCCAATGGTGTCGGCCTGTTATGGAAGACCTGTTTGGTTGATTGTATCAGAGATCGTGAGTAGGCTTGTGCATGTGTCTGCCTATGTGAGCTGTGTAAATATCTCCATGAACAAGTGCAGGAAGTGAATTTGGGTGTCTGTATTTCGTCACAGAGTACTCTGTGCATAAGTGGTTATCCATGTGTCTCAATGGGGGTTTAATGCATGCATGCGACAGAGTTGTATGGATTGTGTGTTAGGGTTTTCATGTGACAAAGTGGGTCTTTGTGTAATAGTTTTATGTGTAGAACAGACATTATCATTTTAAACAAAGTGCAGCCCAAGAGGTCACACACAAACAGTGTATCCCAAAGGGGATTCATAAATTAAAGTGCCTGATGGACCACACACACACACACATTATCTACTTCTAACTCTACATCTATTTGCACTGAACTATGTACGGAACTTATGTATGTATCCTGTCCCCCTTTAACACGTACACCAAATTGAGCCTGGGTACCACGAGTCTCACACCCAGACATGTGGAATAATGTGCCGCAGAACTACTCACCAAACTCCAATACATCATACTTTGCAATTAACTGTGTATGGCACTTACCTATACCCTGGGCTTCCTCGCCCTTGTACACAGCTGAACTTAAATACACTTCATATCCACCCTCTGAGCTCCTAAGAGTATTCACATCCACAAACATTTAATTGCTGTAGGAAAACTGCACCCAAACAGTCTAGTCAGAAGTCTGCAAACAGAATGTCTAACAACTTCTAGCAAATGATCTCCCGTATCAATCTAGAAACTCAGGGCCTCATTTATGAGAAGTGACGCATCGTTGCGTGAAAGCAGCAATGCGTCAAACTTTAATGTGCCCTCCTTGCGACATGATTGATGCGTCATATTTACTATATGAAGCCTCATGTCGGAAGGAGTTACAGATACGTCAGTGTTTCTGACGTATCTGTATGGCACAAATGTGACGCATTGCTGGAGTGTGTCACAAATGTGACGCAACTCTAACAATGTGTCCTTCACATGGGGCAAGCCCCATGTGAAAGGGCTTGCGTCAGTCTTACGCCTGCTGTGAGGCAGGCGTAAGATATTGACGCATTTGCACAGTAGGAGTGGCGCAGTGAAATCTGGTAGATTTCACTGCGTCACTTCTACGAGACTTACTTATGTGGGAACGCCCACCCTGCATACAATATACCTGACTCAGGTATAATGTAGCGCAGGGGTTTACAAAGTGACGCATCCGCTTAGATACGTCAGTTTGTAAATCGGGTGCAACAGGAGGCATGTTTTACGCCACCGATGCGTCGCAAAAACTGACGCACAGAAAGCGCAAAACTGTCACAAGGCCTCATAAATAAGACCCTCAGTCTATAATAATGGCAGCAAAAGCAAACTCACCGGCCATGGCAATCTCTTGGTAAGCCAATTTGTTTGACATTGCCGTCTGTATTTATCAATATTATTTTTTTGTCAACTTTATCTGTATCTATCCACATTTACTATGGGTTTCGTGAAAACAATAAAGCTGTAACTGGTATATTTCCACATTTATTTAACCAATCAATATGCAGTCATTCTTAAAGGTGTGCCAGATTTCAATGATATGAACATCCGCAGAAGATAAATCAATGTACTTTCATGAAAATATGAACATTTCAGTATCAGCCTTGTGCATATCTACTGCTGTTGAAGCCTCTTTACTAAAAGTCCTTTTTTTTACCACCTTATCTATGGTCCCACAACGTTATTGGCCTGGTAGTCATGGCAAAGTGTATTAAGAATCACTCAAAAAGTGGAAAACAGGGAGCCTTAATTATGAGATACCTCCAGCAATTAGCCCACCAACCTACTCCAGTCTTCATCTCCTAAGTCTCTCAATGCCCCTAGACCACAGGCTTCTAATCCAACGCAGTGACACCCACACTATGTGTAGGCTTTCCCTATGCAGCAAAGGAGCAGCCTTCATTCTGATCCCTGGTGTTAAGTAAGGTGTAAGTTCCTGTGTATTTCAGCTTCCCATGTTCTGCAGCGCCTCAAAGGAGGCTCCTGGATGAGGAGCATTTTGCCACGAACTGTGCAATAGATATATATTTGGACTTAATATCATCAAATGTGTGGAGTGCGCATGATTCATACACGTCACCCACAGTGGTGGTCTCAGCTCCAAGCCACATTGATATTCTTGCACGCCACTATAATTCTGGGCTATCATAGAAGAGGATATCAGGAGCACGCCCATCCTTTTCAGATACCTAGCACAACAGCCATGTGCCGTTTTTTGTAGCCTGGGGAAATGAAGCTTCAGGCACCTGCAGGCTCCAACAGAGACTTGGACCACAATTCAGCCGCAGTACACAGTCACCGGTGATTTAACTCCTACTGCTCATCTAGCTACATATTAGAGCTGTGCAACTATGTAATGCTAATTTCTATTAAACCCTGGTGCCCATCAGTCAGAAGGAGTCTTAGTTTGTTCAAGTGACCCCATCTACAGCCATGTTTACAGTGATAAGTTCTGATCCTGGGGATGGAAGGGGGAGGGGGCAGAACTACCCGTCATGCTGTAAACCCCACTTTTGAAGCTTTCTTCGCCCGACCTGGGGTCTCCAAGACCAAGAGGGAGGTGGCAGACAGCTCAGGAGTGGAGGCACTGCTTGAGATTGCTTCCCTGGGACCATGGCATGCAACTGACCTTGTCCTTTCAAGATTGCGCCATAAGGAAGCTACCGCTGTGCTGCGAAGCAGGCCCTCAGCTGTTACCCAATGGGAATCACTAGACTGCAGCCTTGAATGCAGTCTGGCCATCTTGACATGGGGCTGCAGGGCCGCGTGCTCTCTTCCCTTCCTATTACCAGCCGATTGTCCCAGGGAGCGGAGGATGCTCCACCCACCCACAGGATCAATTGCCATCCAGAGTGTGGTGACGGCACCTGGTATCAGTGTTGTGTGCCCTGTGTCCTGTGGGGGGATGTCGCATTCCCCATACTGAAAGTATCATGGGCTGCCTGGACAACGGAAAGATGATGTGAATAGCATGGAGCTGAATTACAAGGACAGATAGTGGTCCCCTGAGCAGCAAAGTGGAACTTCCCTGTGTACAATATGGAGAATACATCCAGGTGATCACCAGCAAAATAACCAATATGGCTATCCTCTGACAAATTCTCAGGAAGGCCCCAGTGCTTTATTTACTCAGACCTCACTGAGTGCCTTGAACGCCACCATGACATATTCATACCTGGCCAGCTTGGGGACTGTAGGGGGTAATAGCACATCACTGTCATGGCCAGGTTGCCCTGCAGAGAGGACCTGAACTCTGAGCCTCACTCTGTGCACCTCCCCACCAGAGGGCTCAACACTGATGGCATAGAGGGCACCGAGGGCATAGCCTGAGTGGGGCCTACAGACAAGGCAAGCAGCAGGACACCATGTTACTCCATTTGTGAGAGTAAACAGACAGGGGATTACTGACTACTGGACGGACGGAACTCCCTCCGTGTTTAATACCTCAGAGAGAATTATCCAACATTAGTAACCACACGGAGACCTCAAAAGCAGTGGTCTCATCAGATCTCACTAGAGAAGTGTTAATGCTATGGTTTGTTATTGTTTGGATGGAGTGTCATTGCACGACTGGCCGGGGAGGCTTAGTTGAAGTTTGCTTTTATGAGTTCATCCCCAAGTTGGGGGAACTGTTGATGTTTTTCCATTTATCATATGTTGGGGTGTTCGCTTTATTCCTACACCCATGTCCTCCTGGAGGGAGGTATGGAGTGGGCCACATGGTGGGATAAAACTTGCTTCGACTCTGACCGTAGCCAGATGGCTAGCACTACTTCCACTGTAGGGGTGCTCACCTGGGATTCCTCTTCCAAGAGACACAAGGTCCAGACATATCTTAAATGATGGAGGGTGCAAAACGCCTTCTTCCAGGGGACTTGCAGAGGATGGCCTGGTTCTCCAAAAGGGCTGGAGAGGGAAAACTTTACTACTTTGTATTCATTACTCACTAGAGGGGTGCTGGCTTGGATCCTTTCCTGAACCCTGTTCTTCTCACAGATAGAGATCATTGACCCAGAAGGTAGATGTGATATTTGCAGTCAAGTTAAATGGCAAAGATATAGCCCTAGTGAACATTTATACTCCTAATGTGGGCCAGCCATCGTTCTCCAACACCCCTCCTCACCCGTATACACCACTACAATATATTACTCAGAGGAGATCTCAACTGTGTGGCTGATGCAATGTTAGACCACATCCCACACTACCTAAGTCCCCTTCCCGATACACAAGACTACCCATTTGTTTCGAGACTGGATTAACAACCGGGGATTTGATGATACCTGGTGAATCCTATAGCCGGAGGGCGGAGTTTATTCCTTTGACTTAAGTATGCATGAACTATTGGTACATCTAGATTTTTTTTATGGTCTACTGACATATAGACAAGAACCAAAAGAGCAGAATGTCTGGCAAAAGCTCACTCCAACCATAACCTGGTATTGTTGACTCTTGACTGGAAAATGTTCAAACCTAGCATTCCGACCTTGAAACTCAACAACACCAACATTTGACGACCTAATTTTCAGGTTTGCATTGGGGGACATGATCTGTAATTACTTTAGGGAGAACATGGGGGCGGCTTCTTCTTTACTAACAGAATTGGAGGCATTTAAACTAGTAGCGTGCAGTCACTACATATCAGCAGTGGTGGGGACACGGGCCAACTTCATGCCGAGATTGCAAGCCAGGAGTACCTCTGAACATCGTTAGAGGTACTAAATGACAGAACACAGGCATCTCAAGACAGACTATGAGCAGAAAGGGAGACATTCCTAAAGTTAGAGGACTGACAACAGGCAAACGAGTACTGAGTATACATAACAAGAGCAAATGTGGAATGTGACAGTATTGGTAGAATGATGACGTGGCTCACTAACTCAGATAAAAGGGTTCTCAAGTACTTCAAATGCGCAGCACAGAGAGCAAACTTCTTTATAGTCAGGTAGAAATCAACAAGGCCTCCGCGGTCCATTACTCTAATCTCTATGGGTGGTTGGAGGTGGCCCTCATACAACCCCTACATGAGAAAAGCTTTCAGGGCTCACCTAGTCAATGTGCAGGAGGCAAGATCCCATCCCCTATAAGCTATGCACTGTGGGGCCACAGACCCTGTTGGCAACACCACATCGACAAGGCTACAGAGCCTGTAAGCAACTTCCCGTACAGTGGCTTGTCTCTGCACACCTTTTCCTTAATTATGTGCTGTTGATTCCACACTATTTACAGGTCCCTCTGGTCATAACCAGCCGCTATGCGAGGAGGAAGAGGCACACCCTCACTAGCCCGGTGCCTCCTTTCAGTGTGACAGACTGTCCATTGACAGGACACTCACTCCTTCCGCAGTGCCACAGTACCCCAGATGTGTATGGAACATGAGCCCATGGGCACCAGAATCCTGCTCGGACTGGCTGTGTGTGATGATGTCTCTCTACCTGGGTCTTCAGCACTTCTAATCCCCAATTTATCTGCCTCTGCTTGAAACCAAACCAGCTGTGAGGATTTATGCTGTCACTTCACTACTCTAGCTATCACCAGCCCACTTTTGCCATATCTCTAACGTTGGGTGTTTGGGAGCCCAACAGAGCATATGTCACAATTTGTAGATTTTTTTTGCAGCCAATTATGACTAATTTACCGTCCTATATCAAGGACACTCGTCACATTTTAAATATCTTGGGTGACATACAATGGGAAACAGGGATGACACTGGTAACTCTAGATGTAGTCTCGTTGTATACGAGTATAAGAAATGAGTTGGGATTGAAGGCACTAGACTATTTCCTATGAAAGAGACCAGCAAGTCACTGGGAGCATACACGAATGACGTTAACCATGACAGAGCTAATTTTCACACATAATTTCTTCCTATTCAAGGGGGAATGGTTTAGGCAAAAAAACAGGGTGTGGCCATAGGCTCGAGATTTTCACCGGCCTACGCCAATATATTCATGGGCTGGCTGGAGGAGAAGTTCATCTGGGGTCCAGGAGCTAGTGAATGGAATTAATTTATCCTATATTGGGGCAGATTCATAGATGATTGTATTATGATTTGGACAGGAACAGAGGTGGCCCTAGAGGGATTTTACGAATATCTGAACAGTAATCATATGAACATCAGGTTCACCACCACCCATAGTACGACTGAAATAACTTCCTTGGATGTTGAACTGTTTGTAAAGAATGGTTGTATTGAAAGTCGAATGTACCGGAAACCAACCTCATGCAACATGATTTTGCATGCTAAGAGCGCCCATCCATCTCACCAAGTGAAAGCTATTCCATTTGGAGAGATGTTAAGGGCGTGATACAATTGTAGTGAAGAACAACAGTTTAATGAATGCATTAGTGATATGGAGAGTAGATTTATCCGTAGAGGGTATGACAAATGGAATATCAATCAGGCAAAAAATAGGGTGATGAGGACAGAACGCATCACAACCCAGAAACCTTTGAAGAAAACTATAAAAAATGAACAGCCCATTAGGTTGATTACAGACTACACCCCGGTTGGTAGCATTCAGTTACAAAGTATGAACAAGCATTGGAAAGTACTGAAAATTGACAAAACTTTGGACAAGTATGTGGGGGCACGACCACAAATTACATTTAGAAGGGGACAGACTTTGGGATCTCTGCTGAGCCCAAGTTACCCACGGTCGGAGCAACCAACGACCTGGCTAGATGAGCACTTGAAAGGCTTCTTTAAATGTGGGCATTGTGGCATGTGCAGGTGTGCCAGGGACAAAACGAGAAGATTTCAGATCAAAGATGGCAAAATGTATGATATAAGAATGAACATCACATGTAGCACTAAATATGTTATTTATATCATTGAATGTAAATGTTTGAAAATGTATGTAGGGAGCACAATACGCATGCTGAAAGAATGAGTGAACATTTAAGAGCGATAAAGAACAATGATGTGAGGTACCCAATAGCAGAACATGTACATAACTGTATAATGCAGGATCAAAGCAAGAGTTTTAGATTCTACGGTATTGAAACTGTAATCACTGACCCACGGGGTGGAAATAGGGAATTGAAACTGAGGAGACAGGAGGCAAGGTGGATCATGCGTTTGAGGGCCGTGGAGGACACCCTAAATTTTGATCAGGAGCTACAATATTTTCTTGGTGATTAAGTATAGTGCTCTGAGGTTAAGTACCGATGGACTGAGGAACCTGAATTTGCGAAGGGAGAGGAGCGCTCCTGTTAATGGTATGAATGGATTTGAGCCATTCTACTTAAGTAACTGGATTCATGGTGTGAGTAGGATTGTTTGGGAGAACTGGGGGTTCGCATAGCAGGTTATGGCATATCGAGCTATCATAAGCAGCAACAACTTAATTAAAAAGAGATCGAGGGAACATTTTACCTTGAAATCATAATAACACTGCAGACAATGATATTTAAGGAACTATCTTACTCAACATAACTATAAATACCGACATTATTAACCATTTATGTTATTGGTTATCTAGGCGATAGTAGCATCGAACTCCTAGCGCTCATATCTAGAGTTTCTGTGCAATTATGGTAGGTATACAAATATCGAATGATGTAGTGCGGAAGAACAACTTGGGACGTATATTAATAGGGGCTAATAACCTATCATGATAACAATCGAGGATGTGTTTCAATATTGGCATATATGGAGTAATGAGTAGAATTTGCCACATAGTTATGTTATTAGCCATTAAAAGATGGCGGATCTAGGCTTGTACTCGTAGTCCGCTTTCTATGATCACACACGGATCACGTACTTATGCGAACCAGGAAGTGGGTGGAGGTCGCCTGTACTCGGGTGAAGCAGTACGCTAACTTGAAGGTAAGAGGACGTAGTAGGAGTTTTGATTAGAATATTTCAACTTTATGGATGTTTCAGTTAAGTAATGGCAGTTCGTGTCTTATGATTTGGCAGGGGAAGACTGATTGAGTGGCAGGCGACGGTGGGAGAACTATACTTTTTGATTGAGACCAGCACGTTATCGGTAGGTTTTGGTGCATAGACTTCATCTTGAGAGGAGCATAATCGAAGTATTAGAACGGGAGTTAATAGCTGTTTCCGTTGGTTACAGATAATTGGGAGTAACTCGTAGCCTTTCATTGAAATCTACGGCGGCAGCCCTAGGATATTTTACACCGTACGCCATGATCTAGACTTACAGGTAAGACCGGCCACGGGGCGGTAATGCACGCTTGATTGTGATATTATGTAGAGCTTGTATATTGGAAATGTACTGATGTGAGTACAAAATCTGTTTACTTTATAGCACGGATACTGGTGTACACAGTTTTACTTAAGAAAACCTTCAGAGAGAAATCCTTGATTGGAAGTTAACTATTATTCCCAAGGAGGTAGCGAGTCGTCTTGTTAATATTTTAATTACTGAACAAATGCGTGATGAATCTAGCCTTGCCTTGTCTGTCAGGTTCTAATGGTGTTTCAAACAAATCTCGTTTTCACACTGGTACCACGAAATAACGCAAAGTTGAGGTAACTACATCTTTGGATGTAGTTTTATTTGCTTTTTTGCACACGGGCGATGTGAACTTAAATGACACAGTGGTCCCAACTGGTATTGGATTACGGTTGGTCACTTACACCCGATCTGATCTTAGTTAAACCCAGTATATAACGAAATGAATATTTAAGGATTGTAGAACTGACCGAAGTACATAATGTTGAAATGTTTAATGACTCTTAACCAATGAATAACAAGGAGTTATATCTGTCAATCTCATGCATGCTTCACAGAGTTTTACAGCATTAGATGCACAGGATTGTTGGCTAATTGCGGGCTCTGTAATAATGTATGTAGCGCTTGGAAGATGATATTGTAAAAGCACTTCTTGTATCATTTCCAGCCCTGAGGAAGCCGTTGGGTTACCTTAACCACGGCGAAACGCGTTGGCATGACATAAGGGATTGGAGTTGAAAATAATTAAAAAGAAAGAAAAAATCATCAAGAGCCCAATGGATTGTCTTATGTTTTTGTAAAAATTATTGTTAGATATAGAAAGTGATAAGTGGTGTGCTGCGAACGTTATTGGAAACACCTTTGCCACATCTTTGGCTCTAAAGTTAGCCATGGGTATCTCTTTGGGGAGGGAGCTGCAGTGCCTTGAAATTATTTAGTTTCACTTGGTAAGGAATAGAACTCAGATCTATACATTCTCCATTCCCTCATTGGCTACCTGCCTATTACAAAGCCCACTTAAAACCAGCCATTAACAACTAAAGGGTCTTTGGTGCACAACAACTGCAGGTGCCATTGAGTATTATTCGGTGTACTGGTCCACACAGACATCCAACTTGTTGATGACATCAACTGACGTCTCCCTGTACAGAATATATATGATGCACACAGAGGAGGTGCAAATATACTTAGTACCTGCTATCCCCCAAATGTCTGCACCTTGCTGAAAATTGGGTGCAAATAGCTGCACCCTGGAATTTGTGTGGGTTTGGGGCTTCCATATTCACCTCCACTTAAAGGCCTGCTTATATAGGTTTGTGGTCCGCCTCCCCCCGTTCAGATCCGAGGCCACCGAAGTCATCTGCGGCGTTCCTCAAGGCTCCTCGCTCAGCCCAACTCTCTTCAACGTCTACATGAGCCCCCTCGCAGCCATCGCACGCCAGCACAACCTGAACATCATCTCCTACGCCGACGACACCCAGCTGATCCTCTCCCTCACTAACGACCCCGCCACCGCCAGAGCCAACCTGCACGAAGGGATGACAGAAGTAGCCAAATGGATGTCGAACAGCCGCCTGAAACTGAACTCAGACAAGACGGAAGTCCTCATCCTGGGATCCTCACCCTCCGCCTGGGACGACTCCTGGTGGCCCCCCGCCCTGGGCAGCGCACCCAAACCAACTGACCACGCACGCAACCTGGGCTTCATCCTGGACTCCTCCCTATCCATGACCAGACAAGTCAACGCCGTCTCCTCGTCGTGCTTCCACATCCTGCGAATGCTACGCAAGATCTTCCGATGGATCCCCACCGAGACCAGGAAGACGGTCACCCAGGCCCTCGTCACCAGCCGTCTGGACTACGGCAACTCCCTCTACGCCGGAACCACCGCCAAACTCCAGAAGAGACTCCAGCGGATCCAGAACACCTCAGCACGACTCATCCTGGACATCCCCCGCCGCAGCCACATCTCCGGACACCTGAGAGACCTGCACTGGCTCCCGGTCAACAAGAGAATCACCTTCCGGCTCCTCACCCACGCACACAAAGCCCTACACAACCAAGGACCAGGATACCTCAACAGCCGCCTCAACTTCTACGCTCCAACGCGCCAGCTTCGATCGACCAGCCACGCCCTCGCCGCCGTCCCCCGCATCCGAAGAGCCACCACAGGAGGAAGGTCCTTCTCCTACCTGGCCGCCAAGACTTGGAACTCCCTTCCGACCCACCTCCGCCTGACCCAGGACCACCTCGCCTTCAGGAAGCAGCTCAAGACCTGGCTGTTCGAGCAGTAGCGGACCCCCCCCCCCCCCCCCAGTGCCTTGAGACCCTCCGGGTGAGTAGTGCGCTATACAAATGCTCTGATTGATTGATTGATTGATTGGTTCTGCTGTCATGTTAGAGGCCTGTAATCTGTCTTTCATAGTCAACAGCCAATATACTGATGAATACACATTATAACAAATAAGATACCTTTGAACATTAGGATGCTTTAAAACAAAGGTGAAAAATGTGCATCGAAAATGGGCAGTGCAGTAAATCTGGCAGCATTCCGCATCTGGAGCCAAGATTCTCTCAATGTCACTTCCAGGAAAGTCCACATTCTCTAAGAGAGAACCATCTAAAACAGAGAGACAGAAACCATATTATGAAAGAATACAGGATCCTATATAACAATGTGTGGATAGCTGTTTAGGATAAACAATAGGAAAACCAGACAATAGCACACTTTATTTTGTAGTTTAAAGAAGCTCAGTCAACATCTTAACGCACCATCTGAAAGCACAGAAGACTTTAAAAAGCAGACAATAGGGAACATACTGAAAGAAAGAATTACAAAGCAGTGCAGAAGGGTTCAATCTAGGTACAAAATGCTGGATCAAGGATTGATATTCAATATATTGACTTGACATAAGTGTTTTCATTTATTGACATTTATATAGTGCATCCATCACTCTTCACAAACATTAGGTGCTGATAAAAAGTTGGCAGAAGAAATTAACAGTTTCGGGCATAGTGTGGAAACAGATTCAGAAAGTTGCTGAATATCTGGAAAAGGAGATTATATTCTTTGCACAGATTGAGAGGACAAGTGTTCCAAACTTTTGAGCCCAAGATGGAGAAGGCAGTATCTTCCCAGTCTGTATTTAGGGACCACAACTTGTGGTGTATTGCTGGAAATCTACATGAGCCTCATTTAATCTGCACACGGAGGTCATAAACACAATATAATTCTCAAAAAGGTGATTATTAAGTCACACATTCCTTATGATACTGTAATTCATCTATATTTATGGAAAAGGAGAGCTCAGGCCTGTTCAAATGAATATGCCTCTTGGTTAAAAGTGTTGCCTAAATATGTTGAGATAAGCACTTACCTTCTGTACAGTTCTTATTCTATACTCTTTTCATTTAATAGATGTATTTAAAAACTGCTAACAGTCTTTATCAATACAAGTAGAGCATTCTTTTGAATTTAGAGACTTAAACTTTTGTTGTATGGATCAGGTCTTCCAGGGCAGAGCCCCTTTTTCATTTCAATCTTTAGACATATTATTGAACATGTAACAAATGATGAATTGCAGTTCCATTAAATGCATGTTGCTTGAATATGCTTTAATTCTGTAAATGTATAATGTATATCTCTGATAAGCAAGATCAATCAAAAACACATTCAGTGATAATGTTGTGACTATTTAGCTTAGAAATTATTCCAGTATTGTCATATCTTAATATTGTTTTCCTCCATAATTGTATTATTCAATCTATTTTAGAAACTTCTTTTAGGCTTCTTTCTTTTAGTTTTAGGTTCTTAAACACATACATCATTGGTTCTATTTTATCTATAGTATCCATTTTAATTAGCCTCTCCAACTTGCTTATAACTCTGGCATAATCACTAATGAGGCCTTATCATTCCTAGACCTGACAGAGTCAAATCATTCAGATAACAACCCAGATATAACATTTATTATAATATCCAGTCTGAGACAAGTGTTCACTTATCATAATGTCAAGGACATCAAAACAACATCCATAGACATGTCATCAAAAGTGTGTAGTCCAAATTGAATTCCCTCTGTCTCCCATTTTCTTAAATATGCATCTAAAACACTTCTTCTGGTACTAGTAATCTATATCCAACATTCCTGAAACAACATCAGGTTTGTATTCCTTAATGTAATTTAGTATTAAAGGACCACCACTCATTTCTTCAAGTGGAGAGAAACTTCACCCAGGTCACGGACAGATTCAGATGAGAAGAGCATCAGATTCCATCTCAACAGATGAAGCCGCCAGCAAAAGTTCCTAAGGCTCTGTGAAGCATTCCATTCAGGCTTCACGAACTGGTGCCCAGATAGTGTCCTCGCACGCACTCAATCTCCTAGCTATATGCCTTGTGCTCGAAATAATGGACAAGCCGTTCCAAACAAATCCGGTTGTCCTTGTACGTGCACCACTTCCGAAGCTCAGGCTTATTATTTATTCATCTGCAATAAGTAGCATAGCACTTAGAGATAGCAAATCAAGGGTATAAGGGCTATAAATCGTGGTATTCTGATTTTTTCCTGTTTTCCCTGTTATTGAAAAGCTTAGCTGTTTTTCATTATCTTCTGTGATGATATTATGTGCACTAGATCACAGCATATTCAAATAATTATTTTTAAATAAATATTTTTAAATTCACATTCGTTTCCAGTGATCTTGAGTGTGTAAATCATTAATGAAGGATCGTTTGGACTACCAGTGCTCTCTGTGAGTAACCCGAAAGCATGGACATCACCTCCTTTATACATTGGGTGGGTTTCTGCGGAACTACCACCCTGTTTTTCACATTCAGTGCTGGTGCGTTGAACTTAGTTCACTTGTATCACCAAGGGTGTGAAAATAAAACTTGCAGAGCTGAGCCAAAGACTTAGTTTACACAACATTGGTGCTTCATCATTGGGCCTTGGATTTTCTGGACTTTTTAGTAGGTTGATTGCACACTGAAAATACCAATTTTATGCTTAAAAGGGATGTCCAGACCATTTAGTGTAATATTTGTGATTTACCTCCTACTGTTTAATAGGGAGCACCATTTAACATAGGCTTGTTAAGTGCTGGACTGATAAAAGTTTATTCCCCATTTGACTTCAAAGTATGAATGTCATGTTTACTGAATCTATTTGCTAACATTGCACAATCAATTTTATTGTGATAGGAGTTATCAGGGCACACATAACTCTTTGCTAGATATGTTCGTAAGAGGGTGCATGCACATGCTGCATACCGCTGAAATATTTGTACATGCATTCGCTGCATTTTCGCTTGCAATTATTGGGAGCTTTTAGACGTACAGACCTACACAGTTTGAAGTTACATAGGCACTCTACTGAGACCTAGAAGTCTTTATGAGACATCAAGTACACCAGTCTTGGTCTACTGGTCAATTACCCCATACATAACAGAAAGTTAGTAAGGCTTTGCTAAAGAGTGACAGTCACCCATCATGTGTTCGGTGGATTTAGACCATGTGCTGATATACAAATTTTTATACTTCCGTATCTAACACACGTCCTTGTTTAAGTAATATCAGTCTATAGGCGACTTAGACAAGAGGTTATACAAATGACTTTTATAGGACTGGTTCCTACTGAACCTTCACAACATGTGCACACATGCAATACATGTTTATGTGATCAATCCATAAATAGTGCTTCAGACTGCTTTCTCTTGCTTTTCCCTAGTATTTCACTGCTTCGCCTTGTTTTTCTTCAATACAGAGGGATTCTAGACATCGTTTTTGAAGGAATAGAGTACTGCAAAGCAGCTAGCAACTCCAGCACCTTAAGACCCTCACTGGAAATTTGCAGCACTTTATAAATCCTGATTGGTTGATACTCTTCATCTCCTGAAGAAATCAACACTAAACCTTGCTGATTTTGTTACAGCCCTATCAATCACTTACCCTTCATCAGTAAAAACAAAAAAGTGTTCACAGACAAAAAGATTTCAATGTCAACCCCATCCCGCACGACTATCAGATAAGCTTTAGGTCACATGGATCACAGAAACAGATACCATGCAGATAATGGACGATGCCCTCTTGGGCACAGATAAAGATAATCCCTGCCTTCTGATATGCAGGATAAAGTGGCCTAGTGGTCACCCAGAACACTTTCAGTCATTCCAGCATCATCCACCTACTAAAGTCTTGAATGTGATTTGCAGGCAGTGTCCTCAAATGGTCCCCAAGTATACAAATCAACACGTTAGTTCACATGGGCTACCCCAGATTGCAGAACCTTCTCATCACTGGAAGGTTTCCCCAATTATTCATCTCTCCCTGCCATTAACCTCTTCAAGGAGTCCCCTGTACTATCCTTACTGATAAAAGCCTCATAATCCACCATTATGCTGATGACACAACTCTAATATAAAGTCTCCTTCGCTATTGACATTCAGTGCCTCAAGCACTACCTGCACCTCATCCAGACCTGGTTGTACAGCATCATCCAAAAGTGTAATGCCACTAAAACTGAATTCTTTCTATTTAACAACAATAGGCAACAATTAGTTTATTATGAGTTTCCTCATTGCCACACTTTTCATAGCGGCATGACCCCCATGAAAAGTGTGGCGGGGAGGAAACTAAGGGACGCTTTGTGCCTCACACCATGTGAATGCACACATCCCTTGCTAGAGGGCTACTCTAGAGAAGGGGACCACAAGACCGCGCCTTCTGAGGCTATGCAAGAATGCTGTGTGGTCTCCAAACAAGGTAAGGATGGCGCTCACTTCGCATCCGATGCCTTGGCCACTGATCTATGTAATTAGTTTCAGCATTGTTTTCTGCAGTTACTAGGGTCTGACTTTAGTCAATGTACCCACCTCATATATTTATATTTTCCTTATTCTACTAGGAGGTTCCTAATTACATCAGTTTTCCACAATGACAAAAGTCCGAGGTGGCATGGCTATGATTCAAACACATCTAAATGCTAAACATAGGTCTCTGCAGTAGTAGACTTTTAGAACCCAATTACAAGTTTGGTGGTGCGGCACCGGGTCCACCTGCACCCACACCATCAAACCCATGATCAGGCCGCCTACCAGATTAGTGGGTTCCTCCTGTCTGGTGGGCTTTTTCAGTGTTCCCACAGCGGTGCCTCTAAAAACAGGCACCACAATGGAAATGGCAAAAGAGTTCCAGCACGGCATGGACTGAAAAGTCCATGCTGTGAAGGTAACTGGTGTGCATACACACAGGGGGGACTCCTGTTGTGACCCCTGTGTGCATCCACAGGGCATAAATACACCAGGGGGCCATGGAGGACCCCATTGTTTCCTCTCCGCCAGGGTTTACTTGGAAGAGGAACCACCATGTAAACATGGGGGAGAGAAAAGTCCTAATATGCTTGGCGGGACCACCGCGGTCCCGCCAAGTACATGAATGCCTCTACACTGCTACAACACGTCAAGGAATGGTGGTTCCCTGGCGGGTGCAGTGGGGTTGTAGCAGTCCCACCACCTATTGTAATAGGAAGGTGGGGAGACCACCAGCGCATGCCCCTGCAAGTCTGGCGGTCTGTGGACTGCCAGACTCGTATTCAACCCCTTAATGCACTCCCTCGGAATCTGTTTTCAGACATAGCCTCAAAACCCTACTTTTTACACCCGTCTAATTGGTGTTTAGACAAGCAGATTCTCTTCAGAGCTCTCCACTAGCGCAAGGAAGCCTCTTCGGAGATATCAGTGCCCTCTACAAATGCCATGAATTGAATTAAAAGAGCTAAATGATCAGTTCACAACTCTGTTCAGTATTTCACCTTGTATATTTCAGCCTTTTAGGAATTTAAACATCCCCTCAAATGTTTTATTATTGTTTCTTTTCTGATGTTGGCCACTTCATTCTTGGAGGCAGAAATGTTCTTCCTGTATTCTTTTGCTACTCTTTCCTAGGACATTGTAAAATATGGGGTTAAAGCTGAAGGAGTCGCACCCACAGATCATGCACGGGCAACCTATTTATGCTCAGCAAGTGATGGCTGACCAGGTGTTCGCGGGGCGCTTGACGTGTTCGCGGGGCGCTTTGCGTGTTCGCGGGTTTTTTTTGTGCGAGACCGCGATGCGCCCTCTGGTTCATCACTGCCACCCTCTCATTTTTTGTGCCCTTCTGCCCTCTGCCCCACTCGTTTTTTGTGCCAATCTGCCCTCTGCCCCACTCGTTGTGTTGCACTTGTGCCCCTTGCCCCACTCGTTGTTGTGCCCTTCTGCCCCTTGCCACACTCGTTGTTCTGAACTTTTGACCTTCTGCCCTCTGCCCCACTCTGTGACCTTCTGCTCTCTGCCCCACTCCTGTTTTATTTTAGAATGGCGCCGGCAAGCTGCCAGCGCCATTCTAAAATAGTTACTAAGTTAGCTTCATCAGGAAGCACTAATAGATTAAATAAAGCAGGTACTCGAGCACCTGCATTTTATCTATTAGTGCTTCCTGTTGAAGCTAACTTAGTAACTAAGCTTGAACTTTTGCCCCCCGGATCCGTTCCGCTCGCGGATTTGCGGATTTTTGGCAAATTCGCGGGAATTCGCGTATTGTGAATTTGCCGAAAATCCGCGAGCGGAACGGATTTTGCGCCCATGCTTAGTATAGACCTGTGTGGAAGATTATCTCTTAATTGTTTCATATCAGAAGGTTTCATAGTTGATAGTGACAATGGTGGGAACGAGACTGCCGAACAACTGAAATCTATTTTGAGGGCAATAAACACAAAACCTGTGATTTCAAGTGACTGCACAAGGGTTTTCAGCACAATGAACTTGATAATGTCACCCATACAAAACAGTCTTGGTATTGCTTGCCTTTTTTTACTAATGTTCATAGATCTCATGGGCTCTTCTCTGCCTCTTTGGAACTCATAGACATATGTTAACAGGTGGCTGACTGCTCATTATCATGAGGATGATACTCAGTCTAGGAAGATAGATACTACTGCCTATCACAACAAAAGATACCAGAAACATGAGATTATGGGCCAGATGCACAAACTTTCCATTTTGCGAGTTGCAAATTGCATCGAATTTCGACTCGCAAAATGGAATGTACAAAAGTATCTCAGATACTGTTTGTGATTCCTAATGGGGTTGCAAATGGCCTGCCTCGTTAATATTCATGATGTACGTGCAATTTGTGACCCCATTGGAATGTCTAGCACTCACAGGGATGGTGACCTGCTGGGGTCCGCAGACCACCATGTCTGTGGCTGCTTTTTTAATAAAGCAGTTGTTTAAAAAATGCAGCCTCTTTTCCTTAATGGAAAACGCAATACTTGTAAAAAAGAAAAAGGAAACTTTTCAGTTTCATTTTTTAAGGGCAGGCAGTGGTCTCTGGGAGCACTGCCTGCTCCTAAAAATTATTTTCGCACCCATTCACAAAGGGGTGGGGGGTCCCCTGAGGACCCCTTCCTGTTTGTGAGTGGCTTACCACCTACTTGAAGTGGGTGGTAAACTTCAACTGTTTTGCAACCACAAATGCGGTCGCAAAACAATCATACATTGTTGTTAGACTCGTTATTAGGAAGGGATGCCCTTGGCACGCCCCTTCCTAATATTGAGTAGCAAACCATATTTTGCGAGTCGGTAATAGGTTACCGTATCGTAAAATATGGTTTGTGCATGGGGCATACCAATTTTGCAATCACAAACGGGCTGAATTCCTGTTTGCGACTGCAAAAATGGCTGTACATCTGCCCCCAAGTGATTTGTTACCTACATGTTAGTGAGTCATTATACGTCATGGAATTCCTAATTACTCTGTTCTTATGGATAAGCATCCTCTGGTAACATGGTCCCTAGTGTCTCAATTAATATATGTACAGTGTTAAACCTGGCATCATTGGTGTGGTTTCCACTGACTTTTTGCCTTCAGACTTCCTATTTTTGCTGTCTTTAGGACTTTCAGCACTTTACCACTGCTAACCACGGCTAAAGTGAAGGTGCTTTCTGCTTCAAACATGTGTTCATTGGCTTATCCACAATTTGCATATTTAATTTACTTAAAAGTTCCTGGTAAAGTGTAATACATGTGCGCATTGCCTGTAAATCGAATGCTGCTAGTGGGCTTGCAGCACCGATTGTGCCACCCACTTAAGTAGTCCTTTCAACATGACTCAGACCTGCCATTGCAGTGCCTGCACGTGCAGCATTAAACCGCCATGTCAACCTGGCAAATTAACCTTTTTGCCAGGCACAACCCTTCTTTTTAATACAGGCAGGTCACCCTTAAGGAAGGCCCTGGACAGACCAAGGGCATGGTGTAGTGTATTTAAAAAGTAGAACATGTACGCTTAGGTTTTACATGTCCTGGTAGTGAAAAACTCTTACCTTCGTTTTTCACTGCAAGGCCTATCTCTCCCAAAGGATAACATTGTGATTAACTTATTACATTTTTAAAGTGTGATTTCTAATTGGTAAAATAAAGAACTCCCAGGTTTGGTGCCTCTGGAATCACAATTTAAAATATCAACTTATGGTGGAGTCAGATTTTAAATTGCAATTCAGAAAATCCCACTTTTACAAGTTGCCATTTTCTTACTTTAACCGTTTGGTGCCTTCCGTCTGTCTCTGAATATACGTCTGCGGTGTGTGACAGCTGGGCGTTGAGCATTCCTTCAAGATAGCCACACACAAAGGGAGCTTAGGTGTAACTATGAGCCATCCACATCCTGATGGGCAATTCTGGGCAGAAAGGGATCTAGGAGCAGACACTTTCACCTGACTAGGCTGTGTTCTGACCCCACACAAAGGGCTGCATTCCTCTCTGTAGTGACTCTGGAGCCAGGGCAGGGACCTGATCAGATTTCATTTATTAAATCTCATAATGCTCACATATACTCTTGAATAATCTGCTAGACATGATGTCACTTCCTGTGAGGTCAAGGGGCAAGATACCATTTGCAGTGATGTCATGCACAGTGATGTCACTTGCATTCTGGCGAACCTGGTTAGTCCACCCACTTCATGTTTTAGGACGTTCACCCTGTCTGTAATTGTCTCTTACCTAGACCTGCTGTTGCACACACGAGAAAGGCTTGAAGAAGGATGAAATATTTCATGATTTTATCTGGAAAAAATAATTATAGACTTGATTAGTAACAAAATGAAGAGGATGAAAGGAAAAACATGTTAATGAGTTTTACATCTTTCCACTGGTTCATCTCTGAACAGAGTTTCTTTTTAAGTCACCCATTTCACACTTCTATCAGTCAAAGGCAATGACGTAATAAGGGGTGTGTGTTCAAATTAGAGTCTAAAGCCACAAATAGGGTAACATGTCTTTGGTGTTCCTTTTGGGTCTGGAATGGCCTGGTTATCATTGTTTTGCCCTTACATTAATCAGAAGGCTATAGAAAACTCACTGTTTATTGGAAATACAAAAAAGTTGGAATGTGCTGCACTCATTGTGGGTGTACAAAGGATCTACTGATTCGTTTTTTCCATGTTGAAAAAAAACAAGTAATGGCCCCAAGATACGTCCTGGTGTAGAGTAGACTAAATTCTGACGGCAGAGTCCTCGGCCCTTGGATTGAATGATAAGAGGCAGATGACGCATGGATGCTCCACCTCCCACCCAACTTTTCTCTGAATGCCTTTGAGGGTTAACATATGGTTTTGTTATTTTCCAATGTTCTGGGCAGATGGGAATACCAAACCTACTAGCTATTTCTGTTAGTTGTTTGCATGGGACCAGCAGTGCAAATGCACTCTGCAAGCAGGTCAATAATCCTCGACGGCCAGCGAACCCCTTTGGGAAGAGGTTTTCTTAAGAAGATACAAATATTACATGTCATGGATTAGGGCGTTTAAATCATCCTGTAGACATGTCAGCACTGCTTAGGCCCAGGGTAAATGTGCCATGCCAGTTAAACGACAAGAGATAGAGACAATTCCAAAGCATGGCTGGGTTAGAGTCTGCGCATGACCATCAGAGTAACAAGTTCATCAAATATTTCCATAAGATGCTCTAAGGAAAAAGGGGAAACGGCCACCCACGTTTGCAAATATTCCTGTGGACACTAGTCCCCAGGAAAAGAATACACAGATAAATCTTAATCCTGAGCAAACATATGTCATTAGTAGTCAAAAAAAGTTTATAAGGCCATATTTGTCTGAATCCAAGTCTTCTTCTTTATTTCCAAGAAATCATCACTTCCAATTGATACCGGTGATTCACAGATGGTTCATGACATCACATTGACGTACGGGAGATATTTAAGGCGCCTGTCTCTTCTATTATAAATATTAACTACCTGTGCAGGACTACACAACAGAGAGACAATATCCACCAAGCTCCTCCTCTACGAAATTTGAACACCATTTGAAGATGCTCATGCTAAGGGGAACAAGAGATTGGTCGCATAATGAGGAATTTGCGATCCGCATAAACCTACAAACATACTTAGGAGCAGATTTACAAACCCCTTGCGCCACTTTTGCGTCACTTTTAACATGGGAAAAGTGACGCAAAATTGGCGCAAGGGGCTTGTAAATCTGCCCCTCAATATTTCGTTTTTGGCACAAGATCCAATGTTCGATGTGAGATGCTTATCTCGGTGGACAGAAAATACATTTGTGTTACTAGTTTATGGGCACCTGGGAGGTAGTAATGGCAGCACCAAATGAAAAAGGATTGCTTCTGCCCAGGATCTGTTGAGCCACTGCGGTGTAAGTCGCAGCAAGGATTGGTCTCCCTTGTTACATCATGTGTAGTCAGGAATAGAACTGTAGATCACAGCAAAGAGTCTGTACTGCTGAATATCACACCTGTTCACATTACTGAGCTGACACAGGTATCTCTACACCTTGCAGGCCCTCGGGCAGGAATGCGCACCTGAGGCTTGGATTAGTACACTTGGGATTTGTTGGTAATAAACTATATACACAGAGTGATTCAAATATGAGTCTGCTCTTAGTAAACAACAAGGAGAGGGAGGGTATGTTTTTCACACAGTTGTTATTGTTTAATTTCAGAAGCCCTTTCAGAGGGCCATGGGGCAAGCAGTATCCAACTGGTACCAATTTTGGTGGTTGAGGCCTTGTACTCCTGATATCCCCGGGAATCAATCAACTATGGCTCCTAAGCAACTGGGCCAAGTACCACTTCAGCATTTCACTTCGTGGTTGTGCACGTCGAGCAGTTCAAGGCCACTTGTGAGGGAGGTAGGTGTAAGGCAAACACATGCTGAAGACTCAAAATAAACCCAACAATGACAAAAAAATGAATGTCCAGCCAAATACTCGCTTTTTTGAAAAAGTAGTATTTATATACAAAAGCAAAATAAAATGTGACATACATAAATATGCAGAGCCCTTCTAAAGACGGCACTCTAGCATTGTTCCGGAAAATCCTTGAGTTTTTCCTTGTCTACGGGCAGTGGTTATTTCCCATTTATTATAGGCACCATTCAGGTTAGGCCCCGCTAGGAGACTGAGCCTGTAGAAGTCCCCTATGGACACTCTACCTGGCACTTAGTCTTACCCGCTCCCTCTGGTATTGTGATGCCGAAGACCCGGGGAGTGTTCAGTACTCTGATGCTGCACTGGTGCTGAGGGGGTGCTGCGCTAATGCTGAAGTGTTGCCCAGCAAGTACTTTGAGTTCCTGTGAAGCGGAATAAAAGTGGGCATCTGAGAAACTGAAAGTGGGAGATGGGGCAACATCTTTTCGGTATCTCCCTGTGAAGGGAAACTTGGGCTGTGGCCTTTCCTCTCCATAGTGAGGTTGGATCGCCTGCCTGCAGCTCCCTGCCCGGGAGGATGGAAACTAACCAAACCAGCTTGAAACTGGACAAATAGACATTGAAGATTTAATGACAGGAAACAGGGCTATTTGTAGGGGAGCAAAATCCTACCTGCTTACACCTGGGGGCTGGGAGGAAGTCCCGCAAAAATGTCGTTTTAAAAGCAGAGGCCTTCACACAAGGAAGTCCTCTAGGGCTAATAGGGCAGGGTCAGAATGGGTCAGATGCGAGGCACTTGTAAGACTATGGACAAGCAGTTGTTTTGTCAGCCCCGTCTATGAGATAAATTACTCCCTCTGAAGTCAGAACACTTGAAAAGCTGGTAGAACTGGAGCATAATCTGTCAGCCTCCAGCTGGAGTCTGAAAGGCTGCCAGTCATAAGTAAGTTTGGCAACTCTGAACTGTAAAGTGGGACGAGGAGGAATGCGCTCTGTCAGGCTCACAGCAGGCTGGAGTCTAGCCCGAAAGATTAGATAAATTGGAGCAGGTCACCTGTCATGCTTTGCGCCTCTGGAAGCCTGCTAGCCTGGAGCAATGCCAAATACAGGTCAGACCCAACCCACTGCAAGGCTGGCTGGCCTAGGGACACAACAGGTGCCTCCAAATGTTTCGTAGCGCCTGACAGTAAAAAACACGTCTATAAGAGTTTGGCGACATTTACTCAAAGCACCGGTTCATATGTCAGGCTGTTAGGAATGGGACTGAGTCAGTCCTCAGGCACATACATGTACGACTATTAAAGGAAAACACAGCAGATTCGTCCGGTCTCTCGGTGATGTTGGTAGTTCTGGGACTAGAAGTGAAAGTGTTCCAGGCTATGGCACTATGAGGCAGAGCACGTTTCCTGTGGGCTCTCCTGCCCGACACCCAGTCTTACCCACTCCCTCTAATATTGTAATGAAGACGACCCGGGGAGTGTTCAGTACTCTGCTGGGTAGTCATTCAGGGCACTCTTTAGATAACGCATGTCTGACGCATGCCTTGCCCTCCCTTCACCCTCTGACCCTGCTGGCACAGATCAACAAAACCATCATCTGTGTGAGGCAGCCAAGCTATTACTGATTTAGGAGAGTTGGGGGGGGGGGGGTGTCTGGGATCTTTGCACTGAGGGCCCGGTCCCTGCTCCGCCAGGTTCTGACCCGTGAACACAAACGGAGCCCCCAGTGCCTGGTTTAACTCACCACCATTAGCAAGGGGGCCACATTTCTTTCCGCCCAGGGCGCTGTCTTGGCAAAGGCCGGCTCTGCCTGCGGGTTACAGTGGCCTGGCGGGGGCCACGGATGGCAGTAAGTCCTGTGGCCGGTTGACCGATGTCCTAAAGAGACACGGACCACAGGTGACCCTTGGGCACCTCCCCATCGCCCGCCTTCTCAACCCAACGCTGTGCGTAGGTAACACAATAACTTCACCAATTACCACAAGTTACAATGAAACGTTCACTTAAATGTACAATTATATCACACGATACTCTGAAAAGTGTTTTTCTTTTCTCACCTTGTGCCGCCTCTGTCGGGCGCTGCTGTCTGTGTTCGGGTGGCTGAAGAGTCGCTCTCGTGGACCAAGAGCGCGTTATTTAAGGTGCGGGAGAGGGGCGGGGCCAGCTAAGGTGGAGGAGTGACTGACAGGAGGTGAATGTCATCAGAGGCAGAGGGGGTAGTGATGGGAGCAGGTGATTGCGTAAAATCAGGGTGGAAGATAAGTAAAGGGCGGGGCGGAAATAGAAGCAAATTTAATTTGGACACACAACGGAAGGCAGATAAAACTGATGGGGCAAGATACAAACAGTAGAATAGATAGATAGATAGATAGATAGATAGATAGATAGATAGATAGATAGATAGATAGATAGATAGATAGATAGATAGATAGATAGATAGATAGATAGATAGATAGATAGATAGATAGATAGATAGATAGATAGATAGATAGATAGATAGATAGATAGATAGATAGATTTTTTTTTCTAAACAAGTTGCTCCTCCCGTCTCCCCCGCCCCAGGCTGGCAAATCGTCGACGTGCAGGTGGAGGACGCTGGACATCAATATTCCTCCACAAGTAAATAAAATGATCACTGCGAGGTTTTTTACACCACCAGCTTTTTAATTCCCAGTCGTAACGCGTTTCGCCTGACACAGCAGGCTTGCTCAGGCGAAACGCATTATGACTGAGCATTAAACAACTGCTGGTGGAAAAAACCTTGGAGTGATCGTTTACTTACTTGTGGAGGAATATATATATATTCGCCTATTTAAATGCATATTCACAAATAGATTTAAAGTAGTAAGCAAAAGAGCGCTGCCTGCAGTGAAGGGGAGTTGAACCATATAATGCGTGTGTCTCGGTGAAGCGCCGTGTGGCCTCCAGGTACATTCACCAGCAGTGGTGGTGAGGCCCAAGGGGGGCAAGGACAAACAGAGCTGTGGCACAGGCCCCATCCGGGCAGAGAGAGGGGGGGGGCAAGGAGTGAAGGGGGTAGCCTAGGTAGTGCATAAAATAAGAGACTATTGTGAAACGTGAAGAGAAGTAAGAAAGAGGAATGAGGAGTGAACCTTTCCTTGGTTCCTTGGGTGCGATGCGTGAGAAAAGGAGACCATGGGCAAGGGAGTGGAGAGCAGCAGGGCAGGATAGACTACGCTCATCCTGATTGGACGAAGCGAGTCCTGGGAGCCAATTTATTTTACTTTATTTTATGGAATTTTATGTAGCGCAGACTTTACCCAAAGGTGTCAGAGCGCTTCACATTAGAAGCAAGTACGTTACTTGAGGAAATTTACATACTTACGTTACAGATACAAATGAGAAAAAGAAAAAAGAAAAAGAAAACAATAGGTGGCAGTCACACAAAACTCAAAAACACATTAGGATTAGGATCTTAAAGGCATAGATTACATATTTAGAACATTGTAAGAACTTCCTTGAGGGACATGAAAAGGGATGTATTAATTCTGGAAGTGTCTTTGGAAGAGGAGAGATTTGAGGTCAGTTTCGAAAGTCCAGATAGAGGTGGTGGCACGGAGTAGTGGAGGAAGTGAGTTCAAGATCCAAGCCACATTGCCTGAGAAGGATTGAGCCATTCATCTTTCCCTTTTGAAGGTGGGGGGGGCTCAAGCAGTACATTTTCCGCATTGTGCAAAGGTCTAGAGCCTCCAGTGATTTGATTTTACGTTTATTTGCCAGGTATTGAGGGGAGGAAGTATGCAAGGCTTTGTGGGTGATACAGGCAGTCTTGTAGATTGACCTTGCTTCGATGGGAAGCCATCCAAGAGAAAACAGTATGGTTATGATGTGGTCACTTCTTTTGGCCAAAAAAAGCCAAAACGAGCCGCTGAATGAAGTACTGATTTGAGAGGGGAAAGGTGGGAGTTGGGGAGGCCAGCAAGCAGAGAATTACAATAGTACAGTCTAGGGAGAACCTGAGATTGGACCAAGGTTTTAACCCCTTCGATGCTCATGACTGAATTGTTCCGTCATGAGCATCGGTGCTCCTGTGCTCATGATGGAACTATTCTGTTGAATTTAAACATCATTGAGGGCATGGATGGCCTGGGATTGTGCTGAATTTTGTAGTTTTTTTTTTATTTTTTTGGGCTGCTGTTGGGGCCTTTTGCCCAGGGGTAGTGAGTGGTGCATGGACTGAGTCTGTCTGTGGGGTCTCTTTAATGTAAACATCATGGATGGCATTGGATTGGGGTGATTTTTGTGTGTTTTTCATTTTTTGGGGGTGTACTGTTGATGGGGAGGGGACTGGCCATGTAGGTGGTGGCCATTTTGAGTGCTGGTACAGGCAGTCCCTGGCAATGTGTTTGGGGTGCAAGGGGCCATTTTGAAGACAGGAGGTGTTCTGAGGCCTGCACCCATTTTGCCTAGCTTTCATCCATTATGCCCAGGGGCAGTGAGTGGTGCATGGGCCTAGTCTTTCTGTGGGGTGTCTTCTTGAATTTAAACATCATTGAGGGCATGGATGGCCTGGGATTGTGCTGAATTTTATGGGTTTTTTCGATTTTTTTGGGCTGCTGTTGGGGCCTTTTGCCCAGGGGTAGTAAGTGGTGCATGGACTGAGTCTGTCTGTGGGGTCTCTTTAATGTAAACATCATGGATGGCATTGGATTGGGGTGATTTTTGTGTGTTTTTCATTTTTTTTGGGGTGTACTGTTGATGGGGAGGGAACTGGCCATGTGGGTGGTGGCCATTTTGAGTGCTGGTACAGGCAGTCCCTGGCCATGTGTTTGGGGTGCAAGGGGCCATTTTGAAGACAGGCAGTGTTCTGAGGCCTGCACCCATTTTGCCTAGCTTTCATCCATTATGCCCAGGGGTAGTGAGTGGTGCATGGGCCTAGTCTTTCTGTGGGGTGTCTTCTTGAATTTAAACATCATTGAGGGCATGGATGGCCTGGGATTGTGCTGAATTTTGTGGGTTTTTTCGATTTTTTTGGGCTGCTGTTGGGGCCTTTTGCCCAGGGGTAGTGAGTGGTGCATGGACTGAGTCTGTCTGTGGGGTCTCTTTAATGTAAACATCATGGATGGCATTGGATTGTGGTGATTTTTGTGTGTTTTTCATTTTTTTGGGGTGTACTGTTGATGGGGAGGGGACTGGCCATGTGGGTGGTGGCCATTTTGAGTGCTGGTACAGGCAGTACCTGGCCATGTGTTTGGGGTGCAAGGGGCCATTTTGAAGACAGGCGGTGTTCTGAGGCCTGCACCCATTTTGCCTAGCTTTCATCCATTATGCCCAGGGGTAGTGAGTGGTGCATGGGCCTAGTCTTTCTGTGGGGTGTCTTCTTGAATTTAAACATCATTGAAGGCATGGATGGCCTGGGATTGTGCTGAAGTTTGTGGTTTTTGTCGATTTTTTTGGCCTGCTGTTGGGGCCTTTTGTCCAGGGGTAGTGAGTGGTGCATGGACTGAGTCTGTCTGTGGGGTCTCTTTAATGTCCCCTTCAGACTCCTTTCTCCTTCTTCTTTCAGTGCTCCTTGATAAAGGGCAATCCGCCCGAAATGCATCGGAGCCTTTCGTTGAACATCCTGACCAAGGATTGAACATTCTTTCATCGATATGACGACAATATCATGAAATAAACCATTTACCTTTAAGAAAATAAATAATTAACATATGAAAACATTGGAATCATTTGTTTGAACCACCCCGGTGTGCCTCCTTGGGATGTGTTTGCATGTTCGATGCACACACGACTTTGTTTGTCTCTTTAATGTAAACATCATGGATAGCATTGGATTGTGGTGATTTTTGTGTGTTTTTCGTTTTTTTGGGGGTGTACTGTTGATGGGGAGCGGACTGGCCATGTGGGTGGTGGCCATTTTGAGTGCTGGTACAGGCAGTCCCTGGCCATGTGTTTGGGGTGCAAGGGGCCATTTTGAAGACAGGCAGTGTTCTGAGGCCTGCACCCATTTTGCCTAGCTTTCATCCATTATGCCCAGGGGTAGTGAGTGGTGCATGGGCCTAGTCTTTCTGTGGGGTGTCTTCTTGAATTCAAACATCATTGAGGGCATGGATGGCCTGGGATTGTGCTGAATTTTGTAGTTTTTTCCCGATTTTTTTGGGCTGCTGTTGGGGCCTTTTGCCCAGGGGTAGTGAGTGGTGCATGGACTGAGTCTGTCTGTGGGGTCTCTTTAATGTAAACATCATGGATGGCATTGGATTGTGGTGATTTTTGTGTGTTTTCCGTTTTTTTTGGGGTGTACTGTTGATGGGGAGGGGACTGGCCATGTGGGTGGTGGCCATTTTGAGTGCTGGTACAGGCAGTCCCTGGCCATATGTTTGGGGTGCAAGGGGCCATTTTGAAGACAGGCAGTGTTCTGAGGCCTGCACCCATTTTGCCTAGCTTTCATCCATTATGCCCAGGGGTAGTGAGTGGTGCATGGGCCTAGTCTTTCTGTGGGGTGTCTTCTTGAATTTAAACATCATTGAGGGCATGGATGGCCTGGGATTGTGCTGAATTTTGTGTTTTTTTTCGATTTGTTTGGGCTGCTGTTGGGGCCTTTTGCCCAGGGGTAGTGAGTGGTGCATGGACTGAGTCTGTCTGTGGGGTCTCTTTAATGTAAACATCATGGATGCCATTGCATTGTGGTGATTTTTGTGTGTTTTTCGTTTTTTTTGGGGTGTACTGTTGATGGGGAGGGGACTGGCAATGTTGGTGGTGACCATTTTGAGTGCTGGTACAGGCAGTCCCTGGCCATGTGTTTGGGGTGCAAGGGGCCATTTTGAAGACAGGCAGTGTTCTGAGGCCTGCACCCATTTTGCCTAGCTTTCATCCATTATGCCCAGGGGTAGTGAGTGGTGCATGGGCCTAGTCGTTCTGTGGGGTGTCTTCTTGAATTTAAACATCATTGAGGGCATGGATGGCCTGGGATTGTGCTGAATTTTGTGTTTTTTTTCGATTTTTTTGGGCTGCTGTTGAGGCCTTTTGCCCAGGGGTAGTGAGTGGTGTATTGACTGAGTCTGTCTGTGGGGTGTCTTGAATTTAAACATCATTGAAGGAAATCCATGGAGGCAGAGGGGAGTTAGGGCCTAGCTGTAGAGCGCACGCTGAGTGATTTTGGAAATTTCCCCAAAAGTGACTAAGTCCCCATTTTTGTACTTTTGCTTTTTGGCTGTTTGGGGGTCTTCTACTTGTTTTCGCCTGGGTTGACGGCTCAGGGGCCATTGCTGGGAAGCTCTAATACCTGATAAAACTGGTTTGGACAAAATCCATGAGGAAAAAGTTTTTGCATTTTCTGACATTTCGCTCAATGTAGCGTTTTCGGGGCCCTGTTTGGGGGGCTTCCTGGTGTTTGTGGGTGGGTTTCGGGGTCTGGGAGCACTGCTGGGTATGGATAGTTTTGATAGCAAGAGGTTTGAAGGAAATCCATGGAGGCAGAGGGGAGTTAGGGCCTAGCTGTAGAGCGCACGCTGAGTGATTTTGGAAATTTCCCCAAAAGTGACTAAGTCCCCATTTTTGTACTTTTGCTTTTTGGCTGTTTGGGGGTCTTCTACTTGTTTTCGCCTGGGTTGACGTCTCAGGGGCCATTGCTGGGAAGCTCTAATACCTGATAAAACTGGTTTGGACAAAATCCATGAGGAAAAAGTTTTTGCATTTTCTGACATTTCGCTCAATGTAGCGTTTTCGGGGCCCTGTTTGGGGGGCTTCCTGGTGTTTGTGGGTGGGTTTCGGGGTCTGGGAGCACTGCTGGGTATGGATAGTTTTGATAGCAAGAGGTTTGAAGGAAATCCATGGAGGCAGAGGGGAGTTAGGGCCTAGCTGCAGAGCGCACGCTGAGTGATTTTGGAAATTTCACCAAAAGTGACAAAGTCCCCATTTTTGTACTTTTGCTTTTTGGCTGTTTGGGGGTCTTCTACTTGTTTTCGCCTGGGTTGACGGCTCCCAGGCCATTGATGGGAAGCTCTAATACCGGATAAAACGGGTTTGGACAAAATCCATGAGGAAAAAGTTTTTGCATTTTCTGACATTTCGCTCAATGTAGCCAGGGTGGCGGTCACGTCCTAATTACCACGGAGGGACCACCGCTGCCCCTGCGGACGGTCCCTCCTACTCTATGGTGGCGGACGGACTCAGGTCCGTCCACCATCATAATAAGCCCCTAAATGTCAATCATTCTTCTTCATGTTTCTCATCTGGACAAACCTTACGTTTTCTCACGGGGAGCAGCACACTATGCAGTCTGCAATCTCAATAAGTAAGGAATATAAGAGCTTACCACTGCCCGCCACTACCGTGGCAACCCGCAGAGCAGTTTGGTCCGGCTGCGGCACTTGCACCACCTCCTCCCCAGAGCTTTCCTCCTCCACCTCCGCGCTGGGCCCAGCACCGGATGTTCCACCTACAAAGTACATTTAAGAATGTTAGATGTCATAGACCTACACCACTCAATAGTATTTTGTCTAGGAATGAAGAAATGTGAATACAGAAACCAATATAATAATTTGTGACTGTCTACTCTAAAGTAAAAATGTCCCTTTTTCCAGGGAAGGGTGTTGTCAACTTGTCTTGCTGCATTTTTTGGCACAACTGATGAATGCTTGCTTTTTAACACGCACCATTTTCCTCATAACAGACAGAAGCTTCACTTCTAAGAACAAATCATTAGGACGAAGGGACCAATGATTCAGCACCAAAAAGAAAAATGAAAATTCAAACCAGGTGAGGGCTCGGCTCGCCAACAGTAAATGTGTGAAATAAAAAATGACTAAGCACTTTTCCATTTTTAATGAACCGTTTATGTTTTATGACAAGCTTGATTTTAATAAATATTTTTACTTTTAATAAAGCTTTAAAACTTAAATAGACTCTGTGGTTTTTGGTCATGAGTGAATGAGCAAAAGGTTTTGCAATTTACAAGCATGAGTCCGTGCCTCAGACACTTCTGGACTCTGACTCTGTACTCTTGTCCTGCGTTGGATAATCATCATTGGGGATCAATCATCGATGCATTCTGGAGCTAAATGACTCTGCCACACTATATAGTCAGTAAGGAGATTGGGGGTTCTTCAAAGTCTGATATCACTGAGGTATGTGGAAAGAAAGTCTACCTGCGCCTATTATAATTGATAAACAGTGCACTATTTAGTGTTTATAGTTCGGTTTGTGCAGATTTGTCCCTGCAACAGTAGTAGTATGGATTGTCCTCCTATCCAAACCAAAAGTAAAGTAGTATCTTATTCTTTCTTGGTGGTCATTCACCTTTTTATTTTTGGTAATTGTCAAAGCATAAACATTTAGAAGACTTGAAAAGACATTATGGACAATCCCAGAGGACTGCACTCAGTGCATAGAGCTATTGCTGACTAGAATGGGAGTTTCGTTTTACACCTTTTGCCAAATGTGCAATCTTAGTTAGCTACACAGACAGACTAATAAGAATAATCTAGTAATATCACAGGGAGTCATAGTCGAGGCAGGATAAGAATTTAGATACAGTCTACAAGAAGATCAAAGACGATTTAGAAAAAATCGAATGAGGAACGCTAGGAAAAAATAGGTACTCTATATTAAAATTAAAACTTACCGGGGCCAGCAAAGGAGCCCTCGCCTGACCGATCCTGGCCTTGTTCAGCAGCAGCAGCAGCCTCCTCCAATGCCCTCTTGCCCCTGGGGGGAGCTGATGTACAACATGAAAGAAAGAAAGACCAGAAAACATGGATGATATTTGTCAACCAAATCAAACATTTGAAAAGAACAATAACAAAATATTTTGGCAAAATAGCAAATGGACAAGTATTCCACGGGAAATATTGACCTATCTCATGTGGTCTACTACGATATTAGTATTGCTTGATTTGCGGACCGTCGACTTGGAAAGTTATGTAACTCACTAAACAAACTACTAAAAAGGTTCGCCTAGGACTGGCAGGCAGCAGTCTGCAGCACGCGAAGCGACAGACAAAGTTCATCGTGATTGCAGATCAGCGACAACACTAAAAAAGTTTCCTACTACATTAACCAGTCATTAAATTACTCAAACTATCAATCCACCACCACTATTTCTTCTTATTGCCAGGTGTACAAAGGAAGGACTGGACTTGAGTCTGTAGGGGCTGATTTAGAAGCTCCTTGCGGCTCTTTTGCTCCATTGTTGCGTGACTTTTGTGACGCAGCGGCAGAACAAAAGAGGCGCCATGGTGCGGCGTATATTAACAACGTGACGCATATGGGAGATGCATCACGTTGTAAAGCCCTGCACCATCAGGGGGCGTACCGGCGCAAGGGAGGGCGTTCCTGCGCAGGAACGCACCCTAAAAGTGGCTGAGGGAAATCTACAAGATTTCAATCAGTCACTTTGAGGACAATGATGCGTGACTCAAACCCTGCGCCTGCTTGAAGCAGAAGTACGGCTTGACGCAGCATTGGGGAGATAGGGCACCCCAGAGCATTGCTGGAGCTGCGCCATCGTTGCGACGCAACTCCAGCAATGCGCCGCCTTTACGGCACAGATGCGTAACGTTTTGGTGACGTTTTGGGCACATGGTGCGCCACATTGTAAATACGGCGCACCATGGGTGGTGGTGGCGTGGCGCACAATTACTGGCGCATCCCTGCTACTTTGCTGGGATGCGCCGGTAATGAAAAATCTGACCCTTAGTGTCTAGCATTACGCAGTTCTTTAAACTACACTCATAGATAATTTCACAGGCCAATGAAATGAACATAAAATCGAAAACAAATAAGCATACTAGCAACGCTACTGAGAGGGAGAGCAGTGCACCTGAAATGCACAGAAGATTTTGAAATATAATTTACCTACAATGTAAGCAGCAGCATTATTGCTCTTGGTAAAAAACTAAAATTTGCAATATAATAACACACAGAGCAGGAGAAAACAGAGTAGTAAAGAAATAGCTACTACTACTCACCAAGCCCGGGGATCTCAAGGCCGAGCAGGTCCAGCAGATCGCGTTCCCGGTCCAGGAGATCCGTCCAACGGTGGGTGGCCTGGTTGTAGGTGCGCCGGACCCGAGAGTGTTGGTACATGGCCCGACACACCTTCTCCCACCGCTTCTGGCGCTCCCGGATCCCGTACCCGCTAGCGATCTTGCCGCCTGCCATGATGGTCCTGGGGAGGCGGCGCTGAACATAAAAAACTAGTGCGGCCACCTCCTCCGCGCTGAAGATCTCCCGGGCTGTGACATTCTCCCCCCTCAAACGCCCGCACGGGAGCCGGGCACGGGGTGCGGGACCCTTCCCCTTCTCAGGATGCTTCCCGGCTCCCTTTACCATGGTCTGGGCAGAAAGGAAGTTAAATAATAAAGAAGAAATAGAATAGGGAAGAAGAAAAGAAAAGAGTTTAAAAAAGTAGTTTAAAATTAACCAAAAGTAGCAGAAAACACAACAATATAGAGCTAGAAAAATAGAGGGATAGATAATAAGTAAAATAGATTAAAAAAAACTTCAAACAAGCAAAGGATGGCAGAGATTCAGAGAGGATACAGAAAGCATGCCCAGAACCATAGCAATGAATGAGAAACAAGATGGGCGCGCCCGTTCACGACCGCGTGGGTAAGTTCACGGGAGATTTTCCTCGCGATCACACGCGAAATTGTACTAGCGAGCCGCACACTTTGCGAGATTACACATAGCGCCCGGAAACGGAATTACGTCACGCAAACAAGATGGCCGCGCCCATGTACGACCGCTAGGGTAACTTCGCAAACGTTGCGCTACAAGCGGCTTGCGAACACGCAAAAAATCACGCGAACAAACACGCCGCAAAAAAAACAAATCGTGTATTCGCAAGAATTCGCGGCTTCCGAAATTGATCTCGCATGAATTCGCGCCCCGCGAATCGCGCGAAATTGCAGAAAAACGATTTTTGCAAAACTGAAAGCACTCAGCAGGTGCAAAAGTTCAATCTTAACATTAGTAACCATTCCCTCTAGTGCTTCCTGAGGGGCCCCTCCAGAGTTCAGTTGCCTATTTGCAACTATTCTATGACCCTGCTCTGACCCTCACAGCAGGCTCATAGAATAGCTACAAGCAGGCCACAAAGGTCCTGTGAAAAAAAATTGCACTGCAACAGAAAGCAAATTACAGATAAGGAAGCAGGTGCACTGCCAGACTGGAAGTTTAAATTCAGTGACACATTAATGAACCCCAAATTAATTCATGTCAGTTGAAGCAGGGCAGGTGTGCTTGCTTTTTTTTAACCCCATAATCTACAGTGATAAACCAACCAGAGGGTGGCAGTGATGTACCAGAGGGTGGCATGGGTGTACCAGAGGGTGGCAGTGGTGAAACAGAGGGTGCTGTGAACCTGTGATGATGAACCAGACGTAGAAACAACATAGTCGCGGCCGTTGCGAGCCGACAAGTAAGTTCACAATTGCGAACTGGTACACAACCCTCGCGAACTGGCAGAAACCCTTACAAACACAAAAAAAATCCGCAAATTCACGAGAGTTCGTGGATTTTGCGGATTGCGAATCCGTAAATACGCAAGTTCGCGGATTGCCAATTCGCAAAATCTGCCCATGCTTAAAACATACCAAACCCATACATTTCTGAAGACTAGACACCTGGGGGATGATAGGGAGAGGTATGGCTTGCATGGATCCCCTAATGTTTTCTTACCCAGAATCCCCTGCAGACCTCAAATTTAGCTGAAAAAACACTTTTTTCACACATTTTTGTGTGGGAAAGGTGTGGCATCACAGGGCTGACACAAATTTCCTACCACCCAGCGTTCCCCTGGGTCTCCCCATGAAAATGGTGCATCACTCATGTGGGAGGCCCAAGTACCCGCGACAAGCAAGGGCCCAAAACGTACTGAGGCGACATCAGAATTGCCTCTCACAAAAAACATGGTTTTGCAAGGCGGGGTCACTTGGGTTTTTGGCCCCGTGCTCGGCGACCATCTAGGGAAACCTACCAAACCCACACATTTATGAAAACTAGACACCTGGGGGATTCCAGGAAGGTATGGCTTGCATGGATCCCCTACTGTTTCTTACCCAGAATCCACTGCAAACCTAAAATGTAGCAGAAAAAAACTTTTTTTTTCACATATTTTTGTGTGGGAAAGTAAATATTTCCTACCATCCAAGCAAAGCCGGGGCATGGCCTGGCATTCGGCAAGATGGCCGCACAGTAGTGTTGCTCTGCCGGCTGCTGAATTAATACTTTCATGATCCTGCCTCTACCAAGCCATCTGTCGCTACATTTTACACAGAAGTGCTGCTGGCATCGTCGGCGACATTGTGGTGTGTCTATTGTCGGCGTAGCTGCTTTGGGAGGTGACTAGCGGCGTACTCCGTCCAGGATCGTAATGGTGTCCGCGAGGTCTCAGCAGTGAAGACACCTGTACACTATAGCCGCGGTTGGTGTGCCAGTGGAAGAGCTTGTGAGGGCTCGGAGAACTGCGTGGACTTCAGCGACAGCGACAGCAACAGCGATTGTAGGTCTGTTCCCGGCGACATGAGAGGGCTGACGGCATTCAGTGGGGTGTGCACGTGTGTGGTCTCTGGGTCGTGGCTGGCACCCTTATCTACGCAAGCGGCCGGCGTCGACCTTGGAGGTAGGCCGGGAAGAGCCCGCGACGGCTGGGATACAATTACTGAGGAGCCCTCGTGCGTGAGATTGCTGCCCTCCAGCTACAGGCGACGTCTCGAGATCGGACAGCGCAACTCCCCATTTACAAAGGTGCCCTCCTGATGCGTGCTGTCTGCCTGCAGAGCTGCCGGTGAGCTCTTGGTTTATAACATGAAAAGTTTGGTGCACGGAGAAAAGTCCCATACACAGTGTGTCTAGCGCGCATTGGAGCCTTGATATGTAAAACACACGTGTTGAGGACAATCACAGTTGCATTTCTCTACCTTTTGTAATTACCACTCGGGTCCTGTTGCCGCGGTGGCTGGGGGACTGACATAGGCGGACTTGGGCCTCGAGATCACGACGGTGGACACTGGCGCTGCATTGCCCCACCCTACAGCAAAGGGGGGCACCACACGTCACATTACTTAAGGCGCAGGGCGCTGGCAGTAGCGGGCTTGGAGACTCATTCGCTTGCCTCTAGATGAAGGGAGTCCCTTTACTTTGTGGAGAGCGACATTGTCGTGTATGCTCAGTGCGCACCATAACCCAGTGTCTACCTCTGCAGATAAGGCCCCTCAGCTTGTGAACACGAGGTACAGTTTCTCCCTCTCCACCCACCACGAGTAGCACTACGTCTCAGATGGTCAGGGCTCCATCTGCTGAGAGCATTAGGGGCAAGCCTGAGAAAAAGCAGCCACGGCTAGCATTCGAGTTGCGCAAGGGCGGTAAGTCTTCACAGACTGCGGCCTCGGACTCAGAGCTGGAATCAACAGCCCAGGCCCCCACAGCGCTTGAAAATACATTATCTGCTATACAGGCCAGCCTGCAGGCCATTGATGGTAAGATTGAGGCCCTTAACGGCAGGATGGACCATTTCTCGGCAAAACTAGATAAACACGCAGCGCGGATCGGGAAGGCGGAGCAACGTATATCTGATGCCGAGGATGGCCTCCAGTAAGTTGCTACGAAGACGTCTAATATCACGAAACTCCTGGCTGTCATCCAGGTGAAAAATGAGGACATTGAAGCGCGCTCTCAGTTCAACAGCGCGCTCTCAGTTCAACAATGTGCGCATTTTGGGTCTGCCGGAGTCGGAGTTGGGCGCCAGGAAGACTATGTGGAGACTCTATTGCCAGATATCTGCGGTGCTGACAACCTCTCGACAATGTTTGCCATAGAGCAGGCGCATAGATCCCTAGTGGCGCGCCCACCATCTGGCGCCCCCCCAAGACTAATCATCACCAGGTTACTAAATTTCAGGGACCGAGACACTGTGTTGCGTATCACTTGCCAAAAGGGCACAATCAACTACCAGGGCAATGTGTTATCATTTTATCCTGACTTTACAGCTACCGTACAGGCGCATAGATCCCTGACGGCGCGGACACCACCTGGCGCCCCCCAAGACCAATCATCACCAGGTTACTAAATTTCAGGGACCGAGACACTGTGTTGTGTATCACTTGCCAGAAGGGCACAATCAACTACCAGGGCAATGTGTTATCATTTTATCCTGACTTTACAGCTACCGTACAGGCGGCACATAAGGAGTTTCAAGTAAGTATGGGCGAAATTTGCGAATTCGCGGTCCGCGAAATCGCACGAAAGCGAATTCGTGATCCGCAGAATTCGCGAATTTGTGTGAATTTCTTTTTTTTGCGTGTTCGCGCGGTTTTTTGCTTATTCGCCGACCGCTTGCAGCGCACCGACCGCGAGGTTGCCCATGCGGTCGTACATGGGCGCGGCCATCTTGTGCGTGTTGCGTATTTCCGTTTCCGGGCGCTATTGGCAATGTCGCGTTGTCTGCGGCGTGCTATTATGAGTTTGCACGTGTTTCTGCGTACTCGCGGGGGAAAAATTGTGCAAACTTACCCACGCGGTCCTCAATGGGCGCGGCCATCTTGTTTTTCTTTCATTGCTATGGTTCTGTGCATGCTTTCTAATCCTCCTTTCATCTGTGCAATCCTTTTTTTCTTTGGACTTTTTTTGATCTTTTCTACTCTATATCTATCCCTCTTTTTTCTAGATCTATATTTTGTGTTTTTTCAACTTTTCGTTACTTTTAAAGCTACTTTTTAAAACTTTTTTTTTCTTTACTTTTTCCCTATTCTTTCCTTGTTTTTTTTTTCTTTCTGCTGCACAGGACCATGGCAAAGGGAGCCGGGAAGGAGAAGGGGAAGTGGAAGAGTCCCGCACCCCCTACCAGGGTCCCTTGCGGGCAGTTGCGAGGGGAGGAAGTGATGGCCAGGGAGACATTCAGCGCGGTGGAGGTGGCCGCAGTGATCTATTATGTGCAGCGCCACCTCCCCAAGACCGTGGCAGCAGGGGGCAGGATCGCGGCAGGGTATGGCCTCCGGGAGCGTCACCAGCTGTGGGAAAAGGTGTGCCGTGCCATCCGGAGGGAATCAGGGGTCCGGCACACCTACCAGCAAGCGACGCACCGGTGGTCGGACCTCCTTGACCGCGAGCAGGACCTGCTCCACCTGCTCGGTGTGGAGATCCCTGGCCTTGATGAGTAGCTATTTAATAACTACTTTGTTTTCTTCTGCTCTGTGTTATATTGCTAATATATGTTTTTCCCGAAGAGCAAGAATGCTGCCAATTCGATTACATTGCAGGTAAATTAATGTTTAAATAGCTTCTGTGATTGCAGGTGCTCGCCTGCTCAGTGGCATTGCTACTATGCTTACTTGTTTGCAACTTTGTGCTCATTTGGCCTGAATATGTATGAGTATAGTACTTTACAGAACTGCGTAATGCTAGAGAGACTAGAGACTCAAGTATAGTCCTTCCTTTGTACTCCTGCTGCCACTAAGAAGAAGAGATAGTGATGGATTGATAGGTTCAGGTTGAGTATATTATGACATGTTATTAGTAGTAGTAGTAGGACATTGTTTAGTGCTCTGCAATCATGATGACGGACTGTGTCTGTTACGTCGCGTGCTGCTGAGTGCTGACAGTCGTAGTAGAACCTTTTTGTTGTTGGTTTAGTTAGTGATTTACATAACTTTCCAAGTAGACGGTCTGCGAATCCAGCAATATTGTACTAGTATCCTCCTAGTTGACCAGATCAGATAGGTCAATACATGTAGTGCAATTCTTGCTAATTTGTTTCCCCGAGATAATTTAGGATTGTGGTCAAAGAAATCAAATATTTCCAAAAAACAATCATCCATGTTTGTGTTTATTTCATGATCATCAGCACCTCCCAGGGGCAAGAGGACAGCACCACCCCAGACTCCGGCAGAACAGAGTGGACAGGAGGAACGGTCCACTGCAGGCTCTTCTGCTGGCCCCAGTAAGTAGCTCTGTTGTTAATATAATTATACTTCCCTAACTCTATTTTTTACAAAATAGTCTTAGATCTCCTTGTACACTGTTTCTACATTCTTATCCTGCCTCTCTACCATCACTCTCTGTGCTACTACTATTTACTATTATTTCTGAGTCTGTCTGTGTAGGTAGCTAAGCTTGCCTAGTCGGCAAACGGTGTTAAACAAAACTCTGATCCAGCAATAGCTCTAGGGGCACTCAGTGCAGTCCTCTGGGTTGCTCTTGCTGCCTATTCCAGTCTTCTTACGGTTAGTGCTTTGACAATTTCCAACAACAAAATGTCAATGTCCACCAAGAATAAGGTAGTAGTTGTCTTTTTGATTTGATAGTAGCACATACCATACCGCTAGTGTTTCAGGGACTATTCTGCATATACAGAAGTATGGACGAGAGAAATAGGACATTGTTGATGATAGGTGCAGTTCGACTTTCCACATACCTCAGTCAGAAGAAACTGTGCGGGACTCGGGAGCCCTCACCTTGTTGGAACTTCAAGTCCTCCTGGTGGTGATGAGGAGTAGTTGGTTCTGTCAGTAATTATAAAAATGTTGCACGTTAAAGAGCAAGCATTAATCAGTGGTGCCAAAAAAGAGTTGCATATTATGGCTAAGCATATAAGTTAACACCCTCCCCAAAACCGTGACTTCTTTTCACTCCCAATAATTAAAAATTGTTTAACATTTTCTCTTCCATTACGAGACGAAGTAGGGGGTGATGTATGGCATCTAAAAATATGACATGTTTTTTCTAGGCGTCACAGCATCTGATGCAGCACTTGCCACCACCTGTACCGGGGCCAGCAGCGCGGAGGGGTCCACTCAAGCGGCGGCGCCACCAGGAGGATCTGAGGGGGATGGCTCAGCAGCGGCGGACGTTACTATTAGACTCCTTACTTATTGACATTTCAGAGTAGGATCGCAAAGGAGTGTATGATACTGTACAGTAGAAAGTACACTACTACAAGTACACTGTACTGTTAAGAACAGTTACTGATTTAGAATTACATTTTTTTTTAGCCAATCACGGAGAAGACAGTCACCCTTGACATAGCAATAGCATTAGCGGTGGTAGTTCTCGAGTAAGCAATGGCCCCCTCTATTTGACTTCAAATCAGCTGGGAAACTTTTATCGTGCAGCTAAGTCATATCAGATGAACTTGAGGGATGTGATGAACGAAAAGGGAAAGAACTTAGGGTCAATGGAAGGAATAGCGAGTCGTAACATTTATGACTAAAGAATGATACATGTTTTTGAATGCAGGCAGAGGTGGCTGATAGGAAGGAATCAGATGCATGGCTGCTTGAAGCAAGGATGGTTGGAGGAGAAAGAAAAAATGACTGCCTGTGTGGGTCAATCAGAAAATTCATGTGTAGTATGCATTGCAATATATCATTTGGGTGAAACTCAAATGCAAGTCAAGAAGACGGTGGTTTACCAAATAAAATGAAATGGGTGTTATTTGGTTGTTGAGAAAAAGTAAATTTGTTACAGTTGAGACATTAAGAAAAATGATAGACGTTTACTTTGGAAGCCTGGATTATTCTTCTTCCTCATGCATAGCAGAGGTGTATGTAGAGCAGACGCTCAGTGCATGAAGAGTGTTACTTTGTTTGAACAGCATGTCCGTGCCAGAGTAGCAAAGCAGAGGAAATCTAAATACTACAAGTTGTGATTGTTCTGAAACTCTCCCTTGCCTAAAGTAACAGTACAGTAGTTTACTTTGCAAGCACAGCATATATTGTGTATGTATTGTATAGTTGACAATTATATCAAGTCAAGTCCCTTCCTCCGGCAATTATGGTTACCACACTCACTCCCTATGTTCGTAATTTTCTTTCTGCTGTGTTAATCATGGGTGGACTATCGCTGTTGTTCACTCAATCTATCAGAATAAAGCACCTAAAGTCATGCATCACATAAGCAAAGAGATCATGTGATCGGCTGGAGACATGATCAGCAATTAATAATCTTCATTTTCCTTTTGTAGTACTGAAGGCCCAGGGGGGGGGGCAGTGCGAAATATAAATTACATTGAGCAGTAGCCCTTGATGTAACCGAGTATGGCCAGTGCCACCCCTATACAAAAGTAAGAGCTTCCCATCCCCACCTGCATATACTGCTTAAAGTAATGCATGCAAGTCTGCGTCATCATGGCTTGTGTCTCTTTTTCTTGGGTGCAAGCTGACTGAGCGGCATTATGCCGGATACCACAAGTTCACGTACAAGTAATTAATTTCTTTCGCAAAAGTAGAGAAAAAAAAGAAGAATACAGGTGTACTCTCTGACTATGTATTGAGTCCATAGTGCTGCCTGGTAGTAGAATTCCTGAAACTCCCACTGTTACTGGCCTACAAAGACGGCGGAAAGATACATGCCAAAATGTTATACTGTGCTTGCAAATTGCTAGTGTTACTGTGAGGCAACTTTCTGTTGAATTATTTTGTGTTATTGTTAAAGAGTATTGGTTACATTATTTTTCTTTCTTTCTTCATATAGATGCTCCCAAAAAGCTCACCAGAGGGGAGATGGCTCTCTCCGGGCCAGGGCCCGGAAGATGGAGGCCATTCGAGTGGAATATTGCCGGCTGTGGGCTCGGGAGAATGAGGAGGGAACGTCACCAACCTCCTCCAGCACTGCCACCGTGTCTAGCCAGCAGCCTCCATTCCACCGCCGGGCTCGGACAGCCCCCCGCCGCCGCTCAGCTGCAAGACCATCAGCAGCTGGCCCCCTCAGAGCCTTAAAGGCACGCATGCGCCGCCTAAGCTTGAGAGTGGACTACCTAGAGCGCAAGGTGGACGACCTTGAAAAGCATCTCCGGGACCTCCGCAAGGACCGCCTGCCCAAACACCGCTGGAAGGGACTGTGTCCCTTGCACCTTTTTTAAAGACTGTTGGGGGGTGGGGGGGAATCGGGAGTTGGGGATTATTTATTTTTGGACTACTTCAAACGGACAATTGTTTGGGTTAGGGAGGGGTGGGACTAGTTTATTTTTGTTAGGGGAAATACATTATTCATTTTACATACTTCAACATAGTGTACGCTTTGATCTTCTTTTGGGAGCGGAAGTTACGGCACGTTTGGTTTTCCTCAAAATTACTCTAAATCGTCCAAAAATGCCACTAACAGAGTTAGTGAATTCAATTGGCATACTAGTACTTTACTTGTACTACTATCAGTCTCTCCTCCGCATCCTAGCCCATCTTTCTACCCCCCAAAATGCTTATCTTACCTGTGATTCGTGTTTGAGAACAGAGCTAGGCACAGCGCTGGCTGCATGGCAAATGGCGATTACACCATCCCGGACTGAAAATCCGTTGTTGTGGTGTTAGTAGTAGGAGTGGTAACACACTAGCAGTAGCAGCATATGAAAAACAAAGTAAAAAATGAGACATTGAGTGGCCTGAGAGGAGTATTAGAAGGAACAGTAGCCTAAGCAATGCTGAAGATAAGTATGGGGAAAAAAGAATTGCATGGATGATTATGGCTACAACAAGAACAGTGACACAGCAGCGTAACACAACAAGTCTTCTTGACATGTAGGAGGATGATGTTGACGATGGATCCAATCGATGGTGGCCATGAAATTCAGAATTTATTTTAAAATACTCATTGTTGTTTTTTTTACCCAGAATTACAATATCCTAGGATTCATCTAGCTGCCTTAAAATTGAGTTGAGGAGGTTGCTTGCACCTTATCCTCCCCAGCAAGTGTGTGGAATTATTGTTGTAATTTGCTCACACCTCAATGAAAACCACACAGCCCGGGGCAAGAGGGTTAGGGTTTGAAACTTGGATGGAAATGGGGTTTGTGGGTAAAGTTTTGTGGAGAGAGGAAAAAAAAACACAGCATGGACAAACAACAAATGAAGATAAACAAATATTTGGATACGAAGCTATTCATGCGTCTTTTAAGGGACATAAAGGAAGTGCATGCACTACTGCATGCATGAAGTTGTTTCCTAAATGGATAGGTTTTTGTAAAGTAAGTAGTACTTTCTACAATGTATTATGAAGAAACAACAATGTGACAGTACAGGGCTGCAGTAATTACGTAATTTCACTTGCCTATCTGCCCTCAGAGAGAAGAACCACTTCCTACATTAAATTAGTTTAAAAAATAGCAAAGAAAAAAGTATACAATGGCTGGAGGGATGAATTGAAGCAGAGAGCAAGCAAATGCACAGTGTCACACTCACAGTAGTTCACAGCAATAACATTACTTAAAAGATAAGTTGAAATGAAGATCGATACTGTAACTGTATGTTGTTGTAGTTGTCCTGTTGAACTTGGGAAGTTTCATGCATCCAGCCATTCCTCTTTCGCGGTACTCCTCCATTCCATCTGACGCTCCGACGATCAATGTTGGGGACCAGAAGACACTTTGTCCACTGACTGCCTGACGGATGCTGAATTGCAGGTCGCTAAGCCTGAGGTCATCCTTTTTGTCATTGCACAGGGTAAAAGCCGGTCTGTAATTGTTGATGGGAAAACAGGAAGTGATATTTAAACACCACGGAGAAAAAAATATAAGGTACGCTGTGTAGTGCAAAAATAACACTTTCAGTTTCAGAGTCGACAGTATTACAAAACATACAAGCATCATTTCGAAAGTGCATACTCAGAGTCTCCTTTTCAAGGATAAATAAGTGTGGGCGAAATTTGCAGATCTTTCCCCTCAAGCTATACGTAAAGTGGAATCAGCGATTTCAGAACCCTAACCCTAACCCTAACCCTAACTCTAACCCTAGGCCCTAACCCCTCTTTTTCACCATGGATTTTGTCCAAACCACTTGATTCCAATATTAGACCTTCCCAGCAATGCCCCAAGACCCACCAACCCACCCACAAAAAAGCAGAACCCCCCCCCAAACAGGCAAAAAGCAAAAATGGAAAATCTCATACTTAGAATATTTTCGGCCTTCTTTCAATTCTGTCCAAACGCGCTCTGCAGCTAAGCCATAACTCCCCTTTTCCACCATGGATTTCCTTAAAAACAAATGCAATCAAAATTAGACTGTGCCAGCAGTGCTCCCAGACCCCCAAACCCACCCCCAAACACCAGGAACCCCTCGAAACAGCACCCCAAAAACAGGCAAGTGAGCAAAAACTGAAAAACTTTTTCACAATGGATTTATTCCAAACCACTTGATTCCGATATTAGACCTTCCCAGCAATGCCCCCAGACCCGTCAACCCAGGCGCAAAAAAAGTAGAAGATCCCCAAACAGGCAAAAAGCAAAAATACTAAAACGGGCACTTAGAAATATTTTGGCCCAGTTCCAAAATCACTCAATGCGCACTCTGCAGCTAGGCCCTGACTCCCCTTTCCCACCATGGATTTTCTTCAAACCACTTGCAATCAAAACTATCCATACCCATCGTTGCTCCAAGACCCCCCAACCCCTCCAAACACCGGGAACCCCCCCCAAGCAGGCCCCCTGAAAACATGAAAGTGAGCGAAAACTCTGAAAAGTGAAAAACTTTTTCACCATGGATTGTCTCCAAAACACTTTTATCCGGTATTAGACCTTCCCAGCAATGCCCCCAGACCTGTCAACCCAGGCGAAAAAAAAGTAGAAGACCCCCAAACAGGCAAAAAGCAAAACCAGAAAAACTCACACAGAAATATTTAGGCCTCATTCCAAAATCACTCCAAGCGCGCTCTGCAGCTAGGCCATAACTCCCCTTTTCCACCATGGATTTCCTGAAAAACAAATGCAATCAAAATTAGACTGTGCCAGCAGTGCTCCCAGATCCCAAAACCCACCCCCAAACACCAGGAACCCCCCCAAACAGAACCCCAAAAACAGGCAAGTGAGCAAAAACGGAAAAAAATGTTCACCATGGATTTATTCCAAACCACTTTTATCTGGTATTAGACCTTCCCAGCAATGCCCCCAGACCCGTCAACCCAGGAGAAAAACATAGAAGACCCCCAAACAGGCAAAAAGCAAAAATACAAAAACGGGCACTTCGAAATATTTTGGCCCAGTTCCAAAATCACTCCATGCACGATCTGCAGCTAGGCCCTAACTCCCCTATGCCACCATGGATTTTCTTCCAACCACTTGCAATCAAAACTATCCATATCCAGCATTGCTCCAAGACCCCCCAAACCCCCCCCAAACACCAGGAACCCCCCCAAGCAGGCCCCCGAAAACACGAAAGTGAGCGAAAACTCTGAAAAGTGAAAAACATTTTCACCATGGATTGTCTCCAAAACACTTTTATTCGGTATTAGACCTTCCCAGCAATGCCCCCAGACCCGTCAACCCAGGCGAAAAAAAGTAGAAGACCCCCAAACAGGCAAAAAGCAAAACCGGAAAAACTCACACAGAAATATTTAGGCCTCATTCCAAAATCACTCCAAGCGCACTTTGCAGCTAGGCCATAACTCACCTTTTCCACCATGGATTTCCTGAAAAACAAATGCAATCAAAATTAGTGCTCCAAGACCCCCCAACCCCTCCCAAACACCAGGAACCCCCCAAGCAGGCCCCCGAAAACACGAAAGTGAGCGAAAACTCTGAAAAGTGAAAAACTTTTTCACCATGGATTGTCTCCAAAACACTTTTATTCGGTATTAGACCTTCCCAGCAATGCCCCCACACCCGTCAACCCAGGCGAAAAAAAGTAGAAGACCCCCAAACAGGCAAAAAGCAAAAATACAAAAACGGGCACTTCGAAATATTTTGGCCCAGTTCCAAAATCACTCCATGCGCCCTCTGCAGATAGGCCCTAACTCCCCTTTGCCAACATGGATTTTCTTCAAATGACTTGCAATCAAATCTATCCATACCCAGCGTTGCTCCAAGACCCCCCAACCCCTCCCCAAAACCCAGGAACCGCCCCAAGCAGGCCCCCGAAAACACGAAAGTGAGCAAAAACTCTGAAAAGTGAAAAACTTTTTCACCATGGATTTATTCCAAACCACTATTATCCGGTATTAGACCTTCCCAGCAATGCCCCCAGACCCGTCAACCCAGGAGAAAAAAAGTAGAAGACCCCCAAACAGGCAAAAAGCAAAAATACAAAAACGGGCACTTAGAAATATTTTGGCCCAGTTCCAAAATCACTTCATGCGCCCTCTGCAGCTAGGCCCTAACTCCCCTTTGCCACCATGGATTTTCTTCAAACCACTTGCAATCAAAACTATCCATACCCAGCGTTGCTCCAAGACCCACCCCAACCCCTCCCAAACACCAAGAACCCCCCTAAGCAGGCCCCCGAAAACACGAGAGTGAGCGAAAACTCTGAAAAGTTAAAAACTTTTTCACCATGGATTGTGTCCAAAACACTTTTATCCGGTATTAGACCTTCCCAGTAATGCCCCCACACCCGTCAACCCAGGCGAAAAAAAGTAGAAGACCCCTAAACAGGCAAAAAGCAAAACCGGAAAAACTCACACAGAAATATTTAGGCCTCATTCCAAAATCACTCCAAGCGCACTCTGCAGCTAGGCCATAACTCCCCTTTTCCACCATGGATTTCCTGAAAAACAAATGCAATCAAAATTAGACTGTGCCAGCAGTGCACCAAGACCCCCCAACCCCTCCCAAACACCAGAAACCCCCCCAAGCAGGCCCCCGAAAACACGAACGTGAGCGAAAACTCTGAAAAGTGAAAAACATTTTCACCATGGATTGTCTCCAAAACACTTTTATCCGGTATTAGACCTTCCCAGCAATGCCCCCACACCCGTCAACCCAGGCAAAAAAAAGTAAAAGACCCCCAAACAGGCAAAAAGCAAAAATACAAAAACGTGCACTTAGAAATATTTTGGCCCAGTTCCAAAATCACTCCATGCGCCCTCTGCAGCTAGGCCCTAACTCCCCTTTACCAACATGGATTTTCTTCAAATGACTTGCAATCAAATCTATCCATACCCAGCGTTGCTCCAAGACCCCCCAACCCCTCCCCAAAACCCAGGAACTGCGCCAAGCAGGCCCCCAAAAACACGAAAGTGAGCAAAAACTCTGAAAAGTGAAAAACTTTTTTACCATGGATTTATTCCAAACCACTTTTCTCCGGTATTAGACCTTCCCAGCAATGCCCCCAGACCCGTCAACCCAGGAGAAAAAAAGTAGAAGACCCCCAAACAGGCAAAAAGCAAAAACACAAAAACGGGCACTTAGAAATATTTTGGCCCAGTTCCAAAATCACTTCATGCGCCCTCTGCAGCTAGGCCCTAACTCCCCTTTGCCACCATGGATTTTCTTCAAACCACTTGCAATCAAAACTATCCATACCCAGCGTTGCTCCAAGACCCCCCCAACCCCTCCCAAACACCAGGAACCCCCCCAAGCAGGCCCCCGAAAACACGAAAGTGAGCGTAAACTCTGAAAAGTGAAAACTTTTTCACCATGGATTGTCTCCAAAACACTTTTATCCGGTATTAGACCTTCCCAGCAATGCCCCCACACCCGTCAACCCAGGCGAAAAAAAGTGGAAGACCCCCAAACAGGCAAAAAGCAAAACCGGAAAAACTCACACAGAAATATTTAGGCCTAATTCCAAAATCACTCCAAGCGCGCCCTGCAGCTAGGCCATAACTCCCCTTTTCCACCATGGATTTCCTGAAAAACAAATGCAATCACAATGAATGAATGAATGAAAACACAAAAGTGAGCAAAAACTCTGAAAAGTGAAAAACGTTTTTATCATGGATTGTCTCCAAAACACTTTTATCCGGTATTAGACCTTCCCAGCAATGCCCCCAGACCCGTCAACCCAGGCGAAAAAAAGTAGAAGACCCCCAAACAGACAAAAAGCAAAACCGGAAAAACTCACACTTAGAAATCTTTAGGCCTCATTCCAAAATCACTCCAAGCGCGCTATGCAGCTAGGCCATAACTCCCCTTTTCCACCATGGATTTCCTGAAAAACAAATGCAATCAAAATTAGACTGTGCCAGCAGTGCTCCCAGACCCCAAAACCCACCCCCAAACACCAGGAACCCCCCAAACAGTACCCCAAAAACAGGCAAGTGAGCAAAAACGGAAAACAAATTCACCACGGATTTTGTCAAACCACTTGATTCTGATATTAGACCTTCCCAGCAATGTCCCCAGACCCGTCAACCCACCCGCAAAAAGTAGAACCCCCCCAAACAGGCAAAAAGCAAAAATTGAAAATCTCATACTTAGAATATTTTTGGCCTTTCTTCAATTCTGTCCAAACGTGCTCTGCAGCTAGGCCATAACTCCCCTTTTCCACCATGGATTTTCTTAAGACGAAACAAGACCTTCCCAGCAGTGCTCTAAGACCCCCCGACCCAGCACCGCAAATCTAGAACACCCCCAAAGAAACCCCCAAAAACCTGCAATACTGGTATATTCAAAACATGGCAAATTGCGCTGATCACAAAAACCACAAAAAACAAACAGCAATTGGTTTCAACAGAGACAGACAGCCATTGCTGTCCACTGCATGCCATCTTCTCATTATTCATTACCTGTTCTATGTTTTGTCCGCATCTTCTTCGGAAAGTGAGGGCCCACAGGGCAGCCTCTCCTGCCAATATTAGAAGTAAGTCTGTCAACAATCAGCAAGCATGTAGTCAGTCAGTTATTTCAGTCCCACTTGAGGGGACTCGTTTATGAAGACAAAGTTTATTTTTTCTCCATAATACATCCATCTGCCTTGAGGGAAATGGATAGGGGGAGTCTGGAGGAGGAGGCTAGAGGAGCATGATTGAGTTGTGAACTTGTGAACATCAGGAATGCAGACTGCGGCACCTTCAAATCAATAAGGAGAAGAAGATGAAGACAGTGCTGATGATGGACTTATTGTGATTAGGTGATTAGAGTTTTGTTGTGGTAAAAGTTGCAAAACAAAGAAAGACGCACAGGTATAAAAGTGAATAAGGATGAAAAAAAAGGAAGTCATTTTCAGGCCTCGGTGTCAGGGAAGTAGAGCTCATCCTCAAAGTCTATGAATTGAGACGGGAGAAGGTCAGGTGACTGAGAAGAACTTCCGTCAGCGTCAACTAAGTCGGTGGCCTCTTCTTCCAGCGTGCATTCACGTATTTTGTAATCGGGTGGTATTAAGTGCTGATTCATCTTGATTATTGTTAACCTCTCCACATTTTTTGGCAAGAGGCGGGTCCTTTTTGAAGTTGCAATGGCACCAGCAGCACTGAAAACACGTGCAGAAGACACGCTTGCGAGTGGGCAAGACAAATAATTTAGAGCCAGGTTGGTGATCAGTCGCCATACAGAGCTTTTCCTATACCAATATACCAATAGGTTCTCATTATGACAGACCTCTGTTGGGTCATCCAGATAGGCCGGCACCCCCGACTCAAGGTTCTCCAGGGTTGCTCCACTTTGCGTACCACCTGCGACCTTTGCAGAAGTGGACCGAGCAAACCCTTGCTGAGTTAGCCAATCCGCTTCCGACAATATTTTTTTGGGGCCTGGTGCAGGTGAGGATGATGATACGGTTGCTGGTGTCATTAACGGCTGTGAGGGAAAGTGCCTCCCTTCGGCCACGGATTGAGAAGTGGAACTTGATGCCGGATGGCCTGCTGATTCAGTTGTACTTGTGCTGCCTCCTTGAAGGTTCTGCCGCTCTTTTTCGAACCGAGTGGCTGACAGAGCTAGCCAATGTTTGTACTTTGAAACATCTGCTTCATCAAAAGGAATGAATGCTTTGCTAGCCACTGCCTTTTTGTACCGTGGATCCAGAATAGTGGCACGAATGTAATGTTGTTCTGTATGTGTGTTTTTAAGCCTTTCATTGCGAAGTAGGCGCTTTAATAACTTCTCCGCCAAATCATATGCTTCTCGCTTTTCACCATCATCTCTGAACGTTGAAGACACGTCCTTCAGTTGGTGCTCTAGCATGCGCAACAATGGGATAGTTTTGCTCAAAGAACAGTCCTCCCTGCTGACTTCACGCGTGAAGATCTCAAAAGGACAAAGCATGTCTGCCAGGCTTGCAATTAGCTTCCATTCCTCCAACTCTAGCCTCATCTCTTTCTGAGTAGACATAATCATTTATTACCTCCCACTGCTCAGACAGATGCTCAAGCATGTAAAAGGTTGAGTTCCAACGTGTTGGCACCTCCTGGATTAGTCCTTTGACTGGCAGTTTACGTTCATGTTGAATGCTCCTCAGCTGCTTCCGGGCCTTAAAAGAATGGCTGAAATGTGTGCATATTCTTCGGCAGAGGGTCAGTAATTTGATGACTGGCTCTTCTTTTTTCAAGAATTCTTGCACCACGATGTTAATACTGTGCGCCAAACACGGCACTCTGAAATATTCACCATCAGTCATGGCCCTAACTATATTACTGCCATTATCCGTGGAAACATAACCAACTATGAGATTTCTTGGATGCAGCCATTCATTGACCTTCCTGTTAAACTCCTCCAAAAGGTTACCTGCAGTGTGAGATTTCTCCATGGCAAACATGCCTACTGTTGCATGTTTGCGAGTAGCTTGAAAAACTTTCTCCGTGTCAACACCTGCTTGTTTTAACTGTTGTACGACCCCTGCAAAAGAGACCCAGTGTGCAGTGATGCACATGTAATCAAGGGCTTGGCAACTGGTCCCCATGTCTGTTGTCATGTGGATAGTGTGAACAGTACTCTTCAGAATAGCTGCGCCAATCACCTCCAGCACATCTTGATGTAGTGCTGGAACAGCAACCCTGGCAAAATAGGACCGGCTAGGAACCTTCCATTTAAGGCAGACTGTTGCCACCAATTCAAGAAAACCCACCCCTTCCACGAAAGAGAAAGGGAGAAGGTCCAGCGCTAGCATTTTAGCCAGCTTTGCGTTATACAGACGTACCGTTGGGTGGCTGCGTTCAAATGGAGCATCTGACCAAAACAGGCTGCTAATGGTGGGCTGGACCGTTTTACGTGATGATTTTGCAGACTTCACACCAGTTAGGCTCATTGATTTAGTTTTTTGCATTGGTGTTTGTCCCAGACTCTTAGTGTGCCTCATACATGTTGCAGGGGTAGAGGGTGTGGGCGCTACCACTGCAGTGCTGCTGCCAGGGGTACTGGGTGTACCACAAAAAATGTTGGTCGGTGCTTGACTTCCCCCCTGCACAATCAGCCCCTCGTCAGCATCAGATGCAATGTCAATGGATACATTTGGATCAGTTCTACTTTGGACTTCCTCGATGTTACTTAGGTGTTTATACCACTGGATAGGGTGGTGTTTTTTTAGATGACCTCTCAGGGACTCTCAAATTGCGCCTGAACGGTGCAGCTGCCCACTAATTGCTGAGCAGCTGGGAAACAACAAAACTGAGACAGGGCCCTCACTGACCCTAGAACAGAACTGTGCCCAAACGTTGGAGCCCTCAGGTTTCTAGGCAACCACAAATAATGCAGCTTGGGCCCTCACTGGCCCTCTGTAAACAAATGTCACAATCTGGAGCCATCTGGGCTCAGAAATAAGCAAATGGCCCCTCAACTAACTTAGGCCCAGTATAGGGAGCGCGCTGGCGTTTTAAGAAAATAAGGCCACGCTAGAGCCACACAGGCTCTTTCAATAATCATGCCCCCCTGTCATTGGAGTCCCCTCTCTGGGGACTCAGAATCTCCAAAATGCCCCCGGGGCCCCTCGGGGCTTGAAAAACAACTTGCCTTTCGTTGGAGCGGCCCCCTGCCATGTGGGGCAGCTCAGACTGTGCACTACATCGTAGAGTGTGGAGAAAGGCCCCTAAGCCCCCATACTTTGACTTTTCCACACACTGCCACACACGCCCAGAGCCCCCCAGCCAGTCTTCACTCACCAGCTGTTCTCCTCCAACGGGGCTCCTTCTGGCAGACAGCAGCACGTCTCTGGCGGGGCAGCAGCATCGCGCTGCCGTCTCTGGGGCCGGTCTCTTCCTCCTGTGCTGCGGGACCGGCAGCACTTCTCCTGCGGCACGGGGCTTCCCTTTCGCACATGGGACCCCGCGCTGCCCTCATCGGCGGCTTCACCCGGGCCCCCTCCTGGGAGCCCCAGGACTTCATCAGCGGCACTCGAGGAGGCGGGTGGGCTCCCGACCTCCTCTCTCTTCTGGCGGCCATATCTCCGGTCTCCCTCTCCACACGGGAGACCGGCAGGGCCGCGCATGACTTCCCCCAGCAGGGGGAAGCGGAAACAATGTCCTCCCGGCCCCGCCCACAACCAGGCGGCGGGCCGGACATCTCCTTCCGGTGTTTCCTCCGGGCTGCGGCGGTGAACTCTTTTTGAGCTTAACGAGGGGTAGGCTCCCTCGGCGCATAATTAAAATATAGATGCGAGGTGGGCACTCGTGGATAATAAAGAAAAAGATCACTGCGGCCATAATCGGGCTAGGCGCCCGAGTTTAAATAATACCCCCACGGGCATAATGCATTGTGGGCACCTGCGCTGGCGACCACAAGGGCAGGAGCGCTTCCCCCGAGGGAAAACGACAGCGCTCTGCCCACACCTGGGAAATAAAGCGCCATAAGGCGCAGGGGGCGCTGCTAAAACCACAGGCCCCAGAGCAGGAAATGACCCCTACAGCAAGAAGGGTCCAAAGAAGTCCTGGAGCATCAAGATAGAGCCCAGCAGCTCCCAGCAACGCAATTTCTCCAGCATCCAGGGATCCAGGGGCTGGGCAGGGCCCAGGGAGGCAAGCCTTCCCCTGGGCCCAAGCAGCAGCACGCCCCTGGTTGATTCCAGTCAGAAACAAGAACATTTTCAGAGTGTCACAGCACCCTTTTCATATACAAAAATCCCTTTTTCTAGCAGGGTGTAGGCAATGTAACAACCAGCTACAACTGGTTATGTGGAACTCCCTTTCACTGGCCAGGCTAGGGACATCAGACGCACCACAGGGGGTGGAGCCAGCATTGTGGAGGGAAAACCCAGCCCTATTCAGGTCCCAGGTGCAGCCCCTCCCTCACATCAGCATGCTAATCTCAACACTCACCACTGGGCAGACCCATCCTGACTCCTGGAGCCAGGCTCACCAGCCAGCTCCAGCCAATCACACGCCAGACACAAATTACACTAACATGCCAACTTCTAGAAGTGGCACTTCCACACTAGACACAATCATGCCGCATACATCATTACGCAGCATTCAATTTCACGAGTTCGCACATATCAAACTCGACCCTGTACTCCCCACACATCCGGAACTACCATGGTTACACATATTCCCCATGCATTCCTATGGGAAGGCAGGTCACTCACCACACATACACAGAGAGCTCAAGCACTTTACACTGTACCACAGTGAAAAAGTGTGCAGAGGCCTAAAATAACCAACACCAGGTTACAGAAATAGGCTAGGAAAAAAGCAAAATGTTTCGGGGTGAACCTGTCAAAAAAGGCCAGGTCCAACACAACCCCCTTCCAGCCAAAACGCAGGGTAGACCAATCAATCCCTTGATGGGCTTCTCTGCTTTGGGCGACAAAACACTGACACGTGCCTGCACGGCAGGGACACCCTCTGGTACTACGCCACTCTGAACCCACATGGATTTCTCTCAACCAGAGCTCTCTGGCCCAACTAGGATACTCCACTGGTACTCTCTAGTCATCCACAGCCAGGACCAGGCCCTAGGCCATCCAAATGTCACAGGTCCTGACCACTTCACAGAGTGGGGGCAGTAACCCCTGGCACACAATAGCCATTCTACACTCTCCTTCTCAGTGTAGCTACAACTACCACTGATCCTTCAACCTAGGGACCATACCCTCAGGCTGACCAGAGGTCACGGGCAAGAATGCCCCACCCTACCTCTACTTCTGGGGTTCCGCACCCTCCCAGGGAAGCACCCACCAGAACACAACTCTCCCACCAGTTCAGGACCTGTCTCCATCAACTGGTCTACCACCTGGGATCTGGAAACTATTTAACTTCGGAGGTACAAAGCACACAGCACAGTCCCTCTTCAAGCAGGTGGGGGGACACAGCACACAGCAAAGTCCTCTTTCCTCTACCTTAGTGGAAACAACAAACTGCAGGTGAGCCCCAGATCACACAGCAAGGGCAGCCCCCTCAGTCTCTTCAGCTGATCTACTTTGGCAGAGATTCCTTCTTGGCCTGGAAGTTTCCTAATCTCCCAACCTAGGGTCTAAACCAGTGCTTTCCAAACTGTGTGGCGCGACACGTTACTGTGTCGCGCCCCACACGTAGGTGTGTCGCGGGATGCGACGCGATGATGTAGGCAGGCCACCGGCCGATATTAGGCCGGGGAATGCTGCCCCCAAGAATTTCGACGTGCACGCGACAAGGCAGAAGGCAGAGCAGCTGCGGAGCCTCGTGATCTGGAGCTTGATCCCAGACTCAGTGGGTGTGGTGTTGCAGTGAGTTCCGGTGGGGGCATTGTCGGAGTTTCAGTGGCGGTGTGCAGACCTATACAGCAGGTAAGCTCCTTTTAGTTTTCCTTGAAAGTAGCGCTCTCACACACCAATACACCCCCATCCCCCTCCATACACACATGCAAGTCGCCTGCTCGCAGCACACAGACAGATTCCATTTCCTCATCATACTACAGCTGCGTCCCTGTGACACCCTCGTGGCCTCTCGCTACCAATTTGAGATGAGCAAGAGTGCCTTATTTCGATTGTGTGTGTTTTGGACAATCTCCAGCTCATATTGTGTTTTATGTTTGCACAAGGACGTGTAAAGTGTTTTATGTAAAATACAGGCTCTTGTTTTGTCTTCGAGGAAGTGTCTGAGAATTCGAAATGCTATGAATCATGCCAGTTTGTTTAAATCAGTCTGACTAAAGATACCAATACCTTAGGCTTGGAGATGAAATTAGTAGCACAGTTGTTGAACAAAGAAATATTACACAGCTTTGGCGCATGTTGACCTCCTAAATTGAAAAAAAGAAATCATATTGGACAATGTGTGGACTTTATCAACATGGATATTTGTATAATGTGTTTGGGCAATGTCTCATATTTTGGAATGTAGCCATCGATAACTGTACCATGTGCACAATTAAGCAGTGGCAAAAGGGAAATCAAACAATTATTCCAGAATGATGCTTGAACAGCTGTGATCAGCCGAGGCATAACCTAAAAAATTGTACTAATTTACAGAGATTCTAATTCTGCACCTTTGCAAAGTCATAGCTCTGGGTGCAGATTTGCAACTTTCTTTCTAGATGAGGTTCTTGTTAAACATGTATGTGTATAGGCCAGGGTCTGCACCCACCACTGAATGTAAATTTCTGAGACACATCGCACAGTGCTGTGTTTACACACAGGGTCTAGTTCACATATCGAATTTGAGTTTTTAAGGCACCGCAGCTTTTTTCTCATGAAATGCAGACATTCTGAAAACAAACACTAGGTGCTATAATTTGAAGTGCCATTCTGAAAACTGGAAAGTTGTGCTCCTAATAACACTGTCTTGCGTCCCATCATGCTAGATATCAGCAGTGCCTAATTTGTATTATTTTTAATAATAATAAATACATAAGTGAAGAGCCTCACCGTTTTTCTTAGGAGCCTGGCTCTAGTGCTGCTGAATGCTGGCGAATTCCAGGGCTGCTTAGCCTTGCATTGACCTCAGGGATCTTACTCCCCCTTCCTACACATCTTGCCTTTTTATTTCACCCTTGCGGATTCTTTTTTACTCCTTCATCCTTCTCTTTTTACTCTTTCACTCTTTCTCTATCCTTCTATTCCTCCTTATATCGCACTCTCTCTTGTTTAAGTTCCGGCTGCCAAAATGATTTAGTATCCACTACCTCCCCCCAACGTCATCGATAAAGCACTGGATATCAGTAGTTTGTTTAAATGAGACTACCACCACCATTCACTTCAGTACAAACTGTCGTCCATCTTGGTATGGTAGGCTCAATCTTCGGCTTTCAATAATGTTGACAACTGTACACGCTTAATTTCAGCAACAATAGCCTCATTATTGGAGCGTGTCTCCCCCCCCCCCCCCGAAACAAGCGCTATGTTATTATATTGAAACAACGTTACCCGCAGGGAAGATCTGAGCCTTAGTGCCTATATCGGCAACACCCCGCTTAGCAGTAAATAGTCGTGCTGCACAAAATAATACAGTCCACACAAGTTTTTGTTGGGAAAATTGTGCTGCAGCTTTATTACATACAAGGAGTATAGTGTGCCAACTTGGTGGTTTAACTTACGGGCGTTCCAAGGGCTGGCAGCGGTTACTCACCTAAGCTGTCCTGCCCACCTGATGAGCCAACTGCACCGTGGCCAATCCAATCGGTGCCTCCATTTTGTGGGGTTATACCCCTTACATATCATGGACCACCAGTCCATACCTTTTACTCACGCCTTTTTAGGGGCAGAGCGTAACCAGGCAAGCCCCCGGTTGCTTAAGCTTACAACCACCGAGGGACTAGCGGGGCGCCATCATTCTAGACTAGCGGGGCGCCATCGTTCTACCGCAAGACTCGTGGGATTTTGGCATAATGCACCCTTGTGGTGCTCCTGAAAGGGTGCCCCTCGTACCAATCAGCCTCAGGATCACCCTGTAAGTCTGCGTCGTATCCAGGGCCCCCACCCCACCATAGCAGGCTTCATAACCTCCTGCAACTTGTGATTACCAGTCTTTCTAGCAGGACACTTTCCGTCTACCTCTGAAGGTGTACCCCGTTCCTATTGGGGAAACCTAGTGGCGTATCCACTCAAGGGACTACACCTTATTTACCAAGCCCTTCTTGTTTTATTTGATTTTGCATTCAAGTTGCATTAAGCCCTCCTGCTTGATGGGCTTGTGCACAGCTTATTTACCCCATTGAAGGCAAGTCAGCTGGCCTCCACTTAAATTGGGGACTGCTGTTCTGTTTTAACCATGGATTTATTTACCCATCCATAGGCTTGTTTGATGGCCTGCCCAGAATTGAAACAACTGCTCTCTACTTTGACCGCAGTTCCGGGTGAATACTCTATGGTGCACTGTGGCCAACACTATCCCATTCTCTCTGCCAGCTGGCCTCCTCCTGTATAGGAGTACCACAGTGGACAAAATTCTTACCTACATAGGAATGCGAAACTACTGCTCTTCGTAACCCTGGTTATGTCTGATTAAATCCACTGCGTGCAATATAGTGCCTAACATTAGGTTTGACTAAGCCCTTGTTTTGTAGTGTAGTTCCTATATCCCTGATAGGCTCTGCGCATTGGAATATTATACACTATAGATTTGGCATAGGACTGAGGTCAGTATGCCTAGATCGAGTACATAAACTTAATTACTTGTGTGTGCCAGCTAACTCAAAGGTCACTAGAACTTCGCGAATATACAAGAAGGGATTAGTTTCTGACAACCGCATAAACATGACAACTTTGTTTCCCTCAGAATAGGAACAATCTCTTCAGAGTCGTGGAAACAATAGATAACCGTTTCACTCAGTCAATCGTGCATGCTTCGTTTCTACAGAGTTGCACAGAAATAGAGAGACGGGCGTTTCAATAAATAGGGTTTATTGAACAGTCTTATTTCTCATGCAAGAGATATGAACTGCTACAATCGTAAGACAGAATGCAAAGTATAGTACGTACAGCACACAAAAGTACAGGGCTGGAAACAGCGTCCATAATGAGCTGGAGGGAGATGGTCAGTGGTTATCATAACATAAGGGGCATTTGTAAAGAGTAAGTTCACCCAAGGGTATCTTGGCGCTGAATAAAGAAATGGTTTGACACACCGGGAAGGGACATAAAAGTAATGCTTGCTAGCCTGAAAATGAATGCACTCACTGAACGTGAGTGCAGTGAGACCCTTAGTACAGGAACAAGACTTAGGTCACAAACGTGGCCAATATCTCATCTGCCTCAATACAAGTGCATGCATAGCTTCCAAGGTCTTTGTCTGATGTGCTGCTTCAGGCCAGGTTATTTTTTCTTGAAACCTGGGACTTGTAGTCCAGTTTTGCAATTGAATAAACAAAACTACAAGACTGTGTGGGGTGTGTGTGTGGGGTGTGTGTCTGTGGGTGGGGTTGTGTGGAGTGTGTGTGGGGGGCATTGTGTGGGGTTGTGTGTGTGGTTGAGTATGTGTGTGTGATGTTGAGTGTGTGTGGGGTTGTGTGTGTGACAGTAATACTAAAATCATCTCTGGGTCAGGCTACACCTAAAAACAGAAGTGAGGGTATTAACCAAGTTAGGCAGTATGCAAGTGACATCATTTTAGTTCAGATAGCATGCCTAAACACTTCTGTTGCCGGTGCAAAGCATGAACTCGTGGATCAGTGGTAGCATGATAGCTATGCACTCCTTGCTCCATGAAAGAAAAATGTGTGACACAGCACTGGCGCAGGACCAATATATAAATTATGGACCAGGACTGAACTGTCTGTACAGCAAAAATGGAATAACTTGTTAACTCCGTAATGAGATTCTACAAGACCGGTTCATCCCTAGTTAAAAGAGGCATATTATACTAAATGAGACCCCACTCTGATTGGCATTCTAAACTGAGATGCAATTAATTGACACCATGAGCACCTATTCGTAACTACATCTCCGAGATTGGCGCCATACTAGTTAACTAACTTAGCACCATGGGATATAAACTAAACCTCTGAGATTGGCGGCAAACTAATTTTATGCCAATAGCGTTAATGTACCCCTCCACTCATGCCCTGCTTGGCTTGCACAGCAGAGCCTTGGCAACCATGTTTTTCTGTGCTATGCCCATGGTCAGTTTTCATGTCCACCCCATGCCAAAGGCCTTTCGTGCTTAGTTCCACTGGCCGCAGCTTGAACCTTTCTTGTGCTTGTTTTTGGCGAGCATATTGAATACCATTTGAGCTCTGATTTCACATGATTATCTACTACTCAAATCCTGAAATGTTACTGAAGAGAATCCAGACTGTAAGCGAGGCGTAAGATTTTTAAACTTCGTATCTCATGTTCTTCCTATCTCTAGATTTCCACATTTCATTTTCCCGGATGGCAAACAGGAACTCAAAATGGATAAGTTTATAATTCGGAAGCGAAAAGCTGGTGACGATGACGTTTGCGAAGAACAAAATGTAGCAGCTATTGAGCAGAGCACCCAAGAATCAACTGAACAATCTTTCTCAGTGCGTAAGAAGTGTAAAGGGAAAATCGCCAATCCCCGTTTATATAAGAAAGCTTATATGGAACTGGGGTTCACATTTTCTGGTAATGAAAACCATCCTTGTCCCCAGTGTTTAGTTTGTGGGGAAATACTGGCAAATGAAAGTATGGTGCCAAATAAATTAAAACGCCATTTTACCACAAAACACAGCCATTTGTCAGAAAAACCAGTGGAATACTTTATTGAGCTTGCAAAATCTATAAGGAAGCAGTCTGCATCATTCACAAAGAGAATGAAGACATCAGAGAAAGCTCAAAAGGCAAGTTACTTGGTGCTCAAATAATTGCCAAAAACAAGGAACCACACACTGTTTCCGAAACCACCATTAGGCAATCTTGCTGTGCTATTGTTCGAACAATGTTTGGCCCAGAATTTGAGATTGAAGTTAATAAAATCCCTTTGGCAGAAAACACAATTGGAAGACGGATTCAAGATATGTCTGCTAACGTTAAGCTGCAAATGAAGGATATTTTTCAAGATGACAATATGATCTTTGCATTGCAACTAGATGAATCAACAGATGTCAGTGGGTTAGCTCAATTACTGGTTTTTATACGTTTCATTCATACTGACACAATTATTGAGCAATTCCTGTGTTGCCTAGAACTCCCATTGAGAACTAGAGGTGAGGATATATTTCAAACTTTAGATTGCTTCATGAAGGAAAATAATTTGCGCTGGTTAATTGTGTTGGGATATGCATGGATGGCGCACCATCAATGGTTGGCTCAACAAAAGGTTTTATAGCTTTAGCAAAGAAAGAAAATGAAACTAAAATATTTACTCATTGCTTTTTACATCGCGAGGCACTAGTCGCGCAAACCATTGGGAATGAATTAAGGAAAGTTATGGACAAAGTGATTCAAATGGTGAATTACATTAAAAGTCGACCTCTTAAATGAAGAATATTTGCTCATATTTGTAAACAAATGGGGGCAAGGTTTAAAAAGCTCCTACTGCACCCCGACGTTCGTTGGCTCTCAAGAGGTCGAGTGCTTTGTCGTGTATACAAATTGCGTGACATGATGCTTAAACTTTTTGAGGACAATAAGCAGCACGAATTCTGTGGTCTAATTCGAAACCAACTTTGGTGCACAAAATTGGCATATCTTGCTGATGTATTTGAACATTTGAATAAAATTAACACCAGTATGCAAGGAAAAGGAGAAAATATCTTAACAGCAGTAGATAAAATTTGTGGTTTGAGAGACAAAATAAAAATTTGGGAAAGGAAAGTGAAAGAAGTAAGTTTTGAAATGTTTTTCAAAACAGATGAGTGCCAGATGAAATGCAATATCAGCCCTCTGATTGTTGACCATTTAACATTGCTCGGAGAGAAAGTTTGTCATTACTTTCCAAATATTGCAATCCAAGAGTATGATTGGATCAGAAATCCATTCCTTTCAGCTGCACCTGGGAACTTCTCTCTTATTGAAGAAGAAGAATTAGCTGAAATAAAAAATTATCGAAGTATGCTCATGATGCATTCAGAGGGTGATTTAGACAGCTTTTGGGTTCGCGTTACAAAAATGCATCGAAACCTAGGTAAAAAAGCGTTAAAAATTCTCTTGCAGTTTTCTACTACATACATTTGTGAAGTATCCTTTTCAACAATGACGAACTTAAAGACACTGAAACGTGGATGCTTAAAAATGCTTGATGATGAAATGCGAGTGTCTTTATCAAATATTCAACCAAATATTGACCAACTGTGTGCGTCCTATCAGCCTCATATATCTCATTGAAAAAGTAAGACAAGTGCTGTTGTTTTTTATTCTCATGTTGTAATTCTTGTGCTATGAGACACTTTCCAAATGCTGAAATCCAAAACTATGATTGCATCAGTGTCTTTATCTAATATTCCACCAAATATTGACCAGCTGTGTTAATCTTATCCACCTCATTCATCTCAATAAAATAGTAAGTGCTGTTGTTTTTATTCAAAGTTTTTCATTCTTGCACATATTTACATATTGTTAATCATAAAGGACATCATGTTTTGGAAATGTATGTGTGTTATATTACAAATCATAAATGTTTAAAAAAAATCAATGAACGGTTTTCGTGTGATATGTTGTGTCCCCATACATTTTGATATGTACGATTTCCTTCTCTCTTACATGCAGTTAATTTTAGCTCAAAGTGCTGAATGGAAAACATATGACTAGTCTTATTCTCTGTTGCCTTTTGGCGCGCTGCGCAGAGGAAAGCTGTCCCACCTAAGTTCAATGCGCAGAGACCGGTTGAAAAGTTGCATGATTGTTTTATCACTCACAATTCCCCCTTCCAGAACAGATTTTTGTATAACTCATATTCAGCAAGGCAGCAGGTGGACTTTGTGCATGGTTGAAAGGGTTGGCAGGGCGTGCAGCTGCCCTTTTTTGCCGTAAATCACTGGGGCATAAGTCAATGTGTGCAATATTATATTCTTGTTTCATGCACAAACCTAACCTTTCTTACACTCAGTTTTGCCAGTCACTGGCTTTGTTAGACCAGATTAACAATTGCTTTATTAACCTTCATGCTTTCTCAAATTTGCTTGGAAATGCACAATTTGCCCACTACTTTTTCAAACATTTCTCGGGGGGAGAACCCCCCCAAACCACCCTTGGGTGGTTCGTGCTCGCTTGCTGCGCTCGCTCGCGTTACCGTGTCCCTGAAATTGTTTTCACAAAAAGGTGTGTCACCAACATGGAAAGTTTGGGAAGCTGTGTTCTAAACCCTCAGGCTGCACCGGGTCAGAGACAAGGACACCGTCCCTCTGAACCCCCTCCCAGAGTTCTGCACCCTCCCACCTTGGAGCAGTACCCCTGGAAGCCAAAACCGGTCAGGACACTGATTACAGATGCCCTTCCCTCCAGGTCAGGCTGAACCTGAACCTGGCCTCCCCCCGCCTCGGGGAACGACCTTCAGAGGCCCCACAAATGGTCAAGCACTCTGGACGGTCAAATGCCCAGCGAACCAGGACTTCTGCACCCTCCACTTAGGAGTGGTACTGCCCAACGCCAGGACCGCCGGTGTTCTAGTTACAGACACTCCCCGTCCTCTAGACACAGGAAGATCCTCCTCAAATGACCTATAAGTACAGCTTAGGCCCCTGACCTGGCGCTCCCTTAGGGAACCCTCCAGGCCCTGAGATAGGGTTTTGGGCCAACGTGGGACACACCGTCCCACACTCACTCCACCTCCACTGAGACAGAACGTGAGCCCCTACACCCCTACCATTCTACTGGGACCTAGCTGGGCTACACATGAACCTCTTCCCCTACACAGGATCATCAGATACACAAGCCACTCCTTTTGGAATAACTCCCCAATGCCTCTGCAAGACATCTAGCACACCGCCAGATGTCCACCTTCTCGTCCAGTGCCTCTGCAGGACCTCCTGCACACCACCAGAGGTACACCTCCCGGGCAAGCTTCTTTTATCACACAAAAAAAAATTAACACCAACTCCTCCAGTTCAACACACCACTCATCCACACACTCCCCCTCCAGACTGGTGAGACAGTTCCTCACTGCCCCTGACTCTCAACCTGTACCCCTCTTACTGAGCACCAGGCACCATACTCTGGGAACTGGGAATGGGACTTCACGCACTGGACATATTTTAGCTGCCACCACTGGATCCTACCATACTGGGGAATCCAGACACACCCACTACACTCAGGGGATAACCACCCTCCCGAGCAAGCCATTTCTCCTACACACTCCCTCTCTTCCATCTACCCACACAGGGACAGGAACAGAGATTGGGCACTGGACCCAGCAAGGGATTCCTGATCTATGGGAACCTCCCCCTCTACTGGCGTCCCGCCCTGTCATTTTCTCTCTTCTGCCGCTAAACATAAAGCGCAAGAACACCATTTGAAAATGACACTCTTGAGGAAAAACAAAATAAAGAACAATAATCCCAAACATGTGACTATCTAAAAAATGCAGAGTTTTGTAATGTAGCCAGTTGTCGCTGTGGTACTGCGCAAACACAAGTCCTAATCCTCACCGCTGACCAACAATGTTAGAACTGGGATTTTCTGGTTGGCTAAGGCTTACGCCAAAGCCAGGCAGAAACCACCATTCTAGTCAGGGCAAGGGAGTTACACGCCAAGATAACCCCTGCTCACCCCCTTGGTAGCTTGGCACGAGCAGACAGGCTTATCCCGGAGGCAAAGTGTAAAGCATTTGCGCACGCACACAACAGCAACAACATCCTAGGCACACCACAAAAGGAACTCCACACAAGGTTATATAAAAATAACTTTTGTATTGTCAAAACACATCAGATAGTAATCACACAATAAACATTATGCCAACTTGCACGGGCAATATTCACATGGGATTATTTACACCAAGACAGGGCCACATGGGCCACTGTTGGAATCAACACTTAGCAGAAATAGTACTTCTAGAACTGAGAATAAGTGTAGCACCAAATAACAATTATAGGTCACAACCAGTAACTACTGGTAAAGGTAGGTACACACTACGCAATACTAATAACCATAGGCATAGATCACGCCTGGACACATAACCTCCCTAGTATAACATACTAGGCAAAGCAAACTTCTAAGCATGAGCACCTTTAGAAGTATAACACAAGCATAAAGGCAAAGCACATTACGCAGCAATCACATTTAGGCCTAACCAGTAAAAATACAGTAGGCAATCTCCTCACTAGTCTAAACACATTAGACTCTGCCTCCTAAGAATAAATTACATTTAGGGGCATAACTCACAGTGAAACAAACTCTCACTAACATAAACCTACATAGGTAAAATAACCTCATAATCATAGTAACATCACATTTCGCAAAAATCCCATTAGGCAATTACCATTCTAAACATAGTAAAATCACATTGCGCAGAAATCACATTAGGGCCTTGCGCCCTACCCACATACCAGCCCCCTGGCCAACTGGCCATCCAATAAAGGGACTCAAAAAGCCCTGTGTCCAGAATGTCAGGGCGAGCTGCCACGCAGCGCCAGTCAGGGGTGCGCCACCGGCTTAAACCTAAACGTTGCAGCTGCCCACTAATTGCTGGGCAGTTGAGGACAATCACAAGGGCCTAAACGCTGCAGCTGGCACTAAGTGCTGCGCAGCTGTGGAAGGCCTGGCACCACTGTGCCATCTCTGTACCTCTCAGGGACTCTCAAATTGCGCCTAAACTGTGCAGCTGCCCACTAATTGCTGGGCAGCTGGAAAACAACAAAACTGAGACAGGGCCCTCACTGACCCTAGAACAGAACTGTGCCCAAACGTTGAAGCCCTCAGACTCTAGGCAACCACAAAAAATGCGGCTTTAGCCCTCACTGGCCCTCTGTAAACAAATGTCACCATCTGGAGCCAGCTGGGCTCGGAAATAAGCAAATGGCCCCTCAACTAACTTAGGCCCAGTATAAGGAGCGCCTGGCGTTTTAAGAAAATAAGGCCACGCTAAAGCCACACAGGCTCTTTCAATAATCATGCCCCCCTGTCGTTGGAGTCCCCTCTCTGGGGACTCAGAATCTCCAAAATGCTCCCGGGCCCCTCGGGGCTTGAAAAACAACTTGCCCCTTCGTTGGAGCGGCCCCCTGCCATGTGGGGTCGCTCGGACTGTGCACTACATCATAGAGTGCGGAGAAAGGCCCCTAAGCCCCCACACTGTGACTTTTCCACACGCTGCTACACACGCCCGGAGCCCCCCCAGCCAGTCTTCACTCACCGGCTGTTCTCCTCCGGCGGGGCTCCTTCTGGCAGGCGGCAGTACGTCTCTGGTGGGGCAGCAGCATCGCGCTGCCGTCTCTGGGGCCGGTCTCTTCCTCCTGTGCTGCGGGACCGGCAGCACTTCTCCTGCGGCACGGGGCTTCCCTTTCGCACATGGGACCCCGCGCTGCCCTCATCGGCGGCTTCACCCGGGCCCCCTCCTGGGAGCCCCGGGACTTCGTCAGCGGCACTCGAGGAGGCGGGGTGGGCTCCCGACCTCCTCTCTCTTCTGTCGGCAATATCTCCGGTCTCCCTCTCCACACGGGAGACCGGCAGGGCCGCGCATGGCTTACCCCAGCTGGGGGAAGCGGAAACAACGTCCTCCCGGCCCTGCCCACAACCAGATGGCGGGCCGGACATCTCCGTCCGGCGTTTCCCTTGGGCTGCGGCGGTGAACTTTTTTTGAGCCTAACAAGGGGTAGGCTCCTTCGGCGCATAATTAAAATATAGATGCGAGGTGGGCACTCTTGGTTAATAAAGAAAAAGATCACTGCGGCCATAATCGGGCTTGACGCCCGAGTTTAAATAATACCCCCACGGGCATAATGCAGGGTGGGCACCTGCGCTGGTGACCACAAGGGCAGGAGCGCTTCCCCCGAGGGAAAACAACAGCGCTCTGCCCACACCTGGTAAATAAAGCGCCACGAGGCGCAGGGGGCACAGCTAAAACCACAGGCCCCAGAGCAGGAAATGACCCCTACAGCAAGAAGGGTCCAAAGAAGTCCTGGAGCATCAAGATGGAGCGCAGCAGTTCCCAGCAATGCAATTTCTCCAGCATCCAGGGATCCAGGGGCTGGGCAGGGCCCAGGGAGGCAAGCCTTCCCCTGGGCCCAAGCAGCAGCACGCCCCTGGTTGATTCCAGTCAGAAACAAGAACATTTTCAGAGTGTCACAGCACCCTTTTTATACACAAAAATCCCTTTGTCTAGCAGGGTGTAGGCAATGTAAGAACCAGCTACAACTGGTTATGGGGAACTCCCTTTCACTGGCCAGGCTAGGGACATCAGACGCACCACAGGGGGTGGAGCCAGCATTGTGGAGGGAAAACCCAGCCCTATTCAGGTCCCAGGTGCAGCCCCTCCCTCACATCAGCATGCTAATCTCAACACTCACCACTGGGCAGACCCATCCTGACTCCTGGAGCCAGGCTCACCAGCCAGCTCCAGCCAATCACATGCCAGACACAAATTACACTAACATGCCAACTTCTAGAAGTGGCACTTCCACACTAGACACAATCATGCCGCATACATCATTATGCAGCATTCAATCTCATGAGTTCGCACATACCAAACTCGACCCTGCACTCCCCACACTTCAGGAACTACCATGGTCACACATATTCCCCATGCATTCCTATGGGAAGGCAGGTCACTCACCACACATACACAGAGAGCTCACGCACTTTACACTGTACCACAGTGAAAAAGTGCGCAGAGGCCTAAAATCACCAACACCAGGTTTCAGAAATAGGCTAGGAAAAAAGCAAAAAGTTTTGGTGTGAACCTGCCAAAAAGGGCAGGTCCAACAGAGTGGCATCAAAATTGCCTATCACGGGGGAGGAGCCTGGCCGCGATCCAAAATGGCCACGTGAGCTAGCACCTCTCGAGACCCCCGCAGCCCCCGGGCAGATCCTGTAAAATATCCTGGTTCCGGACCGCGAATTTTGGTCGCGGACGTGTAGCGACGCAGAACGCTGCGTTCAGCGTCTTCATCGGTCGCTGCGATCATATTTGAGGAGGATCGGAAGTTTGCGGCCTACCTCAAGGGAAGCCGGGGTCTCGAGCTGTGATCAGACCCCGGCCGGAGTGCAATAACAGCGGGCCCAAATCTGGAGGTTGCCGGCTCGGTCCCACAGACGTCCTGATAATCGTCCCAAAGCTGCAGGATAGCCTGCCCCCGCCACTGCGCCCCCCCCCCCTTTATGCGGGGACCTACAGAGTAGATGCGCCTGTGTCGTGGGGGCACTGTTGCCGGAACTGCCTCATCACAGGCCCCAGTCTCGATTGAGTTGTGCAGAGGCCTATTTGTATACCTCTGATGGGCAAGGTGGAGGTGTAATGAACGGAGGGCCTTTGCTTAGACTGAGGAGAGCCAGTAGAATCCGGGGATGCCCCTATCCATCCGCTCTGGCACAGTGGTGGTGAAGATGTCGCAGGAGCAAGAGGCTTGATGTGCCTGTGTTTGGGGTGGAAAACAGGTGTTTCTCCTGATTTGTGGATTACTGTTATTGATCAGTGGACTTCCGCACCGAACAGATCCCCTGTGGGCTAGCGGTCCGGCTGGTCGTGACCATCTGGTGAGGTGCTGGGACACTTGCTGCAAGGTAGAGGGTTGCCTTCGCCCTGGAGCACATGTGTATGTGACTGACGGTGAACCGTACCGGGTCAACACTTGCGGCTTTGGACTCGCCCACACAGTGCCACCCCAGACCTGGTACCCCCGTCGAGAGATTGGTATTAACACCAGAGCCACTCTTTCCATGCCTTCAAGATGGCGACTAAACCCGAAGCAGAGAAGCAACAATCTAAGCCACCCAGTGGATCGAGGTATGTCCAAGCTAACAAGTTGGATCGGTACACACTACCTAAGGGTTCACCGACCGGGTCAGGGAAAACGCACAACGAGAGTAGGAGGGCAGCTGCCCCTGCGATGGAACCAACGCTGCAAGTCGTGATGGCCGCTATTGATGGAGTAAAAACCTCCCTCGGTCGGAAGATGGAGTCCTTGGATCACAAGCTGGACACAGTCACGATAGAGGTCAATTTAATCCGTGCAGATCTCACCAAAACTGGTGAAAAGGTTACTTCACTGGACATCAAGACCTCCAGTCTAATGGACGATGTGGCTTTGTTGCAACAGGAAGTACATGATCTTCAAGCTGATAGTGCACTCGCAAGTCGCAAGTTGGACGAGTATGAAGGGAGAGCCTGTAGAAACAACGTGCACATTATTGGTATGCCGGATCAGGCCGAGGGCCAGGCCGCGGACCTCTTTGTTGAGGAACTCATACTCAAGCATTTAAAGCCTAAAGGACTGGGGAATTTCTTTACAGTGGAGAGGGCACACAGGATACCGGGAGGGAGACCTAGACCGGGAGCGCTGCCCCGGCCAATGATTGCACAGGTGCTTAATTTTAGGGACCGAGACGCTATCCTCCAAGCCTCCAGGAATGGGGGCCCTCTTCAGTATGAAAATTCTACCCTTGGATTCTTCCCCGACTTTACGCAGGCGGTACAAAAACAGCGGCAAACCTTCATGGGTGTCAAGAGGAAACTTCGAGATAAAGGGCTGAAGTATGCCATGATATACCCTGCCAGGTTGAGAGCTGAGCATGCGACTAGGGCTTTTTTCTTTGACAATCCCGAAAGTGCCTCGGATTGGTTGGAGACTCTTTCCTTCCCAGATGAATAGTCACGACGGAACGACGATGCAGATGAAGGCGCACAAGAACGAGAATAAGAACTAACATGTTTACAGGTGGTCTCGGTCTGGGTTGGGGGGGGTGAAATCCGGTCACATAAACTTGCAGAAAATTCAGTGGTGGACATGGTTTAAACGGGTCCGATGATATTCTTGGGGTTAGGCGGGAAATCGGGAGTAGTACTCCTCCTCAAGGTTACTTTTCGATAGTTCAGTAGTTAGAAGATGGGGCGACAGGCACACTGCGAGTTGGGGGCGGATAAACACCATGAACAGGGGTGCAGGGAGGGGGGTGGTGAGGGGGGGTGGTTTGGGGATGGTATTTTTTGTTATGTTGTTTGGATGTTTTTGTTGTTTGTGTTGTTTCAAGGCATTGCATCTCAAGGAGTGAATCTAAATAGTTGCTTAACTATGGTGCTGGGATCGGAGATGGGTTGGGCCTTCTTTATGCTCTGTGATGGGGGTAGGGGGTTGAGGGTCCTGAGCGGGAATGTGAATGGGCTGGGGGACAAAATTAAACACAGTGTGGTGTGGTTTTACAGTTCCTTAAAAGACATGCCCCTGATGGGGTACTACTTCAGGAAACGCACTTGGTATGAATGCATGTAAGGCGATGCATAGGAAGGGATACCGTTTGGTAGCGCATGCGGGATTCACATCAGGGTCTCAGGGAGTTGGGATCCTCCTTAAAAATTTGTTCTTGTTCGTAATAGACTCGATTGTTGCTGGTGATAGGGGCTGATATATAGCTGTGTCTGGACGGTGGGAGGGGTACGTTCTCTCCTTGGTCTCGATTTATGTCTTCCCGGGTCTTCAAACCACTACTTATACAGATTTGGGGAAGATTGTTCTGGACCTTCCTAGTGGATTGCTGATTCTGGGTGGGGATTTCAATGCTGTGGTTTCAGGTGCCATGGACAGATATCATTCCCGTGATGCGGGGCGGGCACAAAGGTGGCTACCTGATTTTATGGTGGTGTTGGGTCTTGCGGATAGCTGGACATTGTTTCACCCTAATCAGCAACAATACACTTTTCACTCTTTAGCCCATGGCAGTCTTTCTTGACTTGATTATTGTCTAGTACCCAGGCGTCATATATTGCGGAAGTGACACATTTGGCTAGAGGCATTTCGGATTACTCGCCTCTCTGGCTTAGAGTTGAGATGGCCGCGGGTTTGAGCGGTAGAATTGCCCCCATCAATCCCTGGTATTTGCGTAATCCTAAAATTCGCAAGGATTTGTTGAAAACGTTAGAGCATTAATTCCAGGAAAATGAGGGGTCGGTGTCTTCGCCGATCTCGTTGTGGGAGGCATTTAAGACAGTGGTTAGAGGTCAAGCATTGTCCCTGATTGCGGGAGTGAAAAAGCAGAAAGAGGAGGAAGTTGTGAGAGTTGAATCATAAATAGCCTGCATCAAAACAGAAATGGAACAGGAGGTTACCCGCGCTAGACTGCATGTTTTACAACTTAAGCAGCTCGAGTACAGGACGCTAGTCACTGATTGCGATAGAGCCCTGAGTAGGGAACAACAGTGGCATTTATATGATGTGGGGGATAAGGCTGGGAAACTGATTGCTTGGTTGGATAAGAAAGATAGAGCGGATCGAGTGGTTCCTGAGATTGAGACGGCGGAGGGGATACATATAGCTGACCCTCAGGGTTTGTGAATAGTTTCGCAGAGTATTTCCGTAGGGTGTACACTTCCGTCTCAGATAGGCCGGAGGAAGATTTGTGTCTGTTGCTAAGGGACATCCAACTTCCGTGCCTTACTGAGGAGGATTGCAACTTCATGGATGGTCAACTCACCACAGATGAGGTAGCCCAGGCAGTGCGCGCTCTGAATTCAGGGAAAGCAATGGGTCCTAATGGACTCTCGATCGAGCTGTACAAGCTTCGACTGGAAAAGATCGTCTCTCGATCGACTTAAGCAGCTCGAGTACAGGACGCTAGTCACTGATTGCGATAGAGCCCTGAGTAGGGAACAACAGTGGCATTTATATGATGTGGGGGATAAGGCTGGGAAACTGATTGCTTGGTTGGATAAGAAAGATAGAGCGGATCGAGTGGTTCCTGGGATTGAGACGGCGGAGGGGATACATATAGCTGACCCTCAGGGTTTGTGAATAGTTTCGCAGAGTATTTCCGTAGGGTGTACACTTCCGTCTCAGATAGGCCGGAGGAAGATTCGTGTCTGTTGCTAAGGGACATCCAACTTCCGTGCCTTACTGAGGAGGATTGCAACTTCATGGATGGTCAACTCACCACAGATGAGGTAGCCCAGGCAGTGCGCGCTCTGAATTCAGGGAAAGCAATGGGTCCTAATGGACTCTCGATCGAACTGTACAAGCTTCGACCGGAAAAGATCGCCCCTTATATCAGGGATATGTTTTTGGAAGCCCGAGAGCGTGGGATATTGCCCTATGATCAGAGAGTGGCTTCGACAGTGGTGATACATAAAGAGGGGAAGCCGAGACCCCATTGTGCTTCGTACAGGCCGATCTCCTTGTTAAATGCGGAACCTAAGATACTGGCTAAAGTGTTGTCAAATAGGTTAATCAAAGTGATTAGTGCACTGGTCCACCCCGATCAATTGGGATTTATTCCACACTGGAACACGGCTTTGAATTTGCGGAGGTTGCATGGAGTATTGGCTAGAGCACATACACTGCGAGAGCCGGCCATAATAGCTTCATTGGATGCAACTATGGCCTTCGACACGGTAGAATGGCCTTACTTATGGGCTGTCTTGGCCAAGTTCGGTTTTGGTCCGGTATTCATTAGTTGGGTGCGTCTCTTATATACTGAGCCTCTTTTGCAGGTTGTTGTGAACAATCGCGTCTCTGCGCCGTTTTGTCTTGGGCAGGGCACTCGGCAGGGTTACCCACTCTCCCCCCCTTTGTTTTCGCTGGCCCTTAAGCCTCTGGCGGCCTGGATTCGTTGGGAGCCCTCGATTCGGGGTATTCGTTGGGCTCCACAGTTTGAGGATCGGATCTCTTTATATGCTGACGATATCTTACTATATTTGACCTCACCTCAGAAATCCCTTATCGTAGTATGTGATGTGTTGGCCTCTTACAGTAGGAACTCGGGACTGATAATAAATTGGGTGAAATCTTGTCTATACTTCCTATGTGGCGACGCCCCTATCCCGCCTCGGACTTGTCCTATTCAGATCGCTACGGAAGGATTCAAATATCTCGGGATTTATATCTCATTGGATCCCGCAATTAGATATGATAAAAACCTTCTCCCTCCGCTGGCTCGCTTGAAAAGCGATGTTGCCGGTTGGAAGAAACTTCCACTCCCACTGTTGGGATGGGTGGCCCTTTTCAAAATGATGTCCCTGCCCCATTTTCTTTACGCCCTCCAGAGCACGTTGGATGTGGTACCGGCTGGCTACTTTCGAGAAGTGGAAGCAATGCAACGTAATTTACTGTGGGAAGGCAGGCCACGTATAGCATTAGCTAAATTAACGCTTCCATGGTATGATGGAGGTATAGCTCTCCCTGATAACAAAAGATACTATTGGGCTTCGCAGCTGGGAGCTGTCAATCATGGTACCTACGGGTCCAACTCGGATCCGGGATATGCAATGGACAGATGGCTGCTCCTTGGTGGTAAATATAATAGACCGTTGTATACTAAGTCGGTGGAGAGAGCGTTGACGGGACCTACCAGAGTGGCAGTGCGGATATGGCACGATGTAACTAATTCATTGGGGTGGAAAAAACGTTTGACTTTGGCTACCCCAATATTTGGATCTGATAAGCTGGGCAGGCTCTGGAATACGAATGGTTTCGATAAATGGGATTTGATAGGGATTCCCACTGTGGGCGATATTTGGACAAAGGGGAGAATTAAGTTGTTTGCTGAACTACAAACTGAATACGAACTAAGTGAGACAGAATACTTTCGATATGCGCAAGTAAGTCATGCATTGAGGTCGGTGAAGGGGAAGAGGTACCAGAGGCATCCCCATTGGAAGACAGAATACTGGATGGGCAACTGCCTGATAGCACCATTTCTCTCATTTACAAAAAGTTGATAAACCATAGAGTGGATATTCTAGCAGATCTAAGGGACAAGTGGACAAGGGAGGGCACTGAGATCGATGACGAGGACTAGCAGTCAGCTGTGTCTTCCCCTAAGGAAGTCGCAATTCCGGCTAGATTAAGGCTTGTCCAGCTGAAAATATTGCACAGGGTGTATGTCATTGGTCCACGGCTGGTCAGTATGGGTTTAACGGAGGATGGTCGGTGTAGGCGGGGGTGTGGTCAATTGGGGACGTTTCTTCATATCCTGTGGGAGTGTCGATATATGGTGGAATACTGGAGCTCTGTACGTGATGCTATGCATGAAGTCCTAGGTGTGGTTCTCTTGCCGGAAGCTAGGAGATGTCTATTAAATATTTGGGAACCTACGGATCTGAACACTGCACAAACCCAATGGGTAACCCTAGGGGCCATGATAGTAAGCGCAATATAGCACAGCAGTGGGGAGCGGAGAGGCCATCTACTATAGAGGGGTGGAAAGAAAGTATGGATTGGTGCATGTTCCGTGAAAAAACTGTGTATTTGGCGAGGGGTCGCCCTCGGAAGTGGAATAAGGTCTGGGGTCCATGGAATCGATACAGAGGAAATTATTGTGTACCACCCGTCACCGTGACTTTTGATGTTTCGCTTTCCCCATGACCCATACCTGTGGATATGTTTGACCTCTATGCTCCCCCCCCCCGACTAATGCTTATTGTACAACATATTGAACTATGGGATCAATCCGGCTCCGTACAATGCACCTTTGGTTTATTAATGCCTTGTTTTAATAAAAATAAATATAAAAAAATAAATTCCTATCACAAAAGGACCTGGTTTTGCAAGGGGGGGTCACCTCGGTTTTTGGCCCGTGCATGGCGGCCAGCTAGGAAAATCTACCAAACCCACACATTTCTGAAAACTAGACTCCCCGGGAATACTAGGGAGGTATAGCTTGTGTGGATCCCCCAATGTTTTCTTACCCATAATCCCCTGCAAACCTCAAATTTAGCTGAAAATATCACTTGTTTGACATATTTTGTGTTAGAAAGTTGTTGCATCACCGAACTGACACAAATTTCCTACCACCCAGTATTCCCCCAGGTCTTCCGATAAAAATGATGCATCACTCATGTGGGAGGTCCAAGTAACCGCGACAGGCAATGGCCCAAAACTTATTGAGGCGACATAAAAATTGCCTATCACAAAGTAACCTGGTTTTGCAAGGGGGGGGTCACTTGGATTTTTAGCTCCATGCTCGGCGGCCACCTAGGGAAACCTACCAAACCCACACATTTCTGAAAACTAAACACACTGGGAATTCCAGGGAAGTGTGGCGTGCATGAATCCCTCAACGTTTTCCTACCCAGAATCCACTGCAAACCTAAAATTTAGCAGAACAAATTATCATTTTTTTGAAATATTTTGTGTGAGAAAGTTTTGGCATCACAGGGCTGTCACAAATTTCGTACCATCCAGCGTTCCCCTAGGCCTCCCGATAAAAATAATGCCTCACTCGTGTGTGAGACCCAAGTACCCGCGACAGGCAAGGGCCTCAAAACGTATTGAGGCAACATCCAAATTACCCATCACAAAATGACCTGGCTTTGGAAGGGGGATACAACTGGGTTTTTGGCCCCATGCTTGGTTGCCAGCTAGGGAAACCTACCAAACCCACACATTTCTGAAATGTAGACTCCTGGGGGATGTTAGGAAGGTATGGCTTGCGTGGATCCCCCAACATTTTCTTACCCAGAATCCCCTGCAAACCTCAAATTTAGCTAAAAATATTATTTTTTTCACACATTTTTGTGTGGGAAAGTTGTGGCATCACCGGGCTGACACAAACTTCCTACCACCCATCATTTCCCGGGTCTCTTGATAAAAATGGTGCATCACTCATGTGCGAGGCCCAATTACCCGCGACAGGCAAGGGCCCAAAACATTGAGGCAACATCAAAATTGCCTTTCACAAAAATGACCTGGTTTTGCAAGGGGGGTCACCTGGGTTTTTGGCCCGTGCTTGGCGGCCAGCTAGGAAAACCTACCAACCCCATACATTTCCAAAAACTAGACTCCAGGGGGATGCTAGGGAGGTATAGCTTGCATGGATCCCCCAATGTTTTCTTACCCAGAATCCCCTGCAAACCTCAAATTTAGCTGAAAATATCACTTTTTCTCACACATTTTTGTGTGGGAAAGTTTTGGCATCACCAGGCTGACACAGATTTCCTACCTTCCAGCATTCCCCCAGGTCTCCCAATACAAATGGTGCCTCACTCGTGTGTGAGGCCCAAGTACCCGCGACAGGCAAGGACCTCAAAACGTATTGAAGGAACATCAAAATTGCCTATCACCAAACAAACTGGTTTTGCAAGGGGGTCACCTGGGTTTTTGGCCCCGTGCTCGGCAGCCACCTAGGGAAACCTACCAAACCCACACATTTATGAAAACTAGACACCAGGAGGACTCCAGGGAGATATGGCTTGCGTGGATCCCCCAAAGTTTTCTTGCCCAGAATCCCCTGCAAACTTAAACTTTAGCTGAAAAAAATCACTATTTCCACACATTTTAGAGGCCCAAGTACCCGCAACAGGCAAGGGCCCAAAACTTATTGAGGCAACATCAAAATCGCCTATCAAAATATGTTTTGGGCCCTCGCCTGTCGTGGGTACTTGGGCATCCCACACGGGTGAGGCACCATTTTTGTTGGGAGACCTGGAGAAATACTGGTTGGTAGGAAATTTGTGTCAACCCGGTGATGCCACATCTTTGCCACACAAAAATGTGTGAAGAAAAAGTGGGGTTTTTTCAGCTAAATTTGAGGTTTACAAGGGATTCTGTGAAAGAAAACATTGGGAGATCCACACAAGCCATACCTCCCTGGAATCCCCCAGGTGTCTAGTTTTCAGAAATGTGTGGGTTTGGTAGGTTTCCCTGGGTGGATGCCAAGCACAGGGCCGAAAACCCAGGCAACCCCCCTTGCAAAGCTAGGTCCTTTTGTGATAGGCAATTTTGATGTTGTCTCAATACGTTTTGGGCCCTTGTCTGTCGTGGGTACTTGGGCCTCCCACACGAGTGAGGCACTATTTTTATCTAGAAACCTGGCAGATGCTAGGGAGGTATGGCTTGCATTGATCCCCCAATGTTTTCTTACCCAGAATCCCCTGCAAACCTCAAATTTAGCTGAACATATAACTTTTTTCACACTTTTTGTGGGAAAGTTGTGGCATCACCGGGCTGACTCAAACTTTCTACCACCCAACGTTCTCCCAGGTTTCCAGATAAAAATAGTGCCTCACTCGTGTGGGAGGCCCAAGTACCCACGACAGGAAAGGGTCCAAAACGTATTGAGGGGACATTGAAATTGCCTACCACAAAACGACCTGGTTTTGCAAGGGGTTCACCTGTTTTTTTTGCCCCGTGCTCGGCGGCCACCTAGGGAAACCTATCAAACCCACACATGTCTGAAAACTAGATACCCGGAGTATTCCAGGGAGGTATGGCTTGCATGGATCCCCCAACGTTTTCTTACCCAGACTCTCCTTCAAACCTTAAATTTAGCTGAAAAAATCACTTTTTCCACACATTTTTGTGTGAGAAAGTTGTGGCATCACCTGGCTGACACAAACTTCCTACCACCCAACGTTCTCCCAGGTTTCCAGATAAAAATAGTGCCTCACTCATGTGGGAGGCCCAAGTACCCACAACAGGCAAGGTCCCAAAACGTATTGAGACAACATCAAAATTGCCTATCACAAAAGGACCTAGCTTTGCAAGGGGGGTTGCCTGGGTTTTCGACCGTGTGCTTGGCACCCACCCAGGTGACCACCCCTTGCAAAACCTGGTCGTTTTGTGATAGACAATTTTGATGTCGCCTCAATAAGTTTTGGGCCCTTTCTTGTCGTGGGTACTTGGGCCTCCCACACGAGTTAGGCACCATTTTCATCGGGACACCTGGGGAAACGCTGGCTGGCAGGAAATTTGTGTCAGTCCCATGATGCCACATCTTTCCCACCAAAGATGTGTGGAAAAGGTGATTTTTTCAGCTAAATTTGGGGTTAGCAGGGAATTCTGGGTAAGAAAACATTGGGAGATCCACGCAAGCCATACCTCTCTGGATTTCCTTGGGTGTCTAGTTTTCAGAAAAGTGTGGGTTTGGTAGTTTTCCTTAAATGGTCACCGAGCACAGGGCCAAAAATCCAGGTGACCCCCCTTGCAAAACCAGGTCGTTTTGTGATATGCAATTTGGATGTTGCCTCAATAGGTTTTGGGCCCTTGCCTGTCACAGGTACTTAGGCCTCCCACTCAATTGAGGCACCATTTTCATCGGGAGACCTTGGGGAACAGTGGGTGGTAGGACATTTGTATCAGCCCATTGATGCCACAACTTTCTCACACAAAAATGTGTGGAAAAAGTGATGTTTTCTGCTAAATTTGAGGGGATTCTGGGTAAGAAAACGTTGGGGGAACCACGCAAGCCATACCTCCCTGGAATCCCCCAGGTGTCTAGGGTACAGAAAAATATGGGTTTGGTATGTTTCCCTAGGTGGCCGCCGAGCACGGGTCCAAAACTAGGACTGGACGGCAAATTCCGCTCCTCTTGCGGAACTTGCGAAATTTCTGCATTTTCGCGTTTCGCACAGAACACGAAAATGTCAAAACTCCCACGATCCGTGGTCGAACGGAATTGTAGTGCACCAAACTGTGGTATCTTCATGAATAAATATGCAGCGCAGGATTCTTTCTTTCACAGTGCTCCTGTCACAAAAATTAAACCTCAACAGGAAGCACTCACAGATATAAATAAAGCAGGTGCCGAGTTGAAAATCAAATTCAGTAACTCATTACCCAGCCCAAAAAATGTGTGCGCTTTGTCAAGGCTTGGCAGGTGTGCTTTCTCCCCATATCTACCGTTGAAAATTAGCTGTGATGCTTGATGGAGGCCTTTGCATCCTTGACTTTCACGAGCGCAATCCTTGTGCAGTTCCTGTGACCAGGAGCTTCTTTCTCCTCACCTGCTGCTCTGACCGGTCTCTGACCTTTTATTGTTGTATAACATTTTAGGACCCTAGTGTAATTTTCCCTATTCATGCCCATATATAGGTATAAATCACCCTGTCCTTATATAGGCATAGAAATCATAACTATATTTAGACATAGCCCATGCAGTCCAAATACGTCATGGCTACTTCCACTAGTTCCGAAAATCCACAACGATTTCTTGGAAAACTCACCTTCAGCAGTCAGGGACTTCCCCTTGCCTGAATATTGATTTGTCCAAGAACTCATGGAGTTTTCAAAGAACTGTGAGACTTTGATGACGTTATTATATACAACATTTCGTCAAACTCGGCACCTTCAAAGGTATAAATATGCCCACCCTTGCCCTAGCAAACACATGGTGGTTTGGAGCAGTTCGACTATCTACCTACCCGACACAGCTCGCCGTAGTAAGTGCCGAAGGAAGCCGACCCTCCAGCATACGCACTGAGAGAGACGCTGTCTTTTCTCTTGCCGATAAATCCAGCTCCAGTGTTTCCAGGCTCCCCTTGCGGGGTGTTGGGAAATCGAGTCCTGAGAGAGAGATACCAGACCTAATTCATTCTAAACAAAGGTACGGAGCTGATTAGACCCTAAGAGAAATCTTGGATAGATTCTTGGCAACAAAATACTAAACCTATGCTACACCTCACTTACTTCTTCCATCGTACTAGACCTAGGTTAGGTACATCGGGGTAGGCATATTTTAGAAGCACCAGTTGAGTACTTTTAGTCATTGTTATTTATGTATGTATTTTATGGCTTAAAAAACCATACGATGCTTTAGCAGTATTATTTTATAATACTCTTCTTGCTGTACGCATTATACTTTACAACCAGTATTACAATTGTAGTAGTTCATTTCTTCTGCATGAGTAAAAAGACTGTTCAATAAATACCTTTTTATTAAAAAACGCCCATCTCTCTATTTCTCTGCACCTCTGATGAATCGAAGCATGCACGATTGACTGAGTGAAATATCTATTGTTTCCACGACTCTGAAGATACGTTTTATCTTAGGGAAACAAAGTTGTCCTGTTTATGCGGTTGTCAGAAACTAACCCCTTCTTGTTTATTCGAGAAAGTTTCTAGTGACCTCTGAGCTAGCTGGCACTCACAAATAAGTCTAATATATTCGATAGAGACCTAGTCAACCTAAGTCCTACGTCCATTCTATTGTATATATTATTCCAATGCGCAGAGCCTATTGGGAATATAGGAACTGCACTACATTATAAACACAAAAGGCATGTGAACTCGCATAGAAGCCCCGCCAGTTTGGCCCCGCTCCACACACTAGCAGTGTGCACCATCTTCCCGCCCTTTACCCACTATGATGGACACCTCACTCAAGGGACCCTGGCGCCCTTCGGCACGGTGGAAAAGTTACACACACATGGTCACTGGAAACAACTCTTTTGGCCCTTTATGCAGCGGTAGTGTAGGAAAAGCCCTATACATTTACCCAACGAGGTAGCACTTACTGAATAGCCAGTTGGAAGTACTCCAGTTGAGAAGAGGCATCGCACAAAACAGTGGCGTCTTCTTGGATAAATATACAGGGCAGGATTCATTCTGGCACGATTCTCCTGTCACAAAAATGAAACCTCAACAGGAGGCACTTACAGATATAAATAACGCAGGTGCCCAAGATGAAGCTCATATTCAGTAACTCATTAATCAGCCCAAAAAAATCATGAGCTTTGATGAGGCTGGGCAGGTGTGCTTTCTCCCCATATCTACCGTCAAAAATTAGCTGTGATGCTTGATGGCAGCCTTTGCATCCTTTACTTTCACAAGCACAATCCCGTGCAGTTCCTGTGACCAGGAGCTTCTTTCTCCTCATCTGCTGCTCTGATCGGTCTCTGACCTTTAATAAACACAAGAGGCATGTGAACTCACGTAGAAGCCCCGCCTGTTTGGCCCCGCCCTACACACTAGTGGTGTGCACCGTCTTCCCACCCTTTACCCACTATGATGGACAGCTCACTCAAGGGACCCTGGCGCCCTTCGGCGCGATGGCAAAGTTACACACACATGGCCACTGGAGACAACTCTTCTGGCCCTTTACACAGCTGTAGTGTAGGAAAAGCACTATACAGTTACCCAACGAGGTAGCACTTACTGATTAGCCAGTAGGAAGTACTGCAGTTGAGTAGAGGTATTGCACAGATCGGTGGCGTCTACTTGGATAAATATGCAGGATTCATTCGTGCACAATGCTCCTGTAACAAATATTAAACCTCAACAGGAAGCACTTACAGATATAAATAACGCAGGTGCCCGAGCTGAAGCTCAAATTCGGTAACTCAATAATCAGCCCAAGAAAATCGTGTGCTTTGTCGAGGCTGGGCAGGTCTGATTTCTCCCAACATCTACCCTCAAAAATTAGCTGTGAGGCTTGATGGAGGCCTTTGCATCCTTGACTTTCACCAGCGCATTCCCCCTGCAGTTCCTGTGACCAGGAGCTTCTTTCTCCTCATCTGTTGCTATGATCGGTCTCTGACATTTAATAAACACAAGAGGCATGTGAATCGCATAGAAGCCGCGCCCGTTTGGCCCCACCCCACACACTAACGGTGTGCACCATCTTCCCGCACTTTACCAACTATGATGAACAGTTCACTCAAGGGACCCCGGCGCCTTTCGGCATGATGGTAAAGTTACACACACATGGTCACTGGTGACAACTCTTCTGGCCCTTTACGTAGCTGTAGTGTAGGAAAAGCACTATGAACTCGCAAAGAAGACCCGCCAGCGAAATTCGGCGTGTTCGCAGAGATTTTTTGCCGTTTCGCGGAATTTTGCGAAAGTCATTTTCACAAATTCCGCCCACCCCTACCAAAAATCCAAGTGACCCCACTTGCAAAACCAGGTAATTTTGTGATAGGGAATTTTGATGTTGACTCAATACGTTTTGGGCCCTTGCCTGTTGCAGGTACTTAGGCCTCCCACACGAGTGAGGCACCATTTTTATCGGGAGAATTGGGGGAACGCTGGGTGATAGGACATTTGGGTCAGCCCTGTGATGCCACAACTTTCCCACACAAAAATGTGTGGAAAAAGTAATTTTTCAGCTAAATTTGAGGTTTGCAGGGGATTCTGGGTAAGAAAACGTTGGGGATCCACGCGAGCCATACATCCCTGGAATCCCCCGGATGTCTAGTTTTCATAAAAGTATGGGTTTGGTAGGTTTCCCTAGCTTGCCGCCGAGCACGGGGCCAAAAACCCATGTGACCCCCGCTTACAAAAGCAGGTTGTTTTGTGATAGGCAATTTTGATGTCGCCCCAATACGTTTTGGGCCCTTGCCTGTCGCGGGTACTTGGGCCTCCCACACGCGTAAGGCACCATTCTTATCGGGAGACCTGTGGGAATGCTGGGTGGTAGGAAATTTGTGTCAGCCCGATGATGCCATATCCACCCCACACAAAAAGTGTGGAAAAAGTGATTTTTTCACCTAAATTTGAGGTTTGCAGGGGATTCTTGGTAAGAAAACGTTGGTGGATCCATGCAAGCCATACCTCCCTAGATTCCCCGGGGTGTTTAGTTTTTACAGAAATGTACCGGTTTGGTAGGTTTCCCTAGGTGGGCGCCGAGTACAGGGTCAAAAACCCAGGTGACCCCCCTTGCAAAACCTGGTGGTTTTGTGACAGGCAATTTTGATATTGCCTCAATAAGTTTTGGGCCCTTTCCTGTCGCGGGTACTTGGGCTTCCCACACGATTGAGGTACTATTTTCATCTGGAGACCTGGGGGAACGCTGGGTGGTAGGAAATTTGTGTCAGTCCTGTGATGCCACAAATTTCCGACACAAAACTGTGTGGAAAAAGTGATTTTTCAGCTAAATATGAGGTTTGCAAGGGATTCTGGGTAAGAAAACGTTGGGGGATCCATGCAAGCCATATCTCCCTGGAATTCTCCAGGTGTCTAGTGTTCAGAAAAGTTGGTAGGTTTCCCTAGGTGGCCGCCGAGCACGGAGCCAAAACCCATGGGGACCCCCTTGCAAAACCAGGTTGTTTTGTGATAGGCAATTATGATGTTGCCTCAATACATGTTTGGCCCTTTCCTGTTGCGGGTGCTTGGGCCTCCCACACGAGTGAGCCAGGTCGTTTTGTGATAGGCAAATTTGATGTTTCCTCAAGACGTTTTGGGGCCTTTCCTGTCGTGGGTACTTGGGCCTTCCACACGAGTGAGGTACCATTTTCATCTTGAGACCTGGTAGAACGCTGGGTGGTAGGAAATTTGTGCCAGCCCCGTGATGCCACAACTTTCCCACATAAAAATATGGGGAAAAGGTAATTCTTTCAGCTAAATTTGAGGTTTGCGGGGGATTCTGGGTAAGAAAACATTTGGGGATCCACGCAATCCATATCTCCCTGGAATTCTCCAGGTGTCTAGTGTTCAGAAAAGTAGGTAGGTTTCCCTAGGTGGCCGCCGAGCACGGGGCCAAAACCCCTGGGAACCCCCTTGCAAAACCAGGTTGTTTTGTGATAGGCAATTATGATGTTGCCTCAATACATGTTTGGCCCTTTCCTGTTGCGGGTGCTTGGGCCTCCCACACGAGTGAGGCACCATTTTCATTGGGAGACCTGGGGGAACGCTGGGTGGTATTAAATTTGTGTCAGCCCATTGATGCCACAACTTTCTCACATAAAAATGTGAGGAAAACATGATTTATTCAGCTAAATTTGAGGTTTGCAGGGGATTATGGGCAAGAAAACGTTGGGGAATCCACGCAAGCCATACCCCTGTGGAATCCCCAACATGTCTAGTTTTCAGAAATGTGTGGGTTTGGTAGGTTTCCTTATCTGCCCGCGTAGCACGGGGCCAAAAACCAGGTGACTCCCCTTGCAAAACCAGGTTGTTTTGTGATATAGGCAATTTTGATGTCGCCCCAATACGTTTTGCGTCCTTGCCTGTCGCGGGTACTTGGGCCTCCCATACGTGTAAGGGACAATTCTTATCGGGAGAACGGGGGAACGCTGGGTGGTAGGAAATTTGTGTCAGCCCGGTGATGCCACAACTTTTCCACGCACAAATGTGTGGAAAAAGTAATTTTTTCAGCTACATTTAAGGTTTGCAGTGGATTCTGGGTAAGAAAACTTTGGGGGATCCACGCAAGCCATAACTACCTGGAATCCCCCGGGTGTATATTATTCAGAAAAAGGTAGGTTTCCCTAGATGGCCGCCGAGCACGGGGCCAAACACCCCGGTGACCTCCCTTGCAAAACCAGGTCGTTTTGGGCCCTTGGCTGTCACGGGTGCTTGGGCCTCCCACATGAGTGATGCACCATTTTTATTGGGAGATCCGGGGGAACGCTGGGTGGGAGGAAATTTTTGTCAGCCCGGCGATGCCACAACTTTTCCACACAAATATGTGTGGAAAAAGTGATTTTGATCAGTTATATTTGAGGTTTGCAGGGGATTCTAGGTAAGAAAACGTTGGGGGATCCACACAAGCCATACCTCCCTAGCATCCTCTGGCTGTCTAGTTTTCCAAAATGTATAGGTTTGCTAGCTTTCCCTAGGTGTCGGCAGAGCTAGGGTTAAAAAACTACAAGTAGGCACTTTGCAAGAAAAGGATACTTTTCCACTCAGAAAATGTGGTGTGTCCACCTTGTGTTTTAGGCCGTTTCGTGTCACGGGCACTAGGCCTACACACACAAGTGAGGTACCATTTTTCTCAGAAGACTTTGGGGACCGCGGGATGAGTGGAATTTTGTGGATCCACACAGATCCCAGAAATATCCACCACAAAAATTTGAGGAAAATGTGTTATTTTGGACAATTTCCTAGGTATGCAAGGGATTCTGGGTAACAGAACCTGGTGAGAGCCAGTCAAGTCACCCCATCCTGGATTTCCCTCGGTGTCTAGTATTAAAAAAATGTATAGGTTTGCTAGGTTTCCTAGGTGCCAGCAGAGCTAGGGTTCAATAACTACAGCAAGGCACTTTGCAAAAAAAGGGTCATTTTTCACTCTGAAATGTGGTATGTCCACCTTGCATTTTGGGCCGTTTCCTGTCACGGGCACTAGGACCACCCACACAAGTGAGGTACCCTTTTTCTCAGACGTCTTTGGGGAACGCAGGGTGGGTGGAATTTAGTGGATCCATGCAGATTCCAGAACTTTTCACCACAGTAATTTGAGGAAAATATTTTTTTCTTGATAATGTTTTAGGTTTGCAATGGATTCTGGGTAACAGAACCTTGTGAGAGCCAGTCAAGTCACCCCATCCTGGATTCCCCTGGGTGTCTAGTTTCCAAAAATGTATAGGTTTGCTAGGTTTCCCAAGGTGCCAGCAGAGCTAGGGTTCAATAACGACAGCTAGGCACTTTGCAAAAAAAGGGTCATATTTCACACTGAAAATGTGGTGTGTCCACCTTGCATTTTGGGCCGTTTCCTGTTGTGGGCACTAGGCCTACACACAAGTGAGGTACCATTTTTCTCAGAAGACTTTGGGGTGGGTAGAATTTTGTGGATTCACACAGATTCCAGAACATTACACCACAGAAATATGAGGAATATGTGTTTTTTTTTACAATGTTTTAGATTTGCAAGGGATTCTGTGTTACAGAACCTGGTGAAAGCCAGTCAAGTCACCCCATTCTGGATTCCCCTGGGTGTCTAGTTTTCAAACATGTATAGGTTTGCTATGTTTCCCTAGGTACCAGCAAAGCTAGGGTTCAAAAACTTCAGCTAGGCACTTTGCAAAAAAAGTGTTATTTTTCACTCTGAAAATGTGGTGTGTCCTTCTTATATTTTGGGCCGTTTCCTGTCGCGGGCACTAGGACCATGCACACAAGTGAGGTATAATTTTTCTCAGAAGACTTTGGGGAAAGCGGGGTGGGTGGAATTTTGTGGATCCACACAGATTCCAGAACTTTCCACCACAGAAATATGAGGAATATGTGTTTTTTTGACAATGTTTTAGGTTTGTAAGCGATTCTGGGTAACAGAACCTGTGAGAGCCAGTCAAGTCACCCCATCCTGTATTCCCCTTGGTGAAGAGTTTTAAAAAATTTATAGGTTTGCTAGGTTTCCCTAGGTGCCAGCAGAGCTACGGTTCAAAAACTACAGCTAGGCACTTTTAAAAAAAAGGGTCCTATTTCACTCTGAAAATGTGGTGTGTCCACCTTGCATTTTGGGCCGTTTCCTGTCACTGGCACTAGGCCTACCCACACAAGTGAGGTACCATTTTTTCTCAGAAGACTTTGGGAAATGCGGGGTGGGTGGAATTTTGTGGATCCACACAGATTCCAGAAATATCCACCACAGAAATTTGAGGAAAATGTGTTATTTTGGATAATTTCCTAGGTTTGCAAGGGATTCTGGGTAACAGAACCTGGTGAGAGCCAGTCACGGCACCCCATCATGGATTCCCCTGGGTGTCTAGCTTTAAAAAAATGTATAGGTGTGCTAGGTTTCCCTAGGTGCCGGCAGAGCTAGGGTTCGAAAACTACAGCTAGGTACTTTGCAAAAAAAGGGTCATTTTTCACTCTCAAAATGTGGTCTGTCCACCTTGTATTTTGGGCTGTTTCCTGTCACGGTCACTAGGCCTACCCACACAAGTGAGGTACTGTTTTCCTCATAAGACTTTGGGGAACACAGGATGGGTAGAATGTTGTGGATCCATGCAGATTCCAGAACTTTTCACCATAGAAATTTGAGGAAAATATTTTTTTCTTGATAATTTTTTAGGTTTGCAAGGGATTCTGGGTAACAGAACCTGGTGAGAGCCAGTCAAGTCACCCTATCCTGGATTCCCCTGGGTGTATAGTTTCCAAAAATTTATAGGTTTGCTAGGTTTCCCTAACTGCCAGCAGAGCTAAGGTTAAAAAACTACAGCTAGGCACTTTGCTAAAAAGGGTCATATTTCACTCTGAAAATGTGGCGTGTCCACCTTGCATTTTGAGCCGTTTCCTGTCGCGGGCACTAGGACCTCATACAAGTGAGGTACCATTTTTCTCAGAAGACTTTGGGGAATGCGTGTGGGTGGAATTTTTTGGAATCACACAGATTACAGAACTTTCCCCCACAGAAATATGAGGAAAATGTGGTTTTGTTTTACAATGTTTTAGGTTTGCAAGAAATTCTGTGTTACAGAACCTGGTGGGAGCCAGTCAAGTCACCCCATCCTGGATTCCCCTGTGTGTCTAGTTTTAAAAAATGTATAGGTTTGCTATGTTTCCCTAGGTGCCAGCAGAGCTAGGATTCAATAACTACAGCTAGGCACTTTGCAAAAAAAGGTTCATATTTCACTCTGAAAATGTGGTTTGTCCACCTTGCATTTTGGGCAGTTTCCTGTCGCGGGCACTAGGCCTACCCACACAAGTGAGGAACCATTTTTCTCAGAAAACTTTGGGGAACGCGGGGTGTGTGGAATTTTGTGGATCCATATAGGTTCCAGAACTTTTCACCACAGAAATGTGAGGGAATTTTATTTTTTTGGGCAATTTTTTAGGTTTGCAAGGGATTCTGGGTAACAGAACCTGGTGAGAGCCAGTCAAGTCACCCCATCCTGGATTCCCCATGGTGTCTAGTTTTGCAAAAATGTATAGGTTTGCTAGGTTTCCCTAGGTGCCAGCAGAGCTAGGATTCAATAACTACAGCTAGGCACTTTGCAAAAAAAAGGGTCATATTTCACTCTGAAAATGTGGTATGTCCACCTTGCATTTTGGGCCATTTCCTGTCACGGGCACTAGGACCACCCACACAAGTGAGGTACCCTTTTTCTCAGACGTCTTTGGGGAACGCAGGGTGGGTAGAATTTCGTGGATCCATGCAGATTCCAGAAATATCCACCACAGAAATTTGAGGAAAATGTGTTATTTTGGACAATTTCCTAGGTATGCAAGGGATTCTGGGTAACAGAACCTGGTGAGAGCCAGTCAAGTCACCCCATCCTGGATTTCCCTCGGTGTCTAGTATTAAAAAAAATGTATAGGTTTGCTAGGTTTCCTAGGTGCCAGCAGAGCTAGGGTTCAATAACTACAGCAAGGCACTCTGCAAAAAAAGGGTCATTTTTCACTCTGAAATGTGGTATGTCCACCTTGCATTTTGGGCCGTTTCCTGTCACGGGCACTAGGACCACCCACACAAGTGAGGTACCCTTTTTCTTAGACGTCTTTGGGGAATGCAGGGTGGGTGGAATTTAGTGGATCCATGCAGATTCCAGAACTTTTCACCACAGTATTTGAGGAAAATATTTTTTTCTTGATAATGTTTTTGGTTTGCAATGGATTCTAGGTAACAGAACCTTGTGAGAGCCAGTCAAGTCACCCCATCCTGGATTCCCCTGGGTGTCTAGTTTCCAAAAATATATAGGTTTGCTAGGTTTCCCAAGGTGCCAGCAGAGCTAGGGTTCAATAACGACAGCTAGGCACTTTGCAAAAAAAGGGTCATATTTCACTCTGAAAATGTGGTGTGTCCACCTTGCATTTTGGGCCGTTTCCTGTTGTGGGCACTAGGCCTACACACAAGTGAGGTACCATTTTTCTCAGAAGACTTTGGGGAACACGGGGTGGGTAGAATTTTGTGGATTCACACAGATTCCAGAACATTACACCACAGAAATATGAGGAATATGTGTTTTTTTTACAATGTTTTAGGTTTGCAAGGGATTCTGTGTTACAGAACCTGGTGAAAGCCAGTCAAGTCACCCCATTCTGGATTCCCCTGGGTGTCTAGTTTTCAAACATGTATAGGTTTGCTATGTTTCCCTAGGTGCCAGCAAAGCTAGGGTTCAAAAACTTCAGCTAGGCACTTTGCAAAAAAAGTGTTATTTTTCACTCTGAAAATGTGGTGTGTCCTTCTTACATTTTGGGCCGTTTCCTGTTGCGGGCACTAGGACCATGCACACAAGTGAGGTATAATTTTTCTCAGAAGACTTTGGGGAAAGCGGGGTGGGTGGAATTTTGTGGATCCACACAGATTCCAGAACTTTCCACCACAGAAATATGAGGAATATGTGTTTTTTTGACAATGTTTTAGGTTTGTAAGCGATTCTGGGTATTAGAACCTGGTGAGAGCCAGTCAAGTCACCCCATCCTGTATTCCCCTTGATGAAGAGTTTTAAAAAATGTATAGGTTTGCTAGGTTTCCCTAGGTGCCAGCAGAGCTATGGTTCAAAAACTACTGCTAGGCACTTTAAAAAAAAAAAGGGTCCTATTTCACTCTGAAAATGTGGTGTGTCCACCTTGCATTTTGGGCCGTTTCCTGTCACTGGCACTAGGCCTACCCACACAAGTGAGGTACCATTTTTCTCAGAAGACTTTGGGAAATGTGGGGTGGGTGGAATTTTGTGGATCCACACAGATTCCAGAAATATCCACCACAGAAATTTGAGGAAAATGTGTTATTTTGGACAATTTCCTAGGTTTGCAAGGGATTCTGGGTAACAGAACCTGGTGAGAGCCAGTCACGGCACCCTATCATGGATTCCCCTGGGTGTCTAGCTTTAAAAAAATGTATAGGTGTGCTAGGTTTCCCTAGGTGCCGGCAGAGCTAGGGTTCGAAAACTACAGCTAGGCACTTTGCAAAAAAAGGGTCATTTTTCACTCTCAAAATGTGGTCTGTCCACCTTGTATTTTGGGCTGTTTCCTGTCACGGTCACTAGGCCTACCCACACAAGTGAGATACTGTTTTCCTCATAAGACTTTGGGGAACACAGGATGGGTAGAATGTTGTGGATCCATGCAGATTCCAGAACTTTTCACCATAGAAATTTGAGGAAAATATTTTTTTCTTGATAATTTTTTAGGTTTGCAAGGGATTCTGGGTAACAGAACCTTGTGAGAGCCAGTCAAGTCACCCTATCCTGGATTCCCCTGGGTGTATAGTTTCCAAAAATGTATAGGTTTGCTAGGTTTCCCTAACTGCCAGCAGAGCTAAGGTTAAAAAACTACAGCTAGGCACTTTGCTAAAAAGGGTCATATTTCACTCTGAAAATGTGGCGTGTCCACCTTGCATTTTGAGCCGTGTACTGTCGCGGGCACTAGGACCTCATACAAGTGAGGTACCATTTTTCTCAGAAGACTTTGGGGAATGCGGTGTGGGTGGAATTTTTTGGAATCACACAGATTACAGAACTTTCCCCCACAGAAATATGAGGAAAATGTGGTTCTGTTTTACAATGTTTTAGGTTTGCAAGAAATTCTGTGTTACAGAACCTGGTGGGAGCCAGTCAAGTCACCCCATCCTGGATTCACCTGTGTGTCTAGTTTTAAAAAATGTATAGGTTTGCTATGTTTCCCTAGGTGCCAGCAGAGCTAGGATTCAATAACTACAGCTAGGCACTTTGCAAAAAAAGGTTCATATTTCACTCTGAAAATGTGGTTTGTCCACCTTGCATTTTGGGCAGTTTCCTGTCGCGGGCACTAGGCCTACCCACACAAGTGAGGAACCATTTTTCTCAGAAAACTTTGGGGAACGCGGGGTGTGTGGAATTTTGTGGATCCATATAGATTCCAGAACTTTTCACCACAGAAATGTGAGGAAATTTTATTTTATTGGGCAATTTTTTAGGTTTGCAAGGGATTCTGGGTAACAGAACCTGGTGAGAGCCAGTCAAGTCACCCCATCCTGGATTCCCCATGGTGTCTAGGTTTGCAAAAATGTATAGGTTTGCTAGGTTTCCCTAGGTGCCAGCAGAGCTAGGATTCAATAACTACAGCTAGGCACTTTGCAAAAAAAAGGGTCATATTTCACTCTGAAAATGTGGTATGTCCACCTTGCATTTTGGGCCATTTCCTGTCACGGGCACTAGGACCACCCACACAAGTGAGATACCCTTTTTCTCGGAAATCTTTGGGGAACGCAGGGTGGGTGGAATTTAGTGGATCCATGCAGATTCTAGAACTTTCCACCACAGTAATTTGAGGAAAATATTTTTTTCTTGCATTTTGGGCCGTTTCCTGTCGCGGCACTAGGCATTTATCAGTTATATTTGAGGTTTGCAGGGGATTCTAGGTAAGAAAACGTTGGGGGATCCACACAAGCCATACCTCCCTAGCATCCTCTGGCTTTCTAGTTTTCCAAAATGTATAGGTTTGCTAGCTTTCCCTAGGTGTCGGCAGAGCTAGGGTTAAAAAACTACAAGTAGGCACTTTGCAAGAAAAGGATACTTTTCCACTCAGAAAATGTGGTGTGTCCACCTTGTGTTTTAGGCCGTTTCCTGTCACGGGCACTAGGCCTACACACACAAGTGAGGTACCATTTTTCTCAGAAGACTTTGGGGACCGCGGGATGGGTGGAATTTTGTGGATCCACACAGATTCCAGAAATATCCACCACAGAAATTTGAGGAAAATGTGTTATTTTGGACAATTTCCTAGGTATGCAAGGGATTCTGGGTAACAGAACCTGGTGAGAGCCAGTCAAGTCACCCCATCCTGGATTTCCCTCGGTGTCTAGTATTAAAAAAAATGTATAGGTTTGCTAGGTTTCCCTAGGTGCCAGCAGAGCTAGGGTTCAATAACTACAGCAAGGCACTTTGCAAAAAAAGGTTAATTTTTCACTCTGAAATGTGGTATGTCCACCTTGCATTTTGGGCCATTGCCTGTCACGGGCACTAGGACCACCCACACAAGTGAGGTACCCTTTTTCTCAGACGTCTTTGGGGAACGCAGGGTGGGTGGAATTTCGTGGATCCATGCAGATTCCAGAACTTTTCAACACAGTAATTGAGGAAAATATTTTTTTCTTGATAATTCTTTAGGTTTGCAATGGATTCTGGGTAACAGAACCTTGTGAGAGCCAGTCAAGTCACTCCATCCTGGATTCCCCTGGGTGTCTAGTTTCCAAAAATGTATAGGTTTGCTAGGTTTCCCAAGGTGCCAGCAGAGCTAGGGTTCAATAACGACAGCTAGGCACTTTGCAAAAAAAGGATCATATTTCACTCTGAAAATGTGGTGTGTCCACCTTGCATTTTGGGCCGTTTCCTGTTGTGGGCACTAGGCCTACACACAAGTGAGGTACCATTTTTCTCAGACGACTTTGGGAAACACGGGGTAGGTAGAATTTTGTGGATTCACACACATTCCAGAACATTACACCACAGAAATATGAGGAATATGTGTGTTTTTTTACAATGTTTTAGGTTTACAAGGGATTCTGTGTTACAGAACCTGGTGAAAGCCAGTCAAGTCACCCCATTCTGGATTCCCCTGGGTGTCTAGTTTTCAAACATGTATAGGTTTGCTATGTGTCCCTAGGTGCCAGCAAAGTTAGGGTTCAAAAACTTCAACTAGGCACTTTGCAAAAAAAGTGTTATTTTTCACTCTGAAAATGTGGTGTGTCCTTCTTACATTTTGGGCCGTTTCCTGTTGCGGGAACTAGGACCATGCACACAAGTGAGGTATAATTTTTCTCAGAAGACTTTGGGGAAAGCGGGGTGGGTGGAATTTTGTGGATCCACACAGATTCCAGAACTTTCCACCACAGAAATATGAGGAATATGTGTTTTTTTGACAATGTTTTAGGTTTGTAAGCGATTCTGGGTAACAGAACCTGGTGAGATCCAGTCAAGTCACCCCATCCTGTATTCCCCTTGGTGAAGAGTTTTTAAAAATGTATAGGTTTGCTAGGTTTCCCTAGGTGCCAGCAGAGCTAGGGTTCAAAAACTACAGCTAGGCACTTTGCAAAAAAAGGGGTCATATTTCACTTTGAAAATGTGGTATGTCCACCTTGCATTTTGGTCCATTTCCTGTCACGGGCACTAGGACCACCCACACAAGTGAGGTACCCTTTTTCTCGGAAGTCTTTGTGGAACGCAGGGTGGGTGGAATTTAGTGGATCCATGCAGATTCTAGAACTTTCCACCACAGTAATTTGAGGAAGATATTTTTTTCTTGCATTTTGGCCCGTTTCCTGTCGTGCACTAGGCATACCCACACAAGTGAGGTATCATTTTTCTCAGAAGACTTCGAGAAATGCGAGGTGGGTAAAATTTTGTGGATCCACCCAGATTCCAGAATTTTCCACCACAGAAATATGAGGAATATGTGTTTTTTTGACAATGTTTTAGGTTTGCAAGGGATTCTGGGTTACCAAACCTGGTGAGAGCCAGTCAAGTCACCCCATCCTAGATTTCACTGGGTGTCTAGTTTTCAAAAATGTATAGGTTTGCTAAGTTTCCCTAGGTGGCGGCAGAGCTAGGGTTAAAAAACTACAGCTATGCATTTTGCAAAAAAATGGGTCATTTTTCACTCAGAAAATGTAGTGTGTCTACCTTGCATTTTGGGCCGTTTCCTGTCGCGGCACTAGGCCTACCCACACAAGTGAGGTACCATTTTTCTTGAAAGAGTTTGGGGAACGCGTGGTGGGTGGAATTTTGTGGATCCACAGAGATTCCAGAAATTTCCACCACAGAAATTTGAGGAAAATGTGTTTTTTGGACTATTTCTTAGGTTTGCAAGGGATTCTGGGTAACAGAACCTGGTGAGAGCCAGTCAAATCACCCCATCCTAGATTCCACTGGGTGTCTAGTTTTCAAAAATGTATTGGTTTGCTAAGTTTACCTAGGTGCCAGCAGAGCTAGGGTACAAAACCTACAGATAGGCACTTTGCCAAAAAAGGGTAATTTTACACTGTCAAAATGTGCTGTGTCCATGTTGCGTTTTGGACCATTTCCTGTCACGGGCACTTGGCCTACCCACACAAGTGAGGTACCATTTTTATCAGGTGACTTAGGGGAACTTATAATTGTAGAGCAACTGTTATTACCTATTGACTTTCGATGCATTTCTGCCTTCCAAATGAAAGTCAATGTGTAAAAAAGAAGTCATTTTGAAAAATGACCTATAATTCTCATGCTAGTATGAGTACTCCCATTTTCGGAAATGTGCAAATATCTACTGTTTCTAAATTCTACATTTTGTTCCCATTTCAGAAATACATGAGTGTCTTTCATACCAATATCTCCATGTGTAGATTTTCCAAAATAATTGCTATATACCCGGTACATAATAAAAAACCATCGCAAGACACTGCTCAGTTTTTGGCTCCGGTTTCGTCGGGTTCTTGGTGAACCTACTAGTCCTATATCTTCACACAACCAGAAAGGTCCAGCAAATGTAACGGTATATTGCTTTCATACAGCTGTCATAATTAGAATAAGTTGCACACAAATGGCTTTTATTCAAATAATTTTCCATTTTTCTATATTTAACTGTTAGTTTATATGAAGAAACCTTGAAGGATCTACACAAATGACCCATTGCTGAAATCAATATGTTGCCTACTTTTTTACAAATGTATACCTCTCCAGGGTCCATTTTTGCTTTCATACCCATTTCTACCATTAACTGGAAGGAGGTTGAAAGCACAAAAATAGCAAAAATAGGCTTTGTCCCAGAAAAATGCCAAAACTGTGTAAACAAATTTGGTTTTCTGACAAAAAACAATTTAGCTGTATTTTGACTAATTTCTGGGTCCCTTCAAGGGGAATCAACAAACCATGGGTACCTTTTGAATCCCCATGATGTTGGAAAAAAGGGGCGCAAATTTGGCGTGGATACCTTATGTGGTCAAAAAGTTACACGGGCCTAAGAGCGAACTACCCCAAATAGCAAAAAAAGGCTGAACACAGGCGAGAAAAGTCCTTGCAGCGAAGGGGTTAAGGTCTTGCTCCGGGCGTTCAGCGCACAGGGTGTTTTGTGTTCCTTAAACGTTACTACTCCTGATGGTGAGTACACCAAACCTGATTGACAGTGACTTTATAACTGCCTCCTGTGCTTATTTTGTTGCATTAATTGTGGTTGCCAGTAATCTGGCAGGATAGGTTTCGATATTAATTGTGGATGTATATATATGCACTACCTTCCCCCTGCACATCACTTGCACTGATCCCAATTTTTCGCACTTGTCACTAATGTTGCACCTGCTTTAACAAATATTTAAATTTTGACGTACATCCTGTCATCTGAATCGTTGATCTTTTGACAACCTTTGCTTATTAAATTAAATTACCGTCATTTATTGCATCTGTTATCTGGTGTTGTCCTAATTCCATGTATTTTATCCACATATGTGCTCCCTGGCATATTGCAAATTTTTCATCTGTGACCATTTTTTTGTGTACCTCGGTGTAAAGGTAGGGCTGCATTGGTGCTGAGGTGAGGCTGCACTGTTGGTGGTGCACCGATGCGGAATGGTACTGTGCTGATGCTGAGATGGTGCTATCCTGATGTTGAGGTGGTGCTGCACTGGGTTGATGTGCTTGTGCTGAGGTGGTGCTGCACGGATGTTGAGTTGGTACTGCACTGGAGGTGGTGCACTGATGAGGTGAGGTGCTGTGCTGTTGCTAAGGTGGTGCTGAGGTAGTGTTGCACTGCTGCTTAGGTGGTGCTGAGTGATACTGAGGTAGTGCTGAGCGATGCTGAGGTTGTGCTGAATGATGCTTTGGTGGTGCTCAGGTGGTGCATGGTCATGCTGAGGTGTTGCAGAGTTGATGCTTAGGTGAAACTGAATGATACTCAGGGTGCTCTGTGATGCTGAGCTGGTGTTGAGTTATGCTCTGTTGCTGAGTCGTGCTGAGGTGGTGGTACTGCACTGGTGCTCAGGTGATGCAGAGGTGTGTTGAGTTGGTGCTGTGCTGAGGTGATGCTGCACTGATGCTAAGGTGGTGGTGTGCTAATGCTGAAGTGAGGTTGCATTGGTGCTGAATTGCTGCTGAGGTGGTTCTGTGATGATGCTCAGATAGTGCTGTGCTGATGTTGAGGTGATGCTCCTCTGGTGCTGGGATGGTGCTGTGCTGATACTGAGGTGGTGCTGTGATGGCGCTCAGGTAATGCTGAGTAATACTGAGGTGGTGCTGAGTGATGCTGAGATGGTGCTGATTCATGCTGAGGTGGTGCTGAGTCATGCTGAGGTGGTGATGCTGCTCTGTTGCTCATGTGGGGGTGAGTTGGTGTTCAGGTGATGCTGAGGTGATGCTGTGCTGAGGTGATGCTGAGGTGGTGCTGTGCTGATACTGAATTGGTGCTGTGTTGGTGCTGAGTTGCTGCTGAGCTGGTGTTGTGCTGGGGCAAAGGTAGTGCTGCACTGGTGCTGAGGTGAGGCTGCACTGGTGGTGGTGCACTGATGCGGAGCTGGTGCTGTGTTGATGCTGAGATGGTGCTATGCTGATGTTGAGGTGGTGCTGCGCTGAGGTGGTGTTGCGTTGGTACTGAGGTGGTGCTGTGCTGATGATATGGTATGTTATATGTTCTTATAAAGCGTATGGCTGCCCCAGCAACCGGGCGGCCCAGCGCTAAAGCTGACAGGAGCATACAGAGGGGAGATTTGAACTAGAGGTTAGAGAAAAGCCACGTTTTGTTAATTTTTCTGAAAGCCCAATGGTCTTGCGTGCCTAGGGTAGCAAGAGGAATAGAATTCCACAGGGCGGTGCCGTAGCCCTGAAAGAGTTCCCCCCCTGCTCTTACCCTGCACACCAGCGAAGCACAGGGCTCAAGCCAGAACATACAGCGAGCACAGCTCTTTCAGAATTTGTGGACCTTGGCCATGCAAGATCTTGTGTGTAGTACAGAGAGACTTAAAGTGAACTCTCTGTTGTTCTATCGACAGCCAGTGGAGCCAGCGAAGAAGGTCTGAGGTATGGCAGTGCTTAGGTGGTGCAAATAGCATACAGGCAGCCGCGTTCTGCGCTCATTGGAGTCTTTTCATCACAGCTTTATTCACGCCGAGTAATAGCCCATTACAGTAATTTTTTTGTAAACAGATTTTTATTCAACGTTAGCATAGCAAGAAGTACCATCACGAAGATACATATGAGTTATCATAATGTTGCAAACAGTGGGTATCAATTATCATAATTATGGTCATATATTACTGCTCTCGACTCCTCATCTCATGTAGCCATCATCTCAGGTGGCAACTGCGTACATCGTTCCATTTAGAGGTCGTAGAAGATCCACCTTCTATATCCCTATGTAAGGGGATCAGCATCTCAGTTGCCCGTTCCAGCCCTCTCTCATTACTAGCTCAACACCCAATAGATGAACAAAACTCTCCCTCCCCCCCATCCCCCGCCCTACCTTCCCCACTCCCTTCAGGCATGTTGCTCTATCAGTTAGTTCCCAGTGGACTATAGTATCGAGTCATGTTGGGTATCTAGTTCCATAAGTCAAGTAAGAGGGTGCCCACAAAGAGGGAACCACTATATAGTACATGCGTGGCAATTTCCAAGCTACCTGCTCAGGTAAGGTCATGATTTAATCCTTAAACACAATTCTCCTCACCCTAGAGATGGGTCTGCATCATCAGTCAGGTGCTTGAGTAGGTCCACCAGCACCACCCATGCTCTCACTGCTTCTAGTATTTTTCATTACTTGTTCTCTGTGCCAACTGTAATCTGGAAATCCCCTCACAGTCAGCCCATTTAGTGAATTCCCGCAGCCATCGTGAGATGTTTGGTGCGTTGGCCACCTTCCAGTGAGTGGTAATTTCTTGCTTAGCCAGGACTAAGCCCAGGACAATGAATTTACTGATTACTTTATTGCGGGCAGTGTCGGGGAACTGGTATAATAATCAATATCCCGGTGTCAGTGGGCTGTCCCTATCCGTTATTTCTCCTAGTTTAGACGTCACTGCTCTCCAGAACTCCTCCAAAAGTGGACACTCCCAGAACATATGCAAAAATTCGGCACTTTCCAACCGACATCGCGTGCAAATCGTATGGGTCCCAAAATATTTGTTAATTTTGTGACGGGGTGAGATATGCTCTGTGGAGGACAAAAAACTGAATTAGCTGAAATCTCACATTTCAGAACATTTCCATGCCCTTTCTACCATCGCTTTCCACAGCTTCTCCTCCACAGGTATCCCAATGTCTGTTTCCCATTTGACACGCAGATTCTCCAAGGGGCGCTTGATTTCTTGGGTGAGCCTTCTGTATAGGCAGGTAACCACCTTGATCATCCCGGCCGCTGATACCACATATTGGCATGGCAAAGAAGCCGGCGGTTCAGCCATTCCATTCTCCCAATGCTTACGGATGGCTGCCGTCAGTGTGGCATGTAAGAGGAAGTCTCGCCTAGGGTGATCATATCTCTCCAGTAGGTCATTAAAGGGTAGTAGGGTATTGTCCTCATATAGGTCTCCGATGGTGGATATTCCTGCCTCTTTCCATTCTCATAGACCCTGCCAATCTCCCCCATGTGGCAGTGCCTCGCAAATCAGCAACGGGAGCTCGGGTGTATATGCAGACTATTGTTTGGCCCTTTTACTACTCCGGTTCCAACATTGGTGCATCACCCACAGCATCCCTCGGGCCTCTCTTTCACTCAAGGGGAGCTGGAGTAGTACTCGAGAGAGCTGCGTTAGATCCGGGTCCATGCTCCCATGAACTTCCCCATCACACAGTCTCCTCGCCATCCATTATGTAAACCACTGTATCTGGGCGGCATGGTAGTAAGCCTCAAAGTCAGGCACTGTGAAGCCTCCTTCCCTCCTGGGCCTCAACATGGTGGTGAGTGAGACCCTGCACCTCCCAGAGCCCCATATGAATCCTGTGATCATAGTATTAAGTTGGGTAAAGAATTTTTGCGGTATCCATAGTGGGATTGAGCCAAAATAATAAAGTAACAGCGGTAGAGTGACCATTTTTAGTAGCGCTACCCGTCCTGCCACCGAAAGCGGGAGAGTCCCCCAAAAGTCAAAGTTACTCCTGGTGGTACGCAACACCCGTCCAACATTACCTTCCAGTAAGTCAGAGGCTGCGTGGTAAATACGCACTCCCAGGTAAGTCAGGCATCTACTCTCCCACGTCACATGTATCCCATCCGGTGGATCATCTCTACCATTTCAAACAGGAAAAAGGCACATCTTGTTCCAGTTGACCTTGAGGCCCGCCACGCGTCCCAACCTGGCCAGCAGGGCCCTAGCACCCTGTAGCTCATCTGCAGAGTTGGCGAAGAACATTAAGAGATTGTCCGCGTATAAAGCAATAAACTGGGATTGACCCATCCGGTCAAGGCCCCTGTAGTACAGTCCCGATCACGCATGGACAGCCAGTGGTTCCACCGGAGGGGAGACAGCGGGCATCCTTGTCTCATGCCCCTGCCCACCGCACAGGCCTCTGATATCACGCCCCCCCATGTGCACCCGTGCAATGGAGTCCTTATACAGAATTGCCGTCCAGGCCACGAATCCCTCACCCAACCCGAAAGCTCGCAGAACTCTAAAAAGGTATGGCCATTTGAGGCTGTCGAAAGCCTTCTCAATGTCAATCGACAATATGCATGCCTCATCCCCCTCCCGAGTGGGGCCGTCCAGCAGCCGGTGCAATCGGCATATATTCATGGGGGTGAGATTGAATAAAACCCGCCTGGTGCACATGCACAAGCGTCGTCACGTGAATCATCAGGCGGCTAGCTAAAATGCGTCTTAATATCTTGTAATCGAGGTTGAGCATAGTGAGGGGTCTGTAGGCAGTGCGATCCCAAGCTGGTTATCCGGTTTTAGGAGTGGTATGATTATCGCTTCCATAGTTGAAGCAGGGAGGTAGCCGTCTCACTTCGATCTATTGTACAGGGCCAGCAAGCGGGGAGCCAGTTCATCTACATACGTGCAGTAGAACTCAACCGTGAGCCCATCCGTGCCAGGAGTTTTGTTTCTGGCCATGTATTTATGGCCCCCCTGATCTCACCCAGTTCTATATCCCGGCCTAAAGACTCTGCTGCGTCCGCATCAACTTGAGGAAGTTCTATGTCCAAGAATACCTCCCCTTCCAACACCATGGAGTCTAACTGGCTTCGATACAGGGCAGTGTAGTATTCCAGAAACTGGGTATTAACAGCTTGTTGACCATAATGGGTTACCCCTTCCCTGCCCCGTATCTCTAAGACCAGCATCCCTCTTCATGCTGGATTGGGCAGCCAAGTCAGCAACGCCCCAGATTTGTCCCTCTTGGCATGAACCCTAGCCGCATATGCCCTGTGGTCAAAGCATCTCAGCCGTTCTACTTGGATCGCAGCTCCTCCCTGGCTCTCAATAGATCTGCTTGTCTGTCCTCCTTACCTGGTCTATCTCTTTCCACATCTCGGAACTGTTGTTCCGCTTTCTGTATATCGCTTAAAAGGGTCCTATGCACACCCACATCTTCACCATAACACCGACCCCTTATGACCACTTTGAAAGCATCCCATTCGACTTGGGGGCTGGTGGCCGTGTTAGCATTGTTCTGGATGTATTCCTCCATAGCAGTGCCTATTGTGGTTCGAAATACCTGGTCTTCTAATACCTCAGGAAGGAGATGCCAGTTAGGGATTGTGGGCCTAATTTGCACCCAGTTCAGAGATACCAGGAGGGGATTGTGGTCAGATATCGTCCTGGCCTAGTACTCGCTCAATGTGATCCCTACATGTATATCCGGGGAGCAGAGAATGGAGTCCAATCGGACATGCAGCTCATGTAGAGATGAAAAATATGAGTAGTCCCTCTCCCCCGGGTGATGGGCTCTCCAACTGTCTGTCAACCCCCAATGTCGTTGCCAGTCCCGTCGGGTGTCTGCTATTCTGTGTGCGGGGGCATCAGGGAGTGGTGGATGGGAGCGGTCTCAGTCAATATCAGTGATGCTATTAAAATCTCCCCCCAAGAGCACAGATCCAGTCAAAACCTGCGCCAGTGTCTGAGTTAACCGAGTGAAAAATGCAGGCTGATCTACATTAGGGGCGTATACACTCCTTATGGTAATATCCCGGCCATCAAGGCGCCCCAACACCACCACAAACCTGCCTTCAGGGTCTATTATCTGTCAAACACACTGAAAGGGGACCCCTGGTCTTACCCATACTAGCGTCCCCCTTGCGAAAGCTGAGTATGTAGTATGAAACACCTGCCCCTCCAGTGGCGATGTAGCATTGCTCCTTCCTTTTGCATCAAGTGGGTTTCTTGCAGTAATGCAATTTGCACTCCTCTCCTTATCAGGTAGGCATGTATTTTGTGCTGTCGACTCATAGTGTGCATCCCTCTAACATTCCAGGTCATACATTTGATACCTACGGGGGAACCCATATCAAAATCTCTAGACCCTGTTGATGTATCTCCCCTGTAGCGACATGCCTGACCCCAGTCCAACTTTCCCCAACAAGAAGAACGTCCCAACGCCCACTCCCCAGGACAGGCTCACGAGAACAGATCCCCATCCAAACCAAAGCAATCAAACAAGAAATCATAACAATGGTGGTGCGTGCTCTGCTCTTACTGGACCCAGAACCTCTCCAGACCCCCCTCACCATGTAAAGAACCCTCAGCAAGCCCCCACAGTACAGGCGTGCCCCATCTCAGTGCACGATCTTAGATCTGCGGTCAAGGGCCAGCATTAGTCAATCCGTCCATCCTCTGAGCTCTCAACCTGCAGCCCAGTCAGCCAAACATTCCATCCCCCGTCTGTGGGGTAACAACTGGAAGTTCAGTGTCAGAGAGCCCATGTACACTGCTCGATCTTGAGCGCTCAGATCTCCCTCGGGGTCTGTGACAATACTGGTCGGGCTGATATATCCCTGGCTAATGTCCGCCACTGCTTGTACCACTCTATCCCGCTCTTGCCACAGGCCAGTAGGTGAGGGGGACCTCTGAGGCGGCGAAGAAGGGAGCAACCTCTGCCGAGACGAGCTCAAATGCGGAGAGCGCGGTTCGTTGCCCCGTCTAGTTTCTAGCCAGTCCCAAGCGTTGTGCGGGGTAAGACAAAAAGTGTGTTTCCATATCTGCAGTCACCCTGAGATGAGCTGGGAACAACATGGCGTAAGGAACATGAAGCTGGCGAAACTTTCCTTTGACTGCCAGAAAGGAAGATCTCGGCCGCTGCACCTCCCTGGTATAGTCCGGGAAGATCATCATCCTACTGTTCCCGATCTATAGGTTCTGCTTCTCACGGGCTCACTGTAAGAGAAGATCTTGATCTTGGTAATGTTGTATCCACAGCACCAATGGTCGAGGTGTGGCACCAGGTTTAGGAGGTCGACCCGGGACCCTGTGGGCCCTTTCTAGGGCATAGAAGGGAGAGAGACCCTTCGGGGCCACCTCTGTTCTCAGCCATGTTTCCAAGTACAGGACCGCATCCGCCCCCCTCTTCTCACTCCCACTATGTGCAAATTATTCTGTAGGGGGGCCCCTCGCTGTCCTCAGCTCTCATCTCTAGTATTTTAATCCTGGCTTCCACATCCTTCAGGGCAACCTGCATGTTGGCAACCGTGTCCGGAATGTCCTTCATGGTGGTCTCATTGGTCACCACTCTCTCTTTAAGTTTGCAGTGCTCATCTTTCAGCAGGGTGAGATCTGGCCCTATGGGGTCCATCTTTGTCTCCAGGGCAACCCGCTAGGAGGTGATGGCCTGCATTATGTCTGCCAGAGTAGGGTCGCCGGCCTGCCTCTCCGCCCTTCTCCCAGATGCACTCACGTCCTCATCAGTGTGTTGCTCCAGGTCATCCATCCGCAGGACATTGAATCCCTTTTTTTCTGGACACCCTTCCCATCCTGCAATCTGGCAGATGAGGGATCTAGCTGTTGTAAGAGTTTCATAAGCCCCAGTCCCTCAAGCCCGGATGTATTTGGGCGCGCTCCAATGGATTCAATCTCGTCAAGGCTCCATCCCTCACTGGTTCCCACAGGGTGCACAATCGTGTCTTAGTGGGCAGCCTAGAAGTCCTCAGGGCGCTGGCCAGCCAATTTCAATATGGGTGGTGTCTGGGTAGTCGCCTCAGGATGCAGGAATGATCCAGTCTGGTTCAGAGGGCCAATGCCATACAAGGGAGCGGCAAACCATCGGCACCTCTGTAGCGCTTTGTGGCTATAGGAACCGGGTCTGGCGCCACCTATGGAGTTCAAGGGCTTGTACCGTGGTTGACAGCCGCAGGACAGTACTCTCCAGACTGCAGGGCGGGACAACGTGTGTGCCCCACGTTGTCCCAGGTATCTCCACTGACGCTTAACAGTGTGGGCAGTCTCCGAGCTCCACCTGCACTCCTCCGCCTGTCAAGCTGCAGTAGCATAGCCCTCCAGGCCCTCAGCAAGTACTGCCGTCAGTACTCCCCGCTCGCCCTTACTTCCAGATAGTAGTGCAGCCTCCTCGCGTTCAGGTCACAGGGAGCAGGTCACCAGTTCAAGAACATTACGAGTCTCTGCAGGAGGAACAGCTTCAGCATTCAACAACATCGCCATAGCTCCTCCAGAGTTCCTGGCGCCGCCATTTTATAGTCAGGTAGCCTCTTTCGGCCTTGTGCAGGGCGCGCTTCAGTGCTTCTCTTGATTTTGCTATGCCCCCTATGGGTAGGCCGCCCGGGCACCATACATCAGTCTTTATCAGTGGGAGCAACTCCGCAGGTAATTGCCACGTCTCATCGCTCACAGAGCCCTCTGCACCGCCATTTTAAAGTCAGGCTTGCGGGAAGCGCGCTCCAGCCCTCACCTCAAGCCTGGATGCTGTCCGAGCGTCTTGCAGGAGGATTTTCGCCTGCACTCTAGCCCCAGACTCTGGTCCTCTGGTTGAAAGGCCGCTCAAGACGCAGCCGTCCTCTTCAGCAGCAGGAGTGGTCACCAGCAAGCCACAGCTGCCATTTTACCCTCAGCTAAGCCAGAGCACGACCGAAGGTAAAGTCAATGTTTTCTTTGCATTCCGCTACACCAACATGCTTGAAAGGGCAGGCAGGGCAGCACCAGCCATTCCGTCACCCTTTCCCGTGTCAGGAGATGCTTCAGATCAGCAGGATCACTTGCGGAGGAGGGAGGCCACGGAGGAGCCCCCGAGGTCCGCTGCTCTCTACATCGGCGCCAAGCCCCGTTACTGTAATCTAATTGAGATTGCACAGTGGACTGGACAATCATTTGATGGGTGGGTGCGTCAAAAAATCCCAGAATGGGTTTCAGTCCACGTAGGAGACCAAAGCAGGTACCTTCCACTGTCTTAGCTTGACTCTCAAATGAGAGTGCACTGTCCATCAGAACTCCTAGGTTCTTAACCACAGTTTTCGGTTAGGGAGGGGTAGCCAGGGTCGCAGGCCACCAATGATTGCCCCCTAGATGGGCATCGCGGCCCACCAGGAGCACCTCCTACTTGGTGGAGTTTAATTGCAAGTAGTTATCCACCATCCAGTCAGAGATGGCAAAAAGATAGTCTTGAAATTTTGCTTGGTCTTGTTTAGAGTTGTTGGAGAAAGTGAACACCAATTGGGTATCATCGGCGTATGTTACCATGTCAATGTTCCGGGCTTTGGCCAGAAAGGGCCCGGGGATGACATAAACATTAAATAAAGTGGGGCTCAGGGCAGATCCCTGTGGAACACCACAACCGAGAGGGTGGACGCCGGAGAAAAAAGGAGGAGCAGAGACCTAAAGGATCGATCTGTCAGAAAGGACACAAACCAAGCGGAAGTCTTGCCTTCGACCCTGAACTCCTCTAACCAATGCAGCAGGATACTATGGGAGACCGTGTCAAAGGCAATACTGAGGTACCACAGAATCAATGCTGAGGTTCTGCCCTCATCCGAGGTGGACCATAGTTTCGCTGCAACTGTAAATAGTGCTGATTCAGTGCTATCTCTAGGCTGAAAGCCATTTTGTGACCTATCCAAGATCACACTTGCTTCCAAATATTTATTCAAAGCGGTGTTGAAATAGGACTCCATGATTTTAGCTAAGTTTGGGAGAAAGGATATTGAATGGAAGTTCTCTGCACAGACGTGTCCAGCGTCATTTTTAGGTTGCCGCCTAGCGAAGGCTGCACTTGCGCAGTCTTGCTAGGGAGATCTTATGTTTTACAGAGTGGGGCTTAAACCCGCCCCTCTTCTCCATTGGCTGGCTTCCTAAACGGAGGCCAGCCACTGGAGGAGAGGGGCATCACTCCGTTTAAGCCGGATTCGGGGGGGGGGTGTTTTTTACTTTCTTTCTCCCCTCTTCCCATTGGCTGGAATTTTACCTTCCAGCCAATGGGAAGAGGAGAGAAAGAAAAACACGCCCCCCAGTCCGAAAATGTCGGGGCTTTTCGGAGAGCCATTTCTGCTGGACCGTCGCCGGAAGAAGTAGAGAAGCTGCCTAGTCCTCCGCCCCAGCCGGTGAGTGCGTGCTTTTCTGCCCCCCCCTGTTCCCTCGATGTGCTTGCTTTTCTGCCCCCCGTTCCCTCGTTGTGCTTGCTTTCTGCCCCCGTTCCCTTGTTGTGTGTGCTTTTCTGCCCCTGTTCCCTTGTTGTGCGTGCTTTTCTGCCCCCGTTCCCTCGTTGTGCGTGCTTTTCTGTCCCCCGTTCCCTCAGTGTGCGTGCTTTTCTGCCCCCCCCCCTGTTCCCTCGAGGCCATTTTGCTCACTGGTCACCATTTCGTCTTAGGTGACACCGTGCCTGGTGTAGGGTTTGTGAGAATTTTGTGTTTTGTAGTAATTGCGGTTGTGCGGTGTTTGCTATTTGTCAGAATGGCAGAGGATAAGGTGGCGTTTGCATTGCAGATGCCGGAGAGGGAGGAGCACACTGATTTTTTATGTGCGGGAGCAGTGTCGAGAGGTCACCCAATATGACGTGCCTCCAATGGCGTGGAAATAGCTAGGCTGGCGTGTGCACCATAACACCGCAATGTAGGGCGAGAGATGCGGTATCCAGGCGGGGCTGTTCCTAGTGCGGTGAGCGGCCCCGGGAGTGCATGGGGTGGGCTGTTGTACACCTGCATGGCTCAGGCTAACGGAATGCAGCGAGGCTGCGTGTCCAGGGGAGGCCCCATTGCTTTCAGAGGCAGCGTGGCACGTGCAGAGCGTGTATCTGGCCTCCGCAGGTAAAGTGGCTGCAAGGAAGTCCAGGGTGCGGAGGCCAAAGTGATTTAAAGAGAAGCACATAGGAATTCAGTGGTAGGAGGGGTCAGACGCATCAACAAGCTGGGAGGCGGGTGGGAAAGGGGAACCCAGCAGCATAACGGTGGCTGTGCCATCATAGAGCCCACCATGGGACAGGGTTTACATGGGACCCAGGTGCCCAACATGCTTTTCTGCCCCCCCTGTTCCCTCATTGTGTGTGCTTTTCTGCCCCCATGTTCCCTCGTTGTGCGTGCTTTTCTGCCCCCCGTTCCCTCGTTGTGCGTGATTTTCTGCCCCCCTGTTCCCTCGTTGTGCGTGCTTTTCTGCCCCCTGTTCCCTCGTTGTGCTTGCTTTTCTGCCCCCCCTGTTCCCTCGCTGTGCGTGCATTTTTGGCCCCCCATGTTCCCTCGTTGTGCGTGCTTTTCTGCCCCCCCCGTTCCCTCGTTGTGCTTGCTTTTCTGCCCCCCGTTCCCTCGTTGTGATAGTTTTTTCTGGCCTCTGTTCCCTGCATGTGGCTCTGTGTGTGTGTATGGGGAGGCTCCCTTTGTGTGGGGGGGGCTCTCTGTGTGTGTGGGGGGCTCTTTGTGTGTCTGGGGGGCTCTCTGTGTGTGTGGGGGGCTCTGTGTGTGGCGGGCTCTGTGTGTGTTTGGGGGGTTCTCTGTGTGTGTGGGGGGCTCTCTGTGTGTGGGGGGGGCTCGCTCTGTGTGTGTGGGGCTCTGTGTGTGTGTGGGGGGCTCTGTGTGTGTGGGGGGCTCTGTGTGTGTGGGGGCTCTGTGTGTGGGGGGGGCTCTGTGTGTGTGGGGGGCTCTGTTTGTGTGGGGGGGCTCTGTGTGTGTGTGGGGCTCTGTTTGTGTGTGGGGGGGCTCTGTGTGTGGGGGGGCTCTGTGTGTGGGGGGCTCTGTGTGTGGGGGGGGCTCTCTGTGTGTGTGGGGGCTCTCTGTGTGTGTGTGGGTGGCTCTCTGTGGGGGGCTGTGTGTGTGTGGCTCTGTGTGTGTGAGTCCCTGTGTGTGTGTGTGGGTGCAAATGCAATAGGTCTCGCATTCGCAAGAGATTAAGCTATTGACATTGTAAATGGCAATGCCATTTATTTATCTGTTTTCAAAACCAACACATAAATAAAAATGTTGTAATTTACAATGCCAATAGCTCTAACTTTGGTAAAGGCGAGACCGTTGAATTTTAAATGCTTGTTTTAGTAGGGGAATGATTTTGGCATGTTTCCAGGACTTAGGGACCACCGCTGCTGACTGTGACATGGTAATCAGCTCCCGGTCCTTCGACAGGAGGCAGTTGTGGAATTTCCTGAAAAGATCTGGTTTTAAAGGATCAGGAGAGCCTGAATTTACCTTGGTCCACAAAGCCTCCATGTTTTTAGGCGTCATAGTCAGAAGGTCGTGAAGGGAGTGAGGTACAATAGTCAAGAACAACCCCTGTTGTTCTTGACTATTGTTTGCAGGCGCAGGCTCGCGAGGTCTGTATTCGAAGCTTAAGTGCGTTTATTTTGCTGTGTAGTGATATCTTCGTGGTCACTCACATTATCAATTTTTGTTATACATACTAGTAAGTTCACTTTCTTATTTTCTTTTACTTTCTTTTTGTTTTGTTTGTTTGAACAAATGAAAATTATCAGTCACTGTATGAAATTGGGTGAATGAAGGCAAAGCATTTTCGACCATTTCTGACCAAGTAAGGCATAATCATCTAGCATGTCCGAAGAACAAACCTTGGCATACAGCGAAGATCACATAAAAAAACTTCTAAGTGATCCTCCTTTGTTCGGCTCGGCTACACTCAGCAGTACCGCACGGACTAATAATGAATCCGAAAAACGTAATCCGTTTAAAGAAAAAACAAATACGAACGGATCTACACGGCCACTACCTTATTCAACATCTCAAAGCAGAACCGGATTCACGAGCCGGTGATCTGGAAGCAAAATTACGGCAGAGGGAAGCCATGTTAATACTAAAATTTAATACCACGACAAGCGGGTTGAATGAAATGTCGGAACTGTACAACCTGTGATCCCCCCTTTTATTCATCATCTTGGGGCGAGCGGCTTAAGAATGTACAAACTTTTTTACACGAGGCTACAACTATCCAATGAACATGTCCACACATTTTATGTAAACAGATTTCTTCAGATTCAGTCATTCTGCCACCACGAAAAAACCGTTTACATTCTAATACATTAGGTTGCATGGTAGAGTTAAATACGAGCCTGGAGGTAAACATAACATTCGTCCAAAAATCCAGTCTCATCTCAAGCGCAGCCACCTATAACTACATTTCCCAACATGCCAAGCGGCATAATTGATTCCCGTTTTCTAGCGCACCAAGATGACTCACTACTACGGCGCCTGAACTCACAAGCCGAATCGACTGAAGAAAAACGAGAACCGAAGGTAAGCGCGCGTTTCCGTGCTAACTTCTTCATAAATGCGTTTCCATTCACGGCTTGTTATATGGTTTCGAATCGGCCACCTGAGCTATCATAACAACTTCGGAGCCAACATCGAACGGTCGCTAGATACATAAAAAATAATGATGAGAGAAGCCGAGCAAGCTTAAGAGCTAGACGCCACCCCTTTCATGACTATTTTTCGCAAATCCAACTGCATGAACTTAATAACTCACAGGCACGGCGACAATATACTAAATGAGTCGTTCTCCCCTTCTTTCTTAACAGAATTGAATTGAATTATTCACAGTGTGGTCCCCAAACGTATCTGGACATTGGATGAATTGATCAGACACCTTGTGCACTGGTGGCAAAAAAGTGAGTAAAAAAACCGCCAAAAAACAGAATCACAGACCCCAACTACAGTGAGCACGACAAACTAAAAGACTGATATAGTTGTCCCCCCCTTTTCTGCCCACAGCTTCACTGCTGACAAAATCCTCAAGCAAGCCCAACAGGTACTGCATGGATGTATGCTGGTCTGAATGTTAAGTTGAGAGTCGCTTAGCTGTTCAAACTGATTGAATGTCTCCTTTTGGCTCTTATGTCTTTCAGATTCATTTCTGTCTTGGTCCTGAAGAGAATTCCATGAATCTAAGGGATTCGAAACGCGACGACCTTGTTTTTGTAATTGACTCTGTGTTTCCTGATTTTTTCTGGTCCCACTTTTTAGGCCACTCTTTGTTGTAAATAGCGAGAATGTATTGAATTTATGATGGCCTAAGTCCCTTAATGTGTTCAAAAGAAAGAAGCTGTCATCAATTTCTTTTATATCCTTAGCTTAAGACTTGACACTAGCTTAGGGATACCTTATCACACACAACTATCACTACCCCACCCTACATGTTTTCTGGTCTTTGTTTGCATGGTGAAATCAAGTTGGTTGTTTATTTTTTGATGAGTGAGTTCTAAGTGAGTTTGTAAGTCTCCCTTGCACTATCCGCACGTGCCTTCTAACACCCCTTGTACATATTCACACATGGTTTTAGGAATAGGAGCTCTCCACTCCTTCAAATTGCAGCTAGTTAGTAGTTGTTTGGAATAGAGAATAAAAAACGTCAGAGTTTGATGTATAAAAAAGATATAAAAAGAAATAATTAAATTGCAAAAACTTTTGTAAAAAATAAATTTTGTTTGTGATACATTTCAGGACTGAGGGAGTGGCCATTAAGATGAGGACATGGAACTCATCTTAAGTTGAATCAGAGAAAAGCATTGAGCAGTATTGGCACTTGTTTTGTTTTCTGTGATGGTGCTGAAGCATGCTGAGGTGGTGGTGCTGCACTGGTGCTCTTGTGGTGGTGAGCCGGTGCTCAGGTGGTGCTGAGGTGAAGCTTTGCTGATGCTGCGGTGTTGCTGCTCCGATGCTAAAGTGGTGCGGAGATGGTGCTGAGTTGCTACTGAGGTGGGGCTGCACTGGTGGTGGCTCACTGGTGTGGAGGTGGTGCTGTGCTGATGCTGAGATGGTGTTGCACTGATGTTGAGGTGGTGCTATACTGGTGGTGCACTGATGAGGTGGTGCTGTGTTGAGGTGGTGCTGTGCTGATGCAGAGATGGTGCTGTGCTGATGCTGAGGTGTTGCTGCACTGATGTAGAGGTTGTGTACATTGGCACCGAGTTGTTGCTGAGTTGGTAGTGTGCTTGTGGGGAGGGGGTGCTGAGTGATGCTGGGGTGGTGTTGAGGTAGTGCTGGGTGATACTGAGGTGGTGCTGAGTGATGCTTGGGTGGTGCTCAGATGATGCTGAGCTGGTGCTTTGGTCGTTCCAAGTGTTCCTGAATTGGTGTTGCGCTGCTGCTGAAGCGATGCTGCACTGGTGCTGCGCTAATGCTAAAGTGGTACCCAGTGAGTACTTTGAGTTCCTGTGAAGCAGAGTAGACATGTACACCTGAAAGAGGGTGACGAGGACAACATCTTTTCAGGATTTCCATGTGAAGATAAATTGAGCTGTGAGCCTTTCCTCTCCATAGTGAGTGGATCGCCTGCCCGGGAGGATCAGGGTGGCAGGGAAACTAACCAAACACGCTTGAACTAGAACAAATAGATACAGCAAATTTAATGGCAGGAAACAGGAGCTCGGATGAGATATGAATGTTTGTAGGGGAATACAATTCTACCTGCTAACACCTAGGGGGTGGGAGGGAGCTCTGCACAAATGTCAGTTTAAAAACAGAGGCCTTCAAACAGCCTAAGGCTGATAGGGCTGGGTCAGAATTGCTCAGATGCCGAATACTTGTAACACTACAGACAAGCAGCTGTTTTTTTGCCGAATCTCTGGGAAAAGTTACTTCCACGGAAGTCCGAACACTTGAAAAGCTTGTAGAACTGGAGTATAATCTGTCAGCCTCAAGCTGGAGTCTGAAAAGCTGCCACTCAGAAGTCAGGTTGGAAATTCTGAAGTGTAAAGTGGGACATGAAGGAATGCGCTCTGTCAGGCTCGCAGCAGGCTGGAGGATAGTCAAAATATTAGATACAGAGGAGCAGGTCGCCTGTCTTGCTCTGCGCCTCTGAAATCCTGATAACTTGGAGCAATGCCAAATACAGATCTTACCTAACCAGCTGCAAGGCTGGCTGGGCTGCGGACACAACAGGTGCCTCCAAAAGTATCACAGCCCCAGAGCAGTCAGAAACACATCTATACAGGTTTGGCAACATTTACTCAAAGGACAGTTCATATGTCAGGGTGTTAGCTCCTGCTTGTATATTGCTTGAAATTGTTTCTTTTTTATTTGGCTGCAATGGGCAGGCTTTTGAATGTGTTGTGTAGATGTGACTTAAGGGTTGTTCGAGATGTCTGGTTGCTTTAAGTGTGTAAGTATCCCTTGTTTGATACTTGCTTTGGGTAGCGAAATGAAATGCTAAGCGTATGCTGCTGACGTGTTGAAGTTAGTGGATACATTTCCCTCTTTATGGTATTGCCGAACGTGGACGGTGTCATGCTTATGTGTTCTGTGCATATGAGCAATTGAGGGGAGAGGAAAGAAGGCTTTACCTTGTTATATGCAGAGTGCGTTTGTATAGTAAGGCAGTGTTGGCAGTTTGTGGGGCAGTTTTAGTTTGTAACTATAATTATACCAAATATATATATGTATAATCGGGCCTACATATGCCTGTATATTTTCCCTTATGTGAAGTACTCAACCCACCTTTTATACTAAAGCTGTTGACATGTACATGTATACGCATGTGCATATGTATGTGTGCTGTGGGTATGCTTTCGTACGTGTATGCATGTTTGGTGTCACCTCAGTTTTATTCCTTCTGTGGGTTTGGAGGTATTTAGGAGGTAGGCGGATTTCCCTGGGCTGTGGTTGAAGGGTGTGCTCCTTCTGTATCTATGGGACATAACTAGGCCCCTGGCCTTTGAATCTGGGTTGCGCCCCTAAATGTGAAGTGTGCGCAGTGGCCCCATGGCCAACTGTTTGCGAATGGGATCCCATCTTTACGTGGGCTAATTCATACTCTTATTGGAATTGAGCACCCCTGTGGTAATATGTAAGGGAGACAAACAGTAACAAGGGAGCATGCTGTGTGCAGACTTTGTGCACCCTTTATAACTTAGTAAGTCAGCTTAAAAAATGCACCTTTTAAAGGTTTGAATCTGCTTTTATGCAGGTTACTAGCTATTGTAAGTGTAAAACAACCTGATAAAGGGCTGTGTTATTTTTGTATTGTCAGGAATACATGTTGTTAAGTAGGCAGCCCTATCTGGTGGATAAGATGTGAGGCATCGGCCTTATCTGTGTGCCTGTTAACCTGTTTTGTTATACAGTATGTATATGCATGTTTTAAGGTGATGAATATTTTTCCTTTTATTGTGCCTAGGTGTATTATGTGATGGCAGGGTGTTAACCCCCACTTTGTGGTGAATTTAATACTCGCGGTCTACCCCAGTAGCCAGCCACATGGGATAACCTTGGAACTCGCGGTCAACTCCTATAAAAAAGTTGCCGGTTCCCTTATGGTGTGGAGATCAGTCTAAGTGGTAGGAGCAGACTCTCACTTTTTGGGGTCGCCATACCCAATGCACGTGTGTGCGATGAAACTTTTTTTTGTTGTTGAACTTTTTATTAAATAATGCCATTGAAGCACATAATATGATCACAGTACAGCATTACAATACAATAGCATTGCTTCAAATAGCAAACATAACAATGCTACCTATGTAACAACTTTTAGCCGCATAAAAACAGATGAAACTCAGTGATTGGTTACATTACCACACACACTAACCATGTTTACTGACATTGCCATATGGTGAACAAGTCTGAGCTTTAAACCATAGGTCAGGGCCATCAGCGCAACAGGCAGTCATTCCGAGGCTTGCTCACTGTGGGTCCACAAGTATTCCCTGAATGGGGCCCAAATATCCCTGGGTCTGGATGACATCGGCAATTCTTCTGCATATAGGTCTAGTTGTTCCTGGCAATAAGCCATATCTTTTAGCCACAAATTCACATTCCGTTTCAGTCGACTATCCCACGTAAACAGTATACGCCTTTTAGCTAGTAGTAAAGCAACACACACAAAGCGACCCACTAAAGATTTGCATTGGGGAACATAGATTAATACGCACTCTACGGGTGTACATTGCAGCGCCTGGCCTGTCATCTTATGAATAAGAGCAATGACTTGTTCCCAGTACCTATATACCGCCCCACACTGCCACGCTAAATGCAGAAAGTCAGCCTCATGTCGCCCACATCTCCTACAGCAAGCTGAGTCGCGTAGGCCCAACCTATTCAATTTTTGGGGGGAGTAGTATACCTGATGTATGAATGTAACATGTATAATGCGTAGGTTGTTGCTCGAGGTTAAACGCCCAGTCAATGCGCATATGTGTCCCCATTCGTCAGTTGTAATCGGGGGTGTCAGTACCGCATTCCAGCGGGCCAAGCTCTTATCATGCCCTACATCTGTGTCCCCTTGTATCGCTTTGTACAATTTCGTTATGGACTTTTCCTGCCAGGAGCTGCTATCACCATCTGTAGTGCCTGAGACGCTTGTGGTTCGTCAGGGAAAGAAGTGTAATGAGCCTTCATCGCCTGACGCAGACGAAAGCAAGTGTATTGAAAGAGTGGCGTAGGATGCTGTATGTAACCCAAGTCATGCTCAGTGACATATTTCCCGTTCGTGTATAGGTCACCCACTAGTGTTATTCCCGCCTCCCGGAGTTTCTGCATCGGACCGTGTTCCTGGGCAACTGAAATGGCTGCATGTCCCTGTATCGGCATATGAGGCGCATACGATGGAAGACTATTAGTCCTCTCACCAATTTCCTGCCATCCCCCCACTGTGACGTCTATGATATTAATCTAATTTTTGGGTGTATGCCGCTGAACAAAAATTAAGCATATTGTGCCAGACTAAACAGATAATATACGTAGAAATCTAGAGCTTGAAATCCCCCCCCTTTAAAATGTCTGTGTCAGTGTATGCCAACTAATTCTGGGCTGCTTATTCCCCCACACCAAGCGCAGCAGTTGAGTCCGAAGTTGTTTAAAAAAGTGCTGTGTTAAGCAAACAGGAATGTTACAGAATAAATATAAAAATTTCGGAAGGATGACCATCTTTATTATAGCTATACGTTCTGAAAGGGAAAAAGGCATGCACACCCATCTGTCAATATGTTGGGTCAATGTGGCGTAGGCCCGTCCATAGTTTTCTTTAACCACCACTTCCGGATCCCAGTGGATCCACACCCCTAGTTATTTCACTGGGTCCCCAGACCATAGGAGCGGGTATTCTAGCTGTGGTGAAGTAGTGATTTGCGTCAGAGGAATGATAACTGATTTGTCCCAATATATTTGGAGGCCGGAAAAGAGGCCACATTTTATGTATTCCCGTATTATTGAGGAGAGATAGATGTGGGGCTCACGGACATAGACAACCATGGTGTCTGCATAAAGAGAAATTCATACAGGTCTATTATGACAATTCAGAGCAGCTGCCCTATGACTTTGCCTGATTTTACATGCCAGAGGTTCTAAAATGAGGGCAAAGAGGAGAGGAGACAGAGGGCACCCCTGCCTGGTGCCTCTCTCCACTGAAAATGGTTCTGAAGTGATTCCACCGACCGCACCCGTGTTGTGATGTCAGTGTATAGGACTTGTACCCATCTGATGAACACCGGGGGGAAGCCCATCCTATGAAGCATAAAGAATAGACAGCGCCATTCCACAGAATCAAATGCTTTTGCAGCATCTAGTAACACTGCGGCGGCGGCCGAATCCGGATTTAGCACATGCATCATAGCAAAGATAGTGCGTAGGTTAAGGGAAGTGGATCCTTCCGGAATAAATCCAGATTGGTCTGGGAGTACTAAGAGGGGCATTAGGGGTTGCAATTTCGTAGCCAGAACTTTTGCTAAGATTTTCGCATCCAGATTGATTAGCGAGAGTGGACGATACGATTCACAACTCGTCTGGGGCTTATCCTTCTTCAGCAGGGTAATTATGAGGGCCTGTCTCAGGGAAGAAGGATGATGGCTGGTTTCGTGGGTTCAGCATACAGTTCCAGCAGATGCGGAATGAGCAGGTCCGCATAGCATTTATAAAATTCAGCAGTTAGGCCATTCGCTCCCGGAGCCTTACTGTTATGTAGTGAAAATATGGCCTCCCTAATATCTTTGTCGTCTAAGGGCAACCCTAGATATTTCCTGTGGATGTCAGATAGCCACGCTACAGCCGTATCTGCGAGGTAATCTGCCATGGCATCCTCCGTCATCCCTCCCCTAGCGGAGTACATTGCGGCATAATACTGTCGGAACTGCTCTAGTATTGCCTCATGTGTATGATGCGACATACCATTGTTATTCACTATGTGGTCTATTGGAGGGTTCGCGGATCTGCGCTGCAGTTTATCCGCCAGGGTTCTACTTGGTCTCCCGCCCTCCCCATAAGCGTGGGCAACATGGCGTTTGGATAGGTATTTGATTTCTGTTTCTGCCAGTGTGTTATATTCCTCTGTCATCTCACGGATCAGGGCCAGTGTTTCCAAAGTGGGAGTGTGTGCTTGTATTGGACCTCCAATTCCCGCAGTCGCCCCTCAATCGTCGACAGTTGTCCCCTAATATCCCTAAGAATCCCTGCAGTTGTCCCAATGCACACCCCTCTGATCGTCACCTTAAACGCCTCCCACAGTATAGCTTGACTGTCCACTGAACCTTTGTTTAATTCGAAAAATTGCACTATATTAGTTCGTATGGTGTCCGCAAAGGTCAGATCCAGCAGCGCCGTAGCTCTCCTTGAGAAGGGTCTATGGGGAGTATCAGGCAAGGTCACGTCAATTACTACAGGGCTGTGATCGGACAGGTTCCGAGGGAGAATATCAACCTTTGTAAAAAGAAAGTATTTGGCTTTGTGCTTTATATGTGACCTATTCTTGCTTAATTTCTTCTCATTGTTATCACTGCCTTTTCACATTTCCCGACTTCTTATATCTCACTTCTCTTTTTTCTCAACACTATGGAAGGCCTCAAAACTTTCGGCTTTTCTGGTGAAGATTTTGCCACTATGATAGGGCAAATAGCAGGGAGTAGCAATGCCCACCCTAATACCACCAATAACAATAACAGTGAATGGTTCAAATTAGTCAAGAAAAAGGCCAAACAATGGAGTCCCATGCATTTTACATGCTTAAATACTTGAAAGTAGGAGTAATACCATCCGGTCTGAGAGTTAGAAATGTGCCATCTCTATTTGTTGAAGTGCGCAAATTTCTGGGGCGTTGGTCGCTCATCGCCAACCGGTGCTCCAGAGATTGGATGCTACTCATTGTGGAGACGGTACGCGAAATGATAGTCATCTTAAATCAGAAAATCCAAGACTTAGAGGATAAACTCAAAGCGAGCCCAGCACTAGAAGATTCTAAAACTAAACTAGATAGCATCAATCAGGAGATCCAAGAATTTGATGACTATCTAATAAAGAAAAAAACAGACAAACTCAGAAAGGATGTAAGATGGTTTTCGCAAGAAAAAATGTATCCCTATCTTATGACCAACTATTACCAAGAGGGACCATCAGATCAAGCCCAATACAATTCACGACCTAATCAACGAGGCAAAACCCTCACCTTTTCGGACACTAACTCCTCAGACTCAGATTTTGATGGATTAGGAGGGGATGATTTGAATTACAACTATCGCGATAGAAATCAGCGAGGCAATTTTTCTGAACAATACCCAAGGGGGCAAACACATTCTCCTTTTTTATCGCGGGGCAGAGGCAGAGCCAGGACTTGGTTCCCGAGGAGAGATAGAAACATTTACCAGCCAATAGACCCTCCACATCCGCAACCATATATGCGGAAAAGGAACCAACAATATTGGAGGTCTTGAAAGCATCTAAAGATTCGCAAATCCCCATCTTTAATCTATCTAAACATCTTTTATCCACTCATGAAGTTAGTTTACTAAGTAGAGGGCTCTCGTTTGTCTCCAATACACAAATCAACAGGTTCAAGCTAAACCAAGATCTGTTCTCATTCTTCCGAAAAGTCAGATAAAAAAAATACTTTCAGACAGCAGAGAACAGGGAGGGAGAAGTGAATCTTTCAGGCTGTAAACCACCGTCAACTTTCACACCAACCTTGGACATGTTAGGGCTGGAAATGTGTATCTTCGAAAAAAATGTAATCAAAGAGATGGACAAAATAATGAAATTTGTCCCAAAATCGCAACTCAATTTGAGCAACATGGAAAGAATTGCTCTGAAAACTTTGCAAAATAATCCGCAAATCACAATTAAACCCTGTGATAAAGCAGGCGACATAGTTATAATGGACACAGCACAATATACAGAAAAGATTGACACCATGCTGCAAAAACCTGAATACTACAGGAAGGCGAACATGAGAACCTTAACTAGACTTAAAAGAACAATAGAGACTACAGTACAAAAAGCATTTGGTTTCTTGTGTCAGAAAGAAATGGATTTCCTTGTGAAACCCAACACAGTAACACCAGCACTTTATGGTATTCCAAAAACACATAAAAACGCCTTTGACCCTCTTCTTAGACCTATAGTGTCCTTGATAAATTCTTGCACTGAACCATTGTCACAATACATTGATACATTTCTATGCCCTCTTACCACTCAATACGCATCCTACATCAAGGATACAGGGCACATGATAGCCACCCTAGAACATGCACCTTTTAATCATGAAACATAGATTCTAGTCACCCTTGATATTGAATCACTTTATACTAATATCCCCCAGGACCTAGCCATTGAGGAGGTGGCAGCGCTCTTGGATAGGACACCGGGGGACAGACCAGACACTTTTATTTAAGAGTGTCTGACCATAGTATTACAAAACAATTTCTTTGAGTTCAATCATGAGTTATGCCAACAGATCAAGGGTACCAGCATGGGGGCTTCCTGTGCCCCCAGCATAGCAAACATCTTCATGGGGGAGTTTGAACCTAAACATGTCTTTAATGAGGCAGCCCCTTTCTTTGAAAATGTGGAAAATGGCATGGGTTTATAGATGACATCTTTTTTACTTGGACTTGCTCAGAACCTGATCTTCAGGAATTTGTGAACTGGCTCAACTCAGCAGACACTAATTTGAATTTTACTTGTAATTTTTCATCTATCCAAGTGGAATTTCTAGATATATGGATCAAAAGTATGGAAGGTCAGTTGGAAGTCAGTCTTTTCAGAAAACCAACTGCTAAAAACACCATACTGGAACACAATAGCTTTCACCCCCATGTCAAAAAGACTCGATCCCCTTTGGGGAATTCCTACGAATTCGAAGGAACTGCACCCGCATTAAGGATTTCATGCATCACGCAGAACAGCTACAAAATGGCTTGTCTTACGAGGATATCCCAAAAGACTCATAAGACAATCCCTCAAACGAGCAAAATATTACAACAGGGATGCCCTGATCAGCAACACCCCTAAGCGATCTGAGGATAAATTGGTCTGTGTAGTAGACCATTCCAGTATAAATTATAAGATCAGACAAGTACTGGACAAAAATTGGAAGATTCTTAACACCCATGAAGGAGAGGACCCCCTACAGAAACCCATGGTAGCCTTCAGGAGAAACTCGAATCTCAGAGAAAAACTGGTACATAGCAGATCTAAACCAACTGTACAGTCTAGACAAACAACTATAGACGGGCTACCACCGCCAAAGGGAAACCACAGATGTGGCAATTGCCATGCCTGTGAATTTGCCATCGTTACGCAGACATGGGCATATGGAGATAAATCAGGGGAAATCAAACACATGTCTAATTGCAGAAGCTCCAACGTTATCTATCTGATACTTTGCCCATGTGGGCTTGGATACATTGGGGAAACGTCAAGAGAGTTCCGTATTAGATTTTCGGAACACAAATCTGCAATAAAAACTTCTAAATCACAAGCACCCATGGTTAGCCATTTCCTGGATCAGCAACACACGGAAAATGACATGAGGTGGGTCATTTTAGAACGTGTACAAAACATACCAGGAAAAGATACGACTAAAGTCAGAAAACAAAGAGAAACATACTGGATCTCCCCCATGGATACTGTTCGCAAGGGTCTTAATGAGGGAATAACATGGGTAGTGACCATCTAACTTTTTCCCCAGTGTGATGTACCCAGACAGAATGGGCATGGTAGTCTAAGTCCTTTCTGTACTTACTCATTTTGGATTGTGTACCCAGGTATACCCCAGTGAGGGAGCCGTCACTTAGCTTTCTGCTATGTACCCCCCATATAACCCAGCATATTACAGCAGCTCTAGGGTATACTGTATTAAGTTGCTAGTATCATACATTAAGGATGATAATAAGGTTCAGGCCACATATCCGATTTGACCACTTTACAAAAGACTTAGTCCTTCGTCTAACTTCCTCTGTTTTGCGAACGTCTAGACTATTTTTATAGTATGTTCATTCCTCTTAAATTGAGTCTACCTGGTCTTAAAATAGCTGCTCTCATTTTGCCTCTAAAATATAAAATAATACATGTGGCTATGTTTCCCTTTTCTAAAACCACTCTTGGATTGGCTCTAGTTTTCATACTTTGGTTCTTAAGACTCAGGTCTTTTCACAAATTGCCCCGTTTTTCATAGATAACATTACAGTTCTATTATGGCGCCCATCTGCCAGATGTACTCGAGACGACTGCTGATTTTCTATATAGACATGCTGCTATTGCAAGTCTTTTTGATGTGCCCGTAGTAGCCTGTTCCAATATGGTACCCACTTGCTTGTGGCTCCCACGAGACTAGCCTGACTCTCGCGGTGTTTGGATATCGCTCCCGCTATTTCAGTATACGTAAATTTAACCCGCAAATCACCAGTTACCCTGTTTGCATAGATAACACTACTGCTCTATTATGGCGCCCATCTGCTAGACTCGAGACGATTGTTTATCTCATATATACACGCTACTATTGCAAGTCTTATTAGTGTGCCCGAAGTAGCCTGTTCCAAAATGGCGCCCACTTGCCTGCAGCTCTCCCGAGACCAGCCTGACTCTCGCGTTGTTTGGATATCGCTCTTGCGATATCTGCACCCGTAAATTCAGCCAGCAATCACCCGTTACTTTCTAGCCGCTCCGACTTCGTGGGAGACGACGATACTATGGCGAGACGTTAGCGCTTTTATTTCAGGTAAGACCCCCACACGCTCCGCTGCTGACTCAAGTAACTTTAGTATTAGTGGGAGGTTTTGCTGGACTTTATCGTTCGAAGATTTATAGACACATTTAGCGGGAGGGAGCGCCGGGAAAACAGCGTTTGAAAGCATTACTAAACGGCCATAGAAACACCATCATCCAATCTTAGTGACAACCACCTTCTCTTGGGGTTGAGAACCAATCTCCTCACCTGTTTTGCCCTTCTATTTTAGTAGCCTCTAGACATTGTGTTTATCTTGTTTCCTTAACATCTCATGTGTTTAGACACGTGGTCATGTGTGGCTATACTATAGATACCGCCCGTAGTGGCGCGTTGTATTGTCTGTATTTCCGATGTGGCTAGTATCAGAGATTTACTACTGTAAAGGCATATTAGCATTTCTTCTGGAGATTTTATCTTAAAGTTCGCTTCTATCTGTTAGTGAATACATATATTTCACTTGCCTTTGCAGAACGTATGCATCATATAGAGCTGACCAAAACCGAGCCAAAAGAGAACCCTTGGACATACGCATAGGAGCACAATCACTTTATCTACCTGAAACAGTATATAGGTAAGACTTCAATAAGACACCCATGGATGGATTTCCCCAGACTCTTTTATATCCTTGTAACTTAGCCGCATTGGTGGCCGCTCATTTAGATATATGACGGCCAAGCTATGGAATTCCCTGCCGGCTCATATCCGGGGAATGGAGGACGTGTTAGTCTTCAGGAAAGCAATTAAAACCCTTCTCTTCCCTTCAGTATAGCCTTGGATGCTGTCGGGTGAGCCCTCTGGAGATTTTTTGTTCCAGTCAGATCTGTCAGCACCGGGACGCCTCTTTGCTGGGGCAGCTGTGCGCTTTAAAAAACATATAACATAACATAACACATTAAGCTATCCCTTCCTTACAGGCAATACTTGGAAGTCGTCTGATGTATCTCCTTTCAGATTGTTAGTATCATTTTTTGATGCCCATATCGACCTCAGAATAACTTTCCTACTCACCACCAGTAAATTGTTTTGTAAGTAGGCACCCTAAGAAACATTACAATTCCATCACAGCTCTATCAATGATGTGGCTTTCTAATTGTTAGCTTTGTTCTTTTTATTACAGATAGTGCCAATAAGGATGCCCATATTCAGACCTTAGAGCTACAAATTTCGTTTTCTGATATACCTCTTGGTATCAAAGATGTAGGTTCATTTTTTGGACTTTATATTCCTCCATTGGTGATGGTCTGATCACTTTTTGATATTATCGCTAATCTTGTTCTTTCACTTGGTGGTGAACTTTTCTGCTGGAACCTTCGGCTTTTTTCTAAATTCTCTTCATTTATTTTTTGGAGCTATCCTTGGTCACTTTAGTCACTACTCTACTCTTAAGCACAATAAATGCTTTCAAAATTATTAAACATGCGTATATGATATGTACAGCACAGACTTTTTAACTTTGTATTATGTTATTTCAGATATCTAGAACCCCCACTTGTTTCTTTGGATTTTGTTGTCTTTTTCGGCCCTGATGAAGGTGATAATACCATCTTTTCACCGAAACGTACGTAGGCCAGCTACGCACATCTGAAAATTCTAATACAAGGAAACATGTCAAAGAAAGGAATTTTTGGAAATTAAAAGGATGGACTGATGCCCCTTTCCTGTATATACCTTCAATAAGCCAAGCCATTACTAGTTCAGATGTGCTTTTCCTGTGCTTTTTTCTTATGAAATTTCTGCACAGTATGTTAGTTAGTATGTCTGAGAAGATTGACTGGTGAGAAAGGCTGTATGAGAGTATGAATTTGATTTCCCTTGTGTTATGAGTCCTTCTTGTGTGGGGTTTATTAATTTATTGAAATTTTCTTGGCTAAAGAAATATAGAATGTGATTTCTCACTTGATTCTTTGAAAAAAACTTTTTTGTCTATAGTACGATGCACTTGTATTAAGGGGATAGTAAGTTCTTGAGTGAAAACCTATTTCCGTATTAAAAGTTGACAGGTATATGTAAGAAGCATGTATAGTGCTTCTATGTGCAGACCTCTTTTGGGGTGGGCGGCGGAATTATGCCTGTTGTAAAACAGGGTTGTGAGGCATCGTAGAGGTGAATGATGGAGGGAGTTGATATGCATTGTATGTCTTGTGTGACGGCGTTAAAAAAGAGGAAGGTAGGTGCTCCGTAGAAAAAACCCGGTCCTTCCTTTAACCCCTTCCGTGTTCATGATGGAGTGGTTCAGTCATGAGCCATGGTGGGCGTGTGCTCATGACTGAACCGCTCCGTCATGGCACCCACCCATGGGGGAAGCGCTGGCGCTCCCCCCATGGGCAGCCCATCTAGCCGCCACAAAGGGGGGGTGGAAGTGGAAGAGTTTCCGCTGCTACCCGCCCCCGGGCAATACCATGACGTCTGCGCGCCCCACCGCACATGCCGACGTCATCAGGAAGCCCCAGAAGCCCTGGAAGCATTTACTTCCAGGGTCCCGACGGACAAGGTAGGTTTCCTTGCTCCGGGAGGGGGAGGGGATCCTTCACGCACAGAGGCATCCTCTCCCCTGATGTCTCTGTGCAGGGCATTTCTGCTGCACGATCGCGCACAGAGTCGCAATCGTACAGCAGAAATGCCCCCACTAGGCACCAGGGAGTTTTTTTCTTTGTATTGAAGCGACCCCTTGGGCAAGGGTCACGTCCAAAGGGGGCACAATATTTGTTTGTTTTTTCTGCCCTTTTTTTGGCATCTCTGCCCCCGGGGGGGGGTGGGCAGAAAACACCACTAGACACCAGGGATTATTTAAATTTAAAATGGAAGCAACCTCTTGTGCAAGGGTCGCTTCCAGGAGCAGATTGCTATTGTATGTGTATTCTGCCCCCACTGGGGGCGGATTGGCCCGATTTTTGGCCTTTCTGTCCCTGGGGAGAGGGGGGGGCAGAAAACCATACTATGCACCAGGGATTTTGTTTTGTGTGTAATGGAAACGACATGGTGGCTTCCAAGAGAGTAAAATTTGGTTAATGTTTTTTCTGCCCCTCCTGGGGACAGCTCTGCCCCTTTTTGGGCCTTTCTGCCCTAGGTGGGAGGGGGAGGCAGAAACCTTACTAGGCACCAGGGATTTATTTCTTTTGCAATGGGGGCACATTTCTGTCTGCTATTTTCTGCCCCACCTGGGGGACAGAAAGTCCTGGCAGACAACCTCACCTGATCCCTTGGGCAAGGTCACACCCCATTTTCTCAGCCTTATTTGAAGGCCCATCTGACAGATTGACCAGTTGGGTAGTGACATAGCGTGTTATAATGTTAATTGTTTTATATCTTGTGAATTGCAATTGTAATGCTTTATTTTTCCCTTTTTAGGTCTTGCGCCTAGCATTGCAGTGTAGAGCACTGCATGCCGAGCGCGACACATTTAGTAGGTAAAAATGGGGTTTCAGAAGCTGACCTAGGAATGGCACACACACGAGCGTGTGCTTTTTCTTTTGTGGCACGTTATTGGCTTCACATGCGTGTTTTTTACCAAGAGAGCACGCAATAGGCCAAATGTGGGCATATTGCTCCGCCCATGGCCTAATGATGTCTATTACGCGCACCGACCGTCATGTGGTTTCAATTATCTGCCCAGACGCGGGCGCAATAATTGAAACCACATGGCTCATAGAGGCGCGTGTGCACCACTCGCTGTCTTGTTCTTTTTCTTTTTTTTATCCATTTCTCAGGGAAGCAACTAAATGAAACAAGCTGTGTTTTGTTCGGCACCACTTTCACACCTCCCAGGATAGTGATGTTTATAAAACAAAGTCTCCCTATTTTTATGTGGTTGGCAGATGGTGAAGTCGTTAAGCTTCACAGCAGACAACATTCGTAGCATATACATTGTCACGGATGGAGGTTGCTTTGGTCAGTGCCTGGCTTTCTTCCAGAATCACTTGTAGCAGATACCCAGACTGTGTTCGATTCTTCGAAGTCAGATCTGCTCTTTAAGTAAAGTCAACAGCAAGTGCTTTTCAAAATCTGCAGGAAGACAATAGCAACCACAACAGGCACCACATTTCAGTGTTTAAGACCTGTTCTAGGTGAATGGGAATAACCTTGATGACAGCAATGGGACTATTGCTGATGACAATTAAAATAGCGCTCATGATACCAATGAGACTAGTGCTCCTGACAACAATGAGAATAGCACTGATGATAACAATGGGACTAGTGCTGATGCCTACAATGAGAATAGCACTGATGATAATAATGGGACTAGTGCCAATGCGAACAATGAGAATAGCACTGATAACCATGGGAGTAGTGCCGATGACAACAATGAGAATAGCACTGATGATAACAATGGAACTAGTGCCGATGCCAACAATGAGAATAGCACTGATGATAACAATGGGACTAGTGCCGATGCCAACAATGAGAATAGCACTGCTGATAACAATGGGACTAGTGCAGATGCCAACAATGAGAATAGCGCTGATGATAACAATGAGACTAGTGCCGATGCCAACAGTGAGAATAGAGCTGATGATAACAATGGGACCAGTGCTGATGTCAACAATGAGAATAGCGCTGATGATAACAATGGGGCTAGTGCCAATGCCAACAATGAGAATAGCGCTGATGATACCAATGGGACTAGTGCTCCTGACAACTATGAAAATAGCACTGATGAAAACAATGGGACTAGTGCCCATGACAACAATGAGAATAGCACTGATGATAACCATGGGAGTAGTGCCGTTGACAACAATGAGAATAGCACTGATGATAACAGTGGGACTAGTGCCGATGCCAACAATTAGAATAGCACTGATTTTTTTGTCAAATCTGTTTATTGGCATTTTCAGTTTAATTTCCACAAATGGCACAGTGCACATATACAAAATCATCCAACACATTGCTGCAGTTATATTTCGATTGTCAGATGCTGGAATACCTTATGCCCCTGAGGTGCTGCAGTGTGCTGTGTAAACATTCTCATAATTAGCAGGTGTTCCAGAGTGTGTCCAAATCCGAATAATGTGAAGGGGGGCCTATGTAACCCAGCTCCAGGTACAGAAATGAGTCCTATTTCCAAACAGTGAACTCTTAACTTTGTTAATGCAGCCAAGTACAGTGTGACATGGTCTTGAGCAGACAGTCAGTGTTGTCCCCCCCTTGCCTCCGGTACCCACCCCAGTCTCCCCCCCTCCACCCGCTCAGCTGTCCTTCCCCCCATCTCCACATGTCTTCAGTTCCCGTCGCTCCTCCGCCCTCAATGCCCCGTAACGCACCCTGTAAGTGTCCGCGTGTAGTGTCTGCAGTGCGCATCCCCTGGTAGGCAGCAGTCCCGTCTAGCCCTCTGCCGTCCCTTCAGCAGCAGCTACCCCACCCGACTGCAGATTGCGTAGCATGCGGTCCCAAGTCTCGGCCATAGGCTCCCTGCGGAGTCCCACTATTTCTTCCCGCTGTATGGCGGTCCATTCCGCCCTGGCCCACGCCTGAAAGGACATGGTCCAAGCCTGTGCGCTGGGTGGATCCCGCGCCTTCCACCTCTTGGTGAGGAGACGCACCGCCACCACCAACCCCAGGAACCGGGACAATGCTTTATCTTTCCGGGACCTCTTAAATAGATGTAGAAGGAATTCAGGCCAGTTGCATGGGATGTTGCGCCCGGTACATCGCGCAAGAAGTGTACAAATGTCCTCCCAGTAAGTGCCCAGCCCTGTACATCCCCACAGAATGTGTAGTATGTCCGCGTCCACAGCCTCGCATCTGGGGCAAGCTGCGTCCGCCCTGTGGAAATACCTATTGATTAATGCTGGAGTTAAGTAGGCCCTATGTATGATGTAGATCTGAATTTGGCGGAACCGCATTTTCCGGGGGATCCTCACCGGGCTCTTGAAAACCCTCTCCCATTCCTTATCGTCAAGGGCCCGCCCCAGATCTTGCTCCCATTTACCCCGTAGGGCATCCAGGCTTATTGCTGTATGTACTCTCAGCGACGCAGCAAACCACTTAATCAAGTGCCTCCCCCTTCTCATGACGTGCAAATATTGTATGGTAAGATGCTGTTCGGGTTCCGTCGCAACATCCCCCATCCCCTTGCCATGCGTGCCAGGAGGGAGCGATGCAGTAGGAACCCCCATGGTGGGAGCCCCTCGTCGGTGACCAGCGTCTCATAAGGTATCAGCGCCCCGTCCCTGTACAGATCGCCTAGTGTTTCTATGCCTGCATCATGCCATCTCTCCAGCGCAGGATGCGTAAGAACCCCTTCTCCTCCCGGTGAGCCCTCCAAGGGCACCACCGGCGCATACGGGAGGATTGCTCGCGTGAATCTCAGCATCCTGCGGAAGCACTGATATGCCACCGTCAGCAGTAGTGGGGTAGGGCGCCCCGGGACAGTCAGTGGGTGAAACAGTACTTGTATTCACTCCAGAGTGTATGGAGGATCCCTGGTGGCCATGTCCTCCCTTCCCCTGTCCGCCAACCAGCGAGCAACCCACTGAAGTTGTGCAGCAAAGTAGTAGTGCTCAAAGCAGGGGGCAGCGAATCCGCCCTTATCCGTGGGGAGGAACAGCTTCCGGAGTGCCAGCCGATGCCTGGAGGAGCCCCAGACGAAATCGCGGAGGATCCTATTCAGCGTGTTAAAAAACGAAGCTGGTAGAAACAGGGGCAGGTTAGCGAAGTAGTAGAGCAAGCGCGGAAGCATGACCATTTTGGCTAGGGTTACTCTACCCGTGGGTGTCAGCGGAAGCGTGGACCAGAAGCCAACCTGCGATCACTGCGCGGCCCAGGTTCCCATCATAGAGATCTGCCGGTTGGCGATAAATCTGAATTCCCAGGTACATAAATGTGTCCGCCATCCACTGGACTCTCGTGCCCTGTAGCCTGAACCTCTGGTCCTCCACCCCATCTCTAAACGCAAAGAGGCCCGACTTGCTCGCGTTAACTCGAAGGCCGGAAAGCTCCGCAAAGTCATCTAGTAGGCGAGCCAGACTGCCTGGGATAGCGCTCACATCTCTGAAAAAAAACAGTAGGTCATCAGCATAAAGGGACACCTGGTGCACACCATCCCCCAACGGAATCCCAATGCCCAGTGTCTGCCGCATGGCCGCGCCCAGAGGCTCCATGGCAAGCGCAAAGAGCAGTGGGGACAGCGGGCACCCCTGCCGGGTGCCCCTGCCCACCGCCACCGCCTCCGATATGTAGGGTCCCAATCTCACCCGGACCACCGGGTTCCAGTATAGGAGGCCCACCATCTGTAGGAAATCAGCGTCGAGCTCATACTTCTCCGGGACTGACTTCAGGTAACCCCACTCCAAGCTGTTAAACGCTTTTTCTAGGTCTAGTATTAGGCATCCCGCTTTAGACCAGTCCTTCGTTGCTCCCACTGCCACCCTGAAATACCGTCTAAGGTTCAGCGATGTGGACCGCGCTGGTACGAAGCCATTTTGGTCCGGGTGCACCAGGTGTGGGACAACCGGCGCCAACCGTTCCGCAAGGAGTTTGGCGTAAATCTTGTAATCCACGTTCAGCATAGCTAGTGGATGGAACAATCCCAACTCTGTGGGGTCCCTGCCGGGTTTGGGGAGTGACACCAGAAATGCCTCTCGCAGAGATGGCGGGAGCCTATCCCCGTCTATCGCTGTATTATATAGTCGGAGTAGCCAGGGTGCCAGAATCTCTCTGTTGGCCTTGTAGTATTCGGCGGGTAGGCTGTCCGGTCCCGGGGATTTCCCTGTCGCCAGGGCCTGAATCGCTTCCCGACTTCTTCTAAGATGAGCTGGGCACAGAGCGTCCCGTTCTGGGCGTCAGTGGCAGTGGGCAGCGCCACCAGGTCTAAGAACTCCTCCAGCGCACGCCCGGAGCCAATGCTCCTGGCCGTATACAGGCGCCTATAATGTGCAGTCATCGCCTGGTGAATTTCGCGCTGTGTGTAGACCATTTCCCCTTCTCCCGTACGGATGGCTCCCACCAATGCTCCCCGGTCCGATCTCTGCACCAGCCAAGCCAGCAGCCTCCCAGCCCTGTCTGCCTTGGCATGCGTCTTGGCCGTGTGCGCCGCATAGTTATGGCACCTTAGCCGTTCCATTAAGGCCGCATGTTCCCCTCTCAGCTCCTCCAGCCTGGCCGAGTGCCTTCCGGCTCCCTCACCCTCCCTCTCGTATAGCAGGAGCTTCGACTCCAGCCTGGACAGGGAATCGGACACCGCCCTGCGGATGTTCCAGGTGGCGCCAATACAGTGCCCCGGATAGTTGCCTTATGCGCGTCCCATTCAAGTAATGGGTCGTCCGTTGTCTCCGCATTATCCTCGAAGTATGCCAGAATGGCTGTGCCCAACGAGGAGCGAAACTCGGAGTCCTCAAGAGCGGCCGGTTGCAACCTCCACACAGGCACTGGCGGCCGACCAGCATCCCAGCAAATCCGAAATAACAGAGGGTTATGGTCGGAGTGCGTCCGACCTAGGTATCTCGACTCGGCCAGGAGTGGAAGCATCGACTGGGAGCCCACCACGCGGTCTAGGCGGACATGTAGGCCGTGAACCGCTGAATAATATGAGTATATTCTATCGGTGGGATGTTGCACCCGCCAAAGGTCATGTATCTCCCAGTGGGCAAGCCAGGCCTGTAGCGCCCGCGCGTTTGACACCACCGGCGCAGAGAGTAGTGGAGGGAAGGACCGGTCCAGGTATGTATCCAATACCATGTTAAAATCTTCGCCTAATAACCATGGGAGCCCCGCGTATGGGTGGAGGATTCGGTTCAGGCTAACCAGGAATGCGTGTTGGCCAGTGTTGGGGGCATACAAGGAACCCAGCAGAACCGTCTGCCCATTGAGTTTCCCCTTCACCAGGGAGTATCTGCCTTCCTGATCTACCTTCGCCTCTTCGCATATAAACGGAACTCCGGCCCTTACCCAGATTAGCATGCCGCCTGCATGCGCTGAGTACTCCGTGCATTTGGCCTCTCCATCTCTTACGGAGCTTCCCAAGTTCTGCTCGGGACATGTGCGTCTCTTGTAGCAGCGCGACCCCCACCCCATGTCGCTGCAAGAATGAGAAAACAGAGTAACGTCGCGCTGGGGTGTAAATACCGCGGATATTCCATGTTATGATGTTAGTGCTTGCCATTGATAGTGGTGTGTTGCCGCAGTATGCGAATCAGAGGGTGGTGGGAGTACCAGGCGCGACCGGCGGGCCAGCGCTCAGGGGACTCGTCTGTGTGTCGCAACTGCATCTTGTAGCTAACTTTAAACAACAAAAAATGCGGGGCGATTACCCAACGGGGCATTCGTCCAAACAAACAGTATGCCTGTCCCTCAGTGGGTCGTGCTCTCAGCGCAGTGTTCACGCAGTGGGTTGTGTAGCCAGCAATTTGAGGGTATTGCTCCTATGTGTAGGGCCTAAGTGCAGCTGGGTGGCGCTCTGGGACGACCTGCGCTTCGCTCTTGCAGTGCACATGGTAACCCCCTCCTCCCTGTTCGCTCTGGCCCGTTGCTCGTCGAGTTGCGTGCCCCCCCAGAACCAGCGTCGCCTGTCTGCCTGCTGTGGCGCTCCCCCCCCGCCCCCAGGTGTTGCCCCCCTCCCCATGAAGCACCCACGGCACCATGACAGTGTCCCGCTCCGGCAGTTCTCTGCGCAGCAATCAGGCAAAGGATATGTGTTCTAATGTTCAATGGTTGACAGAGGATTACCTCCAGTTCTGCCGCCAGGGTCTCTCTTATAGTCACATCAGGAGGTCCGCCGTCTGTGGTGTCACCACTGGTAAGTTGGCGCCTTCTGACAGAACTGTGGACGGGGAGGAAGCACCGCTCACATCCAGATCACTCAGCTGCTGAACTTCCACGCGTTCAGTGGTCTTGGTCGCTCCCAATGTCGCAACTGCCGCCAGGGCCTCCTGCCTCTCCCGTCTCATCCGCTCCTGACTTGGGGCAGCCTGGCCTGGGTCCGCACTCTGTCTGGTCCCTTTCCTCCACCTCCATCTTCTGGACCGCTGTTCCTGCCAGCCTCCGATCTCTGGGCCAGTGGGCCTCGCCCCAGACCACTGCCCCGTCTCCTCCAGCCAGTCCCAGACGTCGGACGGGGCCTCAAAGAAGCACGTGCCCTCTTTGGTGACCACCCGGAGGCGCGAGGGGAATAGCAGGGAGTAAGGTAAGTCCAATTCCCGCAGCTGCTGCTTCACGGCCATGTATGTACTCCTCCGCTTCTGCACTGTCGCTGTGAAGTCAGGGAAGAACATCACCCGGCTGTTGCCCACCTTGAGATCTGTCAGCTTCCGGGTTTCACGGAGCACCACATCACGGTCCCAGTAGTTGAGGAGCTTAAAGAGGAATGGGCGGGTTCGTGTCCCTGGACGTTGTGCCTGCGCCGGCACTCTATGCGCTCTCTCTACTACAAAGTGCGCAGACAGTGTTCCAGGTGGCAGGAGCTCCTGCAGCCACCGTTCCGTATACTTCTCAGGATTCTTCCCTTCCTCTCCTTCCGGTAGTCCAACCACCCGGACGTTGTTGTGCCGGGAACGCCCTTCAGCGTTCTCAGCACGGTCTTCTAGCGCCTGGACCCTCTCCACCAGATCTTGTAGCGCAGCAGCATGACTGCGCACCACTGGCTGTATTTCTTGGACCGACTGTCGCTGGCTGACTACCTCCTCGGACAGTTTACGATGATCAGCGTGCAGCAGCGTGAAGTCAGACGTGACTTTGTCTATCCGCGCTTCCAGGGACGTCTTGGTTTGCGCCAGGGTGGTTCCAATGCGTTCCACCGCCGCCAGCACCGTGTCCATCTTGGCAGCCAGTGTCCTCGTGAGTTCTGAGTCCTCTCTGCCCCTGTCTTGTGCCGGGCCCGCGTCTCCCGGTGCCTGTTGTTGTTGCTTCGGTTTGTCCCTCAGCCTCCCCATTGCCAGTTGCTGGGCAGTGGGCATTAATGTGCCCTTTCGATGTGACAGTCTGCAAGGGGGGCTTTTGATCCGACCTGGCTCCGCTGTCTCAGCCGCCTGAAGGAAACCTCTCAGGGCTAGCCGCCACTGCCAACTGGTCAGTATCAGATATCCGCTGCGGGTACTTCCGTTCCTGTAGGGACAGTCGCTAATATCAGGTGCTCCCCCCCGTTGCTCCGCGTCGCATGTAGGCACTCCTTCACCTGGGGCTCGCGTCCACCCTCAAGTCTGTGGCTGATGTTGCGTCAGGAGCCCCCCCTCTGGTTGTCAGCTTAGCCCTGGGGCAGGGGTGCGCGGAATTCACTAGTGGCTCTGGGGCGGTGTGTGGCGCGAGACAGCGTTATCTAGAGCCGTTCACTCTTCGTTGAGCGATGGGAGTCCAGTGAAGGTGTATCGCCTCTGCACCTTCTGCGCCCTTTGCCCCCTCTGGCTTCTCCGTTGTGCTTTCCCGTCCGAGGTCTCAAGCCACCTTTCTCACCTCCTCGCCACAGGATCACCGGGTCCCCGGAGCTGCCTCAGCTAGCCGCCAGTTCGCAGCAGATCCCCTGGTCTCCCTTCTTCACCAGGGCCGTCCCGCGCTCAGTTTCGGTGCGCTGGGGGGTCTCTGGGGGGGGTCTCCTCTCCTCTGAGGCAGTCGGGTGGCAGGTCTGTGAAGGGTGTCTGCCGCCCAGAAGTCCTCAGCCAGCTCCTAGTGTCACCCCGCAGGCAGCGCACTAACCGTTGTCAGCCTCAAAGAAGAGTGGGCTGCGTGTGCCAGTGTGTCCCGCCGGCCGCCATTTTAGGGTCAGGCAGGAGGGAATCGCTGGGGATCCGCAGCTCTACCGGTATTCCGCCGGGTGCCCAGCGCGGCACCCCACGATCATGTGTTCCTCCTCTCCAGCCTCAGGTGGGTCAGGGATGTGGCGCCGTGGTCCCGAGGGCCGCCCCACTCAAAATGGCGATCGCGGGCTATTGGCGCCTGTCGCGGGTCTTAGCTGGGGGTTTCCCTTGCGCTCAGGGAAGGTGTGCCCACACAGAGGGCCTCCGCGAAGCTCACCCCGTCTGTCGGTCTCCCTGGGCGCCCTCGGCCCGCCTCCCGGCACTGCCTCAGCTCCTTCTGCAATGCCGCTGGGCTGCTCCTCGCGGCGTCTGGTCCGGTGCCTTTCGCCCCCGCGGTCTAGCCGTGCTGTCTCGGTACCTGCTGGGTTGCGCCAAGGGTTGTTGCGTCCCTCCCGCATCGGTAATTGTCTCGCCGCCGGGACCTCTCAAGTGGCCAGGCCTTGGTTGGGCTGCGGGTGTTCCCGCGTCTCCGGGAGCTCCGCCGCCGCGTCACCTCTCAGCCGCAGCCTCCGGTGTCGCCGCTCCCGGGCTCCGCCGTCTCCCTTGGCTTCAGCGCATCGTCCCCGCACCGACCCAGCTGCACAGGAGCACTTTTTAACTTGTTGTCAGGATAATTAGTAAGCATGAGCGCTAAATCCGCTCCGATCGCGGATTTTGCGAATTTTCGGTAAATTCGCGATCCGCGAACTCTCGCGAATTTGCCGAAAATTCGCAATCCGCGAGCGGCGGATTCCGGGGGCAAAAGTTCAACCATTCCTGGTCTGTTGTAACTAATTTACGATGGCGCCGGCAAGCTGCCAGCGCCATCCTAAGATAGTTACTAAATTAGCTTCAACAGGAAGCTCTAATAGATAAGATAAAGCAGGTCATCGAGCGCCTGCTTTATTTAATCTATTAGAGCTTCCTGTTGAAGCTAATTTTGTAACTATTTTATGATGGCGCTGGCAGCTTGCCGGCGCCATCGTAAATTAGTTACAACAGACCAGGAATGGAATAATACCGTTTTGGAGGCTTGGCAGGTGTGCCTTCTTCCCAAATATACCGTCGAAAATCAGCTGTGACGCTGGACAAAGGCCTTTGCATCTTTGACCTTCACGAGCGCAATCCCCGTGCTGTTATGTGACCAGGAGCTTCTGTCTCTACATCTGCTGCTCTGATCAGTCTCTGACCTTTTAAACACACAAGAGCCATGTGCACTCGCTTGGAAGCGCCGTCCGTTTGGCCCCGCCCACACACTCGCGGTGTGCACCGTCTTCCCGTCATTTACCCACTATGATGGGCAGATCACTCAAGGGACCCCTGCGCCCTTCGGCGCGATTGCATAGTAACACACACCTGGTCGCTGTAGACAACTCTCTGGCACTTTAAGCAGCTGTACTGTAGTAAAAGCACTATACATTTACCCAACGAGGTAGCACTTACTGAGTATCCAGTAGAAAGTACTCCAGTTGAGTAGAGGTATGGCACAAAACGGTGGCTTCTTCTTGAATAAATATGAAAGGCAGGGTTCATTCTGGCACGATGGTCCTGGCACAAAAATTAAACCTCAACAGGAAGCACTTACAGATATCAATACAGCACGTGCCCTAGTTGAAGCTTACATTCAGTGACTCATTCATCAGCCCAAAAACAATCGTGAGCGTTGTGGAGGCTGGGCAGGTGTGCCTTCTTCCCAAATATACCGTCGAAAATCAGCTGTGACGCTGGACAAAGGCCTTTGCATCTTTGACCTTCACGAGCGCAATCCCCGTGCTGTTATGTGACCAGGAGCTTCTGTCTCTACATCTACTGCTCTGATCAGTCTCTGACCTTTTATACACACAAGAGGCATGTGCACTCGCATGGAAGCCCCGTCCGTTTGGCCCCGCCCACACACTCGAGGTGTGCACCGTCTTCCCGCCATTTACCACTATGATAGGTCACTCAAGGGACCCCTGCGCCCTTCGGCGCGATTGCATAGTAACACACACCTGGTCGCTGTTGACAACTCTCTGGCACTTTAGGTAGCTGTAGTGTAGTAAAAGCACTATACATTTACCCAACGAGGTAGCACTTACTGATTATCCAGTAGAAAGTACTCCAGTTGAGTAGAGGTATGGCACAAAACGGTGGCGTCTTCTTGAATAAATACGAAGGGCAGGGTTCAATCTGGCACGATGGTCCTGGCATGGAAGCCCCGCCCCCAAATCCGCCGATCCGCTAAATCCGCGGATTTTGCGGATCCACGATCCGTGAATACGCAAATTCGTGAATCGTGGATCCGCAAAATCCGCCCATGCTTAATAATTAGGCCCCCGTGATCGGAGCCTCACTGAGACATATTCGCCATGCCAGGCTGCTAGCCCCGCCTCTGAGAATAGCACTGATGATAACAGTGGGACTAGTGCTGATGCCAACAATGAGAATAGCGCTGATGATAACAATGAGACTAGTTCCGATGCCAACAGTGAGAATAGAGCTGATGATAACAATGGGACCAGTGCTGATGTCAACAATGAGCATAGCGCTGATGATAACAATGGGACTAGTGCCAATGCCAACAATGATAATAGCGCTGATGATACCAATGGGACTAGTGCTCCTGACAACTATGAGAATAGCACTGATGAAAGCAATGGGACCAGTGCCCATGACAACAATGAGAATAGCACTGATGATAACCATGGGACTAGTGTCGATGCCAACAATGAGAATAGGGGGGGGTAGCACTCTCTAACGAGAGAAGTGTCCTCTGGGCTCCTGAAAAGTCCTTACATGAAGGTTTCTTGCAATAACAATATAAAGATAATAGTGAAGTTCACACGTTGATAAGGTTCAGATGTTTAATTAAATATTTTTCTCGTACATCTTGTTTAAATCACAAGTGTGTATTACATAATGTCCTCGTAATTCAGTGAGAGCACTCATATATTCCAATGCATTTCGGCATTATCATCATGCCTTCGTCAGGGAGCAAGTTCTGTAAGCAAAGAAGGAAACGAAAAACGGTCTGAGTATTGAATAAGGGGATGGGTTGCAAATACTAATGTGGTGAAATGTTCGGGTAGGGGCAGTGAACGTGCTCTTAACGTGCCGATTAACTATCTAGAAAAGGTAAACGAGTGACGGGTAGTGGCGGTTCGGTAACACAACTGAACTGAAATAAAATCAAAAAGTGGTCACGGGGAAAGGCGCGTAGCGCGGTAGACTATCATTAACAGGGTTCAGCGTGAAGGGTATTATTTAGCGTGATGCTGGAAATGACCAAATAATGAGCGTGTGGCTTACCGTTAACGTGCCGACGGGCTCCGTGTACTGTTAGTCCGAGTTCTCATGCCGGGAATAGTGAAAGTTAGACTCCGGAAGTGATGAAAGGGGAAGTTACATGGATGGGTGGCGACTAATACTTAAAGGTGCAGAGGGTATTCGACTGAAATGAGGTATAAGTAAGAAGAGCGTAATCAAAAATTAATTAAAGGTAATTCCTAAGAGATTCTAACGTGGTGAAAAAAACATCGTGGTATATCCAAAATTAAATATCGGATCCAAACAATAAATAGGCAGGTCAACATAAATGATAATAACAAGTAGATATGATTCAAAGCTAAAAATTAAAGATTAGGGGCCCGATGTAGGTCGGTCGGTAACGGCCGAAAATCGGTATTTTCGGCCGTTACCGATCGGAATAGAGACAACGGGATGTAGGAGGCCGAAATCCTGCGAAATCGGCGATTTTACCGATTCGGAAAGTCACCGAGTCGGTCGGATTCCGAATCGGAAAAAAGTAGGAATCGGAAAAATTCTCCGATTCGGTAGATTACTAATCGGAGATTTTTCCGATTCCTACTTTTTTCCGATTCGGAATCCGACCGACTCGGTGACTTTCCGAATCGGTAAAATCGCCGAATTGGTATATATTCCGAATCGGTGAAAATCCGATTCCATGCGAAAACCCTAAGATTGAGATGTAGGTAAGCACTGAAATACCGATTTTGCTCCAAATTCGGTATTTCAGACTCGGAAATTACCATGGATTGGAATCAGGTGGTAACCAGGTGCAACCTATAAAAAAGGACCCAAAATGCAGTTCTACTTGCAACATGGCAGCTTTCTATGTCATAGCAAGACGGCTACGGCTACAGCAGGAAGGAGAGAGGGAATGGCAGAGAGAGGAGCAGGTGTACAGGCAGAGGGTGACCCTGTGCATGCTGACAGATCCAGAGATCCTACAGAGGTACAGGCTGGAGGCAGACACCATCAGAGACCTCATCAGGGACCTCCAACCCCTGTTGCAGCACCCCACCCCAAGGGCACACGCAATCCCTGTGCAGGTGCAGGTGCTATGCTGCCTACACCTGCTGGCGTCTGGCAGCTATCAAAGTGTAGTTGCTGTGGCAGGAGGGGTGACCCAGAGCAGCCTGTCAAGGTTCTTCCACAAGTTCCTTGATGCCATGATCCAGAGGATGGACCACTACATTTCCTTCCCTTCCACCCATGCAGAACTGGCACAGACAAAAGCTGAATTCTATCAGATGGCAAGATTCCCCCACATCATTGGCTGCATAGATGGCACACACATACCGATTTGCCCCCCTGCTGACACCGAATACGTATACCGCAATCGGAAGTCACGGCACACCATAAATGTGCAAGTGATATGCAATGCCAAGTGTGTGATCACTGACCTGGTTGCAAAGTTTCCGGGGAGTACCCACGACTCCTATATCTTCCAGAGTAGCGGAATTTATGCACGGCTGATGGCAGGGGAATTTGGCGAAGGATACCTCCTAGGTAAGACACAGTGTCAGACCCCCATAACCAAAATTGCAGTGTGAAATACATGTATGCATGTGAGTAATGTTACCCCTTCTCCTTCTAGGCGACAGTGCATATGCCCTACGCTCGTTCATTCTCACACCTTACCTCAACCCCTCAACACCCAGCCAAAGGAGGTACAACCGTGCCCACAAAAGCACGAGGAACGTAGTGGAAAGGACCTTTGGCATCTGGAAGAGCAGGTTCAGATGTCTGCACAAGAGCGGAGGTGCAAGGCAATATACCCCCATCACCTGCTGCAAGATTATTGCTGTCTGTGCAATGTTGCACAACCTTGCAGTCAGGAAAGGCACTGAGGTAGAGTTATCCGACTACGAGGACCCTGACGATGACAATGCTGTGCCACTACCACTACCTGCTGGAGTCTCTGCACCATCTGACGGCAGATACAGGCGTCAGGAGATCACAGACAACTATTTCTGAGTGAGTACAGATGCACAAACAGGTCAATGTATGTTTTCAGAAATTAAATTTAATAATGTTGCATCAACGTTACTGCACTGATGTGCAACAAAAGAAAAGTTAAACAACAAGGGGTAGGAATGTCCAATGTCCGGGTTGCCTCACCCGCAGTGGCAGTCCTATTTTTTGCTGCGCTTAGCAGGCCCACTGGGATGAGCCTCACCCCCTTCTGAATGCCCTGCAGCCTCAGCTGAGCGCCTGCTGCTCCGGCGCGGCTCTGACGCAGCGCTGGCCGGGCTGCTGCGGCTGCTGCTGTCCCCAGCCTCGCCCAGGACGGGATTCACTACGGTGTTGGAGATGAGTAGTGTCTCCATGGCGGTTGTAATACGGCCCATGCCCCTAGTGACCTCGGACATGTTCTGTGTGAGGCTGGCCTCCATGTTTGCCCCACGTTGGCATAGCTGGGCAGTCGCAGCCGCAAGGCGGTTGAGTGACCTGTTCGTGACTCGTGCATCCCTGCGACGACTCAGCTCATGGTCATCCAACCTGTTGCAGAGCTGGGTGATGGCAGTGGTCATTCGGCCAATTGATGTCGCTATTTCCTTGTTGCTGTCAACGAAGGTCTTGAAGCCCTGTGTCATCTCACCCATCTGCAGGTTGTGCAGGCGCAACTGGCGATGGCAGGCCAGGATGGATTTCGCCTGCATCCTCTGTATCGTGACCATGCTGGTCTCCAGCCCTGCGAAGACGCTGCCTCCCGGTGCTGGTATTGGGCTGCTGGTAGCACGTGGCCTACGTGGAATTCTGCTGCCCTGCTGTGTGTGCTCTGGTGACGCTGGTGTCACGGGGTCTTGTGCAGGAGCCTGACCCGCTGCCCCCTCCATGATGACTAATGGAGCTACTATTCTCCTCCGGGCCGGGGAAGTGGCAGGTGCAGGGTGGCTCTGTGGTGGTGTGTTCTCCGGGGAGAATACCAATGAGGGCGACTGAGACTGAGACAGTCGGGGGGAGTGTGGAGTTGTGAGGGAATGTCCAGTGTCCTCCTCATTTGCCAGGGCACAGCTGTTGTCCTCCTCCTCCTGTGCTGCTGCACTGGTGCTTGCCACCGCCACACTGGCTGTTGGTGCTGGAGCTGGTGCTGGAGCTGATGTTGCTCCCCCGCCTGATGGTGCCCCTAGGTACAAAGAAGCATTTGTCAAGTGGGTGCTAATGTGTTCCAGTCACAACTATTAAAGCATTGCACATCTCATTACAAACACGTTGATGCTGTATTACAGTTATTTATCTCATGCTTCTGCTGTGGCATTTTTGGTAACTTTTGCAGAGTACATTTAGCAAGATGCATTGCTCATGTCTGTTGCTAGCAGTACTGGCCTGGGGTTTGGCTGTGCATTGGGTCTGTAGGGGAGGTGTCTGGTATGGTGTGTCAAGTTGCGCATGCTTCTTACCTGTAGCTGTAGCTCGGGATGAGCTATCCAGGTCCCCAATTCCCACGACACTGGCCCTCTCGATGGTGGTCGCCACTAGTTCCTCCAGCTGAGTGAGGGGTGGCGCACAGTTTGTTCCTCCTCCAGTGAGTCCAGCCTGCTTGTGCAGGTCGGCCAGTTTGCGCTTGGTCACGCCACGGATGTCATAAAACCTCTTCTTGAGGTCGTCTAGGCTCCTGTGGGTGACACCAACTGCATTCACTTTCTCCCCGATGTCGATCCACAGCCTCCTCTTGGTGCTCTCCGGAACAGTGAGGGACTGCCTTCCATATAGCTGGGTGTGCACCCTCACCACCTCCTCCACCAAAGTTTGCAGCTCCATGGTGCTGAATTTTGGATTGCGCTTACGCGCTGCCTTCTGGCTCTCTGTGCTGGTGTCCATGTCTCACAGGGATCCTGCTCACAATGCTGCTCTCTCTGTGTTTGCTCAGCTCAGGCAGCTTTCCAGAAAGTTCTGATGAGTTGCACCTGCCTGGGTTGCCACACCCTGTGGGGGAGGGTGCTTACAGCTCATTGGCTGATGTCTTCAGTGTCACTCAACCTGCTCGGCAAAACGGCATACTCCGAATCGGTATTTTCCGATTCGGTATTTTCCGAATGTGTTCGGTAAATACCGATTCGGAATGTATAATGCCTTCCTATTGGCCTTTCGGCCCATGGGGCGTATTTATAATTCCGATTCGGCGTTTACCGATTCGGTTGGTTCCGCATTTTTTTTTTTCCGATTCGGACTTGTCCGACCCGGCCTATACCGAATCGGTAGTTGGCGAATCGGTACGTATCGACTCTCGATACCGAATGCTACCGATTCGGTATTTTTCCGATGATTATTTCCTACATATCATTTTCCGATTTTGAAATACCGATTCGGTACGGATCGGTATTTTAAAATCGGTAAATGCGTTTTACCTACATCGGGCCCTAGGATCCATGAGGTAAACATGGTGCCCCAACGGGGGTTATTACTGATAAAGTATTCAATAAAGGTGGCATGACCATGAAGATGACTTAGCTAGTCACTGGGCGCATTAAGGGAGCTTTAGTCTCAAAAAACAGTCTATCATAGATAACATAGATATTCCACACGATCATTAAGACCGTGTGGTTTCATGCTGCACAGGGTGAAAATCCAGAAGTTCTCTCTTTTCAATAATTCGATGTGATTATCTCTGCCTTCTCTTTTGGCAACTGTTTCCAGGGCACAATATCTCAATTGGCTGATTCCATGTCCTGCTTCGAAAAAATGCTGTGCCACTGTAGATTTGAGTTGTTTGGTCCTAATGTTAGATTTGTGTTCGTTAAGACGTGTTTTCAATTTTCTCTCTGTTTGTCCAACGTAAATCTTCCCGCAGGGACATTTTAACATATAAATAGCATTGGTGGTATCACATGTTGCTGTTGCTCTGACCTTGATTTTATGACCTTTCATGGGATGGTTTATTGTAGTGCCTTGGATGACACTATTACAGTGGTTGCAATTTCTGCATGGAATGGTTCCTTTGAAGTCAGTAATTGTGGGTTTGGGAGATTTAATTACTTCTCCTAGATTTTTGGCTCTGGTGTAAGCAAAGATGGGATGGCCATCAAAGATTTTGTTAAAATCAGGTTCTATTCTGAGGATCTCCCAATGATTTTTAATGATCTGCTTAAACTTGTTGCTGAATGTCGAGTATTTAGACACAATGGTAATGGAATCTCCCTGAGGTGTGGATGTGCTGGATAATAGATCGTTTCTCGATTTGGTTTCACATCGTTGTTTAGCCTGTTCGAGGACATGGTCTGGGTACCCTCGAGATTTGAACCTCTGTATAGTGGTTTGAATTTCCTTCTCAAATTGGTCGGTGTCAGAAGTAATCCTTTTTGCCCTGATTAATTGACTGTATGGTAGGTGATTTTTCAGCGGTTGGGGGTGGAAACTTGAGTAATGTAGAGTATTATTCCTGTCAGTAGTCTTACGGAATAAACTGGTTTTGAATTCTGTGGTGGTTTTGGTGATTTTGACGTCAAGAAATGTTATTGAATCGGTTTGGATTTCATGTGTAAATTGGACCCTTTGGTCGATGTCATTGAGTTCACATAATTGTTGCTGCAGCATGTCTTGTGGACCTTGCCATATCAGGAAAATGTCATCGATAAACCTCACAAACATCTTGAGGTGATCTTTCCATTGCGACTTGTTGAGGATGTTGTCTTCTTCGAATCTGTGCTTGAAAATATTCGCATACGTTGGTGCTGCTGAATTGCCCATGGACGTTCCAGTCATTTGTTGGTACCAACTATCTTTCCAGATAAAATAACTGTGAAACAACGTGAATTGTAACAGTTCCATTAGAAAAAGTTTTAGGTCATTTTTGAGTTGAGTTCTCAACAAGCAGTATTCAATGGCTTCTATGCCCATAGAGTGGGGGATGGAGGTGTATAAGGATGATACATCCACTGTGCATAGTAACAGTTGACTGTGGTCCTCTATTGGCACTTGGTTGAGTTTTATTAGAAAGTCTGTAGTGTCTTTGATGAATGTATGTAGAGAGCTGACGATGGGCTGTAAGTATTTGTCTAAAAATTTGCCCACTGGATCGTGGATGCTGCCGCATGTAGAGACTATGGGTCTGCATGGAGGTGCCTGGAGGTTCTTATGTATTTTGGGTACCTAAAGAAAGTGGGGCTTTTCGGATGTTTCGTGACCAGATATTTGAACGTTTTGTCGGAGATCACTCCATTCTCCAGGGCTGAATTGAGTATGTTATCAAGTCTTTCCTTGAATTGGGCAGTGGGGTTGTTATGTAGCTTGAGATATGTATTAGAATCTGAGAGGTGAAGGGATGCCTGCTGATCATAATATGATGTGTTTAGAATCACGATGGCTCCACCTTTGTCAGCTTTGACACAGGTTATCTCGGTGTTGTTAGAAATGGATTTGAGGGTTTCAATCTCCTTGGTAGTGTAGTTTTTATTCTTGGTTGAACGGTTGCAGTTAAGCTTTGAAAGGTCGTTCCTTACTAAAGTCTCGTAGGTATCAAGAGTCTTGTGTGAGACTGGTGCTAGGAAGTTGCTTTTGGGACGTAGGCCTCTAAGCTGATCCATTGGTGGATCGACCGGTGTTTGTACCACATTTTGAAAAAAATGCTTGAGGCGTAATTTTCTCATAAGCTTGTACAGAGCTATTTCCAACTCGAGTTTATTAGTTTGGGCTGTAGGGATAAACGACGTTCCTTTTTGTAAAATCCTCGTTTGTATGGTACTAAGGTTGTAATCAGAGATGTTAATGACGAGATTATCGTCTACTTCACTTTGGGCTTGTCTTTCTTGCTCGTTACTGTTCTCGTTTGTGGAGGTTCTTTGTTTTTTTCTTTTGGCCCTCCTGGTTCTTCGCGTGGGTCCTGGCCTAATTCTAAAAAAGACTCCGCTGATGTTGAAGCTACTTCAATGTTAGTTGGGGTGCCTTGAACATTGGATGTTGGTTTGAGTGTTGTAAACCTGGGTCTCCTGCCTTGTTGATTGGTTGTATCTTCCTCGGAGGATGAAGTCTCCGTGTTGGCAGTGTAGGGCTTGTTTTGTCGTCGTTTGGCATAGATGTCTGCCCAGGTATACACCTCGCCCATTTTATAGTCTATAGTATCCCTTCTTAGTTTTCGGATTTTGCGTTCACTGACTTCCGCAGTGTGTTTGTTTAGTTGTACATTAATATCATCCATGATTTTTTTCAGTTCTTCCGTGGTGTAACTGTTTTCCAGTTCAGTCTTGACTCGGGATATATCAGTGGATAACTCTTCTAGGACACCTAAAGCACTGCCTAACCTGCCGTGAGGGGAACGGCCAACACGATTCAAAACTTACCCCTGCTCTGCTCTGCTCCACAACCGCGCCGTGAGGGAAACGGCCAGCGCCCACACCGCCATCCACCGCCATCCACCCGGAGCAGCAGCAGCTGGGGAACTACATCACCCAGCTGCCCCGGGGGTGGACGCGGCGGAAGCGACGACGGACACGCGCCAGGAGGCGCTTCATAAGCAGGGAGCGCCGAAGCGCTCTGGGGACACCTAAAGCACTGCCTAACCTGCCGTGAGGGGAACGGCCAACACGATTCAAAACTTACCCCTGCTCTGCTCTGCTCCACAACCGCGCCGTGAGGGAAACGGCCAGCGCCCACACCGCCATCCACCGCCATCCACCCGGAGCAGCAGCAGCTGGGGAACTACATCACCCAGCTGCCCCGGGGGTGGACGCGGCGGAAGCGACGACGGACACGCGCCAGGAGGCGCTTCATAAGCAGGGAACGCCTCTCGCACCCGCGAGAGAAGCCCGGGAAAAGGGCGGGTCGTCTGTGGCCGTCCGTGGACGACTGTGGGCGGGCGGGCCACCCCCCTAAGTTCTCCTCAAACGTAAGTGTTATACTCAAGCACAATTATGGGCGATTCCACTATTACAAATACCCATATCGATATATCTTCCCAGGGTGCTGATACCTCTGCCTCTGTTTCTCTCATTACATCCTTTGAAACATTGATAGAAACTGCCTTCAATGAAATTGTAGAGACCGAGAGGAGGCTCTCCATGGGCTCATTTGTTACCAATAACATATCGAGTGCTACTGGAAATATCCACATTATCCCCGAGGTTACTGTGGTTAAGCCATCACTTCCACCTGTAGACGTGCCCATCGTTTTGGAAGATGAAAACACCGTCACCTATATAGCTGCAGGTTCTGTCCCTTTAACAACCGCTGCTGCTAGCCTACCGGTACCTCCACTCAAAGAAACTATCCCTATTAGCATACCTGTTTCCCAGGGTGATGTCATTACCCTGGATATTACGGACTCCTGTAGTAATAAACCGGGAGGGGAAAAAAGGAAAAGAGGTACTACTAAGCAAAGCGCTAATAAAAGGAAACAACCTTCATTGAATAGAAGACAGCCCACTCCCCAAAGCCTGTGGAATAAACAAAAATCTTTGGGGGTGGTAACTGTACCTACGGAGGAAAAAGACTCAGTGGATATAGATAGCACTTCCCTTTCGTCCACCATTCACCCCGGTGGGAATTTTAATACCATTTGGACCCAAACAACACTAATGGGAGATAATTATAACCTCTCTAAACAAAATGGGAACCTTATTGAAACTATAGTGGACACTATTTTTAACCGATTGGAGAAACTTATGATCAACCAATTTAATAATGTTTTTAAAAGATTGGACAGATTAGATAACCTGGTTAAAAATGATGAAGCCAAAAGGAAGGGGTCTATCATTCTGGACCAAATTAGAGCCGATCGTCTTTTAAAAGATCTTGAATCCTTAAGCAATACTCTGTCATCAAAAACACCGGCAGCCCGTATTACATTGGATAAGGGCACGGAAAACCTGGAAACGTCTCCACCGTCCATCACACAACCTATAATCCAACCGCGAACTGTTAATACAGGGGTAAAGTGTGCAAAATCTAGTATAGCTGTTAAAACCATCCCAACCCCTGCACCTAGGAAAACTACCCCTTTGGTTACTACTAACAAAAATGCCATCAGCAAGGATGACGGCCTTACACAACCTGCTACAGCTACAACATCAGCTGTAGTTCCCAACACAGGTTCCACTCAAGTAGGGTCCAATAAGCCTCGCAAACACGAAGGGCCTGTTTTTCCCTTACACCTGCCACCGGATGCCTGCCCGTTCGTTCTGGTTTTGGCAGGAGTACCAGCGCTGAGGGAGGACCAGGGGGAAACCTGGGTACAATTACGAAACAAATGTATAGACTGGCTAACCAAACACAAGGGGGCTGGATATGACATATCAAGAGAAATCATATCGGTTCGCAGGGTGCCTTGGATTGGACCACTACCTAAAGATAAGGACGGGGATTGTGTGGTTCTTAACTTTAAAAATCCTGGAACTGTAAGACATCTGCTTAACATAAGTGGTAATTGCTCAGCTATTTCCACGGTTGTAACTATGCTACCTTTAAGCTACTTCTACAGACAGCCACCTATGCAATTTCGACCGCCTTTTATGCATTTCCACCCCCCACCCAGGTACCCTCAGCCACCAGCTATGCATTTTCAGCCAGTTGCTTTCCCTTTCAACACATTTAACAGATTCGCACCTTTGTCAGGTTTGGACATGTTGGATTGACCCTCTCCAATTAAGCCAGCCAACTCAGTTGTTCCTTTACCATCTGTCACCAATGGAAATCAGGTAGCCATAAATTCCTTGACAGGGATTTCAGGAAGAGGCCAATCTATGAACAATAACCCCCTGGATTCTGTACTTTCTGTTGTAAGTTGGAACATAGCGGGTCTTAACTCCAAACTGAAAATCAAAGAATGGACTGACTGGGTGAACACCAATTGTGACTTACTGTTGCTTCAAGAAACTTGGTGCTTAACTAATCCCATAATGGAGGGCTTCTGCTGTTATAACTTAAAGGCCTTAGCCTCACCCATGGGACGCCCAAGCGGGGGGTTATCTATTTGGTCTAAGATAAAACCTGGGGTACAAACCAAACTGATCCCAACACCAGGCAAATGTTTTATGGCTGTGAAATACATTAACAGGAAGATTTTATGTATAATTAATTTTTATAATAATGACTTTGTTAATCATCCCAATGGAAACTTTTTGTCTTTGTTTAATTTTATTGATGATATCGCGGAGGGGCTGAAGTATGGGTATTATGATGGTATCTGTATAGGAGGAGATTTTAACGCCCATATGTATCGCACTAGTGCCCCTTGCCGAAATGGTGAGGAGTTGAAGAATTTATTAGCATCTCGTAATCTAGTAAACGCGATGGAAATTGCCGGAACTAGTGCTGAAACTAAATTTGCACCCACCTACATAGGTCAAGGCTGCGCCTCCACGATAGATTATATATTTCTTTGTCCATCCCTGTGTAATATAATTCGAAAAGCTGAGGTTATTTGCAGCGCATATAGTGACCATCACCCGCTTAGAATACATCTAGACCATCCTCAGACCACAAAGGCCGCCTCGAAGACTGAGAGTGGGCCACAAAATTTGTTATTGTCTACCGATAAACTAAGACTAATATGGAAAGGGGTGGATAATAAAGCTATCCTAGCCAAGGTAATCAAAAAGCATCCACTGTTAATAGACACCTGCTTGTCATTTGATAGTACTGGCGAAGTATTGGTTGTTGTGGAGAAGCGTGGCTCAGTGGTTAGAGGCGGCAGACCCGGAAGCTGAGATCGACCGTGGACCAGGGTTCGATTCCCCGCCTTGGCGGGTCTCGGGCTAAAAATTCCACGGACTCGACAATTCTCGCTCTGGTGCCTACTCAACTCACGGGGTCACACTCTGCGACTCTGGGCAATAGCTTGCTTAATCTCCACTACAGCCCCTCGCGGCCGGATGCCTGGCTTTCACCTTGTGGACACCCTGCCGGGGTTTCTCACAGGGGAATACCAGGACGGGTTCCCTAAGCAAGCGCCGGGACGCTTACGGGCAGCTGTGCGCTTTACAAGTCCAGCACATTTACATTTACATTTACATGTTGCATTTAGTAATCTTTGTGGGGCAGTGATAAGGGAATCCTCTAAACCATCTAGGCCCAATATAGACCACAGCCCTCGCTGGTTTGATTCCGCATGTTCAAAGGCCAACAGGGAATTGAGGGTGGCTTTACAACAAAATCCTAGGGATTTTAACCTAGTGAGAGAATCAAGAGCCAAATATAAACTCGCCCTACGGACAAGAACTGAGGCTTTAGTGGTTAACCACTGGGAGTCTCTAACGCGGACTGCTTTATTAAAAGACACCGCGGGGTTCTGGAGAGAAGTCAAATCACTCAGGTCTTTTGGTTCTAACATCCAACCAATCAACTGTAACATAAATGGAGAGGTCTGGGTGGAGCACTTCTCCGAAATCTATAATATAGCAGCCCCTACTATTGATTCTACAATGTTATTAAATAATGCTGAACAACCGAACTTCTCCATATCTGAGGTGGAGGATGCAATTTCGGATAGTGCTAGTAATAAAGCCCCTGGCCCTGATGGTCTATCTATCGATCAGATCAAATCAGAAATTAACCTTTGGGCCCCTCTATTATGTAACTTATTTAACAATCTGACCGACAGCTCCATCCCCGAATCCTGGTCGAACAGTGTCATCGTACCAATATTCAAGAAAGGTGACAGGGCCGATCCGGCCTGCTACCGTCCGATCTCACTGATCGACAATACATTAAAAGTCCTTGGTAGGGTATTATTCAAGAGGATAAGGGAATGGGCCGAGGATAATAATGTGTTACATTGTAGCCAATTGGGGTTTAGAAGCCACGTGGGTACGGTTGAGCAGTGTCTCAACTTGAACCTAATCATGGCCAAATACATTATTGTTAAAAAGTCCCCACTTTATTTAGGTTTTATGGATCTGAGCTCCGCTTTTGATTTTGTTAACCGTTCCAGGTTATGGTCACAATTGCTCGAATATGGTTTAGATGATTCATTAGTATATTTTCTTTCATATTTACACAGGGACCTTAAGGCAAGAGTACGCATCAACAATGATGGTGAACTATCTGGTGATATTTCCATTAAAAGAGGAGTCCGGCAGGGCTGTGTACTCGCCCCTTTGCTTTTTATTTTATATATTAATGGGCTGAGCCCTGCCCTGAGCAAGAACTCCAAAGATGTTCCAATTATCAATGGTTCCCCTATTACCACCTTACTTTATGCGGATGACGCAGTATTAATGGGGCGCACCCCTAATGCTCTGCGCTCATTAATTACAGGGTTTGTTGTTTTTATGTCTGATTTAGGTTTAAATACCAATTTAAAAAAATCATTTATTATGAATTGTGGTCCAAAAAGATATAACATCCTCTCAATTACAAGTGGTGAAAATGAATTAAAATGCACTAGCACTTTCCCCTATTTAGGGTTATTATTCTCCAACACAGGCTCGTGGCAGCATCACACTGCCCACGCAAGAAATAAGATTGGTAAATCAATTAATTCAATTTTATCTCTTCGCCAACCGAGAACGGCTAATGTGATTACCCCCCTGTTAAACATCTATCGTACCCAATGCCTGCCAACTGGGACATATGGATCTGAAGTGTGGGGTTATTGTAATAGTCTGCCCTTGCAGCTGGAGGAAAATAGATTTTGCAGGAAGGTGCTGGGTGGTATTTCTTGTACGCCAACCTTCATTTGTCACCAAGAACTTAAGTTACCATATATAGCTGATTTTATCAGGTCAAGGCCTACGCTTTTTTGGTTAAAAATATGGACAAATCCAGCGGCTTCTTTGACCCGTCGTATAATCTTAGATTGTTTATCTCATGAACGATCCCATCTCATACCTTGGCTAAATGCGGTCAAGACTAGCTTGATTAGCGTGGGACATGGCTGTCTGTTTAGCTTCCCAAATACTATTGTGCCCGCCCACAAGAATAATGTAAAACGGGCATTGTATGAGTTTTATAAAGAGGAACGTATGAGAATTGAAATAATGAAACCAGCTATTACTAAATATCTTCCACTAACTGAGACAAGTAATGCTGTTTTAAATAAACCCCACAAGCCCTGCAGATATTTGTCATTACCGATAGGAAGATGGAACCGGAGCCTTTTATTTAGGTTCCGGGATGGCAGTATTGTAAATTTATTGAGCTTCCCACTCGACTATAATAAGAATCTAGAAGAACTTGACTGTCCGTGTTCTGTCGGTGGGAAACAAAGTTTACTGCATTACTTTATTTTCTGTGGCCATTATAAATTGTATATCCATCATTATCTAATGCCAATTTTCAGAAAATACAATCTAAGAGACTTTAAATTGGCATTGAAATTTTTGCAAATGTTATCAACCGACGATGTCATATTCACTATAAGCTGCTTCATAAAAGCCTGTGTAAAATCGAGGGCAAGTATGGAACATGCATAATGGCCTTCGGATGCATAACGCACTTTAAACTCTAAATATAAATTGTATAGAGGTTTAATTATTTGTATGGACTCAATGTTATTGGTATTATTTAAACAGAAATCTATGAATGCTCTTCCAAATTGTTTAATGTCTTATATCTTGTATCATGCACTTTATGCCACATATGCTGCTCATGCCTAATTGGGCTGTATTTTAACTTTTATACATGTTTTTATGTATTTTAAATGATTCATCCTGTATGTACTTTTATGGATTTTTTCATAATCCGAATAAAGATCATTTCATTCATTCATTCATTCTTCTAGGATGGAAGAAAGCTCCTCAATTATCAATAAAATTAGGTCTAGACTGCACTTGTTTAAGATGGCATACCATCGGTCTTTGAATTTTTGGACGTTTTTACATAAAGATGGTTTTAATGGAATCCTTAAACCCCTCGGAATTCTCTGGGCTTTGTGGTACTTGACCATGGTGCTCGCATGCAGGCGTTGGTTGATTAGCTTCTTGGATAAGTACAACAATTGTCTTATATTCTGCTCCTTAGTGAGGTTCGTGGTTAGCTCTGTGGTTTCCTCGTTGATGAGTGCATAAATTCTGCTGACTTCATCATTAGAATACGCTAAAGTTTCAGCTCTTGTTTCTGTGAGGTTGAATATTTCATCCATTTTGTTTGCGTGCAGACCAGTAGATGCAGAAGAGTGAATCAATCAAAGGGTTGTAACTGGGCGCACAGCTATTTTTCAGGTATTTTTTGAGTTTGTAAGGTGCTCCAGAATATCGCCTTCTGACTGGAGGCATAAATAATATGGGGGGGTAGCACTCTCTAACGAGAGAAGTGTCCTCTGGGCTCCTGAAAAGTCCTTACATGAAGGTTTCTTGCAATAACAATATAAAGATAATAGTGAAGTTCACACGTTGATAAGGTTCAGATGTTTAATTAAATATTTTTCTCGTACATCTTGTTTAAATCACAAGTGTGTATTACATAATGTCCTCGTAATTCAGTGAGAGCACTCATATATTCCAATGCATTTCGGCATTATCATCATGCCTTCGTCAGGAAACAAGTTCTGTAAGCAAAGAAGGAAACGAAAAACGGTCTGAGTATTGAATAAGGGGATGGGTTGCAAATACTAATGTGGTGAAATGTTCGGGTAGGGGCAGTGAACGTGCTCTTAACGTGCCGATTAACTATCTAGAAAAGGTAAACGAGTGACGGGTAGTGGCGGTTCGGTAACACAACTGAACTGAAATAAAATCAAAAAGTGGTCACGGGGAAAGGCGCGTAGCGCGGTAGACTATCATTAACAGGGTTTAGCGTGAAGGGTATTATTTAGCGTGATGCTGGAAATGACCAAATAATGAGCATGTGGCTTACCGTTAACGTGCCGACGGGCTCCGTGTGCTGTTAGTCCGAGTTCTCATGCCGGAAATAGTGAAAGTTAGACTCCGGAAGTGATGAAAGGGGAAGTTACATGGATGGGTGGCGACTAATACTTGAAGGTGCAGAGGGTATTCGACTGAAATGAGGTATAAGTAAGAAGAGCGTAATCAAAAATTAATTAAAGGTAATTCCTAAGAGATTCTAACGTGGTGAAAAAAACATCGTGGTATATCCAAAATTAAATATCGGATCCAAACAATAAATATGCAGGTCAACATAAATGATAATAACAAGTAGATATGATTCAAAGCTAAAAATTAAAGATTAGGATCCATGAGGTAAACATGGTGCCCCAACGGGGGTTATTACTGATAAAGTATTCAATACTGGTGGTATGACCATGAAGATGACTTAGCTAGTCACTGGGCGCATTAAGGGAGCTTTAGTCTCAAAAAACAGTCTATCATAGATAACATAGATATTCCACACGATCATTAAGACCGTGTGGTTTCATGCTGCACAGCTACTATAGACTATAAAATGGGCGAGGTGTATACCTGGGCAGACATCTATGCCAAACGACGACAAAACAAGCCCTACACTGCCAACACGGAGACTTCATCCTCCGAGGAAGATACAACCAATCAACAAGGCAGGAGACCCAGGTTTACAACACTCAAACCAACATCCAATGTTCAAGGCACCCCAACTAACATTGAAGTAGCTTCAACATCAGCGGAGTCTTTTTTAGAATTAGGCCAGGACCCACGCGAAGAACCAGGAGGGCCAAAAGAAAAAAACAAAGAACCTCCACAAACGAGAACAGTAACGAGCAAGAAAGACAAGCCCAAAGTGAAGTAGACGATAATCTCGTCATTAACATCTCTGATTACAACCTTAGTACCATACAAACGAGGATTTTACAAAAAGGAACGTCGTTTATCCCTACAGCCCAAACTAATAAACTCGAGTTGGAAATAGCTCTGTACAAGCTCATGAGAAAATTACGCCTCAAGCATTTTTTTCAAAATGTGGTACAAACACCGGTCGATCCACCATTGGATCAGCTTAGAGGCCTACGTCCCAAAAGCAACTTCCTAGCACCAGTCTCACACAAGACTCTTGATACCTACGAGACTTTAGTAAGGAACGACCTTTCAAAGCTTAACTGCAACCGTTCAACCAAGAATAAAAACTACACTACCAAGGAGATTGAAACCCTCAAATCCATTTCTAACAACACCGAGATAACCTGTGTCAAAGCTGACAAAGGTGGAGCCATCGTGATTCTAAACACATCATATTATGATCAGCAGGCATCCCTTCACCTCTCAGATTCTAATACATATCTCAAGCTACATAACAACCCCACTGCCCAATTCAAGGAAAGACTTGATAACATACTCAATTCAGCCCTGGAGAATGGAGTGATCTCCGACAAAACATTCAAATATCTGGTCACGAAACATCCGAAAAGCCCCACTTTCTTTTTGGTACCCAAAATACATAAGAACCTCCAGGCACCTCCATGCAGACCCATAGTCTCTACATGCGGCAGCATCCACGATCCAGTGGGCAAATTTTTAGACAAATACTTACAGCCCATCGTCAGCTCTCTACCTACATTCATCAAAGACACTACAGACTTTCTAATAAAACTCAACCAAGTGCCAATAGAGGTCCACAGTCAACTGTTACTATGCACAGTGGATGTATCATCCTTATACACCTCCATCCCCCACTCTATGGGCATTGAAAGCCATTGAATACTGCTTGTTGAGAACTCAACTCAAAAATGACCTAAAACTTTTTCTAATGGAACTGTTACAATTCACGTTGTTTCACAGTTATTTTATCTGGAAAGATAGTTGGTACCAACAAATGACTGGAACGTCCATGGGCAATTCAGCAGCACCAACGTATGCGAATATTTTCATGCACAGATTCGAAGAAGACAACATCCTCAACAAGTCGCAATGGAAAGATCACCTCAAGATGTTTGTGAGGTTTATCGATGACATTTTCCTGATATGGCAAGGTCCACAAGACATGCTGCAGCAACAATTATGTGAACTCAATGACATCGACCAAAGGGTCCAATTTACACATGAAATCCAAACCGATTCAATAACATTTCTTGACGTAAAAATCACCAAAACCACCACAGAATTCAAAACCAGTTTATTCCGTAAGACTACTGACAGGAATAATACTCTACATTACTCAAGTTTCCACCCCCAACCGCTGAAAAATCACCTACCATACAGTCAATTAATCAGGGCAAAAAGGATTACTTCTGACACCGACCAATTTGAGGGTATACACCTCGCCCATTTTATAGTCTATAGTATCCCTTCTTAGTTTTCGGATTTTGCGTTCACTGACTTCCGCAGTGTGTTTGTTTAGTTGTACATTAATATCATCCATGATTTTTTTCAGTTCTTCCGTGGTGTAACTGTTTTCCAGTTCAGTCTTGACTCGGGATATATCAGTGGATAACTCTTCTAGGATGGAAGAAAGCTCCTCAATTATCAATAAAATTAGGTCTAGACTGCACTTGTTTAAGATGGCATACCATCGGTCTTTGAATTTTTGGACGTTTTTACATAAAGATGGTTTTAATGGAATCCTTAAACCCCTCGGAATTCTCTGGGCTTTGTGGTACTTGACCATGGTGCTCGCATGCAGGCGTTGGTTGATTAGCTTCTTGGATAAGTACAACAATTGTCTTATATTCTGCTCCTTAGTGCGATTCGTGGTTAGCTCTGTGGTTTCCTCGTTGATGAGTGCATAAATTCTGCTGACTTCATCATTAGAATACGCGAAAGTTTCAGCTCTTGTTTCTGTGAGGTTGAATATTTCATCCATTTTGTTTGCGTGCAGACCAGTAGATGCAGAAGAGTGAATCAATCAAAGGGTTGTAACTGGGCGCACAGCTATTTTTCAGGTATTTTTTGAGTTTGTAAGGTGCTCCAGAGTATCGCCTTCTGACTGGAGGCATAAATAATATAGGGGGGTAGCACTCTCTAACGAGAGAAGTGTCCTCTGGGCTCCTGAAAAGTCCTTACATGAAGGTTTCTTGCAATAACAATATAAAGATAATAGTGAAGTTCACACGTTGATAAGGTTCAGATGTTTAATTAAATATTTTTCTCGTACATCTTGTTTAAATCACAAGTGTGTATTACATAATGTCCTCGTAATTCAGTGAGAGCACTCATATATTCCAATGCATTTCGGCATTATCATCATGCCTTCGTCAGGGAAAAAGTTCTGTAAGCAAAGAAGGAAACGAAAAACGGTCTGAGTATTGAATAAGGGGATGGGTTGCAAATACTAATGTGGTGAAATGTTCGGGTAGGGGCAGTGAACGTGCTCTTAACGTGCCGATTAACTATCTAGAAAAGGTAAACGAGTGACGGGTAGTGGCGGTTCGGTAACACAACTGAACTGAAATAAAATCAAAAAGTGGTCACGGGGAAAGGCGCGTAGCGCGGTAGACTATCATTAACAGGGTTCAGCGTGAAGGGTATTATTTAGCGTGATGCTGGAAATGACCAAATAATGAGCGTGTGGCTTACCGTTAACGTGCCGACGGGCTCCGTGTGCTGTTAGTCCGAGTTCTCATGCCGGGAATAGTGAAAGTTAGACTCCGGAAGTGATGAAAGGGGAAGTTACATGGATGGGTGGCGACTAATACTTAAAGGTGCAGAGGGTATTCGACTGAAATGAGGTATAAGTAAGAAGAGCGTAATCAAAAATTAATTAAAGGTAATTCCTAAGAGATTCTAACGTGGTGAAAAAAACATCGTGGTATATCCAAAATTAAATATCGGATCCAAACAATAAATATGCAGGTCAACATAAATGATAATAACAAGTAGATATGATTCAAAGCTAAAAATTAAAGATTAGGATCCATGAGGTAAACATGGTGCCCCAACGGGGGTTATTACTGATAAAGTATTCAATACTGGTGGTATGACCATGAAGATGACTTAGCTAGTCACTGGGCGCATTAAGGGAGCTTTAGTCTCAAAAAACAGTCTATCATAGATAACATAGATATTCCACACGATCATTAAGACCGTGTGGTTTCATGCTGCACAGCTACTATAGACTATAAAATGGGCGAGGTGTATACCTGGGCAGACATCTATGCCAAACGACGACAAAACAAGCCCTACACTGCCAACACGGAGACTTCATCCTCCGAGGAAGATACAACCAATCAACAAGGCAGGAGACCCAGGTTTACAACACTCAAACCAACATCCAATGTTCAAGGCACCCCAACTAACATTGAAGTAGCTTCAACATCAGCGGAGTCTTTTTTAGAATTAGGCCAGGACCCACGCGAAGAACCAGGAGGGCCAAAAGAAAAAAACAAAGAACCTCCACAAACGAGAACAGTAACGAGCAAGAAAGACAAGCCCAAAGTGAAGTAGACGATAATCTCGTCATTAACATCTCTGATTACAACCTTAGTACCATACAAACGAGGATTTTACAAAAAGGAACGTTGTTTATCCCTACAGCCCAAACTAATAAACTCGAGTTGGAAATAGCTCTGTACAAGCTTATGAGAAAATTACGCCTCAAGCATTTTTTTCAAAATGTGGTACAAACACCGGTCGATCCACCATTGGATCAGCTTAGAGGCCTACGTCCCAAAAGCAACTTCCTAGCACCAGTCTCACACAAGACTCTTGGTACCTACGAGACTTTAGTAAGGAACGACCTTTCAAAGCTTAACTGCAACCGTTCAACCAAGAATAAAAACTACACTACCAAGGAGATTGAAACCCTCAAATCCATTTCTAACAACACCGAGATAACCTGTGTCAAAGCTGACAAAGGTGGAGCCATCGTGATTCTAAATACATCATATTATGATCAGCAGGCATCCCTTCACCTCTCAGATTCTAATACATATCTCAAGCTACATAACAACCCCACTGCCCAATTCAAGGAAAGACTTGATAACATACTCAATTCAGCCCTGGAGAATGGAGTGATCTCCGACAAAACTTTCAAATATCTGGTCACGAAACATCCCAAAAAGCCCCACTTTCTTTTTGGTTCCCAAAATACATAAGAACCTCCAGGCACCTCCATGCAGACCCATAGTCTCTACATGCGGCAGCATCCACGATCCAGTGGGCAAAATTTTAGACAAATACTTACAGCCCATCGTCAGCTCTCTACCTACATTCATCAAAGACACTACAGACTTTCTAATAAAACTCAACCAAGTGCCAATAGAGGACCACAGTCAACTGTTACTATGCACAGTGGATGTATCATCCTTATACACCTCCATCCCCCACTCTATGGGCATAGAAGCCATTGAATACTGCTTGTTGAGAACTCAACTCAAAAATGACCTAAAACTTTTTATAATGGAACTGTTACAATTCACGTTGTTTCACAGTTATTTTATCTGGAAAGATAGTTGGTACCAACAAATGACTGGAACGTCCATGGGCAATGCAGCAGCACCAACGTATGCGAATATTTTCATGCACAGATTCGAAGAAGACAACATCCTCAACAAGTCGCAATGGAAAGATCACCTCAAGATGTTTGTGAGGTTTATCGATTACATTTTCCTGATATGTCAAGGTCCACAAGACATGCTGCAGCAACAATTATGTGAACTCAATGACATCGACCAAAGGGTCCAATTTACACATGAAATCCAAACCGATTCAATAACATTTCTTGACGTCAAAATCACCAAAACCACCACAGAATTCAAAACCAGTTTATTCCGTAAGAATACTGACAGGAATAATACTCTACATTACTCAAGTTTCCACCCCCAACCGCTGAAAAATCACCTACCATACAGTCAATTAATCAGGGCAAAAAGGATTACTTCTGACACCGACCAATTTGAGAAGGAAATTCAAACCACTATACAGAGGTTCAAATCTCGAGGGTACCCAGACCATGTCCTCGAACAGGCTAAACAACGATGTGAAACCAAATCGAGAAACGATCTATTATCCAGCACATCCACACCTCAGGGAGATTCCATTACCATTGTGTCTAAATACTCGACATCCAGCAACAAGTTTAAGCAGATCATTAAAAAACATTGGGAGATCCTCAGAATAGAACCTGATTTTAACAAAATCTTTGATGACCATCCCATCTTTGCTTACACCAGAGCCAAAAATCTAGGAGAAGTAATTAAATCTCCCAAACCCACAATTACTGACTTCAAAGGAACCATTCCATGCAGAAATTGCAACCACTGTAATAGTGTCATCCAAGGCACTACAATAAACCATCCCATGAAAGGTCATAAAATCAAGGTCAGAGCAACAGCAACATGTGATACCACCAATGCTATTTATATGTTAAAATGTCCCTGCGGGAAGATTTACGTTGGACAAACAGAGAGAAAATTGAAAACACGTCTTAACGAACACAAATCTAACATTAGGACCAAACAACTCAAATCTACAGTGGCACAGCATTTTTTCGAAGCAGGACATGGAATCAGCCAATTGAGATATTGTGCCCTGGAAACAGTTGCCAAAAGAGAAGGCAGAGATAATCACATCGAATTATTGAAAAGAGAGAACTTCTGGATTTTCACCCTGTGCAGCATGAAACCACACGGTCTTAATGATCGTGTGGAATATCTATGTTATCTATGATAGACTGTTTTTTGAGACTAAAGCTCCCTTAATGCGCCCAGTGACTAGCTAAGTCATCTTCATGGTCATACCACCAGTATTGAATACTTTATCAGTAATAACCCCCGTTGGGGCACCATGTTTACCTCATGGATCCTAATCTTTAATTTTTAGCTTTGAATCATATCTACTTGTTATTATCATTTATGTTGACCTGCATATTTATTGTTTGGATCCGATATTTAATTTTGGATATACCACGATGTTTTTTTCACCACGTTAGAATCTCTTAGGAATTACCTTTAATTAATTTTTGATTACGCTCTTCTTACTTATACCTCATTTCAGTCGAATACCCTCTGCACCTTTAAGTATTAGTCGCCACCCATCCATGTAACTTCCCCTTTCATCACTTCCAGAGTCTAACTTTCACTATTCCCGGCATGAGAACTCGGACTAACAGCACACGGAGCCCGTCGGCACGTTAACGGTAAGCCACACGCTCATTATTTGGTCATTTCCAGCATCACGCTAAATAATACCCTTCACGCTGAACCCTGTTAATGATAGTCTACCGCGCTACGCGCCTTTCCCCGTGACCACTTTTTTATTTTATTTCAGTTCAGTTGTGTTACCGAACCGCCACTAGCCGTCACTCGTTTACCTTTTCTAGATAGTTAATCGGCACGTTAAGAGCACGTTCACTGCCCCTACCCGAACATTTCACCACATTAGTATTTGCAACCCATCCCCTTATTCAATACTCAGACCGTTTTTCGTTTCCTTCTTTGCTTACAGAACTTGTTGTGAGAATAGCACTGATGATACCAATGGGACTAGTGCTGATGCCAACAATGAGAATAGCACCGATAACCATCGGACTAGGGCCCATGCCAACAATGAGAATAGCACTGATGATACCAATGGGACTAGTGCAGATGCCAACAATCAGAATAGCACTGATGATAACAATGGAACTAGTGCTGATGCCAAGAATGAAAATAGCACTGATAACCATGGGACTAGTGCCCATGCCAACAATGAGAATAGCGCTGATGATACCAATGGGACTAGTGCTGATGCCAACAATCAGAATAGCGCTGATGATACCAATGGGACTAGTGCCTGTGCCAACAATGTGAATAGCGCTGATAATACAAATGGGACTAGTGCCCTTGACAACAATGAGAATAGTGCTGATGATAGCAATGGGACTAGTGCTCCCGACAACTATGAGAATAGCACTGATTAAAACAATGGGACTAATGCCTATGACAACAATGAGAATAGCACTGATGATGACCATGGGACTATTGGCGATGACAACAATGAGAATAGTGATAACCATGGGACTAGTGCTGATGACAATATTGAGAATAGCACTGATGATGACAATGGGACTAGTGCTGATGCCAACAATGAGAATAGCACCGATAACCATGGGACTAGTGCCCATGCCAACAATGAGAATAGCACTGATGATACCAATGGGACTCGTGCAGATGCCAACAATCAGAATAGCACTGATGATAACCATGGGACTAGTGCCCATGCCAACAATGGCAATAGCACTGATGATACCAATGGGACTAGTGCAGATGCCAACAATCAGAATAGCACTGATGATAACAATGGAACTAGTGCTGATGCCAAGAATGAGAATAGCACTGATAACCATGGGACTAGTGCCCATGCCAACAATGAGAATAGCGCTGATGATACCAATGGGACTAGTGTTTATGCGAACAATGAGAATAGCACTGATGATAACAGTGGAACTAGTGCCTGTGCCAACAATGTGAATAGCGCTTATAATACAAATGGGACTAGTGCCCTTGACAACAATGAGAATAGTGCTGATGATAGCAATGGGACTAGTGCTCCCGACAACTATGAGAATAGCACTGATTAAAACAATGGGACTAACGCCTATGACAACAATGAGAATAGCACTGATGATGACCATGGGACTATTGGCGATGCCAACAATGAGAATAGTGATAACCATGGGACTAGTGCTGATGACAATAATGAGAATAGCACTGATGATGACAATGGGACTAGTGCAGATGGCAACAATGAGAATAGCACTGATGATAACAATGGGACTAGTGCAGATGCCAACAATGAAATAGCGCTGATGATACCAATGAGACTAGTGTCCATGCCACCAATGAGAATAGTGTTGATGATACCAATGGGGCTAGTGCCCATGCCAACAATGAGAATAGCGCTGATGATACCAATGGGACTAGTGCCCTTGACAACAATGAGAATAGGACTAATGATAGCAATGGGACTAGTGCTCCTGACAACTATGAGAATAGCACTGATGAAAACAATGGGACTAGTACCCATGACAACAATGAGAATAGCAATGATGATAACCATGGGACTAGTGCTTATGTCAACAATGAGAATAGTGATAACCATGGGAATAGTGACGATGCCAACAACGAGAATAGCACTGATGATAACAATGGGACTAGTGTCAATGCCAACAATGAGAATAGCACTGATGATAACAATGGGACTAGTGCCGATGCCAACAATGAGAATAGCCCTGATGATAACAATGACACTAGTGCCGATGACAACAATGAGAATAGCACTGATGATAACAATGGGACTAGTGCTGATGCCAACAATGAGAATAGCACTGATGATAACAATGGGACTAGTGCTGATGCCAACAATGAGAATAGCACTGATGATAACAATGGGACTAGTGCTGATCCCAACAATGAGAATAGCACTGATGATAACAATGGGACTAGGGCTGATGCCAACAATGAGAATAGCACTGATATTCAAGGGACTAGTGCCCATGACAACAATGAGAATAGCACTGATGATAACAATGGGACAAGTGCCGATGCCAACAATGAGAATAGCGCTGATGATACCAATGAGGCTAGTGCCCATGACAACAATGAGAATAGCACTGATGATACCAATGGTACTAGTGCCAATGCTAACAATGAGAATAGCACTGATGATACCAATGGGATTAGTGCCGATGCCAACAATGAGAATAGCACTGATGATAACAATGGGACTTGTGCCGATACCAACAATGAGAGTAGAGCTGATGCTAACAATGGGGCTAGTGCCCATGACAACAATGAGAATAGCACTCAACAAACTGCAATGATGGACCCTTCCTAGAGTCAGCACCTGACTAACTTACGCCCAACGATAATTAATATCCCTTAAATTATTGAAGGGGATTGTGTGCACACCGAATGGCACCCATCATCACTGTGCCTATTCCCCTGGGGAATTTAAATGCAATGGAAAAACAACCGCAAAGGTGCACCACAACAAATAAAATAATAAGTGCAAAAAGTATTTGAGCACAATAAAGAAATATATCATGAAGAAATGTTGTTAGTCTTCTTTTAATCTTTATTTTTCAATTTGTGGTGAAACAGAAACAGCCGACGCGTTTCGTCCCAAGCCGGGACTTCTTCAGGGCTTTAAGTTTGATAATACGTCGCTTTTGAAGGCAGGATAATGTAAAGTGAACTGGAGTCCAAGGATAGTCTTCCCTGCAACTTTACTCCCGTTGTGTTTTATTTCTTAACAATGTCGAATTTAAGATATTTGGACTTAAAACATGCCAATCGGCGGAGATGGCAATGTTTATCAAATCTTCCTGAATGGTGAGCACGGTCTTGCCACCTTAATAGTATACCTTTTTTTGGGTCAACTACTGAGTGATCTATAGATCTAGTGGAGGACTGGAGGTCCTATTACTCCATGAGAGTCGGATGTGGGCACTGTATTACAGCAGGTCGTTCCTGATAAAACGACCGGCGTCCATCCACATCCCTCGTTGCAGCGAAACACCCCCTGCGACGTTGTGTCGCAGGGGGTGTTTCGCTGCAACGAGGGATGTGGATGGACGCCGGTCGTTTTATCAGGAACGACCTGCTGTAATACAGTGCCCACATCCGACTCTCATGGAGTAATAGGACCTCCAGTCCTCCACTAGATCTATAGATCACTCAGTAGTTGACCCAAAAAAAGGTATACTATTAAGGTGGCAAGACCGTGCTCACCATTCAGGAAGATTTGATAAACATTGCCATCTCCGCCGATTGGCATGTTTTAAGTCCAAATATCTTAAATTCGACATTGTTAAGAAATAAAACACAACGGGAGTAAAGTTGCTGGGAAGACTATCCTTGGACTCCAGTTCACTTTACATTATCCTGCCTTCAAAAGCGACGTATTATCAAACTTAAAGCCCTGAAGAAGTCCCGGCTTGGGACGAAACGCGTCGGCTGTTTCTGTTTCACCACAAATTGAAAAATAAAGATTAAAAGAAGACTAACAACATTTCTTCATGATATATTTCTTTATTGTGCTCAAATACTTTTTGCACTTATTATTTTATTTGTTGTGGTGCACCTTTGCGGTTGTTTTTCCAATGAGAATAGCACTGATAACCATGGGACTAGTGCCCATGCCAACAATGAGAATAGCGCTGATGATACCAATGGAACTAGTGCTCCTGACAACAATGAGAATAGCACTGATGATAACAATGGGATTAGTGCCGATGCCAACAATGAGAATAGCACTGATGATAACTGTTAGACCTGGCGTCATTGGCGTGAGTCTCCCTTCCATTTTGACGGATTGCCTCCTCTGTTTTGATATGTTTTTGCTGGATTTATGTTTTGGGCACTGTGCCACTGCTAATCAGTGCCACAGTGCAAGTACTCGCTATGTTAAATTAATGTACTGATTGGTTATTCCATGATTGGGTTATTTGATTTACCTGTCAGCCCCTAGTACAGTGCACCATGTGTGCCCAGGGCTTGTAAATCAAATGCTGCTGGTGGGATTGCAGCACTTGTTCTGCCACCCACAGAAGCAGCTTATCAAGTGTGTCTCAGGCCTGCCATTGCAAGGCCTGTGTGCAGTCTAACACTGCCATGTCGACTTGGCCAAGTGCACCCACGTGCCAGTCTCTAAACCTTCCCTTTGCTTCATATTAGAGACCCCTATGGTAGGCCCAAGGGCAGGGTGCATTGTAAGGTAGGACATGCCTTGATGTGTCTAACATGTTCTAATAGTGAATTACAGCCATTTTCGTTTTTCACTATTGAAGGCTACCTGTTCTCATAGGCCAGAATGAGCAGCTAGATTATTACATGCTTATAATCCTAACTGACTCAGAGAACATGGTAGAAATTCGAATTTAGTATGCTTGAACTCAGAATAATAAAATACATCTTTTAGTAACGTTTATTTTAATATTCTGTGTTTGGAAATACCGCTTTTAGAAACTAGGTATTTGCTTGCCTAACCATTTGAGCCTGCCTCTGCTGAGTTGTGTATTCCTTGTCTGGGTTTGTGAGTGACAGGGCCGGGGAATTACAGGAGACAGGTTGGGACAGCCCAGTGGTGAATAGGGAGATTTACATCCAGATGGGAGGGAGGAGTGCACCTGGGACCTGAATAGGGCTGGGCCTTCCTTCTACAATGCTGGCTCCACCCCCTGTGGCTTGTCTGATGTCTCTGCCCTGCACTGTGAAAGCAGAGGAGGAATCATGTCAACAGAGTGCTCCAGAACTGTATCTTCCCTCCCCTGTGCTGGCTCCACCTCCTGTGGGCGTCTGATGTCTCTGCCCTGCACAGTGAAAGGAAGAAGAGAGTCATGTAAACAAAGTGCTCAGGTACTGGTTTGAACTAGGCAGAGGCCTCTCTGCCTTCAGAGAACAAAGGATTTTGGGGTATAAATATTGGGACCCTGATCCCAAGAAATTAGATCACTTCTGGAACAAGAAATCTTTCTGCCAAGGAGAAGAGCCAAGGAAGCTGCAGGAGTTTGGACTGCCCCTCTGCCAGTGTGCTGTTTGCTGGATTGGCCTGCAGTGGTTGCTTCATTGCCAAGGGAAAGGAGACGAAACTTTGTGAGGACTTTTATCTACAGAATATTCTCCAAGGGCTTGAACTGTGCTTGCCTCCTGCTGAAGTCTCAGGGCCAAAAGACTTCACCTCTAGCTCCCTCCTGAATTTCCTTGCTGGGAATTCTGACTCCAGTCACTTGCGTGGTGCTGGGAGCTGGAAGCACGACGCATCGAGATGAAGCGTGTTGCCTCCGCAGCTGAAATCCTCGCAACGCCAGAGAAGTGAGCCTTCGCCGCATCTCCCTGGAAGCATGTGTTCATCGAAGCTGTCTGCTGTTGCATCACTGGAGAAGCGTGACAACATCGAGAGAGTCGCCATCGCATCACCGGAGAAGCGTGTCGCAGGGCCTGTCACGGCTCCAAAGTACAGAGTCGTCGCAAGGCTGCCAGGGCGCTATCGCATTGTCATCGCATCGCCGCATTAAGGGCGCCATCTTCTCGCATTGCAACTGGATCATCGCATCGCATCAAGGCGCCATCTTGCGCACCGCAACGGGCCCGCAAGCCGAGACTCTATGCATCACCTTCGCTCCGGTAAGTCTCACGACGAGTCTCCTACTCTGCGCAAGCATTGAGGAAGGACGCAACCGTTCCCCCGGATCATGGAACCGACGAATCTCCCCTTTTGCGAGCCTTTTGTTTACTTTGCATTACGCATCCAGGTACTTTGGTGAGAACTTTGTCGCATTTACCAACAACTTGAACTAAGAGACTTTAATCATCTTTTCAGTAATCTTGAGGGTAGTATTGTGGATTTTTGTCATTTGTGGTCTTGTTTTTAAGTCTATATAAAGAATACTTATTTTTATAAAACCTGTGTTGTGTCCAGCTGTAGTGTTTTCACTATATTACTGTGTATATTCACAAATGCTTAACACACTGCCTCTGAGATAAGCCTGTCTGCTCGTGCCAAGCTACCAAGGGGGTGAGCAGGGGTTATTAAGGAGTGTAATCCCCTTATCCTGACTTAGAAGTAAGGGTCCCTATTTGGACAAAGGTGATAACCATTGCCAACTAGAGACCCCCAGATCTAACACTGGTGGTCAGCGGTGAGGATTTGGACTTTGCATTTGTGTTTCATTTACAGTGATTGATGTACACTACTAATGAGTGCAAACCAAACGCGACCACATACATTTTTTTAGAATCCTTTTTCCTTGGGCTGTTAGTTTTTCCTGAAAACTCATACATTTTTACTACCAGGAGTAAACCAGAATCTGTTGCATCTATGGATCTTGCTTTTGAAGAAGAGAGGTTGGAAACCTACACTGTGAAACAGCTCAAGTATCTACACCAGGCATTTCCAAAAAGGAAAACTATCAAAAGGCGCTGATAGGCTGGGTAGAAGCTAGAAATGTCCCTGATCTTGTAGCGGAGCCCATTGGGGATGCAGATGGGCAAATTGATGGGCAAGAATATCCAGCCAGGAGAGGGGTGCCGTCCCCACCTGGCAGCAGCATCTCTTCAAAAGACCTGTCCCCCAGACAACTGGAAGATAGGGAAAGAAATAGGGCCCTCAAGCTGGAGTTGGCTAAGCTTAAAATGGAGAGTCAGAGGGAAAAGAGAGTAATAGGTTGTCCTTGTAAAGGGAGAAAATGAGAATGGAGCATGAGAGAATGTTGAGGGAGTTAGAGATCAAGGCCAAGGGCTTAGAAATCAATCCTTCTGGTGGCAGCGCACCATCTGTGCCTTCAGAAGGCAGGGTACATATTCCCAAGGATGTCATCAATGATTTTCACAAAGGTGAAGATATTGGGCAGTGGTTTGCAGCCTATGAGATAGCAATGTTGGCCCACCGGGTCCCTGAGAAGGATTGGGGAGCAGGGTTGTGGGCCCGCTTTTTAACTGAAGGTAGGGATACATTGTTAGACTTGCCCAGTTCTCATAGAATGTCTTATGCCCACATGAAGGAAGCACTGATGACAATGTTTGGGTGAACTCCAGAGCTCTATAGACAGTGGTTCAGAAATTGTAAGAAATTGGAGGGAACCACTTGGGTAGAATATGTGTCTTTCTTTTGCAGAGCTATGGATGGTTGGGTGAGGGGTAGCAATGTTGATAATTTTCAAGGGCTCTATGATGTGATTGCTAAGGAGCACTTGTCTGCTAATTGTTTTCCAGAGCTACGGCAGCACCTTATTGATAGCAAGTTGACTAATCCTAGAAAGCTTGCTGAAGAGACGGACCGCTGGGTCAGTACCAGGGTCCACAAGGGTCTTGTGGGAGACTCCGCCAAAGGTGGGCAGGGTCCCCAGCAGAAGAGTGGGGGGGACAAGGGTAAACTGGGGGAGTTCCAAAAAGGTCCCCGAAGTAATTCCCAAGGGAACCAAGGTAAGGGTTCCCAGCCTCCCCCTGAAAAGAAGTCTGGACCCCCGACATGTTAACCAGTTCATAGGGGGCCTGTTACCTGCTTTCAGTGTAAGCAGTTGGGACACCATTGGTTTGATCCCCAATGTCCTCAGAAAGGACAGTATGTGCCACCCCATGTACCACCCCGTCAGATGGCCAGTGTAGCCCTGGGTGGGCTGGAGATGGGTGCCCAAGGCGGGTGGGGTCCCGCAGAAATGTCCCTTGTCTCATTAGGAGACTTTGAGATGGTCCCTCAAACTCGGCTGCCTGCTAACACTAAAAAATACAGGCAGTGGGTGACCATCAATGGCCATAGAGTGGAGGCTCTCAGAGACACAGGAGCAAGTGTGACAGCTGTCAAGTGTCACTTGGTCTCTGAAGAGCAGGTAGACCCTCATGAATTCTTCCCAGTTGTTGCCGCAGACAACACAGAGAGCAATTGCAAGGTGGCTCAAGTTCCCTTTGAGTGGGGGGTCTCTGGTACTCTTCAAGTAGCTGTGAGGCCAGCCATGCCTGTTGATTGTCTGTTAGGCAATGATTTAGAAAGCTCCCCTTGAGCTAAGGTGGAGAGGAAGGCGCATTTAGAGATGTTGGGTCTGCCTGAGTGGGCATGTGTTACCACTCGGTCTACGGCAACAAAGGGCGTTCAAGAGACCCTGGAGCCTGAAAATATGGCCTAGGGACCTGCCTTTAAGAGAAGAGGTAGGGGCGTGGGAAACTAGCCCCCATTGTTCCCACGATCGAGGAGGAGGCAGACCTTGGGGGATGCCCTGGAACCTACAGGGGAGCAAGTTTCTGAACTGGGGAACCTTCCTGAGTTGACCCATTGGCAGCAAGAAGGGGTGCCTCCAGGGAAGAATTTTGTGAAGAGCAGCAGAAGTGCCCTTCTCTTGTCGGTTTGAGGCAACAGGCCACAAACCAGGCAGCAGGTGATCAGTCTGGATCACATTGGATCTACTGGGAGAATGGTCTCCTGTATAACGAGCCTAAGGTTGCTGAGCCTGGGTCAGCCCATGTGCTGCTGGTACCCCAGGGCTTCAGAGCCTTCCTACTGGGTTTGGCTCATGATGTTCCTTTAGCTGGTCATCTGGGGCAGAACAAGACCTTTGAAAGGCTTGTCGCCCACTTTTAGTGGCCCCAGATGTGAAAGAGTTCAGATACTCATTGTAGGACTAGCCAAACTTGCCAGGCAAGTGGGAAAAGTGGTAGGAGGCACAAAGCCCCTCTCCAACCTTTCTCTGTAGTCAGTACCCCCTTTGAACGGGTGGGGATTGACATTGTGGGGCCACTGGACCCCAAGACAGCCATGGGCAACAAGTTTATTCTGGTCTTGGTGGACCATGCTACCCGGTACCCGGAAGCCATTCCACTCAGGACAGTGACGGCCCCCGTGGTGGGACGTGCACTGATGGGGATCTTCTCCCGTGTGGGGTTTCCCAGAGAGGTTGTGTCTGACCGAGATACAAACTTCATTTCTAATTATATGAAGTCTCTGTGGAAGGAGTGTGGTGTTACCTGCAAGTTCACCACTCCTTACCACCCACAAGGAAATGGGCTGGTTGAAAGATTCAACCGGACCCTCAAAGGCATGATCATGGGTCTTGAGGAACCAATTAGGCATAAGTGGGACGTCCTCTTGCCGTGCCTTCTGTTTGCCTACCGTGAGGTGCCACAAAAGTCTCTAGGATTCAGCCTCTTTGAGCTTTTGTATGGTCACCCGGTTAGGGGACCTTTGAGTTTGGTCAAGGAAGGCTGGGAGCAACCTCCCAGGAAACCTCCCCAGGATATATAAAGTTACATGCTGGCCTTCAGAAACTAGAGTCGGCGTTTCAGAGATCTTCCTCAGGCAAATCTGGAAGCCAGCCAGGAGGAAATGAAGCAGTGGTACGATCAGAATGCCACTCTGATTGAGCTTCAACCTGGACAGAAAGTTTGGGTCATGGCGCCTGTGAAGCCTTGTGCGTCCATATGAGGTGGTGGAGTGCAAGAGTGATGTCACCTACTTGGTGAACTTGCAGTCTCCCAGTAACCCCTTGGGGGTCCTGCATGTTAACCGCCTAAAGCCCCACTTAGAAAGGTCCGAAGTGGGCATGCTCCTAGCGACAGATGATGGAATGGAGGAGGAGACCGAGCCTCTTCCTTACCTCCTTCTGCAACAGAGCAAGATGGGTCAGTGGATGGTGTCAGTCTCTCTGCCACACTGACCCCGGATCAGCAGCAAGATTGTCGCTAGCTGTTGGGGCAATTCTCTGATCTATATTCCTTGGTTCCTGGTGTCACAGAGTAGTGCGTCCATGATGTAGACATTGGCGACAGTCCTCCTGTCAAGCACAAGGCTTACAGAGTGACTGACAAGGTTAGGGTTTACATTAAGGAGGAGATCTCCAAGATATTTGCTTAAGGGGTCATGGAGTCCTCAAACAGTCCTTGGGCCAGCCCAGTGGTCTTGGTCCCAAAGACTGCCTCGCCGGAGGCCACACCCGAATTCCAATTATGTGTGGACTACAGAGGGCTCAATTCAGTCACCAGGACTGATGCACACCCCATCCCCAGAGCTGATGAGCTCATGGATCGTTTAGGGGCTGCCCGGTACCTCAGTACATTTGATTTGACGTCTGGGTACTGGCAGATCGCCTTGACTGATGGGGCTAAGGAGAGGTCAGCATTCTCCACACCAGATGGGCACTACAAATTCCGGGTTATGCCCTTTGGGATGAAGAATACACCTGCCACCTTTCAGAGGTTCGTCAACCAGGTGTTGGCTGGGCTGGAGGATTTCAGTGCTGCCTACCTGGATGACATTGCAGTGTTCAGCGCCAGTTGGAAAGAACACTTGCAGCACCTCTGGGAAGTGTTGATGGCCCTGCGCAAGGCAGGCCTCACGATCAAAGCAAGTAAGTGCCAGATCGGGCAGGGTTCCATTGTGTACTTGGGTCACCAGGTAGGAAGAGGCCAGGTGGCGCCCCTACAACCCAAGATTGATACCATCCTGGCATGGGAACCCCCAAAGACTCAGACACAGGTGAGAGCCTTTTTAGGACTCAGGGGGTACTACAGGAGGTTTGTCAAGGGGTATGGCAACATTGTTGCACCCTTGACTGAGCTGACAGGAAGCAGCCCAAGAAAGTGAACTGGACTGACACCTGTCAGAAGACTTTTGATGCCCTGAAGACTGCCATGTGCACAGCACCCGTGCTTCAGGCACCCAACATCTCAAAAGAATTCATTGTACAGACAGACGCTTCAGAGCATGGTGTGGGGGATGTTCTATCATAGATTAGTTAAGAGGGCCTAGAACAACCTGTATCCTTCATCAGTAGGAGGTTACTTCCACGGAAACAGAGGTGGAGCGCAATTGAGCGTGAGGCATTTGCTGTGGTCTGGGCACTGAAGAAGTTGAGACCAAACTTGTTTGGGACTCACTTCCGAGTTCAGACCGACCACAGGCCCCTCAAATGGCTGATGCAGATGAGGGGTGAGAACCCAAAGTTGTTGAGGTGGTCCATCTCCCTACAGGGTATGGACTTTACGGTGGAATTTATTTTTTATTTTATTTAAAACATTTATATAGCGCTGCTGACACCTTGCAGGTTTCCTGGCGCTGGAGAATACTCTTTAACTGAGGGGACTGAAAACGAGTAGCAAGCGATTCAGGGTTTTAAGGGAATAGCCAGGTTTTGATAAGTTTCCGAAAGGGGAGAAGTTGCGAAGTTTGGCGGATTTCAAGGGGCAGACTGTTCCACAGTTTAGCAGCTGCGACTCTGAAGGATCGACCCCCGGTCCTGACTTTGTTGTATCTAGGAGGTACTATTACCAAGCAGGCAGAGGCAGAGCGTAGAGTTCTGGTGGGGGTGTACCAGGAGAACATGGTTTGCAGAGGTCTGGGCCCGCCTCCGTGCAGAGCCTTAAAGACAAGGCAAAGAGCTTTGAAGGCCACTCGTTGCTTCAGAGGGAGCCAGTGTAACTCGGCTAGGGCCGCTGTGGCAGAGGACCTCCTGGTCCAGCCAAGAGCTAGCTTGGCGGCGGCCGACTGAACTCTTTGGAGTCGATCCAGTAACACAGCAGGAGACTCAAGTAACAACGCGTTACAGTAGTCAAGGCGACTAAGGATAGTGCACCTTACTATCAACGCCCGAGCTTGTGCGGGGAGGAGTGGCATGATTTTGCGCAAAGAGCGCAGAAGAGCCGAGCAAGTTCCCACAGTTTTTGCAACCTGGGTTTCTGTACTCAGCTTGTTGTTCAGCATGGCCCCCAGGTTGCGAACCGAGGTGACTGGCTGTGGTTTATCCGGTGTTTCCGGAGGCCAGAAATCGCTAGGGAACCGGCGAGGTATTCGGCTTCCCGCACAATACAGAACCTCCGTTTTGGAGGAATTGAATTGCAGGGAATTTTTATGTAACCAGCCAGCCGTCTCCCTTAGGCAATCATGAAATGATGTGAGGGGGATAGAGTCTTCTCCCTCCCAAGAGAGAATAAGCTGGGTGTCGTCCGCATAGTTGATAGTTTTTAAACTGTGGGCCTTTATTAACGTGATTAGGGGTTTGAGGTACACTTTAAAAAGAATGGGGCTGATGGACGAGCCCTGGGGCACCCCATGCGGAACAGAGACAAAGGCGGATTGGAATGGGGGGAGGGACACAGCCTGCCTCCTGTCCCACAGGTAAGAATGGAACCATAGCAGAGCCGTGCCATCCACCCCAGCCTCACCGAGTCTCTCCAGCAGAATCTTATGGTTAACCGTATCGAATGCGGCAGACAGGTCCAGCAAGACCAAGGCTACTGCCTGGCCCCTGTCTGCACGCATACGGAGATCCTCCATGGCTGTCAGGACAGCTGTCTCGGTGCCATGGGCTGGACGAAAGCCAAATTGGAAATCGTCCAGGATGTGATTTTGCTCCAGGTGAGTAGAGAGGCAGGCGCTCACCCATCGTTCAGCCACCTTTGCCGGGAATGGCAAAAGGGAGATGGGCCGGTAGTTCGACAAGCATTCGGGGTTTAAGGAGGGTTTTTTCAACAGCGGGGTGATAAGAGCCTGCTTCCAAGGGGCAGGAACAAATCCGCAATGCAGGGATTGGTTGCAGATCCTCCGCAGGGTGCCGAAGAGTTCGGTTCCAAAATTTTTCCAAATTTTTGGAGGCAGAGGATCAAGAGGGGAGCCGGAGGTGATCCCGAGCGCCAATCTTTCAAATTCAGTATCTGGGATGGGGGGGAATTCCCGCAACCTTTCAGTTGGGAGGTGACCTGAGTGCATCGGATCAGAGTCGATGGTGCTGGCCCCTGGGTTGTTGGAGCTGCCTAATGGAGGGGAGGTGTTCAGGTTGTGAATAATGGTCTCAATTTTGTTTTTAAAAAATAGTGCGAGGTTGTCGCAGAGTGCTTGTGTGGGTAGAATAGTCTTTATGGCGCATTCAGGGTGGGTGAGGGTTTTAAGAATCTGAAAGATACTTTTCGAGCTGTTGGGGGCGTTGATAATGGTGGGGCAAAAGTAGTTGGCTTTACTTTGAGCAATTGCAGCTTTATAAGCCCGGAGATTATTTTTCCAAAGTGACTTATTGGTGTCGGAGTAGCCTTGCCTCCATTTTCTCTCTGATTGTCTACAGGATAATTTGAGGATTTTCAAAGAGTCGTCAAACCAGGGAGCTGGTGCTTTGCTCTTAGGTTTGCATTTTTTCTGGGGGGCGGAGGAGTCAGAGACAGAGGAAATCTTTGTACAGAAGGCTTTGAAGTTGTCCTCCACCGAATTAGTGGGTGAGAAACTATTTTCCACTCTGAATACAGAGCCGGCCGATCTTAATTTGTCCAGAGCTTTCCAGTCTCTATACAAAAATTCGGAAGAGGTGCTATGTGGCGGCCTTCTGGCTCTGTTGCTAGTTATGTGGAATTTGATGAGTGCGTGGTCGGTCCGGCACATAGGCAGGATGTCACTCAGGTGTACTAGCTGAGGGGAGGCAAAGATTAAATCAAGTTGGTGCCCTGCTGTGTGGGTGGGTTTGTTAACCAGCTGGGAAAGTCCCACACTTTCACAGGAGAGTACAAGATTGTACAATGCACTGTCAAGGCTGCCGTTAGGCCAGAGATTGAAATCGCCTAGAATGATCAGCTTGTTGTGGGAAGTGGCCATGTTTGTGAGGATGGTAAGTAGCGATTGTTGCTGTTGGGAATTGAAGGCTCCCGGGGGGCGATAGCAAATAATGGCCGTGAAGGTGGCTCCAGAGTGACAATTTATGGAAAGGACGAGGAGTTCCGTTCCGGCAACTGGGTCCATGTCTAGGATGTTTATAGACCAAGAGGCTCTATAGATAATGCCTACTCCACCACCGCGGCCCTTGGTCCTAGGAAGATGCAATATTTTGAAAACTTGGGGGCAGGCCCAATCAAGTTCAATGTTGCAGTCGGCGTGGGTCCACGTCTCAGTAAGGAATAATGCGACAAGGTGATGATTATCAATAAGCAGTTGAATTTCATTGGCATGTTTTGGCAGTGACCTGACATTAAGTAGGCCACCCGTTAGCAGACCTTTACAAGTAAAATCATGCAGAGGGTAGGCAGTGTCGGAGAATAGAAGGTGACCTTCGTGTGCAAAATCTCTGAGACGGAGTAGAGACTCACGCGTTAGGTGTGGAAGGAGGGTGGTGGATTGCGGGGGGGCCTGGGCATGGAGAGCTGCTCCGGTTGCGTCCGAGGCGCGGACGAGGGCAGACGAGCTTGCCTTATGCGCGCCTTCGGCGCGCAATCGTCACGCCCGCTGCGCTCGTCCGCTGCGCTTCCGGCAGAGACTCATGTTTTAAAGTGAGGCTCTGTGCGTAGGATGGGGGGGCGTGGCCAACCGAGGTGGGCGTGTCTGGCATGTCCCTCGACCAGGAAATGGCGGCAAGACGCGAGATCAGGGCAAAACAACAAGCAATCTGCTGCTCAGCGCTGATACAGGTAATGCCAGGAATGATGTGCAAAGGGGATTTTAAAAACACAGTATTACAGTTTTAAAAGTATCACAAGTTTCTAGAAATAGCTGCTCCCGGCTTTCCGCCTCAGGAGTTTTCCCAGAGCGAAGAATGCAGCGCTAGCGGTCAGCGCGTATTTATAGGTACCTGGGAGGGGGGGGCGTGGCCAACCGAAGTGGGCGTGTCTGGCGTGTCCCTCGACCAGGAAATGGCGGCAAGACGCGAGATCAGGGCAAAACAACAAGCAATCTGCTGCTCAGCGCTGATACAGGTAATGCCAGGAATGATGTGCAAAGGGGATTTTAAAAACACAGTATTACAGTTTTAAAAGTATCACAAGTTTCTAGAAATAGCTGCTCCCGGCTTTCTGCCTCAGGAGTTTTCTCAGAGTGAAGAATGCAGCGCTAGCGGTCAGCGCGTATTTATAGGTACCTGGGAGGGGGGGGCGTGGCCAACCGAGGTGGGCGTGTCTGGCGTGTCCCTCGACCAGGAAATGGCTGCAAGACGCGAGATCAGGGCAAAACAACAAGCAATCTGCTGCTCAGCGCTGATACAGGTAATGCCAGGAATGATGTGCAAAGGGGATTTTAAAAACACAGTATTACAGTTTTAAAAGTATCACAAGTTTCTAGAAATAGCTGCTCCCGGCTTTCCGCCTCAGGAGTTTTCTCAGAGTGAAGAACACTGCCCTGGTACAGAACACGCCAATGCTGATGGTCTGTCCAGATTTTTCCGCCTTAGTGAAGAGAACTCCCAAGGGGAAGGGTAGTTCTCCCCACATTTCAGCTGGATGGGACACGTGTTAGACCTGGCATCATTGGCGTGAGTCTCCCTTCCATTTTGACAGATTGCCTCCTCTGTTTTGATATGTTTTTGCTGGATTTATGCTTTGGGCACTGTGCCACTGCTAATCAGTGCCACAGTGCAAGTGCTCCCTATGTTAAATGAATGTACTGATTGGTTACTCCATGATTGGGTTATTTGATTTACCGGTCAGCCCCTAGTACAGTGCACCATGTGTGCCCAGGGCTTGTAAATCAAATTCTGCTGGTGGGCTTGCAGCACTGGTTGAGCCACCCACAGAAGCAGCTTGTAAAGTGTGTCTCAGGCCTGCCAGTGCAAGGCCTGTGTGCAGTCTAACACTGCCATGTCGACTTGGCCAAGTGCACCCACTTGCCAGTCCCTAAACCTTCCCTTTGCTTCATATTAGACACCCCTATGGTAGGCCCAAGGGCAGGGTGCATTGTAAGTACAAGGTAGGACATGCTCTGATGTGTAGCATGTTCTTATAGTGAATTACAGCCATTTTCGTTTTTCACTATTGAAGGGTACCTGTTCTCATAGGCCAGAATGAGCAGCTACATTATTACATGCTTAAAATCCTAACTGACTCAGGGGAACATGGTAGAAATTCGAATTTAGTATGCCTGAACTCAGAATAATAAAATACATCTTTTAGTAAAGTTTATTTTAATATTTTGTGTTTGCAAATACCACTTTTAGAAAGTAAGTATTTGCTTGCCTAACCATTTGAGCCTGCCTCTGCTGAGTTGTGTATTCCCTGTCTGGGTTTGTGAGTGACAGGGCTGGGGAATTCTAGGAGACAGGCTGGGACAGCCCAGTGGTTAATAGGGAGATTTACATCCAGATCAGAGGGAGGAGTGCACCTGGGACCTGAATAGGGCTGGGCCTTCCTTCTACAATGCTGGCTCCACCCCCTGTGGCTTGTCTGATGTCTCTGCCCTGCACTGTGAAAGGAGAGGAAGAATCATGTCAACAGAGTGCTCCAGAGCTGTATCTTCCCTCCCCTGTGCTGGCTCCACCTCATGTGGGGCGTCTGATGCCTCTGCCCTGCACAGTGAAAGGAAGAAGAGAATCATGTAAACAAAGTGCTCAGGAACTGGTTTGGACTAGGCAGGGGCCTCTCTGCCTTCAGAGAAAAAAGGATTTTGGGGTATAAATATTGAGACCCTGATCCCAAGAAATTAGATCACTTCTGGAATAAGAAACCTTACTGCCAAGGAGAAGAACCAAGGAAGCTGCAGGAGTTCGGACTGCCCCTCTGCCAGTGTGCTGTTTGCTGGGTTGGCCTGCAGTGGTTGCTTCATTGCCAAGGGAAAGGAGAAGGAACTTTGTAAGGACTTTCATCTACAGAATATTCTCCAAGAGCTTGAACTGTGCTTGCCTCCTGCTGAAGTCTCAGGGCCAAAAGACTTCACCTTCAGCTCCCTCCTGAATATCCTTGCTGGGAATTCTGACTCCAGTCACTTGCATGCCGCTGGGAGCTGGAAGCGCGATGCATCGAGAAGAAGCGTGTCGCCGCCGCAGCTGAAATCATCGCAGCGCCGGAGAAGCGAGCCTTCGCCGCATCTCCCTGGAAGCGTGTGTTCATCGAAGATGCCTGCTGTCGCATCACCGGAGAAGCATGACAACATCGAGAGAGTCGCCATCTCATCACCGGCGAAGCGTGTTGCAGGGCCTGTCGCGGCTCCAAAGTACAGAGTCGTCGCATGACTGCCAGGGCGTCATCGTCATCGCATTGCCGCATCAAGGGCGCTATCTTCTCGCATCGCAACTGGATCATCGCATCGCATCAAGGCGCCATCTTGCGCACCGCAACGGGCCCGCAAGCCGAGAATCTACGCATCACCTTTGCTCCGGTAAGGCTCACGTCGAGCCTTACTGCAAGCATTGAGGAAGGACGCAAACATTCCCCCGGATCACGGAACCGACGCACCTCCCCTTTTGCGAGCCTTTTGTTTACTTTGCGTTACGCATCCAGGTACTTTGTTGAGAACTTTGTCGCATTTACCAACAACTTGAACTAAGAGACTTTAATCATCTTTTAAGTAATCTTGAGTGTAGTATTGTGGATTTTTGTCGTTTGTGGTCTTGTGTTTAAGTCTATATAAAGAATACTTATTTTTTTTAAACCTGTGTTGTGTCCATTTGTAGTGTTTTCACTGTATTACTGTGTATATTCACAAATGCGTACTAGTGCCGATGCGAACAATGAGAATAGCACTGATGATAACAATGGAACTAGTGCTGATGCCAACATTGAGAATAGCGCTGATGATAACAAAGGGACTAGTGCCGATGCCAACAATGAGCATAGCGCTGATAATAACAATGAGACTACAGCCGATGCCAACAGTGAGAATAGCGCTGATGATAACAATGAAACTAGTGTCGATGCCAACAATGAGAATAGCGCTGATGATAACAATGGGACTAGAGCTGATGCCAACAATGAGAATAGCGCTGATCATATCAATGGGACTAGTGCCCATGACAACACTGAGAATAGCGTTGATGATACCAATGGGACTAGTGCTCCTGACAACTATGGGAAGAGCACTGATGAAAACAATGGGACTAGTGCCCATGACAACAATGGGAATAGCACTGATGATAACCCTGAGACTAGGGCCGATGCCAACAATGAGAACAGCACTGATAACCATGGGACCAATGCCGACGCCACCAATGAGAATAGCACTGATGATAGCAATGGGACTAGTGCCGATGCCAACAATGAGAATAGCACTGATGATAACAATGGGACTAGTGCCGATGCCAACAATGAGAATAGCACTGATGATACCAATGGAATTGTACCCATGACAACAATGAGAATAGCACTGATGATAACACTGGAACTAGTGCCGATGCCAACAATGAGAATAGCACTGAAGATAAGAATGGGACTAGTGCCGATGCCAACAATGAGAATAGCACTGATGATAACAATGGGACTATTGCTCATGACAGCAATGAGAATGGCACTGATAACCATGGGACTAGTGCCCATGACAACAATGAGAATAGCACTGATGATACCAATGGGACTAGTGCCGATGCCAAAAATGAGAATAGCACTGATGATACCAATGGAGCTAGTGCCGATCCCAACAATGAGAATAGCACTGATAACCATGAGACTAGTGCCCATGACAACAATGAGAATAGCACTGATAACCATGGGACTAGTGCCCATGACAACAATGAGAATAGCGCTGATGATACCAATGGGACTAGTGCCGATGCCAAAAATGAGAAGAGCACTGATGATACCAATGGAGCTAGTGCCAATCCCAACAATGAGAATAGCACTGATGATACCAATTGGACTAGTGCCAATGCCAACAACGAGAATAGCACTGATGATAACAATGGAAGTAGTGCTGATGCCAACAATGAGAATAGCACTGATGAAAACAACAGGACTAGTGGTGATGATAACAATGAAAATAGCCCTGATGATAACAATGGGACTAGTGCTCATGACAACAATGAGAATAGTGCTCATGACTACAATGAGAATAGCACTAATGATAACAATAACTATAGCTCTTTTTTTAACAGTGGGACTAGTGCTAACGAGAACTGTGAAAACAGCGCTGATGACAACAATGAGAATACTGCTGATCTCGCGTGAGTTCGCGACCACGATCACGTCATTCGTCTCGCGATCATGCAGCGCGAGAGTATGAGATCTCGAACACATCATTCTCCGCCGCGAGCGAGAGCGTCAGGATGCTAACACGTCATATCAAAGGCGACAGGGAGCGAGAGAACCCAAACACGTCATATCCAACGCGACAGGGAGCGGGAGAACGCGAACACATCATTTTGGATGCGCCATCGACATCTGGCAAGATGAAGCTCGAGAACTCGAACATGTAAAATTTTCAATCTGGAGAAGAATATCATCTCTAGCAGCATAAAACCTTCTGTAAATGATGATTTAGATGAAAAAAACCTCCTCGGATTTACATTTGGCTGTCCTTTTTTGTGCAAGGAGTCCTTTTTTTAAAATAGGAGGAGAGGGAGGAAGTTCCACAGAATCTCCAACTTCCTGTTGCTGTCCAGCAGGCTCCTCCCAGTGCTTTGTCCATCTCCTGCTCACTCTGCCTTTGGATTTTGAGCTGAAAAGATCACTCTTTTTGTCTGCTGCATCATTATCATTGGATTTGAGGATTTTTGAATTGGATATTTTACAAGTGGTTGTTGTGTGTGTTTGAGTGGGGGCATTGCAGTTGTTGCAACTACAATTTAATGTTGGTACTTATCATTCCTTTTTTTTAAATTGTTGTGGGTAGTAGTAGTCAGTAGGCCCAGAGCTAGTCATGTGTGGGTGAATGATGAAGCAACTGTTCCTTTGGTGTGTTTTGAATGTATTTCATTTCCAAGCATCATTTAGGGCATGGATGGCATTGGATTGAGTTGGGAAATGTGTTTTTTTTGGGGGTGGGGTTTCTGTTGTTGGGGCTGGCCATGTGGCTGGTGGCCATTTTGAAGCCTAGGCCTGCAAGCTTGTCTGGCCTTGTCTGCCAACAGGCCTGCTTTCATCCAGTAGGCTCAGAGCAGGTAGCCACAGGTGCATTAAACAAGTATTTCAGTGTGGTCTGTTGAATTTAGACATCATTTAGGGCATGGATGGCACTGGATTGAGTTGGGAAATGTGTTTTTGGGGTGGGGTTTCTGTTGTTGGGTGTCTTAAAGACATGACATTGTTGTGTGTGTCTGGTGTGTGTTGGTGTGCAATGCATGCACCCTGCAGTCCTTTTTTTTGGCCTGTGTATTTTCGTTTTTGCATTTTATTGCATTAAAAATGCAGAGCAGTGTGCTTTAGCATGCATCCTTTGCCTGGCTTTTATAGGTCTTTTGTCAGTTCATGGCATTTCCCAGGCCTCCTGCTTGTTGCTTGTGATTTGTGAGTGTCCATGTGGCTGGTGGCCTTTTTTTGTGGTGGGAGTTATTAGTGTCCTGCTTTTTGCCATATAGGCCTGCATGCTATTCCTTTGTGGCCTAGGCTTCTTGTTGTGGTTAGACCTGGCCATGAGGCTGGCGGCAATTTTGAAGGCTGGCAGTGTACTTTTTGCAAAAGGCCTGCAGTGCATTGTCTGTCTTCTGTTTCTTGTAGTCGGGTGGGCCTGGGCATGTGCCTGGTGGCCATTTTGAAGCCTAGGCCTGCAAGCTTGTCTGGCCTTGTCTGCCAACAGGCCTGCTGTATCCAGTAGGCTCAGAGCAGGTAGACACAGGTGCATTAAACAAGTGTTTCTGTGTGGTCTATTGAATTTAGACATCATTTAGGGCATGGATGGCATTGGATTGAGTTGGGAAATGTGTTTCTTTGGGGTGGGGTTTCTGTTGTTAGGTGTCTTAAAGACATGTCTTTGTTGTGTGTCTCTGGTGTGTGTTGGTGGGCAATGCATGCACCCTGGAGACCTTTGTTTGGCCTGTGTATTTTCATTGCTGTGTTTTATTGCATTAAAAAGGCAGATCAGTGTGCTTTAGCATGCATCCTTTGCCTGGCTTTTATAGACCTTTTGTCAGTTCATGGTGTTTCCCAGGCCTCCTGCTTGTTGCTTGTGATTTGTGAGTGTCCATGTGGCTGGTGGCCTTTTTTTGTGGTGGGAGTTACTAGTGTCCCGCTTTTACCATATAGGCCTGAATGGTTTTTCTATTGGCTTACTGCTTCCATCCATCCATCCCCTTTGCCAGCAGCAGTTCCATTAATGATATGATGCTCAAATAATTTAATGCCAAATAGGGTCCACCCCACTTCCATTACATTTGTATTTTGGTGGTTCTTATTCTCTTTCCTATCCTTAATGCATTGTGTACAGAGTAGTATAACATAGCTCTTGTTGACAAAGTCTCAGAAATGGCTAGACTATATTTTCTTTTGTTTGTTTGTTTGTTTGTACTAGTACAGTAGTAACTGAACCACAACAACAAAGGCAACATTTCACTGATGTTCTTCTCCTGGCTTATTTGCTTTTAGGTGCACAAAAAGCCAGAGGAGGAGGTGTGATCATCATCACCCGTTGTACTGCCAGCCAGACAGAAGTCCTGCTGCGCATCACGTCCACGTGTGACCACAACTTGTGCACCTGAGTCCTGCCTGACATCCGAAGAAGATGGCCCCCAAGAAAGGTACCAGGTCCAGTACCAAGAAAGTTGCCGGTGAGAAGAAGGAACTGAAAAAGGAAGTGCCACTAACCACGACTGGTGTGCCGGCCAATGTATTTTTTGGGACCAAAAAAATTACGCATGCAGCAGCGTTGTCCAGGAACCAAGCTGGGAGCAGCACCTCCGCACCAGCGGTCCAACCCCACCAACCTAGGCCAAAGCCCTTGAGTGTCGCAGAGGTAGCCAGTCTACTAACGAGCAACGATGATGAAATGTCATTATCGCAAAGTAGTACACAATCAACGCAGGCGGGAACTCAGCAAATAAGTGTGCAGCAGCTGCAACCACAACAGCAGCGGCCGCAAGAACAGCAGCAGCCGCAACAACAACAGCAGCAGCTGCAAGAACAGCAGCAGCCGCAAGAACAACAGCAGCCGCAAGAACAGCAGCAGCCGCAAGAACAGCAGCATCCGCAAGAACAGCAGCAGCCGCAAGAACAGCAGCAGCTGCAAGAACAGCCCACAATAGTAGTTGTTGCTCCTGAAGTAGGGGCATTTCAGGAAATCGAGCTTCCTTAGACAAAGTAGAGCAAACTACTGTTTCAAAAGATCTATTGTCTTCCAGACCACCAGCAAGGAAAAGGAGGCTTAGTCCATCAACTTCTTCTTCAAGCCCCGCTTCTGATGATCGTGATGCCACTTGGCAGCCACCAGCTCAGTCTGGGAGTGATGCACGCCACAAGACAATGCTTCTGAAAAGGAAGGTTCCAGAAAAACTTAGAGTTATGGAGGTAGATGTACAAGAGGGGGATGATGTTGATGAAGATGAGCCAGTCATCACGCACATCACTCCCGTCCCAAAGGGGATGGAGACCAACATTCTCACCCTATCCAGAAAGGCTGCTGCTGAGAAGGATGTAGCACAGATACCACCAACTCAGGTTACACCACCACGACCTCCAGCTGCCATATTTTCAAATGCCCGGCAGGGACCTACATCCAGCTCAACCATCTCAGTAGGTAGTGGTAGTAGAAGTCACAGTGTAGCTGCACAGAGTCACATTCCAAGCACACCCTCCAGTTCATCTGGTATTGAAAGTGGCACATCCAGCAGGGCCAGAAAGTTCTCCTCCCCAGTTTGGGGAGGAGAACTTTCTTTTCGGTTAGCACTAAGGAGGAGAATGTTGCTATATGCTCAATTTGTCGCACAGGTGTTAGGCGGGGTAAGCTTGGCACAAACTATGGTACCAGAGGCCGAACAAGTCATCTCAAATTACACCACACTATTGTGTGGGAAAATCACCTACTTCACTTACAACAAAGTAAACAAAATCAATCCATTGATGTTGGGCATGAAGAATCAGGGGACGATATTATTACGGTGAAAGGTGAAGAAGAGGGAGGACATGTCCCCAGTAGTGTAGTGGTACCGCCCACGCCCACATCCTCCTCAGCAACATCTCAGTGGCATCGCAGTAAGAGCCATACTCAGAGTCAGGCTGAGACACCAAGGCGACCGAGTACTACAATGAAACAAAGTGCGTCATTGAGCCTAAGCCGAAGTGGGTTAATGAAAACAACAGCACCACAAAGTAAAGTAATCCAGCCTACCATTGATAGCATGCTTAGGTTGGAGGGGCAGTTCCAACGCGACCACTCAACGGCACGGATGTACAATGCGAAGCTGGCTAAAATGTTAGCACTGGACCTTCTCCCTTTTTCATTTGTGGAAGGGGTGGGTTCCTTGAATTTGTATCAGCCATCTGCTCTAAATGGAAGGTTCCCAGCCGGTCCTATTTCACAAGAATTGCTGTTCCGGCACTACATCATGATGTGCTGGAATTGGTTGGACAAGCTTTGCAGCAGAGTGCTGTTCACAATATCCACCTGACAACAGACATGTGGACCAAATGCCAAGCCACAGATTACATGTGCATCACTGCACACTGGGTCTCTTATGTGTGGGTTAGAGAAAAGCTATCTGAAGGAGTTGCTGTTGCCGAAGCTGAGATTTTTACAGCTACTCGGAAACATGCAACTGTAGCCATGTTCGCCATGGAGAAATCTCATACTACTGTAAACATTTTGAAAGAGTTTCACAGCAAGGTTTTTGAATGGCTGCGCCCAAGAGGGCTTAGTATTGGTTTTGTTTCCACGGATAATGGCAGTAATGTATTTAAGGCCATGGAGCTTGGTTCCTTTTTCAGGGTTCCGTGTTTGGTGCACAGCATAGACATTATAGTTCAAGACTTTCTGAAAAAAGAACCCAGAGTCAGCAACTTACTGACCACCTGCCGAAGAATATGCACTCATTTCAGCCATTCTTTTAAAGCTCGGAAGCAGCTGAGGATCATTCAACGTGACTATAAAATACTAGTCAAAGCACTAATCCAGAAGGTGGCAACACGTTGGAACTCAACTTATTACATGCTTGATCGTCTGTTTGAGCAGTACAGGCCACTCAATGAATATGTCATGCGAAGAGGGGATGCTACTGTGAAAGGCATGACCCTTCAGATGGACCAATGGTGCCTAGTTAAATGCCTGACTGACATGCTTCGTGCTTTTCAAGTCTTCCCCCGGGAAGCCAGCAAGGAGGACTGTACTATGGGCCAAGCTATCCCATTATTGCAAATGCTAGAGCATCAGCTGAAGGCGGCGTCTGAATCATACAAAGGTGTAGAGGAAAAAAAGAAGCCTATGAGTTGGTGAAGAGCTTAGCCCGTCACTTAGCTGTCAATACAAGGATGCAAAATAATATTTTGTCACAAGAACATTACATTTCTGCCACAATTCTGGATCCACGAACAAAATTGGCACTGAAGACATTAATTCTTTTTTCAGAGATGGATGTTGCCTGCTACAAAACTTGGATAGCTGAGGCAGCGAGTAAGTTGGAAAATGAACGGCTGCTAATTAAATTTAAAAGCCCGCTAGATCAACCCACAACAAGTACTGCAGCGGGGCATCCGGCATCAAGTGCAACTTCGGAGGCTGAGGGCAGTGCTTTGGCTCAGAACACTCCCCATCACAATCGAAAACAGCAATAACTGGATCATTTGGCCCAGTAGAATCTTTACAGGATTGGTATTTACATTTAGGCATTGGTAAACGCAGTGCTGATGCATAGAGAAAAGACCTGGCAAAAAGTTTAGCACCCCTGAACATTGACCGGATGATCCAGGCCTATCTGGACGACCCAACAGAGGTGTACATTGATCAAAACCCATTGCGGTATTGGTATGGGAAAAGGGCCCAATTGCCACTGCTCAGCAGGCTGGCGATAAGCTATCTGGTTTGCCCTGTTGCAAGTGTCTCTTCTGAATGTTTTTTCAGTGCTGCTGGTTCCATTGTAACAGTGAGAAGGACCAGTCTCTCACCCAAAAACGTGGAGAGGTTAACAATGATCAAAATGAATCAGTACTTCATACCACCGAATTACACAATACATGAATCAAGGAAGGAAGATGAGGACAGCAGCTCAGGTGACGGAAGTAGTGTGTTACATGATGATTACCTACTTCTGGTTGAACCCCCAGAGTTTGAGGACGAGCTAAACTTCCCTGACAATTAGGCTTGCACTTACTGTCTTCCTCCCTTATTTTCCTTTATTTGTGTGTCTGTCTATCCGGTTACAAACTTTGAATCACAACAAATCCATCACCACCGTTTTCTACTCTTTTTATTTCAGTAAACAATTTTCAGCTGTCTGCATTTCACAGTACAGTCCTCCGAATCAAGCTCCTCCGCTCCATCCTCCTGAATCTCCCTAAATCCATTGCCCTCAAGACAGATGATGATTGGATGATGCAAAATAAAATAAAAAATAAAATCTTTCCTAGTCCCTCCAAAAGAAGTGGAACATGATGACTACTATAGCTATCCTCCTTTCTGAGCCGAGAGAGACTGCCCATTAACTGAAAATGAGATGGAACAGGTAATGAATGATGCCATGCATGGGCGCAGACTGAGTGATTTTGTTGTTGTTTGTTGTGCATGAAGTTATTTCATTGTGTACTATTAGTAATAATCATCATTCTACACACTAAAAGTAACCCAAGGCAATTTTCCTCTTCTTGCAACTATTTTTAATAAGAAATTTGTACTTCTACTGCAGCTTGATACATTGCTTTTCATTGAATACAGGAAGGGGACTCAATCTGTACACTGCACCCTGAGTATGACAACAGCACCGTCCATGATGATGATGGTGAGAGAGACAGCCCCTTAACTTAAGATGAGAAGGAACAGGTAAAGAAAATTAATGGCATGCATTGGACACCTGACTCTGAGTGATTGGTGTTTGTGTTTTTGTTGTTTGTTGTGCATGAAGTGAAATCAAAGTGTACTAGTCTTAGTGTACACACTAAAGAGTGACTCAAGTCAATAATATTTCTACTCTTGTTGTTTAATAACAAAATTGTACTTCTACTGCAGGCCGATCTTCACAGTCAGTCAGTACAAGTATTGGAGATGATTGATGGAATAATAACAAGTCAGGACATTTCATGAGTGGCATAAAAGGTAAACAAGTCAACAACAACCACAGCAGACCTAAATGTCTGTGTAGAAGTGGAGTCCAGTGTAGCGGTGGTATGACTGCGGTGCATTGATTCACTTAAATTGTAAAATGCTATGTTGCTGGATATGTGCTTTGTCCAACTCTTTTAAAAAATTTACTCTTAACAGAGGATGTGCTAAGCGACGTGCCGTCACTGTGGGCCTGCTCTGTCCTGTTGTTGTTGTAGGTCAATGCTGGAAACAGACTAGAGTAGAGATGATGCATACATGCCACCCCGGAAAATGTTCTTGTTGCACTACACCATAACTTGTGCATTTTTTTCAACTTCGTTTCTCAATAATATCCCTTTTGTTTTTCCATCTACAATTACAGGCCGGGCCTTAGCCTCAGCTATACTTGGGAAAACGATGCACACGTACCTTACCAATAAATCTACATTTGCCAGGCAGGCAGTGGCGACACCCAAGATTGATGGACGAGAGGACAAAGAGCAATGCCGAGATGCAAATCCACATCTTTGACCAGGATAACACAGTAACAGTATCAACTTTCATCATCTTTTAAATAATTTGATTCATTTTTTTGTCTACAATCTTTACAACAGTGTATTCTGCTTGTTATTATTATTATCATTAGGTTTGCTCTTTGTTTATGATTCATCCCTACCAATATTTAAAAATGTTATTTCCTATCTGTAAAAGTAAGCCCGGAACAACTGAACAAAAAATGTATGTAATCCGGGTCTCCTTATCAATCATCATCATGCATGCATTTCCTTTTTCTGCCTTAACATATTGATATGGACATGTTAATCTACAGAGTTTGTTGTTTGTTGTTTGTCCATGCGTACTGTTTTACATTTTCAAACCTTTCCCCAAACCCCCCTTCCCATCCATTAAAAAAACCCTGACCCTCTTCCCCGGGCTGTGTGACTTATTGAGGTGTGACTAAATTAAATGTACACCAATAATTTATCACACGCTTGCTGGGGCGGATGTGGCAAAAGCAACAGTACTTCAATTTCAAGGCAGAGCGAGAATCTTCTTCTGCTTTCCCACCCATGAGTAGTGTATTTTAGAGGTGATTTTTATTTACCAAAGGAACATATACATCCGCATTAATTGCTGGCATTGATTGGATTTGTTGTCATCCTCATACACATCACTAACTGTTACGCTTGTGTCGAGTGTACTGTAGGCCAAGTCAAGTGACTCAACATAACTATAGTTTATAACTCTGTTTAGTAGGCTATCCCCACCACCATCATGTTTTGTTGTAAAATATTTTTGCTTATTATTGTTTCGCAGTAAGTTCTGTACTGTACTTCATTCTACTACTCCTTGAACAGTCTCTCTCAGGCGACTGACTGTCTCATTTTCTTTTTTTGCAAATGCTGCTTCCTGTCAGTGTCTACTACTACTACCAACACCACAGCCATGGCATGTTAGGAAAGGAAACCATCATCACCATGCAGCCATCACTGTGCCTAAGTTAAAAATCAAGCAAAGGTAAGAGAAGTTTGGGGGAGGCATAATTAATAATGAACATGTTTTCAATCAATTCACACACCCCTTTGAGTCCAGTTAAAGAATGCATAGACTAGAAGAGAGAGACCGACAGTACTAGTAGGATAACTCTATCAGTGAGGGGTGCCGCATCTATCTGTTTGTGTCTTACAAAGTCAGCCAATTATTTAAATCAAACACTGGCTATGGGCGGCCCTGCACCAACAAGGAATCACTGTGATGTAAAACAGTAACCCCACCCACAAAACATTAACAACAATGTATGTAAAGTAGAAATATTGATTTAATAATAACCATAACAAAAATAAACGATGTAAAAAAAAACCACAAAACCTGACCCACCCCTCTCCCTAACCCCAACCAATGTCCGTAAAGAAAAAGTCCAACCAAATGTCCAATTGTCCAAAACACAACGCCCAATTCCCACCCACCAAAATAATACATAAAAAAGAGGCAACAAACAGGGTCTCCTATGTTCGGCGGGATTGTCTTTGGAGGACACGCTCTGCCTCCCCAAGTAGGGCGACGCGGCGCTTTAGAGTGCGGCAGTTGCAGCCACAGTGGGGGGCACCAGTGATGGAAAGGCGGCCGCCAGACGGTGGCGCCGTATCGCTGGAGGGCGTTGGCTGGGGCCCGGGGCATTGGAGGAGGCTTCAGCTGCTGCCACCTCCTCCTCTTCCAGGACCACAAGCCGACGATATTCCAATTGTATGGCCTTCAGCTTCCAGCGCCGTGCCTTGGCGGCCAACTCCTTCCAATCCGGTTTCCCCGTGGAAGGAGTAGCTGTATATCAAAAAGAAAAAACAACACTATTGTAAAATATACTCTTAGAAAGACTTGTTAGGGTTCGAATTTAAAAGTAGGGACTTTAACATAAACCTGGTTAACTTCTATAACTCAAAAAGTTCAAGAGTGAGAGAACTAGAGAAGAGACTAACCCACTTGAAGGAGCAGAAGCAGGGTTTAACGGCACCAATGCTCCTGGTTGCGGGGGATTATAACTGCCACTTGTGCCCAAATCTGCTACCCATTAATGAAGTCTGGTCCTCTTGTAATGTTGAGGACGGACCGCATTTTGAGCACACGTTGGATGGTAGGAAACTGAGTAGGCTGATGGGTAAACATGCGCTTGAACATACAATGGACCAACTGGCCGTAAATCCCCACAAGCGGGCAATTCCAACTTTTAAAGGGAGGGGACGGAGCCCCTTCATTGACTTTATTTTAGTATCTCATCAGTTAAAGAAAAGGGTAAAAGATTTCTCTATAGAATTAAGTAGTTTTAGTGACCACAATCCCCTAGTATTGTCATTATTAGTACCAAATGTAAGTAGGGTAAATACGAGGGAGAGGGCCTAAATAGAGTAAAAATCACAGATCAGGGTAGGCGCCTGAAGTGGGCAAGAATTAATGGGGAAAATTTCTATAGACCATTTGTTAATAAGGGCGGACAATTTTTAGAGAAATGTGTTGGCCTATCAGTGGAAGGGTCACATTTAGTGGCTGCTTTTGAACAAATGGGCCAATTATTCGATGCCCTTCTAAAAACAGCGGGATAATTAAAACCCATTAAAGACCCGCGTTTGTTTGACAAAGCCTGCTCCCTTACACAAAGAAAGCTGAGAGCTGCCCTGAGGGGTAATCCTAGGGACAAACAATGGGTGGTACAATGTAGGTCGAAATACAAACAGGCTCTAAACCGACGTAGACAAGCCCTCCAAATGCAAACATGGGAGGACCTTAGAGAGGCGGCAGAACTGAAGGATACAACGAGCTTCTGGAATATAATTAATAGCCCTTGTTTTCAAGAGGCCAATAGCCCACAGATAGGTTCTAATGTTCTCCCAGAACAGTGGGTAGCGTACTTTGGAGCTCTCTACAATAGAAGGCACAAGGAGCAGTTACAAAAGGGTGAGGGGGCCGGGTGGTGGAACGTAACACTACAACGTAACACTACAATTTTCCCTAGAGGAGGTTACTGGGGGTATCCAGGGCTTTACTAAAAATAAGGCACCAGGACCAGATGGGATACCATCTGACCTATACTTAAGCAAGATAGACCTGTGGGCCCCAATTCTAACAAGAATCATAAATGCCGCCGTAGTCTCAGGGCTCCCGCGCTCTTGGTCCACGGCCACAATAGTGCCCATTTTTAAAAAGGGTAATAGAGATAATCCTCAGTCCTAACGCCCAATCTCCCTCATAGATGTCACTCCTAAAGTCCTGGGACGTGTAGTTCTTAACCGTCTTATGGACTGGGCTGAGGAAGAACATATCCTCACGGATGTCCAATATGGGTTCAGGGCTAATAGATCGACCACTGATAAATGTTTAAACCTCTATTTATTGGTGGCCAAATACACTATGGCTAGTACTGAAGCTGTTCATTTAGCCTTCATGGACCTTACCCCAGCCTTTGATTGCGTTAATAGGGAAAAACTGTGGGATCTAATGAGTAGGCTAGGGGTAGATCAGGACCGTATAAAGATTTTAAAGGCCCTACATTGGAACACGACGGTCAATGTAAGATATAACTTGGAGGGTGGATGCACAGATCCCTTTACTTGCACAAGTGGTGTGAGACAGGGCTGCATCCTGGCACCATTTCTTTTTTCGTTATATATAAATGGCCTAGAGCAATCCCTACTAAGCCTTAATGTGGATTCGGGACAGAAGAGCAATCCCAATTTTACTCTACGCTGATGACGCGGTATTGTTGGCACGTACACCACGAGGTCTTCAAACATTAATAGATGGCTTTGTGGGTTTTATGAATAATTTAGACCTATCTGCCAACTTGATCAAGTCATATGTTATGGAAGTAGGGTTAAAACAAAAAAAAAGTTTCAACTACAGAATAGGAGATCATAAATTGGAGAAGGTGACAACCTTCTCCTACCAAGGCATTTTAATGGATGGGCATTTGAATTTTAAAGCTCTACTAGAGGAGCGTTGCAATAGGATATTGTCCAGTACAGGGGCAATAATGAACTCCGGCCTCAGATTGGGAAGGTGGTCCCCGGAGCAAATGATGATTTTATATAACTCCATCTGCTACTCTAAGGTGGCATATGGAGCGGAACTCTGGGGGTTCACCAATTTAGACAAACTGCAGGTTGAGGAGAATAAATACATGTGAAGGCTGCTAGGGTCCCAAAGGGTGTCCCCGCCTATATTGTTCATGAAGAACTGGGGGGGGGGGGGCATTTATAGAGGATAGAATCCAACTCAGACCCCTGTTAGCATGGCTAAAGATCTGGGATAATCCAGAGGCTGAACTAACAAGGCAAATAATCACTGACTGCCTTGGTAGGGATAAGGGAATGGAAATTCCATGGCTTAAATCCATTAAGGCTGTTTGCGGAAAAATTGGCTGCAAGGAACTCTTCTCAAATCCGACTGGCGGAGCAGTCTGGGATAAGACCAGTGTGAAGAAGAGGTTCATCACCTATAAAACAGCCTATAGAGAGGAGAAGGAATATGGCAAACAGTCTGTTCGAGCTTACAATTTAGTGAGGACTAGCGAAGGAATGGAACCATACCTTGCCCTCACATACAATGCTCAGGATAGATTTTTAATCACACGTTTTAGGCTCAACATTTTACATTATTCATTAGCCGAACCGGCAGGTTTTACTGTTGAGTCAAAGAGCCCCTGCGGCTGCGATCATCGATCTCCGTAGGATACCCTTCATTTTATATTACTTTGCCCTTTTTATTCATTGCCTAGGTGCCTGTATTTAATACGTTTATTAAAAAAATTGAAATTCAGGCATGCAAAGGTCGCCCTTTTATATTTACAAATGGCGCAAGATCCACTTACCCTGCTTTCCTTTACAAGTTTTTTAAGCGTTGCCTTAAAGTTAAGAGAGACAAGAGGTTCTGTGTAAAGACGCAGGGGATAGATATGGGATTAATGAACTGTAATGAACTGTAATGAAGATTACTATGCCCTTTTCTTTTCCTTTTAATGTGTCTCTGCAACTGTATAGATGATAATTATGTGTGTATTATTGGTGTTTTTATCTGTAACTTTTATGGTGATTTGTACAATACCGAATAAAGGAAATTATGTATGTACTCTTAGAAAAACCGTAAGACAAGTTAATTATACACATAGTGGCACGGTAGCACTATAAAGCACAGTACATAACATTTGTGGTTTGTATCTATCCTCCCACTTGCTTGGGCTTTAACATTTGCGGGATTTTTTCAGGCATTTAACCAACCATGCATCTGATTCCTATCAGCCACCTTTGCAATTTACATGCATGCATCACACGTATAACTTCTCTCTGTCAGTCATAAATATTAAATCTCACCCGTCCTTCTTCCTTCCACCCGTCTTTCCCTTTTCAGTTCAATATCAGGTGATCTGATCTGACTTTTAGTCTTCTCCATAAAACTTTCAAAGCAGAGTTGAAATCAGACCTAATGCCGTTACTAATGCCAATTAAAGGGTGTCTTCACTCTTCAAACGTTCACAACAACTTCTTACTTACTAAGACTGAACAGTACAGTATACATACAGTACACCCTTGCACTGAGTGTAATGTCAATAGTTAAGGATTATGAATCTAACTTACCGCCGCCCGCCACTGGTGCTGGCTCACCCCCTGCAGCTCCATCCGCAACTGCCGCATCCTCGCCAGCCACGTCACCTTCACCGCTGGTCCCGGCTCTGGTGGTCGGTAGTGCTCCTAGAAAAAACATTATACATTTTTTAGATGTCATATACACCTCCCCCTATTGGTCAGTAGCAAGATTGAAAAATGAGTTAATAGTAATACATACATATACAACATACATGACTAGTACAAATCAGGCAGTAGTAGAGTAGACACTAGTAGTTATATGGTCCCTAGGGTCATTCTAGTCTTTGCTTAGTTAGCCCGGGCCATGCAACCATTTTACCTTTGTGTCTTTTATTTTTGCACATGTGACGTTACCTCGCAGCTTGTTGTATAAGACACCTTTGAGCCCACATGACCTCATACTGATACTGTCTAAGCGCTGCGTACCAGGTCAACCAAAACATTAACAAGCCACATGGAGTTCTGGTGTTAGTCCATATTGCTTATCCATAAAAATGCTTCACTTTTTGGAACGGCTGAGGAATGCTTGCAATATAGTAACGCGCATCATTTTTCTCATTACAGACAGAAGATTCCCTTCTACGAAACAGAGCTTTGCAGAGCTTATGATGTAACAACTACCAGTACTAGGTTCCTTTAAGGTGAGGGGTCACCAGAATTCGCTCAGAGATCTTCATTTATAATTTTATATAAACTATATTCCTACCAATAGGGTGGTGGTGCTTCCACCACTGTTAGGTTATCATGATTTCCCATACTTGTTGTAACTGTAACTAAGTGTAACAATGTTTATTCTTTTAATGGTATGCATTTTCATGCTGGTGCTGCATTATAGAACAACGTACAGAGCTTGTCAATTGAAAGTAAAACTTTTGAACTTACATAGACTCTGTGGTATTTGGTGTGGACTTACACGAGTGAGCGAGCAAAAGGAAGGGTGTGCATGTGCATTGCTTCCACAACTGAAAGGTTGGCAGTGTTATGTTCTGGGTTGTCTACTTGTTGGGTATCTTAGGGGGGGGTTGGGAGAGCTAATAGTTATGATGAGACACTACTAACTAGTTGAGCAGAGGATTGTGGTGGGTTCTGAACTTCTGATTGAGGTGCGAGGAAGGTCCAACCTACCATCACCAACATCCTATTTTTTTGTGCAAAGTTCTGTATATGAAAAATCCCTAAAACAGTAGTAGTATGTCCTATCCTATCAAAATAGTAAAATCTGGTTGTGCATTTGTTGGTGGGAAGTGTTGAAAAGCCTCAAGATTAACAAAGACTCAAGATCAATAAGAATAGAAGTAGTACAAGAGGGCAACCCAAAGGACTGGACTCAATGGCTAGAGCTACTGGGGAATCTGAGTTTTATTTAAAAGCTTTTAAATAAAGAGTGGCCAACTGGGCAAGCTTATGTACAGACAGACTAATAGTAGTAGTACAGAGAGTCATCATAGCAGAGCATGGGCGTCCGCAGAAATGTTTCTAGGGGGGGGCAACATTTTAACTTCATCACCATCCTCCGACATGATTGAGCACAAGTATTAAATACATAAAAAAAATCTAATAAGACAAAGAGCTTAAATAAACAAAGAACCCCATAGGGGGAAGAGAAAAATCTTGTGAGGCGCCACAGCAGACGTCCTGGCAAGTAATAAAGCAGAGGGAAAAACTAAAAATGACCGGAAAAAAACAAAAACATTCTAAATCAGGTTGATGCGGTTCTAGAGCATGGGTCATCACAAACTTTCTCTCGGGGGCCAAATTTACAGTGTGGTTTGTGGCCGAGGGCCAGCCGGTGGGTGCGGGGTCAGTGAGGGAGGGGGTGGGGCTAGAGCAACAAAAAAAGTATGACCATGAGGTTGAACACAGGTCCCTGCAGCAGACGCCTTCGTCCGCTGAGCCACCGGACCCGGCATACACACATCTTTCTTTCTCTCTCTCTCTCTCTCTCTCTCTCTCTCTCTCTCTCTCTCTCTCTCTGTCTGTCTCTCTGTCTTCCTCCCTCTCTCTCTGTCTCCCTCCCTCTCCCTCTGTCTCCCTCCCTCTCTCTATCTCTCTCTCTTCCTCCCTCCCTCCCTCCCTCTCCCTCTCTCTGTCTCACTCACTCTGACTATCTCTCTCTCCCTCCCTCTCTCTCTCCCGCTCTCTCTCTCCCTCTATCTCTCTCCCTCTCTCTCCCTCTGTCTCTCTCCCTCTGTCTCTCTCTGTCTCTCTCCCTCTCCCTCCCTATCTCTCTCCCTCCCTCTCTCTCCCTCCCTCTCCATTCCTATCTCTTTCTCCTACTCTCTACCTCTCTCTCTGTATCCCTCCCTCTCTCTCTCCCTCTCTCTGTCTCCCTCCCTCTCCCTCCCTCTGTTTCCCTCCCTCTCTCTCCCTCCCTCTCTCTCCCTCTCTCTCCCTCCCTCTCTCTCCCTCCCTCTCTCTCTCCCTCTGTCTCCCTCCCTCTGTCTCCCTCCCTCTGTCTCCCTCTCTCTGTCTTCCTCTCTGTCTGTTTCCCTCTCTCTCTGTCTCCCTCCCTCTGTCTGCCTCCCTCCCTCTGCCTCCCTTTGCCTCCCTCCCTCTGCCTCCCTCCTTCCCTCTGTCTCCCTCCCTCTGTCTCCCTCCCTCTGTCTGCCTCCCTCCCTCTGCCTCCCTTTGCCTCCCTCCCTCTGCCTCCCTCCTTCCCTCTGTCTCTCTCCCTCTGTCTCTCTCCCTCTGTCTCTCTCTGTCTCTCTCCCTCTCCCTCCCTCTCTCTCCATCCCTATCTCTCTCTCCCGCTCTCTACCTCTCTCTCTGTATCCCTCCCTCTCTCTATCCCTCTCCCTCTCTCTGTCTCCCTCCCTCTCCCTCCCTCTGTTTCCCTCCCTCCCTCTTTCTCCCTCCCTCCCTCTCTCTCCCTCTCTCTCCCTCCCTCTCTATCCCTCCCTCTCTCTCTCCCTCTGTCTCCCTCCCTCTGTCTCCCTCCCTCTGTCTCCCTCTCTCTGTCTTCCTCTCTGTCTGTTTCCCTCTCTCTCTGTCTCCCTCCCTCTGTCTGCCTCCCTCCCTCTGCCTCCCTTTGCCTCCCTCCCTCTGCCTCCCTCCTTCCCTCTGTCTCCCTCCCTCTGTCTCCCTCCCTCTCTGTCTCCCTCACTCCCTCTCTGTCTCCCTGTCTCCCTCCCTCTGCCTCCCTATGTCTCCCACCCTCTGTCTCCCTCCCTCTGTCTCCCTCCCTCTCTCTTCCTCTCTCTCTGTTTCCCTCTCTCTCTATCTCCCTCCCTATGTCTGCCTCCCTCCCTCTGCCTCCCTCCCTCTCTCTGCCTCCCTCGCTCTGCCTCCCTCCCTCTGTCTCCCTCCCTCTGTCTCCCTCCCTCTGTCTCCCTCCTTCTGTCTCCCTCCCTCTCTGTCTCCCTCTGTCTCCCTCCCTCTGCCTCCCTCTGTCTCCCTCCCTCTGTCTCCCTCCCTCTGCCTCCCTCTGTCTCCCTCCCTCTCTCTCCCTCTCTGTTTCCCTCTCTCTCTGTCTCCCTCCCTCTGTCTGTCTCCCTCCCTCTGTCTGTCTCTCTCTGTCTGTCTCCCTCCCTCTGTCTCCCTCTCGCTCTGTCTCCCTCCCTCTCTGTCTCCCTCTGTCTCCCTCCCTCTGCCTCCCTCTGTCTCCCTCCCTCTGTCTCCCTCCATCTGCCTCCCTCCCTCTCTCTCCCTCTCTGTTTCCCTCTCTCTCTGTCTCCCTCCCTCTGTCTCTCTCCCTCCCTCTGTCTGTCTCTCTCTGTCTGTCTGTCTCCCTCCCTCTATTGCCACCTCCCTCTGTCTGTTGCCCTCTGTCTCCCTCCCTCTCTCTCTCGCTCTCTCTGTCCCCCGCCCTATCTGTCCCCCGCCCTATCTGTCTCCCTCTCTCTCAGTCTCCCTCTGTCTGTCTCTGTCTCCCTCCCTCAGTCTCCTTCCCTCAGTCTCCGCCCCTCAGTCTCCCACCCTAAGTCTCTGTCCCTCAGTCTCCGTCCCTCAGTTTCCGTCCCTCTGCCTCCCTCCCGCTGTCTCCCTCCCTCTGTCTCCATCCCTCAGTCTCCCTCCCTCTGACTCCCGCCCTCTTTCTCCCTCCCTCTCGGTCTCCCTCCCTCTAGGTCTCCCTCTCTCTCAGTCTCCCTCTCTCTCGGTCTCCCTCTCTCTCGGTCTCCCTCTCTCTTTCCCTCTCTCTTAGTCTCCCTCTCTCTGTCTGTCTCTGTCTGTCTCCCACCCTGTATCTCCCTCTATCTGTCTCCCTGTCTGTCTGTCTCCCTCCCTCTGTCGCCCCCTTCCCTCTGTCTGTCTCCCTCTGTCTGTCGCCCTCTGTCTACCTCCCTCATTGTGCTTATCTACAATAATGTCCCCCCCTCGCCTCTTTTCCTATCTTCTCTCGTCAATCATGTCTCCCTCTTTCCTCTCCCCCTCTCCCTTTGTCTCTACTCCCCACTCCGTCTCTAATTTTTCCTTTTGGCTCTGTCTCTCGCTTTATCTCTCCTCTGCTCTTACGTCTCCCTTGGCCTCAACATGGTGGGTTAATTACATTTTTCCACATAAAACTTTATAAATAAATACAACATTGTCAAAATCGAATTTTCCTTTTTTTCCCATTTTTAGTCATATTGTTCTTTAAATGTAGTTATTTCAGTCCTTACTATTTTTTCTGGAGTTTTTTCACTCTTATCTGTATACAGCTCTCTCCCCATTGCACAAATGGATGGAATTTCATAAGAATTAAACTTTCAATTTCAATCCGGTCTGTCACTTCACAGTTTTTAAACTAAAAATGTTGGCACTAACCCCGCTCCCCAAACGCCGCCCCCACCTGCGCCCCTTAGCTTTTTATCCGATCGTTATGGCCTGCTGTGAGGGACTAAAGCTCATATCCCCTGCCTAAGACTTGCTAATTGTGCTGCTAGAAAGCATCAGCAGCTCCCCAAGGACTCAACGTCATCTCCTGAGGCCTGGATGGGAGGAGATGCTCCATGCTGTGTCTCTTCTGCTGGCCCATTGTCATACTGCCCATGACAATGGAACGGCTGACTCTGTGACAGGTATGTGGGCCCATCCTCTAGAACCGGGCCTGGATCCAGGGGGGGGGGCAAGCACCCCCTCGTTATTGTTGGTAAAAAATAGCATTAGGAAACAGAAACAATAGTTCAGAAAAAATATGGTGCAGTAAAAGTTCGGGAATAAGAATTATTAATATCAAAAACAAGAAGACTTACTAGGGCCAGCAGAAGAGCCCTAGTCGTTGTCCTCCTGTTGCTGTTCTGCTCCTCCCGCCCACTGTGACCCTGTCTGCCTGCCCCTGGGTGCTGAACATGAAAGACATAAGAAAGAGACAAACATTGATGATTGGTGTGAAACAAAAAAAATATTTTTAAAGGACGGTCAAAAAACATTTATGTAAACAACAATTGCAATAAATAAATTGACCAATCTCATCTGGTCAACGAGTAGTATCGGGGGATTCGCGGATCGACTACTTACTCTTTATCAACACTAACCCAGTCTTCCATTCTGATTCCAGAATACTAGCTAAGCCTAAGTAGTACGTACCACCTGACCTAGCCCACCTATTCCAGGCATGCCAATTGTACATTAAGTATGCATTTCCACTTCTTTTAGTCCTCAACAATGCATAAATGGTCAAAGGGAGGACACATGACTACATTTTTGTATACACCAAATTTTTGGTTGATTGATTGATGCTGATGTTCTGCTAGTGCTAAGCCTATTACCAATCACTGAACAAACTAGAAAAGGTTCTACTAAAGACTGGGGTACTAGCAGCACGTGACGTAACAGAGGGGGCATCACACATACCAGTAAAAAGTTACAAACTCATACAAAGTAACTAAACCTAAGTATTAATCCACCCCTATCTCTTAGTGACAGGACAAAGTAAGGACTAGAGTCACTATAGCATTACGAAACTTAATTTCTCTAAAATAAACTCTTACATAATCACGCTAAGGGAGCGCAAATGCAAAGTTGCAAACAAGTAAGATTAGTAGCGCAGAAGAGCACCTTTTCATAACAATCACAGAAGACTTTTAAATGAAATTTACCTATAATGTAAGCAGCAGCATTCTAGCTGGTTGGAAAAAAAGATATTCGCAATATATAACACGGAGCAGAAGAACAGACACAAAGTAGTAATAATTAAATAGTTACTCACCAAGACCCGGGACCTCCACTCCTAGCAGGTCCAGCAGGACCTACTCCCGGTCCAGGATATCGGACCACCGTTGTATCAATTGGTTCTCGGTGCGCCGGACCCCAGAGCAGCGAAACACTGCCCGGCGCACCTTCCCCCACCGCTATCAACGCTCTCGGAGCCCGTACTCGGACCCAGGCATGCCCCCTGCTGCCAGGGTTAAGGGGAGGTGGCACTGCACAAAGAAAACCAGTGTAGCCAACTCCACCTCCCCAAATAAGGCCAGTGCCTGCACCCGTTGTGGGCGCCGCCTTTCCGCAAGGAATACAGTTGCAGCTCTGGCTCCTGCGTCGAGCCCTTTGCCCTTTCGACATGGTTCTGGGGTACATGGGGCGGGAAAGAAAAGGTAAGAAAATTAAAAAAATAAGTAAAAGAAATGAAAAGAGCAGGCAATAGAAAAAGAGGGGAAAAGTAGTTAAAAACACAAAAAAAGTAGACAAAAACTAAAAATATAGAAGGAGGAAATTAGTCAGAAAAACAATAAATAAATAAGATTAAAAAAGAAGTTTCTAGAAACAAAGGATTGAAAAACTAGATGGAGGATTCAAAAGCAGGCCCCAGAACCATAGCAATAGAGTGAAAAACAAGATGGCCGCGCCCATTGCGACCGCGTGGGCAAGTCAGCGCGATATTTCCCCCTGAGAACGCAAAAATCGTCGCAAACACGTAAAAGCGTTCCCGAACAGGAAATACGTATCGCAAACGGGCGCAAGCATGTATTGCGCCACCCGGAACAGGAAATAAGCATCGCGAGCGGGCAGGACAAGTGAAAACAAGATAGCTGCGCCCATAGGCGACCGCATGGGCAAGTTGGCGTGACATTTCCAACACGATCACGCAGAAAATATCGCGAACAGGCGGGAAAAAAACTTCTGCGTCTTAGCAATATTTCCGTGTGTTTGCTGAGATTTTCGACATTTTCGCGATAGTTTGCGAAAGTCAATTTCTCAAATTCCTCCCACCCCTACAACATTTGGCCCATTGATCATCTGTGATTTAGTGACCTAAATCGGCCTCCGAGTCCTTGCAAATTTTGTCATCCTGTACTGGAATGATCTTGGAGCACGCCTTGTACAATTTGAACATAAGATGTATCCCTCCTGGGCTCTCAATGATTGTGGACAAAGGGGGTAAATGAATCTGGTTCAATGGGAAAACCAGGCAGAGATGCCCGAAGCGTCCAGTGGATTTGTCCCAGAACAAAACGATCCATGAAGGTGCTATCATGGAAGGGGTCTTCGTCCACAACAGAAAAGGCGTGTCCACCTGTGTATAACTTCCCAACTTTGGTAATGGAACATTTTGCCACGGTGCTCTGCACCAGTCGCTGTCCCGTGATATGTAGCCAGTGGGCATTGGGAAGCGGGAGCGCCGAGGAGTAAAGAGTAGCTGTGCCGGGGATCCACTTCAGCTTCTCCCATGCCCAGCTTTGTATGTCATTGGGGTCTCTGGGTATGCCTCTGGGTAATACCGTTGAGAGCGTGTCAGGCAGTACCAAATCTGCCTCAGAGCGGGGATGTAGGATCCTAGCATCGGGGTGGAACCAAACGAAGGAGTAACTGCATTGGGCCACTAAATAATGCAGCTGAAGATCAGGCACCCGAACCCCCCTCTCTCATGCGGAAGGGCCAAAATCTGCCAGCGCACCCGGGGCTGTTTACCTCCCCAAACCAGTTTTATAAGATGCGAGCGCATTGTGACGAAGAAACTGTTAGGGAGGGGAATGGGGATGTTGTTGAAGAGGTATAAGAATTTAGGGAGCACGACCATCTTGATGAGAGCGACTCTACCAGCGATCGAAAGCGGTAAAAGCAATCATTGCTCCAGGGCGTTGATAGCTTGACCATAGTTTAGGCGGATAATGTGAGCTTTGTCCAGGTGTATATGAATGCCCAGATATTTAAAGGAGTCCGTGCACCACTCAAGGGGGATTTCACTAGGGTTTAGAGGAAAAATTAAGCATGGGCTGAAAATTCATTCCGCTCGCGGATTTGCGGATTTTTGGCAATTTCGCGGTCAGCGAATCGCGCGAAATTGCCAAACAATCCGCAATTCGCAAGTTCGCGAATTTTTTTTGCTTGTTCGCACTTCAAAAATACAATCTCGCACGCACTGCGTTGACTTACCTTGATTCTGAGTTTTCCGAGTTGTTTTCCTCCGCATGGGTAAGTTCGCGGTAGCCGCGCTGAAAAAAAAACCAGCGAACACCCAAAAAAATCTGCAAGTTTGCACAGATTCGCTGATTTTGCGGACCGCGAATTTGCTTTCGCACAAATTTGCGTACCGCGAATTCACACATTTTGCCCATACTTAGGAAAAATAACTAACTTATGCCAGTTGATGCCCAGGCCAGAGTGTGTTCCAAATAGAGTAATTTCCCTGATAAGGGGTTCCAGGTTAATGTCAGGCTCCCGAACATAAAGAATAGTGTCATCCGCATAGAGGGAGACCAACAAGGGGTCAGTGTTGAAATGGAGACCCCTCTGTAAATGTTTCTCCTAGAAGTGTCAGATTAGGGGGTCCATTGCAAGTATAAACAATAGTGGGGGCAGGGGGCAGCCTTGACGAGTGACGTGGGATAAAGAAAGGGGTTGTGAGAGGGTGCCGTTTAGGCGGAGTCTCGCTGTGGGGTGCCTGTTCAATAATTCAGTGCTGGCAATGAATGCCATTGGCATCCCCATTCGACGCATGATCGACACAAAAAAGGGCCATTCAAGAGAATTGAACGATTTCTCTGTGCCTAATAAAATAGTGGCTGCTGGGACCTCGGGTTGATCCTGTGATGCAACAAGAACAGCGTTCTAAGATTCAGGGATGTGGGACGATGGGGGACAAAGCCGTATTGGGCCGGAGAAATAATGAATTCCATCCGTAGAGATAAGCGCATGGCGGGAATTTAGGCTAGGATTTTATAGTCTAAATTCAATAAGGATAGGGGGGGATACGACCCACATAAGGAAGGGTCCCTGCAGGGTTGGGGAGGAGGATAATGACAGCCTTGTGGAAGGTGGGGGATAGGATTTGCCTCTCAAGTGCTTCGGCATATACCGCTATCAGCTGAGGCGCTAGGAGGTCTTTGAATATCTTGCAAAAGTCCCCAGTGAAGCCGTGCAGGCCAGGGGCCGAGGATCCACGAAGGGCCTCTATGGCATTAGTGACGTCCTCAATTGAGATTGGTTTAGCGAGGAAGTCTTGCATATGTTTCTCTAAGTATACCAAAGCAATTTCTGAGAGGCAGTCTTCCTGCGCTGTGGGATCCTGCCTTAGTCTTTAGAAATATAATGAGGTGTAATAATCAAGGAATTTGTTACGGATCTGAGAGGTGGATGTAAACGTCTGACCAGTGGAGGAGGTCAGCTCGGTGATGTAGGCTTTGTTGTATGGGGGCGGAGCAACTGTGCCAGGACTCGGCCTGGTCATTCTCCTTCGCCATATCACAGTGCGGTGGAATATTTGCCTAGAAACAGTATTTCCCGGTCAGCAGTCTCTTTGTATTCGGTGATAAGGGCTAGTCGGTGATTTGTTGACTCTGTGGTAGGGTTGCTAGTTGTGTCGCTATCTATGTCCTCTAAGTCATGCTCAAGGCGAAAGAGTGTGGAACAGAGAGCCTTGTGTACCTCAGAATGAAAGAGGTCATTGTTAATGGCCTGACTGGGAAAGCGCTATTGTCGTTCGTATCCATCAGGTCTGGACACATTAAGAAGAAGTTTAACCGGAGAGTGATCTGAATATGTTCTCTGAAGTGTAACGGTTGAGTGGTACCAGCAAGTGACACCAAGGGGGAGCAGCCAATAATCTATCCTGGTCCAGGTGTTGTGGTAACTGGAGTAATGTGTATATTCGGTGCTGGAAGGGTTACGCGCACGCCATATGTCGCATAATGATAATTTTTCGCAAAGTTCTGATATGCCTCTGTGTGCACGTGGCTTAGAGCCAGGGGATCTGATGGTGCTGTCTAAAGCGGGGTTGAGAAGTAAGTTGAGATCTCCACCCATCAGCAACAGGGTAGAGTCTAACTTAGTGAGCTGGGCCTGTTGGGAATAAAAGAATTCCGGGGAATCAGTGTTCGGAGCATAGACACATACCAGGGTCAAGCTTTGGCCCATTAATAGGCCCATGACAATCATAAATCTACCTTTGTCATCCACAATGATGGAATGTAGACTGAAGGGCACCCTTTTATGTATAATAATAGCTGTACCCCAGGAATATCTACTGAAGTTGGAAAAATATCTATGTGTGCCCCAGCTTGAGGCAAATCATGCGGGGTCAGTTTTGGGCATGTGTGTTTCCTGTAAAAAAGCAACATCGACATTATGACGTAACAAATATTGAACAATCTGCCTTTTCTTACGGTTGTCATTCAGGCATCGGACATTCCAGGATAACAGGGATGAGTCTGAGGGACCATAAACATTACCTAACTGTGCCATCTAACAGTCTTGACAGGCATAGCCAACAAAAGCAATCGTTGATAAACATTTAAGAGGACCGTGAGCCTGACAATAACTAAGTCCGAATTTTTGCAAAAGAATGGCTACACCTCCTCCCCCCACCCAACCTCACCTTGAAGGAAGTAAGGCATAACCCAAATCGAACAAAGAAGCATGATATAACAATAGACTTTAAGCTGGAATGAAAGAACCTTGACTCAGTACACCCGTATCCCTAGAAACAAATCAAAGGTGTACAACATTATTAAGTGATGAACATTAATATCCCAAACTAGTTATGCCATCGTCGTGTCACCATGTAGGATGGGACAATCAGGTAGTCCCAGCACTTGAGAACAGTTCCATGCTCGCGTTGGAGCCGTTGCCCCGGGGAGAGGATCTGGTCTTGTCCGCAATCGCCTGGTTGTTGATCTGTTTGTATGTATGGCAGAATTCCTGCGCCTTCTTCGGGGAGTCGAAAATGAGAGACTGGTCATTGATGTCGACACACAGCCTGTCTGGGTAAAGCATACCATACTGCAGTCCAAAGTTCCTGAGGGTGGCCTTGACTCCGTTGTATTTTCGGCGGGCTTCTTGCACCATGAGCGTGAAATCAGGATAGAGAGCTATTTTGGAGCCTTGCCATACAGTATCCCCTCTTTCTCTGGCGAGGCGCAATGCTGTATCCCAGTCGCAAAAGTTCATAATGCGGGCGATTATAGGCTTTGTGGGGAGGCCCGGTTTGGGTCGAGGGCCCAGAGTGCGGTGTGCGCGCTCCACCACAAAGGTCTCAATAAAGAGGTCCAGGCAACCCGTTGCAGTGGTCTCCGGCACCCCTAAAATGCGGATGTTGTTGTGCTGACTGTACGCTTCAAGGTCTTCGTTTTTAATCACCACGTCTTTAAGGATGCACTCTATGTTCTCTAGCCTCTTGAGGGATTAAGCCGTTATATCTTCAATGTCAGCTATACGGGCCTCAGCAACATCCAGGCACCTATTGTGCATTTGGATTTTGGCCCCCATATCTTCTAGGTGCTTGTCCAACGTACACAACTTTTGGGTGCATGGGATGAAAGGGCACTCATATAGGGCCAGATGTAGGTAAATCTATTTTACCGACACTTAAATACCGAATTTTACCGATTCGGTATTTAAGAGTCGGTAAAATAGATGTACCGAGATGTAGGTAAATCCAGATGTGGATTTACCGATTCTTTAAAAGTCGGTATTTACCGATTCGGTAAATACCGACCTGTAATGCTCCATTCATTCCTATGGGCTTTGAAGCCCATAGGAATGAATGGGGCATTACAGGTCGGTATTTACCGATCGGTAAATACAGATTTTTGGCAAGGGTGCAGGGGGTGTCACTTTGACACCCTCTAGCACCCCCAAAAAAGGTTCGGGGGCCATATGGCAGGCATACCTGCCCTAAGGGCAGGTCTGCCTGTCATATGGCACAGGTGTGCATGCACACATTTGCATGCTCACCTGAATCGGTATTTCACCATCAAATTGAATTTGATGGTAAAATACCGATTTCTTAGGCCTTGTGGGACTCATCAGAGTCCCACCTACATATCGATTTTACAGAATCTGTAATTTTACCGTTCTGTAAATTTACCGACCGGTATATTTACAGATTCTGTAAAATTACAGATCGGTAAATTACAGAACGGTAAAATTACCGATTCTGCCCCCTACATCTCAAATTCCTTTTACCGGTCGGTAACGGCCGAATTCGGCCGTTACCGACCGGTAAAACCCTACCTACATCTGGCCCATAGTCTTTATCATTTTGTATGGTTTTAACAAAGCAAGTCAGTTTGGTGCATCCAAAAACATGGGAAGAGAACACCCTTCTTCCCAAAACTCAATCAGAGATTGAGAACTGTTAAACAATACTTTTTGGCGCACACATGTACAGTTAAAGTCTTAGTTAGTAAGTATAAGAAGAATTCAGCCAAAAATATCAGAGGGGCTCTTGTTCTTTTCTTTATTTTCACCACACTCCAATCCCTTTGTGCCAATGTGTTTCTTCGTGGTAGGGTTTACATACAGCTTCCTCAGGTCTGGAAATAATACAGATTGCACATTTTCAATTACAAACATTAGCACTATGAGTCAGTGCCAGTAGAGCCCACAATGTTGCAACCAAGTGCCAAGGAACTAGTCAAATATTCAGTAAGAGTGCCCTTATGCAACAGTCCTAAACTAATACTTCCAAACATCATCATACATTGTAAAGTATGAGTACATATTTAAGTCTACAGAAACAAGCATGTGGTCCTTTAACATGTAGTTTATTTGTGACAATGTGATCATTCACATACTGAACCCTGAAATGACCAAGGTGTTGTTATGTTTAAGCAACGCCTGTGAAAGTGGCAAGTAAAGGGGCATCTAATCTGATGCCGGTACCTTAAGTTTTTCTCATGTATTGATTCCTAATGGGGTAGAGGAGAATCTCTTATTATTTGCAAAATGCGCGAGGCAAGGCTTCATAATTATAAACTGCTTATCATAAATGCAACATGAATATATGAAATCTAGTTCTACCTCGCTGGATTTCTTAAGCGTTGTCCACTATGTCCACAAAGCTCCTCAAATTGGGCAGTTCAATGTCCAGTTCCTAGTCAAAATTATATCACGTACCGCATAAATACTGAGTCCGGTAAATCCAAATGGACGAGTGCAGTCTAAAAATAAAGTGTGCAATGTTGTAACATTCAGTACCATCTCCACAAAACGGGTACAGTATTACCAAATACCCTAATACCAAAAGGCAAAGCCAAACCAACCATGTAAAATAAATCGCAATCTCCTCTACAAGTAGTATCGGGGGATTCGCGGATCAACTACTTACTATTTATCAACACTAATCCAGTCTTCCATTCTGTTTCCAGAATACTAGCTAAGCCTAAGTAGTACGTACCACCTGACCTAGCCCACCTATTCCAGGCATGCCAATTGTACATTAAGTATGCATTTCCACTTCTTTTAGTCCTCAACAATGCATAAATGGTCAAAGGGAGGACACATGACTACATTTTTGTATACACCAAATTTTTGGTTGATTGATTGATGCTGATGTTCTGCTAGTGCTAAGCCTATTACCAATCACTGAACAAACTAGAAAAGGTTCTACTAAAGACTGGGGTACTAGCAGCACGTGACGTAACAGAGGGGGCATCACACATACCAGTAAAAAGTTACAAACTCATACAAAGTAACTAAACCTAAGTATTAATCCACCCCTATCTCTTAGTGACAGGACAAAGTAAGGACTAGAGTCACTATAGCATTACAAAACTTAATTTCTCTAAAATAAACTCTTACATAATCACGCTAAGGGAGCGCAAATGCAAAGTTGCAAACAAGTAAGATTAGTAGCGCAGAAGAGCACCTTTGTCATAACAATCACAGAAGACTTTAAATGAAATTTACCTATAATGTAAGCAGCAGCATTCTAGCTGGTTGGAAAAAAAGATATTCGCAATATATAACACAGAGCAGAAGAACAGACACAAAGTAGTAATAATTAAATAGTTACTCACCAAGACCCGGGACCTCCACTCCTAGCAGGTCCAGCAGGACCTACTCCCGGTCCAGGATATCGGACCACCGTTTTATCAATTGGTTCTGGGTGCGCCGGACCCCAGAGCAGCGAAACACTGCCCGGCGCACCTTCCCCCACCGCTATCGACGCTCCCGGAGCCTGTACTCGGACCCAGGCATGCCACCTGCTGCCAGGGTTAAGGGGAGGTGGCACTGCACAAAGAAAACCAGTGTAGCCAACTACACCTCCCCAAATAAGGCCAGTGCCTGCACCCGTTGTGGGCGCCACTTTTCCGCAAGGAATGCAGTCGCAGCTCTGGCTCCTGTGTCGAGCCCTTTGCCCTTTCGACATGGTTCTGGGGTACATGGGGCGGGAAAGAAAAGGTAAGAAAATTTAAAAAATAGAAAAAGAGGGGAAAAGTAGTTAAAACACACAAAAAGTAGACAAAAACTAAAATATAGAAGGAGGAAATTAGTCAGAAAAACAATAAATAAATAAGATTTAAAAAAAAGTTTCTAGAAACAAATGATTGAAAAACTAGATGTAGGATTCAAAAGCAGGCCCCAGAACCATAGCAATAGAGTGAAAAACAAGATGGCCGCGCCCATTGCGACCGCGTGGGCAAGTCAGCGCGATATTTCCCCCCAAGAACGCAAAAATCGTCGTCTGCACCAGTCGCTGTCCCGTGATATATAGCCAGTGGGCATTGGGAAGCGGGAGCGCCGAGGAGTAAAGAGTAGCTGTGCCGGGGATCCACTTCAGTTTCTCCCATGCCCAGCTTTGTATGTCATTGGGGTCTCTGGGTATGCCTCTGGGTAATACCGTTGTGAGCATGTCAGGCAGTACCAAATCTGCCTCAGAGCGGGGATGTAGGATCCTAGCATCGGAGTGGAACCAAACGAAGGAGTAACTACATTGGGCCACTAAATAATGCAGCTGAAGATCAGGCACCCGAACCCCCCTCTCTCATACGGAAGGGCCAAAATCTGCCAGCGCACCCGGGGCTGTTTACCTCCCCAAACCATTTTTATAAGATGCGAGCGCAATGTGACGAAGAAACTGTTAGGGAGGGGAATGGGGATGTTGTTGAAGAGGTATAAGAATTTAGGGAGCACGACCATCTTGATGAGAGCGACTCTACCAGCGATCGAAAGCGGTAAAAGCAATCATTGCTCCAGGGCGTTGATAGCTTGACCATAGTTTAGGCGGATAATGTGAGCTGTGTCCAGGTGTATATGAATGCCCAGATATTTAATGGAGTCCGTGCACCACTCAAGGGGGAATTCACAGTCCCATCGCAGTGTGCTAGGGTTTAGAGGAAAAATTAAGCATGGGCTGAAAATTCGTTCCGCTCGCGGATTTGCGGATTTTTGGCAATTTCGCGGTCCGCGAATTGCGTGAAATTGCCAAACAATCCGCAATTCGCAAGTTCGCGTTTTTTTTTTGCTTGTTCGCACTTCAAAAATACAATCTCGCACGCACTGTGTTGACTTACCTTGATTCTGAGTTTTCCAAGTTGTTTTCCTCCCGCGAACAAGATGGCCGCGCCCAAAAATTACTGCATGGGTAAGTTCGCGGTAGACGCGCTGAAAAAAAAAACAGAGAACAAGCAAAAAAAATCTGCAAGTTTGCACAGATTCGCGGATTTTGCGGACCGCGAATTTGCTTTTGCACGCATTCGCGTACCGCGAATTCACACATTTCGCCCATACTTAGGAAAAATAACTAACTTATGCCAGTTGATGCCCATGGCCAGAGTGTGTTCCAAATAGAGTAATTTCCCTTATAAGGGGTTCCAGGTTAATGTCAGGCTCCCGAACATAAAGTATAGTGTCATCCACATAGAGGGAGACCAACAAGGGGTCAGTGTTGAAATGGAGACCCCTCTGTAAATGTTTCTCCTAGAAGTGTCAGATTAGGGGGTCCATTGCAAGTATAAACAATAGTGGGGGCAGGGGGCAGCCTTGACGAGTGACGTGGGATAAAGAAAGGGGTTGTGAGAGGGTGCCGTTTAGCCGAAGTCTCGCTGTGGGGTGCATGTTCAATAATTCAATGGTGGCAATGAATGCCATTGGCATCCCCATTCGACGCATGATCGACACAAAAAAGGGCCACTCAAGAGAATCGAACGATTTCTCTGTGCCTAATAAAATGGTGGCTGCTGGGACCTCGGGTTGATCCTGTGATGCAACGAGAACAGCGTTCTAAGATTCAGGGATGTGGGACGATGGGGGACAAAGCCGTATTGGGCCGGAGAAATAATGAATTACATCCGTAGAGATAAGCGCATGGCGGGAATTTTGGCTAGGATTTTATAGTCTAAATTCAATAAGGATAGGGGTGGATACGACCCACATAAGGAAGGGTCCCTGCAGGGTTGGGGAGGAGGATAATGACAGCCTTGTGGAAGGTGGGGGATAGGATTTGCCTCTCAAGTGCTTCGGCATATTCCGCTATCAGCTGAGGCTCTAGGAGGTCTTTGAATATCTTGTAAAAGTCCCCAGTGAAGCCATGCAGGCCAGGGGCCGAGGATCCACGAAGGGCCTCTATGGCATTAGTGACGTCCTCAATTGAGATTGGTTTAGCGAGGAAGTCTTGCATATGTTTCTCTACGTATACCAAAGCAATTTCTGAGAGGTAGTCTTCCTGCGCTGTGGGATCCTGCCTGAGTCTTGAGGAATATAATGAGGTGTAATAATCACGGAATTTGTTACGGATCTGAGAGGTGGATGTAAACGTCTGACCAATGGAGGAGGTCAGCTCGGTGATGTAGGCTTTGTTGTATGGGGGGTGGAGCAACTGTGCCAGGACTCGGCCTGGTCATTCTCCTTCGCCATATCACAGTGCGGTGGAATATTTGCCTAGAAACAGTATTTCCCGGTCAGCAGTCTCTTTGTATTCGGTGATAAGGGCTAGTCGGTGATTTGTTGACTCTGTGGTAGGGTTGCTAGTTGTGTCGCTATCTATGTCCTCTAAGTCACGCTCAAGGCGAAAGAGTGTGGAACAGAGAACCTTGTGTACCTCAGAATGAAAGAGGTCATTGTTAATGGCCCGACTGGGAAAGCGCTATTGTCGTTCGTATCCATCAGGTCTGGACACATTAAGAAGAAGTTTAACCGGAGAGTGATCTGAATATGTTCTCTGAAGTGTAACGGTTGAGTGGTACCAGCAAGTGACACCAGGTGAGAGCAGCCAATAATCTATCCTGGTCCAGGTGTTGTGGTACCTGGAGTAATGTGTATATTCGGTGCTGGAAGGGTCACGCGCACGCCATATGACGCATAATGATAATTTTTCGCAAAGTTCTGATATGCCTCTGTGTGCATGTGGCTTAGAGCCAGGGGATCTGATGGTGCTGTCTAAAGCGGGGTTGAGAAGTAAGTTGAGATCTCCACCCATCAGCAACAGGGTAGAGTCTAACTTAGTGAGCTGGGCTTGTTGGGAATAGAAGAATTCCGGGGAATCAGTGTTCGGAGCATAGACACATACCAGGGTCAAGCTGTGGCCCATTAATAGGCCCATGACAATCATAAATCTACCTTTGTCATCCACAATGATGGAATGTAGACTGAAGGGCACCCTTTTATGTATAATAATAGCTGTACCCCAGGAATATCTACTGAAGTTGGAAAAATATCTATGTGTGCCCCAGCTTGAGGCAAATCATGCGGGGTCAGTTTTGGGCAGGTGTGTTTCCTGTAAAAAAGCAACATCGACATTATGACGTAACAAATATTGAACAATCTGCCTTTTCTTACGGTTGTCATTCCGGCCTCGGACATTCCAGGATAACAGGAATGAGTCTGAGGGACCATAAACATTACCTAACTGTGCCATCTAACAGTCTTGACAGGCATAGCCAACAAAAGCAATCGTTGATAAACATTTAAGAGGACCGTGAGCCTGACAATAACTAAGTCCAAATTTCTGCAAAAGAATGGCTACACCTCCTCTCCTCACCCAACCTCACCTTGAAGGAAGTGAGGCATAACCCAAATCGAACAATGAAGCATGATATAACAATAGACTTTAAGCTGGAATGAACGAACCTTGACTCAGTACACCCGTATCCCTAGAAACAAATCAAAGGTGTACAACATTATTAAGTGATGAACATTAATATCCCAAACTAGTTATGCCATTGTCGTGTCACCATGTAGGATGGGACAATCAGGTAGTTCCAGCACTTGAGAACAGTTCCATGCTCGCGTTGGAGCCGTTGCCCTGGGGAGAGGATCTGGTCTTGTCCGCAATTGCCTGGTTGTTGATCTGTTGTATGTATGGCATAATTCCTGCGCCTTCTTCGGGGAGTGGAAAATGAGAGACTGGTCATTGATGTCGACACACAACCTGTCTGGGTAAAGCATACCATACTGCAGTCCAAAGTTCCTGAGGGTGGCCTTGACTCCGTTGTATTTTCGGCGGGCTTCTTGCACCATGAGCGTGAAATCAGGATAGAGAGCTATTTTGGAGCCTTGCCATACAGTATCCCCTCTTTCTCTGGCGAGGCGCAATGCTGTATCCCAGTCGCGAAAGTTCATAATGCGGGCGATTATAGGCTTTATGGGGAGGCCCGGATTGGGTCGAGGGCCCAGAGTGCGGTGTGCGCGCTCCACCACAAAGGTCTCAATAAAGAGGTCCAGGCAACCCGTTGCAGTGGTCTCCGGCACCCCTAAAATGCGGATGTTGTTGTGCTGACTGTACGCTTCAAGGTCTTCGTTTTTAATCACCACGTCTTTAAGGATGCACTCTATGTGCTCTAGCCTCTTGAGGGATTAAGCCGTTATATCTTCAATGTCAGCTATACGGGCCTCAGCAACATCCAGGCACCTATTGTGTATTTGGATTTTGGCCCTCATATCTTCTAGGTGCTTGTCCAACGTACACAACTTTTGGGTGCATGGGATGAAAGGGCACTCATATAGTCTTTATCACTTTGTATGGTTTTAACAAAGCAAGTCAGTTTGGTGCATCCAAAAACATGGGAAGAGAACACCCTTCTTCCCAAAACTCAATCTGAGATTGAGAACTGTTAAACAATACTTTGTGGCACACACATGTACAGTTAAAGTCTTAGTTAGTAAGTATAAGAAGAATTCAGCCAAAAATATCAGAGGGACTCTTGTTCTTTTCTTTATTTTCACCACACTCCAATCCCTTTGTGCCAATGTGTTTCTTCATGGTAGGGTTTACCTACAGCTTCCTCAGGGCTGGAAATAATACAGATTGCACATTTTCAATTACAAACATTAGCACTATGAGTCAGTGCCAGTAGAGCCCACAATGTTGCAACCAAGTGCAAAGGAACTAGTCAAATATTCAGTAAGAGTGCCCTTATGCAACAGTCCTAAACTAATACTTCCAAACATCATCATACATTGTAAAGTATGAGTACATATTTAAGTCTACAGAAACAAGCATGTGGTCCTTTAACATGTAGTTTATCTGTGACAATGTGATCATTCACATACTGAACCGTGAAATGACCAAGGTGTTGTTATGTTTAAGCAACCCCTGTGAAAGTGGCAAGTAAAGGTGCATCTAATCTGATGCCGGTACCTTAAGTTTTTCTCATGTATTGATTCCTAATGGGGTAGAGGAGAATCTCTTATTATTTGCAAAATGCGCGAGGCAAGGCTTCATAATTATAAACTGCTTATCATAAATGCAACATGAATATATGAAATCTAGTTCTACCTCGCTGGATTTCTTAAGAGTTGTCCACTATGTCCACAAAGCTCCTCAAATTGGGCAGTTCAATATCCAGTTCCTAGTCAAAATTATATCACGTACCGCATAAATACTGAGTCCGGTAAATCCAAATGGACGAGTTCAGTCTAAAAATAAAGTGTGCAATGTTGTAACATTCAGTACCATCTCCGCAAAACGGGTACAGTATTACCAAATACCCTAATACCAAATGGCAAAGCCAAACCAACCTTGTAAATTAAATTGCAATCTCCTCTTCCCTCCAGAAAAGACGGTATAGTCAACAGTTCTTAAAATTAAACTCTCATCTCAGTGCCCAATTAGTTTATATCAAATCAGAATCTCCGCAGTCTGAGGTGAGTATTGCTATGTAAATTAGTAGTCACAGCCACCTAATAGGAATAACAGTAAAGGAAGTAATCAGGAAATGTCCCAATTGTCAAATATATGTAGTGTTGGTTTCTGTCGAATACCCGCCGCACAGTCCCCTTACCTTTTAGCATATATGGTTAGCCATCCTCCCGGTCGCGTGTCAGACACTGTTGTGCCCGAGTGCAGGCAAACAGCTCTTTCTTCCGGGTTTGCGGTAAGAAATAGTTTGCCGCAAACACTGAAGATGGACTTATTTCGCTATAACCTGAGTCCAGGCGACATCTTAGACTAGTGTTTTGAGCATTATCGTGTCAATCAGTTAATCAGATTCGAAATGTAATAACTATGTGTCATTCAAGTTCAGATTTGTATTTATCTCGTCATTTAGACGTATAAGTCCCCTCTCTGATAGCTTTTTATATTGACAACGAATGATATAAAGTAATTCATGATCGAAAAAATGTTTTTTTTTTTATTTGCCCATCCACTGCGGTGTGTGAGCACAATACAGAAATGGACACTGACCTGTGTCTGTTAAACATACTCGATTTCTATAACGCCCCTATACCTTATTAGAGGGGCAGATGTTATGAGGATTCCCACTATGAAGTTAAACAAATCCAGTCCACAGTTATGAAACTTTATACATTTGTGTATCCATTACCATAAGGGGTGCCTGATCACATACTCAGCTTGCACAGTACATAGTACCTTGTTAGTATGGATTGGTGATGGCCGTTATTCACTCCCCCCTCGGGCCGTCGATCGCTGGGAGGCCTGCTCAATTACCATCTGAGCCCAGTCTGGCCGCATCTGTGTGCTCACCCTGATGACAGTAGTCCTCCGGTGCCAAGCTGTACTGCGTATGTGCTGCTTTATGGGTAATATCACTGTTGGACTGAGGACGGCATGGCCGTGCGGTTTCAGCGCTGCACAGCCATGTTGGTCGGCAGCTTGGCCACGCTCCCCTTGCAGTCTCCTTTGTTAGAAAGGATAATGGTTAGCCACAGGATTACTGCTCAGCAGGTTGTTGGTATGCTTTTTGAGTCTTCCTCTGACTATGGTTCACAGACTGACTCTGCATCTGAGGCAGAGGAGGGAATGGAAGATTCAGGCAGTGAGTTTTCTGTCCATGAGGAATCATCGGATGATGAAGCTACCCTCAGTGCGATGAAATGCCTGTTTTCAGAGAAGGTCATTGAAGTGCCGATAGTGCAGCAAGAGGCATCTGGGCTGCAGCCTGAGGCTGCAAGGCTTCTCGTTGGAAGTGCTGACCTCTGGGTTACCCCAGGCATGGTACAGCCGGCATTGCCAGGCTTTACTGGCGTTCCAGGGTGTGGAGTGAATACTAAAACTTTTGGCCGTTTTTTTAACATTGAGCCTGTCATTGATCACTTTGTAGATCAATTTTCTGTGATCTTTGCTCCAGGAAAAGAAATAGCAGTGGATGAGTCTTTAGTCTTGTTCAAGGGCCGCTACGTTTTTAGGCAACACATTCCTTGTAAGAGGGCATGCTATGGAATTAAGATGTATATGCTGTGTGACAGTAGGACTGGATATGTCTCTATTTTCAGGGTGTACACCGGTAAGGATTCCAGGATTAACCCCCCTGGCTGTCCGCCTACTTTTGGAGTGACTGAGAAAATTGTATGGGAACTTGGTAGAGAACTTTTTAACAAAGGTCACCATTTATATGTAGATAACATCACCACTGGTGTGCAGTTATTCGGGGAATTGGCCAAAGTGGACACTGTTTTTTGTGGCACAATAAGCTCTAACCATAAATGTTTCCCAAAATAACTTGTTTGTCAAAAGCTTTTTTGGGGACAGTGCAGTGCGTTGCGAGGAACTTATAGCTGTGAAGTTTTCAGACAGGAGAGATGTCAACATGCGGGCTACCATCGATGATGGAAGCACTTCACCTGTGACTGTTTCGGGTCAGGTTGCTGAAGCGCACCATCCTGTGTGCATTTTAGACTATAATAGGCACATGGGTGGTGTTGATAGAGTAGATCAGAGGTTGGAACCTTACATTGCTCTTCGTAAGGCTTACATTTTGTATAAGAAGTTGGCTATCCATCTTTTCCACTTGGCAACCTTTAATGCTTTTGTTGTATTCAAGGATTGTTGTCACAAGTCAAAGATGACTTTTGCTAAGTTTCAGGAATCTGTAATAGGCAACCTTGTTGTAGTGGAACAGGCAAGTGTTCCTAGAGTTGGAGTGGTGAAGGATGTGTCTAGATTGTAAGATAGTCACTTTCCTGATCACATCCCTCCCACACCCTCAAAAGACTTTCCCAGTAGGAGATGTAGAGTCTGTTGGCAAAGGGGTACGTGGAAGGAGCCTCGTATGTACAGCCCTGAATGTCCTTCTAACCCTGCGCTGTGTGTGCCTGCTTGTTTTGTAATGTACCACACGCAAAATAATTTTGGAAGAATCCATGAGTGGTAAAGTGAACAGCCTGGTCTCTATTGTTTTATATTTTTTGTTCAGTTTCAAGGTTGGCATTTGTGCAATGTATTTAGTTTCAGATTTTGTGTTAGTATATTTGTATCTATTTACAATTTGTTTGTGTTCTCTTTTTGGAATTAAAAAGCCCAAAATCTGATGGTGGTGTGTGGAGGCTGGCGCTTGGCTGGTGGTGTGCATGAACTGGCACTTGGCTGGTGGGGTGTGTGGCCTGGCGCTTGGCTGGCGGTGTGCGTGGACTCGCGCTTAGTTGGTGGTGTGCATGGACTGCTGCTTGGATGGCGGTGTTTGGGACTGGTGCTCGGTGCAGTATGCGTGAACTGGCTCTTGGCTGGCTTGGTGTGCGTGGACTCGTGCTCGGCTGGTGGAGTGCGTGGACTGGCGGTCAGCTGGCAGTGTGCGTGGACTGGTGCTCAGCTGGTGGTGTGTGTGGACTGGCACTCGGCTGGCGGTCTGCGTGGACTTGGCTGATGATGTGCGTGGACTGTCGCTTGGCTGGAGGTGTGTGAGTAGTGACTTGCTGCTGGTCACTACATACACTGCTAGCCAAACGCCACTCCACGCAGTCCATCAGCTGGTGTGGTTGCTGTGTCAGGAATGTGGGTGTGTGACAGTGATGGGCCCTTGAATGACTCTGTCTGCTGGTGAGAGTGTTGTAATGTGATAGGCTGCGGCTGGCGGTGTGAATGGTTTTGTATGTGTCACACGTATGAAAGCTGTATGAATAGCCTGTAAAGAGGTTGGTGCCTTGCCGTGGCTTTGCAGCTCACGAACTGTGAGTCAATGGTTCAGTTTCTCGTCCTTTCAATTATTAACAGTGCATTTCATTTTTGTGAAATCTCTTGTTAATACAATTGTGTATACTGACCCATCAATGACCCACGTGCCAAATCCAACCAGTATGTATGTGTGCTTGAGGAATAGGAGGTTGTGCAGAAATATTTGTCTTTTCTTTCTTTCTCAAGCAGGGTGTACCTTGTCCCTTTTTGTGAATGTTGTAATGTTCTGGTTTCGTTCCTGGTGGTGTGAAAGGTCTTGTGTGTATCACGTATGAAAGGTATGTGAATGGCCTGTAAAGCGGTTGGGGCGTCGCAGCGTTACAGCTCACGAGCTGCGAGTCACTGGTTCAGTTTTTTGTCCTTTCAATTATTGACAGTGCATTTCATATTTGTGAAATCTCTTGTTAATAACACTTTATATACTGAACCATCACTCGCCCTCGTGCCAAATCCAACCAGTATGTGTGTGTGCTTGAGGAATAGATGGCAGTGCAGTAATAATTGTCTTTTTTGTCTCTCTGCCAAGGTGTACATTCCATCTAAGAAATACCTACCAACTGTAGATATTGTCGTAAACTAAACACCCATTGGAGTACATGGTGATGTCTCTCTTTTGGATCCCAACAAATTATCTTACCCACAATGTCCTGCAAACCTCAAAATGCGCCTGTCACATTTTCCTTGCATTAGTGTGTCAAAATGTTCAAGCTTCAGAAAGAAACAACAAATTTCCTACCATCCAGCATTTCTCCAGCTATCCCAATAGAAATGGTACCTCACTTGTGTGAGTGGGCCAACTACACAAGGCAGAGAAGGGCTCAAAACACATTGTGGAGACCTCAAAATTGCCTATTTCGAAAGGACCTGGTTTTGCAAGGGGGTTCACCTGAGATTTTGGCCCCGGGCTCGGCGGCCATCTTGGTAAACCTTCCAAACGCAGACATTTCTGAAAAAAAGACACCCTGGGAAGTCCAATGCGGTATGGCGGGGATGGGTCCCCCAACATTTCCCTACCCAGAATCCACTGCAAACCTCATATTTTGCTAAAAAAATCAATTTCTTTTCAAATTTCTCTGTGGTAAAGATGTAGGATCACTGGGCTGACACAAATTTTCCTCTCACCCAGCATTCCCCCAGGTCTCCTGATAAAAATGGTACCTCACTAGTGTGGGTGGGTCAAATACCCGCAACAGGCAAGGGTCCAAAACCTATTGAGGCAACATCAACATTATCTTTCACAAAAAAAATGGTTTTGCAAGGGGGGTCCCATGAGTTTTTGGCCCCTGGCTCGGCGGCCATCTAGGGAAACCTACCAAACCCACACACTTCTGAAAACTAGACACCCTGGGTTTCAAGCGAGATATGGCTTGCGGGGGTCCCCAAACATTTTCCTACCCAGAATCCCCTACAAACCTCAAAGTTAGCTAAAAAAAAAATCCAATTTTTCTCAAATTTCTGTGTGGGAAAGTTCTGGAATCTGCGTGGATCCACAAATTTCCTCCCAGCCAGCATTCCCCTGGCTCTCCCGATAAAAATGGTACCTTACTCGTGTGGGTGGGTCAAGTACCTGCGACAGGCAAGGGCCCAAAACCTATTGAGGCAACTTCAAGTTACCTATAACAAAACTACCTGGTTTGGAGGGGGGCACCTGGGGTTTTGGCCCCGGGCTTGGTGGTCATCATGGGAAACTATCAAACCCAAACATTTCTGAAAACTAGACACCCGGGTGAGTCCAATGAGGTATGGCTTGCATGGATCCACCAACGGTTTCCTACCCAGAATGCCCTGCAAACCTTAAATTTAGCTGAAAATAAACACATTTTCCATATATTTCTGTGTGGAATCACTGTGCCGGCACAAATGTCCTACCCCACAGCATTCCTCTCAGTCTCCCGAGTAAAATGATACCTCACTTGTGTGGGTGCGGTAAGGGCCTGGGACTGGGAGGAGCCTAAATCATGGGGATCACAGGTATAGCACCGAGAATTCTATGTGTACATTGTAGGAACTGGGGTCACCAGTTCCCCGGGGGGTAGCCTGGCACGAGCAGGTAGGCACCCGAAAGCTTAGGTGTAAAGTGACCATACAGCACACACATCCACAGGTAACGCACACAATGACTGAGACCACACCAGTAAGTTTGATTCAAATCAATAAGTTTTATCTAGATCAAGGTTCAGGGAAATCAGGAATCAAGGCATCAGCATCTCCTTAGTACATTTCATCAGGGGAGCAAAGGGAGAAATTCAAGAATCAGTATAGCATGTCTCAACAACCATTGCATTAGGGGGAATACAGGCTTCATTACTCAGCAGTAAACATTTCGTCATATATCTGTAGGCGTTCAGGAAATACTGCATTAGACAGGATTAAAACATTTCATTTAGCATTGGTAAAATCTTCCAGTGAGCATCTGAAAAACATTTCATTAGGTATGCATCAACATCTCATCAGGCAAGGAGAACCATTTCATTAGGGAAGAGTAAAACATCTCAACAGGCAAGCATAGGCATTTCATGTAGGAAGAACGAGCATTTCATCAGGTGAGAATAAACAGTTCCTTAATCAGGGCGTAGCAGTAGCCTGTGAAGTACTACACACCCCCCAGCCAGGGGCTAACTTTTATTAAATTCCGGCCCAAATGTGTCTGGCAGGGCTCTGGCCCAGTTCAGGTTCCTTAAAATGATTACTTAGGGCCAGCGGGGCCCAACAACAATCTCCCTCGGGGAGGGGCAATCTCGGGGCCTTCCTCCGGCTCCCCCGAGACCCCGCGTTTCCTTAAGCGGGCCGCCCTCCTCCCCCGAGGGGGTACCTTTTTCTTCGGGCCGCTCCAGGCCCCTTGCGGCGATGTCTCGTGGTTGGGAGGGCTCTCGGTTTCCTCCAAGCCCTCCAGTGGTGTGGTTTCCTGGTCCCGGGCCCCTGGTGACATGGGGACCAATCGAGCGTGAGGCGCAAAGGGGGCTCGGACACAGCGGCCAATCGAAGCTAGTTCTGGTGGCCGCGGCAGCCTGGGCCAATGGCTGCACGACAAAGGGGCGGGGGCGCAGCCGATGACGTGGCCGGGTGCCCCCGTCACGTGAGGCGAGTGATCTTGCCTCTAAGGCCTAGCGCGGCCTTCGGGAACTCCCCGGCGCTCTCCTCAGGCCTCGGGCCCGCCGGGGAAGCAGCACAGCAGGCGCCTGGGCCGCCGCAGTGACGAGCAGCAGCAGGGATGTGGCGGCAGCCCTCTCCTGGCTCCGGGGGCTGCCGGGGGGCAGATGACGTTGCTGAGGCCGCGGCGGTCGTAACAGGGCCCAGGGCACTCCGACGTTCTCGGGGGCCACGGCAGCACCGTCAACGTTGGACCGGGCCGCGGCAGTGAGTTCACACGGCGCGCACAGGAGCGCAGAAGGGGGCAAGCGGCGCTCAGGGCCGGTCAGTCTCTGGGGCTCCAGCGCAAAGCGGCAGACAGCGTGTGGGAGCCAGGGGCAATTCAGTGGCTCAGCGATCTCGAGGAGCCTAGCGCCTGGGTGGGAGTCACAGCGCTTCTCTAGGGCACATTAGGAGAGCGCTGGGTAGGCAGTTCAGGCAAGGCAGGACAGAGCAGGGGCCCAGCTGAAGGCAGAGGGGCGCAGGGATGACGCAGCTCGGTACCTGGTTGGTCCCCAGTAGTCCTGGTTAGAGCAGGTGGGTTTCTTCTTGGCGCTTGGTGGTTCTTGCGCCCTTAGGAGGCAGTGGCTTGAAGAGGGGGTTGAGTTGAAGGCTGCTGACAGGATTTCTCAGCAGGTCACTGCAGGTGGTCCCTGGGTTCCCCTCCCGCCGGGCCAGATCACTGGGCAAGTTCAGTGTTCCTCACACAGCTTGGTGGGCAGCGCCTAAACCCTGTCACCCCCAGTGGTATAGGTTCCTGACTAGGCCCTACCGCCTAAGTCTCCTGCGTAGGGTCCTCCAGGTCAGTGATGCCCCAACTGACTAAAAACTTTCCCTACTTTCTTTATATATGCCCAGGTCAGGTGACCACACTCTAAGGCGGCAAAAGCAGACCCCGCCCCTATTCTAGAAGGTTCCAGGAGCTTCCCTACTCTAGCTATGTGCAGGCAAGGCAGGCTGGTATTGCAACAGTGTTTAAGGGTCCCAGCCAGCTCCTGGCAACTTGGGTGCTACTAAAAATACCACGCTGTAGTAGCAGGGGCCTGTGGCAGGAAGTAGAGAGCACCTGCACCTTAGCATTGACATTGCACATTAACATGGCGTCTCATACCACACATGGCCTATACAGTCAGTCAGTCAAAATACACTTTATTCGATTTTTTTAAAATCATAAAAGCCATAAAAACAAACAAACAATATATACAATTTAAAACATCCAAATTGATTGTTATATAGTTCATACAAAACAGTCATTATATACATAGTGTGCAAAATAGACAGGGCAAGAAATTTGGACTAGTCATACTACACATTATTACCTATGTTTGAATTACAGCAGTGGCAGACACGGACCTTGTTTTGATTTTATATGCTGCCACTAAAAAACTGGCCACAGAGTATGTAATAAGGATACTACCAAGGGACTGTACATATGCCAAGGCTGGCCTTACTTGAATGAACCCTGCTTCTTTTAAAATCGGTAACAAATATTTGGTCCTTGGCTCCCTGTATAAAGTGCAAAACATAATAAAGTGCATCGTATCCTGGGTGGAAAATTCATCACATTTACATGGGGGTCCTCTTTCTGGTAGACTCCAAGACTGAAAACTACCCAACACATAGGGGATTAAATTAAATCTAAGTTTAATTAACAAATGTCTATGGAAGGGTTTAGTTACATAAGCGAGGTAAGGCTCCAGGGAAAGGGAGGTTGACAGCATATAATGTAATCTAACTGTTGTTTTTTTAAATTCTAGTTCCTCCCGGGCCAATCTCATGTTATCCCAACAGGTGTTTTTTAACCCAGGCAATGTCCTCCATTCTAATAGAGGAAGGCAGATAGAATAAGTTTCGACGACCAAGCTGTTCAAAAGTCTGTGTCACATATTCCAGCCAGGGAATTCTCATCCTGTGATCAAGGGACATGAGATCCTCTAGAATGGCATGGTTAAGAGTTAGTTCGTTGTTAAGCCAAGTCTTTAACCACGATATTAAGGGAGCCAATCTGAGCTTGTCTGTTACGTAATCTATACCCAACTCCCCATGAATCGAGTAAGTGGGGGTGGATTGGGGGACAGAAAGGAGTTGTCTTAAAAACGTATTTTCTGCCCTTTGGAGCGTTTCGTGCGTCAAGTACCCCCATAGAGGCGTGTGGTATATAAATAAATAATACCGGATCTAGGTTTGACTGGACATAGTAATAACAGATAGCTCAATAAATAAGAGTCAAGATTCGAGGTAGTAGGAGTTTGCAGGTTTTAATACAGCATAAAGGACAGGAACAGGACAACCTGCACGGGAACAGGATGGCAGGGCCCTGCAGGGGGGACAGGGAATGAGCGCGCTAACTTTAATAACAATGTACAACATATATATACTAAAACAATTGCATTATAGTGAATACAGTAGGCGGAGCAGTGGGTGTGGTCAATAGCAGTCGCGAAAGATAAGGGTGAAAGTAGGTGTAACAAGAGGCGTATACATAGACATGTGATGTAAACGTAACAGAATATGTCATAAATGGGGCGGAAACATGGAGGGGGCTACCTAAGGAGCCGGGACCTCTAACCTAATGGTGCGCGCAAACTGACAATGACGTGTTACTAGGAGAAGCTGGGGGCTATGAACTCTGCGCTAGGAGTAGAGACTGAAGTCTGGAGAGTCAGGGCAACATGTACCTAAACCCTATCTAGTATCTAATGTTTAGAGGACATGTTGATATAAACTAAGAGTCAGGAGGGGAAAGGCTAACAGACTCTAAGACTGGAGCATGCATTATTCTACATGTAGTGCGTGTTGAGGAATATTAAATGACCATTAATACAGTATTTCTCCTACATGGAGACGTAAAGGCTAGACAATGACGGAAACTATTGATGCGATTCAGTAGCTTAGGAATGCAGAGAAGGAGGGCTGGACTGATAACTAGAATCATAACATACTCTTGGCAGACTCGTAGGCAGAGCCAGGCCGTGCCGGGCACTGCGAGGCAGGAAGTAAGTGAAGGGTCGAGGATACAGGTGGGGGCTGTATCGCTCCTCAGCGAGGGCTCAGGAGACAGGAGCTGAATCTGGTGTCCGGGCCCTTTTGAGGCCTAGAAACGGGGACTTTTCAATGAAATAACGTGCACACTGAGAAACGTGGCAACGCAACTTTACATGGGCCTAATACTCGTAGCTTTCACGAGAACTGGAAACTAGCATACTAGAGATGGACACAACTGTAATTGCGTCTTTAATCGAACATGGGGGATACATATGCATATTAATCATGCACACATAACATAAGATGGGGGACACGTAGGGACACAGAACATGGCAAAATTTACTTTTCCACATTCCCTCCTTGTCACTACGTTTCCATCAGGAAACATCAATATTCATGATACCCTCTGTCATTTCATACAGTATCATTTGCTCGTCTCGAATTTTCTTGGAACTGGATTTAGAACGGGACTTGGGGCTAGGAATACAAGAGGTAGCACAAATGCCGCAAATCGCAGGGCCACATTGTAAACAGAGGCAGCAACTGAATATGATCGCTACTGCAATACCCAGAAATGACAATACTTTCCATCCCCAGGCGGAAATTATATTCCAGAACCAACCGGACCATGTCCAGGTGCCTGGATCTTGGTGTAACATATGGGCAATATTATGGAGTCTGGTTATAGCTGAATAAACAGACGGTGCGTTATTAGGAATGAAAATGCAGCAACTAGATCCGATGACTCTACATGCCCCGCCCCTATCGGCCAGTATGACGTCAAGGACGAGACGATTCTGGAGCACGACAATTCTCATAAAGGATTGCTCTTCGGTTAAGTTACCTAGAGCGGAAGTAGTCTCAATCACTACTGCTTCAAGGGTTCTCGTTAATCTACGTATCAGTTTACTATTCACGACAGTACCTAAATAGGGGAAGACACCTTTATTGATATCTATGTATTGTTCTAGAGCAGTTTCAGTATAATCGACAATCGGGAGGTCTCTCTTGTGTCTCGTATGTACTAGGTGGGAATTCCTATGATAGTCAGGTGGGGCTAGAAAAACTGGTGGCAGTAGGAAGGCAATGTAACAGGTACCATCCCAATCGAGGGGCAGACGACCATATGCGGTCTGACCACAAACAAAATAAGAATGACGTGAAGCTTTGAAAATAGATTTCCTACTGTCACTATACTTGACAATAGTCGTACAATCACTATGGCCTACATGTACGGAACCATTCTTTCTGACACATAATTCACCTTTAACTGGTAATACTGACATAGCAGGTAAGTCTGGAGTAGAATCAGACTGAACATTCAGGACCATAAAATTCGAAGAATAATTACCCCAATTATAAACTTCATTTTCTAGATCTAACCCTGTTCTGTGGGGAAGACCTTGCTTGCCTGGGAAACATGTACTATTTAGAAAAGACATATCTGTTGAGGATGACGTTAACGTGGACCATGCTCCACACGAACCATTATGTGAAAATGGATAAGGAAAGAGTGGCAGAACTCCCTTCAATGTCTGGAAAGGGGGGAGTCGACCACACACCCAACAATTAGTGGCATTGCTGGTCTGGTGTGAATAATGTAACATGCGGATAAAGGAATTATTACGCATAGCAAGACGATATGAGAGTTCATGAGGAGGTAGATCACTAAACGTGTGCTCTACTGTAGCATTAGCAGACTCATTTACATTAGAAACTGGAAAACACAAATAACATGCATAACTTGTGCAGGTAATCATAAGGCTGAGATATAGCAGAAAACATAAAATAATAGTGCAACTTTTAGAGTTCTCACTAACTCTCTCTCTGTGGGGGTCTATTATATACATGTCAGAAACCGGTCTAACCGTTTCACCTAGGGGAGGACTTAGACAATCAAACTGGCTGACTTATTTTACTAGACCTTAATTTTAGCTTGTACTCCTGCTGCGGAGTTTTCTCTAACAGGGAGGAATCTGTATCATTGTCTTTTGCGGGACAGTCCTTAAGAATAGCACTTTGGTAATCCTTAAAATCCTCGGAAATGTTCTTGGAAACAGTCTTTAGTCCATAACATTTTTTCACATGAGACAGGTGGACCCAGCCCTTCCTGCCTTCCAGCTTGACGGCAGTACGGGTGGCCAGGAGGACCTGTTTGGGTTCCTTCCAGCGGGGCTCCAGCGGACTTGAACGATCAAAATTCCGGACAAGAACCATGCATCCGGGAACGATCTCATGCGGTGCCACCTCGGTATTGTCTGGAAATGCGGCGGCAACCTGTGAACGACAAGAATGTAGGGCAGACATCAAGGAAGCTAGGTAATCTGTCAGCATATTACTTGAAACATCGGTAATACTTCGGGGTCTAGGTGTACCCCACATGTTAGGGGGGCGGCCGAATACGACCTCGTACGGGGACAGACCTGATCTGGAATGTGCGACCATGCGCATATAAAACAAAGCGACTGGCAGAGCTACTAGCCAGTCCACACCTTTCTCTTTACATACTTTGGCAATGCGGATTTTCAGGGTCTGATTATGTCTCTCTACGAGACCGGCTGCTTCAGGATGGCGTACACAATGGAACTTCCACTGGTACCCTAACAAAAGGGAGATGTGTTTCATGAGCTCAGATGAGAATGGCTGGCCGTTGTCAGAATATACGACCCTAGGGAGTCCATAGCGGGGGAAGAATTCACGAACCAACTGCTTGGCAGTGGTTGTGGCTGTGTAATCTGGGACTGGATATGCCTCTGTCCATCTGGACAAAGCGCATACAACTACGAGGACATACTTGAAACCTCGACAGCGCTCCATCTGAATATAATCCATTTGGAGGACTTCAAAAGGGTGGTTAGGGGGCTGGAATCCACCTTGTTCCACCGGGACACTTTTACCTGGATTAAACTGGCAACATATCATACAGGTACGGACCTTCTGCTTGGCTGCAGCTCGTAAATGCTTGTTGAACCAAATGTTCTGGATACTATCTAACATAGCTTTTTCTCCTAAATGTGCTGGACTATGTGCGGTATTGATAATGACTTGAACCATAGAGTCGGGGAGAAACCATGTGGCTTTACCCTTCGTTACCCATCCCTGATCTGTCTGGACCCCTCCTTGTTCGGACCATTTCTTGATTTCATCGGGAGTAGCATGTAACTGGATATCTATGACATCTTGAGTGGGGTCCTTAACTGTCATACAGGTAGTCAGATCTGAAGTATGTGTCTGTGTCGGATTAACTGACATGTCTGGAGTCTGTGCTGTAAGCTTGGCTGTGCGATCTGCTAGATCATTACCTTGGGAAATAATGTCTGTAACTTTCGTATGTGCTTTGCACTTCATGATAGCAATAGATGTCGGTAAGTGTATGGCATCTAACAGAGCTTGAATAAGGAGACCATGCTGAATCTTGGTTCCATGAGAAGTCATGAAACCTCTCTCCTGCCAGAGCACTCCGAAGTCGTGTACAACTCCGAATGCGTAGCGTGAATCTGTGTAAATATTAACTTTCAGGTTCTTGGCGTGTATGCAGGCTTGGGTCAGAGCAACTAGCTCTGCTGCTTGAGCGGACAGAGTGTCAATACGATGTGTTTCTATAACTTCAGTGTCTGTAGTCACTGCATACGCGGCTACTAGTTCTCCTGTACTTGTTCTCATACATGAACCATCCACATAAAGTGTCAGGTCGGGATCTGGTAATGGAATATCTGTCAGATCTTGTCTTGGCTTAGTCATAGTGTTAACTACTTCCACACAGTCATGTGTGGCAGGATTTGAAGTAACTGATGGTAACAGTGTAGCAGGATTTAGAACGTTGCAGCGTCTGATTTCTATGTGTGGCTGGAACAGTGTCAATTCATAACCTGTTAAACGTGCAATTGTCAAGTGCTGAGTCTGTGTTCGGTTTAAAAGAACTTCCACGGAGTGTGGAACTTGTACTGTCAAGGAATGTCCTAATACTATGGAATCACTTTGTCTGATAGCAAGTGCTGTGGCTGCAACTGACTTGAGGCACGCAGGCAGAGCCTGGGCTACAGGATCTAGTGTGCTCGAAAAATAAGCACAAGGCTTGTATTGTCCTGCTTGATCTTGTGTGAGAACAGATAATGCTGTACCTTCGCGTTCAGTGACGAAAAGTGTAAAAGGCTTACTGTAGTTCGGTGTTGCTAGAACTGGAGCTTGGCATAGAGCTTTCTTTAACTCATTGAAACTAAGTGTATGTTCAGATGTCCAAGGGAGAACAGTCGATACGGCTGCCTCCTGTGTCGTTAACTGTATCAGTGGCTTGGCTAGAAATGCATACTGAGGAATCCATTGTCTGCAATAAGAAGTGAGGCCGATAAAAGCACGTACCTCCTTCTGGGTCTTGGGCTGAGGAAGACTCGCTATTAACTGGATACGGTCAGGTGTCAACTGCCTACCCCTCTTGGACAGTAAGTGGCCTAAATAGATCACTTGCTGGACACAGAATTGAAGCTTCGAAGGGGACACCTTGTGCCCCATCTCTGCTAAGAAATACAAGACTGTAAGGGATGCTCGCTCGCAAGCACGTTCAGAACGGGCTGTGATCAGTAGATCATCGACATACTGGAGCAGGGCAGTGTCAGTTGGCATGTGAATATTGTCTAGTTGTCTCTTAAGTGCTTGACTGTAAATACTAGGACTTTCTGTGAAACCTTGAGGAGCTCGTGTAAATTGGTAGCTCCTTCCATTTAAACAAAATCCGAAAAGAAACTGGCTGTCTGGATGAATGGGAACACTGAAAAACGCGTTCTTGAGGTCTATGACTGTAAAAAATGAGGCTTCGGAATCAATGGCTGTCAATAGGGATGAAATATCTGGGACAACTGGGTACTGGGGAATAATACATTTATTGAGTTCTCGAAGGTCAATCACTAATCGATATACTGGGGGTGCATTTGGATCAGTACGTTTCATGACTGGAATGATCGGAGAATTACATACATTGGAGTCAGTTTCTACAACTACTCCTTGAGCGATGAGCTCGTCAATAATTTTGGATAAGGCTGTTACAGCCTCAGGTGGCAATCTGTACTGCCTGATTCGTGGTAACACTACACCTGGCTTGAGAGTCACACGATGGGGTGTGATTTGCATATAACCTACATCAGTTGGACCTTGCGCCCATAAATGCTGTGGAACATTGGACAATCTCGGATCAAAATCTCGTAATACATAGTGACCCTTGAAGTCACGTAGAAACAGTCGTATTCCCTCTGGGGAGCAACATATGACTGCACCTAATTCTTTCAGTGTTTTAATACCTAACAGATTTTCTGGACACGACTTCGTAAGTAACAGATCAGTAGTGCGGGACAATGGACCTACTTCTAGAGTGACTGGCTTAGATATCTCGTTTACAATAGGTTTTCCTGAAAATCCAAGGGAAACATTTCTAGAGCCTGAGAGCGGAGCCCCTGGAACTTCGGCGTGACTTATAGTGGTCCTACTTGCCCCTGTATCAATCAGAAACTTTCTGTCTTTCCCTAATACTTGACTGTGAACATAGGGACCCTCTTGATCTACAGGTATCTCGATGAGAGGCAAGCCTACCTCCCTCTCTAGGCTGTTTCATGAATATGGCTGATACTCTGGATACTCGGACTGTGCATACTGGTACATCTGCTGTGTAACATGCTGTGTTGCAGCAATAGGCTGCGGCGCTGGAACTGTCTGTGGTGCATTCTGTGGCTGAGAAGCCTGTGGAACTTGTTCTTGTCTAGGCGGACGTGGTCTTTCTTTAGTCTTACCGGTAGCTATGTTATGTTTCAGAACTGCACACTCGTTTATATAGTGACCTGGCTGTTTACAATAATTGCAGGTCCCTTTAACGGGAACTGCAGGATGACTGACTTGATTCGTACCCTTCTTCTGACTGTCTTGAGGAACAGATTGTGCAACTAGTACTTTCATTTTCGTGTCTTTCATACGTTTTCTTTCATGATCTTGCTCTTCTCTGATTCTATTCTGGTGATACTGAAGCATCTGTAACATTTGGGACGGGGTATTAGCTTGCCAGGTACTTTCGACTTTCAAAACTCGGTTCTTAACTTGTGGACTTGAATTCTCGACTAATTTAGTAACAAAGAGATGAGGGTATGACTCGCTACTTGTCTTGAGGCCACTGTTAATACTAAAGCATTTCTCAAATCTAGAATAAAAATCACTAGTGTCTTCGTCTTGTTTCTGTTTACAGGCTGAGATTGCATCCCAGTCTTCCTTTTTAGTTGCTAACAATCTGGGCAAAACTTGTATTAACAGTTCTGGTAATTCTTTACATTTCTCTCCAAGACCGGTACCTGGTACACGTATCTTATCTTCAGCTTCTAGAACTGCCCAATCGATCTTTTTCTCTCCCACCTCCCATTTTTTTTCCTTGAGTTTTTCATATACCCCTGCGGGCAACAGGACTTTTAACATTTTAATTATATCTGGATACGTGTATTCTCCCATACGGAGCATGTCTTTTAATTCTCGGTGGAACCCTGCTGGATCTTTGTCATGACAGGGAATTAATTTCTTCATCTCTAAGAGTTCCATTTTTGTAATCGGGGTGTAAACAAATACTCGTTGCATTTCACCATCTGCTGTCCTGACTGGGTGTACTTCTCGTAACGGATTCTGTCTGTCTATGTAAAACGGTTTACTTTCTGGGGGTGAAACATGAACAAAATGCGGGTTCAGGAACGTTCTATATTTGTGGCGCTGTTCTAGAATAACACTAATTAAATCGGTACCTAGACCTTTCCATCTATACTGGAGTAACTCGTTCAGGACATCGTGTAACGGACCTGGATCAGAGTGTTGACCCTCATACAGAGTAATGAGGTGCTGGATCATATACATACCCACCAGTCGTTGCTCGGCTGGGGGCAGTTTCAGAAACATTTGAGCCACTATTTCATCTGGAAAAGTGGTAGAATCAGTAGTCCATCGGACTGCTGATCGGGCTAGTTCTTGTTCATGCATAGTACTTAACTCACTGTAACCGATTCGTGATTTCAGAATGTGATCGGTAGCTTGAAATACTTGTTCTAGAGAACCTTGTTCTGTTGCTGGATGAGGAACAGTTTTCTTGTAATCTAGACGTGAATGTCGGTCGGAAAGTCTAGTTCTACCTACGTACGCTATTCTAGTGGGATTCTCGTCGTCTACCTCTTCAGTAGAAGAGTCATTTTCTTTCTCGTTTACTAGTGCTTCTTTGCGTTTCTCGTGTAACCTTATTATTTCTTTACGAATTTTCTTGTACATACTCTCTATGCTACTGATGGTTCTGTGCTTACCCTCGGCTATGTTATCACTCCACCTTGTCAGGATTCTCATTTCGGCCGGATCTTTAGTCGGGGAATCTTGTTCTCTTATTAAACAATTAATCAGAAACTTTAATAACATGAGCTGGATCTCAGCTTTCCTTTGAGACATGGCTTCGCCAATACTTTCTGGATCATCCCCTGTACGGATGAAACGATATATTCTGTCTAGATCTTCTTTCATATTCGGTAGGGTGTCCAAATACCCGGTCACCCGTCTTACACGGATGGAATATATAACTGTACTATCATCACCTGCGACTGGATCATAGCGGCATTCAGTGAGAGCTCGTCGGATATCTGCAACGGACTTATATTTGGGCGTACGCTGTAACGCACGTTCATGTAACTCGACTAACGTTACACGTTGGTGTGGCGGCGGGGTACCAGGAGGACCTCCTCCTGCGGCCCCTAAACTAGAATCGTCGACTGATACTCTTCGTGCTGGCAGAGTGGGAAATTGTAATGTAGGCTGGACCGGGGGTACCGTAGCAGGTACTCCGGTGACTGGAGGAGCAGGATTTACATTATTTACAGGAGCCGGCGGAACAGGATTTGCATATTCTGGGACTGTGTCGTCCAAATAGGACGAAATAAAAATATCAGCTGCGGTCGGTTTGTGACGTAGCTTGATCGGAACTAATGGTGGCGGAAAATTACATGGTGCTTCCGGGGTTGCTTTTGGCAAGCCCTCGGCAAGAAGAGGGTACATACCCTTAATAAGGGCATTCCTCTGTCTGTCTGACTGTTCGGTTTTAACTCGTTCACCTATCTCGATTAATTCCCTTTCTTGGGCTCGTTCTAAGGATTCTCTACTTAGTTCTGACTTTCTGATTTCTTTTTCGGTTCTTTTATGAGATTCTTTGCGCCATAACTCGATGGCATCTTTCTGTGACTGTCTGGCTTTCTTTTTCCATAATGCTTCTTCTACTCGCATGATGCACTCGGCATCCCATGTACCCGATACGGGCCATCTATACTTTTCTTCTAACTCTTTGGTGTATTCCACCCATAAATCTAGATATAATATGGCACTTATGCCATGCTTCTGATACATAAAGTGACCTGGACTGTCCCTAGGCGGGACAGGAACTGCTGCTTCTAACAGACCTTTTCTAGTTTTCAACTGACGTAGTTTAGAAAATAAGGGCATGACTGAACTGTAATCTAGACACAATACAATACACAATGAACACGATAACTACACCACTTTCATACCACGACATTAAAAATACATGAAGAACATTTAAAATAACAGTTCGAACAGAATACTACCTGGAGTACTGAAAACAGAATACATGAATCTTCTCGAGAACAGAACTGACTAGAACAGAAACTAGATGCACTGCTAAAACAGTACGAAACTTACCGGTCTCATAAAGAGACACGTCAGGACCCGCATCCACCGAAGTGGACACTTCGTTTTGGGATCTGTGTACCACCAAACCCCACGGACCAGAGTCAATTAGATTGACCCTGTCTAGATACTACCCCAGCAACGGTACTCACCGGGCAGCAAGAACGGAAGGCCTCGGACTGGACTGGACTGCTTTGACGCCGGACGGACGGACTTCGGACTTCTGTTACGGGTGGGCCTCCGGATACCTCGGACCTTGGACTCTCGGCTTGGGCTCTGGTCGGGACTCGCCGCGTTCCTCCACCGCCTCGTCTGGATGCTGGACCGCAACCTCCGTCTCCTCCGTGGGCCTGAGGGATACTTGAAGCAGAAATATCTGCCGGTGCACGGTATGGTTCCGTCACGGCTGCAGAGGGTCAGGGGGCCGGCGTGGCTTCACCGGCGCGTAGGGAAAGGGCAAGTCCCTGTTCGGGCGCCATTATGTGGTATATAAATAAATAATACCGGATCTAGGTTTGACTGGACATAGTAATAACAGATAGCTCAATAAATAAGAGTCAAGATTCGAGGTAGTAGGAGTTTGCAGGTTTTAATACAGCATAAAGGACAGGAACAGGACAACCTGCACGGGAACAGGATGGCAGGGCCCTGCAGGGGGGACAGGGAATGAGCGCGCTAACTTTAATAACAATGTACAACATATATATACTAAAACAATTGCATTATAGTGAATACAGTAGGCGGAGCAGTGGGTGTGGTCAATAGCAGTCGCGAAAGATAAGGGTGAAAGTAGGTGTAACAAGAGGCGTATACATAGACATGTGATGTAAACGTAACAGAATATGTCATAAATGGGGCGGAAACATAGAGGGGGCTACCTAAGGAGCCGGGACCTCTAACCTAATGGTGCGCGCAAACTGACAATGACGTGTTACTAGGAGAAGCTGGGGGCTATGAACTCTGCGCTAGGAGTAGAGACTGAAGTCTGGAGAGTCAGGGCAACATGTACCTAAACCCTATCTAGTATCTAATGTTTAGAGGACATGTTGATATAAACTAAGAGTCAGGAGGGGAAAGGCTAACAGACTCTAAGACTGGAGCATGCATTATTCTACATGTAGTGCGTGTTGAGGAATATTAAATGACCATTAATACAGTATTTCTCCTACATGGAGACGTAAAGGCTAGACAATGACGGAAACTATTGATGCGATTCAGTAGCTTAGGAATGCAGAGAAGGAGGGCTGGACTGATAACTAGAATCATAACATACTCTTGGCAGACTCGTAGGCAGAGCCAGGCCGTGCCGGGCACTGCGAGGCAGGAAGTAAGTGAAGGGTCGAGGATACAGGTGGGGGCTGTATCGCTCCTCAGCGAGGGCTCAGGAGACAGGAGCTGAATCTGGTGTCCGGGCCCTTTTGAGGCCTAGAAACGGGGACTTTTCAATGAAATAATGTGCACACTGAGAAACGTGGCAACGCAACTTTACATGGGCCTAATACTCGTAGCTTTCACGAGAACTGGAAACTAGCATACTAGAGATGGACACAACTGTAATTGCGTCTTTAATCGAACATGGGGGATACATATGCATATTAATCATGCACACATAACATAAGATGGGGGACACGTAGGGACACAGAACATGGCAAAATTTACTTTTCCACAGGCGCACCATACATAGCTGTGGATATGCACTTGGCATTATAAATCTTTAAGATGGCCTCCATAGGCCTCGCACCCGTCTTGCTAGCAAATCCCATGATGGCTGAGGCGGCTCTTGTCATGGCGAGTTTCTTTAATTTAATCTGGGGGCCCCAGCTACCTTTGTCATCGAAAGTCACGCCCAAATAGGGAAAGTGTGTGACTCTCGTTACTACCTTCCCCTTACAAAATAAAGAAATAGATTTGTCCTTTCTTCTCTTATGGGTTACCACCGTCGTATGTAACTTAGTAGTATTAATTTTCAAGTCCAGCTGGTCCATGAATGCACCAAATGAATCTAACAGGCGCTGTAGCCCAACCCCTGTACGTGCTATCAGAACTGCATCGTCCGCGTATAGAAGAGCAGGTATTCTTATCTCTCCTACACGCGGTACGTCCCCCCCCCACACCTTCCAGATGTTTTTCCAGGCCATTTATGTAGATGGTAAAAAGGAGGGGGGCCAAGATGCAGTCCTGCCGCACTCCTCTCTCTGATTTAAAATGGGTGGTGCACCTACCATCTCTAGTGACTCTTACTTTAGCAAAAAGTTCCTGATGTAGGGAGGCTATAAAGTTCACAAGTGAGATGTCGACCCCAATCTCCAGTAAAATGGCCCACAGTTTTGCCCTGTTTACTAGGTCGAAGGCCGAGGAGAGGTCCATGAATGCCAGAAACAAAGACCCCTCCTTGGCGACTGTGTATTTTGATATTAACAAATGGAGGTTTAGGCATTGGTCCACAGTCCCTCTTTTCTCCCTAAATCCGTACTGCAGATTCGACAATCCACCCCTCCTCTCGACGTTTTCTCTCAGTTGGTACAATAAGACTCTGCCTAGGATCTTAATCGCAGAGTCTAAGAGGGAGATGGGCCTATAGCACCCTGGGTCATCGCGCTGCCCCTTCTTAAAAATTGGCACGATGACTGATGTAACCCAGCTATCAGGGAAGATGTTACAATTGGCAGCTGTGAAAACTTTGCTCAGCACCCCCGCCCAAAGTTTTGGTGCATGCATGTGAAAATCACCGGGCACCCCATCTTGCCCCAGGGCCTTCTTTTTAGATGTTTCCAGAATGGCCCTCTCTACCACAACTGGGGTAAAGACCAGTGGAGCACACTCCAGAGGCTCCCAACATTTGTGCAGACTATCCGAATCGCTGTTGCCATACACTGTACTAAAGTGATTCAACCACTTTTCATCTTGTATGACGCAGTCCATTATCGTGTTTTCGTTGTCTGAGAAAAAAGGTTGGTTTACAGTAGCCCAGAATTGCGAGCTATCCCGCAAGAACTCTATAGATGTAAGGTTATCCCATGCTGTCTGTTTTATTGCATGCTTTCTATCCTTGATGGTGGCTTTATAAACCCTTCTTGCCTCCGCAATTTCAGCCCTGTCTCTCGGGGTGTATTTCAGCGCCGTCATTAGCAATCTATGTGCTTTAGAGCACTTATCATCGAACCATCTGAATTTCTTTTCCACCCCCCGGGTGCATTTAACCTTTAAGGCATCAGAGACTTCCGCACAGATGCATTCGAACGCTCCCATGACTTTGCGTGTGGTAGAGCCTTCCTCCTGGCAGATCCCCATTTGACCCGCAATTTTGGGTAATATTTCCTGCATAAAATTCCCAGGAATCACATTTGCCCATTTGAGCCTTCTCCCCTGATCTGTAGGACGTAGGGCTGGACCCGGGGTGTCAGATGGCAGTTTAATATCCAATTGTTCCCCCCACGCGACCACGAGTATGACTGGGTTATGGTCACTGTGGGCAGAAACAATTGCATTGTAAGACTTGACTCTGGCTAAAAAACCTGGTGATAAGAAGATGTAATCGACTACAGAACCAGTAGTCGAACCTTTATAAGTTATAGTTCTAACCCCAACCTCCGTGCTGTTTGCTTCGTATAGGTTGTGGTTAGCTAACAACTCCTCCAGGGCCTCCCCCCCTTTAGAATGTTCAAAGTGGGGAGCCTGACTACTCCACATGTCTGTCTCTTCTTCTACCACACACAGGTCACTACATAAGTGCACATTGAAATCGCCTAATAAAACCAAATCGAAATCCGTGTGATTATTCTGACTGAACAAAGCTAGGAAATTATCCAAACAATCTAAGTGTTCTGTTTCTTTATCTCTATCCCAAGCATTGTAAAAATTAATGAAAAGAACCGTACAGTTTGGTGAAACAACCCATTCAACAGCAAGAAGGTTTAGAAAATCACAGTTAATCTGCCTAAATTTACCTTTCAGGTTCACGGAGAAAAGAAACAGAAGGCCTCCCTTTGCCCTACCAGACCTGCTAGGTACTGCTGGTGTTGTGAAGGTAATAAAACCATCTAGCCAGAACTCAGACGTAATGTCCCAGGTTTCCTGGCAAGCTATAATGTCATGGGCGCTGATAAACTTCAGCCAAGCTACATCGTTCCTCTTTGCTCTGGCCCCTGCAATATTCCAACTAACCAACTTGCATGTACCCAATTCTCTCTTAGTAGGGGGCCTCGAGCATGTGGCTTCTATGGGAGCTGGTTGTCAATCAATTTCCTCGATATCCGAGAGGGGTGCAAAGCAGTTGGCCAAGGTCAATGCCTCCCCCTCCTTTGCCTTGTGTGCTGAATTTACAGGCAACACTGAACCAACACCTGAGTCTCTCCTGAAATTACGTTGATTCTGTGTTACTGGTCTAGGTCCACCTGCTATTAGATGTATTCTCCCCCACCTTCGTTCTACATGACTGCCCCGGGAACAAGTAACCAGGGGTACAGGAGGATAAAAATACCCCAGGGGAATCGGTCTCAGGTGTTCGACCCCCGAGATATCTGACCCATCCCAGAATAGTCTATCAGCCACATCTGGGCGGTCAAAATTAACAATAATGCAGTCACCCTGTATTTGCTTTGGTCGTTTCCCTATCCATCCTACCCTGCGGGCGAATATTACTTGGTTGGCAATTTCCGTCCCGCCACTGCATGCCCCCGCGCACCATGTCTTTGCCTTGTTAATTAGGGCAGAAGCCGATTCAACCGTCCCTTCTACTAGGGGGGTACCCCAACAAAGACTGCAACTAGAGGGGCTGCTTCTGGGGGTAATTCTGCATTTAACTGTCTGACCTTTGGCCCTTTAAATGGAGATGTGGTATTGGTGGTACTGCCACTCACTTGTACTACTTGCTTAAAGCCCTCTGAACCTCTGCACGAACTAGTTATGATTCCTGTTTGACTTCCTGCCCTATCCGTGTCAGGGGCCCTCTCAAAACTCAGTGGACTAGAGTCAACTATTTCCATATCATTGTTATTAGGTACAGCATTAGATATAACATCACAAGGCGCTTTACCCCCTGCCAACTGTAATGAAATGACAGAAAAATCCTTAACCAATTTGTCAATTAGGGAGCATTTTTTAAGTAACCCACTGAGGCAAGTGTTCAATGTCTCCACAATGTCCTTCGCAATTCCCACTACTAGGGGTTCAATGCGTGCGATAAACAGGGACTCTAGTTGGTCTCCGAGAATGTTGTCCTGGTGTATTTGGGTGGGAACCTTCCCCTCAATTACCTTCAAGTTTTTGGCCTGCGGTAAAGCAGGCTCTGGCAAGACAGTCACCTGGTTACTCTCTGTTGGAGAGGAACCCACCGGGATTATGATTTGCTTTGCCTTTAGGATATGCACCTCTGGCTCCAATGGAACTACTGGGGCTATGTCAATGGAATGTGTGGGTGATAACGGTAAGGTGGAAGGTAGGCCCAATTCCGACTTGGCATTGGCGATTTCCTTAGTGAGAGCCCCCATGGCTGAGGAGAGGTAAGATATGATGGACTCAGAATGTTTAGATATTTTTGCTTTCTTACCTCCCTGGTCTGTTGGCGCGGGGCATTTCCGCTTGCCCATTGTGGGTTCTTAGGGGGGGGCCCAGCCCGGCCTCCTGCCAACGACTGCCAAAACTGTCCCGCCCTTGTCCCGGGCTTCTCCCGGGCAGCTCCCGCGCGCGACTCGCGGGGCGAGAGAAGCGCAAGCCTCTTGAAGCGCCTCCGGGCGCGCTGATTGCGTGTGAGGTGGGCGCCGGCCCCGGGTGGTGCTGGGAAGTGTAGTTCCCCGATTGGAACTACAGCCGTTGCCCTCACGGCGTTCGCGGTCCGCCAGCCGTTCCCCTCACGGCGTGTGGCTGTAGGGTGTGGAGCCACTGCCCCCGCAGGCAGCAAAGCAGCAAGAGTAAGTACGTTGTTTCCCCCGAGGACTCGTGGAGCGCGAGCCTCTTGAAGCTCCTCCGGGCGCGCTGATCGCGTGTGAGGTGGGCGCCGGCCCTGGTTTGTGCTGGGAAGTGTAGTTCCCCGATGGGAACTACAGCTGTTGCCCTCACGGCGTTCGCGGTCCGCCAGCCGTTCCCCTCACGGCGTGTGGCTGTAGGGTGTGGAGCCACTGCCCCCGCAGGCAGCAAAGCAGCAAGAGTAAGTACGTTGTTTCCCCCGAGGACTCGTGGAGCGCGAGCTTCTTGAAGCGCCTCCGGGCGCGCTGATCGCGTGTGAGGTGGGCGCCAGCCCCGGGTGGTGCTGGGAAGTGTAGTTCCCCGATGGGAACTACAGCCGTTGCCCTCACGGCATTCGCGGTCCGCCAGCCGTTCCCCTCACGGCGTGTGGCTGTAGGGTGTGGAGCCACTGCCCCCGCAGGCAGCAAAGCAGCAAGAGTAAGTACGTTGTTTCCCCCGAGGACTCGTGGAGCGCGAGCCTCTTGGAGCGCCTCCGGGCGCGCTGATCGCGTGTGAGGTGGGCGCCGGCACCGGGTGGTGCTGGGAAGTGTAGTTCCCCGATGGGAACTACAGCCTATACACTTTATTCACCATGGGGGAGACATCTCAAATTAGGGGGGCGAAAGGCGAAAAAGTTCGGGGAAAAGGGGCCAAGTCCAACATACATTTTTATAAAAATAGGTTTTTAGCCAATTCTGCATTGGACACCCACACAAGTGAGGTATCATTTTACTCTGGACACTAAGGAGAACACTGTGAAGTAGGACATTTGTGCTGGCACGGTGATTCCACACAAAAATATGTGTTTTTTCAGCTAAATTTTAGGTTTGCAGGTCATTCTGGGTAGGAAAACTTTGGGGATCCATGCAAGCCATACCTCATTGAACTCCCCCGGGTGTCTAGTCTTTAGAAATGTTTGGGTTTGGTAGTTTCCCAAGATGGCCGCCGAGCCCGGGGCCAAACCCCAGGTGCCCCCCCAAACCAGGTAGTTTTGTTATAAGTCATTTTGAAGTCTCCACTTCCGATTTGGGCCATTTCCTGTTACACCCACTACGTCTACCCACACAAGTGAGGTGCCATTTTTATTGGGAGACCTGGAGGAATGCTGGTTAGGAGAAAATGTGTGGATCCACGCAGATTCCAGAACTTTCCCACACAGAAATTTGAGAAAAAGGTAATTTTTTCCAGCAAAATTTGAGATTTGCAGGGGATTCTGGGTAGGAAAATATTGGAGGACCCACACAAGCCATACCTCTCCGGACTCCCCTGAGTCTCTAGTTTTCAGAAATGTGTGGGTTTGGTAGGTTTCCCTAGCTGGCAGCCGAGCTGGGGTCAAAAACTCATTGGACCCCGTTGCAAAACCAGGTTGTTCTGTGATAGGTCATTTTGATGTCGCCTCAATAGGTTTTCGACCCTTGTCTGTTGCGGGTATTTGACCCACCCACGTACCATTTTTATCAGGAGACCTGGGGAAACACTGGGTGGGAGGAAATCTGTGGATCTATGCAGATTCCAGAACTTTCTCACAGAAATTTTAGAAAAAAGTTATTTTTTTCAGCTAAATTTGAGGTTTGCAGAGTATTAAAACGTTGGGGGACTGTAGGAGAGTAGGATCTGCTTCCTATGGTTACCCCCACTTTTTGCTGTGTTTCACTGTTTTTTTTACTTTAGTCTTGCTGTGGCCCTGCTAATCAGGACCACAGCCTAGCTGTTCTCTCTCTAAATTAATTGCATGTACTTTAGGTACATACCAAATTGGTTACTGGGTCACCCTTACGAGTCCCTAGTATATGGTACCCTAGGTACCAAGGGCATAGGTACCCCAGAGGCCTACCAGGGCCTGAAGCATCTATTATGCCACCCCCAGGGAAGCCTTCCAAATTGGTACCACAGGTCTGCACTTGCAGCCTGGGTAAGGTGGTATTACCACCTGTTACTTAGATATAGTATATCTATATCTACCTATATATATAGACACATATTAACCTATAAGTCACTCCTATGGCAGACCTTGACAATCCTGAAGGCAGAGTGCTTGCTTTTGTGTGAGAGGGTGCCCTAGCATGAGCTGAGCCCCTCTGCTGCTTTCGGAATTCCTTCCTTATAGCTGTTTCATTATATAGCCATACCATATACTCTTAAGTGGATTATAATCCTCACGGTTAATGATAACTTTGCTTTGGCTTTATCAAAACATGTTGTGTTTGGTGTCAAACACTTTGGAATACTATCCCCCCGCCAGTTCTGGTAGCAGGGGTAGCATTCCACCCTTCTAGAGGGAAAAGACATGTACACACTTACTTACCGGGTAAATGTTTAACCCCTTGTATGCTCATGACGAGCTGGGCTCGTCATGGCACACAGTCGCCAGGTGCCCATGACGAGCCAAGCTCGTCATGACACCCACCCACGGGGGAAGTGCTGACGCTCCCACCGTAGACAGTCAAGCTTCGTGTTTGCACCGGGGAAGGCATGGGAAGACCTTCCCCTGCCTCACCCTGCCCCCCCTCCCCGTCATCAATGATGTCAGCACGAGAGACGCGCAGACATCATTGGAGGTTTCCCTTTGTTTACCAACGAGCAGGAAGCCATTTGGTTCCTGCGCGTTGGTGAACAAAGAGGTACGTTTTGGGGCTGGGGAGGCGGGGGATTTAAATGAAAGAGGCATCTGGGGAAAGGAAAGGGTTTTCCTTTCCCTCGATGCCTCTTTTGTGCATTCCTACTGCACGATCTTGCGATCGTGCAGCATGAATGCCCACTAGCGCCAGGGATTTTCTTTTTTATTTGGCCAGTGTTTTTTGGTTGGGGGAGCGGCCCCTTGGGCAAGGGTTGCTCCTCTTTGGGGGCCATTTTAGGAAGCCCACGATGTTTGTTTTTGGTTTGGGGAGTGATCCCTTAGCCAAGGGTCTCTCCCCTTTTGGGGGACTACATTTTTGCTTTGTTTTCCCCCCTTGGGGGGGGCAGATTTAAATTTAAAAAAATTTATTCGGCCCACTGGGCCAATAGAATAAATGTAGTGGGGAGTGGCCCCTTGGGCAAGGGTCACTCCCCTTTTGGGGGGGATATATTTTGGCTTTATTTGATCCCTGGGGGGCAGATTTTGTTTTTTTAAATAAAATCGGCCCACTGGGCCAATGGAATAAATGTAGTGGGGACTGGCCCCTTGGGTAAGGGTAACTCCCCTTTGTTGGCCATTTTAGAAAGCCTATATAGGTAAGTTTTCTTTGGGGGAGCAGCCCCTTAGGCAAGGGTCACTCCCCTTTTGGGGGCATACATTTTGGCTTTGTCTGCCCCCTGGGGGGGCAGATTTATATGGCTAAAATAAAATCGGCCCACTCGGCCTATAGAATAAATGTACACTCACCCCAGTCAACTGATCTGGGTTTAATCCATCATCATGCTTTAGCTCACTCCATCACCCCAGTTCAGGCATGGCCATATGCAAATTAGTCTGATCCTGTGCCTAGTGGGAACAGTCCAGCCCGAACTGCCAAGCCATGTCTTCCCTGGCCCGGAAACAAGCATCCTGGGTCCGGTTTCTTGCTAATCAGCCGTCATCAGCCAGGCTAGCTTGAGTCCAGTAGCAAAGTGAACAAGGGACCCACGTCTGGGCATACCCTCCCAGCTTAGGGCAATCAAAGCGCACAGGGTCAGACTGATTTGCATATGGCCATGTCTGAATTGGGGGGGTGGATTGAGCTAAAGAATGATGATGGATTAAACCCAGATCAGTTGACGTGGGGTGAGTGTTAGATTTGCTCAAGCGCTCCGTCCATCATCCCCTTTGGTATCAGTTTTTTTTTGTAGGGCCACTAGGTCACCAGGGTTTTTTTATGTTGGGGAACCGCCCCCTTGGACATGGGTCGCTCCGCTTTATGGGAGGATGATTGAAGCCATTTCTGCCCTCTTTGGGTGGCCGAGTAGCAGTATGTTTTTAGGCCCATCTGCCCCAAAGGGGGGCAGGAGCCACTAGACACCAGAGTTTTTAAAATTGTTGTTGTGGGGGGTGGCCTCAAGGGCAAGGGTTGCTCCCCTTTTAAGGGGGTGAATATTTAATTTATACTCTTAGGCCCACCTACCCCTTAGCTTGGCAGGTGGACTGGTGCATTATTTGCATATGTGATTGTAATGTTTTTTCCTCCTTTTTAATCTAGTGTAAAGCTTTTTGATTCCTGTCTGCGGTTTCGACAGTGGTTGTTCTGCAGTTTTGCGTAGTTTCATTTTTTTGGGTAAGAAAAACACTTTTGTTGTATTTACTCCAAATGAGTAATATTCTAATGTATGAATGAATTTTTTTGTAAGTGGTGTCATAATGGCAGCATATTTAGTTAGTGTTTTGAGCATGAAAATCATTGTGATGTGTTTTGCATTGTCTTATAGGTATTTCTGATAAAGGTGCATTTTGTTTAATACATACTTTACAAAGTGGTTGTTGTTGTTGACTTGTTTGACAAGTTAACTTTATTAGTAATCATTATGGCTAGCCGTAGAATGACTGCTCAGCAGGTGGTTGGTATGCTTCTTGAATCATCCTCTGAGCTGCATTATGAGACTGACAGTGTGTCTGAGGGAGAGGAGGGAGGGGAAGATTCTGGCAGTGAGTTTTCTCTCCACATGGAATCATTGGATGATGAAGGTTCTCTCAGTGCAGATGAAGTGCCTGTTTTAGAGGAGGATACTGCTGTGCCATTGGTGCAAGAGGCATCTGGATTGCCACCTGAGGCTGCTAGGCTTCCTACTGTAAGTGCTGGCTCTGGGTTGATCCAAACAGGGTGCAGCCAGTGTTGCCTGTCTTTAGCGGTGATGCAGGGTGTAGAGTTGATTGTGAATTTGTGTTTGCCTATATAGTTTTTTCAGTTATTTATGGATGATGTATTTTTGGGTGAGATTGTTGAGCAGAATAATTTGTATGCTGAACAGTTTTTGAGGGACAACAGTGACATCTTAGGCCCCACACTAGAGCTACCCGGTGGACTCCCACAAATCTGGAAGAGATTAAGAAGTTTTTGGGTTTGACTTTATTGATGGGTTTGCTAAGGAAGCAAAACCTGGCTTCATATTGGTCTTCCAGCCCCTTGATGTCAACAGCCATATTTCCTGCAGTTATGACTCGTGATCGGTATTTACTTTTGTTATGCATGCTGCATTTTGTTGATAATTCTTTGGCATTGCCATATATTCACCCTAACTGTGACCGTCTTTTTAAGATTTAGCCTGTTCTTGATCACTTTGTAGATCGATTTTCAGAGATCTACATCTTTACTCCAGGGAAAGAAATATCTATTGATGAGTCTTTGGTTTTGTTCAAGGGTCGTTTGGTTTTTAGGCAGTACATCCCTAGCAAGAGGGCACGCTATGGAATTAAGCTGTATATGTTGTCTGAGAGTAGGACAGGATATGTTTTTAATTTTCGTGCGTACACTGGTAGAGATTCCACTATTGCCCCCCCAAGTTGTCCGTCCACTTTTGGAGTTTCGGAGAAAATTGTGTAGGATCTTGCTAGAAGACTGTTTAACAGAGGCCACCATGTACCTTGATAACTTCTACACTGCTGTGCAATTATTTAAGGAACCCAGGTGACCCCCCTTGCAAAACCAGGGGGTTTTGAGATAGGCAATTTTGATATCGCCTCACTACGTTTTGGGTCCTTGCCTGTCGCGGGTACTTGGGAGTCCCACACAAGTGAGGTACCATTTTTGTCGGGAGACCTGGGGAAACGCTGGGTGGTAGGAAATTTGTGTGAGCCTGGTGATGCCACACTTTCCCAAACAAAAATGTGTGAAAAAAGTGATTTTTTTCCAGCTAAAATTGAGGTTTGCAAGGGATTCTGGGCAAGGAAACGTTGGGGGATCCACGCAAGCCATACCTCCTTGGAAGCCCCTGGGTGTCTAGTTTTCAGAAATGTATGGGTTTGGTAGGTTTCCCTAGATGGCCGCTGAGCACGGGCCTAAAACCCAGTTGACCCCGCTTGCAAAACCAGGGGTTTTTGAGATAGGCAATTTTGATGTCGCCTCACTAAGTTTTGGGCCCTTGCCTGTCGCGGGTACTTGGGCCTCCCACACAAGTGAGGCACCATTTTTATCGGGAGACCTGGGGGAGTGCTGGGTGGTAGGAAATTTGTGTGAGCCCAGTGATGCCACACTTTCTCACACAAACATGTGTGAAAAAAGTGATTTATTTCAGCTAAAAATGATGTTTGCAGGGGATTTTGGGTAAGGAAACGTTGGGGGATACACTAAAGCCATACCTCCCTGGAAGCCCCCGGGTGTCTACGTTTCAGAAATGTGTGTGTTTGATAGGTTTCCCTAGGTGCTAGCAGAGCTAGGGTTCAAACACTACAGCAAGCACTATGCCAAAAAAGGGTCATTTTTCACTGCAAAATTGAGGTGTGACCACGTTGCATTTTGCATCATTTCCTGTTGCAGGCACTAGGCCAACCCACACAAGTGAGGTACCAATTTTCTCATAAGACTTTGAGGACTGCGGGTGGGTGGAAATTTGTGGATCCACACAGATTCCAGAACTTTCCACCACAGAAATGTGGGGGAAATCTGTTTGTTTTTGCAATTTTGTAGGTTTGCAAGGGATTCTGGGTAACAGAACCTGGAGGGAAGCAGTTAAGTCACCCTATCCTGAGTTACCCTGGTTGTCTACTTATCAGAAATGTATAGGTGTGCTAGGTTTCCCTAGGTGCCAGCAGAGCTAGGGTTCAAAAACTACAGCTAGACACTTTGCCTAAAAAGGGTAATTTTTTACTGCGAAATTGAGGTGTGACCATGTTGCGTTTTGCGCCATTTCCTTTCGTAGGTACTAGGTCGACCCACACAAGTGAGGTACCATTTTTCTCGTAAGGCTTGGGAGAACGCAGGGTTTTGTGGATCCACGCAGGTTCCAGAACTTTCTACCACAGAAATATGGAAAAATGTGGTTTTGTTGGTAATTTTTTAGGTTTGCAAGAGATTCTGGTAAAAGAACCTGGTGGGAAGCAGTCAAGTCACCTCATCCTAGATTTCCCTGGGTGTCTGTTTTTCAAAAATGTATAGGTTTGCTAGGTTTCCCTAGGTGCCGGCAGAGGTAGGGTTCAAACACTATAGCTAGGAACTTTGCAAAAAAAGAGTCATTTTTCACTGCGAAATTGAGGTGTGACCATGTTGCATTTTGCGCAATTTCCTGTCGCGGGCACTAGGCTGACCCACACAAGTGAGGTACCATTTTTCTCGTAAGACTTTTGGGAACGCGGGGTGGGTAGAAAGTTGTGGATACACGCAGATTCCAGAACTTTCCACCACAGAAATGTGTGGAAAATATGTTTTTTTGACAATTTTTTAGACTTGCAAGGGATTCTGGGTAGCAGAACATAGAGGGAGGCAGTCAAGTCACCCCATCCTTGATTCCCCTGGGTGTCTAATTTTCAGAAATGTATAGGTTTGCTAGGTTTCCCTAGTTGCCAGCAGAGATAGGGTTCAAGAACTACAGCAAGGCACTTTGCCAAAAGAGGGTAATTTTTCACTGCGAAATTAAGGTATGACCATGTTGCGTTTTGCACCGTTTCCTGTCACGGGCACTATGCCGAACCACACAAGTGAGGTACCATTTTTCTCAGAAGACTTTGGGGAACGCGGTTGTGTGTAAATTTGTGGATCCACGTAGATTCCAGAACTTTCCACCACAGAAATATAGGGGAAATGTGTTTTTTAGGTGATTTTTTAGATTTGCAAGGGATTCTGGGTAGCAGAACCTGGTGGGAGGCAGTCAAGGCACCCCATTTAGGATTCCCCTGGGTGTCTAAGTTTCAAAAATGTAAAGGTTGGCTAGGTTTCCTGTTGGACTTGGCCCTTTTTCCCACAATTGTTCGCTTTTCACCCCGCTGCTTTAGATTGTCTCCCCCATGGTAAAGAACTGTATAGGCCATGTGTGGTGTGAGACGCCATGTTAAATGTAATGCAATGGTGTTCACACTTGTTAACCCCCATTCTAAAAATGCACCATGGTGAAATGTCACTTTTAAAATGGATGCCATGGCTGTGTGTTGTGCCACCTGACTGTGGTGGGTTAGCAGTCTTGTTGTTGGTTCCCAGCCATCCCAGCTTTTGGAGGGAAAGCCTGGCACCCAGGGTGATCTACTCCTCCCCCTGAACCAGTTAGAACCAGTTCCCCAGAGACTTCTAGAAGCTTTTGGCACTGCCTGGTAGGTTGGGTGAGGGGCATATAAGTAGGGGGGCTGTGCCACCATGTGCTCAGTCAGAGCAGGGACAGGAACGTGAGGGGACCTGCTGCCAGGGGATACCGCCAAATGGGCCTGTGTGCTGGACCCTGCACCCAACTGAAACCCCTCCACTGTCCACAGGACTAGTGGAAGCCCTACTGCAGGAGTACAGGCTGATGTACAGGAGGAGTGCCACGCTACAGTGGAGGATGGTCTGTAAAGCCTACCGCCCTGTCTTGATGAGTACCCACTGACTGCGGACCTTGCCCAGTAGTGCTTGCTGCTCTGCTCCCTGGCCCCTGAAGAAGAAAGGAGCGCTACCAGAAGTACCAGAAGAAGAGGAACCCTGCCTTTGGCCCCTTGAGCTGGTGGGGCTGCCTAGAGCCTGGTAAGCGCTATACTCCACGTCCCCAAAGGAGGTGAGGAGCGTGCCACCAGGGAGAAACGTGTTATTAATACCATAGCACGTTGCCCACCCCGCGTGTGTGCTGATTCTCAACATGATTGATATAGCGGGTGCCTACCCCGCTTCATGAATAACTTATAGGCGGGTGCCTACCCAGCGTCGGTCCGCCAAGCGTGAAATCACCGCCGCGGCCGAGCAACCACAGAGTGGTGCTGTGTCTGCACCCCCAGCGGGTGCCCACCCCGCGTGTGTGTTGCCCTTGCGGGTGCCCACCCCGCGCGTGTGCTGCCTAGCTACATTGCCATCGTGGGTGCCTACCCCGCCTCCGCCGGTGCAAGAGTGCGTGAGGAGAGCCGCTGCAGTGCCCGCGGCTGTCTGGTGAGGGCAGAGAGGGGCCTCAAGGCACATTGTCGGTGCCTGCCCCCTCCGCAGTGAAGTACTGGCTGCCCGGGAGGTGTTGCTGCTAGCAGGGCTCCCAGGTGGAAAAAGGGAAGCCCCGCGCCTGCTGACAGCCCGCAGGAGAAAAGGAGACCAGAGAAGAGCTGATCCCACGCGAGGAGCCCGGTGAGTAGGGCTCTGCCGTCCTGTGGTTGGGGGGGTGTCGGGGCACAGGGTCGGTGCCCGCCCCCGGGACCAGTGTTTTGCTGTGGGGGCTCTCCCAGACCCTGCACCAGGGTTGCTGGACACTACTGCCCCGCTGGACAGTGGGCAGTGACAACGATTGCGGGCCACAGTGCTCCCATTACCGAGTCCCGGGAGGGAACTCCAACACTGGGGACAATTGTGTGATTAGAAAACCCCCAGAAGAGGGACTCCCACCTCCAACTGCCATAGACCTCCGTGAGCCTGAGCAGAATTTGAACTAGCCACATAAGTGATAGCCCCTCCATTTCCTGGGTTCCAGAGGTGGCATATTCGAATAAGCGTAATACAAGCCCGCCATAGGAAACGTCCCTGGTGTGGCGTACATGCATCAAGAATGCTGCTGATGGTGAATGTAGACGGGGATACAAAGGGTTGCCTTTAATGAATGTGGGCCTATGTTGACCAGGTGTATAGTAAAGGTTGTCTTTGGCACACGGACCTAGGAAATGTTAACAGTCACTGAGCCTACTGCATACATGTGTTGTTTATGCCTCTTGCATTTCTAGGCCTAGGTGGATGCTTCCTGTTGTGGGGATAATTATGGCTGTGCCCAGGTGTGAGCCATAAGGTTAATTATGGCTTATGCCCCATCCTCTCAGGAGTGTGCCCAATATATACACGCGGGTGCTTGCTGCGTGTTACCTAGGCCCCACATTGTAAGCCAAAGTTATCTATGCAGTGTGGTTCCGGCTCCATGCTAATGTTATGCCCACTGTTGATGGATTCCTGCCTAATGTTCTATGCCATTTTAATGCGCACTGTGTTTCCTGCCTCATGATTTAGGTCTACTGCATGTCTATGCCTGATGTTAATGCTTAACACCTAATGTTCTTTTTGCAGGGGATGCTGATGCCATGCATCATGTGCTTTTACGTCTAAGGTGAATACTTTATGTTTTTATTACAGACTTGGTGCTGATGAGCTTACCTTTTTCTTCCTTTTTCTTTCCCAATGGTTCTGGCAGCGGCCCGATTGGCCCTGCCCTGTAAATAATCCCCTTGTATATATTGCCCTGGCGCCAGTTGGTGCAGTCTAGAGACTACTGTGGTTACTAAGTATTGGTGAAATGCGCGAATTCGCGGTAAGCGAATTCGCACAAAAGTGAATTTGCGATCCGCAAAATCCGCGAATTCGTGCGAATTTGCAGATTTTTTTTTGCTTGTTCGCGGGGCTTTTTGCGTGTTCGCGGGCCACTTGCAGTGCATCGACCGCGAAGTTACCCATGCGGTTGTACATGGGCGTGGCCATCTTGTTCGCGTTGCGTATTTTCATTTTAGGTCGCTATTTGCATGCTCGCGTTGTGTGCGGGGCGCGATTACATGTTCGCGTGCGTTTTTGCGTGCTCGCGGGGGAAATATCGCACAAACTTACTCACCCAGTCCTCAATGGGCGCGGCCATCTTGTTTTTCATTCATTGCTATGGTTCTGTGCATGTTTTTCCAATCCTCTCCTAATCTTTGCGAACCTTTGTTTCTTTGAACTTTTTTTTGATCTTTTGTACTCATTAGCTATCCCTCTCTTTTTCTACATCTATATTTTGTGGGTTTTTCTACCTTTGGTTACTTTTAAATCTACTTTTTTAAACTCTTTTCTTTTCTTTACTTTTTCCCTATTCTTTCCTATTTTTTTTTGCAGCTGTCCAGGACCATGGCAAAAGGAGCCGGGAAGAGCAAGGGGAAGGGTCCCGCACCCCATACCCGGCTCCCATGCAGGAGCTTAAGGGGGGAAGCAGTTATAGCCCCGGGAGATTTTCAGCGCGGTGGAGGTGGCCGCACTGATGTTCCTCGTTCAGCGCCACCTCCCCAAAACCGTCGCTGCAGGAAGCAGGCTCGGTGCCGTGTACGGGCTCCGGGTGCATCGCCAGCTATGGGGGAAGGTGTGCCGGGCCGTGTATCGTGAGTCTGGGGTCCGGCGCACCTACAGTCCAATGTCCTGTACCAGGAACACGACCAGCTCGACCTGCTAGGCGTCGAGATCCCTGGGCTTGGTGAGTAGTAGTAACTATTTAATCACTACTCTGTTTTCTCCTGCTCTATGTCATCATATTGCAAATGTTTGTTTTTTCCGAAGAGCAAGAATGCTGCTGATTACATTGCAGGAACATTATGTTTCAAAAGCTTCTGTGATTGCAGGTGCTGGTCTGCTCACTGGCGGTGCTACTATGCTTACTTGTTTTCAATTTTGTGTTCATTTGGCCTGGGTGATGATTATGTATCAGTGTACTTTACAGAACTGCGTAATGCTAGACATTAGAGACTCAAGTCCAGTCCTTTCTTTGTACTCCTGCCACTAAGAAGAGATAGTGGTGGTGATCATGACAGACTGTGTCTGTCACTTCGCATGCTGCGGAGTGCTGCCTGCCAGTCCTAGTAGAACCTTTTTGTAGTTGGTTTAGTGAGGAACATAACTTTCCAAGTAGACGGTCCGCGAATCCAGCAATATCCTATTAGACCACATCAGATAGGTCAATAAATTTAGTGCAATTGTTGTCTATTTCCCCGAAATAATTTGTTATTGTTTTTTTAAAATGTTTGATGTGGTTGACAACAATCATCATTGTTTGATTCTTTCTTTCATGCTGTACATCAGCTTCCCCCAGGGGCAAGGGGACACAGGAGGAGGTAGCGGCGCCGGCAGAGCAGGGACAACAGCAGGAAGGCCAGGATTGGTACGGCGAGGGCTCCTCTGCTGGCCCCAGTAAGTTTTCCTGTTAATATTAATAATTATACTTTTCTATCTTTTACAGCACCTGTATTTCTTCCAAACGTTCCTCATTCTATTTTTCCTAAATCATCTTTGATCTTCTTGTAGACTGTTTCTAAATTCTCATCCTGCCTCTAGTATGACTCCCTGTGGTACTACTAGATTATTATTAGTCTGTCTGTGTAGCTAACTAAGCTTGCACAGTTGGCAAAATGTGTTAAACAAAACTCCTATTCTATTCAGCAATAGCTCTATGCACTGAGTGCAGTCCTCTGGGTTGTCCTTATTGTCTATTGAAGTCTTATAAATGTTTATGCTTTGACAATTCCCAACAATAAAATGTCAATGGCCACCAAGAATAAGATGCTAGTTTACTTTTTGTTTGGATAGGAGGACAATCCATACTACTACTGTTGCAGGGACTATTCTGCACAAACAGAACTATGGACAAAAAATATGCCATTGGTTATTAATTATAATAGGCGCAGTTAGACTTTCCACATACCTCAGTCATAACAGAAGTTGAACCCCCAATCTCCTTACTGACTATCTAGTGTGTCAGAGTCATTATTGTAGCTCCCGAATGCAGCGATGATTGATCCCCAATGATTATACAACCCAGGGCATAAGACTACGGAGTCAGAGTCCCGACCTCATGCTTGCAATTGCAAACCCTTTCGCTCACTCACTCATGACCAAAAACCACAGAGTCTTAACGCGTTATTAAAAGTAAAAACATTTATTAAAATCAACTTCATCATATAAGATAAACGGTGAAGGATTCAAAACTGAAAAGTGGCTGATTTCACACATTAATTGTGGGAGAGCCCTCACCTGGTTGGAACTTCAAGTCTTTATTGTGGGGATGAATCGTTGCTGACTCCAAGTGATGATGATCTGATCTTGCTCTTGTTCTTAGAAGGGAAGCTTCTGTCTGTTATGAGAAAAATGGTGTGTGTTAAAAAGCAAGCATTCATCAGTTGTGCCAAAAAGTGTAGCAAGACATGTTACGACTCAGCATAAATGAAAAAAAAACCTTCCCTGAAGAAAGGGAAATTTGTAGTTTCGAGACTAGAGTCACAAATTATTAAATTTGTTTATGTAGTACTAGTAACATTTCTTCATTCCTAGAAAAAATAGGGAGTGGTGTTTATGTCATCTAAGAATATGAAATTTATTTTCTAGGCGGAACATCGGCACAGCCATCCACCATTGCCAGGGCCAGCGCGGAGGTGGGCACTCCTGGGGCGGAGGCGGTGGAACAGCCATCGGGAACTGCTGTGGGGGATGCCACGGTAGTGGCGGGCAGTGGTAAGCTATTATATTCCTTACTTATTGAGATTGCAGACTGCAGAGTGTGCTCTCTGCACGGGTGTATATGTTGTACAGTACAAGTACACTTTACTGTTAAGAAGACTTACAAATTTAGAAGTACGTTTTTGTCAACCAGGTAGAAGACATTCACCCTTGACTTCGCATGAGCAATAGCATTAGCGGCAGGAGTTGACGAGTAACCAATGGCCTCCTCTAAATTTGACTTCAACTCAGCTGTGAAAGTTTTATCGAGACGCCAAGTCAGATCAGAGATCAATCAATCAATCAATCAATCAGGATATTTGTAGAGCGCACTGCTTACCCGCTAGGGTCTCAAGGCGCTGGGGGGGAGGGGCTGCAGCTAGTGGTCGAAGAGCCAGGTGTTAAGCAGTCTTCTAAAGGCTGGGAGGTCTGCTGTCTGTCGTAGGTGGAGGGGGAGGGCTTTCCAGGTCTTGGCGGCGCAGTGGGAGAATGATCTGTCCCAGGAAGTGGTTCTGTGGATGCATGGGATGGTGGCCAGGGACAGGTCGGCGGAGCTGAGTTTCCTGTTGGGTTCGTAGAAGGAGAGTCTGTTGTTGAGGTAGGCTGGGCCGGTCATGTGGAGAGCTTTGTGTGCGTGGATCATGATTTTGAATGTGATTCTTTTATTGACGGGTAGCCAGTGCAGGTCTATCAGGTGCGGGTTGATGTGGTTCCGGCGTGGGACGTCTAGGATCAGGCGTGCAGAGGCGTTCTGGATTGTTTGGAGTCTGTTGATGAGTTTGGACGGGGCTCCGGCGTAGAGGGCGTTACAGTAGTCGAGTCGGCTGCTTACGAGGGCGTGGGTGACAGTTTTACGTGTGTCCACTGGGATCCATCTGTAGATCTTGCGGAGCATATACAGAGGGTGTGGAAGCAGGAGGAGGAGACTGTGTTGACTTGGTTGGTCATGCTGAGCTTGGAATTGAGGATGACCCCTAGGTTGCATACATGGTTGGCTGGTGCCGGGGGTGTTCCCAGTGATGCTGGCCACCAGGAGTCGTTCCACACTGAGGGGTTGGGCCCGAAGATGAGGATCTCTGTTTTGTCCGTGTTCAGTTTGAGCCGCTTGCCTCCATCCAATCGGCGACGGCTTTCATACCCCGATGTAGGTTGGATTTGGCGGTGAGAGGGTCCTTGGTGAGGGAGAGAATCAGCTGGGTGTCGTCGGCATAGGAGATTATGTTGAGGTCGTGTAGTCTGGTAATGCAGGCGAGGGGCGCCATGTAGATGTTGAACAGCGTCGGGCTGAAGGAGGATCCCTGCGGGACGCCGCAGATGGTTTTGGTGGTTCCGGATTGGAACGGGGGAGGCGAACTCTCTGGGTTCAGTCGTTGAGGAAGGAGGAGGTCCAAGGGCCTTGCCTCGATCCCTGCGTCGTGGAGGCGTGTGCAAAGTATGTGGTGGCAAACGGTGTCGAAGGCGGCGGAGAGGTCCAGGAGGATGAGGGCCGCTGTCTCGCCGTTGTCGAGTAGTATTCTGATGTCGTCTGTGGTGGCGATGAGGGCAGTCTCTGTGCTGTGGTTGCTGCGGAATCCTGACTGGGAGGGGTCCAGGATGCTGTTGTCTTATAGGTAGCGGGTGAGCTGGGTGTTGACGATCTTTTCGATGACTTTCGCTGGGAACGAAAGCAGGGAGATGGGCCGGAAGTTCTTGAGGTCGCTCGGGTCCGCCTTGGGTTTCTTTAGTAGGGTGTTGATCTCGGCGTGTTTCCAGCTCTCAGGGAAGGTGGCGGTTCGGAAGGAGAGGTTGACGATGTTGCACAGGTGGGGCGCGATGAGGCTGTCGGCTTTGTTGGCGATGTGGTGTGGAAGGGGATCAGACGGGGAGCCTGAGTGGATGGTGTTCATGGTCTTGATTATGTGTTCGGTGCTTACGTTGGTCCAGGTGGTCAGAAGGTCGTGGTGTGTGGGGTTCGGAGTGTTCGTCGTGGTGGGGTCCGCAGGGTTCAGCCGGGGGTTGAAGCTGTTGTGAATGTCGGTGATCTTGCGGTGAAAAAAGGGAGCGAGGGTGTCGGACAGGGCTTGTGACGGCGGGATGTCGTTGGTGCAGGAGCTAGGATTGGAGAGTTCTTTCACGATGTTGAAGAGTTCTTTGCTGTTGTGGGTGTTGTTGTCAAGGCAGTCATTGAACGAGGCTCTTTTGGTGGTCCTGATGAGGTGGTGATGGTTGCGGATGGCGTCTTTGAGGGCTGCGCGGTTGGCGGGCGTTCTGTCGCTGAGCCAGATGTTTTCGAGTTTCAGGCAGGTGCGTTTGGAGGCCAGGAGGTCCGGGGTGAACCAGCTAGCTCTCTGGCTGGTGTCTCTGTTGGTGGGTTGTGTCACTGGTGCTACGGTGTTGGCGCAGTCTTCCATCCAGAGTCTGAGGGTGCGGGCCCCCTCATTGGGGTCGGTGGGTCTGGTCGGTGGATTGAGTGCGAGGTGTGTTTCTAGTAGTTCTTTGGTGACTTTTCCCCGGCGTTGGCGGGGGATCTGTAGGGTGCGGTGGTGGGTGACGGGTTTCTGGAAGGTGAAGTGGACGCAGTGGTGGTCGGTCCAGGTGAGCTCGGAAGCGTGGCTGAAGGCAACGTGGGGGCTGGAGGAGAAGATGGCATCGAGCATGTGGCCGGCGATGTGGGTCGGGTGGTGACGATCTGTTTCATTTTGAGGGTGGCGAGGTTGTCGATCAGGGTGGAGGAGTTGCTGTCGTTGTTGTTTTCCAGGTGGTAGTTCAGGTCACCGAGCAGGATGTAGTTGGTGGAGGTCAGTGCGTGCGAGCTGATGAAGCCGGTGATGGAGTTGCAGAATTGGGGACGTGGGCCGGGTGGTCTGTAGATGAGGGTGCCTCTGATGGTGGTCTTGGGGTCCGTGTGAGGAGGAGGTGGGGAGGGAGGGTCTGCTGGGAGGCGGGAAGAGGGCGGCGAATGGGCACGGGGACGCAGGGGAGGCAGCAGCGGGAAAAACGGCGGCAGAAGCAGGTAGGGCGAGGCTAGAGGAAGGCAAGCACGCTCAACGGTGAAAAACAGTAGGGCAGGGCAGAAGGGCAGGCACACGGGGTACAGAGGAGAACGGGCGGGGGCACAGGCAGACAGGGTACAGAAGGCAGAAGGGACCGGGCACAGGCACTCCGGAGCAGAAGGCGGCGATGTCGGCGATAGGGGTACCAGGGGCAGGGAGGCAGCAGGAGCGAGGGGAGGCGGCAGAGGGCACAGGAGTGGCACTGGCGTTGGTGGCGCCGCAGTGGAGGGGAGAGCGACCTACCAGAAGGTCAAGGGTGGATGGGATGAACGAAAAGTGAAAGAAGGGTGTAAGGAAGGACGAGCGAGTTAAAAGTAATGACTGGCAAAGAATGATACGTGTTTTTGAATGCTGCCCGAGGTGGCTGGGAATATGATGCATGGCCGGTTGAAGGCTGAAGCAAGGATGGGTGGAAGGAGAAAGGTTAGAGGACTGCCTGGGTGGGTGAAACTGAAACTGTATGTGTGTGCAATATATCCTTTGGTTCAAATTCAAATGCAAGTCAAGCTCGGATGCATGGCTGGCGGTTTCCAAAATAAAATTAAAAGGTCATTTTTCCGTGAGAAAAACTAAGGTTTGTCCAGTTGAGACATTAAGAAGAATGATTGACATTTACTTTGAATGGATGGATGCCTGGATCATGGTACTATCTTACTCATAGATAGCATAGGTGTAAGTGGTACTTTGAAGAGCATTTAAAACCGCACCCGCACGTCCGTTCCAGTCTAGCAAAGGCGAGGAAAAGAAGATGTAATGTATCAGAATACTACCATGACTAGTAACAGTAGTTTGCAAGCACAGCATATATCCTCCATTATGGGGGCCACTCACTACCTCTGTTAATAATTTTATTACAACTCTGTCATTCATGTGTGGCCTATCAGTGTTCACTCTTATAAAAAACAAAGCATCCCATATGTAAGCAAATATCCTGTGAAGGGATAGATAATCATATTATTTATCTTCTTCATTTTCCTTTTCTAGTATTCATTGCCACTGCAGGGTAAGAGTTAAATTAATCAAGCGCTGGGATGCCTCCGGGTAGCCATGCGCTATATAAATGCTTCTCACAATCACAATCACAGTAGCCCTTGTAACAGAGTATGGCCAGTGCCACCCGTAATAGAAAAGTAAGAGCTTCACCACCTGCATCTACTAGAGTGGTACAGTAACGCAAGTCTGTGTCATCATGGCTTGCGTCTGTTTTTCTCGGGTGCAAGTTAACTGCGCTGTCATTATTCCGGCTTCCAGAAGTTTACGTACCAATTTCGCTAAACAAGAGAGAAGAAGAAGAAGAAGAAGACTGGCGTTATGTACTGTGCTTGCAAGTTGCTAGTGCTACTGTGACACAACTTTCTGCTCAATTATTTTGTGTTAATCTTAAAGAGCATTGGTTACAGTATGTTTTTCTTTCTTCATATAGATGCTCCTTCCAAACCAACACGGAAGGAGCTGGCTAGACGGGCCCGGCAAAGGAAGCTGGAGGCGATTGTTGCCGAATATCGGCAGCTGGTGGCCCAGGAGGAGGAGGACACGCAGTCTCAGTCCACAACATCCACCACGACAACTGCATCCTCCACGCACCCTCGGTCAGCCAGTCAGCGCAAGCCTCCAGTGGTATGGAGCCATGGTACCGCAGCCACCCGCCACCACCAAGCAGCCAAAAAATCAGCTGCCCCACACAGCAGGTGCAAGGCACGCATCCACCGCCTAACCCTCAGGGTGTCCAACCTTGAGCAGGAGATGGAGAGAGTGAAACCCCTGCTCAAGAAGAACCTCCACAGGGAGCAACAGGACCACCTGGCCAAAGGACAGCGCCGGCGGCAGGAGAGGAGGAGAGACTGTCCCTTGCCCCTTTTTTAAAGACGTTAGGGGGGTGGGAATTGGAAGTTGGGTTTTTTGGACTTTGGAGACTTTTTATTTCACGGACATTCTTTGGGGTTAGGGAGGGGGGGCGGGTCGGGTCTTGCGGGATAGTTTATTTTTGTTAGGGATAAAAATAATTGTTTACTTTCAACTTAAACATAGCATACGCGTTTTTACTGTTTTGCGGGGAAGGCGGGGGGGGGGGTGTAACTGTACGCTTGTTTTCCTGAAACTTAACTGGCTGCTTGATTCAAATTGTCTAAGTAATCACCCAAATATTTACAAAAGTAAGTGCCACTCACAGAGTTAGTGAATTCAATTGTCCTACTAATTTACTAGTACTACCGTCACTCTCTCCTCTCTCCTCCTACTCCATTATTCTTCCTCCCCCCAAACGCTTATCTTACCTGTGATTCATGTTTAAGAATAGGGCTAGGCACAGGGCTGGCTGCATGGCAAAAGGCGATTAAGGTTGGCAATCCTGGGCGGATGAAATGGCATTGTTGTGGTGGTAGTAGTGTTGGTACACAGTGGCAGTAGCAGCATATGAAAAAAAAGAAATTGAAACCTTGAGTGGCCTGAGCGGAGCATTAGAACAGTACGATAGATAGCACAGTACACAAGAACAGTGCCATAATTTAGCCTAACAAATGCTAAAGTATTTAATTCAAAGTATAACTACTAGTTACACTGAGTTTGGCTTTGGCTACTACAAGAAATAGTACTGAAGGTGAAGGACACAGCAGCGTAATCATTCGCCACGTGTAGGAGGAGGATGTTCTTGATGATCAATCCAGTTGATGGCACACATGAAAATCAGATTTGATTTGCAAATAGTCATGGGTGTGCGTCAAGCTGAGTAAGAATATATCCTCGGATTCCTTCACCAGCCTTGAAATTAATTTTCTGTTGCTTTGACCTTATCCTCCCCAGCAAGTGTGTGGAAATATTGTTGTCATTTAGTCACACCTCAATGAAAACCACACAGCCCGGGGAAGAGGGTTAGGGTTTGAAAATTGGATGGGAATGGGGTTTTTGGGGAAAGTTTTGTGGAGAGAGGAAAAAAAAACCACAGCATAGACAAACAACTAATGAAGATAAACAAATCTTTGGATATGAAGATATCCATAAATCTTTTAAGGGACATAAAGGAAGTGCATGCACTACTGCATGGATGAAGTTGATTGCTAAATGGATGGTTAGGTTACTTAAATTAAGTAGTACTTTCTACAACTTACTTACTATGAAGAAACGATGTCACAGTACAGGGCTGCAGTAATAACGCAATTTCACTTGCCTATCTGCCCTCAGAGAGAATAAACAACACTTAGTACACAAAATTAGTTTTAAAAATAGCAAACAAAAACGTATACAATGGCTGGAGGGATGAATTTGAAGCAGAGAGCAAAGAAATGCACAGAGTCACACTCATAGAAGTTCACAACAATAACATTATTTAAAAGATAAGGAGAAGTGTAGAGGATACTGTAACTGTATGTTGTAGTTGTCCTGTTGTATTTGGGAAGTTGCGTGCATCCAGCCATTCCTCTTATTCGCGGTACTCCCACATTCCATCTGACGCTCCGCAGATCAATCTTGGTGACCAGACACACTGTCCACTGCCTGCCTGGCGGATGTGGAATTGCGGATCGCTAATGGTAAGCCTAAGTTAATCGTTTTTCCAATCGCACAGGGTAAAAGCCGGCCTGTAATTGTTGATGGTAAAACAGGAAGTGATATTAACACCACGGCGAAACAAATATAAGGTACGCTGTGTAGTGCAAAAATAACACTTTCAGTTTCAGAGTCGACAGCATTACATACAAGCATCATTTCAAAAATGCGTACTCTGAGACTCCTTTTAAAGGATAGTAATTAGTAAGTAGGGGCGAATTTTGCGGATCTTTCCCCTCAAGCTAGGTGCAAACTGCTATTTTAGAACAAAATTAGACCTTCCCAGCAGTGCTCTCAGACCCCTAAACACACTCTCAAAAATCTAGAACCCCCCAAGCAGCCCCCCAAAAACATTCAATACTGCTAGGCCTCAGTTTAAATCGTGCCAAACGCTGTCTGCAACTAGGCCCAAATCACCCTTTTCCACCATGGATTTTCTTCAAACCACTTGCAATCAAAATTAGACATTTCCAGCAGTGCCCCCAGACCCCTCAAATTACCCCCAAACATCTGGAACCCCCCCAAGCAGCCCCCCAAATCATGCAATACTGCTAGGCCTCAGTTTAAATCGTGCCAAACGCTGTCTGCAACTAGGCCCAAACCACCCTTTTCCACCATGGATTTTCTTCAAACCACTTACAATCAAAATGAGACCTTCCCAGCAGTGCTCCCAGACCCCTTACCCCACCCCCAAACATCTAGAACCCCCCCAAGCAGCCCCCTAAAAACACGCGATACTGCTAAAAAACCAAACTTTTCCACCATGGATTTTCTTCAAATCACTTGCAATCAAAATTAGAGTTTCCCAGCAGTGCCCCCAGACCCCTCAACCCACCCCAAACATCTAGAACACCCCAAGCAGCCCCCCCCAAAACATGCAATACTACTAGGCCTCAGTTTAAATCATGCCAAGCGCTGTCTGCAACTAGGCCCAAACCACCATTTTCCACCATGGATTTTCTTCAAACCACTTGCAATCAAAATTAGACCTTCCCAGCAGTGCCCCCAGACCCCTCAACCCACACCCAAACATCTAGGACCCCCGCAAGCAGCCCCCCAAAAACATGCAATACTGGTAGGCTTCAGTTTATTTATTTAAAAAATATATTTTTTTCTTAAAAGTTTTTACAACATCATTTTTTCCCCTCCTCCCCCCCCCCCCCCCCCCCCCGCACAGGACATTTTACCACATACGTGAATGATGGACATAAGTATACATACAGTTACTGTTTACTGCAGAAAAAATGTGTAAGAAACTACAAAAACTACAAAAGCAGGAGGTAAAAGCCCCTGAAAATAAAGGAATCCGAGAGAAAGGAAAAGCACATGTAAACCTCTAGTATACTATCCAAATGTAAAACCCAAAATAGGAAGAAAAGGGTAGAAAAAGAGAGAAAAAACAAAAAAAACAGAACAAAGTAGCAGAAACCCAACATTGTCCCTTACCCTCAGTCTAAGGCCTCTCGGCCCTATCCTTCCACTTTATAATCGGATTCCATATACGTAAACCTAATGCTCTTCCCTTTTTCCCCTTTCTAGCATATATCGCTTTTTCCAAATTATGAATGTGCAACAACCTGGCCATCCATTGCTGCATGGTGGGTGGGATTCTGTCCCGCCATGCAGAGGCAATACAAAAACGAACTACCGCTATAGCCACAAACAGGAAATATTCATATTAAGGTTGGAGTATGCCCTGCCCCACCCCTAATAAAATCACATCCGACGTTAGTTTTATTTTAAAGTTCAAAGATCTTTCAAAAAAGATTTCAATAGCTCCTATCAAGGGGTGCACGTTAGGGCAATCAGCAAATATGTGCGTTATATCTCCTTCTGTGCTGTCACACCGTGGACATGTGATCCCCTGTGTGCCCCCCACTGTGCAATTCTAGCCGGCATGTAGTATAGCGTGTAAAGGGTTTTAAAGTGTTGGGCTAGTAAGGCTGCCGAACAAAAAATCTCCTGACCTAACTGTAATGACTTCCCAAACACCCCCTGTGCTACTCCTAATTTATTCATCCATTTTAATTCAACCTTTCCTAAATCATCCTCTCTATTCACTATGAGTTCCGCATACAGTCTTGTAATAGTACACCTGTGTCCCCCCTCGACAATCCTTAAAATTGCATTATCCTCAAAACCCCGACATCCTCCTCTCTTGCTTGCTAAGAAGCTTCTAGTCTGCAAGAACTTGAAGAAGCTCCTTGAACTAATACCGAATTCCCGTTGTATTTCCGTGAATTGACGCACTCCTGTCAATCCTATCAAGTCTCCCATTCCCTAAACGTTGCATCCGCAAAGATCTCTTGCGGTATTGTAGGATTGTTGCATAATCTAGTGTATGCATTAAATCTTCCCAAGCCAAAACTTTTTTTGAACGCCTTCCAAATCCGGTATGCCGCATCTACTGTTTTAAATCTCGTTTTCTTAAAGTAGCTTGGTTCCGTATATTTCAAAAAAACATTCTCTACCTCCTCCCCTAGAACCAATCCGTACATAGCTGTGGAGCCCGCGTGTGTCTCTGCTTCCAACTCTGCTCCCCCCATGAGACCTGACATTTGCTGTAATGCTGCTGCCCAATAGTATAATCTCAGATCTGGTAGAGCCCATCCGCCCCTATCCCTTGGTAATGACATAAATCTCATTGCTCTTCTTGTTTTACCCTGCGACCAAACAAAGCGGTTAATCATGTGTTCTATTGTGTTAAACCATATGCAATTAAAAAAAGAGGAATCGTTCTAAATAAATATAAACATTTTGGCAATAAATTCATTTTAACGACGTTTACTCTACCTACTATTGACATATGCAGATTATGCACCCTATCCAAATCTTTCTTTGCTTGCTTAATTATTGGACTTATGTTTGTTTCCACCAGCCTATCCAGATCTGCTGTGATAATCACTCCCAAATAAACCCCAGCTGAAACCACCCATGAATCTGTACATACTGCCTGTGCATTTTTTATAATTTGAGTTTTCGCATTATTCAGTGCGTATCCTGCCACCCGTCCAAATTGTTCAGCCTCCTGTTCTATTGCCCTAATAGCCTCTGTGGGTGAAGGTATAATGACCGCGACGTCATCGGCATATGCAAGAACTTTACTGGGACCCATTTTGGTATCCAATGGCTGAATCCGGTTATTTTGCTCTAGTTTATAAATCAGTGGGTCTATGTACATCGCAAAGAGTAAAGGGGAACACGGGCACCCTTGCCGTGTGCCACGAGTGATTGCAGAGGGAGCGGTACGGCCCGCATTCACCCTGATGCATGCAGTGGGAACCTTATACAACGTCTGAACCGCTATCACAAAGCCTGCCCCAAAACCCCCTCTCGGCGTCCAGTAACATAGCTGCCATTGGTTTCCCCGCTACCCCTTGTGCATCAAATAAAGTGTAAGCTGTGTGGTGCCCCTGTGCGGAATGAACCCATGTTGGTTTAAGCTGACCAAGTTTCCTATAACCCTGGAGAATCTTGTGGCTAGCGCTTTTGAAAAGATTTTACATCAGAAGTTATAAGGGTTATTGGGTGGTATGAACCTGGCTCTGTTGATAGTTTCCCTTGTTTAAGAATTATTATAATGTCTGCCCCTGCCCAACTGGCTGCAATGGACGACCCTGACTATGCCTGCCTCACTAAATCCAATTTGATTAATTTAAAGAATACTTTATAGCATTCCCCCGGAATCTGATCCGGCCCGGCCGCTTTGCCTGATGGCAAGCTCAGCATAGCCTCCATAATCTCCTCTTCCTCTAAAGAGGCATCCAGAGATTCCTTGACTTCCTCCGGTAACACATTGCTAGGTATATCCTGTAAATATCTCTGGATTTCTTCTGGATCTCTGTCCTGCTCTTCTTTATTCAACTTACAGTAAAACTCCCTGAAAACTTCCATAATTCCCTCCGTTTCTTAGACCAAATTACCCCTGCTATCTTTTAATTCTTTGATTTCCCCTCTAGCGACCCTCTGTCTCGTTTGCATTGCTAGCGTGTGACCCACCCTTTCACTATATTCGTAGCATTTTTCTCTCTGCGCAGAGAAGATTTTGGCCGCCTTAGTTGCTATTCTTTCCTCTGCAGCTGCTTTGGCCACCATGACCTCCAACAGTCGTTGCTCAACCTCACGCCCCCCTATAGTGGCTTGTGCCAACCTCTGCTCCGCTTCTAACAAGGCAGTACTTATTTGTTCTGTCCTAGCCTTCTCCTTTTTTTGTTTAGACAAACTGAAACTGAGTGTCTCACCATGGACCCCGCCTTAAAAGTATCCCATGCATTCCCTACACTAGTGCTCCCGCTGTTAATATCCCAAAACCCTTTTATCCAAGTGTACATGTGAGTAACATATTCCTCATCCGCCAGTAGCTCCTTTTCAAACATCCAAGACCTTACCTGCCTCTTGAGCCCACCGCCCATAATTGTTAAAATCAAAGGGTTATGGTCAGACACAATGCGTGGAAGTCTTTCCACCTGTAAGTTAGCTAGCAGTGATCCAGAAGTAAAAAAATAATCTAGCCTAACACATTTTTTATGTGGGGCTGAGTAGTAGGTAAAGCCTGCCTCCTCTGGTTTCAGTTTCCCCCAGGCATCCACCAATGCATTATTACCAGCCATACTCAGAATTACTCTACATACCCTCTTTCTCCTTCCTCGATATTGTCCCTTAGTGTCCATACCTAAACCTGAAGCACCGTTAATATTAGTCCCCTGCTAGAATGATCCTTGGTGCCCATGTGGCCAGTTTTATATCTAAGAAATCAAACAATTCTGGGTCATCCTTAGTTGAAGCGTATACCGACCCCAGTGTAACCCATTCTTCCCCGATCAAGCATTCAATCAGGGCCCATCTCCCCCATTGATCATCTAGCTTTTTCCTTGTGGTGATATTATACAGTCTAGTTAGAATGGCCACCCCCCTGGTTTTGCCCCCCTGTCTTGAATAGGCTAACAGGGGCAAACCTAATTGTTCCAGCAGGAAGGGTTTATTGCCCTCTATGTGAGTCTCTTGGAGACAGATAAAATCTGCGTGCGAGTTTTTCAGCAATAGTGCAAACCTTTTCCTTTTTAGCCTGTCATTAAGCCCACATACATTCAACGTCAAGATCTTAATACTCGTACTCATAATTACTTGTTTTCACAGAACACCATCCATTTAACACGGCCCTGTCATGACTACCCAACAGTTGTTTGACACCAGTCCCATCCCATCCCTTTTGTCTAACCCTCCTTGGAGGTGTTTCTCCCCTCAAATCCCTTATTTGCATCCTCCGGTCTTCCTGCCTTACCTCTCTGTCCTGTTGTGCCCTTACCAATGCTCCATGTCCTGTGCCCCCCCACTCCCTCCCTCTCCCCCCTCAGAGCCCCTCCCCTCAACCCCCCCTTTACAGGCAAATAGGTCAATTCTGACCTATGTGTGACTGCTTCCTAGCCCCTGGGGGTCACAACCCTCCCCCTCCCTAATATACCTCCACCACTAAATCCTGGACTGTGCATTTCAACCTAACTAGTGCAGAAAAAAAAACTCCATTTACAATGTGACTTAATACATGACAATTCCTATGGCTATACATCTTTTGGAATGGGTCAATCATCTGCCTTAATCTCCACCTCCTCTCCCCCGTGACGTGACAGAAATCTGGACGTGCAAAAAAAGATATTCCTTTAAAAGTACGATGGGCCTGGGGTTTAGCTCTGTCCATGATCTCCTGCCTGGCCAAAAAGTTCCCCACAAACACCAACATGGCTCTGGGCCTGTCTTTCTGAGATGTACCATAAGATTTCTTTTGTGTCAGGGGAAACCTGTGTGCCCGCTGGACCTCAACGTCCCAATTCCAATGCTCAATCTCAAGAAATGCCCCTTTTAGGAGCGCAATCACGAAGGACCTAGCGTCCTGCTCCTCTGCTCCCTCCGGAATGCCCAGGAGTCTGATGTTGTTGCGCTTCTGCCTATTCTCGAAGTCCTCAAGCTTCCATTGCATATCCTCTGTTGCTTTCTCCTGGGCATCCTTAAACTCCTGCCAGCGTGACACCTCATCTTCCAGCTTTCCCGTTCTCTCTTCCACTCCTGTTACTCTTCCTGCCATCTCTGCATATAGTTTGTTCATTTTACTTAATGACCCTTGAATTTTCTTGTTAGCTTGTTTAGCCCTTTTACTCTCTGTTCTAGCTTCCCCCTGCATCTGTTTAAGAGTAGGTCTATTGTCGGAGCTTGATCCTGTGCAAAATGTGATTTCCTCTGCTGATCTCTCATCTCGTCCTCTTCCTGATATAGATTGGATGTGGCAGAGTAGTCCCATACCAATTTTTGGGCCATTTCTGCCTGTGCTGGGCTACTAGGGCTTTTCTGCCTGTGTCGCTGATGGCTCCTCAGCTGTTTTTTCCTTTGGTTTGAGGAGGCCCGCTGAATTGTATCCTCTGAAACCGGTTGGTCTGGATCAGTGTCTGAAGCGGAGCTATCTGCAAAGCTTTCCTCTGAGCCCCCACTTCCTGATGATGTACCTGTTTCGTCATTGACAGAAAAAAAGCACTCGTTGTTTGGAGAACCTGGCGCCAGCAGCCCGGTTTCTGAAGTGGCCTGAGGTTCCCGGACATCCAAGCCCTCTTGTGAGCCCTCGCACTCTAGGTCTGTCTCCTCCGCTATTTCTGTTGCTTCTACATCATTCGTTGATCCAGCCATCCCTTCCTCTACCAACTCCCCTGACACCCCTATCCAATTTGAGCAGGTTACCAATGGAGTCTGAAGTCCTCGGGATGTACTTGGCGCAAGGAAGGCTTGCCCATGAGCATTCTGCTCCATGGTACCGCCGCCGTTATTACTTGTTGCAATAGCTAACACACCTTGCCCCTCCGTGGCATTTTCTGAAGTGTGATTATCAGATTCAGTCATAACTTTACCAATGTCAGTAATACCCGCGCGGCTTACCTTACTGCACGCATCAGTGTCCCCCTTTGAATCTGCTATGGTCTCTCCAGTATGCCGTCCTGCTGATTGCACCTCTCCCTCCGATGAACAAGTCCGCTCTGACAGCGGCGCATCCGTGATCGCCCTGCTCGGCGTTCCCTGTGCGCGCGCCACCTCCGATGGAGCATCTCCTTGTCGTCCAGGATTATTTGGGTTGCCGCCATGGACCACGAGATCCGCGAATATTCCGGGTGCCCCTGAAAATGCCTCTACCAAGGTGGGTTGTCTAAGATTGTTGCCCCGTGATGTTTTAGACAGTGTGTCTTTCGGCGTAGTTTTAGTGTTTTTCCTCGCGGCTGCCGCATTTTGCTCAGCCTTCTGCTCGGCATCCTTTTCCTTAGCTGTTTTGCTTTTAGTGGCCGAGTCCGTAGCTGTGCCTGTATTCTTCGCCACTGCCTGCTTCCTTGTCACTTTTTTTTTTTTTTTTGTTTTTTTTGTTTTTTTTGTAAAGAAACGGAGTTTGGTCCTGGGACAAGGGGTCAGCTGGACCTAATATTACTGAAAAACATAAAGAGTGCTGGCCCCAAAAGTGATTTAACCTCATAAATTGTGGGACTACAAACAAAGGAGAACCTTTTTGTTTGTGTGGGTTATTTTATTTAAACCCTTTTCTTATCAATTTTTAGTTAGTTTGCAAAACATTTCATGGGTAAGACAAACACTACTTACAAACATTTACAATATTTACAAACTATTATACATGCTCAATATCATACAGTGACAAAATAACATATAAGTGAAAAAATCCACATTTATACAAGCTTCTCAAACAAGAGAAAAAAAGCAATAATTAGACCAACACAAATAGTAAATCTTTGCGAAGATTCAAATCATTAGAATGCCCAGCAAGGGTCAAAAAACAGAAAAAGGCAACAGAAATCTGAATTCGAAATCTTCAATCAATTAGATTTTATGAGAAACAACTCAAACGAAATCTTTTTATATCACAAATTGCCTATTTGCCGTTTTGCCGACGCGTTTCGAATCTGGATGCAATCTCAGATTCTCCTCAGGGCTCTATCAGTGTCGTATTCTACAAAAAGAAAGGAAGCTTGCTTTAACCACCATTTAAAAGAAACCATTAAACCCCCCTTCCGGGCATAAGGTCACAGAATTTTACCTTTACTTTCACCGCGTTTCCAAAAGTAAAGGTAAAATTCTAATTATTGCTTTTTTTCTCTTGTTTGAGAAGCTTGTATAAATACAATTTATGAGGTTAAATCACTTTTGGGGCCAGCACTCTTTATGTTTTTCTGCTTCCTTGTCACAGCATGGGCATCGGGCGGTATTGATGGATCAGCCGGTGCTTTCAAATCCTTTGTCATATCATTTGACTCCTTTGTCTCATTAGCTTCTTTGGGTTTCACTCCGCGAGGAGGCATAGCAGCACTGGCAGCACTGTTGTGGAAAGTTTTTAGTATATCTCTTGAGGCAGACCACGAGCGCTGCAAAGCCTTGTAGACAATTTTGCGATGTAATAGTGCCAAATGATTAGAAAAACTGCTTCTTAACCAGCCAGGTTTTTCCTGCATTATCCCTGGAATCTGCAGTCATTACTCTATTGTCGGGAGAGAGAGGTTGGTGCGACTTACTCCCACGACTGGTCCGCAGCCATCTTGCCGCTAGGCCTCAGTTTAAATCGTGCCAAAAGCTGTCTGCAACTAGGCCCAAAACCCCCTTTTCGACCATGGATTTTCTTCAAACCACTTGCAATCAAAAGTAGACCTTCCCAGCAATGCTCCCAGACCCCTTAACCCACCCCCAAACATCTAGAACCCCCCAAGCAGCCCCCCAAAAACACACGATACTGCTAAAAAAAAAACTTTTCCACCATGGATTTTCTTCAAACCACTTGCAATCAAAATTAGACCTTCCCAGCAGTGCCCCCAGACCCCTCAACCCTCTCCCAAACATCTAGAACTCCACCAAGAAGCCCCCCAAAAATATGCATGACTGCTAGGCCTCAGTTTAAATCGTGCCAAACGCTGTCTGCACTAGGCCCAAACCACCCTTTTCCACCATGGATTTTCTTCAAACCACTTGCAATCAAAATTAGACCTTCCCAGCAGTGCTCCCTGACCCCTCAACCCACCCCCAAAAATCTAGAACACCCCCAAGCAGCCCCCCAAAAACATGCAATACTGCTATCCCCAAAACGTGGCAAATCGGTCGCGCCTTTACCAAAAAGTGCTGTTTTCAGCACTTCCAGTACTTTGATCCTCTTGAAACTTACCAGGACACTTGTTCCAGTGATTCCCAAGAATCTCAGCAAGGCAGAACAAAATCGATCCACTGGAAGGTATACGACTAGTTCACCCAAACACACGCGCCTGCAAAACACCAAAAAAGGCCACAATTCGGTCAATTCTGAAAAAACGCCAAACCCCCCTAAAACCTTGCCAACATCATTATGAACGAGCCTGCATCGGGCCCTGAGCCCTAGACTCCGGGAACCCTACCAAATTATTAATTAAACCCAAAAACCCTAGTAAACCGCACTGAACCCTAAACCCTAGATATGCTTTGTCTGTCTGTGTCAAAAAGCCTAGGTATGCTACACCAGGTTGCTTCACTCAGTGGTGCCTGCCTTGACCGTCTGCATGGCCCTGCCACAAGCATGGGCCAAAAATCCATTCCGCTTGCGAAATTTGCTGTTTTTCGGCGGCAAATTTGCAATCCGAGAATCTCGCGAAATTGCCGAAAATTCGCAAATTCTTGAGCGTAACAGATTTTTGGCCCATGCTTGCCCATGCAGACGGTCAAGGCAGGCGCCACTGAGTGAAGCAACCTGATGTAGCATACCTAGACTCTTTGACACAGACAGACAAAACATATCTAATTACTATGCAGCAAGCCACAGAGCCCCAATTTTACATGAACTGCTGTACTCTGTACTCTGCCTGGCATAACAACACTACACTGCCTCGGCCACTCCATACCACGACTAGACTGACATATAGTTCTGCTGTAGTACTATTTGTACCGATTCAGAAAAGGGGGTGGTGATGAACAGAGTGTCTGAATTAAGCAGACCACTCTTACCCAGTCCAAAGATCAGGGCTTGCTCCATCACCGTTATTTAGCTCACTGCCCCATCCCAGCTCAGAACCTGGCTATATGCAAATTAGTCTGTCCCTGGCCCAGTGCATCATGGGAACAGGGCAGACCAAACTACCAAGCCAATTCTTCACCAGAAAGGAGACAAGCTTCCGGGGACCAGTTTCTGCCATTTCAGGCGTCGTCGGCCCGGCTTGCTTGAATCCTGATGGAGCAGTGAGCAAGGGACTCATGTCTGAGTATGCCCTTCCACGCTTATGGTGGACAAAATGATTCAGAAAAGGGGGTGGTGATGAACAGAGTGTCTGAATTAGGGCAGACCACTCTTACCCAGTCCAAAGATCAGGGCTTGATCCATCACCGTTATTTAGCTCACTGCCCCATCCCAGCTCAGAACCTGGCTATATGCAAATTAGTCTGTCCCTGGCCCAGTGCATCATGGGAACAGGGCAGACCAAACTACCAAGCCAATTCTTCACCAGAAAGGAGACAAGCTTCCGGGGACCGGTTTCTGCCATTTCAGGCGTCGTCGGCCCGGCTTGAAACTGGGATGGTGCAATGAGCTAAAAAACGGTGTTGGATCTAGCCCTGATCTCTTGACTGGGTGAGAGTACTCTGCTTAATTCAGAGACTCTGTCCATCACCACCCCTTGTTGTAAATAAGTAGTACTATTTGTAGACTGGTTTACCTGTTTGCCACTCACGAATTGGCCATAGTTTTTCCTTAAACCGACGCTGATGATCCATCAAGCGGGAAGGTAATCAGAGGATTAATTTTCTGGGCAGGGACTGGAGGGCTCTGATATGGAAGAGAGGTCCTGATGAGGTGTTCTCAGTGGAAGACTGTTTTTCCCAGGAGGCCCAAGTAGAGGAGAACTATACCGCCCTCTGTAGGAAGATCACCCTGACCCTTGACTCTCTTGCGCCCCGTAAATCCCGTCGGAGCAGGGGGAGACCTTCTGCCCCCTGGTTTGGGGAGAAACTAAAAAACATGAAACTTGACTGTAATCGGGCTGAGAGGAGATGGAGGCGTGAATATCTTGATGAGGACAAAAGGTCATGGAGATTAAAATTCATAGAATATAGGAAGGTCATTAAGAGGTCGAAGGCAGACTTCTTTGCCTCATTGATACTTAGGGATCCAAATAGCTCTCGTAGTATCTTTAACATCCTTAACAGCTTAACTAAACCAGACTGCTGTAAAAATGACTTCCGTCTCAGGTGCTCTGTGACAACCTGGCCGGCTTCTTTCACGATAAAGTTGACAACATTATTGAGGAGTTCGGGAGGGCATCCTACCCCTCTGAGAGGATGAATGCTCCGTCGTCTGTCACTGAGGACATTAGTACGATGGTAGCAAATGGTAGCACGGAGGAAGCTACCTCTGGGTCACTTTCTGAATTCCCTCCCTTGCAGTCTGAGGATTTCTGTAAGATAGTGGGCAGTATTGTATCAGGCTCTCCCCTGGACCCGTTGCCATGTAAAATCTGGAAGGAGTTCGGGGCAGAGCTTTTTCCCTCACTCCGTATGATTTGCAATCAGTCTCTTGCTGAGGGGGTGGTGCCAAGTCAATGGAAGCAGGCTCTAGTGACACCACTGCTTAAGAAACCTTCCCTTGACCCAGAATGTCTTAAAAATGTTAGACCTATATTCCTTCTCCCTTTTCCTGCTAAAATAGTAGAACGGGTGGTGAGTGGTACTCTGTACGCACACCTAGAACAAGCTAAACACCTGGAGGAGGAGCAGTTTGGATTTCGACCGGCTCATGGCACCGAGACGGCTTTGGTGACCGTAATGGATGAGCTTCGGGGGCGGGCAGACAGGGGTCAGGCAGCAGTGTTGATTCTGCTTGACCTGTCTGCCGCCTTCGATACGGTCAACCACAAAATCCTTCTGAGTCGGTTAAGAGAGGTGGGAGTTTCAGGTGTTGCCCTTAGGTGGTTTCATTCCTTTTTATCAGGGAGGCAGCAGGCAGTGTCCCTTCCTCCCTACCAATCCGCTTCTACAGATGTCTTACATGGTGTGCCTCAGGGTTCGGCCATCAGCCCTATTCTTTTTAATGTTTATTTGAGACCCCTGATGGCGGTCATGAAGCGATACAACATCAAGGTTATTAACTACGCTAATGACACACAATTAATCCTCTCCCTTGAGGGAGAGCAGTCAACTTCTTTAGAGGGGTTTCATTGCTGCCTGCAAGACATATCGTAGTGGTTGAAAAAAAACTCACTACAATTTAATGTAGCTAAAACAGAGTTGCTGCATTATGATATGGGTAGGAATCCTTCTGAGCTGCCCAGCAACTTCTGGCCCCCAAGTCCTTTAACCTTGGCCAACCTGTTAAGACAGTCCGTAACCTGGGTGTGACATTTGACTGTAACCTCACCCTAGAGGCACATGTTACGAAAGGGGTGGGCTGCTGCTTGGCCATTATTCGCTCTCTTAGGAAGATCTTCCCTCTATTACCCCATCAGGCGCGCTCCCTGATAGTACGAAGCACAATACTCAGTCGAGCTGATTATTGTAATGCCTTGCTCCTTGAGTCTCCTAAATTTTTATTGGATAGACTGCAGAGGATGCAATCTACTGCAGCGAAATTGGTACTAGGCTGTCCGAGATGGTCCTCCGCCTCCGGGGCCCTGGCGGAGCTGCACTGGCTCCCAGTGATACAAAGAATTAAGTTTAAATCCTTGTGCCTAGTTTTTAAAGCTCTGCATGGGAAGGGACCTAGTTCCCTTCAACGCAAATTTGAATGGTATGTCCCTGGCAGAACCTTGCGCTCCTCCGGGGCAAAATTAATAAAAAGTCCCCCGTTTTAAAAAAGTTAGAGCAGGAGGCAGATCATTTGGGGTTGCTGCTGCAAGGCTGTGGAACACTCTACCTTTTGAACTGAGACAACTCAGTGAACTCCTACCATTCAGAAAGAACCTAAAAACATGGTTATTTCCTAAGAATTAGGGTTGAGTTATAGGGAGCTTTTGCCGAGATGGTCAATCTGAGTTACGAGCGCCAAGATGCCTGTTAGGTGATAGTGTGCTACAGAAAGTAAATAAATAAATAAATAATCCATCCCAGTGAGTGACTGTAAAGAAAAAAGATATATTATTTAATCAATCATCATGGTATATTGGCAAACAGTAAGTCCAAGGACATTTTGCATATTGGAAAATGCAACGTAGTGGCCCCTGAAGTTGAAGTACAATTTGAATTAAACAAGGTAAAAAAAAGCAGAGTAGACTTGAGTTACATTTAGTGTGTAAAAGATTAAATAATAACAGAAGACATATGATTCATTTCATGCACAACAAACAAACAGCAATTGCTTTCATCAGACACAGACAGCCATTGCTGTTCACTGCATGCCATCTTCTTCTCATTCTTCATTACCTGTTCCACTTTTTGTCCGCTTCTTTTTCTGAAAGTGAGGGACCACAGGGCAGCCTCTCCTGTCAATTTCAGAAGTAACTGTCAGCAATCAGCAAGCATGTAGTCAGTAATTCCAGTCCCACTTGAGGGGACTCGTCTACAAAGACAAATTATCTTTATTCTGCGTAATCCAGCCATCTGCCTTGAGGGAAATGGATAAGGGGAGTCTGGAGGATCATGATTGAGTTGTAAACTTGTGAACCTCAGGAATGCAGACTGCGGCACCTTCAAATCAATAAGGAAATAAGATTAAGACAGTGCTGCTGATGGACTTGTTGTGATTAGGTGATTAGAGTTTTGTTGTGGTAAACGTTGCAAAACAAAGAAAGACACACAGGAATAAAAGTGAATAAGGACGAAAAAAAAGGAAGTAATTTTCAGGCCTCGGTGTCAGGGAAGTATAGCTCGCCCTCAAACTCTATGAATTGAGACGGGAGTAGGTCAGATAACAGAGAAGAACTTTTGTCACCTAAGTCGGTGTCCTCTTCTTCCTCCGTGCATTCACGTATTTTGTAATCTGGTGGTATGAAGTGCTGATTCATCTTGATCAATGTTAACCTCCCACATTTTTGGGCGAGAGGCAGGTCCCTTTTGAAGTTACAATGGCACCAGCAGCACTGAAAACACGTTCAGAAGACACGCTTGCGAGTGGGCAAGACAAATAATTTAGAGCCAGGTTGGTGACCAGTGGCCATAGAGGCCTTTTCCTATACCAATACAGCAATGGGTTCTGATTAACAAAGACCTCTGTTGTGTCATCCAGATAGGCCTGCACCATCGACTCAAGGTTCTCCAGGGTTGCTCCACTTTGCGTACCATCTGTGGCCTTTGCATCACTGGAACGAGCAAACCCTTGATGAGTTAGCCAATCTGCTTCCGACAATATTATGGCTGGGCCTGGTGCAGGTGAGGATGATGATACGGTTGCTGGTGTCGTTAACGGCTGTGAGGGAAAGTGACTTCCTTCGGCCACAGATTTAGAAGTGGAACTTGACGCCGGATGGCCTGCTGATTCAGTTGAACTTCTGTCGGTTCCTTCAATTTCCTGCCGCTCTTTTTCGAAATGAGTGGCTGACAGAGCTAGCCAATGTTTGTACTTTGTAACATCTGCTTCATCAAAATGAATGAATGCTTTGCTGGCCACTGCCTTTTTGTACAGTGGATCCAGAATAGTGGCACAAATGTAATGTTGTTCTGTATGTATTTTTTTAAGCCTTTCATTGTCAACTAGGCGGCTTAATAACCTCTCCGCCAACTGATATGCGTCTTGATTTTCAGCATCATCTCGGAATGTTGAAGACACCGCCTTCAGTTGGTGCTCTAGCATGCGCAACAATGGGATAGCTTTGCCCAAAGAACAGTCCTTCCTGCTGGCTTCACGCGTGAAGACCTCAAAAGGACGAAGCATGTCTGTCAGGCTTGCAACTAGCTTCCATTCCTCCAACTCTAGTCTCATGTATTTTATAGTAGAACCCAGTTTATAGACATACTCATTGATTACCCCCCACTGCTCAGACAGACGCTCAAGCATGTAAAAGGTTGAGTTCCAACGTGTTGCCACCTCTTAGATGAGTCCTTTGACTGGCAGTCTACGTTCATGTTGCATGCTCCTCAGCTTCTTCCGAGCCTTGAACGAATGGCTGAAATGTGTGCAGATTCTTCGGCAGGTGGTCAGTAACTTGTTGACTGTGGTTTCTTTTTTCAAGAAATCTTGCGCAACAATGTTAATACTGTGCGCCAAACATGGCACACTGAAATAGCCACCCTCATGCATGGCCTTAACTATATTACTGCCATTATCCGTGGAAACATAACCAATCATGCGATTTCTTGGATGCAGCCATTCATAGACCTTCCTATCAAACTCTTCCAAAATGTTAGGTGCAGTATGAGTTTTCTCCATGGCAAACATGGCTACTGTTGCATGTTTCCGAGTAGCTTGAAAAACTGTGTCCTTGTCAACACCTACTTTTAACTTGTCTTTAACCCCTGCAAAAGAGACCCAGTGTGCAGTGATGCACATGTAATCAAGGGCTTGGCAACTGGTCCACATGTCTGTTGTCAGGTGGATAGTGTGAACAGCACTCTTCTGAATAGCTGCGCCAATCACCTCCAGCACATCTTGATGTAGTGCTGGAACAGCAACTCTGGCAAAATAGGACCGGCTAGGAACCTGCCATTCAGGGCAGACTGTTGCCACAAATTCTAGAAAACCCACCCCTTCCACGAAAGTAAATGGGAGAAGGTCCAGCGCTAGCATTTTAGCCAGCTTTGCGTTATACAGATGTGCCATTGGGTGGTTGCGTTCAAATGGCTCATCCGACCAAAACAGTCTGCTAATGGTGGTCTGGACTGTTTTACGTGAAGATGATGATGCAGACTTCTTCAAACCAGTTAGGCTCATTGATGTACTTTTTCGCATTGGTGTCTCTCCCAGACTCTTAGTGTGCCTCATACATGTTGCAGGGGTAGAGGGTGTGGGTGCTACCACTGCAGTGCTGCTGCCAGGGGTACTGGGTGTACCAGAAAAAATGTCCGTCGCTTCTCCACCCCTGCACGATAAGCCCCTCGTCATTATCATAAGATGCAATATCAATGTCTATATTTGGATTTGTACTTTTGGCTTTCCGGATGTTACTTAGGTGCGCCTCCCACTGGATAATGTGGTGTTTTTTGAGATGACCTCTCTGGCCTCCGGTGCCATAGTTGGTACCAAGCTTACCCCGACTAACTACTTATCTACAAATCGAACAAATGACCATGTTTTCCGCCTTTTGGCTAACAGTAAAGAAGTCCCAAACTGGGGACTGGATATGTCTGCTGGTGGTGGAGGTGCTACTTTGAGTTTCCATGCCAGATGAAGTCGAGGATGGGCGTGGCTGAATTTGTTTCTGTTGTTCACTTACAGCACCACTACTTGAGGTAATGGAGGTCGAGCTGGATGGAGGTCCCTGCCGGCCCTTCTGACGAGAAAATATGGACGCTGTAGGTCATGTTGGTGTTGTTGTTAACTGCGTTGGTGGTGGTACCAGTGCCACGCTGCCCACATCCTGCTCAGGAGCCATTCGGGATAGGGTCAAAATGTCTGTCTGCTGCATGCCCGCTGGGGCTGGAGTGACGACTGTGATGACTGGGTCGTCGTCAGACTGTTCATCAGCAGCAGAATACATCACTTCTTGTTCATCGTCATCACCCATAACTGAAAGCCTTGCGGGAACCTTCCGTTTAGGCTTAGCTACTTTTGTCGGCTCATGGCATGCCTCCCTCTCACACTGCATTGGTGGGGTCCAATCAACATCAAGATCATCAGAAGGAAGGGGGCTTGAAGAAGAACTTGTAGTAGCCCTCCTTGACCTTTTTCTTGCTGGGGATCTGGAAGACAATGGATCATCCTCAGGAGGAGTGGCTTCCTCGGATGATGCCTCTGCTTGAATCTCGATTTCCTGATGTGCCACTACTTCTGGAGGAACAAGCATTGTGGGCAGTTGTGCCGCTCCATGCGCCTATAGTTGCGCCTCTCCTTGCGCCTCTCCTTGCGCCTCTACTTGTGCCTCTACTTGCGCCTCTACTTGCGCCTCTCCTTACGCAAGTACTTGTGCTTGTGCTAGTTGCACCTGTGGTTGTCGTTGCGGCTGTGGTTGTTGAACACTCGTCAGCTGAGTTACACCCTGCGTTGATTGTATGCTACTTTCTTGTGATGAGCCAACATCACTGGCGATTGAACAATTAAAGTGGCTGCCTCTGCAGCACTCATGGCCTTGGACCTAACTTGGTGTGGTGGCACTGAGCCCAATGAAGCGGAGGTGCTGTTCCCAGCTTGGTCCCCGGCGGACCCCGCTGCTGCAGGCGTTGTTTTTTTTCCCCCGAAAAAAGTGTCTGTGGGCACACCAGTCTCCTTGGTAAGTGGCACCACTTGCTTCTTCTGCTCCTTCTTACTGGCAGTGGCAACTTTCTTTGTAGAGGAGCTACGGCCACCTTTCTTTGGGCCCATCTTCTTCAGATGTCAGAACAGCAGGCTGCAGTTGCACGAGTTGCAGAGTTGTCTGTGGCCACACGTGACGTCACGTGACGTTGTGCTGCACACACCGCTGCACCTAAAAGCAAAGGAAGCCAGAGGAACATCAGTTAAACACCCCAAAAAGTCGAAAAACACACAAAAATCAACACAATCCAATGCCATCCATGCCCTCAATGATGTTTAAATTCAAGAGGCCCCACACAAAGCATTGGTCCATGCACAACTCACTACCCCTGGGCATAATGGGTGAAAGCGGGGCAGGCTGGGTGCAGGCCTATGGCCCAAGGCACACTACCGGCTTCAAAATGGCCCCTTGTTCCCCAGCCACATGGCCAGGTCCTGCCTGGACCAGGCCTCAAAATGGCCCCCACACACATGGCCAGGCCCCAACAACACCCCAAAAAGTAAAAAAAACACATAAATCACCACAATCCAATGCCATCCATGCCCTCAATGATGTTTAAATTCAAGAGGCCCCACACAAAGCATTGGTCCATGCACCACTCACTACCCCTGGGCATAATGGGTGAAAGCGAGGAAGGCTGGGTACAGGCCTATGGCTCAAAGCACACTGCCTGGCTTCAAAATGGCCCCTTGTCCCCCAGCCACATGGCCAGGCCCTGCCTGGACCAGGCCTCAAAATGGCACCCACCCACATGGCCAGGCCCCAACAACACCCCAAAAAGTCGAAAAACACACAAAAATCACCACAATCCAATGCCATCCATGCCCTCAATGATGTTTAAATTCAAGACACCCCACAAAAAGACATGGTCCATGCACCACTCACTACCCCTGGGCCTACTGGCTAGTGAGGCTTTACAGGCACCCCAAAATAAAATAAAAAATCCACATATAACAGTGAGCTAAAATTCCATGACATAAATGAGATTTAAGTTAAAAAAACACTCACAGAAACAGTTGTATCATGCACCCATGACTAACCATGGACCTACTGGATACTGTGGCTACCTACAATATTTTTTTTTTAAAGTTGTGAAAAAGCTTTAAAATTGTAGTTGCAGCAACTGCAATGCCACAAACAAGCAACACTAACTTACTTGTAAAATCTCAAATCCAAAAGTGATCCAAACTCCAAAGTCCAAAAAGTCCTCAAATACAAAAATCCAGTAGCAGCCACAAAAAGTAATCCTTCCAGCTCCAGATCCAAATCAAAAGTGACCAGTACATGGACAAAGCACTGGGAGGAGCATGCTGGACAGGAACAGGAAGTTGGAGACTCTGGGGCACTTCCTTCCTCCCACACCCCCCAAAAATGGACTCCTTGCACAAAAAAGTGCAGCCAAATGTCAATCTGAGGAGTTATTCGGATCAAAATCATGATTTTCAGAAGGTTTATGCTGCCTGCGGTGGATTTCTTGTGCAGAATTGCAATTTTTGCGAATTCGGGAACACAGGCTGTTCAAATCTCCCGCCGGAAGTCAACTGTGCGCCGCATCTATGGCGATGCGTGATCGTCGGCCCTTATGACGTACTCGCGTTGTCAAACTCTCGCTGTGCAAGATGGCGAGCCGCGATGACGTATTCGCGGTCAAAAAACTCTCGTGCGATCACGCAGCAAGATACAAAATGCCGCAGCACACGCAAACTGGGAGAAAAACAACTCGGCGAACACAGAATCACGGTAAGTCAACGCCGCGCGCGCGATATTGTATTTTTCAAGCGCAACCAAGCAGAAAAATTCACCGGCTGGCGAATTTGCGGATATTTGGGCAAATTCACGCGATTCGCGGACCGCGAATTTGCCAAAAATCTGCAAATTCCGCGAACGTAACGGATTTTGTGCCCACGCTTAGTGGTTACTCTTGTATGTTTTATACAATACAAAAGTTATTCTTTCCATCTAATCTGTTGTGGTCTCTTTTTGTGGTGTGCCTTGTGTGTCGTCTGTGTGTACTGCGTGGATACTTCACACATGTCCTCTGGAGTTTGGCCCACCCGCTCTGCACCATGCTACCCCATTTCTAACATTGTTGGCGAGCGGTGGGATAGGACTTGTGTTTGCGCAGTACCACAACGACAACAGGTTGCACTGCAAACTGAGCATTTGAAGGTAATCACAGGTTTTTGGGGATTATTGTTTTTCTGAATATTGCTTCCTCATGAAAGTGTTTTCAATTGTGTTCCCCTGTTGTACTGTGGGTGGTGTGTCCCGGGTGTACCTCACCAGGATGGGGTTGGTCTACGATGAGGATTACCTGCCTCATGAACTACACAGAGCAGGAAGTTATGTATTTCGGCAGAGTGAGAGGGATACCCCCAGTAGGTAACATTCACAGGAAGCTGTTTCTCTATGAGGCCCTCAAAAGGGGGGGAACCCTTGGAGCCATTGTGGGGACCTTTCTGATTACCCCTCTGCATATTTAAAGGGTGGATTTGGTGGAGCCCAGGAGGAGGACTCCGAGAGTGAGGGTTCCCGGTCTATAACCCTGGAGGTTGGTGATAATGAGGAGGAGGAAGAAATTGATAGGGCGGAGACACCAGTAGCTAATGAGGACACCATAGACAGGGAGTCCCGCTCTGGGTCCAGTGCCGGGGGCACTGCCCCATCCCTTTCCGTGTCCCCAGAAGAGTGGGTAGATAGGAGGGAAGAAAGGGAACATCAGCTGGCGTTGGAGAAGCTCAGGTTGGAGCATGCCAAGGAGTTAGCCAGCTCAGGGTGGAAGAGAAAAGGCTAGAGACGGAGTAGGTCAATCAATCAATCAATCATAGTACTTGTTAAGTGTGCTACTTACGCATGATGGTCTAAAGGCGCTGAGGGGAGGGTGGGGTCCCGCTACTGCTCGAAGAGCCAGGTCTTGAGGAGTCTTCTGAAAGCGAGTAGGTCTTGGTCCTGCCGTAGGTGGGTAGGGAGGGTGTTCCAGGTCTTGGCGGCGAGGTAGGAGAAGGATCTGCCGCCGGAGGTCGTTCATTGGATGCGAGGGACGGCTGCGAGGGTGAGGCTGGCGGAGCGGAGCTGGCGGGTGGGGTTGTGGAGGTTGAATCTGCTGTGCAGGTAGGCTGGTCCGGCGTTGTGGAGTGTTTTGTGTGCGTGGGTGAGGAGCTTGAAGGTGAGGAGATGATGGCGGTGGTGGAGAGGGCCTTCACCAGGGAGAGACTAGCTCAGGTGGGTAGGTTGTCCCCTGAGAGGTAGAGTTCAAAAACTACAGCTAGGCACTTTGCCAAAAAAGGGTCATGTTTCACTGCGAAATTGAGGTGTGACCACTTTGCATTTTGCGTCATTTCCTGTCGCAGGCACTAGGCCTACCCACACAAGTGAGGTACCATTTTTCTCGTAAGACGGGAACGCGGGTGGGTGGAAATTTATTGGATCCACACAGATTCCAGAACTTTCCACCACTGAAATGTGGGAAAAATCTGTTTTTTTTTTACAATTATTTATGTTTGCAAGGGATTTTGGATAACAGAACCTGGTGGGAGGCAGTCAAGTCACCCCATCCCTGATTCCCCTGGGTGTCTAGTTTAAAAAAATGTATAGGTGTGCTAGGTTTCTCTAGGTCCCGGGAGAGCTACGGTTCACAAACTACAGCTAGGCACTTTGCCACTGCGAAATTGAGGTATGACCACGTTCCGTTTTGCACCGTTTATTGTCGCGGGCACTAAGCCGACCCAAACAAGTGAGGTACCATTTTTCTCGCAAGACTATGGAGAACATGGGGTGGGGGGAAATTTGTGGATCCACGCAGATTCCAGAACTTTCCACTAGAGAAATGTGGGGAAAATCTATTTTTTTATAATGTTTTATGTTTGCAAGGGATTCTGGGTAACAGAACCTGGTGGGAGGCAGTCAAGTCACCCCATCCTGGATTATTTATTTTTTTGCTTGAAAATTTTTATAGAGATTTCATATTACATTAGATCAAGTATCTTTGTGAGCGCATACATTTCTAATATAACATAAGGGTTCAATAATTCTTGGCAAGGGGGTAGACAGCTAACATTGATATGATATCTACTGGACAGATGGAATTGTCCTCCTACGCTTAGTCCTCTTGAATATCTGCATCAGTTACCCGTTGTGGATAGATCTCAAGTCCACCCTTTGATACACCGTTGTGGAGGGTACGGGTCATTTGGTCGACGTCGTCTGGGGCGGCCAGGGACTCTGTGTGTTACCTCTAAATATCCTTGTAATGTCTCTCATTAGGTCTTTTGTGTTTGTGCTCTCAGAAAACTATGTATCGGAATTGGAACTTCCAATATTGAGTAGAACTGTGAACTTCGGGGTGAATGAACTGGGGAATGATGCTGCGGATATTCAAGTGGGGGAAAATAAAGGAAAGAAGTCGAAGCTGGGTAAGTGGTGTGGACTGTGGTTGGTGCATCATGGGTGGTAGTTGCTGAAGGCAATAGCTAGGTATCAGGTGGGGAGGCGAGGCTGGCGTCATGTGGTCTCCTGACCTAGGGATCAATATGGGCTCGTGGGTCATCTCCTATCTGCCTCTGTGGGGAACCTAATGGGGATTGTGCCTGAGAGGTGGGTGGGGATGGTGGCTGCGTTGTTACTTGGGTAAATAGGTGCATCAGTTGTGCCCATTCAAGGGAGATTGGGTGTTTTCGCATGCCTTTCACCTCCTCATCCCGCAGCGTCTCCTCTTCCGCTGCCCCCCATTTCTTCACTGCTCCTATCCATGCTGCCTCTGGGGGTCCATCCGGGGCTCGCCAGTGCATGGCTATCCCCGCTTGACTAGGAGAATGGGAATCGGCATGGCACTTTCTCGGTTTTCCGTTTGCGGAACAACCCTAGGGCACCGGCTTCCCATGAGGACAGGGTTGAGTTATTAGTGACCTCCTGAAGTGTATGGTGTATTTGGTCCGAATATCGTTTAATGATGGGTCAATCCCCAAGTCGGCTTCGGGGCCTGACATCAAGGGCAGGCGAAGTGTGTGTCTGGATAAAACCGGTGGAGGTTGCTGCGGGGTGGGGTACACCCTCTGGAGTATATTGAATTGAATGTTTCGAAAACTGGCGTTTCTAGAGACTTTTTTGGGATATTCCAGGGTTTTCTCCCATACCTTGTCATTAAATACCCGGCCGACTTTGTCCTCCCATGTCTGTCGCAATGTGTCCAGGGGGCAAAGAAGGAGCTCTCGGATTGCCCTATATAACCATATAACCATGTGACCTGGTGCCTACCCACTCCCATATGTATGATGGTGTGTATTACCAGGTGTGTTGGGGGTTCACCGTCCTGTGCGTTCCAGAACGGGCGGCAACTGTCCATGAGCTGTCGGTGGAGTAAGAATTGCCCTGGAGGAAGGTCGTAGACATCGGTCAATTGGGCGTATGTCATTAACTGTCCGTCCTCAAAGAGGGACGCCATTTCCGTGATAAAAGTGGTCCGTCCAAACCTGCAGGGCATGGTTGGTATAGTAGTGATTGTTACGGGGGAAGCCTACCAAAGGAAGTAGTGGTGGGTACGGGGGTTTCCCTTTGGACAGTCGGTGGATCCTTAGCATGCATGTGCGTGCCACTGTTACCTGCAAGGGGTATGTGCGTAGGGGCTTTGTGCCTGGGAGTAAAAGCCGGCGTATAGCTGGAAGGGGGATCCGCCCATGTTCTGTGAGTGTTTCCCCGGTATGGCGCTCCGCTGTCCAGTACGACAACCATTAGAGTTGAGCCGCCAAAAAGTATCATTCAAAGGATGGGGCGCCGAGTCCTCCCTGAGTCGTAGGCAGGTAAAGCGTGGTCAGGGCTACCCTGTGCCTCCCCCCACCACAGATCAGGGTTGTGAGGAGTGTGTTTAGTTCTTTAAAAAAGGAGCGTGATGGTATCACCGGGAGGTTGGCGAAATGGTTCAGGAGCCGCGGGACCATTATCATCTTTGCAAGTGCGATGCGGCCTATGGGGGCTAGGGGTAGCGTTTTCCAGAATTGTACTGACGCTCTTAGTCCTGCAAAGACCTTCCGGTGATTCCCATCGTATAAATCGGTGGGGGTGTGGAATAATTGAACCCCCAGGTATCTAGGTGCTGCTGCATTCCAAGTGAGCGTGTGGGGGCCCGCCTGTAGGTCGTGCGGAGCTAAATGTGGGCTCAAAGGGAATATGGTACAGTTAACTCTAAGCCCTGAGGCTACCGAAAAGTCCTGTAGTGTCGACCAGACCGTGGAGAGATCACTTGTAATATCCCTGACATAGATCAGGAGATCATCAGCGTAAAGTGACACGCAGTGCGTTATGTCTGCTATAGGTATTCCCATGCCTGTCCCGCTTGGCGTAGTTTAATTGCAAGTGGTTCAACTGCTAGAGCGAACAGGAGGGGGGACTGGGGACACCCTTGTCTTGTCCCTCTCTCTATCTGAAATGAGGCTGATATATATTTGTTTTTCTTATCTGCAGCCTGAATACCGAGGCATTTCTCCTGCGTGCACAGCGGCCGGGCTTGGCTCCGCCACATCATTGCTGACATCGACCGGCCGGGCTTGGCTCCGCCGGTCGTACTTCATCTCCCAGCAGCCTCCAGGGGAGGCGCTGACGACTGCAAACAGAGCGCCAGGCGGCGCATAAAGCACCGGCAGGGGCCGAGTCCCTTGTTCTTTTCTTATCTGCAGCCTGAATACCGAGGCATTTCTCCTGCGTGCACAGCGGCCGGGCTTGGCTCCGCCACATCATTGCTGACATCGACCAGCCGGGCTTGGCTCCGCCGGTCGTACTTCATCTCCCAGCAGCCTCCAGGGGAGGCGCTGACGACTGCAAACAGCGCGCCAGGCGGCGCATAAAGCACCGGCAGGGGGCGAGTCCCTTGTTCTTTTCTTATCTGCAGCCTGAATACCGAGGCATTTCTCCTGCGTGCACAGCGGCCGGGCTTGGCTCCACCACATCATTGCTGACATTGACCGGCCGGGCTTGGCTCCGCCGGTCGTACTTCATCTCCCAGCAGCCTACAGGGGAGGCGCTGACGACTGCAAACAGCGCGCCAGGCGGCGCATAAAGCACCGGCAGGTCCCTCGTCCCGCGAGGACGCGCGCGGGACGCGCCGGACGAAGCCCGGACTCAGGGCGGACAGTCTAAGACAGTCCGAGACTGGCAGAGACTGGGCTGGGCCAGGTACTCTGTCCGTATTGCCAAGGTGAGCCTTCCCATTTGCATGAAGCCCTACTAGGTCACTATTAGGTACATATATCGCTGTACTAAGAATACGCTATTCTGATACACGTTGTCAGCGAATCTATATAGGTTATTTGGAAAGGTTATTGTTCACTGGTGCGCCATGCCTAGTAAAAAGTCATCCCCGGCTAAGAACACAATGGACAACTACCTAGTCCAGGTAGTTGCCAAAATCAACAGCGATAGGAGATCTTCACTTGGGTTGGGTGCATCTCCAAAATCATCTGCACCATCTTTTTTGGAACCAGACCTGACCGAAAACGCAGAGTTAGATAACAGTTGTAGCTCTGCTCCAATACTTGACCTTGTTGACAATATGGTTACGGTTCAGATAAACTGTGTAGCGGAAGACAAGGAAAACGAGGAGGAGGCTGACCTACTTCTTATTGAGGATAAAGCCCCCACCCCAGTGCGTGCGCCGCGCACCACTCGAGGCGCAGGAAAGGGCCTGCCCAAACGTGGAGGGCTTCGTTCAAGCCGGAAAAAGCCTGTTTCTCCCCCTAGAAGCATTGTGGAGGAGGACGATAGAGTAACAGATGAAGATTCCATCTCTTTAACTAATGAGCAACTTAAAAAACTGCTGGGCATGATAGATGCTAAGGTTAAAGGAATTGTAAAGCCGTTGTTAGGCATGATAGAGAAGCTTACGAATGAGGTGAACAGACTGAGGGGTTTACTGAACAAAGCATTAGCTGATGTAGAAAAGCTGCCTGATGAAGTTGCTGATAGGGTTGAGTTAAGGATGGGCACCACTACATCTGTGGGTGGAGGGGGGGGCCTTTCCTTTGCTCGATCAACTGGCGGGTCCCCAGTTAGCCGCATCGGAAGGTGTGCAGAGGGAAGTTGCCCCTCCAGTTGCATCTAGTGTTTCGGAAGCGACGAAGGGCTCGGTGGAACTTGTAGTTGAGGCTTCTCCTTTAGTCTTGGTCCTAGCTAACGTCCCCACATTGGCCCAAGGACAAGAGGAAACAACCTCATCCTTGTTGTCCAAATCCTTACACTGGCTAACAGAAAATATGAAGATAACTCCCTGGGGTAAGCAACAGTTGGCAGAAGAACTAGTTATGGCCAGGAGGGTGGAGTGGATTGGAAATGGTATAAAAAAATTCAGGGGTGATTGCGTTGTTTTCAATTTTGCAAATCCTGATGTTTTAACTAACATACTGCCCAATATCCTTCCGCCGCAGCGAAGATCCAACAAGATTATCGCACTAACCTTAGACTTCTTTTACTATCGGAAAGGGAGGGTCCCGAACCATTGTACGTTAAGGATGAAATGGAATGTGGTATCAACCAAGGGGAGGAGTGTTGCCCAATCCAATGAGTGGGGATTATATCTGGAGAATAGGTATTCAGCTCTTTCTGATCTGAACGATTGTGATTGACTTCCTGGGGGTAAAAGGTCAGCATCATCAGCTACAACTGATCAGAGTTTATGCAGCATGACAATTCAGAATGACAATTGTATCAGAAATAGGAAGAGGGCTAAACTGGGGGCTGTGTACGGTAAGAAGGATCATCATATAGACACGGCCTTTCCCTGTCTACATTGTAATCTGGTAGCTGGTTCACAGGGGGTTGGCAATAGTGTAGCTGTAAGCAGTATAGCCCAGTTAAGCCAGTTAAGTCCAGTAGAGACAGTAGCAGGTGAACCAAATATACCGAATGTTATTTCTGAAGTACCAGCTGGTGGTTCTACAGGGGGGGCAAATCTAATCTCTTGGAATTTGGCTGGGTTGTCTTCTAAACTAGATAGTGGGGACTGGCTTGGCTTTGTTAGCTTGTTCGATGTGTGCATATTCCAGGAGACTTGGGCATGTGAACCTGTTTTTGTGGTAGGATATCTAAACTTTTCTGTGCCACCTATAAAGGGTCCAAAAGGAAGACCAATGGGGGGTCTCACAATTTGGGTTCGACAGTCCCTAAAATTCACAATCAAAAGTATAGGGACTAGCCATAATGACATCCAGTTGATCAGGATAACTAATGATACTCTAGGGTCACTGGATGTCTATAATATATATGCTAGAAGTGCTAAGGGTGGCCGCTTGGAAGTCTTAATTGCCTTAGATAACTTCCTTGATATGTATTCCCATGGTAACAGTATTGTTATTGCAGGCAACTTCAATCTGACGTTTGAGCCTTTGGTCGCGTGTGAGGCTTTCCTTAGAGCAGAAGAGGACCCCCATTGGGGTATCCCTGAGCTACAGGTGAAGCCAGTCACACGCTGGACCGAGGACATAATAGCTTTGAACGCCATGTGTCTCGAGATGGGCCTGAGAGCTCTAAATGGAAGAACAGCACGGGATAAAAATGGCTCGATGACTTTTGATAATGGGAGACATAAAAATCGAATAGACTACGTAATATGTAGCATGACTCTGTGGCCATCTGTCTGTGACATGGAAGTTGTCGTGAGACCTGAGAGCGACCACAACCCCCTATGCGTGGAGCACAAATGGTGGACTGCTAGGACTAATCCAAATTTAACCTGCTCGAATGATTTTGTTCCACCTTTAATCATTCCAGCAAATAACATGCGCAGGCTCAAATGGGAAAGTATAGTGACCAATCCACAGGCCATTGATGCAATCAACTATGAAACTGACCAAGCTATATTAGCTATGGAATTAATTAGTGTCTCTTCTCATGACCTGGGGGACGTGGTTAATATCCATAACACCCTCTTTGGCAAGATTAAGAAACATTTCTTAAAACCTGCCAAGCAAAATGGGGCTATAGCTTGCAAAGGTGCAAGATGGTTTAATCTGGAATGTAGGGCGGCATGACTTGTTTTGGGTCAAGCTATTAAAAGGAGGGAGCCCGTGACCATCTCCCTAGCCAGAAAGGGTTATAAGGCTTGCATAGCGAAAGCCAAGAGAGCTTGGGACGAGACGCATTGGTGCAAACTGAAGGATTCCAGAGTGTTCCGGAACATTGTAAAATGGGGAAGTGAGAGAGCAGAGGAACCCTCTAATAACAATGTGCCTCAAGAGGATTGGGTAGAATTTTTTAGCTCACAATATGCTCTTAATATTCAGATTACAGATGAGGACAAGCTTATTATGTCCTTTTCCCAAGGTAATCTTTTTACTTGCCAAGAGATTATGTCTGCTATTAATGTAGTGAACAGAGGGCGGGCTCCCGGTTTAGATGGCGTCCCTGCCGATATTTTTATAAATGATAAGGAGCGATGGAGTAAATACATTCATTTACTCATTAATTTCATCGCAAAGGGAGCAGAGGTCCCGGCTTCATGGAGAGGAGCAGTGATCATCCCTGTGTTTAAAAAGGGTGATCGCGCACAGCCAGGTAATTATAGGCCAATAAGCCTTATCGATACTGTACAAAAAACAATCGGTCGGGTGGTCGTAAATAGGCTCCTTGATTGGGCAGAGGACAACAATATCTTATCACCCTACCAAGCAGGATTTCGAAGGGCGACAAGCACGGTGGACCAAGTGTTCCGCTTTCAATTGCTACAATGGAAGACCGTGGTGCTGGGTGGAGGCAGTCTTTATGAGGCTTTTGTCGATTTGAGGGCTGCCTTCGACCTGGTGCTGCGGGCCAAATTGTGGCAAGTCCTACAGAACCTGGGGGTCCCTGAGGAATTACTGACCTTGAAAATGCGCCTTCATGAGTCCACCTTCGCTAAAATTCAGTGGGGTGGCCATGGTATGGTCACAGCTGACTTCCCTGTCGAGCAAGGGGTTCGACAAGGATGTTCAATGGCTCCAACTTTGTTTACTTTGTTTATAAATGGTGTTGTTCCACGTATGGTACCCGCTTCAGTAGATGCTCCCTCTCTTGCAGGTCTAAAAATCCCTATATTAATGTTTGCGGATGACACGCTCATTTTATCTAAAACCGCCAGTGGTTTGCAGCGTGCTCTGATAATTTTTGAAAATTTCTGTGGGGAACACGGACTAGAGGTGAACACAACTAAAACTAAACTCATGATCTTTAGGCCGCATCGCAGTTTTAAGTCAAAAATTGTTATGAGTGGTCGGCCTCTTGAGGTAGTAAATTCATTCACTTATCTGGGTATCCATATTGCAGACAATAACAGGTGGTGCAAGCATATAAACATTGCTACACTGAGACACAAACAATTAGCGGGTGCTATTAATAAAGAACACAAGAAGTCCTTGACTAAACCTGTTAAGCCAGCTTTGCTGGTTTATGAAGCAAAGGCAATCGGGTCTGCTCTCTATGGAGCGGAGATGTGGGGCTTTGAAAATTTGAATTCCTTGCAAACCTCGGAGAACAAGTTTTTAAGGCTACTCACTGGTACACCGAAAAGTACTCCACTGTTGCCTCTAAGATATGATCTTGGTAGGAAACAAATTAAGGATCTGGCCAGCTTACGGCCTATCTTGTATTGGCGTAGACTTTGGACCACTCCCGAGCTTATGCACTATGCTGAAGGTTTTATTGATGTCATAAAGGCAGATACCTTTCACAAAATTAGCTGGCTCAATTCTCTAAAAGCAATATTATATGAGCTTGGGCTAAGTGCTATATGGTTAGATCCAGCTGGTGCATTATTTCCCACCAAGCGTGCTCTAAAAAATATCTTCTGGGTAAATGTTGCTAACAGGAGCCTGAGCCGATCCAGCAATGGCTCTATGTCTGTGGGTTTTCTTGAGGCTAAACTATACCCGGCTTTGGAGTCGTATTGGGACATTATCTCAAAACCAGGTGACAGAAAGCTCTTATTCCAACTGAGAGCTGGAGCCCTCCCACTAAAATCATTGACTGTTAAATGGGGTGTAGGGGGGAGTGATTCCTGCCCAGCCTGTGGTATGGGAAAGGAAACAGTTGGCCACTTTTTGTTTTCTTGTAATGCCTACAGTACTCCAAGGCGTGTATGGTTAGCACCTATGTGCAGGAACCTTGGGACGACATGTAGTTCTATTGCACTTCGCAATATATGTTCAAGCTCAACTACATGGATAGTAATAGCCACAGCTAAATATATTGGTTGGGCATGGGCGATCAGGCAGAGACTGCTAGTTGGTTAACTATTCTCTGTCGGCAAAACCTGTTTCTATGATCTTGTTACCATCATTTGTTAAATTATAAAATGTTTTGCATTACGATAGAGACTGCTAGTTACTTAACTATTCTCTATTTGTACTATTTGTCTACAAGACATTGCCATTACTGCTTTTTAGATTGACAATGTTTTTATAACTTTGTAACTTTTTAAATGTATCAATCTCTTTTTTAACTACTTAACAAATATTGTGAGCAATTTTATAATTATGTGTCCTTGATGAATTCAATAGTGCAGTGTCATCATTATTATTATTGACTGTAAATTTAATTCAATTTTAATATTTTGTGTATATTTTGCTTTTATGAGTAATTACTCGAATAAAGCACTATTTGACTTTGACTTTATATTTGCCTATCCGCACACGAGACGTGAGGCCCTTGTAGAGTAGTTTGGTGTATTTCAACAGAATCGGTCCGACCCGGACTCTGCGCAGAACCGCAAATAAATATGGCCAGAGTAAAGTATCAAAAGCGTTTTCTAGATCGAGGATAAAGCAGGCTGCGTTTGGGAAGCGTGTTCTCACTCTATCTTGGATATGGAATAACCCACGTATGTTTTGTGAGGTGTTTCGCCCTGGGACAAAACTGTTTTGGTCCGGGTGTACTAATGACGCCAGGATTTGGGTGCATCTGTTTGCTAAGATCTTTCCTAATAGTTTACAGTCCGTATTTAGTAGTGTTATTGGTCTGTAGGAGGCAGGGAGGACGGGTCTCTGTGTGGTTTGAGAAAAGTTACAGTGATGGACTCTCGGAGTGATCCCGGGAGCTCTCCTCGGACCAGTGCCTCGTTGAGTACAGTCACTATCTTGGGAACAAGATGCGTCAAGAAGGTGCTGTAGTATTCGAGGGGGAAACCGTCGATCCCGGGGGCTTTATGTCGTGCTAGCTGTCTAATGGCGTGAGTGACCTCTGGGGCTTTGATATTAGAATCCAGGTCTTTCCTGTTGGTTCTGGGGATGTGGGGAATGTGTAGGGGTGGAGGAAGTGCTGTATTTCCCGTTGATTCGTTAGCGTTGGGGCTCGGTGGATTTCAGAGTAGTAATCTCGGAAGATGTGCAGAATATTGATTTGTGAGTGTTTGGGGGTGCCTGTGTGGTCTAGTAGTTCCGTGACCGGATTTGTGGTCGCTTCCTGTCTGGCTAGCCATGCCAATAGTGTACCCGCCCTATTGCCCTCCCTGTGTATCCTGGCGGCATAGGCTCTAAAGTTGTATTTACGTAAGTCTCATAGTGCTTCTGCGTAGGTGGTTTTAGCCTCCGCTAGTTGCTCGGTAGTAGCGTCAGTAGCGTCTGTTTGTTTCGTGAGTGTTGCTAATGTCAGCTCCACTGCTTGTAGAGTCCTGTCAAGCGTTTTGCGCACCCCCAGTATTTGTTGTATGCAGTGACCCCTGGCTGCTACTTTAAATGCGTCCCATTCTATTAGGCGAGACCCTGCTGTGCCGGAGTTGAGCGCGAAATGTTCTTGGATATAAGAGCCGTGTGTCTGTTTGAAAACCTGATTGGAAAGACAATCACTCTGCAGTTTCCAGGTGGGCACTGGGGGGTGTGGGGGTCTCCATCAGAGTGTTAGTACGTGGGCATCATGATCTGAGAGAACTCTACTGAGGTAATCAGAGTGTTGTACATGTGGGAATACCATCGTGGAACAGAGGAATTGATCGAGACGAACACGTAGGTTGTGTGGTATGGAGTGAAAGGAGTATAGTTTAGCGTTTGGGTTGTGCTCCCGCCACGGGTCTATCAGGTTCCAGTGCTGGACCCATGTTTGAAATTGGGTAGCCTGTTTATGTGCTGGAGAGTGTAGTGGAGGGGGGTGGGACCTATCTAGCCGGATGTTCAGGACACAATTATAATCCCCACCCAAGAGCCATGGGACTGAGGTGTATTGGGTAAGGACACCCGTGAGGCGTGTCCAGTAGTAGTGTTGCTCTACGTGTGGGGCGTACACACTCTCCAGCAAGAGCGCCTGGCCTTCTAGCAAGCCCTCTAAGAGGGTGTATTGACCTTCGTTGTCCGAGACTTGTGTGTGTTCTTTAAACGGGACTCCTGGCCTGATCCAGATGAGAGCACCCCTGGCAAATGCCGAGTAGGTAGTAGCACACACTATACCCCGCCATTTCCTATGTAGCCGGGCTACTTCCTGTGCGGACAAGTGAGTCTCTTATAAAAGCGCTATTTGCGCCTGTTGTCTTTTGATGTAGGCGTAGACAGCATAACGCTTGCTAGCCGTTTGCATACCTCTGACATTTATGGTAATGATCTTTATATCTGTGTTGGGGACTCTATGTGCCATGGTATGTCTAGAGCTCAGGCCTGCCACCTTTGTACGTCTCCCTGCACCTCCCTTCTGCACCCAATTCCCACTTTCACCCACAGTCTATTGGATACATATCGTCCCACTAGATTGATCCGCAGAGGGTGGAGGGTGGGCTTTCAAACCGGGGAAACAAACCTTTGATGTCCGGGAAACTTCCCAAATGGAGGGACATAGTGTCGGAAACGGGATGTCCAAAGCGTACTTCATGTACTGTCTTTAAATCGTTCTATGAAAGGGGGTGGTTGCGCGGCTGTGGACGTCTCAGGATGTCCGGCCGCCCGCTTCATACTGACCAGTTCATGTTGATGTGGAAACATTCTCTCTTGGCGTAACTCGTGCTTCATTTCAGGCTGTGACAGGCCCAGGTGGGTCCCTCTGGGGGTTGTTTAGCCTTGCCGACCATTTTTGCTGTGCGTACTCTGGTAGTCCAGGGGATGAACAACAGCTGCGGCACTGCCGTGGAGGATGATCCTTTCTTCGCATCATCGTCTATATCAGCGTGTCTGCTGTTTGCGGGGTGACTAGGGGCAGTGTGCCCGAGCCGTCGTGAGATGTATGTGTACCACTGGCTTCATCGTCCGACGTGAAGATGTGGGGAGCGTCTTCCATATCAGAGTTGGTCTCGACTACCCTGCTCGCTGCTGCTGCCCGTAGGGCTTTTCTGCGCTCTGCTATAATTTGTTCTAGATTGGGGGAGCGATGCGTGAGGGGCTCCGAGTGGGAGTTGAACTGTGTGAGGGTAACCTTTTTCTGTTGCTGTCTGGGGCGGTTCGACCGCAGGTGGCTTTGTGTATCTTTGTTGGTGTCTGGCCAGGGTATCTGCTGGTCTATCCAGTTACGTGCCTCGGCTGGGTCAGTGAAAAAAGTGTGTAGAGCCTTTATGGATAATTTTTAAACGAGCTGGAAAGAGGAGAGCGTATTGCACCCGTTTTTGCTGTAGGGTTCGCTTGACCTCCAGGAATGTGGCTCTCTGTTGCTGGACAGCTCGTGAATAGTCTGGGAACAGCATGACGTGCTTATCTTCCACGTGAAGCGCACCTCTCTCTCTCGAGCTGCCCTAAGAATGGTGTCTCTGTCTTGGAAGTGGAGTAGCTTCAGGAGAAACGGTCGAGGTGGTGAGCCTTGTATTGGTTTACGAGCCGGCACTCGGTGCACCCTTTCTATGGAGAAGAACGGAATCAGCTCTTCTGGTCGGGTAAATGACTTGATCCAGGCTTCCATATGTTGGACTGGGTGAGACCCTTCTGAACCTTCCGGCAGATTCAAGATGCTGATATTACTCCTCCGAGAGCGTCCTTCCAAATCGTCCATTTTATTTTCGAGGAGCTGTACTCTGTGCTGAAGGTCTTTCAGCGCATCCTGGTGTGCCCGTACCTGTGGTTCTATTACTTGAAGCGTCGTTTCAGCATTCTTAACTATGTCCGCCAATTTCCGATGGTCATCTCTCAGGAACCATCGTGGAACAGAGGAATTGATCGAGACGGACACGTAGGTTGTGTGGTATGGAGTGAAAGGAGTATAGTTTAGCGTTTGGGTTGTGCTCCCGCCACGGGTCTATCAGGTTCCAGTGCTGGACCCATGTTTGAAATTGGGTAGCCTGTTTATGTCCTGGAGAGTGTAGTGGAGGGGGGTGGGACCTATCTAGCCGGATGTTCAGGACGCAATTATAATCCTCACCCAAGAGCCATGGGACTGAGGTGTATTGGGTAAGGACACCCGTGAGGCGTGTCCAGTAGTAGTGTTGCTCTACGTTTGGGGCATACACACTCTCCAGCAGGAGCGCCTGGCCTTCTAGCAAGCCCTCTGAGAGGGCGTATTGACCTTCTTTGTCCGCGACTCATGTGTGTTCTTGAAACGGGACTCCTGGCCTGATCCAGATGAGAGCGCCCCTGGCATATGCCGAGTAGGTAGTAGCACACACTATACCCCGCCATTTCCTATGTAGCCGGGCTACTTCCTGTGCGGGCAAGTGAGTCTCTTGTAAAAGCGCTATTTGCGCCTGTTGTCTTTTGATGTAGGCGTAGACAGCATAACGCTTGCTAGCCGTGTGCATACCTCTGACATTTTTGGTAATGATCTTTATATCTGTGTTGGGGACTCTATGTGCCATGGTATGTCTAGAGCTCAGGCCTGCCGCCTTTGTACGTCATCCCTGCACCTCCCTTCTGCACCCCATTCCCACTTTCACCCACAGTGCATTGGATACATATCGTCCCACTAGATTGATCCGCATAGGGTGGAGGGTGGGCTTTCAAACCGGGGAAACAAAACTTGGATGTCCGGGGAAACTTCCCAAATGGAGGGACATAGCGTCGGAAACGGGATGTCCAAAGTGTACTTCATGTACTGTCTTTAAATCGTTCTATGAAAGGGGGTGGTTGCGTGGCTGTGGACGTCTCAGGATGTCCGGCCACCCGCTTCATACTGACCAGTTCATGTTGATGTGGAAACATTCTCTCTTGGCGTAACTCGTGCTTCATTTCAGGCTGTGACAGGCCCAGGTGGGTCCCTCTGGGGGTTGTTTAGCCTTGCCGACCATTTTTGCTGTGTGTACTCTGGTAGTCCAGGGGACGAACAACAGCCGCGGTGCTGCCGTGGAGCATGATCCTTTCTTCGTATCATCGTCTATATCAGCGTGTCTGCTGTTTGCGGAGTGACTAGGTGTGGTGTGCCCGAGCCGTCGTGAGATGTATGTGTATCACTGACTTCGTCGTCCGACGTGAAGATGTGGGGAGCGTCTTCCATATCAGAGTTGGTCTCGACTACCCTGCTCCCCGTTGCTGCCCACAGGGCTTTTCTGTGCTCTGCTATAATTTGTTCTAGATTGAGGGAGCGATGCGTGAGGGGCTCCGAGTGGGAGTTGAACTGTGTGAGGGTAACCTTTTTCTGTTGCTGTCTGGGGCGGTTCGACCGCGGTGGCTTTGCGTATCTTCGTTGGTGTCTGGCCCGGGTATCTGCTGGTCTATCCAGTTACGTGCCTCCACTGGGTCGGTGAAAAAAGTGTGTAGAGCCTTTATGGATAATTTTTAAACGAGCTGGAAGGAGGAGAGCGTATTGCACCCTTTGTTGCTGTAGGGTTCGCTTGACCTCCAGGAATGTGGCTCTCTGTTGCTGGACAGCTCGTGAATAGTCTGGGAACAGCATGACGCGCTTATCTTCCACGTGAAGCACACCTCTCTCTCGAGCCGCCCTAAGAATGGTGTCTCTGTCTTGGAAGTGGAGTAGCTTCAGGAGAAACGGTCGAGGTGGTGAGCCTTGTATTGGTTTACGAGCCGGCACTCGGTGCACCCTTTCTATGGAGAAGAACGGAATCAGGTCTTCTGGTCGGGTAAATGACTTGATCCAGGCTTCCATATGTTGGACTGGGTGAGACCCTTCTGAACCTTCCGGCAGATTCAAGATGCGGATAATACTCCTCCGAGAGCGTCCTTCCAAATCGTCCGTTTTATTTTCGAGGAGCTGTACTCTGTGCTGAAGGTCTTTCAGCGCATCCTGGTGTGCCCGTACCTGTGGTTCTATTACTTGAAGCGTCGTTTCAGCATTCTTAACTTTGTCCGCCAATTTCCGATGGTCATCTCTCAGGATATTGATGTCCGCTGCCAATTCTCCAAGCTTAGTCTCCATCGTTACCCGGGAGTGTTCAATGGCGGCGAGTACTCTGTCCAGATTGTCTGATGTGGATGATGCGTGAGATGGACACTCCCCCGCAGCAGAATTTGTGGGTTTCGAGGAATCCTGCCTGCAATTCCGCGCCTGCAGGGTCTCCGTGATGCGTTGGCGTCCCATGTCGCATGTGATAGTCCCAATCTAGGCCTCTGACTCGCGCCTCGAGTCCCAGCGCCGAGAGCAGGGAGGGTACCGGGGTCGCTGTCCGAGGATGGCTCGTGAGGGGGGACTTGCTGCGGGTAGTTGTCGAGGCCCTGCAGTTGCGGGGTCAAGGTGCCACAGTGGTCAAGAGTCCGTCTTTTTTGGCACCTAAAGCTGCGCGTCAGGCCGGACACGGGTCAGCCTCGCCTGTGTCGTCCCCCGCTTCTGATGGTCGTTATGGCCACTTTGTTTGTGTGGGGTTCCCGTCCGTGCCAGTTGCCACCGTGTGACGGCCACACCTTGCGTCGGGGGGTCTCCTCCGTGCACCTCAAGTCCCAGTGCCGGATGGGAGGGGGCCCGGGGCCAGGATAGTGTGGAGGCGGTGGGTAGGGCGTGCAAGGACCGTGGGCCGTGTGGTTGTCTTGCACCAATGCCTCCGTCGCGCGCTCCCTGGGTCTTGGGCCTGATGGTGTGGCCCTGGCAAGAGTGGGCCCTCCACCCGTGGGATCCGGCTGCCTTCCAGTATGTGGCTGGTTGCGGGGCCCCTGAGTTCTTAGTAGCAGCCTGCACAGGGGGCTCCGCTGTTCCTGTGTAATGGCAGGCGCTGCGTGGAGCGTCATCTGCACTGTACCCCTGCGCCGGTCAGCTCTGTGGTCCCCCCCGCATGCTCCAAGTCCCAGCGTCGATGGGGGGGGGTTTCCGTGGTGCTGCTGGAGCTGTGTCGGCCTATCGGGACCTGCGCTTGTGGATGCTGGTGAGCAGCACGCTGTGGGATTTTGGCGCTAATTCAGCATATGGGGCGCCAGGTGGAGCAAGGCCCCCGTACCACCTCCCTTGATTTTGCGCCTTGGGCCTAGCCCGCACCTGGGCCCCTCTCGTATCAGGCAGGCGGGTGGGGCGGCTTTGCAGGGCGGTGGGGGCTCCCGCCGCAATCCCGGCCCCATGGCGCAGATGTCGGGACTCCTCCGCGGGTCGCCCACTGCCGGTAGGACCTGGAGCGCCTCCGAAGCACCGGCTTTCACCTGCTGCCTGCGGGCATCTGGGGGGCTCCGATCCAGCTGCCGCTTCTCCCGCTCAGCACACGCCCGCCTCTGGGGGCTGCTTTCAGGCGCGTGAGATGAGGCCCTGTGCCGCCGCCGTTATGCTCCGCTGTCCATTTGCTGCAGAGGCGCCGCCATTTTCGCTTCCACCGCTGCTCGGCCGCACCGCTTCCGTGGAAACCCCATGTCACATCTCGGTTCAGTGGCACTGGGGGGTTTCTGGGGGTGCCGAGCTTAGTGGCATCGTGCCCTGAGGGTCGGGAGAGGGTCCCCACAGCGTTAAGCGTGTTGTTTGGCGGGCAGACGGGATGGAGCTCTAGGGAAGCACGTCCACCATCTTAGGCTGCCAGGCCATGCCCCCCAAGTCACCCCATCCTGGATGTCCCTGGGTGTCTAGTTTTCAAAAATGTATAGGTTTGCTAGATTTCCCTAGGTGCCAGCAGAGCTAGGGTTCAAAAACTGCAGCTAGGCACATTGCCAAAAAAGGGTCATTTTCACTGCAAAATTGAAGTGTGACCATGTTGCGTTTAGCGCCGTTTCCTGTCGCAGGCACTAGGCCAACCCACACAAGTGAGGTAAAATTTTTCTCGTAAGACATTGAGGAACGCGGGTGATTGGAAATTTGTGGATCCACTCAGATTCCAGCACTTTCCACCACAGTAATGTGCGGAACATCTGTTTTTTTTTACGAATCTTTAGGTTTGCAAGGGATTCTGGGTAACAGAACCTGGTGGGAGGCAATTAAGTCACCCCATACTAGATTCCCGTGGGTGTCTATTTTTCAAAAATGTATAGGTTTGCTAGGCATCCCTATGTGCCGGCAGGGCTAGGGTTAAAAAACTACAGCTAGGCACTTTGCCAAAAAAGGGTAATTTTTCACTGCAAAATTGAGGTGTGACCACGTTGCATTTTGCCCATTTCCTGTCGCAGCCACTAGGCAAACCCACACAAGAGGTACCATTTTTCTTGTTGGACTTTGGGAAATGCGGGTGGGTGGAAATTTGTGGGTCCACACAGATTCCAGAACTTTCCGCCACAGAAATGTGGGGAAAATCAGTTTTTTTTGTAAATTCATTCTGTTTGCAAGGGATTCTGGGTAACAGAACCTGGTGGGAGGCAGTCAAGTTACCACATTCTGGATTTCCCAGGATGTCTACTTTTCAAAAATGTATAGGTTTGCTAGGATTCCCTAGGTGCGGGCAGAGCTAGGGTTCTAAAACTACAGCTAGATATTTTGCCAAAAAAGGGTCATTTTTCACTGCAAAATTGAGGTGTGACCATGTTGCGTTTTGCGCCGTTTCCTTTCGGAGGTACTAGACTGACCCACACAAGTGAGGTACCATTTTTCTCGTAAGACTTTGGAAAACGCGGGGTGGGTGGAAATTTGTGGATCCACACAGATTCCTGAACTTTCCACCACAGAAATATGGGGAAAATGTGGTTTTGTTGGCAATTATTTAGGTTTGCAAGGGATTCTGGGTAACAAAACCTGGTGGGAGGCAGTCAAGTCACCCCATCCTGGATTTTCCTGGGTGTCTATTTTTCAAAAATGTATAGGATAGTTTGCTTGGTTTCCCTAGGTGCCAGCAGAGCTAGGGTTCAAAAACTACAGCAAGCACTTTGTTAAAAAATTATCATTTTTCACTGAGATATTGAGGTGTGTCGACGTTGCGTTTTGCGCCATTTCCTCTCGCAGGCACTAGGCTGACCCACACAAGGGAGGTACCATTTTTCTCGTAAGATTTTAGGGAATGCGAGTTGAGTGGAAAATTGTAGATCCATGCAGATTCCAGAACTTTCTACCACAGAAATGTGAGATCAATCTATTTTTTCTTGTAAGACTTTGGGGATAGCAGGTTGGGTGAAGATATGTGCATCCACACAGATTCCAGAACTTTCGACCACAGAAATGTGGGGAAAATTTGTTTTTTTCCACCATTGTTTTAGGTTTGCAAGGGATTCTGGGTAACAGAACATAGTGGAGGCAGTCAAGTCACCCCATCCTTGATTCCCCTGGGTGTCTAGTTTTCAAAAATGTATAGTTTTGCTAGGTTTCCCTAGGTGCCAGCAGAGCTAGGGTTCAAATACTACAGCTAGTCACTTTGCCAAAAAAGGGTCATTTTTCACTGCAGAATTGTAGTGTGACCATGTTGCGTTTAGCGCCGTTTCCTGTCGCAGGCACTAGGCCAACCCACACCAGTGAGGTACCATTTTTCTCATAAGACTTTGAGGAACGCGGGGTGTGTGGAAGTTTGTGGATCCACGTAGATTCCAGAACTTTCCACCACAGAAATGAGTGGAAAGTGTGTTTTTTCTGACAATTGTTTTGGTTTGCAAAGGATTATGGGTAACAGAACCTGGTGGGAGGCAGTCAAGTCACCTAATCCTGTAATCCCCTGGGTGTCTATTTTTAAAAACTGTATAGGTTTGGTAGGTTTCCCTAGGTGCCGACAGAGCTAGGGTTAAAAAACTACAGCTAGGCACTTTGCCAAAAAAGGGTAATTTTTCACTGCGAAATTTAGGTGTGACCACGTTGCGTTTTGCACCGTTTCCTGTTGCGGGCACTAGGTTGACCCACACAAGTGAGGTACCATTTTTCTTGGAAGACATTGGGGAACGCTGGGTGGGTGGAAGTTTGTAGATACACGCAGATTCCAGAATTTTCCACCACAGAAATGTTGGGAAAATGTATTTTTTTGGACAATTTGTTAGGTTTGCAAGGGATTCTGGGTAACACAACCTAGTGGGAGGTAGTCAAGTCACCCCTCCTCGATTCCCCCGGGTGTCTACTTCTCCAAAATGTATAGGTTTGCTAGGTTTCCCTAGGTGCTGACAGAGGTAGGGTTCAAACACTACAGCTAGGCACTTTGCAAAAAATGGTCATTTTTCACTGCGAAATTGAAGTGGACCACTTTGCGTTTTGCGGAATTTCCTGTCGCGGACACTAGGCCGACCCACACAAGTGAGGTACCATTTTTCTCGTACGACTTTGGAGAATGCGAGGTGGGTGGAAATTTGTGGATCCACGCCGATTCCAGAACTTTCCACCACAGAAATATGGGAAAAATGTGGTTTTAGGATTGCAAGGGATTCTGGGTAACAGAACCTAGTGGGAGGCAGTCAAGTCACCCCATCCTCGATTCCCCTGGGTGTCTAGTTTTAAAAAATGTATAGGTTTTCTAGGTTTCCCTGGGTGTCAGCCGAGCAAGGGTTCAATAACTACACCAAGGCATTTTGCCAAAAGAGGGTCATTTATCACTGCGAAATTGAGGTATGACCATGTTGCAATTTGTACCGTTTCCTGTCATGGGAACTAGGCCGAACCACACAAGTGAGGTACCATTTTACTCGGAAGACTTTGGGGAACGCGGGTTGGGTGGAAATATTTGGATCCACCCAGATTCCAGAACTTTCCACCACAGAAGTGCGGGGGAAATGTGTTTTTGTGTGCAATTTTTTAAGTTTGCAAGGGATTCTGGATAACAGAACCTGGTGGGAGGCAGTCAAGTCACCCGATCTTGGATTTCCGTGGATGTCTATGTTTCAAAAATGTATAGGTTTGCTAGGTTTCCCTAGGTGCTGGAAGAGGTAGAGTACAAAAACTACAGCTAGGCACTTTGCAAAAAAGGATCATTTTTAACTGCGAAATTGAGGTGTGACCACGTTGCGTTTTGCGTTGTTTCCTGTTGCGGGCACTAGGCCAACCCACACAAGTGAGGACCTATGTTTCTCAGACTTTGGAGAATGCGGGGTGGGTAGAAATTTGTGAATCCATGCAGATTCCAGACCTTTCCACCACAGAAATGTGGGGAAAATTTGTTTTTTTAGACAATTTTTTAGGTTTGCAAGGGATTCTGGGTAACAGAACCTAGTGGGAGGCCGTCAGGTCACCCCATCCTTAATTCCCCTGGGTGTCTAGTTTTAAAAAATGTATAGATTTTCTAGGTTTCCCTAGGTGCCGGCAGAGCTAGGGTTCACAAACTACAGCTAGGCAGTTTGCCTAAAAAAGGGTAATTTTTCACTGTGAAATTGAGGTGTGACCACTTTGCGTTTTGCGCCGTTTCCTGTCGCAGGCACTAGGCCGACCCACACAAGTGAGGTGCCATTTTTCTTGTGAGACTTTGGGGAATGCGGGTTGAGTGGAAAATTGTGGATCCATGCAGATTCCAGAACTTTCCATCACGGAAATATGAGGACAATCTATCTACCACATCTTTGATGACCTGTTATCGGCGGTAGACAGAGCTGTGATCTAATGTAAGGTACTGTTCGTGTTTCAAGAAATGAGGAAACCACATAGTCTTTTATATTCTTTGCACATTTGAAAGAGAACATGGGAATGTCTGGCATGCTGATTTCTGATCCTACTAGATTCCAGTATTTTTTGATGACTTTATTTATTTCATGGCTTCTTGTATTGAAAGTAGTCGCGCATATTAATTTGTCAATTTTTTGGTCTTTCGGTTGCACTTCCAGCAAAGTCTCACGTGGTCTGTACCAGGCCCTTTTTCTGGCTCTGTTCAGGAGCCCCTTCAGGTAGCCCCTGTCTCTTAACTTAGAGATTAGTAAATCAGTTTCCTTGAAGTAGTCCTTTCGTCTTGTGCAATTCCGGCGCAACCGCAGGAATTGCCTGTGGGGCAAGTTGTCCCTAAGGTTCCTTGGCTGATATGAGTTGTACTGTAGGAGCGTATTCTGGTCTGTTGGTTTTTGTACAGATTCATCATAATCTTTTCTTCTTCTACTTCTGGAGTAAGGTCTAGAAATAGTATTGGGTCGCTGTTGTGGGCCATAGTTTAAGGCACTGTGCATTGCCTACAAAGCTTCTCGGAATCTAGGAACACGCTATCTCCTAAACTCTTTAGCCTTTCATGCCCCCAATAGGCCACTACGCTCTTCCAACGCATACCTGCTGTCAGTGCCAAGGACCAAAACCGCCTCTTGGGGCGATCGACGTTTTGTTGTCTCCACAGCAAAGCTACGGAATTCCTTCCATCTGGAGATCAGATCCTGCCAAACACTGGTGGCATTCAGAAAAAAAAATAAAAACCTGGTTATTTAATCAATAACTTCCCCCTCCACTGTCACGTCCGCAGCGCCAAGACGCCCTTGGGCATTTGCGCGCTTTACAAGTTTCTTAAATAAATAGTGAATTGGATGTCCTAGGAACGGGCATTCAACCATGTGAGAAATTACTCCAATTCTTTCTCTGGGCCCATCCAAATCATCACAATGTCATCTATGTATCGGTTCCATGTGGTTATGTTGTCTATGCAAGGGTTCTGGTCTGAATATATGTACTGATCTTCAAAATTGTCCACAAATAAATTTGCCAGACTAGGGGCGAACGCAGCCCCCATCGCTATCAAGAAGCAATGATCTTGTCTCCCACACAAAAGGCTGTAAGAAACTGTCTAAGTACTGATTCACTGGTAACAAAGAAGATACACAAAGTTCCCCGGGAGGACTGGGTGGAGAGGGACGTGTGTGTCGTGTAGAAGGAAAATAACCAAGAGGGAAGGGGAAGGGGGAATTCCCTCTTGGGAACTAGAACCCTCACACACCTAGCAAGCTAGGTGTCATGCTTCATCATATGGGTCCTGCTCCTCATCAGACTGGCGCTGCAATGTCTGACGGGCACCCGCGAAGGGGCTCTTTAGCGGAGATCTTTTGTTCCAGCCATATGGTGCATGCGTGTGAGAGGGTAGGTGAATGTGTAGTCGTGAATAGGTGGTGGTTAACTAAAAAAGGTGGTTTAGTCCACAAGGAACTTTATTAATGTGGCTAAGTCCCTTGATTAAAAATGGTGGGAGGGGAGATAGACGCCACGAGTATATGCGGCGAAGATATCTGCAACCCTCAGTTTAGGTCGACATGTTTCTTGCTAATCTAGCAATTCCTCAGGACCTTAGTGCTAGTACTACACAGTGAATGAAAACCTTTTAATTATACAACCTTTTGTCTCAAGGTCTGTAGTGGGACAGGCCAACTGGTCCTGCCTGGAGTAATGCAACCTAAGAAGAAAAAGGAATATAACAGGAGGATTATCAGTATAGCCCTCATATGTAATCTAGGTGCATACTTCTACACATAACAATATACACACACTCAAAGAAACATTAAAAAGGCTCCGGAGGAGCCTACTCGAATGAAGATGGACTAGGGACGCTTACCCTAAGCGAATCCCTAAGATGCCTCGCAGTCTGCTCTGTGGGACCTGCACAGAAGAGTCAGGGACCTAAGAGAAGAAGGGGGAAGGAGGAAAGGACAATTGGCATACTCACACGTGAGCCTGTAACAGGTCTTGGTAACGACCACTACCACCCGGGATAGAACAGCCTATAACACTGCTGGTGTCCGCTGTTTACACTATAGACCACCAGCTGTGACAAAATCTGGCCGCCCGAGTGGATTCGAGAGGGGCAGCCGTTACTGTGCTGGTAGCGACTGACAAGACAAAGCATGGGGCACCGTCAAGACCCTCGTGTCCCACACCGTCAGCTAAAGCTGGAAGTACTAGGACCCGAGGAGAGACTGTAGCCATGTATGTCCGCCAGCGTGTATCTCACCAACAAGCAATGTTGCTATGACCTCCGGATCCTGTTTATGCCGTAATGCCCCAGGTTAAGCGGTCACAGTAAACACAGAAGACCCCAGCGTATCAAGGCATGGCTAGCCTCGACTGATATCGTGGTACAGAACCCAAAGTGAGCCGACGCAGATCTGATGACACTTACCCATGCGGTGTGAGGTCACTGCCTGCAAACCTACCCCCACGCGTAATCCGGGAGGGATCTGGAGCGACTGGTGAAGAAGTTGCGGGAAGCGAAGTGTTCTTGTACCCTGTGCTGCCATAATCCCATGGGTTAGGCTGGGGGCGGGGTTACGCGGTCAATAACCGCGCATGCGCAATGATAGGCCAAACGAGCTGGTATCAGTCAGGATGGACCCACACACGGAGACGATTGGTCTTCCAGGTGGTTTTTGTACGTTTTTATGGACCTTCAGGATGGTATAAATTGTGGGAATCCTGGGGTTCGTTTTGTTGAGGAACTTAAATTCGTGTTCTGAAAGAAATCCTTCTTCTAGTCCATGCTTTTTAAGTTCTTTTATCAGTTTGGCTATTTCATTGGTGGGGTCTCTTGGTATGTGGGTGTAGCTGCGTTCACAGCTAAGTTGTTGGTTAATCTCCGCTACGTAGTCTTCCGTGTTCTGGACCACAACTGCTCCCCCTTTGTCAGCAGTCTTTATCACAATCGATTTGTTCTCCTTTAACGATTGTAGGGCTAGTCTCTCATCTTTTGTGATATTATGTTTGATGTACTTGGTGTTCCCCAGTGGACTCATAACTTCAGTCATCGCTATTTTTTTCATATGCTAAGATCTTATCGCTCATGAAATGAGTTGCCGGAGTAAATGTGGACACTGGATGGAATTCTGTGGCTGCTGGTTTTCTGTTGTACTCATCCTTCTTCACAAAGAAATGCTTCAGGCGAATTTTTCTGAAGAACTGATGCAACTCCAACTTGATGTTTAAAGGGTTGGGGGGAGAAGTTGGTATAAATTATAGTCCCTTGGCCAGGATATTATGTTCCGCCTTACTTAAGGTATAGTTAGAGATGTTTAGGATGGGTCTTTCGTATTTGTAGTAGCCACCTCGTTGCTGTGTTCTATGGTGAGTTGATCCCTTCTCACAGGATTGGCAACCGGTATGGGAGTCTGGCGCCTGGTTCGAATTTCGCTGTGGTTCTGCTGTGGTTGTGGTTGGAACTGTACCCTGGTATTGCCTCGTTGGTTCCCTCTCGCTTGAATCCATCTGGGTGGTCGCCCCCAAATGGGGTCTGTGTTGTTCCAGGAGGGATCCCCTAAAAAAGACAAGGTAGAAGGACCAAATGTTTCTTGGTATTGTACACCTGCTTGGAACGATGAAACTGTTGAGAATGTTGGACCCTGTGGTTGGTAAGAGGGACTTTGTTAATAACCTTGTGGGTCGGTGCTGGTGCTTGATCTTTCAGATTCACTCTCCTTTCCACTGCCGAAGGATGAGTTTGAGAAAGTGGCAAACCTTCTGGGGTTTTGTCGATTGCGGTTAGTGAAGTAGCCCTGTGAGTCTTGTGTGTAGTAGTCGTCACAGATGTAGGGGTACGTAACTTTCTTATTGTATGCATTGATGTCTTTGGCCAGTTTCTCTAATTTTCTGTTCAACGTTGTTGTGTTGAACTTGGCTGTAGCTTTCTCTGCCCATTCCAGAGCTTCTTTAGCATTTCTCAGGGCTTTGTCCTCTAAGATTTTCTTTTTGAGGTCAGCTATTACTTGGGTTAATTTCTTTAGGTATTCCAATGCTGTCTCAACCCCCAACATTATTCAGTGTCGGGAGCAATTGTTAGCCACAAAGCTGAACCCCTGTCAGAATTTCGGGAGTTCTATGAAGATGCCTGGTTCGTTACGGACCTGTAGTCCTTTGGAGATAATATTTGCTTGTAGGTACTTAGTCAATAAGTGGCCATGCAAGAGTGTGCAAACCAATTTGTTCTCTAGTCCCTCCAGGTGGGATAATTTATCATTCAGAGTGGTATCTATGGGTGTTAGCCCAGTACCTAGATAACCAAATTCTGCTTGTTCTTGGATCAACTTGTTGATGTAATCCTCAGTATAAGATAGCGTTTCCTTGTCTGACATGTTATACTGTCAGTCGAATGGTCACAACAATGTGTATGGACACCCTAGCAGGCATACACTTGCACTAGATAGCCATTAGTTATAATGGGGTAACCCAGTGACCCTCAGAACCTGAGTATTGAAGCTAAACCAAAACAGCGGTTCTGTCGGGAAACACAAATACTTTGTTTCACTGTACTTAATACATATCATGAAACATATCAAGTAAAGGGTACAAGGAGACACACAACACTGAATTTAGTTTGAAAGGTAATCTTTAGTATAAACCTTTTCTGAATCAATCAAAATATATATAGCTGTCTGCAACAGAGAAACACATAGACTGTGATACACTTAGTGACTGGTCGTGATTCGTGACATAGTGCTGTACAAAGATAAAACAAATGACATATATTCATACATATAGACAAAACACTTGGTCTTAAGTGTCCACTTTTGAGAACAATAGTCACAACAGGATGAAGTATTTCCTTATTTGTGTTGAGACCTTGTGTGGACGAATTGACATAAGTAACGTTGACGTTTCAACCCTATATATTAATGCAGACTCATATGCATCTGTGTCGGGTCGTTTATCCATTAGCTAAACGAACATGAGGAGACCTACATACAAATGAGCAGACTATAGGTCTGTCCTAGGCCCTATCCAGCTTGAAGGTGTAGTTCACATGAGTACTGAGGTACTGCAGATATGCATTAATGTGTTAGCTATCTATCCCCATGGGCACTTCCTACAATGTCCTACAATGAAAAGATGTAACAACAGTTTACCATTGCATAAAGTCAACCTGTTATGCATGTTTGTAAGCTAAGAACGTCCTTTAATATGCTGATCACAGCTCTGTCTACCGCTGATAACAGGTCATCAAAGATGTGGTAGCTGTAAGGCGTGCAAGTACACCAAAACTAGGAAAACATTCACACACCGGACTAAAACACATGCCCTTACCCAATTTACGAACTGTAACAGTCAAAATGTGATTCATGCTATCAGATGCCCTTGCCAAATGATTTACGTAGGCCAGACTACATAAAAAGTAAAGAACATGATCCTACAACACCAGAGCAGACTAAAATGTAAGGTCCAAGGGGCACCCATAGTGGAACACTACACTAGTAATGGTCACACTCATGAGCACCTAGAGTGGTGGGTATTAGAAAAAGTGGTACTGCACCAAAGAGGGGGGAACATCGCCAACTCACTTAATTTCAAAGAGTGCTGCTGGATCCAGAAACTTGAGTTGGTTATCCATGGGCTAAACGAACATGAGAAAACCGACATGGAAATGAGCAGACTATAGGTCTGTCCTAGGCCCTATCTGGCTTGAAGGTGTAGTTCACATGAGTATTGACGTACTACAGATATGCAATCATGTGTTAGCTATCTATCCCCATGGGCACTGCTGTACTCATGCCCTACAATGAAAAGAAGTAACAACCATGTATCATTGCATAAAGTCAACCTGTTATGCATGTTTATAAGCTACGAACGTCCTTTAATATGAAAATATGTGTAACTACCATGTGCCAGAACATACATCCCATTTCTAAAGCATGAGTTTATGTATGTAAGCTAGCAACTTATAACGCTCCAATATGTAAATATGTGTAACTACCATGTACATCTCATCTCTAACGCATGAGTTCATGTATGGAAGCTAGCAACTTATAACACTCCATGCATCCCAATGCTACATCAAGATCTTCACTTGTGGGACTAATATGCACAACTGTACATTGAATCTCACTATATGATCAGATGTATTTATTGTTAAGTATTTATAATTTATGCTCATGTATAATACACTTTTCACCTCAAGTGAGGTTGTCCAGAAGTACATCCACGATCAAGCAACATGTTGATTTTATTTCAAATGTATATGCATAATACTTTGTCGCTTCATGAGCGGATGTTCAGAATTACATCCACGATCAACCAACTGGGTTATTGCATCTTAATGTATTTGCGTACTCCGGTGGGATGACATGAACAACCTTTGAAATTTCGATATGACAAGAGTATCCACGGGCTCACCGTAGCACCGTTTACACTTCCAAGTTTTCCTTGCTCTGAGCCACTCCAGTGTTTTACTATTCACTCTGGTCATGTCTAAATGCCAATACACGTTCAATAACACATACAGGGCACTGCCGTGCACGTCAAATAAAGGCTGCTCGCAGGCCCCGCTGTCAATCGGCGCTGTGCTTAGACGGATGCTGACGTCTTTGCTTGCTATCTACAAGCACGTTCCTCACGCCCCGGCCCGCTCACAAAAAGGGCAATGCGTGTTGTAAAGATGTGGGTTTCGAATAAAGACAGTACCCTTGTTGCTGGGGGGTTAAGGGGTTTAATGAATAATTATCATTACACATAGAGCGCCGAGCGTGCTGACCCGACACTGCTCCGGCGCCCGACTGATCGCGCTCAGGGCCGCGCGATCCCAAAATGGCCGCCGTTCACGCTACGTGCTCACGCAGCGTGAACAGCTAGAGCGGCAACTCTACATATCTCCCCCTTTTTGTCCAAACAAGTAACACAGTTTATAATGGGTTCAATGTCCGTCCCCCATATCATAGTCCCGGAACCTGGAGGGTCTCACCACCAATCGCCCACCTCTTGTGCACCTTACCGGAGTGGACGTTGCCTCCTTCTCCTCCAATGTCAAGGACTCCTCCTCTTTACCTTTATGGACATACGATCTCTCACAGTCCGCTGGCTCTCTCCTCTCTCAGTTTATTGTCCTTGCTCTTGGAGTTTTTCCACCTTCTAGTTCCCACCTTGGTTCCATGCCTTCCATGTCTACTTCTTGATTGTCTGTCCCATTCTCCGTTGTGCTCTGATCCGTCGCTTCTGGTTCTCGCCCCTCCGGAGCCCATTGCACTATCTTGTTGCATCGAGCCATGCGATCCTGGGACCACACGTTCCCATCACTCAACCTTGCTGCTCGGTCAAAAACCTCTTTGACTTGGAGAGGTCTGCTGTATTTGCTGTCCCCTTTACGCTGTAGTGTCGCCAGTTTGACTCTCACCCATTCTCCTTCTTCCAACAACGTGTCCCTTACATTCCTTCTCTTGTTGTAGTGTTCTGAGTATATCCTTTGTGCCCTTTCCAAGTTTGCTTGCACTACAGCCGGAGACCACTTGCTGGTGACCGTCTTCTCTTTCCACGCCAAATTGTCCTTAGTAAACAGGTCTCTTCCTCTAAGAATCTGGAAAGGACTGTACCCCGTTGCAGTGGGGGTGATGCGATACGCCCAAATCATGTGTAACAGTTCCTTTTCCCAGTCCTTTCCCATCATGATGGCTGCTTGGATGGAACCCATTAGAACTCTGTTGAATCGTTCTACTTGTCCATTCCCTGCTGGATGGTATATGGACGTGTGTTTGGAACATACGCCGTTCCTTTCCATGTATTTTAGCCATTTGTCAGAAGTAAATTGCGGGCCATTGTCACTTAATATGGACTTGGGGATGCCTTCTCTGAGGAAAGTAGCCGTAAGGAACTTTAGTATGGTGTCTGTGTCCATCTCTTCATTGACGTATACTTCTGGCCATTTAGAGTATCTGTCTACCATGACACATAGATATTTTGGGGTCCCTTGCTCATCCAGAAAAGGTCCCAATATATCAATTGAGAGTTCTTCCCAAGGATTCCTTGGTGTATCAAATTTTCCTATGGACGGCCTCAATGGTGTCATCGTCTTATCGGCTTGTTGACATTGGTTACACTCCCTTACGTGTCGTTCCGTTTGTGTGTCCATGCCTGGCCACCAGTAGCCCTGTTTGGCCCTCGGTTTGGTCTTCCCAATTCCTAGATGGCCCTCGTGCAATATGGCTAATAGTCTCGGGATGAGCTCTTCTGGGGGCACCACCTTGTCCCCTTGGTACATAAAGACTCCTTTGTCGCCGAGCGAGAGCTTCTCCCTCACTTCAAAGTATTTCCTCATGTCTCCGCTCAGATGCCTTTTTTCCGGCCATCCTCCTGTGATGTATCTCTTCACCTCGTGGATGCTCCTATCTGCCTGATATGCATCTTTCCATTCTTGGGTGCTTATTACCTTCTCCGGGTCTTCCATCAATGCCACCATTTCGTCCCCTTCTTCCTTCTCTTCTTCCGCTATTTCCATGGCTGCAGCTCTGCTCAAATAGTCAGCGACCTTGTTCCTGCTGCCCGGGATGTATTCTACATCATATCGATATTCCAACAGCTTTAGAGTCATTTTTGCTATTCTCGGAGTGGCACTCGCATGCCCACTGGACGTGAGAACCCGCACCAGTGGCTTGTGGTCCGTTCTGAGCTGGAATCTTGTGCCCCATAGGAACTGTCGACATCTCCCCATGGCCCATACTGCTGCCAGCATCTCCTTTTCAATAACACTGAACTTCTTCTCAGTGTCTGTCAGGGTCCTGGATGCAAAACTAAGGGTCTCCATCGTACCACCACCTCTGTCTTGCATGAGGACCGCACCGAGTCCTTTGTCACTGGCATCCGTTGTTACCACTGTTCGTCCTTGTGGGTCGTACCCTTGGAGAGGTATGGCTTGGACAACATCCTTCTTGACGCCTTCAAACTCCCTTCGAGTCTCTTCTGTCCATGCAAATGCCGTTTTCTCTCTTGTCAACTGCCGCATGTGGTGGGTCTTGGAAGCAAAATGCTGTATAAATTTGCTATAGTACTCGGCCATGCCTAGGAAGGACCTTACTTCCTCCTTGCTAGCAGGCGGTGGAGCGTCACAGATTGCTTTTACGTTCTCCTTCTTTGGTGTGATCCTTAGTTCACCAATTTCGTGCCCCAGGTAAGTGACCGATGCCATGCCCAGGTGGCATTTCTCCCATTCTGCAGTCAGTCCCTTGTCTTCCAGCACCCTCAGTACCTTAGCCAACTTGGTGTCGTGGTCCCGTTGATCACCTCCCATGACCAAAATGTTGTCTTGGAAGTATTAAACCCCTTCCATGTCCTTGAAGAGCCGATGCATACGTTTTTGGAAGACTGCCGCTGCAGATGCTTGACCAAAGGGCATCCTGCAGAATTGGTAACACCCAAAGGGGGTAATGGACGATGTCAGCCTCCTGCTCTCCGGGTATAACGCTATCTGGTGGTACGCCGACGTCAAGTCGATGCTGGAGTACCATTTCTTTCCTTTGGTCTTCGCCAGCATTCACTCAATACGGGGCAACGGGAACTTCTCCACTACGATGTTTATGTTCAGTTTGCGCAGGTCCACACACAGCCGGACCTTGCCGTTTGGTTTCATCACCACCACCAGGGGGGCCAGCCACTCCGCACATGTGATGGGTTCAATAATGCCATTCTTTTCCAAGTCGCGCAGCTCTTGCTGCACGGCTTCCCTGACAGCTATCGGCACATTCCTCACTTTGTGTGACACCGGTGTGGCATCCATCTTGAGGATAATTTTGTGTGAAAATTTTTCTAATTTTCCAACTCTTCCGCCGAATACCTTGGGGAAGTCTCTCTTCCATTTTTCCATTTTTCCATATCTGGCCATGTCTCTGGTTCCGTCATCAGTATCTGTACTGCTCCACCAGGGTCCAACTTGATGCCCAAATCTCCTTGGTCCATCCAGCCTAATACTGACGGGCCTTACTCCGTCACGTATAGTTTGCATTCCGCACTGCGTCCTCTGAATTCGAATGTCAGTGGTCGAAATCCTGCTATGGGGATGCAGTTCCCCAGGTAGGTGACCGGTCTGATGTCTGGTGGTTCCAAATTCGGGCCTAAATGGGGCATGAATTTCTCTGTCCATACTGCCCTCTGTACCAATGTGTATGGCGACCCCGAGTCCGCCACGATGCTTATCATCACTCCACCTATCAGCATGTCCAGCACTGGTTTATTCGATCTCCTGGCGTCCACACTCAGGAATTGCTCCTCGATGCATAGTACTTCATCTTCTTCCTCTTGGCTCCTTCCTTCTCCATCTTCCTGGTCCATGTCAACGAACTTCACCGTGTTGCGGGCCGCTTTTCTCCGACATACCTTTTCATAATGTCCCATCACTCCGCAGAACATGCACTTAGCCCAGAAGGCCGGGCATCTTTTGTCATTCGCTTCATGGGCCCAACTGCCACACCGGTAACATGAAGTCTTACTTCCTTTCATCTGCTTCCCCGGCGGTCCCGGCTTTCCTTGCAATTTGTGGATCCATTGTAGGTCGTACCAGTGTTCCTGTTCCCTCCTTTGGGCTCTTCCTCCTCTATTCTGTTGACCATGGGCTTTGCCACCATTTCTCGTTTCGCCGCTTCCGCACATCTTCGTGCTAATTCCGCTTTGTTCACCATCGCAATCGCCTCTTTCAACGTGGTGTCGCCGCTTGACCACAGTTTGTCCTGTATTGATTTCATAGTCGTGTGCATCACTATTTGGTCTTTGATGAAATCATCATGGAGTCCACCAAACTGACACGTGGAAACCAACTTTTTTAATGCCGCCACATACTCATCTATAGATTCGCCTTGTTCTTGCTTCCGCTGTTGAAAGTTGTATCGGTCTATCGACACACAAACTGCTGGTCTGTAATGTTCGTCGAGCTCTTCTAGGGCATGGGCATACACATCGTCGTCTCCTGTTTGTCTCTGTTTGGGTACTAGGTTCTTGAAAACTCTGATCCCCTCCGGGCCTAAGTTATGTCCTTCTTTTTCTGACACTCGTGAATGCCTCTTCATTGTCGTCCTCCAGGACTTCAATGTAATTCGAGATGTACTCCTTCCAGTCCTCCCACTTCATTAGGGGCTCTCCTGGTTTAGGTAGGAATGGGACCGGTGCCGTCGCCGAGGAGGACTGAGCGCACATGGTTTCCTGCCTTTTTGGCACAATACTCTGGTTCTTGGGGCTGCCTGGTGCACTGCTCTCCTCTCCCTCACCGGGCTGGGGCTGGGGGTCACTTTCGTCACTGCTTCCTGTGACCCTTGGTTCCGCCAGTGCTACTGTTCAGCCGTTTATTCCTACAGGAAGTGACCCCTGTGCTGTCCTTCCAGCACGTGGTAGGCCTCGTGGGTACCCCACGTACCTCAGTTCTTCGGGGTGATCTTGGTGGTACAGGGTGCAGCTGCTTCTGCCACGCTCTCTGTGCTTCCCCTTCTCCCTCGTTGTGCAGCTTGTGGCGCAGGCCTCTCTGCCTTGTGCTTGTGCTGTGGGTGAATGACCCCGGGTCCGTTTTTCTTGTGCCTTCGTTTTTTCGTTTTTTTCCTGATCCCACCTCGTCGCCACTGTAAAGATGTGGGTTTTGAATAAAGACAGTACCCTTGTTGCTGGGGGGTTAAGGGGTTTAATGAATAATTATCATTACACATAGAGTGCCGAGCGTGCTGACCCGACACTGCTCCGGCACCCGACTGATCGCGCTCAGGGCCGCGCAATCCCAAAATGGCCACCGTTCACGCTACGTGCTCACGCAGCGTGAACAGCTAGAGCGGCAACTCTACACGTGTCATTCGTTCTTTTAGAATGCTCACAAAATACGATTTGTAATAACATGTTCGTCAAAACCAAACCAGTGACGGCACACGTCGTCAATTAGAGAATGACTACTTGACTATCCTAACCACTTTTCGCCTGCGCAATTAGTTTAAAATAAACAATCGCATCCTTTCACCTCTTGATCAGGCGCTCCCCTCACCTAGAGGAACCCAAGCTTAGTTGAAGGGCTGGTTGCGACCACCGACCTTTTTCTGAGGATGACGTAGGAGCCACGTCTTGAAACCGAAAACTAAGAGTATCGGTTATATACGGTGGCTCCCCTGGGGTCTCCTCCTCTTTGTCTCCTGGGACCCCGGGGAAGCCGCAAGAACTTTTGAAGTCTGCAGAGAGGTGTGTGGCAAGGTGGGTTAGGAGTTCTGAGTCGGGCCTCGCAAGATGGAGGCGGGGCTGGCGCGCGCTACATAGTTTTGCAGACACGTGTCAGCGCTGCTGGTGGTGTAGCGGTTACAATGGGGCGCAACGGGGGCTTCAGTTAGGGTTCGATCCCCGATGATTATCTTTACAAAAAAAACGAGCTGAGATAAGGCCTCATCCACGGCAATGACCGGTGGGTTCAGCTTAGTTAATCCTCTTTTTAGGTCGAGCAACCTATCTCAATGCGCATGCGCATTGAGCGGGAGCGAGATATATAGGGCTTTAAACAGACTTTAACTAACTGGCGATTTGGTGCTGTGCCCGTGCGCTTTTAGGTCAATGCGCAAGCGCATTGACCTAAAATGCGAGTGCACAGCATCAAATCGTCAGCCATCTGTTGCCCAGCTTGGTGCCGCTCCACCCCCTGCGGCATCAAAGGCTTTCACGGCCGGCCAGCCGGCCGTGCTTTCAGTTTGCCGCTCCACCCCCTGCGGCATCAAAGGCTTTCACGGCCGGCCGGTCGTGCTTTCAGTTTCAGGAGCCTGCATTGTTTTTACAGCCGGCCTCCGGCCGTGACTCGCATTTCTCCTTCCTTCCAGCGCTGCCTTGTTTTTATCATGTCCCTTTACTTGTAAGGCAATCCTTGATGGCAGACTATCATTGCAGCGTTTCTCTGTCCACGTTATTTCATCCGTGAGTCTCGCATTAAACATTTAAACCTGTTTTCATTAGAGAAAACAGTATTTTATCGAGATACCGTCACTTTTCAACTACATCTTCAGTATGTAATGCTGCGTTATCATATATAAATTCTCAAGATACTGTATGAATGTTACATCCTCTGCCCGCAAGGCCATTCCATTATTTTTACTGCGACTTGCACCACTAGATGAAGGCTCCAATGAGAACTTCTGGTCTTCTTTACATAGATGTTTGATCCAAGCATTACGTTCTTGTTTCACTAATGGATCCACAGGACGTCCTGATCTTTCCTGCAGGCAGTCTCTGCACTCTCCCAAAGTCAGCATCATCTCTTACAATCTGGGGTACTGGGTTTGAGTCTTGGCAACAACGCTGAACATCCTGTGATTCTGGGCAAATCACTTAATTTCCCAGTGCCTAACAATAAATAAATGTGTCCTCGTGTAATGCAACTGGTGCTATGTAAAGCGCTCTGATACCCGATTCGGGTCAAGTTCACGCTAATTAAAACTCCGTAAAATAAATATACGTGTTAGCAGGGAGCTGGTGTATGCATTCTCTGCCAATGGCACACAGCAAACCACCAAATACATCAGTGCCTTCTAAGCTTAACTATAACTGCCACTCATTTTCACTTCCTCACATACTGACACGCTGAGGCGCAGGCACTTAGCACAGCACGAGAACAACTCTTCTCATGGAGCATTGAGCAATGTACTGAAATACACTCCCCATGGGATTTCCTATCAAACAACGCAATTCCACAAAGTGACATGCAACAGGTCGCTTTGGCGCCTTTTCTGGGTATAAAGCACTATATGAATGTAAACCCATAACAATACCCGAGATGGTTGCCATTAAGGGCCAATGAACATTGAATTAAAAGATATCAGAGTTTGCACGTGTGGGAGGGTAGCATGTTACTGTGTAGCAAAATGCATTCGTTTTTTCTCTATAAATCACAACACAGCACAATTAGCTGTGTGGTGAGCTGTAATTGGATATTTCATTACATTTGCAAAATACTTTTGTATTTTTTGGCCTATACGATGTGATACTTCGCTTTATAACGAATATGCATCACACACGATGCATTGGAACACCGGAAGCTAATACCGCCTGGAGACCTCCGGTAGCCCTGCTGTGTGGTATTACCTCCTTTACGATCTCCGTGGGTCAGAATCGGAATAACTTGGTAATTGCTCATATTCAACCCAGTATCACGCTGCAAAACGTAGAATACGTTTTTTTTCCCCTTACATTTTAAATCTGGAAAAACTGTGGTAAATGTGTGTGGAGAAAAACAAGGCTATTTTATGTGGTTGGGTAAGCTACCAGCCAGCCAACTGAAAGCTTCATGGCACCTTCTTCCAAACAAGCATTGAAAATGCAATAGGTCTCGCCTTTGATTAAGTTAAAGCCATTTGCTTTGCTAATGGTATTGTATAGCAAAGTAATTGGCTTTAACTTAATCAAAGGCGAGACCTATTGCATTTTTAATGCTTGTTTGTCAATGTATTTGTTTTGTATATAGCGCGGTCTTTGTTACAGGCTCGTGCAGGAAGGTCAGGCCCCGCGAACTGAGTTGAGGCCGCGGGGGGGCATTTTGATCGGCTGCTTGATTGGTTCTGAGTTTGTGATCTGGGGTTTGCATTTAATATTAATCGTATTCAGCATGCAAATGGTGGAATGCGCCAGCCTGCAGCTAAACTGACATCTGCAGAAGTTGAACGGGTCTTCTTGGCATATAAAAGTGCAGAGCGAGCAATGAAATAAACCATTTTCTATGCTAAATAGATCCACCAGATGGCGCTGTTGTCTATAATTGAAGTGTTGCGCCTGATCACAAGCACATTTCTTCAGTTCTCCACTTTAAAAGTATTCCTCGTTTTGATGCGTTTTTATATAGCGCAGATTGTACCCGAAGGTGTCAGAGCACTTCTCAAAAGGAACAATAATGAAACATGATGAGGAAGTTACTAGTGAATATATTACAAACGTAATCTTAAGTATTTACAGGAGGAAAGTGACGTGTGCAAGTTACAAAAGCGTACAAAGTACAAGAAGAGGCAGCAGTGAATTAGTGGCAAGGCACTGACTTCATTTGATTGAATTGCCATTGTGCAAGTGGCACATGCAGCTTGTGTGCGATGCAGGTTATGTGTGGCAATTGCATCAGTTTTCCTGCACAAGTCACTAGAATTTGGGCGCAAGGCACTTATCATGTACGGTCCCTACCACATATTAACTAAATAAAAGCCCCTTTAAAAAAAAATAAATATATAAATAATAAATAAGCCAAAAAAAATAATAATAATAATAATAATAAAAAATATATATATATATGGATCATAATGTGATATTTATCTACATGACAAGTTACCTGCACAGTACAGGAAAGCGCAATGCGTAATTCTTCAACCATTTCTCTCTGATGTATGATATGTTGTTTCTTTCATATTAGTGGGTTCAAGCATGGCGCCGAAGCGCGCTCGCGCACAAGCCGGAAAACCTGCATCACAGGAGGATTTCCTAGCCCTGAGCGAACTTTGGAAGGCAGCAAAGCGGCACGGCATGGAGGTGGCGTTGCAAAAGTTGGCTGCGGAGCCGGACAATTGGTCACAAGGGCAATTACCCAAGCGGCAGAGGAAGGTCCCAGTTCGTTTTAGAGAGGGGCAACAGGTCAATACAGGCACGTGGCCTGCGGCACCAGCCACCGTAAGGGGTGAGTCAATTCCCCAAAGCATGGCCGCTCTCAGTTTGGACCAGGCAGTGCAGGGGCCTGTAATGAACATGAATGTGGGTACGGTGGGGCACAGTATACTGACGATTTCAACGACAGCGGTGGCGAAGGCGTCATCGTAGGAGGGTGGGGCGCCAGTGGTAACGCAAGCGTCAGGGAGCGCCCCCGTTCATCAGCTTCCAGTGATAGCCAGCAAGTCGCTGGTGCAGTCCCAGCAGGTGTCAGGCATATCCAATCCAATCCAATCCAAAAGTTCTTTATTTCGGCCATCAAGGCCATAAAAGATGCAATAAAAACAATAAAATCCTCGTGCCATAAAAATACAAGCTAAAAAAAGCATCAAACATACAATATTACAACAATTGCAAGGAAGCGGAAACTAACTTGATTCATTATATGTGAGGATCCAGGGTAGTCAAGATACTATGCACTACAGTTCATCTCACGGTTAAGGATTAGCCTTTCAGCAGTTTTTGCCTTTTCAACCACATAGCCATTAAATACTTAGATAGTGCAAATACAATACAGTGTAAAGTGCTTGACTTTAGAATTCTAAACGAATGTAAACAGTGTCTAAAGCCTAGATTCCTGCACAAAGGTACTAGCCAGTGTTTTCTTGGTCTGCTATAGGCAGGGCAAAAAAACAGCACGTGTAGTTCATCCTCCACATTCGCGCTGCACCCTGGGCAGGTTTTATCGTCCGATGCAGACCATTTGCTTGTAAAGTCTTTAATGGGCAATGTACCAAACCTCCATTGAATAAAAAGTTTCCTTGCAGTAATAGGAAAAATAATGTCCATAAATTCTTTGAACTTGAATGAACTTTTGGAAACCAAAAATTGTTCAGTACAGGTGCCAATTTTTGGGGCACACAGGAGCGTAGTTAGGCTTTTGTCCTTGAAGATCTTAGTGAGCGATTTACGAGAGACCTCAAGACAGTCTCTTTCGGGATCATCCCACAGATGAGCCAAGCCTAGTCGCAGAAATTCTCGTTTTACATAGGCCAACCATGGGATTCTGTCAGAACAGCTATAGCTCAGGACATGCTTCAAATCTTGGCTGTAGTGGGACAGTTCAGTAGTAGACCATAGCCTGTGCCAAAACCTCAATGGTTTTAGGGATAACTCGTCCCCTATAGAAGGGAGGCCCAGATCTAATCTCAGTGGTAAAAGTGGTGTGCCTTGTGGTAGAGACAACAACCGTCTAAGGAAGTTAGTCTCTACCTTGATGAGTTCTGTTCCAGCATTATAGCCCCACAGTTCACCACCATATAGTGAGGCTGCTCTGGCTTGAGTTTTATACATCTCCAGTGCTGGACTAACTGGCTTGAAGGTTGAAGAGTTTGAAACCTTCAAAATGCCCCCCACCATTTGCGATAGCTTTAGACGAGATCTTGCTATCTGTGGACCCCAAGATAGGTTTTCATGCAGAGTTACCCCCAGGTACTGGAACATTGTGACCATTTCCAGCCTATCCGATCCCAAGGTTGGATTTGGCCTAGTTGTTGCCGAGGGATTGAATACCATAAACTTGGTTTTGTCTACATTGATCTCAAGGCCATGGGCTCTGCAAAAGTCCCCAAACCCGTCCAGTATCCGTTGGATCCCCATAGGGGATTTGGAGAGCAGGAGAGTATCATCGGCAAACATAATTGCCGGAACCCTCCTGCCTGCCAGCCTAGGGGCGTCATTGTTATTGATGTTGTCAAGGTAAGATATTACGCCGTTGACATAGAGGCAGAACAGGGTCGGTGCTAAGACGCAACCCTGTCTCACCCCCCTGCCAACTGGGAACCTAGACGACAGTGCCCCGTCCCTCCCACACCTAACCTGGGCAAAATTCTCTTCGTGAAGCCTAATCATTACATGCAGGAGCTGTGGTGGAACACCTAACTCCCTGAGGACCGCCCATAATTTCTCACGTGGTACTAGATCAAATGCGGACCTCAGGTCCACAAACACCATGTACAGACTTCCCCCCTCGATTCTTGCCGTTTTCCAGAAAAGAAGAACGAGGCGAAAAATCTGATCCATGGTGGATGTGTTCTTCCTGAATCCTGCTTGGAGAGGGCTAAGGATCGCATTGTCCTCCATCCAATCCAAGAGCTAGTCCAGCAGAAGGTGAGCGAAAAGTTTTTGGGGTACATCTATAAAGCTGATCGGCCTGTAGTTGGCTGGGAGCAGAGGAGAGCCCTTTTTAAAGATCGGTACTATCTCTGCACCCAGCCAAGTACAGGGGATCTCCATTCCCCTCAGAACTGAAATAAAAATAATGAGCAGATAGGGACCCCACATCTCTGGTTGGTGCCTGAATAAGTCTCCAGGCAATTTATCTAGGCCTGGAGCCTTCCCCCTTGCAAGTCTCCCTATTGCGTTTAGTACCTCACCCAGAGTGAACTCTAGTTGCTCGTTATGATCAGAGACTGCCTCTGTATGCATAGTAGGACCATCATGATATAATTTACTAAAGTGGGATTCCCATACCAAAGCAGCAATGTTTGGCTCTACAGCAGCTTTCGGTTCCCCTGATCCTGTATGTACTAATGACCAGAATTTTCTAGAATCCCTAGTTTCCAGGGCCATTGTTAGGTTGTGCCATCTATCCCAATCCCATTCAGACTTTGCATGGGCACTTGCCTCCTTATATTTCCGTCTGAGCTCATGTGTTTTGTGTTTATTAGTGCCAGACTTGACCATTGAAATCAGCTCGGTCTTGATCTTTTTGCATGTGGAATTATACCAAGCTGAGGTTGGTGTCCTCTTCTTCCTTCTAATGGACACAGGGTAGAAGACCTCTCCTAACCTGTCAACTAGGTCTACGTGAATATGCCATAGTTTCTCATTAAAGTCTGTGACTGTGGGTTGATTAATCAGGTTGTCCATTTCGACTAATCTTGGGAGCGCCAGGTCATAGATTTTCGTAATACACTCTGTAGAGTTAACTAATTTCCCCCATTTTACCCTACGTCTATTGTTGGATAATACTAGAGCCCCTGTGTCTTGATCGGTAGCATTTGATGTTGTGTTTTCTTTAGGCCCTGGGTAAACCATTTCCAGACAGAGAGCATTATGGTCACTGTCAACTCTCACCGTCACCCTGAAATCCAGGACCTTAGACCACATGCTAGAATCCACAAGAATATAGTCTAGGCGTGATTCATGGCCCTTCCTGTTGAAGGTACACACTGAGGGACTGTCAGATGGAGTGCGCCCGTTACAAGCCCTCAGGGCATAGTTCAGGGTAAGGGACATAATCTGTAACGCCAAAGGAGACCATGATTTCGGACTTGGCGATCAGCAGGGGGGAATCCCCCAATAGTCGTCCTCAGCCATTAGGGCACCCTCCTTTAATCCATGTAACGGCTCAAAGTGGCAGTTGACGTCCCCTCCCACTAGAAGCTTACAATCAGCGGGTAATAGCCCTAGAAAAAGGGATAATTCATCTATAGTGGGTGATTCCATAGACACACTCATTGGACGTGAGTAAACATTCACAATTGCTAGTTTATAGGCATGTGGCCATTTACGAAGAACGCATTGTACTTCTTCCGAATGTGTTGGTATATTTTCCGCTGTGCAACCCAAATGGGTGGCCACCCAAATTGCAAGTCCACCTGACGGCCTCCCTTTGCCTCCCCACCTAGCAGGGACATAGAAGGTTGCATAACCCACCCTGGGGTAATCTTCCCTAGCCCAAGTCTCCTGGAAGAGACAGATGTCGTTACTATCCACTAGGGAGCCCCAGTCACTGAAATCAATTTTATTAGCAATGCCTGCAAGGTTCCATGAGAGAACCTTCATCCTTTTTGGGCCCAAACTGGGCACTCTCCCCACCTCGCACTCATCATCCTGATCTGGGTTAGTGGATAACACCCCAGCCGAGGGTACCTGCCCTTCCAAGACCCCTGAATCTAAGGCATGTTGGGATCCCAGTACAAAACTATCTAACTGAGGGCTAGAGGGACCACTAGTTGGCCTCTTTGGTACCATAGTGCCCCCCCTTATGCTAGTTACTTTGGTTCCAGTTTCTTCTACCTTATCAGTGCGATCCAGTCAGTCCACCTCGTCTAGACTTGCAAACCTATTTTGTAAGACCGGGTAACTCTGTGTCAGGTTATGCCTAGCCCCTTCCATTCTAGATCCCTTGTGGTTTTGCGCTAAGTTCCATCGTCCTGCCCTATCTTGATAATTGCTAGCAGGGTATAAAAAGGATAGCGGGTAGGGCCAAATTGATGACCCAGCGCTGTTATATCTCCAGTTGCAAATATACTCAGCAGTGCTCGGGTTCCTGAAACTGACCAGGTCGCAGTCACCTGTAATAGTTTTAGGCCTGCGTCCCACCCATGGAACCCTCCGCACCATAAGTATCTCTCCAGTAGCATGGGGGGGAGAGGTCTGTTTAAATTTAGCCAGTTGGTCACTTTATTTTTTAAGGAGCTAAATGATTCCTTATCCACTTCCCTCTTGCTTAGTTCCGGGACACCCGTCAAAATTACCAAGTATGGGCTGGTATCAGGTGGTAAGTCGATAGTGGGGGTCATCTTAGATATTCTCTGCGGCTCAGTTTCCCTTAAGTTTGACACCCTCGGAACACTACTGTTAGACCGGTGATCCTGGTTAATAGAGTGTTCTGGAATGCTAACCAAAGGCACACTACTGGTATTAGTGTCGTTACCGGATGAGGTAGGTAATTTTTGCAAAGAGTCACCTTCGCGCCTAGTATTCACGGCCACAGTCCCCCCTTCTACTACGCCAGAATTCGTTTTTGGAATTGTCACCCCTTTAGCCTGATCAAATTGAATGAGCCTCTCCTCTATATGCCCAAGTCTTTCTTCCAATGGTCCCAGCAAGGTCTTAAGTAGATCACCCAATGTGGTTATAATGCGTTCACTAACTGTATTTAACTCTGCATCATGGTTAACCACATTTCTAGTGCTGTGGCCTTGGGCCTGTTGGATTGGTATCTCGGTCCCCTGACCAGCCGGGGAGTTGTCAACAGGAGTGCCCTCTCCCACAGATGAAATCCCACTTCCAGAGGCAGCTTTAGCAGTCGCGGCTTTTGCGCGCTTCGATTTCCTGCTGGCGCCCACACTGGTTACTGTGCGTTTTCTTTTTGGATTGCCCCTCTTTTGGCTATCTTTCTCGTTTCGAGTTAATTGTTGAGACAGGAGGTCAATCCAAATTGAGGTGTCCACTAATGTTGGAGAGACCGCAACTTGCCGGGGGCCAGGTGAGGGAGGGTGTTCCTCTACAATTGTGGCGGGCGAGGTGTGCACAATAGCGGAAACCACTAACGAAGCTGATGGTTGCTGGCGCACTGGTGTACGGGCATTAGCAATTTTGCCCATTGATGAGTGTCTCAGGTCCTGTGATACTCTTCGTTCCATGAGCGTGATTCCCTGGTCAATCACTGAGTTAGCCCTTGTTATAAAGTTATCCAGGGTGCCTGTGAGATGTCCCCTGGCGGCCATGGTTTTATTTCTCATTTCCCGGCCCGCCATTTCTGGGTATGTTTAATTTAGCCACAACCAATTAAGCGATAAAGGAGGATTATGAAGGTTAGTGTCTTACCGGACAAGAGGTGTAAGAGGGGTGGCCCGGTCCAGTCCTGCTCGGTCTGGAACGGGCTTCAACGGGCCCGCCCTTGGCCCGGGCTTCGCCCGGCACGCGCCCGCGCGCGTCCCGCGTTGCGGTGTGCCGAGCCAATGATATAGTGGAAAGGTGGTGGGGGCGGGAAGAGGTCCTCGCAGTCCCGCCGGTGCTCCAACAATGCTCCAACAAGGATTCACGCACTCACTCCCTCCGAGCGGCTCCCGCGGAGCGGGGGCCGCGAGGCGCTGCTTTAAGCGTCCAGGTGTGGTGGGGGCAGGAAGAGGACGGAGCGCTGCCGCGTGGGCTGCCCGTCCACGCAGTCCCGCCGGTGCTCCAACAATGCCCCAACAAGGATTCACACACTCACTCCCTCCGAGCGGCACCCACATATCCACAGAAGGGGGTTACAAGTGGCAGGAAGTGCGCCGACACTCCAGGTTAATGTATTGCCAGGGGGTTCACCAGTGTCATCACCACCGGGGCAGGTAGTAGTCCCGGAAGCACTCGGGACGGTGGCAGCGCAGGTGTTGGCACAGCCTAAGGGGATTCCAGAGACGGGAGTCACGGGCGGGACGCAGCCCCCCTCCACCCTAGCAACTTCAGGGTCGGGTGTAGGCCAATTGCCCCCTGTAGTTTGCCCTTTGATATTTGGATCCTCGTCTCTGGTGTTGGCCCCTTCTTCAGCCATTTCATGGCACGTTCCAGCGGAGACGTGGGAGAAAATCCACAAAGGGGAATTTGTGAATGTCTTTGATTTGATCAATGCAGGGGTGGTTCCGAATAAGCCTAAAACAGGCAAGGGGATTGATTCAAAACCGAAAACTGTTTGGGTAGAGTAGTCCCTGCGAAACTGGGTGACGGGGTTTGCCATTTATGCAGCCGTTCTTACAGAGAAAACCCCCTCACTGGCCCCACAATTATTTGGGTACATGTCTCTCATACATGGGGCGGCCTCTGAGTTTACAGGTTCAGCCTGGATGCAATACGACACTAAGTTTCGTCAGATGAAAGCAGTTAGGCCAGAGATAGCGTGGGACCAGAGAGAGATCAATATTTGGCATGCAGAGTTTCAGATGTCATAGTCACCAGGGAGGGCGATTCAGTCCTTTCCATTCGACAAAACCTTGGGAGACAAGAAACTGGCCTGCTGGCACTACAACAGGAAGGAGTGTAGCAAAGGGGCAGCATGTAGGTTTAAGCACCTTTGCGCTTTCTGCGGAGTGCAAGGACACCCAGAGTTCAAATGTTTCAAGAAGATTGGCAAGTGCGGGGAACAAACAACCCCCAAAGGGCGACTCCCGCCCAACTAGTGGTGCAACGCTCCCTACGCCAATTCGCCTGCATGCTCTCACTCATCTCCTCAGCCGTTATGCAAACAGCAGGGATGCTCATATGTTGTACTATGGTTTCAGGGATGGCTTCCGCCTTCCTTCACACACGCCCCTCACATCAGTACCTCCAAAAAATCAGTTGTCAGTTTTACGTCATCAGGAGTTGGTGCGAGACAAAATCATAAAGGAGGTGCATGCCGGGAGGGTGGTGGGTCCTTTTAGTTCCCCGCCATGGGCTTCCCTAGTATGTTCACCATTGGGTTTGGTGCCCAAAAAAGAGCCTGGCAAGTTTTGATTGATTCACAACCTTTCTTATCCTGCTGGCTTGTCTGTCAATGATGGGTAAGACCCAGTTCTGTGCGCAGACCGATACACTACCTTCGATGACACTGTGGCAAAACTACAGATATTAGGCAGGGGGGCCTTGATGGCGAAGTCTGATATACAGTCTGCCTTCTGCCTCTTGCCCGTTCATCCAGAAGACATTCATTTGCTCAGTTTCACATTTGAGGGTAACTACTTTGTGGATCGATGCATGCCCATGGGGTGTTCCATAGCGTGCTCAGTGTTTGAGACGTTCAGCAGATTTTTAGAGTGGGCTGTGAGGGACCTGGTGTCATCGGATGATGTAGTGCATTACCTTGATGATTTCTTGTTCATGGGTACTCCTGGTGACCAGCCGTGTGGAAGGGCCTTGCAAGGTTTCCAACAGTTAGCGGGGGCATTAGGGGTCCCCTTAGCTGAAGACAAGACTGAGGGCCCCACCACCTGTTTATGCTTCCTAGGCATTGAGATAGATTCCCTGATCGGCCAGTGTCGGCTGCCGCAGGCAAAGGTGCGGGCATTCAGGGAGGCGATAACTGCCTGTTTAACAGCTAAGAAGGTCACACTTCACCAACCGCAAGTGTTGGTGGGACAATTGAATTTTGCTTTAAGAGTGATTCCGATGGGGAGAATTTTTTCAAAAAACATAGCACGAGCAATGTCAGGATTGCGGGCGAAGCACCACCATACCAAATTGTCTGAGGAGGTAAGAGAGGACTTGAAAACGTGGCAGGACTTTTTGAGAAATTTCAATGGGACACTATTATGGCAGCGACCAGCTCAGAGCAATAAAGAGATAGCCCTTTACACAGATGCAGCTGGTGGCATTGGTTTTGGGGTAGTGTTGGGCTCTCGGTGGTGCATGCAACATTGGCCTGGGGATTGGATTGCATCTGGGCTCACACGCAACGTTACCTTTCTAGAATTATTTCCTATTATTGTCACCCTGCACATCTGGGGGGCATCAATTGCTAACGCTAGAATTATTTTTGGGTCAGATAGTATGTCTGCAGTGATGGCCATAAATAATCAAAGTGCCAAATGTCGTTGGGTGCTGCGGTTGCTTAAGTATCTCATTCACTTATGTCTGTTGCATAATGTGAATTTTTCTGCCAAACATGTACCAGGGGTGGATAATGCAGTGGCTGACGCTTTGTCTCGATCTAAGTTGGCAGAGTTCAGGGCACGGTGGCCGCAGGCGGACGAAGTGATGGCGGATTTCCCAGAGGAGTTGTGGAGGCTTGGTGCCCCATTGCAACAGACCTAATTGCAGCATCACTGGCACCCAAGACTAAACGTATGTACGAAAAAGCTTGGGGGGTGTACTCCGCATCATTCGAATCAGACATGGACATAGACAGGTTTTCCCCAGAGGGGGTGCTGGGTTTTCTGGTGTGGCAGAAGGAAGAGGGGAAGTTGTTGTCATTAGTGCGCCAGCAATTGTCCACCATTGCTTTCTTTGCTGGGCTGCGGGGAGCTAGAGATCCCACTAAAGATTTTAGAGTAAAGAAGGCTATCAGAGGTTGGGAGCGTATGGCACCTAGTGCTCCAGACAGTAGGCGCCCCATAAACATGGAAAGGCTGGGAAGGATTTTAGGGGCTTTACACCAGGTGTGTCGGTGTCAGTATGAGACTAAGTTCTTTAGTATTGCTTACGTGCTGGCATTCTTTGGGGCTCTTCGCATTTCTGAGTTTGCCCCCTTCACCCTTTGCTGACTGTGGCACTAAGTGTAATGGATGTTCACTTTGAAGAAGAGGCGCTCTATATCAGGATTCGGAGGTCAAAAACCGATCAGTTGCGGAGAGGCATCTGGGTTAAATTGTTTGCAGCGCATAATAAGGCGGTATGTCCTGTGGCACTGGCACAAGATTACTTTAAAGGACGGCCAATGGTGGACTCAGCCCTGTTCCTGGTACACCAGGTTGGGACACCAATGACGAGATATCAGTTCACTAAAGTGTGCAGGCGGGCATTAGCCTGCCTGGGGGAGGATGCCTCCCAGTTTTCTTCCCATTCCTTTCGGATAGGGGCGGCCACCACAGCGGCGGCACTCGGCCTACTGTCAGAAGCAATTAAAAGGGTGGGTCGTTGGCAGTCACCATGTTTTCAGCGGTACGTGAGGCCAGACCTTGTGTAGTGAAAGCGAGAACGCCCACGGGGCACAACAATTGGTGGGTAACAGCAATTCTCTCTTTCTTTCAGTTGATGCCAGTAGCCCGGTGCACATATGTTGGTGTGGGCATTCCTTGATTTGCAGAGTGGAGCAGCAATTCCGGGCGTCCAGTCTGGAGGAATCACAAAAGGCTGCAGGGTTCACGCACCATTGGTTGGGGGTGGAGGGGCTAAAATTGCAAGAGGTGTTTGTCCATTTTGATCAGGCATTGCGATGTGGAGTATCTCCTCGACTGGACATAGTAGTCATACACACGGGCGGGGAGGATATGGCATCCATAGGAAGGCGCGGGGTGCGCTAGGTCTTGTTTTCGGTCATGGCTACATTTCGACACTGCATACCAAAGGCAACAATATTGTGGTCGGAAGTTATTCCGTGAACGACCTGGGCAGGTGGAGTTTCGGTGAAAGCCATGAACGAATCGGCGAAGAAGTTGAATCAGTCCATTAGTAGCATTTTGGCAAGGTCATCCATGGGCGCTATTAGGCATAAATTGCTACACCCTGGGATGAGAGAGTTGTTCCATGAGGATGGGGTGCATCTGTCTGCCAAAGGAATAGTGATCTTTATCCACACTGTAGTGGGAGCTATTGCCGAACATAATCAGCGCCAGGTTGAGGGGGGAGGGCGAGTGCGCCAGGGACCTTCTCACCCTGTGGCGGAGCGCTGACAGTTAACACAAAGGGGGCATGCGCAGCAATGGAGGCTCAGCGACTGGAGGGACCCCAAGAAGGGGTACAATGGAACTGTACACTGGATAAGCGGGGAGGGGACTGACCTGCAAGGGGTCCTCGACTCTACTGGCAAGGATAGGCACAGGGTTAGGACTGAACTGCCGGTGGTCCTGCTACTGCCTTATCTCACAACATATGGACTGTGTGGACTATTTGGGAGGAGGCCTGTGGTCAGGTACCTCGTTGGGCCGGAGAGCTATGCGGTGCCCTATATTCAAGTAATGCAATGTTGGCTGTAGCACGATGGGGCCTGCCGGCACGAGGTGCGCAGCTGAGTGGATCGGCCGAGTCGGCCAACAAATTTAAGTACATGTGCATGGCTAAGATGAAATCAATTACAATGATGTCTCTAATTTCCTTACTGCATTTGACATGTGGAGATTGCAAAGTCTGTTGCTGCAAATTGATATTTATCCAAATAATGCTTTACTCGTTTTCTCCCGTAGTGGTTGTGTAGATTTATATGATTAATGTGAATAAAAGTCTACGCCTTGACAACACAACCGATTCTGGATATTCTTGGCCTCAGCGAAGCTGGTAAGTGTAAGAAGGGTGAGAGAGCGAGTGTTTCCTTGTGCGCGTACTGTGATCAGGCGCTCTCCTCACCTAGAGGAGGGGCGCCCTTAGTCGCGCCAGAAAACCAAGCTTAGTTGAAGGGCTGGTTGCGACCACCTACCTTTTTCTGAGGATGACGTAGGAGCCACGTCTGGAAACCGAAACCTAAGAGTATCGGTTATATAAGGTGGCTCCCCTGGGGTCTCCTCCTCTTTGTCTTCTGGGACCCCGGAGAAGCCGCAAGAACTTTTGAAGCCACCCTCCCACCCGGCAGAAGGGCTCGGCGGAGCGCTGACAGTTAACACAAAGGGGGCATGCGCAGCAATGGAGGCTAAGCGACTGGAGGGACCCCAAGAGGGGTACAATGGAACTGTACATTGGATAAGCGGGGAGGGGACTGACCTGCTGGTGGTCCTGGACTCTACTGCCAAGGATAGGAGCAGGGTTAGGACTGACCTGCCGGTGGTCCTGCTACTGCCTTATCCCACAACATATGGACTGTGTGGACTATTTGGGATGAGGCCTGTGGTCAGGTACCTCGGTGGGCCGGAGAGCTATACGGTGCCCTATGTTCAAGTAATGAAATGCTGGCTGTAGCACGTTGGGGCCTGCCGGCACGAGGGGCGCAGATGAGTAGATCGGCCGAGTCGGCCAACAAATTTAAGTACATGTGCATGGCTAAGCTGATATCAATTATAATGAGGTGTCTAATTTCCTTACTGCATTTGACATGTGGAGATTGCAAAGTCTGTTGCTGCAAATTGATATTTATCCAAATAATGCTTTACTCGTTTTCTCCCGTAGTGGTTGTGTAGATTTATATGATTAATGTGAATAAAAGTCTACGCCTTGACAACACACCAATTCTGGATATTCTTGGCCCCAGCGAAGCAGGGAAGTGTAAGAAGGGTGAGAGAGCGAGTGTTTCCTTGTGCGCGTATTATGGGATCGAACGCGGCATAACCGGCTCTTTAAAACGGCACTGCATTACTCCCTGACAAACCTGTGTCCTCCGTTCGGTGTAGAAGCCTCCCGTACACAGAACACTTTTGTAAATAACCCGGCCGTCCAACAGGCCCTTCTCACACTTGTGATTGTATACGCTTTTCATGGACATGATAGCTTAATTGTACGTTTCCGCATATAAACGCTAATTTAGCTTCCCTCTTGCACGGAGATCTAGTTTAAATTAACACGATCACGCGCCGCATTTAGCCTTTTGTACGTTGAGCCTCGGGCACTGCACAACACAGAGAGCAATGTTTCTCACTCAGAAGCTTTTTTAAACAGCATGCCTTTAGAAAATGAATCACTTCCAAACCATGCATGTTAATACCACTGCATATAAACGTGTATATCTTCAGCAGGCCACTTGTACTTTACGCTCATTAGTGGTACCTTTTACTTCCCCAGGTGATCGCTACGGCGACACCCACCGTAAATCATTCCACCGGTTTTTGAAGAAGATCGCTCATTAATCAGATAAGGTATGGGCATCCATAGTACGCAATCATTTCTGGATTACAGTTCTCGATACCGGTGGCAGAGGCCTGATTTGTGCCCTGCTTATTTTACAGATTTGACCACTTCAAGATTGCTTTACGAGGGTGTCGGCTGACATCCTCTGCTAAGAGGACCCATGGAAGTAATTTAACACGCTTCCCTTGTGTTTTCAGGTGAGCCATCCCTGGGCACGTTGTCCCTCTTTTTAGTTCATCCCTGACACACATACGGTTCTGACCCCCCTTTTTTACATTCACAGGCTGTCCAAACCCCCTCCCCAGTCCTTATGAAGACCCGACACAGATGCATATGAGTTTGCACTAATATATGGGGTTGAAACGTCGACGTTACATGTGTCAATGCGTCCACGCACGGTCTCAACACAAATAAGGAAATACGTCATCCTCTTGTGACTATTGTTCTCAAAAGTGGACACTTAAGACCAAGTGTTTTGTCTATATGTATGAAGATGTCATTTGTTTTATCTTTGTACAGCACTATCCCCCAGATGCATCAAGGCCAGATTCTGCGAATTCCAAATTGTGAAAAATACCGAATCGCAATTTGGAATTCGCAGAATGGGATGCATCAAGAAAAGCGAATTAAAAAAGCGAATCGCACTCGGCCTCACCTAGAGGAGGGGCGCCCTTAGTCGCGCCAGGAACCCAAGCTTAGTTGAAAGGCTGGTTGCGACCACCGACCTTTTTCTGAGGATGTCGTAGGAGCCACGTCTGGAAACCGAAACCTAAGAGTATCGGTTATATAAGGTGGCTCCCCTGGGGTCTCCTCCTCTTTGTCTTCTGGGACCCCGGAGAAGCCGCAAGAACTTTTGAAGCCACCCTCCCACCCGGCAGAAGGGCTCGGTGGAGCGCTGACAGTTAACACAAAGGGGGCATGCGCAGCAATGGAGGCTCAGCGACTGGAGGGACCCCAAGAGGGGGTACAATGGAACTGTACATTGGATAAGCGGGGAGGGGACTGACCTGCTGGTGGTCCTGGACTCTACTGCCAAGGATAGGAGCAGGGTTAGGACTGACCTGCCGGTGGTCCTGCTACTGCCTTATCCCACAACATATGGACTGTGTGGACTATTTGGGATGAGGCCTGTGGTCAGGTACCTCGGTGGGCCGGAGAGCTATACGGTGCCCTATGTTCAAGTAATGCAATGCTGGCTGTAGCACGTTGGGGCCTGCCGGCACGAGGTGCGCAGCTAAGTGGATCGGCCGAGTCGGCCAACAAATTTAAGTACATGTGCATGGCTAAGCTGATATCAATTACAATGATGTGTCTAATTTCCTTACTGCATTTGACATGTGGAGATTGCAAAGTCTGTTGCTGCAAATTGATATTTATCCAAATAATGCTTTACTCGTTTTCTCCCGTAGTGGTTGTGTAGATTTATATGATTAATGTGAATAAAAGTCTACGCCTTGACAACACAACCAATTCTGGATATTCTTGGCCCCAGCGAAGCTGGGAAGTGTAAGAAGGGTGAGAGAGCGAGTGTTTCCTTGTGCGCGTATTATGGGATCGAACGCGGCATAACCGGCTCTTTAAAACGGCACTGCATTACTCCCTGACAAACCCGTGCCCTCCGTTCAGTGTAGAAGCCTCCCGTACACAGAACACTTTTGTAAATAACCCGGCCGTCCAACAGGCCCTTCTCACACTTGTGATTGTATACGCTTTTCATGGACATGATAGCATAATTGTACGTTTCCGCATATAAACGCTAATTTAGCTTCCCTCTTGCACGGAGATCTAGTTTAAATTAGCACGATCACGCGCCACATTTAGCCTTTTGTACGTTGAGCCTCGGGCACTGCACAACACCGAGAGCAATGTTTCTCACTCAGAAGCTTTTTTAAACAGCATGCCTTTAGAAAATGAATCACTTCCAAACCATGCATGTTAATACCACTGCATATAAACGTGTATATCTTCAGCAGGCCACTTGTACTTTACGCTCATTAGTGGTACCTTTTACTTCCCCAGGTGATCGCTATGGCGACACCCACCGTAAATCATTCCATCGGCTGGTGAAGAAGATCGGTCATTAATCAGATAAGGTATGTGCATCCATAGTACGCAATCATTTCTGGATTACAGTTCTCGATACCGATGGCAGAGGCCTGATTTGTGCCCTGCTTATTTTACAGATTTGACCACTTCAAGATTGCTTTACGAGGGTGTCAGCTGACATCCTCTGCTAAGAGGACCCATGGAAGTAATTTAACACGCTTCCCTTGTGTTTTCAGGTGAGCCATCCCTGGGCACGTTGTCCCTCTTTTTAATTCATCCCTGACACACATACGGTTCTGCCCCCCCCTTTTTTACATTCACAGGCTGTCCAAACCCCCTCCCCAGTCCTTATGAAGACCCGACACAGATGCATATGAGTTTGCACTAATATATGGGGTTGAAACGTCGACGTTACATATGTCAATGCGTCCACGCACGGTCTCAATACAAATAAGGAAATACTTCATCCTCTTGTGACTATTGTTCTCAAAAGTGGACACTTAAGACCAAGTGTTTTGTCTATATGTATGAAGATGTCATTTGTTTTATCTTTGTACAGCACTATACCCCAGATGCATCAAGGCCAGATTCTGCGAAACCCAAATTGCGAAAAATACCGAATCGCAATTTGGAATTCGCAGAATGGGATGCATCAAGAAAAGCGAATTAAAAAAGCGAATCGCAGTCGGCCGCAATTGCCAATTGCGATTTTCGCGAAATCGCACAAAATTCGCAGAATCGCCCTTTTTCTATGTTGAAATTGCGATCCCGCAATTACCGAACTCGCAAATTGCGATCTCGCTGATTGCGAGATCGCAAAAACGGGAAGTCGCATTTCGAGCACATTGATGACATCACAACCAGGAAGTAGGCAGTTCCCTCACTCATTCAGAACACAGAGCCTGAGAGTGTAAGAAGCAAAGCCCAGAGCTCCACAAGACACATCCTGCAGCACCACAACAGGACACACACACCAAAACAGAATGTCCCAGGAAGCAGCAGGAAGCAGTGCACCTGTCAGAAAACGAAAAATAAAATTCTGTGAACAGGAGTTGGAGTTCCTCATCGAGGGTGTAAGCAGGGACCATGACAGGCTGTTCGGCAAGGAATCCCGGAAGGTGCCTGAATCCAACAAGAGGTACAAAAGGGGGTGGTGATGGACGGAGCATCTGAGTCAATCAAACACTCACACCCAGTCAAAAGATCTGGGTTTAATCCATCACCGTTCTTTAGCCCACTCTGCCACCCCAGTTCAGACATGGCTATATGCAAATCAGTCTGACCCTGTGCCTCATGGGAACAGTCCAGCTCGAACTGCCAAGCCATGTCTTCCCTGGACCGGAAACAAGCTTCCGAGGACCGGTTTCTGGCATTCCAGCCGTCTTCAGCCCGGCTTGCTTGAATCCAGTGGCAAAGTGAGCAAGGGACTCACGTCTGAGCATACCCTGCCACACTTATGGCGGCCAAAAGCGGTACAAAAGGGGGTGGTGATGGACGGAGCATCTGAGTCAATCAAACACTCACACCCAGTCAAAAGATCTGGGTTTAATCCATCACCGTTCTTTAGCCCACTCTGCCACCCCAGTTCAGACATGGCTATATGCAAATCAGTCTGACCCTGTGCCTCATGGGAACAGTCCAGCCCGAACTGCCAAGCCATGTCTTCCCTGGACTGGAAACAAGCTTCCGAGGACCGGTTTCTGGCATTCCAGCCGTCTTCAGCCCGGCTTGCTTGAATCCAGTGGCAAAGTGAGCAAGGGACTCACGTCTGAGCATACCCTGCAACACTTATGGCGGCCAAAAGCGGTACAAAAGGGGGTGGTGATGGACGGAGCATCTTAGTCAATCAAACACTCAGACCCAGTCAAAAGGTCTGGGTTTAATCCATCACCGTTCTTTAGCCCACTCTGCCACCCCAGTTCAGACATGGCTATATGCAAATCAGTCTGACCCTGTGCCTCATGGGAACAGTCCAGCCCGAACTGCCAAGCCATGTCTTCCCTGGATCGGAAACAAGCTTCCGAGGACCGGTTTCTGGCATTCCAGCCGTCTTCTGCCCGGCTTGCTTGAATCCAGTGGCAAAGTGAGCCAGGGACTCACGTCTGAGCATACCCTGCCACACTTATGGCGGCCAAAAGCGGTACAAAAGGGGGTGGTGATGGACGGAGCATCTGAGTCAATCAAACTCTCACACCCAGTCAAAAGATCTGGGTTTAATCCATCACCATTCTTTAGCCCACTCTGCCACCCCAGTTCAGACATGGCTATATGCAAATCAGTCTGACCCTGTGCCTCATGGGAACAGTCCAGCCCGTACTGCCAAGCCATGTCTTCCCTGGACCGGAAACAAGCTTCCGAGGACCGGTTTCTGGCATTCCAGCCGTCTTCAGCCCGGCTTGTTTGAATCCAGTGGCAAAGTGAGCATGGGACTGACGTCTGAGCATACCCTGCCACACTTATGGCGGCCAAAAGCGGTACAAAAGGGGGTGGTGATGGACGGAGCATCTGAGTCAATCAAACACTCACACCCAGTCAAAAGATCTGGGATTAATCCATCACCGTTCTTTAGCCCACTCTGCCACCCCAGTTCAGACATGGCTATATGCAAATCAGTCTGACCCTGTGCCTCATGGGAACAGTCCAGCCGGAACTGCCAAGCCATGTCTTCCCTGGACCGGAAACAAGCTTCCGAGGACCGGTTTCTGGCATTCCAGTCGTCTTCAGCCCGGCTTGCTTGAATCCAGTGGCAAAGTGAGCAAGGGACTCACGTCTGAGCATACCCTGCCACACTTATGGCGGCCAAAAGCGTTACAAAAGGGGGTGGTGATGGACGGAGCATCTGAGTCAATGAAAAACTCACACCCAGTCAAAAGATCTGGGTTTAATCCATCACCCTTCTTTAGCCCACTCTGCCACCCCAGTTCAGACATGGCTATATGCAAATCAGTCTGACCCTGTGCCTCATGGGAACAGTCCAGCCCGAACTGCCAAGCCATGTCTTCCCTGGACCGGAAACAAGCTTCCGAGGACCGGTTTCTGGCATTCCAGCCGTCTTCAGCCCGGCTTGCTTGAATCCAGTGGCAAAGTGAGCAAGGGACTCACGTCTGAGCATACCCTGCCACACTTATGGCGGCCAAAAGCGGTACAAAAGGGGGTGGTGATGGACGGAGCATCTGAGTCAATCAAACACTCACACCCAGTCAAAAGATCTGGGTTTAATCCATCACCGTTCTTTAGCCCACTCTGCCACCCCAGTTCAGACATGGCTATATGCAAATCAGTCTGACCCTGTGCCTCATGGGAACAGTCCAGCCCGAACTGCCAAGCCATGTCTTCCCTGGACCGGAAACAAGCTTCCGAGGACCGGTTTCTGGCATTCCAGCCGTCTTCAGCCCGGCTTGCTTGAATCCAGTGGCAAAATGAGCAAGGGACTCACGTCTGAGCATACCCTGCCACACTTATGGCGGCCAAAAGCGGTACAAAAGGAGGTGGTGATGGACGGAGCATCTGAGTCAATCAAACACTCACACCCAGTCAAAAGATCTGGGTTTAATCCATCACCGTTCTTGGCCACTGGATTCAAGATAGCCTGGCTGATGAGGATTATGAATCCGAAACCGGTCCCAGGATGCTTGTTTCCGGTCCAGGGAAGACATGGCTTGGCAGTTTGGGCTGGACTGTTCCCATGAGGCACAGGGTCAGACTGATTTGCATATAGCCATGTCTGAACTGGGGTGGCTGAGTGAACTAAAGAATGGTGATGGATTAAACCCAGATCAGTTGACTGGGGGTGAGTGTTTGATTTGTTCAAACGCTCCGTCCATCCTCCCCTTTTGTATTGCTTTGTTCGCCCTAAGTGTGGCAGGGTATGCTCAGACGTGAGTGCCTTGTTCACTTGGCCACTGGATTTAAGATAGCCTGGCTGATGAGGATTATGAATCCGAAATCGGTCCCAGGATGCTTGTTTCCGGTCCAGGGAAGACATGGCTTGGCAGTTCGGGCTGGACTGTTCCCATGTGGCACAGGGTCAGACTGATTTGCATATAGCCATGTCTGAACTGGGGTGGCTGAGTGAACTAAAGAATGGTGATGGATTAAACCCAGATCAGTTACATGGGGGTGAGTGTTTGATTTGTTCAAACGCTCCGTCCATCATCCCCTTTTGTATCGCTTTGTTCGCCCTAAGTGTGGCAGGGTATGCTCAGACGTGAGTCCCTTGTTCACTTGGCCACTGGATTCAAGATAGCCTGGCTGATGAGGATTATGAATCCGAAACCGGTCCCAGGATGCTTGTTTCCGGTCCAGGGAAGACATGGCTTGGCAGTTCGGGCTGGACTGTTCCCATGAGGCACAGGGTCAGACTGATTTACATATAGCCATGTCTGAACTGGGGTGCCTGAGTGAACTAAAGAATGGTGATGGATTAAACCCAGATCAGTTGACTGGGGGTGAATATTTGATTTGTTCAAACGCTCCGTCCATCATCCCCTTTTGTATCGCTTTGTTCGCCCTAAGTGTGGCAGGGTATGCTCAGACGTGAGTCCCTTATTCACTTGGCCACTGGATTCAAGATAGCCTGGCTGATGAGAATTATGAATCCGAAACCGGTCCCAGGATGCTTGTTTCCAATCCAGGAAAGACATGGCTTGGCAGTTCGGGCTGGACTGTTCCCATGAGGCACAGGGTCAGACTGATTTGCATATAGCCATGTCTGAACTCAGGTGGCTGAGTGAACTAAAGAATGGTGATGGATTAAACCGAGATCAGTTGACTGGGGGTGAGTGTTTGATTTGTTCAAATGCTCCGTCCATCATCCCCTTTTGTATCGCTTTGTTCGCCCTAAGTGTGGCAGGGTATGCTCAGACGTGAGTCCCTTGTTCACTTGGCCACTGGATTCAAGATAGCCTGGCTGATGAGGATTATGAATCCGAAACCGGTCCCAGGATGCTTGTTTCCGGTCCAGGGAAGACATGGCTTGGCAGTTCGGGCTGGACTGTTCCCATGAGGCACAGGGTCAGACTGATTTGCATATAGCCATGTCTGAACTGGGGTGGCTGAGTGAACTAAAGAATGGTGATGGATTAAACCCAGATCAGCTGACTGGATGTGAGTGTTTGATTTGTTCAAACGCTCCGTCCATCATCCCCTTTTGTATCGCTTTGTTCGCCCTAAGTGTGGCAGGGTATGCTCAGACCTGAGTCCCTTGTTCACTTGGCCACTGGATTCAAGATAGCCTGGCTGATGAGGATTATGAATCCGAAACCGGTCCCAGGATGCTTTTTTCCGGACCAGGGAAGACATGGCTTGGCAGTTCGGGCTGGACTGTTCCCATGAGGCACAGGGTCAGACTGATTTGCATATAGCCATGTCTGAACCTGGGTGGCTGAGTGAACTAAAGAATGGTGATGGATTAAACCCAGATCAGTTGACTGGGGGTGAGTGTTTGATTTGTTCAAACGCTCCGTCCATAATCCCCTTTTGTATCGCTTTGTTCGCCCTAAGTGTGGCAGGGTAAGCTCAGACGTGAGTCCCTTGTTCACTTGGCCTCTGGATTCAAGATAGCCTGGCTGATGAGGATTATGAATCCGAAACCGGTCCCAGGATGCTTGTTTCCGGTCCAGGGAAGACATGGCTTGGCAGTTCGGGCTGGAGTGTTCCCATGAGGCACAGGGTCAGACTGATTTGCATATAGCCATGTCTGAACTGGGGTGGCTGAGTGAACTAAAGAATGGTGATGGATTAAACCCAGATCAGTTGACTGGGGGTGAGTGTTTGATTTGTTCAAACGCTCCGTCCATCATCCCCTTTTGTATCGCTTTGTTCGCCCTAAGTGTGGCAGGGTATGCTCAGACGTGAGACCCTTGTTCACTTGGCCACTGGATTCAAGATAGCCTGGCTGATGAGGATTATGAATCCGAAACCGGTCCCAGGATGCTTGTTTCCGGTCCAGGGAAGACATGGCTTGGCAGTTCGGGCTGGACTGTTCCCATGAGGCACAGGGTCAGACTGATTTGCATATAGCCATGTCTGAACTGGGGTGGCTGAGTGAACTAAAGAATGGTGATGGATTAAACCCAGATCAGTTGACTGGGGGTGAGTGTTTGATTTGTTCAAACGCTCCGTCCATCATCCCCTTTTGTATCGCTTTGTTCGCCCTAAGTGTGGCAGGGTATGCACAGACGTGAGTCCCTTGTTCACTTGGCCACTGGATTCAAGATAGCCTGGCTGATGAGGATTATGAATCCGAAACCGGTCCCAGGATGTTTGTTTCCGGTCCAGGGAAGACATGGCTTGGCAGTTCGGGCTGGACTGTTCCCATGAGCACAGGGTCAGACTGATTTGCATATAGCCATGTCTGAACTGGGGTGACTTAGTGAACTAAAGAATGGTGATGGATTAAACCCAGATCAGTTGACTGGGGGTGAGTGTTTGATTTGTTCAAACGCTCCGTCCATCATCCCCTTTTGTATCGCTTTGTTCGCCCTAAGTGTGGCAGGGTATGCTCAGATGTGAGTCCCTTGTTCACTTGGCCACTGGATTCAAGATAGCCTGGCTGATGAGGATTATGAATCCGAAACCGGTCCCAGGATGCTTGTTTCCGGTCCAGGGAAGACATGGCTTGGCAGTTCGGGCTGGACTGTTCCCATGAGGCACAGGGTCAGACTGATTTGCATATAGCCATGTCTGAACTGGGGTGGCTGAGTGAACTAAAGAATGGTGATGGATTAAACCCAGATCAGTTGACTGGGGGTGAGTGTTTGATTTGTTCAAACGCTCCGTCCATCATCCCCTTTTGTATCGCTTTGTTCGCCCTAAGTGTGGCAGGGTATGCTCAGACGTAAGTCCCTTGTTCACTTGGCCTCTGGATTCAAGATAGCCTGGCTGATGAGGATTATGAATCCGAAACCGGTCCCAGGATGCTTGTTTCCGGTCCAGGGAAGACATGGCTTGGCAGTTCGGGCTGGACTGTTCCCATGAGGCACAGGGTCAGACTGATTTGCATATAGCCATGTGTGAACTGGGGTGGCTGAGTGAACTAAAGAATGGTGATGGATTAAACCCAGATCAGTTGACTGGGGGTGAGTGTTTGATTTGTTCAAAAGCTCCGTCCATCATCCCCTTTTGTATCGCTTTGTTCGCCCTAAGTGTGGCAGGGTATGCTCAGACGTGAGTCCCTTGTTCACTTGGCCTCTGGATTCAAGATAGCCTGGCTGATGAGGATTATGAATCCGAAACCGGTCCCAGGATGCTTGTTTCCGGTCCAGGGAAGACATGGCTTGGCAGTTCGGGCTGGACTGTTCCCATGAGGCACAGGGTCAGACTGATTTGCATATAGCCATGTCTGAACTGTGGTGGCTGAGTGAACTAAAGAATGGTGATGGATTAAACCCAGATCAGTTGACTGGGGGTGAGTGTTTGATTTGTTCAAACGCTCCGTCCATCATCCCCTTTTGTATCGCTGAATCCAACATGAGGCGCATTTGGCAGGGCATCCGGGCAAAGGTGAACTCTGTTGGAGTGACCCAGCGCTCCATTGATGAGCTGAAAAAGAGGTGGTACGACCTCAGAGGTCGTGCCAAAGAATGCATTGCTGAGAGGCTGGGGGAGCAACATGCCACCGGAGGAGGAGACCCCACAGTTGCGCCTAACACTCCGCTAGAAGACCTGGTGGAGGACACACTCAACCCTGCAGCCTGCGTGGGGGTCCCCCGGCTGGACACCTCCCGACCGACCCAACAATCCCAAGATAAGTGCCATGCAACTGCGACCCCGTCCCCTAACAATGCCCATGCCTCCAGAGCTAGCCATTTGATAACCCCAGTAATGCAGGCCATGCACACCTGAAATGCCATATTGCATTGTGGGACCTGTAGTGTGACAAAATTTCCGGGATAGCCACACACAGCCAGACCTGTCAAGTGAAACATATCCCTAAAGCCAGTCAGGGAATGCAAGCCTGCATGCATGTTGCAACATCCCATGTGCAAGATACATATCATGCACCCATTTACATCACAGGTGCGTCTGAACAACCCAGCACTGACAGCGAGGCACTCCAGATTGAGGAGAACCCTGAGGACACCGAGGGAGAGGGCCATCCTGCCCCACGACCTGGACCATCACAACCCCCAGCACCAGTACCACCATCTCCCCATGTGGACAGGGCCATCCCTGCAGCCACAGGAGGACAGCAACCACCCCATGTGACACCCATGGCAGTGGTACAGGCCACACCACCACCACCCAGGAGGCAGACACAGCGCACAGCCACTATGCGTTCGCAGTCCCACGGACTGATGAGGCAGCAGCACAACGTGTCAACACGCGCTGGCAGGGGGGAACATGTCCGAGATCCTGGTCTGGGCATAGAACGCCGGATGCTTGCTGTCCACCAAAAGCAGGCACGGCACATGGCAGCCATGCAGCTGCAGCTTTATAAGACAGCGCGCAACGTGAGCCAGCTCACGGAAAGCATGCAGGTGCTGACGGTTGCTGTCAGGGAGAACAGCCAGATCATGGTGTCACAGCAGGACATCACCCGCCGCCGCCACCGCCAGCTGCTGACACGCCTGTCGGCATACACCAGATCCAACCATCTGATTGGTAATGCGACCTCCCAACTTTCGCACCGGTCCCTGGCGATGCAAATTCAGATGGTACAATGCTGTCAGGACGTCGCCAGGGCCTTGGAACAGGTCACAACAGTTGTCCAGAACCAGCAGGCGTCTGGCCATGGCCAAGCAAGGGGGGGATGATGCCAGTGAGGGCACATCAAGTCTCAGCAGCCTGTCCGTGCCGGTGGTAACCATGCGCCGCTGCAGCAGCAGACCAAGTGCTGCATCATGGGCCAATACTGGCGAGAAGGAGGTGGAGAGGCGACTGGGTGCGTCCGGCCGGAGGCGCCAGTGACTCTATGTACTCTAGCAGCAGTGCCATGCTGATAAGACAAGCACGCCTGCTCCGCTATCATGGGGCTGTATGAGGAAATACAGTTGTCATGTATTGTGAAAAAATAATTCCAAGAAATATTATTGTGCCAAAAACAATAAGAATTTATTTCAAATGTAAATCCGACTCATGTCATTATTTCATTTGGCATGCATGAGTGCAGTGTTGTGTGAGGGGTATGGGTGCACTAGAAATAGTTCATTGTGATTTGGTTGCGGTGCCTGTGTCCTTTTGCAGGATTCTCCCCGCGTGCATGATGCACATGTGCAGGTGGGCGGTTGTCCCCCTCTGACTCACTGCCAGAGATCTCCACAGGTATCCTCCGCTTGGTAGCAATATTGTGGAGTATGGCACACACGGCCACGATGCGGCAGCAGACCTCAGGCTGGTATTTGAGGGCCCCACCAGTCTTATGTAGGATGTAGAATCAGCTCTTTAACAGCTCAAATGTCCGTTCAATGCAATTTCTGGTGCGAATGTGGGCAGCATTGTAACGCCGTTGCTGTGGTGTGGCAGGGTTGAGGTATGGGGTGAGGAGGTACTTACGGAGGCCGTAGGCGCTGTCACCTGAATGAAAGGAGTAGAGGGTCAGCTACATGGTCTAGATGTACTGTATGTGGGCATGTGTACTTACCTAGGAGGTGTCCTTCGCCATAGTCACCCCTGGTCAAGCGGGTGTGTATGCCACTGTGCCAGAAGATGAAGGGATCATGCGTGCTTCCCGGGTATTGGGCCACTATGTCAGTGATGATTGTCTTTGCATTGCAGACCATCTGGATGTTCAGTGAGTGGTAGGACTTGCGGTTCCGGTACATGTACTCTGTCTCAGCGGGTGGGCAGATGTGGATGTGGGTACAGTCAATGCATCCAATTACATGGGGAAATTGCGCAATGTTGTAGAATTGAAGCTTTGTTTGACTTAAGTCCTGTTGGTTGTTACTGAAGGCTATGTAATGGTGTATCCGGGTCAGCATGGCGTCCAGCAAACTCTGTAGGCTGCGGGAGAGTGTGCTCTGGGAGATCCCCCCTGCATATGCAACTATCCCCTGGAAGCTTCCAGAGGCCAGGAGGTGCAGGCAGCACAGGACCTGGACATGGGTGGGCACGGCATTGGTCCTCCGTGTTGGGTGCTGCATCAGGGGGTCAAGGTCATCAATGAGCTTCTTAATCATTGCCCCATTCAGCCTGTATTTGGAGTAGATCTCCTCATCAGTCTGGCCCAGGAGTGTTATCCGCAGCCGGAAGATGCGCTCCTGAATCCTGCGTTGGTTCCGGGCTGCACACTGGAGCCTCAGCCACCTTGCCACGATATATAGACCTGGCATTGTGAATGTCCTCATGCTCCGCCTGTGTCTCCTTAACCCCTTCAACGCTCATGACGAGCTGGGCTCGTCATGAGGTAGCCTCCTCGCACGCTCATGACGAGCCCAGCTCGTCATGAATAATGGGCTTTGCAAATTCTCAGCGTGCGGGCGGAAATCATGCCGCACGCATGCGGTTAAGTGTGTTTGTTTTGTCCCGCCCATTTTTACCTTTTGAATTTTTTATTTTTTTTCCAATTGAACTTTATGTTTACCACCTGGTTTGACTTCTCCTTAAATTGCGCCTCGCTAATAGCGAATTTGGGGTTTTTGGCTAATTGCAATTTTTGATGAATTGGATTTGCGAATATTTTACGAGTTCGCTAATTATTTTGCAGAATCAGTGGAACATCTCTATTACAGAATCGCAAAGGCGGTTCCACGTTGATTCTGCGAATTTAATTGCGAACTCGCAAAATATTTTTTGCGAATTCGCAATTTGGTTGGTTTTTTCAATCATGAATTGCGGGTACATAAATTGCGATCGCGATAGCTGTTTCGCAACTATTGCGATCGCAATTTTGGTTGATGAATCTATGCCTATGTCACCAATCACGACCAGTCACTAAGTGTTTCACAGTCTATGTGTTTCTCTGTTGCGGACAGCTTTATATATTTTGATTGATTCAGAAAAGGTTTATACTAAAGATGTACCTTTCAAACTAAATTCAGTGCTGTGTGTCTCCTTGTATCCTTCACTTGATATGTCTCATGATATTTATTACGTACAGTGGAACAAAGTATTTGTGTTTCCCGAGATAACCACTGTTTTGGTTTAGATGATCTACCAGGTAGATGTCAGTGACCTAAACCTGGGTAATCCAGATCTTCCTGGGGATGAAGAAGGCCAAAGAGGCCCTCTCTTTGTCCCCTCAGGTAGACTTGGTGGTGTGCCTAGAAGAGAAAAGTCTCCTTCCCAGGAGTCCAATCATTCTGGTACATCTGTAGGGTTGTCTGCCTCTGCTCATAGGAGGGGTACCTCACTTGAGAAGAGGAAGCATAATGCTAGGATGAGAGAAGCCCAGCTTAGGATAAGGAGACAAGAAGTAGCCTTAGAAAAGGAGACCCTAGGTCTTGAAAGAGAGAGAAAAAAGATGGGGCTAGAGCCTCATGGTGCCCCTATCCCTACCCTAGTGGTAGGGATAGGTCTTATGACCATAGAAACTTAAACAAGATTGTCCCTCCCTGTCACAATGGGGGTGACATCCACAAATGGATTACTGTGCTGGAGAGGGTCTGCAAAGTACAGAAGGTACCCCAGGAGCAGTGGGTAGCAATCTTGTGGCTCTCCTTTGCAGACAAAGGTAGAGATAAGCTCTTCACTGTAAGAGAAGAGGATGCTGATGATTTCTAGGTCTTGAAGAGTGCTCTGATAGATGGGTTTGGCTTAACCACTGAACAGTATAGGATGCAGTTCAGAGACACCCAGAAGACACAGACTCAGGACTGGGGCGACTTTGTAGATTGTGCTACTAAGGCTCTGGAGGTCTGGTTACTGGGTAGTAAAGTGTGTGACTATTCAGGATTGTATAATCTGATCATGAGAGAACAAATTCTTAATAACTGTCAGAACCAGCTGTTTCATCAGCACCTGGTTGACTTTGATTTGACCTCTCCCCAAGAATTGGAAAAGACGGCAGACAAATGGGTCAGAACGAGGGTTAATCAGAAGGTACAGAACCAAGGTGGTGACCAAAAGAAGCAAGATCAAAAAGGTGGGGAGAAGGGTAAAGACCAGAAGTCTTCACAAGGTCCCCAAAAAGCTTCTAATGGTGGGGGTCCCCAATCTAAAAAGTAAGAAGGCCCAACGAAACCATGGTGCAATGTTTGTAAGAATAATAGTCACTGGACTAGTGATTGCACCAAAGAGATGCAGTTCACCTAGTCGTTACTAGATGTCCCTCACGAGTCAAATGCAAAGCATTGAAATTATTCTTACATCAAGCTGCAGTTCCACTAGTCGTTACTAGATGTCCCTCACGAGTCAAATGCAAAACCATTGAAACCCTTTCATCAAGCATTTGCATTTGACTTGTGAGGGACATCTAGTAACCACCAGTTGAACTACAGCTCTTTGTAGAATTATTTTGATATTGGATACTATATAATATTCACTGCCCACTGCTAATCTCATCCCATAATGCTTTGCAGGGCCTTTGGTTGAGAATGTTTTTTTGCCAATAACTGTGCTTGGGGTGGTCCTAAGAGGATGGGACCACCACCAAATTGTTCAATAAAATGTGCTTTTCTGTTTTCAAGGCATCTGTTTGGTACTCCCCCTAGGTTAGGGAGGATCCTAAAATCATCACCTCTCTCACTGCTTGCTAACGGTTCAGTTTCACTTTTGTGAAAATACTATATGCACTTTGAAATATAAAGATAGAGATACTTACATTAACGTAACTGGCACTGTGCAGGATGCCATTTGCAATTATTTTGCAATTTTTTTACAGTGTAGACAAGTACACAGAGTCATCAGCAACGCTACGCAGACTACGTGTACTACTTGAAGTTCAAAGTATACTACGTGAAGCTAAGTGTAGTGCTGCTACGAAAACTACGCCCAGGCTTAGTAAAAAAACTTGAGACTAGCCAGGAATTACAGAAAGCCTGGCATGACCAAAAGGCTGTTCTGACTGTTTACCAGCCAGGACAGAAAGTGTGGGTGTTGGAGCCTGTGGACCCAGCAGCTCTCCAAGACAAGTGGAGTGGGCTCCACACTATTGTTGAACAGAAGGGAGAGGTCACCTATTTGATAGATCTTGGAACTTCCAGGAGCCCCCATAGGGTGCTTCATGTCAACAGATTGAAACCATATGTTGACAGGGCAGACATGGGCTTGCTCATGGCTAAGCGTGGGCGCAAAATCCGTTACGTGTGTGGAATTTGCTGATTTTTGGCAAATTCGCGGTCCGCGAATCGCACAAATTTGCCCAAAAATCCGCAAATTCGCAAGCCGGTGAATTTTTCTGCTTGGTCGCGCTTGAAAAATACAATATTGCGCGCGGCGTTGACTTACCGTGATTCTGTGTTCGCCGAGTTGTTTTTCTCCCGGTTTGCGTGTGCTGCTGCCATTTTGGATCTTGCTGCGTGATCGCGCGAGAGTTTTTTGACCCCGATTATGTCATCGAGGCCCGCTATCTTGCACAGCGAGAGTTTGACAACGCGAGTACATCATAAGGGCCCGCGATCACGCATCGCCGAAGATGCGGCGTGCAGCTGACTTCCGGCGGGAGATTTGAACAGCCTGCGTTCCCGAATTTGCAAAAATTGCTATTCTGCACAAGAAATCCACCGCAGGCAGCATAAACCTTCTGAAAATCATGATTTTGATCAGAATAACTCCTCAGATTGACATTTGGCTGCACTTTTTTGTGCAAGGAGTCAATTTTTGGGGGGTGTGGGAGGAAGGAAGTGCCCCAGAGTCTCCAACTTCCTGTTCCTATCCAGCAGGCTCCTCCCAGTGCTTTGTCCATGTCCTGGTCACTTTTGATTTGGATCTGGAGCTGGAAGGATTACTTTTTGTGGCTGCTGCTGGATATTTGTATTTGAGGACTTTTTGGACTTTGGAGTTTGGATCACTTTTGGATTTGAGATTTTACAAGTAAGTTGATGTTGTTTGTTTGGGGCATTGCAGTTGCTGCAACTACAATTTTAAAACTTTTTGACAACCTTAAAAAAAATATATTGTGGGTAGCCACAGTATCCAGTAGGCCCAGGGTTAGTCATGGGTGCATGATACAACTGTTTCCGTGAGTTTTTTTTTAACTTAAATCTCATTTATGTCATGGAATTTGAGCTCACTGTTATATGTGGATTTTATTTTTAATTTTGGGTTGCCTGTAAAGCCTCACTAGCCAGTAGGCAAAGGGGTAGTGAGTGGTGCATGGACCAAGTCTTTCTGTGGGGTGTCTTGAATTTAAACATCATTGAGGGCATGGATGGCATTGGATTGTGGTGATTTTGTGTGTTTTTCGACTTTTTGGGGTGTTGTTGGTGCCTGTCCATGTGGGTAGGGACCCTTTTGAGGCCTGATTCAGGCAGGGCCTGGCCATTTGGCTGGGGGACAAGGGGCCATTTTGAAGCCAGGCAGTGTGCTTTGAGCGATAGGCCTGCACCCAGCCTGCCCCGCTTTCACCCATTATGCCCAGGGGTAGTGACTGGTGCATGGACCAATGCTTTGTGTGGGGCCTCTTGAATTTAAACATCATTGAGGGCATGGATGGCATTGGATTGTGGGTGATTTTTGTGTGTTTTTCGACTTTTTGGGGTGCTTAACTGATGTTCTTCTGGCTTCCTTTGCTTTTAGGTGCACAAGAGAACCACCAGTGCCAGAAAGAAGTCCTGCAGCTGTGTGTGCAGCACAATGTCACGTGACGTCACGTGTGGCCACAGACAACTCTGCAACTCGTGCAACTGCGGCCTGCTGTTCTGACATCTGAAGAAGATGGGCCCAAAGAAAGGTGGCCGTAGCTCCTCTACAAAGAAAGTTGCCACTGCCAGTAAGAAGGAGCAGAAGAAGCAAGTGGTGCCACTTACCAAGGAGACTGGTGTGCCCACAGACACTTTTTTCGGGAAAAAAAAACAACGCCTGCAGCATTGGGGTCCGCCGGAGACCAAGCTGGGAGGAGCACCTCCGCTTCATTGGGCTCAGTGCCACCACACCAAGTTAGGTCCAAGGCCATGAGTGCTGCAGAGGCAGCCACTTTAATTGTTCAATCACCATCGACCAGTGATGTTGGCTCATCGCAAGAAAGTAGCATACAATCAACGCAGGGTGTAGCTCAGCTGACAAGTGTTCAACAACCACAGCTGCAACGACAACCACAGGTGCAACTAGTACAAGCGCAAGGAGAGGCGCAAGTACATGCGCAAGGAGAGGCGCAAGTAGAAGCGCAAGTAAACGCACAAGGAGAGGCGCAAGGAGGGGCGCAAGGAGAGGCGCAACTAGAGGCACATGGAGCGGCACAACTGCCCACAATGCTTGTTCCTCCAGAAGTAGGAGTTCAACAAGAAATTGGTTCTGTTGGGTACCCAACAGAACCAATTTCTTGTTGAACTGTTTCATACCCAGGTTCTGAGGGACACCGGGTCACCCCGTTTTTGTAAATTACCTCCAGAAGTAGGGGCACATCAGGAAATCAAGATTCAAGAGGAGGTATCATCCGAGGAAGCCTCTCCTCCTGAGGATGATCCATTGTCTTCCAGATCCCCAGCAAGAAAAAGGTGAAGGAGGGCTACTACAAGTTCTTCTTCAAGCCTCCTTCCTTCTGATGATCTTGATGTTGATTGGAACCCACCAATGCAGTCTGAGAGGGAGGCACGCCATGAGCCGACAAAGGTAGCTAAGCCTAAAAGGAAGATTCCCGCAAGGCTTTCAGTTATGGGTGATAACGACGAACAAGAAGTGATGTATTCTGCTGATGATGAACAGTCTGAAGACAACCCAGTCATCAAAGTCGTCACTCCAGCCCCAGCGGGCATGCAGCAGACAGACATTTTGACCCTATCCCGAATGGGTGCTGAGCGGGATGTGGGCGGCGTGGCACTGGTACCACCACCAACGCAGTTAACTACAACACCAACACGACCAACAGCTTCCATATTTTCTCGTCAGAAGGGCCGGCAGGGACCTCCATCCAGCTCGACCTCCCTTACCTCAAGTAGTGGTGCTGTAAGTGAACAACAGAAACAAATTCAGCCACGCCCATCCTCGACTTCATCTGGCATTGAAACTCAAAGTAGCACCTCCACCACCAGCAGACATCTCCAGTCAACAGTTTGGGACTTCTTTACTGTTAGCCAAAAGGCGGAAAGCATGGTCATTTGTTCGATTTGTAGACAAGTAGTTAGTCGGGGTAAGCTTGGTACCAACTATGGCACCGGAGGCCAGAGAGGTAATCTCAAAAAACACCATATTATCCAGCGGGAGGCGCACCTTAGTAACATCCAGAAAGCCAAAAGTACAGATCCAAATGTAGACATTGATATTGCATCTGATGATGATGACGAGGTGCTTATCGTGCAGGGGGGGTGGAAGTGGAGAAGCGACAGACATTTTTTCCGGTACACCCAGTACCACTGGCAGCAGCACTGCAGTGGTAGCGCCCACACCCTCTACCCCTGCAACATGTATGAGGCACTCTAAGAGTCTGGGAGAGACACCAATGCGAAAAAGTACATCAATGAGCCTAACTGGTTTGAAGAAGTCTGCATCATCATCATCACGTAAAACAGTCCAGACCACCATTAGCAGAATGTTTTGGTCGTATGGGCCATTTGAACGCAACCACCCAACGGCACGTCTGTATAACGCAAAGCTGGCTAAAATGCTAGCGCTGGACCTTCTCCCTTTTTCTTTCGTGGAAGGGTTGGGTTTTCTAGAATTTGTGGCAACAGTCTGCCCTAAATGGAAGGTTCCTTGCCGGTCCTATTTTGCCAGAGTTGCTGTTCCAGCACTACATCAAGATGTGCTGGAGGTGATTGGCGCAGCTATTCAGAAGAGTGCTGTTCACACTATCCACCATACAACAGACATGTAGACCAGTTGCCAACCCTTGATTACATGTGCATCACTGCACACTGGGTCTCTTTTGCAGGGGTTAAAGACAAGTTAAAAGTAGGTGTTGACACGGACACAGTTTTTCAAGCTACTCGGAAACACGCAACAGTAGCCATGTTTGCCATGGAGAAAACTCATACTGTACCTAACATTTTGGAGGAGTTTGATAGGAAGGTCTATGAATGGCTGCATCGAAGATATCGCATGATTGGTTATGTTTCCACAGATAATGGCAGTAATATAGTTAAGGCCATGCATGAGGGTGGCTATTTCAGAGTGCTGTGTTTGGCGCACAGTATTAACATTGTTGTGCAAGATTTCTTGAAAAAAGAAACCACAGTCAACAAGTTACTGACCACCTGCGAAGAATATGCACACATTTCAGACATTCTTTTAAGGCTCGGAAGAAGCTGAGGAGCATGCAACATGAACGTAGACTGCCAGTCAAAGGACTCATTCAGGAGGTGGCAACACGTTGGAACTCAACCTTTTACATGCTTGAGCGTCTGTCTGAGCAGTGGGGGGTAATCAATGAGTATGTCTATAAACTGGGTTCTACTATGAAAGACATGAGGCTAGAGTTGGAGGAATGGAAGCTAGTTGCAAGCCTGACAGCCATGCTTCGTCCTTTTTAGGTCTTCACGCGTGAAGTCAGCAGGGAGGACTGTTCCTTGGGCAAAGCTATCCCATTGTTGCGCATGCTAGAGCACCAACTGAAGGCGGTGTCTTCAACAGCGACGCAAGACGCATATCAGTTGGCGGAGAGGTTATTAAGCCGCCTAGTTGACAATGAAAGGCTTAAAAAAATACATACAGAACAATATTACATTTGTGCCACTATTCAGGATCCACAGTACAAAAAGGCTGTGGCCAGCAAAGCATTCATTCCTTTTGATGAAGCAGATGTTACAAAGTACAAACATTGGCTAGCTCTGTCAGCCACTCGTTTCGAAAAAGAGCGGCACGAAATTGAAGGAACCGGCAGAAGTACAACTGAATCAGCAGGCCATCCGGCGTCAAGTTCCGCTTCTGAATCTGTGGCCGAAGGGAGTCACTTTCCCTCACAGCCGTTAACCACACCAGCAACCGTATCATCATCCTCACCTGCACCAGGCCCAGCCATAATATTGTCGGAAGCGGATTGGCTAACTCATCAAGGGTTTGCTCGTTCCAGTGATGCAAAGGCAACAGATGGTACGCAAAGTGGAGCAACCCTGGAGAACCTTGAGTCGATGGTGCAGGCATATCTGGATGACACAACAGAGGTCTTCGTTAATCAGAACCCATTGCTGTATTGGTATAGGCCACTGGTCACCAACCTGGCTCTAAATTATTTGTCTTGCCCACTCGCAAGTGTGTCTTCTGAATGTGTTTTCAGTGCTGCTGGTGCCATTGTAACTTCAAAAAGGACCCGCCTCTTGCCCAAAAATGTGGAGAGGTTAACATTGATCAAGATGAATCAGCACTTCATACCACCAGATTACAAAATACGTGGATGCACGCAGGAAGAAGAGGACACCGACTTAGGTGACGGAAGTTCTTCTCTGTTACCTGACCTACTCCCGTCTCAATTCATAGAGTTTGAGGACGAGCTATACTTCCCTGACACCGAGGCCTGAAAATGACTTCCTTTTTTTCGTCCTTATTCACTTTTATTCCTGTGTGTCTTTCTTTTTTTTGCAACTTTTACCACAACAAAACTCTAATCACCTAATCACAACAAGTCCATCAGCAGCACTGTCTTCATCTTATTTCCTTATTGATTTGAAGGTGCCGCAGTCTGCATTCCTGAGGTTCACAAGTTCACAACTCAATCATGCTCCTCTATCCTTCTCCTCCAGCCTCCCCCTATCCATTTCCCTCAAGGCAGATGGCTGGATTACGCAGAATTAAGAAACTTTGTCTTCATAGACGAGTCCCCTCAAGTGGGACTGGAATTACTGACTACATGCTTGCTGATTGCTGACAGTTACTTCTGAAATTGACAGGAAAGGCTGCCCTGTGGTCCCTCACTTTCAGAAGAAGAAGCGGACAAAAAGTGGAACAGGTAATGAAGAATGAGAAGAAGATGGCATGCAGTGGACAGCAATGGCTGTCTGTGTCTGATGAAAGCAATTGCTGTTTGTTTGTTGTGCATGAAATGAATCATATGTCTTCTGTTATTATTTAATCTTTTACACACTAAATGTAACTCAAGTCTACTCTGCTTTTTTTTACCTTGTTTAATTCAAATTGTACTTCAACTGCAGAGGCCACTACGTTGCATTTTCCTATATGCAAAATGTCCTTGGACTTACTGTTTGCCAATATACCATGATGATTGATTAACACGCTGATTACCTGGTGTTGCTGACTGCGGTGGGAGCCTTGTCCCTGGGCAGAGAAGCTCCGTTGTTGCTGCGCTGACCCCTCGCCGCCACCGCACTTCGGACCTGTGCGTGGCCGCTGAGAAGGGGTAAAAACTACACATCCCAGCATTCCCGGCCATAGTAGTGCAGCGGGACCACGCCCACAACCGCGCCTGGTCGCACTAAAAGCGCGAGACTCTTTCGGTGGAGCGGGGGACCTAACACGCTGATTACCTGGTGTTGCTGACTGCGGTGGGAGCCTTGTCCCTGGGCAGAGAAGCTCCGTTGTTGCTGCGCTGACCCCTCGCCGCCACCGCACTTCGGACCTGTGCGTGGCTGCTGAGAAGGGGTAAAAACTACACATCCCAGCATTCCCGGCCATAGGAGTGCAGCGGGACCACGCCCACAACCGGGCCTGGTCGCGCTAAAAGCGCGAGACTCTTTCGGTGGAGCGGGGGACCTAACACGCTGATTACCTGGTGTTGCTGACTGCGGTGGGAGCCTTGTCCCTGGGCAGAGAAGCTCCGTTGTTGCTGCGCTGAACCCTCGCCGCCACCGCACTTCGGACCTGTGCGTGGCCGCTGAGAAGGGGTAAAAACTACATATCCCAGCATTCCCGGCCATAGGAGTGCAGCGGGACCACGCCCACAACCGCGCCTGGTCGCGCTAAAAGCGCGAGACTCTTCCTGCGTCGCGGGAGCGCCGGGCGAAGCCCGGGCAAAGGGCGGGCCGTCTGTGGCCGTCCGAGGCAGGAGGAGGCCAGGCAGGGCCACCCCCCTAATATTGACTCCTGTTGTCAGGTACCCTAAGTGACTCTCTGTTGCAGGTTTAAGGTTATCGCCGAGGGTATTGTATCCTCATTTGGGTTGGACCTGTTATAGCAATGGCAACTCGCTCAGGCAAAAGCCTGAGGAGAGAAGAGGGGGGCATGGTTGGCACCATGGACCGGTTCATTACCAGTGTGGCCACTGTTATTGACAAGGAATTTGCTATGGCGGAGTGGCGCCTCTCACAAGATCACTTTGGTGACAGGCGGTCATCGCTGGACTCGATAGCTTTGGTGCCCTCCCCAGTGCGACTGCTTGATCCATTGGCCCCCGACCATTCGCCCTTGGACCACCCCCAGGTGGCCGCTCTGAGAACTAGCATAGATGGGTTGGGAAATTTGTCACCCACTGTACTCCATGCTGAAAATAACGCTGCCCCAGACTTAATGGTTAGCGAGATAGCCACCCCTACCCTACCCTTGACTAATTCTGTCATTCACCCGGTGTTGCCCCTTGTGGTGCAAGCAGAAATTCACCCAGCTCCCACCAAAAGGAAAAGATTACCTAGCCCACGGAAAGGCAGATTGGCTAAAGCACACAAGGTACCCCGGAGGCTTGGCACTAGGAAGGGTGGCCTGCATAAGGCAGGGGGATGGGATACTAGCTTGTTACAGAAAGAGAAGGGGGAGGGCCCACCTGGTAGGTCAGTGGATAATGTCTGTAAAGAACAGACTTTCGACCATGCAGGGCTTCAACCCCCAGACTCTCTCTTAGTCGTGAACATGGAGAAAATGATGAAATCTTTGCTGCTCCCGGTACTAGATAGAATTCAAGTGTTATCAGATCGGGTGGATAAACTGGAACACTTTAGATAATTTGTTCTCCCTAAAATCATTTATTAAACTACAGTTAAGAATTAGGGAGGACGGGCTGGGGGGGGAATCAGTTAGTAGGGAGATCCCTATGGTCCCACAAGGCTTAACTACGACAACAAGCCCTACAGCAGATGTGCCATTGCTCCCTGCTGCTACTCTTACAGGGGTAGTTAGGAAATCTGGGACATCACTAACCAAGGCCGCAGAGAAACAAAAGATTCCTAAGGCTAACAATAATATTTCAGACAAAAAGACGGCACGACCTAGAGCTGCTGGCACTCCTGGTCGTGCAAACCCTAATACTTCAGCCGCCACTCCAGTACCCTCTATTGCACCCGAGAATGTAACCCCAAAAATAGATAAACCCGCAAAGGCCCATGCAGTGCAGTCAGGTGAGGGTCATAAGGCCAGAAGGACCCCTAATGCTAACCTACCCCCTGACTGCCAGCCTTTTGTGGCAGTATTGACCGGGGTGCCTGTACTTAGTCCAGGTAAGCACGAGACATTTGTTGAATTGTATAATAAGACCATATTCTGGCTTAAAGAAAACAGACCCTTGCCGAATTCCTGGGAGGGACGGGTCATTCACGTAAGGAGAGTTGGCTGGATAGGCACTAGGCAAAAAAACATTAGCGGGGATTGTATTATAGTAAACTTTGAGGACCCAAGAGTTGCTAGTTATGTGTGCTGTTTCCCTGCTAGGGAACACAGTCTATCAGGTAGTGGGGGAGCAATTGGCATTCGTGATCTTAGCTATTTTAACCCCCCAAATTTACCAGCGAGTTCAGTTGGAACCCCTGTGTGGGAGGACCGGGGTGGCAGGCAAACTCGCGGAAGTCTCTCTCAATTTAGCTTACTCTGCAATACCCCATGCCAGCCACATGGCCGGTTTTGGCATGGCTATTGACATGCTATCTGCCCAATACGGGAGAAGCATGAAGAGACACATGGGGACATGCTAAGTAGCAGTTTAACGCAGAGTGAGGAGCAGGTGAGACCGCCTACTAGCATCCTTTCCTTACCAACCATCTCCAGGGGGCACACACCCGCAGCCTGCTCTGAAGACCTTGCGTCGGATCTGACCACTCAGGAGGCGCCTGAGGGGGAGACCCCACCATCGGTCTCTGTGGCGCTGTCCATCTCAGAGGTGGCTCTTGTTACTGCGAATGCCCCCCTTGTAAGTGAAGTAGCGGTAGGGCGGGGAGAGACCGGTGGTGTGCCCCTGAAGGTGGTGAGTTGGAACATAGCGGGTCTCGCACGGAACATAGGCATACCAGATTGGAATTAATTTATTGAATCATTCGGGATCTGCTTGTTCCAGGAAACCTGGTGCCTGGAACCACGACATAAGGTGGGTTACTCCACCTACTTTGTCCCTGCCGTACAATCTTCTGGAGGGAAGGGACGCCCTTCGGGCGGTCTATTAATCTGGGCATCCATTTCCCTGGGGTGCTCTATTAAATGTATAGTCACCAAGTCTCCTGACCTGCAGAGGCTAACTGTGAGAGGGCTATCTGGAGGGAGAGCGCTCGAAATTCTTAATATCTATGTCAATGGCGCAAAGGGCGGTACGTCCACACTGTCTGCTACTGGCATTGATTAGGAACTCAGAACTGTCAGCGCTGATTCCTTTGTCATACTAGCTGGGGATTTCAATTCTACATTTGAACCCCTTGCTGTGGAGGATGTGCTAGGCACATATGATGATGATGAAAGGCGAGGTATCCCACCCCTATCAATCACCCCAATTGGAAGGTGGACCCAAAGTGTTATTGATCTTAATGCCCTCTGCTTGGAATATGGCCTTAGAGCAACAAATGGCAGATCAAACTCAGACCAACTGGGGGCCCATACGTTCAACAGAGTAGGTAATTCCTCACGGATTGATTATATTCTGCTGAACTACCAATTGTGGGCCTACCTGATAGATATGGTGGTCTTGCCGTCCACTGACAGCGACCACAATCCTTTGTCCCTGTCTTTGTCCCCCTTGTGGATGGGAAGTCCCCAATCCTCAATCCCTCACGTGTGGAAAGTAACACACGAAGTATGCCCCTCAAATTGTGGTAGGCGACTGAAATGGAAGAACATTATTGGCAATGAGGGTAAGATCCTGGAAGTAAAAACTATAATGGCTAATATTATGCCCCACTTAGACTCCCCTTCTATCAGTGCGCACGAAGTCTCCGCATTGTTTGCCCAAACTACGAGCGCCCTGGGTGAATTGTTTCTAGTTCGCAGTGCAGGTAAAAGGAGTAACATGAGAGGTGGCATTAAGGGCAAAGTTGGCTGGTTTTCACCAGCATGTCGAGATGCCAAAAGGGAACTAATAAAGGCAGTGAAAGCCAAGGATGGAGGCTTGATTAGTACTGCAAGGGGCAATTACAGGAAGGCGATAACTAAGGCAAAGGCTGAGTGGGAGAACCAGTTTTGGTGTGACCTGAAGGTGGCAAGCCTAAGGAAGGACGCGAAGGGTTTCTGGGACCTAATAAGAGTCAGGGATAAACCAGCGGATTCCATGATAACATGTAATATACCGGAGGGTGCGTGGTTTGACCATTTTTCCCAGCTCTATACACTGGTCCCGGCAAATGGGGCTATCCCGCCGGAACGGAATCCCTTGGACTGTATCGAGCTTAATGATGAGCTCTTGTTCACAACTAAGGAAGTAGTGGGGGCGATTAAGGGCCCGATGTAGGTCGGTCGGTAACGGCCGAAAATCGGTATTTTCGGCCGTTACCGATCGGAATTGAGACATCGGGATGTAGGAGGCCGAAATCCGGCAAAATCGGTGATATTACCGATTCGGAAAGTCACCGAGTCGGTAGAATTCCGAATCGGAAAAAAGTTGGAATCTGAAAAATCTCCGAATCGGTAGAATACCGAATCGGAGATTTTTCAGATTCCTTATTTTTTCCGATTCGGAATACTACCGACTCGGTGATTTTTCAGAATCGTGAACGTATCGATTCGGTATAATTACCGAATCGGTGATATTCCGATTCGTTGTGAAAAGCTGAAGAATGAGATGTAGGTAAGCACTGAAATACCGAATTTGCCTCAAATTCGGTATTTCAGAGTCGGAAATTACCATGGATTGGAATCAGGTGGTAACCAGGTGCAACCTATAAAAAAGGACCCAAAATGCAGTTCTACTTGCAACATAGCAGCTTTCTATGTCATAGCAAGACGGCTACGGCTACAGCAGGAAGGAGAGAGGGAATGGCTGAGACAGGAGCAGGTGTATAGACAGCGGATCACCCTGTTCATGCTTACAGATGCAGAGATCCTACAGAGGTACAGGCTGGACCCAGACACCATCAGAGACCTCATTAGGGACCTCCAACCACTGTTGCAGCACCCCACCCCAAGGGCACACACAATCCCTGTGCATGTGCAGGTGCTATGCTGCCTACACCTGCTGGCGTCTGGCAGCTATCAAAGTGTAGTTGCTGTGGCAGGAGGGGTGACCCAGAGCAGCCTGTCAAGGTTCTTCCACAAGTTCCTTGACGCCATGATCCAGAGGATGGACCAGTACATTTCCTTCCCTGCAACCCATGCAGAACTGGTACAGACTAAAGCCGACTTCTACCAGATGGCAGGATTCCCCCACATCATTGGCTGCATAGACGGCACACACATTCCGATTTGCCCCCCTGCTGACACGGAATACGTATACCGCAATCGGAAGTCACGGCACACCATAAATGTCCAGGTCATTTGCAATGCCAAGTGTGTCATCACTGACCTGGTTGCGAAGTTTCCGGGGAGTACCCACGACTCCTATATCTTCCAGAATAGCGGAATTTATGCATGGCTGATGGCAGGGGAATTTGGTGAAGGATACCTCCTAGGTAAGACGCAGTGTCAGACCCCCATAACCTAAATAGCAGTGTGAAGTACATGTATGCATGTGAGTAATGTCACCCCTTTTCCTTCTAGGCGACAGTGCATATGCCCTCCGCTCGTTCATTCTCACCCCCTACCTCAACCCCTCAACACCCAGCCAAAGGAGGTACAACCGTGCCCACAAAAGCACGAGGAATGTAGTGGAAAGGACCTTTGGCATCTGGAAGAGCAGGTTCAGATGTCTGCACAAGAGCGTAGGTGCAAGGCAATATACCCCCATCACCTGCTGCAAGATTATTGCTGTCTGTGCAATGTTGCACAACCTTGCAGTCAGGAAAGGCACTGAGGTTGAGTTGTCCGACTACGAGGACCCTGACGATGACAATGCTGTGCCACTACCACAACCTGCTGGAGTCTCTGCACCAACTGACGGCAGATACAGGCGTCAGGAGATAACAGACAACTATTTCTGAGTGAGTACAGATGCACAAACAGGTCAATGTATGTTTTCAAAAAAGAAATTTAATAATGTTGCAACAACGTTACTGCACTGATGTGCAACAAAACAAAAGGTAAACAAGATGTGGTTAAATGTCAATTGTACGGGTTGCCTCACCCGCCCTGGCAGTCTCATTTCTTGCTGCGCTTAGCAGCCCCACTAGGATGTGGCTCACCCCCTTCTGTATGACCAGCAGCCTCAGCTGAGCGCCTGCTGCTCCGGCGCGGCTCAGACACTGCGCTGGCCGGGCTGCTGCGGCTGCTGCTGTCCCCAGCCTCGCCCAGGCCCAGGGCGGGATTGACAACTGTGTTAGATATCAGTAGTGTCTCCATGGCGGTGGTAATGCGGCCCATGCCCCTAGTCACCTCTGACATGTTCTGGGTGAGGCTGGCCTCCATGTTTGCCCCACGTTGGCATAGCTGGGCGGTTGCAGCAGCAAGGCGGTTCATAGACCTATTCTGCATGCGGGCATCCCTGCGGCGACAGTGTTCGTGTTCATCCATTTTATTGCAGAGCTGGGTGATGGCAGTGGTCATTCGCCCAATACCTGTTGCAATGTCCTTGTTGCTATCAACAAATGCTTTGAATCCCTGTGCCATCTCCCCCATCTGCAGGTTGTGCTGCCGCAACTGGCGATGGCAGGCCAAGATTGATTTTGCCTGCATTCTCTGGATTCTGACCATACTGCCCTCCAGCCCTAGGAACACGCGGCCCTCCTGTGCTGGAAGTGGACTGCTGGATGCACGTGGCCTCCGGGGATTTCTGCTGCCCTGCTGTGTGTGCTGGGGTGACACAGGTGTTACAGGGTTTTGTGCTGGAGCCTGACCCGCTGCTCCCTCCATGATGTTTAATGGAGCAACAATTATCCTCCTGGCATGAGTTGTGGCAGGTGCAGGGTGGCTCTGTGGTGGTGAGTTCTCCGGGGAGAACTGCAATGGGGGCGACTGAAACAGAGACAGTCGGGGGGAGTGTGGAAATGTGAGGGAATGTCCAGTGTCTTCCTCATTGCCCAGGGCACTGCTGTTGTCCTCCTCCTGTGTATGTACACTGGTGCTTGGCACTGCCACCGCACTGGCTGATGGTGCTGGAGCTGGTGCTTGAGTAGCTGCTGCTCCCCCGCCTGATGGTGCCCCTAGGTATAAAGAGGCATTTGTCAACTCAGTGCTAATGTATTACAGTCACTACCATTAAAGCATTGCACATCTCATTACAAAAACTTTGATGCAGTATTACAGTTATTTTTAATATGCTTCTGCAGTGGCATTTATTGGGTACTTTTGCTGACTACATTTAGCATGATGCATTGCTCATGTCTGTTGCTAGCAGTACTGGGCTGGGGTTTGGCTGTGCATTGGGTCTAAAGGGGAGGTGTCCCGTATGGTGTGTCAAGTTGCGCATGCTTCTTACCTGTAGCTGTAGCTCGGGATGAGCTATCCAGGTCCCCAATTCCCACAACACTCGCGCTCTCAATGGTAGGTGCCACAAGTTCCTCCAGGTCAGTGAGGGGTGGCGCCCGGTTCTTGCCTCCACCAGTTAGTCCAGCCTGCTTGTGCAGCTCGGCCAGTTTCCTCTTTGTGACGCCGCGGATGTCGTAGAACCTCTTTTTGAGGTCGTCCAGGCTCCTGTGGGTGACACCAACAGCGTTTACTCTTTCCCCAATTTCTATCCACAGCTTCCTCTTAGTGCTCTCTGGAACAGTGAGGGACAGCCTTCCATACAGCTGCCTGTGTACCCTCACCACCTCCTCCACCAACACTTGCAGCTCCATGGTGCTGAATTTGGTCTTCCGCTTGCGCTCAGCCTTCTGGCTCTCAGAGCTGCTTGCCATGTTTCACAGGGATCTGGATACTGCTGCTCACTGTGGCTGCTCAGCTCAGGCTGCCTCTCCAGAAAGTTCTGATGAGTTGCACCTGGCTTGCCACACCCTGTGGGGGAGGGTGATCCACCTCATTGGCTGATGTCATTAGTTTCAGTTTCCTTGATCGACGAATCGTCATTTACCGAATCGGTAATTGCCGAATCGGATTTTACCGATTCGGAAACTACCGATTCGGTATTTAGGCCGCGTTCCTATTGGTCCTTTGGCCCATGGGGTGTATAGCTATTTCCGATTCGGTAGTTACCGGTTCGGTATTGGCAGATTCTGTCTATACCGAATCGGTACTTGCCGAATCGGTGCGTATCGACTCACGATACCGAATTGTACCGATTCGGTGAAATTCCGATTTTTTTTATCTACATATCATTTACCGATTTGGAAATACCGATTCGGTACAATTTGGTATTTAAAAATCGGTAAATGCGTTTTACCTACATCGGGCCCCTATGTGTCTTGTCTCCAATAAGGCAGCGGGCCTGGATGGCCTCCCAGGGGACCTGCTACGTATCAACCCGGAGGAGTGGGGGAAATTAATTGTTTCCTTGCTGAATGCTAGTTTTGTGGGGGCAGCTATCCCGGACTCATGGAAGGGAGCGGAGGTCGTCCCCTATCTTTAAGAAAGGGAGCCGGGACGACCCAGCCAACTATCGCCCCATAAGTCTCCTAGATTCCTCGCAGAAGGTGGCAGAAAAAGTCGTTTTAGAAAAGGTCTTGCAGTGGGTTGAAGAAAAGGGTATTCTTTCTGATTTTCAGGCCGGTTTCAGATCAGGTATGGAGACAATAGAGCAATCTTTCCGGCTCATGATGCTCTATTGGAAAGTGGTTGTACTGGGCAAAGGCAGTCTGTATTTGGCATTTATAGATCTACGGACTGCCTTTGACCTGGTCCCACGTAGCCAACTCTGGAGTGTGCTCGATGAGCTCGGAATCCCGCCTTATCTATTAACTATGCTGATTAAATTGCATGCTGATAATTTTGCGCAGATCAGGTGGGGTAACCAGGGGCAAAAAACATCACGAATACCTGTAAATAGGGGTGTCCGCCAGGAATGTGTTTTAGCCCCCACTCTGTTTTCATTGTATGTCAACGGAGTGGTGGAGCACCTGCTACAACATCCTACAGATGCACCATCCCTGGCTGGCAGAAGAATACCTACCCTCCTATTTGCAGATGACACTCTCCTGATCTCGAAAACCCCGTAGGCCTGCAGAGTCTCCTAACTAGTGTTAAGTCCTTCTGTGATGCAAGGGGCTTAGTTATTAATACAGAGATGATGAAGTACCTGGTCCTAAACCCCCCGAAGAAGACAGTCAAACCACCAATCTTAGACTCAGTCTCCCTCGAGAGGGTTACGGAGTTCGATTACCTCGGTATTCGCCTCTGTGACTCCATGAGTTGGAAATGTCACAACCAAAAGATGCTGCTGACCCATAAGAGGGTGGTGGGGGCCCTTCTTAAGGAACAACGTGCCTCATCCCTTAAACCTGTTGCACCTGTATTAGACATCTACAGGGCAAGGTGTGTTAGTGCAGCACTCTATGGGGCCAAACTTTGGGGGGTACAAAATGTGGATCAGCTATCCCGCTCAGAAAGTAAATTTCATAAGGACCTAATGGGGCTCCCCTACAGTACCCCAACCCTCCCACTGCTCTTAGATATGGGTACTAGGCCAATTAGTGACCAGGCTAGGCTCTAAGCATGGGCGGATTTTGCGGATCCACGATTCGCGGATTTAGCGGATCCACGGATCGTGGATCCGCAAAATCCGCCTATTTAGCGGATTCAGCGGATTTGCGGATTGGGGGCGGGGCTCCCTCGAGTGTGTGGGCGGGGCCAAACGGACGGGGGTTCCACGCGAGCGCACATGCCTCTTGTGTGTCCGGGGATATTTGGGAAGAAGGCACATCTGCCCAGCCTCCCAACGCTCACGATTTTTTTTGGGCTGGTGAATGAGTCACTACATTTGCGCTTCAACTAGTTCCAGCGACCAAGTGTGTGTTACTATGCAATCGCGCCGAAGTGCGCAGGGGTCCCTTTAGTGAAATGTCCATCATAGTGGGTAAATGGCGGGAAGACGGTGCACACCTCGAGTGTGTGGGCGGGGCCAAACGGACGGGGCGTCCATGCGAGCATGCCTCTTGTGTGTATAAAAGGGCAGAGACCGATCAGCAGATTAGTTTTTGGGCTGATCAATGAGTCACTGAATTAAAGCTTCAACTAGGGCACATGCTTTATTGATATCTGCAAGTGTTTCCTGTTGAGGTTTATTTTTTTGTGCCAGGACCGTCGTGCCCGAATGAACCCTGCCCTTCATATTTACTCAAGAAGACACCACCGGTGAAATAATTTACGATGGCGCCGGCAAGCTGCCAGCGCCATCCTGCAATAGTTACTTAATTAGCTTCAACAGTAAGCTCTAACTGTTAAAATAAAGCAGGCGCTCGAGCCCCTGCTGTATCTTATCTATTAGAGCTTCCTGTCGAAGCTAATTAAGTAACCATTTGAGGATGGCGCTGGCAGCTTGCCGGCGCCATCGTAAATTATGCAGGCTTGAACTTTTGACCGCAAAATCCGCTCCGATCGCGGATTGCGGATTCTCGGTAAATCCGCGAGAGTTCGCGGATCGCGGATTTACCGAAAATCCGCAAAATCCGCGATCGGAGCGGATTTTGCGCTCATGCTTACTAGGCTCCGGCGCCTTCTCTTGTGGGCGCGAATCTGGAGAGTTCCAGAAATGTCTAGCTATGCGGATGGCCTAAGAGAGGTGTTGGGGTTGCTTGGTTGGACTAAGATTTGTTGGTTGAGAGAAGTCAAGCGTCTTCTTGTTAATCTTGGCCTTGGCGATGCTTGGTTTACCAGAACTGCCCCCCCAAAGTCAGTCCTGAAGAAGATATACTGGAACTGGGTAGCTGATGGCAGAAGCAGTAATGCCAATTTGTGCAGGACCACCATGGACTTCCTCTTGGTAAAGGATGTGTTTTTCTGTGAGCCATCTTTGGACGTTATCCTGAATCAAATGGAAAGGGCCCTATATTTTAAATTTAGGATAGGTCTACTTCCCGTTGGTGAACTGCCTCTAGGTGGAAGGTCCCGGCACAGACAACTTCTTCTTGTCCATTCTGTGAGAATAGGATAGAGTCAGTCCCTCATCTGTTGTTTGAGTGTGCGGCCTATGTAGCTCCCCGCTGCAGATGGTTAAAGCCACTGTGTAGAGAACTTGGGACCAGACATTATAAGGAGGCCCTGCGAATTTTGAAAATCGAACCACGGCCCCTGTTTGCATGTGGCTTAGCAAAGTTTTTAGGCTGGGCCTGGCGTATTAGATCAACTAGGCTTTTGTATCTTGTTTAATTTGCATTTTTAAACTGTTCTTATCTAATTTATTGGCGGCACTAGTAGTATGAAATGTATGATTATTTTTCTATGTATTGGCTCCTTTTATCGTTTTTAATTGTATTCACTGCTTTTTAAGATATGTATTATATCGACATAAAGCCAACTTGATGATGAAGACATTGATGGAAAAATGTGGTAGGCCCTCGGCGAGAACCCTCATACCTACACCTTCTCCCAGTGCCTTGACTCTTTTATTAAACTTTCAACTGAGGGGGAGATGGCTTGTAGATCACCTCGAGGATGTTGTCTGATTACTGTTCAGTCCAATGGATTTTATCCTTTTTCTTCGACACTGTCCTTGTTTGCTAGGCCCCACACGCATGAAATTGTATGTGTGCGCCCCTGCACATGCACAAGGACTTCTGCATGTTTGTGTACAAGAATAAATAATATATCTCTTTTTCTTTACAGTCACTCACTGGGATGGATGGATCATCAGCGTCGGTTTACGGAAGAACTATGGCCAATTCGTGAGTGGCAAACAGGTAAACCAGTCTACAACAAGTACTACAGCAGAACTACATGTCTGTCTAGTCGTGGTATGGAGTGGTCGAGGCAGTGTAGTGTTGTTATGCCAGGCAGAGTACAGAGTACAAAAGTTCATGTAAAATTGGGGCTATGTGGCTTTCTGCATAGTAATTAGATATGCTTTGTCTGTCTGTGCCAAAGAGCCTAGGTATGCTACAACAGGTTGCTTCACTCAGTGGTGTCTACAAGGGCAAGCATGGGCCAAAAATCTGTTACGCTAAAGAATTTGCGAATTTTCGGCAATTTCGCGAGATTCTCGGATTGCGAATTTGCCGCCAAAAAACAGAAAATTTCGCAAGCGCAGCGGATATTTGGCTCATGCTTGTATCAGGGCCATGCAGACGCTCAAGGCAGGCACCACTGAGTGAAGCATCCTGGTGTAGCATACCTAGGCTCTTTGACACAGACAGACAAAGCATATCTAGGGTTTAGGGTTCAGTGCGGTTTACTAGGGTTTTTGGGTTTAATTAATAATTTGGTAGGGTTCCCGGAGTCTAGGGCTCAGGGCCCGATGCAGGCTCGTTCATAATGATGTTTGCAAGGTTTTAGGGGGGTTTGGCGTTTTTTTCAGAATTGGCCGAATTGTGGCCTTTTTTGGTGTTTTGCGGGCGCGTGTGTTTGGGTGAACTAGTCGTACACCTTCCAGTGGATCGATTTTGTTCTGCCTTGCTGAGATTCTTGGGAATCACTGGAACAAGTGTCCTGGTACGTTTCAAGAGAATCAAAGTAACTGAAGTAGTGTGGCTCACTGGTTAGAGGCGGCAGACCCGAGAGCAGAGGACGGCCCGGGACCAGGGTTCGATTCCCGGCGAGGCAGGTTTCTGGACCAGGGTCAGCGGACTCGATAATTCTCTCGCCTCGGTGCCCACTCTGATCAGCGATCACACTCGGCAACTCTGGGCATTAGCTTGCCTCATCTTCACTAACGGCCCCACCAGACCGCCGGGGATGCCTGGTCTCACCCTGGAGATACCCATTAAGGGACCATCTCTCAGGGAAGCCAGGAAGGGTTTCGCAGCGGTCGAAGCGCCTTGGGACCCTATGGGTAAGTAGTGCGCTATATAAATGCCTATACATTTACATTTACATTTACAAGTGCTGAAAACAGCACTTTTTGGTCAAGGCGCGACCGATTTGCCATGTTTTGGGGATAGCAGTATTGCATGTTTTTGGGGGGCTGCTTGGGGGTGTTCTAGATTTTTGGTGGTGGGTTGAGGGGTCAGGGAGCACTGCTGGGAAGGTCTAATTTTGATTGCAAGTGGTTTGAAGAAAATCCATGGTGGAAAAGGGTGGTTTGGGCCTAGTTGCAGACAGCGTTTGGCACGATTTAAACTGAGGCCTATCAGTATTGCATGTTTTTGGGGGGCTGCTTTGGGGGGTTCTAGATGTTTGGGGTGGGGTTGAGGGGTCTGAGAGCACTGCTGGGAAGGTCTAATTTTGATTGTGAGTGGTTTGAAGAAAGGCCATGGTGAAAAAGGGGGGTTTGGGCCTAGTTGCAGACAGCGTTTTGGCACGATTTAAACTGAGGCCTAGCAGTATTGGATGTTTTTGGGGGGCTGCTTCGGGGGTACTAGATTTTTGGGAGTGGGTTTAGGGGTCTGGGAGCACTGCTGGGAAGGTCTAATTTTGTTCTAAAATAGCAGTTTGCACCTAGCTTGAGGGGAAAGATCCGCAAAATGTGCCCATACTTACTAATTACTATCCATGAAAAGGAGACTCATAGTACTTTCGAAATGTTGCTTGTATGTAATACTGTCGACTCTGAAACTGAAAGTGTTATTTTTGCACTACACAGCGTACCTTATATTTGTTTCGCTGTGGTGTTAATATCACTTCCTGTTTTTCCATCAACAATTACAGTCCGGCTTTTACCCTGTGCGATTGGAAAAACTATTAACTCAGGCTTACCGTTAGAGATCCGCCAGGCAGGCAGTGGACAGTGTGTCTGGTCACCAAGATTGATCGACGGAGCGTCAGATGGAATGGAGGAGTACCGCGAATAAGAGGAATGGCTGGATGCACGCAACTTCCCAAATTCAACAGGACAACTACAACATACAGTTACAGTATCCTCTACACTTCTCCTTATCTTTTAAATATTGTTATTGTTGTGAACTTCTATGAGTGTGACTCTGTGCATTTGTTTGCTCTCTGCTTCAAATTCATCCCTCCAGCCATTGTATACGTTTTTTTTGCTATTTTTAAAACTAATTTCATGTACTAAGTGTTGTTTATTCTCTCTGAGGGCAGATAGGCAAGTGAAATTGCGTAATTACTGCAGCCCTGTACTGTCACATTGTTTCTTCATAGTTAGTAAGTTGTAGAAAGTACTACTTAGTTTACAATCCATTTAGCAATCAACTTCATGCATGCAGTAGTGCATGCACTTCCTTTAATTTTAAGATTTATGGATATCTTCACATCCAAAGATTTGTTTATCTTCATTTGTTGTTTGTCCATGCTGTGTTTTATTTTCCTCTCTCCACAAAACTTTCCCCAAAAACCCCATTCCCATCCCATTTTCAAACCCTAACCCTCTTCCCCCGGGCTGTGTGGTTTTCATTGAGGTGTGACTAAATGACAACAATAATTCCACACACTTGCTGGGGAGGATAAGGTCAAAGCAACAGAACATTAATTTCAAGGCTGGTGAAGGAATCCGAGGATATATTCTTACTCAGCTTGACACACACCCATGACTATTTGCAAATCAAATCTGATTTTCATGTGCGCCATCAACTGGATTGATCATCAAGAACATCCTCCTCCTACACGTGGCGAATGATTACGCTGCTGTGTCCTTCACCTTCAGTACTATTTCTTGTAGTAGCCAAAGCCAAACTCCACGCAACTAGTAGTTATACTTTGAATTAAATACTTTAGCATTTGTTAGGCTAAATTATGGCACTGTTCTTGTGTATTGTGCTATCTATCGTACTGTTCTAATGCTCCGCTCAGGCCACTCAAGGTTTCAATTTCTCTTTTTTCATATGATGCTACTGCCACTGTGTACCAACACTACTACCACCACAACGATGCCATTTTATCCGCCCAGGATTGCCAACCTTAAGCGCCATTTGCCATTCAGCCAGCCCTGTGCCTAGCCCTATTCTCAAACATGAATCACAGGTAAGATAAGCATTTGGAGGGAGGAAGAATAATGGAGTAGGAGGAGAGAGGAGAGACTGACGGTAGTACTAGTAAAGTAGTAGGACAATTGAATTCACTAACTCTGTAAGTGGCACTTACTTTTGTAAACATTTGGGCGATTACTTAGACAATTTGAATTAAGCAGCCAGTTAAGTTTCAGGAAAACAAACGTACAGTTACCCCCCCCCCGCTTCCCCCGCAAAACAGTAAAAACGCGTATGCTATGTTGAAGTTGAAAGTAAATAATTATTTTTATCCCTAACAAAAATAAACTATCCCGCAATACCCGGCCCACCCCCCTCCCTAACTTCAAAGAATGTCCGTGAAATAAAGAGTCCCCAAAGTCCAAAAAACCCAACTCCCACCCCCCCAAAAGTCTTTAAAAAAGGGGCAAGGGACAGTCTCTCCTCCTCTACTGCCGCCGGCGGTGTACTTTGGCCAGGTGGTCCTGTTGCTCCCTGTGGAGGTTCTTCTTGAGCAGGGTTTTCACGCTCTCCATCTCCTGCTCAAGTTTGGACACCCTGAGGGTTAGGCGGTGGATGCGTGCCTTGCACCTGCTGTGGGGGGCAGCTGATTTTTTGGCTGCTTGGTGGTGGCGGGTGGCTGCGGTACCATGGCTCCATACCACTTAAGGCTTGCGCTGACTGGCTGACCCAGGGTGCATGGAGGAGGATGCAGCTGTCGTGGCGGATGTTGTGGACTGAAACTGCGTGTCCTCCTCCTCCTGGGCCACCAGCTTCCTTTGCCGGGCCCGTCTAGCCAGCTCCTTCCGTGTTGGTTTGGAAGGAGCATCTATATGTAGAAAGAAAAACATACTGTAACCAATGTTCTTTAAGATTAACACAAAATAATTCAGCAGAAAGTTGTGTCACAGTAGCACTAGCAACTTGCAAGCACAGTACATAACATTTGTGGCCTGTATCTGTCTAACCTCCCACTTCATCGGCCTCTGCTCTAACATTAGTGGGAGTTTCAGGAATCAATTCTAGTAGCATTATATGGATTCACTACATTAGACTCAGACAGTACACCAGTCTTCTTCTTCTTCTTCTTCTCTCTTGTTTAGCGAAATTGGTACGTAAACTTCTGGAAGCCGGCATAATGCCAGCGCAGTCAACTTGCACCCGAGAAAAATAGACGCAAGCCATGATGACACAGACTTGCGTTACTGTACCACTCTAGTACATGCAGGTGGTGAAGCTCTTACTTTTCTATTACGGGTGGCACTGGCCATACTCCGTTACAAGGGCTACTGTGATTGTGATTGTTAGAAGCATTTGTATAACGCATGGCTACCCGGAAGCATCCCAGCGCATGATTAATTTAACTTTCACCCTGCAGTGCCAATGACTACTAGAAAAGGAAAATGAAGAAGATAAATAATATCATTATCTATCCCTTCACAGGATATTTGCTTACATATGGGATGCTTTGTTTTTTATTGAGTGAACACTGATAGGCCACACATGAATGACAGAGTTGTAATAAAATTATTAACAGAGGTAGTGAGTGGCCCCCGTAATGGCAGGATATATGCTGTGCTTGCAAACTACTGTTACTAGTCATGGTAGTATTCTGATAAATTACATCTTCTTTTCCTCGCCTTTGCTAGACTGGAACGAACGTGCGGGTGCGGTTTTAAATGCTCTTCAAAGTAACACTTACTTCATCCAGTGACCTTCTACTCTGTCTGCATACACCTATGCTATCTATGAGTAAGATAGTACCATGATTCAGGCATCCATCCATTCAAAGTAAATGTCAATCATTCTTCTTAATGTCTCAACTGGACAAACCTTAGTTTTTCTCACGGAAAAACTACCTTTTTATTTTATTTTGGAAACCGCCAGCCATGCATCCGTGCTTGAATTGCATTTGAATTTGAACCAAAGGATATATTGCGCACACAGACAGTTTCTGTTTCATCCACCCAGGCAGTCCTCTTCCCTTTCTCCTTCCACCCATCCTTGCTTCAGCCTTCAACCAGCCATGCATCATATTCCCAGTCACCTCAGGCAGCATTCAAAAACACGTATCATTCTTTGCCAGTCATTACTTTTAACTCTCTCGTCCTTCCTTATACCCTTCTTTCCCTTTTCGTTCATCCCATCCATCAACTTCATCTCTGATCTGACTTGACTTCTCGATAGAACTTTCACAGCTGAGTTGAAGTCAAATTTAGAGTAGGCCATTGGTTACTCGTCAACTCCTGCCGCTAATGCTATTGCTCATACGAAGTCAAGGGTGAATGTCTTCTACATGGTTGACAAAAACGTACTTCTAAATTTGTAAGTCTTCTTAACAGTAAAGTGTACTTGTACTGTACAACATATACACCCATGCAGAGAGCACACTCTGCAGTCTGCAATCTCAATAAGTAAGGAATATAATAGCTTACCACTGTCCGCCACTACCGTGGCATCCCCCACAGCAGTTCCCGATGGCTGTTCCACCGCCTCCGCCCCAGGAGTGCCCACCTCCACGCTGGCCCCGGCAATGGTGGATGGCTGTGCCGATGTTCCGCCTAGAAAATACATTTCATATTCTTAGATGCCATATACACCACTCCCTATTTTTTCCAGGAATGAAAACATGTTACTAGTACTACATAAACAAATTTAATAATTTGTGACTCTCTAGTCTCAAAACTACAAATTTCCCTTTCTTCAGGGAATGTTTTTTTTTTATTTATGCTTAGCCGTAACATGTCTTGCTACACTTTTTGGCACAACTGATGAATGCTTGCTTTTTAACACGCACCATTTTTCTCATAACAGACAGAATCTTCCCTTCTAAGAACAAGAGCAAGATCAGATCATCATCACTTGGAGTCAGCAACGATTCATCCCCACAAGGAAGACTTGAAGTTCCAACCAGGTGAGGGCTCTCCCACAATTAATGTGTGAAATCAGCCACTTTTCAGTTTTGAATCCTTCACCGTTTATCTTATATGATGACGTTGATTTTAATAAATGTTTTTACTTTTAATAACGCTTTAAAACTTACATAGACTCTATGGTTTTTGGTCATGAGTGAGTGAGCGAAAGGGTTTGCAATTTGCAAGCATGACTGAGCCCGGGACTCTGACTCTGTAGTTTTATGTCCTGGGTTGTATAATCATTGGGGATCAATCATTGCTGCATTCGGGAGCTAAAATAATGACTCTGACACACTAGCTAGTCAGTAAGGAGATTGGGGATTCAACTTCTGTTATGACTGAGGTATGTGGGCAGTCTAACTGTGCCTATTATAATTTATAACCAATGCCCTATTTCTTGTCCATAGTTCTGTTTGTGCAGAATAGTCCCTGCAACAGTAGTCGTATGGATTGTCCTCCTATCCAATCAAAAAGTAAACTAGTATCTTATTCTTGGTGGCCATTGACATTTTATTGTTGGGAATTGTCAAAGCATATGCATTTAGAAGACTTCAATAGACAGTAAGGACAACCCAGAGGACTGCACTCAGTGCATAGAGCTATTGCTGAATAGAATAGGAGTTTTGTTTAAAACCTTTTGCCAACTGTGCAAGCTTAGTTGGCTACACAGACAGACTAATAATAATCTAGTAGTACCACAGGGAGTCATACTCGTGGCAGGATAAGAATTTAGAAACAGTCTACGAGAAGATCAAAGACGATTTAGGAAAAAATAGAATGAGGAACGTTTGGAAAAAATACAGGTGCTGTAAAAGATAGAAAAGTATAATTATTAATATTAACAGGAAAACTTACTGGGGCCAGCAGAGGAGCCCTTGCCGGACCGATCCTGGCCTTCCTGCTGTTGTCCCTGCTCCGCCGGCGCCGCACCTTCTCCTGTGTCCCCTTACCCCTAGGGGAAGCTGATGTACAGCATGAAAGAAAGACACAAACATGGATGATTGTTGTCAACCACATCAAACATATCAAAAGAACAATAACAAATTATTTCGGCAAAATAGACAACAATTGCACTAAATTTATTGATCTATCTGATGTGATCTAATAGGATATTGCTGGATTCGCGGACCGTCTACTTGGAAAGTTATGTTACTCACTAAACCAACTACAAAAAGGTTCTACTAGGACTGGCAGGCAGCACTCCGCAGCATGCAAAGTGACAGACACAGTCTGTCATGATCACCACCACTATCTCTTCTTAGTGGCAGGAGTACAAAGGAAGGACTCGACTTGAGTCTCTAATGTCTAGCATTACGCAGTTCTGTAAAGTACACTGATACATAATCATCACCCAGGCCAAATGAACACAAAATTGAAAACAAGTAAGCATAGTAGCACCGCCAGTGAGCAGACCAGCACCTGCAATCACAGAAGCTTTTGAAACATAATTTACCTGCAATGTAATCGGCAGCATTCTTACTCTTCAGAAAAAACAAACATTTGCAATATGATAACATAGAGCAGGAGAAAACAGAGCAGTGATTAAATAGCTACTACTACTCACCAAGCCCAGAGATCTTGACGCCTAGCAGGTCGAGCAGGTCGTGCTCCCGGTCCAGGACGTCGGACCACCGGTGCATCGCCTGGCTGTAGGCACACCTTCCCCCATAGCTGGCGACGCTCCCGGAGCCCGTACCCGGCACCGCCGCCTGCCGCCTGCCGCAACGGTTTTGGGGGGGGTGGAGCTGAACGAAGAACATCAGTGCGGCCACCTCCACCGTGCTGAAAATCTCCCGGGCTATAACTGCTTCCCCCCTTAAGCGCCCGCATGGGAGCCTGGTACGGGGTGCGGGACCCTTCCCCTTGCTCTTCCCGGCTCCCTTTGCCATGTTCCTGGACAGTTGCAAAAAAAAAAAAATAGGAAAGAATAGGGAAAAAGTAAAGAAAAGAAAAGAGTTAAAAAAAGTAGCTTTAAAAGTAACCAAAAGTAGAAAAAAACACAAAATATAGATGTAGAAAAAGAGAGGGATAGATAATGAGTAAAAAAGACCAAAAAAAAGTTCAAAGAAACAAAGGATTGCAAAGATTAGGAGAGGATTGGAAAAGCATGCCCAGAACCATAACAATGAATGTAAAACAAGATGGCCGCGGCCATTGAGGACCGCGTGGGTAAGTTCGCACGATATTTCCCCCGCGAGCACGCAAAAACGCACACGAACACGTAATCGCGCCCCGCGCACAACGCGAGCATGCAAATAACGACCGGAAATTAAAATAGGCAACGCGAACAAGATGGCCGTGCCCATGTACGACCGCATGGGTAACTTCGCGGTCGATGCGCGGCAAGCGGCCCGCGAACACGCAAAAATAAAAAATACGCAAATTCGCACGAATTTGTGGATTTTGCGGATCGCGAATTCGTTTCGCCCGCATTTGTGCCCATACTTACTACTGATCCATCATCAGAATTCTGAGAGAGGAGATCAGGGAGAGGGTCACTCTCTTCCTCCTGTCCCTCATCAGTTGCCATGAGCAAGCCCATGTCATCAGCCCTGTCAATAAAAGATTTTAGCCTGTTCATATGAAGTACCCTATGGGGACCTCTTGGAGTACCTAGGGCAGAGCTTTCCAAAGTATGTGCCGCGACACCGTACTGTGTCGCCTCCACTCTGTGGGTGTGTCGCCTGACAATGACCCCCCCTCGTGTGTGGCAGCCCGGGCTCAGACAGCTCCCGGGCAAACACACAGCCGCATCCGAGCACTTCACAGGTCATTAAAAGACCGTGTGCATGTTAAAGAGGCTTTGTTGATATTTCACCCCTTCTAAGAGCCCCTGCAGCGCCACCCTACTTACTGCTTAATGTTTCAGCCCCCTCCCTGAAATGTGGCTCTAGTTGCGCCTCGGCGCTGGGGGGTGTCTGCTGCTGTTAATATGCTCTGTAGCGCCGCCCTCTACCCTGGGCCCAGCAGGCACCAGTCTCGCCTGCCAAGCACCAGCCTTAGCCGGGGGCACCGGCTGCTGCGAACATGATTCCTGCTCCTTGACCTTGTCGGACACCTGGCAGTGGCAGCTTCCGAGCAGTTTTGGAAGGAGTCTCTGCTTGGCGCACTGGTTCAAGGCGCTGCATCTTATTATTTAGAAAACTCAGGCGTTAGCAGAGAGGTAGGGACTCTGTCCAGCCTCAGGTCCATGGGCTTTTTATCTTATGACCTCCGCATTTATTTATAAACATTACATCATTGTATTTGTCTATTTTGTTGAATTTATTTCTCAGTAGTTGCATTAGAAGGGTAATGGCGAAAGGGTGCCACAGAGATATGGGGGGGCAGAGATAGAGGGAGTGATAGAGAGGGAGAGAGCGAGCGAGAGAGAGGGGAGAGACAGAGAGAGAGAGATACTGAAGGCTGGAGAGAGGGGGCGAGAGACATACTGAGGGAGATAAACAGAGAGAGAGAGAGATAAAGAGAGATAAAGAGAGAGGAGGGATAGAGAGGGGGAGAGAGACTGAAGGATGGAGAGAGAGGGCGAGAGAGATACTGAGGGAGAGAGCCAGAGAGAGAAAGAGAGGGGGAGAGAGAGAGACTGCAGGGAGAGGGAGAGGAGGGAGAGGAGGGAGAGGAAGAGGAGTGAGAGGGAGACAGAGAGGAGGGAGAGGGAGAGGAGGGAGATGAGGGAGAGGAGGGAGGGAGAGGGAGAGGAGTGAGAGGAAGAGGAGTGAGAGGAAGAGGAGTTAGAGGGAGACGGAGGGAGAGAGAGGGAGGGAGAAGAGGGAGAGGAGGGAGAGGAAGAGGAGGGAGAGGAAGAGGAGTGAGAGGGAGATGGAGAGGGAGGGAGAGGAGAGAGAGTGAGAGGAGAGAGAGGGAGACGGAGAGGGAGAGGAGGGAGAGGGAGAGGAGTGAGAGAGGGAGAGGAGGGAGAGGAAGAGGAGGGAGAGGGAGACAGAGAGGGAGAGGAGGGAGAGGGAGAGGAGTGGGAGAGGAGGAAGAGGAAGAGGAGGGAGAGAGGGAGAGGAGCGAGAGAGGGAGAGGAGGGAGAGGAGGCAGAGGAAGAGGGAGAGGAGGGAGAGGGAGAGGAGGGAGAGGGAGACGGAGAGGAGGGAGAGGGAGAGGAGGGAGAGGAGTGAGAGGGAGACGGAGAGGGAGAGGAGGGAGAGGGAGAGGAGGGAGAGGAGGGAGAGGGAGACAGAGAGGGAGAGGAGGGAGAGGGAGAGGAGTGAGAGAGGGAGAGGAGCGAGGGAGGGAGAGGGAGAGGAGGGAGAGGGAGAGGCAGAGGAGGGAGAGGGAGAGGAGGGAGAGGGAGAGGAGGGAGAGGGAGACGGAGAGGGAGAGGAGGGAGAGGGAGAGGAGTGAGAGAGGGAGAGGAGCAAGAGAGGGAGGGAGAGGGAGAGGAGAGAGAGGGAGAGGGAGAGGAGGGAGAGGGAGAGGGAGAGGGAGAGGAGACAGAGGGAGAGGAGGGAGAGGAAGAGGAGTGAGAGGGAGATGAGAGGGAGATGAGAGGGAGAGGAAGAGGAGGGAGAGAGGGAGAGGAGCGAGGGAGGGAGAGGAGTGAGAGGGAGATGGGGAGGAGAGAGAGGGAGGGGAGAGGGAGGGGAGTGAGAGGGAGATTGAGAGGAGAGGGAAGGAGAGAGGGAGAGGAGGGAGAGGAGGGAGAGGAGGGAGAGGAAGAGGGAGAGGAGCGAGAGGAGGGAGAGGGAGAGGAGTGAGACGGAGAGGAGGGAGAGAGAGGGAGAGGAGGTAGAGAAGGAGGGAGAGGGAGAGGAGGGAGAGGGAGAGGAGGGAGACGGAGAGGAGGGAGAGAGAGGGAGAGGAAGAGGTGGGAGAGAAGGGAGAGAGAGGGAGAGGAGGGAGAGGGAGAGGAGACAGAGGGAGAGGAGGGAGAGGAAGAGGAGTGAGAGCGAGATGGAGAGGGAGAGGGAGGGGAGGAGGGAGAGGGAGAGGAGGGAGAGACGGAGAGGGAGAGGAGGGAGAGACGGAGAGGGAGAGGAGAGAGGGGGAGGAAGAGGAGTGGAGGGGAGCGGAGAGGAGGGAGAGGGAGAGGAGTGAGAGAGGGAGAGGAGGGAGGGGATAGGAGGAGAGAGGGAGGAGCAAGAGAGGGAGAGGATGGAGAGGGAGAGGAGTGAGAGGGAGATGGAGAGGAGAGAGAGATGGGAGCGGGAGAGATGGGGGAGGGAGAGGTGGGAGGGGAGAGGTGGGAGAGAGATGGATAGCAAGGCACGGTGAAGTAAGGATGATGTGCTTTTGGGCGCTGGCTGAGAAAGCGGTCTAACCTGAGTTTAATGTGCAGAGACCGGCTGATAAGTTGCCTGATTGGTCCTGAACGGATTTTTGTATAACTCATATTCAGCAAGGCATCAGGTGGACTTTGTGCATGGTTGGAAGGGATGGCAGTGCGTGCACACCCCCTTTTTGTGCTGTAAATCAATGGGGCATGTGTCAATGTGTGCATGGTTATATTCTTGCTTCAGGCACACACCTAACCTTGCTTACACCCAGTTTTGCTAGTCACTCTCTTTGTTAGAATCTTCCTGCTTTCTCAAATTTGCTTAAAACTGCACCATTGGCCCACTATTCTTTCAACATTTTCTTGCGGGAGTATCCCCCAGAACCCCCTGTAGGAGGTTCGGCTCGCTCGCTGCGTTCGCTCGCATTACCGTGTCACAAGATAAAGATTGTCGAAAAGGTGAGTCACCGACGTGGAAAGTTTGGAAAGCTGTGACCTAGGGCCACCAAGTAGGTGACCTCATCCTTTTGCTCACGTATAGTGTGGGGTTCACTGCATTTGTCTTGGAGAGCTGCTAAGGCCACAGATTTCAACACCCACACTTTCTGACCTGGCTGGCAAACAGTCATGTCAAGCTTTTTGGAGCTCTTGGTTTGCCTCCAGGTTTTTGCTGGCCTTCTTCATGTACTCAGCCATGCGAGAACACAGGCCAAGCACATAGTCCACTATATCCTGTTTGGGAGGTTTGAAAGGTAACTCCCATCCCTCCTTCACTAGACACAAGGGACCCCTAACTGGATGTACAAACAGAAGTTCAAAAGGGCTGTAGCCAACCCCCTTCTGAGGAATCTGTCCCTAGGCAAAGAGAAGGCAGGGTAGTAGGACATTCCCATTTTTGCCTAAGCTTTTCTGGGAGACCCATGATCATACCCTTTGGGGCCTTGTTGGACTTTCAGCAATCCCAGTGCATTGAGGATGATAGGGTACGGTGAATTTATAATTCACTTTATACTCTTTCCACATTGCAGTTATGTAACTTGGCATGAAGTTTGTACCTCTGTCCGACAAGACCTCCTTAGGGAAGCCCACTCTGGAAAACAAATCCTAGAGGGCCTACTACAGGAGCTATAATGATTCTAAGGGGAATGGCCTCTGGGTACTTAGTGGCATGGTCCATCACTAGAATATAACTGTGCCCAGATGCTGTTAGAGGGTTCATGGGACCACCTATGTCAATCCCTACCCTCTCATAGGGAACCCCACCACTAGAAGTGGAATTAAGGGGGCCCTTGTGATACCACCAGACTTACCACTGGCTTGGCAAGTGGCACAGGAACGACAAAACTCCTTTGTTTCCTTAGACATATGGGGCATATGAAAGTGAGGGACAAGCCTGTCTGAAGTCTTGCTTTGCCCTAAGTGTCCTCACAGAGGAATATCATGTGCGAGGGAAAGTAGGACAGTGGCACCAGGCTTGGGGTTTCTATCCTCTGAGTAAAGAAGTCCTTCATACCAGTAGATCCTATGAGGCCCATTGATATTCCACGTGGCCTCAGCAGCACCTTGCTTCCTAAGGGGTTCAAGAGAGGAACAGGTCTGCTGCTCCAAACTCAAATCTGCCCTGGAAGGGCCCCCTGCCCTCAAGAACTCATCCTGATCAGACCTAAATTCCTCTGGGGCAGTACCTTGACAGGGGCTAAGATCATCTCCCTCAAGAGACTGATCTTCACTGTGAGTTTGTGAGGAGGGTAAAGCATTACCCTTCCTGCTCCTTCTCTTGGAAGGCACCTGGTCCATTGTTCCAGGATCCAGGGCCTTATCATTGGTATGCTGTTTGGCCTGAGCCCTGATGACAGCAAACACACTGGCAGAGATGCCCAACGTTTCTGCATGAGTCCTGAACTCTACCTCAGCCCAGGCTGAAGTTTCCAAATCATTGCCCAACACACAATCAACAAGTAGGTCTGAAGCTACAACAGCCCTTTTAGGTCCAGTTACCCCTCCCCAGCTGTGATTCACAGGTGCCTAGGAATGATCAGTCCTGCCATTGCTAGCATTGGTCACTTGGTACACTTGTCCAAGTATGATCTGGTCAGGAGACACAAGGTTCTCTGTCACCATAGTTACACTGGCTTCTATGTCCCTGTAGGCTATTGTCTATTTTCCATGTATTAAATGCTGTTATCTGTACTTGCTCAAGTTAGTAGGACTTACCAGTAAGGTGGCAAGATCTATGCCACAATCAGAGACCAAAACACTACGAGCTGGAGTCCTGACTAAGTCATAACCCATCTCAGAACCCAAGGTTAACCCCACTAATGGCTTGTTTCCTATACTACCATTTGTACTTGTGCTAGGGGAGCAGTTGCCTATGGGGCAGTGGTAGTAGGAGTGATCTCCTTAGCTTTTGGACAATCAGCATCCTTTGTCCAATGGGGTTTCACCTTACAAAAGTAACACCTTGCCTTTTTTGGATGTTTGTGACCCCCCAGATGCAGGTTTTTGGGGCCCTTGGGAAGACTCTTTCTTATCTTTGCCCTTGTCCCCACCCTTATCCTGGGATTTAGAAGAATCTTGCTTCTTCTGATCACCTCCATTGCCCTGGTTTTTCTTCTACACCCTGGTGTGATCCCATTTGTTTGCCTTCTTTCCCAATTCTTGAGGAGAGGTCAGATCAGAGTCCACCAGGTACTGGTGCAAAAGCTGGTTCTGACAATTGTTAAGTATCCACTCCCTCATAATCAAATTGTACAATCCTTGGTAGTCATGCACTTTGCATCCATGTTGCCAGCCTTACAGAGCCCTAATGGCACTATCCACAAAATCTACCCAGTCCTGGGTTTGTGGCTTCTGGGTGTTTCTGAACTTAACCCTGTATTGTTTAGTGGTTAAGCCAAACCCATAAATGAGAGCACTCTTCAACACTGAGTAATTATCAGCATCCTCTTCCCTAACAGTTAGGAGCTTATCTCTACCTTTGTCAGCAAAGGAGAGCCTCTAGATCGCTCCCCACTGCTCCTGGAGGACCCTTTGAACTTTACAGGCTCTTTCCAAGACAGTTATCCATTTGTGGATGTCATCCACAAACATGGCAGGGAGGGACTATATTGTTCAGTTTACTATGGTTAAAAGACGTTTCTCTAACTCCAGGGACACTGTCCTTGCTCTCTGGGCTTCTAGGGACTCTTTGTCAAGGGCCAACTGTTCTTGCCTGAGCCTAAATCTTGCTTTCTCAAGTCCCTGAAGTTGGTATTCCCTATCCAAAGAGTGCTCCCTCTTATTAGATATAGAGGTCCCTACTGACTGTCCTTAAACATTGGATTCTGCAGAGGAGGATCTAGACCTCCTTGGTTTACTCTGCACTTTACCAGGAGGAACAAAGGGGACATCCTCTGGGCCACCTGCAGTTTCCTCTGTGAGATCTGAGATTTCAAGGGGGAGTTATTTGGCTCCTCCTGGTCAGGGTTAGATTCTAAGTCATAGATTGGTTCCCCTCCTGGCCTATCATCTGTCACCTGCCCAGCCACTCTTTCCTGTTCATCTGGCCCACTGGCTGTCCTTAGGTCATCTAACAATAACACCTCTAGGAGGCGTTGAGTGCTGCCATTTTTCCCTGCCTTCAGCTTTCTAGAGGCACGCAGTGCTTCCAGTTCTTGGAAATACAGCACACTGTATCTAGAGGGCAGAGAGCCACTGGCATCTCCTTTAGAAGACATACTATATGTGGTGGGTGTACCTAACCTAGTGGGAACTAAACTCTCTGAGGTTGGAGAAAAGGTGTGCTAGACCCTTGACTACCCAAACCTAAGTTCAATAGAACTTACTATTCTAAGCATGTATTATATGTGCCTAGTATTAGTGATGTATGAAAAACAAGGGACACCATCTCACACGGAACCAGGATACTTTACAGTTTAACAGACAACAACAGTTCCTGTGGACAATCAACAAATGATACTTAATATATAATAGTTCAATCACAATAATCGAAGGTCTATAACTTCAGTCTAGCAGAAAGACAGGCCCTACCGAATTTAAAAAGTGACAATACCATAATTCTCAAACTAGCTGATAAAGGTGGAGGTATCATAATTCAGGGTTGCAAAGAAAATGATTAAGAGATTAACAAACAATTCCCTGATCAGAGACACTATAAGGTATTGGCCAGGAATCCTTTGCCCACCATCAAAATGGAGATCCTTAAACTAACAACAGAGGCCGGGGGACTTGGTTACATTACCAAAAAAGAATTTGAATTCTTAAATACGGAAAGTCCTCGTATGCCTGTAATCTATACCCAGCCAAAAATGTATAAGAGCATTACTAATCCCCCTGGGCGCCCATCCTATCGGGCTGTGGTTCAGCTTTAGAACCCATCAGTAGATTTATTGATTTTTTCATCAAGGACTTTGCCCCTATACTAGAGACATTTGTAAGAGATAGCATGTTTATGATCGTTTTGATTGATAACAGGCCCTTCAACATTGAAACAGATTGGCTGACCACCCTTGACATTTCTTCATTGTATACTAACATACCCCAGGAAGAGAGTATTGAGCTTATAGAAAAACTGTTCGAGACACGTACATGACCCTTGCAAGTCACCACAAGTTTTGTTATCTCATTACTACGTATTGCGTTGCAATACAATTACTTTCTCGCGGATGGGAGCTACTATCAACATTGCTCTGGAACATCAATGGGAGCAGTTTTTGCCCCACATCTAGCAAATATCTATATGGATTTCCTGGAACAAACATATGCTGTGTCTGCACAGAACACATATCATCCCAACATAAAATGTTGGAAGCGTTACATCAATGATATTTTTCTAATCTGGTCTAGTTCGGAATATGACTTCCATGAATTTGTAAAATATCTGAATAACGTTCAAAAACATCGAATGTTCACCTCTACCATACATAAGTCAGAAATAGCTTTTTTAGTCCAGGCAATTAAACATGTGAATGGAGCACTCTATATTGGTCTCCATAGAAAACCCACAGAAAGAAACACCCTTCTCGCATATAACAGCAATCACCCACGTGCTTTAAGAGATAGACTACTATTTGGCCAATTTCTACGTCTTCGTAGAAATTGTTTCTGTAAAAAAGACTACATGAGGGAGGCACGAATACTGAAAGCAAAACTGTTGGCTAGGGAATATCCAAATAAAATAATGCGAAAATCACTCAAGCGAGCATGGTTTTGCCCCAAGGGGAACTACTCAGCACCAGAAATAAAGCGCTTCTTAAAAAACTGATTTGTGTCACTACTTTTGGGATACATACCAACAAAATCCAAAAGTAAATTATTTTAAAAACTGGCACCTCATCCAAAATATAGATCCCTCTTTTGAATTACCTATGTTCGCATTTAAATGTAGTAAGAATATAAAGGATCACCTGGTTCATTCCTCCACTCAAAACAATACCAGGCAAAAGTCTAGAACATTAGAATCAGCTTGAGGGCTGCCAGAAATCAAAGGTCATCGCAAGTGTGAGAATTGTGTGGCATGTGCTTTAACATTTGACACAGATACTTTTGAACATGGGCATGTGAAACATTCTCTCAACTTTTTTTGAAATTGTAATCCAATGAATGTGGTATATTGTATATGGTGCCCTTTGTCAACCACTGTACATTGGACAAGCCGCCCAACCTTTAAAGCTCGAATAAGTCAACATCGAAGCAGAATACGGTGTTCCATTTTAAATGCTCCATTGGTGGCACACTACAATGAAAAGAAATACACAGCAGATGAACTCAAGAGGCAAGTGGTTGAAAAAGCTGTCATCCCTGAAAGACGAGGCGATTTGACGCATATACTACAGAGGTTGGAGTGCCAATGGATAGTTTGTATTAACTCCATTGATCAAGGACTAAACACAGTTGAGGAATGGCATGGGTTTGTCTCCACCCTGTCAAATTGAACTTTTAAAGAACTTTCAGATGGGATATAATACAGACTATGAAGCAGGCATGAAGGGGTCTCACCCTGCTATACTGAACCTTCAATGAATTGTTTGTGACTCATACCACAAGATATGTAATTGACTTTCGTATGTGATTTTTTTTGCTTCTGTAATATATGGATATATTTCACACACTCACAGCCTTTCGCATTATAAATTTCACTTTGTTGCACAATTTCATAGACATAGTAAAAATGTGTTCTCTGGATCACGTGGTAAATTCATGCATTTTTTTAGTTTATCTGCCTTCAATTCTGTTTTTTTTATCCATTTATTTTTATGGGTACTTAGCTTCCATTCAGCTCTTTTTCCAAATATTTTTCACATGCTTTCTTTAGGACATGGAAGTGTTCGTGCCTCCTCCTTTCCTTACGTCATGTCTGCTCGTCTATTCTAATTATGACCAGCAGGGCAGGCCTCGGAAGCATAAAACAAGACCCATTCCTTTCCATCAGTCTTGTCATTGCATGAGGAGAGACAGACAGGTGCCGTTCCCTCCCCGAGGCGAGGGTGATTAATTACTGCAGCTGATTATATGGCGCCTTGATACCTTCGGGTTTTAGTTGCGCGTTATAAATTTTATTTAATTCATTTCATATCAGGAAGACATGGTCTCCTCAACGCAGGGAACCTCCACAACATGACCTGGTCCACTTACTATACTACATGGGGGTAGGAGGCCACCTAGTCAAATGGTTATACACAGGTATTAGGGCGCATTCGGCTATTTCACTTACTGACCTTAGAACTAAATGAGCGGAGGAAGCAGACATAGAACTTACCAACAAGGCCTGGGAGAGCATGTTAGAACATCCCAAGCGGGTGTCCCGCAACGTCAAACTTAAATTTATTCAAACAATGGTACTGCACAGATCCTACATAACCCCAAAGAGAACCCACTGCATGTTCCCGGAGGCGCAACACTGCAGCCCCAGATGCAAGGTAGACAAGGCGGATTTTGTCCATATGTTATGGACATGTCCAAGCCTCCATGACTACTGGAGCGGAGTCCGGCATTCCCTAGGCAAAGTTACGCACCTAACAGTACAGGACAGTATCATGGAGTACCTCATGGGCCTCCGCAAATGGCACATATGGAAATGGACTGCTTGTTGGTAAGTACAAAATCAACACACCACACACCTCAAGTACACAAGCATGTAGCCCAAACATGTGAGAATACAAATGTAGCAAATGTAACATGACATACCTTGGAACTGGTTCCAACATTATACATAAGCAAACGATTCAAAATAACCAAGGCATATGTCAGACAGCACAACAAGGAAGTAGCATACAAAATCACACACAAACCAGTATGGCACACATGGAATATAGATTTTGCATAACAAATCAGATAACTGGTGAAAAATAGAGCAGCACATGACACAGAACATATGCTTCTGCTGTGCTACATAAATGTTGAAATAAACACATGTGCCATATGTACAGGAAGATGACAGATCCCCTACACACACAAGTGATGGGACAGAATTAGCTACCGTGCAAAAACATAGTTAGCCATGCACCATGCAGCATGTGTCCCTGCATCATGGGATTACAAATAGTGCTGCATGAGGGTAGCAACAACTGCACACAAATATTCCCAAAAATATATTAAACATCATTCTGTGTCATTGCTGAATGGAGCATGCATCTGAATAGCATGCAAACAATACAAATCCCAATCTCACTACAAGTTGTGCATGCATATGACAAACGTGGTGAGGTGTAACAATATGATGCTCAAAATCTGATATTTCAATGTGTGTTGATTGCGCACTGGAACACACAGAAATATCTATGGGTATTACTCAAACATGTATACATGCCGAGTCAAAGTCAACTCATGCACAAGGACATCAATGCATATGTATGTTGTCATCACATGTCCCAGTAAGTTAATTGCACCAGGTAGCAGTGCCACTGTCACTGAAACACCGACACACCTTGGTGGCAAGGTGGATGTAATTAGCCCACAATTAGTTCAACGTTTAGCTGACAAGGAATCTCTCCCACAGCTACCCTCAGCACAATCATTCTCAATGAGGTATGTAGATGATGTTCAAACATAATAAACATCATAAACTTAAGGTTGATGTGTCAGCAGGCACTTGTGCCAATGGTGCACCCGATAAAATATGTGCACAGGACAGGATCAGTATGTGCAACGGGCCTGTAAAGTAATTATAATCTCTTTTTAAGTGAAACATACATCCTCACAGTCACAACATGGAGGTAAAACACAGGATCCAGACAATGCCAGCATAGTGATGTGTAGGCTGTCAAGTATAGGCAATTCAATTTACGGTGATGTTGGTCAATTGTCTGAAGCAACACATGACAAAACCAAAAGACCAAAGTTGCACAATGTACACATACCAAAATAAACACTCTGCAAACACAGCAGGCACAAATACTAATGTACACATCTCCCCATAATCTGTTTCAGGTGATCAAGGATATGCACTATCACCATGGCTGATGATGCCCATCAAAGTGACACACACACAGTCACAGAGAGACTACAACAGAAGGGCCATTGTTGAACAGACATTTGGAGTCCTGAAATCCAGGTTCCGAAGCCTAGACATATCGGGTGGCAGACTACTGTACAGACCAGAACTGGAATGCAAGTTCATAATGGCATGTTGCATTCTACACAATATTTGTACACACACAAATACGCCAATGGGTGAAGACCAGGAGGAGCAGGACAATCCAGAGGATGGCCAGGACGAAGAGGCAGATGTCAGACACACCACAGCATCTGCTGCGGGAACAGCAAGAAGGGATACATTTTTTCACTTAATCACAATTGTCAAAGATCCCATCACATGGATTTTTCATACCAAAATTCACATAATGTCACTATGTCCAATAAAATATCAAAAAACAAAATATTGTATGTTTGGTTCATATCCTCAGAAGTTGATACACCTGTCAATTTAAAAGTAAATAACAAACTGCGACACACAGCTCTCACATATAGCAGTGGACAGAACATCAATCAAACAAAGATTGGGGATGGAACAACATATCGGGCCTATGACCTAAGTAAGGTGTATGGTCTCTCAATGAACAGAGAACAGACATAAACAAGAGGGAAGTGCTACAGTAAAACTAATGAACAGAGAGAAAATTTCCAAGAAACATACTAACAATCATATCATGAGTGGACACTGTTTTGGGTGAGATGGACATGACAACAAACAGTACCACAATGACATTGTCAAAAATGCTTGTGTTTGTTCAATACACGTTTTACCAATTGCAATTGCATGATGAGTGTCATTAACTAATTAAACACAACTACACAAATATATACACACACACCAGCAGTCACATTTTAACACATAGACACACAGGCAAATTACAAAATGTGGCAATGTCACATTTTGTCGTATCACTTCAGGAATGTACAACAGACTCTCTAGAATACAAGGTTGGTCAAGATGGCCTGAAACCACAAATGGAATGTGTTGCAGTCCTTTGTGGGCAACCTGTACCGCAACTTCAGTCATGTGCGTACTCCCCCAAAGCCTATCTCCGGATAGAACCAAGGGAAATCTACCACACAAGAAAATTATAACATGTGATGATGACAAAGAGACACACATGGTTTTTTACTGGATGACAACTTAAGAAAATAAATCACATGTGAGACATATCACATGTAAGTCATGATTGTACAAGCAGTGTGAACATGTTGCTGGTGATCATGCCATTGCTGTGCATCATCTCCGCCACACAAACCCTCTCACACCATGGACAACAACACAAGTCCTCCAAACACAATGCACTTCAATGATCAGTGAATCTACAAGCGCAATACTTGCTCAACCGGGAGTACGCAAGCATGGGTACAGCTGGGCACTCTGAGTCTGCCGGTGGAAAACACATGTGCTGTGTATGCAAATATGCCCTCGAAGTTGCACAGTCATAGGTAGCCTGACATAAAAGGGGTTCAAAGTTCAAGTGCCTCACCTTCACCAGTTAATGCTCAGCACAAAAAAAACATGCATGCTGATGTGAAAAGGGGCAGGACAAAATAGAATGTCTCCACTGTCAACCCATCATTGCGTTGGTGTGTGCCGTGCAACACAGAGTACCCTATGAATATGATCATGTGCACCTTGATTGTTCAACCATACACGGTGCACCGTTCCTGAATCTCCGAACTGCAATGGGTCTACATCTGGCATGCCAGAGTATGCCAACAGCTAAGTGTTGTTGATGCTGTAGCAATATCCAATGCTAGTGCACACAGGCCTGTGGAGGATGCAGGCCTAGCTGTCAAAGACATTTTGCATTAACACTGCAGTACCTGTGTCTGGCACTATGGGCCAAATTGAAATGATACAGTGTTGCTTCAATTCCATGTGGACTGTATGTGCTTCCTGGCATTGAACGTCATGCTGTTGTAAGTAGTGCACAATGTCAAGTGCTGCTTTATTGTGGCCATCCAACAATGTCCTGTCCACATTGGACACTGGCTCCACAAAATTCGAACAGATGGCTTTGTGTGCTTTGTTGTCCTCTACATGATTTGCACACGGCTGACACATTCTGCATTATGGTGCATAGATTCCTGCCAACAACATCAGTGTTGCTACCACAAGCTCATGAAGCATACAGAGTAAAAAAAATGACGAACTGCAGACACACATAAAATGTTTAGGGTGTCATCTGTCCAGGAATCATATTGGTATCAACTTAGCTTCAAGCTGTGTAGTGCTGTCACACTAAACTGATGTGCTTTTGTGCTGAACACAAAATGTGCAATATGAGATGTAAGAATGCATCTCACATATGTAGCAGAACTCACAAATACAATTCCAAACATCCACAATTTGCTCTCATCATCAGATAATGTAGATCACCATCGTGTCCCACAAACACCTTGTATCATCCACATGACTGACTTTGCAGCTGTGCGTATAAATTGTGCATATCTGCTACTCTAGGCTGAATAATACCAAGTATGTATCTGTGGTCAAGAATACACATAGTTTGGAGCATCCAAAATATGTTTTACAAGTACTGGATGCATGATGTTCATTTACATGTGTTTTGCAAGCATGTCAAACAGTAACAGACATCACAGGAATGAGTGTTTTGACAGTCACTTATGATGTCACACTTTCTGACTATGTCAAACACAATGACGACCACTGATGCATGCATGTTTAATCACACATTAATCAATGTGGATAGTGTGCAATGTATGATCCAAGTGCATGTAGACAGCTATGTATAACTGTAATGTAGACATTTCAGATTGAGTTAAGACACATAGCCAACACAGATAACATTACACAAACAAATGGTGTCAGCAGTCATGCAATTCCATGAAATCCTGTGCCTCTGAGGAACAACTTGAACTTAGCATCCAAATATAGGCTGCTTTAATGCAAAGGCGATAATTTTTTCATAAATGCCATATTAAATAATCGCAAAACACATGTAACAACACTTAATATTACCGCTAAAACCAATTTGTGTGCATAATCTTACTGCATAGTCAAAAAACAGGCCGCAAACACATAGGAAGGGATGTCAGCATGCATCCTGTGTACTGGAGGAGTACTGTACGCTTTCACTTTCTCTTTTGAGCACACTGTTAGTGAATGTGGAGAGTGTGTGAGGTGTTTGGAGTGTTGTGCTTGTGTTTTTGGTAGTGGAGAGTGTTGTTGTGTCCTGTGAACTGTCCCCAGTGTCTCTGTGAAGTCTTGCGTACTTGTCCTTACGTGTTTTTTTCGTCTTGTACCAAATCTTGTTGGGTGTCTGTCCAAGGGGTAGTTTAAACATTGTTAACAGTTTCTGGTGTTTACTTTATTACTAGTGGGTTTGGGTGTGTATTGAAAGATGGTAGGTGTTGGTAGGGAGTACAGGATGTCAGAGGGGGCATTGGGGGGCTTCCTCTGGCTGGTTAAATTCTTCCTGCCCTTGATGGTTGAGAGTGAGGAAGGATCCTACAGGGATTTTCCATAAGTGTATGGAAGGTGAGGTAGGAGCATGTGTGCATTCAAATGCTGCGGATCTTCGGTATGGACAAGACTGACCACCAATGGAAGCAGTAAGGACAGGATTGCGTGGGCCCTGAGGGTGATATTTTGGACTACCTGGGAGTCACCATTGGCCTACAAGGTGGTAAGTACATCCTCAAAAATAATAAATGAACACTTTTGTAACCAAGTCAGAAATGCAGTCTGGAACACAATGTGAGAAGTGCTACAGGATGATATCAGTCAGTTGAATGAAGACGCCAGCTTCCACACAATCACACTTGTACCATTGTACAAGTGAGACAGTGTTCATGATGAGATATAATCATGTTCAGGAATGGGTACACTCCGAAACACATAAAATGAAGTGCGGTGTCAAGGTACAAGGTGGGCTGCGCAGTGCATCCTATGAAGATAGTGTATGAGGAGATATGTGTGTGTACCCTTAATGTGAATGAGATGGCTATGTGATACATGACATAACACACTGTCTCATGTACAGACATGTCTAGCACCACTGAGCAAGGGTCTAATCTTATGTTGACAATTCACAATGCATGTGAAGTATCACATCACTGCAATACTGTCTCACAATCACAATTGCACCATCACATGGCTAATTTTGTGTAACGTGTGATGAGATTAGAACAATAGTTTTTTACAAAATAGCCCATCCCCGGAGGGTCAGTCTGCAACATACAAAAGGTGTGATCATACAACATCAATTGTGTAACACAGCATTGTGAGATCTGCACCGATGATATTGTCTAAGGACCACGGAGAAAATGATGTTGTTGGGAGAAACGTGGCCTTGGGAATGTGTCAAACAAGTAGTGTGTGCAAAAAGTGCAAATTTGCAAGCTGGATTGTCTTGTGTTGCCCAACTCATCATTGGTCATGTCTTGTGGTAACAACAGCCAAAAGAGACACAATCATGTATGCAACTTGAACTGCAACAGTACAGTTACAGGGCATTGTCATTGATGTTGATGAATCTGAGGATGAATAGGACACAAGTGTGAATTCATGAATGATACCAACACACATTTCATTTCATGTCTCACAGCTGGACAACCACTGATCCCTCAGGGTGACATCGACACCTTCAGGTACCCACACACCACTGATGAGTTCATAAATTAAATATTGTCATTGTGAGATGTGGTGAATGTCTGGGTAAAATCCTGTATGTAGTAGTAGGCAGTCTGGGCGTGTATCACATGTACCTTGCCTCCAGTGTGATGATATTTTTAAAAAGTATGAAGTGTAAGCAAATCCGTACGTAAAGATGGAGCAATGCATATGTCTTCTGGATGTAACTTTGCACATCCCCAGTCAGTGATACCCATGCAAGAAATATCAATGAGTTATGTCACTCCAGCACATGCATGTGGATTACACAGCATACACACAGGATAGAAGACATGTAAAGTGATGTTGGTGATGACTATGACCAGACATGCAAGGGGTGTACATCCTTGACTGAGTTGACTGTCAATGATGTTTAAATCTGTGTTGCACCAAGTGCCATTCACAGAAACCAGTTCAAAGAGTCCGTCACATCCACAATATGTAAGCTTGTGTCCATGATTACAAATGTATTGCTGCATGATACAGAGTCACACATTCTTTGTATGTGTCGACATAACTGTAATGTAAAGTTAGGTCACAACCTAGGATTTCTGCCGATATTGATTGTTTTTCATCTGATGTGTCATATCTTTGCCCTGTTGGTGCATATCACAAGCACACCATTTAATCATCAATGTTACATTGTACAGCATTGTGAGAGCACAATTGCCTTAGCCTGACTCACAATGCTGCCTTTAGCTGGCTGCCTAAGAAGGAAGCACAATAGGGCTCAAGACCCCCTTTTCGCATCATAGCTTGTGTGCCACGGTTGGGAGTTGAATATATGCAAAAACAAATCTTTAGAGGTCTGGACACTCTCTCAATGGCCAGCTAGAATATGTTGGAGTGCCTAATGTGTGATACCCTTGGTTTTTTGTATCTGAATATACACAGTGGTGAGTCTTCTTGAATTGGTTCACAAACATGCTGTTCAAATGTGTTCTGTGTTGTGCGGTACACACGGAAACAACAGGACACCATTGATTGTTCAGTTGCAAGAAGGTGCACCTCCCATCACATGAACAATCAGTGCTGAGAATGTCATCATGTAAATTCAATATGTGCTGATGGAAGCAGCACACCTTGAATTGTCTGCACATATTTAAGGAATGGTCATTTGCAGGAAGGGGCACTCTGTGGCCCACTCTAATCTTTCACACCAACTCAGAGACACTTACAGCACTGTGTAAGTGGGCCAGAATATGCACATGGAGACATCATTTCTCATGCATTGCGGGGTCAGACACAGGTCTGCACGGGAGACAGCCATTACAACGCAGGCTTTACACCGTGCTACCATTACGACGCAGCCATCACAACGCAAGTCGTTACAATGACTTGTCCTGGATGGCGCTATATACTAAGGAATAGAGTGATTTACTATTCCAACACATTCCCTACTGTTACGTAGGCTGGAGTTGGAATAGTAAATCATACTATTCCTAAATCCAGCGCCTACAGCGCAAGTCGTTGTAACGACTTGCATTGCGATGGATGTGTTGTACTGGTAGCGCGGTGTAAAGCCCGCATTGTCATGACATACATCCGTTCTGCGCAGTACTAATGTAGGTATGCAGCATACCATGCTTTCCTGAAGTTGCAGGGCGTAGCTTCACGCCAAGGATACGAACGGCACGCTACACAACCACCTTGCAAAGATGGGCCTATGTATTTCATTGCCATGTTTTGGCTCTGCAATGGGGTTGTCAAGCTGTCTCTTTGGGCTAATTCCCCTGGTAGACTCAGGAGCAAATGTACAAGCCCCTCTCGCCACCACAATATCACCCTTTGTGAAGTTGTGGCAGGGTTGTGCCTTATGGACAAGTCAGTGTTCAGTCACCTAACGTTGTTTTTCCATGTGTGTTGCCTTGTGCAGCACACATTGAAGAATCCTAATTGCATTGTTTGTTCTGTACAGAAAAGTGTCCCTTCCTGTGCATGTACAAATAAAGTAAAAAATGCAATTTTGTTGCTTCAATGTGTGCTGCATGAAGCAGCACGCATGAACGTGGCAGAAGGGCATTTCTAGGATTGTTCACCTGCAGGGTGGACACCTTCCTACACAAAAATAATCCTCCCCTGCACGCAGACACACTTGCACTCTGATACAAGGGTGCCTGCGTTGGCGCAGAGTTGATAAACTTAGCACCATTGTAGGGGGACAAGCAGGGCTGCACCACATTCTTGTACATATTGTGCAGCCTTGTGTTTCAGAAGTGGAAGAGCGAGACGTTACCCCCGGAAGGCTAATGCCTCTCTCCTCCACTTCCTTGTACATATCCCTCTCAGTCAGGGTATGTGACACCACCATCATTTGAGACTGACAATATCATTGTGTTGAGACACTACATGTCACATGCCATGCACTGTCATGTCAGTGTCACCATCATATTGTAACTTATCCTTAATTCAAGATTGCATTGTCCCTGTCACTTTTGAACTTCCCAATCTTTAGTTGGAGAGTAGGGTCCCATGTTTTGCTGCCATTTTGTTTCTGTTAAATGGAGAACATTGCCATAGTTATCTGGACTCTCATATTGTCATTCTTCTTATTTTACAGACAACATGTCGCCAGAGGAGGCACACACATTCCAGGTTCGTAAAGATCGACATCTGCACATACGACGGGTGGCCAAGGGATATCGGACTATGGCTAGGAGGTACAGAGATGACCGGACAGCTAGGAGATGGAAGTCTCTGCCTGAAGCTGGACTGAAAAGATTGGTGAGGGACTCACAGGTCATTCTTTGCCCTTCTAACGTCAGACGTGGGTCCAGACATGCCCAAAGACCTGACCCTCAAAATCAGACACCACAAAGCCAACATGCTGCTACAGAATCATGCACACAAGCAGGTGCCCCCTCACACCCACGGGTACAAGGGGCTGCCACAATGCCATCTGCAGCACAGACACATGATGTAGGGTTCACAAATAGGGACCGCCTGTGCATGATGGACATGAATGTCCAACTGGCCCAAATTGAAAGGGAAATGTCAGAGCACAACACCCAACTCCAGGACATCAAGGCTGCCTTGGGCCTCCCACATTGAGTTGGACAAGATGTGACCCTTTCCCCTTGTAGCCAGTCCCCTGATGTTTAATTCTCTAAAAATGTGTATTAGTGTAGGTTTTTAAGTGTTAGGTAGTTTTTATTCTCTTAATGTAGTATTCTGGGCCAAGTTTCCTTTTCCTTTGGGTGGCCAGTTCATGTATTTGTTGTTAAATGAAATATATATATATATATATATATATATTCACTGAAAAAACCATAGGTTATAGACCATATATAGTTAGGAATTAGCATTTAAAAAACCTTATTTTACTCACACAAAACCATTGAAATTCCATATATAGTTAGTTGCACTAACTATATATCGCGCACCCGCAATCCACTGCTGATGATGTCACATATTACATCATTCATGACATGGTCAGTGATATCACTGATGACATCACTGGTGACATCACTGATGACATCACTGATGACATCATCCAGTGACTGTGTGTTTCTGTAAAGTTTAAATATGTTTTACATATTGAAGAATGAGTAGATGTATAAGTGTCTGGACGAAGGATTTAGTAGGTGCATGACTGAATGTATGAGTGAGTGATTAAATGTGTCTCACTGAGTGCATGGGTTAGTGACTAAACTGTCTTAATTTGTGCATCATTATGTCTGTTGTTCTGTAAACTGCTGCATGTGTTGATCAGTAGCTATATGATTAACTATATGGGTTATTGATTGATTGTCCAAGTATTTGTATGGGAGACTGAGTGTGTGTGTGGCTGGCTGGGAGGTGTGTGACTCTGTGCAGATCAATGTGTACTTGTATCAATGATTGTATAAGAAAGTAAGTATGTGTTAGTATATGTTTGAAAATGTAAGGTGCTCTATGTTTAACTGTATAGACAAGAAAATGGAAGTGTGATTGATTCTTTACAGGACTGACTAGGTGTGTGAGTAACTCCATGGATGAGTGGCAGAGTGTGAGTGTCTGTATAGGTGTATGAGTGCATATGATAGTGTTGTAAAGATGAGTGATTGTATGTATGAATGATTGTATGGGTGAATGAGTGAATGTGTGTGTAGACGTAGGAATCAGTGAGTACGTATGTAGTAACTAGTATTGGTGTGTCAATGGTTTCAAAAATTATACTCTGTATTTAACACTGGGTGAAACAGAGGTTATATTAAAATGTGAGGAGATGCATTGTATTGTCACATGAATGATATCATCAGTGATGTGGTCATTGATGTCAAATGAGATGTCATCAGTGATGTCATCAGTGATGTCATTTGAGATGTCATCAGTGATGTCATCAGTGATGTCACTGACCATGTCATGAATGATGTAATATGTGACATCATCAGCAGTCGATTGCGGGTGCGCGATATATAGTTAGTGCAACTAACTATATATGGAATTTCAATGGTTTTGTGTGAGTAAAATAAGGTTTTTTAAATGCTAATTCCTAAATATATATGGTCTATAACCTATGGTTTTTTCAGTGAATTTTCAAGGTTTTGTAAATGCTAATTCCTAACTATATATGGTCTATAACCTATGGTTTTTTCAGTGAATTTCAATGGTTTTTTAATAGCAAATATCATAAGCTGTCGAATGTCAAGTACGTGGTAAGTGAAAACATTTTCGTGTTTATGCACACTGATCTGCTTTGAATGGTGCCCCCCCCCCTCATTTCTATTAGGAGTACTCTCTCTTTGCACATAGTGAAGGGTAGTTAACGCAGGCCTTTGCCCCCGTTGTAATACGTTGTGCCTGCTTCTCTCTCCATTTGATTGATTGTTATCCAAGTATTTACTGTTTTAGAATTGGTTCTCTTTGGTTCATTCTCTATTTACAAACAAACACAGAGTCGCAATACTCTGTTTAGTCTTTGCAGATAACGAAAAATCGTGTAAAAAAAAAAGAAAAGGAATCGAGCAAAATCAGTAGGCCACTAATGGGATCTCTTTTTGACCTCGCTAAAATAGAAACATTAGGAACAACCCCTCATGACAAATACAAAACTAGTGAAATGAACTGAACTCCACACAATGATGGCTGCAAAACAGCTCGGCTCCGCCACCCACCCCGCCCAAAATAACGATAAAGAGCGGCTGCCATGATTGGTTGCGGAATGGCCACGACGGAGCTACGAAATGGTGCTGCTCTCATGCTAACCCCAGCTTCAGTCTGAAACATCCAGAAACACTGTAGACTACCAATTCGATCAGTTCCGGTAGCGCCCCAATGTAACCCGGTAGAGAAGAACTAGCCCTCCCCTCTTTGACTAATGGTTCTTGTTGCCTGTCCCTTCTGTTGTCATTTAACAGAACTATTTAGACTGCTGAAAGGGGTTGTGTTCCGACCGCTGGTTGGTGGAGACATTTTGACTATATTCTGGACCTGCGTTGTCGCGTAATGCGTCATATGACGCGCCGCGTTAGCGCATCCGGAAGTCATCCGGCGCGCGACGCGCAGTGCGTAACGTAAGCATAACAGGTCATGTGACTTGTTAATAAAACTTTTCATTGGTTCATTTTACTTTTCTTATTCTAATGATGAAAGGCTTGGTCATATGACCTAAAAATTACGCTTTGTATTACTTCCGAACATTATTTTTTCTTAAATATATGTTATAATGTTCCAGGCTAATGTACTTTCCCGGAAAATTTACAACTGTCCTGCAAGTAAAATATATTCTTTTTTCGAGAAAAAGAGCGTTTCTTCGTCCCATGACGGAGCCGTTGAGCAAAAGAGGGTCGACCTGCTGTCTTAGTCGCCGATACGCCTGAATATGAGATTCTTATCGATCACTTTATGTTGCAGGAATAGAAAACACAACAGCCCTTGACCATTTATCTTTACTGCGTTCCTTCGTATTATACCTTTTACCCTTCATGTAATTGGTCTGCTTTATTTCACTTGCCTTTTAATGATTCTAAAACAGTGACTATTATTAAAAACTTTACCAATGTATATACTACTACCATGTTTTCTTTTAAAAACCTTTATTGTGAAAATTTCATTATACAAATACGGGCCTATAACCACGTGGGCCGGCCACGGAGCAAACTGTAATCGTATATGATGAGTAGACATTTACACTGTAGAGGAACGTAACGGGCCGGCCATTAGGTTGCAAGAACTAAGGTGTCTAACAGTTACGGAATCGGTGGACGTACATTTTATAATTAAAATACGACAGGGCCAGTTACAATAAAATTATCTAGATATACATTTGCGGGCAAGTACCATGGGTGACGTTAATTCGAACTTTCAATAGTACAGTAATCAATAACACATCAGAACTTAATATCAATAGGGATGTCGAAATATTCAATCAATTCTCGTCCCCGCCCGCCATGTGCTTCAAAACTGCATACGTATCTCGTGATTTCAAGGTTCTGCAACCAGTACACAACAAGGAGTTACGAGTCCCATTTATTCCGGCGCCATTTTGGGCGAGGACGGGCAGGTCCAGGATATAGTCAAAATGTCTCTACCAACCATCGACTATGATGATGTTCATATGCTGTATTTATTAGAGTAACACTCATCTGTCCACATGAAATTAATTTGCCACAATCTAAACATGTCATTTTAATCTTACCAAAGTTCTTCTAAATATTTGGGACCGTTTCCCTTGCCTCTGATGCTGTCAGTGCCACTTCTTTGATGAATGTACTAGCAGGTCAGGGGTTCTCCTCCAAATCTCTCTTTTATGCAGCACTATAATTAATTGGTGCCACCTCTCCATATGACGATGCATGGTATAGTTACCATAACTATATTTTTTTTCGGTTCCTCTGGAGAGTTCATCGTGGCAGATGAAGCGTGTAACGTACCGGGCATTTACCTTTTTTTGCATGTACAGGAAAGGAAAAAAAAATCGAGCGTCCGAGTTCTAAGGTGTCCCAGGGCCATTTTAGTGGACCAGGCCCAAATCCAAAGAACAGGCCGCCATTTTGAGAGTCCTGTTGCAGCCGCCTGTCGCTGTAGCATCAAGAGCAGCCGAAACTCAGCTGAATGGCAACTGAAACGGTAAAGGGGCGCCCCACTACAGCAGACGAGCCTCCACCTAGGAAGGCCCGTTCAAGCCGCCTCCCCCCCCCCCCTTCGGGCACCACACGCCGTTATTCGGAGCAGTATTGTAGGATGGCCACACCAGTGCGGCAACTTGCTAGACATCCCCTCGGTGGTAACCGAATCTCAGCGCCTTGTGGTGTCTCCTCTTCAGAAAATATTCTTGCGCTACCTTTGCCCCATTCACACATCGGTCCGCTACTGACGCCATCTCACAGGCTAATGGGGCGCCCCACGCCGAGTTTCAGCATTGTAGGATGACCACACCAGTACAGCAACTTGCTAGACATCACCTCGGTGCCATCCGGATCTCGGCGCCCCACTGCAGATGAAGTGCCTCTCAACTATGAAACCACCACGGTGACATCCGGATCTTGGCGCCTTGTGCTGGTTCCGGCCTATTCACACATCGGTTCGCTACTGACGCCATCTCACAGGCTAATGGGGCGCCCCACGCCGAGTTTCAGCATTGTAGGATGACCACACCAGTACAGCAACTTGCTAGACATCACCTCGGTGCCATCCGGATCTTGGCATCTCAACGCCTAGTGGTATCTTCCATACAGAAAATATTGTTGCGCTGCCTTTGGCCCCATTCGCACATCGGTCCGCAACTGACACCATCTCACAGGCCAACAGGGCGCCCCACGACGACTTTTACCATTGTAGGATGGCCACACCAGTACAGCAACTTGCTAGACATCACCTCGTTGCCATCCGGATCTTGGCATCTCAGCGCCTTGTGGTGTCAGTCAGAAACTATTGTTGCGCTGCCTTTGGCCCCATTCGCACATCGGTCCGCTACTGACGCCATCTCACAAGCCAACGGGGCGCCCCACGCCGACTTTCAACATTGTAGGATGGCCACACCAGTACAGCAACTTGCTAGACACCACCTCGGTGCCATCCGGATCTTGGCATCTCAGCGCCTAGTGGTGTCTTCTATTCAGGAAATATTGTTGCGCTGCCTTTGGCCCCATTCGCACATCGGTCCGCAACTGACACCATCTCACAGGCCAACAGGGCGCCCCACGCCGACTTTCAACATTGTAGGATGGCCACACCAGTGCGGCAACTTACTAGACACCACCTCGGTGCCATCCGGATCTTGGCGCGTTGTGCTGCCTTCGGCCTATTCGCACATCGGTCCGCTACTGATGCAAACTCACAGGCCAACGGGGCGCCCCACGCCGACTTTCAGCATTGTAAGATGGCCACACCAGTGCTGCAACTTGCTGGACACCACCTCGGTGCCATCCGGATTTTGGCATCTCAACGCCTAGTGGTGTCTTCTATTCGGAAAATATTGTTGCCCTGCCTATGGCCCCATTCGCACATCGGTCCGCTACTGACACCATCTCACAGGCCAACAGGGCACCCCACGCCGACTTTTACCATTGTAGGATGGCCACACCAGTGCCACAACTTGCTAGACACCACCTCGGTGCCATCCGGATCTTGGCATCTCAGCGCCTTGTGGTGTCTTTTATTCAGAAAACATTGTTGCGCTGCCTTTGGCCCCATTCGCACATCGGTCCGCTACTGACGCCATCTCACAGGCCAACGGGGCGCCCCACGCCGACTTTCAACATTGTAGGATGGCCACACCAGTGCACCTTACTAGACACCACCTCGGTGCCATCCGGATCTTGACGCGTTGTGCTGCCTTCGGCCTATTCGCACATCGGTCCGCTACTGACGCCATCTCACAGGCTAATGGGGCGCCCCACGCCAAGTTTCAGCATTGTAGGATGACCACACCAGTACAGCAACTTGCTAGACATCACCTCGGTGCCATCCGGATCTCGGCGCCCCACTGCAGATGAAGTGCCTCTCAACTATGAAACCACCACGGTGACATCCGGATCTTGGCGCGTTGTGCTGCCTTCGGCCTATTCGCACATCGGTCCGCTACTGACGCAAACTCACAGGCCAACGGGGCGCCCCACGCCGACTTTCAGCATTGTAGGATGGCCACACCAGTGCTGCAACTTGCTGGACACCACCTCGGTGCCATCCGGATCTTGGCGCGTTGTGCTGCCTTCGGCCTATTCGCACATCGGTCCGCTACTGACACCGCCTCACGTGCCAACGTATTTTCTCCGCATTTTATACCCTATGCCGCATAACAGGTCATGTGACTTGTTTATAAAACTTTTCATTGGTTCATTTTACTTTTGGTTTCCTAATGATGGAAGGCTTGATCATATGACCTAAAAACAACACTTTTCATTGGATGAAAACTTTTTTTTTTCCCCAAACGATGAAAGCCCCACCTTGTTTCTGGATGTTTCAGACTGAAGCTGGCGTCAGCATGAGAGCACCACCATCTCGTAGCTCCGTCGTGGTCATTCCGCGAGCAATCATGGCAGCCGCTCCCCACCAGAAGCCTACAGGACTCGGGGGCCCCCAAAACTTTTGATGAATCCTCAAGGCGGAGGGGACGCTTTCGAGAATGGGGTCCAAGACCTAGCACACAAGCGTCCGATTTCCAAGGTGTCCCAGGGCCATTTCAGTGGACCAGGCCCAAAAAGGAAACAGCCTGCCGCCATTTTGAGAGTCCTGTGACAGCCGCCTATCGCTACACCGCAAGAGTGGGCGCAACTCAGCTGAATTGCGGCTTTTGACACAGTGGACCAAAAGCGGACGGAATGGCAACTGAAACGGTAAAGGGGCGCCCCACTACAACAGATGAGACTCCACCTGGAGAGGCCCGTTCACGCCGCCTCCACCGGGGCGCCCCACGCCGTTATTCGGAGCAGCATTGTAGGATACCAAAACCAGTGCGGCAACTTACTGGACATCACCTTGGTGCCATCGTTCTGCTGCCTTGGAACTATTCGCACAACAGTTTGCTACTGATGACCCACCCCCCGCGACGCCCCACGCCAGAAATCTGGACGTTGTGCTGCGTTGGGACTATTCGCACAGCCGACCGCTACTTCGTTGTTTTTCCCTAAAAATGTTTATATGTTATTACTGTTTTTGTTTTCTTGTATATATTTATAAGTTATTAAAGTTTTATAATCTTACTACTTTGTTGGAGTGCTATATATTTTTAAAGTGACACATAATTGTAAAAACTTTGATGTACAAAGAGTCATCCCTGGAATCTTCCGCTTCAGGCTCGGTCCCCTCCCCAATCACAATACAGGATGGTTTTCAGATAATAGGAACGCGTCTGCTGTGACGGATCTCATCGAGTGTGGGCCTTGATCTACTATAACTCCTTTGAAGAGGGGTGATTCTTTACAGCTGGGGCCATAAACTACATCTGCAGGGCTAGCTGATACCCTAGGACCGGCCTGGACAATCGGACACAGAGGAAAAGGAGTGTCAGGGGGTGCGGTAGTGAATAGGGCGAAAGGGAGGTGTCGGGCGGGCACAGGGTGTGATTCTCAGGGAAGAGCAGCGCAGATGGGGGGTGGTTTATTACCCATGCATAAGACAGAGAGCGGGGGTGACCACTGCCTGGGGGAGATGCTTGCGAGGGTGGGGAGCCATGCTAAGGATCGACAGCGTGCACAGAGTGGGTCTGGTCAAGGCATCTAAAATGACTGCCGTGCACGACAAAAGTGTGGCATTTGAAAAAAGGCAAGATGGCGCAGACAATGTTTTTCAACACTTCCTGATTTCCTTCGAATCGAACGTTAACAGACGTTGGGGCATATTACCAAAGTTAAGCGATATTTATCCCTAACGATGCTTAGCAACGATTTTTTTACCGCTAAGCATCGTCAGAAATTATCGCAGATAAACCTTGCTATTATCAAGGTTTATCGCAAATACGATAAAAAACGACCGCAATGCATTAATATCGCTGAAAACTCAGCGATATTCATGCATTACCGAGCTAATGCTCTTAGCCATGTTATCCACCTCCCATTGGATAACATGGCTAAGAACTGCTCAGGGCAGGTGCTAGCTTTTGGAGATATTCGCGCTTATCGCGAATATTTCCAAAAGTTGATAATAGGAGATAGCGATGTTAGCGACTGTTTCCAGTCGCTAACATCTTGGCATGCCCACTTTGCATGTCATTAGTGATAAATATCACTCACATGCAAAGTGGGGCCCAAGATGGTCGCTATCTCCTACTAGCCGTCGCTAACTGGTGTTAGCAACAGCTAGGTAATACAGATATAATTTTATCTCCGCGAAGCGGAGCGCTGTTACAGATATATATCTTGTTTTTGAACGTTAATTTCTCAAAATCCACTGAAGCACATATATTGAGACCTAGCAAAGGCACATCGAGCTACCAGTCCCTACAATTTTGCCAAGTTTCGTGCAAATCCATTCAGCCGTTCGATTATTTTTATTATTTTTTTTTTTGCCCCGCGGGGCCCTTTTAAAACCTCCACATCAAACCTAAGAGGTCAAGGAGGATCTACTATGCCCCCTTATGGTCATTTGCCCCTTCGCTTTGGCCTCCTCTTGTCTCTCGATCCTACCGAGAGACAAGATGGCGGCCGCTACGGACTGTTTGCAATGTTTACAGACGCCGGAGAACCAATCAGCTTCGCAAACCTCCGTTACGCGAAGCGGAGCGCTGTTACAGATATATATCTTTTTTTGAACGTTAATTTCTCAAAATCCACTGGAGCACATATATTGAGACCTAGCAAAGGCACATCGGGCTACCAGTCCCTAATATTTTACCAAGTTTCGTGCAAATCCATTCAGCCGTTCGATTATTATTATTATTTTATTTTTTTTGCCCCGCGGGGCCCTTTTAAAACCTCCACATCAAACCTAGGGGGTCAGCGAGGATCTACTATGCCCCCTTATGGTCATTTGCCCCTTCGCTTTGGCCTCCTCTTGTCTCTCGATCCTACCGAGAGACAAGATGGCGGCCGCTACGGACTGTTTGGAATGTTCACAGACGCCGGAGAACCAATCAGCTTCGCTTCACAAAGCTCCGTACCGCGAAAAGTCCGCGAACCGGAGCGCTGCCCGGTCCGCTGTTACAGATATAAAACTTTTTTTGAACGTTAATTTCTCAAAATCCACTGAAGCACATATATTGAGACCTAGCAAAGGCACAATCGGTTACCAGTCCCTACAATTTTGCCAAGTTTCGTGCAAATCCATTCAGCCGTTCGGGCTAAAAGTGAGGCCAACCGCCCTATGGAAAACTCAATGTTAAAAACACGTTTTGGGACCCCCCTTTTTTCTCGGCCCCCCCTTGACGAACCCCCCCCAAATTTTCAAGGGCTGCTCAGAAACAAAATGTGCCATTTTCCTGAAAATTTCAGCCAATTCCGTCCACAAACGCCAAAGTTATTAGACATAGAATTTTCAAAAATCCCATAGAGAAAAAATCCTAACTATATATACCTACTGGCGACCGCCAGTAGGTAATATATATATATATATATATATATTTTTTTTTTTTTATTTCCAAAGGTTTTCCCTGCTTCGAGGGCGCACTACACAGCAATGTCCTGTTTAGAGAGGAGCACCTTCCAGTTGGCGCGTGCACCTACTGGAAGGTGCTCCTCTCTAAAAAAGGACCTTGGCCCACATGCATCAAGCATTTTTGGAGTCGCAAACGGTGCGATTCCTTAAAATCAGCCGTTTGCGAATGCAAAAGTGCTTTTTGGGATGCATGAAGCAATTTTAGATTTCGTAACATTTTTGCGAGTTCTAAAATTGCGATTGCTTTTAAGAAGTCGCAGATGTGCGATTTCTTAAAAGCAATGCATCATTACTTTTAAAAGTGCAAAATCGCAATTAGGGTGTCAAATTTACCGAGTGGTTGAACCACTCGGTAAATTTGGAAAAAGTGTTTAAAATGCTGAAAATGTTTTTTTTCCAACATTCATGTTTCACACACACATGTCCTTAGGACATGTGTGTGTGAAACATGATGCGAAAAATACATTTCAGGGGTGCATTGGGGGGTCCTTTGGACCCCCCCTGCACCCATGAAATTTTCAAAGTGCCACTCGCAATTTGCTAATGCCTTCCCATTGACTCCTATGGGCCTTTTGGCCCATAGGAATCAATGGGAATTGCGAATATTAACTTAAGAATTCGGTATTTATTTGGGATTCGGTAAAAATTGTGATTTTTACCGAATCACAAATGAATACCGAAAATATTGATGCATAGCATTTTGCAATTCTTAATTTGCGATTCCTTATTTTTCGCAAATTAAGAAGTGCAAAATGTCTCAATGATGCATGTGGGCCCTTGTGTGTCATTGACAAATATCTTGAGAGAGAGCCCAGCGTCGTCTTCAAAGTTGCCTGACTGAACTAAACAACCGAGCGTGTGTACTCAGCACGACCACTGGAGGTCGATAACGCCTTGGATTTGAATTTATGTACAGGCGTTCGAGTGCTAAAGGAAAACAGAACGGAGCACTTTGAACTAAGGAGAAAACAACTGATTATTTGCCCCGAGCGCCACTGGTAGAGTGCCGGCGTGTGGGGTTGGAGGACGCCGTCACGACCGGGAGACTCCCAAGTAAGAGCACACGTGCTGGCGGGGGATAGTTAGACGCTGCAGTGAGGTTTGATAATGACATTAAATAAATTGTGCTACTGATAGCCAGTGAAGGCGTAACACACGGAAGTGGTGCTTAACCACGTCCATACACCACCTTCCTGACAAAAGATATTAGTTGGATTTAAAGCAACCTACACAGTATACATCGTGCAGTAAAGGAAGAAACATTACTCTATGTTGTAACAAGCAGAATCATAGACAGCAGTATCTAGTTGAAACTAAACTGTCCCAACTTCCAAAATATTTAAAAACATTACAACAGAAGGAGAATGGAAGAGACGTGCATTGAAGGCAGAGAGCATGTTTCAAAGTGGCGCATCAGGTTCGGCCTCAGCCAAAGGAACAGAAAAAACAGACAAACCCCAATTAACAAGTAGAAAACAACTGTTCCTCCAACTTGAAAGATTATTGCGTAAAGAGATATCTAGAAGTTGGGAGATCATCACGCTCAAGAAGTATGTTGAATGTGATATGGTACCCAGGGGTCTCCGAATCTTTACCCTGCCCAACCATCCAGATAAAAAACCGGAAATGCTGGAGGAGTGGGGGAAAAACAATATGGATTGCTCAAGGAACATGATGTTAATCATCATAAAATATGCAAGAAAGGATGTGGAGGAACTACATGAGAAAATAGCTGAAATTGAATCTAAAATCAAGTCATCAAATGAGGACAGCGAAATTCTCAAGAAATGGAGGATAGATATGGACCATAATCTTGATAAGCATGAAAGTGAAGTGCAGGAACGCAAACATCGTAAATTCCGCAGAGATGAGGATGATTATGAATATGGCACTATTTTCACATTTGCCAAAAGATTTGATGTCTTCAAAAAACAATGGGATCAAAAGAAACCTATAATGGGTGAAACTAACGCCCAAACAACCAGTGAATCCGAATCAGACTTCAGCGAGGGTGAACAAAGAGCCTCAGGAATACGCAAGTTTTCTTTTTTAGAGGACATGAAGTTGCTCTATCAAGAGCAACAAACACCAAAAAGCAAACCACAAGGGCGAGGATTTGGAAGGAGGAGAGCGAGGGGAAGAGGATTTTTTCCATCAAGAGAACTGGAAGAAAGACAAGAAGAGGTGTCCGGAAAAAACAGAAGATACAATCTGAGAAACTGCACGATAATGAGAAAGTAAAATCAAAGGAATTGAAAAGTCCAGATTTGGTCATAAATCTATCGAGATACAACTTAACGAAAGCAGAACACAGCCTTCCTAATAAAGGTTTGTCATTCTGCCCTTAAAAACATAAAGATCCGATAGAGACTAAAATAGATGTATACAAATAAATCAGAAAATTGAAATTGAGAAAATTCTTTTCTAAAATGCCTCCTGGAAAGAAGAGTTCAAATCAAACTATGATACCAACTGAACCAGGGACATACTCCATCGCTGAAATGCCACACTTACGAGTAGCATATGATTTGGCAAATGAAACAGTTAATTCACAAACTACAGATACCCAAATATTAGAGGAGATGGGTGTATATACTTACAAACGAGCACCAACCACCTTTAAAAAGAAATCCAAATTCTGTCCAGCTCTCCATCCCGGCAACAAAATATGAAATTTTTTATGACTTAGTAACAGCAGATCTGGAGAGAATGCAAAATGTCTCAACAAACAAAAATAGAGAAAATCCCACAAAAGAAAAGCAAGCAGCGATAGAAACTTTAAGGAATAACGGTCAAATTGAAATAAAACTGGCCGATAAAGGCGGTAATATCGTCATAATGAAAAAACAACACTACATTGACGAAGCTAATCGATAGTTAGGTGAAAAAAAGAATTACAAAGTATTAAGAAAAAATCCAATCTATGAGCTCATATTGGATCTAAGAATGAAATTGGATATATGGCACCATGAAGGCTTAATACCTCAGGAGGAAAAGAATTTCCTTACAGTGGAAAATCCGATAGTCCAAACAATATGCTTTCTTCCTAAAGTACATAAGACCTTGAATAAACCACCGAGACGTTCGATTATTTCCAGTTGCGCGAGTCTGTATGAAAACATCTCACTATACATAGACTCTTTTCTGGCACCCATTGTACCTACATTAAGCTCATACATCAAAGATATCGGAGACTTTCTCCGTATACTAATGGACACACAATGGCACGCAAACTATCTGTTGGTAACCATCGACGTGGTGTCATTGTACACTTCAATAGACCATGAGAAAGGAATAAATGCAGTTAGATACTTCCTAAATCAAAGACCTATGAATGAATTACGACACACTCAAATGCTACTTGCGATGATCAGCATGTGCCTTCACAACAACATCTTCATCTTCAATAAAAAGTTTCATGCACAATGCTGTGGAACTGCAATGGGAGTTTCCTTCTCTCCAAGCTATGCTAACCTCATGATGGGGTGGTGGGAGAGGAGCATAGCTTGGAGGGAAGAAAACGACCATCACACTATGAACGTAGCCTTGTGGCTACGATTCATAGACGACTTATTTTTGTTGTGGAAGGGAACCGAAAAATAATTTTTGGATTATATGACGGTTCTAAACACAAACAAAGTGGGTTTGAAATTCACCCACAACCTGAACCCGAAAGAGATCGAATTTCTTGATACAAAAATCTATGTAAAAAACAATCAATTGCATACCACTGTACATAGGGGAAAAACAGCTACTAACAGTCTTTTACATGGACAGAGTTTCCATCCACAATCACTAAAGAAAAGTATTCCCTATGGGGAACTTCTCTGGATGAAGAGAAACTGTTCCGAACCAAAATAGATGGAAAGGAAATTCGCCGATACTACAACTCGCTTTCGGGAGAGGGGTTACAGAAACACAGACATCAAACGAGGAGAAGAAAAGGCAAAGAATAAAACGAGATCTGAAATTCTAACCAATAAAGAAAAGAAAACAACAGATAATTCACAAGAGAATACAAAGACAGGTGAAAAAATAAATGGTGAGAAACCTCGTCTTATTCTCACTTACAGTAAAGAGAGTGCCAAGATCCAAAAATCCCTCTCGAAGTATTGGAATGTATTGAAAAAAAGGACCAAGACATTGGTAATCTCATTGGTGATTGCCCCTTGGTAGCATATAGAAAAGCTCCAAGTTTGTCAAACCTATTGGTACACAGTCACGTTGTAGAGAAAAAGACAGAAACATGGCTACAACAAAAATCCAAAGGCTTTACCAAGTGTATGATATGTAAGGCCTGCAAAATTGGAAAAAACCTAAAAGGCTTGAAAGATCCGAGTGGTAAAATATTCCAAGTGAGAGAAACAATCACGTGCGAATCAACCTACATAGTATACTTGCTTGAATGCTACTGTGGGAAAAGATACAAAGGAAGCACCGCCTGCTCCCTTAAAAAACGCATATTGGAACATTCAAGAGCCATACAAAACAATGACCAAACTTATGCAATGGCCAAACATTTATGTAACCACCCAGGAAAAACTTGGCAAGACATTAAATACTCTGGACTAGCCATGATCCCCCAACATGAACGGGGTGGTAACAGAACGCAAAAACTAAGACGACTGGAATCCAGGCTAATTATACAAATCAAAACCAAACAACCGACAGGCCTGAACGGAGATGAAGAACTCTATGTACACCTTTGATGAGATCTTAATTGTAGACAATGTGTAATAGAAGTAATGACACCATAATAGACTCTTGTAGCACATTATAGAACAATATATCTCAGCATAAATTGTGATTCAATAATCCCCATCTACCGGACTTTCCCCCATCTGAAAAAGAACCCTCGTCTCCCTCACTGGCAGGATTCACAGATACTGCACATCATAGAACTGTCTCCATTTCGGTTCATTTTATTTTAATTCAACCCACTTAATTAAATTTCCTGTTATCTGTGTAAGTCACTTAACCTCACTGCCTGATAATTGTCCACAGCGAGTTTACTTGGGCACTCAACCCGATACATTTCCTAGGACACTAAGTCCGCCAAACACATGGTATATGATCCTCCAGTAATGGGAGATCGAAATGTTTGTGTCTTAACTTTAAAACACAATACATCTAATCACTCATCCATATGAATACATATATAGAGCGCTGGAGACAGGGCCAGGCACATGCAAATACTTGGACATACACAGTTAATCACAATACAATAATGAACAATAAAGTTTCCTCACATTGTATTGATGTAGTGCCATAAACTACATAGCCCATAATGCACCACTGTGGTAATTAACACCAAAATGTATATATTAGAAACTGTGAAAGGACTTACCATCCATACTACTGTGAACAAGAACAGAGTTCGAAACGCGTAGGAGCTTGCATTTGCAATAAATTTCATCTTTATGAAGCCAAAATGAGTGCTGCGTATTCTGTGTGGGTGAATATATATATATATATATTCACTGAAAAAACCATAGGTTATAGACCATATATAGTTAGGAATTAGCATTTAGAAAACCTTATTTTACTCACACAAAACCATTGAAATTCCATATATAGTTAGTTGCACTAACTATATATCGCGCACCCGCAATCCACTGCTGATGATGTCACATATTACATCATTCATGACATGGTCAGTGACATCACTGATGACATCACTGATGACATCTCAAATGACATCACTGATGACATCACTGATGACGTCTCATTTGGCATCATTCTTGTGCTAATACGATAAACTTCTTCAGACTCTAATATAACCTTAGATACACTCAGTGTATACAGACACTCACACACTGCCACTCATCCATGGAGTTACTCACACACCCAGTCAGTCATGCAAAGAAACAATCTCACCTCCATTTCTTCAACTATACAGTTATACACACCTTACTTATTGAAACATATACTAACACATATTTACTCTCTTATACAATCCCTGATACAAGTTCACAATGATCGATACAACCACTCACTCAGTGGCTCTCATGCACAGTTATTTATATATGCCAACTCTCACATGTACTGTGTTTGACATATGTACTTACTATGACATGTAGCATTGAGATATCCATTCACTCATCAATACACTCATGCACACAGTCAACTGCCCATGTAGCTGTTTCCACATGCACTCTTGAACTCATACACCTAGTGAATAAACTGCTCACACATCTATGCACAGAGTCACACACCTTCCAGCCACCCCCACACAAACTCAATCTCCCATAGAAATACTTGGGCAACCAATTAATAACACATATAGCCTCTCGTATAGCTAATGATCAACACATGCAGCAGTTTACATCACAACAGACATAATGATGCACAAATTAAGACAGTTTAGTCACTAACCCGTGCATTCAGTAAGACGCATTTAATCACTCACTCATACAGTCAATCACGCACCTACTAAAACCTTCATTCAGACACTTATACATCCACTCATTCTTCAATATGTAAAACATATTTAAACTTTACAGAAACACATAATCACTGGATGTTGTCATCAGTGATGTCATCAGTGATGTCACTGACCATGTCATGAATGATGTAATATGTGACATCATCAGCAGTGGATTGCGGGTGCGCGATATATAGTTAGTGCAACTAACTATATATGGAATTTCAATGGTTTTGTGTGAGTAAAATAAGGTTTTCTAAATGCTAATTCCTAACTATATATGGTCTATAACCTATGGTTTTTTCAGTGAATTTTCAAGGTTTTGTAAATGCTAATTCCTAACTATATATGGTCTATAACCTATGGTTTTTTCTGTGAATTTCATTGTTTTTTTAACAGCTAATATCTGTAGCTGTAAAATGTATTCTTCTTTAAATCCAAAAATATATTTTATATGTTTATGAATAATTTTTTTTTAAAATATTTTTTTTTCTTCGTTCCCGCTTCGCGAATCGGGAAGCTTCCCGTTAGCTGACCTTGATGCCGCGAAATAGACCGCGAGCCGGTAAACGTTTCTTTACCGCAAGTGCCGCGTTAGAAAACAACATCGTGACGCCTCCCGTCCGCATGACGTTCCACGTTGTCGCGTGATACGTCATATGACGTGCTACGTTAGCGAACTGGTACGCGAAGCGAGTGCCAAAGCGCAGGTTTCTGGAAGCAAACCGGGAGGCCCTGCAAAGCGCCTAACGTAAACACAGCAAGTCATGTGACTTGGTAATAACACTTTTCATTGGTTCATTTCACTTTTGGTTTCCTAATGATGTAAGACTAGGTCATATAATCTAAAATGAACACTTTTGATTGGTTGAGAACTCTTGTTTTTCCCAAATGATGAAAATCCCTCCTTCTTTCCTCACTCTGACTTTCATCATTGTGAGAGAAAGACCCTTTGTGATCACTGAGCAATGGCTTCTTTAGTAGCTTCAGCTGGTGCTTCCCCACCACCTCCACCACATCCAAGGAAGAGTGGACCACCTGCTCAAGTTGTAATTTAACAAGAAGAAGAAGAAGAGGAACAGGAGGACGAGCACGAAGAGAGGCAGTTTTTGCCTGAGCAGCCCAAGACGTCTCACCGGAAAGAAAACTTCATTTGGCAATTTTTTAAAATTCCCAAAGGTCAGAAAAAAGTAAATGCAAGATACGTTACTTGCCTTATATGTCAAGATAGACTGTCCAGAGGGACCGACAAAAAATACAGTTTCGGAAACTACACAATGCATCGCCATATGACTAGGTGGCATCCTAACAACTACAGTGCTGCACAGTTTCGGAACGACCTAGATAATCTCCCTATTATGGCCAGAGGATCTGTTGTACCGGAAGTAACGGGACCAGAGGGCAGGGAGATGGTGCCAAATATACAAATGAGATTTGGTGAAGTAAAACACACCTGCGTATTTTGCGATGGATTCATTTCCTACGGAGAAAGAAGCATCACTCTGATCAACAGAGCTATTGACTATCATATGCAAGTTTGTCCGAAACGCCCAAAATAATAAATACTTCTTTTTTTTGTTTTGTTGCTCCTGTTGAGCCCTTTACAATGAATCGTTTTCATTGCCCCCTCCAAGAAAAACCCAAAAAAATATAAAACTGTTCCGAAAAATTCAAAAACATTAAAAAAATGTTCAGAAAAATAAAAAAAAAAGTTCTTTTCAGAACTACCTCCCCGTTATTAAAAAATTGGTACAATATTTGGAACTGTGCCAACCTCTATTTCTCTTAGTTCGCTTCCTAGTTCGCTCGCTGGTACGCGAACTGGAAGCGAACCAAAAACAGTAAGTATAAGGGAAGGAAACACACACTTATGTTAAAAGAAAGACAGCTATAGGGGAGTAAACTAGAGATACTATTACCCATAATCCACTACTGATGATGTCACATATTACATCATTCATGACATGCTCAGTGACATCATCAGCAGAGGATTGCGGGTTTTTTGGCAACATGCCTTATCCACGGTTTAATAACGCTGCCTTTTGCTTTATATAAGTTTTCAAATTGTATGAAATATATACCAATAGGTCTTTATGAACCTTTAGGTAGTGCTTTTGTTCATGAGGTCTGGTCGCTTCCATACACATACAGATGTTTCAAAGATGATCAAGAAGTTTATCTGAATGGAGAGGAATGCACTGAGACGCCAGATCATTCACTAATGTGTAGGCACATACAGTTACACGATTCATGCAACAAACACCGACCAAATATGGCTTGCGTGTTGCAAGGCACGCCAGTTCCTGCTATCATCCCCACGTTCAAGTTGTTGGAAAATGGTAGTTATTTGATGCTCAATAATGAAGATTGTTCTGAGTTAATTAAAAGTATTCCTTTTATCGTAACAGTAAGTGAACGGGTTATTTGCTGCAGAAATGTTCTATTTCCTCCCACACATGAACATAGGGAGTTTTCAATCTGGCCACAAATACCAACCTTGGGACACGTTTCAACGGCATGACAAGAATAAGAGCTCTTTTGTCTCAGAGAGAGGTGGCCTTGAGTTCGGCCCGTGAAACTTTCGTACTTCACATAGCGAACACCCGTACACAGGTTTGCCTTTCAATTTCAGCAACATGTTTCCGACTATCTTTAACGCATCCTCCACAAAATCCCTGGCACACTTTTTTAAAGTTGTTACCAGTGGTCTCGTGACTTCATTTGAGAAAATCTTTGGAGTCATCCCTGCTCCCTTTCATTCCATTTTCTCCACTCTGGTTCGTGGATTGCATTTTTACTTGCATTACCAGCGGACGCTCTTGTGCTTTTTTACATTTTTAAATATGGATGTCCCTCCTATGCAACCTCCGACCCTGCAGCTGCTGACACTGTTCCGCAATCGCATGCTAGAATATTATGGCACAATGCCGTTGGCGATATTAAGCACGGCATATGGATTATCTTTTCGGTTCTCCTACTTCACCTGTGTCCAGCCTGTATTTCACTGCCTGACCTGTGATTTCGATTGGGCCATTGATTTGTGTCTCTGCGGACCGGTTTCTCCTGACGTCGACTTTAATCAGCTGATGACTCCTATCATTACTCACGAGTTGATTTGTCCTGGCGAAAGGATTATGGCTGTGGCATTGATGCATGGACTACTTGGTCCCTGGAATTTACTGGCGGCAGCACAGTCTTTCTTGGAACACAGCTTTCTTGAAAACCCACCGAGCTGTCCTCTGATGGTGATAGAGGATCCGGTGCTGGGAGAGCACGTATGTTCTTTTCCGCTTTTAAATTGGATGGCTGAACTGTTTTCGGATGAAGACGGTGACTTCCTGTTGGAGGCTGTTGCAGCTTATTTTGCATACACAGTTATGTCATAGACCTTTTTCATGTTTCATATGCTGAGTACTAGCATTTCATTGACAATTCATTGACTTAATTGTCAAGTTTTTATTATTTACCTTGCCTATTGGCTTAAGACTCGATAAAGTACTTGGCTGTTTTATTTTTCTTTAGCATTGAATTTTCCTAGTTTTTAATGCTTTACCTTGCGGACCGTCCACATATAAACTTGCAATCTGCTCTCATGAGATGGCACTTCTATTATCTTATTCAGTTCGTTTCCGGATCATGAGGAGGTGTCATCTAGGTCCTGGATATCTTTACACCGTGTTAAGTTAGCATGGGCTCATTACCGGTTTAAACGCCATTTTTCCTTTTTTGCAACTTCTGCACACGACATTTAGTTGTTGCTTTAGCTTTCCACCTAGTAGTTCATCGTGGTTTACATGAGAATAATATGTTATTGGTCTACTATCTGCTTTACTTGTTAAACTATATCTGTACAGCGAGTGCTAAAGTTTCAAGAACAACACGATACAGAATTGTTATGAGGTCTGATCTCCACGACTTCATACTCATAACATAAGTGCAACTTCTGCCAATTCTGGGCATGAGGCGGGTTTTATATTGCTTTGCCGAACACACATACACAACAGTTGATGCGGTTCACATGAAGAGAGAGCTGGTGTATGCTGATGTGATTCCTTCAAATCTAAGACACTAAAGTATGGGCACGCCCTAAACCAACACAAAGAGACCTTCTTAGCAAATAATATAATATGTGTATTAGGGAGGGTGAGATATAAGCAGCCGCGGGCCGTGGAGGGAGTTACGGTGAGGCAGGGAGGCGGGGAGGGGGAGAAGCAGGGTGGAGCCCTCTCTACCTTGCCCCTCCCCCTCCCCGCCTCCCTGCCCCACCGTAACTCCCTCCACGGCCCGCGGCTGCTTATAAGTGTTGCTAACTCTTATTCATTTACAGCATGTTAACATACTGTCACCATTCGCTTTTTATGTACTAGTAACTATGCTGGTAATTTTGCTACTGATAATATGTGTACTTGTATTCTCCACCCTGCTTCTCCCCCTCCCCGCCTCCCTGCCTCACCGTAACTCCCTCCACGGCCCGCGGCTGCTTATAAGTGTTGCTAACTCTTATTCATTTACAGCATGTTAACATACTATCACCATTCACTTTTTATGTACTAGTAACTATGCTGGTAATTTTGCTACTGATAATATGTGTACTTTTATTATCTAAGGTACTACGCCTGAGAAGACGGCATTAGTAAATAAACATTTCAAATACACATGTGTTCTTCTTAACTCCATGTTCTGGTTTCTAAGAAATATATAACGACCGACTGTTCATGAGTTCCACGTATCCTGAGGTACTATAAGTTCATATTCTGGATTGTCTAAACATTGAGAGTTTGTTATATCCAATGTGACACTGTACCTAGCTTGCTAAATAGTTTTTGATTACTAACGTGAGTTTTGGGACACCCTAATTCGCCGAGGTTCCAATCCTCTGTCCACAGTTCTGTGTGAGAACAGAAACCCTGCGACAGGGGCACCCCCGACCCTTGCTGGACCTTCATCACACTTGCGATACAACTCCAGCAATGCGCCACCTTTACGGCACAGATACATCACGCATCTGTGCTGTTTTTGCCCCGTGATGCGCCGCATTGTAAATTCAGCACACCATAGGTGACGGAACAGCGGCACAGAATGACTAACACATCCCTGGTGATGCGCCAGTCATCATAAATCTATCCCTATGCTTCTTATCTTGTTAGAGATGAACCGCCATATGTATCATCAAAGTTATTTGCATTTCCTAAATAGCGAACTTTAAGGAATAAATAGCGATTCTTTACCATTCCTAGTTTGCGATGAGCTATTTGCTAATTAGCCGAATGTAGCCCAATGAAGCCCAATGTAGCCCAATGTAGCCCAAAGATGGCCGCCAGACACACAAAAAAACAAATGTAGCCCAAATATCAGCCAGATGTAGCCCAACTATAGCCCAGTGACAGAATGACCAATCAGCTTCGCAAACCTCCGTTACGCGAAGCGGAGCGCTGTTACAGATATATATCTTTTTTTGAACGTTAATTTCTCAAAATCCACTGGAGCACATATATTGAGACCTAGCAAAGGCACATCGGGCTACCAGTCCCTAATATTTTGCCAAGTTTCGTGCAAATCCATTCAGCCGTTCAATTATTATTTTTATTATTTTTTTTTGCCCCGCGGGGCCCTTTTAAAACCTCCACATCAAACCTAGGGGGTCAGCGAGGATCTACTATGCCCCCTTATAGTTATTTCCCCCTTTGTTTTGACCTCCTCTTGTCTCTCGATCCTACCGAGAGACAAGATGGCGGCCGCTACGGACTGTTTGGAATGTTGACAGACGCCGGAGAACCAATCAGCTTCGCTTCACAAAGCTCCGTTGCGCGAAAAGTCCGCGAACCAGAGCGCTAACCGGTCCGCTGTTACAGATATATATCTTTTTTTAAACGTTAATTTCTCCAAATCCACTGGAGCACATATATTGAGACCTACAAAAGGCACATCGGGCTACCAGTCCCTACAATTTTGCCAAGTTTCGTGCAAATCCATTCAGCCGTTCGGGCTAAAAGTGAGGCCAACCGCCCTATGGAAATTAACATGGGAAAAACGCGTTTTGGGACCCCCCTTTTTTCTCGGCCCCCCCTTGACGAACCCCCCCCAAATTTTCAAAGGCTGCTCAGAAACAAAATGTGCCATTTTCCTGACAATTTCAGCCAATTCCGTCCACAAACGGCAAAGTTATTAGACATAGAATTTTCAAAAAACCCATAGAGAAAAAATCCTAACTATATATACCTACTGGCGACCGCCAGTAGGTAATATATATATATATATATATATATATATATATATATATATATATATATTTATATATATATATATTACGCTCCATGGGGTTGTCCAAGTAGCGGGTAGCACCCGAGCCTGCGTGCACCTTCCCCAAAGCGTTAGTTGGTATGGGCAGTTGCGTGTTTGAAATAGGCCCGACGCGTTTCGGAAATTTCTTTTCCTCATCAGGGGCCAGCAGTAAAGTGCACGACGTCTACCATCTCCCTGTATGAAAACACATATTGTGCTTGTGGGAGATGTAGTCCATATGTCCTGGATGGATGCACTTTCAAATTACTGCTCGTTCCAAAGGCTCTACCATGAGCCCCAAACATCACTCCTGTCCTCATCCTGTGGAGCTGCGCGATGGATGAGGACAGGAGTGATGTTTGGGGCCTATCTCAAACACGCAACTGCCCATACCAACTAACGCTTTGGGGAAGGCGCGCGCAGGCTCGGGTGCTACCCGCTACTTGGACAACCCCATGGAGCGTAATATATATATATATATATATATATATATTACCTACTGGCGGTCGCCAGTAGGTATATATAGTTAGGATTTTTTCTCTATGGGTTTTTTGAAAATTCTATGTCTAATAACTTTGGCGTTTGTGGACGGAATTGGCTGAAATTTTCAGGAAAATGGCACATTTTGTTTCTGAGCAGCCCCTGAAAATTTGGGGGGGGTTCGTCAAGGGGGGGCCGAGAAAAAAGGGGGGTCCCAAAACGCGTTTTTCCCATGTTAATTTCCATAGGGCGGTTGGCCTCACTTTTAGCCCGAACGGCTGAATGGATTTGCACGAAACTTGGCAAAATTGTAGGGACTGGTAGCCCGATGTGCCTTTTGTAGGTCTCAATATATGTGCTCCAGTGGATTTTGAGAAATTAACGTTTAAAAAAAGATATATATCTGTAACAGCGGACCGGGCAGCGCTCTGGTTCGCGGACTTTTCGCGCAACGGAGCTTTGTGAAGCGAAGCTGATTGGTTCTCCGGCGTCTGTCAACATTCCAAACAGTCCGTAGCGGCCGCCATCTTGTCTCTCGGTAGGATCGAGAGACAAGAGGAGGCCAAAGCGAAGGGGCAAATGACCATAAGGGGGCATAGTACATTGTCGCTCACCCCCTAGGTTTGATGTGGAGGTTTTAAAAGGGCCCCGCGGGGCAAAAAAAAATCAAAATAATAATAATCGAACAGCTGAATGGATTTGCACGAAACTTGGCAAAATTGTAGGGACTGGTAGCCCGATGTGCCTTTGCTAGATCTCAATATATGTGCTCCAGTGGATTTTGAGAAATTAACGTTAAAAAAAAAGTATATATCTGTAACAGCGCACCGCTTCGCGTACTTTTCGCGTTACGGAGCTTTGCGAAGCGAAGCTGATTGGCTCTCCGGTGTCTGTAAACATTCCAAACAGTCCGTAGCGGCCGCCATCTTGTCTCTCGGTAGGATCGAACAGCTGAATGGATTTGCACGAAACTTGGAAAAATTGTAGGGACTGGTAGCCCGATGTGCCTTTGCTAGGTCTCAATATATGTGCTTCAGTGCATTTTGAGAAATTAACGTTCAGAAACAAGATATATATCTGTAACAGCGCTCCGCTTCGCGGAGATAAAATTATATGTGTATTACCTAGCTGTTGCTTTTGTTGATTATTTTTTATTTTTTTTTATTTTTTAAGGATTGTTTATTGTGTTTCATAATTTATTAAACTTTCTAACGCGGCGCGTCATATGACGCATTACGCGACAACGCAGGTCCAGAATATAGTCAAAATGTCTCCACCAACCAGCGGACGGCACACAACCCCTTTCAGCAGGCTAAATAGTTCTGTTAAATGACAACAGAAGGGACAGGCAACAAGAACCATCAGTCAAAGAGGGGAGGGCAAGTTCTTCCCTACCGGGTCACGTTGGAGCGCTACCGGAACTGATCGAATTGGTAGTCTACAGTGTTTCTGGATGTTTCAGACTGAAGCTGGCGTTAGCATGAGAGCACCACCATTTCGTAGCTCCGTCGTGGCCATTCCACGAGCAATCATGCTAGGCGCTCCCCACCAGAAGCCTGCGGGAGTCGGGGGCCCCCAAGACTTTTGTAGAATCTTCAAGGATGAGGGGACACTTTCGAGAATGGAGCCCAAGCTCTAGCAGACAAGCGTCCGAGTTCCAAGGTGTCGCAGGCCCATTTAGTGGACCACGCCCAAATCTGAAGAGATGGCCGCCATTTTGAGAGTCCTGTGGCAGCTGCCTATCGCTGCACCGCAAGAGCGGGAGCAACTCAAGTACATGGTGAGCGAGACGCTGTAGTCGAAAGAGCGGGCGGTAAACAGCTGAATAGCGGAAGAGGCACAGTGTAGCAAAAGCGGGCTGAATGGCAAATGAAACGGAAAAGGGGTGCCCCACTACAGCGTGTCTTTAGGTGAAACGGATTGTGGGACAAGGTGAAGAATGGAAGAGTCACCAAAAGGAAAAAAGTTCCGCTTGACCCCGGGAGCCGGCCACCTATGTCGGGGGCGATCTCAGGCCACACCAGGGCAACACGACTTGGGGAGGGGGCCGGAGCCAAGCGCCCCCTCCGAGTCCGCGACATGACACCGTCCCTCGGGGGCCTCCATCAAGCGGTTCAGGGTGGCACCGCATCACAACAGCCCCCACTTACTTTAAGAATAGTGAAGATGAAGCAATTGCAAATAGGCTTCAGACAATGTTACAAGCACTCCTCAAAACTTTGAACTTTCAGAGTGCATGAGTTGGGACAGCGAGGGGTGATTTGGTTTCTCGGACTGTTTTTCTGGTCTCTCACCACTGGCATACTTTAACGTTTTCTTGTTTCTAGGACATTAATAGGTTTTATCATTACGTTATGTTATCGTTTCTTTGTTTGTTGTTTAATAAAAGTTCATGTTCATCAGTGGCCTACTGATTTTCGTTTTCCTATTTTTTTCTTTCCAGGTTGTTTCATGGTAAAGTTTCTGTTAACAGGATACAGTGATCACTTCGTTATTATTGCATATGTCCTTTTCACTAGGGGTGCTCTCTGGTCGGGCCAGATGACGTATCTCTAGTAAATGGTCCGGGTGAAAAAGGTGCATCAATCAGTGGGGAGTAGATAGGCATGACAGATTACAACGGGGGAGAAAGGTCCGCATTACGTACCCTTTCACTACTTGCAAAGATTTTCCTACGTTTATTTGCAAACAGGGAATACCTCCAAAAAGAACTAATTCCCAAACAGTCAATGTTCGGACAATCAATCAATCAATGAGGAATGAAATAGGTACGACGTGTTAAAGGCTTGCATTACCTACCCTTCACTATCTGCAAAGGGAGAGAGAATATTCCTATTCTTCCTCGTTTGCAGGTAGAGAAGATCCTTAAGAGAATTAACTTCGAACAATTCAATGCTCGATTGAAAAAATCAACAAGGGGTACTGTGAACACAAATGAACGCCGCTTATGTACATACGCATTGCTATTTTCAACAGGTTGTTCCTAATGTTTCTATTTTAGCGAGGTCAAAAAGAGATCCCATTAGTGGCCTACTGATTTTGCTCGATTCCTTTTGTTTTTTTACACGATTTTTCGCTATCTGCAAAGACTAAACAGAGTATTGCGACTCTGTGCTTGTTTGTAAATAGAGAATGAACCAAAGAGAACAATCAATCAAATGGAGAGAGAAGCAGGCACGACGTATTACAAAGGGGGCAAAGGGCTGCGTTAACTACCCTTCACTATCTGCAAAGAGAGAGTACTCCTAATAGAAATGAGGGGTGGGGGGCAGCATTCAAAGCAGATCAGTGTGCATAAACACAAAAATGTTTTTACTTACCACGTACTTGACATTCGACAGCTTATGATATTTGCTATTAAAAAACCATTGAAATTCACTGAAAAAACCATAGGTTATAGACCATATATAGTTAGGAATTAGCATTTACAAAACCTTGAAAATTCACTGAAAAAACCATAGGTTATAGACCATATATAGTTAGGAATTAGCATTTAAAAAACCTTATTTTACTCACACAAAACCATTGAAATTCCATATATAGTTAGTTGCACTAACTATATATCGCGCACCCGCAATCCACTGCTGATCATGTCACATATTACATCATTCATGACATGGTCAGTGACATCACTGATGACATCACTGATGACATCTCAAATGACATCACTGATGACATCACTGATGACATCTCATTTGACATCATTCTTGTGCTAATACGATAAACCTCTTCAGACTCTAATATAACCTTAGATACACTCAGTGTAAACAGACACTCACACACTGCCACTCATCCATGGAGTTACTCACACACCCAGTCAGTCATGCAAAGAAACAATCTCACCTCCATTTCTTCAACTATACAGTTAAACACACCTTACTTATTGAAACATATACTAACACATATTTACTCTCTTATACAATCCCTGATACAAGTTCACAATGATCGATACAACCACTCACTCATTCAGTGGCTCTCATGCACAGTTATTTATATATGCCAACTCTCACATGTACTGTGTTTTACATATGTACTTACTATGACATGTAGCATTGAGATATCCATTCACTCATCAATACACTCATGCACACAGTCAACTGCCCATGTAGCTGTTTCCACATGCACTCTTGAACTCATACACCTAGTGAATAAACTGCTCACACATCTATGCATAGAGTCACACACCTTCCAGCCACCCCCACACAAACTCAATCTCCCATAGAAATACTTGGGCAACCAATTAATAACACATATAGCCTCTCGTATAGCTAATGATCAACACATGCAGCAGTTTACAGAACAACAGACATAATGATGCACAAATTAAGACAGTTTAGTCACTAACCCATGCATTCAGTGAGACACATTTAATCACTCACTCATACAGTCAGTCATGCACCTACTAAATCCTTCATCCAGACACTTATACATCCACTCAAGACATATTTTAACTTTACAGAAAAATACAGTCACTGGATGTTGTCATCAGTGATGTCATCAGTGATGTCATTTGAGATGTCATCAGTGATGTCATCAGTGATGTCACTGACCATGTCATGAATGATGTAATATGTGACATGATCAGCAGTGGATTGCGGGTGCGCGATATATAGTTAGTGCAACTAACTATATATGGAATTTCAATGGTTTTGTGTGAGTAAAATAAGGTTTTTTAAATGCTAATTCCTAACTATATATGGTCTATAACCTATGGTTTTTTCAGTGAATTTTCAAGGTTTTGTAAATGCTAATTCCTAACTATATATGGTCTATAACCTATGGTTTTTTCAGTGAATATATATATATTCATAAAAAAAACATAGGTTTCACACGTTATAGTTAGCTGGACATTTCACTCATACAAAACCTTTGAAATTCCCCCGTTATTGTTAGTTCAGCTAACTATAACTCGCGTGCCCACAATGCACTGCTGATGATGTCACATATCACATCACCCATGACATGGTCAGTGACATCACTCATGACATCACTGATGACATCTCAAATGACATCACTGATGACATCGTCCAGTGATTGTGTGTCTTTCTGAAAAATATATTTTTTTATATATGTATATCTAAAGGTAAATGGAAAAATAAATGGATAAATAAGTGTGTAAATGAATGTTTTTTTGTAAAAATGATTGCATAACTGACTTATTAAGTGTATCTTAGGGAATACATGTATTAGCGAGTAATGTTTAAATATGTAAATATCTGTATCAATGTCTCACTTTGTCTATAAGTGGCTGCATGGGTTGGTGGGTAGCTGGGGGCGTGGCCAAGCATGCAATGGAGACGGACGCACTAGGGTAGAGCTCCGGCCCGAGCTCCCCTTCCCCAGGCCATTACTCCGTTACATTTATCCACCACCAGCTAAAACTTCAGGCGAGGTGCTATTGGACTGTCGACCACTACCCTGCTGATTTTGGGGCTGGTCGGGAGCTTCCGACCGCACCGCGGTCTTCCAGGTCGACGCAGCCGCGCATCCAGCCGCCTGGCCGGCAGGTACACCTTAGCGAGGCCGGGGCTCGTGTCTGTGGGCTGGGCCCTGAGGCGCGGCCTGATGGGCGGAGTGGCAGCGACTGCCTTGAGGCGCCGAACTCGGCTGAGGCGCTCGCCGCTGTGATCCGTAGGAGCCCGGACATTGAAACATATTTTCAGCTGTCGCCCGCCCTGGGAGCCCTGAGCACCAGAACATCTGTGCCCCAGAACGAGGTGCTTGCCCGGCGCAACAGGCGGTGGTCGGGATTTTTGTAAAAATGATTGCATAACTGACTTATTAAGTGTATCTTAGGGAATACATGTATTAGCGAGTAATGTTTAAATATGTAAATATATGTATCAGTGTCTCACTTTGTCTATAAGTGGCTGCATGGGTTGGTGAGTAGCTACATAAGTGTCAATATGGGTTATTAGTTGGTTTCTTGAGTATCAGTATGAGTGTCTGTATAGTTCGGTGAGGGATATTACTTAGTGCATAGATGCATGACTCACTGTTTGTATGTGTTTTGAAGACAACATGTGTGCAGGACTGTATAGGTGGAGGAGTGTGTGTATGGGTGTGTTAGTGAGTGAATGACTGCCTCAATAGTATCTTTATGAGTGACTACATATGTTTTAAACTAGTATATGTGAGTATGTTAAGTATTGATGTATATAAGGTGAGTATATGTGAGAGTGAGAGGTTGGAAGAGTTCCTGTATAAATAAGTATGTGTTTCAATAAGTGATTGTTTAAGAGAGTAAGTATGTGTATGTTTCTGTTAAAGTAAGTGTAGTGGTTTGTGTATAGCTGTATATGCAAGTAAATGGATGTTTGATAGTTTATTTGCATGTCTGAGTATGTGAGTAACTCTATGGATGAGTGTCGGTGTGTAACAGCATGTATAGGTGTATGAGTACATATGATGAGTGATTACATGTATGAGTGACTATATACAAGTGTTGGTGAATGAGTGGATGTGTATGTAGATGGTGGAATTACTGTATAGGTTGTTGTAAAAGGTATTGGTATCTCCATTTTTTTGAAAATATTAGTTTCTATTTTTGGATGTGCGTATCAACGGTTATATTACGCTGAGAGCAGGTCTGCCACTCTGTCACAAGGATGATGTCATCAGTGATGCCATCAGTGATGTCATTTGAGATGTCATCAGTGATGTCATGAGGGATGTCACTGACCACGTCATAAGTGGTGTAATATGTGATGTCATCAGCAGCGGATTGCGGGCGCGCAAGTTATAGTTAGCTGAACTAACTATAACGGGGGAATTTCAAAGGTTTTGTATGAGTGAAATGTCCAGTTAAATATAACATGTGTGAAACGTATGTTTTTTTTAATGAATATATATATATATATATATATATATATATATATATATATATATATATATATATATAGATAAACGCAAATGTATTCTAATGCTACCGTGAACAGGAACTGTATAGTTCGACAAACAAAACTTCATCAAATAAATGTCCAGCTTAGCCTGACGCGTTTCGTGATGGGTCACTTCATCAGAGGCTTGAGCTTGAGTATCCTGGCACGCTATTTTTGGTACCCTTTAAATGTTCTCAACACCGCGCATGTGGGCGCGGCCACTCCCATGGCATGCTGGATGTTGCAGTACCATTTCCTACTACAGTGAGCTAGGCGTGTTCAGACCTCAATATCAATGCAAGTATTACCCCAGTGGGCTGTGATGTCCACGGGAGTGAAGTTTTGTTTTCAGTCCCCGCAGCAACCTCCTATTAAAGTCTCGGCTACAACCTACCTGTGATGCGGCTTTTTCTACAGCAGGCAAACTTTGTTTTGGTATTGTGAGCGGCCCCGCCTGAGCCGCGGAAAAAGCCCAGATGCTGCAAAGCATTTCCTAATCGACGCCCAACGACGCCGTTTTTTGGATAACAGGTGCCTCAATCTTGGAGGAATAAGAGTGGTGCGGGGACCAGAGACGGACATCACAGCCCACTGAGGTAATACTTGCATTGATATTGAGGTCTGAACACGCTAGCTCACTGTAGTAGGAAATGGTACTGCAACATCCAGCATGCCACGGGAGTGGCCGCGCCCACATGGGCGGTGTTGAGACCATTTAAAGGGTACCAAAAATAGCGTGCCGGGATACAAAAGCTCAAGCCTCTAATGAAGTGACCCATCACGAAACGCGTCAGGCAAAGCTGGACATTTATTTGATGAAGTTTTGTTTTCAGTCCCCGCAGCAACCTCCTATTAAAGTCTCGGCTACAACCTACCTGTAATGCGGCTTTTTCTACAGCAGGCAAACTTTGTTTTGGTGTATGTATATATATATATATATATATATATAAGCAGGGAAAACCTTTGGAAACAATATTACCTACTGGCGGTCGCCAGTAGGTATATATAGTTAGGATTTTTTCTCTATGGGATTTTTGAAAATTCTATGTCTAATAACTTTGGCGTTTGTGGACGGAATTGGCTGAAATTTTCTGGAAAATGGAACATTTTGTTTCTGAGCAGCCCCTGAAGATTTGGGGGGGGTTCGTCAAGGGGGGGCCGAGAAAAAAGGGGGGTCCCAAAACGTGTTTTTAACATTGAGTTTTCCATAAGGCGGTTGGCCTCACTTTTAGCCCGAACGGCTGAATGGATTTGCACGAAACTTGGCAAAATTGTAGGGACTGGTAGCCCGATGTGCCTTTTGTAGGTCTCAATATATGTGCTCCAGTGGATTTTGAGAAATTAACGTTTAAAAAAAGATATATATCTGTAACAGCGGACCGGGCAGCGCCCCGGTTCGCGGACCGGGGCGCGTACCGGAACTTCGCGTAGCGAAGCTGATTGGTTCTCCGGTGTCTGTCAACATTCTAAACAGTCCGGAGCGGCCGCCATCTTGTCTCTCTGTAGGATTGAGAGACAAGAGGAGGCCAAAACAAAGGGGGAAATAACCATAAGGGGGCATAGTAGATCCTCCCTGACCCCCTAGGTTTAATGTGGAGGCTTTAAAAGGGCCCCGCGGGGCAAAAAAAAAAAAAGAAATTGTTTTTTTGCGTGGGTAGCGCCCGGTCCGCGAACCGGGAAGCGTTCTGGGCAGCGTACTGCAATGAAAAATGAATGATAGACTTTTCAAATGCTGTATGTTAATTGATTGTTGGTTTTGTTGATTATTTTTTATTTTCTTTATTTTTTAAGCATTTTTTTTTATTGTGATTGTGTTTCATAATTTATTAAACTTTCTAACATTTCATTGTCAGAAATTTCATAATTATCATTGAATATACATTGTAGTCTCTGAGGGTGTAAAATGTCCTCATTTTCAAGGAGGTTATCTACTGCTTGTACACATTGCAGTAGTTCTTTGTCCCAAGTTTCATCGAAAAATTCAATATCATTTTCATCAATGATTTCTTGGCTGCTCTCTTGCAGGACAATTTGAAATTCAACTTTCTGTTCGCCTTCCATTTTGCCTGAAATTTAGATTAAAAAAATATATATTAGTAGAGATAGGGCACTGTTGGGATTAATTTTAGATAGGCAGTTTTTATCAGTGAATTTATCTTTGGGCAGTGTATAGTATCAGAGTGGAAGTAGGAATATAAAAAAGTGTATGTGATTTAACGTAAGTAAATTCATAATTATACAAGAGAAGCCTAACTCCATCCATAACTATAACAGAGAAGTCTATCTAAATCTATAACTACTACAGAGGGATAGTATATAACTATCAGAAAAAGTTTACCATATTAACTTATAGTGCACAATATACTTCAGTTTTAAAAATAAAAACTTACCTTTAGAAAGAAGTTGAAGGAATTAGTGAAAATACTATTGAAATGTACACCAAGAAGTAGTAGTCAAAATGGCTGTGTTTTCTTCTCTTCCTTTATATATATTCAGGTATATAACCAATGAAATGTCAGGTAAAAAAAGTAGAAAATGAAAGTAACATATTAATTGGTTGTCAATTCCAATACTTCAGATGTGTTTTGTGAAGTAATTTACCTCAGGGTATTTAGAGAGGTCTACAGGCTAAATGGCTAAATGGAATTCCAATCAAATTTGTGAAAATGGTAGGGATTGGTATGTAGTATGAGCTAATCTATATTTGGTGAAATTGTCTCCAGTGGCTTTTCTGTGAACTACTTTCCCACCTTTTTTGATGGTGCGCTTCCCAGGGAGCGACCCGGTACGCGAACCGTTGAGCGCCCCGGTTCGCGAACCTTAAGCGTTACGGGAGTCCACCATTTTGTGTTTCGGTCGAATTAAGATACAAAATGGAGGGCAAATAATGTTCAGAATGGGTAGAAGGGGGCACGGTAGACTTATCTTGACCCCCTAGGTTTTGTGAGGGTGGCTGAGGAGGCTTATATGTGCGAAAAAAAAACATTTTTTTTTAAACTTTCGCGAGGTTAGCTCCCGGTTCGCGTACCGGGTAGCGCCCCAGGGAGCGTACTTTGTTAAAAATTAGTGAAAAATGTTAGAGTAAAATAATAATTGTGAGTGATCAGATGTAGGGTAGCTCTGAGAAGAGCTTTTGGGTTTATGGTACATTTAGGTACTTATAAGTAGGTACCAATGCACAGTCTTAAATTCAGAGTGAAAATTCTGTTGCCCTCATCTGAGAAGTGAACTCCATCTCCTCTGTAGATATCTTGCATGTAGTAACGCAAGTTATTGTTGTACATGGAGCCCATTCCATGGTCTCTCATGTAAGCTGAAACAGATTTGTTTACATGCTTCCTCGACTTCTCAATTTGTGGACAAAATTGGTTTGACCACCTCCATTTCTGTCTTTGGCATATATTTGAATATACCAAGGCAGTCTGAGGAAAAAGTGCCATCAATTGCTCAAAGGTGTCCTTTAAAAGCATTTCCAGACCTACCCCAGTCAAAGTGCCCAAATCATTACCTCCACAGTGCACAATTAACAGGTCAGGTTTGGGCAAATGCATAAAGGTTTTCACCAATGGTATCAATTGGTGACATTTTAATCCTCTGTGGCCAAACCACTTAATTTCCACATCTTGTAAATTGAGGTTAGGTAATTTTCTGTTCTCAGCATACCTGTGAGCCCAGTGAATATAACTATGTCCAACAATCCAGACAGAAAACATGGTGAGAGGAGGTTCTCCTGCAGTCAGATGAAGTGTGGCAATGAAATGGCAGTTGAAAAAATGAGAGTTTAAAATGAAAAAAACTGTGGAGTTTCTGTGTTCATGAAGCAGTAACAGTGATTGGTGGATTTTGATTGCTGAAAACAGAAAGTTAGGGTGCATGGATGTGTTCTTTGAAAGATGTATTTTGAGTGGTCAATAAAAAATCATTAAATGAAAGATTGCAGTGGATACGCAGGTGCACTGAGAGTTCAGAGTTCAATTGCAACATTGTTGTGTGAACTTGCAAACACCAGAGGTCTTCCAAGAGGTGGTTGCTATGCAGAAAAGGCATGAAATGGCAGAGGGGGGAAGGGTTTTCATTTGAAAAAAAGTGAGGGAAGAGTTTTGATTGGGTGACATGAGAGATATGTGTGAAGAATTACAGCATTTCTGTGCTTTTGATAGCTGCATACGCGCTTTGCGCCGCCTCCCGGTTTGCTTCCGTGAACCTGCGCTTCGCGCCTCGGTTCGCGTACCAGTTCGCTTTCGGGTACGCTAACGTAGCACGTCATATGACGTATCACGCGACAACGCGAAACGTCATGCGGACGCGAGGCGTCACGATGTTGTTTTCTAACGCGGCAGTTGCGCTAAAGGAACGTTTACCGGTTCGCGGACTATTTCGCGGCATCAAGGTCAGCTAACGGGAAGCTTCCCGATTCGCGAAGCGGGAGCGAAGAAAAAAAAATATAAATTTTTTTTTTTATTAATAAACATATAAAATATATTTTTGGATTTAAAGAAGAATACATTTTACAGCTACAGATATTAGCTTTTAAAAAACCAATGAAATTCACTGAAAAAACCATAGGTTATAGACCATATATAGTTAGGAATTAGCATTTACAAAACCTTGAAAATTCACTGAAAAAACCATAGGTTATAGACCATATATAGTTAGGAATTAGCATTTACAAAACCTTATTTTACTCACACAAAACCATTGAAATTCCATATATAGTTAGTTGCACTAACTATATATCGCGCACCCGCAATTCACTGCTGATGATGTCACATATTACATCATTCATGACATGGTCAGTGACATCACTGATGACATCACTGATGACATCTCAAATGACATCACTGATGACATCACTGATGACAACATCCAGTGACTGTATGTTTCTGTAAAGTTAAAATATGTCTTACATATTGAAGAATGAGTAGATGTATAAGTGTCTGGACGAAGGATTTAGTAGGTGCATGACTGAATGTATGAGTGAGTGATTAAATGTGTCTCACTGAGTGCATGGGTTAGTGACTAAACTGTCTTAATTTGTGCATCATTATGTCTTTTGTTCTGTAAACTGCTGCATGTGTTGATCAGTAGCTATATGAGTAACTATATGGGTTATTGATTGATTGCCCAAGTATTTGTATGGGAGACTGAGTGTGTGTGTGGCTGGCTGGGAGGTGTGTGACTCTGTGCAGATCAATGTGTACTTGTATCAATGATTGTATAAGAGAGTAAGTATGTGTTAGTATATGTTTGAAAATGTAAGGTGCTCTATGTTTAACTGTATAGATTAGAAAATGGAAGTGTGATTGATTCTTTACAGGACTGACTAGGTGTGTGAGTAACTCCATGGATGAGTGGCAGAGTGTGAGTGTCTGTATAGGTGTATGAGTGCATATGATAGTGTTGTAAAGATGAGTGATTGTATGTATGAATGATTGTATGGGTGAATGAGTGAATGTGTGTGTAGACGTAGGAATCAGTGAGTGCGTATGTAGTAACTAGTATTGGTGTGTCAAAGGTTTCAAAAATTATACTCTGTATTTAACACTGGGTGTAACAGAGGTTACATTAAAGTGTGAGGAGATGCATTGTATTGTCACATGAATGATATCATCAGTGATGTGATCATTGATGTCAAATGAGATGTCATCAGTGATGTCATCAGTGATGTCATGACCATGTCATGAATGATGTAATATGTGACATCATCAGCAGTGAATTGCGGGTGCGCGATATATAGTTAGTGCAACTAACTATATATGGAATTTCAATGGTTTTGTGTGAGTAAAATAAGGTTTTGTAAATGCTAATTCCTAACTATATATGGTCTATAACCTATGGTTTTTTCAGTGAATTTTCAAGGTTTTGTAAATGCTAATTCCTAACTATATATGGTCTATAACCTATGGTTTTTTCAGTGAATATATATATATATATATATATATATATATATATATATATATATATATATATATATATATATACATATATATATATATATATATATATACATACATATATATATATATATATATATATATATATATTGTTTCCAAAGGTTTTCCCTGCTTCGAGGGCGCGCTACACAGCAGATGGGTAACTCCTTAATTAATACATAAAGGCGCAGTACCACTCCGACCTTGAAGTCCTCCTGCCTAACATGTTTCGAAGATTCTTTCTTCTTCCTCAGAGGCATTGCGTCATTCCACAGTAATGCTAGTTCAACTAGTTCCTCTGATTGCTCATTCCTTTATAGGCCTCTGGTGTGCCTGCCACAATGGATTTATTCTGTTGCTTGCCGGGAATTGTAGTTGTTTATTTTTTGGTCTCCCTCCGGTGGGCTCTGTGTCTATGCGCAGGTTTACAAGGACAAATTTCGCCCTTCAGTGGGCCTTGGGATGAGATTGCGCTTTTAAATTCATTGTACTGCTGTGTCGGCACTCGGACAGAAAAGGTTTCCATCCTGCAGTCTGGCTATTATTCTTACCGAGGTGCAACACTCCACAACCGGAACCAGCCGTGAATCTTTTGTTTCCAAAGGTTTTCCCTGCTTCGAGGGCGCACTACACAGCAGATGGGTAACTCCTTAATTAATACATAAAGGCGCAGTACCACTCCGACCTTGAAGTCCTCCTGCCTAACATGTTTCGAAGATTCTTTCTTCTTCCTCAGAGGCATTGCGTCATTCCACAGTAATGCTAGTTCAACTAGTTCCTCTGATTGCTCATTCCTTTATAGGCCTCTGGTGTGCCTGCCACAATGGATTTATTCTGTTGCATGCCAGGAATTGTAGTTGTTTATTTGTTGGTCTCCCTCCGGTGGGCCCTGTGTCTATGCGCAGCTTTACAAGGACAAATTTTGCATTTCAGTAGGCCTCGGGATGAGATTGAGCTTTTAAATTCATTGTACTGCTGTGTCTGCACTCGGGTAGAAAAGGTTTCCATCCTGCAGTCTCGCCATTACCTCATCGTCCGTCTTCCTCGCCACAGTATAAACACATGAGCCTCCGGCTCCCACAGAAACTCCAAGCATACATTTTCTTGCTCTAGTCTCCCTCTCCCTCCTCCAAGATGGCCCCCTTAGTGGCTACAGCCAATCCCATAAATGGATAGAGAATCCAGCAAAACAACCTGTTCTTTGTTTTCTGCACTGCTCCGAGTGCTGTCTGCCTGGTGTGCAGGTGATTCGGGCTGGGGTCTTGCTTGAGCAGCCCCTTATGTCCTTGGGTATTTGGCAGGGGGGAAGTTATTTATCGTATGTTCTTCATGTTGTTAAATGTGTTTGTTCCCCCCTTCTTTTGCCGGGCGCCTTGTCCTGCTCTAGCGAACTGTCTGGTGCTTTTTTTACGCGAGTGCGCTATGTGTCCTCGCTTCATGGGGGCCGCTCCAGCGCTTCCTGCTGAGCGGGAGGCTGTTTATTGGTGTGTGCTCCTTGCCGACCGCGCATCCTGCTTTCTGGACGTGGCGCGGTCGGGTGTTTTCATTGCTGTGGCTGCCGGTGGCTCCCGGTCTTTCTATCGCGCTTACCTGATGCCGTTGGTGGTTGTAAGCGGCTGCGTTTGGCGCACTGGTCTCGCGCTGGGCTCGCGCTGATGGATTGTTTCTGTTGGGAGTCTGGGGCCTCGTTAGGAGGGGCGCGCTTGACTTACTCTGTTTTTGTGGATCCTTTGTGGGCGTGCAAGGGGAGTTTCATTGGTTGCCTAGCGACCTCCTGCCTTCTTTTTCCGGTCGGGTGTTACAGGGCATTTCTGGTGTTTGTTTCACTCGTGTCTTGCAGTCATGGATGATAGTTCTTTGAATTTGACTGATCCTGACTCTTTGGTGGCCTCTGGTTCTGGGGTGACGGTTCCTTCCTTGGAATTGTTGCAGAAAATGATCAATTCTGCTGTGGCTGCTGCTTTGCAGGATAAGTTGCCGGTTCCTCCTGACAAAAGGGCGAGGATTGATGGCGCTCCTGAGGTTGGCTCTGGCGATGAGGAGGAGGTTGATGTCAAGGGTTGCTTTGTGCAGGGTGCCGACCTTAAGGAGGTGCTGTGTCACATTCGCAAAAACTTGGTTTTTCCCGACTCAATTGTGCCTCTGGAGGATGACTTGTTTTCTCAATATCAGCGTCCTGAGCCTGATTCTTTGCCTCTGCATTCTTCTGTGTTGAAGGTATTGGAGACGGAGTGGAAGGATGTGGACAAGGGCTCCTTTCCGCGTTTTTTGAATAAACGCTATCCTCTGCTGGACTTTGCTGAGAAGTTCCCGTCCTCGGTTAAGGTTGATTCCTTGATGGCCAGTATGTCCTCTCAAGGGGCTGTTGTTTCTGAGGATTCATCTCCTGCGGACCCTGTGGATCGTAAGGTGGATGGTGCAGGTAAGCGCACTTTTGCGGCTGCTAATTTTTCAATCCGGGCTGCCGCCTATTCCTCTTACGCAATCCAGTTCTTTCCTTAGGATTTTCAGTCTTTGGCTGAATTATTGGACCAAGGGGAGGATGTGTCTTCTACTCTGTCGATGATGGAGCAGCAGGTTTGCCTGCTTTCTGATGTTTCTTTTGATTCGTTGGGGGCGGCGGCCTCTGCGGCTGGGTCTTCGGTCGCTGCGAGACGTCAATTGTGGCTCCGCTCCTGGAAGGCTGATGCGGCGCAGAAAGGTCTCCTGATGAAGATCCCTTTTTCAGGGGTCAAGTTGTTTGGTTCCCCTTTGGATGACATGGTGAAGAAGACGGCGGAGGACCGTAAGCTCCTGGCTCCTGAACGTGCTGGTCGCTTCCGTGCCTTTGGTTCCCAGAGGGCTTTTGGTCATTCTCGGAGGGGCCGTGCTGGTCAGCCCTTTCATGGGAGGGGGCGTGGCCAGGGTGCTCCTTCCTTTGACAAGTCCCGGTTCTCCGGTGCTTCTGCCTCCTCCGCTCCCGCTTCCAAGTCCTGACTGGATCGCTCCTGGTATAGGTCCTGTTGGGGGTCGCCTCACGTTCTTCCTGGACTCTTGGCGCAGGACTGTGTCGGATCAATGGGTGTTTCAGGTGGTGTCCAAGGGTGTGCGTCTTGGATTTGCCCTGACTCCCCTAGACTGTTTCAGATCCACCCCGTGTCCCAGGGACGCTAAAAAACGGGTGGCGCTTTTGGAAGGTATCGATTCCCTTGTTCTGAAGAAGGCCGTGATTCCCGTTCCCATAGATCAGTTGGGGTTGGGTGTTTATTCTATCCTCTTCCTGGTGACGAAACGCACAGGGGATCTCAGACCTGTGATGGATTTAAAATGGGTGAATACATTCGTTCCTCATTGGAAATTCAAAATGGTTTCCCTCCAAGTGATCCTTCCTCTGATCTCTCAAGGGGATTTTCTGGCCTCCATAGACTTGAAGGATGCTTATCTGCATGTGCCTGTTCACCCGGATTCTCAGAGGTTTCTCCATTTCTGCATCCTAGGTTGTCACTATCAGTTCCAGGTATTGCCTTTTGGCCTCTGCTCTTCGCCCAGAATTTTTACGAAGGTTCTGGCTCCTCTTTTTGGCCATTTGCATGGGGAGGGCATTAGTGTTTTTCCTTATCTGGACGATATTTTAATTTCTGCTTCTTCTCTTTCGAAGGCGGAGTTGCATGTCCGGAGAGTGTGCCATGTCCTGGAGCATCACGGGTTCCTGGTGAATGTGCCGAAGTCCTCCCTGGATCCGGCGCAGGACTTGACTTTCATTGGGGCTCTGTTCAGGACTCAGTTGGGGATGGTGTTCCTGCCCCCTGCTCGGATTCTGTCCCTGATGTCTGCTGTGCGGTCTCTGTTGTCGGGACCTTCTCATCCTGTGGGCCTGTGGTTGCGGGTTCAGGGGCTGATCTCTGCTTCCTTGTTGACGGTTCCTTGGGCTCGCCTTCACATGTATCCCTTGGTGTCCCACATTTTGTTGCATTGGAACCCCTGTTCCCTAGATATGAGTGTTTTGATCCCTGTGTCCCCAGAGGTTCGGGTGGTCCTGGAGTGGTGGTTGGATGAGGGTCATCTGTCCAGGGGCCGCCCGTTTCTGGTTGTTCCCTCCCGGGTTCTCACTACCGATGCCAGCCTGCTGGGGTGGGGTGCTACTCTAGGGGACTCGCAACTCAAGGGGTTTGGCCTCAGTTGGTGTTGTCTTGTTCTTCCAACTACAAGGAGCTGAAGGCCGTCCTGTTGGGTCTGTTGGCCTTTTCGGATCTTCTTCGGGGTCACCTTGTGCAGGTCCGGACGGACAATCAGGTGGTGATGTCCTACGTCAACCATCAAGGAGGGTGCAGGGTTCGTTCCCTCAGTTGCCTCAGCCGTTGGATTTGTTGTTGGGCGGAGGTGAACCTGGCGTCCCTGTCTGCGGTTTACCTGCCTGGTCAGGAGAACACTGTGGCGGATTGTCTGAGCCGTGTGTTTCCATCCATGGGGTCTTTGTCCCTGACGCCCTTGATGTTCAAGACGTTGCGGAGGATGTTTGGGTCTCCGATTGTAGACCTCTTTGCTTCCTGGGACAATGCCAAGATCCGCTGCTTTTGCACGATTATGCCTTGCCAGGATGCTTGGAGGGTGGACGCTCTGTCGTTCCTTTGGCCGAGGGGCCTGTTGTATGCTTTTCCTCCTGTTCCCCTGAGTCCGGCGGTCTTACAGAAGATCAAGTGGGAGGAGTCCTTTGTCCTTCTGGTCGTTCCGGGGTGGTGCCGTCGCCCTTGGTATTGGGCCTTGCCATTCGTGCCTTACCCTCTGTTGGGCCCTCTACTTCCTCTGCCTGTGTTTCGATCCCTGGGTCATTGGGGCTCTGGAGAGGGATTCGCTAATGCGTGAGGGTTGTTCTTTGACTGTTGCTGGGGTCATTCAGCAGTCCCGGCGGCCTTCTACACTACGCTAAGCATTGGGATAATTTTGCTGCTTGGTGTGTGGGTCGCGGGCTGTCGATAGCTTCTTTGGACCCGGCTCGCATTCTGGATTTTTTGAATGATGGGTTTGAGTTGGGCTTGGCCGTTTTCACTCTACGGGCTCAGTGGGCCACCATTAGGGCATTTCATGTCCTCCCTTTGGTTTCGGTTTCCCGTTTGGTGGCACGGCTTTTTAAGTCTCTGTCTTTCCACCGTCCACGTCCTATCCTGTGTCCTCCTCTTTGGGACCTTCCTTTGGTGTTGCATTTCTTGCAGGTGGCTCCTTTCGAGCCTTTGGAGTCGGTGGACTTGATGTTTTTGACACTCAAGGTCGTATTTCTTGTGGCTATTGCTTCTGCCAGGCGTATTGGGGAGTTGGGTGCTTTCCTGTGGTCTGCTCCGTTTTTGGTTATTTTGTCTGATCGTGTGGTCTTGCGCCCTCATCCTACGTTTGTGCCTAAGGTGGATTCTTATTTTCACCGGTCGACGGAGGTGGTTCTTCCGGTTCTTTGCCCTGATCCTTCCTCGGCTGAGGATTGCCTTTTGCACCTCTTGGATGTTCGTCGTGCCTTATTGATTTATTTGAATAAGTAATGGTGAGTGGTGGCCCACCTAATCATGCACTGTTCACTTGGTGCTATGCACTTTAAACCATCCTGAAAATATTATGCCATAATGAAAAATATATTTATAGTGATGATAGTCACATTTATTCAACAATTTTTTAAAAATGAATTATACATGATTCAAATGTTTGTTATTGTGTCATCATAACAATACACACATTAATGTATACAGATCAATTGTCAAAGCATAATAGTTTATACATCATTTTAACTGTATTATACATTTCAAATGATTAACATGAAGCCCAATGCATTTCGGCACGTGGTCGGTGCCTTCATCAGGGGCAGTTCTTAATGTTCAGCTGCTGGTAATTTAATGTTGATGAATGCCAACTCTGGTGATCGGAGAACTGATCGCTGATGATCGGAATGCTGACAGCTTATCTTCGTCAAAATCTCAATTCTTAAGCTCGAAGAACGGGTCGTCAAACGTTCGCTGGTAACCTCTGGGGTCTGATACGAAGTACTGCCGACAGTTATGATGACACAATAACAAACATTTGAATCATGTATAATTCATTTTTAAAAAATTGTTGAATAAATGTGACTATCATCACTATAAATATATTTTTCATTATGGCATAATATTTTCAGGATGGTTTAAAGTGCATAGCACCAAGTGAACAGTGCATGATTAGGTGGGCCACCACTCACCATTACTTATTCATTTAGTGTCCAGGACTGACTCTCCTGATTAATCATAGCACCAGTTTAATAATTTGTACAATCGAAATAATTATTTTGTTTATATCGGAGTGCTCCTCACAACCCCAATTATCATTATTGATTTATTTGTCACGCACTTCTTCCTTTTGTAAGGTTGACAATTTGTTTGTCAATTTTGGTTTGTCCCGTCAGGGCCTGAAGCCCTTCCTCTCCACGGTCAGTCGTTGGATCAAGGAGGCCATTCTGTTGGCGTATGATTCTGTTTCTGTGGTTCCCTCTCTTCCTGTTCAGGGTCGGTCCACCAGGTCTGTTGCTGTGTCATGGGCTGCTTTCAAGGGGGTCTCCATGGAGGATGTGTGCAGGGCTGCCACTTGGTCGTCCCCTCATACCTTCATGTCCCATTACCGCCTTCAGTTTGGGGGTGGGGGTTCTGTTTCCTTTGCCTCTTCTGTACTGACTGCTGGTGTTCCTTGAGGTGTTTCTTTTTGTTTGCTCTGCCTCTTGTGATTAAACTGTGTTTAACTGCATTCGTGTTGTGGACTGTTTTCCTTGCATGAAGCTGATTTGCTTTGGTATCGGCTCATGTGTTTATACTGTGGCGAGGAAGACGGATGAGGAGGTAATGCCCCGGTTACTTACCGGTAATCTTCATTACTCCGAGTATAGTTTCCCTTCCCTCCCGGCCCTGGTGGTGGCTTCATGTCTGCAGCTTGGTTTTTCAGGTCGTTTTGTTGGATTCTGTATCCCTTTATGGCATTGGCTGTAGCCACTGGGGGGCCATCTTGGAGGAGGGAGAGGGAGACTAGAGCGAGAAAATTTATGCTTGGAGTTTCTATGGGAGCCGGAGGTTCATGTGTTTATACTGTGGCGAGGTAGACAAGGACTCGGAGTAATGAAGTTTACCGGTAAGTAAACGGGGCATTATTCTTACGGAGGTGCAACCCTCCACGACCGGAACCAGCCGTGAATCTTTTGTTTCCAAAGGTTTTCCCTGCTTCGAGGGCGCACTACATAGCAGATGGGTAACTCCTTAATTAATACATAAAGGCGTAGTACCACTCTGACCTTGAAGTCCTCCTGCCTAACATGTTTCGAAGATTCTTTCTTCGTCCTCAGAGGCATTGCGTCATTCCACAGTATGCGGGGAAAACCTTTGGAAACAAAAGATTGACGACTGGTTCCGGTCGTGGAGGGTTGCACCTCGGTAAGAATAATGGCAAGACTGCAGGATGGAAACCTTTTCTAACCGAGTGCAGACACTTCAGTACAATGAATTTAAAAGCGCAATCTCATCACGAGGCCCACTGAAGGGCGAAATTTGTACTTGTAAAGCTGCGCATAGACACAGAGCCCACCGGAGGGAGAACAAAAAAATTAACAACTACAATTCCCGGCATGCAACAGAATAAGTACATTGTGGCAGGCACACCAGAGGCCTATAAAGGAATGAGCAAGCTGGGGAACTAGTTGAACTAGCATTACTGTGGAATGATGCAATGCCTCTGAGGAAGAAGAAAGAATCTTCGAAATATGTTAGGCAGGAGGACTTCAAGGTCGGAGTGGTACTGCGCCTTTATGTATTAATTAAGGAGTTACCCATCTGCTGTGTAGTACGCCCTCGAAGCAGGGAAAACCTTTGGAAACAATATATATATATAGCATGTGTTATGAAAAAACAACACATTAAGAATACTCAAATGCAAAAGAGACTCTTCACAAATTACTAGCTTTTGGGCGGAGGGAAGGTTTGATTTCGCAAGATGAATTCAATTTTATGAATAATGATTTTCCAGTTATTCCCGTTTTATATCTAATACCAAAAATTCATAAACAAGTATCGCCTGTACCTGGTAGACCTATAATATCAGCTATAAAAAGTGTCGGAGAACAAGTTAGTCAATATATTGACTTCTTTTTACAGGACCTGGTTAAACAACTGCCTAGTTTTGTAAAAGACACAGTTGACTTTTTGGAGAAAATTAGTAATTTGGAGTGGAGTGATGACATGTGGCTCATCACACTTGATGTAGAGTCTCTCTATACGAGTATCAAACATGATCATGGTGTAGCTGCTGTCAAACATTTTTTGTCCCATCGACCATGCGAATACCACGAACACAAAAAGGCAATTATCAAATTAATTGAGTGGTGTTTGAATAACAATTTTTTTCTGTTTGGCAAGCATTTGACAAACAGTTAAGAGGTGTGGCAATGGGTTCCTGTTTCTCCCCCAGCTACGCGTGTTTACACGTGGGCTGGTGGGAGGAACAGGTACTTAAGCAACAACATAGGACATGGGTTAAGGAAAAGATAATTTGTTACCTTCGCTACATAGACGATATATTCATCTTGTGACAAGGGGATAAATCTGAAGCTCTTATTTTTGTAGATGAAATAAATCAAAACCATCTTAATCTCCACTTTACATCTCATATTATTAAAAGGAGTGTGAAATTCTTAGATGTAATGGTCTACATAAAAGAGGCACGTATTGAAACCACCCTGTTCAGAAAGCCCACGTCTGGAAATGCCACTCTTCACGCGACTAGCCACCATCCGAAACATTTAATAGCCAGTATTCCTTATGGGGAGATTTTGAGGCTAAAATGTATATGCAGTACCAACAGTGATTTTGAGTGTTGCCTTAAAGAAATGATTGCCCGATTGAAAGCACGTGGCTACTCAGATAAACTACTACAGCAGGCTGTGGAAAAGGCTAAAGTAAGAACACAAGAAAGACTTTTTAAGCCTATTGAAATTTGCAATATGGATGCAGCAATGCCCATAGAAACAAGGGAACAAACAGAAAATAACAATCCCAGGCTAATAACTACATTTTGCAAAGAGGACAAAAAGATTAGAGCCATTGTCAAGAAAAATTGGCCAATCTTGTTAACTGATAATGTCCTCAGTCTCAGGTTACCAAGTAACCCTGTCATTACTTTTAGAAGAGCTAAAAATATGGGTGGGGTGCTAGACAAAACTAGTCCTGAGTCAATCATCAATTCAATATGGCTTAAACCAATGCCTTGGTTCCGCAAATGTAGTAGCTGCCGAGCATGTAAATTCGGGGTGAACATGACTCATTATCAGACCCCCTTTAATACTCAGAAGGTAGCTATTTCTGGAAGTTACAATTGTAAGACAGAATACGCCATATACGTCCTTACATGTACATGCGGTCTAAAATACATTGGCAGCACCAAGCTGCAAGTGCATGTAAGGATCTTGCAACATTTGCGTGCCATCATACATAGCGATCCCGCATATCCCGTGGCACTAAGCATGGGCGTAAAATCCGCTCCGCTCGCGGATTTTTCGGATTTTCGGCAAATCCGCAATCCGCGAACGCTCGCGAATTTGTCGAAAATCCGTGAATCCGCTCGCGGCGGATTTTTTGCTTGGTTGCGGCGCGCGGCGTGGTGCACGGCGTTCACTTTCCATCATTTTAGCGTTTGCCGAGTTGTTTTTCTTTGCGAGTGACGCGCCATTTTAGATCTTGCTGCGTGTTCCCGCGGGAGTTTGTCGCCCGCGAATACGTACTCGCGGCTTGCCACCTTGCACAGCACACCTCGCGAGAGTTCGCAATTGCGAACATGTAGTTGCGGCGGAAAGGAACAATCTCGCACTTGCGAAATAGAGATTTTGCAATTTCGCACAAGAAAATCACCAGCAAACAGGATAAACCTTCAGAAAATTATGATTTTTATCAGAATCACTCCTCAGGTTGACATTTGCATGGCCTTTTTTTTTGCAAGGAGTCCATTTTGGGGGGGGGGAGGAAGGAAGTGCCCCACAGTCTCCAACTTCCTGTTCCTGTCCAGCAGGCTCCTCCCAGTGCTTTGTCCATCTCCTGGTCACTTTCATTTGGATCTGGAGCTGGAAGGATTACTTTTTGTGGGTGCTGCTGGATATTTGGATTTGAGGCCTTTTTGACTGTCTTTGGATCACTTTTGGATTAGAAATCAACTTTCACAAGTAAGTTTGTTTGGGGCATTACAGTTGCTGCAAGTACAATTTTGGAACTTTTTCAGAAAATTAAATAAATTATATTGTGGGTAGCCACAGTATCCAGTAGGACCAGGGTTGGTTATGGGTGCATGATACAACTGTTTTGTTGAATTTAAACACCATTGAGGCCATGGATGGGCTGGGATTGTGCAGATTTTATTGTTTTTTGTCGTTTTTTTGGGCCTGCTGGTGTGGCCCTTTGCCCAGGGGTGGTGAGTGTTGCATGGGCCTAGTCTTTCTGTGGGGTGTCTTCTTGAATTTAAACATAATTGAGGCCATGGATGGGCTGGGATTGTGCTTATTTTATTGTTTTTTGTCGTTTTTGGGGGGCTGCTGGTGTGGCCTTTTGCTTGCCCAGGGGTGGTGGTGGTGCATGGACTGAGTGTGCCTGTGGTGTTGTCTCACTCTCTTTGATGTAAACATCATGGATGGCATTGGATTGTGGTGATTTCTGGCTGTTTTTCTGTTTTTTGGGGGTGTACTGTTGATGTGGTCTGGCCATGTGGGTGGTGGTGGTGGCCATCTTGAGTGCTGGCTGGTACAGGCAACATGTGCTTGGGGTGTAAGGGGGCCATTTTGAGGAGAGGCAGTGTCTGAGGCCTGCACTTATTTTGCCTACTTTTCATCCCTTATGCCCAGGGGTAGTGAGTGTTGCATGGGCCTAGTGTTTCTGAGGGGTGTCTTCTTGAATTTAAACACCATTGAGGCCATGGATGGGCTGGGATTGTGCAGATTTTATTGTTTTTTGTCGTTTTTTTGGGCCTGCTGGTGTGGCCCTTTGCCCAGGGGTGGTGAGTGTTGCATGGGCCTAGTCTTTCTGTGGGGTGTCTTCTTGAATTTAAACACCATTGAGGCCATGGATGGGCTGGGATTGTGCAGATTTTATTGTTTTTTGTCGTTTTTTTGGGCCTGCTGGTGTGGCCCTTTGCCCAGGGGTGGTGAGTGTTGCATGGGCCTAGTCTTTCTGTGGGGTGTCTTCTTGAATTTAAACATAATTGAGGCCATGGATGGGCTGGGATTGTGCTTATTTTATTGTTTTTTGTTGTTTTTGGGGGGCTGCTGGTGTGGCCTTTTGCTTGCCCAGGGGTGGTGGTGGTGCATGGACTGAGTGTGCCTGTGGTGTTGTCTCACTCTCTTTGATGTAAACATCATGGATGGCATTGGATTGTGGTGATTTCTGGCTGTTTTTCTGTTTTTTGGGGGTGTACTGTTGATGTGGACTGGCCATGTGGGTGGTGGTGGTGGCCATCTTGAGTGCTGGCTGGTACAGGCAACATGTGCTTGGGGTGTAAGGGGGCCATTTTGAGGAGAGGCAGTGTCTGAGGCCTGCACTTATTTTGCCTACTTTTCATCCCTTATGCCCAGGGGTAGTGAGTGTTGCATGGGCCTAGTGTTTCTGAGGGGTGTCTTCTTGAATTTAAACACCATTGAGGCCATGGATGGGCTGGGATTGTGCAGATTTTATTGTTTTTTGTCGTTTTTTTGGGCCTGCTGGTGTGGCCCTTTGCCCAGGGGTGGTGAGTGTTGCATGGGCCTAGTCTTTCTGTGGGGTGTCTTCTTGAATTTAAACACCATTGAGGCCATGGATGGGCTGGGATTGTGCAGATTTTATTGTTTTTTGTCGTTTTTTTGGGCCTGCTGGTGTGGCCCTTTGCCCAGGGGTGGTGAGTGTTGCATGGGCCTAGTCTTTCTGTGGGGTGTCTTCTTGAATTTAAACATAATTGAGGCCATGGATGGGCTGGGATTGTGCTTATTTTATTGTTTTTTGTCGTTTTTGGGGGGCTGCTGGTGTGGCCTTTTGCTTGCCCAGGGGTGGTGGTGGTGCATGGACTGAGTGTGCCTGTGGTGTTGTCTCACTCTTTTTGATGTAAACATCATGGATGGCATTGGATTGTGGTGATTTCTGGCAGTTTTTCTGTTTTTTGGGGGTGTACTGTTGATGTGGACTGGCCATGTGGGTGGTGGTGGTGGCCATCTTGAGTGCTGGCTGGTACAGGCAACATGTGCTTGGGGTGTAAGGGGGCCATTTTGAGGAGAGGCAGTGTCTGAGGCCTGCACTTATTTTGCCTACTTTTCATCCCTTATGCCCAGGGGTAGTGAGTGTTGCATGGGCCTAGTGTTTCTGAGGGGTGTCTTCTTGAATTTAAACACCATTGAGGTCATGGATGGACTGGGAATGTGCAGATTTTATTGGTTTTTGTCGTTTTTTTGGGCCTGCTGGTGTGGCCCTTTGCCCAGGGGTGGTGAGTGTTGCATGGGCCTAGTCTTTCTGTGGGGTGTCTTCTTGAATTTAAACACCATTGAGGCCATGGATGGGCTGGGATTGTGCAGATTTTATTGTTTTTTGTCGTTTTTTTGGGCCTGCTGGTGTGGCCCTTTGCCCAGGGGTGGTGAGTGTTGCATGGGCCTAGTCTTTCTGTGGGGTGTCTTCTTGAATTTAAACATAATTGAGGCCATGGATGGGCTGGGATTGTGCTTATTTTATTGTTTTTTGTCGTTTTGGGGGGCTGCTGGTGTGGCCTTTTGCTTGCCATGGGGTGGTGGTGGTGCATGGACTGAGTGTGCCTGTGGTGTTGTCTCACTCTCTTTGATGTAAACATCATGGATGGCATTGGATTGTGGTGATTTCTGGCTGTTTTTCTGTTTTTTGGGGGTGTACTGTTGATGTGGACTGGCCATGTGGGTGGTGGTGGTGGCCATCTTGAGTGCTGGCTGGTACAGGCAACATGTGCTTGGGGTGTAAGGGGGCCATTTTGAGGAGAGGCAGTGTCTGAGGCCTGCACTTATTTTGCCTACTTTTCATCCCTTATGCCCAGGGGTAGTGAGTGTTGCATACTTGCATGTCCCTAGTCTTTCTGTGGGGTGTCTTCAATGTAAACATCATGGATGGCATGGGATTGTGCTCATTTTTCTGTGTTTTGTCGATTTTTTGGGGTGTATAACTGAACTGATGTTCCTCTGTCTTCCATTGCTTTTAGGTGCACAAGAAGACTCAATAGAACCACCAGTGCCAGGAAGAAGTCCTGCAGCGGTGTGTGCAGCATAACGTCACGCGACGTCACGTCTGGACACAGAACCCTCTGCAACTCGTGCAACTGCTGCCTGCTGACCTGCTCTGAAGAAGATGGCCCCAAAAAAAGTAACCCGTAGCTCCTCTAGCAAGAAAGGTGCCAGTAAGGAGCAGAAGAAGCAAGTTACCAAGGACACTGGTGTGCCGCCCGCCCCTTTTTTTGTGAGTAAAAAAAAAAGTATGCCTGCAGCAGCTGCAGCGGGATCTGCTGGGGACCAAGCTGGCAGCAGCACCCCCGCTCCATTGGGCTCAGTGCCACCACCACCACCACGCCAACTTAAGTCCAAGCCCTTGAGTGCTGCAGAGGCAGCCAGTATACTTCTTCAATCACCATCGACCAGTGATGTTGGCTCATCGCAAGAAAGCAGCAGCAATGTCCCTCAATCAACACAGGTTGTTGTAGCTCATCTGACGAGTGTTGAACAACCACAGCGGCAACAACAATCACATGTGCAAGTACAAGCCCAAGTACATGTGGAAGGAGAGGCAGCGCAAGGAGATGCGCATGCAGAGGTGCATGGAGGGTCACAACAAGTGCCCACAATAGTTGTTCCTCCCGAAGTAGGGGCACATCAGGAAATCGACAATCAAGGCGAGGTATCATTTGAGGAAGCCACTCCTCCTGATGATCCTTCATTGTCTTCCACAACCCTAGCAAGGAAGAGATCAAGGGTGGTGTCTACATCCTCTTCAAGCACACCTCCTTCTGATGATACGGATCAAACTTGGGAACCAGCACCACAGCCGTCTGAGAGTGAGGCACACCATGATCCAACAAAGGTACTTAAGCGTAAAAGGAAGCTCGTCCAAAGTCTCAGACTTATGGAGTGTGATGAGGCTCAACAAGAAGTGGCGGATACTGCTGCTGATGAAGACTCTGCCAACGACGACCCAGTCATCATAAAGGTCACTGCAGCCCCAGCGGGCATGCAGCAAACAGACATTTTGACCCTAGCCCGAAGAGCTGCTGCGCGTGATGATGATGATGATGATGTTGTCGATGAGGAGGCAGTGGAAACACCACAATCATTGGAGTTAAGTAGTACACCAACTCGTCCCGCTTCCATATTTCTTTCTGGCAAGAAGAGACCTGCGTCAACCTCGACCTTAATTAGTGGCGGTGAAAGTGGAAAACGTACAAAAGTTGGCCAATCCAGATCCTCCACTTCATCTGGCATTAGCTTCATGACCACCACCACCACCAGTATCGCCGCCTCCTCCAGGTCCCACAGACACTTCAAGTCCCCAGTTTGGGACTTCTTTACTGTTTGTCCCAAAAATCCAAGGTTTGCCATTTGTACCCTTTGTAAGCTTGCAGTTAGTCGTGGTAAGCCAGGTAGCAACTATGGTACCGGCGGCCAGAGTGGTCATCTTGACAGAAAGCACGCTGTCCAATGGTTTGCGCACCTAGCTGCGATCAAGAAAGGCCAAAATCAAGGAAACGTTGATGTTTCATCTGATGTTGACGAGCAGGAAGAAGACGTGTCAAACACTTCCCTTACACCCAGTACCCCTCTCAGCAGCACACCCAATGTGAGGCACACTAAGAGTGTTGGAGCGAGTGAGACACCAACGCACAAAAGTTCACCAGCGAGCAAAATTGGGTCAACGAAGTCATTATCAGCCCGTAAATGCTTGGTCCAGGGCAACATTAGAACAATGCTTACTTCAGAGGTGCCATATGAACGCAACCACCCACTGACGCGTCTGTATAACACTAAGCTGGCTAAAATGCTAGCTGTGGACCTTCTACCTTTTTCTTTTGTAGAAGCGGTAGGTTTTCTTGAATTAGTTGCAACGCTCTGCCCTAAATGGAAGGTTCCGAGCCGGTTCTATTTTGCCAGAGTTGCGGTTCCAGCACTACATGAAGATGTGCTGCAGGCGATTGGGGCAGCTTTGCAGAAGAGTGCTGTTCACACAATACATCTGACAACAGACATGTGGACCAGTGGCCCAGGCGATGATTACATGTGCATCACTGCACACTGGGTCTCTTTTTCAGGTGTTATAGCAAAGCTAAACGCAGGTGTTGACCCGGACCAAGTTTTCAAAGCTGCTCGGAAACATGCAACACTAGCCATGTTTGCCTTGGAGAAAAGTCACACAGCAGAAAACCTTTTGGAAGAGTTTGACAAAAAGGTGTTGTCAATGCTATCCCCCCTAAAACGCAAGATTGGTTATGTTTCCACGGATAATGGCGCCAATGTAGTTAAGGCCATGTCACAGGGTCACCATGTTAGAGTGCCGTGTTTGGCGCACTGTATCAACCTGGTAGTTCAAAAATTCTTGAGTGATAAAGAGAGTCCAGCGTTCGAGGTAATGGCCACCTGCCGCAAAATGTGCAACCATTTCAGCCATTCTTTTAAGGCCCGGAAGCATCTGCGGAGACTGCTACTTCAACGTGGAATGCCAGTGAAAGCACTCATCCAGGAGGTGGCAACACGTTGGAACTCAACCTTCTACATGCTTGAGCGTCTGCATGAGCAGTATACGGTACTCGATCACTATTTCTTGACAGAGGCTACATCTCAGAAGGAGGACCTGCGGATGAGTAAGGCGCAATGGGCCATAGTTAAAAGCCTGACAGACATGCTTCGTCCTTTTGAGTTCTTCACGCGTGCAGTCAGCCAGGAGGACTGTAATTTGGGAAAAGCTATCCCATTGTTGTGCATACTGGAGCACCAACTGATGGCGGTTTCTTCTGAGTTTGAAAAAGATGAAAAAAAAAAAAAACATTTCATTTTGTCTGAGAAATTATTACATCGCCTACGTGGTGATGAACGTCTTAAAAACATCAACTCAGATCAGCATTACATTTGTGCTACTATTCTGGATCCACGCTACAAAAAGGCGCTGGCAGACAACGCATTCTTTCCTTTCGCTGATGCAGATGTTCAAAAGTACAAACATTGGTTAGCCTGGTCAGCCAAGAGGTTTGAAAAAGAACGGCAGGTTATTGAAGGAGAAGCCAGTACATCAGCATCAGCATCAGCAGGCCATCCGCAGTCACAAGAATCCACTTCTGCACCTGTGGCTGGGGCACAAGTGACCTCTCAGCCGTTAAAGACACCGGCAACTGGATCATCTGCACCACACACAATGACAACACTAACAGTGGCTGGGGAGGAGGATTGGCTAAGTTTGATGGGGTATGGTTCTCTAAAAAATGTCACAGGCACAGCAAAAAGTAAGCAAAGTGGAGGAACAGTTGATGACCTTGAGTCGATGGTGCAGGACTATCTGAATGACTCAACAGTGGTCTTTGTTAATGAGGAGCCATTGCAGTATTGGCATGGCAAAAACCAATTGTGGCCACAGCTCTACAACCTGGCTATAAACTATTTGTCTTGCCCACTCGCAAGTGTGTCTTCTGAACGTGTTTTCAGTGCTGCTGGTGGCATTGTAACTGCCAAACGGAGCCGCCTATCGCCCAAAAATGTGGAGCGGCTGACAATGATCAAGATGAATCAGCACCTCATACCACCAGATTACAAAGTGCGAGAAAGCACGCCACATGAAGACGATGAGGACAGCAACGTAGATGAGGGGATTTTTTCTCTGTTCGGTGCCACTGACCTCATCCAGCCTGAATTCGCAGAGTATGATGACGAAATCTTGTTCTTATTCCCTGACACCGAGCCCTGAAAATGAGACAATCAATCAAGAACTTTCTTTTTCGTCCTTATTCACTTTTATTCCTGTGTGCTTTGTGTCTCTCTTTCTTTGTTTTGCACAGTTAATTTAATTCAAACTTTAATCACCTAATCCCAAAAACAAGACCATCATCAGAACTGTCTTCACTTGTTTGCTTATTGATTTGAAGGTGCCGCAGTCTACATTCCTCAGGTTCACAAGTTCTGAAGAACATGCTCCTCTATCCTCCTCCTCCAGACTGCGATTTCCCTCCAAGCAGAGTGCTGGATTACGCACAATGAAGAAAGACTCAGCACTTGTGGGGGTGTTGTACTTCTTTGCGGGTGAGTTGACGGTTTTGGGCCCATTGCTGTGAAGCTCTAATAATGGACAAAAGTGTTTTGGACCAAATATGAGGTGGAAATTTCTTGCCGTTTTTGCTGACTTGCTTGCCTTTGAGGTGCTCTTTGGCGGGGTTCCGGGGGTTTGTGTGTAATTTTTGGTGTCTGTCGAAGCACTGCTGCGACAGTCTAATCTTGATTGCATTTGCTTTTCAGGAAATCCGTGGTGGAAAACAGGAGTTATGATGATTGATGATGACCTAGCTGCACAGCGCGTTACTTTGGACCGAAGGCCGAGAGATATTGTAAGTATGAGATTTAGCTTTTTCGCTGTTTGGGGGTGTTGTCGGGTGTTTTTTTGCGGGTGGGTTGGCGCCGGCGGGTCTTGCCTGGGGCATTCCTGGGAAGGTCTAATACCGGATACAAGTGTTTTGGACAAAATCCATAAGGAACAGCCTTTTTTTTGCCATTTCTTCAGACATCTTGCTCAATGTAGCGTTTTGGGGGGCTTCCTGCTGTTCGTGGGTGGGTTGCGGCCGGGGTCTCTGTCGAAGCACTGCTGCGACAGTCTAATCTTGATTGCATTTGCTTTTCAGGAAATCCGTGGTGGAAAACAGGAGTTCTTATGATGATTGATGATGATGACGACCTAGCTGCACAGCGCCGCGTTTGGACCGAAGGCCGAGAGACATTGTAAGTATGAGATTTAGCTTTTTCGCTGTTTGGTGGTGTTGTGTCGCGTGTTTTTTTGCGGGTGGGTTGGCGGGTCTTGCCTGGGGCATTCCTGGGAAGGTCTAATACCGGCTAGAAGTTTGTTGGACAAAATCCATAAGGAAACACCAGTTTTTGCACTTTTTGTACGTTAGGGTTCGTTAGGGTTAGCCCTAGCAGCAGGATTGCATGTGTTTAGGGGGGTTCTATTGCAACGCGGTTCTGTTGTTGTAGAGCACTGTTGGAGCGATGCTGGCTATGGATACTTTTGCTTGCAGGCAAGTGGTTTGAATACAATCCACGGTCTGTATTTGGGTCTACTGTTACTTTCAAAGTACGTTTTGTAACCATTTTTCTGCTAGGCATCGTTTTTGGAGATATGATTGGGTTCTTCTACATTTTTGCGACTGGCTTTAGTAAGGGTCTTGGTGGGAGCATTGCTGGGAAGGTCAAATTTTGTTCTAAAACACAGTAGTACACCCACCTTGAGGGGAAAGATCCGCTATAATATTTTGGCCATACTTATTGATCCTTAAAAAGGTGACTCAGACAGAGCACGCAATTTCAAAAATATTGTACTGTCTATTAGGGAAATCAAAGTGTGACTTTTTGAACCACACAGCGTACATACCTTTTATTTATTTATCAGTGGTATTGTAATAGCACTTCCTGTTTTCCGTTCAATAATTACAGGCCGGGTTTCAGTCAACATCCGCCAGGCAGGCAGTGGACAGGGTGTCTCTTCTGTCAGTGGTCACCACCACATTGATGGACGAAGCGTCAGCTGGAATGGAGGAGTGCCGCCAATAAGAGGAATTGTTTGCTGCATGCAACTTACTTACCAATTTCAACAGGACAACTCCAACAACATACGCAATACAGATACAGTATCCATTGTTGTCTTTTATTCTATGAGTGTGACTGCATGTGCTTACCTTTACTTTGTAACCAAAGATTGTCTGTAAACTCTGTATCTTCAATTATTGTTTGTCAATGCTCTGCTTTTTTTTCTTCTCTCAACAAAACCTACCCAAAAAGAAACCCCCATTGCCATCCATTTTACAAACCCTAACCCTCTTCCCCCGGGCTGTGTTGTTTTGCTTGATGTCTGACTAAAATGACATCAATAATTCCACACACTTGCTGGGGAGGATAAGGTGATAGCAGCAACAGGCTGGTGAAGGAATACGAGGATATCTTCTAGACTTACTCAGCTTCAGTACTATATCTTCTAGTAGTAGTAGCCAATGTCAAATAAATTCAACGCAAGTACTAGTTATACTTGCAATACTTTACCATTTGTTAGGCTACATTATGGCACTGTTCTAGTGTACTGTCACCTGCTATTTTCTCGATCGTACCGTAACCATTGTAATGCTACAGTAAGGAGTACAAACAAGGTTTCGTTTTCTTTTTTTCCATAGGCATGCAACTGCCACTGTGTCACACCACTAGTAACACCGCAATGAGGAAATGTCACCCGCCCAGGAATGACAACGTTAATCCCCATTTCACCTGGAGCCAGCCCTGGGCCTAGCCCTAATTTCTAACACAAATTACAGGTAAGATAAGCGTTTGGTGGGAGGTAGTATAATGGAGTATTATTTCGGAGTAGACAAGAGATTGACGGTTGTACTACTAAAGTCCTACGACTGTTCAGGAAAACAAAGTTACTGTTACACCCCCGCCCCCCACCCACCAGACTGAAAAGCAGTAAAAAACAGGTATGGTCAGATAAAGTAGTTGAAAAATATATTTATTTATCCCTAACAAAATAATCTCCCTCACCCACCCTAACCCCAACGATTGTCTCTGAAACGTCCCAAAACGATCCCAACTCCCAAATCCCACCCCCCAAAAGTCTATAAAAAAAGGGCAAGGGACACTCCACTACTGGAGGGTGCTGGTGCTGGTGCATGATGCGGCATGGGCATCATACTCCTTGCGGAGGGTGGCAAGCTCGGAGCGGAGGCCCTTAACCAAGGTCTTATACCTCAGGACCTCCTGCTCCAGGTTGGACATGCGGACTCGTAGGCGGCGTTGGCGTTCCTTGCAGCTCCTGTGGGGGGCAGCTGGTATTTCGGGTGCTTGGCGGTGGCGGTCGGCTTTCTTAGCCCGGCTCGGTCCCGCTGGTTTAGTCACGGAGGAGGATGCAGTGGTCACAGTCGAAGATGTTGCCCCGCTCGACTGCGTGTCCTCCTCCTCCTCCAGGGCCACCAGCCGCCGATACTCGGCGACTGTGGCCTCCAGCCTCCGTTGCCGGGCCAATCTAGCCTGCTCCCTCCTTGTTGTTGATTTGGAAGGAGCAACTATATGAAGAAAGAAAGACATAGTCTGTAACCAATGCTCCTTATTAATAACACAAAGTGATTGAGCCGAAAGTTGGGTCACAGAGTACAAGTAGCAAATTGAAAGCACAGTACATAACTATTGAGGACAGTATCTATGTAACCTCCCACTTCTGCATCCTTGCTCTAACAGTAGTGGTAGTTTAATGAACTAATTCTACGACCACTATGGACTTCCATTACAGTCGACTATGACAGTACACCAGTCTTATTCTTCTTCTTCTCTCTTGTTTAGGGAAATGGGTACGTTATCTTATGCAAGCCGGCAGAATGACATGGACACAGCACAGTGAAGTTGCACCCGAGAAAAAAAGTTGCACACCATGATGATGGAGACAGACTTGCGTTACTGTACCGGTCCAGTACATGCAGGTGGTGAAGCTATTACTTTTCTATTACGGGTGGCACTGAGAATACTCTGTTACAAGGGCTACTGCTTAATTAATTTACCTTTCACCCTACAGTGCAAATGAGTACTAGAAAAGGAAACTGAAGAAGCTAACTAATTTGATTATCTATCACTTCACATGGGACGTATTTAATGACAGATGAGATGACTTTAGGTGCTTTGCTTAATATTGAGTGAACACAGTGATACACCCACACATGAATGACGTACTACAAGTAAACTAAAGTTATTAAGAGAGGTACGGAGTGTCCACCGTAATAACCAGATATATGCTGTGAATGCAAACGCAATACAAAGTACTGCTACTATTCATGGTAGTATTGGACACATTTACAATTTCTTTTCCTTGCCTTCCCTGCACTGGGACGGACGTGCGGGTGCGGTGGTACATGCTCTTCAAGGTAACACTTACTTCACCTGGCGACCATCTACTCTCTCTAGATACACATTTGCTATGTAAGAGTCAGAGAATACCATGCTCCAGGCATCCATTCATTCAAAGTATACGCACACATACAGTTTCTGTTTCACCCACCCAGGCTGCTGTCCTTCCACCCATCCTTGCTTCATCATTGACCCAGCCATGCACCATACCATATTCTTTCCTTCCCAGCCACCTCTGGGTCCAAGCAAACACATATCGTTCTTCTTTGCCAGCCATCATACAAGTTCGCGTCCCACTTACTTACACCCTTCTTTCGCTTTTCGTTCATCCCATCCATCACGTTCGTCTAAGAACTTATTGGGATTCTTCTCACCAAAAACTTCACAGCTAAGTCGAAGTACATTTCGAGGAGGCTACTACCTGGTTGATTTGTAATTGTAATACACCCGTGCAGAAAGCACACTATGCAGTCTTCAATCTCAATAAGTAAGGAATATATAGCTTACCTGTTTCCGCCACCACCGTTTGATCCCCCACAGGAACGGCCACCAGCTCTTCTACCGCCGCATCCTCCCCAGAGGCCTCCGAGTCCAAGTCCAACACAGCCACCTCCGCGCTGGCCCCGTCACCAGATGTTACACCTACAAAGTACATTTAAGAAAGTTAGAATACACCACTCACTACTATATAATATTTGGTCTAGGATAAATGTTAAAAAAACAGAATACAATGTAATAATTTGTGACTGTCTACTCCATAGTAAAAATGTCCCATTTTCCAGGGAAGGCTGTTGTCTTGCTGCACTTTTATGCACAACTGATGAATGCTTGCTTTTGATTTTTAACACGCACCACTTTTTCTCCTAACAGACAGAAGCTTGACTCCTGAGTCCTAAGAACACGACCAGGATCAAGTTCAAAGTAGGTGAGAGTTCGGCTCGACCACAAGAAATGTGTCCAATTAATCGTCAGCACTAACCACTTTTCCGTTTACAGTTAAATAGTTTTATGACAAAGTAGATTTCAATAAATGTGTTTACTTTTAATAAAGCTTTTACACTTAAATAGACTCTGTGGTTTTTGTTCCTCTAGACTAGAGTGGATGAGCTAAAGGTTTTGGAATTTTTGCAAGCATGAGTGCCTCTGACACTTCTTGACTGTGCTGTGACTCCGTACTACTCTCTTGTCCTGCGTACGATAATCTAGAGATCATTGGGGATCTATAATCGGTGACTTCGGGAGCTGAATGACTCTGCCACACTATCTAGTCAGTAAGGAGACAGTGCATAGAGGTATTGCTGAATATAATGGGAGTCCAATGGAATTGCCAAATGTCCAATCTTAGTTAGCTACACAGACAGACTAATAAGAATAGTCTAGTAATACCACAGGGAGTCATATTCGAGGCAGGATAAGAATTTATATCCAGTCTACAAGAAGATCAAAGACGATTTAGAAAAAATCGAATGAGGAACGCTAGGAAAAAATAGGTACTGTTTAGTAAAATGTAAACTTACTGGGGCCAGCAAAGGAGCCCTCGCCTGCCCGATCCTGGCCTGCATCCTCAGCACCCTCCTCCTGTGTCCTCTTGCCCTTGGGGGGAGCTGATGTACAACATGAAAGAAAGAAAAACCATAAAACATGGATGAGATTTTTCAACCAAATCAAACATTTCAAAAGAACAATAACAACATATTTTGGAAAAATAGCAAATAGATAGACAACTATTCCACGGGATCTATCTCATGTGGTATACTACGTTATTCGTATTGCCTGATTTGCGGAACGTTGACTTAGAAAGTTCCTATGTAACTCAATAAACAGACTACTAAAGAGGTTTGCCTAGGCCTGGCACTGCAGGCAGTAGTGCGCAACACGTGACAGACAAAGTCCATCCTGCTTGCAGATCAGTGAATACTCAAACTATCAATCCACCCGCCACCACCGCCACTATTTCTTCTGATAGCCATGTGACTGTCTAAAGGAAGGACACTGGACTTCAGTCTGTTGGGGCTGATTTATAAGTCCCTTGCGGAAGTTGCGGCTGATTTTCCTCCATTGTTGCGTGCCTTTTCTGACGCAGCGGCAGAACAAAAGACTCGCCATGGTGTTGGTGCGGCGTATATATTAAAAAAAAAAACACATATGGGCATATGGGCGATGCATCACGTTGTAAAGCCCTGCGCCATCAGGGGGCGTTCCGGCGCAAGGGAGGGCGTACCTGCGCAGGAACGAATCCTAAAAGTGGCTGAGGGAAATCTACAAGATGTCAATCAGTCATTTTTATGACAATGATGCATGACTCAAACCCTGCGCGCTTGAAGCCGACGTACGGCTTGATGCAGCATTGGGGAGATAGGGTACCCCAGAGCATTGCTGGAGCTGCACCATCGTTGGCACGCAACTCCAGCAATGCGCTGCCTTTACGGCACAGATGCGTAAGGCTTCTGTGACGTTTTGGGCCAATGGGTGGTGGTGGCATGGCACACAATTACTGCCGCATCCCTGCTACTTTGCAGGGATGCGCCGGTAATTGAAAATATGACCCTTACTGTCTAGCATTACGCAGTTCTTTTCTTTACAGTACACTGATACATAATTTCTCAGGCCAATGAAATGCTTCTGAACACAACATACAAAACAAAGAAGCATAGTAGCAAGCAAGGCTACTGAGAAGGAGAGCAGTGCACCTGAAAATGAAATGCATAGAAGATTTTGAAATATAATTTACCTCAATGTAATCGGCAGCATTATTGCTCTTGGTAAAGAACAAAGATTTGCAAATAACAGAGCAGGATAAAACAGAGTAGTAAATGGACTACTACTACTACTCACCAAGCCCGGGGACCTCTACGCCGAGCGCGTCCAGCAAGTCCCGCTCCCGGTCCATGACATCGGTCCAGCGGTGGGTGGCCTGGTTATATGTGCGCCGGACCCCAGAGATCTTGTACATGGCCCGGCACACCTTCTCCCACCGCTGGCGGCGCTCCCGGATGCCATAGCCGGTCGCGATCTTGCCGCCTCCCAGGATCGTCTTGGGGAGGCGGCGCTGGACATGGAAGATCAGTGCCGCCACTTCCTCCGCGCTGAAGATCTCCCTCGGGACCACTTGCTCCCCCCTTAAACGCCCGCACGGGAGCCGGGCACGGGGTGCGGGACCCTTCCCCTTCTCAGGGTGCTTCCCGGCTCCCTTTACCATGGTCTGGGCAGAAATAAACTTAAATGATAAAGAAGAAATAGAATAGTGAAGAAGAAAAGAAAAGAGTTTAAAAAAGTAGTTTAAAAGTAACTAAAAGCTGCAGAAAACACAAAAATATAGAGCTAGAAAAATAGAGGGTTAGATAATAAGTAAAATTAGATCAAAAAAACTTCAAACAAGCAAAGGATGGCAGAGATTGAGAGAGGATAGAGAAAGCATGCCCAGAACCATAGCAATGAATGAGAAACAAGATGGCCGCGCCCGTTCACGACCGCGTGGGTAAGTTCGCGCGAGATTTTCCTTGCGAGTACGCGCGAACTTGTACTCGCGAGCAGCACACTTTGCGAGATTACACATAGCGGGCGGAAACGGAATTACGTCACGCCAACAAGATGGCCGCGCCCGTGTACGACCGATAGGGTAACTTGGCAAACGAATAGCTAGAAGCGCCTCGCGAACACGCGCAAGATCACGCGAATATACATGTCGCAACAAAAACAATTTTGTATTCGCACGTATTCGCGGCTTCCGAAATCGATCTCGCACGGATTCGCGCCCCAAATAACGCGCGAAATTGCAAAAAAAACGATTTTAGCTAAAATGAAAGCAATGAGCAGGTGCAAAAGTTCAAACTTAACATTAGTAACATTCAAGGTAGTGCTTCCTGATGGGCCCCTCCAGAGTTTGCAACAATTCTATGACCCTGCTATGACCCAAACAGCAGGCTCATAGAATAGCACCATAAAGGTCCTGTAAAAAAAAAATTTCACTGCAACAAAAAGCAAATTACAGATAAGGAAGGAAGCAGGTGCCAGCCAGACTGGAACTTTCAAAATTACTGACACATTAATGAAACACAAATTAATTGATGGCAGTTGAAGAAGGGCAGGTGTGCTAGCTTTTTTCAACCACCATAATCTACAGTAATAAATAAACCTAATAGGTGCCTGTGAGGATGTACTAGAGGGTGGCATGGGTGTCCCAGAGGGTGGCAGTGGTGAAACAGAGGGTGCTGTGAACCTGTGATGATAAACCAGACGTAGAAACAACATAGTCGCGGCCGTTGCAAGCCGAAAAGTAAGTTCGCAATTGCGAACTTGTCCCAAAATCGGCGCGAACACGCGCCAACACAAAAAACGGAAAAATCCGCAAATCCGCTAGAGTTCGCGGATCTTCGCGGATTGCGAATCCGTAAATACGCAAGTTCGCGGATTGCCAATCCGCAAAATCCGCCCATGCTTACGTGGCACGTAATTTCAAGAGAAGTCATAATAATGATGTGGCCTGTTTACAATATTACGTAATAAGTGAAATACCCAAACAACGTAGAGGAGGCAATCGTGAGGGCCGGTTGTGTCGACTAGAAACAAACATGATAATAGAGTTCGACAGCAAATGGCCTAATGGCCTCAATAACACTGAAGAAATGCATAGCTTTTTATAGTCCTCTGCAAATCCCATGAACTCAATTTGTTGTAATTAGATAAATAGAGCTTCTTTTAAAAAATGAATTAAATGACTTTGTGTAGGAGAGATAATGGCTTTGGTGCCAATGTTCTGATACATAGGTTCCCTAATATCAGAACTTTTACCAATAACACAATATAATAGGAAAAACATACATATATTTATGGCACCTTTGCAAATAACTCTGTCCTTACATTTTTATGTATAAAATTATATATTTAATATGTACAGTTTTTAGCACCTCCTTTTTTTACACTGGTTTTACCGATAGGATCATTAAATATGTCTTTTAACAAACTGCTATTTATATGCTTTTAACAATTATATCCAAAATGTTGGTTTATTCTTGTTAACAATATCAATAGATTAATTTATTCTTGTCGGTTTTGCACTTTCCTAGCTTGTTTTGCACAAATTCCGCACAGTTTTGCACAGTGGGGTTGTTACCTCTGTATATTTTGCACAGTGTGTCGATATACTTCTTGCATTAGCCATGAGCAGAATTCTGGGTAGGATTATCTCGGTGAGAGTTGAATTTCTGTATTTAAACGGTAATAGTTCCAAGTTGAATTAAGAATCTCTTATAATGATATGAGACTCAGTATTTATACAGTCATAGGCATTCTTCCTTTAAAATGTACCCATTGGTGCTCTTGTTAGAAATCAAATTGCGTTTCTATTATGCATTTAACAGTGATAAAATGGCGATGTGATACAATGCAAACAATCAATGTATATCGTGCCACAAGTATTTCTTTTATTTTTATGGTCATGTGATCTAAACCACGTGGTGGTAGTAGGTGTGCACTAAGCAAACATTTAAAAAGGTACATTTCCCCTGTAACCGATGTGTGATCAAGGGCTATCTAGCCCGAAACGCGTCACTGCTGGAAAAACTTGGTGAATAAATAAGAACTTGCTTCATTGGAGTGGTCCGTTCTCTTTCTTCGCCGGCTTGTGTGCTGGAAGTGGTTTGGGCTGTTGCTGTGGATATATATATATATATATATGTATATATATATATATATATATATATACATTAAAAAAACATAGGTTTCACACATGTTATAGTTAGCTGGACATTTCACTCATACAAAACCTTTGAAATTCCCCTGTAATAGTTAGTTCAGCTAACTATAACTCACGAGCCCGCAATGCACTGCTGATGACGTCACATATTACATCACTCATGACATGGTCAGTGGCATCACTCATGACATCATTGATGACATCTCAAATGACATCACTGATGACATCATCCAGTGATTGTGTGTCTTACTGAAATTTTGTTATTTTTATATATGTGTATCTAAAGGTAAAAGGAAAAATAAATGGGTAAATAAGTGTGTAAATGGATGTTTTTTTGCAAAAATGATTGCATAACTGACTTATTAAGTGTATCTTTGGGAATACATGTATTAGCGAGTAATGTTTAAATATGTAAATATCTGTATCAGTGTCTCACTTTGTCTATAAGTGGCTGCATGGGTTGGTGAGTAGCTGGGGGCGTGGCTAAGCACGCAATGGAGACGGACGCACTAGGGTAGAGCTCCGGCCCGAGCTCCCCTTCCCCAGGCCATTACTCCGTTACATTTATCCGCCACCAGCTGAAACTTCAGGAGAGGTGCTATTGGACTGTCGACCACTACCCTGCTGATTTTGGGGCTGGTCGGGAGCGCCCGACCGCACCACGGTCTTCCAGGGCGACACAGCGGTGCATTCAGCCGCCTGGCCGGCAGGTATACCTAGGCGAGGCCGGGGCTCATGTCTGTGGGCTGGGCCCTGAGTCACGGCCTGGTGGGCGGAGTGGAAGCGACTGCCTTGAAGCGCCAAAATCGTCTGAGGCGCTCGCCGCTGTGACCCGTAGGAGCCCGGACATTGAAACATATATTCAGCTGTCGCCCGCCCTGGGAGCCCTGAGCACCAGAACATCTGTGCCCCAGAACGAGGTGCTTGCCCAGCGCAACAGGCGGTGGTCGCGGTATCGGCGGGCCCATCTACGAGAGGCCGGGGCTTGTGTCTGCCGGCTGGGCCCCGAGGCATGGCCTGGTAGGCGGTGTGCACGCTTTTGGCTGACGGCGACGAATTTACAGGGGGCGACCGCCGCTGCGACCCAGAGCTTTACCGGATTTGGAATCCGGCCCGGAACACCCAACGTTGATCACCGCGGGGCGGAGTCGCCGGCTGGCGCGGATTGCGGTGAGGAGCGGATGAGGCGCAGTCTACGTGGGGTTCCTGCGGCGATGTCACCGATTGCACACCCCATGGCTTCCCTGGGGAACTGACTCTGGCCCACTGAGGATGCCCATGCTGCCGCAGTTGGAAACCACTGCTCGGAGCTGAGTATTACCCCGGCCGGCCCTGGGTGTGGGCGCAGTGACCCTCCATTTCCGATTTCCTGCTGGCCGGAGGCGGGAGGCTGAGGAGAGACGCGACTGCCATTCCAGATGAAGCACTTTTCCCCGCAACCCCCCCGCACCTGTGCGCCTCTCTACTTGCGCTACCTGGGCTGCCTGCTGAGGTCCTGCCGGCCGCTGGTCGTTGCTGTTAAGGGTGCAAGCTTTTCATCCACCACACTGCTCATGTCTGGGGGTACTAGGGCGTGGATCTGGCATGGGAGGCGCGCAATTGAAGGAGAAAATGGACAAGTCCACGAAACCTGCGGATGCCGACCAGATGGCGGCTAAGTTCGACACCATGCTGGCTGCTATGGAAAGATTGGAGGAATCGGTCCAACTCACTCGCACCTCTCTGGAGACCAAAATAGACAGTGTCGCAATTGCTCTCACACACCTGCGCGTCAATGATAAGAAACTGGCAGAACGCAACACTACTTTGGAGGGTGCCATGGGAGATCTTGAGCCCTGGGTCACTCAGACTGATAAGCAGGTACAAGACCTTCTCAATAGGGTCGAATTCTTAGAGGACCGCGCCGAGGATGCGGAAGTGCGGGCACGGCAGAACAACGTGAGAATCGTAGGTGTGCCGGAGCGGTGGGAAGGGACGAAGCCTGCGGCGCATATGGAGGACTGGCTGAAGGCCCTACTACCAGAGGGCACGCTATCGCCTCACTTTGTCGTGGACCGGGCACACCGCGTGCCGACAAGGCTGCTTCTTACAGGGTCTAATCCTCAACCATTGCTCCTTCGGATACTGAACTATTGTGACCGTGATTCCATCTTGCGTGAAACCAGGCTGCTTCAAGACGTCCGCATTGACAATGCCAAAATAATGTTCTTCCCTGATTACACGATCCAGGTTCAGCGCCAGAGACACTCCTTCCTTGCCGTGAAACAGCGCCTACGCCAACTGGACCTCAAGTATTCTCTCCTTTTCCCTGCTAGACTGAGAGTGGTAGCGCAGGACAAAACACACTTCTTTGCCAGCCCTGAGGAAGTTGAGGCTTGGTTGGACAGTGGAACAGCCACGACGTCCCGGCAGATATCGGGACCTTCGACAATGCAGCGCACTCGTGGTCCCCAACGACGACGCAGGCACAGGACATCGCCGGCCCGCCGAATGGTAGCGGAACTTAGCTGCTCCGCAACCACAGACACTGCTCCGGATGCCAGCCCCCGAGACGTGCCTAGCGACAATGAGGCTATCTATGGGTTGCCTGACTCCCAGATGTCCATGGAACAGCCAGATGTCACACCACAAATGGCGGACTTGCTTCATTGATTGTAAGATCGTGTCCTCTGGCATTGTGCGCCTGATCTGCGGCGCCTTGGCCGCATTGCATCCCCGAGCTCCGGTCAGGCCCCGGCCTTGACGGCGCCCGGAGCACGGTCACCTTCTGGACGCTTGGACATTGACGCGAGGCGCAGTGAGTACTGACATTTGGTGCTTGACCTTTGGCGAGGCATTGTGCTGGCGGGGGCTTCCTGATGCCCCTGACTGATGAGGTCCAGCTGATGTCGTCTTGGCTGGATGGGGAATGACAGGGCCTGTTGGCCTTCCAGATGGCGCCTCTGTCTGGGTGAGGTGTGTACGGAGAGCCATGCAACTTTTGGCTGGAACACTTTATATCGGCTGAGCCTGGTGCAGGATTCCTGGGGAGGGAAAAGCTTCCTATGCTTGCCCAGCCATTGTGACAACATAGTCGTGCCTAGTGCACAGCGACTCCCCTGAACTTAAACGTTAACTATCTTATCAGAGAGTTAGGACGGCGGCATGTTCAGCAGTCGACCTTTAGGCATTTTCCACTTGTTCTGTTTTTTATGGCTCATTGTATTGTTTGGATCGCAATTTTTTTGTTATTTTGCACATTTATTGCAAGCACTTATTGATGTGTCTTTGGTAATCTACTGTGGGGGAGCGCGGGGAGTGCAGGAGCGGCAACCTACTGCGGGGTTGTGGCAGGGTGCGGATAGTGGGGTTACTTAACGTGCTAGAATATCAGCGATAACAATATGTACATGGAATGTACGAGGTATGCATACACCGTCACGCAGGTACCAGATTTATTCCTAACTTAAATGACATCATGTCCATATCGCACTCCTACAGGAGACGCATCTGAATGGCGCGGAGGCACAAACATTATGCCGCAGGTGGCAAGGGCAACTCTATGCCACGGGATACTCGTCCTACGCCCGTGGGGCGCTGTTATGGGTGAGGCCCGGGACCCCTTTCGCAGTCCCACACTCCCACATAGACCCGGATGGTAGATTCGTGATAGTTCATGGTAGGCTGGATAGGCAGCCAGTAGTTTTGGCTTCACTGTACGCCCTAAGACAGACCAGGGAGGTTTCTTTGCACAGCTCTCTGCGGACTTGGCACCTTGGCATGGGATCCCCTGGGTGTTAGGAGGCATTTATAATTGTATCCTTGACATTGCATTGGACCGTTCTTTTCCGCCCCTGTCTGGCACTCCTGTGCAGGGGGCCATGAAAGTCTTCATAAACTGGGCCTTACAGTGGGATCTGCATGATGCTTGGCGGAGTCGTAACCCTACTACTAAGATGTATTCCTATTATTCAGGCGCGCACACATTGCATGTACGGTTGGATCGGTATATGTTGTCAAGCGAACTGCTCCCCCATGTTACTGACTCTTATTATATGGGCCGCACTCACTCTGATCACAACCCACACGTACTGGAGCTGGCATGGGAACACCTGCACCCACCTATACCCACTTTGAGGCTACAACCAGATCTGCTCCTTGACGCTCCTTTTCGAAATTCCCTATATGCACAAACTGCCCACTATTTTGAAGAGAACACTGGCACCGCATCCACCCCCCAAATAGAGTGGGACGCATTTAAAGTTGTTATCAGGGACCATTGTCTGGGCACACAGGGTAACATGCGAAAACAATTGGAGGGGGAACTGACACATGTTGAAGCAGACCTGCTTCAAAGGGAACAGGAGGCGATGGAGGGTGATGAAGAGTCGCTGCTAGAGGCTCGCGCAGAACATGCATGCTTGCTGGACAGGCTATGTCATCTCAATTACGCGGCCCATTCGGCGCGCCCACATCATCTAGGTGACAAGCCCGGAAAACTGTTGGCCTGGTTGATCAACCGGGAAGACCGGGCGACGCCTGTGGCAGCGATACGCACTGGCCAAGGCGAGGTGGTATACACACAAAGCAGAATACACGCGGCCTTCGTTGACCACTACCGAACATTATATTGCTCTCGGCTGCAGGTCCCCCTTGCTGATATTGCTGAATATCTCTCTACTATAACACTGCGAGGGTTAGATGACGTACACCGGGATGACTTGTAGGCCCCGCTCACACCAGATGAGCTGCGCACAGCCATTTTTGCCCTATCTAACGGCAAGTCCCCAGGTCCAGACGGGCTACCTGCTGAGTTCTTTAAGGCCTACTCAGATATATTGATCCCTGAACTGTTAAAGATGTACACGGCGGCTGCCAAGGACGCCTCCCTTCCCCCTACACTGAATGAAGCCAATCTCATTTCCCTCCCGAAGCCTGGTAGAGACAGCACGCACTTGGGCTCGTATTGACCGCTAGCCCTCCTGAACACTGATTACAAGATACTTGCTTCCACACTGGCTCAGCGACTGGCCCCCTTGGTACCGACCCTTGTGCATAGCGACCAAAATAGTTTTGTGCCCACACGCAGCACCTCCCATAATATCCGGCAACTGTTTAGAGTGCAAGGTTATGATACACTGCAGTGGCCCCGATCAGGGTGTCTAGTGCTAGATCTCGAGAAGGCTTTCCACTCTGTAGAGTGGCCTTATCTCATGACGGTATTGAGGAAATATGACCTTGGAAACAACTATGTTGACATGGTGGGTTTATTGTACGAGAAACCTACAGTGCGAGTGCGCACCGGTAAACTGCTGTCTGTCATTATCCGAGTCAAAAGGGGTACTAGACAGGGATGTCCCCTATCCCCGTTACTTTTCTCGTTGGCGATGGAACCTCTTGCGGCACTACTAAGAGCACAGGGCGTGGAGTGGGGGATCCCCTTAGCGGATGGTCTCCACACGGTCTCTTTATACGCAGACGATCTCCTCCTGTACGTCAGGGACATGATCCGCTTGCCACTGGCACTGTCTGACACCTTTCGCACTTTTGAGGCTATGTCGGGGCTTAGGGTCAACTGAGCCAAATCTGGAGTGTACTCCTTCTGCCCGGAAACGCGGGAGTGTGAGGTCAACATTAACAATGAACGTCTCACTTGGTATCCCACCACGTTCCACTAACGAAGCTCTATGCGCCTACAGACGCTGGAGGCCTTGCAGTTCCCAATCAGGAACTTTATTATCTAGCGTCGCAGCTGCAATGGGTAGCCAGATGGCTGAGTGGGAAGAACCTGTGCGATACTGCTACGAAGTTACTATCTTGACCCACACACAGGTCTATACAATGTTCCACCCCTTGACCAAAACTCCCTACCCGTCGCAGTTACACCTGGCCGTGGCTCGCAAATGTTATGTACGTAGCCTGAAACTCACCCGCGCTGTGAAGCCCTATGCCCCGTCCTCCCATTGTTGGGAACGCCCCGAGATGGCGGGTGGTGGTGGAGGCTGCGCTGGAGCGATGGACACAGGCTGGGGTGGACACAATGGGAGATTTGTATGTAGACGGTGCCCTGATTCCCTTTGAGACACTAGCTACAGACACGGGCCTTCCAGCTGGGCAGTTTCTCCTGCATGCATCTCTCATACGCACATTTGTACGGGCTTGGGGCGACATCTCTGAGGAGCTGCAGACACACCGCCAATCAATCAATCAATCAGACAATTTGTATAGCGCGCTATTCACCCGGAAGGGTCTCAAGGCGCTGGGAGGGAGGGGTCCGTTACTGCTCGAAAAGCCCGGTCTTGAGTTGCTTCCTGAAGGAAATATGGTCGTGGGTCAGCCGTAGGTGGATGGGGAGGGAGTTCAATGTCTTGGCGGCCAGGTAGGAGAAGGATCTTCCTCCGGCGGTGGCTCTGCGAATGCGTGGTACTGTGGCGAGGGCGAGGCTTGTCGATCGCAGCTGGCGGGTGGGCGTGTAGAAAGTGAGGCGGTTGTTGAGGTACTGGGGGCCCAGGTTGTGGAGAGCCTTGTGTGCGTGGGTGAGGAGTCTGAACGTGATCCTCTTGCTGACGGGGAGCCAGTGCAGGTCTTTCAGGTGGATGGAGATGTGGTTGCGGCGGGGTATGTCCAGGATGAGTCGTGCGGAGGCGTTCTGTATGCGCTGGAGTCTTTTCTGTAGTTTGGCAGTGGTTCCCACCTAGAGGGTGTTCCCGTAGTCCAGTCGGCTGGTGACCAGTGCCTGGGTGACCATCTTCCTGGTTTCGATGGGGATCCATCGGAAGATCTTACGGAGCATGCGCAAGGTGCTGAAGCAGGATGACGAGACGGTGTTGACTTGACTGGTCATCGAGAGGGAGGAGTCCAGGATGAAGCCCAGGTTTCGTGCGTGGTCCGTTGGTTTGGGGGTGGTGCCCAGGGCAGGGGGCCACCAGGAGTCATCCCAGGCGGAGGGGGATGATCCCAGGATGAGTACTTCCGTCTTGTCTGAGTTCAGTTTCAGGCGGCTGTTCTTCATCCACTCGGCGACGTCTTTCATTCCTTCGTGTAGGCTGGCTCTGGCGGTGGCGGGGTCGTTGGTGAGGGAGAGGATCAACTGGGTGTCGTCGGCGTAGGAGATGATGTTAAGGTTGTGTTGGCGTGCAATGGCTGCGAGGGGGCTCATGTAGACGTTGAAGAGGGTGGGGCTGAGTGAGGATCCTTGTGGTACGCCACAGATGACTTTGGTGGCCTCGGATCTGAACGGGGGGAGGCGGACTCTCTGGCGGACTCTCCGGGTTCCTCCTGGTGCAGTATTTACATGTCATGGATAACGGCTCCCATGTGGTCCATTGGCTGGCACAGGCCCACTTGACACACACGCAGTGTACCTACCAACCGCTGCGAGATAAGTGGGCAGCAGACAGGGGAAAGGAGTGGACAGATAAGGAATGGGCAGTAGTGCTAGCCGGCCCTATTAACAGTCCGCGTAACTCCCACTTCAAACGTATTCAGTTTTATATATTACATCGTGCGTATTTGTCACCAGATAAAATTAATCAGTATTTTGCAGTCAACACTTCCGCATGTCGGAGATGCGTACTGATCGGCGCAGATCTCCTTCATATGCTCTGGACCTGTCCCCACATACAACCATATTGGCACACAGTGACGTCTCTGTTGGCGAGGGGTGTGGGCGAGGACCTGCGGCACATGTGGGAGGCGTGTCTACTGGGCGTTTACAAGAGAACAAAACATAACAAGGTCCCTTTTAGATTCTGGGATCTCGGGCTTATCACAGCCAAGAGACTCCTCACTAAGCGCTGGAAGTGTAGCGAACCCCCGCACGCAAGACACTGGCGTGCCTCTTTTGATAATTGGGCGAGAGCGGAAAGCACTACCCTTCATAGAGAGGAGACGGCGGGCTGTGAAAGTTCCCCATAATGCAGCTTTGGGATGACACCCTGAGGTCTTTCCATGAGGCGTGTCTCGATCAGGGGGTTACTTAGACATTTCCCCCTCCGGACCCAGTCTGGGCAATAGGCGGGATGGAGAGCTGCACACCACAACGATTACTTCATGCCTGGTACCCGCACGTAACATACCGTACCTGCACCACGTGGTGCCACTACTACCCCGCACGACAGTGACCGTACCCCCCTCAGCACAGAGGGTTTGATGCCTTTTGCCCATGACGGGCTGACTCCCCCCCCTACTAAGGGACCCATATCACTTTGGACTCCTGCCTCCCAAGCCCCCACGCTGGCCTTTCCCTGGAACCGAAGACATGTCCATGAATACACACAGACGCACTTCTTGCTTCCTTATTTCTTTGCTTCTTCTTTTCCTTTTTTTCTCAGTTTTATAGTTCTTCTTTTCTTTTCTCCAATCTTTTTCCCCTCTCCCCTGTGGGTTAAGTTTCAGTGTCACGATAGTTCTTCCACTTGACACGCTTGTTAAGATGTTTTGAATATAGTAATACAAGTCAATTGCTCTTTAATTCACTGCATCTATTTATGGGACCACCTTGGGCGGTATGCCCCATACCTGTTGTGGGACGAGGGCTGAAGGAGACAAATACTTGAAGGGCAATGCCATTTTACATCATGTCCATAGACCCCAGGTCGCGTTATTACCTGAACCATGCGGCTGTGCACTCTCTAAAGCCTTTCTACCACACATACCACCTTCATTTGTTCAGATTACGCCTCGGGGGTTATTATGATTTCTCGTTGCCTGATGTATAGTCCCTTTCCATTACGGGCCTATTGCTTCGTAGGAATGTGATTTATCCTTGTGAACAACATGCCCTTGAGAACGCTTATTTCTTTCTCTTTTTTTTTTCTCCTGCCTTGCGGGACGTGATGTGTGACCAATGTCCCAAAGTGCACTGTTATTGCTTCTGGCTGTTTTTGTAAGATTAAGGGATGATTTGTTGCATTTCATGTTAATTATACTGGCATGTACTGTGAATAAGCACTGAAAATTAATAAAAGATATTCAAACAAAAAAATGGGTTGGTGAGTAGCTACATAAGTGTCAATATGGGTTATTAGTTGGTTTCTTGAGTATCAGTATGAGTGTCTGTATAGTTCGGTGAGGGATATTACTTAGTGCATAGATGCATGAATGAGTGACTCACTGTTTGTATGTGTTTTGAAGACAACATGTGTGCAGGACTGTATGTGTGGATGAGTGTGTGTATGGGTGTGTTAGTGAGTGAATGACTGCCTCAATAGTATCTTTATGAGTGACTACATATGTTTTAAACTAGTATATGTGAGTATTTTAAGTATTGATGTATATAAGGTGAGTATATGTGAGAGTGAGAGATTGGAAGAGTTCCTGTATAAATAAGTATGTGTTTCTATAAGTGATTGTTTAAGAGAGTAAGTATGTGTATGTTTCTGTAAAAGTAAGTGTAGTGGTTTGTGTATAGCTGTATATGCAAGTAAATAGATGTTAGATAGTTTGTTTGCATGTCTGAGTATGTGTGTGAGCATCTCTATGGATGAGTGTCGGTGTGTAACAGCATGTATAGGTGTATGAGTACATATGATGAGTGATTACATGTATGAGTGACTATATACAAGTGTTGGTGAATGAGTGGATGTGTATGTAGATGGTGGAATTACTGTATAGATTGTTGTAAAAGGTATTGGTATCTCCATTTTTTTGAAAATATTAGTTTCTATTTTTGGATGTGTGTATCAAAGGTTATATCACGCTGAGAGCAGGTCTGCCACTCTGTCACGAGGATGATGTCATCAGTGATGTCATCAGTGATGTCATTTGAGATGTCATCTGTGATGTTATGATTGATGTCACTGACCATGTCATGAGTGATGTAATATGTGACGTCATCAGCAGTGCATTGCGGGTGCGCGAGTTATAGTTTTCTGAGCTAACTATAACGGGGGAATTTCAAAGATTTTGTATGAGTGAAATGTCCAGCTAACTATAACATGTGTGAAACCTATGTTTTTGTTAATGAATTTGCAAGGTTTTTTAAATGCTAATTCCTAACTTTAACATGTGTGAAACCTATGGTTTTTTCAGTGAATTTCAAATGTTTTTTAAATGCTAATTCCTAGCTATAACGTCGCTGAAACCTATGGTTTTTTCAGTGAATTTGCAAGGTTTTTTAAATGCTAATTCCTAACTATAACGTGTGTGAAACCTATGGTTTTTCGGTGAAAATATATATATATATGCACTGGAAAACTAAACACTCACTTCCCTTACATAGCAGTGAGAAGTTTGCCTTTCTTATTTTTCACCTTATTCATCTTCCGCTCAATCAACACATCATCCACACATACACATGCCTACTTGCTGCCTTTCTTGGCTGGGGTTATCAATTATTCTTCTTTAATTCAAATTCAAAATGCAGGCCTTTTATTCCACCTTCTTGGCAACTACTACCCGTGAATGGCAGTGGGTAATTTGCACACTTGTGTCCTTTCTTGCATCCTTTTTACCGCACACTGTGTGTACTTTGTGCACTAGTTTGCTTCCTTAGATGTGGTACTCGTTTCTCTTGCTCCCACTGCGGAATCCAACACCCTATCTGTGTAATGAGCTGGAAATCCAAAGATCCACTTCACTGACAAGGCAGTGGGTAGTTTGCATGTCCCCAGCCTTTCATATTTTTCACCTTTTTTATCTTCCACTCAATCAGCACATCATCCACACATACACACAACTACTTGCTGCATTCCTTAGCTGTGATTATCAACTATACTTCTATTTCATATTCCTATTCAAAGTGCAGGCCTTTATCAAGCCTTTATATTGTAACAACTACCCCGGCCGAAGGCACAGTGAAATTTGCACACTTGTTATCAATTATTCTTCAATTTGATATTCTGATTCAAACTCAAAGTCCTTTATCGAGCCTTTTTGTTGTAACTACTGTTGCAGGGATTCTGCTCCTACACAGAACTGTGCATAAAGACTTAGGACCTCAGTGAATTACGGTGTTCCAAAACCCACCTTAGTACCCAAGCCCCCTAACAGACTAACAATCAGTGACTCATTGGTTCTTCGTCCTACAGCAAAAACACCAATGACTAGTCAACCCAGAACATGCGACTTAGATTACCTCAAGTAAGGTGGATAACAAGAGCACTCTTTCGTTATAGTCTTACACCAGTCCAAAACAAGGAGTAAATAAAGACACGTGCAAGTTTGAAATGTTTATTTCTAACGCCGTAATCTCATGCGCAGTACCTTAGATAATACAAGAAAACATATCATCAGAAACAAGGTTGTCAGCTTTGTTTCTATTGTATAAAATACAAAGGGAGAAAGCATCTTATAATGCTAAAGGGAAACAGATTTAAAATATACCTAGATTTTACCCTCCCTACCTAGCAGGTTAGTTTATAACTACAGAAGGTCTCATAGGATTACATGGGCGGACCCATACCTTTGGTACTCAGCAGTAGTGGATCACATTGAGTTCTGCACAAACTATCAGGATATGAATGTTCTCCAACTGTGTGTAATCATGCCTGCACAGTGCATTATTAAACGCGCCAGTATCAGAGGTGGCCACAGCTGCATATGTGTTATAGCTTGAACATGCGAGGATCATTCCGAATAACAGACACAGCGTCCAAGATAAGCTTGATGTTCCATGCTCCCACTATACACACTAAACTAGCGAGGCAGTCATCAAATGTAGCATAACAAATTATTCTCATGTGAAGCAAAATACTCAGCCTTCTCTAAACAATATCGCAAGTGCGTGTTGTGTGCAAAGCAGAGCAGGAAAGCAAAAATGGCGTTTAAGCATCTAATAAACCCATGCTAACTTAACACGGTGTGAGTGCAAGGCTCAGCCCCAAGGCACCCTTCCTTGATCGAAGCACGTGATATAAACGTGGGCAAATTACGAAGGCAGAGTCCAAGCCTGAAAAGCAGACTCAAGTTCAAATTTGCAAAAAAAAGTATTCGCTGTTTCAAAGAAAGCAGTAACTAAATAATAAAGAATAGGTAGAAAAATCAAAGAGTGTTATTACAACAGCGTATAAGCACAGTATGTATCAAGAGCCTCCAAGAGAAAGTCATTGTTCTCATCTGAAAACATTTCAGCCAACCAATGCAATAGTGGGAATGAACATACATGTTCCTCAATGACCGGAGCCTCTATCACCATCGGAGGAAAACTCGGGTCATCTTCAATGTAACTGCGTGCCAAGAAGACATGCGCCACTGTAAAAACATTCCAACGTCCCATTATTCCATGTATCACTGCTAAGGCCATAATCCCGCCACCAGAACAGAGCAAGTCATGAACCACTAAGGGGCTTATCAGCTGGTCATAATCCGCGTTGGGAGACACCGTACTGCAGAGACACAAATCAAGGGCCCAGTCGAAATTGCAGCTCAGGCAATGGAAGACAGGTTGAACGCATGTGAAAAAGGGAAATCGAAACGATAATCCATAAGCTGCACTCAATGTAGCCAGAGGCAGCGCTCCGCAATAACTAAGCATTCGGTTGCGGACCAGCAACAGCTGAGAAATATTGTCGTATGCTGCAGGATGTGCATCCATATTTAAGTAAAGAAATTAATAGAAGCACACCGGCAACTAATGCAAGTATTAAGGGGAATCGACCAAAGAAGCTGGAAAAAATCGAATGGAAAAATGCTGAGAAGACACCAAATATAGTTTGAAAAGAAGTCACAAGGCCACTAACTTATAACTTTAAAAGGTAAGGTAACTCCGTAGTCAAGGACTCATTACAGATAGTCTGAATTAACTCCCCAAAATGCAGGGGCACGTCTGTATTTAATAAAGCATGCACTTCTTTAAGGGTGTTTGCTACATGAAGGACAAATGTTTCTCTAGCACATGTAAGAGCAACCTCTTTTTGAGACAATAGCGCTCCTATACGGCTCATTTGGTTGACTCTGCTTTCAAGGTCGGAATCGACGGCCAGATAGAAACATCCAGCTTCCCATGCAGAGGAGTAAACACAACTTTTTTATAGCAAACCACACGCTCAGTTACCGTAATCATATAAGCGATGCCTGCTAACATCGCACACCAATCTGCATTATTTCAAAGTAAATAACTCCCGTTTGCCAGTAAACTCAACGTTGTTATGATAGCAGGTGTCGGAGTGCCTTTCAAAACTCAGGCCAAATTAGGTGCATCTTGATTACAAGAGCCATGCAATTGTATGTGTCTACAAATTAAGGAGTGATCTGGTGCTATTGTGCAATCCTCGCCATTCAGATAAACTTCTTTTCCCTCCCTCAGGCACCTATATGTAAATGGTAATAACCAAGCTTCATGGAGATAAGCGCTACCTAAAGATCCATATCTGCCTATAGCATAGTATTTCATGCAAACCTCAAACTTAAACAGGCTAAAAGGTAACATTATGATACCGTGGATAAGCCACACAGCTGAATCGGATCTCCAATGAGTGACCACTTGTAACCATTCTCATAGCGCGCCCTGTGCTCTGATTTGACAGTGAGAGAGTGTTCGCACCATAGTTTGTACTGCTAATCATTCTCAGCATACGCTACGAATAAGCTTTCACGTTACGCGTCGCATCAAAGCTTCCGTGTGACGTCATGTACGGCGCCCCGTACGCAAAAGACGCGAATGTTTTTAATTATTTAAATTATTATTATTAGTGATCAACTGGTAGGGGGGAGGAAGGAAGTGTCCACTTATTTCCCCATGGTAAGTATTCAGTTATCAGAAAGGAAAAAGGACACTTGTTACAATTCTAAACCATTGGTTAGAAAACACCCTCAAAAACTCAATGTTATTTGGAATAGCGGTATATATTCTTCATCCGACCCACATTGATGTTATGACATTTATCATTGGATGTTGCAGTCGTGCTCAATGCCAGCCTCATCCGGAGGCACCTCTGGTATAGAATGCAGTGTCCAGAGATTGAGGGATGCCCCCAAGAAGAACAAGTGCAAAGTAACAAAATATTAGAAGTTATTTAAAAAAGACAACGTCACCAAAATACTTTAATAGAGGGTGAGATTCCATTGAAGTAAAATATTGGTATACTTGAAAATGATCGAGTTACTAGATCCATAAGTATTACTAGAATAGGCTTGTCGACATGTTTCAGCTCCCCTTGGCCCAGCCCGGTCTATGGAGCTTTTGTCAGGACTAACATACAGAAAAATATAAGAAAAATATATACTTACACAAGTTGTGTAGTACAATTAAGTGTCCACTTTTTGGCACTTATTTATCAAACGTGCTCTCAGTGATCTGTAATACAAAAGAGAAACAAGTAGCAATGCATAACTATTGGGTATCATGCTCATTCTTTTAGGGGTGGGGGGAAGATTTTTCATCTATGTTAGACGATTGCGTTAATTATCGCTAAGGTTCTGGTGAGAAAAAGACTATTTTGGTAGAGGACCATCGTATCTCTAAGAGCTATATATGTTGGTAAAGTAAAATCATTCTTCTACATTTTCGGAGTGATGTTTGCATACTAACATAGGGGGGGGGGTGAACGGTTGTATAACCCTCTCGATGTTAAGGTCGATTTGTAGTGGTGCGTACCAACATCAAAAATGCAATTAACAGAATTACATCACAGCAGCAAATATGACCGTTATACTTGCGTAGTATCATACATAAAACCCACAGCCAAGTCGTGTAGAGGAATACTCCCCACAATTTATTTGAAATTCAAAATACCTTGCAAATAATGTGTGTTAAAGTGTGGTTGTTTTTTAGCGCGCGGTTACAGATTATTCTCGATTAGCCTTACCTTTGCACAGAGAGCGTATTGCCTCGTCAGGGGGTTGCCGCTTATTAAAGCGCAGAGCTGGAGAAAGGGAAGGCATGTTGTTAAGATAACCCTCTTGCACCTTACCGGTAAATGGAGATGGATGTAAAGCCACCATTACCCGCGTGGTTTGAAGTGCTGTGGCTTGTGCTGACTCTGCCCCTGGACGTCAGGTGGGCGGGTATAGCATGTTTTTAAAGGGCCGTGATTGGTAATGGTTTTTTTAAACAACAACTTTATGCCCGACTTGCTGTAATATAGCCGACAAATGAGCAAACATGTTACGTTGCGATATCAAAGGAAATAAACGTATCGCATTTTGTTATTATCCGGCTGGAAGAGTATTTAGGGTATTTTTCAGACTGTCAAATTCGTTACGTGTGAAAATTAGAGATTTCTTTTTTAATCATGTGTTGATGTCTATGTTATCACTGGATAGGTTTTTAGTCTCAACTTTATTCCTTCATAGTCGTACACACGTGTGTAGAGTGGTATTGTTCATATGGCAAGACTGGGTTTCTTATCGTCTGTTACTACTTTGCAAATTGATGCCATGGAATATTATCGTTAAGACCCAGCAGATGAGTTTGGAGGCGGTTTACCCACTTCTGTTCTTTTTCATAGAGTTTCTTTTCTGCATTCTGTGACTTATCTGATAGCATTTCTAGCACAGTCCAGCGAAGGTCCTCACAGGAATGTTTCATTTCCACAAAATGCGAACATAGATTTGTGTTGTTCTTTCTTAATCTAATGTTGCTTTTGTGTTCCCCTATTCTTGTCTTGACTTTTCTACAGGTCATCCCAATGTATTTCTTCTGACATGGACAGCTTACCATGTATATGACGTGGGTGGAATTGCAGTTTGTATGCCGTCTTTGGGTCCACAGTAGGGTCTCTGTTAGTTGTAATGTGTTTGATATTATAGTTGATTTGCATGCCACACATGTCCCACAGGGATGATGTCCTGTGATCGGTGACATCGACGTGTCTCTTATTAGGTCGGGTGGTTTCCTTTTTGTGGGTCGAGTGTGTACCAATGTGTCTTTCAAATTCTTGGTTCGTCTGTTGGCAAATCTTGGTTTTGGCCAATTAAATTTTACTGTGTTCAGTATGTGCCAATTTTTGTTGACCAGTTTCTGGACTTCATAGGTGGATGGACAGAACGTGGAGTGGAGAAGTGTGGCTCAATGGTTAGAGTGGCAGACCCTGATGCAGAGGTCTAGCCCGGGACCAGGGTTCAATTCCCCGCCTTGGCGGGTCCTGGGCTCAAAAAAATCCACGGACCTGATAATTCTCGCCTCGGTGCCTATTCCAATCATGGAGCCCCACTCTGCAACTCTGGGCAATAGCTTGCTTAGTCTCCACAACGGCCCCCACAACGCTAAGGATGCCTGGCCTCCACCTTGGGGGTGCCCAGGAGTGGACACCTCACAGGGAAAGCCAGGATGGGTTCCACAGCGGTATTTGTACAAGCGCCTTGAGACCCTTGCGGGTGAGTAGTGCGCTATACAAGTATCAATTTATCAATTTATTATTATTAACGTCGTAACACAGGTGGCTAAGTCTGGCACCTCTTCTTTTGGATGGATTTGTAAGAGACAGTCTCTCGGCTGGTTATTTGCTCTCTTTCTGCACTTAGATATAGTTCTCGGAGTGTAGTCTCTCACTTTTAATTTTTCACTGAGTTCTTGAGCCTGCATTTTATAATCACTGTCCTTACTGCAATTTCTTTTAAGTCGTAGAAATTGACTGTATGGGAGGTTGTCCCTCAGTGGCTTTGGGTGGTAGCTCTTGTAAGATAAAAGGCTATTCTTAGCCGTTGGCTTCGTGTAGGTTTTTGTTTGCAAAGTATTATTTTCAGTGAAGATCGTGAGGTCCAGGAAATCTAATTGTGAATTGTTGGCCATATAGGTGAATTTGAGCCAAGGATCACGTCCATTCAGCCAGTCAGTAAATAGTCTTAAGTCCTGTTTTGTATCCCAAATTAAGAGGATATCATCAATGTATCTCTTCCAGTATAAAATACTGGAAGAGAAGGGATTGAACTCATTTAGGACATATTGACTTTCAAAATGACTGACATACAGGCCTGCCACAGACGGGGCAAAGGCACTGCCCATTGAGGTACCATGATTTTGTAGGTACAGATCTCCATTGTACTCAAAAAAGTTTTCTTTCAGTGCTAATTTACAGCACTCCAAAACAAAGTGTCTAGGGGTGTTGTGTTGCCAATCTTCCATAAAAAGTACATCTTCCAACATCTGAAAGGTTTCATCTTGGGGTAAGCTTGTATACAATGACTCCACATCGAGTCCCACTAGGAGCATAGTATCAGGGTCAAAGACTTTGTCAGAGATCTGTATTAGCAGATCTCGAGTGTCCTTCAGGTAGGTTGGAGTTTTCTGAACCAGGGGCTTTAGATATTCATCTGCGAATTTAGACCGGGCTCTAAAATTGACCCAATGCCAGAGACTATTGGTCGTCCTGGTGGAGGGGACTTATTTTTGTGGATTTTTGGGAGTGATTAGAAATAAGGAATCTTAGGTTCTTTTGCTAGTAAATTATCAGCTTCTTTCTTTGAAATCCACATGTTTGTCTCGGCTTCATAAACCATCATTGCTATGGTGTTTAGGAGTCTCTCTGTCGGATCTACAGTGATCTTTTCATAGAATTTAGTGTCTGACAAGAGGGCGAGGCATTGCTGATTGTAGCCATCCTTACTAAGGATTACTACGCCTCCCCCCTGTCAGATGGCTTGATTACTATATCTTCATTCTTTTGTAAAGCCTCTAGTGCCAGGCGTTCTTTCTTACTCAGATTCTGGAAGGTTTTTTTCTTGTTTCTGTCCATATTGTCCACACCTTTCAATAATGCTTGTTCAAAAGTCTGTAATTCTGGGGGAACAGCACCCGTTGGAGGATTGAAGGTAGATTTTCTTCTTAGAGAGGTATCTCCTTCTTGCGTAGGAGCTGGTGTACCTGAAAAGAAGGCTTTCAATTTGAGCACTCTGCAAAACTCGGCTAGTTCGCATTTTAATTTGAAGGTGTCAAGTGGTGGAGTTGGCACACATCCCAAACCTCTATTTAGGATACTCCTTTGGTCTTTGGAAGAGATACATTGATGATATCCTCTTAATTTGGGATACAAAACAGGACTTAAGACTATTTACTGACTGGCTGAATGGACGTGCTCCTTGGCTAAAATTCACCTATATGGCCAACAATTCACAGTTAGATTTCCTGGACCTCACGATCTTCACTGAAAATAATACTTTGCAAACAAAAACCTACACGAAGCCAACGGCTAAGAATAGCCTTTTATCTTACAAGAGCTACCACCCAAAGCCACTGAGGGACAACCTCCCATACAGTCAATTTCTACGACTTAAAAGAAATTGCAGTAAGGACAGTGATTATAAAATGCTTGCTCAAGAACTCAGTGAAAAATTAAAAGTGAGAGACTACACTCCGAGAACTATATCTAAGTGCAGAAAGAGAGCAAATAACCAGCCGAGAGACTGTCTCTTACAAATCCATCCAAAAGAAGAGGTGCGAGACTTAGCCACCTGTGTTACGACGTTCTGTCCATCCACCTATGAAGTCCAGAAACTGGTCAACAAAAATTGGCAGATACTGAACATAGGAAAATTTAATTGGCCAAAACCAAGATTTGCCAACAGACGAACCAAGAATTGGAAAGACACATTGGTACACACTCGACCCACAAAAAGGAAACCACCCGACCTAATAAGAGACACGTCGATGTCACCGATCACAGGACATCATCCCTGTGGGACATGTGTGGCATGCAAATCAACTATAATATCAAAAACATTACAACTAACAGAGACCCTACTGTGGACCCAAAGACAGCATACAAACTGCAATTCCACCCACGTCATATACATGGTAAGCTGTCCATGTCAGAAGAAATACATTGGGATGACCTGTAGAAAAGTCAAGACAAGAATAGGGGAACACAAAAGCAACATTAGATTAGGAAAGAACAACACAAAACTATGTACGCATTTTGTGGAAATGAAACATTCCTGTGGGGACCTTCGCTGGACTGTGCTAGAAATGCTATCAGATAAGTCACAGAATGCAGAAAAGAAACTCTATGAAAAAGAACAGAGGTGGGTAAACCGCCTCCAAACTCATCTGCTGGGTCTTAACGATAATATTCCATGGCATCAATTTGCAAAGTAGTAACAGACGATAAGAAACCCAGTCTTGCCATATGAACAATACCACTCTACACACGTGTGTACGACTATGAAGGAATAAAGTTGAGACTAAAAACCTATCCAGTGATAACATAGACATCAACACATGATTAAAAAAGAAATCTCTAATTTTCACACGTAACGAATTTGACAGTCTGAAAAATACCCTAAATACTCTTCCAGCCGGATAATAACAAAATGCGATAAGTTTATTTCCTTTGATATCACAAAGTAACATGTTTGCTCATTTGTCGGCTATATTACAGCAAGTCGGGCATAAAGTTGTTGTTTAAAAAAACCATTACCAATCACGGCCCTTTAAAAACGTGCTTACCCGTCCACCTGACGTCCAGGGGCAGAGTCAGCACAAGCCACAGCACTTCAAACCACGCGGGTAATGGCGGCTTTACATCCATCTCCATTTACCGGTAAGGTGCAAGAGGTTATCTTAACAACATGCCTTCCCTTTCTCCAGCTCTGCGCTTTAATAAGCGGCAACCCCCTGACGAGGCAATACGCTCTCTGTGCAAAGGTAAGGCTAATCGAGAATAATCTGTAACCGCGTGCTAAAAAACAACCACACATTAACACACATTATTTGCAAGGTATTTTGAATTTCAAATAAATTGTGGGGAGTATTCCTCTACAAGACCTGGCTGTGGGTTTTATGTATGATACTACGCAAGTATAACGGTCATATTTGCTGCTGTGATGTAATTCTGTTAATTGCATTTTTGATGTTGGTACGCACCGCTACAATTCGACCTTAACATCGACAGGGTTATACAACCGTTCACCCCCCCCTATGTTAGTATGCAAACATCACTCCGAAAATGTAGAAGAATGATTTTACTTTACCAACATATATAGCTCTTAGAGATACGATGTTCCTCTACCAAAATAGTCTTTTTCTCACCAGAACCGTAGCGATAATTAACGCAATCGTCTAACATAGATGAAAAATCTCCCCCCCACCCCCAAAAGAATGAGCATGATACCCAATAGTTATGCATTGCTACTTGTTTCTCTTTTGTATTACAGATCACTGAGAGCACGTTCGATAACTAAGTGCCAAAAAGTGGACACTTAATTGTACTACACAAGTTGTGTAAGTATATATTTTTCTTATATTTTTCTGTATGTTAGTCCTGACGAAAGCTCCATAGACCCGGCTGGGCCAAGGGGAGCTGAAACATGTCGACAAGCCTATTCTAGTAATACTGATGGATCTAGTAACTCGATCCTTTTCAAGTATACCTATATTTTACTTCAATGGAATCTCACCCTCTATTAAAGTATTTTGGTGACGTTCTCTTTTTTAAATAACTTCTAATATTTTGTTACTTTGCACTTTTTCTTCTTGGGGCCATCCCTCAATCTCTGGACACTGCATTCTATACCAGAGGTGCCTCTGGATGAGGCTGGCATTGAGCATGACTGCAACATCCAATGATAAATGCCATAACATCGATGTTGGGCGGATGAAGAATATATACCGCTATTCCAAATAACATTCAGTTTTTGAGGGTGTTTTCTAACCAATGGTTTAGAATTGTAACAAGTGTCCTTTTTCCTTTAATTATTTAAAAACATATTTTTATGTATTTACTGAACATACTAACAGAATACATTATATAGGGTAGTTATTAAAATAGTTTTTTAAAACTTTGAACAATCGTATATTACTTTTAAAAGCAATTACACAAATCACGGTGGAACGTCATGCGTACTCGCATCGTAAGAGCACCGTAAGCACAGCATAAGCGCACGCAAAGCCATGTGACTTTAAAAGAAGAGATTTGATTGGTTCATAACACTTCCTATTCCAACTGTTGAAAGTTCCGTCCCATTTTAATCATTCTACATTGACTTTCTAAGAAGAAGTATCTCATCTGAGAATCTTGTCAAATAGAAGGAAGATTACCATAATAAGAGCAATGGACTCATCTTCCAGCCATTCTTCAGAGGAATATTTCATTCCTGAACAGCATCCAAAGCAGAGGAAAGAAACTTTAATTTAGCAGTTTTTTACTTTTCCAGAAGGGCAAAAAAAGGTTAATGCTCTAATAGTAACCTGTAAAATTTGCCAAACAACTCTTTCAAGGGGTGATCCATCTAAAAAATACTTTTTGGCCGTAATTCCATTCTGCTGTTCGGGCTGTAGCCCTGGCTAAAGGTCCCTATGGACAATTGCAAGGGGAAAACACGTTTTGGGACTCCCCATTTTTCTCGGCCCCCACTTAACGAATCACCCCACTTTCAGGGAAGGAGTGGAACGGAGCAGGCTATTTTTTGGGAGAAATTCGCAAAGATTCGTCCACCAGCGCCAAAGTTATTCCAAATAGAATGTTATACACAGCCTGCTGGTTTTATTTTATTTTATTTATTTATTTAAACTTGTATTGCGCACAGCTACCCTCAATGGGTTTCCCGGCGCCAGGGATAGATAGAAGAGAGAAACAAGCTGAAGGTCCAGACAGAAACTAGCTGTGCGAGATTTAGTTAAACAAAAGAGTCTTCAGTTTCCTACGGAAAGAAAGGAGATCAGTCTCAGCCTTCAAAACCGTCGGAAGGGCATTCCACATCTTTGGACCAAGATAGGAAAATGAGCGGCCGCCCATTTTAGCCAATTTAATTCTTGGAACAGAGAAGTCGCCACTGGTGGAAGATCTTAAAATCCGACCAGGCTTATAGTCTTGAACCAGGTTCTGCAGATATTTAGGGGCAGAACCCTGCCTGATTTTAAAAAGGAGGCATAAGGTTTTTAATTTTACACGGTTCGGGACTTTAAGCCAATGAAGGTCACACAAAGCGTGAGCTGCAGAAGATCTCCGAGGTACATTACACAGTAGACGGGCTGCCGAATTTTGCACCACTTGAAGTTTATTTATAGTGGCCTTATCGGCTCCAAGATAAAGCGCATTCCCATAATCAATACGAGAAATTACTAGAGCCTGGACAACAGTTCTCCGCGTAGAACAAGGCAGCATCCACAAGATCTTTTGCAACCATCTTAGAGTGGAAAAACAGATAGCGGCGACCTTTGTTGCCTGCTGTTTCATAGAGAGCTTATCATCTATGAGAAAGCCTAGGTTGCGGGCAGCGGGGGCTGGTTGCGGCAGAGGACCCATGTCACTGGGCCAATGTCGGGGGCCCCACAGATCTCTGTTCTTGCCCAAGATAACCACCTCGGTCTTGTCACCGTTGAGCTTGAGCAGATGGTCGTGCATCCAAGTAGCAACGCGTGACAGGCCAGATTTCAAGGCCGAGATCTCATGGCCCTCACTGCTGGAAAGAGAGAACACGATCTGCGTGTCGTCGGCATACGAATAGATTGTTAGCCCGGCGTCCTCCACGATGGTAGCAAGGGGTCTGATATAGATATTAAACAGCAAAGGGCTGAGAATCGACCCCTGGGGGACGCCGTATGCCGATGAGTAGACAGCAGATTCAGCTTCTGTCGAGAACACCTGAAAGGTGCGCTCACCTAAAAAGGAGGTAATCCAGGCCAGCGCGGATCCAGCAACACCAAGGGAGCGGAGAGAGTCAAGAAGAATGGAATGAGACACGGTATCGAACGCTGCACTCAAATCCAAGAGGATGAGTGCAAAGGTCTCACCGCGATCGATACCGTGCCGAAGCCTCTCCGTCACCCCGAGGAGAGCGGACTCAGTAGAATAGTGTGCTCGAAACCCGGATTGGGATGGATGAAGATATCCCACGTTCTCGACAAATGAGTTAAGCTGAGTGTTCACATGTCGCTCCAAAATTTTGGAACATGCAGGCAGCAGGGATATGGGCCTGAAATTGGCTAAGTTCGAGGTGTCCACTCCAATCTTTTTCACCAAGGGAACAACCATGGCATGCTTCCACTCTTGCGCCACCAGAGATTCTGTAAGAGATGAATTTAGGAGTCTCATCAGGACTCTCCGTGGTTCAAGGTCCAACAGTTTCAAGATTTTCATAGGGACAGGGTCCCGTGGGGAGCCTGACCTGATACTGTTCAAGCATGAAAGAAAAGTGGTGTCATCAAACAGAAGCCAATCGTGAATGTACATTGAAGGGGAAGGGAGAGGACTGCGAAAAATAGCTGCTGATTGGAAGTCAGCAAGCGGCGTGGAAGTATTTAAAGTTTCATAGATACGCTCCACCTTAGAGATAAAAAACTCTGCAATGGCGTCACACTGTGATTTATCCAAAACCGGAGCAGAAGGTACTGTATCTGCTCCCGTTAACTTTTTTATCACAGCAAAAAGAGTCCGTGGGCAATTCTGTGCCTGGGTAATCGAAGATGCGGTAAAAGCTGCGTTAGCCAGTTTACAATTAACATGGTAGCTTTTTAATGCAGTTTTATATACCACTTTGCTAGGGGTAGAGTAGAAAAGTCTCCATTTTCTTTCCAGCGCCTTGCACTTGGCTCGTTGTAATTTTAAATCTTCAGAGAACCAAGGTGCAGGAGGATGAAGGGATCTGTGGTTATTAGATAAAGGAGGAGAGGATGCAATTACAGCATCTGTTAACCATTGAGAAACAGCGGCATTCGATTCTGAACTAGTACTTTCCAGAATCTGAATAGATTCAGTAAGATGTTGGTTAAATGCCGTCATGCTAAGCTTATCCCACCGATAGGAGGGCTTGCTCTTACCAGCACAAGGCTTGGAGATAGGTGAAGAAAAAGGTAACATGAAATGTACCGCGAAATGGTCAGACCAGTCTAATGGGCGGGGCTTCTGGGAACAATCATAGGGCAAATTAGAAATAATTGGGTCTAGCAGATGACCGGCCGAGTGAGTGGCCCCAGAGTTACACAGGAAAAGATTAAAGACTTCAAAATCAGACAGTAACGATTGGCTGAGGGTGCCTTCCGCATCTTCAAGATGAATATTTAGATCACCAAGAATGGTGAAATTAGCCGTTTTAAGTAACACGGGGGAAATAATATCGGCCAATGATGATATCCAAGGGCCAGCATTGCCCGGAGGCCGATAAATAAGAAGACCGGAAAGCGTTAGTTGAGGGCCAATCATTAATTTAAAAAGTGCGGCCTCACTTCCAGGAAGGGGGAACGACTCCAGTTTACATTGGTAAATAGTTTTAAAGATAATAGCAATCCCCCCACCCCTCCCGGAGATCCTGTCCTGACGTACCATAGCATAATTATTGGGAACGGCTGTAGCAATGTCAGGTCCTGAGCTTTCGTGCAGCCAGGTCTCAGTCAAAAACAATGCGTCAGGCGACTCATCATTTATAAAGTCAAATATATTGAATTTATTTTTAGGGAGCGATCTGCAATTTATACTCCAAAATTGGAGAGGAAGGGAGGCTAAAAGTTTCTTAGTGGGCTTCCTTTTACCCCGGTGATGCGTCTTAGTCATTTGTGTCTTTGAAAGCAGCATCTTACCGGTGGAAAAGCCACAGCCAGCACAGGTGAAATAATGGGTGGGCAGAGTGCAGTGTGTACAAGAAGCGGAAGGAGGGGGTCGCAGTGAACGTAAACTAAAAGTGGAATACGTTAAACGATTGGCAGGAATATCGTAGGGAGACCTACCCGAGCTAGAGTACAAGATGTCAGTGTACTGCCCGTCCAGCAGCCCGTCCTCAGCGCGGACGGGCGCAGACGGGCTAAACTCAGGCGTAACTCCGGCGAAATTCCGGCGATCCCACTGCGCGTTACCGCTGCGCGTCAGCATGGCTTGCTTTTATGCTGGTCTAGCCTCCTAGCGACGACTAGACCGCTGGGAGCATGAAGCGCCGCCGGGCGTGTGCCCCACCAAAGATGGCCGCCACTCGAGACAGGGCGAGGGACCCGCGAAATGCGGTGTACTTCCCAAATTAGAGTGCAGGTAAGCGGGACAGAAGTGCAAGTATGCAAGGCCAATTAAAAGCAGGGTAATATAAAAATTAAATCAACAAAATAGACAAAAAGAGGTCGTTTTAAAATAAGCACACGGAGCTGCACGAAATGCAGCGCTAGTCCTGTGATGCACCAGAGCTTGTGAGAGCGCTCACCTGAGGTTGCCTTGCTTTATGCTGGTCTAGCCTCCTAGCGACGACTAGACCGCTGGGAGCATGAAGCGCCGCCGGGCGTGTGCCACACCAAAGATGGCCGCCACTCGAGACAGGGCGAGGGACCCGCGAAATGCGGTGTACTTCCCAAATTAGAGTGCAGGTAAGCGGGACAGAAGTGCAAGTATGCAAGGCCAATTAAAAGCAGGGTAATGTAAAAATTAAATAAACAAAATAGACAAAAAGAGGTCGTTTTAAAATAAGCACACGGAGCTGCACGAAATGCAGCGCTAGTCCTGTGATGCACCAGAGCTTGTGGTTTCTGTAGTGTTCCGTGTTTTACTCAAGTGAGTTCGTTTTTCAGGCACAGTCAATAAAAGTATTTTTAAAACAAACCCGAGTGGGTTAGATGTTCACTCTTCCTCAAAACACGAATGTCTCATTCAGATGCCACACGGAAATCACCTCCCTGTGTATACAGCCACGCCCACTGGGGCAGGACCTTTAAAAACTTATCAGTGCACGTGAAAATCGTTTGTTCATCCACAGAACGCCATTGAGGAAGGGAGAACAATTCCCGAAACCGGTCTGGCAGTTTGAACTTGAAGATTGTTCATTCCGATTTTACATTGAATGCAGATGGCATGAAATAAACTGAACATTTGTAGTTACCTGCGGCTTCTTCCAATGTGGTAACCTTTGTGTGATTATTTGGAGCGGCTATACCAGGCCGCGGAAGAAGCTCGCTGCAGCAGCAGACCCTGGGGGCGCCGAGCAGGTGTCGTCGTAAAGGGAGGTGATTTCCGAGTGGCATCTGAATGAGACATTCGTGTTTAGAGGAAGAGTGAACATCTAACCCATTTGGGTTTGTTTTAAAAATACTTTTATTGACTGTGCCTGAAAAACGAACTCACTTGAGTAAACCACGGAACACTACAGAAACCAGCAGGCTGTGTATCCAGCCACGCCCACTGGGGCAGGACCTTTAAAAACTTATCAGTGCACGTGAAAATCGTTTGTTCATCCGCAGAATGCCATTGAGGAAGGGAGAACAATTCCGGAAACGGGTCTGGCAGTTTGAACTTGAAGATTGTTCATTCCGATTTTACATTGAATGCAGATGGCATGAAATAAACGGAACATTTGTAGTTACCTGCGGCTTCTTCCAATGTGGTAACCTTTGTGTGATTATTTGGAGCGGCTATACCAGGCCGCGGAAGAAGCTAGCTGCAGCAGCAGACCCTGGGGGCGCCGAGCAGGTGTCGTCGTAAAGGGAGGTGATTTCCGAGTGGCATCTGAATGAGACATTCATGTTTAGAGGAAGAGTGAACATCTAACCCACTCGGGTTTGTTTTAAAAATACTTTTATTGACTGTGCCTGAAAAACGAACTCACTTGAGTAAAACACGGAACACTACAGAAACCAGCAGGCTGTGTATACAGCCATGCCCACTGGGGCAGGACCTTTAAAAACTTATCAGTGCACGTGAAAATTGTTTGTTCATCCACAGAACGCCATTGAGGAAGGGAGAACAATTCCCGAAACCGGTGTGGCAGTTTGAACTTGAAGATTGTTCATTCCGATTTTACATTGAATGCAGATGGCATGAAATAAACGGAACATTTGTAGTTACCTGCGGCTTCTTCCAATGTGGTAACCTTTGTGTGATTATTTGGAGCGGCTATACCAGGCCGCGGAAGAAGCTCGCTGCAGCAGCAGACCCTGGGGGCACCGAGCAGGTGTCGTCGTAAAGGGAGGTGATTTCCGAGTGGCATCTGAATGAGACATTCGTGTTTAGAGGAAGAGTGAACATCTAACCCACTCGGGTTTGTTTTAAAAATACTTTTATTGACTGTGCCTGAAAAACGAACTCACTTGAGTAAAACACGGAACACTACAGAAACCAGCAGGCTGTGTATACAGCCACGCCCACTGGGGCAGGACCTTTAAAAACTTATCAGTGCACGTGAACATCGTTTGTTCATCCACAGAACGCCATTGAGGAAGGGAGAACAATTCCCGAAACCGGTCTGGCAGTTTGAACTTGAAGATTGTTCGTTCCGATTTTACATTGAATGCAGATGGCATGAAATAAACGGAACATTTGTAGTTACCTGCGGCTTCTTCCAATGTGGTAACCTTTGTGTGATTATTTGGAGCGGCTATACCAGGCCGCGGAAGAAGCTCGCTGCAGCAGCAGACCCTGGGGGCACCGAGCAGGTGTCGTCGTAAAGGGAGGTGATTTCCGAGTGGCATCTGAATGAGACATTCGTGTTTAGAGGAAGAGTGAACATCTAACCCACTCGGGTTTGTTTTAAAAATACTTTTATTGACTGTGCCTGAAAAACGAACTCACTTGAGTAAAACACGGAACACTACAGAAACCAGCAGGCTGTGTATACAGCCACGCCCACTGGGGCAGGACCTTTAAAAACTTATCAGTGCACGTGAACATCGTTTGTTCATCCACAGAACGCCATTGAGGAAGGGAGAACAATTCCCGAAACCGGTCTGGCAGTTTGAACTTGAAGATTGTTCATTCCGATTTTACATTGAATGCAGATGGCATGAAATAAACGGAACATTTGTAGTTACCTGCGGCTTCTTCCAATGTGGTAACCTTTGTGTGATTATTTGGAGCGGCTATACCAGGCCGCGGAAGAAGCTCGCTGCAGCAGCAGACCCTGGGGGCGCCGAGCAGGTGTCGTCGTAAAGGGAGGTGATTTCCGAGTGGCATCTGAATGAGACATTCGTGTTTAGAGGAAGAGTGAACATCTAACCCACTCGGGTTTGTTTTAAACATACTTTTATTGACTGTGCCTGAAAAACGAACTCACTTGAGTAAAACACGGAACACTACAGAAACCAGCAGGCTGTGTATACAGCCACGCCCACTGGGGCAGGACCTTTAAAAACTTATCAGTGCACGTGAAAATCGTTTGTTCATCCACAGAACGCCATGGAGGAAGGGAGAACAATTCCCGAAACCGGTCTGGCAGTTTGAACTTGAAGATTGTTCATTCCGATTTTACATTGAATGCAGATGGCATGAAATAAACGGAACATTTGTAGTTACCTGCGGCTTCTTCCAATGTGGTAACCTTTGTGTGATTATTTGGAGCGGCTATACCAGGCCGCGGAAGAAGCTCGCTGCAGCAGCAGACCCTGGGGGCACCGAGCAGGTGTCGTCGTAAAGGGAAGTGATTTCCGAGTGGCATCTGAATGAGACATTCGTGTTTAGAGGAAGAGTGAACATCTAACCCACTCGGGTTTGTTTTAAAAATACTTTTATTGACTGTGCCTGAAAAACGAACTCACTTGAGTAAACCACGGAACACTACAGAAACCAGCAGACTGTGTATACAGCCACGCCCACTGGGGCAGGACCTTTAAAAACTTATCAGTGCACGTGAAAATCGTTTGTTCATCCACTGAGGAAGGGAGAACAATTCCCGAAACTGGTCTGGCAGTTTGAACTTGAAGATTGTTCATTCCGGTTTTACATTGAATGCAGATGGCATGAAATAAACGGAACATTTGTAGTTACCTGCGGCTTCTTCCAATGTGGTAACCTTTGTGTGATTATATATATATATATATATATATATATATATATATATATATATATATATATATATATATATATATATATATATATATATATATATATATATATTCACTGAAAAAACCATAGGTTTCACACCAGTTACAGTTAGGAATTAGCATTTAAAAAACGTATTAAATTCACTGAAAAAACGTTAGGTTTCACACCAGTTATAGTTAGGTGGAAATTTTACTCGCATAAAACCATTGAAATTCCCACGTTATAGTTAGTTGGACTCACTATAACTTGCGCGTGCAATGCACTGCTGATGACGTCACATATTACATCACTCATGACATGGTCAGTGACATCACTCACTTATGGTGGCCAAAATAATTTCAAAAAGGGGGTGGTGATGGACAGAGTATCTGAGTTAATCAGAACACTCCTACCCAGTCAACAGATCAGGGCTTGATCCATCACCGTTTTTTAGCTCACGTTTTTTGAATCGTTTTGGCCACCACAAGTGTGGAAGGGTATGCTCAGATGTGAGTCCCTTGCTCACTGCACCATCAGGATTCAAGCAAGCCGGGCCGAAGACGGCTGTAATGCCAGAAACCGGTCCCCGGAAGCTTGTTTCCTTTCCAGTAAGGAATTGGCTTGGTAGTTTGGTCTGCCCTGTTCCCATGATGCACTGGGCCAGGGTCAGACTAATTTGCATGTAGCCAGGTTCTGAGCTGGGATGGTGCAGTGAGCTAAAAAACGGTGATGGATCAAGCCCTGTTCTTTTGACTGGGTAGGAGTGTTCTGCTTAATTCAGATACTCTGTCCATCACCACCCCCCTTTTTGAATAGCAATGTAAAGCAGCCATAAAAAAAGCTGCAAGAGGAAGGTGGAACCGCAAAGTAAAATAGAGCCCGATGCGGCCATAAACACTGTGATAAATTTAACTGACATTACTCTAACGAAAGCGGAAACCCAGATCCTGGCCCTAGGACTCTCTTACAGCCCGAAAGCAGCTTTAACTATTCAGAAACTCGGATGGACGTATTCAGGTTCATCAGGAAACTTAAGTTGCAGAAATATCACAAATTGCGGGCTAAAAAATTGCCGGATTCTGGCCACCAAACCACATGTAGTCCTTCATTGTTTACAGCGGGCGATGTAAACCTGTTTCATGATTTGGTGACACTCCAAAATTAGCAAACAGCCACCATAAGTGATTTAGGGTTGGAAACTATGGAGATAGGTGGGACTGTAAAAACTTCATTCAAGCCCAAATCTGTTTTTCAACTAGTCATGCTTCATGACAACCTTGATGTTTACCATGAACAGGTAGTACTTGATGTAAAAGAACTCTATACATCTATACATTTTGCGGGGCACAAATATAGCCAGTAACAACAGTGGTATGTACAGCTTATGAAGAAGTTGTAGGACAATGATAACCTGATTGTGAGACACTCTGACAAGGGGGGAATATTGTCCTGTGGCCACGGCAGTTGTTCATGGAGGAAGCCCACCTCCAGTTGAATGAGATTGCATGTTATACAAAAAGTAACATCAAAATTGTCAAGGCTTCTTGGAATGATTATTATGGTAAACTGCTTGCATGGAAAAGTGGGGGTGATGATAAATATCGTTTTTTGAGAAATGACCATCCAGTAATCCCCTCAATTTATTTCATTCCAAAAATACACAAAAATGAAACCAAACGCCCTGGCAGGCCCAATATTTCGGCAATAGGTAGTATTATGGAAAACACCACAAAATACATTGATTACTTTCTTCAGGAATGGGTTAAAGGTTTACCATCCTACCTCCAAGATACTTTTGATTCCTCAGAAAAATTCAGGGAATACAATGGAGTGATGATTTGATTTTAATTACTATGGACGCCACTTCATTATATACGTCTATACGCCATCAGGATGGCATCAAGGCAGTACAATACTATCTAGACCGTAGACCGGCATATCTCTCTCTGCACAAAAAAATGCTACTCAATATGGTCACAACCTGTTTGGAGCAAAATTTCTTCTTGTTCGACAACCATATATATCAACAAATTAGGGGAGTTGCGATGGGGGCCTGCTTCTCACCCAGCGATGCTTGTTTGCATATGGGGCTGTGGGAGGAGCAGGTCCTCATAGGGCACTTTAAACACATTATAGATCAACATGTACCCCTTTGGCTATGATATATTGATGACCTATTTTTAATGTGGAGGGGTCCTGAATCACTTGCCATAGACTTTGTTGATCAGATAAATAGAAACCAGCTTAACCTTGAGTTTACTGCAAATAAGAGTAAATCCTCAGTATTCTTTCTAGATGTGGAGGTATTTATAAAGGATGAAGTCATCTCCACTAGAATGTATCGTAAACCTACTGCGGGAAATTCCTTGCTACATGCCACGAGCCATCACCCGCAACACCTAATTCAAAGCATCCCCTACGGGGAGATGCTTCGGGTACGGCGCTTATGTAGCAGTGACATCGATTGCCAAGTGGCTCAGGAAAACAGTAAACAAAGGTTTCTAGCGAGAGGCTATGCCACGTTGGTTGTGGACAGAGCGATCAACAAAACAAATTTGCTCACCAGGCACCAGGCGCTTGCCAAAAAGGATGAAATACAGATACCACCAAATAAATCGGAACCTTCTAACAGAGTCATACTTACATATAATAAACAACATAGAGCTATCAGGAAAATCTTAAATAAAAACTGGAACCTGGTATTGAATGACCCTGTAATTGGTGTTGATCTGTCTAGACAATGTCACAAACCTCAATTGACTTTTAGGAATGCCAGATCTATGGGCAACTGCCTGGTTAAAAATAGTCCAGAAATTAGAGCACCCACTCATTGGTTATCAACACAGAAAGGCTTTGCTAAGTGTGTATCGTGTAAGGCTTGTAAATTTGCCAAGAACCGAAGGATTACACAACACCTTTCAAGCCAAATCAGGTATGTATCAATAAAAGACTCAATTGCAAAACAGATCATGCCATGTATGTGCTGGAGTGTCCCTGTGCTTTAAGGTACATTGGTAGTACTAAACTACCAGTACATAAATAATACTCCAGCACATACGAGCCATTGCCAATAAAGATCAGGCATATCCTGTGGCAAGGCATTTTGAGGTGGCCCATGAAAGTAACCCAATACATGTTAGTTACTTTGCAATAGACTGTGTCCCGCCGCTCCGGAGGGGTGGCAATCGTGAAGGCACCCTCCACCTTTTAGAAACATGCTACATACTGGAGCTAAATACTAAGTCACCGATGGGGCTCAACGCTAGCGAGGACTTGTACTCTTCCCTTTAAAATGTGGGTTATCCCTTATTTCTAATTTGATCCTCCATTACTGAATGACATTTTTACATATGGCGCTAAGATCTCCTTATTTTCCTTTCTTTGTATGCACATATTTATTTATTACACTTACTTTGGTTATTGGTTACTGAATGTTTGATATTTCACGCATCCCAGCTCACTCCTTGGACCGGCTGGCTCGATGATTGTATATGTTTTGTCCGTCTTCTTTGAAAAAAATCAGCTGTATATCATGATTAGAAATATAAATTTATGCCAATTTGGGCTGTATTTTGTGGGAGGAAAGTCAAAATGCCTTCTTCTCAAACATACATGTTTACACTCTAGCATTATTTGCACACAACATTGCCTTAATATGGACATTCAGGGTTCAACAGATTTATTTTTACTATTGTGGTATTTAAATCGGCATTTTTAGCTTTTCTACATTTTTTCTGTTTTTACAGATTTTAAATGCTTAGTGTGTTACCCTGTTACAACATGCATATTAATGTATATAGGTATGTCCTTGTTTTGCATTCATGCAGTTATTTATGCGTGTGCTCTTCTCTAGAGTCTTTGCCCGTGCACCATGCCGGTATTTGAGAAAGTCTTTCTTCTCTGTTTTCGTTGAATTGTTCAGCCGATTGTAATTGTAACCTGCACTAGCACTTTAAATGTTCTCTCACACACACGCAACGCGTCATGTGATCAAGGCCCAGGTGGGGCTGAAACGCGTCGTGGCGGCGATGCAGGGTGATTAGAAAATAAAAAATACCTGGCACGAAGAACTTTGGGTCCGCACTTCATCTTTCCTGTGTGAGTGAATTCACGGATGAAAAACTGTCATATATATATATATATATATATATATATATATATATATATATATATATATATATATATATATATATATATATATATATATGTATATATATTTTTTTAAATATATATATACATATATATGCTTATGTATATATATATATATATATATATATATATATATATATATATATATATATATATATCTCAAACACCTTTCCCGCCTCTCCTTAAAAAACAGGTCTGACACATGGTTAGGACCTCTCCAGGTAAGTTTTTAAGGCCACCAACCGGAAGAAGCCAATTCACATTGTAAACACCTGGCAGACGCGTTTCAGCGAATGCCTTAATTATTGCCAGCATTGTGTTTAAACAAGATGGTTTTGCATGGGGTATATACTGCTGGTTGTGTTCCCATTGGAGCCTAATTAGTCCATTCAGAGGCGCTGTTTTTTTAACTCAGTTTGCAGTATGTGCTTAGGTTGCTGGTAGATGGAGCCCTTACATCAAATTGTGATCCGAAAAGCTCGCACAAACAGGTCATGCAGGCAGTCCCACATCGCGGACTCAGGTGCAGTGACCGGTCCGTGCATTCAGTAATGCCCGACAATGTCAGCTTGTGAGTCAGCCCGCTCTCTGCTGCGGGAACAGTTAATGGCGACAATCGTCTCCCGAAGGTGTCCCAATCAGAAGGAATCCACTGCTCTCTCCCCGGTACCACGAACACAGTCTTGGGCGGGGGGCGCCACTGTGTGTATATATATATAGCGCTTGTTATCCCTGATGGGGTGTTGAAGCGCTTTTTCAGCGAGTAGCACACTACTCCGGAACCCATAAAGGATTAGTGGTGAATTAGGGTAGTGAAATATGAAAGTAATTTGAGTGGTGGCTATTAGTCAGTTATTTGGATTGAGAAGGATAGTGGAATGATAGAAGAGGGAAAAGGTTTACATTTATATAATGCTTGCTACCCTAATGAGGTGTTGAAGAGATTTTTTTCGGCAAGTAGCACGCTACTCTGGAACCCAGAAAGGATTACTGGTGAATCAGTATAGTGAAATATGAAATTTGAGAAGTGGACATGTTAGTCTGTTAATTTGATTGAAAAAGATAGTGGAGGGATAGAAGAGTGAAGGATTTAGACCTTTTCTTTTCTTTGGGAGCTCATAGCAGTAGTGGGAGGCTTGCGAGGAGTAAAAAAGGATGTTGGGGGAAGAGTCAGAAGGAAGAGTTAGAAAGGCTTGTTTAGTATAGTAAAAGAGGTGTCAGATGATGAAAGGAGGGGTAGAGTAGGGGAGAGTCTAGAAAGGACTATTTTGTGGATCAAAGTAGTGGGGTTTGGGATGAATGAGAAAGTGGGGGTAATAGATATATTGATAGAGGTATAGGGTGAGAAATAGGCTAGTGCATTGGAAAAGAGTAGTAGATAGAGGTTTGAGATGAGTCAGCGAGTTGAGGTAGAAGATATATTGAGAGCAGTGTTCCCTCTTATATTTTTTCTCGGTGTGCAGCAGACTAAGTTCTTCGTGCGCTGCAGCCAAGGCTACGTGCGCCGAGTACCGTACTGCGCGTGTATACCAGGACTTTAAGTGGGATGATAAAATTAGGGGGTCTCTCAAGGGGGTGTGACCGATGCAATTAAGGGTGTGGCTTAAAAGCAATTGATCTAAAAAGCTGTGCTTAGCATAGTGTGCCACCCGACTGATATTTTGCTTCTTCATTGCATTCAGATATATAATACAAGTAGCATTACACCTACAAGAAGCCAGGACTATTGGCTTTGTCAATGGTTGTTTGTTGCATAAAGTTGTATATAATATTGAAAATGCTTTCGCTCTTGTGGTAGAGGTTGTGGCTTAATGCTCGAGCTGGCGACTTAGGAGATAGGTTTTGATTCTCGGTTCAGCTTAACATCCTGTGATTCTGGGCAAATCAATTAATCTTCCCATGCATACCAAAATAAATAAATCATGTAAAGCACTCCAATACCTTTGGATTGAGTTCAGACTATATAAAATTTGCTGCATTTCTGAAAGCATACCTTATGTTTGTAGACTTGCTGAATTTTGTTGGACAACAGCAATAGCTCTAGTATTGCAGAGATTTACTGGCTTTGCCAATGCTTGTTATATTTATTAGCACTGTCTTGGTATTGGCTGCACCCTGCTATTACCAGTTTAGAACCCAAATACAGAGATAAGCAACCTTTGCAAAGGGCCTCCCATTGCGTGGCAACATGAGTTGCTGCTTTTCTAGTAACTTTTGAACCATTTCAGCTAAGAAACAATTTTTTTGTTAAAATCTGCAGAATATGGAAGGCGTGGCTTGCGCGCCGCTGCAGCATGGCGTGTCGCGCTTGAGCTCCGAGGCGAGAGTGTCCCGTCGGATTATTTCCTCTGCTTCCTGACTGCCCCTTCACGAACAAACGGCATTCTTCTGCGGCGGAACATGCAGGGAGTTGTTTGAAGGCATTTTCGGCGACTTCTGCCAACAGCTGAATGTCTTCTCTGTCAGGCTCCTGTGACGCTCGATTCCTTCGCGGGTGGCCGCCATTTTCCCGCCTCTGACGGAGCTGGCATTTCTCTTCAGAAGTGCCGCCTTGAATACAATATTGCCGGCTATGGTTGATGTCCAGGTTATTTTTTTCTACGGTGCCTGAAGTTGGTAACATTTCTTTCTTTTTTCTGCTATTTTTTGCTGCTTGGCTGGATATTATGTTGCATACGCTCTGATTTTCTCAGTACAGCTGTCTCTTGCTGCTGTTGCTCTTTTTCTTACGATGTCTTTGCTGTGACTTCCTGCTATATATGAACCCTTATCATTCAATTTGGTGTCTGCCCTGCATATAAGCCCGCCGCTATTATTTACTTGGCGCCCATTACGCTCAGTGTGCTGTATTTCACTTTTTGGGTGCAGTCTACGCAGTTTTTACTCTCCTCTTTTCCTCAAGGGGCTGTGTATTTTTTCTTGAGGACTGTTCCTTCATGGCTGCAACTATGGGCCGTTCCTCGAATAACAAAGACTCAAAGGATGTTGGCGCTTCGCTTAAGAGACTTAAGTCATTGTCCCCTACGCCGGAGTCCCCTCAGTCAGACACTAAATCCACTCTGGACACAATATTAACACGCCTTAATGAAGTGCATGATATTGCGCAGTCAACAAAAACTAATACAGATTTACTGCAAGTGGAGGTGTCTGCTATTAGAAATGACTTCAAAGCCCTCTCTCTTCGTGTATCGGCCACTGAGTCACGTATCAGTTGTGCAGAGGATGGTATGCAGAAACAATCCAGGAGGAGACTCAGCTATCCTTGCAGACATCCCTGATGCTTTGGCAACAAGACAGATGGAGATTCTTGAAGTCCCAGTACACCTACCAAGAGGGTAGTTGGTCTAAGGGTGGCTCTGGAGAGTCGGAAGAGGAGGAAGAAAGTGTTATGGAATATCTCATAGGTAGGAGTCCCTTGCGGAGTCTAGTGCCTATGGTAGTGACCGCTTCCCTTCATGGTTCCCTAGAGGAGTTGGTGGACAGGTGAGCGGGTCCCATAGGTAGGGAGTCCCTTGCTGGGTCTAGTATACAGGGTAGTGCCTAATCCCCAGAGGAGTTGGACGGACAGGGGGAGAGGGAGCACCAGCTGGAATTAGAGAGGCTCCAAAGGAAGATTGCCCAGCTGGAGGCACACCTAGCACAGATAGCAGTAAAGGAGAAGTTAGCTCTGGAGGGTAGGTTATCCCCTGAGCGCAGTGTTAATTGTCTGGATTCCCCAGTGAGGGTGGGGTCCAGTGGTGGCACCCACCCAGAGATGTGGCACCTGACTTAAAGGATGGGTTTGATCTATACCAGGGGATTTAAGGATATAAGGTAGCTCCATTGGTGTGCAGTGTCCCTGAGGTGGATTGGGGAACTAGCACAGGGGCCTATAGTCCTAGTGAGGGGAGGGACACCCTACTGACTCTAGATGTGAGGTGCAGGGAGAGGGGATCCCCCGTGGCTGAAGTCCTGGTGTATGAGTGTGAGGACTGCCCAGAAAAGTGTGAGTTGAGTGATAGAGACAGTCTTGTAATGTCTCGCCCATTTCAGGAGAGTGGTGTGAGGTACGTGTGTGAGGCACTGGATTGTGAGGTGAAGGTTAGCACCTGCAGAGAACTGTGTAATCCAATTGTGGGAGAACATATTGTGAGTCACTGTTTTCCAGAGCTAAACCAACACCTGTTGCCGCGAGAGTTCTCTGATCATAAGGGACTTGCACAGGAGGCAGACCTCTGGGTGAGTACCAAAGGCTCTGTAGGTATATTTAGCCTCATCTGCTTTGCACATGCTCAGTTGGTACTTACAGCTGTCTATGCAGCTGTTATAGTCTGTAACTGTCAGGATGTGTTTACTAGAATTAGTAACTGTTAGCTCCTCCCACTTGTTGATTGTACGTTTTCTGTAAGAACTTATATGTACCTAAAACCTCCTTTCTGTACTTGTACCGCCTTCTTTTGAGCCCCTATGTGGGTATAAAAGGACCATGCTCCTTCAGTTCAGTGTGCTACTTCTTACACTACCGAAGGGTGTTGTGTGAATGTAGTTCCACCTCATGAGGTTAACAAAGTACTCTGTTTTATATTCCAGTTTCCATGCCAACTTCTTCCTATTGGTCTATGAACTTTGTGCAGAGAAGGGCGAACCCCTACTACTGGTAGGTCACCACAACACTAGGGGGAGGGTGCAGAAGTCCAGCTTGAGGGGTGAGAGGGGGAAGGAGCCCAAAGTGGGAGAACCAATAGGTCAGGGGCCAGTCAGGAGGACTGAGCCCCAGAGGAGTGACCATGGTGACGCTACTTCTGTCCTGGGGATCTCCGCGCACTGTCAGGTGGACAGGGGTCGGGAGATCTGCGCGAGGCAGACTGCAACACAGGAGGTCTGTGTTATCCTCGGGGAGGGAGTTTGTACTCCCCAGGAAGTCCTGGTTCGCAAGGCAGTTGTTCAGCTGCAGGGGTTGGTCCCTGAGTTGGGAAGTCAGGTCCAGGTGTTGTCTGACCTGGAGGAAGGGACAACTGTAAGCAGTGTACCAACCATTTTTTCCTAAGAGCACCACTCCAGGTGGGAGGATGCAGAATGCTGGAAGGGGGTGCAGAAGAGGGAGTCCTCGCCTCTGACCCCAGTGCCACCTAAGGGGTTTGCCAGGTTGGTATATCGGTTGCAGGGTCAAAGGCCCTGAAATGGTGGAGGGGTGTGTTTCCCTCGAGGGGGGCCTGTGTGCTCCCCAGGAAGTCCTGGTGCACCAGGCAGACTGTTGCACAACTCTAGAGGAGGGTGGTTTGCTTGGGGGGAATTGGTGTACTCCCCCAGAAGTCCGGGGTTGCCAGGCACAGGCCCAGCCTAAGGGTACAGACCATGGGTTGGAGGGCCAGGTTCAGGGTGACCCCCCTAACCTGGAGGAAAGGGCCACTGCTAACAGTACCCCTACCAGTTTGTGTTATAGGGGCACCTCTCCAGGTGGGAGGATGCAAGGCCCCAGTAAGGGGGGCGAGGAGAGGGCAGCCTCACCCCTGACCTCTGCCCAGTCTAAGGGTACAGACCCTGGGTTGGAGGGCCCGGTTCAGGGTGTCCCCCTTGACCTGGAGGAAGGGTCAACTGCTAACAGTGTCCCTACCGGTTGTGTTATGGGGGCACCACTCCAGGTGGGAGGGTGCCGGGCCCCAGTAAAGGGGGCAGGGGAGGGCAGCCTCACCCCTGACCTCCACCCAGTCTAAGGGTACCGACCCAATGTTGGTATGCCAGTTACAGGATAGAACCCCTCAACTGGTGGGCGATCTGTGCAGGACACCTGCCACAGGGGCCCTGACAATTCTGGAAGGGGGTACCGCTCAAGGTGGGAGGGTACCGAGCCCCAAAGAGGAAGACCAGGTGTGGGAAAGCCCACCCCAGTCCCCTGCCCAGCTGCTGGGTACAGGCCCAGGGCTGGTGGGTCAGTGTCAGGGTGTCTTGACTGACCTGATGAGAGGGAGAGTGGACAAAAGGGGCCAGGCACCTGGGGTTATTGCCCCCCACTCTTTGATGCCATAGAGGTTTGAGAACCCTTAGAGGTATCAGACCTGGGTCTCCTCACTGAGGATTGTTGTCTATCTGTTGGGACACACCTGTGAGTCAGTTAAGGTTAGGTGCTGCACAGGTGGTGTCCACAGGTGAGGAGGAGGAACAGAGACGGGAAAGCCCACCCCAGTCTCCGGTCCAGCCACTGGGTACAAGCCCAGGGCTGGTGTGTCAGAGTCAGGGTGGCGTGCTTGACCTGACAGGTGGGAGAGTGGACAAAAGGTGCTGGGCACCTGGGGCTACTGCCCCCTGCTCTCTGATGCCACCGAGGTTTGAGAGCCCTGAGAGGTATAGGGCCTGGGTCTCATTGCTGACTACTGCTTGTGGCAACTGTGGCTTGCTGTCTCTCTGTTGGGACACACCCGTGAGCAAGATAGGGTTAGGTGCTGCACAGGTGGTGTCCACAGGTGAGGAAAAGAGTTCCCCATTGGTTGTCGTAGTGCGCCCTGAGAGTGTGGACCAGGAGATCCCACGGGGTTCGGAGTGGGGTAGAACTGGATTATGCCCCTGCATTCGCGGGCTATATCCATGTTCTATCGCCCAAAGCAGGGAAGCCCATCAAGGTAGTGATTGGTCTCCCCTGCATTTTGGCTGGAAGGGGGTTGTGTTGGGAATGGCCCTTTTTGCAGGGTCATCCCTAAACTTTTTGCCTTTCTCTTGTATTTTTTCTGACCTGTTGCTGTTGGTTTTATGACTCTGGGCACTTTACCACTGCTGATCAGTGCTAAAGTGCTATGCTCTCCCTGTGTAAATATGACTGTGAATTGGTATATCCCTGATTGGCTTATTTGGTTTACCTGTTAGTCCCTAGTAGTGTGGCCTGTGTGTGCCCAGGCTGGTAAACCAAATGCTGCTGGTGGGCCTGCCGCGCTGGTTTGCGCCACCCACAGAAGCAGCTTGTAAAGTGTACCTCAGACCTGCCACAGCAGTGTCTGTGTGCAGTCCAGAATTGCCATCTTGGCTGTGAAGTGCCAACACTTCCCAGCCCCTGAACCTACCCTTGGCATCATATCAGTCACCCTAATGGTAGGGTGCATTGTGTGTGTAAGGTAGGACATGGCTTGATATGTGTAGCATGTCCTGGTAGTGAATTACACCCCATTTTGTTTTTCACTGCTGCAAGGGTACCTGTTCTCCATAGGCTAGAATGGGCAGTCTGAATACTACAGCTTATAGTCCTAACTGACTCAGGGAACATGACAGAAATTAGAGTTTAGTATGCCTGAATGATAAAATACATCTTTTAGCGAAGTTGATTATACTATTCTGTGTTTGAAAATACCACTTTTAGAAAGTAGGTATTTTCTTGCCTAAGCCTTCCAGTGTGCTCTGCTGTTATGTGTATGGACTGTCTGGGTTTAGAGGGGCAAGGTAGCCTGAGTCAGACCTGGGTTGAATAGAGAGATCTGCATTGAGTACTGGGGAGGGGTGGCTCCTTGACCTGAATAGGGCTGTGCCTGGCAAGGTGAATGCTGGCTCCACCTCCTACTGTGCGTCTGATGGCAGACCCCCTCTTTCTGAAAGGAAGGATGCATCCTGGTGAACAAAGTGCTCCAGGCCTGAGCAGAACTGTTTCTGGGTGGGTTCAGTGACTAGAGACTTTTGACAACAAAGACTTTTGGGGTATAAATATCTGTGCCCAAACCCCTGACTTTGGTATTGCTCCTGGATGTCAAGAAGAACCTCTGTCCGTTTCAAATAAGGAATCTGCAGGAGAGGACTTTCTTTGTACTTGTGTGCTATTTCTTGGATTGGCCTGCAGTAGTTCCCCCTGGACTTGGAAGAAGAGGGAAAAGGACTTTGAGAGAACTTTTATTTTTGCTAAAGCAATCATCCAGGGGCTAGAAGAGAGCTAGCCTCCTGCTGAAGTCACAGGCACATCTGACTCCACCACCAGCCTCCTGATTCCTCCCAGCGAGGATTTCTATCTGCAGGTGAGGCCCCTGTAAGTTCGAGGGCCTCTAGTTCTACTACAGAGAAGAGAGTGCTGGAATCATCGCTAACGCCCGTTTGTGAGCCGCCGCAGCCGAAGAGCATAAATCACTGCGCTGCTGCCGCCGAGCACTCGGAAACCAGAGATCACCGCATCGCATGCTTGCGGGCCACAAAGTGCTCGCTAACAGCCAAAGATCATCACATTGCACGTTTGCGGGCTTTTTGAGTGCTCGCTGACCCTGGATCCTCGCATCGAGAGCATCGCATCATGACGTCGCAGTGCGGGCGCCGTGCATCCGCCATTTTCATCGCAACAGGATTGCACACGCTATAGGTCCAGCGCATCATCCCCCCTTGCGGCAAGGATTCAACGCATTGCTGGCCTAGCGTGAATAAGTTTGTCGCTTTGTCCCGCACGAATCCGCAGACCGGCGCATCATCCTCCCTTGCGGCAAAGATTCAATGCATCGCTGGCCTTGCATGAGGAAAATCATCGCTACAGCTCGTTTGCGACTTTATGTTGGTTTTGCTACACAATCCAGTTACTTTGTAAGTAAAAGGGTCGCAGAGACCACTGCCTTGAACTGAACTCATATTTGCACACTTTGAACTATTTTTAAAGCATTTCAAGGATAACCCTATTTTAAAGTATTGTGGCTTTTTAATGTTATTGGTCTTGTGTTAAGTCTATATATAAAGATACTTATTTTTTTATACCTACTTGTGTGGTGTTCCTTTGTAGGGTGCCTCACTGTGTTACTGTGTATGATCATAAATGCTTTGTACACTGCCTCTGAGATAAGCCTAGCTGCTCGTGCTACGTTACCACAGGGTTGAGCAGGGGTTATCAAAGGGTGTAGCCCCCTTACTCTGACTTAGGAAGAAGGGTTCCTACTTGGACAGTGGCCAGCCATTGACAACTAGAGACCCCCATTTCTAACAGTGCGTTTATTTTGCCGTCTACTTCAAGGACCAGACGCTATGAGGAGTAAAACCTCAAGTTCTTTATTTAGAGGCCTCTTTGCCGAGGAGGTACTGTTTTGCGGTTACCACCATTGATGGCTTTGATTTTCACCATATGCAGCAAATGGGGAAGCAAAGGCTTGCCTGATCTTGCAAGTATTGATAAAGCCTTCTCACTGTTGGCAATGCACAGACTTTTTGGGACTTGCAGGTGGCTCTGACGCGTTTACATGGCACCTTAAAGGATGGATGTTAGGAATGCATTTACTGGTAATCAGTGCTTAATTTGAAAACTAATAAGCGCTAGGGCCCTGACCTAGAGGCCACTGCAGCTTGCATCACCTATTGCCCCGGCATCACTGTCAATGACGGTACCAAAACAGCTACTAACCATCTCTCTCGCATGCAAGCATGACAGTTTATATTATTCCAGGTCCCCAAAGCTTAAGGGATTGCTCAGGAGGTAGGAATTAGTATTTTTTAATTGTAATTGCAGTTATACATCGCTTACTACCCCAGACGAGGCGTTAAAGTGATTTTCAGAGAGTAGCTAGTTACTTCCCAACACTTCAACCTTCAAGAGAGAAGCGAAGATCTTCCTAATGAGCAAATTCCTACCATAAACAACTACTGATCATCAACTGCATCATGGTCAGTTTTTAGGTGTTGCCTTGTCTTTCTTTATTTTTAAATAACGTATTTAAGGGTAAACTTTCTAGATCGCTACAAATGCACTTAGGCTGTACATTACTACACTTAATTGGTCCTACTGTTGTTATTGTTGTACCCAGGTACAAAAGGTACACATTGGAACTGTGTGTTTGTGACTTCTTTTATATCTGCTGTATTCTAAACTATTTACGACATGTAACTGTAAAGCGCTCTGATACCCATGGGTCATGTTCGTGCTACATAAAACTCGGAACAAAATACAAATATTATGCTTTTAATTTAGTTTTGGGAGGAAAGTAATAAATATATAGATCCAAGTACATGGAAGGTATATAGATGCATAAAGGAAGTAAGTATAAGTAGATTAAAGATGCATTCGATTAACTCTAGTTTTCAAGTGTTGTACTTAAAAAAATAGTTTTTTGTTTTTTAAAAACATAATTGTTCTACATGTTTATACAAAGCAATACACATATGTAGGTAGATATCTATAGTACAAATACATGCTTATACAGAGGGATATGCTGTATATTTCTGTTAGCGTATGGTGCTTATGTGGGGAAGAGCCAATTCTTAAGTAGTTTTTTGAAGATAAGGGGGTTGGCGGTGGATCTTATGTTGGGGGTAGAAAGAGTTCCATATTTTGGCTGCTTGAACATACAAAGCAATACACATATATAGGTACATATCTCTAGTACAAATAAATGCTTATACAGAGGGATATGCTGTATATTTCTGTTTGCGTATGGCGCTTATGTGGGGAAGAGCCAATTCTTGAGTAGTTTTCTGAAGATAAGGTGGTTGTATTTGAATCTTATGTTGGGGGGGTAAAGAGTTCCATATTTTGGCTGCTTCAACGGAGAAGGTTGTGCCTCCCATGGTGTTTTTTCTTGTATCTATTTTGAGGCGAGGTGCCACTCTTGAGCGGAGGTTCCTATGATGAATATGTTTGGTGATTTTATTCCTGATGAAGAGCGGTCCCATTCCATGTATGGCTTTGTGGGTGATACAATGCAGCTTGAACGTGGATGGCAACCGGTAACAAATGCAGGGCTTTCAAGGCAAGGGAGATGTGGTCTTGCGGTTTGATAAGCACGAGTAGTCTGGCAGCTGTGTTCTGATTCAGTTGTAGTCTTTTCATAGTCGTTAAAGGTGATCGGTGGTAGAGGCTATTGGCGTAATCGAGTTTGGACAGAACAAGGGAGATTGTAGCTTGGGCCTTGTGTGGAAATCCCAAATAGGAGAAGATATGTTGCTGAGGTTTTTTAGTAACAAAGCTTGATCTTGCTAGTTTGTCCACTTGGGCATTTGTTGATAGCTTGGAGTCCATGGTCATTCCAAAGTTTCTTACTTCCTTAGATACTTTAGGCGGTGATTCCAGTTCATCAGGCCAGGCGGCAAGCTGGTCATAATGTTTCCAATTGCCACACATGAGTATTTCTGTTTCGGGTGCATTCAATTTGAGATGCCTCTAAGCCATCCATTGATTCATGGCTCTGAGACAACTGAATATTGGCGAGTTTCCAATGTCTTTGGGGCATTCCAGTTGAAAGAGTATTTGCCTGTCACCTGTGTAGTTATAGCACGTGAGTTGAAATTGATTGATCAGTACCGATAATAACTTCATGTAGATGTTGAAAAGCATGGACGAGATGATAGAGCTTTGAGGGGCCGCAGCTTTTGTGGAGTACGGTTTGGACGAGAAAGATGGTGTATGGATGACATTAGTTCTGTTTCTAAGGTAGGACATAATCCAGTCTAAAGCAGTGGCCTCTATGCGAGCTGCGTAGAGTCTTTGTATTAGAGTGCCACGATCAACCGTGTCAAAGGCGGCAGAGAGGTCCAAGAGGACTAACAGCATCCCCATTGCGGTCAGCTGTGTTCTTCAGGTCATCCCAGATGGTAAGGAGTGCAGATTCTGTGCCTCTTACCGGACTAAATCCTGTTTGAAAATCGGACAGTATGGCATTCTCTTCAATGAATTGTGACATTTGGGCAAACGCTGCTCTTACTATCTGTTTGCCCTGGAAAGGTCCATTTGTAATGGATCTGTAGTTGTCAGGATTCAGCGGGTCCAAGTTTGTTTTTTTCAGTTAGGGGCGTATGTATGACTTTTTGAGTTCTTCTGGAAATATTCCCGTAGTTAAGGGATCATTGATGATTCTTCTTACTGGAGTGTCAGCAGAGGTTGTTGGAAGAACACAAGGCAGGACACAGTTCAACAGCAAGCTGGAGGGGAAATGAAGCATTTCCACCTGTAGTGCCAGTATTATACCCCCTTTTCACAGCTGTTACTTTTGGCATTTCCTCATGGTGATGCTACCCTTGAAATGGTGGTACAGCATCTGACTCTATGATAATTGCATTGCACTACACACCACTAGACACATTGCCCCCGACTTTCACAGTGAGCACAGCATGAGCGGGTTCCTTATTTTCAAGGCATTGTTAAGCCACAGAAAGTGGCTGACTTCACTGAAACAGACATTGTGGTTCCAATAGCGGTGTGTAAATATGTGTCATTACGCTTCATTATCTATGTGAATATGATGTATGCTCTATCTTGAAATGTGACATGCCAAGTAACCCATCACAAGCTTTGTCCACCCCATTGAGTGCGAGTAGATCTGCAAAATAAGACTTGTCAGCAGTGCTAGTTGAAGACACTTCTTCAGCACATGCCTATTCCCATCATGTACGTTCGGCAATGTTGGATTATGGTAAGAATGTAGTATTTTAGCTATTTGGGCACGGCTGATTCACATATACTGGGTCATCTCACTGCTTATCAGGGACACAGACTCAATATGACCATTAATGAGATGTAACTCTGTGTACATTTTGATTGATTCACTGTCCAGACAATTTTTGTCACTTCTATACTTGACAGGTCATAGGCAACTCACATCTGTGGGACTTTACATTTTTTATTTGCATGTGCATTCACATTGGTAGAAGACTGGCCCAGAAATTGGTCATACAACTCCCACATTGTATAGATGACCAGTGGAGGGCCTGACAGAGTCCTTTAGGGGTAACATGTCCAGAGACATGTTGAGGAAGAGGCGTCAGCAGACTGATTGCAGTGTCATTGGGAACAATGCCAACAATGGCAGGCCTTATTAGAGTCATTCATAGGACAGTAGAATATGGTGTTCCGAGGTCTGATGGTAGGCACAGATCCAAGCAGAAACTGTCCATTTGGCCCAGATGAATGCTACCACTGACTTTTTTGCAGAAATGTGGAATCATCCACATCTTCTTCCTCTGATGTGTCATGTGCCTCCCGTGTGCGTGATGGCGTATTGGCTGGAGCACTATGAGGCTTTGATACATCAGGGGGTGAGAGGTGGATTTGGAAGTAGCAGCAGCATTCATCTGTTCCACATGATGAGGCATCACAGCAGTGATGATGAGCTGCAGGGCTTGCAAGACTTCAGCAACGTCTCTGTGGTATGCAGCCATGGCTGTCAAGTGTGAGGCCTGCATCCACTCCATGTTCGCCATGATCTTGAGTAGAGTTTAGGATTGCACATGTGCATGTAGGGGGGTCTTACTAGACATGCACAATCTTCCACACAAAACAGGCACCCCTGCACAATACTCCATGTGTGCTGGCATCAGTGTGGACCTGTGGTGTGGGACCACAAAGATGGGAATTCCACAGGGCTGCATCTCATTGTTATCAATTATATGCTGCCCTGTGTTGACAATTTGGCTGAGCGTGGTGTTCTGCCTAGGAGGCCAATGACACACTTTGCAAACTCTCCAGGCAAATTGGTCCTTTGCATGTTCATGTTGCCCTTATTTGTTAGACTAATGCATATCATTTTGGTTCTATCTTAGATTATTTTTAAGGCAGAATTCCAGGTCAGTGACAGCACCGTTATGTGTCTTTATATGTGTTTTTTCGCTCCTTTTCGTTTCTTCTTCCTTCCTCTGTGTTAATTGACCTTTTTTCCCTCAGGGCGTCGGGTTCGTTGTGTTGAAAAGACTGTGAGAAACACACAGACCCCGCTCGTGATTCAGAACCTGTTTGCCCTGAAGTCCTGTGTCGCTGTGCTCTGCCTGAGCTGTTATTGGAGGCAGAGGAGCTGTTTTTAACCTGACTCGTCGTGGGAGGATCTTTTTAACAACTTGTGGCCGCAGCGGAGAGAGAGGCGCCGGCCCCGGGACTGCGAGGACCAGCAATCACCACCTCGCAGCTGGTCCTCTTCCCGCGTGAGCCGCGCCCCCTCCCAGAGCCACACCCCCAGCAAATCAGATAACTTCTCGCGGCCCCCGCTTCGCGGGAGCCGCTCGTGATTCAGAACCTGTTTGCCCTGAAGTCCTGTGTCGCTGTGCTCTGCCTGAGCTGTTATTGGAGGCAGAGGAGCTGTTTTTAACCTGACTCGTCGTGGGAGGATCTTTTTAACAACTTGTGGCCGCAGCGGAGAGAGAGGCGCCGGCCCCGGGACTGCGAGGACCAGCAATCACCACCTCGCAGCTGGTCCTCTTCCCGCGTGAGCCGCGCCCCCTCCCAGAGCCACACCCACACCCTAACCAATAGGGTGTAACAATATTACTACAAAAGCAAGCCCAGTTACGCGCCAAGCGGGACGTGCGCGGGGCAAAGCTCGGGGCGAAGCCCGGGCAAAGGGCGGGCCGTCTAAGGCCGTCCAAGGTCGTTTAAGGACAGGACGGGCCACCTTATTTTCATGTTAATTTTATTTTATTTTAAAAACTTGCACTTTGCACCTGCTCTTAAAACGCTCTTGTTACAGACTTTTTATTCCCAGGACAAACTTATTAATAAAATACCTCTTACTTGATTGAGACAATTTATATGGCATATAAAAAATTAAGATCTCGTACCATTTTTATGAAGAGAATGGGTACTGAAGAAGCTGTAAGAAAATGTTCTGCGAAAGCAGTAAAACAAGGTCAGTTGATCGGAACTCCAGCTATCAGCAAATATTTCTTAGCTTTATCTCCCAAAAAAGACTCCTGTTCACCTGCTCTAGATCTGCCCGTAAAATTGGAAAAAACTCCAAGTAAAGAGACTCTGGATTTGTCTTCTATGGATGCGCAGACCACCTCAACTGCAAGTGATCTTGGTTCTCATATAAAACCTCAGACTTTATGCTCCATACAGGAATTTCAAACATCTATTCTCGATTCTTCTAATCTTAATAATATCATGTCAACAAAGCAAATAACTCACTTTCCGGACATTGAGGACCTCTGTCCGGATGGTATAAAACCAATGGAAAATATTTCTGAGATACTATTAAATCCCGACAATTTACAAATCGATTCTCAAGAACAATGCTACGATTCTAAAATTGATCTGGATACATCATTGGATACATTTCTCCCAAATAATATGAACTCTACTAATATGGCGACACCCATCTCAAAGGCTCTATATACTTTACAGGAAATACTTGAATCAGTCCTTTCTTTTTTAGGTAACATCTTAGAAAACTCGGATCAGACCTTGGATGTTCAAATCGGCATTTTGAAATTTTTGGTGGAAGAAAAGAGGAAAAAAGAACATGTAGAATTAACAATTAGTACACAGACTCAGGAGGAAAGAAAAGAGGCTTCCAAACCCTGCTTTCCAACTAAAACTCTAACTCCTGATTCTCAAACTACATGTGACAATAGTACTCAAACATTTGACCAGGATCTAGTACACCAATTTAACACTAAAACCAAGAAAGACACCAAGGAGGTCCGAATATATTCCTTAAAGAAACTCTTTAAAGAGGAGCCTCTATTGAAAATAAAAGAGTATCCGATCTTTTCAGTGACAAAGAACACCAATACGCTAAAAGTTACCGACGAAGCAGATGAAACAACAACTCTTCGACCTGTATTAGATGAAGATGGAGAACTAATGTCCTCCCATAAGAAATGTAACAAAGGATCAAAAAGAAAACGCAGAAATAGGAAACCACTAAGAAGAATAAATAAAAAGAATTCAAGAAAGATCAGATTTAAAAATACAACTAATGATTACAATAATGAGGAAGGTGTCTCTGACAAAGTAGCAACCAAACAATCTTTCACAGAGGAATCAAATGAAATTAAAATTAAAATACCCATAAAACAATTGAATCTTAAAGCTCCTGAATATATACCTTGCAGAACAAAAAGTAGTACCGAACAAACAAATAAAGAAAGCGAGTCTGATAAGATATTATCCATTGGTGGCTATCAATCTATGACTAAATATCTACAGTTTGAAGAACTTTTCCCAACTGATGATTTACCGCTTAATAGAGGAAGGATAATCAATTTGCTGCAGCAAATCTATATGCTGAAATCCATCACTAGTAAAGAAATAGATTTAGTAACATTCCCTATTAAAGATAATAGGAAAATCGCGAAAGTAGCTTTTTGGTCATCTGTTGTACCTGGAATCATCATAGGGGAAAGAGAAATATTACATAAACATGGCTATGATGTCATAGAAATATTTCCATCCAGGAATTACACAACTAAACTAACCGGCCTCCAAAACACTACCTTAAATACCCCAACAAATAACTGGGATACAAACACCTGTGATCATGTTGACTCGGAGCGAATTAGCTCTCGGAAGGATACTTTGAAAATTCAGGTACAAGACGGTCAAAGGAATGTGTGGACCCAATATCATGAAGAAATAGAGGTCAGAAAAACAACTGAATCTTGGGCTTGGATATCTGAGACCTTAAACAGTAACAAACAACCACTTCGATCTCATTGTACTGTTTAACAGCAGCTTAAAGATTAGCTCATGGAACTTAGCCGGGAAAACTATCAATAAAATGAACATAGCTCTAAAAAATAACCCTGATATTTTAGCCATGCAGGAAACGTGGGCTATAAAACCATTCAAACAGAAGGGTTACTACGTCTATGACATTCCGGCTATATCAACAACCAGAGGCCATGCCAAGGGTGGTTTGGCTATTCTTTTAAGCGAGGAACATCAATGGTCTCAAGAAATAATCAACTCTAAGTCTGATAATTTCCAATGCATCAAGGTTATATTAAAAACAAATAACTCTGACCAAAAAAAGGCTCTTCTACTTTTTAATATGTATATTCCTCCAGGAACCTCTCAGGACGCCATCTTTGTAGACACTATTGATTCAATTTCTAAGATAATCGAAGAGTGTGCAAACACTGCGTTCTTGATTGTGGGTGATGTGAATGGGAAAATCTCTAATTCAGAAATTGGCAAATGGGCAAAAACATATGAAGATGAAGCAATTGATTTACCTACTCCGATATTCCCTAAAGGAAAAAGCGCTGACAAAAGAGGGAAAATGTTATTAGCTTCACTCCCAAGCATCAATGGGTCAATCTTGAACGGATACGTAGAGGGTGACAGACCGGCATCCTTTACAAGACGTGGAAACGGATCCCTTTCAATCATTGATTATTTGATATGTAACATAGAGATAGCAGATACATTCCATCACTTGAAAATCAACTTCACAGAAGATAGTGACCATGCGCTTCTCTGTTTATACACTGGATGGTCGCTAAAATCTTCCTCGCTGAATCCAATTATGCACCTTAATGGGAGTATTGAAATTAATATAAAACAGAGGCGAATCTTTTGGAACTCTGGGACCCTTGACTATATAAATGAAAAGATCTCACAAAATAATTTTCTAACCAAAATACATTCGGAAGATCAAATAATAAATTTCGAATGTATCATGACAAATCTTAAAAGAACTCTGCTTAACAGGGAAAAACCACGTAAAAATAAAACTTATAAGAGCGTTGACGAAAAGGCCAATAGGAGGAAACTCAACAAACTTATACGAGGTCAATTTTTAAATTATTCACCCACAACACAGCAAGAGATAAATAAATTAAAAAAACAACAAAGAAGAGAAAAGAATAGCAAAAAAATAAGGCTACAGGACAAAAACTGGGTGGACATCCACGAGGCGGCAAAACAATATAATCAAAGAAAATATTGGTCTATGATAGCTAAAATAACTGGGACTAAAAAGAAATTATATGCCATACCAGTACCACCTCAGGAATGGGAAGACTATCTAACAGACCTATATAAAGCAAACTCAACTGAAGCTGAGAGTAATGCTGCTGAAATTCATATGGAAAACAAACTATTATCAATTGAAAAAACTACAGCCTTTTCTATCGAAACACACATTAGAAAAGCGAGAAATACTTCTGCGTCAGGCCCTGATCTGATACCGATCAAAGTTTTGCAATCCAATCCTAAAGAATGGAGTCAGATGTTAACATCATTGTTTAATTTCATCTTTTGCACCAGGAGAATACCAAAATCATGGCAGGGAAGTACTATAATCCCCATATACAAAAAAGGGAACCAAAACATTGCCAGTAACTACCGTCAAATTGCATTAATGGACGCTACAGGCAAAATCTTCGCTGCGGAGGTACTGGATAGATTAAAAGACTGGTGCTTTTCGCAGGGAATAATACCGATGTATCAAGCCGGTTTTCGTCCTAATCACTCAGTAACAGACAATATCTCAATCCTCCAGACTATACTTGACAAATACATTGAGAGGAAATCACAATCAGTGTATGCTGCATTTATAGACTATTCCACCGCGTTTGATCGCGTTGATAGGTTAACCTTATGGAAAAAATTGAGAAAACTGGGGATTTGTGAAAACTTGTTGCAACTCATAATTATGTTACATACTAACACCTGGTCCCAGGTACAGATGGGAAGTGAAAAAGGATTGACGAAACCAATTAATACTTTGAATGGTCTTAAGCAAGGATGCCTTCTTGCACCAATTTTATTCTCGCTATACTTAAGCGATTTACCATCACACCTACAACAATGCACTAGCCTGCCCCCAAAGGTTGCTTCTCAGAGTATACATGCGCTGTTGTACGCAGATGACATAGTTATGTTAGACCTTACACCTTTTGGCCTTCAAAATTTACTGGATTCCTTAAATGTTTATTCGAAGGACCATTTTTTAATTCCGAATTTAACGAAAACTAAAGTGGTAGCGTTCTCTGGCCGGAAAAAAAGTGCCAAGTATAGCTGGAACCTTGATGGGATAAGAGTAGAGGAAGTAGATGAATATACCTACCTTGGGAGGATTTTTACAAAGAATTTACAAAACTCTAAACAAATAAGCAATCTGAAGAAAAAATCTGAGATCCATGCTGGGGCACTTTCTAGATTGTATACTGCCACAGGAAATAGGCATTTTTCCTCTCTGCTCAAAGTGTATAAAGTAAAAATACCCTCGGTCCTGTCTTATGCAACAGAACACTTACCAATAAGCCAGTGGTCTTTCATGAATATAACAGAAGGAAAGATTTTGAAAAGAATACTAAAGGTTTCTACATCAACATCTGTGCAGGCTATCAGACTGGAATTTGCATTAACGAGCTCGTATGCCACAGCTGTGGCAAATGTCATCCGATGGGCCTATAACATCTTGCATGCAAAGGAAGGAACACTGAGATTCTTGTTAAAGATTGAGATATTTAAACCAGACTCTCGTCATCTTAACTTTTTCAAGAATATGTCCGAAGCATTTAAAATAGCAAACCTTACTAAAGACATTCTGTTATCCTGGACAAAATCCCAGTTAAAACTTTTTTTGAAATGCTTTACTCCAAGGTTAAGCTATGATCTGGACTTTATGCATTGTAGTAAACTATCTACATATAAAATTTTCATAGAGTCACTGGAATATAAGCAGTCGCGGCCATATTTGGGGCTTAGTCTAACACACGGAGCAAGAAGGTCCATAACTATGTTGCGCTTAGGCATCCTACCTGTTTCCGCTTTCACATCTAAATGGTCAAAAGGAGACTCCCCCATTTGCAAGCTTTGTTTAGGCGGTGATCAAGATATTGTGCACATTTTATTTGTTTGTCCTCATGCAAGTGTAGTTAAAGCGCGGCTAAGATATCTTCAGCCGATATATCTGAAATGCAATGTTACTACAGTACATAGTTTATTATTATTATGTAAACAACCGACAGATGAATGGGTTTGTTATAATTTTTATAAATTTTTAAAATCTTTTTTAATACTATATTGATGTGTATGTATGCTCAATTTTTTTTTTTTTTCTTCTCTCTCTGTAAATGTCTTCAAATTTGTGGTCCTCAGTTGAGTACCAAAGCAAATAAAAACTTTTGACTTGAACTTTTGACTTGACTTGTGTCTTTATATGTATTCAACGACTATGGTGACATGCCTCTATCCCCCAGGGACCAATGTGTGTGGAAGTCAATCTGTAGACAGTCTTGGTGCACACTGAGGGATATTTAGTTGGACATAAGTGACATTAGTGCCCACACTCCCATCCACCCAGACCCTGGTTGTTATTCACCCTGTTGCTGATGTAGCTGGTCATGTTCAGCACTATCCTGTCCCTGGAATCCAACCACTGACTCCTCAGAAATGACCGCAGACACCTGTTCCTCTAAGGTACGGGTACTCGTAGTACAGCCCGCGGGCCGCCAGCGGCCCGGCAAGCCTTCCAAGGCAGCCCGCAGACCTTGCAGACATTTTACCTGTGTTTTATTTTTTTTAAGACTGTCAACAAACACAGACTTTGCTCTATGGGGGCCGGGTGATGCCAGCGATAGTCAGAGTGGAGCGGCAGGGGCGCTAAGACGTGACATACAACAAAGCCTCATCAACAAGTGAATGGTCTTTTAAGACCCATGAAGTACGCACTGGCTTTTACATTACACAGGGAGAGGAGGGAGTGAGGGGGCTATCTCTGGGGTGGTGAAGGGAGGAGTAGACACAGTATGCGTGCACTGCCCGAGGCACAGAGACAGATAGAGACAGAAACAGATAGAGACAGATAGAGATAGAGACAGACACAGACTGACAGATAGAGGCAGAGACAGAGACAGGTAGAGATGTATAGAGACAGAGCCAGATAGAGGCAGAGACAGATAGAGTTGGGCAGACAGAGCTAGAAAGAGGCAGAGACAGGGACAGACTGACAGAGGCAGAGACAGATAGAGGTGTAGACAGATAGAGGTAGAGACAGACAGAGACAGACAGACAGCGATAGAGAGAGATAGACAGAGATAGAGGCAGGGACAGAGAGAGGCAGAGACAGATAGAGACAGACAGATATAGAGACAGACAGAGATAGAGACAGGGAAAGTCAGAGGCAGATAGAGGCAGAGACAGGGACAGGGACATACAGATAGAGGCAGAGACAGGGACAGGGACAGGGACAGACAGATAGAAGCAGAGACAGAGAGGCAGAGAGGGAGACAAAGAGGGAGAAGGAGACGGAGGAGAGACAGAGGGAGAAAGGAAGTGAGAGGAAGACAGAGGGTGACAGAGGGAGGGAGCGGGAGGGAGACAGAGAGAGAGGAAGACAGAGGGAGGGAGACAGACAGAGGGAGGAGGGTGTCAGATAGAGTGAGACAGAGGGAGGGAGACAGAGACAGGGACAGACAGAGACAGCGACAGATAGAGGCAGGGACAAGGACAGACAGATAGAGGCAGAGACAGAGACAGACAGAGACAGAGAGGCAGAGAGACAGAGATGGAGACAGAGAGGGAGAGGGGGAGAGACAGATAGAAGGAGTCAGGGGCAGACAGAGGGAGGGAGAGGGAGATAGACCGAGGGAGACAGAGGAAGGGAGAAATAGACAGAGAGGGAGACAGAAGGAGACACAGGGAGGGAGACAGAGAGGGGGACAGAGAGGGAGAAAGGGAGAGAGGGAGACAGAGAGAGAAGGAGGGAGGGAGTCAGAGGGAGGGGGAGGGAGATAGACAGAGGGAGACACACAGAGGGAGACAGAGGGAGACACAGGGAGGGAGACAGAGAGGGAGAGAGATAGAGAGAGAGAGGGAGACAGAGAGAGGCAGAGACAGATAGAGACAGAGACAGACAGATATAGAGACAGACAGAGAGAGAGACAGGGAAAGACAGAGGCAGATAGAGGCAGCAGAGACAGGGGCAGACAGATAGAGGCAGAGACAGACAGAGACAGATAGAGGCAGAGACAGGGACAGAGACAGACAGAAAGAGGCAGAGACAGGGACAGACAGATAGAGACAGAGACAGAAACAGACAGAGACAGAGAGGCAGAGAGGGAGACAGAGAGGGAGAGGGAGATGGAGGAGAGACAGAGGGAGAAATGAAGTGAGAGGAAGACGGAGGGTGACAGAGGGAGGGAGTGGGAGGGAGACAGAGAGAGAGGAAGACAGAGGGAGGAAGACAGAGGGAGGGAGACAGAGGGAGGGAGACAGTGACAAGGACAGACAGATAGAGGCAGAGACAGAGAGTCAGAGAGACGGAGAGGGAGACAGAGAGGGAGAGGGAGAGGGAGAGAGACAGAGGGAAGGAGTAAGGGGGAGACAGAGGGAGGGAGATGGAGATAGACAGAGGGAGACAGAGGAAGGGAGAAATAGACTGAGAAGGAGACAGAGGGAGACTCGGAGGGAGACAGAGAGGGAGACAGGGAGAGAGGGAGACTGAGAGAGAGGGAGGGAGGGAGTCAGAGGGAGGGGGAGGGAGATAGACAGAGGGAGACACACAGAGGGAGACAGAGGGAGACACAGGGAGGGGGACAGAGAGGGAGAGAGACAGAGAGAGGGGGAGACAGAGGTATGTAGACAGAGGGAGGGAGACAGAAGGAGACAGGGAGACAGACAGAGGGAGGAGGGAGACAGACAGAGGGAGGAGGGTAACAGACAGAGGGAGGCAGAGGGAGACACAGGGAGGGAGACAGAGACAGAGGGAGGGAGAGAGGGAGGGAGAGGGAGACAGAGGGAGGGGGAGGGAGATAGACAGAGGGAGACACACAGAGGGGGACAGAGGGAGACACAGGGAGGGGGACAGAGAGGGAGAGAGAGAGAGAGGGAGACAGATAGAGAGAGAGAGAGAGAGAGAGAGAGAGAGAGAGAGAGAGAGAGAGAGAGAGGGAGAGGGAAACAGAGAGAGGGAGACAGAGGGAGGGAGACAGAGGGAGGGAGACACAGAGAGAGAGAGAGAGAGGGAAACAGAGGGAGACAGATGGAGACAGGGAGAGAGAGAGAGATAGAGAGGAAGGGAGAGAGAGAGAGAGAGAGACACAGAGAGAGAGGGAGGAAGACAGAGGGAGGGAGGGAGACAGAGTGAGTGAGACAGAGGGAGACAGAGGGAGACAGGGAGAGTGGGAGGGAGAGAGAGATAGAGAGAGGGAGGTAGACAAAGAGAGAGAGGGAGGGAGACAGAGAGAGGGAGAGAGAGAGAGAGAGAGAGAGACAGAGACAGAGAGACAGAGAGAGAGATGTGTGTATGCCTGGTCCGGTGGCTCAGTGGACGAAGGCATCCGCTGCAGGAGCCTGTGTTAAACCTGATGGTCACAGTTTTTTTGTTGCTCTAGCCCCACCCCATACCCACTGACCCCGCCCCCACCGGTGCACCCCTTGACCACAAACCACACTGTAAACTTGGCCCCCGAGAGAAAGTTTGTCAGTACCCATGCTCTAAAGTATCCAGCTCCTCCTGTGGCGCTGGACTCCCACCTTTGATCTGCAGTGCTGTCTGGCGATTGTTGGCCAGTTTCAGCTTGGTCTTGCGCTTAGCATCATACCAGCGCTTCTTGCAGTTGGTCACTGTTCTCTTGATTTCTGCTATAGCATTATAGCATTCACCTTGGCTACAATGGACTGCCATATTGCATTTTTAGGCCCCAATGTCACAGCAGAGCTGACAAAGAACTGGTGTTGTTTGTCAGTCACGTTCGCAATCAGGATCTCATTTTCCTGCTGGCTGAACCTGGTTGTCCTCTTGCCCTGGGTCTCTGGGTGGTCCTCCTGGCTGTTTGAGAAATTAGGAGGGTTGTTCTCTCCTGCATTTCTGGGTCCAGCTTCCTCCATTCTTCTTCTTCTATTTTTTTTGTGTTTTGTGAACTTCGCGGGCATTTTGTAGTTGATTTTTCTGCGAAACGTGAAAGAAGTGGTGTCACGCTAATAAGCGTGCGTTTTCTGTTCGCTGACTGGCCGGCCGTCACTTTTTTTACGTTGGCTGCAAGTTAATGTGGACAATTCCCACCTCGATGAGACACTATCGCCATGTAGCGACATATTGTAAATAAGTCGGTACCATGGGGATAGTTTTCGGCAGGACGCGGCGGTAAGAAAATTGTCACTAACTAACATTAACGTTAGTTAGCTGCAGTTCTTGTACATATCCCCAAAATGTGTTGGAAAACAGTTTGCTGCAGGTTTATTTCGTACAAGGAGTATGCCAACGTGGTGGGATAACTTACGGGCGATCAAAGGGCAGGCAGCAGTAACTAACCTAAGCTGTACTGCCCACCAGATGAGCCAAACTGCACCGTGGCCGATCCAATCGGTGCTACCATTTATGTGGGGATTATCCCCCCCTACATACCATGTACCACCAGTCCATATTCATGCCTTTTTAGGGGCAGAGTGTAGAATGGCAAGCCCCTGGTTGCTCAATCTAACAACCACTCGAAGGACTAGCGGGGCACTGACGTTTTTCAATCAGGGTCCTGCCGTAAAGACTCCTGGGATTTCGCATAAGGAACCCTTATTGTGCTCCTGAAAGGGTACCCCTATGTACCAATCAGCCTCCAGATCGCCCTGTAACTCCACCTGGAAGGCAAATATATACATTAGTATGTTCAATTCCATTGCCACCATCCTCCCAGCATGCAGGGTAAGCGGTTGGGAGGGTGATAGTGTGTCCAGCGGGGAACAAAGAGGAAGGCCAGTGGGTGGGGGCAAGTATAAATTGTTGTCCTCCACCCACAGCTCAACAGAAATTACGCCGCAGAGGTGCCGGACAAGGAGGGACTCCTATTGGAGGGTGTCCCAGAGACAGGGAGCGGGGATGTGCCTCATGCGGCACTAAGGGGGCAGCACTCTTACAGGGCCCACTGCGTGGGCCGCAGGCAGGCAGAAAGTGGCGATATTGGCAACCCCTCCACATAGCAGTAATTCATCGGTTAAAATAAAACAATCAGTGCACACAAAGTTTGTTGGAAATCAGTTTGCTGCAGGTTTATGTCATACAAGGAGTATGCCAGCCTGGTGGGTTAACTTACGGGTGATCCAAGGGCAGGCAGCAGTGACCTAAGCTGCCCTGCCTGCATGATGAGCCAAACTGCACCGTGGCCAACCCAATCTGTGTTACCATTTAAGTGGGGATTATCCCCTCTTACATACAATAGACCACCAGTCCATACAAACCATCTTTTTTAAGGGCAGACCATTGCATGGCAAGCCCCCGGTTCCTCAGGATTACAAATGCCCGAAGGACTAGTGGGCGCTGATGTTTTTCAACCAGGGTCCTGCCGTAATGACTTCTGGGATTTGGCATAAGGCACCCCTATTGTGCTTTTGAAAGGATACCCCTATGTACCAATCAGCCTCTAGATCGCCCTGTAACTCCGCCAATGCCCTGGATGTGGCAACCGTCATATTCGGGGGCCCCCCACCATGGTAGGCTCCATAGCACCTTCAACCTGGGGTTACCAGTACTTCTAGCTTGACAACTCCTATCTACCTCTGACAAGTGCGTGCCCCATCCCTATCGGGGGTACCATGTGGTGTTTGCACTAAAGAGGCCATGCCTAATTTACCACACCCTTCGCATTCTATTTGATTTTGAATTAGAGTTGAACCAATCCCTCCTGCTTGGTGGGCTTCTGCATGGCTTATTTACCTTACCGTAGGAAAGTTTGATGGCCTCTACTGAAGTTGGTAACTACTGTTCTCTGTTTTAACCACAGTTTTATTTAACCATCCGTAGGAAAGTTTGATGGCCTCCCCGGGAGATGAGAACTCCTGTTCTCTTCAAACCACAGTTCCGGGTGATGTCCCTAAGGTGCCCTCTGGGCCAAAATGGGCCTATTAGTTAGGCGTTGCCGAGTCGTGTATTTACCCCTCACCGTCCAGTCCCTGATTTCAGGATTCGCTGGAAAGCATAGTGGAGTTCACCTCCAAGGCCATCAGATATTTGTTAATAAGTTATTGTTTGTGGTAAACACCGTGCCCTTAGCTCTACCTGCTATCCTACACTTGTATGGGAGTACAGAACCGGCAAGAAATATTACCCCATAAGGAATTTAAAACTACTGCTATCTTCGTAACCACAGTTCTGTCTGATATAATTCATTGTGCACTGCGTGCCAATATGTGCATTTACATTTGGGGTTGACTAAGCCCTTGTATCCACCCCCCCCAACTTGGTTAGTCCCAATGTTGGGGGTTCAAACCGATAACCGCGTGCCGTACCAGCAAGTGAAATATGGACTCCCCTAAGGAGAGGGTCAATGAGCGGAGACAGGGTAGAGCCTTGTGGCCAATGGTACCCCCTCCCACAAGAGCTAGCATCTTGGCATGGCCCTCTCACTGTAGAAATCATATGACATGTATCGAATTTCAGCTGTTTCCTGTCCATTAGAGGATGCCACGTGAGCCTCCCTACCTAAACCAAGACAAAGGTAGATCTAATGTCGGCGGGCTGAGTTGCCCTAAGGCCACTCCTAACATCCTGCTACATTTCAAGTCCTTATTGCCTGCAAAAACACAACAGTCTGACTGCGATCTTCAGATGCTGTGTAGCCATGCTAGTGTCCCCACCATAGTGTATGTAGCCCCTAGCCAGATTTTGCTAAAGGTATACAATAGTGCCAAAAAAGTTGCCACTGGGATTGCTTTTGGATTTGTGAGGGCATGGAGTAAAGATATGAGCACATTTACCTGCACCTTCTTAAATATGAATGCAAGATGTATTCATGTAGTTGTCAGAATTTGTCCTCCGAACCTTTATTTCTGCAGCCTATTGGAGTCACAGCACACTTTTTGGAATGACAAAACTGATGCAATGCACCAGGCTGAATGACTCATGTTTACAGAGTGCACATCTTTTATAGCAATGGCCAAAATAAAAGCCTATTTAAAACACACTCTATTTACAGGTTCCTGCCAATATACCAGTCTGCCCATATATGGGCAAATGTAACACCTATAGCATTGTGGATCTCACTGCCCTACTATCTAATGCGATAAGGGGGGGCCTGCACCCCCAGTATTCTGCTTCATTTCATGTCCAGATTGCATCCAAGCCCGTCAACATCTAACTGCAATATTTAGATGCTGTGTCCCCATGCTGGTGTCCCCACCCTAGCATAAGTCGTCCGATTCCAAACTTGTGCTAATATTTACCAGGGAGCAGACATGTGGGTGGGGAAAGGAGGAGAACAGTATGTACAAATATCTGCCCTTCCTTGACTAATGGGAATTCCAAATGTTTTTTAATACATTGTTGCCTTTTTGTGCTCTAACTCAGTGTTTCCCCAACCTTTGGAACCGCAGCACACTTGTTGGATGACAACTTTCACAACCCACCTGACTGCAATGGTGATAAGGCGGGTAATATTTAGCTTAACTGATGCAACCTTTAACATGCACTCATTACTTAGTGCACATACTTTGCTAAATTGACCAGACATTTGCACAGACCGTTTTATTGGTAAACTATTGCGAAATAATTAATGGTGTCAGATTTGTTTTCAGTGAATGTGTGTCTGTTGTGCATCTGCCAGTGAGTACCTTGATTTGTTTTTGCTGTGCTAAAATTGTTGCTTGCGTCAAACTTCAGGATTATAGAATTGTGCTAAATCTTTTGCTTTCTTCACTTTTGAGTGAGCACAATACATTCACAGATATTTCCTCACATTTTCATTTCTAACGGCCAAATGGAATTCGATTGCAAGCACCAATCCCAGACAAATATTATTTAGCATATTCTGTCAGAGGCCATGGCCTTGTCTTCGCCCTCTTTGGTGTGATCTGGCCTGCTATGACAAAGCGCCAATGAGGCCTCAGCAATCACATGTACCCGTTCATCTTGTTATACACATCTGCTGTATATATATATCTACACATATATATATTACCTACTGGCGGTCGCCAGTAGGTATATATAGTTAGGATTTTTTCCCTATGGGATTTTTGAAAATTCTATGTCTAATAACTTTGGCGTTTGTGGACGGAATTGGCTGAAATTTTCTGGAAAATGGAACATTTTGTTTCTGAGGAGCCCCTGAAAATTTGGGGGGGGTTTGTCAAGGGGGGGCCGAGAAAAAAGGGGGGTCCCAAAACGTGTTTTTAACATTGAGTTTTCCATAGGGCGGTTAGCCTTACTTTTAGCCCGAACGGCTGAATGGATTTGCACGAAACTTGGCAAAATTGTAGGGACTGGTAGCCCGATGTGCCTTTTGTAGGTCTCAATATATGTGCTGCAGTGGATTTTGAGAAATTAACGTTTAAAAAAAGATATATATCTGTAACAGCGGACCGGGCAGCGCTCCAGGACGCGTACTTTTCGCGCAACGGAGCTTTGTGAAGCGAAGCTGATTGGTTCTCCGGCGTCTGTCAACATTCCAAACAGTCCGTAGCGGCCGCCATCTTGTCTCTCGGTAGGATCGAGAGACAAGAGGAGGCCAAAGCGAAGGGGCAAATGACCATAAGGGGGAATAGTAGATCCTCGCTGACCCCCTACGTTTGATGTGGAGGTTTTAAAAGGGCTCCGCGGGGCAAAAAAAAAAAATAATAATAATAATCGAACGGCTGAATGGATTTGCACGAAACTTGGCAAAATATTAGGGACTGGTAGCCCGATGTGCCTTTGCTAGGTCTCAATATATGTGCTCCAGTGGATTTTGAGAAATTAACGTTCAAAAAAAGATATATATCTGTAACAGCGCTCCGCTTCGCGTACTTTTCGCGTTACGGAGCTTTGCGAAGCTGATTGGTTCTCCGGCGTCTGTCAACATTCCAAACAGTCCGTAGCGGCCGCCATCTTGTCTCTCGGTAGGATTGAGAGACAAGAGGAGGCCAAAGCGAAGGGGGAAATGACCATAAGGGGGCATAGTAGATCCTTCCTGACCTCTTAGGTTTGATGTACCATTTTGTCAAGTTTGGTGTAATTCCGTTCAGCCATTCAGGCTGTAGACGTATGTAAATGTCCTATGGAAAATTGCATGGGGAAAACACATTTGAAAGTGTTGAAATTTAGAACCAATTAAAATGTTACTTTGGTTTTGTATTTGTGTGTGATGAAAGTTAATTGGTTATGTATATATGTCAAATGAGAGGAAACCACAGCCATTTTGTGATACTACTGTCTGAGGTACATTTGTGAGGAATTTTTGGTGGTGAATTTCTGGTGTTTGATTTACACAGTACTAACACTTCTGCTACTTTTAAAAAGGTGAGTTGTTAATTTGTAAGGGGAACTATGTTGTACACTTGAAGATAATTTGAAAAATGTTTTCTGTTATTTATTTGCAGTCCTTCTGTTATACTAAATACTTGATAAAGTTAGTTTTATATTATGTATTACTAAAAACGATAAATGAAAGTGATTATTTTTTTCTGCAATTTACAGCAAGCAATTTCAAAATAAAATGTCTCACAATGAAGAGACCGTGGCAATTTCTTTTGAATTGTCCACTACATTGATTGAAATTGAGAGCACCAATAATGAAATATTGTCACAAGGAGGACATGACTTGTATGATTCCATTAGATTGATTGAAATGGACAGCACCAAGAATGAAATATTGTCACAAGGAGATGACTTGAATGATTCCACTACATTGATTGAAATTGAGAGCACCAATAATGAAATATTGTCACAAGGAGGAGATGACTTGTATGATTCCATTAGATTGATTGAAATGGACAGCACCAATAATGAAATATTGTCACAAGGAGGAGATGACTTGAATGATTCCACTACATTGATTGAAATTGAGAGCACCAATAATGAAATATTGTCACGAGGAGATGACTTGAATGATTCCACTACATTGATTGAAATTGACAGCACCAATAATGAAATATTGTCACAAGGAGGAGATGACTTGAATGATTTTTTTGATCAATCTCTTGATGGCGAATTTATCGAGTGTTTGGAGACCATAGAGTTACAAGAATCATCATTGGAGACTTTTAATGAGGACATTGCTGATGAGGACATGTTACTAGTTCTTTCAAATTTAGAAAATTCTGAAGAATAAATTTATATTTAGAAATCAAAAATTGTTTGAGACATTATTCATTTTTATTTTTAATTTATGAGGTTGTAGCGAAGTGATTGTAGTATAAAATGAGACTTATAGTATAGAGTGCAACATTTTTATGTTACATGGTAAGTTTACTCATATTTACTTCCCTTCTGCCACTATATTATCTCCAATGTGTATTTGACATCTCTTCTTCATCTCCGGCCTCCTTTCTCTCACTGTGTGTCTCCGATGCATCTTATCGCTGCTATTTTGTGTAATTACAGAAGAGAGTAAAATAAAATAGTTCGGAACGTGAAAAGGGGGCAAAGTAGAGTACTCCTCACCCCCTAGGCCTTTTTAGGCGGTCCCAAAAGGATCAGTTTCTGCTTTCCTGAGAGATTATGGTATGAGTTCCATATACCACAATAACTTGCATTACAACATGCAAGATATCTATCTCCTATTACCAACTTTTGGAGATATTCGCGCTAAGCGCGAATATCTCCAAAAAGTAACACCTGCCCTGAGCAGTTCTTAGCCATGTTATCCAATGGGAGGTGGATAACATGGCTAAGAGCATTAGCTCGGTAATGCATGAATATCGCTGAGTTTTTAGCGATATTCATGCATTGCGGCCGTTTATTATCGCATTTGCGATAAACCTTGATAATAGCAAGGTTTATCTTCGATAATTTCTGACGATGCTTAGTGGTAAAAAATTGGTTGGTAAGCATCGTTAGCGATAAATATCGCTTAACTTTGGTAATATGCCCCAACGTCTGTTAACGTTCGATTCGAAGGAAATGAGGAAGTGTTGAAAAACATTGTCTGCGCCATCTTGCCTTTTTTGAAATGCCACACTTTTGTCGTGCACGGCAGCCATTTTAGATGTCTTGACCAGACCCACTCTCTGCACGCTGTCGATTCGTAGCATGGCTCCTCACCCACGCAAGCATCTTCCCTAGGCACTGGTCACCACCGCTCTCTGTCTTATGCATGGGCAATAAACCTCCCCCCATCTGCCCTGCTCTTCCCTGAGAATCACACTCTGTGCCCGCCCGACACCTCCCTTTCGCCCTATTCACTACCGCACCCTCTGACACTCCTCTTTCTCTGTGTCCGATTGTCCAGGCTATCAGCTAGCCCTGCAGATGTAGTTTATGGCCCCAGCTGTAAAGAATCACCCCTCTTCAAAGGAGTTATAGTAGATTAAGGCCCACACCCGATGAGATCCGTCACACCACACGTGTTCCTACTATCTGAAAACCATCCTGTATTGTGATTGGGGAGGGGACCGAGCCTGAAGCGGAAGATTCCAGGAATGACTCTTTGTACATCAAAGTTTTTACAATTATGTGTCACATTAAAAATATATAGCACTCCAACAAAGTAGTAGGAATATAAAACTTTAATAACATATAAATATATACAAGAAAACAAAAACAGTAAAAACATTTAAACAACGAAGAGACCGTGGCAATTTCTTTTGAATTATCCAATAGATTTATTGAAATTGACAGCACCAATAATGAAATATTCTTGTCAGTAGCGGTCTGTTGTGCGAATAGTTCCAAGGCAGCAGAACGCGCTGAAATCTAGATGGCACGAAAGTGATGTCTAGTAAGTTGCCGCCCAGCAAAAAACGGCGTGGGGCGCCGCGGGGGTGAGTGAGTCCAGTAGGCACCACAGCTATTCTTACCGGCATTGCAGAATTACTGCTGGGGACAATGGCTGTGCTGTAGCAGGGTCACAGCAGAAACAAAAAGGATTCTGTTGAAGATGTTGTTGGTTTTCAATTTGAAAACAGTTCTGGTGTCAACTGCTATGCTAATGTAGTGGTTAATGTTTTGTTTTCTCTAGAAAATGTAAAAGAGGGGGAGGCAGTCCAAAGTTCCGTTAAAAGGGCAAAGGAAAGGATCGGTGGTTTGAACTATCAGTCAAAAAGGGGAGGGGGTGCAATAATTTTTCCTACCGGGTCACACTGTGCTTTCACCGGAAGTGAGGTCTGCAGGATTCTAGTAATTCAAAGTGAGGCTGGCGCCAGCATGGGAGCGCCGACGTCCCGCGGATACAGTTTCGTCACTCCACGGGCGATCATGGCAGTCATTCCCCATCGGGGGTCGGAGACTCCCGCGGCTCCTCTAGAATCTTCAAGGTCGTGGAGGACTACGGTGGTGGAGTCAACCAGTGACCGGGCCATTTCTTTATGCTGGGCCCGCTCTTGCCAGGTCGACCGCCATTTTGAGAGTTCGGCAGCTACCGGCGATCGCGGGGTCACATGAGCGGACGGGCTCCACCCTGCCGGGCGAGACGTTGCAGCATGGCCACAGTGGAAGAACCCTTTTCCGGGCGCCTGGAGCGCTGAGGGTGCAGCTGGGAAGCCTCCACCTGGGGAGGCGGGAGAGGCCTGTTCGCACCGTCTCTCCCTCCCAGTGCACCCCACGGCGTCTCGCTTGAGATTTGTTATGGCCGGACCAGGCGATGAGGACGAGGGGGGGGGGGGGGGGTCGGAGGCATGTGCAAGACATCCCCCCCTAGTGTTGTCGCAGCCATTATAAAAGAAAGAAGTGTCCCGTCCGTCTTCGGGCCGGGCTTCCGGTGGATGTCGGCCGGACGCCCCTGGCTCTGGCCCCATGAACGGGTTTCTTGGTTTATCGGCTGCAGCCGGATCCCGTCGGCCTCGGCCCCCCGACCGTTGGTGGCCGGACCGGAAGAGCATGTGGCGGGACTACCTGCAACTCTCAAGGGCCACCGTGGCCGGACTGGGAGAGAGAGGGGAGGGTCGAGGAGACATTCCCCCCCCCTGCAACTGTTCAGCGTTGTAAAGGCAATCCCCTGGTCGGGTCCCGCTGGCCTCGGCCTCTCCTCCGGCTACACCCTACGTTAGGATCTCCTGGCCGAGGCGTGGCAGCAGGACCTGCCTTATATGGGCTGCTCCCGGCTGGGCGTAGCCGGAACCCTGCCCCACCTTGGAAGTTTCCAGAGTGGGGGCGGATGTTCTACTGACTTGCATTTTCCCTAGTCTATCGATTTTTTTGGCGTGGCAGGCGGTGGGACAGCGAGGGGTGATTTGGTTTCTCTTACTGTTTTTCTGGTCTCTCACCACTGGCATATTTTAACGTTTTCTTGTTTCTAGGACATTAATAGGTTTTATCATTACGTTATGTTATCGTTTCTTTGTTCGTTGTTTAATAAAAGTTCATGTTCATCAGTGGCCTACTGATTTTCGTTTTCCTATTTTTTTCTTTCCAGGTTGTTTCATGGTAAAGTTTCTGTTAACAGGATACAGTGATCACTTCGTTATTATTGCATATGTCCTTTTCACTAGGGGTGCTCTCTGGTCGGGCCAGATGACGTATCTCTAGTAAATGGTCCGGGTGAAAAAGGTGCATCAATCAGTGGGGAGTAGATAGGCATGACAGATTACAACGGGGGAGAAAGGTCCGCATTACGTACCCTTTCACTACTTGCAAAGATTTTCCTACGTTTATTTGCAAACAGGGAATACCTCCAAAAAGAACTAATTCCCAAACAGTCAATGTTCGGACAATCAATCAATCAATGAGGAATGAAATAGGTACGACGTGTTAAAGGCTTGCGTTACCTACCCTTCACTATCTGCAAAGGGAGAGAGAATATTCCTATTCTTCCTCGTTTGCAGGTAGAGAAGATCCTTAAGAGAATTAACTTCGAACAATTCAATGCTCGATTGAAACAATCAACAAGGGGTACTGTGAACACAAATGAACGCCGCTTATGTACATACGCATTGCTATTTTCAACAGGTTGTTCCTAATGTTTCTATTTTAGCGAGGTCAAAAAGAGATCCCATTAGTGGCCTACTGATTTTGCTCGATTCCTTTTGTTTTTTTACACGATTTTTCGCTATCTGCAAAGACTAAACAGAGTATTGCGACTCTGTGCTTGTTTGTAAATAGAGAATGAACCAAAGAGAACAATCAATCAAATGGAGAGAGAAGCAGGCACGACGGATTACAAAGGGGGCAAAGGGCTGCGTTAACTACCCTTCACTATCTGCAAAGAGAGAGTACTCCTAATAGAAATGAGGGGTGGGGGGCAGCATTCAAAGCAGATCAGTGTGCATAAACACGAAAATGTTTTTACTTACCACGTACTTGACATTCGACAGCTTATGATATTTGCTATTAAAAAACCATTGAAATTCACTGAAAAAACCATAGGTTATAGACCATATATAGTTAGGAATTAGCATTTACAAAACCTTGAAAATTCACTGAAAAAACCATAGGTTATACACCATATATAGTTAGGAATTAGCATTTAAAAAACCTTATTTTACTCACACAAAACCATTGAAATTCCATATATAGTTAGTTGCACTAACTATATATCGCGCACCCGCAATCCACTGCTGATCATGTCACATATTACATCATTCATGACATGGTCAGTGACATCACTGATGACATCACTGATGACATCTCAAATGACATCACTGATGAGATCACTGATGACATCATCCAGTGACTGTGTGTTTCTGTAAAGTTTAAATATGTTTTACATATTGAAGAATGAGTAGATGTATAAGTGTCTGGACGAAGGATTTAGTAGGTGCATGACTGAATGTATGACTGAGTGATTAAATGTGTCTCACTGAGTGCATGGGTTAGTGACTAAACTGTCTTAATTTGTGCATCATTATGTCTGTTGTTCTGTAAACTGCTGCATGTGTTGATCAGTAGCTATATGATTAACTATATGGGTTATTGATTGATTGTCCAAGTATTTGTATAGGAGACTGAGTGTGTGTGTGGCTGGCTGGGAGGTGTGTGACTCTGTGCAGATCAATGTGTACTTGTATCAATGATTGTATAAGAAAGTAAGTATGTGTTAGTATATGTTTGAAAATGTAAGGTGCTCTATGTTTAACTGTATAGACAAGAAAATGGAAGTGTGATTGATTCTTTACAGGACTGACTAGGTGTGTGAGTAACTCCATGGATGAGTGGCAGAGTGTAAGTGTCTGTATAGGTGTATGAGTGCATATGATAGTGTTGTAAAGATGAGTGATTGTATGTATGAATGATTGTATGGGTGAATGAGTGAATGTGTGTGTAGACGTAGGAATCAGTGAGTACGTATGTAGTAACTAGTATTGGTGTGTCAATGGTTTAAAAAATTATACTCTGTATTTAACACTGGGTGAAACAGAGGTTATATTAAAACGTGAGGAGATGCATTGTATTGTCACATGAATGATATCATCAGTGATGTGGTCATTGATGTCAAATGAGATGTCATCAGTGATGTCATCAGTGATGTCACTGACCATGTCATGAATGATGTAATATGTGACATGATCAGCAGTGGATTGCGGGTGCGCGATATATAGTTAGTGCAACTAACTATATATGGAATTTCAATGGTTTTGTGTGAGTAAAATAAGGTTTTTTAAATGCTAATTCCTAACTATATATGGTGTATAACCTATGGTTTTTTCAGTGAATTTTCAAGGTTTTGTAAATGCTAATTCCTAACTATATATGGTCTATAACCTATGGTTTTTTCAGTGAATATATATATATATATATATATATATATATATATATATATATATATATATATATATATATATATATATATATATATATATATATATATATCATGCTTATAACTAATATGCTCCCTATCCATGGTACTTTGTAGTAATCAATGATGACAACAGAAGGGCCTTTACTGGGCTGGAACCATGGTTGCTCAATCCAGGAATTGGACCTAGTTCAAAGGTTTGTTTCCAGAATTGATTTCCCTCCACCAGAATCAAAGGCCGGCCTGTTTACTGGTTTGCCTCCTAGTACCCTTCTGATTGGTGATACGAAACATTCTACTCTGAATAAGCTGACATTCTTGTTAGGCACAGGGTCAAGACTGATTTGCATATAGCTGGGTCTGAACTGGGGTGGCAAAGTGATCTAAAGAACGATGATGGATTCAACCCAGATCTGTGATTGGGGATGAGTGTCTGAAAAGTTTCAGCGCTCCATCCATCATCTCATTCATTTGCTTTGTTCGCCCTATGTTGGCAGGGTATGCCCAGAGGTAGGTCTCTTGCTCACTTTGTCACTGAATTCAAGCTAGCTTGGCTGATGAGGGGTGTTACCCCACAACCGGCCCCAGGATGCTTGTTTCCGGTTCAGGGAAGACATGGCTTGGCAGTTTGGGGTGGACTGTTCCAATGAGGCACAGGGTCAAGTCTGATTTGCATATCGCTGGATCTGAACTGAGGTGGCGAAGTGAGCAAAAGAATGATGATGGATTCAAACCAGATCTGGGACTGGGGGTGAGTGTCCGAAGAGTTTCAGCACTCCGTGCCCAAACATGGGTCCGTTGCTCACTTTGCCACTGAATTCAAGCTAGCTTGGCTGAAACCGGTCCCAGGATGCTCGTTTCAGCGCTCTGTCCATCATCTCCTTGTGTTTGCTTTACGTTGTCATTGCCATCACCCATCCAATGCCCTTTGTAATCACTCTCCATCCTTGTGCAAGGGTCATTTGAATAAAAGCAATGGGACCCTAAAATGCTCTTTAGCCCTCACACCCTCTGCACTAATGGCAAGCACTGTTTCACATATAGAGGCTTATGTTAGTAGAAAGAGTGTGAAAATGTCTTGCTTCAGTGGCCACAACTGGCTATGATACGTTTGTGACCGTCCTCACCAAGCTACGTGCCTGTCCAGCTTCTGGTGCTTATAACCGAGTGGCCTTGAGAAATGCATGTTTGTCTAATTCAATCTGGCCATCAATCAATCAACCAATCAGTCATTTGTTAAGCGCACTACATACCCAAGAGCGTCTCAAGGCACTGGGGGGTGGGGGGGCGTGGGCCGCTACTGATCGATCGAACAGCCAGGTCTTTAGTGTCCTCCTGAAGGTTAGCAGGTATTGGGTCTGTCGTAGGCTCAGTGGGAGGGTGTTTCATGCCTTGGCGGCGAGGTGGGAGAAGGATCTCCTGCCGGTGGTTGTTCTTCGGATGCGCGGGACGGTGGCGAGTGAGAGGTCGGCGGAGCGTAGCTGGCGGTTGGGGCTGTAGAAGGAGAGCCGTCTGTTGAGGTAGGCTGGGCCGGTCTTGTGGAGTGCCTTGTGTGCGTGGATGAGGAGCTTGAAAGATATCCTCTTGTTGACGGGGAGCCAGTGCAGGTTTCTCAGGTGGGGGGTGATGTGGCCGTGTCGTGGTACATCGAGGATCAGTCGTGCTGAGGCGTTTTGGAAGCGTTGTAGTCGATTGATGAGCTTGGTCGGGGCTCCCGTGTAGAGGGCGTTTCCGTAGTCGAGTCTGCTGCTGACGAGGGCCTGGGTGACTGTCTTTCTTGTATCTGTCGGGATCCATCTGTAGATCTTGCGGAGCATGCGGAGGATGTTGAAGCAGCAGGAGGAGACGGCGTTGACTGGATTGGTCATTGAGAGCGTTGAGTCGAGGATGATTCCCAGGTTGCGTGCGTGGTCGGTTGGGGTCGGGGCTGCCCCCAGTGCTGTTGGCTACCAGGAGTCAACCCAGGCTGACGGGTTGGAGCCGAGGATGAGGAGCTCCGTCTTGTCCGAGGTCAGCTTCAGACGGCTGATCTTCATCCAGTCGGTGACGGCCTTCATTCCTTCATGGAGGTTGGCTTTGGCGGTGATGGGGTCCTTGGTGAGGGAGAGGATCAGTTGAGTGTCGTCGGCGTAGGAGATTATGTTGTGGTCGTGCTGTCGGGCGACGTGTGCAAGCAGGGCCATGTAAATGTTGAACAGTGTCGGGCTGAGGAAGGATACTTGGGGTACACCGCATCAATTCCCTGAAAGAATTTTCCACGTGCATTTGAATCTTGTGCTGTTCAGTTGAACATCTTTAAAGGCTGTTTAATTATTAACAATATCAGTGATGCAGAGACATTATGCCGGAATCTAAAAGTTGCAGTTTCATGTTCTGGGGCAGTCCCCGATTTATGTGGATCCTACCGGAACTCCTCTGCCTAATGTGCGTGACCTAGGTACATAGTCCAGCTCACTAGACGCACTTGCATGTGACTCAAGACAAACTAGCACCACTGGATGTGCTACTGCTGGCTGAGTATTCCCGCTAAGGGTGGAAGAAGCATGTCTATACCATTGATGCTCTGATTGCTATAAAGTGTGTGTACATGCCCTGCCAAAATGACCCAAGACCATAGTTTGTTGGTGCTTGTCCCCACTATTATACATGCCGGTGCAACTTATGCTGCGATGGCCTTAAGTAATGGATGCCCCTATACCCTGCTTGACTAAATTGTGTGATCCTAGGTAATTGTCAGAATTTTTACTTTTACATTCATTTGACATAAGGGCATCTCGAAATGCATGTGGTCAAGATATCCACTGTGTTGGACCTGCGATGGGCAAGCCCAGCACAAAGGGGGTAGCTTGGCTCAAGTGACAAGGCAAGTGAAGGGTGTAGTGTTAAGCCGGCTTTGACCCAATAATAACTCCCTGCACAGCCACACCAAAAAGAAGGACACCACACGACTGCTGTAGAAAAATACGATTCCTTTATATAAAAGTTCTCTGTTGTAAATAGGGTTGATTGGGAAAGCACATACACATTTCTTTTGGTCATACAGTTCTGGGTTTCAATTTTGTAATAAATAGTACTATAAATAAGTCAGGAATAAATAGCATCAATAAATAGAATAAACTTTAGGAATGAGTACCACAAATAAATATCACAATAAATATCAGAATAAATATCAGAATAAATACTGGTTCATTTTAATAAATAACCACATGTTTCTCCTGGTATCGCTGCCACCAATTAAATACTTTAGGAATATCACATTTACAATACGTTTCAAATGGGAAAGATAACTCTTACAGTTTGTGTTGGTTTCAATGACAATGTATACGGGCTTCTCTGAGCACAGAATACGTTTTGGAACTCTTTAAGGTTCATTCAGGGCGTATGCGCCTGTATCTAAAAGGCAAGGAAACACAGTGAATACTTCATTTGCACTCGGCTGCCACCGGGATAAGATCTCTGCTTGCCGGGGAAGTCTATGCGCACCTACGGGCTTTATCACCGCTAGAACACAGGCGGCACCAGTTCAAAGTCTTCAGACTGACGAACGGGCTGCCGGAGAGGTCACACAACCTTCGCGCTCAGTCAAATGAATGCCGGTTCACAGTTCCTTCACAACGTTGCACCCTTTATGAAGAAACGGGCCCACCTCACATCGGCTGTAATCGGGATACGACTCAGTCAGGCCACAGCACTTCTCACGCCAGCGACGGGGTTCTCAGGGGCTCCACGGACCTCCCTCCGACTTCCGCATACAGGGTGGTTCCCGCCCACAGCTACAGCTCCCGGGTCACTGGGGAGTGGCAGAGACGCTAGTCCCGCCCAACGAAGGCCGGCCTTTCCCCGCCCCGGCGCACCACCTCACTTTCAGTCCGCGCAGGAAGCGCTTGACGCTGGTGGGGCTCGGAGACGTCCGAGCTCCCCTCTAGAGGCGCCTGTCGCGAAGGGGGCACAGTTGACGATCGCGGTCGCGGCGAACTTGCTCTCGCCTCGCGACTCGTGAAATCTGTCACAATTCACCACCGGGGGGGGGGCGGGGAGGCACACGAATCTGGCCACAGTCTTTGGGGGTAATGAGGCACTCGCTGGGCAAGCGCTGTAGGCGCTAGGTCACTTCTCACGTAGCTGACTGGAACGCCAGTCAGAAACAACGCCAGCAACCCTTTGCTGCTCTACGGCCTGCGCTACCAGCCACCTCAGGGGTCAACAGGGCAGGTGTCGATCTGGTGTCAAGTCTGGAATCTCTTCTCATCATCATCTTAATCGAATCTAAAATGGCCGCCAGGGACTGGGCCTTTTATAGCCAGTGCCCTGGGGTACTGGCACAAGCCAGAAGGTTCTAGAACCTTCTCTGGCTGTGACAATGACATGGCACTTTTGAGGTGTATTTAGAACACTAACAGCCACCGTACTATAGTTTTGGAGCAGCCATTTTGTGTACCTGAGGGAAATAAAGGAATTCCTGTCAGGAATGCGCGCCAAACAAAGGGCGCCAAAACCTCAAAAGGCCAGAGTTCATGAAGGCTCCAATGGGAGTCACTCACATGAGGGAAAAGGGTGTCCACCATTTTAGGGCCATTTACTCAGGTTGACAACCCCAGTTTATAATGCCACAGGTTTCGCCTGGTGCCTTGTAAATAGGTGCCACAAACCTTGTGAGCAACTGGTCGTCAAGAATCATCTAACCCCATGAAACAACACATAAAAAGTCCTGGTAGACAAAGAAAAGCGACAAATTTTGGGAGGTACAGGGGAACAAAAGAAATAAATCATAGTGGTGAGGGGACTCTCAGAAGCAGACGGGTCTAACACGCATCCCCCCCAGCTGAAAGTGGAGAGAGCTACCCAACCCCTTGGGAGTTCTCAACACTAAGGCGGAAATACCTGGAGAGACTGTCTGCATTGGCGTGGTCAACTCCGGGCCGGTGTTCCACCCGAAAGTCCATTCCCTGTAGGGAGATAGACCACCTCAACAGTTTGGGATTTTCCCCCTTCATTTGCATGAGCCAACGAAGGGGTCGGTGGTCTGTCTGAACAAGGAAGTGTGAACCAAACAAATATGGTCGCAGCTTCTTCAGTGCCCAGACCACCGCAAAGGCTTCCCGCTCGATGGTACTCCACCTCTGTTCCCGGGGAAGTAGTCTTCGTGACAGAAAGACCACGGGTTGATCCAGACTCTCTTCATTGATTTGCGATAGCACCGCCCCAATGCCAATGTCGGATGCATCCGTCTGGACAATGAACTCTTTTGAAAAATCTGGAGCCTTCAGGACTGGAGCTTTACACAATGCTTGTTTCAGAGTGTCGAAGGCTCTCTGGCAAGCCTCCGTCCAAATGACTCTCCTGGGTTGCTTCTTGGCCGTGAGTTCTGTAAGGGGTGCCACGATAGTGCCATACCCCTTCACGAATCGTCTGTAGTAACCTGTGAGGCCCAGGAAGGCTCGGACCTCAGTCTGGGTCTTGGGGGGTTTCCAGGCCATGATTGCCTCAATCTTCGCCTGAAGGGGCTGCACCGTTCCCCTGCCCACCAAGTGTCCTAAGTACACTACCGACCGCTGTCCAATCTGACATTTGCTGGCCTTGATCGTCAAGCCAGCCCGTTCCAGGGCCTGGAGAACGGCTTGCAAGTGCTGCAAGTGATCCTCCCAACTGCTACTGAAGACAGCTATGTCATCCAAGTAAGCAGTAGAGAATGACTCCATCCCGGTGAGGATCGTGTTCACCAGCCGCTGAAAAGTGGCAGGAGCGTTCTTGAGCCCAAAGGGCATGACGCAAAACTGGTAGTGTCCATCAGGCGTGGAGAAGGCTGACCTTTCCTTGGCTCCATCAGTCATGGGAATCTGCCAGTACCCTGCAGTGAGGTCAATGGTACTGAGATATTGGGCAGCTCCCAACCGGTCAATCAATTCATCCGCCCGAGGGATCGGATGAGCATCCGTTTTGGTTACCGAATTTAGTCCTCGGTAGTCCACACAGAACCGCAATTCTGGTGTGGCGCCAGGTGGGGCAGCTTTGGGAACCAAAACCACCGGGCTAGACCAAGGGCTACTTGAAGGTTCGATGACTCCTAGCTCCAGCATCTTAGCTGCTTCGCTTCGGATACTGGCCTTCACCTTGTCAGACAGCCGGTAAGACTTTGACTTCACAGATGGGCTGTCCCCTGTGTCCACGTCATGGGTACACAGGTGGGTCTTACCCGGGACAAGGGAGAACAGAGGAGCGAATGACCCCAAGACCTGGCGACATTCCTCCTGCTGCTCAGGAGTCAGGGATGGCGAGAGTTTCACTCCCTCCACTGACCTATCCTTTTCTTGAGACACAAAAAGGTCGGGGAGAGGCTCAGTGTCCTCTTCCTCCGATCCGTCAGTCACCATAACCAACATGCCTTCGGGCCTGTCGTAGTGGGGCTTGAGGCGGTTGGCATGTAACACCCGATGCGGATGCCAAGGGGTCTTTACGTCCACCAAATAGGTAGACTTGCCCTTCTTCTCCAACACCTCATAGGGGCCTGTCCAACGGTCCTGGAGGGCACTCAGCTCTCCAGGCTCCATCACCCACACCTTCTGTCCAGGCTCCAACTCCACTGGGTGAGCGTTGTGGTCATACCACGCTTTCATAACTGCCTGACTGGCTTCCAAGTTGTCAGAAGCTTGCTTCCACAACTTAGCCATTTGGCTTCGGAAGGCCAGCATGTAGCTCACCACATCCTGGGGAACTTTCCGGGGAGACTTTTCCCAGGAGTCCCTCACCAGGCTGAGAGGTCCACGTACAGGGTGCCCGTACAAAAGCTCGAAGGGGCTGAAACCCACTCCCTTTTGCGGCACTTCCCTGTAGGAAAAGAGCAAACAGGGTAGGAGGACGTCCCATTTCCTCCGCAGGCTTTCGGGTAGACTTCTGATCATACCCTTCAAGGTTTGGTTGAACCTTTCCACGAGACCCTTGGTCTGTGGGTGATAAGGAGTGGTGAACCTGTAAGTCACTCCACACTCCTTCCACATTGCCCGCATATATGCTGACAGGAAGTTGGTCCCCCTGTCAGACACAACTTCCTTGGGGAATCCCACTCGGGTAAAGATCCCCATCAGGGCCTTTGCCACTACTGGTGCAGTAATGGTTCTCAGAGGAACTGCCTCTGGATACCTTGTGGCGTGATCCACCAGGACCAGGATAAACCTGTAACCGGATGATGTAGGTGGATCTAGGGGCCCAGCAATGTCGATGCCCACCCTTTCAAAGGGGGTGCCAACGACGGGAAGTCGTTCCAGGGGAGCCTTCAGCTTCGTCCCTGTTTTCCCACTGGCTTGGCATGACACGCACAACCGACAGTATGTGTCAGACGCCACCCTCATTCGAGGCCAATAAAAGTGGGGGACAAGCCGGGCAAAGGTCTTGTCCTGACCCAAGTGTCCTGCCAAGGGAATCTCATGAGCCAACTCTAATAGGAAGGCTCGGTAACACTGTGGGACTACCAGGGCCCGTGACAATCCGTGCACTGGCGCCCTGGGCTCACTGTAGAGGAGACCATCCTCCCAGTAAACACGATAGTTCCCAGACTCGTTACCTGCTGCCTGGGCTTCAGCCTGTTGCCTCAGACCCTCGAGGGTGGGACATTCCCTTTGTCCCTTGCTCAGTTCCTCCCTTGATGGTCCTCCCTCCACTCGCCACTCAGCGGGGATAGGCAAGTCCTCCAACGGAACCATGTCCTCCTCCGCGGACTCCGGGTCCACCTCCGCAGGTGGCCTATCCATCTCACGGGGCACGGACATCGAGGCAGGCTCTTCCTGTCCTCGAGATGTTCCCTCATCAGCAGCTGGGTGGGCCATTGTTCCAGGCTCCAACCCACGCGACTTCTCCTCCCGAGCAGCCGCAGAACTGGTACTCACACAGGCCCAATCAGGTGTACCCAGCATCTCTGTATGAGTCTGGTATTCCACCTCCTTCCAAGCATTGTGCTCCATATCATTGCCCAGCAGACAATCGACTAGCACGGCAGGGCTTACGGCAACTCGAAGTGAACCTGCAACCCCACCCCACTCAAAGGGAACCTCGGCCACAGGATAGTGGCCCATTCTGCCGTCAGCCATCGCGGCTGGATGAAGTACGCCTGGAATCACCTGCTCTGAGGACACCAGATGACTCCTTACCATAGTCATACTGGCTCCTGTATCTCTCAGAGCTTCCCCTCTATGGCCATTGATGGTGACCCATTGCCCATACTTGGTAGTATTTGAGGGCACCTGGATCTTTGGAACCATCTCCCGATCACCCAGGGACACTAAGGTGACACCCGCCCACTCCCTCCCCTTAACTAAGGGCATCTCCTCCCCGAGCGCTACACTAGCGTCTCCCGGGGCCTTTCCTCCAGTGGGAGGGGGTGGTCTCTTTGGGCATTTCACGTCTCCCTTATAAAGTCCAATACCACCGCACTCAAAGCAATGGATAACCCTTGGCTGCTGACTCTGGCCAGGATTAGGGTTCTTCGGCGGGTTAGCCTTAGAATTGGAAAATAAACTTTTCCCCTTAAAGGTATTTTGGGGGCCTTTGGAGAACTCCTGTTGCTTATTATCTCCCCCCTCTTTCTTCTGGGGAGCGCCCTGTACGGACTTCTGAGAATCTCCTCCCGTCCCCTTCGTGGACACTCGGGTACTTGCCCAAATGTCCGCCTCCTCAGCAAGCTTACGGGGGCAAGTAAGTTTGCTGTCTACCAGGTGTTGCCTCAGCTCGGGAAGACATTTCTCGAGTAGATGTTCCTTGAGTATTAGGTCGTACAACCCTCGATAGTCCTCCACGCCATTACCTTGGACCCACCCATCCAGGGCTTTCTTGGCAAAATCCAGGAAGTCAACCCAATTCTGTGAGATCAGTTTGTGGCTGCCCCTAAACCTTTGCCGGTATTTCTCGGGGGTCAACCCAAACTTTCTGATGAGCGCCACCTTCATGGCGGGGTAATTTACCTGTTCCTCCCGGTCTAGGGCCAATAGGGCATCCCTACCTGTCGGAGGCATGTACCGGTATAATCCACCACCCCAATGCTTCTCATGGATCCCATGGGCTCTTAAGGAGACCTCATAGGCTGCCAGACACTTGGCTATGTAGTCTCCAGCAACATAACTCGTGACCACGTCCTTGGGTAAATGGGGCCTGGGCTCCCTGGCAAATTCCTTTGACTCGATACCCTTCGGAGTGATGTTATGGGCCTGGAAGTCGAGTTCTCGTAGTTTGAACTCGTGTTCCATCCTTCTCCCCTCCCTCCTTTCTTCCATCTCCATTTTTGCTATTTCCCATCTAACTGTCTTTCCTCTCTCCTGTCGGCTAACTCGGTCTCTGACAACCCTCTCGATGACACACTGCTACCCTCCCGTGAGGTTACCTTTAGGGCTGATTGACATCTCACCCACCCCCGGGGAACATTCCGCAGTCCTATCAATGACAGTACCTCTGTCTGATTCCTCCTCCTCCACCGTTCCCTCCGTGTGTGCTTCCACCCAGGCTCGCAGACTAGTACGGAGCTCCTCTCTTTTGGCCCCTCGCCTGACGAACACTCCCCTTTCCTGACAGAAATCCTTGAGCTGTGCCACTGTATAGGTCTCCAGCTCTGACATTTCGAATTCCATCTTGTCAGTGAAAAGTGTGGACAACCACCCCGAAGTAGGTGACCAGGATAAGAACTCTGAGGGTCACTTCCACCCACCTCCAGGAAAGAATTTGGAAAAAGCAAAACGTTGAATTTGAGGGCCGCTAGGAGAAAACTCCGGGTGTGTACCTGTGGTGCACACTGAATTATTATGGGGTACAAAACAAGCACGGCTCGCAATCCCACCGCTGAGCACCAATTTTATGTTGGACCTGCGATGGGCAAGCCCAGCACAAAGGCGGTAGCTTGGCTCAAGTGACAAGGCAAGTGAAGGCTGTAGTGTTAAGCCGGCTTTGACCTAATAATAACTCCCTGCACAGCCACACCAAAAAGAAGGACACCACACCACTGCTGTAGAAAAATACGATTCCTTTATATAAAAGTTCTCTGTTGTAAATAGGGTTGATTGGGAAAGCACATACACATTTATTTTGGTCATACAGTTCTGGGTTTCAATTTTGTAATAAATAGTACTATAAATAAGTCAGGAATAAATAGCATCAATAAATAGAATAAACTTTAGGAATGAGTACCACAAATAAATATCAGAATAAATATCAGAATAAATATCAGAATAAATACTGGTTCATTTAAATAAATAACCACATGTTTCTCCTGGTATCGCTGCCACCAATTAAATACTTTAGGAATATCACATTTACAATACGTTTCAAATGGGAAAGATAACTCTTACAGTTTGTGTTGGTTTCAATGACAATGTATACGGGCTTCTCTGAGCACAGAATACGTTTTGGTACTCTTTAAGGTGCATTCAGGGCGTATGCGCGTGTATCTAAAAGGCAAGGAAACACAGTGAATACTTCATTTGCACTCGGCTGCCACCGGGATAAGATCTCTGCTTGCCGAGGAAGTCTATGCGCGCCTACGGGCTTTATCACCGCTAGAACACAGGCGGCACCAGTTCAAAGTCTTTAGACTGACGAACGGGCTGCCGGAGAGGTCACACAACCTTCGCGCTCAGTCAAATGAATGCCGGTTCACACTTCCTTCACAACGCTGCACCCTTTATGAAGAAACGGGCCCACCTCACATCGGCTGCAATCGGGATACGACTCAGTCAGGCCACAGCACTTCTCACGCCAGCGACGGGGTTCTCAGGGGCTCCACGGACCTCCCTCCGACTTCCGCATACAGGGTGGTTCCCGCCCACAGCTACAGCTCCCGGGTCACTGGGGAGTGGCAGAGACGCTATTCCCGCCCAACGAAGGCCGGCCTTTCCCCGCCCCGGCGCACCACCTCACCTTCAGTCCGCGCAGGAAGCGCTCTACGCTGGTGGGGCTCGGAGACGTCCGAGCTTCCCTCTGGAGGCGCCTGTCACGAAGGGGGCACAGTTGACGATCGCGGTCGCGGCGAACTTGCTCTCGCCTCGCGACTCGTGAAATCTGTCACAATTCACCACCGGGGGGGCGGGGAGGCACACCTATCTGGCCACAGTCTTTGGGGGTAATGAGGCACTCGCTGGGCAAGCGCTGTAGGCGCTAGGTCACTTCTCACGTAGCTGACTGGAACGCCAGTCAGAAACAACGCCAGCAACCCTTTGCTGCTCTACGGCCTGCGCTACCAGCCACCTCAGGGGTCAACAGGGCAGGTGTCGATCTGGTGTCAAGTCTGGAATCTCTTCTCATCATCATCTTAATCGAATCTAAAATGGCCGCCAGGGACTGGGCCTTTTATAGCCAGTGCCCTGGGGTACTGGCACGAGCCAGAAGGTTCTAGAACCTTCTCTGGCTGTGACAATGACATGGCACTTTTGAGGTGTATTTAGAACACTAACAGCCACCGTACTATAGTTCTGGAGCAGCCATTTTGTGTACCTGAGGGAAATAAAGGAATTCCGGTCAGGAATGCGCGCCAAACAAAGGGCGCCAAAACCTCAAAAGGCCAGAGTTCATGAAGGCTCCAATGGGAGTCACTGACATGAGGGAAAAGGGTGTCCACCATTTTAGGGCCATTTACTCAGGTTGACAACCCCAGTTTATAATGCCACAGGTTTCGCCTGGTGCCTTGTAAATAGGTGCCACAAACCTTGTGAGCAACTGGGCGTCAGGGAACATCTAACCCCATGAAACAACACATAAAAAGTCCTGGTAGACAAGGAAAAGCGACAAATTTTGGGAGGTACAGGGGAACAAAAGAAATCATAGTGGTGAGGGGACTCTCAGAAGCAGACGGGTCTAACACACTGTATACAGCTTTCTCTTGTGTTTGAATTATTGAGCTATAATGTTGTTCATCTATCATAACAACCCAGAGGGATCCTGCTTGATTCCCTCAAATACCCACCAGGAGTACTTCTGTAAGTGTGGTGGAGAAGGGGTGCGCGCCGCTGATGCTGTTAAAACGCCTATTTTCAATTAAAACCAGTGTGCTTTACCTTGTGCTTCAGACCGTGCTTAGTCATCTCAGCGATGAGATTGGCAGGCGCATCTATCTGTAAGCGTTGCTGTGTTAAGCCGAACAAGGAAGTGTACAATCAGAAGAGCTAGTGTCAAGCCTGCAAGTATTGCGGGTGGCAGTGCTAATCCTAAGGTGTATTTAGGCACAAGGTCCCTGAAGGGTATCTTGGCACCTACTACCACTGTTTATTGATACCAAACTCAATGGTACTCATTTAGTCGACCCCGGAAGGGTGAAAGGCTGAGTAGACCTGCCATCATGTGAAAAAGCTGCGGAAAATGCCCCTTCTGTTCTCAATGTATTAGGCCGATATTGAAGCATAAACGTATGAGGCATTTGCCGAAAGAAACCTCCGGATTTAAACCAGTAACCCATATGGTGTCTTCTTGGATAAAACAGCAAATAGAGGACCATTGCGCACACTACTACACCTATAAGGGCTTAGCGATGTGAATTTATTGACCCATTTGAGGAAATGACAATATGAATTTTCAATATCCTAGTGATAACATTTGGCTAAATTTAATACCAGTGCTAGGGACTAACTGATGGAGTGCTGTGGATCTACTGATAACTAATCTACCCATGCTCCGTCTGGGTTTCCTAAGCACCAGTTTCACACCCATCGCAATACCCCCTTGGATTTAACAGAATTGACACACCAACCGATAGGTTCAGCTCCACTTTTACTATCAAACTCTACAGTCTTTTTGCCTGCACGAGAAAAGGAGTAATTAACTTCGGCGCTCTTGAATATCACTCAACAATGATGTTACTTGAAATTAAAATAAAGGTATGAAACCAGTCCTTCCACATATCCTTATCACAAATCATAACCCAAACTGTGAGAAAAATGTCAGCCCTTCCCGCTGGGCCCACCTGGCCACAGCGATAGCGATGTTGCTCTGTTATCTACATTAAGGAACAAGTCAGGCCAGCTATTTTATTAACAATGTTGTCCTTCGGAGAGTTGGGCCACAAAATGTGCGCGCTTGCAACTAACATCTAGAAAGGCATGCCAATAAACTAACCATCTCCAGCACCAGAGAGTCATGCAGTCACTCCTAGGCCTGATTACTAAACCAGGTTAATTTTATGGTGTTGCATGGTATCGAAAATCCCATCTCTCGGCCCATGCCTGCAACAATTCCAATGCAGAGTAGCATGCAAGGCTAAGCCTGCAACAGAATCACCTGCCCATCTGAGCGGACTAAGCATGCCTTGCTTCACGCGCCATCCGAACTGTCAATGATACATATAAGCTGTTAGGCAACTTACCCCACCCAATTTAAACAGGCTGGATATGAACAAATTTAAAGTCGAAGAATAATTGTAAGGGGCATATCCGAATTAGGCAAATCATCCCTTCTAACTAAAACAAAGTATTGATAAAACAAGCATGTTCATCGATTGAACAAATCGTCCCCATTTGACTGTCACAGGGTAGACCTTCAGTAATAATTAGCCTGCACCCTTTTCAAATGTGCCATCTGCACGTTTAAAAGTACTTTGTTGTGCCACTGGTGGCCTAATGATTCTGGCCCAAACACTCGAGGCTCTCTCTTTGACATTGGATTAAAACATTTAAGCTGAAATCTCTGCTTAGCATAGTGTGCCACATAGTTCTGCCATTTCTGTCACAAAACGCCACAAAACTACCACTTTATTGCAGTGTTACTCCAGTGCGCACGCACTGCACATAGGACCTTTCTTCTTGGTGCTTAACTCCATGCAAATTATACAAGCACCTAGTTGTCTAGACACGGCTAGAACTTTACTTCTTGCTCTACTGGCTTTCACATTCACCACTGTGAGCAAAGCCAAGATTGCTCCAGGGCCCACAGCTTGTGGTAGAGGGAAGCGTCAGCCCTGAGGTGGTCAATACAGAACACATTGTGCCTTGATGGTACTCTGCATCCAGACAGACCTGGGAGATGTACAATCTTCCCAAATCGACATTTCTTACCAGCCGAAAGACCCATATGCAAACCGCCTTTAGTGTGCCATCAAAGATATTGTATGCTAAAGAATCAGTGCCATGTAGCCTCTGCCCCTGTACTGTGGCAAGCCAATCACGCCGGCCTAGAAACTTGTGAGAGTGCTGGAATAATAAAACTGCATGTCGTGAATTGGCACTTTTAAACTGGGGGGCCGCTCGCTCAGCAAGGCATAGGCGCTGATTGCCTCCAAGCAGGAATCGCTGCTCGATTCACATGCCGGGCCACCAGAATTCCCAACTGAATGTCCAAGCCAGGGGCATCATGAGAGTCACATGTATTATTCACCAGCACCCTCCTTTCAGCCTGTAGCATTACTAGCATTTTATACCCTACGCTGATTTAGCAGGCGGAGTATTTCTAATGACAGTGCACTTAACAGGAATGGACCTCAGCATGTGCACACCATGACCATGCACCTCTTATGTGCTAGCGGCAGAGCTGTTGGGCATCTAGCCAACCATTTCGACCCAGGCTCGACCAGGCCGCGGGCCTTCCGAATGCGTTGGTCTCCCCCCCTTGCCACCGGACGACACAGTGCAATATGTAGTGACCATAGCCACACACTCGTTCCTCACTCGGCCAGAAAACATACCCGTCACATCCGACTCGGGACCCGGGCATGCAGGACAGTCCCCCGAAGCCCTTCCACCCGGGCAACCACTGTGATCGGTGCCACAGGAGTATTAGGAAGGGAGGTATAATGACTGCACTTACCACATCAAACCCAACGCCCACTGGAGCCCATAACCATGCGAGACGACCCTCAACCTGCAGTAACTCCGACCAGTAGGGTGACCAACTGGGATGGGTGCAAATTTAGGACAGTGAGTGTAAAAATTCTGGACATAGGGTCAAAATTCAGGACAACAATTCAGGACAGAAGTTCAGAATTCAGGACCAAAATTTGGGACAAAAGGTACATTTTACAGACACATCAAAGGAGGTCGCACAATCTGTAGTGTGCCGGAGTGAAACTCAAATACCTGCGTTTGCATATTGGAGGCATCTGGGTAACATTATGCAAAATGAAACCTCCACCCCTTCAGAGTTTGCCCCCTGGTGAGGTGACAGGATCCTGTAAACAAAAATAGTTTGCCATGCCCTCGCAGCGAGCGAGCCTGAACCTCATTAGGAGGGGTGTGTTGGGGCGGTAGGGGAGAGGGGGGGGAGGGAGGGGGGGTTCTTCCCTGAGAAAAGTTTGAAAAAAGAGTTGGCAAATGGTGCCTTTTGTCATGATTCACACCCATTGCCACTGACTTACATAGAGTCCTGAGACACTCCTCTTCTAAGGGTTAATTCAAACCTATCTTATTCCTAGAAACCCACCCCTGTCCCGTGCATCCAGCAATCCAATTAATCATGTTTGTATCTAATGATAATGAATGTGTTTTAATGCCAGTGCTTATTGTTTATTACACTTGCTGTTTCAATTTCACATGTCAAAAGAAGGTGTGTATTAGCAGAAAATGACTGAGAACTGATCTCTGGGCAATATGAGCAGTTTTAGGACAAAAGCGGCAAAACCGGCAATTAGACAAAAAGTGACACTTTTAAAACTTGCACGCATCGTACGGAAAAGCTCTCACGCTGTGTGAAGTGTAATCACAGCGTAAGGGCAAAGACGACGAGTGCGTCTTCTGGAAACATCCTGGGGTGTGGCAGGGTTATAAAAGCCACACCCAGGAGTTTTAGAAGGTGCTTAGTCTTTCGTTTCCAGCCTAAAGAGAACATCGCGTCTGAAGTCTTCATCTTCAGAAATCCTTGGACCGGAATCCAGGCCTGCATCTCCGGTGACTCATTTGGAAATCACTTCAGTTCGGAATCTTGAATAACTGGAAAAGCTAAGTAACATTTATTTGTTTAAAGGAAAAGGAAAGGCGCCCAACACTAGCAAAAGGATAATTTGAACATTTTGACTTTGAAAGAAAAAACTTGAACATGAGTACATTTTGAGACATGTTTCCTGAGAAGAAAATCGGACTTTGTTTAAACAATTTGATTTAAGGCCATGATGTTTCAGAATGTGTATTAGTGAGGAAATTCTTTAGTTATCATGTTTTAGTATTTGTACTAAAATCTTATTTCAAAAGAAAGGTGAGAAGTCGAGAGAGCAACTGTTGGGGGAATGTTAAGTGAGTATATTTAAGACAGATTTGATTAAGTTTATAAACAAACCTTAAGGAAAGTGCGAATTATTTCTTCTGTTGTTTTATGCAGATTAATTAACAATCAGTCTAAAAGATCGAGGGCGGACAGCTCAACCTCCTTCAGACGGATCACTGACATAATATCGTCGTCACAAATATCGAGATACACAAATATCGAGTGAAAAATATCGAGTGACAAAATATCGACTCCCTATCTACAAACAGGTAAGTACCAAAATATCGACTCCAAAATATCGACTTACAAAAATATAGACTGTCAAAATATCGATTTTTTTAAATGTCTTAAAATTAAGTTAAAACTAATATAGTAATAAATATATGTAATATAAACTTAGAAATAATTATTTTAAAAATTTAATTTTAATAAATATTTTCTATAATTAAAAAAATTATATCACCAAAAATAATACAGATATATATATATATATATATATATATATATATATATATATATATATATATATATATATATATATATATATATAAAAAAACATATTATTAAATAAACATATATAACATTTTTAGCGTAGCATAGACAATGGTTAAAATTTATTGTAACAACTATAGTGAGTTCAACATTAGCAAAAGTGTTGGATAGCGTAGAGGTAACATTTACTATTCCCACTCCAGTGAGTGCAACAGTAGGGAAAGCGCTGGATAGCGTAGGGGTTAAAATTACTATTCCCACTCCAGGGATGTATGACGTTACAACGCATACTTTTACAGCACCTACCATTACATCAAAACTTTTACAACACAAAAACTTTTACAACTCATACATTTACAACGCAAGATTTTACAACCCATATACCTTTACAACGCATACCATTACAACGTAAGTATTGGTAAGTATATAATATTTTTTTTAATATAAATTAATTTAAAATATTATAATATAATTTAATTTTATTTAATTTTATTTAATTAATGTAATTTAAATGTAATTTTACTTTATTTTTACAAAGTACCCCTGTACCCCAAAAACCCTAAACTGACCCTGAACCCTAAAAATACCCCTTTACCCAAAAACTGAAAACTGACCCTGAACCCTAAAAATACCCCTTTACCCAAAAACAGAAAACTGACCCTGAACCCTAAAAATACCCCTTTACCCCAAAAACTGAAAACTGACCCTGAACCCTAAAAATACCCCTTTACCCAAAAACTGAAAACTGACCCTGAACCCTACAAATACCCCTTTACCCAAAAACTGAAAACTGACCCTGAACCCTAAAAATACCCCTTTACCCCAGAAACTGAAAACTGACCCTGAACCCTAAAAATACCCCTTAACCCAAAAACTGAAAACTGACCCTGAACCCTAAAAATACCCCTTAACCCAAAAACTGAAAACTGACCCTGAACCCTAAAAATACCCCTTTACCCCAGAAACTGAAAACTGACCCTGAACCCTAAAAATACCCATCAACCCAAAAACTGAAAACTGACCCTGAACCCTAAAAATACCCCTTTACCCAAAAACTGAAAACTGACCCTGAGCCCTAAAAATACCCCTTTACCCCAGAAACTGAAAACTGACCCTGAACCCTAAAAATACCCCTTTACCCAAAAACTGAAAACTGACCATGAACTCTAAAAATACCCCTTTACCCAAAAACTGAAAACTGACCCTGAACCCTAAAAATACCCCTTTACCCAAAAACTGAAATCTGACCATGAACCCTAAAAATACCCCTTTACCCAAAAACCCAAACATATAACATTTTAAAAATAATTATATACTTAGTAATACTTACGTTGTAATGGTATGCGTTGTAAAGGTATCTGCGTTGTAAAAACATGCTTTGTAAATGTATGCGTTGTAAAAAATTTGCGTTGTAAAAGTTTTGTTGTAATGGTAGTGCATAGTAAAAGTTGCGTTGTAAACGTTGCATACCCACTCCAGTGGGTGCAACAGTAGGGAAAGTGTTGTATAGCGTAGGGGTTAAAATTACTATTCCAACTTCAGAGAGTGCAATAATAGGGAAAGTAAATACTTCACAAATAGATATAAATAACATAAATAGTAATACCAATTACAAATAAATAAAATATTTTACTTGTGTATAAAAAATATTAAATATTTATTTATAAATACAAAATAAAATTATTTAATTATAAAAATTGCCTACTCATACTAATTAATTACCTATTAACAATACATTAATTTACCATTTAAAAATTAATAAATTAATTTTAATTACCAATTATATTTTAATTAATTACCTATAAAAAATTAATTAACAATTAATTCAAAATACATACCAATAATTTAAATGACATATTTAATTAATGAGAATTAAATTATTTCCCACCCTATTCCCCTATAAACCCACAACCCGCTACAGAAAATAAATGAATGAAATTAACATATTTATCAATTAATCAATTAAAATTATTTACCAATCATATTTTTATTAATTACCAATTATTTAATTAACAATGTATTCCAAATAAATAAGAATAAATAAATTAACATATTCAATTAATTATAATTAAATTACTTCCCACCCTATTCCCCTATAAACCCACAACCCGCTACAGAAAATAAATTACTAAAATTAAAATATTTATCAATTAATCAATTATAATTAATTACCAATTATATTTTAATTAATTACCAATTAATAATTAATTAACAATTAATTCTAAATAAATATCAATAAATAAATTAACATATTTAATTAATTAGAATTAAATTACTTCCCACCCTATTCCCCTATAAACCCACAACCCGCTACAGAAAATAAATTACTAAAATTAAAATATTTATCAATTAATCAATTATAATTAATTACCAATTATATTTTAATTAATTACCAATTAATAATTAATTAACAATTAATTCTAAATAAATATCAATAAATAAATTAACATATTTAATTAATTAGAATTAAATTACTTCCCACCCTATTCCCCTATAAACCCACAACCCGCTACAGAAAATAAATTACTAAAATTAAAATATTTATCAATTAATCAATTATAATTAATTACCAATTATATTTTAATTAATTACCAATTAATAATTAATTAACAATTAATTCTAAATAAATATCAATAAATAAATTAACATATTTAATTAATTAGAATTAAATTACTTCCCACCCTATTCCCCTATAAACCCACAACCCGCTACAGACTTATATTACACAAAAAATAAAAATTATTATTAACTTACCTTAAATTCGATATTTTTGTTGGCTATATTATGTCTAGTCGATAATATGTCCATTCTATATTTTTGATTCGATATTATGTCCATTCTATTCGATATTAATTTTCTCTAGTCGATATTTTTGTTGTCTATATTATGTCTAGTCGATATTATGTCCATTCTATATTTTTTACTCGATATTCGGTCCAATCAAAATAAAAGACTCGATATTATGAGTGCACACCCCTTCAGACATCTCTTCACCCCCAAGACGACTTCCAGGACGCCAAGCCGAGTTTAGTAGATCGCAGGTAGGAGCTTCTAACTTACATAGAACCAAGTAAAAGAGAGGTCAAGAAAGAAAAAAAGAGGTTAAAAGAGAGGACAAAATTTAAGGATTTTCTTGTTGTTTCGCAGGTCGACTACAAGAACATAATAGCGTCAGATTCCGGCCACTCTCCCTAGCTTCTATCCATCACCCTAGTGTAAAGAAAGGGATCACAGGTTGTAAGGTAGGGTTCTGGGAATTTGGTCCATAGCGTCTCTGCAAAACCTATCAAAGCACCTTACAGGTAAGGGATCGAGAGATCACAGGTAAGAGTGCTTTGACCAATCTGACACCTTTCCAAGAATATTTGAGAAAGCAAGAAGGTTAATAAAGCTATTGTGAAAGTATAGTTATTACATATATAAAGAGATTTCATATGATAATGACATAGGAAACTGCTTATTCAGTATGACCACATAGCTGTTAGTCTGTCTGACATGGCTGCCCATCTCTCTCTGTCCAGCCTCTATCTTCGGACCTGCCAGGCCCTACTGTTTTTGTGCTCTCCCTTATCTCTACCTGGTTCCCAGACAGTCAAGGCCTTGTGCTGCCTGTGTTGCCTCGGTTTCCAGCACATTGTTTGTGTGCTAGACGTTTCCTGTGCTATCGTTCGACACCTTTGCATTGCTTGTATGCTCCCTCTCCTCCTGATGCTCTCTGTCTCTGGACCATCAATCTCCTGTGGTATACTTCGACTCCAGTGCTTTAGTCCTGCAATCCCTCCTCCCTGTGCTCTCTCCTTCACTGCACTCCCAGGCTCCTGAAATCTCAAATCTCAGGTCCAGAACATTACGGTTAAGTGAATTCTCCAGATCATTCTAAAATACTCTGTTCACAACAAACAAACACACACTAACTCTTGTACATGCAAAGAACTATCCAGAGAACTGTCAATCTGACAAACCTACAGAACCATTCCTACAGTGACATCATTGATCCACATTATCCTTAAAATTCTCTGTTCACATCTCCCTTATTACACACATGCATTCAATTTTGTGATTGGCAGGGTTACGTAAGGCCTTTACACACCTTTTGCAAGTGGGATACGCTAGATGCACCATGGGATAGACTACCTTACATCATTCCTTATGTTAGTCTGTCTTCTTTATGTAGCCACACAAAAGAAGGCAACAGAATGATAGGCAACAACAATATCAAAATATAAAGAAGAGCAAAATAAGTAAAAGCAACATAACTAAGGAAACCGGACAGTGAGTACTCTAGCTTTTCAATACGCATGCCAACTTAAGCATTCTACAGTGTTACTTCTATTCAGTAAGATAGCTGAGCACATGCTGCAGTGATTTACATAATAACCTGCAAGTAATACTTCACTTTGCTGGTGCCTTTCAGCGTTTCACCCTTTCATGGATCATAAAATGACGATCAGTGGGGTAATATAAGCAATATTGTGCAAAGCTCATGACACAATTCCATATGTGGTGCAAGCTATATAACACCAGGGCACATGTTGGGGGTACATGGCTTCCACCCAATATTTTCACAGGGTGGACTCAGTCCCCCCTGCCAAGAAGTTGGGCCCTACAGAAATATGAGGAACTTGTCCCGGGGTAATTTTCAGACACCAGGACATGTTCAGCCGCGCCCGTACGTTGTATGTTTCATTATGAGCAGCAACATGCAGGAAGTGAGGGCGCTTTTTTTCACCTCCAGCTGGGCCGAAGTTAAAGGGCCATCAGACCTTCTTTGTCTGAATATCCTGACTGGAAGCGACCTGGAACCTCACACTTAAAAGTAAATGCCACGGAGGGGAAAGAAAGGCACACAGCTTGTTATCTCTTCTCAGGGGCTTAAGAGAGGCAGATTTTGCCTTTTTCAGTCCCTGTATATAACATATGCATGCACTGTAAGAATGTCAGGTGTGTTGGTCTGTCTCAGTATTTACCTAAAGAATTTCAATAGCACTATTTTATTTATTTTATAGCGCTACACAACACAATTCAGGGTGTCACAGCTCTTTACTTAACATACACATTATACATTGACAACAAATCATGTACATGTGTAAATCAATGTACAAGCTGAGTTACATGAGACAGTGAGGGTTACAAGGTGTAGGAGTCCCATGTCCTTCAAAGTTCAATGTGCTATAGTACAAGGATAACACCTTATGAACTGCAGGTAACAAAAGGATCTCTGTGTTAAAAGTAGTAACTCAATTTACTATCCAGAAAGGGGGTGGTGATGGACAGAGCATCTGAGTTAAACAGAACACTCATACCCAGTCAAAAGATTAGGGCTTGATCCATCACCGTTTTTTAGCTCACTGCACCATCCCAGTTCAGAACCTGGCTATATGCAAATTAGTCTGACCCTGGCCCAGTGCATCATGGGAACAGGGCAGACCAAACTACCAAGCCAATTCTTTACCGGAAAGGAAACAAGCTTCCGAGGACCGGTTTCTGGCATTACAGCCGTCTTCGGCCCGGCTTGCTTGAATCCTGATGGTGCAGTGAGCAAGGGACTCACATCTGAGCATACCCTGCCACTCCTATAGTGGCCAAAACGATTCAGAAAGGGGGTGGTGATGGACAGAGCATCTGAGTTAAACAGAACACTCATACCCAGTCAAAAGATCAGGGCTTGATCCATCACCGTTTTTTAGCTCACTGCACCATCCCAGTTCAGAACCTGGCTATATGCAAATTAGTCTGGCCCTGGCCCAGTGCATCATGGGAGCAGGGCAGACCAAACTACCAAGCCAATTCTTTACCGGAAAGGAAACAAGCTTCTGGGGACCTACATAAAATAAAAATCGGTCTCCTGCTAGAAAATATGTTTTTGGACCTTGGAGATTGAGAGGGTAAGGTTGCAGTGGAAGGAGCCTCTTCCAGAATTGCATTAGATTGCTCTTTCCATATCTCCCCAGATATGCTACTTTACCTCCAAGGCAGATGTAATCTCTGTAGTTAAGAATTTCCTTTAATATTTTCAGGCAAAATTCTCAGTCCTCATGGTGCTTGAGTGGCAGACAGAAGGCAATACAAAAGTAATTAGCAGTTTTTCTACCGTAGACATGGCATGGCACTTCACAACTATTGAAGGAATTATGAGGTTACTGTCATGGAATAAGTAGCCAAAAGTGGGAGAAAAATAATGCGTTGAAATGTTCTAACAAAGAATACATTTAGAATACAGGCAAAAAGCGTGTCGGGGTGGCAAAACCCCTACAGCATTCTGGGAAGCCTTCTCACGCATGCTGCAACAAAGAACTGAGGTTGTGCAGAAATAACCAACACAGGAGATAATGGAATATGGAAGCGGCTGATCGTTGAATAAAAAGCTAGTCTAAGTTTTGAAGCTTGAAATGATCATTGCATATAAAGTCAAAAGTAAAAGTTAAAGTTTGTGCTGCAAGGTTGGTTAAATATTTCTCTTTTTAATTGGAAAAAACAACATCTTTAAAAAGAGAATCAGAAAATGTAGCCTTCAGGTAGACTAGCCTGTGTAGATTTCCACATTTACAAATTTTAAATTGTTACGATCCGTGAGAAGGGCAGTGAGTGCAAGAGAAGGCCCAGCAAATGCTGTCACTGACCCATTATCATTCTGTATGTGATAATTAGGCAGACATACAGAATGAAAATGGGCCGATAGCAGTCTGTGCCAGGTCGGGGAGGGGCTGCTGCAGGCCACTGATCCCAGCAGGAGATCAAGCTGGCCCCAGCAGTGAGAGTTGCAGGACTCTCAGTCTGCTTGTAGGGGGCAGCTGAAATTACGGACAAAGGCGTCTGTGAAAGAATTCTTCACGGACAACGGACAAGAGGCCCAAATTACGGGCAGTCCGTGAAATTTAGGGATGGTTGGTCACCCTACCGACCAGGTGACACGACACAGCTGGACAGCATGTCCAGCGGGGACCAAAAGGATGGCCAGTGGGTAGGGGGCAAGTATAAACACTTGTCCCCCGCCCACTGCGTACCGGAAATGATGCCGCAGAGGCCACGGACAAGGAGGGACTCCCATGAGAGTGGGTCCCAGTGACAGGGCTTGGGATGTGCAGAATGCGGCACTAAGTGGGCCACCCTCTTACAGGGCCAACTACGACCGCCGCGGGCAGCCGCAAAGCTACTGGGTCACACCGGCGCAAATGCCAATCCAACACAAGGGAAACTGCCTCAAAGTAAAATGGGAGGTAGATCTATACTGTGCCATGGGGGTCAATAGCGCTTTCAAGATGGCCGACTGTTAGGAGCTCAAAGGAAGAGCTCCAAGCGCTGGGGATCACCTTCGGGTCTTTATCCCCGTTTAGCGGCAGCCCCCACCTCGAACGGATCATCCACGAATTCCTGGAGTAACTGGAGTAGCTACATTAGTCTTTATATCGCCTCGCATCACATCACATACCACTCTTGGATTGTCGCCTGTGCTCGGACCTAGCTCTCTCTGCACATGAACCTCCCCCACAGCTCTCTGCACAAGCTGGAGACACCACTGATTGCAGCCAGCATTGCGAAAGCGACTGCGTGCCCACGGACTGTGCCCGAGTGAAGAGTAGTTCCTGGAGTAACTGGAGTAACTATAGCTCGCATTCAAACTGGGGATGTGCTGCCGCCACAGACCGGCGCCAGCATTGAGAATGGAACGTCGTGCCCATGGACTGTGCCTGAGTGAAGAGGACAAGGTTCGGTACACGGGACTTCTCACCTCTCGCTTCTTCGCCCTCCCCCAGTGGTCCGGGCGCATTGCGGGACCGGGGAGTGAGTTGCTGCCGCTGATCGCCGCAGTGTGCTGGGCGGAACTGTGGTGCTCTGGGCTTGGCTGGAGTGAAATCGCAGGGCAGCGTTCGGCACCCAGATCGCTCCACCCTGCCCCCAATGGACGAGAGCGCTCAGTCTCATCGCCCCGGTGGCGACAGGAAGTTGTGACCCTGAGGACTCCCCTGAGGTGACTGATACGCAAGAGGGACAGCATATTCGACGAGCTAGAGCGCACTCGCATGGTACCGGCGCCCGATTCGGTGCCCCAGGGAGTTGAGGCGGGGCGCAAATTAGGACTGTCCTCAGCAGCAGAGAGTGTATGGTCGCGCTGTCCGTGGATGCAGCGGACCTCCGCTGGGCTGCACTTCAAGGGCATCGAGTAAACAAGTAAGACTCCAAACTCAATTCAATTCTTCCGCCCTATCAGGATATGCGTCTCTGTAACGCCTACCGCATCTCACACAGAGAGGGCTGCTCACCGCTGATCACAGCGCAGCAACGAGCCTCTCTTCCAATTGCCTCCAAAAATATATCAGCGTCCCTTGCTGGACTTTACAACTACCCCTTCAGCATAGGTGAATCCTGCCCATGATCCACCCCATCAGCAACTACCGGCTCCAATGGCATCAGCAACGGCAATGTAAAGATCACATTAGCCGGTCTCAGTGGCACTTACTTAAGCTTACTACGGGTGCTTAGCCATCAACCGCTCCTCCTATTCCCTTGAAATGGAATTGCCATTGTTAGAATTGGGGGTCTCTGGTTGGCGCAGGTATGTACTTGCGACAAGGAGGGACCCTCTCCTCTAAGTCAGCGCGAAGGATTACCCTCTAAAAATAACCCCTGCTTACCCTCTAGGTATTGTGGCGCAAGCAGTTAAGGCTAATCTCCAGAGCACATAGGGTTAAACATTTGCAGTATCACACACAATAACCATCAACCCACCACACAATGACACCAGACTGTGGGGCATATTATCAAGGGGGTTTATCTCCGCTTTTTTGGCTTTAAAAGCCAAGAAAGCGGAGATAAAATTATCTCCCTATTACCAAGCTGTCGCTAACACCAGTTAGCGACAGCTAATAGGAGATAGCGACCATCTTGGGCCCCGCTTTGCATGTCAGTGATATTTATCACTAATGACATGCAAAGTAGGCGTGCCAAGATGTTAGCGACTGGAAACAGTCGCTAACATCGCTATCTCCTATTACCAACTTTTGGAGATATTCGCGCTAAGCGCGAATATCTCCAAAAGCTAACACCTGCCCTGAGCAGTTCTTAGCCATGTTAACCAATGGGAGGTGGATAACATGGCTAAGAGCATTTGCTCGCTAATGCATGAATATCGCTGACTTTTCAGCGATATTCATGCATTGTGGCCGTTTTTTATCGCATTTGCGATAAACCTTGCTAATAGCAAGGTTTATCTGCGATAAAAATCGCCGATGTGCGGCGATAATTTTTGTCTCTAAACAAGTTAGAGACAAAAATTATCTCTATTGGTTGGTAATATGCCCCCGTATTCTTGTAAAAATATATCTCTTTTATATAGATTTAAAGCAGGCTTGTAAATATGGTCTTTGTAAAGTTCAAAATGGTTCCAGTTACTTGTTCAGGTTGTACATATACTCTTCAAGTAGTGCCTTGTAAATACAGTCTTTCAGATTTCAAGAAGCGGTTCCAGTTACTCTCTAAATATGTCACAGGTTCCAAAGCAATTGTAGTTCTTATTCAGCTTTAAAAATAGTTCTTAGTGTGCTTGTTATTACTCTTGGACCAATGCTACTGGGTGAAAAATTACCTTTCCCAGCTTATCTTTAGACTTACAATGGTCCAGGCACCGTGTGCTGCGTGTGGACCCCTTTCGCTCCCTTTGGTACGCTTCACAGAGCTGTAGATCGTCTCGTTCGGGAAACCCAGCGCAGCCCCGCTAAACCTCATGCATCTCGCGTGAGAAGCGTACGGCGCTGAGGAAGGGGGGAGAGGCGTACTGTGCGCTGGAGCTGTGCGAGTCGTACCGAAGCCGGGAGACAGGATGGGGACGTCTCGCAGGTACAGCCCCACAGCGGAGGAACCTCAGGGGGCTCGAGGGAGTGTGCGCCTCACGGACTTCGGGTCCTGAGCGCCGCGCACTTTACACACAGTTACAGTACCTTCTTGGGGGTGATGAGAAGGGCCCAGCAGCGGTGGTCAGTTCTGGTCACGTCGCGGTGCTCCTTGGGGGCAAGGCGGGCTACGGCTCGTCAGGCGTAGGCGCAGGCTCTTCAAGGACGGTGCGTTGTGGGGCAAACAGACATACCCGCAGCGTACGCTTCGACCCTGGAGGGGGAACGGCTGCAGGCGGGGCTGATGGGGGTACGATCCACAGAACCAGACATACCAGCCAGGCGCAGTCCCGCAGCACTTCACTTCACAGCTGCGGGGAGCGGGTCTCAGTGCACGGGTCATGGAGGGCACAACTTGCAGGCAGAGTCCGTCTTTGCTGGGCAGCCTGCGACACGGGGATCAGTAGGCGTCGATGCTCGGACCGGACAGGTCCTCCTTCACGGTGTGAGCTACAGCTCAGAATGGGGGCAGTCACGGTGCTCGTACCAGCGAGGGGCTGGTCTTCACTTTGTAGCTGCGACACGATCAGGCCACAGTTACGGTGCTCAGGGGACACAGACGCTCAAATTGGTAGAGAGCGCGGCGTAGAAGCACGACGCTCCCAGCTCTCCTTCACTCTGCGCTGCAGGGACAGCCAGCCCACGCCAGCAGCAGCTTCCTTCAGGGGGGGTAGCGCCCACTGTTCCTGGGGCGCAGTTCAGGGGGCAAGTTCCACAGCAAGCCCTTGGAGATCTTTGTAGAAGTTTGGCACAAGTTGAAAATAAAGTAAAGTCTTTCAGTCTTTCTCTCCTGCTCTCCTTCAGCAGCAAGGCACCCACCACAGGCCAGTCTCTTGGGATCAGAGTCAGTACTTCTACATGCAGCTTCCAGGGTCCTCCTCTTCAGGCAGAGCTTCCTCTTTGGCGCAAACAGGATATAATTTACAAGGAGCAGGGCTCTTACTTTTATACACCATTTTCTTTGTCTTTTCAGGCCAGGGGGGGCTCTGCATAAGTCCTTTCAGTCTCTGAGCACTTGTTGGGTGTACTTCTGGCTTCTGCTTTCAGTGTGAGGGGCAGGCACATCAGACGCTCCACAGGAGGTGGAGGCAGCATTGTGTGGACAGGGGCAGCCAGCAGTACCTTAATGACAGTGCTTCGCCCTTCCTGGGCCAGGTGCCGGCTGAGTCATCAGTCGCTCCCCAGGGGGCGGAGCCAGCATTGTGGTGGCAGAGCAACGCCTGATTAAGAGTCCAGGGGCACTCCAACCTCCTACTAAGGTGTAATCCTTCCAGTCACCACCTGTGATCCCCCAGCCCTGTCACTCATACATCCCAGACAGTCAGATACACATGCCAGCAGAGGCGGCTGAAATGGTTAGGCAAGCAAATGCTAACTTTCTAAAAGTAGCATTTGCAAACACAGGATATTAAAATAAACTTTACTAAAAGAAGTATTTTATTATTCTGAGTTCAGGCATACTAAACTTTATTTTCTACCATGTTCCCTGAGCCTGCTGGGATTATAGAGTGTCATAATTCCAGCAGCCCATCTGGCCTAAAGAGAACAGGTAGCCTTACAATAGTGAAAAACTAATTTGGCTGTAATTCACTATTTCTATTAGGACATGCCACACACATCAGAGCATGTCCTACCTTACACTTACAATGCACCCTGCCCTTGGGCCTACCATAGGGGTGACTAATATTAAGTTAAGGGAAGGTTTAGGGGCTGGCAAGTGTGTGCACTTGCCCAGCCAGCATGACAGTACCAGACTGCACGCAGGTTCTGCAATGGCAGACCCTAGACACATTTTAAAAGGCTGCTTCTGTGGGTGGCGCAACCAGCGCTGCAGGCCCACTAGCAGCATTGGCATTTACATGCCCTGGCACTCCTGGTGCACTTTACTGGGGACTGACAGTAAATCCAATGAACCAATCAGGAACATCAATCAATGTAACACTTTACAACAGGGAGAGCATATGCACTTTAGCACTGGTCAGCAGTGGTAAAGTGCCCAGAGTCATTAAACCAACAAAAACAGGTCAGAGGAAATATAGGAGGAAAAAGGCAAAAAGTTTAGGGATGACCCAGCAGGAAGGGCCAAGTCCAACACAACCCCCTTCCAGCCAAAACGCAGGGTAGACCAATCACTACCTTGACGGTCTTCACTGCTTTGGGCGATAGAACAAGGACGTGGCCCGCAACTGCAGGGGCAGACTCCAGTTCTACGCCAAACTGAACCTTTTTCAATTCCTCTGGGTATGCTCTCAGGGTCCACAAAGCCAATCCATGGGAAACCCTTCTCTACACCTGCGGACACCACCTGTGCAGCCTCTAACCTTAATTCGCTCACAGGTGTGTCCCAACAGGCAGACAGAAAAATGTCACAGTGGCCACTGACAGTAGATGGTAATGAGACCCAGGCCTTATGCCTCTCAGGGCTCTCGAACCTCTGTGGCCTTAAAGAGTGGGGGGCAGTAACCCCAGGAGCTTGGCACCCATTGTCCACTCTCCCTCCTGTCAGGTCAGGTATGACATCCTGGCACTGACCCACCAGCCCCAGGCCTGTACCTGGCGGCTGGACCAAAGACTGGGGTGGCCTCTCCCACACCCGGTCCTCCTCCTTGGGGCTCTGTACCCTCCCACCTGGAGTGGTACCCCCTTCCAGTATTGTCAGGGCAACTGTGGCAGGTGACCTGCACAATTCTCCCACCAGTTCAGGGGTGCTATCCTGCAACTGGGGCACCAGGTCAGGGGGGACACCCTGCACCTGGCCCTCTATTTTAGGGTCCAAACCCTCAAACTGCACCGGGGTCAGAGGCAAGGACTCCTTCCCTCTGCACCCCCTTCCAGAGTACTGCCCACTCCCCACTGGAGTGGTACCCCTAGAAGTGACATGGGTCAGGACACTGATTACAGTGGTCCCACCCTCCAGGTCAGACAACACCTGAACCTGGCTCTCCAACTCAGGGACCCAACCCTGCAGTTGAACACTTGCCTGGCGCACCAGGACTTCCCGGGGAGCACGCCTGCCCCCCCTGAGGGTGGCACATAGCTCATGTGCCGTGCGACAGTCTGCCTGGCGCAGATCTCCCAACCCCTGTCCCTCTGACAGTGTGGGAAGATCCCCCAGGACAGAAGTGGTGTCCCCCTGGTCATTCACTGGGGGCGCAGCCCTGCTGGCTGGCCCCTGACCCACTGGTTCTTCCACTGGGGACTCTTTCACCCTCTTGCCCCTCTTTCTGGACCTCTGCACCCTCCCAACTGGAGTGGTACTGTCAGACACCAGAACTACTGGAGCTCTGTTTACAGAGCCTCCCCGTTCTCTAGCCACTGTGGGATCCCCCTCAGCGGGTGACTCATCCGGACAGCCTAGGCTCTCCACCTGGTGTTCCCTTAAAGAACCTTCCAGGCTCTGAGACTGAGGTTGGGCACTACCGGGACAAAACCATTCTCACTCCTTCCCCTTAAGGACAGGACGTGAGGCCCTACACCCCTCTCACTACTACAAGACCTAGCTGGGCTACTCTGCGCCACTTCCACCACTCTGGGCTGGAAGATACCTGAGTCACTCCCTACAGGATCACACCCCAATGCCTCTCCAGACCCTCTGGAATCTACCACAAGGTCTGCCTCCAACGTGAGCTCCCTGGGGTTAGAGAACTCACTCTCAAACAGGTGTTGGCATAGCTCTGGAAAACTGGGACATAAAGTATGCTGTCGCACAATTAGATTACACAGCCCCCTAGCAGGGTTAACCAAACTATCCTTCACCTCACCATCCAGTGCCTCACACACATACTCCACACCATTCTTCTGAGACTGGCCAGACAGTAGCGGACTGTCTCTGTCACACAACCCACACTCTTCTGGGCGGTCGTTACACTCACCCACCAGGACCTCAACCATGGGGGAACCCCTCCCACCACTAGGACCATGAACTCCTACGCCAGCTACCCTATTCCCTTCAGGGACGCTGCGCACTACTGGAGCTACCTCATGCCCTTGAACCTCCTGGTGTATGTTAACCCCCTCCAAGTCAGGTGCCATATCTCTAGGTGCGCGTACTATGCTGTCAGCACTGGTTACCTTAGTGTTGCTGCCACCATCTGAGCTGGACTCCTCCTCCAACTCAGCAAAGCTCAATCTCTGAGCTACACCCATTTCTTGTTGCTGGGCTGAAGCCCTCCTGGCCTCAAGCCCCTCAAGCTCCAAGTCCAGTTCCCTCATTCTTAAGTCATGCGCAAGCTCCATTTTCATTTCTTCCAGGGCTAACTTCCTAGATTCTAGCTCCAGTTGGCAATTCAATTTCAGCTCCGCCAACTTTATTTCATGTATTCTGGCCTCCTTCCTGTCCGTCAACTCCTCTGGCGACAGGCCTCCACCAAAATCCATGATGCTTCTTGCTGGTTCAATTTCCATTCTGACTGATCCAGGCATGACTTCACAAACAAATGGGGATTCTCTCAGTAAGACATAAATCCAAAAAGAGTATGTGGCTTAAGTTACTGGACTGTCATCACTATGCAATGGTCAATAATCACTGTATGGACACTGCAAATGTAAATTCGTGATCCTCACCGCTGCGTCCAATGTTGGAATTGGGGGTCTCTGGTTGGCGCAGGTATGTGCTTGCGACAAGCAGGGACCCTCTCCTCTAAGTCAGGGCGAAGGATTACCCTCTAAAAATAACCCCTGCTTACCCTCTAGGTAGTGTGGCGCAAGCAGTCAAGGCTAATCTCCAGAGCACATAGGGTTAAACATTTGCAGTATCACACACAATAACCATCAACCCACCACACAATGACACCAGACTGTATTCTTGTAAAAGTATATCTCTTTTATATAGATTTAAGCAGGCTTGTAAATATGGTCTTTGTACAGTTCAAAATGGTTTTCCAGTTACTTGTTCAGGTTTTACATATACTCTTCAAGTAGTGCCTTGTAAATACAGTCTTTCAGATTTCAAGAAGCGGTTCCAGTTACTCTCTAAATATGTCACAGGTTCCAAAGCAATTGTAGTTCTTATTCAGCTTTAAAAATAGTTCTTAGTGTGCTTGTTATTACTCTTGGACCAATGCTACTGGGTGAAAAATGACCTTTCCCTGCTTAACTTTAGACTTACAATGGTCCAGGCACCGTGTGCTGCGTGTGGACCCCTTTCGCTCCCTTTGGTACGCTTCACAGAGCTGTAGATCGTCTCGTTCGGGAAACCCAGCGCGGCCCCGCTAAACCTCACGCATCTCGCATGAGAAGCGTACGGAGCTGAGGAAGGGGGGCAAGGCGTACTGTGCGCTGGAGCTGTGCGAGTCGTACCGAAGCCGGGAGACAGGATGGGGACGTGTCGCAGGTACGGCCGCACAGCGGAGGAGCCTCAGGGGGCTCGAGGGAGTGCGTGCCTCACGGACTTCGGGTCCTGAGCGCCGCGCACTTTACACACAGTTACAGTACCTTCTTGGGGGTGATGCGAAGGGCCCAGCAGCGGGGGTCAGTTCTGGTCACGTCGCGGTGCTCCTTGGGGGCAAGGCGGGCTACGGCTCGTCAGGCGTAGGCGCAGGCTCTTCAAGGACGATGCGTTGTGGAGCAAACAGACGTACCTGCAGCGTACGCTTCGACTCTGGAGGGGGAGCGGCTGCAGGCGGGGCTGATGGGGGTACGATCCACAGAACCAGACGTACCAGCCAGGCGCGGCCCCGCAGCACTTCACTTCACAGCTGCGGGGAGCGGGTCTCAGCGCACGGGTCACAGAGGGCACAACTTGCAGGCAGAATCTGTCTTTGCTGGGCAGCCTGCGACACGGGGATCAGTAGGCGGCGATGCTCGGACCGGACAGGTCCTCCTTCACGGTGTGAGCTACAGCTCAGAACGGGGGCAGTCACGGTGCTCGTACCAGCGAGGGGCTGGTCTTCACTTTGTAGCTGCGACACGATCAGGCCTCAGACACGATGCTCAGGGGACACAGATGCTCAAATTGGTAGAGAGCGCGGCGTAGAAGCACGACGCTCTCAGCTCTCAGCTCTCCTTCCCTCGGCGCTGCAGGGACAGCTAGCCCACGCCAGCAGCAGCTTCCTTCGGGGGGATAGCGCCCACTGTTCCTGGGGCGCAGTTCAGGGGGCAAGTTCCACAGCAAGCCCTTGGAGATCTTTGTAGAAGTTTAGCACAAGTTGAAAATAAAGTAAAGTCTTTCAGTCTTTCGCTCCTGCTCTCCTTCAGCAAAGGGGGTGGTAATGGACAGAGCATCTGAGTTAAACAGAACACTCATACCCAGTCAAAAGAACAGGGCTTGATCCATCACCGTTTTTTAGCTCACTGCACCATCCCAGTTCAGAACCTGGCTACATGCAAACTAGTCTGTCCCTGGCCCAGTGCATCATGGGAACAGGGCAGACCAAACTACCAAGCCAATTCTTTACTGGAAAGGAAACAAGCTTCCGGGGACCGGTTTCTGGCATTGCAGCCGTCTTCGGCCCGGCTTGCTTGAATCCTAACGGTGCAGTGAGCAAGGGACTCACATCTGAGCATACCCTGCCACTCCTATAGTGGCCAAAACGATTCAGAAAAGAGGGTGGTGATGGACAGAGCATCTGAGTTAAACAGAACACTCATACCCAGTCAAAAGAACAGGGCTTGATCCATCACCGTTTTTTAGCTCACTGCACCATCCCAGTTCAGAACCTGGCTACATGCAAACTAGTCTGTCCCTGGCCCAGTGCATCATGGGAACAGGGCAGACCAAACTACCAAGCCAATTCTTTACTGGAAAGGAAACAAGCTTCCGGGGACCGGTTTCTGGCATTGCAGCCGTCTTTGGCCCGGCTTGCTTGAATCCTAATGGTGCAGTGAGCAAGGGACTCACATCTGAGCATACCCTGCCACTCCTATAGTGGCCAAAACGATTCAGAAAAGGGGGTGGTGATGGACAGAGCATCTGAGTTAAACAGAACACTCATACCTAGTCAAAAGAACAGGGCTTGATCCATTACCGTTTTTTAGCTCACTGCACCATCCCAGTTGAGAACCTGGCTACATGCAAACTAGTCTGTCCCTGGCCCAGTGCATCATGGGAACAGGGCAGACCAAACTACCAAGCCAATTCTTTACTGGAAAGGAAACAAGCTTCCGGGGACCGGTTTCTGGCATTGCAGCCGTCTTCGGCCCGGCTTGCTTGAATCCTAATGGTGCAGTGAGCAAGGGACTCACATCTGAGCATACCCTGCCACTCCTATAGTGGCCAAAACGATTCAGAAAAGGGGGTGGTGATGGACAGAGCATCTGAGTTAAACAGAACACTCATACCCAGTCAAAAGAACAGGGCTTGATCCATCACCGTTTTTTAGCTCACTGCACCACCCCAGTTCAGAACCTGGCTACATGCAAACTAGTCTGTCCCTGGCCCAGTGCATCATGGGAACAGGGCAGACCAAACTACCAAGCCAATTCTTTACTGGAAAGGAAACAAGCTTCCGGGGACCGGTTTCTGGCATTGCAGCCGTCTTCGGCCCGGCTTGCTTGAATCCTAATGGTGCAGTGAGCAAGGGACTAGCATCTGAGCATACTCTGCCACTCCTATAGTGGCCAAAACGATTCAGAAAAGGGGGTGGTGATGGACAGAGCATCTGAGTTAAACAGAACACTCATACCCAGTCAAAAGAACAGGGCTTGATTCATCACCGTTTTTTAGCTCACTGCACCATCCCAGTTCAGAACCTGGCTACATGCAAACTAGTCTGTCTTTGGCCCAGTGCATCATGGGAACAGGGCAGACCAAACTACCAAACCAATTCTTTACTGGAAAGGAAACCAGCTTCCGGGGACCGGTTTCTGGCATTGCAGCCGTCTTCGGCCCGGCTTGCTTGAATCCTAATGGTGCAGTGAGCAAGGGACTCACATCTGAGCATACCTTTCCACTCCTATAGTGGCCAAAACGATTCAGAAAAGGGGGTGGTGATGGACAGAGCATCTGAGTTAAACAGAACACTCATACCCAGTCAAAAGAACAGGGCTTGATCCATCACCGTTTTTTAGCTCACTGCACCATCCCAGTTCAGAACCTGGCTACATGCAAACTAGTCTGTCCCTGGCCCAGTGCATCATGGGAACAGGGCAGACCAAACTACCAAGCCAATTCTTTACTGGAAAGGAAACAAGCTTCCGGGGACCGGTTTCTGGCATTGCAGCCGTCTTCGGCTCGGCTTGCTTGAATCCTAATGGTGCAGTGAGCAAGGCACTCACATCTGAGCATACCCTGCCACTCCTATAGTGGCCAAAACGATTCAGAAAAGGGGGTGGTGATGGACAGAGCATCTGAGTTAAACAGAACACTCATACCCAGTCAAAAGAACAGGGCTTGATCCATCACCGTTTTTTAGCTCACTGCACCATCCCAGTTCAGAACCTGGCTACATGCAAACTAGTCTGTCCCTGGCCCAGTGCATCATGGGAACAGGGCAGACCAAACTACCAAGCCAATTCTTTACTGGAAAGGAAACAAGCTTCCGGGGACCGGTTTCTGGCATTGCAGCCGTCTTCGGCCCGGCTTGCTTGAATCCTAATGGTGCAGTGAGCAAGGGACTCACATCTGAGCATACCCTGCCACTCCTATAGTGGCCAAAACGATTCAGAAAAGGGGGTGGTGATGGACAGAGCATCTGAGTTAAACAGAACACTCATACCCAGTCAAAAGAACAGGGCTTGATCCATCACCGTTTTTTAGCTCACTGCACCATCCCAGTTCAGAACCTGGCTACATGCAAACTAGTCTGTCCCTGGCCCAGCGCATCATGGGAACAGGGCAGACCAAACTACCAAGCCAATTCTTTACTGGAAAGGAAACAAGCTTCCGGGGACCGGTTTCTGGCATTGCAGCCGTCTTCGGCCCGGCTTGCTTGAATCCTAATGGTGCAGTGAGCAAGGGACTCACATCTGAGCATACCCTGCCACTCCTATAGTGGCCAAAACGATTCAGAAAAGGGGGTGGTGATGGACAGAGCATCTGAGTTAAACAGAACATTCATACCCAGTCAAAAGAACAGGGCTTGATCCATCACCGTTTTTTAGCTCACTGCACCATCCCAGTTCAGAACCTGGCTACATGCAAACTAGTCTGTCCCTGGCCCAGTGCATCATGGGAACAGGGCAGACCAAACTACCAAGCCAATTCTTTACTGGAAAGGAAACAAGCTTCCGGGGACCGGTTTCTGGCATTGCAGCCGTCTTCGGCCCGGCTTGCTTGAATCCTAATGGTGAAGTGAGCAAGGGACTCACATCTGAGCATACCCTGCCACTCCTATAGTGGCCAAAACGATTCAGAAAAGGGGGTGGTGATGGACAGAGCATCTGAGTTAAACAGAACACTCATACCCAGTCAAAAGAACAGGGCTTGATCCATCACCGTTTTTTAGCTCACTGCACCATCCCAGTTCAGAACCTGGCTACATGCAAACTAGTCTGTCCCTGGCCCAGTGCATCATGGGAACAGGGCAAACCAAACTACCAAGCCAATTCTTTACTGGAAAGAAAACAAGCTTCCGGGAACCGGTTTCTGGCATTGCAGCCGTCTTCGGCCCGGCTTGCTTGAATCCTAATGGTGCAGTGAGCAAGGGACTCTCATCTGAGCATACCCTGCCACTCCTATAGTGGCCAAAACGATTCAGAAAAGGGGGTGGTGATGGACAGAGCATCTGAGTTAAACAGAACACTCATACCCAGTCAAAAGAACAGGGCTTGATCCATCACCGTTTTTTAGCTCACTGCACCATCCCAGTTCAGAACCTGGCTACATGCAAACTAGTCTGTCCCTGGCCCAGTGCATCATGGGAACAGGGCAGACCAAACTACCAAGCCAATTCTTTACTGGAAAGGAAACAAGCTTCCGGGGACCGGTTTCTGGCATTGCAGCCGTCTTCGGCCCGGCTTGCTTGAATCCTAATGGTGCAGTGAGCAAGGGACTCACATCTGAGCGTACCCTGCCACTCCTATAGTGGCCAAAACGATTCAGAAAAGGGGGTGGTGATGGACAGAGCATCTGAGTTAAACAGAACACTCATACCCAGTCAAAAGAACAGGGCTTGATCCATCACCGTTTTTTAGCTCACTGCACCATCCCAGTTCAGAACCTGGCTACATGCAAACTAGTCTGTCCCTGGCCCAGTGCATCATGGGAACAGGGCAGACCAAACTACCAAGCCAATTCTTTACTGGAAAGGAAACAAGCTTCCGGGGACCGGTTACTGGCATTGCAGCCATCTTCGGCCCGGCTTGCTTGAATCCTAAAGGTGCAGTGAGCAAGGGACTCACATCTGAGCATACCCTGCCACTCCTATAGTGGCCAAAATGATTCAGAAAAGGGGGTGGTGATGTACAGAGCATCTGAGTTAAACAGAACACTCATACCCAGTCAAAAGAACAGGGCTTGATCCATCTCACGGTGTGAGCTACAGCTCACAACGGGGGCAGTCACGGTGCTCGTACCAGCGAGGGGCTGGTCTTCACTTTGTAGCTGCGACACGATCAGGCCACAGTCACGGTGCTCAGGGGACACAGATGCTCAAATTGGTAGAGAGCGCGGCGTAGAAGCACGACGCTCTCAGCTCTCCTTCACTCGGCGCTGCAGGGACAGCTAGCCCACGCCAGCAGCAGCTTCCTTCGGGGGGGGGTAGCGCCCACTGTTCCTGGGGCGCAGTTCAGGGGCAAGTTCCACAGCAAGCCCTTGGAGATCTTTGTAGTCTTTCTCTCCTGCTCTCCTTCAGCAGCAAGGCACCCACCACAGGCCAGTCTCTTGGGATCAGAGTCAGTACTTCTCCATGCAGCTTCCAGGGTCCTCCTCTTCAGGCAGAGCTTCTTCTTTGGCGCAAACAGGATCTAATTTACAAGGAGCAGGGCTCCTACTTTTATACACCATTTTCTTTGTCTTTTCAGGCCAGGGGGGCCTCTGCATAAGTCCTTTGAGTCTCTGAGCACTTGTTGGGTGTACTTCTGGCTACTGCTGTCAGTGTGAGGGGAAGGCACATCAGACGCTCCACAGGAGGTGGAGCCAGCATTGTGTGGACAGGGGCAGCCAGGAGTACCTTGATGACAGTGCTTCGCCCTTCCTGGGCCAGGTGCCGGCTGAGTCATCAGTCGCTCCCCAGGGGGCGGAGCCAGCATTGTGGTGGCAGAGCACAGCCTGATTAAGAGACCAGGGGCACTCCTGCCTCCCACTAAGGTGTAATCCTTGCATTCACCACCTGTCATCCCCCAGCCCTGTCACTCATACATTCCAGACAGTCAGATACACATGCTAGCAGAGGCGGGCTGAAATGGTTAGGCAAGCAAATGCTAACTTTCTAAAAGTAGCATTTGCAAACACAGGATATTAAAATAAACTTTACTAAAAGAAGTATTTTATTATTCTGAGTTCAGGCATACTAAACTTTATTTTCTACCATCTTCCCTGAGCCTGCTGGGATTATAGAGTGTAATAATTCCAGCAGCCCATCTGGCCTAAAGAGAACAGATAGCCTTACAATAGTGAAAAACAAATGTGGCTGTAATTCACTATTAGGACATGCCACACACATCAGAGTATGTCCTACCTTACACTTACAATGCACCCTGCCCTTGGGCCTACCATAGGGGTGACTAATATGAAGTTAAGGGAAGGTTAAGGGGATGTCATGTGTGTGCACTTGCCCAGCCAGCATGACAGTACCAGACTGCACGCAGGTTCTGCAATGGCAGACCCTAGACACAGTTTAAAAGGCTGCTTCTGTGGGTGGCGCAACCAGCGCTGCAGGCCCACTAGCAGCATTGGCATTTACAAGCCCTGGCACTCCTGGTGCACTTTACTGGGGACTGACAGTAAATCCAATGAACCAATCAGGAACATCAATCAATGTAACACTTTACAACAGGGAGAGCATATGCACTTTAGCACTGGTCAGCAGTGGTGAAGTGCCCAGAGTCATTAAACCAACAAAAACAGGTCAGAGGAAATATAGGAGGAAAAAGGCAAAAAGTTTAGGGATGACCCAGCAGGAAGGGCCAAGTCCAACAGCCATGATTTTCCCTCCTCGCTTTTGCCCAAAATGGCCGAGCCATAAAATATCTAAACAACAGCTCACCCCTAGCCTCTGGTCAGTCCCAGCATCTTCTTTGTCTCTCAAATCATAACAATAGAAATAGGACTACTCCCCTCTACCTCCCTCTTACTATTGAAACAGGACTATTCACCCCCTCCCACATTCCTGACCTACTCATCAGAAGGGAAACAGGACTTATCCCCTCATCCCACGAAGGATTGAGATAGCGAGAGAGGACAACTCCCCTCACCCTTATCATTGAGACAGACAAAGGACTACACAAACACTACCTTCTCCTTACTAAGACGTCGGCCATCTTGGACTAGTCCCCGACTAATCTTAGACTAGCCTCTAGGCAGGCAATCTTGGAACACTCTCTTTAGCTGCTATTTCCCCATCGAGCAACTCTCTTCCCTCCCTAAAGTATCGGCCCTCTTTAACCAGTATTGACTAGTCTTAGGATAGCCCCTCCGCAGACTTCCCAATCGCACTCTCTACAGCTGATACCTCACCTCTACAGCGCTACACATTCACAGCACTTCACCTATGCCATGCTTCCCACCATGGAACTCTCCGGCACCCACACATACTTAATCAGCTACCCCCCCAAGCTCTCAAAAAAATCTGCCAAAACCTTCAAACACAACTTTCTGTAATCCTACCCAGAAACCCCCTTTGCAGATCCTTACTTCTCACTCCTTTATGGACGCATGACCACCGACATCATCTTCTACACTAAAACAGAGCACAATGGAGGAAAGCCTTCCTTACCTTACTCACGGTCTCCTCTACGAGGAAGTCCGCACATGGTCTTCTGATGTCTATTACTCCATCACAATTCTTCCAAGCGACAGCAACCATCACTATCTACAATAATGGTACTATTCTCACCCAGTCCACAGATCGTAGCCTCAATCTATTTGATATTTTATTTCCCATCATTAAAGAGTGGGTAGTCAATCCACTGACTCTTTCCCAACCCACCCTCACTCCCAACACCCAATCCATTGCTTCTTCCACTCAGTCCCACACCCTCCCACCCCCAACACTCTTGACACCTGGATGCCCAGAACCGCACACCACCCTCAACCACTCTACCTCACCCTACCCGCATACCCTTTCTACAGCTAGCCACCCCCTCTCTATTACCTCCCCACCGCCTCTCACACCTAACCCCCCTCCTCTATCACCTCCCCACTGCCTCTCACATCCAGCCCCCCTCTATCCCCACCCTCCTCCCCTCACTTCTAGCCCCCCTCTACCTCCACCCCCCTCCTTATACATCTAGTCCACCCTCCTCCGGCCGCTTCTCCACCCCACCCCCTCTCACACCTAGCCCCCCTCCTCCTCGCACACCTCCACCTACTCAGCCCCCCTCCCTCCCACCCCCAACCCCCCTAACTCCTGGATGCCCAGAGTCGCGTGCCACCCTCAACCCCTCTACCCCACCCTACAACATACATCTCCTCTCCCCACATAGCCCACCCCTATCACCACCCCTTGCCTCTCACATCTAGCCCCCCTCCTCTATCACCACCCCCACGCCTCTCACATCAAGCCCCCCTCCTCTATCCCCACCCCCACGTCTCTTACATCTAGCCCACCTTCATCCTCCCACATCCCCACCCCGTACCCTCCCACACCCAGCCCCCCTCCTCCTCTCACACCACCTACGCACCTCCTCTCTCACCTTGCCCCCTCCCTCTTCACCACCCCTCCCCCTCTCTCACCTAATCCCCTCTCCCTCGCTCACATCACCACCCCCCCTCCTGCCACACCTTGCCCCCCCTCACTCACACCCCACTTTTCTTCACCGTTAGCCCCCGCCCATACCACCCCTAGCTCCCCCTCCTCCGATACCACCTCAAGTCCCCCTTCCTCCTTTACCACCTTCCCCCACCTCGCCACTCCCCCCACACCCCATCACGACAGTCACCCACGTACCCACCACTGAAACCCCCACCTCACCTCCTCTTCCTCCTTCACCCACCCTAACTTCCTCCACATCCACGCCCAACTCATACCCAACATTCTACCCACCCCCCACCCATACCCTTTCCACGCCTTTTTCAGCTCTCACACCGAAACAAGTCAACTCTCCTCAACCTCTACCTGGCTCTACTACCCCCACTACTACTGTTCCTAACTCCACTCTTGACAAGATTATGTCCACCCTTCACCAGATTAAAAACAAGCTTCAAACTTTCAAAGAACTGTTCTCAAGTCAACTGAGACTCCCCTCTCCACCTAGTACCCAGCTACCACGCAAGCACTCCACCCCTCCCACACGCTTACACAACCACAACCCCCCTTACTTGACTTCTACCCCTGCCCATAATTCTTCCAGCCACCCTCTCCGATGCATCAATCCACTGACACGGTATGACATACGTGCCCTCCTACACTCCTAGGCAACCACTCCCACGACCCACATAGCCACCATACACCTTCCCATTCCCACCATCCATTCCAACCCTCACAGGCCCCCCACCCAAAATAATAGAGGCACCATCTCTAACAATCTGAAAAAAGTCACCCTCACTCTGGACCCCTCCGCCTCCCTCATCAGCCCACGGCTCAAATGCACACTACTTAACTGCAGACCTGCCCCCAGACACGCATCTGACATAGCCAACCTCATTATCGCACATGACCTAGACCTTACCATACTCACCGAAACCTGGTTAACAGAATCCTCATCCCCCCTCATCGACATTCTAGTTCACCCTAACTATCACATCATCAGATTAGACAGAACCGGCAGGACAGGAGGTGGAATAGTATGTATTCACCGGAGTAACCTTTTGGTATCTAGAGCCATCTCCCCTACATTCTCCTCTTGTGAACACATCTGCCTCGACGTCAACAGTGAGGGCAATCCAGTATGCTCTCTACATATTATTTACCACCCACCAGGAGACAACCTCACCTTCACTAAACACCTCATTGACATGATCATAACTAACTCGGGTCAACGAAATACACAAATATTCCTTGGTGATTTCAACCTTCACTGGAATGATCACAACGACTCATTGGTTAACAGTCTCAAAAACTTCCTCAACACCTTAGACCTCACCCAAATCTGCAACAGCCCCACTCACGACAAAGGCTCTATCCTGGACCTCATTATTTCCAAAGGTGACACCACCTAACTAGACTCAATCCAACCTTGTGACTGGTCCGACCACCACATTATCACATTCTTCATCAATGAACATGTGAAACTTTACCCAGCCCAATCCACCAAACCCAAGGTATGGAAAAGAGACTTGAGGAACCTCAATCCCATCTCCTTACCCTCTCCCAGCTACAACCTACTCATACCCACCATCGGCAACAACGACGTCCAGGCTCTTACCGATCACTACCTCAACTCAATGACTACGATAGTCAACAAAGTTGCTCCCCTTCAGCTAAAGAGGATCTCCTCCAAAAGCTCAAAACCATGGTACGACAGTCTGCTTAACAAGGATAGACGAGACATGAGACTAGCAGAACACAACTGGAGATCCATCCCATCAGCTATGCACCTCAGTACTCTGAAGAAAAAAAGAAATGCTTACTTCAGGAAAATCAAACGAACGAAAGCAGACTTCTCTTGCCATCAACTAGACCAAGCAAAAAAACAACCAAAAAAACTATTTGAAATAGTCAAAACTCAATCCAAAAATGAACCACAGCGAGTACATAACATAACCAGCACGCTACCATCATGCGAAGAATTCTCTACCTTCTTCAATCTAAAAATAGTTAACATCAAGAAGGATCTCCTCACGGATCTAAATCTATACTCCAACGCCCTCAGCAAAACACCATTCAAACTAAAAGACAATGCTACTTGGGCATCTTTTGATACCTACATGGAAGAATCTATAGGCATGATCCTAAGTACCCTGAAGCCCTCCAATCACCTCTCGGATCCTCTACCTGCAAATGCTGTAAAAGACTTTATCCCATGGGTTATCGCTCTGGACCAAAATCATTAATAGTTCTCTTCAACAAGGATCTATCCCAGACTACCTCAAAGAAGGACAAGTATCGCCCATACTAAAGAAACCCACAGCTGACCCTACTGACCTCAATAACTATTGCCCCATCTCCAATATCCCTGCCTTAGCTAAACTGTTAGAAAAATGTGTTCACCTCCAACTGGCAAAACACATCGATCACTTTGACCTTCTTAACCGACACCAATCCGGCTTCCGTGCAGGCCACAGCACAGAATCAGCCATGACTCACATAATTGATGACGCACTCCAAATTCTAGACCAAAACGGCTCCTGCCTCCTCATTCTGCTTCACCTCTACTCTGCATTCGACGAACTTACTCGATCTGTTGAATATTAGAATGTGTATTTCTGGGACAGTACTCAAATGGTTCACCTCCTTCCTTCATAACCGGACTCAGAAATTCAAAACTAATAACACTATGTCCACACCAGTTCCAGTAACACTTGGTGTCCCGCAAGGATCCTCCCTATCACCAACCCTGTTCAACCTAGTCATGGAGCCACTCACCGCACTGCTTCATGCCTCTAATGTGCAATTCCACATGTATGCGGATGATACCCAACTCTACCTCAAAGTAAAATCCCCTGAAGACCTCAAACTTCTCAACTCAACACTTAAGGACACATAGACATGGTTGGCAGAGAACCATCTCAAACTTAATGCTCTAAAAACAGAATTCCTCCTAATAGCACCCCCCTCCAAAATCCCCATCGCCCAGGATTGGCTGAAACACCTCACTGCATTCAGCGTCCAACCTATCATTGTAGACTCCGCAAAATCCTTAGGTATCACCCTTGACTCCAATCTCAATATGCAACGACATATCAGCAATGCAACCAAGGGAGCTAATTTCCAAATCAATACCTTGAGAAAGTTGAAACCCTTCCTCCCAGCCGACGACTCCAGAACTGCAGTCCAAGCGCTAGTTATCCCTCGGATTGACTATGGAAGTGCCTCCCTCTGCGGCCTCCCACTATCAACAACTGCACCACTAAGAGCCTCTATCAATGCTGCAGCAAGGCTGATAACTGGATCAAAAAAACGCTCACACATCTCTCCTGACTTAAAATCTCTGAACTGGCTACCGCTCGAAGCCAGAATACACCTGAAAATTGCATGCATTACTCACAAGGTCTTACATCACAACTCGCCCAGTTACACTGCTCAGAAATTGACAATCTCAGGAGGCTCAAGAGCCACAAGAAGCACAGAAACTCTCCTTCTGAAACCACAAAGATTCAACAAGAAAAAAACTTACAAGCGCTCCTTCTCAGGGATGGCCCCCAGGATCTGGAATGCCCTCCCTCCAGAAACTAGACTCATCTCATCCACTGCATCCTTTAAAAAAGAAGTCAAATCGATCCTCATGGCTAGATTCACTTGAACATAAACTATGCAAATACTGCTTGCCTGTGTTTCTCCACCTTGTATTTCAGTGCCTGAATCGACCACAAAATCACACTCTACAACCATGCAGGGTTCGCTTCTTTGCACAAACTGCCTTATTAGGTTTTCTATCCTTTTGTCCTCCTTTCATATGTATGTAAAGCGCTCTGATATCTGTAAGGATCCTGTTTGCGCTATACAAAACTCTGAAAATAGATAAATAAATAAACAGGCCTGTGGCTGTATAGTGCTGAAACACCTATGCACTAACTCAGTCTGTCACTAAACTCGAAATCACTCATTGACATCAAAACTTTTAAGAGCTGTGAGAATCCCCATCAAATCTTCAGCAGATTCAAAACCTATAGAGCTGTCTGATGGATTTAAGAAGCCAGGCGTCTTGGGCTGCCTGCATTGACTAGACCATAGGTTGGGCTTCAGGTGAAAAGAGCAGGCATATGGAGATGTAGAAAGAGAAAGAAAAGGGAAACCAGGGGCAGGATAGGGAACAACTAAAGGGAAACATGTAGTGAGGCTGGAAAGAAAGAGGAGCAGGATATAAAAAATTGAATGATTAGGGAAAAAAAGCAACAGCGAGGAAACAAAAGAAGGAGCAGGAAACAGAAAGAATAATCGAGAGATTGAAAGAAAAAAAAGAGAGTGAAAGGAAGATCATGAATGAAGAAATGGAGAGGTAGGAGAGAGGGTACAGAGGGAGAGCAAAGAAAGCAAACAAAAGAGAAGATGAGAAAAATAATGGTAAAATGAACAGAAAGAAATGAGAGGACAGCATTAGAAGAGAGAGGGGGATTGGAAGCAAGGTGAGAGTCCTGTTTCTGCTACGTACAGTCTGCTCCTTCCTCCTTTGGTGATGCACCGCTCCTCCTCAATGTCATAAGGCTTCTCCCCTTTGAGACCCACGAACCCAAGCTTGAAGTAGCAGGCTTCCCGGAGTGATACCCTTGCCCCACCTGTGAAGACACACGAAAACCAGCAGTGGGCTCCCTGGAGTGCCGATACCCTGTCCCCTGCCCATGTCAAACAGGACTACTTTTGAAGCAATTTCAGAGTCATCAGATGTTCATCCAACTACTTTAGAAGTCATTTTCCCATCATCAGGCGTCATAATCACCTGAAGTCATCAGCAGAGTTTAGAAACCTGAACTTGGTCTTTTGAGGATGACATTAAAATGAGTATTTGATCACTTCTCAAGGCCTGATTGTTCCTGGTGATTTGAAGATGACTTGCAAATGAGCATCTGATTACTTTTTAATGAGATCATTAATGATGATGTAAAAATGAGCATCTGATTACTTCACAAACCTTAAAAGAGATTAAAGCATTCCTGACGATTAGGTAGAAGTCCATTAACAATATGCAACTGTTGATCCCAGAGAAAAACAATTTAAAAAAAAGTAAACCTTGGGGGAGGGAGTAGAAGAGGGGTGAGCATATCTTGCTTAATTTGCTGTAACATAATTACAGCAAAATTATGGGAGATTATGCATCATTTTGTAGGCATGGCATGCATGTAGTTGTCCGCAAATTTAGGTGGTCATTGGTGGGCACATCATATGGCCTTTTTTCTTTTGGTAATGCTGCATAGCAGCAGCAAAAAGTGCTTTTTGACAATGCTGTACCGTAACACCAATAGGTACTGGCAAAGCCATTGGTCCCAAAAGTGAGACCTACAGGCGTTGGCAATATTTGTTATGTTAAGAACAGGAAGACTGCTTTATTTATATAAAGTGAAGCTTTCTGTGGCTTCTTTTTACTCTGAATGGAGTATGAACCTCTCCAACAGGGACATCTTAAGGATTTTGGGGGCCCTGGCTCAAACGTATTTTGGGGGCCCCTGTTCTAAACAGCTTTGAATGTAGGATCTAATGTAATCTCTCTCATGCCCTCTTTGGCCAGGTCAGTAAGTGCACAGGCACACTGGTCCAGATTCTTAATGTGGATACATCTAATATTCAGGGACAATGATGTGTGTTTTAAATCTTATAAATTCAGCAGCAGCTCCCTAATAATATTGATCTGAAATGAACCTTTTTATGGATGTTGCATGGTTTTGAGAAGCAAACATGTCTCTGCCAAATGTCTGTAACAGACTTCCATACATCACCCACAGTAAAAATAAATTAAAGGAAAACGATATTTAAAACAATCTGTTTAAGACTTAGTTAAGGTCATCAGGGCAAGAGACTCTGCAGAGATCAGAGCTGGCTCTATCGGGGGACCCCTTGAAAAGCTGGGGCCCTGGGCTAGGGCCCACTTTGCCCATACCTTAATACATCTGTGCTCTCCAAACACCTAATGGCTGCTGGTTCATGGGCCACAAAAGCCTACTGCCCCAGGAGAGATGCCCTGGGCTGAGTGCCTGGGCCGCAGGAGCATCCTGCAGAATATTGTTAGGGTCACTTTTATCACTAATCACTACTTTTGGATCCAAATGCACCCCCCCGCCCTATTGCCAACATTTACATGTTTCAATGTTTCTTTGCATTTGTGATCAACTTACCCTACTATATGTATGCTAACACTTGGGATCGATAGACTTAGAAAAACACTCTGTAAAAGTGAATTGTTTCTTTCTGTTGCACCCGATCGTCCTTGCTTACATTCACTCGTTTGCATAAGCATGCATCAAAGAAAACCAATCTTCACTGCAAATGAATGCCACCTAACACTCTTGCAAAGTTACTAAGCGCATTCTTTGGCACCGGACGTTACGTCACATGCCGTGCAATTCTTTGTGTGAACTCACGAGGAAGCTGAAGAGTGTGTTGACCAAGAGCTGCTGCAGGGAAAAAGCATTACAATCAAGCAAGTCAGATCGGATTGAGAACACCCGCGGGCATTAAGTAACAATCGTGAGGCAATGTTGGTTTTCCTGTTTTTAGGGCCGCATTTGTGTAGAAATTCAGTTGTAGCTTACCCTTCCTGGTTTCATGCTGGCTATGAACGAAAGACCCGACTTGAGGGAACATGCTTTTGTAAACAATAAAAGTTTGAAACCAACTAAAACATAAAGAATAAACTTACTGAAGAAACTTTTGCGGCTGAATTGAATTTGTGTATGTCAGTCAGTCAGAATACTTTATTTCGATAAATCAATATCATAAAAAGACAATAGTACTATACAAAACTTACACGAAATACGATACATTAATTATACATGCTAAAAACAGAGTTAATTATACACAGTAAAAAATATATCAAAGTCTTTAAAAATTTCATTAAAAATTTAAAATGAGGTCATGATAAAAGAGATACAAAACGTCATCCAATATAGTTTCCCTAGTTACCATTACATAGAGCAAAACATTATCTTTAATTTCATCCCAATACATTTCACGTCCTTTTAGGAATTCTCATTCATATTCTTGTTCCTAATCCTGATGGCACCCACTAGAAAACTAGCAACGTGAAAAATAATCCTAGGGGTCTGCAATAGTTGCAGGTACAAAAGAGCTGGCTTAACCTGCAAAAACCCAGCCTCCTTTAAAATTGGGACCAGAAATTTTAGCCTTAATGCCGTGTAATGACCACAGAACATCAAAAAATGTATTGTGTTCTGGGTGGAGAAGTTATCACAAGAACACGGCATTGCGTTATCAGAGGAGCTCCAATTAGGGAAATATCCAAGATTCAAATGAATCATATTAAAACGGAATCGAGTTAAAAGTAACCTATGATATGGTCGATTCACAATATTAAGATACATTTCCGGTCCTTCTTGGCTGGATATGATGAGGTTAGTCCTCACAGTAGGTTTTTTTAATTCCAGTTGTTCTCTCTCCAGGCTTAACATTTGTCCCATTGCACTCTTAATTAATGCAATGTCCTTTAATGTTATTGACTCAGGAGAGGAAAAAAGCTCAGGTCTCCCTAGCCTGACAAAACTATTTTTAATATATGTCAATCACTGAATTTTATTATTTTTATCTAGATGTAAACAATCTTTCAAAATAACATGATTCAGGGGAATTTCCTGATTTAACCAGGTCTTCATCCAGGCTATTAAAGGGGCCATTTTTATCATATCTGAAATAAACCCCACCCCAAGTTCAGTATGAATAGTATACGAGGGGGTAGACTGTGGAACTGAAAGGAGGGACCTCAAGAATTTGTTTTCGGTAACCTGCAAACAATCTGGGGAACCATGTCCCCATATTGAACTACCGTAGGTAGCCACTGCGAGGCATTTTGCTTTGTAGATTTTCATTAATGCAGCTATTAGCCTAGCCCCCAATTTTTCCGAGAAGCCCTGGAGAGCAGAGCTGGTTCTCGCCAAGGAAATGTTTCTGTTTTTTATCTGCGGACCCCAGTTCCCTCTCTCATCAAAAGTAATCCCTAGGTAGGGAAATGTGGGTACTCTACAAAGTTCCTCTTTTCCGCAGGTAAAAGTTTTAGAGTACTTCTTCCTAGAGCACCTTCCCATTATCATTATCTGAGACTTCTTGGCATTTATTTTAAGGTCCAGGGAACTCATGAAGTCCTCAAAAACATCCAGGAGGCGTTGTAATCCAACCCCTGTCCGCGAGAGAAGGACAGCGTCGTCCGCGTACAGGAGAACTGGAATGCCGAGTTCTCCTATACGCGGAATGTCAAGAGTGGCCTCCTTTAATGCGGGTTCCATAGCATTTATATATATCGTATATAAAATGGGAGGGCCAGGATGCACCCTTGCCTGACCCCCCTTTCTGAATTAAAATGACTAGAACAACGGCCCTCCGAAGTGACCCTAACAGAAGCTAATAAACCAGAATGTAAATCTGCTAGAAGGTTAACCAGAGCCCTGTCAAGACCCATGTTGAGTAAAATATTCCACAACTTTGAGCGATTTACGAGGTCAAAAGCTGATGAGAGGTCTATGAACCCCAGGTACATGGACCCCTCCTTGTCCCTTGTATATTTATCTAGTAGCAGATGCAAATTAAGGCATTGTTCTATTGTGCTCCTCTTTGGTCTAAACCCATATTGGACATTTGATAGAACCCCTCTATCATTCACCCATTCATTCAATTTAGACAAAATGACCCGTCCCAGAATTTTGACTGAGGAGTCAATTAAGGAAATGGGTCTGTAACAGGAGGGGTCCTGCCTATTTCCCTTCTTGTAGACAGGGATGATGATCAATTTTTTCCAAGAGGCCGGTATATTATCGTGGGATAGAACATTAAAAACATTACACAATATCTTTGCCCAAAATTTTGATGCGCATTTAAAAACATCTGCAGGGACCCCATCCGGGCCTGGAGCCTTGTTTTTTAGGGTCAAATCTATCGCTCTTTCCACTTCTGAGACCTCGAAGGTTACAATAGGGCCCTCAGAGCTGAAAGGGATGTCCCCGGTTTGTTTTTCATTATTAGGGTCAGAATATATTTTTCCAAAGTGTTTTATCCATCCCTCATCTGGAATATTAGCCTCAAGTGGGGAATTCTCCTCACCCGAGAGTAGCGGTTGATTCACAATTTTCCAGAATAATCCACTATTTTTTAGGGTATCCGGGTCAAGTAATTGAGCCCAAGCGTCATCTTTTAGCTCTTTTTTCCTCTCTAGGATAGCTTTTTTGTACTCAGTTCTTAAACTAGTTATATAGGCTCGATCTTTAGGAGTGGCCTTCAAGGCCCTAAGTAATTCATTGTGTGCCTTGGAGCATGTTTTATTAAACCATCTCTTTCCATGCTGCATCTTCTGTCTTGGGCCAACAAGTAAGCTTTGGTTAATTTCTCTACAGATGTTATCAAAGGCAGAAACCACTTCATTATTTTGCGCCAGCGTTGCAAGGCAAATGGCCACCTCATCCCCACTTTATCCAGTACCTCTAGCAAGAAGGTTTCAGGGACTATGTTTGTCCATTTTAACCTACGACCCTGATCTTTAACGATCACATTTTGGCCACCTTTATGTAACACCGTTTTCATGGAGAATAAGTCCGTAGACATTATATCCATGAACACCGGATTATGGTCACTAAAAACCGAGACCTCAGTTTTATATGTTAAAACTTTACACAACAAAAAAGAAGACATAAAAATATAATCAATAATAGTACCATCATCTGTTCCCTTGAATGTAGGGACCCTAAGTCCACCATCCCCGCAGCCCGACTCGTATAAGTTCCATCTAGCCAGGAAGTTTTCTAATGATTCCCCCCGTCTAGAATGTTCCAGTTGGATAGGTAAAGAGTAAGGAGGGCCTTCTTCTTCTGAACTGGCACATGGTAGGTTGCAAGGGTGAATATTAAAATCTCCAAGGAATATTATTTCAAAAGTAGTCTAATTTACACTGTAGACTGACAACATTTTTTCCAATACTTCCAAATTATCACTGGTGCACTCATTTGCACTTGAATTATAAAAAATAATAAATAAAATCTTAATCTTGTCCGGAATGGATAGTTCAACAATTAAGCAATTCACACAGCCTGAAATACACTGAGTTAGTGTGCCCTTTATGTCAAGTTTGAATAGACTTAATAAGCCACCCTTGGCTCTACCTGCGGCACTACTAGTTGCTGGGATGCAAAAATGTCTGTAACCATCCAAAGAAAAACTATTTTTCTGGTCCCATGTCTCTTGAAGAGCAATAATGTCAAAGGTTTTTAATGAGTTAATCCACAAGTCATTCCCTACTTTGTCCTTGATGCCAGCAATATTCCAGGTCGCAATTCTAAAAGTAGGAGGTGGAGACTGAGCTTCAGTCCTAGGTTCATTTAACTGTCAATCATTTCCCTCCAACGAACATAGAGGGGTAAACCGATTAGTTAAAGGGAGGACTTGGTCAAATTGATTATACGGCCTAGCCAATCGGTAACAATATGGATCAGGTCTATTTGGAGGTTGGTATAGATTTTGCGAAGAATCGGCGAAACCCCGCCTATGTAAGGAGACCGGAAATTTGGGCTGATCAGATTGTGAAGGGTGGATGTTATTGAGATGGTTATAAAAAAAAAACAAGGGGCCGTGCACAGACAGTGTTATCCGCAACTGGTAAGGAAGCTGCTCTAAGTAGGACTGTAGCAACATGTTGTGGATGCTTAGAATTAACAATGATACAGTCCCCCCTAGTGTTCTTCCTAGAGTTTCCTATCCAGCTAACTCTTCGTGTAGAGATTATATCGTTAGAAAAGGCGAGTGGAAATCCACAGTTCCGACTCAGCCATGATAGTGATTTATTTTTTAGGGCCTCGTGTGTTTCTAGCCTAGAGTCAGTAAGATAAAAATCTATCTCCGGAACATTAGTTAGAACAACTGTATATGGGGCACACTCCGGAGGGAGATTAGCTGATGCTCTTCTCTTATGCACATTTCTCCCTTCATTTTTATCCCCCAGCTATAGTATTCTGGCTACCAGAGTTCGTTGGAAAAGGTTGAATTTCTGGTGCTGGTGGTGAGGGTGGTTGAGAGGATGGTGACAATGATGGTTGAGTGGCTGGTACAGTTTGTATAGTATGTGTGGCCCTATTTCCCCCATAGCTCAAAATACCTGCATCCTTATTTACATTGTTCCCTGCTTTGAGGCACTTGTGTGTTTTAGTCAGGGTTAGGTGAGAGTTCAAGAGACCGCCCAATCTAGCTACTTCTTGTGTGACCTGATCTAATTTTACCACAAGAGGTCTAATCAAGAGTTCGAGTTTTGTTTCAATAATGCTTGCCAGGAGATCAATATGGGCGGGAAGCAAAGTAGTCATCTCAACACTATTTGAGGTCTCAGTTGCATTCCCTACACTAGTTGATAGAGTCCCGGTCTTTTTTGATTTCCTGCCACCCCCCCGCTTAACCGGTGCCTTTCTACATGCCCTCACTACTCTTCGTACAGGCGAAGATGCTGGTGAAGGCCTTGGAGAAGGTGTTGGGGACAAAAGTGTAGTGATTTCTGGTGAATGTTCCCGCTCATCCTGTCTGTTTTCTGAGAGTATTTCGTTATCAGAAATTACAAACAAATCTTTATTACAACTGTCAACTAGGACGGGGGAAACTAGAGGGGAATGCGAGCTTGTTGGTGAGACCGGAGCCCTTACCCGATTTAATGAGAGACGCCTTTCCTTGTTAATTTTGCTAACCACCTTTACTAAATAATTGTCGACTGTCTTAGTCACAGGCGGTATTTTCGCCGATCTAAGTTTAGACATATTAAAGTGCCTAAATTACAGTTCCAGGCTCTTCAGTTTTTAGCGACCCGGATACTAGTACAACAAGCAAGGAACACCAATGGATGCTGCAACTTCAATTACATCAGACAGGGACCAAAATACAAAATAAATATATAAGTTTCACAGATTAGAAGAATCCAGAGGAGGAAGAGCTAAAATCCCTGGCCCAGCCCAGCCTCGGTCTGCCCCGGACGGCCACAGATGGCCCCACCCTTGTCCCGGGCTTCTCCCGGCGCGCTCCCGCGCGCGTCCCGTGGGACGAGGGACCGGCGGTGCCTTTATGCGCCTCCTGGCGCTGCTCTGAGGCGTCACTGCTGGTGGTCACGGGGTGGGAGGGGCCCGGCGGAGCCAAGCCCGGCCCTCTGCTGCTGGTGCTGCAGCTGAGTTCGGCAGAGCAAGGCCCGGCCCTCGGTAATTACTGCACGCTGGTGAGACTTCCCCACAGGACTCCGCACCGGCGGTGCCTTTATGCGCCTCCTGGCGCTGTTCAGAGGCATCACTGCTGGTGGTCATGGGGTGGGAGGGGCCCGGCGGAGCCAAGCCCGGCCGGGGAGCAGGCGGAGCAAAGCCCAGCCCTCTGCTGCTGGTGCTGCGGCTGAGTTCGGCGGAGCAAGGCCCGGCCCTCGGTAATTACTGCACGCTGGTGAGACTTCCCCACAGGACTCCGCACCGGCGGTGCCTTTATGCGCCTCCTGGCGCTGCTCAGAGGCGTCACTGCTGGTGGTCACGGGGTGGGAGGGGCCCGGCGGAGCCAAGCCCGGCCGGGGAGAAGGCGGAGCAAAGCCCGGCCCTCTGCTGCTGGTGCTGCTGCTGAGTTCGGCGGAGCAAAGCCCGGCCCTCGGTAATTACTGCACGCTGGTGAGACTTGAAAACATATGCTCTCCTTATTCATTCATCTTAAATGTTCATCTTGTACACGATTACATATCAAACTGTTTTTTTTCCTTAATATTTTTACATTTTAGTGGCTATTGGTGTACGCTGTAAGTGAGAAGATGGGAGAGCCATTTTGGACTTTCAAAGTGTGGGTATGGCGTTTCTCATGTTTTTCTTTTTCTGCAAGCACACAAAATCTATAAGCAGACTTGAACATGACTGTAATCACACACTACCTCTATGGAGATTTGAACACAAATATAATCACACATTTTCTTTTTGGAGACCTCAAAATAGTGGTATTCACACACTATCACTGAGGGGGCATGAATATGATTAAAATTGCACACTTTCTTTGTGGGTAACTTGGTAACACTATATTCACATACTGTCTCTGTGGGGGCATGAACATAATCACACACTGTGGTCCTCCGTTATAATATTTTGGTGTATGGCAGTGCTGCAAGCCTTCCTGCTTCTCTGCCCTACGTCAAAAGAAAAGGGCAGTAATGCGCTGTATCTATGATGAGATACGGTGCATGCCTGACCTCTTTCACAGTGTTGGGGCACAAATGGCTGCCATGCGCCAACGCAGGTGCAAGGGTGTCTGAGTTCAAATCAGGTTGTTTTGTGGATAAAGGGACACATTCCATCACAAAAACAACCCTTAAGCCACTCATGGGGAGGCGTAGACTTTTGCGCATTCCCAGGTTTACAGCATGTTGTAAATCTGGGAATGTGTCAAATGCCGCGGGTGTTATGTTGGGACACCCACCATAACACACATGGCAGGCCCCCCATGGCAGTGTGAGGCAACGCAGTGACTTACGCTGCGTTGCCTCACACCCTGTCTACAAGGCCATTAATAGTCACGCAGGGTGGCTTTACATGGCCTTGTAGATATGGGTAAACCAAGTGTGCCACCGGATCATTATGAAAAGTGATGTTTCGGCATCAATATAATCCCAAATTATCTTTGCGGGGGTTTGAACACAACTATTAGCACACACTATCCTAACAGGGACTTCAGCATGTGTATTCAAAAGGAGGATCCCTACAGGGTCTTGAACTTGACTTTCAATATTTCTCAAGGTCTATAATCACTGTGTTAGTGGGAACCTGTGCATCACAATAATCACACAATATTTCTTTGGGGACTTGAGCATGAGTATAATCACACACTATCTTCAGGCACCCGGGTACCACTAATCACATAAATATTTGAGCATGACAATCGTAATACATTATCTCTCCAGGAACTTGGACTTGACTACCATAATACTCTCTAAGTGGAGATTTGAACTCGCCTATAATCACATAGCCAGGCATGACTATGATCAGATAATATGTTTTAGGAGATTTTAATATGACTATAATAACTCACTATCTGTGTGGTTATCTGTGCATCATAAACTCATGTGAATTCGAGATAACTATCATTAAACACTATCCCTGTGGGGACGTGATCATGGACCTATTCACACCCTATCTTTCTGGGGATTTAAGAATAACTATAGTTAAATGCTTTCTCTGTGGGAACCTGTGCATCATAATCATACACTATCTCTCCAGGGCCTTCATCGTGACTATCATCACACACTCTTACTGTCCGGTCTTGAACATCACTATAATCACATGTACACAGTCATTTAGAAAAAGGTGATGCCTACCGGTGAAGATAATTAAAAAGAACCTGGTAATCTTAACCTGCCTTTGCTATCTCACCACATTTCAGGATCTTTGGCCTGCAGATGATTTTAACTATGCATTGCTTCCTTATCCCTTAACATTTTTGTTCACTTAGTAATAGGCTAAAAACCTGTGAATCCCTTTCATGGACTTGATATCCTATGGTTTCCTGGTAAAGAATTAATTATCATCAAAATCCATTTTCTGTGTGCCAATAGGACACAAGGAGCTATTAATATATGACTTAACTATCATGTAATTTAGGTACAGCACTAAAATAGAACATTTAGCTATTTGTTCATAATCTTATTAAATCTTTAATGACAACTGTGGAGTAAGTCCTCACAAGGTTAGTAACATGCGCTCATGTCCCCATAAGGATGGTTCGGTGTGCGTGGTTAAATAAAACTGTATTTGCAAATTTAAAGCAGGATCCTGCATCTGAGATTTTTTTAAACGAGTTAGTGTTATCGTTATATTTTAAGCGCACTGGGAAAAGTTAGTCTCCACAAGGCAGGTATTCACACATAGTCCCCACAGGGATGGTTATACATGTTTGTGCATGTGTGTGTGTGTGTGTGTGTGTGTATATATATATATATATATATATATATATATATATATATATTCGACAAAAGCTATTTTGTAGTACCAAACAGCCAAGCTCGAGCCCAAATTCTTTTCAGCGTGTTATTTATTCATAAACAGTGTCAAAAAACACCCGACGCGTTTCGGTGCAGCCGCACCTTGGTCACGGGTCAACGCTGCACCGAAACGCGTCGGGTGTTTTTTTACACTGTTTATGAATAAATAACACGCTGAAAAGAATTTGGGCTCGAGCTTGGCTGTTTGGTACTACAAAATAGCTTTTGTCGAGTATTTAAGAGGGGTCGCTCCCTCGCTCGGAGCCCGCCGTCGCATGAGGCTGGAGGATTGGCGAAATTGTTCGAGGAATATATATATATATATATATATATTCACTGAAAAAACCTTAGGTTTCAGGGGTGTTATAGTTAGCTAGACATTTCACTCGTACAAATCCATTGAAATTCTTCCGTTATAGTTAGTTGTACTAACTCTAACTCGCGTGCCCGCAATCCACTGCTGATGATGTCACATATTACATCATTCATGACATGGTCAGTGACATCACTGATGACATCACTGATGACATCTCAAATGACATCACTGATGACATCATCCAGTGAATGTGATTTGGTTCGATATTTAAGTAAGTATTATATATATAGCAATCTGCATTAAAGACTGAGTGTATGTATAAGTGTCTGGATGGAGGATTTAGTAGCACTATGACTGACTGTCTAATTGACTTTTCTAAAGTGTCTCACTAAATATATGGGATAGTGATTAAACTGTGTGAATATCTGTTTCACTTTATCTCTTGTTGTGTAAACTACTACATAAGTTGGTTACTAGCTATGTGAAAGTCTATATTAGTAATTAATTAGTTAAGTGTTTGTATGGGATAGAGAATGTGTATGTGGTTGGGTGGGAGTGTATGACTGTCTAAAGATGTGTAAATACTTGATTTAGTAGGTATATGAGGTTAAGACTATATGTGGAAACAGTTGTTTGAGTGAGTGAATCTCTTTATGGTTGTGGTGGTGAGTAAATATATTTCTCAATGATAAATGTCCAACAATGTAGAAATAGCAAAGGCAGTGTATGTGACAGTTGTTGTATATAAATAAGTATACATAAAACTCAGTGATTGTATGAGTGACTGTATTGAAACTGTATACTTGTAACAGTGATTTTATAACACACTAAGTATGACTTACTATCTATATGAATAAATAAAGAGGCGTTTGTATAAGTGTGTAGCTTAGTGAATGTAAGTATGATTAATTGTTTGCATGAGTGAATAGGATGACTGCATAAGTAAATAAGATGTGTGCTGGTGTGTAATGTTGATGTAGGTGTATAAGTATAATAGTTTTCTATTGATCTTTATTAGCATGTATGAGTGAATCTATAGGTAAGTCTTTAGATGTGTGTGTCGATGTAGGAATACCTGAGTGGGTTTTTAGAAACTTGTATTGGTGTATCAATGCATTCAGATATGGTACTCCATCTATATATAAAAACAAAAGTATGTCTGTCTGTCTGTCTGTTTGCCCTTTATGCATTACTACACCATTCATCTGATCGCCATGAAACTTTGGGAAGTTGTTGAGTACACTCCCGCGAAGGTTTCTGGCATAACATCTTTGTAAATATCGGCCCACCAGGGCCCTCATAATCTTTTAAATATCGGCCCCCAGGGGCCCTCATATGTCCTTTATGCATTACTACACCATTCATCTGATCGCCATGAAACTTTGGGAAGTTGTTGAGTACACTCCCGTGAAGGTTTCTGGCATAACATTTTTTTAAATATATATCGGCCCCCCAGGGCCCTCATAATCTTTTAAATATCGGCCCCCCAGGGCCCTCATAATCTTTCGAATACTGATTTTTTCCATTTACCGAATACCAGGTGAAGCGACAACATATAAGTCCATCGATACTGTGATGAATCAAGACGAAGTTGTCAATTACCCAACGGAATTCTTGAATTCACTGGATTTGCCAGGTATGCCACCGCACATTTTAACATTGAAAATTGGTGTGCCGATCATTTTTCTTCCAAACATCAATCCACCACGACTTTACAACGGTACAAGACTTTCGGTGAAAAAGATGATGAACAATGTCATCAAAGCTACAATTTTGAATGGGAAATTAAAGGGGGAAGATGTACTGTTGCCACGTATTCCAATCATCCCAACAGATATGCCTTTTGAATTCAAACGTTTACAGTTTCCGGTGCGACTCGCTTTAGCAATGACCATCAACAAAGCACAAGGACAATCGCTGCAAGTGTGTGGACTAGATTTGGAGAATTCGTGCTTCTCACATGGACAACTGTATGTGGCCAGCTCATGCATCGGAAAACCTTCTGATTTATTCGTGTACGCACCAGACGGAAAAACAAAAAATATTGTGTATCTTCAAGCACTCGAATAAATAAATAGAATCAAAACGACACTTTGAAATGTTTTCCATATTAAAATGAATAAGTTTCAATAAAAAAGACACAATGTAAATTGAATATTATCGTAACAAGTTTCCTTGAATTTCCTTTCTTCTTAGATCGCAGCAACGCGCGACGGGTAAGCTAGTATTTTATAATGAGTGTTGAAAGATTATGCTAGTGTATGATGAGGTGTATCAGATTGTCACGTGGATGATGTCATCAGTGATGTCATCAGTGATGTCTTCAGTGATGTCACTGACCATGTCATGAATGATGTAATATGTGACATCATCAGCAGTGGATTGCGGGCGTGTGAGTTATAGTTAGTACAACTAACTATAACGGAGGAATTTCAATGGTTTTTTACGAGTGAAATGTCTAGCTAACTATAACACCCCTGAAACCTAAGGTTTTTTTCAGTGAATTTCTAAGGTTTTTTAAATGCTAATTCCTAACTATAACATGTCTGCAACCTATGGTTTTTTTAATGAATTTCAAAGGTTTTTTAAATACTAATTCCTAAATATAACATGTCTGAAACCTATGGTTTTTTCAGTGAATTTCAAAAGTTTTATCAAAGACAATTTTTAAATGTATTAATTGTTGTATTTATTTTTTTGATACTGATTTTCTACTTTTTTTAAACTATTTATTTTTAGATATTTTATTTTTTAAATTACATTATAATTACATTATACATTACATTACAAAATATACTTTCTCAGAATGTATTACTTTAGTTTAAATACTTTGTAAATAGGCAATAGACTTTTAAGTACAGTAGTTACAGTTGTTGCAATGGGCAACACAATTTCAAACACAATGCAACATTGAGATCAATGTGAATTTCTAGTTAAATGCAATAGTTACTTTATGGATTACTTTTCTAACCACAGGACTAGATCATAGATTCAGTCCTGGGACATCTCCTGTAAAGAGTTGAGTAAAAACGTTTTGGTTACAGTAGTGATTTTTAAGGAAAATATTGTATTTTTAAAGTTGACAGAAATCTTTTCACATAGAATCAACAATGTTATCCTATGGGAGGAAATTCACCTATTAGGTAAGTAGTGTTATCATTACTTTTTCTTACACAGTGGTGGACCCTGGATCCAGCACTGGTGCATCTCCTGTAAACAGTTGGAAGAATGCGTTTAAGTCATTTTTTTTTTCATTTTTTTTTTAAACTTTATTTTTATTGCAGAATTAGACAATATACATCCAACTGTTCCGGGCATCCCGCTAGTAATATACGTATACGCCTCTTTTTCAACATAACTTATGCATATCACGGCCATTTAGCCCACATCCCGGAGGTCGGGCGGCGTCAGCAAATCAATAACACAATTGGTGTTCCCTGCGGGGGACCCTAGGTTCTGCCACTCGGATCATCTAATTTCTGCTTTTCTGTAGTCCCATGCGCTATAGCCCTGCAGACAACCAGATTTATAATCTAGGTGTTGCATCCCAGTGCTATCAGTGTAGTACCCAGGCCCAGTGTAAAACCCCTGTCCCAATATCGTACACCTCATTGTAGAACCGTTTACTTCGGCCACCCCTCAAAGGGAGTCGCCAGATTAATTGCACCATTTCAAAGACCATCTATCAAATTCCAAAAAGTGCAACCCCCCCGGAGTAACAGTAGATGTTGTCAATATTCTAAGTAAACCTACCCCCCTTAACGGTAGCTGGTGTGGGTCTTCGTTCAATCTCTTAGTACCTAAAAAGGAGGAAACCTGTAGGATCGCAATTATTTCCCTGTATCTTACATGGAACAACTCAGATAACTCTCTTGTGTTAGTCTTCCGCTGGGGATAGGCTGTCACTTCACTAGTTCTGCCCATGCGCGCGCTGTCTCTAGACTCCTCTCATCAGCTGTGCGGGCCGCCTGGCGTAATCTGATCGTACTCTCACTGTTGGCCCATTTAAGTAGTTTGTTCGCCCACCGCCTACAAGAAGGACCCTCTTTTGATTTCCAATGCCAGATTATTTCCCTCTGGACCAAAATGAGACCCAAGTCAATGAATTTACTGGTTACCGTGGTCGTTTTAGTGTGGGGAAACCAGAGCAGCAAACAAGTCGCCATGTTATATTCCACTCGCCGCTCAGTGACATCAGTAAGAAGCGCACCTATCTCGGACCAATAGGACCCCAATTTCGGACAATCCCACATCATGTGGTCTAGTTCCACATCAGGCGCTAAGCACCTAGGACACGCCGCATCCTGCACGTGGAAATATTTCCTGATCTTTCCCGGAGTAAGGTAAGCTCTATGTATTATAAAAAAGTGTACCTGCTGAAACCGAGCATTCCTACACCCTTTCCAGGCCCGCGTCATGAGACGACCCCAAGTTGTGTGCAGAATGGGCTTCCCTATGCTCGCCTCCCATTTCTGTTTGAGAGTCGTCAGGGGCTCCAGACCTTCGCACAGCATTCGGGAATGTAGACAGGTGGCCGCCTTAACCGTACCCGCCGCCATTACCACATATTGGCATGCCGTCGTGGTCTGCGGCTCTAACTGCCTGATCTTTCAATGTTTCCTCATGGCTGTAGTTACCGCCATGTGCAATAGGAAACCTCCGTCAGGAAGGCCAAATTGGTCTTGCAGAGCCCGGAAGGGTAATGTTAGTTTCTTCCGACTATGCCCATACAATGCAGGAGCGATGAATGACCCGATCCACTACCCTTGCCCATAAGCGACCCACTGAAGGTGAAACAATGAGTCAGCAGAGGAGCAATGGACAGGGGGCGGGGAAGGGGAATAGACAAATAAGGGATCCCAGGAATTCTTCTAGGGACTTCTGCAATGACCAGAGTGTTCTTATCTCCACGTGACTGCACCTACAAAAACAGGTATTGGTTACAGCCTAACACTTAAGTCACTATAAAAACATAGTACCCATCACTGTGACCATGCCCAGTATCACCCAGAAACCTCCTTACCCGCAATAGCTGTGTCTGAAGTCTTGTGGAGATATCCAAAGCTGATGGGGTATCGATTGCAGAGCAGGAATAATGGAGGGGAAGATTAAACTAGGGAGACGCTCTGTAACTCACAAAGCCAGTCAATGCAGGAGGAAAAAGTCGTTATGACGACTGAAAAAACCTCCTTAGGATTCAATGAATGCACACACAAAGTACGGGGAAATGAGCAGGAAAAGACGCTGTGCACCGCCAGCTTCCAACGCTGCTTCTGCTGGATCCGGAAGCGCCTGAACTTCACTCCACCCCTGTACAACGATGTCGAAGGGGTAGAAAAGACGCGGAAGTGCGTGTACCGTAAATCCCACTGCTCCTAGTAGTTCACTTTGGTAATCCGGCCGGACTACTATCAATCGCTCAAGAGAGCGCTGGAGCCCCAGCAACCCCCATAACCCATCCGGGCTAAAAGGCTCAACAACAAGGGTGGGGACCAAACACCTCCAGGAATCAAAACAGCAGGGAAAAAACGGGGACAGGATAGGAAGGGGCAAGGAAACCAAAGAGCCAAGAAAGGTGCTAATTTTGCTCACGAGCCCGTGAACATCAGCTACAGCGCTCCAAATCCAAAACTGTCCCAAGACCAGAAACCACACGAATAGATATCAAGCAAGGTGGAAAGGGAGAAGGCAGCTTATAACTCCCCCCAGCAGGTCACATGAGCACACGGACATGGTCACAAAAAGAGGACTACGCACGAATCCTAACAGTACCCCCCCCCCAACAACCCTAACCACCGGGCGAGGCTTGGATGGATGTTGGCGATGAAATAAACAAACCAACCGGGGAGCATGAACCCCCCCAGCAGGTTCCCATGTCTGATCTTACGGGGCATAACCCTTCCAGTCAACCAGATAAAACAGGCGACCCCTCCTCCGTCTAGAATCCAAGATAGCCCGAACCTCAAATTCCTCCTGACAATCCACAACCAAAGGGGGAGGTGGGGGCAACACCTGGGTAGAGGGCACATAGGGTTTCAACAAGGATGTGTGAAACACAGGGTGAACCCGATATTCATTGGGCAGGACAAGTTTCATAGCCACAGGATTGATAACCTGCACGATCGGAAAAGGACCCACATATCGAGGCTGTAGTTTACGGGACCCACCTAGTCTGAGGTTCCTAGTGGCCAACCATACCTGCTCACCCACATGATAGGCAGGAGCAGGTGCCCTGTGCTTATCAGCCTGTTCTTTCATACTAGCCTTAGCCGCTAGCAACTGCACCCGGGCAACGCCCCAAATATCACTCAGCCGCTTACACACATCGTCTATAGCTGGTACTCGCCCCGTAGGTTGGATAGCCAATGCCCTAGGATGGTAACCCAACGAGCAATAGAAGGGAGTCATGCCCAAAGCGGAATGCAAGCTATTGTTGTACGCAAACTCCGCTATGGGCAGAGCCGTCACCCAATCACACGCCAGGGAAGACACTAAACACCTAAGATATTGCTCCATGGTCTGGTTAGTGCGCTCAGTCTGTCCATCAGATTGTGGATGATAAGCAGAAGACAATCTAATCTCCACCTTAAGCACAGAGCACAACTCCGTCCAAAAATGGGAAACAAACTGTGCCCCCCGGCCTGTCACCACCGCGGACGGCAGCCCATGAATCCGCACAATGGAGGACATAAACACCAGAGCCATTTCTCTGGCAGTAGGAATCTTGGTTAGCGGGATGAAATGCGCCATTTTTGTGAACAAATCAACTACCACAAAAATGGCGGTGAAACCGGAAACAGATGGAAGCTCAGTCACAAAATCCATACTGATGGTATGCCACGGAGCAGGAGGGACCTCCAAAGGCCGCAACAGACCTGACAGCCTACAGTGAGTGGGCTTACTGGTGGCACAAACCGGGCAAGCTGCCAATTACCCCTGAATGTCCTGTGCCAACGTTTCCCACCAAAACCACCGCAAACACATCTCCTTCGTCTTTTGCATCCCAGGATGTGCTGCCAAAGCTGACGAATGACACCACTCCAAAACCCTTTCTCTCAATGTAGGGGGAACGAACAACCTACCCTCACAATACAGCAACCCATCCTGGACTGAAACATGGGGTAATGACAACCATGGGGCTAAATCCACCTGACGTAGCCGATCTCTCACCAAGGATGGAAAATCCTCCATTGCTACCACCCCTATGATCCTATCACCAGCAATCATGGGTCTATCTTCCTTTCCCTGTCCCATCTCCCTAGGATCTACATGGATACGGGAGAGGGCATCGGATTTGATCTGCTGTACTGCGGGCCTTTAAGTGATGACAAAATCAAATTCATTAAAGAAAAGAACTCAACGCATCTGGCGAGGTGTCAAAGCACGTGCTGAACGGAAAAACTCCACGTTTTTGTGGTCCGTGTAAATCGTGATGGTGTGTCGTGCTCCCCACAAATAATGTCTCCATTCCTCAAAAGATAACTTAACTGCCAACAACTCTCTTTCGGCCACGGTGTAATTGCGCTCCAGTGGCAGCAAGGTCTTAGAAAAATAGGCAATGGGATGCATACAACCGGTCTCTACGTCCCTTTGGGACAACACCCCACCCACAGCACACAACGAGGCATCTGTCTCTACAAAAAACGGCAGGGCAGGATCAGGATGTACCAATACAGGCGCTGAAGTAAATTTCTCCAGCAACCGCCGAAAAGCTTCCTGTGCCTCAGAGGACCAAACAAAAGGAATCCCCTTCCTCAATAACCGGGTCAAGGGGGCCACAATATCAGACAAATGGGAAATAAAGCGCCGATAGAAATTGGCGAATCCCAAAAGAACCTGTATGTGTTTTGCCGATGTTGGAATAGGCCAGGTGACGATGGACTCGATCTTTCTAGGATCCATCCGAACTCCTCCTGCCGAGACGATAAACCCCAAGAACTCCACCTTAGGGGTGCTGAACTGACACTTCGTTAACTCTGCATACAGATGATGATCTCGCAGTTTCTGCAGCACCTGTGTCACGTGTTCTTGATGGTCAGCCCCTGTCTCCGAGAAAATTAAAATGTCATCTAGATATACGATGACACTCCTATCTAGATACTACCGGAGCACCTCATTAATAAAGAACTGAAAGGCCGCCCGCGCATTGCATAATCCAAACGGCATTACACGATATTCATACAGGCCATGTTTGGTCTTAAACACCGTCTTCCACTCATCCCCGGAGCGGACACGCACAAGATGGTAAGCACCCCGCAAGTCCAACTTGGTGAACACTGTCGCCTTGCGGAGTTGGTCTAACAACACGGGAATGAGCGGAAGCGGGTATTTGTTCTTCACTGTGGCTTTGTTTAACGTTCTATAGTCCACACATGCTCGCAATGTGCCCTCCTTTTTCGGAATGAAAAAGATCGCCGATGATACTGGCGAACAGGAGGGACGAATGAACCCTAACCTCAACATCTCATCAAGGTATTCCTTGAGATGCAACTCCTCGGGTTCCGAGAGAGCATACACCCTACTACATGGGAGTGGAGCACCTGGTATCAAATCGATCTTACAGTCAAAAGACCTGTGAGGGGGAAGAGCTTGCGCCTGGTCCATATCGAACACATCCTTAAATGCCATGTACTGTGATGGTACAAAACCCGCCTCAGTTACAGCACAAGACAATGGAAACGCCCGCTCACCTGCCTCTTGATAGCAATGCTTCAAGCAATGGGGTGAATCCAGAGTCACTAATCGTTGCACCCAATCAATCTTGGGATTGTGCTCCTGCAGCCATGGCACACCCAATACCAAACCAAAAGACGGGGCATCTATTAGATCAAAACACAACATCTCAGAGTGTCCATTTTCACACACCAGACACAATGGCACAGTCCGCCTGGTAATGGACCCTGACGTTAATTCCGTACCATCTATTGCCCTCACAGGCTCTGGCTGGTCCTTCACACAACAGGGAATCATCATTTTCTCTGCAAGCGTGATGTCAAGGAAATTCCCTGTAGCCCCGGAATCCAATAACACCGACACTGACACGCTATTGTCACCAATAAGCAATAAATGGGCGGTAATAATAAAGTGCCTCGGCGCCCTGTCTATGGCTCCAAGTACCTTGTACGTTCTCTGCTTTCCCTCTTTACTCACAAGACCTCCCTCATGATACAAACATGCTATCTTCTTGCTGTAAGAGGCACCAGAGGGCTTCACTGGACAATCCCTGGCAAAGTGACCACCCTGGCCACAATACAAACACAAGTTCAGTTCTCTACGTCGCTTCTTCTCATCAAAGGACAGCGGACCTCTGACCCCACCAATTTCCATGGGTTCAGGCACCGTCTTAGTGTCTCCGGTTGTCTTACTATCCGATTTCACATACCCCCCCCCCCCGGGACACCTGGAAACGGCTCTTCTCCCCACGTCTCTCAGATAGTCTATGATTTAACTTAACCACAAGGTCTATGAATGCAGCACAATCAACCGGGGGATCCACCACCTGTGCCACCACATCCTTAAGATCCTCAGAAAGACCCTGATAGAACAAAGAGGTCCTCTTCTCCTCAGGCCATTGGGTTTCGGATACTAGACGATTAAATGTAGAAATATACGTCAGCAAATCCTGTCTGCCCTGCCGCAACTTTAATAGTTCCGCGTCACTAGCCTGCATAAATGCATGTTTTGCAAACAATCCATGCATTAATTCCTTAAACGCAGGGTAGTTGGTCAATACCTGATCATCACTCTCTACCAAGGGTATGGCCCATTGGGCAGCAGTACCAGCCAAATACGATATCGTAAAAGCTACTTTGGCCGAATCATTGGGGAAAGCAGTAGGCTTACACATGAAATGTAATTGGCACTGATTCATGAAAGTACCAAACTTTTCGCTATTCCCTGTAAATCTCTCCGGCGGAGCTAAGGGCGCCAGAACAGGTGTATTCACGGTAACTGGTAAAGGAACCCCACTACCAGAGCTCTGACCGATCCCTCCACCATACTGGAAGGTTGCAGGCTGCAAAACAGTAGCCTGAGCCCTATGTTGTCCTTTCTCTCTACTAATCATAGCCCCAACTTCGTGTTTCAACGCTACATTTTCCTGCCTTAAATCATGTATTTGGTCTTGTAGGGCAGCTAAAGCGCCCATCACGTCTTGTAAGGTGGGAACAACAGCAGTCCCACCTGTAGGCCCTGTTGAATCGTCCATTATCGCTCAGCTAATGTAATATTAACGTGGGCTTGATATTCTGTTACTTTCTTCCGACTATGCCCATACAATGCAGGAGCAATGAATGACCCGATCCACTACCCTTGCCCATAAGCGACCCACTGAAGGTGAAACAATGAGTCAGCAGAGGAGCAATGGACAGGGGGCGGGGAAGGGGAATAGACAAATAAGGGATCCCAGGAATTTTTCTAGGGACTTCTGCAATGACCAGAGTGTTCTTATCTCCACGTGACTGCACCTACAAAAACAGGTATTGGTTACAGCCTAACACTTAAGTCACTATAAAAACATAGTACCTCTCACTGTGACCATGCCCAGTATCACCCAGAAACCTCCTTACCCGCAATAGCTGTGTCTGAAGTCTTGTGGAGATATCTAAAGCTGATGGTGTATCGATTGCAGAGCAGGAATAATGGAGGGGAAGATTAAACTAGGGAGACGCTCTGTAACTCACAGAGCCAGTCAATGCAGGAGGAAAAAGTTGTTATGACGACTGAAAAAACCTCCTTAGGATTCAATGAATGCACACACAAAGTACGGGGAAATGAGCAGGAAAAGACGCTGTGCACCGCCAGCTTCCAACGCTGCTTCTGCTGGATCCGGAAGCGCCCGAACTTCACTCCACCCCTGTACAACGATGTCGAAGGGGTAGTAAAGACGTGGAAGTGCGTGTACCGTAAATCCCACTGATCCTAGTAGTTCACTTTGGTAATTCGGCCGGACTACTATCAATCGCTCAAGAGAGCGCTGGAGCCCCAGCAACCCCCATAACCCATCCGGGCTAAAAGGCTCAACAACAAGGGTGGGGACCAAACACCTCCAGGAATCAAAACAGCAGGGAAAAAACGGGGACAGGATAGGAAGTGGCAAGGAAACCAAAGAGCCAAGAAAGGTGCTAATTTTGCTCACGAGCCCGTGAACATCAGCCACAGCGCTCCAAATCCAAAACTGTCCCAAGCCCAAGACCAGAAACCACATGAATAGATATCAAGCAAGGTGGAAAGGGAGAAGGCAGCTTATAACTCCCCCCAGCAGGTCACATGAGCACACGGACATGGTCACAAAAAGAGGACTACTCACGAATCCTAACAGGTAACAACTCGCCATCAGCATATTAGTCGCCCACCATTTGTAACCCCAGCTCTTCCCAGTCCAGTAGCTGGGACCAGTCCCCTCCGTGTGGCAATGCTGTAAACATGCCGAGAGGTATTTCGGGTGCATACGGGTGTGCTACTCTTGCTCTCTTCTGACTTTTATTCCAACACAACCTCAGGGTCCTCTCCTCCAGGGTTAAGTCCCGGACCACCAGGTGTTGCTGCATAATAATATACGAGAGGACATGCCTCTGTATCCCCACTCCACGAGACTGTGCCGGGCCCCTATATTCCCGTGCTATATTCTGTGTAAGGATCTGCAGCTGTGCCGCCAGGTAATAAAGTTCGAAGTTAGGCACTGCTAGTCCCCCCTCCGATTTCGGCCTCAATAGCGTATCTAGCGCCACCCGTCTCCTTCCTGTCCCCCACAAAAAATCAATGGTAAGCATCCGTAATTCCCGAAAATACCGAAGTGGCACCCAGATCGGGAATGTACGGAAATAATAAAGTAGACGTGGCAAAGCCACCATCTTGAGCAGCGCGACTCTCCCCAGTACCGAAAGAGGGAGGGTTGCCCAAAACGCCATACTGCCCCTTAATGCTCTGATGCAGCGCCCTATGTTCCCTTCCAACATATCTTCCGCCTTGTGGTAGATCCGGACTCCCAAATAGGTGAAGCACGAACGCTCCCATAGTAAGTCAGCGGCTAGTTGCGGCTGGGGCATGTCTGACCGTAAAGGAAAGACACATGTTTTAGTCCAGTTCACATGGAGTCCCGATAGCTTCCCAAAGTCCGACAACATGCGCACCGCTCCCGTCAGTGCGACCGTCGTGTCCGCCAGGAATAGCAGTAAATCATCCGCATATAACGAGATGTTATGCGGAAGCCCACCACAAACCAAGCCATCATACGCAATCCCCGATCTGGCGTAGACCGCCAGAGGTTCGATCGCTAGCGCGAACAGCAGGGGCGAAAGCGAGCACCCCTGTCTCGTGCCCCGCTGCACCGGATATTCCTGCGAAACAACAGAGCGCAGACGTACCCTAGCAGCAGCGAAGGAGTACAAGACCATCGTCCAGCGTCGAAATCGCTCACCCAAACCAAAGCGTTCCAGCACCCTATCGAGATATTCCCATTCGAGACTGTCAAACGCCTTTTCTATATCCACTGATAACACAGCCGGCATCGCTCCCTCCTCCAGGTCACTACTCAACACTCTTATAAGGCAACGGACATTAATCGAGGTGTTCCTAGTTGGTATAAACCCTGCCTGATCCTCATGAACCAAAGCAGTCATGTGGGACATTAGTCTTGTGGCCAATATGCGACTCAGTATTTTGTAGTCCACCGTCAACATAGACAGCGGTCTATATGAGGTCACATCATCACCGTCCCTCCCGGGTTTCAACAGGGGGACGACCAGCGCCGCCCTCATAGATTCTGGCAGGTGGCCCAGCTCCAGCGCCTCATTATATACCTCCCGCAGCTGAGGCGCCCGGGTATCAATGTATGTCATATAGAATTCTATGGGGAGACCATCCACCCCTGGGGTCTTATTCCTGGCCATGTGTTTGATCGCCCCCCTGATTTCAGCTATTGTAACATCTTGACCCAGGTCTTTGGCGTCCTCCTCCTCTAATTGCGGTAGCTGAATCCCCATCAGGTAGCCCTCAATATCCAGCGTATCCGCCTCCAGGTGACTCTGGTATAGTCTTGTGTAGTATCCCAGGAAGCGCGATATAATCCCAGCCTGAGAATAGACCAGAGTCCCCGACTCCGATCAAACACTCAGGACCGGGCATCCCCCGGCCTCGGATTCGCCATTCTTGCCAGGATGGTGCCCACCTTATCCCCCTCAGCATGTACCTTTACCCTATATTGCTTATAGTCATAGCAAGGGAGCCTTTCTGTCTCAGTGGCCACGAGCTCCCTAGCCACCAAAAGCCGGTCCTGCAACTCACTTTGTTCCGGTCTCTGTCTCTCTACCTCCCACAGCGCCTCCTCTGCCTTTTTGACATCATTTAACACCACTGACCGTTCCCCCGAATATTTACTAATACATAGCCCTCTCACCACCACTTTAAATGCATTCCATTCCATTCCTCTAGTGGAAGTTGAGTTCTTGTTCGTGGCAAAATAACGTTCAATACCCTCTTGGAGTCCGGATCTAAAGGCTTGGTCTTCCAGGGTGTCTGGGCGTAATCGCCAGGTGGGAACCTCTGCCCTCATGCGCTGCCATTTAAAGGACACTAAGTGTGGGTTATGATCTGAAATGGTCCTAGCCAGGTACTCTGAGTGCGTCGCCAGGGGTGCCAGCGTCTGGGTGCACAAAATAGTGTCAATTCTAACATGCAGTTCGTGAAGAGTAGAAAAGAAGGAATAATCCCTATCCCCAGGGTGGTGCACTCTCCATACGTCAATCAGCCCCCACCCGCTTTGCCACTCCGCCCTCTTCTTCGCAATCTTGCGGACCTGGGAGTCTCCCAGCGGGGGGTGCGACCTATCTAGTGTTACATCTGCAAGTGAATTAAAGTCTCCACCCAAAATCACTTGGCCCGAGAGAAGATGCGCCAGTTTCCCAGATATGAGTTAAAAAAATCTGGGTTGGTCTGTATTTGGTGCGTATATGCTGCATAATACCACCTCTTTGTCATATAACCTCCCTGCCACTACTACATATCTACCCTCAGGATCTATCACAGTATGTGCCGCTTGGAACGGAATCCCCGCCCGCACCCACACTAACACCCCCCTGGCGAACGCAGAATAAGCAGTGCCTGACACCAGATCCCCCACATCTACTCTGCAGAGCATCACATTCTTGTTTAGTGAGATGGGTCTCCTGAAGCAACGCTATCTGGACTCCCCTTCTTAGCAAATATGCATGCACCTTGTGACGCCTTGACATAGTATGCAATCCACGTACGTTCCATGTAATACATTTCAACTCAGGCAATGTTCCCATTACAGCACACCCAGTCTACTTCCTCCTTCATGGTTCGTGTACCCACACCAGCGCTGCCAAACCCCATACACAAAACACCCCAAAACTATCCCACAACCCTCCTCCCCCAGAACAGGTCCCAATAACACTTTATCAGTCCCCATCCAAACTACCCCAAGAAATCACACAGTACTATCCTGCAGTAGCCACTACAGGCTGCCTTAAGGGCAATGGGGTTGGTGGTTCGTCCCCGACAGGTGGCAGCTCCCGCGCCAGCCCCCAGCCCTCATCATCCCGCAATAATAAGGCACAGTCACAATGTTCACAATCGTTACCAGGCCTTCCAGTACCACCATGGTCAGTTCTTCAACAGAGGGCCTTAAGCAGAGGTAAGCAACCTACAAATCATCAGCTGATCTAGGTGTCACCTCCGGGCCTTTGGTGCTATCATCCTCCGACACCTCCGTGCCAGAGCGCCTCCCGTCTTCCTCCGATTCCGTCTCCTTAACTGAATCCTCCCGCTGCGAACCAGTTATCGCAGCTGCGGCCACCAAAGCTCCCTGTTGATCAGCCGCCATCCGAGCACGCTGCAACTCCTGCTGTAGTCTGTTTTTCTTGCGGAGGCGCTGTGATTGGCATATCCGCGGTGGCTTGGGCTGTCCACCTTCACCCCTGCCCCTACGATCTGTGCCTGCCCTGTATCTTTCGAGCCAAGACCTAGCGTCCTCAGGTGTCAGGAAGAACTGCGTCAACCCATCCAGTATCACCCGCAATTTGGCTGGGAATAGTAGCGAATATTGTATGCCTTCATCCCTAAGCTCTTTCTTCACAGACAAGTATGTGGCCCTACGCCTTTGTATCTCCTGAGTATAATCCGGGAAGATCGTCACAGCGCTATTGTCTACCTGGAAAGGGCCCGTTGAGCGCACATTGTGAATCAGTAGGTCCCTGTCCTTATAGTGAAGGACTCTGGCCACCACAGGGCGGGGAGGGCGGCCCGGCGCGGGCTGCTTGGCCGGGAGCCTATGCGCCCTCTCCAGTGTGAAGAAAGGAGAGAGGCCCACTGGGGCAACGGCAGTCGTGAACCAGCCCTCCACATAAGCAACCATGTCCGTCCCCTCGATATTTTCGGGCAGGACTACGACCCGAACGTTGTTGCGTCGGTTACGACTTTCCGCATCCTCAGCTTTCTTTTCCAGTGTCTCTAGCCTCCTCAGTGCATCCTCCAATTTGCGTTCTACCGTGACCACCGATGGTTTGAGGTCCTGAAGGGTCAATTCCGTGTCCTTGACCCGATCTACTAGTTTAGAGTGATCCGCTCTCAGGAGCCCCAGCCCCGTCGCCACCTGCGTTATGTCCTGATGGAGGGACTCCTTCGTTGCCATTATGGCGTCTAGGATTTGATCCAGACGTTTATTCAGCCTCTGTTCTGAGGTCGTGGTCTCGTCTTCCACTCCGGCTCCGTGGGCACCCGCGGGGTCCATGGCGTCCTCTCTCCTGCCGCTAGGTTGCATGCCTTGGGACCACGTAAGCTAACTCCGTCCAGCGCAACCAAGCCCTCGCCAACCAATCTTGGATGGTAGATCAGGGTCGAGACCTGCGCGAGCCACGGGAGATCCACAACAGATGGCGTATCATGCTATAGCCTCCATGCCTCTCACTATCCACAGAAGTGGTACACACCAGCACCTCTCCTCTCGGTTTGCACCGGAGCCCTGAACCACGCAGTTCCTTGTATGCCAGTGTGGGTACCCCGGTCCCAGCACCCCTCTCCCGGTGAAAGTCCGCTTCAGCCGCCACTCCACTCCCTGGGCAGCTCCCCCGACCCCTCAGCAAAAGACTCCAGACCTCCGTGTCGGCACACTCTAATTCACACTGATCCGGGTTTCCACCCCGCCTCCGGTGCAGCTGCGCGATGGACCCCTGCTGATCACTGGCTGTTCCCCTCCTCACTCCGGTGCACCCACCGAACTTGGACAATGGCGCCGCACCCCATTGTTCGCCGCTGCCTCCACCAGGCAGCACCTTTGTTGCTCCCCACTCGCTGCAACTTATTCAGCCCTCCACGGCCCCCGGCTGCCCAGTGCTACGAGCCTGCTCCCGCCCCCACCTCCGCAGCGCCAAGATCAGGCCCGCAGCACCGCACTCACCGGTGGCCCCAGGAAAGGACCCGAAACTGACACAGTTCTTCCCGTCCGGCACTGCAATGTCGCTACACATGGTCCACAGTTCGGTGCGCTCCTGTGCCCCAAGCGTCCGTCTCAGGTCCGTCGCAGGCACATTACACATCCGCAGCTCCCAGTGTGCTCCACATACGCCACTATCCGCAGATCCGCCCCAGAGCCTCCATCGCCAGTAGGCATTACTGTGGAACCAGTGCCCCGCTCCCGGGCCGCGACGGTCTCCTCGGCGACACCAGGCAGGGACCACAAAGCTCGGGTCATTACCAGCGCGGGCGCCATTTTAGGTCCACCATCCTCTCGGTGGTCCTTCGTCCGTGGCGGGTCGCTATCTGCCACAACCAGCTGCAACCACCAATGTTTGTGCGGAGCGGCAGACCGCCTGCCGCGCCCCCTCCGCAGTCGTTCCGCCGAAGCAATCCCCAGTATACCGCAAGCAAGGGGTCACGTACTAGCTCCCTCGGGCGAGCCCGGCTGCCATCTTAATCTGCTCCTCCTATTTCATCCACGGAGGCAAAACCTCAATTCCGGGGTGTTCGGAGCCACCAGATTATATCCCGGTGGGCAGGAAGGCCTCCTAGTTCGTTCCGACGTCCGTTCCTGCCGACTGTGCCAACATCCAGGCTGTTCCCAGGATAATCGGCGGGATCAGGTACGGAGCTAGCTGCTCACGCCACCTCCGCCATCGGCGCCCAAACCACGCCCCCTCTGCGTTTAAGTCATACAGGCGATTTGTTAGGAATATTTTTGGTTTGTGCAAATAGACAGAAACTTTTCTGGTGAAAACCAGACAATGGATTCCTATGGAAGGAAATACAAGTTACTGGTAAGTACGGTTAGAATTACTTTTCAGGGTCAGTGCTGGGCTAAAGGATGCAGCACTGGGTTCGGCCCACCCGGGGGCTTTTCCACATGGGGAGCAGCTAACATGCTGCTCTACATGTGGAAAAGCAATCTGCTTTGCTATTTGGAAGAGAGAGCAGGTTTCCTGCTCTCTCTTCCAAATAGCAAAGCAGTTTGCAATGACAGGGTGGGAGTCGCAAGGCTCCCGCCCTGTCATTGCAAACGGCAGTGTCCCAGGGGTGGGCACCCCGGGACACTTCAGGAGCCGGCCCTGGTGGGTGGCGGTCCCCAGGGCCATCAAGGGCTCCAGGAGGGGGGGGCGTGCGGCCCTCCTCCCACCATTTGAAAAGCCCCGGGAGGTGGTGGTCCCCGGGGCTTGGGGGTCCATAACAGACCCCCAAATTAAAAACTTAGTGCCACGGGGAGGTGGGGCCCTGGGGATCCTTGTGGGACTCCCTGAGCAGGCCTAGGGGTTCAGGGTGGTTCTACCCTACCCCCTTTTCGCGTTTTGCAAGTTTTTTTAATAGGTTTCTTGTTCCTCAGTTCTACCGAGGCACAAAATGTCTGCCAACACATCCTGATTTGGAGTGTTGACAGCCAATTAGAATACAGCTCATGCACGGCAGGGTGCACTTAGGGTGCGCGGATCCACTGCGGCCAAAGATATATATGTACTTTTAAATGTCATTTTCTCAGGAACTACTGAACGGATTTACACCATTTAAGCAAAAGGCACGAGTCTGAATTAAGGACTACCTCTTTGCCAAATTTGGTGTAAATCGGTTCAGCAGTTCGGGCTGTAGCTGCGGCTAAAGGTCGCTATGGAAAATTGCATGGGGAAAACACGTTTTGGGACACCCTTTTTTCTCGGCTCCCGCTACACGAATCATCCCTAGACTTTCGGGATAGGAGCGGACTGGAGTTGGCCATTGGTTTTTAAAATTTCACGAAGATTCATCAACCAGCGCCAAAGTTATTCCAAATAGAATGTTGCAGATTTCTTATGGAAAATAGGTCCTAACTATAACTTTATATATAAATAAAGAAATATATGTATACAACAATGAATCTATGTGTATGCTCCACATATGTATGTGTGTCAATGTATGCAGATAACATATATGTACATGAGCCTATGTATATGGGAATATACTTCTCTCTATGACAGGACTGATTCTTGTCAATAGCATGTAGATGTGAGATTTAATTGAAACAAGACTTTGTATTCCTCCCAGTACACTTTGGTCAATATTGCCCATCTTTGCAAAGTTGCAGTTTTTCCAATGGAGCAAAGCTTGATAACTGTTAACATCTTGCATATATTGCATTTTTTGAAGCCCCAGACACGTGTGTTCTGTTCTTTTTTAGCTCTTCGGTGGAGTACAGCAGGTATTGAGTGCCAACCATGTTTGTATGATAACATTCAAACACCAGTGTCTTCTTAACTGTCCAACAAACAGAATGTTACTGCAAGGGTCATACACTTATGGTGCTAGCCATTGTCCCCAGGAACCAATTTAAGCAAAACATCCTCCCTGAGGCTACAGGACTGGCACTCATCAATAGACATCAGCTGTGAGTTTCATGTGAATCAAAACTCAGCAGCCTTCCCAGTGCATGCTTGTCAATGTAGTTCAAACTTTGCAAAGTTGCAGTTCTTTCAGAGGAGCAAAGCTTGATACCTCATAGGAGACAGGGTAGTGGTAGTCTGATCCTGTTACAGTTAGGTGGCCAAGTCCTGTTACAGTTAGGTGGACAAGGATCCCCAGGGCCCCGCCAATTTTTTTTTTTAATGAATTGGCAAAATCCGCGCCTCTTGCTGATTTAAAAAAAAAAATAGAAACGTGGGCTCCTGCACTATATTAGATATTAGCCCCCGGGTGGGCCAAATCCCGGGAGCAATGAGTTTGTTTAGTTGGGGGGCCCATAGGGCCTCTGGGAACCACCACCCCTGGGGCTTTTATTAAAAGTGGATGGGGGGGCTCAAAGGCCCCCCCAAGCCCCGGGGACCGCCAGGCCCCCGTTCTGTTCGGAGCCCTTTGTGGATAACCGATCTCTCATTGGGACCAGCCACATACGGGTGGGTAAAAATCTGTTGTGTACGATAATATCCCTGTGCGAATGCGCACACAAAAGAAGCTACCCTGAATTATTAGTCATTAACAAAATGCAACCGTATCCTTACAAAGCACCAAGTCAGTAGAGTGCTAGGCATCTCAAAAAGTGTGAAGGACTGTCCTCACAATCCACCAGGTGTCATGCTTCATCATTGGCAGTCCTCGCTTCCGAAAAACCACGTTTGGTAGAGAGCAGGCCTACACCTGGAGACAGGGAGGCACTTCTAATATACTAAGTGGAGGCCCGTGAATAAGTGATTTTAAAACCCAAGTTAATAGCCTAAATATATTTATTCGCTGGGTACTACTTGGTATTAAAAACTGAAGTGTGAGGATTTTGGGGAACTATTACCCATCACCACCTCTGTCGTCAACATGTTTCTGCCTTTGACCCAAATGGGTCTGTGGCATTCATCAGGACAAAAACAGGGCTCCAATCTTACCAATTCTGTCAGATGTTACCAATATTTTAGAGTGACCTGTGACATCCTCTAACTAAACTGGTGTTTCTTAAACTCCAAGTTAGGGTCCTAATTGCCCCATGGGAAGAAGGTAAAAGGAACCCCTGTAGTCACACTTGCCTCAAGGTGCATCCCTCTCCGTCCTCCTAGAGATGTCCACTCCTCTTCCCCGCCAAGCTCCTACTATGCAAATCCTTTGCCCTTTACACAACGCTTCGCAGAGAGATCACTAGCTCTAGATATCCAAGCCCTTTGAGGTGGAAAAGCTCATACTGCACACAATTTTTTCACTGTAGAGAATTCTTCACGAGTAGGTGACCTCCTGTGGGAACCAACTACATTCGGGTGGACAAGTTCCTTTTGCGGACAATGTTCACCCTTTGCACAACCCCTCCATGGAAGGCCCTCTCCTTGCATACATGCAATTCTCTTCAGGTGGTCAAGCCCCTACTAAGCACAGCTTTCACTCTGTACACAACTGTTCATGGAGAACGCACTCCCTCTAGACACCCAAGGCCTCTTCAGTGTCGAAGCCCTTACTGTGCACAGCTTTCGCCCAGTGCACAACTGTTCGCAGAGAGCTCACTCACTCTAGACACTCAAATCCCATTAGGTGGCCAAATCTCTACTACGCACAGACTTCCTTCTTCACTGAGCCCTTCATGGATAGCCAACCTCTTGTGGGGAACCAACCGCATAAAGGTGGGTAAGTACATGCGCCACACGATATTCACCCAGTCACAACTCTTCACAGAAACTCCACTCCCTCCAGACACCCACACCTCCTTAAGTAGCCAATCCCCTACTACACTCACCTTTTGCACTGTTCACAACTGCTGACAAAGAGCCAGACCCTCTAGACACCCTAGGACCTGTAGGTTGTCAAGGTCTTTCTAGGCAAAACTTTTGCCCAGGGCACAACTGTTCACAGAGTGTCCACTCTCTCAAGACATCCAATGCCCATTAAGTGGCAATGTCCCTATAGCACACAGCGTTTTCCCTGCACTGAACCCTTAATGGTTAGCCAACCTTTTGAGAGAAATCCAATACAAAAGGGTGTGAAAGCATCTCCTGTGCATGGTCTTCAACCTGTACACAACTCTTCACAGTCGACTCCCCCCAGAGACCAAAGTCTCCTCATGTGGCCATGGCTTTTCTATGTACAGCTTTTGCCCAGTGCACAATTGTTCACAGAGGGCCCACTCCCTCCAGACACCCAAACCCCATTATGCGTTCAAGCCCCTACTATGCAGAGTCTTCTCTCTGTCCCGAACCCTTGGCAGATAGCCAACCTCTCAAACATAGTCAAACACATACAGGTCAGACGTATCTGTTGTGCAAGTTGCTGACCCTCTGCACAAGGTTTTTATGAAGAATCGACTCCGTCTAGACACCCAAGGTGTCACATCCTGCATGGTTGTAACCTCTCCCTTACTAATCCTGGGGTACCTGATGATCTCCCCACTCGATTCCTTCCAGGCACTACCTCGTGATGCTGGCCAGAGGAGTTTCTCCACTTAGAGCTACCTTAGGGGAATGCTACACCAATTTAAGCATATTTGGGCCTTAGAGCGCTTATTGTTATTTCTGGGAGCCCCCTCCTCCCGCCTTGGTAACACCTGGCCCGTAGCCCTCTCCGTTAACTCTGGGCAAAGCACTACGCTACGCTTGCGTAGTTTGCGAAGTTTATGCAACTTCGCACTATGCGAACTGCACGTAGCACAGTGCAAACATGCGTAGCGTAGTGCAGCGGTCATTTTTTGATTGCTCGCGGTCCTCAATGTCAAGTTGGCGACCGCGAGCAAGCAAAATGACATCCTCGCAAGACTTTTTCCTTGTTCACGATCGCGAGCATGGAAAATAAACCTCGCAATGAGAAACTACCAGTCCGAGTTGAGAAAGCTGCAGCTCGAGAAAAGATCTACTCGAGTGGCAGAAAGGTACAGCTCGCACTGTGCAAGATGCTGTTTTCAATGATTGCATAGTGCCGGATGCTTGTCCACACTGTGCAATCATTGAAAACAACATCTTGCACCGTGCGAACATGCTACTACGCAGTTCGCGTAGTGCTATGCGTAGCTCGCGTAGTGCGAAGTGCACTTTGCATAGCTACGCGTAGCGCTACGTTGCAAATAACGCCCACCCCTACTCTCCATAGGACCAGGTACGTGCTCGGGCAAAATCTCGTGATAATTCCGACAAGATTTGCCCCGACAATGTGACACGGCAGCCATATTCATTGGCAGGCTGTATAAGCCACACCCAATTAACACCCAGTGCTTGATTTTATTCATTTTTTGAAGCCTCCCACTCTCACACTTACTTGTTCTTTCTTGTTGAGGCTGAAGTTTGATCCTGGTTCCTCATATCTTGCCGGCTCAGCATCCTTTTGCTACAGTTCTGCCCAAATTGCGGACCTGGAAAAGAGCAGAAAAAAACAAGGTCAGTGACAATTTACACTTAAAAAAGACTTGGAATCCTCTCGAGTGGGTCAATGGGATTGATTGACTCTATGGAATCATCGTTGTTTGTACCATAAAAAGGAATAATTCATCGGTTGTTGAGGAAAATCCCAACAAATCCCAAAATACAATTCTAGTACAAGGGCCTGTTTTGATGGCCCCTGAGCCCTACCAAAAGCCCTGTTTGGTGTGCATACCTCAATGATACCGCCTGGGTATTAGATTTTATATTTGGTTATTTAAAGAGGAAGACAATGAAAGTTGTCACCTGTGTAAATTGTAACTGAGAATGATTTATTGATGAATGTCAAATGCACTTGAAGGGATAATTTGATAGTTAATCCGACTTTGTTTCATTATATAGTGGGACTTCAGGGGAATAGTTGTGAGGCTGACGCTGATACCAACACCCAGACCACTCCAGAGAGCCAAAGGATTACTCACCATCCGGACTGACTGAAAACCAAGGTATCATCCCAACCTACTCTCCCCTGGTGGGATTCGCACAATACAACATGTTAACATGTAGTGAGCTTGTTGAGGGGGTATTGTTCAGATCTACACCGCTTCTGCAACTCTTACCACCAATGGTAAATCAGATTAGTCCTTGACTCAAGGCCCTTAGTTGGCCATGCACCTACTGCTTACAGCTTTCACCCTGTACGTGCATAAGTCTTCATGGAGAACCCACTCCCTCCTGACACCCAAGTCCTATTAGGTGGTCAAGCCCCTGCTGTGCACAGCTTTTGCCTTGCACTGAAGCGTTTGCAGACAGATGCCATCTCGTGGGGATGCAACCACGCATGTGTTCTTTGCCCTGTACACAACTGTTCCCTTAGAGCCACCTCCCTTCGTTTTATATGCTATCACAGCAGCACCTACCAGCCATTAAAAGTCGACTCTCTTGTTCTACACCCTCATTTTTCGCTTGGTTGAATTACTCTAGAGCGAGCCTTTTATGACTAACATATATTACTACTCTAGAATTTAAGGATATATATGTACATTCTGTGATTATAAAGCAGAATGTTCTTATATATTTATAGTTTGCTGTAGCATGCTATTGCAATTATTAAATTTGTGAATGGTATGCCTACTACCCCTGATGAGGGGCTTCAAGTGCTTTGCTGCAAGTAGCTTGCTACTCCAGGGGCCCAAGGTTAAAGTTAAGTACGAAGTAAATTAGTAATATGTAGTTCCCTGTTTCCTTGTCGATTAGTTGTGGGAAATTTTTTAAGATTGCCCTCTCGAGTTCTCATGCATTAGGTCGTGTTTTGAGTAGGGATAGTAGAATGCCATGAGTTAGAAAGGGGAATTTGTGAGTTACTTTTGGAAATAATGGACATGTGCACCTGTTAATTGGGTGATTTGGATAAGAAAGAAGGGGAAGTTTCAAAAGGATATTTGGGAATTCATTGAAATTAGAAAGGCGTTGGTTGAGTCAGAGAGAGGAGGGATGGGATAAAGCTTAAAGGGAATTTGAAAATATTTATTTCATATTTTTCTAAACAAATAACTGAAAGAAACACACACATGTATACAGACATACCCACACATCTAAATATCCAGCGATATGCATACATATATAAAAAACACTTAATAAAATGTTAGTGTCCCTCTAAATGTACACCCAGATTTGCATAGAAGCAGCAATATTTGCATGTCCTGATATACACTTGAATATTGTGGCTCTTCATACAAAGCTCTGGTTTGCCTGGGTTGCTCCTGCTATCCCATTTGCTCAATTGCTGTTTCTGTCTGTTAGGAGATGTTGTCCATGCTGGTGGAGTCCATTGTTTTGTATTATATTGTATTATTGCATATTTATATTTATATAGTACTTACTACCCCTATGTTGGGCTCAGAAGCTCCTGCTTACATTGGTAGAACACTACACCCTACATGAGTAGAACACTACACCATGTAGGGTGTTGTTTAAAGTGTGTTCTCCTTCTTTTGATCCTGGTTGTTGTTTAAAGTTAATGGTCCTGCACAGGCATAGGTTAAAGGGAACCTCTGGACCAGAGATCAGGAGCCTAGCTATATTTGTGTAATGCTATTCTCAATACTCATTGGAGTTGGAATATTGCTGTGTTTTTTTAGAAAAAGAAGGAACATTTTTCTTTTTCTTAGTGTCCCCTCACTCACCAGGGTTGCCCCATGGTGACATGCTTCATCATTGGGGTCATCCCAGCACTCTACGGACTGGGGCGTGCTTAGAATTCAACCCCGTTTTTAATTCCCCCCAGGAGCAAGAATAAATCATTTGTAGCTTACTAGGAAGGTAGTTTTAACTCACTTACACATAATCCACTCCACCCCATCACAGTTCACGCACCACATATAGTCTATCACTTAAAGTGCTCCTACGTATTTTGCAAGTCGCAGCATGCCCCAGTCCGTTGAGGGCTGGGATGGCCCCAATGATGAAGCATGTCACCATGGGGCAACCCTGGTGAGTGAGGGGACACTAAGAAAAAGAAAAATGTTCCTTCTTTTTCTCAAAAAACAGCAATATTCCAACTCCAATGAGTATTGAGAATATCATTACACGAATATAGCTAGGCTCCTGATCTCTGGTCCAGAGGTTTTCTTGTTGTAATTCATTTTTGGAGGGTGAGCCTTAGCTTTTTTCCCCTCTATCACCCTTTTGTTTTGAATACATAGGTTAAAGGGAGACATTCTGGAGAGATCTGCTGGATTGGACTTTGTTAATATAATTCCATATCTGATTGTATTTATGAGATGTCAAGGAACAATCATAGTATGTAGCTAGTTGGATACTGCAGAGGTGGACTAAATTACGTTCCTCCATTGGCCAGTAGCATATGGCAGATCTCTTTAGTTACTTGAGTGTCAATGCTTATTCAATTCAGTGGCGTAGCCAAGGGGGCAGTCCACCCGAGGGGGCATTTCTTGGGGGAGGTGGCGAGCACTAGGTAAGTTTTTTTACATTTTACTCTTCCTCTTTTGTTGCCTCCACTCGTCACTATCTATCTCCACTACCCCCCTGCTCTTACCTGCACCGGCGATAAACTCAAGGATTGCCCCACGCGACAAAAGCTCTAGCTACGCCACTGGTTCAACTGGTGGTTTATTTGCTGTGGACTGGTAGAGTACTGGTAATGGACCCTTAGCAGCTTTTTCTTATGTGAATGTAAGAGTTTCAAACAGTAATAGGGAATTATTATGCAGACCGTATGAGCTACTGTCAACTGATCAACCGCTGAGTGCTGTGGTATTACTATTAGTATATTGTATTTATATTGTAATTCCATTGATATTGTAATTGTAATTGAATTGCATTTATATAGCGCTTACTACCCATGACGAGGTATCAAAATGCTTTTTGAGTGAGTCGCATTTAAAGCCCCAAATGAGGCATTGCTGCACTTTAAGCCAGGCAGCACGTGCTCAGAGACCCTGGGTGGCAGATTTTTTTTATGTTTTGTTGGTTACTGGGATTAGTTTTGTGCTCTGAAGGAACACTATGCCAGGCATTTATTCCAGATTCAGTTATGCTATTTAGTGTGGAGGGGGTACATGGATTCATGCATTGGTTGGTGGTATTAATAAATGATCAAGCACAATGAGATGATGGTGGGAGTGCAGAAACTTTTCAGACACTCACCCCCAGTCACAGATCTGGGTTGAATACATCATCGTTCTTTAGCTGACTTTGCCACCTCAGTGCATGCCCAGCTATATGCAAATCAGTCTTCACCCTGTGCCTCATTGGAACAATCCAGCCCGAACTGCCAAGCCAGGTCTTCCCAGAACCGGAACCAAGCTTCCTGGGACCGATTTTGGGGTAACCCCCCACCCTCAGCCAGGTTAGCTTGAATCCAGTGGCAAAATGAGCAAGGAACCCACGTCTGGGTAGTACCTGCCAGCTTAGGGCGAACAAAGCAAACACCCGTAGATGATAGATGGATCGCTGAAACTTTTCAGACACTCACTCCCAGTCACAGATCTGGGTTGAATGGGAAACAACCTTTACAACATAGTCATCACATCGTACTACATTTACAATGCCGTCATTACATCGCAACAATCTTTACAACGCATGTCACAATAGCGCAGCCATTACATTGCATGTCACTACAATGCATGACACTACAACGCATGTAAACTACAATGCAGGCATTACATCGCATGTCATTGCAATGCATAGTACCCCTACACTATCCAACACTTACCCTACTGTTGCAGCCCCTGGAGTTAGAATAGTAATTTTTACCCCTACACTATCCAACACTTACCCTACTGTTGCACCCCCTGGAGTTAGAATAGTAATTTTTACCCATACACTATCCAACACTTACCTTAAATGCAATGTAATGTTATGTGTTGTAATGGTATGCATTGTAAAGGTATAATGCGATGTAATGCAATGTGTTGTAAATGTAGTTTTAAAAAAATCATTGTAATGGCATGCAATGTAAATGTATGCAATGTAAGGCATATTGCAGTGTAAAAATTGTGTTGTAAATGTATGCGTTGTAATGTCATACATTCGGATTGAATACATCATCGTTCTTTAGCTCACGTCACCACCTCAGTTCAGACCGAGCTAAATGCAAATCAGTCTTGACACTGTGCCTCATGGGAACAGTTCAGCCCAAACTGCCAAGCCAGGTCTTCCCTGAACCGGAACCAGGCATCCTGGAACCGGTTTCAGGGTAACACCCCTCATCAGCCAGGCTAGTTTGAATCCAGTGGCAAAGTGAGCAAGGGACCCAGGTCTGGGCATACCCTGCCAACTTAGGATGAACAACGTTAACATGAGGAGATGATGGACGGAGTGCTGAAACTTTTCAGACACTCACCCCAAGTCACAGATCTGGGTTAAATCCATCATCGTTCCTTAGCTCACTTCGCCACCTCAGTTCAGACCCAGCTTTATGCAAATAAGTATGGACCCTGTGCCTCATGTGAATAGTCCAGCCCGAACTGCCAAGTCAGGCCTTCCCTGAGCTAGAACCAAGCATTCTGGGACCGGTTTCGGAGTAACACCCCTCATCAGCCAGGCTAGCTTGAATCCACTGGCAAACTGAGCAAGGGACCCACGTCCGGGCGTAGTCTGCCAACTTAGGGCGAACAAAGCAAACACAAGGAGATGATAGACGTAGTGCTGAAACCTTTCAGACACTCACCCCCGGTCACAGATCTAGGATGCATCCATTATCGTTCTTTAGCTCACTTTGCCACCTCAGTTCAGACGTAGCTAATTTGCAGATCACTCTTGACCCTGTGCCTCATGGGAACAGTCCAGCCCGAACTGCTAAGCCATGTCTTCACTGAACCGGAATCAAGCATCCTGGGACCGGTACTGCCCCAGGAGAGATGCCTTGGGCTGAGTGCCCAGATCAAAGTAGCATCATGCAGAATATTGCTAGGGTTACTTTTGTCTCTAATCAATATATTTGGATCCAATTGCAACCCCCTGCATTTACATTTTTCAATGTTTCTTTGCATTTGGGATCAACCCACCATACTATTTATGGTAACACTTGGGAACGATAGATAAACTTAGAAAAACATTCTGGAAAAGTTAATTGTTCCTTTCTGCTGCCCCTGATTGTCCTTGCTTGAATGCACTCGTTTGTGTATGCATGCCTCAAAGAAAATCGATCTTTTCTGCAAATGAATGCCTCCTAACACTCTTGCAAACTTACTATGCACATCCATTGGTGTCAGAAGTTGTCAGATGCTGTGCAGAGCTTTGTGTGAACTCCTCGAAGAAGCAGAAGAATGAGTTGACAAAGAGCTGCTGCAGGGGCGACTCCTCTCACCCCTTTCCTTAAAGCACAGCAAAAAAGGGAAAAAAAAAGATAATAACGAGATGTTAATATCATTTTATTTTTCTGTGCTGGAGCAGTTTTTTGGGGCCGAGCTAGGCTGCGCAGGGGGAAGGAGTGGTGGCAACCTCTTAAGTGTGCATGAATGTTTGGCCAGACTTCCGGAGCCGGCCAAACATTCATGCGCACTTCGCATGTTCTCTACCCAGGCTTCATTACAGCCTTGGTGGAGAACATGCCCAGGCTTCCATTCCCTCATCTGAGCCCTGAACCACAGCGAACATACCAATCACAACATTGCATTTCAGCGTTGTGATTGGCTCAGGGAAGCCTGGGTGCTTACCAATCTCAATGCTGCACTGCAGTGTTATGATTGGTTTAGGGGAGACTATCCTGCTTCCGGCTCCAACAGAAACCAGGAAGAGGATGGAAGTGAGGCAGAAGTCGGGCAGCTGGCAGGTAAGTGGATTTATTTATTTTTTCTCCCCCCCTTATTCCCCGCCCACTACTGAATTGCTGGGTGATGCCTTTCACACAGCCGCAAGTGAGTGAAAAGCATCACAATCAGGCAAGTTGGATCTGATTGTAAATTCCCAGCGAGTATCATGTAACAATTGTGGGGCTATGTTGGTTTTCCTGTTTCTAGGGCTGCATTTGTGTAGAAATTCAGCTGTATTGTACCTTTCCTGGTTTCATGTTGGCTATGAACAAAAGACCCGACTTGAGGGAACATACTTTTGTAAATAGTAGAAGTTTGAAAACGATTAAAACATTGAAAATAAACTTTCCAAAGAAACCTTAGCGGCGGAATTGAATATTGGTTTAAAACATATGCTCTCCTTTTCCATTCAGCCTAATTACTCACCTTGTACACAATTACATATTTAACCACTGTTTTTCCTAAATATTTATACATTGTCAGTGGCTATTGGTGCACGCTGCAGAAGAGAACATGGGAGAGCCATTGCAGACTTTCAAAGTGTGGGTATGGCTTTTTTCGTGCTTTATAGCATTTCTCGTGCTCTTTTTTCTGCAAGCAAGCAGACCTCTGAGGCAGTCCAATGACTCACCAAGATGGTTCAGTTTTTTTATATACACCCCCTTATAAATTTCACAGTGGAGAATCTTTGTGGCTCCAGACAGTTCGAAGGACCTTTTCCACCGTAGGAGAATTAGAGCTCTTTCAAAATAACCAATACATCAATGACATTTAGATTTTGGTGATTTAGTCAATGATGATAAATTTATCATAATGTTAGAATCTCTAATTATCTTAATTCAGTTTACTAGGTTTACAGAAATATAAAAAAGATTTGGTTAGCATTAGAAAATTACACAGTGTTCCATAAAGAAACCCTGTAAGTTAACTAAAGGATTTTAAATAGAACCCATAAAGAGTTCCTTTGGAGAAGAGTGAGTAAGAGATGAACTTCCCATAAAGAGTAGTTCTGGACACTCAGCCGAGTTGCCTACAGCTGCATTAACAACTGTAAATAACAGTGTGATCCTTGCAGTAGCATTGATCATGAATAGTCCAAAAAGATCAAAAATGAAAAAGAATCAGTCCCCAAAGGGAAATAGTTAAAGATAATCAACTGTCCATAAAGAAGTGTCTCAGAGCTAAGGAAAGATCCAGCAACAGGACCACTGGATAAGTTGGAAGACTTAAGAGGCTAGGGGGTGTGTGGGAAAACGTGATGAGTGTCTAACTAGCTGGGGACACTTATTAATATAGGTTCATACTTTTGTAATACTTCTGTAAGTGTCTTCTGTCCATATCCAATGAGAATAGTTCATGAGTTGGTGTCTTCAGTCATACTATGCTTCTTCTTCTCCTTATTCCCACAGTCTGTACTCTCATTGCCATGATCGATACATATTATTACAGTACTTGTTATATGAGGGATAGTTCTCATGAGAACCCTCTTATCTAAACTAAAGGATGCACTATGAGTTAAATGTGTGAACAAAGGCTAGTCAATATTAGTAAGGCAACAATCATAGTTATTCGGAAGCAGCATTCACAAAAATCTCTAAGTCATCATTTGATATAAGCAGTTTTATTAAGCTCATTATATTCTAACATACGTTCTAACATGGGGTGAGGAGCTGGTTGTTTTTTGTTGTTGCATCATTAAATACATTTGAACCATACACTGGTGTCGACCACGGATATTCGTAGAATACGAGACATTTAAACCATTGTCATATCCTTATTACGTGTGCCCAGGACTGTGTTCTCATGATGTTATAGTCAGCATATTTCTAAAAGATATCACTAATGCTAAACAGTTTTACTGAATGTTTTATTCGTATAACTATGAGCAAGAGTGTAATGAAGTAACAGTCGGGAAACAGAGGTACTTCTAGATGTAGATTTATTGGTCACAGCTGTTGCAGATCCCCAGTAACAGTGGCACATGGAATGTTTCAGAGAAGTCATGCATAAAACATTCTGGATCCTTATGACATAAGTAATGATGTAATCTGTCCAGATCACCACAACATCTCCCTTCTTTACACACAAGTAAATAACTAAACTAAAAAAAATAACAAGAAATGAAATTAAGTTAATGATTAAAGAATATTATATAGATTAATGTCCTAAAACCAAAGTGAAAGAATTGTAGTCAATAACATGTAATCACCACAACATATTAATCACAAACACTTAAAGATTTGATTAAAAAGAACATATCAATCACGAAACCTCAAGGGTTTGACCTTACTTCTCCCTCCGGTCCTGCGTACGGATAAAGGATAAGAATTAGACTTTGGTTCAGTAACTTGAAAATCAGGAGAAGAAACTGTAGGAGGAACAATATGAGAATGTGTCTTTGATACATTATTAGCATCGTGAGAAGAAACATTATGATCTTGAGAAGGAACATCATGTAAATGCACCTTGACTACTCATCCGTTGTTCCACCATTCGTTTCTACTAGTCTTCACTGCATTTTTTCTCACCACCTCAATCCTTACCGGAGGTTTGAATTTTGACAACCCTTTAGGAACATGATTAGGATCCTTGATGCGGACCCAATCACCTACTTTAAGTTTGTTTTCAACAGGTTTTACTCTGTGGATAGAGCCATAATAGCTTTTCATTTTCCTTTGATGTTCTTCAACTTTGGGTCTCACAACTTTGTCCATGCTTATCATATGATCATTTTTATGTTGAACTTCTCTCAACCAAGCGGGACACAGTCTTGAGGCAGGTGGTCGTCCTCGTAAGACCTCAAATGTTGATATTCCAGAAACTACATTTGGACAACACCTATGCGACCTCAACAATTCTTCTACAGCTTTACCAACATCGAACTTGTTCTTGATTCCCCACTGAATACATTCTACTAATGTGCGGTTCATTTTTTACACCAGGCCATTTGCCTAAGGGTAATATAGAGCCACACACCTAGGTTTAATCGCATTGTTATCAGGAAAACTTCTCATCTCTTTAGAAATAAACTGGACACCATTGTGCGATACAATTTCTTTAGGAAATCCTTCTCTTATGAATAAGTTTTACAAAAATTTAATGACATTGAGAGTGTTGGGTTCTTCTACAAATTTTACCTCCCACCATTTGCTGTAATAATCCACCACAACTATGGCGAATTTCATCTTCATAGGAAGTGTACCAAATGGACCAATGAAGTCTACTGCTAATTTTGACCAAACAGTATTTGGCAGATTAACTGGCTGTTGGGGAACTGCTTCAGTTTTTAAACTTTTGTCACTTGTTGCACAAACAACACAATTACGGACACTAGCAACAATATCAGAGTCCATTCTGGGCCACCAAAAACTATCCCTGATTTTTCTCTTAGTTATAGTTTGACCTAAATGCCCCTCATGCCCATAGGTAATATTTCTCTCTCTTAATGAGACTGGTGGAATGAACTTATCTCCACGTACTAACATACCTTTACCTTCAATAGACAATTCATCTGCTATTTTGAAATAAGGTTGTAATTTTTGTGGGAGTGTTCTTTCTTTTGGCCAGCCAGACATGACATATTCTTTTACACTTTCCAATTCATTATCTTTCAGCGATTCTGACAACCATTCCTTTTCACTGACAGTAGTATCATGACAAATGTCAATGCTTGCAACCAAACAATCTTCATTATATTCATCTCCATATTCTTGAGAGTCTGCAAAACTCATGGGTGCACATGATAAATAATCTGCCCTTATGTTCCTACCACCAGGTATGTATTCAATGGTGAAATTGTATTGCAATAGTTTTTAGCTCAATCGTGCAATTCTTGGGGTATGATCTTTTATAGTAATTCCACTCAAGATACTGACCAGGGGTTTGTGGTCAGTTTTAAGCACAAACTTCCTTCCCCAAATGAAACACTTAAATCTCTCAACCGCCCAACAGCAACTCAACAGTTCTTTCTCAATTACTGAAAATATTTTTTCATTTGGTCTTAAAGATCTCAAAGCAAACCCAATTTTTACTTCTTGTTTTTTCTTTCAACTGTGCAATAGTAGCATCAAGCCCATCATTGCTTGCGTCTACAGTGATAATGCATTCCCTTGATGGATCAAAAGGTGCAAGTACCCCGGCAGAAACAATTTCACTTTTTAACTTTTCAAACTCTTCTTGACTATTTTCTTCCCACACAAACTTTTTGTCTTTCTTTAATAATTCTCTTAATGTTACTGTTTTTGCAGAAAAGTTTTTTATGCACTTTGAATAAAACTCACAGAGTCCTAAAAATGAGGCTACATTCTCTTCTGTCTTAGGTGTAGGAGCCTTGGATATAGCATCAATCAGGCCTGGTCTGGGTTCCACTCCTTTCTTTGATATTACATGACCTAAATACTCTATTGAATCTTTTGCAAATTCACATTTTTCTCTGTTCGCAATGACACCATATTTTTGTAACCTTTCTAAAACCATAAGCATGCGTTTGTCATGAACGTATTGGTTCTCCCCTGCAACTAAGATATCATCTTGATAGGTCACCACCCCGTCAATTCCTTCTAAAATATTCTCTAAAACGCGTTGAAAAACGGATGCCGCTGATGATAACCCAAAAGGCATCCTTTTAAATTGAAATGACCCCATTGGAGATACAAATGCCGTAAGGTGCCTTGAAGATTCTTCAAGTACAACCTGATGGTATGCAGATGCCAGGTCAAGTTTTTGAGAAGACACTGGAACCTGAAAATGTACTGATGATGTCATCAATCCTAGGTAAGGGGTGTGAGTCAACCCACATTACTTTGTTCAAGCTCCTCAGGTTAACACACACTCTTAACTTTCCATTTTTTTTTCTCGCGATAACTAATGGACTTAACCATAGAGATGATTCTATGGGTGCTATTACCCCATCGTCACACATCTTTTTAAGAATATCTGCTAGATCTTGACGTACACTAAAAGGCACGTTTCTCAACTTGTGTTTGACTGGGGCACCCTATCTTGTACCATTATTCTATGTTTAAATCCTTTTATCTTCCCTAGTTTGTCCTCAAAGACCTTAGGAAATGTTTTTAAACCATTTACTGGTATTATCATGTTTTTCACTTGTATAATTGTTCTCATTTTTAGCGAAGTCATCTCCATTTTTGTCAGTTACCAACAACACCTGTACTTTTCTCCCAGGTCTGAGTGTCATGCCAAACAAACCCTGGTGATAACAACCCGGTATATTTACTACTTTTTTAGCAACATAAACCTTCGCAAATATTGTGTGTCCCTTAAATTTGAGTTCACATTCGAAATATCCAGATAACTCAATCTTTCTTCCATCATAGGTAACGGGATTTCTGTCAGGAGGGAGTAGACTACATTTTCCCCAGACTTCACTAAACAGTTCATCTGTTATCATTGTCATTCTTGCACCTGAATCTATAAGTAATCTCAATTTTTTTCCATCCGTTTCTATAATCTCATATGGATCTATACAATCTGACTCATCATCCTGTACCACAACTATCATGTCCCTAATGCCTCTAGAACAAGACTGTTCATCTTCTGAGGTATCACTTTGACCATCTTCGATGACAGAATTTATTTTATCTTTGGGAGTCTGGCACACTTTTGCAAAATGCCCTATTTTATTGCACAATTTACACTTCACACTCCTCACAGGGCAAGGTCTACCATTTGGACTGTGTTTGGAATTCCCACACCTAAAACGAACATTTCTTTGTGTAAAAAACTATTTTTGTTAGAAAAAGAACTATTTTTGTTGTCTTTTTGTTTAACAATTTTCTTTGGATTGTACTTTTCTTTTCAAAATGAATTCTCATTCACCACAGACACACCATTGTTTTCTTTTCAAATAAGCTCTTTGGGTGCCTTGCGTGACACCTCAATTCCTTTCACTATATCAATTGTTTCAGCAAGACTAGGATTCCTCAGAGTGAGCAATTTTTCCTGAACTTTACCATCATAACAACGTACAACAATTTGATCACGAATGAGTTGATCCGTGAAATTTTCAAATTCACACTCTGCTGCTAACATACGCAAAACTGCGACATAGGTAACAATAGATTCATCTTGTAATTGCTGCCTTGTGAAAAATGTGTGCCTGTTAACAATCAAACTAGGTTCCACATCAAATTGTTTCCCCAGTTTCTTTACAGCTATCTCAATTTCATCCATATCTTCCTGACCTTGTGGAACTACATAAGGTGGAAGATGCTCGTAAATAGACTGTCCCTCGAACCCTAAAATGTGTTCCAAAAGAAATCTCTTACGTTCAGGTCACTATCTATTACCACCAATTGCTCCTAAGTATTTGCTGAAAGCCCTGTAACAATTTCTCCATGGGACTGGAGGGTCACCAGGAGGAGGAGCAGAGACATTTTGCATCGTAGCCATGACTGAATATGCAGGGCAGAAGGTTATAGATTAAACCTCTTAAACTAATATATATATGTATGCATCCTACACCAATAAGAACCATAAAACATTTGAATACCTATAAATTATGCTTATAACCATAGATATAATTATTCTTTAAAAATGTCAAAATCTGATTCTATAGAATGCTATTCCTTGAGTCTTCTTCAGTAAAATGATGAATTAACAATTTAAATATGTTATTCCTGAAAAAAAATCAATGTTATATTAAAACCAGAGTTGTAACGTTGTTCTGTGTGTGCACATCATGGATGTGCTATTTCTTGTGAAAATAAATTCTGTCTTTTAATTCTCTTCTTTTTAATCCTGGTTCGGTTGCCACTCAATTCATTAAGGTCAGCCTTGTAGTTGTTCGATCCTTAGTCCTTCTTTAATTTCCACTCGACTTCCTGAAGATCTTATAATCATCTAGTCCTTTTTCTATTTTCTGCTATCACAGTGTTACTCAGGGACTGCTCTGCCAAGCAACATCTTTGTGAGCTAAGAAATGAATTCACTTCCAAATCAGTGTTGAGCGCGTCACTGACTGTGTTTAAATTTCATTTTGAGGTGCCCTTTACATTTCCTTTCTGCTGCGTCTGTCACCCTCAACTTGTTTAGTATTTTTCTGTGAAACTCGTGCCTCCGCACACTCCGTTTATATTATGTGCATTTAACTCGATTCACTAGAAGCTTCGACGCTCTAGAAAGGATTCTCCACTGCGAGGTTGTTTAATTTGGAAACTGCTCGAGCTCTGCTGAGCTGCGCGCTGGAGCATGTACACGTGGCAAAGATTACGTCAATCTCGCAGTTGACTTAACATGCCTGTTTATTTTTAAGACTTCAGCCTCGCGCTTTCTTTTACATTCAGTCGAGAGAGTATTTATTTCTGAAATATGAGTTACCAGCCTTGAGTTATAAAACACGGCAGATCTCAGTGGATGCTTAAATCACAGTTTGTCTCGCAATCGAAGGACTTCACTCGATACTTGAAAAGCAGTAAATTCAAGCCAGATAAATGCTGCAGGTTATTTTACATGTAGAGAAAAAGAATCACACTTGAGAGGAAACAGACTCCAGGACATATATTTTTTAAAGCAAAACTCGTGCTTTAAGGAAAATGTCACAGCGTTTAAAGGGTGTAGTGATAAAGTGAAATAATTTCTTTTCAATAAGTTCACGACTGGGAGCCCTTAACAAACTGTCACCTTGTAAATATACAGCTCAATTACACCAAAACTTCGGGTTATGTTTTTCTTTGAATACTTCACAGGTTCTTTTCAACTCTATTTGTTAAATGAATTAAGTTAAAGTCACAGATTTCGAGATAACAAATCCGGTTCACTTGTTGAAAGTGTTAAGCTTTTAAATTTTAAAATAAACAATCCAAGGTCACTCAAGATTAATTAGAGTTGAATATAGAATGAAAATATACAAGCCTGTTCCTCTTCTGAAAAAAAAAACGATTTTGTTCCAAGTCTTTTAAATGTGGAAATCTTCTTCTTTTGAAGATGTAGTTCGTAGAAACTCTCTCCCTTGATGCGTAGGTTCTTCGCTATGACCAAATCGTCGCCAATTTGTAATGAAGTAACAGTCAGGAAACAACTGTACTTCTAGATGTAGATTTATTGGTCACAGCTGTTGCAGATCCCCAGTAACAGTGGCACATGGAATGTTTCAGAGAAGTCATGCATAATACATTCTAGATCCTCATGACATAAGTAATGATGTAATCTGTCCAGATCACCACAAAGAGTCAACTGAAAAGACTTTGGGCCTTCGTTAATATACATGTTAACCCCTTCCCTGCTGATGACGAGCTGGACTTGTCATGGCACACAGTGGACGTGTGCTGATGACGAGTCCAGCTCGTCATGGGCCCCACCCTCGGGGGAAGCGCTGGCGCTCCCCCCGCAGGTGTCCGATGTTGCCTTCACAAAGGGGGATGGCAGCGGAAGAGCTCCTGCTGCCGCTGCCACCCCGACCCCCCCATGGGAATCCCATGACGTCAGCGCGCGTTGACGTCATCAGGAAGTCCCCAACGCTCGGGAAGCCATTTACTTTCTGAGCGTCGAAGAGAACCAGGTGAGTTTCCTCGCTCCCGGAGGGGTTTAGGGCATGCATCAGGGGAGAGGAAAGAGATTTTCCTCTCCCCTGATGTCTCTTTGCAGGGCATTTCTGCCTCACGGTCGTGCACAGCGTCGCGATCGTGCAGCGGAAATTCCCCCACTAGCACCAGGGATATAAATTTAGAGCATTGGAAGCGACCCCTTGGGCAAGGGTCGCTTCCAGGTGGGGGCCAATGTAATTATTGATTTTCTGTCCCCCCTGGGGGGAAAACGGCCTGTTTTTTCGGCCGTTTTGCCCCCAGGGGAGGCAGAAAATGACACTAGGCACCAGGGATTGTTATGGGGGCATTATTTTTGTAATGGAAGTGACCCCTTGGGCAAGGGTCGCTTCCTAGAAGGGGTATATTTGAGGAATGTTTTTCTGCCCCCCCTGGGGGCAAATTGGCCTGTTTTTTCAGCAGTTTTGCCCGGGGGGGGGGGGCAGAAAAACGCCACTAGGCACCAGGGATTTATTTATGGTCAATTTCATTAGGATGGAAGCGACCCCATGGGCAGGGGTCGCTTCCAGGTGGGGGCCCATATATATATATATATTTTGATTTTCTGCCCCCCTAGAGGCAAATCGGCTCATTTTTTTGGGCCGTTTTGCCCCCAGGGGAGGCAGAAAATGCTAGTAGACACCAGGGATTGTTTTGGGGGCATTATTTTTGTAATGGAAGCCACCCCTTGGGCAAGGGTCGCTTCCTAGAGGGGACATTTTTTAGGAATGCTTTTCTGCCCATCTCCCCCCCCTCCCCCGGGTAAATCGGCCCTTTTTTTCAGCCGCTTTGCCCCCAGGGAGGCAGAAAAACACCACCCTGCACCAGGGACTTATGTGGGGGCATGTACATTTGGATGGAAGCGACCCCTTGGGCAAGGGTCACCTGCAAAGGGGAGCATTTCTTGTTGATGTTTGTGTGCCCCAGGGCTGCCCGTTTTTTTGGCCTTTCTGGCCCACTAGGCCCTAGGGATTGTGTTTTGTAGTGTGTGGAAGCGAGCCCTTGGGCAAAGTTTGCTTCCATTTTTGGATGTTTTTTTCTGCCTGCCCCCCCCCCTTGGTGTCATGCGGTCTTTTTTTTGTCCTTACTTTACCCACCCGGGGGCTGTAAGGACAAAGAAAAGACCGAATGGCACCAAGGGGGGGGGGCGGGCAGAAAAAAACATCCAAAAATATAACCAGTGTCTTGGTGGAAAACCTCACCTAATCCCCTAATTCTGGCCGAATGTCTATTTGGGTAAAGACATTGTGTGTTATAATTTTAATTGTTATATTGTTTGTGAAATATAATAGTAATTTTTTTATTTCTCTATTTTATTCTCTCTCAAGGCTTGTTTGTGCAGTCTCCTTTCTAAGTAAGGATAATCGTTAGCCGGAAGATTACTGCTCAGCAGGTGTTGGTATGCTTTTTGAGTCTTCCTCTGACCTTGGTTCAGAGACTGACACCGATTCTGAGGCAGAGGTAGGAGGGGAAGATTCAGGCAGTGAGTTATCATCGGATTGTGAAGCTTCTTCTAGTGCTGATGAAGTGCCTGTGTTAGAGGAGGACATTGATGTGCCGGTAGTGCGCCAAGAGGCATCTGGGCTGCAGCCTAAGGCTGCAAGGTTTCCCTCTGGTGTAGGTCGGCAAGGGGCATCTGGGCTGCAGGCTGCGGCGACAAGGCTTCACGTTGCTGTGGTGCGGCAAAAGGCATCTGGGGCTGCTAGGCTTCCTGTTGGTGTAGTGCGGCAAGAGGCAACTGGGGCTGCTAGGCTTCCCGTTGGTGTAGTGCGGCAAGAGGCATCTGGGGCTGCTAGGTTTCCTATTGGTGAGGTGCGGCAAGAAGCATCTGAGGCTGCTAGGCTTCTCGTTGGTGAAGTGAGGCAAGAAGCATCTGGGCTGCAGGCTGGGGCTGCGGCACTACCCGTTGATAGTGTTGGCCTCTGGGTTGCCCCTGGCATGGTGCAGCCGGCATTGCTAGACTTTACTGGTGTTCCAGGGTGTAGAGTGAATACTGAGAATTTGTTGCCGATACATTTTTTTCAGTTGTTTATGGACGATGTGTTTTTGGCAGAGATTGTTGAGCAGACTAATTTGTAAGCGGAAAGGTTTTTGAGGGACAACAGTGCCGGCCTTAAGCCCCATTCTAGAGCTACCAGTGGACTCCCGCAAATCTTGAAGAGATGAAGAAGTTATTGGGATTAACTTTTTTGATCGGCTTGCTAAGGAAGCCATCAATGTCTTTATATTGGTCTACTAGTCCCTTGATGGCAACGGCTATATTTCCGGCAGTCATGAGTCGTGATAGGTATTTACTTCTGCTTCGGATGATGCATTTTGTCGATAATGGTTTAGCGTTGCCACGAGATCACCCTGATTGTGACCGTCTTTTTAAGATTCGGCCTGTCCTTGATCATTTTGTTGATCGTTTTTCTGAGATCTATGCTCCTGGAAAAGAAATAGCAGTGGATGAGTCTTTGGTGTTGTTCAAGGGCCGCTTGGTTTTTAGGCAATACATTCCTATTAAGAGGGCACGCTATGGAATTAAGCTGCATATGCTGTGTGACAGTGGGACTGGATATGTCTCTAATTTCAGGGTGTACACCAGTAAGGAGTCTAGCATTAACCCCCCTGGTTGTCCTTCCACTTTTTGAGTGCCTGAATAAATCATGTGGGAACTAGGTAGAGGATTATTTAACAAAGGCCACCATATATATGTAGATAACTTCTACACTGGTGTGCGGTTGTTCAAGGAATTGGCCAAAGTGGGCACTGTTGCTTGTGGCACAATGCGCTGTAACCGTAAAGGGTTCCCAAAAGAACTTGTTTGCCAAAAGCTTGTGCGGGGACAGTGAAGTGCGTTTCAATGTGAGGTGCTTCTAGCTGTGAAGTTTTCAGACAGGATGGATGTGTACATGCTGACAACCATCCATGATGAAAGCACTGCACCTGTGCCTGTTTGGGGTCAGGCTGCTGAAGTGCGCAAATCTGTGTGCATTTTAGACTATAATAGGCACATGGGTGGTGTTGACAGAGTAGATCAGAGGTTGGAACCTTATGCTGCTCTTCGTAAGACTTACATTTGGTATAAGAAGTTGGCTATTCATCTTCTCCACTTGGCAACCTTTAATGCTTTTGTTGTGTTCCAGAAATCTTGTCCTGAGTCAAAGAAGCCTTTTGTTAAGTTTCAGGAGTCTATAATAGGCAGCCTTGTTCTAGTGGAACAGGCAAGTGTTCCTAGAGTTGGAGTGGTGGAGGATGTGGCTAGACTGAAAGATCGCCACTTTCCTGAATACATTCCTCCCACAACCTCAAAAGACTTTCCCACTAAGAGATGTAGAGTCTGTTGGCGAAGAGACGTGCAGAGGGAGACTCGTATGCACTGCCCGACTGTCCTTCTAAACCTGGATTGTTATGTTATGTTATGTTATGTTATGATTTTATTTATATAGCGCACGGCTATTCAACAATTGTGTGTGTTAGCTTGTTTTAAATCGTACCACACGCATAAGAATTTTTGGGAGTATCCATGAGTATTAAAGTGAACTGCCTGGCCTGTATTGTTTAATATTTTTTATTCTGTTTCAAGGTTGGCATTAGTGCAATGTATTTAGTTTCAGATTTTGTGTTAGCAGATTTGTATGTATTTGCAATTGGTTTGTGTTCTTTTTTTGTTTAAATAAATTCTAAATGTGATGGTGGTGTGTGCAGGCTGGTGCTTGGATGACTGGTTCGGTTTTTATGCATTTAATTATTGACAGTGCATTTCATTTTCGTGAAATCTCTTGTTAATAAAATTTTATGTACTGAACCATCACTCACCCTCGTGCCAAATCCAACCAGTATGTGTGTGTGTTTGAGGAATAGATAGCTGTGCTGGAATGTTTGTCTTTTGAGTCTCTCTGTCAAGGTGTACATTCCATCAAAGAATAACCTACCAAATGTAGATATTATTGTTAACCCATGGGAGTACATGGTGATGTCTCTCTTGTGAATTCCAACTTATTTTTTTATCTACACTGTCTTGCAAACTTAAAAATGTCTGTCACAATTTCCATGCAATATTGTACCAAAAATCACCACACCACATAGCGTTCCCCCAGGTCTCCTGATAAAAATGGTGCCTCACTTGTGTGGGAGGCGTAAGTACCTGCGACAGGCAAGGGCCCCAAACGTAGTGAGGTGATATCAAAATTGCCTATCTCAAAACCACCTGCTTTTGCAAGGGGGGTCAACTGGGTTTTTGGCCCTGTGCTAGACGGCCATCTAAGGAAACCTACCAAACCCACACATTTCTGAAAAGTAGATGCCCGGGGGCTTCCAAGGAGGTATGGCTTGCGTGGATCCCCCAACGTTCCCTTACCCAGAATCCCTTGCAAACATCAATTCTAGCTGAAAAAATCAATCTTTTCACACATTTTCATGTGGGAAAGTATGACATCACCGGGCTCACACAAATTTCCTACCACCCAACGATCCCCCAGGTCTCCCGATAAAAATGGTGCCTCACTTGTGTGAGAGGTGCAAGTACCCGTGACAGGCAAGGTCCCAAAACATTTTTTGATACGCAATGTCAATGTTGCCTCAAAATGTTTTGGGTGCCGGCAGAGCTACTGTTCACAAACTACAGCTAGGCCAGAAAAGGGTCATTTTTCACTGTGAAATTGAGGTATGACCACGTTGCGTTTTGCACCGTTTCCTTTCACGGGCACTAGGCTGACCCACACAAGTGAGGTACCATTTTTCTCAGACGACATTGGGGAACGCAGGGTGGGTAGAAATTTCTGAATCCACACAGATTCCAGTACTTTCCCCCACAGAAATGTGGGGAAAATGTGTTTTTTTGTCAGTTTTCTATGTTTACAAGGGATTTTGGGTAACAGAACCTGGTGGGAGGCAGTCAAGTCACCCCATCCTGGATTTCCCTGGGTGTCTACTTTTCTAAAATTTATAGGTTTGCTAGGTTTCCCTGGGTGCCGGCAGAGCTATGGGGTTCAAAAACTACAGCTAGGCACTTTGCCAAAAAAGGGTAATTTTTCACTGCAAAATTGAGGTACCATTTTTCTCGGAAGACCTTGGGGAACACAGGGTGGAAGGAAATTTGTGGATACACGCAGATTCTAGAACTTTCCACCACAGAAATGTGGAGAAAATGTGTTTTTTTGACAATTGTTTAGGTTTGCATGGCTTTCTGGGTAACAGAACCTGGTGGGAGGCCGTCAAGGTACCCCATCCTGGATTTCCCTGGTTGTCTAGTTTTCAAAAGTGTATACGTTTGCTAGGTTTCCCTAAGTGCCGGTAGAGCTAGGGTTCAAAAACTGCAGCTAGGCACTTTGCCAAAAAAAGGTTCTTTTTTCACTGCAAAATTGAGGTGTGACCATGTTGCGTTTTGCGCTGTTTCCTGTCGCAGGCACTAGGCCGACCCACACAAGTGGGGTACTGTTTTTCTCGAAAGACTTTGGGGAACGCGGGGTGAAAGGAAATTTGTGGATACACGCAGATTCCAGAACTTTCCATCACAAAAATGTAGAGAAAATGTGGGGTTTTTTTACAATGTTTTACGTTTGCAAGGGTTTCTAGGTAACAGAACCTGGTGGGAGGCAGTCAAGTCACCTCATCCTGGATTCCCCTATGTGTCTAGTTTTCAAAAATGTATGGGTTTGCTAGGTTTCCCTAGGTGCCGGCAGAGCTAGGGTTAAAAAACTACAGCTAGGCACTTTGCCAAAAAAGGGTAATTTTTCACTGCGAAATTGAGGTGTGATCACGTTGAGTTTTGCGCCGTTTCCTGTCGCAGGCACTAGGCCGACCCACACAAATGAGGTACCATTTTTCTTGGAAGGCTTTGGGGAATGCGGGGTGGAAGATAATGTGTGGATCCACGCAGATTCCAGAACTTTCCACCACAGAAATGTGGAGAAAATGTGTTTTTTTGGACAATTTTTTAGGTTTGCAAGGGTTTCTGGGTAACAGAACCTGGTGGCAGGTAGTCAGGTCACCCTATCCTCGATTCCCCTGGGTGTCTAGTTTTTCAAAATGTATAGTTTTCCTAGGTTTCCTTAGGTGCCGGCAGAGCTAGGGTTCAAAGACTACAGCTAGGCACTTTGCCAACAAAGGGTCATTTTTCACTGCGAAATTGAGGTGTGACCATGTTGCGTTTTGCACTGTTTCCTGTCACGGGCACTAGGCCGGCCCACACAAGTGAGGTGCCATTTTTCTTGGAAGACTTTGGGTAACGCAAGGAGAAAGGAAATTTGTGGATTCCCGCAGATACCAGTAATTTCCACCCAGAAATGTAGGAGAAATCTATTTTTTTGGACACTTTTTTAGTTTTGCAAGGGATTCTGGGTAACAGAACGTGGTGGGAGGCAGTCAAATGACCCCATCTTGAATTTCCCAGGGTGTCTAGTTTTCATAAATATATAGGTTTGCTAGGTTTCCCTAGGTGCCGCCAGAGCTAGGATACAAAAACTACAGCTAGGCACTTTGCCAAAAAAGGGTCATTTATCACTGCGAAATTCAGGTGTGACCACATTGCGTTTTGTGCCGTTTCCTGTCGCTGGCATTAGGCAGACCCACACAAGTGGGGTACCATTTTTCTCGGAAGACGTTGGGGAACACAGGGTTGAAGGACATTTGTGGATACACGCAGATTCTAGAACTTTCCACCACAGAAATGTGGAGAAAATGCGGGGTTTTTTTACAATGTTTTAGGTTTGCAAGGGTTTCTGGTTAACAGAACCTGGTGGGTGGCAGTCCAGTCACCCCATCCTGGATTCCCCTGGGTGTCTAGTTTTCCAAAATGTATAGTTTTCCTAGGTTTCCCTGGGTGCCGGCAGAGCTAGGGTCCAAAAACTACAGCTAGGCACTTTGCCAACAAAGGGTCATTTTTCACTGCGGAATTGAGGTGTGACCATGTTGCGTTTTGTACCGTTTCCTGTCACGGGCATTCGGTTGATCCACACAAGTGAGGTACCATTTATCTTGTAAGACTTTGGGGAACGCAGGGTGGGTAGAAATGTGGAAATCCACGCAGATTCCAAAACTTTCCACCACAGAAATATGGGGAAAATGTGGCTTTTTTGACAATTTTCTAGGTTTGCAAGGGATTCTGTGTAACAGAACCTGGTGGCAGGTAGTCAAATCACCTTATCCTGAATTCCCCTGGGTGTCTAGTTTTCACAAATGTATGGGTTTGCTAAGTTTCCGTAGGTGCCGGCAGAACTAGGGTTCAAAAACCACAGCTACACACTTCACAAAAAAGGGTAAATTCTCATTGTGAATATGTGGTGTGTTCACGTTGGGTTTTGTGCCTATTCCGGTCGTGGACACTATGCCTACGCACAAAAGTGAGGTACCATTTTTATCGGGAGACTTTGGGTAATTCAGATTCGGAAAGTAACTGATATTACCTATTGAGTTTTGATGCATTTCTGCCTTCCAAATGAAAGACATTGTGTAAAAAAGAAGTAATTTTGAAAAATGACCAATAATTCCCATGCTAGTATGAGTATTCCCAATTTTGAAAATGTGCAAGTATATACTTTTTCTAAACTCTAAAATGTTTACCCATTTCAGAAATACATAGGTGTCTTTCATACCGATTTTTCCATGTATACATTTTCACACAATAATTGCTATAGACCCGGTACATAATAAAAAGCCTTTGCAAATTGCTACTCAGTTTTTGACTCTGGGTTCCTCTGGTACTTAGTGAACCTACAAGTCCTATATATCCCCACAACCAGGAAGGTCTAGCGGATGTAACGGTATATTGCTTTCAAAGAGCTGTCATAATTACAAGAAGTTACAGGTGAAAACGTTGACACAAAAGGCTGTTTTTTCAACAAATTTTCAATTTTTCCAATATATAACTGTTAGTTTCTATAACGAAACCTTGATAGACCTACACAAATGACCCCTTTCTGAATTCAGAATTTTGTCTACTTTTCTAAAATGTATAGCTTTCCAGGTTCCATATTGCTTTCATACTCATTTTTGCCATTAACTGGAAGGAGGTTGAAAGCACTAAAAATAGCAAACGTAGGCTATGTCCCAGAAGAAATGCCAAAACTGTGTTAAAAATTATGGTTCTCTGACAAAAGACTGTCCTTTCCAGAAAGCTGGGAAAATGATGAATTCTGCCCCAGAAACCCTTTTTTTGATAAATTTTGCAGGGAAAAACCCAGATGCTTTCATTTGTAGCCCGTTTTTCTGAAAAAAACGAAAATGTTACTGTATTTTTGCTAATTTCTGGGACCCTCCAAGGGAATCCACAAACCCTGGGTACCTTTAGAATCCCCATGATGTTGGAAGAAAAGGACACAAAATTGGCGAGGATACTTTATATGGTCAAAAAGTTACAGGGGCCTAATCGCGCACTACCCCAAATAGCCAAAAAAAAGCTAGGCACAGGAGGGGAAAAGGCCGAGCAGCGAAGGGGTCCGTTAAGCAATGGTTACATAATACAATGTTTGCCCGGAAACAAGCATTAATTTGCAAACATTCAAAGAGCATTCCCAATTCTGCATGTGATCACAGTTTGCCTACTAGGATTCTAAACATTAAGTGTTTACACTTTTCCCCTACGAGTCAATTTCTAACGTAAACATTTCTGCAGCATTTAAAGCATCCTATGGTGTAATTGTAACACAGTGATTAAATAGGTTTGTAAATTCATGTTCATTTCTCCCACCTTGTACAAAATTACATATCTAACCACTGTTTTTCCTTCATACATTTCAGTGGCTGTTGTTGCAATAGAGATGATTCAAGGGCCATTGTGGACTTTAAAAGTGTGGGTATGATGTTTCTCGTGCTTTTCGTTTTCTGCAAGCCGGCAATCCTTGAGTGAGTGGTTGAGAAAATATTTTATAAAGTAAGCACACAAAGATGAGATGGGATCGCATTCTCATCTCTTCCAGCAGGAATGGTCAGCTAATAATCGCTTTATGATTTGGATGGAGAATTAATGGATTCTGTTCAGTGCTTAATTTGTAAAATATTAAATCCAGGTACCCAAATTCTTGTAGGCCACACCTACTTTCCCCGGCTCCACCCACTTACTCAAGTGGCTCTACTCGCTTACTATATTGGCTCCACTCACATCGTCAACTGTCACTGCTGAAAGCCAGATGTAATACTGGATCTGAATTTCCGCAAAACATATAGTTATTAAAATTAAGACAAACCCCAAAAGAGACTTAACTACTACACTTCACACTGTAAAGCCTGAGTTTTCTTCTTATGACGCCTATTTCCTGATCACAAAGGGAACTTTATTGAGCGTAGAATAGATTAAATTTGCCTTGTAAGGATTTGTGATTTCATTAAACCGATTCCAAGACACATTTTGACACGTATAACAAATGTGTGTTTTGTTTGTTACAATGTAATATAATTATTTTATGGACAATTATGATGAGAATTCATTGTAGACAGGTTATTCATTCGTCACAGAGCTACACTGTACAGACATATGCTGGCGGTGTGCACCTGTAGACCGGTGCTCTGAAAGTGATGCGCTTTACACAAGTGCAGTGACAGCCATATGCCGGCGGTGTGCCACTGTTGACTGGTACTCTGAAAATGATGCACTGTGCACTGGTGCAGTGACAGACATATGCTGGTGGTGTGCGGCTGTAGACTGGTGCTCTGAAAATTGTTGCACTGTGCACTTGTGCAGTGACAGAAAAATGCAGGCGGTGTGCCACTGTAGACTGGTACTCTGAAAGTGATGCACTGTGCACTGGTGCAGTGACAGACATATGCTGGCGGTGTGCGGCTGTACACTGGTGCTCTGAAATTGATGCACTGTACACAGGTGCAGTGACAGACATATGCTGGTGGTGTGCAGCTGCAGACTGGTGCTCTGAAAGTGATGCACTGAACACTGGTGCACCAGCAGTGACAGAGAGACACAGTGAAACAGAGTTCAAACTTAACTTAGATACAAAGGACACAGCTGCATGGACAGAGAGTCACTGTTGACAGAAGCTCAGCAGTGACAGAAATCCACTGTAGACAGGAGCGCAATCATAACAGAGATTCATTATAAACCTGTTTGCAAGCAATGACAGAAATACACTGCTGAGGGAGCTCAGCAGTGCAGGTACACTGCACACAGGTGCACTGACAGAAATATTATGTCAGGAGATCTGTGAAACAGACATGTTGCAGATAGGAATGTTAGGGAGAAGTGATTTATTATGTATAGGTGCAATGGCAGTGATACATTGCAGACTGGAGCGCAGCAGTGAAAGAAGTGCACTGTAGACAAGAGCTCAGCAGTAACAGTGATTCAATATAGACAGGAGCTTGGTGGTGAGAGTGATTCAGTCTAGATTAGAGTGCAGCCATAACAGAGATTCACTGCAGGCACCAGGGGTGGGTGGTAAACTCTGCTCAGACCGGCAGACTTTGCGGAGCTTTGCCCACTCTGCGCTCCAAAACCTCTGCCATGTGGCAGAGTTTTTCTCGCACACGGTTGGCAAACTTTAAGTTATTGAGCACAAACAAGAAAAAATGAGTGCTAGACCGCCTCCCGTGAGATTTCTCAACGCAGGCAGTTGCAGAAGGTCGCAACTGCTCGCATTGAGAAAGTTGCTGTATGCATTGCGAAAGCTGCGGCTGAGTGGAAATTCTACTCAACTGGCAGAAAGAAATAGCGCCCTCTGGTTTACCGCATGGTGCCAAACATGCAGATTTTACAGTGCAGGACGAGCTCCTGCCGCAGAATGTCATAGTGAGCAGCGCAACGGAATTCCACCGCTTGTGAAAGGCCGCAGAATCTTTCAGAGTTTTTAGGTAACTACATAGAATTCCACAGAGTAAAACTCCACGAGTTCTGGCCACCCCTAGTAGGCACCTGTCCCAGCAATGACGGAAATATACTGCTGAATGAGTTCAGCAGCGGAAGATACCAGGATGCAGCTGCAGTGACAGAGGAGCTCAGAAGTGCTAGAGGTGCACTATACAAGAGCTCTTCCAACTCCTCAGTGAGTACAGAAGCCAAACAGAGCACGATGGACTCCTCTGACTTGATCTTCTCCAAAGTGGAAGGTCAGCGTATTCACACTCCAAATAACAAAACAACGGAAGCACTTGAAATTGATTCCTTGCTCAAAGCATGTCTTCCTTCTGCTTAAGCTTGATATAATGCAATTTTATTACTAAGTAACATATTCTTAGAAGTCCAGCCCCCCCCTAACCCCCCCAGCAAGTACTTCAGATAATGGGTCTTATTGGAAGAAGTGGTGCTCAGTGTCCTGCACTCTGCTCTCTGTCCACCAGGGTGTTCAATACCACCCTGGGGTTTAAGCAGGCAGACAGCAGGCAGACCAACTCACTTCTGATTAAGGTATAAAATCATTGGTTGCCATGACTAGCATCATTGAGAAATCCATGCCCCAGCAATGGCATTATGTTATGCAAACTGAGGCTGCCGTGGAAAACAGAACCTTTGTATATGCTAAGATAACGTCCTGGCGTCGAGATATGTGCCCACGTGCTATGTCTCATGCTTGCATCTCTTTGGCTCCATTCTGCATTTGTGAGACAATGCCGTGGCCCTGGGGTCTCAGCAGATTGAGGGGTTCATACTCTACAGACCCCCATACCTCTGTATGATCCCAGCCTCTGGAAGTTCAGAAGAACACTATTTACCTTGCTATTCCAATGGATCACAGGCCTCTGCTCACCACATGCCCACATCTGCTGACCCCTGAAACATGTGCCACCTTGTAAGCGCACTGAAACAGCTAACTGGTGAGAGCTAGGCACTATATGAAGCACTACTAATAACATACCACATTGAAGCCATTTATGCTGGAGAGGCAAGATGGCGGCAGCTTAGAGGCGGATGAAGTGGGTGCGCTGTGAGCATGTTTTTGATCGGAGCCCAGTAGCATCAGACACGGCTCGGGACCCGCTGCCCCTCCGCAGTCTAAGTTCCAGCAAAGAAAGGGAATAAAAAATGTTTTATCTTGCCATCTTTAATTAGCGACCCCCGGAGTTATGCAAGCGGCGCTGTCCTGCCGCGAGTCAGCATCTCAGTTGCTACGGGATCTAGCAGAAGTCCTCACCTTCCTTCAGACTAGGTGGATTCGATGCGATACGGCTGGAGGGCGGAGCAAAGGTCGGAGGTTCTCGAGGACGATGAATTCAGAGGTTGCTCCGAGACTCGGTCCAGGACCCGGTGTGGAGTCTGGTTGTAGACGGCGGCAGCTGGGAGAGCGAAATAGAGCCAGCTGCATTGTGTGGAAGCGCCGCAGAGTCTGCAAAGAAATGGCACCTAAAGTGAACCAAGCGACGAAAACCGCGACGGCGAGAAAGAAGCAACTGCCACATAGCGAGGAAGGCAAGGCTGAGTGTACCGGGGCACAGACACCTCCAGCAGAGGAGCGCTCCAAGAAAAAACAACCGCAGCAGCAGCAGACAAACGCTCGGACCCCTCTGGCGACTGCATCGATTGCGGACCTATTCGCAAAATCCGGTAAGGAGAAGGGGGGTGACGAAATCCCTAAGGGGACCGAGTGCTCCATTAAAGGGGTTGAGGCAGCAAAAGTAGTAATTGCGGATTCCCACCATGCCAGCGCCAACAGTCCCCCCCTCTCCTCGGTATCAGCCCCAGCTGAAGACACTGCGTTATCCGGAGACGATCAACAAGTGGAGGAAGATGCAGTTTTGAATGGTGGGGTCCCTGGGACTATCAGTGTAACACCAGATACAGAGGGGGTGCCCCCGGGCCATAATGATGTGCATATTGTTGGGCATATTGATGAGCATATTACTGATAAGCCACAAGTAAGTGGTTCCCAGGAATCTGCACACGCTGTACTTGATACTCGTTTGGGAGCAGCTCTGGAGACTATTAGCCAGGAAACTTTGGGCGAAGAAGATATACAGAGCAATGATTTGATAATTAGTGGCGCTGGGACCAGTGATGGGAAGGAGAGTGCCCCAAGTGAGACTTTTTTCACGGCCTCGGACGATGTGGAATGGTCTTACGATGAGGATGAGGAGCTATGCTCTTCTTATTTAGGCTCCGAGAGTAACTCTGAGAGCGACCCTGAGCTCGATCAACCACCTACCACCTTAAAAGCCTCAGGAACAGCGAACAAGGGGCCGCATGTCACCCATCGAGAGTTAAGCTGGGATCATTCCTCTGATATGCCTCTGCAGGGTAGTCCCGGGTTGGAGTCTGCTCAGTTGTCACTTTTAGAGACTATACATCAGGAAATCATTGCCCACAGAGAAGAAACCCGGAAAGACAATCAAAAAGCCCATGTTGCTATGAAAAAGATGCAGGGCGTAGTTAGGAAATTGTCAAAGGCCTGCTCTAATACTGGCGACAGAGTTGCAAATTTAGAGGACAGGATTATTTCGACGGAAACTGAAGTGGCCGAGGCTGTCTCTAAAGTCAACTCAATGGGTGCGCAAATGGTCGACATTCATTGGAAGCTCGAGGCAATGGAAAATATGCAACATAGGAATAATCTGAGAGTACTTGGAATTCCGGAGGGGGCTGAAGGGTCCGACATCAGGGGGTACAGCATTAGGCTATTTGGTCAAGTGTTCCCCGAGCTGAGTGGTTGGAATTGGTCTACTGAGATGCAAAGAGTCCACCGCACTCTTTTTAAAATGAGAAGAAACACCAAGGAGGGAAAAATGGAAGTGGTAAAGTAAAGGACAAGGCAACAGTATGACGAAAAATAAGTTATTTAAGGTTCAATTTTACGATACTTTAGCTCAACGTAATGGCTAACATTAAAATCTGTACAATTAGTGCGGGGGGTCTGAATGACTGGAAGAAAAGGCAGAGACTGGACTATCTAATGAAACACGAGAGAATTGATATCCTGTGTATACAGGAGACTCACCTTCCTTGGGCAAAACGTAATCAACTACTCTTTAGTGGCTTTGAATTAGTTGCCTGCTCGACTCAGACTTCAACTATCCGGGGAGTCGCAATTTTAATTAGAACATCGTTGGGAAAGGCAAAGAAATCCAAAGCAGATAGTAATGGAAGATGGGCAAAAGTTGAACTGGAACTGGGCTTTACACTTTGTGTAATTTATGGCTCAAATCAGGATGATTCCGAAATGTTTGATTTCCTTGAGGTAGAATTAGTAGGGTGGCCTGTTCCTCTAATAGTAACTGGGGACTTTAATATTTCAGCTGACTGGGGCAATTTAACACCATATACTGGGCGGAAACCTAAGGTTTTTCGATCAGTACAAGCCCTTATGTGCTCTCATGGATTGCAGGATGTTTGGGGGAGCAAACTACCTCTGAACGATGGCTATACATATTTCTCCTATCCAGCCCAGATATATACAAAATTAGATTATTTCTTTATCTCCTCATCCGAACTATCAATAGTTGATATCATAAAACTTCCTAGATTAGTCTCGGATCACAACCCCCTAATATTATCTTACGACTGTGGTAGCATGGCAAGGAAAAGAAATCCCTGGTCCTTCGAGAAAAAATGACTTACCGATAGAAGGTTTATAGACCATCTTAAAATATGGACCACTGAATTTTTTGCAGCAAATAGATACAGCACTTCTCGAAACATGGTATGGGAAACATTCAAGGCGGCCCTAAGGCGGGAGACCATCAGCTGCTCCACAAGGCTTAGAAGGGAAGATAGGGATAAGGTGGATACCTTGATGTTGAAACTTGGGAGAGCGGAAGAACAGCATGTAAAGGATATAGCCACTGGAGTGGAGAGCAATGAGAGCCAAAACGCAATCTTAGCAGTGAAAGCAGCACTCCAAAAGGAGGTAACTCATAAAGCTATAGGGGAGTTCCAGGCTGCCAGGGCCAAAAGATACGAAACCGGGGAGCAAGCAGGGAGAGCTCTTGCCCTCCGGTTAAGGCAGGAAAAGGCAAATAATGTTATCACCCGTATTGAAGATGATGGGAATGAATACACCAAAGTGAAAGATATAATTAGGGTCTTCGAGTACTTTTATCAGAGGCTTTATGATTACAAAGTGCCAGGCAGAAAACCGGGGGAGGAATGTCGAGATAGGGGCCCCCAATTGGATGAACTAACTAAAGAGGATTTAAATAAAGATATTACATCTAACGAGGTCAAAATAGCATTGCGGGAATAAGCCCCAGGAAAGGCGTCAGGCCCAGACGGGATCCCCCTTGAAGTCTACAAAGTTATTGAAGCCGAAATCTCCCCACTCTTGGTAGATTTATTTAACGGGGTTTTGTATTCAGGGGAGGTTCCGAACTCCTGGAAAGAAACAAACATTATAATTTTTCATAAGAAGGGGAAACCGACGGAAAAACCAGGATCTTATCGCCCTATAACTCTGATAAACTCAGATATAAAATTATATTAATAAATTTAGGCCAAAAGATTGAGCAGGGTCATTGGCGGTCTCGTATCCCCGTGGCAGCATGGGTTTGTCCCTGGTCGGGGTACCACAGACCATATATATAGGGCAATAGCATTGTTTGACGCCCAAGCTGCCGCAGGGGGAGAGATGGCCATGATCCTGCTCGATGCAGAGAAGGCTTTTGACCGTGTTGCCTGGAGCTTTCTTTGGGATGTCTTGGTTGGGAGAGGTTTTGGGCCTAAAATTATTGGAGCTCTTAGGGCAATGTACGTCGATCCTGTAGCAAGGGTAACGGTTATGGGCGAGAAATCAGGGGTAATTAACATCAAGAGAGGGATGCGTCAGGGCTGCCCTTGCTCCCCTATTCTTTTTGCCCTGTACATCGACCCTCTTATTCAGGAGATATTAACAAGCCCTGAGATAACTCCGGTGATTTGTAATGGCTACTCTAATAAAATGTTGGCCTACGCCGATGATCTTGCTGTGATTACCACCAATCCACAGCAGGCTCTCCCCATTTTGGGGCAGATGGCCAAAGCTTTCGGCTTGGAATCGAGCTACTTACTAAATGAAATTAAAACGCAGATCATATGCTCCAACAACATTATCAAATCTAACTATCGATTTGTGGACTCTGCCACATATTTAGGGGTCAAGATTAATGCTTTGGTGGAAAAAATAGTCGAGGAGAACTACCCCCCACTTATAAAGGCTATGGAAAAAGAACTTAAGATAATTGATGTGCTGCATCTTTCTTTAATAGGAAGAGTCAACGCCCTAAAAATGTTAATGTTTCCCAGAGTGCTGTATCTGTTTCGCGCCATCCCACTATTAATAGAGGACAAAACAATGAAAAATCTAGAATCTACCTTTATAAGATTTGTTTGGCAATACGGCAGTATAAGACGTTCTACCAACCTTATGTCCCTTCCAAAGGAAAAGGGTGGGCTGTCCCTCCCGAACCTAAGATTATATCACTGGTCCTGCCTCCTGATTCAAATGTCTATTTTGGTTCAATCTGACATCGATACCGGGATTGAGGCTGTAGACGGGCAGGGCCCGCCACCGATTTTTAGTATGTTGTTGGGTGGCAAGGCACCTGGTCTTTTGCTTTGTGAGATCAAACGGCGATTCTATAAAAAAGCACGCTTAAAGACTCTATCTGCCGCTTGGCTAGCTTGGAAAACTATCTTGAGATTTTTCAATGTTCCAAAATTTAACCCTTACTTACACTTGTGTAACTCCAATATTTTTCCCCAACTGAAAACTGATAGAAACTTTTAGGCTTGGAAGGGAATGGGGATCAATACTTTTGGAGACATGTTGGAGGGCGATAAGATACTGGGGTTCAAGATATTGCAGGATAGATTTGGCATCCCAGGGAGCCATTGGCTCTTATATGGTCAAATATCTCGCACTATGTGGGCTTTAAGACCTAGGGTGACGTCATTGGTTGACTTCCCCTTGGTTGAGATATTAGCAAGTTGCTGTAAGAAGATCAAGATTGTATATAACTGCCTAATCGAGAGAATTCAGGATGACATTGAGAAGAGGGAATCTAACTGGGCTTTAAAATTGGGGGATCCAGACGTGGATCTAGACCTGGCCCTCTTATTGAATAAACAGGTATTCAGAGCTTCCAGTCTTCGGGCGCAACATTTTAAAACAATATTTAATCTGTACCACACACCGGCTAAGCTATTTGCCTGGGGATTAAGGGAAAATGATAGCTGCCCCAGATGCAACGAAGGTCAAGCAGATATAGTGCATATGTTCTCTCAGTGCAATCGGTTGGATTCTATCAAAAGAGAGATAATGACATTTTGGGAGCGGCTGCTAGGTCATGTCATCGATCTATCCCCTACATTGATGTTGCTCGGTACAGATTCAAAACTAAGCCTGGGTAAGGATGAAGAGGCATTAGTTTTTATTTCAGTAGCTGTACTTCGGATCCTGATTTCTGCAGGGTGGAAGGATGTTGCCGCCCCGTCCTTCCAGATGTGGCTCTCCAGATTGTTGGGCATTCATAATATTGAGTCTTGCCTCTATGAATTTAAAGGAATCAGGAAACGCGAGATGGGTGAACGTCTCTGGGCCCCGGTAACAAACTGGAGGTTGGCTAGAGTCTGAGCTGCCCTGAATCTAATTATGGTACTTTTTGCCACCCAGCCTTTTTATTCTCCCCCCCCCCCCCCGCTCAGGACTTTTAGTGCAGATTGTTTGTAATTATATTAACTTGTTGTGTGAGCTATTATCATCTTTGTAATATTGTATGAATTTTTCATGTCCTTTTATTGTACCTCAATCCCAATAAAAATATATAAAAATAAAAAAAAGAAGCCATTTATGCTGATAACCTAAGTGAATTTAGGTTGGAACAAAACTAGCATTAGCTACTTGAAGCCCTTTGATGCTTCATGCTCACCTCAAGAAGCAATATATAAATATTTGTCAGAATAAGTTATTTCATTCCAGCTCTTCTTGCTGCACACATTTATGATGAGGAAGTTACTAAGCTCCTACTGACCATTGGGCTGTGGTAACATAGTTGTCTTTCACATAGGTGAAAAGCTGGCTGAAGGATCATCTTTGTATGAAACTGATCACCTTTTGGTTAGTCAGTTTTGGCCACCTTGCAGCCACAGACAAAACGTGTGAACTAAAGACTTAACGGTCAGACATGAAAAACATCTGGTGACTCGCAGGTGTTAGCACTTAACAGGACTGAAAAGACATCCAATTAAAATTATTATTATTATTGTTAACAGCACCCCGATAGCCATGGATTTTCGCGTTGTGTTTCTCTTGTGCTCGAGGCCAGGAGCCTCGAGCAAAGCACGCCGAACCAAAAAGTAATGACGCAGTGCAGGGCAGTAAAAGTGAATTAAGTGCGATCTGTGGCGTTGCTAGATTTCCATGGGTCCTACTACAAAGAAGGGAAATGGGCCGCCTATCCCCCGAGTGAGTTTTAAAATGGCGCCATGATTGGGCTTCAAGCCCTGGGACCACTGTAACATAATTGATAACCCTGCCCCATATGGTGATGCAAGTATAAATGGTGCTGGGTAGGGTCTTCGCTTCCTTAAATTGTCTTTATAAATGAATGCACGGTTGATGCGTCACTAGTGTCGTCTCCCTGGTCAGCTCCCCGCCCTTCCTCGTCCACGTGTTTCCGGCCGCCCTCTGTCTTCCTCGGTTCCTGCTGGCTCTGCTCTGCCTTGTATCCTGTCCAGGTGCAGCTCGAGGGATTGTCCGTCTGCAGTGGCGTAACACAGGCCCCAGCAGCACCCGCAGTGCGGGGAACCCCCAAGCTCCAGGGGGGGCCCTCAGCACAGCACTAGGGCAGGAGCGCTCCACCACAGGACAGCGGGTGAATGTCAAACGCGTTTCGCAATGACGCCCACTCACTCACCAGTGGCGTAACACCAATATACACACTGGTGTCACGTTCGACTGAAAAACAGGAAGCAGCTTGAACAAGGAAGAATGAGGAAATATGCAGAATCGTGCCGCAGTTGCTCCATGTCAAAGCCAGCTCATTAAACTGGGCCAGTGCAATACCGACATGATGGCCCATGCAGGCACAGAGGGTAACATCTCCATGAGAGAACGCCTGCCACTCTCCACAGGGCCTCTCACGTGCACACACCCAGGCTCTACCTGGAAGAGAATGTAACAAGTTACCCTTTGACCTGGGTAGACCAGGGACATTTTGTGGGTTTTGGGGGACCTGGGCCAAATGTATTTTGGGTGCCCCTGTTCGAAGCAGCTTTGAATTTATGACAAGTATGAGCTCTTTCATGCCCTCTTTGGCCAGGTCACTAACAGTGCAGACACACTCGTCCAAATTCTAAATGTGTTTGCATCTAATAATCAGAGAAAGTGATGCGTGTTTTAATCTTGTAACACAGTGGCAGTTCACTAATATTACCGCAAATAATCTCTGTGACACCTTCCTATTTCTCTCATATGTGAGGTCCTGTTTTTATGTAAAATAAACTTTTTTTAAGGATGTTGCATGAAACATTAATACAACATTGTTCTGCAAAATGTCCATTGTAGCAGGCACGGCCTTTCCATTGGGGCTGAGGGGCCATGGCTCTCCACCTTTCGCCCCTCATGAACAGTGTCTGTCAGGCTGCACAAAGGTCAGCCTGACAGACACTGTTCACTTTCAGTTCAAGCAGCCAGGAGACAGACAAGCACAAAATGTGCCAGCTCCTGGCTGCCTGAGCTGAACTTTGCTGACCTGAGGAAGTCACAGCTCTTGTGGGCGTCACTTCCTCAGCTTAGCGAAGGTCCCTTAGGCCCTCTCCTCAGTGACGAGGGGTAGCGTCACTGATTGCCTCGCACCTGGGCGCTTCAGTTTTAAGCCCTGAAGCGCCCAGGGTCGAGTGTCAACCAGTGACACTTGGTGGGGTCAGCAGTTTCACTGACCCCATCCCACTCTTTGATTACGTTGGGACTGCTGCCCTCCCACATTGGCTGACCTTAGTTAGCCAATGAGGGAAGGCAACAGTCCCAAGCCTCCTGGAACCTCTGAGGCAGAGCTGGCTGCAGTTAAGTGCGTTTTTTTTTTATTTTAAATTAATGTTTGGTGCGTGCATGCGTGTATGTATGACTGTTTGGTATAGAGTGTTGTGAATGTGTGTGTTGGTGGGTGTATGTGCATGTGTGAATGCCTGGCTGTGAGTGTTTTTGTGTAAGTGTACGTGTGCGTGTGTCCCGCCTGTCTCCTCCCTCCAAAACTTACCGGCCGCCACTGCATAGTAGACTCTCAGACATCATCCACATTGAAAATAAATAAAATGAAAAACGGTATTTAAAAAAATAAGATTAATAATTATTCAAGGTCATTCAAGGTCATCAGTCAATCACAGGATCCTGCTCGAGCGGTTGAGAGAGGCAGGGATCGACGGCACGGCCCTGATCTGGTTCCACTCCTACCTCAGTGACAGAAAACAGGCTGTTTCCCTCCCCCCCTTCCAATCGGTCTTCTCCCCGGTCCCCCATGGTGTCCCCCAGGGCTCTTCTATCAGTCCGATTCTTTTTAATGTTTACTTAAAACCTTTGGTCACGTTAATTAAGTCACATAACATGACCACAGTAAACTATGCGGACGACACCCAGCTCCTTCTCTCGTGGGAAGGCGAAGATTCCATCTCCTTGCTAGCCTTCCATGACTGTTTACGAGACACGGCAAGCTGGTTGCACCGGAACTCACTTCAGTTCAACTCCACAAAAACCGAGGTGATGTACTGCCCTGCGAGTCGCATACCCCGCCCTCTGCCCGTTGAGTTTTGGCCCCCGGAGAACTCCAACAACCCTCCACCAGTTACCACAGTTCGTAACCTGGGCGTCTTGCTAAACCATCAATTGAGCATGGAAACACAGGTTTCAAGAACAGTCGCTACTTGCTCTGGCCTTATGCGCTCACTGCGCAAAGTTTTGCCTTTACTTCCATCCTCCGCTAGAGCACTAGTAGTCAGGTGTACTATTCTTAGTCGCCTTGACTACTGCAATGCCCTGCTGCTCGAATCTCCTGCGACACTACTGGACAGACTCCAACGAGTCCAGTCGGCAGCAGCCAAACTGGCTCTCGGATGGACTAGGAGATCCTCGGCCACGGCCGCATTGGCCGAGTTGCATTGGTTGCCCCTGAGGCAACGCATTGCCTTCAAGGCCCTCTGCTTGGTCTTCAAGGCATTACTTGGAATAGGACCCAGACCTCTTCAACGTCTGTTTACCTGGTATACCCCCACCAGAACACTTAGGTCCACAACTGCCTGCCTTGTGCGAGTGCCCAGATACAAGAAGGCCAGGATGGGAGGTAGATCGTTTAGAGTAGCTGCAGCCAAGCTATGGAACAGCCTACCTGCCGACATTCGCCATATCCCTACTCTCCTCTCTTTCAGGAAACGTATTAAAACTTGGCTCTTCCCTTTACCCCTATAAGAGAATCGGCCAGCCTTAGTCCACCCTCGTCAATAAACCACAGGAGTAGCTACCAGCGCCAGGATACCTGCCAGGTGACAGTTGCGCTTTATAAATATTTTAAATAAATAAATAAATAAATAATCAGGGCAAACCTCTCTGCAGATCCGAGCTGGTTCTATCAGGGGGCCCCTGAAAGACTGGGGCCCTGGCCCAGAGCCCACTTTGCCCACGCCTTAAAATGTCTCTGGGGTAGGCAAGGCAGCAGCAAGCTCACACACAACGTATTGATAAGCCGAGAGGGACCCTCTTCAGGCAAGGGAGGCCGGGGCCGGTGCTTTACACCCCTTGCTGCTAATACATCCACTCTGCGCATACTAGTTCTTCAATTGAGACATCCATGAATATAGCTAAGGACGCTAGTTTTGATTTTTAGCCTCCAATTTCAAACTTGTATACACTTATACAGCATTTTAAAATTTCCAATTTTGCATTTTGCTTTTTCATGTGTATATACTTGATTTTTTGCTAAGCCTATTTAATTTTCTAAAGAGACCGCATCAGCGGGCAAAGCCCCAACGACAGTGGACCGCAGGTTAAGAATAGCTTCTCTAATTGGTTCTCTGGAAAGAATTCACTAGAAAATGTTACTTTTATTGAGACAATTCCCGTAGATTTTTAAGTCGAGCCTAGTCAGCTCAGGCGCTGTTGTAATAAAGATGAATCTTCAGAGTAAAGATAAAAATTTAGAATTTATTTATAAGGTCATATCTACTCAGCATCAACGTACCTGACCTCAGTGTTCTAAGTCCAGAAGGTCAAATGCACCTAACACATTCTATGTTACATAGCATCACATTTTGTGATGTCATTGGTTCTAAGAAGAAAGTTCTAAAACAACCACTAAGAAACAGTTGAGGTGGTCTGCACACCGTTATTTCTCCCATTATAATCCATTTAATTGATACTTTAGCCAGTTGCGTGCAAATCTGGGTTGTGCGAGCCCTGGACACACTGTTACTATGTATCAACATGCGGGGAGCACGTAATACGCGCTCCACTCCCAGCTGCACTGCGTGTGAGGATATCCGATCCAACTTGTGTTTAAACCATTCAACATTCTTTAAAGTTTATCCAATTTTCTTCATTCATTTTTATCAATGCGACTCCCTCTCATTCATCCAATCCATATGTGTATCGTACTGCATTTAAGAAGCTTCACATATTCCCATGCGCCCATCCGGACTTCTTCTGAAAATAAGGTCTTAATACACTGAATCGTTCCGAGCAGCAATCATTTATTTTCAACCCAATGCATTTCGGGCTTTAATCCAGCCCTTCGTCAGGGGTAACTGTAAATGGACAATTTAACACGTTATTTATAGATAGTGCCGATTTATATTATAACTCATTTTATGTAAAAAAACATTTTGTGCTAGTGCAACCTGATTTTCAATGACAAAAACGACAACCCAATATACACCAGAGACGAACTTATGCCAAAGAATTCTCTCTAGCACCTCATATTATCTATCAAGTTACTCCTTTGGAAGTTACATAAAACATTTACATGAAAAAATTACTAGAACACCCAACGGTAAGATCACAATGTCGCACTCCAAACAATCCCTACTTATCTGGTAAAACTCGAAATCAAATGCACAGTTTTCTCATACCTAACCGATGGCGGAAAATCACAGCACTTTTATCTGTTTCATTTCGAGTATAACACTCGTGTGTGTGCTTGCTTTGTTTATTTATCAAAACGCTATGTTATAAACCCCCTTCGTTTAAGAAAGTCGAAGACCCGACATACCTGCTTACTCGTTCATGTCTTTCCAACCGCTTTACGCGCTGCTGATCATTATGCCTCCCACGTGTGTAAACCTGACCCTTTTTAAAAAAAAGCATTCGCGCTCCACCCATATCACCTGACTCCTTCAAAACTCAGATTTTAGACTCCATTCCCCATAGTGCACTAAAATATATGTGCCAAAATTCGTGCTATCATTATTATTAACTAAAAACGACTCGAATAAATGTCCATAATACGAATCTGTCCAAGATGCATTACAGTGTGTCCAGGGCTCGCACAACCCAGATTTGCACGCAACTGGCTAAAGTATCAATTAAATGGATTATAATGAGAGAAATAACGGTGTGCAGACCACCTCAACTGTTTCTTTTTGAATTAAAGCCCCACGTTGGTTTTTGCACCCGGCATCAAGCGAAATTTGTAAAGAAGGATGACTGCCACTCAAGATTCTACATATGGCTAAACAACAAGTTCTGAGCAACACTCGCTGACAGCGTAAACGGGGAATACACGAAAGGACTGAAATGCATCTTGGACAGATTCGTATTATGGACATTTATTCGAGTCGTTTTTAGTTAATAATAATGATAGCACGAATTTTGGCACATATATTTTAGTGCACTATGGGGAATGGAGTCTAAAATCTGAGTTTTGAAGGAGTCAGGTGATATGGGTGGAGCGCGAATGCTTTTTTTTAAAAAGGGTCAGGTTTACACACGTGGGAGGCATAATGATCAGCAGCGCGTAAAGCGGTTGGAAAGACATGAACGAGTAAGCAGGTATGTCGGGTCTTCGACTTTCTTAAACGAAGGGGGTTTATAACATAGCGTTTTGATAAATAAACAAAGCAAGCACACACACGAGTGTTATACTCGAAATGAAACAGATAAAAGTGCTGTGATTTTGCGCCATCGGTTAGGTATGAGAAAACTGTGCATTTGATTTCGAGTTTTACCAGTTAAGTAGGGATTGTTTGGAGTGCGACATTGTGATCTTACCGTTGGGTGTTCTAGTAATTTTTTCATGTAAATGTTTTATGTAACTTCCAAAGGAGTAACTTGATAGATAATATGAGGTGCTAGAGAGAATTCTTTGGCATAAGTTCGTCTCTGGTGTATATTGGGTTGTCGTTTTTGTCATTGAAAATCAGGTTGCACTAGCACAAAATGTTTTTTTACATAAAATGAGTTATAATATAAATCGGCACTATCTATAAATAACGTGTTAAATTGTCCATTTACAGTTACCCCTGACGAAGGGCTGGATTAAAGCCCGAAATGCATTGGGTTGAAAATAAATGATTGCTGCTCGGAACGATTCAGTGTATTAAGACCTTATTTTCAGAAGAAGTCCGGATGGGCGCATGGGAATATGTGAAGCTTCTTAAATGCAGTACGATACACATATGGATTGGATGAATGAGAGGGAGTCGCATTGATAAAAATGAATGAAGAAAATTGGATAAACTTTAAAGAATGTTGAATGGTTTAAACACAAGTTGGATCGGATATCCTCACACGCAGTGCAGCTGGGAGTGGAGCGCGTATTACGTGCTCCCCGCATGTTGATACTAAAACAACCACTAGGCAAATACAACACATCCCCCTTACTAATAAACAAAATACAACCTAATAATTAAAACAAGCACGAGTAAACATAATGAACAATTTAAATCATAGTCTTTAAATTTCACTGGCATGTTCCTAAATCTACCAGAGAATCTTTTTGGACATCCTGTGCTTTCTGTCCCAACTGGTATACTATATTGCACAATTTTTTTCTTATCACAATTTGGGTGCTTCATGCATTTCACTAACCTCAACATACTCCATATGCACCCTGTATCAACTTTTTCTTTTCAAATTTGACTTTTTATTAAGCATCAAACCATTTCACATACACAAGATAGCACCCACAAGGGTACAATGGGGCGTGTAGGTCCCAGGGTTGCAATACTAATAGCTATGATGCCAGCCACAGTCCCGCAAAAAATGGATGATGCCTGTTTCAAGAACATACAACACCCCTACCGCTAATCAAACAAGTCCCCCCCCCCCATCTGGTGGTGACTAAATGATAACAAAAACAGAATGAAGATAATACAGCAAAAGCAGAATAAACCAGTGGTGCATCAACTGGTGGTGAGATTCTGGCCAATCCTTAGTAAAATGAAGGAACCCCCTAGGGCCAACGTATCAAGGAGGGAGCGTTTATATTTGGAAGAGATGCATGGCCCGTACCGTCAATGGACAGACCGCTGAGGGCAGACCACGAGACAAAAGGGTCACCAGGGGACCCCAACGAAGCACAAAGTCTTCATAGTCATTCTGGAAAATGTCCGCTAGGCGCTCCAAGGATATGATCCTCCATAATCGAGCATGCCACAACGAAGTTGCCCGGGCCTCGGTCTTCTTCCATGCAGCTACTAAAGTGAGTTTGGCTGCTCCCAGACATGTCCACAAAACCGCTTTTTCAGCCTTAGTTTGCATTGCCAGGAGGGGATCTCGGAGACCAAGGAGGGTACAGTCAATGGAGGTTGGAATCGGGTAGCCCAAAATGTCTTTGATGTGAGAGAGGATCTTGTCCCAAAAAGGCCGAATCTTAGGACAATCCCAGCAAATATGCCTGAAATGCCCGTGGAGCCCACACCCCCACCAACAAAGATCTGAAGTGTCAGGAAAGATGCGTCGAAGCTTAGTAGGGTGTAGGTACCAATCGTATAAGGGTTTATAATGGGCTTCTCGAAGAACCAGGGACCTATTATGCTTACAAATATCCCTCCAGAGATGTGCCCATTCCCCATCTGTAACATCCCTCCCCAAAACTTGCTCCCAAAATGTCACATATCGTGCCCGTGAGGGGCATGCTGTGCAGAGCAACATATTATAGGTAGCCGAAATGGCACCCTTCATAGAACCCGCCCTAAGGGCCACAAACTTCTCCATGTCCGTAAGGTCTCTAGTGGCCACCTCTCGAATGGAAGTTGTTAAGACCCAGTGTTTGAGTTGCAAGTAGTGGTATTGTTCACTCTGTGGAAGCGCGAATTCCTTCCTGCATTCAGCGAACGTCAAGACCTCTCCATAGCTGAACAGGTCAGCGATTTTAAGGCAGTCCCCCCTCCTCCAGCAATCGAAGGGCCCCTCGTGCAATGCCGGGGGGAAATCTGGGTTGAAATGAATGGGCGTGTATGGGGAAGGGAAAGAAGTCCACCCCACCCTCTTGGTAACCCTGTCCCACGTGGACAAAGTCATACGAGTGGGAGTGCTGAGATATGCACTGGGAGGGCGGTTCTTTCTGGGTTTCCATACTACATCCCATATATACCTCCCCACCACGGAGCGGTCCATGTGAAGCCAATGCTTATCGGATTCCCTGGCTGACCACTCGGTTACTACCCGCAACTGGGCCGCCTGATAATATAAGGTGAAGTCAGGTAGGGCTAAACCACCTTGGACACGCGGGCGTCGGAGTACATGCTGGGGGAGGCGCGCCCTCCCCCCTTGCCAAATGAATTTGGTGCCAGAGAGCGGAGATTTGGGAGCAGAGTACCCTCCAACTCAATAGGGAGCACCTGAAACAAATATAACAATTTAGGTAGGACCGTCATTTTTATCACGTTGATTCGCCCCAGCCAAGAAATATAGAGGGGTGACCACCGTTTAAAATCTTGCAGGAGTTGAGACAGTAGGGGTGGATAATTCATTTTGAATAGATCGCTCAATTTAGCCGTGAGGCGTACTCCCAGGTAAAGCAAAGAGTGCTTAGCCCATTGGAAAGGCGTCAAGAGTTTCAAACGGGACACCTCAGCAGAGGAGAGTAAGTATGAGTGATTTCGTGTAATTTATCGTGAAGCCAGCTATTTGCTTAAAGCTTCGTAGTTCTCTTTGCACCGCTGGCAACGATTGCTCCGGATCTACAAGCGTGAGGAGAATGTCATTGGCGAACAAGGAGGCCTTATGCACGTCCCCGCCAAAAGGGATGCCCCGGATCTCACCGTTGGTTTGAAACCTAATCGCCAGACGCTCGATACTGAGGGCAAACAAAAGGGGTGAGAAGGGGCACCCCTGACGGGTGCCTCTACTCAGACAAAAGGGGGAGGAGGAGCAGCCGTTAACCGTCACGCAAGAAGTGGGAGTGTGATAATTGGCCTTCACCGTGTTGATAAAAGTATCCCCGAACCCGAATTTCCACAGCGTTAGAAAAAGGAAAGCCCAGTCCACCCGATCAAAGGCCTTTTCCACGTCGAGGCCCACCAGCACCGCGGGGATCCGGAAGCTCGTAGCCTTCTCGATCAGGTGAACCGTACGCCTGATGTTATCATGCGTTTGCCTGCCCTTTATAAAACCCGACTGGTCGGGATGAATTAGCTCAGGCATCAAAGATTCCAGACGTGCTGCCAAAATCGCGGAATAGAGTTTGGCGTCCAAATTGAGAAGTGCGATGGGTCTGTAGGAGCCGCAGAGTTGTGGGTCCTTACCCGCTTTGGGGATCACCGTAATCACAGCTTCCGCCATTGAATTAGAAACCAACCCGTCGAAGGCAATGGCTTGAAAAAGAGTCTTAAGATGAGGAATGAGCTCTGTCAAAAAACATCTATAGAAGTGAGCCATAAGGCCGTCAGGACCCGGGGCTTTATGCAATTTGAACTTCGAGATGGCCTCCCTGACCTCCTCTGATGTGATGGGGGAATCTAATTCTGCAGCCGCTGTCTTCGATATCTGCGGAAGGGCAAGGTTATCTAAGAATCGTTGTTGCTGTTCCGTGTCCAGAATGCTGCCCTGATAGAGCTCACTATAAAACTCCCCAAATAAGTTTGCTTTGCGGTGTCAGAATATGTAAGGTGACCCTGTCGGTCCAAAATCCCCCCGATGAAGTCCCATTCCCTTTGTACCCTAAGCTGGCGTGCAAGGGGCAGGTCCACCTTATTGCTCTGTGTGAAAGAAGACAGACAAATTTTTAACAGGGTGAACTCCGCCCGCTTAAAGTATATGGCCCTCAATTTACCCCTGAGAGCAGTAAGTTGCCTCTGGAGAACACGGGTTGGGTTGGCTTTATGAGCCTGTTCCGCTACTGCCAATTCTCCCTCCAGAGCCTCCCTTTCCCTCGTACGTTGTTTGTTTACGTTTGAACTAAGTTGGATGCACTTCCCCCGAATCACGGCTTTGAAGGCATCCCAGGTGTTTTGGGGGGTTGTGTCCTGCGGATCATTATGAAGGGAAAAGTCAGCAATGGCTGCTCTAAAGTCCTCCCGGGCCACAGGATCCCTGGTCAGAGCCAGGGTGAAATACCACTGAGGCTGTCCCACTCCATTGCAGGCCTCGAGTGATCAAACTATGGTCGGACACTGAAATCGGAAGAATCTGGGCCGCCTGGAGAGCACCCAGCAGGGATTGACTAACAAAAATATAATCAATTCTGGAATATGTCCTATGGACATGGGAAAATGAGTGTAATCTTTGGTGGTGGGATGGAGGGACTTCCAGGCATCAAGTAGCCCCAAATCAGAAACCTTCTGTCATATTCTACTCAAGAAGGTATTAGTTGAAGTCCAGGTGGAACCGGAGCTATCCAAAGACCTCTGCCACGTGAGATTAAAATCCCCCAAAAGCACAATAGGACCTTCCACAAAACTTCCTATTTTGTCAAGAGCATGTGAAAGGAATGCAGATTGCCCCGTGTTGGGTGCATATAATGAAACAAAATGCACAGCTTGCCCCTCAAGCGACCCTTGACTAACAACAGCCTCCCCATCCGATCTGATTTGGAGGACTCGAGTTGGAAATTCACTGAGACATGGAAAAGCAGGGCCACCCCATTATATTTTGTGGTGGCGGCTGACGTATAAATCATCGGGTAATTCCTGTGACGCAACCTAGAAACCTCAGCCCTCTGAAGATGAGTTTCTTGCAATGCTACCACCTCAAATTTGTGATCATTCAAATATTTCCAAATGTTTTGCCTTTTCTGTTGGGAGTTCAGCCCCTTGACATTCCAGGAAGCAATGTTAACCATCGAGGAAAAAGAGCCCCCTCCCCGGATTGCTGTAGAGATCTCCACCTCTCGGCCCAAACCCCCCCACACAGGGCACATGACCAACCCCACACCCCAGTCCACCGCCACCCCTCGTAACACTAAAGGGTTAGAAGCCTGTCTCACAAAAAAGAGAACACAAGATGCACAAAACCGTCCCCCCAGTCGCCACCGTATACCCTGCCCCTCTCCAAAACCCTCCCCTCCACCCTCCCAACCCCACCACCGTAGTGCCCGAGGACCCCCAGCCTAAACCCCCCAAACTCTTAGGGAGGAATAATGGGTGTCACGGACAAGGCCCGCTGCCCCCGATCAATATGTCAAGAAAATTAGGGAACAATAGAATGGCAAACAACCAAGAAAATAAAAACCTCAGTGTCCTTAGTATGTCGGTACTGCGATCAGTAACTCTCCCGTGGCCTCGTCCACCGCCGTGCCCAGGCCCGGCACCACTATTGTCCATTGCGCCGTGAAGGATCTTCAGAGACACAAGTTAATCAGGCAGCAGAAAAGAAACACCCCCCCAAGGACGAGAGGAGTCCAGGTGGCCCCTAGGTCAAACATCAGAGGCCGAAAGTCCTCCCGAGGCTCCGGCAACAACAACAACGCGGGAGCTCCAGTGGTGAGGCAGATCCAGATACAGAAAGGAGAAGGCCCCACTGGGCAAGATCAGTGCAAAACGATCCCTCCGGGGCTTCCTCCAATGACCCACCCAGTCAACAGGCCTTCAACATCAGAGTCCGTCTGGAAGACTCAGTAACCACTCAGCAAACAACCCCCGAGATCAGGAACAGGCCAAGGAGCGTCAACGGTTCCTTGTGACGGTGTGCCAAGGATTGGGGCCACCCTGTGATGATCCCGCAGCCACCTTGGACCCCGTGTCGGGAGACTCCTCTGGAAGCAGAAGACCCAGCACCCGCAGCCTCTCCACCACCTCGGAGATGTGGTGGGTTTTGTTGCCGTGTTCAAAGATGAGCCCAAAGGGGAAAGACCATCTATAGCGAATCTTGTCTTCCTGCAGTTTCGCGGTGATAGGACGCAATGCTTGATGGCGTGCCAGGGTCGCCAAAGCCAAGTCTTGATAGAGAGAACACCCATGGCCCTGGAAGGACACCTCCTTCAGTTTCCTGGATGCCAAAAGGATGGTCTCCTTCACCTTGAAGGAATGTAGCTTGACCAGGACATCTCGAGGGCGCCTGCGACTCCCTGCCTGAAGGGTTCCCACGTGATGAACTCGGTCTATTTTGATTTTGAGCTGCTGAGGTGCGATAATCTCCGCGAAGAGACCAGACACAAAGGTCTCCAAGTCTGGCCCCTCTGCCCCCTCCTCCAAATTACTGATCCGGATATTTTCCCTCCGGGTCCTGTTTTCCAAATCCTCTGCCTTGAGTAAAGCCTGTTGGAGCTGAGCGTGAAGGGCCTGTTGCTGATCCTGCATCGCGGCCTGAGCCGCCGCCATATCCTGTGCCTGCCCCTCCACCTCCAGGACCCGAGACCCCACTTCCTCCACATCTTGCCGGAGAGTGGTGAGCTTTTCAGTGAGATCGGCCTTCAGTTGGTCAACAGAGGTGCGCAGGTCCTGTTTGAACTCTCGACAGAGCGCCTCTTCAAAATCTCGGAGGGTAGACACCAAGTCTTCATGCGTAAGCGACATGTCAGGCGAGAGTGCGGCGTCCCCCAAGGATGCTGACTTCTCTGAGGCCTTGAAGTATTGGGAGACTTTGTTGGAGTGCTTCTTAGGAGGCATACGGTCCCCTCCGTCGACCTGCATGGCGCCCGGTGATCTCCCAGTCCAAGGCTATCCTCAACTCGTCCCTTGGGGGGAACTCTAAATGTCCGAGGAGTGGAACACTGCACCGGAGGCCTCCAAGCAAGTACAGCACAGGCCCCCCCCCCACAGAGAGGGCGAGCCGCACTAGAACCCTTCTGACGCCTGGGCACCGCTGCAGCCAAACCAACTGGGTGCAAATTCCCGTGGCACTCTTTCCTACCTTGGCTCCTCACCACTCTGGTGCAGTTGTGTCCTTAATTCCGCTGTTCTCACACTACAGATGCTGCCAACATCAGGAGCAGAAATGCCGCCATCTTAGGATCAGACATGGAGACGAGACCCTGCCAGAGCGTGGGGAAAAAAAACACTCTGCGCCTCTCGAAGAAGAAGGGGGGCGCGGGACCACAACCGCCTCAGTCCCTGGGCCCAGGAGATGCCCCCCGCTGCTGTCACGCCTCTCCAGAGCTGCCACACTTTATCATTCAGGACGCTGCGCCATTACTGGGTCGGGAGCCTCCGGCTGCATAGGTTCACGTCGGCGGAGCCCCACCGTGCAGCTGCCGCCTTCCTTCACTACTCCGCAGCTAGGGCCCCAGCGATGTCAGCCTGGGGGCCCTCGATGCAGTCCAGCGCTTCAAAGCACACGCAGGGCTCCCGGCACCAGCAACCATGAAATGGCGCCCGGGGCTCGCGATCTTCTCCGGCGCGGTGCACAATCACCGGGTACAGGAGATTCTCAGCTCTTCAAGCCAAGCCCGCCGGCCAGGCATCACCCGGGAGGTACCGGACACAGAGGAAGCCAGAGAGGTCTTCCCTAATCATCTGGTGAGACCATCCAAGGTTATATCCTATAAACACAAAACAATGACCAAAGGAATCGCCCAAGGTCAGAAATGGGAGATTGGGAGACTGTGGACGAATGTTGTTGTCTAAGCAGGGCATTTTCAATAAAAACGCCCAATATGTTCCTCAATAAAATGAATGTATACCTCCATAATAAATGAATACATGTACTCACATCAGAGTGAGGTTCATGCAAGATTTGAGCCTCTACTCCCTGTGACTCTAGTCTCTCCTAACACACGGCTGTCATCAAAAGATTGATTCATGACGGTTATGAAGGTTTAGAGCAGGGAGGGTAGCGGAAGTTTTAAGGGGCCAAAATGTGAAGGAAAGTTTTGAAGGAAAAAATGTTTTTAATTACAATTTTTTTTAGAATATGTTACTTAAAAAGGGATCACATAGAACTGATTTTTGTTTCTATCTTTCCCTCTGTTCATATGTATAGACAAAGTAAGAACTACTTGAATGAAGTGACCCCAAACACAATATTGTCCTGAAGAAGGTGGCTCCATATCCATTGGACTTTTACCACCGAAACGCGTTGACGCATGTTTTCTTAAAAGGAATCCAAAAAAAGCCAAGACACTATATGAGATACAAGAAATTTTCTGTACAATAGGTCCCTCTACAATCCATTTGGCTATTGGATCAGATTGAGTTTCAAGTGTTTCATAAATACTGTTTTTCTAGTGGGGTAGTATTACAATGCAATGTCTATGTGATTGATTATATTGTAGGATGTATCACAGTGTTTTTAAATGTTAGTATAGCTTCTCATTTGGCTTCGCTAAGTGGGACATACATATTGTGGAATTATTTTTTTTTAATACATGAACTGTTGACAGTGTCTTCGGATGTTTCCGAATTTTAAATATATACAAAAGTTTTGTTTTATGCAATACATTTTTATATTTGAATAAATTGTTCTAAGCACTTAATTTTAGTGTGTGAATACATTGAGGAACCAATCAAGTCCCGCATGGGCAATGAGTGTTAGGTGTGAGAAGTAAAAAGCTGTTGAGAGGTATAGTATAAATATTTCCAGGGATCCTTTTGAGGCTTTTGCATCCTCTCAGTTAAACCATTGGCTGTTGGTGAGTACAATGCAGTTTTTTGATGGATGATATTGTTGTCCGAAAATCACTCATCTTGTTAGATGCAAATTGTACACCATTGTCTAAAACCAAAAATGTGGGTACCCCTTCTGAAGCAAAGACTTCTTTGAGAAAATCTTAAACAATCCTGGTATTTACAGAAGCAGAACATTTGGTAACAACCCATTTTGACGTATAATCCACCAAAAGGATTACATAACGTTCATGAGAAGGTAGTAAATCAAAGGGGCCCATGATATCTAATCCAAGTTTAGACCAAACTAAATCTGGTACATCAACTGGAGACAACGGTGCATGATTGATATTCCGGGATTTATCGCTCTCAGCACAAGTCGCACAATCGCTCACCACATTCTCAATCTCACGATCCATCCCAGGCCACCAGTATCTCTCTCTCACTCGAGCTTTAGTGAGACTCCGACCAAGATGGCCTTCATGGGCAGTATTAACAATCGTGTTCCTAAATCTAACCGGTGGAATCACTCTTTCACCTCTCATGAGGTTTCCACAAGTAAATGAAAGTTCATCCCTGACAGTCCAATATGCTTTGAGACCTTCCTCAAGAACTTTGTACTCAGGCCACCCTTGATTGATCCCATCCTCGTCGCCACTATAATAAAGATGAATCTTCAGAGTAAAGATACAAATGTAGTATTTATTTATAAGGTCATGGATGTATGACGTTACAAAGCATACTATTACAATGCATGTCTTTACAACGCTTTTTTTACAACGCAAATGCTCTTACAACGCATGTTTTTAGAACGAATACTGTTACAACGCGAGTTAGTGTTATTAGTAGTAAAGTGCTATTACAACGAATTCAATTACAACACAAACCTTTACAACGCATAAATTACGTTATTTTTGTTTTGTAAAATAAAACCTGGCACAGGATGTAGGGAAATTAGGGGGTTTTGGGTGGGGAAGTGTTTTAAAATGTAGAGAAAAACTGAGCGTTAATCGAAATAAATGCAAAACATTTATTAAAATTAATACTCGAGTATTTAAAAAAAATACTCATTTAAACGTAACTAATGAACATTTTACACAGGCAACGAATTATAAAATATAATAAATTTAAAAATTATTAATTTTAAAGAAAATAATTATTCATAAAAACATTTTAAACTGTGTAGTTATCTTTCCATGAAAATAATAGCACAACACTACTTTCAAAATGGATGCCAAATTGGATTGATAAACTGAGAAGTACACATCTTTAAACTATTTTTTAAATTATAACTTTCCACAGTAATGCAAAGTAATTTTTTTTTTGTAAAATAAAACCTGGCACGGGATGTAGGGAAATTAGGGGTTTTTGGGTGGGGAAGTGTTTTAAAATGTAGAGAAAAACCGAGCGTTAATCAAAATAAATGCAAAACATTTATTAATATTAATACGCGAGTATTTAAATAAATACTCGAGTATTAAATAAATACTCATTTAAACGTAACTAATGAAAATTTTACACAGGCAACGAATTATAAAATCTAATAAACTTAAAATATATTAATTTTATAGAAAATAATTATTCGTAAAAGCAAACATTTTACACACACATAGTCGACATTTTAAACTGTGTAGTTGCTAAATATGTCCTACAACTCTTTTCATGAAAATAATAGCACAACACTACTTTCAAAATGGATGCCAAATCGGAATGATAAATCGAAAACTAGACACAATTAAATTATTTTTTAAATTATAACTTTCCAAAGTGGTGAAACGTATATTATAAATTAATACCAACGCTGTATTTCTTTAAAAAAAAGTGACACTGAGTAAAACTTATAAATACGAGCAAGACACCATTTTTAATTCAGTTGATTATCAACTAGCAGAGTGATCAGACGCCAAAAGCTGACCCTCTGACCTCTTCATCGAGATAACACCCGAATCGCTTTAAGAAGCATTATTTTTCTCAATACAAGTAAGTTTCGAAAACTAATAACAGAAATGTTTTCTGAAATTATTTAAAATGCAGCCCCTAATAAGTTTAATTTTCCAATTTAAAGGAATACAATTCCCACCAAGATATGACTATAATTAATCAGACATATATCAATAAAAAGAAACACAACATATTTAAAAGATGAATATTATTTAAATTAAATTGTTTATTAAATATAATTATTTTCAAATATATCTTTCAAATATATAAAAATATATTATTTTTCAAACAGCACGAAAAGTTACAATTTTTTCTATAGAAGAACTTGTATAAAGTGTGACGAAAAGTCAAGTTTAAAAAAATTGGATTTTACTAAAGGATCCACAGTCCACTTCACGTATAATTTCAAGGTACTATTCTAAATTTTATAAATCATATTTCAAATTTATTAAGAAGGAAAAATATTTTCTAATCCACACATATTTAATCTGATTTTCACACAGAAAATCAATAATGAAAATAAAATAAATACTTTCATCTTTGGAAATGTATATGTCGAGTTTTTTTTATTTTTTTTTATTTGAGCAAATTCAAAATACAGTTCATAAAAATAGACAATGTAATACTAAAAAAAACAAAAAAAAACAGTTCATAGCTTCAATCATTTCCAAAGATCGAAAAAAATCATATAACATGATTCAATTTAAATTTTATCACGGTCAAGCCCAATTACTCTCAGGAAAAAAAAGGAAAAAAGAAAAAAAAAAAAGAAAGAGGAAACAAATACAGAGAGTACAAAAAGTATTGAAAGATATTGATATATAATATATTTCTACACCATCTCATCTTTAAAGGCTATGAATTTCTTTGGTTATCAAACCAGGTGGCGACAGGGGCCCATATCTGAGCCCCGAGGGCTCGTGATTTTTTCCCTCTAGTTTTATAAATTGCAGTCTCCTGCTTGTAAATTCCTAGTAGTCTGCTTAGCCATCCTTGGAAGGTAGGAGCGTCTGTATCTTTCCACCTCGCTGCCAAAATGATTCTAAATACAGCTGTCCCAACAAATACAGACATTGCTTCATTATTACTGTACCCTAGAGAGTCATCATAACCCAAAACAAACAATGTCGATGATATTTTAAGTTCGTGTCCAAAAATTTCAGCCCAATATTCGGACATCCCCTTTTTAATTGAGTCTAGCTTAGGGCAATCAGCAAGCATATGTATAAGATTAGCTGGGCCAAGAGAGCATCTCGGGCATTGATCGCTTACTTAAGTAAATAGTTTTGCAGGAGTAAAGTAGAGATCATAAATTGTTTTATAAATTTGTGCCTTTAAGTTGGAAGCTAGAAACAGTTTAGCTGATAACATCAGAGACATATCTATATCAATGTTTGGGTTATTTAACTTAGTGGCCCAGTTTTTTTTCAATTTGTTCTAGATCGTCAGGTTGGTTGTTTATAAACAATTCATAGATGTTACCTATCCTGGTTGTCCGTTTACCGAATAATTCTAAGATTGAAACAGCCTTTAGTTCTATTCTAGGTACCATCTGTCTAAGGGAAGTGTATACTTGCATGAATTTCAAATAGTCAGTGCGGGGGATTTGGTATTTTCCACATAGTTCTTCAAAAGATGGTACAAAGTCCCGACCAAGGAAATCTCCTACTTTCACTATCCCTAGACTCTCCCATCTCCTAGAGGTATTATCATTAAGTTGGGGCGGGATAATTGAGCTATGCCAAAGAGGAGTATATTTGGTGTATTTTGGTATTATCAAATATTTAGTGGTGTTCTTCCAAATTCTCCATGCATCCGTGATGATCTTAAATTTAATCTTTTTGAAATAGGATGGTTCAACTTGTTTTAGCAGCAGACCTCTAGCTTTTTCTCCTAACAACAGCTCATATATTGATGGTATAGAGCATCTTGGGCCGGTAATCACTGTCGATTTAGTATCAAAGAGAGTGGTCATTTGTTGTAGGAGGGTTGCCCATAAATAGAATGTTAAGTTTGGTATCGCTATCCCTCCTCTTTGATGGGGTGAAGTTAACTTGGGTAAAGCCCTCCTGATTTTACCATAATTCCAAATAAATCTTGACATGGAAGAGTCAAGGGTTTTAATTATGCCATCATCGACCAAGAATGGAATTGCCCGAAATAAATATAACATTTTTGGAAACACACTCATTTTAAGGTAATTCCCCCTGCCAATTATTGATAAGTGAAGATTGTTAACTCTAACAAGGTCTTTTTTTAACTTTCTTGATAAGCGGGTCATAGTTAAGTTGATTAATTTCATTTACCTTAGGAGAGATGGTTACACCTAGATATACCGCATTGTTGACTCTATATGGGCTTACAAAAGGTGTGTTCTCGGTACATATGACCATCGTCTTAGCTTTATTCAAGGAGTACCCTGAATATGAACCAAAAGACCGTGTGATTGATTCAATCTCATCAATTGCCTCTGTGGGGTTTGGTGTTAACACCGCCACGTCATCGGCATATGCAAGTATTTTGGTACTATACGTGCCAACTTTAACCGGTTCGATTGCTGGGGAAGTAAGAAGTTTAAGAATGAGTGGGTTGATATAAAGAGCGAAGAGGATTGGGGAACACGGGCATCCTTGCCGCGTGCCCCTCTGGATGTTAATAGACTCTGATTCGTTGCCCCTCACCATAATTTTGCCTTGGGATCGACATATAGTGCTTTGATAGATTTAATGAGGACCGGGCCAAGATTATTTAGTTCTAACACTTCCCATAGGAACTGCCAAGAGACCCGGTCAAAGGCCTTCTCCGCGTCCAGTAGGATCATCGACATCTGGCCCCCCTCTACTCCCATGATGTCAAATAGGGAGATGGCTCTAGGAGTATGGTCTGTCGTGCTCTTACCGGGGATGAAACCGTGCTGCCAGGGGGAGACCAGATGTTCGACAATCCCACTGATCCGGTTAAAAATCATGTTTAACAACAAAATTTATAATACCAAGACACCTCTTGAGGCAGACGAATTATTAGTCTCCATCAGTGAACTTTCCCACTCTCCTAGATAATAAAGAGATTCACACAAATAAATAGCAACGGTGTCCCCCGCATCAAAGTAAAAAAAAAAAAAAAAATCATATATAAAAAAAACATATATATACATATATATATATATACATATATATATATATATATATATACATATAGAAAGAGTATGCACAACAGCTAAAAACAAAATAAAAGGGGGGAGACACTCAGATCACTTAGGTCAGCACATAAAAAAAAAAAGGGGAAGTTAGATAGCCACAAAACGGATTCTCTTCCTCCTTCTCCTCTTGCTCTTGCATATCTTCTAATTTGATCAATGGATCGACCGATCGATAGTCTAGATAAATGGGGCTCCAGGTAGGAGTACGTCGGGGGCGACAACCTGGCCAGCCATCCGGCCAGAGTAAGTAGGGAGGGGTTTTCCAGGGGTGGGAGGGGGGTGGCAGGGGGAGTAAAAGCACAAAAAAGTCCTCAGAACCAAATTCTCAAAAATCAAAAACTCATCGATTCCAGGGTCTACGGTATAAGAACGGTCAAGATCCAAACGAATAAAGGATATATACTAAAAGGTCAAGTAAAGAGAAAATCAAATACTATTAAAGGAAGAATGGGTAAAGAGAGGCAAAGAACGGTTAGAGTGAAATGAGAGACATTAAATTTCTCTCCTGGAACGTAAATGGTCTGCGCGTACGAGGGAGAAGAAATAAAATCATGCAGTATCTCAGAGACTCGCCCGCGCAGATCATAATGATCCAGGAGACACACCTAAATAAAAAAGAGATCTCAGATATCTTTAAAAAATTAAGATGGGTTGATAAATTCGTTACCACAGACCACAATGCCAGCATCCGTGGACTAGCCATAATTTTTAAAAAAGGTGCTAGAGCCCAGAATGAAGACTTGAAGGCAGATCCAAACGGGAGATGGATAATAGCTAATGTCCAGTTAGATCTTAGGAGATTTACCCTAGTAGCATATTACGGACCTAACCAAGACGACCCTTCTTATTTAAACGCAATACAAAATCATCTGATAACCATCACCAACCCAATAATATGGTCAGGTGATTTCAACTTAGTATTAGATCCTAAACTAGACAAATCCCCTAGTTCTAGGGCAATAATTCACAACAAATCAAGAGAAGCATTATTGCGCTGTATGTCTAACTTGGGAGTGGAGGACTTCTGGAGACAGAGAGCCGGGAAAACATTGGGGGTCTCTTATCATAACTACAAGTATAGGCATAAATCCCGAATTGATTATGCCTTATTTAGCTTATCGGTAAAAGACCTGATAAGGAACATCACATATCTACCACCGCACTTATCGGATCATTCTGCCATCATTTTCTCCCTAACAGTAGACCGCGAACATAGCTTTGCCTCATGGTCTTTCGTTCGTACTCTTTTATTAGAGGAAGCGGAAAGAGAATATCTTATATCCGAGACCACTGCCTTCTTAGAGTTGAATTTAGACTCTGCCCCTCTGGTTAGTGTGTGGGAGACGTGGAAAGCGTATTTTAGGGGTTGTATCACCAATAGGGCATCTTACAGGAAAAAGAAGTACAGAGAGGAACTACTGTCAATAGAGCAAGATCTGGCAAAGCTGGATTTAGTAGATCAAGCACCTTCTACCAACTCAGATAAGAAAAAAGAGCTAAAAGAAAAATTAGATACGTTACTACAGGAGAGATTAAATAAACGTTGGCAGGCTAGTAAACTCTCCCACTTCGAATATGGCGAGTCAGCAGGAAAGTTATTAGCCTGGAAAATAAAAGCAGACCAGGCAAGGAAATACATAAAAGAATTGAGAGTGGATGGAGAATCAAACAGTAGGAAAACTGACACAGAGATTGGTGAAGCCTTTAGCACCTTCTTTCACAAAATTTACACTGATGAAATAACTGATAGTATTAATAACATTGAGGGAAGAAACAATTGGTTGGAAAAGATGAACCTTCCTGAGTTAAAAGAGCACCAGAGCGAGAATTTAGACAGGGAGATAACCCAGGGGGAAGTTGAAAGTACCATTAAGAAGATAAAACAGGGGAAAGCCGCAGGACCGGATGGGATTCCGGGTGAATTATATCGGGTCCTTAACTCCACACTTACCCCAATACTAACGAAGCTATTTAATGACATACTAGTAAAAGGAGAGACACCGCCTAGCTCTTGGGGAGAAGCGAACATTGCCTTAATCCTAAAACCAGACAAGGACCCAATGGATTGTGGTTCATACCGTCCAATCTCGCTTCTAAACAATGATTATAAGATCTTTTCGTCAATTTTGGCCGCTCGTTTGGGAAGCGAGATTGGAGGTATCATACACCAAGATCAAAAGGGGTTTATAAGAGGCCCACAACTCGCCGACTTAACATACGATTTAGTTGGAGCTATAGACATCGCCTCAACATTTGCGCTACCTCTTGCAATCATGACGTTAGATGCAACAAAAGCATTTGATAGAGTAAACTGGTCTTACTTACATGCCGCAAAGTTTAAAATAGGTCCAAAATTCCGTAGAACGATAGGCTTATTATATAAAAACCCTAAGGCACGTTTGATAATAAATGGTACATGCACAAATCCCTTTCAAATTTCTAGAGGAACGAGACAAGGGTGCCCTCTTTCCCCCCTATTATTTAACATTTATCAAGAACCATTTGCTCACTCCTTAAGAGAAGACCCCAATATCCCCCCCTTTTCGTTCTCAGGGTGGGAAAAAAAAGTCGGATGTATGCTGATGATATTCTTATTTATACTACAGACCCGACACAGGCCTTCCCTATGGTAATCCAAAGCGCGGAAGAATTTGGAAAGTACTCAGGTTATGAAATTAACGCAGGGAAGACGGAGATAATGGTCTGGAACATCACCAATATTCAGCTTCCCCTAAGATCTTCAATGCGTTATCTGGGCATAAGAATCACCAAAGACCCTAACCTTCTGGCTCAGAATAACCTAGATCGCGTCTCAGGAGAAGCAAAAACATTAATGAAGTCTTGGTCATTTTTACCTCTCACCATCTATGGTAGGACCAGCTTAGTAAAAATGTCCATTCTCCCGAAATACACCTTTCTCTTTAACACAATTCCTTTAATATTTGACACGAACCAACTAAAAAAATCCCAACAAAATATAAATTCATTCGTTTGGTGTTACAAATCATCTAGGCTGGCGTGGAAAAAACTGAGAAGAAGAAGGGAAAAAGGAGGCCTTGCTTTGCCAGACCTGGAATACTATGCGTGGGCCTTTCACCTGACCCACTCCAGGATGTTATTAAAGTCCCCACTGGACAACTCCAACGGCTATATGTTCAAAGCTATGCTAATGGGTTCAGACCTTCTATCGGACGGATTTCTATTCAAATTCGGGCATCAGAGGTTCTTCAAAAAAGTCAGACTGAAGACATTATACTGCCCTATAAAAGAATGGTCGCAAATTAGATCCAAGGCGGGGATTGCATACTTTTCTAACTACGCGCCCATATGGGACTTCCCCGGGATTTCATCATATTCCATACAGACGGTAAAAACAGTCCTACAAGAAGCAGGAATTGTAAGATGGGGAGAACTAGTAGAAGATGGCTCTCTTATAGATTAGGAAACATTCTCAGACAGTGCAACCTCGCCATTATCTTGGCTAGTTTACAGTCAGCTTTCAAGCTGGATTCCTTCTCAATTAACTAATAAGACCAAATTCGGAGGGGACAGCTTATTAGAGAGGAATTTAATGAAAAAATCATATAAGGGAAAGGAGGTTGCTGCACATTACTGGAGCATTCTGGAAGAAAGAGAGGATGAGTTTTATCTTCCGACAAAGCTATGGGGTGGAGAGGGTGAACCCCAGGCAGAAGAGAAATGGACTGAGTCCTTTACGCTCCTTTATAAGATCATAAAACCAGCCTGGCTGAGGCGTAATCAACTCTTCACATTACATCGGGCGTACTATTCCCCCAAAAGGCTTTCTAAGTTTCAACCGGGGAAATGCTGCAGTAAATGTCAGCTGCCTCAGATATACATATGTTCTGGGAATGCCAGAATGTCTCTAATTTTTGGCAGGAAGTAAAGACATCGCTTGAGTCAATCCTTACAATCCCTATCCCCCTTTCCTGGTCCTTGGTAATATTTGGACTGACTGATAACATCAGAGGATTAGAAAGAGAGTTCCTATACTACGCTATATTATTAGCAAGAAGACAAATCTGCAAATATTGGGTTAACATCAACCTACCAACTCATGCAGAGTGGTTGTCTTCACTATATACTACATCCAAAGCAGATTTGGCCAGAACATGTAGTCCCCGTACAGTGAGATTTTGGATTTTTTATAATTGAGTGGAGTCGGAATAGTTAGGACCCCGTTTTTTTTTTTTTATTTTATTTTTTTTTTTTTTGTTTCCCCGGGTCCGATGATTAAGCCTCTGTCTCCATGTCCAATGGGAGGCACCCCAAGCCATAGCTATATTGGACGATCAGCCCATATCGGGTGTGTACGGGACTTAGATCGTGTGGGGCTCCATTTCTCAGTTATGACACCAGACCAGCCTTCCAGGGAAAATTGACGGCACCTTAAAAAGGCTACTGGGTCCTGCGGTAGGAATGTCCCTGGATCGATAAAGTGGCAAATGAGGACAAAAAAAATAAAAAAATAAAATAAAAAAATCCCACTGATCCGGTTGGCCAGAACCTTAGCATAGATCTTCGAGTCCGAGTTAATAAGTGAAATTGGACGATATGAAGAGGTTAACTCAGGTGGTTTACCTTTTTTAGGGAAGACGGCAATATTTGTATGTTTCCATGATTCGGGCGGCTTACCATGCCACTGCACGCCGAGAAATAAATCCAATAGATATGGTACAATCAGATTTCCAAGCAGCTTATAAAGATCTAGAGGGATTCTGTCTGGTCCTGCAGCTTTTCTGGAGGCTAGTTCTAAAAATGCTAACTCCACCTCAGTAATTGAGATCTCTCTTTCAAGGTCATCCCTGGTTATATCATCAATAGCCTTGCCAGGGTCAGTTTCAGCAAGCCAATTATTCAGAATATCTTTGGTGTTAGGTATTAGCAGTTGATTTTCATTTTGGTACAGCTTCTGGTAATAGTCTTGAAATGCCGCTACAATGCCTTCAGAGGAGGTATGTTTATATCCTTCATAATCTATAGATTGTATAGTATTTTGTGATTGCTTCTGGCGAGTTTTAAGGGCCAGATGTTTCCCCACGTTTTCTCCGTTTTCGTATATTTTATTCCGATTTACCTGGAGAATTTCTGCTGCTTTTTGAGTTAGATCACTATTAATCTCAGCTTTTAAGACTAAAATCTTACACAGGATGTCTTCTGCTTGCTCGCCAAGATGAATCTGGGTAGCATGCAGCTGCTCTAGGTTTATTAATTCTGTATTTAGCTGTTCAGCCAGCCTATCACGTTCTTTTTTACGTTTGGCCACAAAGGATATAGTTTCCCCCCTTAGAGCGGCTTTATAACAATCCCAAACAGCCAGCCTAGGTGCACTGTATTGATTATAATCAGAGAATTCTTTTGTCCATGTTTTTATATACGCTATATATTCTTGATTAACAAGAAGCTTGCGGTCAAATGACCATTGAAAATATGGCTTCTTGTAGCTGGCAACATCAAAAACAACAAAAAGAGCGTTATGATCTGATATCGTCTTAGGGGCTTTGGTTATTACAGCATTTAGGGCAATATCAGCAGTTGACATTATGTAGTCAATACGTACGTATTTGTTGTGGGGGTAGGAAAAATACGTATAGCCAGGGTCCTTATTATTTCTCAGGCTACAAATATCATTTAGGTTGTGACTGGTCATAAATTGCCGTACTGCCCTAAATACTTTGGGCTTGCGCCCAGTATATACCTGTTGTATTTGTCTGTTGTGTGAATGGCCCAGCGTTATATTAAAGTCGCCACAGACAACCAAAGGCCCTGTCCAAGATGCCAGCTCAAGTTCTAGGTCATAAAATAAGGCCGGGTCGTCCAGATTTGACCCATAAATCGAGTAGATAGTAATACCTATATTAAGCTGTATTATGACCCACCTACCATGGGGATCTGCCAATTTCCGCGTAGGTTTACCCAAAAAAGTCCTTGCTAGAATGACAACACCTCGAGTCTTAGATGTCTGTGTAGTTATATCTAGAATGTTAAAACCTGGTATTTTTAACAGCTCTGTTTCACCTATCGGAATGTGGGTCTCCTGTAGGCAGAGAATGTCAGATGAACCTTGATGTATTAACTGACATAACTGTGCCCTCTTCCCCTTATCATTAAGACCCGCCACATTCCAGCAGCAGAGTTTTAATTTCCCCATGAATCATTTTGGGTAGTCAGACCATACATAGTACTAGGCCAAGTTACTTGTTTTCCTGAATTTAAGTAAATGCTAATTTTTCCATATTGTCCTACCATAAACTGAACCTCAGCTACTGCCTCAGCTGTTAGTTTCTTTATTATGTTAATTGTACATTTTGATTTGCTCATTTTATTCATTTTGTGCTTAACCCCACTCCCACCCATCCCCCTACACTGCCCTTCCCCCTTACACCCCAAAAAAAGGCAATTAGACTCTGTGAGAGTCTGTAGTGATGGACTAGCGCTGCCTGACCAATACACAATGACCATGCATCCTTAATAATAAAAAATAAAAAATAAAAAAAGAATACGGGAATAAGGTAAGGAGGATAGGATAAAAAAGGCCATGATAGGATAGTTAACTAAACATCAATATCATCCCACTTCTAAGTTCGTAATGATACAGTTACAGTTACTTTAGGCTCTCTAGGTATTCCTTCGCCTTGATCTCTGAAGTAAAATACCTCGTTTGCCCTCCAAATACAACTTTCAATTTGGCTGGATTGTTGAGGTAAACCAACGCCTTCTTCTCTAAAAAGGGCTCAATCAACTGTCTAAGGCGCCATCTCCTTTCCACTGTTACGTGGCAGAAGTCAGGTAATCAAGTCTCTGCTGCGGCGTGAGTCAGGCCTGACTTTATCCGAGATGGCTTGCCGTAGTAAGAAGTTCCCGAAATACACTAGGATTGCTCGTGGGTACCCAACCCCCCCCCCCCCGGTTTTACTGAGGTTTTTTATGTTAAAGGAACTCTGTGGGCCCGTTGTACCTCAAGGTTCCAGTCCCAGCTAGTGAGTTCTGGCAGGGTATCACGGAAAAGTTGTATAATGTATGAGCGGCAGTACTCTCCTTCACTTTTTTCGGGGATGCCAAGAACGCGGAGATTGTTTCGGCGTAGCCGATTTTCGCAGTCCTCCAGTTTCCACCTCACATCCTGGAGCTCAGCTTCATGGGAGTCAACTTGCTCATGAACTGCAGCTGCTTCTGTTTCATTTGAGACTATGCGTACTTCCATCTCATTTATGCGATCATTAAATGTGCCTACAGTTTCAGTCAGTTTACGGACAACTCCTTGAACTTTATGGAGAGCCGCCCGTGCTTTGCGCCCATCTTTAGAGGTCTCTTCGCGATGCAAAGCAATAGCCTAAAGTACAGTGTCCATAACTTGAGTCAGTGTGGCCCCCGACTGATCTGGTTGATCTAGTGAAGCTGCTCGAAAAGAGGGGGACATTTGAGATGGATAGGATAAATGCATTTGGCTTTTTTCAGCCCCTGGAGTGTTGGAGTGTAATCCCACGCCAAATCATTTGCCCCGTGATGGCCCCTTTTTTTCTTTAATACTGTCTTTCGCCCAGACCGTGATCCCTTAGCACGTAGGTCTTGATCACTTTCCGTGCTGATAGCAGATTCTGCATCATCGTCGTCCAACTCTTCCAGCTCTTCCTCTGTATCCCCAGACCAGTTGGCATCTTCTGAGAACGAGTAAAAGTCAGTGGGGTCTGTGACATCCTTATCGATCTCAACTGTTTCTGTGGTTTCTGTGGCTTCAATTATACTGCCCAGTACTATGCTACTGAGAGTGCTCTGTTTTTTATGCTCTATCTCTGCGTTAGTTATTATTGCTTCTGGGTGCTCCTGGTGCTCTAGATGCCCCGTATTCTTACAACTCTTCTGTACGTTTATATTTCCACTCTTCCCCCTAGCGTCTTTTATCAATAATGGAGATGTAGGTATAGGTGGCTCCGTATCTACTCCTGTATATTTGGTGAGAGGAACACTCGGACCCAGTATATTAGTTAATGGAGACATGACTGACATTTCGGGCATCTCCGGAGCTAAAGTTAAAGTCACACGAAAGTCCACGCTACAGCCTGCCCCTCCAGACATACCTTTTTCCGGTTGCGTCTCCATGACATCATTCGCCGTTGTGGCTGTGGCTGCGGTTGATCTCGTAGCCTCCAACAAAGCCTCAGCCTCTTGACTGTTTAAAGATTCCGAGGGGTTGATTAAGCTAGGTGTGCTTCCAGATTCTACAGCAGGCCCGGATACAGTATCAGGTATGGCCTCCTCGGCTCGTTTCGTTAAAGGCGCTCCTATCTGAAGGGCCGATATCAGTGTCTCTGCCGTACTTGGTGTCATGTCCGATGGGTCTTCGTGTAGTGATGCAGATGGGTCTTCGTGTGGCGCTGCAGAGGTCTTTGCGGACGGGGCTCTACGTAGCATTTCAACCACGGAGGGTGCTGGAGTGTTGGATTTCCTCGCTGACTTTGAAGTTGGTGTCAGCTCCTCCGGTCCCTCTACCACATTGCTCCCCGTATTCCCGCTACCAGCTGCTCCACGCTTAAGCATGATCTCCCGATCACGAAGAGCCTGTTTCGCGGCTTGAGTTTTTGCAGCGGCTGCGGCGGCGGCTACGTTCTTCGGAGCCATTGCTGCGGAGAGAACGCCGTTCAGAGTGCCTTCGCGCTGCTGATTGATGTGAGCAGTTTCAGGTGAGCGGATGCCGTTCAGGAGCCGCAATACCGCTATGCCGATGAGGGAGGCAAAGAGTGAGAGCTGTGCTCTCAGAGCAGTTTTCCTTTCGGGGCTGGTTGCTTCCTCTACTGCTGCCACCGCCGGCATACCTTTCTTTTATCTTCCCCCTAGAGAGTGAAAGTTAGCGTTTTTTAGAGTCGGGGAGTATCAAGACGCTTTTTAGTTATGTCGCTTCACGTTAGTACTGCAGCATGAGGTCGCGGAATCATTCCCGTCCTTTCGTCAGCATGGTCATCGGAGCTGGTCAGTAAGCTGCTAACAGCGACCTAGCATGTCGCCGCCATCTTGCCTCCAGGTGTATATACGTCGAGTTTTAAAGAAGGTAATTATTTTATAATTAACATAACAGCATTTTTATATTATGTTCTTTAAAAATTACTATTCTAACTCCTAGAAGGTGCAGCAGTAGGGAAAGTGTAGGATGGAGTAGAAGTAAAAATTACTAATCTGAATCCAGAAATGTGCAGCAGTAGGGAAAGTGTGGGATAGCATAGGGTTAACAATTACTATTCTAACTCCAGAACAGTGCAGCAGTAGGGAAAGTGTGGAATAGTGTAAAAGTAATATTTACTATTCTAACTCCTGGAAGGTGCAGCAGTAGGGAAAGTGTGGGATGGAGTAGGGGTAAGAATTACTATTCTAACTCCTGGAAGGTGCAGCAGTAGGGAAAGTGTGGGATGGAGTAGGGGTAAAAATTACTATTCTAACTCCATGAAGGTACAGCAGTAGGCAAAGTGTGGCCTAGTGTAGGGGATACATTTACTATTGTAACTCCAGGAAGGTGCAGCATTAGGGAAAGTGTGGGATACTGTAGAGGTAACAATCACTATTCTAACTCCAGGAAGGTGCAGTGGCAGGGAAAGTGTAGTAAAGTTAGTAGGTAATGTAAAGTAAAATGTAACTTATACACTTAAGTATTGACATATTTGACTGTATTTCAGACATTGAAATCAAATATTACATTTCAGTTTCTTTTTCATTTTTTCAGATTCTCACATAAATCTTCTCAACACCAATTCAAAATTCGAATTCCAGAAGACCACACAACAAAAAAGACCAGCCAAAAACGATAAACCAGACCAAAAAGTAGACCAAGAAGAAAACATCTACATCAAAAGGTATTTAAAAGGCACATTACATAGTAGGAAAAATTACAATAGAATTTCTTTAAAAACATATAAAAGAAATCTTCTACAGTACAGAAAGTGTAGGATAGTGTAGGGGTAACAAATACTATTCTAACTCCTGGAAGGTGCAGCAGTAGGGAAAGTGTGGGATGGAGTAGGGATAAAGAATTACTAATCTAAAACCAGGAAGGTGCAGCAGTAGGGAAAGTGTGGGATAGTGAAGAGGTAGAAATTACTATTCTAACTCCAGGAAGGTGCAACAGTAGGGAAAGTGTGGGATAGTGTAGGGGTAAGAATTACTATTCTAACTCCTGGAAGTTGCAGCAGTAAGGAAAGTGTGGGATGGAGTAGGGGTTAGTATTACTATTCTAAATCCAGGAAGGTGCAGCAGTAGGGAAAGTGTGGCATAGTGTAGGGTTAAGAATTACTATTCTAACTCCAGGAAGGTGCAGCAGTAGGGACATTATACTGAAGTTGGTAAGTACTATAAAGTGAAATGTAACTTATGCACAAAAATATTGACATTTCTGACTATATCACAAACATTAAAATACAAAATTACATTTCCGTTTCTTTCTCATTTTTTCAGATACTCACATAAACCTTCTCAACACCAAATCAAAAGACAAATCCCAGAAGACTAAACCACAAAAAAGACCTTCAAAAAAGAAGAAAACCATCCAGAAACCAGACCAAGAAAAAATCTACGAAATAAAAAGGTAAATAAAAAGAAAATTCAAAACTTAAGAAAAAAACAATAGGCAAAACTTCAAATAACATATTCCAGAAAGCTGCAACACAACAGAAAGTGTGGGATAGAGTAAGGGTAAAAATTACTAATCTATCTCCAGGTTAGTGCAACGATAGAGAAAGTGTAGGATGGTATGGAGGTATCAATTATTAATGATACTCCATGAAGGTGCAGCAGTAAGGAAAGTGAAGGATAGTGTAGGGGTTAGAAATACTATTCTAACTTCAGAAAGATGCAGCATTAGAGAAAGTGTGGGATAGTGTAGGGGTAAGAATTACTATTCTAACTCCTGGAAGGTGCAGCAGTAGAGAAAGTGTGAGATAGTGTAGGGGTAAGAATTACTATTCTAACTCCAGGAAGGTGCAGCAGTAGGGAAAGTGTGGGATAGTGTAGGGGTAAGAATTACTATTCTAACTCCAGGAAGGTGCAGTAGTAGGCAAAGTGTGGGATAGAGTAGGGGTAAAAATTACTATTCTAACTCCTGGAAGGTGCAACAGTCAGGAAAGTGAAGGATAGTGTAGGGGTTAGAAATACTATTCTAACTTTAGAAAGATGCAGTATTAGAGAAAGTGTGGGATAGTGTAGGGGTAAGAATTACTATTCTAACTCCAGGAAAGTGCAGCAGTAGGGAAAGTGTGGGAAAGTGTAGGGGTAAGATTTACTATTCTAACTCCTGGAAGGTGCAGTAGTAGGCAAAGTGTGGGATAGAGTAGGGGTAAAAATTACTATTCTAACTCCTGGAAGGTGCAACAGTCAGGAAAGTGTGGGATGGAGTAGGGGTAAGAATTACTAATCTAACTCCATGAAAGTGCAGCAGTAGGGAAAGTATGGGATAGTGTAGAGGTAACAATTACTATTCTAACTCCTGGAAGGTGTAGCAGTAGGGAAAATGTGGGATGGAGTAGGGGTTAGTATTACTATTCTAACTCCAGGAAGGTGCAGCAGTAGGGAAAGTGTGGGATAGTGTAGGGGTAAGGATTACTATTCTAACTCCAGGAAGGTGCAGCAGTAGGAAAAGTATACTCAAGTTCGTAGGTACTATAAAGTGAAATTTAACTTATGCACAGAAATATTGACATTTCTGACTGTCTCACAAATATTGAAATACAAAATTACATTTCCGTTTCTTTCTCATTTTTTCAGATACTCACATAAACCTTCTCAACACCACATCAAAGGACAAATCCCAGAAGACCAAACCACAAAAAAGACCAGCAAAAAACAAGAAAACAATCCAGAAACCAGACCAAGAAAAAAGCTCCGGAATAAAAAGGTAAATAAAATGAAAATTCAAAACTTGAGTAAATAACAATAGGCAAAACTTCAAATAACATAATCCAAAAAAGCTGCAACAGAACAGAAAGTGTGGGATAGAGTAGGGGTAACAATTACTAATCTATCTCCAGGTTAGTGCAACAATAGAGAAAGTGTTGGATGGTATCGAGGTATCAATTATTAATGATACTCCATGAAGGTGCAGCAGTAAGGAAAGTGAAGGATAGTGTAGTGGTTAGAAATACTATTCTAACTCCAGGGAGGTGCAGCAGTAGGGAAAGTGTGGGATAGTGTAGGGGTTAGTATTACTATTCTAACTCCTGGAAGGTGCAGTAGTAGGCAAAGTGTGGAATAGAGTAGGGATAAAAATTACTAATCTAACTCCTAGAAGGTGCAGCAGTAGGGAAAGTGTGTGATGGAGTAGGGGTAAGAATTACTAATTTTAAACCAGGAATGTGCAGCAGTAAGGAAAGTGTGGGATAGTGTAATGGTAACAATTACTATTCTAACTCCAGGAAGGTGCAGCAGTAGGTAAAATGTGGGATAGTGTAGAAGTAAGAATTACTGTTCTAACTCCATGAAGGTGCAGCTGTTGGGAAAATGTAGATTATGATTATCTCTGAATTTTCATTGTAATGCACATACTAAAATTAAACATTTTTTCTTCACAGATAATGTGTGCTCGGGAAACAGCTTCTTACATAAAGTCCAGAAAAGGAAACAAATTACTTAATCATGCAGGATACATATATTGCAAAGAAAGGATAAGTTTCCCAAGAAATCATTGGAGGTGCGTGCAATACTATTCATCACATTGCAGCGGCAGAGCGGTTACCCATGAAGATATTATTATTAAAACAACTGATCAGAACCACTCTGCCTCTGCAATGGAGGTTGATGTAAGGGAAACCTTAAATGAGATGAAAGAACTTGCAAGCACCTCCAATGATTCTACTGGATCCATTTTAAGAGAGATTGCACAGCATATCCCCAGTCATGTTGCTAGTAATATGCCTATAATTCCTAATCTGAGGCGAATTATACAAAGACAAAAGCAGGCAAGTAACACACAAACACCAACACCTCATACCTTTTCTGACATTGTTATTCCACATGAACTTACTATTTTGTTTGCTGATGAACCCTTCCTTCTCCATGACAACGAAAACCCTCAAAAACGTATTCTAATTTTTAGTACACCCCGCAACCTTGTTAAGTTAGAAAATAGTGAAATTTGAATGATGGATGGGACGTTTAAAAGTACACCCCATCCTTTCACCCAAATTTACACTATACACGCTAAAATTAACCATAATGTGATCCCCTTAGTATATAGTTTACTGCCTGATAAGTCTTCTGCAACATACACTGAACTTTTATCAGTTACTAAAAATACAACAACCAAAAGTCCTAGGAAAATTATTGTCGATTTTGAATTGAGCATGATCAATGTGATCAGTAAAAAGTACATGGATACCCAAATTCAGGGTTGTTTTTTCCATTTTTCCCAGGCATTCTGGCGTAAGTTACAGAAAACAACCCTGGTTCCAAAATACTCAACAGATAGCAAACTACAAGTTGAGTTAAAAAATTAACAGCTCTTTGTATTGTGCCTCCCGAAAGTGTAGATGAGTACTACACTGCCATTACAGAATCAAATTATTACAATGTAAATGAAGACAAATTGGCACTCATCCTAAATTATTTTGAAGACACATGGATTGGGCACCTAAGCAGATCGGGTCGCAGGAGGAAGCCACGTTTCCATGTGGAGTGGTGGAACTGTTACACGAGCTGTTTAGAGGGAGAAGCTAAAACAAATAATGGTATGGAGGGATGGCATAACTCCTTCAACCATACAATTAGAAAACCACTCCCTAATTTCTACTCTTTTTTGGAAACTTTGAAGAAGGAGCAAAGTTTTCAAGAAATGAGACTTTCACAAACATTGACTGGTAGTCTAAACCCACGAGTTACACAAAAAACAAAGGATGTCTGAGAGACTATTGGGTATTATGCAACAGTTTTCGTTGTCTGTGGCTCTAGACTACCTTAAAAATGTGGCTAACATTCTAAGCTTCTAAATCACCTTTTCACCTTACTTTCCTGCTTTGCCCTAAATTTAATCAAACACTAATTACAATTGGCTATAAAAATTTTCCAAAACTTTTTTACTAAATTTTCGTCGGGTCAGCCTACCTTTTTTTACCTTATATCTTTTTCTCCTATTTTTTCAAGCTTAATAACACCAATTAATGAAACATCAAAAATCCCCAAACAATGCAAAGTATAAATGAGACCATTTATTTTTTATTTTTACAGAAAGTGAAAATGCATTCCAATTTTGCATCCATCTGAGAACATATTATTTTCAATAAAAATGCCTTTTAAATTAAAAATTATATCTTCAATTTTTTTTCAATTAAAAAATATTTTGAAAAAGCTTCTTTAAATAACCATGTAATTTTCATATAAATTTTGGTTACAAGCACAAAATGTTTTACAAAAATCAAACTCTTTCACACTCCTTGTTATTATCATATGTTGATCCATCGTATTGGTTTTTCGATTACATAGTTCAAAAATATGATAGCATTATAATTGCATCCTAAATAAAGAACTACCTCCTTGCAGAACATTTTCTCACTATATCACCCTAGATATTTACTAATTTAATTCTAATATCCGCATCAATTTTTGAAATATAGTTACAATTCTACCTCCAAAGAAAGCATATTCTCCCTTCTCCACCTCTACTAGTTAAATTGTTAAATTATAAAGTTTATAGTATTTCATCGTACAAACCAAACCAAAATTAACAATTGTAAATAAAATTGTAAATTGATACTTGTATAGCGCACTACTCACCCGCAAGGGTCTCAAGGCGCTTGTACGAATACCGCTGTGGAACCCATCCTGGCTTTCCCTGTGAGGAGTCCACTCCTGGGCACCCCCAAGGTGGAGGCCAGGCATCCTTAGCGTTGTGGGGGCCGTTGTGGAGATTAAGCAAGCTATTGCCCAGAGTTGCAGAGTGGGACTCCATGATTGGAATAGGCACCGAGGCGAGAATTATCAGGTCCGTGGAATTTTTTTTTGAGCCCAAGACCCGCCGAGGCAGGGAATTGAACCCTGGTCCCGGGCTAGACCTCTGCATCAGGGTCTGCCGCTCTAACCATTGAGCCACACAATTAATCCCTCCTTCAAAATCATACTCTCACTGTTAGCCATAATACTTACAAAATACAACGCAAACAAAGGACATTTTTTATCTAATAATCGCTTGTAACTAAAATTACAGTAACAAATCGAAGAAGCTTTATTAAAACGTTAATTAACCACATTTCACATTTTTTTTGTTGACAGAAAACAGCAAGATATTATCGAAAAATGCATTTTTATTGTCATCTTTTCTTAAAGAAATTCGTTCAATAAAACAATTTATTACATTCCTTTGTTATTTTAAATCAATAAATTCTAAACACAAATAACTTTTCTCTTTAACTTTTTTAGACCCGACATAGTCATACTCTAATAACATGATCGGCGATATGTTATTTTACAATATTTACATTACATACGTAAACTGCAATCTCTCCTTATCCTTTCTTTACAATATATGTATACATTTTTAACTTAACATGTATAAATTATATGCAAAATGTTTCCTACCTAGACGCAGATCAGCTTCCAGCTGCTTCCTCCATCGATGCTCTGCAAAATGGCCGCTTACGTTCAAGTTTACGTCCTCACGTCATCGAAAGCTTCAAAGATGAAAACCGGACTATTTAATTACATTAATATTTGTATATTTTTTTATTTAATAAATATTATATATTAAAATACAATAAAATATGTATAAATTCCTTTAAAAAAAATGCTTTATTTACTATATTTTTTTTAATAAAAAAACAAGGAAACAAAGTCGTCTTTATTTTTATTAATGTATTTTTTTATCTTTCCATCTTTTTAATAAGTTATTACTTCATAAATATTGTAATATTATCCTTACCTGTATGCTTATTCCATTTCTTTTCAGAAGATCCCCTTTCTTCTTCTTTTACACCTTCCTTTTCAGTCCCGCGAAACAACCATCTTCATCCATGGAAATAATTAAAGGACAATTTGTTCCATTGAAAACAATGCAAAATCGTGGGAACTTTTTAAAAAAAATTAGTATTAAATAATTTAACAACTATTATTATTTTTTATTAATTTATATATTTAACCTTTCACTTTTAATACATTTTTAATTTTTTTTAAAATAATTTAATTAATTGTTTACATTTTTTATAAATGTATTAAAAGTTATATGTATTTAATTAATACCTTTACTCAACATTTTTTTCCTTAACATTAACAATAATTAATTATTCCAACATTAATAATACATTTTAATATTTACCCAATATTTTTTCTAAGTTAAATACCAGAGTATTAATTATCTAAATTATTACTTTCTGCAAAACCACTTTCATTAAAATTATCAACATTAACACTTTTAAAAAAAAATTAAATACTAAAGTATTAATTCAATATACAGGAGTATTTCTAAAATTTAATTAAATTTAATACCCGAGTTTCAAAACAATATTATTTTATCTTTCAATAAATGTGTCAATAATAATACTCTTTTTAAAAAAAAAAATAATACTAAATTGTTTTCTCAATATACAGGAGTATTTATACCATTTCATATTTTACAACATTTTCAAAAATCTTTACAATATTATTTCTCTTTTTTAAATTTTTAATACTAAAGTATTATTTTTAGAAACTAAAGTATTTTATGCATTTCATAATAATATAAATTAATTAAACAACTTCACTAAATTACATTTTTTAAAACTACAATAAAAATAATAAATCAAAAAAATAAAATATAAATTTTTTTAAAGAAAGAAAATTAAATATAAAACATTTTTTATGAAATAAAATTAAATATAAAACATACTATATAAAACATACTAATTTGCGTTGTAAAAGTATTTGCGTTGTAAAGGTACTTGCGTTGTAAAATCTTGCGTTGGTAATCATGCGTTGTAAAGGTTTTAGCGTTGTAAAAGTTTTGTTGTAAAGGTAGTGCGTTGTAAAAGTTGCATTGTAAAGGTTGTTCACCTAAGGTCATATCTACTCAGCATCAACGAACCAGACCACAGTCTTATAAGTCCAGAAATTCAAATGCACCTAACACATTCTATGTTACATAGCATCACATTTTGTGATGTCATTGGTTCTAAGAAGAAAGTTCTAAAACAACCACTAGGCAATACAACAGCTGTCTCTCCTTCTCTGGGCTTTCACCATGTCCATCACTTTCATTCATTCCTTAGGTAGCCTTTCAAAATTCCTTTGGTGTGATAGGTTGGTGTGATAGGTTAATGCTTTGCTTTGTCCAGCGTTTTGGCTCTTTTGTTCCGCCCTGCAGACTAACCCTTTTAAATGGATTATTTCACCATCGGCCATATATAGTGTCAGTGCACTACTTTCTCTTTTGCCTCTGATCTTACTTTAGTGCCTGTGTTCCAAGCTTTGCTCCCGTGGCCGAGCGTCGCCCATTGTCCGTGCTGGCATTGCTCCCGCCCCCTCCCATGTCTGTGTTGACCACCTTCCTCCTGATCTCCCTTTTAATAAACAAGTGGTGTTAGTGTTTTATTTTTTAAATAAATGCAACTTTTTTATTAGAATACATGGGCCTCTTGCAGCCCCACCTTTCCCCTAGCAAACACAAGCGGAGCCTGCTGCAGGTGTTTCCTGTCTTCATTGGAAGGGTTAACCTTCCCCACCCCCTCACCCTCACCCTTGTCTTCTGATGCCTCCTTGGGGGCAGCGTGGCTTTCCTCCTGCGTGTTAGTGCTTTATTTTTGCTGCCTCATATTTGGACCCAGGGATCCAGATGCTGCTCCATTAGCTTGGAGATCCCTCCCCCAAGATGCCAGGTTTGGGAGTGGATCATCTTCAGGGCATGGCAGTCAGCAAGCTGCTGCTCAGATGATGGAGCTGTTTGTTTTGGGAGTTCAGCAGCAGGATAGCGTCAAAACACAAACTTTCAACTTCAAGGCACATGGTTGCAAGTCCTGAACATGGCTTGGGTTGTTGTCTTGAAGACTCTAGGATTGTGTTGCCGCTGGGCTCTCAGTTCTCCTGCAAGACCTACAGGATTGGGCTAATGAAAATGAAATTCTACATGCGTACCAAACCGACTGTAGGCCAGGAGCATCTACAACGACCAACATTTTAGCTCTCACCTACTTAATAGATCAGTCTGGGCAGAAAAACTTAGCTACCATCTGTGCATGTTTCATGGATTACTCTGCTGCTTTTGACGGAGTCAATCGGAGTCTGGTGTGGCAGAAACTGCAAGACTGGGGGAAACCGGCAAACCATAATCAGTCTCTACACAGGAACTTGGGTAGGGGTAAAAACCGCGACTAATTCAGCCACTAAAAAGAACATCGAAACGTTTTATTTAAAATATGGGTTAAACATTCTGAAGATAATTATGAATGCACTTTATAACTCGGTGACTCCAACCCTCCACTGTAAGACTTGCAAAGTTTGCACATAAGGGGAAGGACCGATCAGTATTGAATTGATTTATTGGATTCATTCCAGTACTCTATCGATTTTATCTCTTTTTGTAAAAATCGTCTTTGTTTGTTTTAGTAGATATGACATATCAAAAAGCGCTAGGTATGTATTAATTGTAACGAAGTATGTGAGATTTTATTTGAATTTTTGTAACAATTTTTATTAATTGACACCACAAACTACTCATTGATTGATTGATTCATTCATTCAGTCGCTAATGATGCGACACAAATGTCCAAAGTCAAATCAATGGACAGTTGGATGCAACATGTCATCCTACAATAATTTCTTCCTGGGATTACCTAGTTTTATCGGGTACTAGATCCATTTGGGTTTCTCCCTACTCGAGGAGACCAAATGGGCAAAGTTAAATGATTGCTTCAGACAGCACAGGTGATTGCCCTGCTAATACTCTTAAGTTGTTACGTGCAGCAGCTGTTGCCTTTATAAAGCCCACATGCAAAGCAAATGAGTTCTTGCTGCTGCTCAGTTAGACAGCGCTATCAATGTGGCTATTCACACTCGAGAGCCATGGACGGGCGAGGCAAGCCTCTCTGCTGTCCCCTGTCCCACCAGCTCAGCCCCACCTGAGCACTAATGCAGCACCACCACCTCAGCATGACTCAACACCACCTTATCATGACTCAGCACCACTTCAGCATCACTCAGTACCACCTCAGTATCACTCAGCATTACCTGAGCACTACCACAGTACCACCTCAGCATCTGCACAGCACCATCTCAGCATCAGCACCACCTCCAGGGTTGGATTAGGATAAGAAATCAGCCCAGGCACGCTAAAAAAAAGTGTCCCACATATGCATTTTGTCTATCTGCAAAACACTGCTTCGGCGAAACAAATTATATTAAATAGGGGGGGGAGAAACAAAAAAATGCACTGATTAGTTTACACTGGTGAAACACACCTGAAAAGAAGTGAGGCCACTTCTGCTCAGGACCCCTGCCCCGCTCGATCAGCATATATTAATGGGTTGGCCCAGCAAGAGAAGGGAGTGACACCTCTGCCCCTTGATAAAAGGGAGGTAATGAGCGCTCATCTGTCTCCAGAAAGGCCGCTCAGGTGCCCACTGGGTCGCTGGCGGAATCTGAGTAACACAGAAAACACCCAAATCGGCCCCCAGACTGGTCAAAAAAGCAGCCCACCACTGGAACTGGACACCGGCCCCTCGGACAATCCGACCCTGACCACCTCCTCATCAGTGCACCATCACCAGCGCAGCAGCACCTCAGCACAGGCGCAGCACCACCTCAACATCGGCACAGCACCATCTCGGCATCAGCACAGCACTAGCTCTGCATTAGTGCTCTACCACCAGTGCAGCCCCACCTCAGCAGTAATTCAGCACCAAAACAGCGCCACTTCAGCATCAGCACAGCACCACCTCAGCATTAGCAAAGCACCAACTCTGCCCTCTGAATCTGGCATCTGATTCTCCCCTAGTGTCCGTCCACTGCTTGTGTTGTAATTCAGGTGCTATTTCCCAACCTCCAACCTCCCGTTGGTTATGTCTGCCCCATAACAAATAAAAAACCTATAACAAACAAGCATCAGAAAACGCAGGAAGCAGTCGCCTGCATTGCAAGGATAAAGAACTAGAAGACATGTATTATGGTAATTCTTTTAACAGGGTCGTTCAGTCATGCATATTGTTTTCTTGGTTATATATAGGGTAACAAAAATGCTTATAACACCACTTTTTTATTATTATAAACTCACAACATGCTGCACAACAGCCACGCTGTTCTACGCCACAGCTTAAAGACATTGGCAAAGCCAATAGCTCTGGCTAAACACTTATAAGGTCCCAAAGGCAAGACCTATTGGCTATGCCAATGATTGTTTTTCAAGGTCACCCAGAGGAGTAATTAACGAAGTACAAAAGTAGTCAGCTTTGCACGGGTGGAATGTTACAATCTGGTAAAAGGCAGCAGTTGTCTAACTCTTGAAGGTTGAGCTGAGACTCTGCTTGGGGGAGACGGTGACCAACGTCCACCTCCCAAGGAAGACGGACCATACACAGGGTGTGCATGTGTGTGCACACTTCTTCTGCAAGGAATGGCTGCCGTTAGCAGGGCATTGCCAGGGGCGGCCATAGGCATGTGCAAGCTGTGCACCTGCACAGGGCCACCAAACCCCAGGGGCCACCACGCCAATATATATCGTTAATATAATAATCCTCTGAGGATGGATACATATTTGCGTGGCGGCCCCTGGGAGGGATTTGGTGGCTCCAGCTCTGTTTCCAAACACCCTGACACCCCCCCCCGCCCCCCCACTGGCCTCCGCGCTCCGCCCCACCCGGACCCCCTCTTCCGGGTCCCCTACCTACACTCCCTGCCCAGGGCCGCCATGAGCCTAGAGCCGCCCCTGCAATTGCGATGCTTTGGGGGTCATTGGAGTGTAAGACTGGCCCAGGAGTCGCTTCCTTACTATCCAAGAGGTCTCTGGTGGCAGAGAGAGCTCTGGGCTCCTATGTGCTCCTGCCCTACCCCCAGTCCAGACCCCATGCTCAGTTGATTGGGGTGGGCTGCCCTTGTGGCTGTTTATTATCCGTTCAGACTGTTTGCAATGCAATGAAATGTGTATTTTGGCCAGATCTGGGCTCTGCCTGTTCAGGGACACGCGCAGTGCTGATTGGCTCCCAGGACTCGCTTCGTCCAATCAGGGTGCACGCGGTCTTTCCTCCCCTGCTGCTCACCCTTCCCTTGCCCATGGTCTCTCCTTAGCGGTACAAAAGGGGGTGGTGATGGACGGAGCATCCAAACCAATCCAACACTCACACCCAGTCAAAAGATCTGGGTTTAATCCATCACCGTTCTTTAGCCCACTCTGCCACCCCAGTTCAGACATGGCTATATGCAAATCAGTCTGACCCTGTGCCTCATGGGAACAGTCCAGCCCGAACTGCCAAGCCATGCCTTCCCTGGACCAGAAACAAGCTTCCGAGGACCGGTTTCTGGCATTACAGCCGTCCTCAGCCCGGCTTGCTTGAATCCAGTGGCAAAGTGAGCAAGGGACTCACGTCTGAGCATACCCTGCCACACTTATGGCGGCCAAAGCGGTACAAAAGGGGGTGGTGATGGACGGAGCATCCGAACCAATCAAACACTCACACCCAGTCAAAAGATCTGGGTTTAATTCATCACCGTTCTTTAGCCCACTCTGCCACCCCAGTTCAGACATGGCTATATGCAAATCAGTCTGACCCTGTGCCTCATGGGAACAGTCCAGCCCGAACTGCCAAGCCATGCCTTCCCTGGACCGGAAACAAGCTCCTGAGGACCGGTTTCTAGCATTACAGCCGTCCTCAGCCCGGCTTGCTTGAATCCTGTGGCAAAGTGAGCAAGGGACTCACGTCTGAGCATACCCTGCCACACTTATGGAGGCCAAAGCGGTACAAAAGGGGGTGGTGATGGACGGAGCATCCGAACCAATCAAACACTCACACCCAGTCAAAAGATCTGGGTTTAATCCATCACCGTTCTTTAGCCCACTCTGCCACCCCAGTTCAGACATGGCTATATGCAAATCAGTCTGACCCTGTGCCTCATGGGCACAGTCCAGCCCGAACTGCCAAGCCATGCCTTCCCTGGACCGGAAACAAGCTTCCGAGGACCGGTTTCTGGCGTTACAGCCGTCCTCAGCCCGGCTTGCTTGAATCCAGTGGCAAAGTGAGCAAGGGACTCACGTCTGAGCATACCCTGCCACACTTATGGCGGCCAAAGCGGTACAAAAGGGGGTGGTGATGGACGGAGCATCCGAACCAATCAAACACTCACACCCAGTCAAAAGATCTGGGTTTAATCCATCACCGTTCTTTAGCCCACTCTGCCACCCCAGTTCAGACATGGCTATATGCAAATCAGTCTGACCCTGTGCCTCATGGGAACAGTCCAGCCCGAACTGCCAAGCCATGCCTTCCCTGGACCGGAAACAAGCTTCCGAGGACCAGTTTCTGGCATTACAGCCGTCCTCAGCCCGGCTTGCTTGAATCCAGTGGCAAAGTGAGGAAGGGACTCACGTCTGAGCATACCCTGCCACACTTATGGCGGCCAAAGCGGTACAAAAGGGGGTGGTGATGGACGGAGCATCCGAACCAATCAAACACTCACACCCAGTCAAAAGATCTGGGTTTAATCCATCACCGTTCTTTAGCCCACTCTGCCACCCCAGTTCAGACATGGCTATATGCAAATCAGTCTGACCCTGTGCCTCATGGGAACAGTCCAGCCCGAACTGCCAAGCCATGCCTTCCCTGGACCGGAAACAAGCTTCCGAGGACCAGTTTCTGGCATTACAGCCGTCCTCAGCCCGGCTTGCTTGAATCCAGTGGCAAAGTGAGGAAGGGACTCACGTCTGAGCATACCCTGCCACACTTATGGCGGCCAAAGCGGTACAAAAGGGGGTGGTGATGGACGGAGCATCCGAACCAATCAAACACTCACACCCAGTCAAAAGATCTGGGTTTAATCCATCACCGTTCTTTAGCCCACTCTGCCACCCCAGTTCAGACATGGCTATATGCAAATCAGTCTGACCCTGTGCCTCATGGGAACAGTCCAGCCCGAACTGCCAAGCCATGCCTTCCCTGGACCGGAAACAAGCTCCTGAGGACCGGTTTCTGGCATTACAGCCGTCCTCAGCCCGGCTTGCTTGAATCCAGTGGCAAAGTGAGCAAGGGACTCACGTCTGAGCATACCCTGCCACACTTATGGCGGCCAAAGCGGTACAAAAGGGGGTGGTGATGGACGGAGCATCCGAACCAATCAAACACTCACACCCAGTCAAAAGATCTGGGTTTAATCCATCACCGTTCTTTAGCCCACTCTGCCACCCCAGTTCAGACATGGCTATATGCAAATCAGTCTGACCCTGTGCCTCATGGGCACAGTCCAGCCCGAACTGCCAAGCCATGCCTTCCCTGGACCGGAAACAAGCTTCCGAGGACCGGTTTCTGGCATTACAGCCGTCCTCAGCCCGGCTTGCTTGAATCCAGTGGCAAAGTGAGCAAGGGACTCACGTCTGAGCATACCCTGCCACACTTATGGCGGCCAAAGCGGTACAAAAGGGGGTGGTGATGGACGGAGCATCCGAACCAATCAAACACTCACACCCAGTCAAAAGATCTGGGTTTAATCCATCACCGTTCTTTAGCCCACTCTGCCACCCCAGTTCAGACATGGCTATATGCAAATCAGTCTGACCCTGTGCCTCATGGGAACAGTCCAGCCCGAACTGCCAAGCCATGCCTTCCCTGGACCGGAAACAAGCTTCCGAGGACCAGTTTCTGGCATTACAGCCGTCCTCAGCCCGGCTTGCTTGAATCCAGTGGCAAAGTGAGGAAGGGACTCACGTCTGAGCATACCCTGCCACACTTATGGCGGCCAAAGCGGTACAAAAGGGGGTGGTGATGGACGGAGCATCCGAACCAATCAAACACTCACACCCAGTCAAAAGATCTGGGTTTAATCCATCACCGTTCTTTAGCCCACTCTGCCACCCCAGTTCAGACATGGCTATATGCAAATCAGTCTGACCCTGTGCCTCATGGGAACAGTCCAGCCCGAACTGCCAAGCCATGCCTTCCCTGGACCGGAAACAAGCTTCCGAGGACCAGTTTCTGGCATTACAGCCGTCCTCAGCCCGGCTTGCTTGAATCCAGTGGCAAAGTGAGGAAGGGACTCACGTCTGAGCATACCCTGCCACACTTATGGCGGCCAAAGCGGTACAAAAGGGGGTGGTGATGGACGGAGCATCCGAACCAATCAAACACTCACACCCAGTCAAAAGATCTGGGTTTAATCCATCACCGTTCTTTAGCCCACTCTGCCACCCCAGTTCAGACATGGCTATATGCAAATCAGTCTGACCCTGTGCCTCATGGGAACAGTCCAGCCCGAACTGCCAAGCCATGCCTTCCCTGGACCGGAAACAAGCTTCCGAGGACCGGTTTCTGGCATTATAGCCGTCCTCAACCCAGCTTGCTTGAATCCAGTGGCAAAGTGAGCAAGGGACTCACGTCTGAGCATACCCTGCCACACTTATGGCGGCCAAAGCGGTACAAAAGGGGGTGGTGATGGACGGAGCATCCGAACCAATCAAACACTCACACCCAGTCAAAAGATCTGGGTTTAATCCATCACCGTTCTTTAGCCCACTCTGCCACCCCAGTTCAGACATGGCTATATGCAAATCAGTCTGACCCTGTGCCTCATGGGCACAGTCCAGCCCGAACTGCCAAGCCATGCCTTCCCTGGACCAGAAACAAGCTTCCGAGGACCGGTTTCTGGCATTACAGCCGTCCTCAGCCCGGCTTGCTTGAATCCAGTGGCAAAGTGAGCAAGGGACTCACGTCTGAGCATACCCTGCCACACTTATGGCGGCCAAAGCGGTACAAAAGGGGGTGGTGATGGACGGAGCATCCGAACCAATCAAACACTCACACCCAGTTAAAAGATCTGGGTTTAATCCATCACCGTTCTTTAGCCCACTCTGCCACCCCAGTTCAGACATGGCTATATGCAAATCAGTCTGACCCTGTGCCTCATGGGAACAGTCCAGCCCGAACTGCCAAGCCATCCCTTCCCTGGACCGGAAACAAGCTTCCAAGGACCAGTTTCTGGCATTACAGCCGTCCTCAGCCCGGCTTGCTTGAATCCAGTGGCAAGGTGATGAAGGGACTCACGTCTGAGCATACCCTGCCACACTTATGGCCGCCAAAGCGGTACAAAAGGGGGTGGTGATGGACGGAGCATTCGAACCAATCAAACCCTCACACCCAGTCAAAAGATCTGGGTTTAATCCATCACCGTTCTTTAGCCCACTCTGCCACCCCAGTTCAGACATGGCTATATGCAAATCAGTCTGACCCTGTGCCTCATGGGAACAGTCCAGCCCGAACTGCCAAGCCATGCCGTCCCTGGACCGGAAACAAGCTTCCGAGGACCGGTTTCTGGCATTATAGCCGTCCTCAGACCGGCTTGCTTGAATCCAGTGGCAAAGTGAGCAAGGGACTCACGTCTGAGCATACCCTGTCACACTTATGGCGGCCAAACCCAGATCTTTTGACTGGGTGTTAGTGTTTGATTGGTTCAGATGCTCCGTCCATTACCACCCCCTTTTGTACCGCTTTTGGCCGCCATAGGTGTGGCAGGGTATGCTCAGACGTGAGTCCCTTGCTCACTTTGCCACAGGATTCAAGCAAGCCGGGCTGAAGACGGCTGTAATGCCAGAAACCGGTCCTCGGAAGCTTGTTTCCGGTCCAGGGAAGGCATGGCTTGGCAGTTCAGGCTGGACTGTTCCTATGAGGCACAGGGTCAGAATGATTTGCATATAGCCATGTCTGAACTGGGGTGGCAGAGTGGGCTAAAGAACGGTGCTGGATTAAACCCAGATCTTTTGACTGGGTGTGAGTGTTTGATTGGTTCAGATTCTCCGTCCATTACCACACCCTTTTGTACCGCTTTTGGCAGCCATAAGTGTGGCAGGGTATGCTCAAACGTGAGTCCCTTGCTCACTTTGCCACAGGATTCAAGCAAGCCGGGCTGAAGACGGCTGTAATGCCAGAAACCGGTACTCTGAAGCTTGTTTCCGGTCCAGGGAAGGCATGGCTTGGCAGTTCGGGCTGGACTGTTCCTATGAGGCACAGGGTCAGACTGATTTGCATATAGCCATGTCTGAACTGGGGTGGCAGAGTGGGCTAAAGAACTTTGATGGATTAAACCCAGATCTTTTGACTGGGTGTGAGTGTTTGATTGGTTCAGATGCTCCGTCCAATATCCACCCCCTTTTGTACCGCTTTTGGCCGCCATAAGTGTGGCAGGGTATGCTCAGACGTGAGTCCCTTGCTCACTTTGCCACAGGATTCAAGCAAGCCGGGCTGAAGACAGCTGTGATGCCAGAAACCGGTCCTCGGAAGCTTGTTTCCGGTCCAGGGAAGGCATGGCTTGGCAGTTCGGGCTGGACTGTTCCCATGAGGCACAGGGTCAGACTGATTTGCATATAGCCATGTCTGAACTGGGGTGGCAGAGTGGGCTAAAGAACGGTGATGGATTAAACCCAGATCTTTTGACTGGGTGTGAGTGTTTGATTGGTTCAGATTCTCCGTCCATTACCACCCCCTTTTGTACCGCTCATGGTCTCTCCTTGTCTTAAGTTGGATGCTTCTCCTTTTCCCACGTTTCACAAGAGCCTCTGCTTTCATTGCCTTACCTACCCCCCTTCACCCCCCCCCCTCTGCCCGGATGGGGCTGTGCCGCAGCTCTCTTTGTCCTTGCCCCCCTTGGGCCTCATCACCACTGTTGTTGAATGTACCTGGAGGCCACACGGCGCTTCACCGAGACACACGCATTACATGGTTCAACCACCCTTCACTGCAGGCAGCGCTCTTTGTGTACGAATTTAAATTCATGAGTGAATATGTATTTATATAGTCAGGTATAGAGATATATTTATAGTCAGCTTTAAACCTTTTAGGCAAACGTGCATATATAAATCCGCACACCGCTCCTTACAATTGCCCTTTGTAGGCTGCCCCAGCAGTTTCATCTGCGATCCGTTGTCTGTCCAACTTAAATTATCTTCGATTTACGCCCCGCCCTTTACTTATCTTCCTCCCCAGGTTGTAAGTGGGCCGGGTCTTGGCGGTGCCCAGCACCGGCAGTTTTAAAAAGTAGGTGCTGAGATGGGGCACTGTCGGGCTTTAGATTTTAGTCCTCAGCATCCGGATGCAAAAAAAAATTTCAACTCTGCAGCAGTTCCACCCTTCGCTGCCTTTGATGTAACTCCAAAGAGACTCGGTATAGTCCTTTCACGGTCTCATCAATGTAGAATTCAGCATTTTCAATTAGCTATACTATGAAGCCGTAGTTATGACTTTGTTTTATCTTAGGCAACTAACAACCATTGACAAAGCCATTAGTACTGGCTTGTTGTAAGTGTAATGTTACTTGTTGCATCATATATCTGGATGTAATGACAGAAGTTGCAAAATACCAGTTTGGCGGCACACTATGTTAAGCACAGATTTTCAGTTTCTGAGCTTTTAAGCCACATCCTTAATTACATCAATCACGCCCCTTTGAGAGACCCACAGTTTCTTCATCCCACTTAAAGCCCTGTTCCTCCCAAACTTTACGCAATCACCTGCCCCCTTCACTACCCCCTCTGCCTCTGATGTAATTCACCTCCTGTCAGTCACGCCTCCGCGTTAGCTGGCCCCGCCCCTCTCCCGCACCTTAAATAACGCGCTCTTGGTACACGAGAGGGACTCTTCGACAACCACCCGAACAGGGACAGCAGCTCCCGGCAGAGGCGGCACAAGGTGAGGCGAAAAAAAACAATTTTCTGAGTATTGTGTGATATTGTACATTTAAGTGAACGTTTCATTGAAACTTGTGTTAATTGGTGAAGCTGTTATAGCGTTACCTACGCACAGCGATGGGGTGGGCATTGGGCGATGGGGCGGTGCCCAAGGGTCACCTGCGGTCCGTGTCTTTTTAGGACATCGGTCAACCGGCCACAGAGCCTTACTGCCATCCGTGGCCCCCGCCAGGCCACTGTAACCCGCAGGCAGAGCGGCCTTTGCCAATAAATGCGGCCCCCTTGCTAATGGTGGTGAGTTAAACCAGGCACTGGGGGAGGGGGGTCCCGTTGGGTGTTTTAGGGAGTAGAGCTTTTGCTGAGTTCTTTGGCGTGGTGTGCGGTGAGTGGAAATAGAACAAACAGTATTTTCAACTGAATATCGTAAATAGAACATGTTCGTATCCCCAGGCTACAACAATAAACGAACATTTGTTTGATTCAGGTAAAAATGTACTTGTGCCATTAGAGAAAAGTATGTTCTCCAGTGCTGTGAAAGGGAGCTTCAGAGCTGCCTTCTAAAGCCGAAACCTAGACACATTTTGTGTTTTTCTCTCCCAAAAAACATGCCCGGTGGAGCCAGCGTTTGAAAACACGACGAACAATTAGGAACCGGCCCTGTTGTGTCTGGGTAGGAGGTGAGGGAGAGACCTGCAGAAGGCAGGGGTTTTCTAACGTGTTTTTTTGGTCCTACGATGCGCCCCTCATAATTCAAAGGCACTATGAACCCAGCCACCGCTGCCATCCATTATTAATGATTTTCATTTCAGCATGTCATTTTGCTTTTCTGTTACAATGGTGATCTGAGCGGCCAGGTTCACCACCAGTGCGCGCCAGTTTTTTTTCTTTCCTGGATCTGAAAGTAATAGGCTCGGGTGTAATTTGCTTCAGCCTCAGATCCCACTCTTGACAGACATGTGTCGCTCAGATGGTGAGCTGTCACTGAACACCGGATGGACTGAGCACCGGATGGATGTTTCTGTCCGTCTGCCCTTGCAGCTCCGTAACCTCTCACCAGCCAGTCTCCAGCTTGTCCCTGCAGCCATCTCTGTCTCTCCTGATGTCTTTCCCCCTGTCCATCACCCTGCATGTATCTCTCATCGATCGCCACCCCCCCCCCCCCCGCACGTTGCTTCTCTTCACAGCTCATGCACGTTATGTGGTCAGATGTGAATTTGAGCAGTGAGAGGGTGTGCTATGGCAAAGATGTCTCTCAGCCTTTCATTTAGCTTGTTTGTATTAAATCATTTCTCAAACTGCTCTCCAGAAACTTGAGTGACAGCTTCCAGCAGGTCCTTGAGGACCCAGTTTGCGGTACAAATGTGTAGCCTTTACTGCTTTAAAATGTATCTTTTTTTAATAGAATATTTGATTTGTGTGCTCATACAATTGGGAGGTCAAGCTCTTGGTTAACTGCATGGTTGTATGCCTTCCAAAACGTGTACTGAAGGAGAGAAAGATGAAAACCCAAGTTGCTGAATTATGTTTTTTCCCACTTTGGCCCTCATTGTAAGTGGCCCTGAAAATCAGGCGAATTTTCTCCACCCATGGAGTTTCCCAATTTCCCTGGAGCAGGTAATTCCTAGATGTGGTGAAAATCTTGCCCAATAGGAGTTGGACTTTGAGAGTCCATTAAGAAATGAGGAATTACCATGGAATCGGTAACTCAAGGTATGATTCCCCCAGCAACTCCTCATTCTGGGGCAGACTTTCACCTGGAAATCTAAAAGTGAAAGTTGAGAGACGTGAGTTGTTTCCAAAGATCTCATGATTCCAGGTGGGCCAGTAACTGTCACCAGCCCCCGCTCCCCATCGGAATTAAGAGACCACTCGTAGTGAGGGCCTTTGTGGTAGATTTTAATTTACATTGAGTTTATTTCTTCCCACATCATCACTTGCTTATAGAAAAGCTAGTGGGGAGGTTGTATTGTGCACTCTGTGCATCACAACACTTGGTTGGTCCTGCAAGCCTCTGAAAGTGGTTGCTAAAAGAAGACAGAAATGGGAAGGGTATTCCAAAGTGATACTCTGTGTATTGTAAACATGCGTTATAATGGATAATCCAGTAGTACTTTAGTTCTGTGTCATCTAACAGCTCCTTTAGAGCACTTTGCGTGTTTGAGGCAGAACTAGACCAGTTCGGTGACCTTGAGATGCTGGACCTGTCATGTGCTGTGCAGTCAGTGTCCATCTGGGTGTCTGCCTTGTCGTTAGAGGGTAGAGTGGGGTTTATGCTTGAGGTATTGTAGAAGTCCCCCCAGTGTACTAATGAGTAATACATTCCTCCAGGAGTCAGACAACGGGATGAGTTCACATCCAGTCTCATCTGCAGGAATTCTGGTGCCTTCGCTCAGATACATTTTGTACTGCTCCCCACATGTTGTCACTTGGTAGAAACTATAATCTGTTGGTTTATGATTAGAGCCCCCTCCCCCCGCCCCCATGGAAGTGCACATTTCGGCACTTTGATTTCTTTCTCCGCACTATTTTTATGGTTTACTTTACTTCCTAATTATGCGCTAAACCAGACACACTTTTTCACAGCAAAGCAGTATATATTAATGTGTTAATGCTGATTGATTATTTATAGTATTTCTGTTGCAACTGTTTACATTATATGACAAGCAGGGCACATGAAAGGGGCTTCAGGGGCAGTAGAAGTAGAGGAATGCAGGTTGGTAGGGGGTACTGAGGGAGTGAAAAGACTATATTTTGTAAAGTAGCCAACATTTTAAAAGTTTTAAAACTGAGAGAGTGTTAGTGTTTGTCTGTGCTACTCCACCCCACCCAAACCTCCAGTGCTCTCATGTTGCTCCCTTATCCCCCCAGCTCTCTTTTTCTTTCCCCATTCTGCATTTTTTTCTTTGTCCTCCCACAATCCAAGCCACAAGGGCCTGTATATCTTTTTTAATTTGTGTTTTTTTTTCGAGGGCCTGGGCTTTGCCTTTTGCTGTCGATCTGTCTCATATTGTAAAAGCTGTTTGCACAACTAAAGTTAAAAACATTTCAATCCTAACTTACCACAGTAAGCTATAGGCTAGCTTCAAAGCGCTGCATGTAAACTGCAAGCCATTCCTTAGAATGTTATGTTTTTCCCCAGTCTCATTATCCAGACCAAGCACTCTTAAAAAATACTGCCTGCCAGTATGGATGGCAGGTGTCTCCTCTACCGTAGTCCTTGTTTTATGTAACATTTCCTACAAACTGTAAGATTTGTTATCTCTGAATAATGTGTCTGTGATGTAAAGCAATGTGACACCCTACCCTGAGTAGCGCTTTATAACAAATTAAAACCGTGCGTCAGATGGGCTATGTAGAGACAAGAGGGCCCCACCCTTGGAGTTTGATAGTAAGGGAGCGCCAAATAAACCCTGTCACATGGGTCGCCACTGGTGCTAAAGCCAGCCCTGATTTCAGTGCACAAAGGAAGGGAAAAACGTGAATGTGTGCTAATGTCAGTTATTGAGCTGAGAGTTCGATGTGGATTTCCTGTTCCTTCGCTCATTGGGTGCTTTAGGCAGTTCTTAATTTAAAGCGGTGGTTGCTGGTGGGGACCATCCGCACTCTGACATTATCCAAGAGAAAGAGGGGGGAAACACACAAAGGAGAAAGGCAGAAGAAAATTGACAGAACCCTCACAAAGGTAGATCGCCAGAATATAAAACTGTTACCTTTGGTTTCTAGCGCTGTGAAGTTATTGGAAGAACCGAGGGTAGTGATTATTTTTATGCATGCATATAGAGCGAATGAGGAGCTATACATTCTTGTAGTGTCTTGTACATTTTTTTCTTATGAAGAATGTACCTATTTATTACATGAATTTGAACACAATGCTTCAATAACTGACAATTGATTTGAAATTGTGTAATCTGTTCCTCCTTGGATCCCTGTTTGTAGTTCATTTTGGGGAAAGAAATCTAGGTCGGACGAGCGCTGTTAATTTAATTTGTATAAGAAGTCAACGCGTGGCGTTTTAGAAAACCCATACATAAATGATCTGTATTGATGCAGAAGTGCCAATTGGTGGACCGAGGTCTGATGTGGGTGCTAAACAGAAGTCTAGCTATCAATAGTGCGGCAGGTGCATCTGAGCATGGAGTGCACTGCAGCCCAGTGATGGCCGCTTTTACTACCAAACCAGGTGGTGGGGGCTCTATTTTGCTTGCGTACATTGGGGCCCATGGTATCCTTTCCACAGCACTGTTTAAGAGTGCACTATACCTACTCATGTGGAGTTCTGGCCAGTACTACCCCCTCAAAGGCACAAGATTCCTCGCTATGAGTGGAACAATTCCAACCCCCCCCCTCCCCCACCCCGTGGTACCCACCATGGCTGCACTGGCACGGACCATTGCAGATATGTGCATGGATGGAGCACGTGCCGCATGCAGATTTCCTTTCTTTTCAAAGCAACGACAAATTACTGCTGGGCTTAAATGTAAGGGGGATAATACTATGTTGGGCTGCTTTGCGTCTGCCAGACACCGTCTCAGAAACAGGACCGACCGGTCTCCGGTGGGCGGTAACGACTGCCTCATTATTATGCTACCACATATGGTGCGGTCGCATTCCCACATTTCCCCTAGGGAGCATGTGTTAAGGCCGTAGTACATGCTCCCATAGGGAAAGTGAGCTAGTGTTAATCCCTGCACCTCAGGGTGCCTGCCACGGGGTGCAGGGATTAACAGAGGGCATCATAATTGGCCCCTAACTGTCTAGTTGGTTGTCATGTGGTGTACCAATAGGGGTGAGCATGGTACTTTTTCACTCTAGAAGTTTGGCAAAGTTCCCAATTCCCTAGAGTATGCTGTAAGTATGTAAGCCGGTGGTTTCTGTTAAGGACAAGCCTGGCGGGAATCAGGAAGGGTAGAGGATGAGATCCCAGAAGTAGGAATTGGCCACTTTGTTCATCTGCATCAGCTGTACTAGACACGTGTCTTGGAGGGAGGGATGCAGCAGAGCGTGAGATTGACTTCATTGGCGCAACTTGATGAGCCACCATTGAAAAGCGCCAATAACACGATTAGCTCTTTTTTTTGATGTTGCTGCGACCATGAGCGAGATTTGCTTAAATCTACGAGTTACTTAACAGACTACAGGTGGCGAGTATGGCCACTCAGTCAGGCTTTGTGTGAGAATCTTTCTAGAGTAAAGTACATTGATACCAAGGGCTATTGAGTCCTACCATGAGTAAGACTTTCTAGGTGAGTGACCCACTAAGGTATACTTGGCAAAGATTTGGCCATCATTGGGACTGTGTGTGGGTGAGGGAAACCCATTAGAGTCTATGGGGTGACTGGGTCAGACCTTGAGGGAGAGCACTTCTAAACTGATTAACACTCATTCATGTCTACTCCTTCCGGCTCACTTGAATGTGATTGTTTCTACTGTAAGACTATGGAAGTACAGAGGGTCATAGGGCCAACCAAGGGTGAGGCTCTTTCTAGAATAAGACTCATCCAAGAAACCACTTTCTCCCATTGAAATATGAGGCCTGTAGAAGGGCGAGGTGGAGCTCTTTTTATAATCGGATAGCATACAAAACAAGTGGGAATTTAGGCCTCAACCATGGGAAAGTGCTCTATGCTGGAACTGGAGAACCTCTTCCATCATCCAATATTCTTCTACTTTGGACCAACATCGGGCGCCCCTTGAGTACTGTGCTTTGCCGGGCAAGACTCGCATACCTCCGCAGCGCGTTACTGCTGTGAGGGAGCTCCAGAGATGGTCACTCCTGCCCATAGTGCCATGACTCCAACCTTTTAGTTGTTAATTGGTAATAAGTTATTTTGGAGTAAAACTACTCAACCACGTAAACACCAAGGTTAGCAGCATTGTCTTGTAGCATTTTCTCTGCTTGGGGGTTTTAAGCTCTAAAAGAGCAGAGGGCCAGAACATTCCTCTGTTTCACTGCCTTTAATCCTAATTTGGCACCCTTCTCTTTTCTCTCTTTAATATGTTTACTGAATGTAAAGTCTCTTCTGTTTTCTTCAAAAAGTCTGACCACTTGTGATGCCACTTCTCCAGGATGGACCTCTCAGCCAATGTAGCACAGCTGAATGTATCCTCCTCTTTCTATGGGCTGTGTCCACTGCTCTAGAGTGGATTCCTTGGGACTGATGTGTTTTTCTACAATGGCTGCTCCTCTACCACTCGGGGTGGACTCCATATAGCATTCGCTTGTTGGTTACTCATTCCTCAATGTAATGGGCTTGTGTCCAGGGCCGGACTGGGAACCACAACCGGCCCTGGCACAGTGCTCGGCTGGCTGCCCCTCCCCACTCGGGGGGTTGGAGGTGCCCCCGAGTTCTTTGTCGGGGCTGGTTTTCGGCCGATTTTGGTACAGGGCCGATTTTGCAGCTATGCTGCAAAAAGGGCCCTGTAACAAAAACGGTCCCCAGGGGCCCAAAACCGCCCCCCACCCGTGCAGTGCACCAGGAAATTGCCCGGTCCCGCTATGGCCAGTCCGGCCCTGCTTGTGTCCCACTAACGTAAACTACATACAACATTATATGGTTGATTACCCCCCCTTGAAAAAAATGACAAATGTTCTGTGCCTTCTGCTTGACCTCCATTTATTACCACAGCTTTGGTGCTTTGCCAAAACCAATAGGCGGTATCACAGCAAACAAACAGCGTAGCCGAGACTGGGAGGAGTGCCCAATGCACTACCCTCATAAGTGGTAAAGAGCTACTGGTCTTACCAAAAAGGTTAGTAGTGCGGGCACACTGGTGGCATCAATGATTATCAGTAGTGTGGGCAGACCTTTTTACCTGTCTACTGGCCCACTCATGTATAAATCGGCTTCTGTGTACTGAACTCACCCTTGGCCTGGATGGTGCTGGCATGTATCGCTGCGCAGTGCAAGTGTGTGCATGATGTATGTGTGCTTCGGAGTGCTACAATACATGGTGGCCTATGGGTTCCATATTTGCCCAGTGTCTTGAGGAGGGCATGTGGAGAAGGAGAACTCTCAGACAGATTTGTGGATTTCTAAGAGCTGGCTGGGACACACTAGAGGGAGAAAGGCTCTCCTGTGCACTTCACAAAGGACTCGTAGTGTCCAAAGTACAGTGGGTCTGGGAAAGACTGAGGCATGAGATGGGGCTGATAAGGGAATCATGCAGAGTGGAGCAGGGACCTTTGGTAGGCATATGTCTGTGAGGCTTGCATTCGGGTGTCATCAACAAGGAACTCTTATGGCTTGTGTTCTTGGGTTATCTGGGTTGGAGTAGCTTGTGCTGTGACAAGCTGCTTCCAGGGTAAAGGACAGGACAGAGCAGTGGGCACTTAAAAGAAGGCACCCGCCACATGAACTCCACAGCATGAGACACTAAATCGCATCTGTGTCTGAAAATTAGTTATAAAATGGGGAGCTGAAAGCCTCCAAATTGTCAACCACGAGCATCCAGTGGCTGTACCACAACGTGGGGAAGCTCAGTAAGAGTTCTGCCTTGTGTGACCAGAACTGGGAATTAAGGCCTGTCAGTCTCCCAGCTGGGTGAAGGGTCAACTCCCTGGGCAATCAAGACCAACGGCCTTAGAACAAGGAGCATCAGTGCCTGCCTGCAGAGACCAGAGGACCCTATGAGAAGGAGAGCCTCGTGGAGCAAGGTCCAGTGGGGATCCTGTTGAGTTGATCCCATTAGTGAGGTGTGAGAGCAGCTGTTGCACTGATCGGGCTATTGTCTGTGTGCAGACTGAAGTCAGCGACCCAAGTGCCAGACCGGACCCCATGAATAAAACTGATGTTGCCCATGTGCAGGCCAAAGTCCATTACCCCATATGCCAGAGGGGGCCACTGTAAAGAAAGATGTTGCTTTGTTGACTGGGCCATTGCCCGTGTGTAGACTAATGTCAATGACCCCATATGCCAGAGCGGACCGCATGAATAAAGCTGCAGTTGCTCATATGCAGACTAAAGTCAGTGACTCCGTGCGCCAGAGCGGGCCGCCATGTAGAGCAAGGGCCTTTGCCCTGAGGGCTAAGATGGATGGCTCACCGGGTGCAACATGTAACCATGATGAAGCAGTGGCCTCTGGCCCATGTGCCCAGTGTCCCCACTGAGTCACTGAAAGGTGGGTAACTGTGCCAGACCTGCCAGCAGGATCAGAGGAACTGTATGCATCATCTGAAGGAGCGCCCTGGATGACCACCCGACAATCCACCAGAGTACTGAGCACTCCCCGGGTCTTCTGCATCACAATACCAGAGGGAGTGGGTAAGACTGAGCGTCAGGCTAGGGAGCCACGGGGAACTTGCTCTGCCTCATAGTGCCATAGCCTGGAACACTTTGACTTCTATGGCTCAGGCGGCTAGCCCCAGCACTATCAACATCAGAGACGGACGTATCTGCTATGTTTTCCTTTAATAGTCGGACATGTATGTGCCTGAGGACTGACTCAGTCCCATTCCAGCCTGATCCTTTGAGTAAATGTCGCCAAACCTGTATAGATGTGTTTTTGACTGCTCCGGCGCTACAAAACCTTTGGAGCATTCTTGCCTGAGTGCCTGTAGGACTCAGCGATACATGTGTCAGGTCAGTGATGTGCTCATGTCAACGGGTGGGATTTTCAGCAGTACAGACTCTTTGAGTTGGTCTATAATTCTATCCCTGATGACACACGATGCATGGTAACGAGGGAGAAATATTCTTGCTGTGACCTACCCAGCAGTGGCGGATGTATGACGTTACAATGCATACCTTTACAGCTCATACCTTTACAACACATTTTTTACAACGCAACATCCATTACAGCGCATTCCATTACAATGCATGCCATTGCAATGAATTTTTAAAAACTACCTTTACAACGCATTCCATTACAATGCATACTACCTGTACAACGCATACCATTACAACGCATAACATTACATTGCATGTATGGTAAGTATTGGATAGTGTAGGGGTAAAAATTACTATTCTAACTCCAGGGGGATGCAACAGTAGGGTAAGTGTTGGATAGTGTAGGGGTAAAAATTACTATTCTAACTCCAGGGGGGTGCAACAGTAGGGTAAGTGTTGGATAGTGGAGGGGTAAAAATTACTATTCTAACTCCAGGGGGGTGCAACAGTAGGGTAAGTGTTGGATAGTGTAAGGGTACTATGCGTTGTAATGTTATGCGTTGTAATGACATGCGTTGTAGTGGTATGCGTTGTAGTGTCATGCGTTGTAATGGTTGTGTTGTAATGGCATGCGATGTAATGGATGTTGCGTTGTAAAATTTTCGTTGTAATGGTAGAGTGTTGTAAAAGTTGCGTTGTAAAGGTTGTTTCCCGCAGTGGCTCACCAGATACTGGGTAGAAGCAGGACTGGCTTTAGGGCAGTGCGACTGGTGCGGCCACACTGGGCACTGACCTGTGGAGGGGGCGCTGACCTCAGGAAGTGTGCTGTGTTTAGCACTGACTTATGACTGGAGACATGAGGGGCACTTTTGCCCGGTGGTAGTGAGAGAATCTGAGGAGGAGGTCATGGGGGTAGGGGCATCAAAAATAATTGTTGCAAAGCGCTAAAGCTGGCTCTGGGCAGTAGCAATCCTTTTACATTTGGTGCTGCCATTACCCACCCCCTAAGATCCCACAAACTAGTGACACAAACGTATCTTCTGTCCACCGAGGTAAACCTCTCACATCGACCATTGGATCTTGTGCCATAAAGGAAATATTGATAATGTTTGTAGGTTCCCCAGTATGTGACCGATCTCTTGTTCCCCTTAGCATAAGTATCTTCAAATGGTTTTCAAATTTCTTAGATGAGTAGCTTAGTGGATCTCTTCTCTGTTGTGCAGTCCTGCACGGGGAGTAAATCTTCATAATAGAAGAGACAGGAGCTTTGGATACTGCTTGTCCTTTAACTGGCATGGTGCATTTACCTGGGAGTAAGTAGAACTGACTTGACTACATGATGATGGTTTCGCTCTAATCCATGACCTAGGTAATATTTGTATGTTCTGAATAATATCACTTCTCAAATGGGGCTCGCTCGTTGTCGAAGATTGACCTGCTTGAGAGTGCATTTGCACTGCTGGTTCCATGCAAACAACTGACAGAAATAGCTGATAGGTTTGTTATTCCCTTCTGCCCAGAATAATGGAAAATACCAAAACCAGATCTTAAGCCTCAAAGACATTCAGTGAAAAGTTGGATGGGTGGTGGAGCATCCATGTGTCATCTGCCTCTTATCATTGAATCCGAGGGCCTGAGCGCTTGGCCTTCTGATGTCTATGTCAGGAGGTATCTTGGGGCCATTCCTTGGTGGTGTCTCAACATGGAAACATGAATAGGAAGTGTATTTAGGTGAAAACAACAAGGACCCCCTGGGTAGTATATAGACTCCTAGGGCAGGGTAGCAACTGGTGTGAAAAAAATATTCCTAGGACGTCTAAGTGGACAGTGTGAACAATCAGGTAAGGTCAGTGATCAAGAAGGAATAATCGAAAGATTAACAATGTTTATATAAAATATATATTTTTAATGGGTATTCTTAAAAAATCATATTGTGTATGACCGGAAGGTCAAACCATATGATAGGGGTAAAAGATATTTCAATTACATACAGTTTAATCAACATATAGCAAAAAGTTTTTTGACCTTACCTGATTGTTCACACTGTCCACTTAGACACCTAGGAAGTGTATTTATACACACACACAGTGAGTGCAGCACATTCCAACATGTTTGTATTTTCAATGACCAGTGAGTTTTCTGTCGTGTTTTGGAAAACGCAAGTGGAAAACAATGATAATAAGGTCATTTCAGGCCCAAAAGGGACACCAAAGACATTTTACCCAATGTGTGGCTTCAGACTCTAATTTGAACTCACACCACTTATTACTTAATTTCCTTTGCCTGATAGAAGTGTCAATTGGGTGATTTTAAACAAATAATAAACTGTGTGGAGTGATGAACCAGTGGACAGATGTAAAACTCATTAACAGAATGTTTTTCCTTCCATCCTCATCATTTTGTTACTAATCAAGTCTATAATTATTTTTTACAGATAAAATCATGAAATATTTCATCCTTCTTCAAGCCTTTCTTGTGTGTGCAACATCAGGTCAAGGTAAGAGACATTTACAGACAGGGTGAAAGTCCTAACCAGCATTGGCATAGCCAACAGGTCTCGCTTTTGGGACCTTATAAGTGTTTAACCATGCAACAGTTAATGTTGTTGCACCAAGGATATTGTGCTGCATAACTAAATACTTATAAGGTCCCAAAAGCGAGACCTATTGGCTATGCCAATGCTTATTTTATATTGCGCTTTTAGTTAAGAAAATAGCAATTTCTTCATTTAATGACGCAAGTGGTGACAAGGAAAATGGCAACCACGTGATTGTGTAGGTGCTGGCATGCTTTGTGGCTCATGTCTCACCTACAGAATGGCATGATCAGAAACAGAAGTCGTGTGATGGCATGTTTTTTTTTTGCCAGTGCTGTGCGGCATCAGAAAAATGCATTGGCAAAGAGCTATTATGTCCTAAAGGTGAGACATATAGGCTTTGTCACTGTTTATTTTATTTGATATGGTAACATGCAGTGTACATATTTAATGGCGACACCCCTGGGTGCCTACTGGATTCAGAGTGAGCACATGGAATAGTGGAGATTTGTCAATATATGGCCAGTGAGGAAACAGAAGGGACTCTTGCTTGGTGAAATAAAACAAGGTGCACAAATATGTATGACTTTTGAATAAATGTATAAAGGGGCTGGGTATCCTCCTGCACGTATTTACATGTAACCAATGCTGCTTCAATAACTCTGCAAGGATGTACTGCAGCCCAAGAAAAATCTCTGGAATATGTAGGGGGTCAGTACACGGGCTCCAATATAAGGTATCTTTAGAGAAAGGGTATGTCTTCATCACCACATACACATTTAATTTGACATTTCATTAAGAAAAAGCAATTTGACCATATCCAGATGAAACCATGACTGTGATCTGGTTATCAATATTTCACCAGAATTTGTTTCTGTTTCCTAACTCACTTTGATCCTATTTGACAGGCTGGCTCGTGCTTGTTAGCTAATAATAATTATTATAATACACAACATTGTTGTTTTCATTGCTATTATTATTATACCTAAGGCCACTGAAATTATGCGATTGTGCGGCTGCAGCGATTTGCGCATAATTATGAATTTGCCGCATTTGCCACATAATCCATCATCTGCTGCATAATCTGTAGGTTTTAACAAAAAATATTAATGTTTTTTTCTAGCTCAAATGGTTCAAAAGTTACCCAAATCCCAGTGCCACACGTTACAGCACAGTGAAAGGCCATTTGCATAGGTTGACTGGTCACCTTTCAATTGCTTATTGCTGTATTTGGGTACACCTCACCTCATGTCCAGACAGTGTAAAAAGTACAAAATAATGAAGTACTACTTTTAAAAAATGTACTACATTACATCTCATAATTTGCTTTTCCTTGCAACATAATTTACTCAACCCTGCAGCATAATTAACCCTCTCCTGCCGCATAATTCCAGTGGCCCTGAATATACCTTAAGCCGCAACCTGAACGGTCTCTGATAATAGCTTTATTAATCTTTATTTGTTGTTTGCCATCAAGATAGAGAGAGATTTGCCTGAGGAAGATTTCAATTGTTGAACAACATTTTAGAAAGAAACAATTTACCAAAGTCAGTGATTTGCCCAACACAGGTTTGTGCCTGGCAAAAAGGTTAACTAGGTCGACATGGCAGTTCAAAGCTGCACACACAGGCTCTGCAAAGGCAGGCCTGTGACATGTTTAGGGGGCTACTTAAGTGGGTGGCACGATCGGGGCTGCAGACCCACTAGTAGCATTTGAGTTACAGACCCTGGGCACACTTATTACAGTATACCAGGAACTTTTAAGTAAACGAAATATGTAAATTGTGGATAAGCCAATTAGGCCCGGGCGGTAAATTCCGTTCCGTTTGCGAAATTTGCGGAATTTGGGTAATTTTGCGTTCCGCGGAAAACGCGAAATTGCCCAAAATTCTGCATGCTGTGACTTCGCGAAATCTTTTGCTTGTTCACGTTCACAAAATGCGTGTTCGCGAGATATTTCCCCCCGAGCATGTAAACAGCGATTGCGAACAGTAAAAAAGCTTAGCGAACAAGCAATTCTGCGTGTTTGCGGAATTTCTGCGTGTTCGTGGAGATTTTTTACCGTTTCACGGAGATTTGCGTAACGCATTCCGCCCACCCCTTAAGCCAATGACACCATATTTGAAGCAGAAAGCACATTCGCTTTAGCACTGGTCAGTAGTGGTATAGTGCCGAAAGTCAGCAAAAACAGGAGGACCGAAAGCAAAAAGTCAGGGAAACCGCAGCAAGGATGCCAGGTTTAACAATGTACATATATTAATTGAGTCACTGTTCCTGAGATGGGAATTAGGAGAACGGGTCAGTCATTTTTAAAAGGTGAAGAAGAGTCGGATAGACTCTTACTTGATGCCCCCACACACCCCAGTTTCATACCTGACAGAGTTGGATTTTAATTATGGAATATGCAGTACTGGTCCATGAGCTTTAATGAATGGACCTCGATCCGGATGAGCAGTCCGAGAAGGTAGCACTATTGGGGGATTCGGCAGTGGCTGATCAGACCAGTGTGAGCTATTTACACTTAAGTAGAGCTTCAAAATCTGTGCTCACAATCCAGCACATCACACATACACTGAACACTGACCAACAACTCATGTAAAGGGAATACAGTTCTCCTCTCCCTCTGGTGTTTCTTTTATCTAATTTTCTTGCTGTGTCTCCTTTACCGTATTTCAGTGGATTTCTCCTTCTGCATTATTTCTCTTTTGCAAAGTCTTAATACTTTTCAGAAGCCTTCTACCTTTGTCTTTCACTGGCTCTCTTTTACTTTTTTACTCTTTGTGGACTTCCGGTCTCCTCCAACCATTTTCCTATTTGGGATCTTTTTACCCTACAATTATAGATCTTTCTTTCTTTTTCAACATTTTTTATCACATCTCTGGGGTTGTTTCATTCACCCTTTCTGCCTTCCAGGGTCCCATACTATTGCTCCCTGAGGCCTTACTTCATCCATCTTCGCCCCATCTCTCGATCTTTCAATCAGGGTTTTTTTAAAGCGCGCTACTCACCCATGAGGGTCTCAAAGCCCTGGGGGTGGGGGACGGGTGGGGGGTGTGCAGCTCCGGTTCTGTCGAAGAGCCAGGTCTTGAGGTTCTTTCTGAAGATGTCCAGGAGTGTCTGATGTTCACTGGGAGCTCGTTCCAGGCCTTGGCTGCGACATAGGAGAAGGCTCTTCCACCTGCTCTGTTCCTGCAGATGCCAGGGCGAGGTCGGGGAGCGGAGCTTCCTTTTGGGTACGTGCAAGGCGACTCTCTCGTTGAGGTATTTGGATTCAATGTTGTGGAGGGATTTGTAGGCGTGGGTGAGCAGTTCGATGGTTACTCTCTTCTCGACGAGGAGCCAGTGGAGGTATTGTAGGTGTTGGATCATGTGTTCGTACTGTGGGGTCCAGAGGACAAGTCAGGCTGTGGTGTTCTGGGTGGTTTGGTGCTTGTGTAGGAGGGCTCTGTTGATTCCGGCGGTGAGGGTGTTGCCGTAGTCCAGTCTGCTAGTTACGAGTGCGTGGGTGAGGGTCTTTCAGCATTCCGGGGGATCCATGTGAAGGTCTTTCGGAGGCCGCAGAGGCAATTGAAAAAGGTGGAGGCGACGGAGTTCTCATCTGTTGGTCATGGTGAGGGAGGAGTCAAAGATGATGCTGAGGTTCTGTGCATGGTCTGTTGGGGTGGGAGGACTCTAGAGGGCCACCAGGTGTTGTCCTAGGCAGAGGTGGAGGGTCCAGGGACGAGGACCTCAGTCTTCAGGCAGCTATTTTTCATCCAGGCTGCGACGTCCTTCATTCCTTCCTGGAAGCAGAGTCGGGAGTCTTCAGGGTTCTTCATGAGGGAGAGGATGAGCTGGGTGTCGTCAGCGTATGATACTATGCTGAGCCCATGCTATCTGACGATGGTGGCAAGGGGGGCCATGTAAAAGTTGAAGAGCGTGGGGTTGAGCGATGATCCCTGGGGTACTCTGCAGTTGATATCTGTGGGTTCGTAGAGGAAGGGAAGGAGTCTGATCCTCTGGGTTCTGCTGGGTCCTATTTTGAGGGATTTCTTTCACTCTCTCCTAGGTTGTCTAACATTACCTTTCTCTCTTTGCTCATCCTCTCTTTATTTTTTCACTGACACTGGTCCATGCAACACAATCTACCATCTCTGGCATCTTTAATTTTCTCTGCAGAACATATTTTGATCAATAGAAAGAACGTATTGTTTTTCAGTGATCCTTACAAAACTCAATTCATATGCTCTCTCTCTCGTGGCTTAGCTGCCTTTCTCCCTCATTCTCAAGGGTGCCTCGTGTGCTCGTGTGGGTCTCTTTCACTCTTTATGTTGCTTTGTGGGCTTGTCATGCTCCTTTTATACTTACTGTTTGGGGATTTCTTTTACCTTTTGATCTTCGATTCTTTCATTAGCCAGAGTTTTTTCCTAAGTGCAAACTAATGCATTTCCCATAGCTCTAATCCTGTTTTCTTCCTCACATGTACACATTTGTGCTCTTTAAAGATTACTTTTTTCCTCTGTTTATATATTCACATCTCAGGTTGCTTTAAGGTTTCTCAGATTTGTGGTCCTATATTTTGCTGTTACACTCAAACACTGTAAACTTATTTCACACTCCTTTGGTCTGTGGAATTCTCTGATTACCATCTTCACCTCAATGCACCTCTCATATAAAGAGTTTTTGAAGTATGCCTTGGCCTAGTTGAGATTCAAATTCATGAACAACAGATCACAAAAATGTCTTCTCTGTTGATCTCACTGTATCTTTTCTCACTTTCCCCACCTCAAGTCTTCTTCTTTTCATAGTTCTCTCACCCGTCGTCTCTTTCTTTCTCTCTCTGCTTCACTTACACTTAATATTTCCATTTAGCTCCTTCTCATTATCTTGCACCTCCTCTGCTTTACGTTCTGTTTTCCCCCCTCTCTCGTTCTTCACCCCTTATGCTCTGCTTCTTCTGTCACCTAATCTTTTTTTTTTCTCTGGCTTTTCACATTTGTTTCCCCTCATTGTTACATTTCTCAATCATGTTTCCCTTCTATCACTTTCTTGCTCTGACGGGTGCCCTCTCAGCTCTAATTTCATCTTCCACTATGTCCCTTATATTTCTCTCTGAGAGTACAGGCTTTATGTGTAGACGTCTCGCTTTGCACTTGAGAGTGAAACTATAAAATAGGGTTAGAACATCATACAGGAGTAATACGTTAAATAACTCCAAGGACTGCATCACCTCATGGATAGGCAGCATTCTAATATAACACTGCATATAGGTTTTAACATAATGCCAGCTGAAAAATACAAATTGCAGCATTATTGCCCCTACGTTGAAATATGCACTGGCCTTTGTGTTCCTTGGGTCCTCTGCAGTGTTTACTATGGAGCTGAGGTCAAGGAACCTTTCTCCAGCACAAGTGCTATCCCAAATGGACTGCTGTGAATCCAATCACATTTATTACATTGTGTTAATGAGCTCTGGCATCCCCAAAAAATGGAAAAGACTTTGCACCCCAGGAGGAACTGTATGTACAGACAACAAACATTAGTTTAATGCCAAGTAAGTGTCTACGTTTCGAGAACAAGAACAGAAGCACTCGCCTTCGTTCACCCTGGAAAATCACTTTGTCTTAAATGTGTTTATTTCAACTTTCCACTACTGGTTCCTTTTTATTAGTTCTTCTAGCTTTTAGGGGAAAATATGCACCTGGCTTGGGAATGGTAAGCAGGACCGGCTTTAGGGCAGTGTGAGTGGTGCAGCCGCACTAGGCGCTGACCTGGAGAGGGCACTGTACTCAGGAGGGGTGCTCAGCTTAGAAACGCCTGACGTTAGAAAAGCCTGCTGCAGAGTTCCTTGTGCATCCAGCTTTCGGGCAGCAATACAAATGTCAAAATAACTCTTGTAATTGATGTTCCTTCTAGAGAAATAGATCAGGATTGTGTGTAGTGGCAGTTTTGACTTACCATAAAGTAGCATAGACTGTTAATATGCCTGCTGCAAAGAACAGATCTATCTTTTATTAGGCTAGGTGAGTGGATTGGTAAAACCACCCTTTAACAGTGCTTTAAAACAAATGAAATGTGATATGGGCTATGGAGAGATGAGGGGCACTTTTGACAGATGGTAGTGAGGGAATCCTGGGAGGAGGTCATTGGATGAGGGGTGCCAAAAAGAAAACTGTAGCACCGGGCACCACCAGAGCTAAAGTCGGCCCTGATGGTGAGTGACATATTGAAAGCATTGCATGTGATGAAAGTGCTTACCCTGCCTTCTCAGCACCTCCTCTAGTGTCTTGAGCACGAACTGATCTGTCATTGGATGACTGATGCTGTGCCACTCGCTTATAAAGAATCACAACTCCTGACAAGCAGCCAGAGCACGATCGCAATACAGCCTCTCAGAAATAATCTAGAAATGAAACTACTGATCATCTCTGATGCCAATCTGTGGCTGGTCTGGTTTTTTTTCTACCTGTCCTTCCAGTATCTTTCTCTCCAGCGACTGGAAACAACGGTTGATGCAGGGCAGATATGAGGGAAAACACATATCTGAGTAGCCTACAAGTTAAAATAAATGCAGTCTACACAGGCAAGATGCCCCCCTTTGCTCCTGAACCCTGGTGTCATTTCACTACTGATAGATTTGCCCCTGATTTTGTACCTTCCAATGCGTCCCAGCAGAGTCCTGCTCCTGTAGCTACAAATCTTCTCCCGCCTCGTCCCTTCTCAGAGGAGGGGTGCCGTGAGGAGAATTGCGATTCTCCTATTAGCATGACCAGAGAATCTGGATTTCATTAAAGACACGGAGGCTAAAATTATGCATTCTTTTTAATGCAGTCACAAGCAGCCGCATTACATCATAAACAAAACAATTCTCGATTGCAGTGAGCACATGGTATAAAATGCATGAGGAGCAAACAGACTGCCTCTTTTAAATGATTCAAAGCAACAAAAGTTCCACAAAGGTGAGATCCAACTTGATCTTGAGAGAGAAGAAAACAGGAATCCGAAGGAGGACACAAATTGAGGAGGAGTCAAAGATGATGAGAATAATCCATCAGGTGGAGTTTTCTGGAAATAAGGAGGAAAATGTTAAATAGGTCATAAACTCGAGCGGTAAAAGCAGTATAATCAAATGCATAGAAAAATAAACATAGCAATAAGTACTCCGTCTAAGGGAGGGACGGGTGGAATAATGTTAGCCTCCGTGTCTTTAATGAAATCCAGTTCTCATTACAAGACCAAAGGCTACATTATGCACGTTGGTAGCCTTGAAGGACAACATCAGACATATGCTCGATAGGTTTACAATAGTGATGAGCAATAGTGGAAGCATTGAACCAATCAGCCGCTTTCAGGATATCATCCAACTTACCACCAGACCAGAAACATTTACTGGCCATAGCACCTCTGAGAGAGTGGGCCTGGAATTTAGATAGGTCAATCCCAGCAAGGCTCATTGCGGACTTGACCCATCTGGGTATGGAAGAAGAAACTAGTTTAAAGGGTTTAACAAAGGAAATAAGGAGTTGATTAGCACCCTGAGGGCGAACACCTCTCATTCTAGAGTCATAATCTTTCATACAGTCTACAACACAGAGTCTTTTGCACAGATCGAAACGAGGATAAAAAATAGTCTGACATAGTTTTGGTCCTTCTAAGGATTTCAAACTTAACTCCATACATATCATATGATCTATTAGAAATATCAAGACATTTCACATCAGAAACTATATGACAAGAAATGAAACACAAGAGAGTTGCTAGTTTAATGGAAAGACATTTTCTATTTAGTGAAGCATTATCAGGCCAAGAAGAAAAAAGGTCTAAAATAGCTTTAACATCCCACAAGGATTAGTAATTAGGTCTAGGGGGGTGTCTTCAGTCGAATACTTTTCTGAACTCTACAAATGATAACATTCTTACCTACCGTTTTACCATTGACAAGGGAGGGGAAACATCCTTTACAACGCAACTTTTACCACGCAGTGCCCTTACGACGCAACTTTTACAACGCAAACCATTACAACGCATTGCGCTGGGGGGCGCTCTAGGAAAGGGAATAAGTTTAATTTACTGTCCAACACCTTCCCTAGTGTCCACGGGGACTGGAGTTGGAATAGTAAATTAAACTATTCACTAACCAGCACCCCAAAGCACTATGCGTTGTAAAGGTATGCGATGTAAAAACCGCGTTGTAAAGGCATGCGATGTAAAAGTATGCGTTGTAACGTCATACATCCACAAGGGAGTGTCCAGCAGAGATTGCTGATCTATTACAATTAATAGATCTATAAGAAAGGCCCATGTCAAATTGTTCGACAAGAAAGTTAACTATATTCACGATAGGAGCCTCCACGGGATCAAAGTTCCTCTCCAAGCAGCCAACAAAACCATTTTCTCCAAATGTTGTTGTATCTATAGTGTGTTCCTGGTGCCCAGGATTCTCTGAGGAAAGTGAGAGCTGATGAAGGGCCAGAGAATTCGTTGGATTGCCTGACATTTTCCAAACAAGAAGGTTCGAATTCCCTGAAAGAATTAGGTAGTGATCTTCTCCGTCTGCATTTGAAACCAGACCAGCACTGGAGAAAGGCGTTCACTGCAAGAGCGCCCGGGTCCGGCATCCAACTGAAGTATTTCAGCAACTGAAAGTCAATCTGCTGGCAAATAAGTCCACATCCAGAGGACCCCAAAAGTGAAACAGAACACCGAAAACGTTCACATTGAGTTTCCAATCGTTGAAGTCTGAGCAGAATCTCGAGTTCCAATCCGCAGAAAAATTTGACTTTCCAGGGAGGTGTTCTGCCTTCAGGGAAATCTTGTGTTCTAAACAAAACATCCAGAGCTTCTTGGCTAAATCGGAGAGGTCTGCTGATCTGCTCCCACCAAGGCGGTTGATATATGAGACTGCGGAGGTGTTGTCCATCTTCAGGATGACAGATCTGCCCTGAAGTGAGTGTTTGAAGCTCATTAGGGCATATAAGCCTGCCGTAAGCTCTAAGAAATTTATATGATGGGAGGATTACGCAAGAGACCATACATCACCCATATTGTGGTCGAGGAAGTGAGCACCCCAACCGTGAAGGAGCACGTCTGATTCTAGGACAAATTCCGGGGCCGAGCCGAAGATTGCTTTGCCATTCCAGGCATTCAAATTCTCCAGCCACCAAGAGAGTTCCGATCTGGCTTCTTGATCCAAGGTCACAAAATTTCTGTCTGTACCATAGACCAGACCTGAGGGCTTTTCGTTTTATTCTCTGAAGAGTAAGGTAATTCAGGGGTCCCGGAAAGATAGCTTGAATGGAAGACGAAAGGAGGCCCAGAAGTCTGGCTAACTCATGCAGGGTTAGAGACTCTTGTTTTAGAACTGACCTGATCTCTTTGCAAATTTTGGCCATTTTCTTAGTGGGAAGAAGGAGAAGGCACATTGAGGTATCTACGGTGAACCAGAGGAACTCCAAGTATTTGGAGGGGGTAAGGATAGATGTTTCCCGGTTTATAATGAAACTGAGACTTTCTATAAGATCCATGGCAGTATTGAGATCCTTGAGGAGTTGCGGGTGGAGTTGGGACATGATGAGGATGTCGTCCAGATAAATAATTAAGCAAATACCCCTTTCTCTCAAAAGAGAGACGATAGTCCTCATAATCTTGGTGAAACACCAAGGGGCAGAGGAAAGACCGAAGGGGAGAGCCTGAAATTGGAAAAGACGGTTGTTCCAGATGAACTGAAGGAAGGGTTGGTGTTCTTGGGCCATAGGGATGGTAAAGTAAGCGTCCTTTAAATCCAGCTTGACCAACCAGTCTCCTTCCAGGAGGATGTCCCTCAGGAGGTGAATACCCTCCATTTTGAAGTGTATGTAAACTAGGTATTTGTTTACTTCCCGAAGGTTTATGACCGGTCTCCAAACCTTGTCCTTTTTTGAACGAGGAAAAGAGTGCTGACAACCTCTTTAGAGATCATGGGACTTCTACAATAGCGCCCTTTTGAAGCATAGAGGCGATCTCCTCTTCGACCATCTTCTAATGGTCCTCCGAACGGGTCAAAGGTTTGGGGGACTGCGTTTGAAAAGAGAGATCTAGAAAATCTACTCTGAAACCCCGAACGGTCTCTAAAACTCAGGGGTCTTGAGTTAAAGATTCCCATACATGATAAAAGTATTGGAGCCTGCCCCCTACCTTTGGGGGGAAGAAGAGGAAGGAAGAGGAGGACTTACTTGGAGGATTGGTGTTGTTGGGTGTTCTACTGGATCTGTATGCTCTGTTCCGCGAGCCTCTTCTTCTCTGAGGATGGAATTGATGGTTAGATGGGTAGAATCCTCTACCTGTTCGTCTGAAGGTTGAGAAGGGCCGTTGGTTGCCACGGCTGGAAGAACGGCCCCTTCTTCCAACCTGTCCAAAAAGGTTGGTATTAAAGATGCATTTCATATTGGTCTGGGCCTTGTCAAGAGCGGTAAAGATAGACATACTTTCCTATTAATTTAATCATGTCTTCGCCAAAGATGAGGACCCTGGGGTTCTGAGAGGGCTCCTTTTCGGCCAAATCACACAACTTGGGGTTGATCTTGGTGAGGATGGTTCTCCTCCTCTCGATGTTGAGACTGGAATTGGCGTTTCTGAGGAGGACGAGGGCACTTTGACTCCAACCTCTAATGAGGTTAATGTCAAGAGGAGTGCAAGAGATATGAGACTCTTCTGTCAAGTCCAAAATCCTGGTGAGGGGGCCAAGGATGTCGAGGAGACGATCCTGGCAGCCCTTAAGGGCTCTCTCCAGACTTTTCCTTGGGTCTTTGCGCAGTTTAAATAGAAATGTAATCAAGTCAGGGTCAAGGTTTGGAGTCTGACAAACCTTGTCTTGTATGGAGGGTCCGGGGCACTCGGATTTGAGGGTGTTCCGAGTCTCTCTTACGAGTGAATTCCTGAGCCATCTTGTAATACATTGGGAAACATGTTCCTGAGGGAACCATTTAGAGCTATTGTGGTGGGAGATGTTGAGAGGGCAGAACATTTCCTCTCCCAAGGGGTTGAGGATAGCATTTTTAAAGGAGGTGGAGGAGTCGACCTCGAGTTGGTTGTTAAAATCAATCTCCATATCCAGGACAAATTCATTGTAGGGGTTTTGGAAAGTTTCCTCTTCCTCGGAGTCAGAGTCTGCGTCGTTCTGAGCACTATTGTAGTTTGTGCCGCTAGGGACACCCATCAAATTTGTGCCATCAGGGACACCCATCAAAGTTGTGCCGCGAGGGACACCAGTAACATTTGAGGCGCGAGGGCCTCCAATCAAGTTTGAGGTGCTAAGACCTCCTAAACCAGTTGAGATGCTAGGACCTCCCATAGTGCTTGCAGAAAGAGGCTTAGAATGTTTAGACTTTTTGGTCCTCTTGCCCTGAGTAAGACATTGAGGATCACGAGAAGGCGGGTCATCAGGGAGATCGTCGTGATTGAGGGCAAGGGGTCTCTTTGAGGACATCACCTCTTTAAGGGTGTCCAGCATGCAAGACCTCATTACTCTTTTGACGAATATTTTAAAAGATTCATTACCATGATTAGGGGAACTAGCAGTGGCATCCTCAGAGTCAAGGTCAGAGTTTCCCTTGTTTGGGCAACTGCATAGGTTTATAATCGGACTTTCCCCTTGTTTGGGCAACTGTATAGGTTTGTAAACTGCTTTTCCCCTAATTTTCCATTAAAATTTTTTTTTTAAAGGATCAATCATAAAAAAGAGGGGCCAAAATGATCTCCGGCAGCAGCTGAGGAGAGCGATGTAACTAACACGATCGCTCGAGCCCAGCCGCTGCCGGAGAATTCAATTAAAGGAAAGACCATAGGCAAGCGGGGCACGCGGAGCCACCGTTGATAAGGTGCATTCCTTTGTTTTGAAGACGCGCTCGCGAAGACGGTGTATAGAGATTAAAATAAAGTGATGCGCAAAGGATTAAGGAAACAAAGTCGCTTAAAGACGGTAAAGCGGACAAACAGTGAAGAAGTGAGAGGGCGTTTCGCAAATGCGCGGCACCCTTGAATGCAAGTGCGGGCCAGCCCGAGGAGAAAAAATTAACTTCGGTGAGGAAGGGGAGGGGAAGGGCGGGTAAAACTCAATAACCATAGATTGGAAATCGAGGGGTGGGGGAAGGATGGGGCGAAACCCAGGGTGTAAACTTGAAGATTCAAAGTGGGAAAATAAAAGAGATAGGCAATACAGTGAACAAGCCATAAAGCAGAACAGTCTACAAGTCTATAAGACAAGAAAAGCTTAATATGATGAAAAGCCAGGCATAAAAATCGAATAGTAAACTGTGAGGAATTTATCTGCTTGCGAGCCGCATTTAAAATGACTCAGTCTGTTTGCTCCTCATGCCTTTTATACCGTGTGTTCACTGCATTATAGAATTGTTTTTTTATGATGTAGTGCGGCTGCTTGTGACTGCATTCAAAAGATGAATGCATAATGAAGCCACTGGTCTTGTAATGAAATTATATCTCTGAGGCCCCCCCACCCTTGTCAGGGTCCTAGTGGGCTCTGACTGAAGAGTTGTTACTTTGTTTTTCTTCAGCTCTGGGTCCATGCGGGGAGCTCCGAGCAGGCTACACACTGCAGCTGCTTCAGAGCTAGACACACAGCTGTCTACAGATGAGCTGAGGGCACCCCCCCCTCACATACTTAAGACTGGGCCCCCGCACCACAGGGGGCGGCAGGGGTGTTTGTTACACCCCTTGTACCTAGATTGGACCGTTCTGCACTGCTTTGTAATACTTTCTTTCAGTATGTTCCATATTGTCTGCTTTTAAGTATTCTGTGCTTTCAGAGGGTGAGTTAATATGTCGACTGAGGTTCTTTAAACTACAAAGGAAAATGTGCTATTGTCTGGTTATCCTGTTTATCCTAAACATCTATTGATACAATTTCATATAGGATCCTGTATTCTTTCATAATATACATTTCTGTCTCTGTTTTAGATCCTACTCTCTTAGAGAATGTGGACTTTCCTGGAAGTGACATTGAGAGAATCTTGACTCCAGACGCGGAATGCTGCCAGATTTACTGCACTGCCCATTTTCGATGCACATTTTTCACCTTTATTTTAAGGCATCCCGACATTCCAAGGTAGCTGACGTTTTATAATGTGTATTTATGGGTATATTTGCTGTTGAACAAGAAAGATATATCACTGGCCTCTAACATGACAGCAGAACTGAAAACTTATGTAAGCAGGCCCTTAAGTGCAGGTGAGTATGGAAGTCCCAAAACCAAACTAATTCCAGGATGCAGCTATTTGCACCCAATTTTCAGCAAGGTGCAGAAAGGCGGGGAATTATGGTTACAAATTATATTTGCACCTCCTCTGTGTGCATCCTATTTATCCTGTACAGGGAGACATTAGTTGATGTCATCAACAAGTTGGATGTCTGTGTGGACCAGTACACCGAATAATACTCAATGATACCTGAAGTTGTTGTGCACCACAGACCCTTTAGTTGTTAATGGGTGTTTTTAAGTGGGCTTTGTAAGAGGCAGGTAGCCAACGAGGGAATGGAGAAGATCTGTGTTCCATTCCTTCCCCAGTGAAATTAAATGATTTCAAGGCACTGCAGCCACCCCCCCCCCCCCCAAGAGAATAGTTGACCCCTATCGATCACTGATACCCGTGGCTAACTTTAGACACCCAAAGATATGGCAACGGATACATTCGGGTTTCAAGCAGCAGCATGGAAATTTGGGATCCGAAGTGCTGAAGACCCAGGTAGAGAGACAGCATCATATGCAGCCAGTCTGATCAGGATTCTGGTGTCCATGGCACTGCGGAAGGGGTGTGCGTCAGGGCAATGGACAGTCTGACACACAGAGGAGGCACCGGGCTAGTGAGGGTATGCCTCTTCCTCCTTGCATAGCGGCCCGTTCTGACCAGAGGGACTTGTAAATAATGTGGAATAAACAGTACAAAATTAAGGAAAAGGTGTGCAGAGACAAGCCACCGTGCAGGAACTTGCCTACGAGCTCAGTGGCCTTGTCACTGTGGCTTTGCCAACATGGTCTGTGGCCTCATGGTGCATAGCTTGTAGGGGATGTGACCTTGCCTACTGCAGTTGAGCGCTGAAAGGTTTGCTCATGTAGGGGTTGTATGAAGGCCACCTCCAACCACCATAGAGATTAGAGTAATAGAGTGCAAAGGCCACGTTGATTGCTAACCTGACTATACAGAAGTTTGCCGTCTGTGCTGCACATTTGTAGTACTTGAGAACCCTTTTATCTAAGTTAGTGAGCTGTTGTTGCTTTTGAGGTTTTGTGTATATTCACGTCTTGTGTAATGTGTTTGTTGTATTAATATGTTATTTGTTGACCAAATAAGAATGTAAATATCTCCTGATATGTGTATACTTTCCTGCCAATCAAAAAAGTCTTTCTAAAAATTCTAAAAAATACAAGGTAAAAATAAATATACCAGACCGGATTCAATTAATGTGTTTATTCGGTTTTGTCTAAAGTAATGGTGTAAGTTTTGTGAGAAGGGGGTACCTTTTTGTATTTGTATGGCCCACATTAGGAGCATAAATGTTCACTAGGGCTATGTCATTGCCATTTAACTTGACTGCAAATATCACATCTACCTTCTGCAAGTGCTTTTTTTGTGAAAAAAAAGAGTGCTGGTGCTGAAAATGTTGCCAAGGAGGCCACAGCCCACATCTACTTTGGGTGTACTGAATTTTCAACTCCGGCATTGCCTCAGTCTCTATCCTGTAACCATGCTCTGCTGTCTGTTCCCTAAGTCATGTGTTTTACTTCTTTACCTACACCGACAGATGAGTGTAAAAACAAAATGCAAGTAATATTGAGCCCACCACCTGCAGGGTCGAGGAATCGTAGCCCTGGACCTGTGAAAGAAGTGCCGGTGCTGAGCACCGGAAAGCACGTCTCAAATTAAGCACTGCCTTCTGGGTCAGTCATCTCTATCTGTGAGAAGAACAGGGTCCCGGAAAGCATCCAAGCCGGCACCCCTCTAGTGAGTAATGAATACATAGGAGCAAAGATGTTACCCCTCCAGCACTTCTGCAGTGCCAGGCTATCCTCTTTTGTTAGGCGAGTCTCCTGCATTAAAGCAATTTGGACCTTCCATCCTTTAAGATATGACTGGTCTTTGTGCCTCCTGGAAGAGGAATTTCTTGGAAGCCACCCTATAGTGGTAGTAGTGCTAGCTATCGGGCTAGAGTCAGAATCTGAACAAGTTGCATCCCAACATGCGGCCTACTCCATACCTCCCTCCAGTAGGATATGTGTGTGTAGGAATAAAGCAAACACCCAATTATATGATGAATGGAGAAACTTCGTCCCCTTCCACCGCCACCCAATACGCCTCCCCGGGCAGTCGGGCCATGTCACCCCATCCAAACAATAATAAACCATAGCATTAATGCTTCTCTAGTGAGATCTGATGGGACTGTCAATTGATATTAGGGAGGGGGAGTAAACCCTCTTAGTCCTGGGATCTAGAGTTTGAGTCCTTCCCTACCCGTCCCCAGGACTCACACATAAACAAGCCATGCAGGAGGCTATTCAGTTGGTGTGTCACAGATATCGGGAGGGGTCTTTCCAGCTGATCTCCTGAGCGCAGCTTACTCCTCCCCAGCACACCAGCCGGGGATATTGTACTGTCAAATGTCATCCACCAAATTAGTTGTGATCTCAGGCAGATGGGCGCAGGAGCTAGTGATACTGTCCAGACACGACCCAGAGTCCTCGGCCGAAGAGACAGCACTTCCCTTGTCTCTCTCGCAGTGCCCCATCAGTACAGACGTTGCAAGAGCCAGGCCTCTGCCTGCCCAAGCCTGTTACACTGGGCCCTCAGCTTTCTTTCTCCTGGGCAATTTGAATCTCCACAGTATGGGGATACCTTTCCTATGGTCTGGACTGCATTGGGGAACCTGCTTGTGAAGCCATTCCTGTGCTGCAGTCTGGGTTTAAAAAAAAAAGACTTTTCATTCTGTTGTATGCTGAGGTTTGCAGGAACAAAGCATGTGGAATATCTAGATCTCGCAGCCTCTCTTTGATTTTTATAAAGGAAATCCTAGGAAGCCCTGGCAGCTACTGTGATGTTCAGAAAAAAATAGACTTTTGTATTTTCCACTTGGAAGGGGTCCGCAATGCAAGCTTGTTGCAGTAGATAGCCTTACAGTAATGAAGAAGCCAGGCCACCATGGACCGAGGTAGCACGCCTGGCACTGGGGAAATCGGTACGCTACTCTGTATGTTCACTACAGCGCATACATTTTGAACAGGCCTTCCTGGGCTACCACCTCTTGTAGCGAATACTCAAGAAAGGAAATCATTGAGTCACCCTTAATACATTTAGGAAGACCTACTGTTATATTATTACACTGGGCCCTGCCCTCTTGGTCTTCAATTCTGGCTGCCAATGTTCAGATTTGATCAGACATATCGTGCAATGTAGATGAATGACCAGGGCTAGGTTGGCAACAGGAGTCTCCACTGTGTGCATTTGGTCTGCTAATTTTCTGTGATCTCTGAGTAAACCGAGATCTGTCGCCACTGAATCAATCTTGGCCTCCAGCACCTCTCTGATAGAGTTATTAGCTTTGAGTAGCATCCAGTTTGACCCCAGTGGCGAAGTTACATCCACATCTGCTGCATGTATACGTAGGGGGCAAACTGGTGTCCCCTGTCGGGGGGTCCCTGTGGAGGGGGTGTTCTTCCTTGGTCTTATTAGTGCACCCCATGAGCCTAGGAGTGATGATGCAATGGTACTAGATCATTGTGTAAGGACTATGATGTGTACATATGTGTGGGGTCTGGCTAGAGCCGGGGCAAGGCACAGAGAGGCAGGATATAGCCCCTGCGTATCGGGCTCAGCTTCTGTGCGCTACTCCTGTCTTGCGGAAGGAAACTTTCTGATGAAAGGCAAAAGGGGGAATGCATGGAGACGGAGGTGAATGGGGCTGTACTCCTGAAGAGCCACTGCTTTTGAGGTCTCCGTGTGGTTACTAATGTTGGATAAGTCTCTCAGGGGTACTGAACACCGAGGGAGACCCCTCCGTCTAGTAGTCAGTAATGCCTTGTCCGTTTCCTCTCATAAATGAAATAACATGGTGCCTTGCCGCTCATTATCCCGGGTTGCTTGGGCTGTAGGCCCCGCTCGGGCTATGCCCTTGGTGCCCTCTGTGCTGTGAAGCCCTCTGGGGTGGAAGGTGCACAGAATGAGGGTCTGAGTTCAGGTCCTCTCTGCAGGACAACCTGGCCATGACAGTGATGTGCTATTACCCCCTGCAGTCCCCCAGCTGGCCAGGTTTGATGATGTCATGGTGGTGTTCAAGGCACTCAGTGAAGTCTGAGTAAAGCAAGCACTGGGGCCTTCCTGAGAATTTGTCAGAGGCTAGCCATATTGGTTATTTTGCTTGTGATCACCTGGATGCATTCTCCATATTGTACACAGGGAAGCTCCACATTCCTGCTCAGGGGCCCACTACCTGTCCTTTTAATTCAGCTCCATGCCATTCACACCATCTTTCCGTTGTCCAGGCAGCCCGTGATACTTTCAGTATGGGGAATGCGACATCCCCCAACAGGACACTGGACACAGGGCACACAACACTGACACCAGGTGCCGTCACCACACACTGGATGGCAATCTATCCTGTGGGTGGGTGGGGCATCCTCTGCTCCTTGGGACAATCGACCAGTCATAGGAAGGGAAGAGAGCAAGCGGCCTCTGCAGCCCCATGTCAAGAGGGTCCGACCGCATTCAAGGCTGCAGTCTAGTGATTCCCATAGGGTAACAGCAGTGGGCCTGCTTTGCAGCACAGCGGTAGCTTCCTTATGGCGCTATCTTGAAAGAACATGGTCAGTTGCATGCCATGGTCCCAGGGCGGCAATCTCAAGCAGTGCCTCCACTCCCGAGCAGTCTGCCGCCTCCCTTTTAGTCTTAGAGACACTGGGTCGAGCAAAGAGAGCTTCAAAAGTGGGGTTTACCGCATGACGGGTAGCTCTGCCCCCCACACCCCCCCATTCCCAGGATCAGAACTTATCGCTGTAAACATGGCTGTAGAGGGGGTTACTTGAAGAAACTAAGACTCCTTCTGACTGACGGTCACCAGGGTTTAATAGAAATTAGCATTACATAGTTTCACAGCTCTAATAAATAGCTAGATGAGCAGTAGGAGATAAATCACCGGTGACTGTGTACTGCGGCTGAATTTTGGTCCAAGTCTCTGTTGGAGCCTGCAGGTGCCTGAAGCTTCATTTCCTCAGGCTACGGCACATGCCTGTTGTGCTAGTTATCTGAAAAGGATGGGCGTGCTCCTGATCCTCTTCGGTGGTAGCCCAGATTTATAGAGGTGTGCAAGAATATCAATGTGTCTTGGAGCTGGGACCACCACAAAGGGTGACGTTTATGAATCACACGGGCTCCACACATTTGATGATATTAATCCAAATCTATATCTATTGCACAGTTCTTGCTCCTCATCAAATCAAATGTCATAAGAATGAATTTGGTCAGATGTATTTGCCTGTACTGATGATTAGAAACAATTTTTCTTGCAGGTTCTCTCAGTGTGTTATTAATTTGTGTGATTTTTAATTGCTAAATAGTGTTTTTTATCTTTTTGAATTGTACTTTGGAAATGAATGCTTTATGTATGATCATATGTTCAATTAGATTTTAATAAACTATTTGTATTTTTCCTACACTTGGCCTTTGATGGTGGTGGTGTTATGTTCTGGTGATATGGTTTTATGTATGAATTTATATGTTGAAGTGAATTTAGGTACCCAAGGGGATTTCTTTCTGACAGAGACCCACTTTGTCACATGAAAACCCTAACACACCATTTAAACAACTGCCACATATACACCATAACACCTCACCCAGACACATGAATGACCACTTATGCACAGAGTACTCCATGATGAAATACAAACGACACCCAAATTCACTTCCTGCACTCGTTCATAGAGATACTTGCGCAGCTCACATAGGCAAACACCCTTGGATAGAATTTATCTTCACACTATAGTTAGACAGTTGTAAACTATATATCATGCAATTTGATTTGTTTTTTAATGTTTGTACTGCCAATATGATTGAGTTTAAGAATTTCAGGGGTTGTGGCATAGTAAACATAAATTGACTGTCAAGTGCACATATTAACAAAGTGCTTGATTTTAGGGCTACAATTCCATCAATATTTCATTTTTCATTTCTTTCTTTGCAGCTATACCTGTTTACTGAAATTCACGAACAATGGTCTTCCATTAAGGAGAGCCACTTTGGCAAATGCTGTGTCTGGGTTTCGTTTATCCGCAGTTGACCCAAACAAACATAGTACGTATTGTATAAATGAACGCTTCTTCTTGGAATCATCTGTCCAATCTGTTTTATTTGAATATTAGATGAACGATGCACATCTGAGAAGCGTGTGCATAGTAACACCTTCAGTGCAATCACTGCTCATCCTTAAGAGGTTATAGTCTAAAAACTGTTTGCACAATTTTTATATATCTGATAACTTTGTTGTTTTTCATGTATAGCTAACATATTTTTTAAACGTGATCAAAGATAGATGTTTAACAATACTTTATATTCAGTTGTTTCATTCTTTATACATATTACTATTTGCATCAATATGTTAAAAAACTGAAACTTATAGACTGAGTTATATTCCTTAATTCTTGGTTCTTTATTTTATTCTTCATTTTTGATGATTCGAACATACCTTGGAAAGCAACACAAATTTGTCGATCAGTCTTAAGCACAATAATTGGCCTTAATTTTCGGAGTAAGTGGGGTCAGTAATTTTTTACATTTGGTTAACTTTCAAAATGTAAGTTTCACCTCCATATGTCAGAGAGATCCACAATTTCTTTATTGTTTTTACACCACCAAAGGCACAGTTGTTGTCCAACCTTCTCAACACAGAAGCTTGGAGTTCATTCGTGTTGGCCTTAGACAACACTTTGTGAAAAATTGGGTTGTTGATTGGCTAGGTTGGGAATCCTGGTCAAGCAACAGCCACAATCCCTTGCAGGGTAAACCACAAAAAATCCCTACATTGACATGTTCCTAATCCTGGGTAGCTTTGCACAAAAAGCAGTCCAGCTTATTGTAGAGGAAATGTGTAAAGTATTTATGTGGCACACACAAACAGTAATAAAGTGAAAACCCAACACATGAAAAATCCCAAAACTGAGCAACATTATTTTGAGGAGGTTCTGCTAAGCCTCCCCTGTCCCATTTGACAATGTTCCAAAATTGCTTGGAATCTTTAGCTTTCTCAGGAGAGGAGGGAGGTAAGATGGCGGCGGCTCCTTAGACCGCTGTGAGACACCCTCTGCCCAGTGCCTGGGAAAATCAAAAGGGCTATCTCCTTTTTATGAGAATGACATGAGAATGACATGTATCCGCGTTGGCGGTAGAAAGATATAATCAAGAACTCATATATCCGGGAGGAAAGAAGTAATATGCGTGGAGCTTACCTGGCATCTGATCCTCCTTCTATAACAGACCGGCCCCATCCATCTCTGCACCTGGTGGCCTCGGTGCTCGGCTATGCGTTGTTGAGACTTCTCTCCTGGCACCGTCTTCCAAATGCTCCGAGCGCTCTGAGCGAAGGCAGTGAGGTACAGAGAATCCCTCCATCCGGACTGGGGACGGACGGCGCCTGTATCCCTGCAAAGATGGCACCAAAAAATGCTGCATCGGGTACTGCCGCCTCCAAAGCCCGAGCGGCTAAACAGGCTATTCGGGAACAGAAGCTTGCGGCAAGGTGCGCCTGCGGTTCTGTATCGGAGGAAGGAGCCTGCCCTGACCAGCAACCGCACAAGAGAGAGCGAGGTCAGTCCAAGTTGGCAAAGACTCCCGTTACACCGGGGCCCGGTCCAGGGCCGTCTGTGGTGGACCTATTGCGAAAATTACCCGCCGGAGCAGCTGTTTCTTCCTCCCCTGTTCACCACGCAACAAGCGGGACGGTGATTGCTGCCGCTCCCGCAGTTCCCGCAGTTCCCGCCGGCCCTGATTCGCTGCTCTCTCCCCAGGCAGTGTTTGCTTTGGAGCCCGGTACAGTGGTTCCCATTGAAGTCCCTGAGGCTTCACAACGCTCGAAACCGACGGAGGCAGCAGAGGCCAGAAAATCGGCAGATCCGACCCCTACTGAAGCGACCGAGGCTGGAGAGGCAGCTGATACCACCGCACAGCAACAATCAGATACACAGGCCCAAATGGATGGGGGGCCACCTGGCACAGAGGCAATACCACCAATACCATCAAAATCTACAATGCAAATAGCACCTACATCAGCGGGGCTGGTATCTTCACAGCAAGGGTCGGCACCGATTCATAAGGAGGTAAGGCCTGCATCTGCATCCACACCAGTACCTCAACCAACACAGGCTACGCACACCCTCCATAGTGATGTTTCTTCTGTTTCTTCTGTCGAGCCTAACTCTCTTGAATCAGCTCCAGTGCATCCCCAGGCATACACAACCCCCCTCGAGACAGTTACGTCCAGCTTGGGTAAGGAGATTACCATCGCTCGGCAGCATCTAAACGATGGGCAGTGCGCAACTGATTTCAAATTGGGGTCAGGCTTAGCGTCAGATACAGACAAGGAACCATCAGAGTTTTTTACCATCTCTGAAGGTGCGGAGGAGTCTATACTGCTTCAGGACCAAGACATTGACTCAGACTCCTACTCTCTCTCTGAACCCCAATCTGACTCAGAAATCTGTACAAACACGGATGCAAGCTCACAAGATAGTGATCCGGACGTAGTTATGGGCAGACACAGGAGGCACACAGTGCTAAAAAAGAAAAAAGGCCACCCTGGTTCTAGTGGTCGCCCTAGGGCCCAATCTCCTCATACTAGCATGCAGGATCCTCCCTCCAGACCCCATAGCGATAGTTCCCCTTTTTTTGATCAGCAAAATGCCACCCTGACATCTGTCATGGACACAGTGCTTCAGGCAATTGCCTCCCATAGGGAACAGACTTCAAAAGATGGGCGCAGGGCTCAACAAGCACTTCATAAAGTCCAGGGAGTTGTACGCAAACTCTCTAAATCAGTGGCTGCATCAAATGCAAGAATGACCGACATGGAGGACCGCATAGTGGTAAATGAGGCTGAAGCCACTGCTGTAAAGGAACAAGTAGATGCTCATGATGCTGAATTAAAAGACGTCAGGTGGAAACTGGAGGAAATGGAAAATCGCATGCGACGCAACAACCTCCGAGTACTTGGTGTTCCGGAAAAAATTGAGGGTGAAAATGTGCGTATGTTTGTAATCCAGCTTTTCAAGGATACGCTCCCCGAACTTTCCACCTGGAACTGGGAGCTAGAGGTGCAACGCGCCCACAGAACCCCATTTACTTTAAGGGCCACAAAGGAACAGTCTAAATATCCAAGGGCTATCTTAGTGTACTTTGGAAATTTCCTCCTCCGCCAAGCTATTGCCGAGAAAGCAAGACCAGATGCTCATCGGACAAGAGGTGAAATTTCCTATTTTGTTAGACCTGACTTTTGCCACACCACGGTGGAGCGGAGGTGGCGTCTCCGTCAACTGATTAAGCCTTTCTTGGAGAAAAAGGCCCAGGTGTACCTGAATAACCCGGCAACCCTGAAAGTCATCTATAAGGGCCATGCTAAGTTTTTCACTTCAGAAATCAAAGCAAAAGACTTTCTTGACAGCATGAACTAGAGATGTACGTTTTCACTATAACGTTAGGCCTTACTGCCTTAAAAAGAGGGGGGACTAGAGGGAACTAGAGGGAACAAGAGGGAAACAGCACACCTAGTCAAGGCTTTGAATTAGATAACGTCTTTGTGAGATAGCCACTAATTAGCTACTAAATATTCTTAAAAAAAAGAAGGGGAAAAAAAAAAAAGTGGGGAAAAAAAGGGGAAAAAAAAAAAAAAAAAACTTTAACAATTTGATATCCCTAGGGTGCTAGCATTTGGGCTATCTAGTTCCCCTAACCAAAGGATAACCAATATATACATAGAACTGATGTATATTGCTCTCTCCAGACAGGATTTTTTAGCTCTCTACATAAAGTTCTATAATGGGTCACACTGTTTGCTCTTTTAGTTCTCTGGCTCTATCTTACTCACTGCTGCTTTTTTTTTTTTCTTTCTCTCTTTTTTTTTTTTTTCTCTCTATTCTATTCTCATCATGTATTTTCTCCTATCTTATGCCCTCTAAAAGGACATTATAAGATATAAGTTTATATGGGTGGCACTGGGTAGGGATGACTCTCCATCACAACAGACTCTAGCTAGAGTCTAAATGCCTCATTGGGGGAGAGGCGGGGGGGGTGGGGGAGGGCAGTCAAGGGGTGGGAGGGGGGGGGGGAAAAGTGGGTGGGGGAAAATGCAAAAAAATGTACAAATTCATTCGCAAAGTAAAGTATATGCAAATATTATTTGTGGATTACAACAAATATGGCAGAGAAACAAGAGACATTATAATTTTTGACGCTAGTTACAGCTCAGTTGGTCGATATATGAAAACCAGGTTGAACGTATTTTTTTTTAAATGGGGAGAGTGAGTCTATGTTCATGGAATGTGGCAGGCTTAAACGATAAAAGTAAAAGGGCTCAACTATTCCAACTAACACGCCAGAATCCAGTAGACATACTTTGCCTGCAAGAAACTCATATTGTAACTGCTGATAGGGAATTACTTAAATTACCTGGATATAATCTGCTGGTAGCCACAACCCAATCCTCTAAAACTAGAGGGATAGCTATTTTAGCTAAACCTATTATGGGCCCCCCGACTCGCAGATCAGCGGATAAGAATGGCAGATGGGCGATAGCTCAACTAAAATGCGGTCTTACAATATGCGCAATCTATGGCTCAAATATGGATGATCCCACCATCTTCCAAGAGTTAGAGATAGAACTGGCCTCCTGGACAGGCTCCTTAATTTTTTGTGGGGATTTCAACATAGATATAGGCGTACTCATCAATAACAGTTTTACTTTGAATTATAAAGGACGCAAACCAAAGGTATTTAGCGCACTTAGGCAATTAATGGAAACCCATAACTTACTAGATATGTGGGTTCAGTCAGGCAAAAAGACAGACGGTTATACATTCTTTTCTTACCCCCACAATAAATATTCTCTGATCGACTATATCATGTCATCGTTAGAGGGCTTGGTAATGATTGATATGATTAAGTCCCCTAAAACAATTTCGGACCACAATGCGCTCACCTTTGTCTTTGATCTCCCCGAATTGGTTAAACCAAAGTGTAATTGGACCTTTGACAGAAGACTCTTGATCAATCAGGAATTCATAACACATATGAAAAATTGGGCACAGGGCTTTTTCGATTGTAACCGCTTTAGCGCGTCACGAGTAACGGTCTGGGACTGTTTTAAAGCGGCAATAAGGGGAGAAACTATCTCATTTGTCGCCAATAAAAAGAAGCGGGAAGACAATATTAATACACAGCTCATGCAGGAACTTTCTGATCTTGAGACACTCCATGCCACTCAGATAGGCCAGGGGGTTGCAACATCTGAAACCCCTAAAAAAATACTGATATTAAAAAATGAAATTAATAACACCTTGATCCAAAAAGCAGCCGAGACCTATCAAGCTAACAAGCTATATGAATCAGGGGAGAATGTAGGCAAACACTTAGCATTACGAACACGCCAAAAACAATCACAAGGCAATATAAAGATGATTGAATATGAAGCCAAGGAATATACATCCAAGCAGGATATCCTAAACATATTTCAAAAATATTATAAGAAATTGTATCACAGCGATCTGACAAATTCGGATTCGGACATCACGTCATTTTTGAACAACTGGCTCCCAGACCAAGACATAAATACTAGGATAGATGACAGGATTAAAATAATACTCGAGAGAGAAATTACCTATACTGAGGTAGAGATTGCCTTATCCGAACTTTCCAATGGTAAGGCGGCAGGCCCCGACAAAATCCCCCTAGAACTGTATAAAATCCTAGGTAAACAAATAATCCCGCTATTGTTAGATCTCTTTCTCGGAGTGCAGTATCACTCCGCCCACCAGACTCCTGGAAACTAACGAATATTATAATTTTTCACAAAAAAGGTAAACCATCTCAGCTTCCCTCATCTTACAGACCGATATCCCTGATAAACTCTGACTCAAAGCTCTACTCAAAAATACTAGCCAACCGACTGAACGGGGTTATCAAACATCTCGTATCCCCCTGGCAACACGGCTTTATACCCGGAAAGGGCACTACAGATCATACCCGGAGAGCCACTACCCTTTTTGATATCATGGGAACCACGGGGGGCGAGATGGCGATGATTCTCCTTGATGCCGAAAAGGCTTTTGATCGAGTAGCATGGCAGTTTCTCTGGAACATATTAGAACGAAAGAATTTTGGAAACAAATTCATCAGAGCCATCAAAGCCTTATATATCGATCCTAGCGCAAAAATCTCTATATGTGGCAATGAGTCAGAGCTTATCAAGGTGCATAGAGGTACAAGACAGGGATGCCCATGCTCCCCGATCCTGTTCGCACTATACATAGATCCCCTTATTCAGAAACTACTTTTGACCCCATTAATACAGCCTATTAAAATAGGGCCATATTCCACCAAAGTCATGGCATATGCGGATGACATTGCCGTTGTAACTAACAACCCCACGGTGGCAATCCTGGAAATCGAATCAATTACCCAGGCCTTTGGCACATATTCAGGATATTCGTTAAATAGGGACAAAACCATGGTGTTAGCTACTGATAATATCCATTATGAAAGTGCTCTCAAAGTTGAAGAAGCTACATACTTAGGCATACGCCTTACTACCAAAGTGGAGAGAATTATCCTTTTGAACTACACTCCCCTCATTGATAAAATCAAAATAGACCTCAAAAGAATAGACAACTTACATCTATCTATAATTGGGAGGGCTAACTATATTAAAATGAATATCTTCCCGAGGGTCCTCTATCTTTTTAGAGCGATCCCGTTGTTAGCGGGAGATAACCTCATTAAGACTATTGAGTCTGCTATATCTAAATTTATATGGAGCTACGGAAAGATAAGAAGATCCCTCCGCTTAATGTCGCTTCCACAGGATAGAGGGGGACTAGCTATCCCCAATCTAAAATTATATCTCTGGGCAACACTGATGCAATCTATGGATCCCCTGCTTACGGATAAAAAAACTAATACCTATACGCCCCCAGACCTATATATTCCATCGATCTACGAACTTAGTCTCGGTGATAAGTGTAAAGGGCTTTTTTTAAGACAGGTAGAGCCTTCGTATTATAAAAAAATCAAATTGAAGACAGTCTTAGACGCATGGGTGGGTTGGAAAGCAATCTCTAAATACCTATCAATTCCCAATTTTACAAGATATACTCCTCTTTGGCATAGTAAGATCATCCCCCCATCCCTTAATGATGCTACCTCGCAGAGGTGGGAACATCTAGGTATCAATACAGTTGGCGACATATTAGGACATAATATCCCTATATCTTTTGAATATTTTCAAGAAAAATATCGTGTCCCTACGCAAGATTTTCTTAAATATTTTCAAATACTGTCATGTATCCGCAATGCTTTACCAATAATAATACGAGACAGACTCCCACTTCTTGAAGCTATTGGTAAGAAAACGACAAGAATAGGGACTCTGTATCAGATTCTTATGGGTAATCTCCCTGATGATATCGAACAAACAGAACAATCTTGGGCTGTAAAACTGGCAAATCCTAATGTTGATATCGATCTTTCACTAGCGCTATCTGCAAAATACTTTATAGCCTCAAATTTAAGAGCACAATATTATAAAACAGTATACAACCTATACTACACACCCGCAAAATTATTTGCTTGGGGTCTTCGGGCCGACGACAACTGCCCAAGATGCAAACAGCCACTGGCCAATCTACTTCACATGTTCTCAGAATGTTCGGAATTGATGCGGTTAAAGACCATGATGTTGGAGTTCTGGGCTCAGGTCTTTGGACGTCAGATAAGGGACTCACTAACTCTCTGTATACTAGGCCACGATGACTCACTGGGTCATAATAAAGAGGAGCAAGCGGTAGTTTTTCTGGGGTATGCCGTACTTCGTATCATTTTGGCAGCTCGCTGGAAAGACGTAGACCCCCCTACTTTTCATATGTGGCTTAGTCGCTTTCTTGCAATCTATAAACAAGAAATCGCAATATATGCTACTAGGGGGAGAAAAATGAAAGCAATAGGAGCACAGATTTGGGACCCGATTACAAGATGGTACACAAATGAGGTTCGCCAATTAGGTTCTGCCAATGATTAATGGACATCCCTTTTGTTTCTCAGATTCCTGATCGTTTAATCTGCTTATATTTTTCTGTTGTCATTTTTTATTTTTATTTTTTATTTTTTTTCTCTTTCTTTTTGTCCTCTCTGGTGTTAGTATCCCACTTGATATTGTATAAACTGTTCTGTTAATTAAGCTATGTGATCAACTGTTATACTTACTTCTGTTTCTTTTTGAATTTTATGTATTAACTATGAATTTGTCAATAAAAAAAAAAAAAAAAGAAAAATCCCAAAACAATTTAGAAAAACAATTTAAATTAAGTATACGAGTCCAAAATGACAAATCCTATCAGTAGGACAAACTTTACCAATTTTGTATGATGTAAGCGCAATCTAAAGCCTAAAACATCAAAGAGCCGACCACAGATATCTAATCATGCAAGTCCTGGTCAAAATCTAAAGGTCAGGCCAACTGCGATGGAGTGCGGTTTGAAGACAAGAAGTAGGTTGTGCACAGTCAGCGCCCACCTTCGGACTTTGGAAAGGGAAGTGTCTGAGAAGGTTAAAGTTCAGCAAGGCTGCAGGAGTGCCCAGAAAGGGGGGGTATTTGTCAGATGGCCATCGAGTGAAGTCGCAGAGAATTTTACCTTTAGATTTAGCTGTCAAAATGGAAGTTGAAAATCTCCAGCAGGATGAAGCAGGAGGCTGTGGCTGAAGACAGTTTGTTCCACAAGGTTGATTCCCCCTTTGGCGAAGGACCCACTGAAAAGGATTTGCTTGCTGCTGCAGACAAAGTAGTGGGAGAAGCAGCAAAGTCTATCTGACAGGCAATGCATGTAGGGCGGATAGGCGACCAGGTTGGTCCCGGTCTCCTCATGTTTCTCATAGAACATTTTGGCCACATTTTGTCTGTCCTCCATTTTGGAAAATGCCCTTTTTGCATATTTAGCACCACAACCAAGGGTCCATGAGTGAAGGGAGACCTCTTGGGAGTTCAGGACTCATTCAGGCAGGTCCATGTGCGGGTAAGATGGTGGGAACCAGTTATGTCCCTGTGGCTCTGAACAGGAGGTCAGCAAACTAGCCCTTGGAGGCACTTCTGGCAATCCTGGGTGAAGATGCAGGGCTGGCCTCTGAGGGTTTAAAGCAGGCTCCAAGCAACGGCAGTCTGGCAGAGTGCACAGCAGGCCACAGAAGCAGGCAGTCCTCTGAGCCCCTCCACAGGTCCAGTAGTTTATGCCCTGGTGCCCTGCTTCTAGAAGGCAGGAGAAGATTCTGGAAAGGTTCTTTAAAGGGCATGGAATTTCCTGGCTCCACTACCCTGGCTCCAAGCTAGTTGCAGTGACAATACAGGGTTGTTCAGCTTATTATGAGGAGATAGGACACAGTCTATTCAAGTGCAAGTGGGCTGTGCTCGGCTCTGCACCCCCCTCCAATCCTTTCAGTGATGGCTCATTGATTCTCAATTAATACCACTATTGTGACTGGATGTGAGGAATTCACAAAGTCTGTCATCTACACCTAATCATGTGACTCAAGACAGGCTGCAGACACAAAGGTCTAAGTGCAGTAATATGTCAACTTTCTAAAAGTGGCATTTTTCAAAATAATAATGAGATCCGACTCTACTATTAAAGAGGGTTTATCATTTCAATTCCATATGTACCAAACGTGACATATCTACCTCTCAATTAAGAATTACAGCTTACTAAATGTAATAAGGAATCCCCTATATTATCTTATGGGAGGGGTAAGCCACAAAGTAGTGAAAAACGAATTTGGAAGTTTTACACTACCTGGAAATGTAAAATTTAAAAGTACATGTCTAACCTTTTAGCTACACAGCACCCTACCATATGTGCGACATGGGCTTACCTTAGGGCTGACACATGTAATAAAAGGCGACTTTAAGACTTGGCAAGGGGATTAAAAATGTTAAGTCAACATGGCAGTGTGGCACTGCATTTAGGCTGCAATGGCGCCAGGTGAGAACTGTTTAAAGGGATATTTAAGTGGGTGGCACAATAAGTTCTGCATGCCCAATGGTAGTATTTAATATAGCCTTATAGCACGCTGTAGTGGGCTATACCGCTATACATTCTGCCACTAGAGGGCAGAGTGTTCCAACAAATAAAGCAAAGGCCTCTCGGAGTTCGAGGGGTTTAAATTCCCTAGGGCTACGGGATACCGGATTAATCTCACCAAGTCCCATGCCCTTAACCATACCCTATCGACTGAGGAGGTCCAGGGCCTGAGGGCCCTGATTCCCATACAATGGACCGACAAATCGATTAGGTACCTGGGGCTAGATCTTACTCTTACGCTTTCGACATGGACTTCGACCAACTGGCCCAGATATAGATATGCTATCCAGGAGGAATAACATAGATGGAAGGGTCTTGTTCGCATTAATACCACCGAAATGTCTTTGCGTCCCAAAATCCTATATCTTTCAGTTCCTTCCTACTGCTATACCACGGCCTGATATCCTGGCCTTGCAACAAGATTTCACTAAATTTATATGGGGGAACTCCCAACCACGCTTCTCTAACAGGATTTCATTGCTGCAGTTGGACCGGGGAGGACTGGCGTGCCCTAATCTTTTAGAATACTATTGCGCTTGCCATCTCCGGTATATATCGGAATGGGTGGTTTGCGAGAGCAAAAAACACTGGCTCCATTTAGACCGTGCGGTGTCCTGTAGGTCCCTAAGGTACTTGGCCTGGCTTTCACGCAGGGCTCGCCCTCGCAGTGCATACATAGCTACCCCCACAAAGACAGTCCTAGAGATCTGGGACAAGCTAGCAATACCCCGAGGTCTGAATACCTTACCCTCTCCCAACACGCCTAGAGACCATAATCCTGTATTTCCTCCTGCCATGCAGCCACAGGCAGTCCTTGCATGGACTGATGGTGAATGTCGAGTCATTGAGGACCTTTTTCAGGGCGGCAATTTCCTTGCATTTGATCAATGCAAACAGGCTTTTCATCTAACGGACAGGGCACAGCTACAATACTATCAGCGGCATCATTGGCTTTACTCTTAGACTTTCCTCCAAGGGGCCACTAAACAGCTCACTGCTTTTGAATCCCTGGAACGCGAATTTGAGGGCTCAAAGGGTTTGACCTCTCATACATATTCCGTCTTGCGGCGTTCCCAGAACCCCATACTTCATAGCTATCAGACACCGTGGGCTTCTGATCTGGCAGAGGACATACCTCCTGAGGGTTGGGACCGACTATGGCGGGATATCCCAAAGGTATATCAGAGTACGCTGCAGCGGAAGTCAGCGTATAAGCTGATGACGAGATGGTATTACACTACGACCCGCTTACATCAAATGGTTCCAAGTTTTACCCGACCTGTTGGAGGTGTCAGGGTGACAGAGGGGACTTTATCCACATATGGTGGTCATGCCCGAACCTCACAATGTTCTGGAAGGAGGTCATCAGTCACATCAAGGAGGTAGTGAGGTTTCCTATCCCCTCTACGCCATTAGTTACCCTACTTGGCATTAAGCCTTTAACACTGAATGCGATGACACACATGGACTGGTGCTTGAGTTTACATTTGCTGGGGGCGGCTAGGTAGTCCATTGCTTTATATTGGAAGAAGCCACACACTCCCCCCATTGTCACTTGGTTCCTCTATTTGTGGAACTTTCAAGCCCTTGAATTACTTACTGCCCACATTAACCACACAGATGCCAAATTCACTCGTATTTGGCCCTATTTTACTACGACTAGACACTCCAGACTGGTCCCACCCCGCCTACGTGCTTTACAGTTGTTTGAAGACTCCCTTGAACCATACGCTAGGGGCCGGAAACCGGACTCACCGGAGGAAACCCTCCCCCCCTCCCCCCCCCCCCAATGACTTTGATACGCCCATGGAAGTTGAACCCATTCAGCGCACCCCCTCCTTACTCCTTTTTTTGTTGTCTCTTTTTCCTTTCTTTTTCTTTTCTTCTCTAAGTTATATATATATACCACATTGTTGAAAATTTCCTGCCGCCTTTATAGTTTAAAATGCTCCGCGTCCAGAGACCTATACGTTTATATTGAATTGTCCCACATGGCCAGATACTAACGTTTTCACCGATCTCTCAACAAGTGGACTCTTTTATATTGACTACAATACCCTGGGCCTCTTTATAATGTTTTTAAATCCTGGCCAACATGTGCATTCTCCTAAGATAACTGGGGATAGGGGGGGATAATATGATCTCTCCCACTCCACACTACTGCAGCTCTATGGGACTATTTCAGTGAAATATGTGAAGGGATTGATCTCATTGTATAGGCTTTTTGTCACAATGTCCTATTATGTAACTTGGCTAATAGCCTTGCTTGGTGATTCTCTTTGTAGGGGACATGGGTCCTCAGTTTATTTGATCTTCCTTGTCTGTTATATGAGTAATAAACAGAATTTGAAAATAAATAAATTCTCCCAGGCTCCGAGAGGCCTTTGAAAACAACATTGGAATGTTGCTTTGCGGGCCTTTAACGCCCCGTAAAAGCATGGAGCACTCTGTTGTCTTCAGTGGAGCACCCAACATTCCAATGTTCTAATTTAGAGGATATCACTCCACAAGGCCTTACAAGTAAATTAAACATGACAAACTGGTATATGTCAATCAAACCATGTTTAGGGGAGTGACCACAAGCACTTAAGCACTTATATAGCAGTGGCAGAGTGCACAGAGCCCTAAGGCCAACACAAGCAAAAATCCAGAAAAATTGGAGGCAAGCAAGCAAAAAGTTTGGGAGAAGACCACATTAAAGCTGACAGGTCTAACACCCTTTCACAGAGGGACCTTCAGGCAGTACCGATATGTGTGCCTTAGGAACCCATAAAAATACATTTATATATAAATGTCTGCAGAAACTATATGTAAATGTAAACATTATTCATTGTTGGCTAGATCCCCATTTTTCTTCTGACAGATTAGTAGCAAACAAATACTTTATGCAGTATTCTGTAGAAACGTGATGAATGCTTTAGCGTACTTTTAATAACTACTTTATAGTGTATAAGCTCATTCTTACTCTACATACACTTAGTTCTGAACTTCGATTACGTTTAGAGGAGTGAACGAAGAAAGGTATTTAGACAGAATATCAGAAACAGAAATATCATGGACCAAAAGATCATGTCAAGAATATAGAGTATGCCAATATTGTGAAGGCAAGTCTCTACAGCTCAACAAAGTTTTATTATATGTAACTCCACAGATATGCCCCAGGGCGATAAATTTATCTTCAAGGTACATGGATTTGGGGTTAAGCACAGTCAATCTATACATAACTATTTGCCCGTACCTTCTGTATATTTTGGTACTTGATATTTTTGAGACGTTAAGTCCACATGATATTTCTGTTTCTGATAGTCTGTCAGCGATCCCATAGGGATGCATTCAGAATATAGTCACATTCACTAAACCATACGTTTGTGGGTGTTCACAAGCAAGTGTAATGTATTTCCTTTGCGTATCTTGCAATCCAGTAGATCCAATCACATATGCCATAGGGATTGTAGAAAAGAGTTCTTAATAGCGTTTGAAATAAACAAATTTGTGTATGGATCTGAAACTCTTTATTGAAGGAAGTGAAATTCCACAAATGTCCTAACCTACGTCATGCATGATATTCGCACTGCATACAATGTGCCTACATAGAATAAATAAAGTCACTATTTTTGGTGAATAACAAGCACTTACACAGCTTTGTTTGTTGCATTTTTGAGTTTGAAATGGGAAATGTTGTTACCAGGTCGAATAACATGTTGACGATTACTGAGTTGGAAATGGTTCTGTAGATCTTAAAAATCTTTCTGGATTGTAGAGAAAGTATAATTTTCCTTAAATGGTAAAGTAGTCCTGTTTCCTTAGACCAATGATGAGCTGGGTGTGGAGTGTAATACTTCAGGATAGCCATATTGGATCATAAGAACCTGCCAAAGGATGCAGGACCAGGGCTGCTTCCATGTTTTTATGATGTCTGCTTCATACAAGTCAAGTTTTATGTTGCAGAGATATCATTGATGGTCCATGATGTCTGGTACACCTATCATTGTCTATGGGTCAAAGGATGTATTTGGTCACTTGCGTTACCATGGCATTGCTTGCTTTAAGAGAGTCAGGTTATTTTATTGGGTATACCTTGGTAAGGAACTGACTACAAGAATCCATAATAAATTGAAAATATTCAATGTGCCAGTTCCAGTGTAATCCACTTTTTAAGTAATATTAAACATTAGGTGACCTCTTTGTATGATATACTTTGTTCTGCTTACTTTAAGGTTGTTTCACAAAAACCTACAAAGACGTTGACTTCTTTGGCAGCGATATTAGGGCTGTCATCCGAGAAAACCCCACTGAGTGCCAGGATTCATGCACCAACTCCCCTGACTGTCAGTTCTTCACCTATGTTACAGAGCAGTATAATCCAGCTCCCGAACTGCGGTAGGTACACGGTGGCATGGTATTATTGTGGAACAATATGTTTTGTAGAACAATTTGACAGGCTATAGTTCAGTCTAACATCTGTTCACATGAACTTCAGAAGATTTGTCACAGGTACAGCGGTACCAAATAGAGAAAGGGGCTTCACAATACCAAACCATATATACAATCACAAATGTATACCCATGAACATTTGGAGAGCTTTAGTTACCCATCAGGAATCCTCAAAATATGGAGAGAAACAGCTCTTATTTAACAGGGCATTCTAATACATGTTGTCTGTAGATCACTGGTGTAGATTGTGGTTTTCTTTTCAAACAAATATACCTGCTTTTATTGATTCCAGCAAATGGATGTCTCTGGTTGTAGAATTCTGAACTCTAAATTCTGTTATGCTAACAAGCCATAGTTAGGGTCCCGTACATATCCGATCCACCTAGCATTACAGTGGATCTGTGCTGGGGAGAGAGCCAACTTTTTGGGCTACAGGTTTTTCCTGGTTGTGACAGACAGAATAAAGACATTACATCACCCACCCGAAATAAGATTTGCGATGTAATGCCTTCCACTGACAGCCCTAAGGATGCTTTGTCGACTGAAAACCACAGGTCTGGCTGCTGCAAAGTGAGGCAGGTGAACCCAGGGCTTGCAGGACCAGGAATTTTGTCATGTTAACATGGAGTTCCCTGTAGAACAAACTTTTAATTAGGCCCTAAATCAACAAAGATAGATCATCAATTGGTCATGAGAATTTTATAATCTGGTAGATGAAGGCTATTTCATAATGTTCTATTTCATCATAAACATCTTGTATAATAAAATATGGGCCATGCAAACAAAAAGGATTAAAACATGGAATGATGCTTAACCATCACACATAACATTAGACATGATTGAGCAAATGCTAAGAGACTGTTGCAAATTCAAGTCCTACACTTAGATGATCTTCCAGTCACTTAGTGTGAACTAACTCTTAATCTATGATGGGAAATTTTTGCATTTATTGTATCATCATACATTTATGTACAGACGTTTTATGTATTAGACGTCAATAGCATTTTGGCTCATGTACATAGATCAATAGGAAGCCTTCATCAGGATAAAAGGTAAAGGACGGGTATTTATAATTTGTTCTCTTATTATTACAAGTTGAGACAAAACATATAAAAGCGTATGATAATGGGCACACATTCTTGATAGAATTCAAATCAAATGATCCCTGAGCAAAATCAACATCTAATTTGAGCAGTAATGACAATGGTCATTAAGAGTCTTGTGCAGTTAGTTTGTAACAAACTACCCAAGGCTACTGCCAAATTTATCTGAGCTAAAAATAAAGCTTGGGAAATTTGTAAATGTTTGCATTATGCAATGTTGTGAAATTGTTTCTTTATGGGAGACTGGATTGATTAGAAAATGTCTCACCAAGTGAAATGTTTAGCTCACACTATTGTCCTGACATTCTTTCATGTCTTCTTTCATCGAGTTATGTCCTCATTTGAAAATGTCATGCATGTAACCAGCCAAATGAAATTTTGCTCCATTTGTGTGATTGCTACATTTTTGTGAAAAAGTTGTATGATTTTGCACACACACCGCCGATCCTAAGTCACATAAGCAGTGGATTTTGTTTGAGTCTTTTCTAAAGATGTACCAAATCAGAATCCCAAAGCCAAGGAAGTTGCCCATGGTCATTCCACCTACTCCAGGATCCTACCACTCCTCTATGCCCATAGGAGCTGCTTCTCTGGTGACTAAGGGCCCTTAGTGATAAACACTGCTACTCTGATACCTTCTCTGTGTCCCTCCCTCTGTAGGAGTTTCAGTTGCAAAAGGATGAAGAGCGGGCATGGAGTGAATGGCTGTGAGGGAGGCTTGGGTCATTGAGCATAGCAAAGATAGCTTTACCTGGGGAAAGCTCATTTGTTTTTATTAAAGCGAGAGCAGTGTTTCATGCTTACGATATGCACTGCCGTCTAGTACAGCCTACTAAGAAGGACACATATTTAATTAAAAAACACTGTGGTATCAGCAAGGCTGTGTATATAATGAGAGTTCCGGGATCCATATCATTATGTATATTTATGAAAAAGCTCTGTGACACCAATAAAGCCGTAACTTTAATGAGGATGCTCTGCCTTTCAATTCCAGTAAGCTTTGCTTCCAGAAATTCGCTACAAAGCTGCCATCTCCACCAGTCATTAATATCCTTGGCAATGTTGTGTCTGGGTTCAGCCCAAGGAACTGCGATGACAGCACTTGTAAGTATTGGACAATAGTTGGGTTGCTTCTTTGAAATGAGTGTGTAGAAATCAATGCAAGAAATATTCCTGGGTTAGCCAGTGTGATGTTTATGGTCACACAGTACATTTGCTTCATGGTATGAATTGAATTTCTTTTTCTCATCCTCTGCCACATCATGTTTGAAACTGCAAGATACACTAAACAGTAAATTCAGACATGTAAAGCTCTTTCTGATATCCCCTGTCCTCCTAATCACAAATCAGTCCTCTCTTGATGGCTCCATTGCATACTTCCCCAACCCCACAGTCACTAGACACAACTCAAAACGTTCTTCTCTTTTCGGACCAGACGGTCCACCAATCACGCCTGTGCTCTTGTTTTCTGGCCAACAGATCCCAAAGACCCCCTGCCTGCCCATGCACAATGTTGACTTCAACTCCAGCTAAAGGGTCATTAAAAACTTTGAAAGCAGTGTGTAATTCCACTGCCAGGCCCACTTGGAAGTGAGGTGAGCACTGGCCATGGATGCAGTTCCATTTATGGCCATCCTACTTGACCCCCTAGCAAGGCCAGTCGCACAACCACAGCAATTGTGACTCATTTCATGTGCACACAAACACTCTTCATCAATTACTTCATTGACCTCACTTTAGAACCCACTTCCATACTATTTTACAGTCTCTCTGGTTCCTGGCTGCAAAATCTCCCTCTTGCGCAATAGCAGTGGAGGTCTCGCAGTACAGGACAACAGGGTGCGGTGACCATAGAAAAGAGTGGTTTCTTTGGTGGATGCTGGCAGGAACAAGAGGTTGAGGAAGTTAGGATGTATGACCATTTGGTTGGGTTTTAAAGTTTGTTGTCTGAGAAGGACAAATAGTGACCAAAAAGCAGCTACAGTGAGGCAGATGGAAAGAGTACTGTAAGAAATAAGGTAGGTGTATGTACTGTGGGTATCATGGAACAGACATGATTTGCGCCTGTAGGAGTAGGCCACCTACAGATTCATGGGTGGTGGAAAAAACTCAAATAGGATGACCTGGATGAGATCTGTCTTGGCTTGGAGGCATCTCCCGTAGGAGATTTAAGAATTACATTAATGACTTCAAACATACACTAATAGTACCATATTAATTCATCTACCTGATCTCTCTGCTTTCAACCACCACTTGCTTTTTAAACACCTTCCTGTCTGTCCCCACTGTCTTACCCCCTGTATCTACCATTACTGTTTCTACTTCTGCCTAACCCGCTGACCCTTTTCTAAAACTGCTCTTTGTTTCTGTGCCTGCTTTCACAGTTTGCCCTCAGTTGTGCTGTTGACCCAAAGTCTTTCCCTCTGCTTGCTCTTTCATTATCTCCCCTCTCTACAGCTCCCGCTGTCTCTGCCATCACTCCGTTCCTCTGCTTGCTAGCACTACTCATGCTGATTTGATCTCCTGGTCTTCCTCTGCCATCTCTTCATCATGTCTTGCACTGCTTGCCCTCTTGTCTTCATCCTGTGCCGCCATCAGCCGCCTCGCATGCCTGCCTCTGCTGTGCTTCTTTCCTCCTTCTGCCTTCATTTATATATCCTTCCCCCGTGTCTTAGTGTGCGTGCCCTCACCTCTCCTCACAGCTTCCTTTATATCTCCCATATCTCCCTATGCCTACCCTCATGTTTCCTCTGCCACAGTGGTACTTTCCTCTGCCTACTTATGTTTCATTCCTCTTTCTCTGATGCCTTCCTCTGTCTTCTCTCATGTCTCATTCCACGTCCCCACATGTCGCCTTGCCTGCCCTCTCGTTTCAATCTACCTTCCCTCCTGACACCCTCTGCTAGCTTTCATGTTTTCTACTTGCCTTAAGTCACCTGATGCTGAGGTGGTGACGGACCAGAACTCACAAACCTTTCTACCACCCTGCCAATTCACCACACATTTCAGTTCAATAAAACTGCAAAACTAGTCAAAATAAATTCTGTTTAAATTAATTTTAATTAGTGCAAATGGATGTTCCTCTCACGGATTTGGTTGGTTTGTATATTGTCAAAGTATATCCAGAATTTAGTTTAGATTATATTTGAGACTGACTGCAGACACTCACTGGAGTCGGTCAAGGGTCCTTTTCCGTGAGTCAATACCTCAAGCCTTACACTACAGGTGTGTGGAGTAAGGGCTTGTCATGCTGTCCACTTCCAACGAATTGTCACTCACCGAAGCAATTTTATCTTGGTGAAATGGAAGGTAGTGTTTGATTAAAATTCATTATTTTCTTCTCCTTCTCTTCCTACTCAGGTGATTCCGCATGTCCTGAATTTCTCATTCCCAATGTTGATTTTCCTGGCAATTACCTTGACCGGGTTCTGGCTCCTGATGCTGAGAACTGCCAGCTCATCTGCAGCAACCATCCTCGCTGCCAGTACTTCACATTTTTCACAGAAGAATGGACTGCTGACAACAGAAAGTAAAACATTATTTGTTTGTCTGTCTGTCTCTGTCTATATATAATATACAGTGATGATCACCACTATGTAGTAATGCTTTTAACTTCTGACCTTGTGGATAGATTTAGATGAAACCTGCAAATCTACTACCCATGTAAGCTATGTTTCAGCACAGCACGTTTCTAAGCTTTTCATCCTTAATTACCCCCATGCATTATTCTTGCTCATCTTTTCATAGTATTGGTGATCCTGTCCCTTAGAAACCAATTATTTTGAGATTTGCCTGAGCGTGATGTTTCCCCCTTCTTATTCGTGGGGTATTTTTTGGGTGATAGAAAAAGTCTCAAAGCAATCCAAATGCAAAAGTCTGTTACTCTTTCAAGAACATGTTCTAATTTGGTCATATTCAAGTTCAAAAAATGTGGAGGATCCCCTGTTATGTATATCAGGGAGGGGGAATATTCAGTCATACAAAATCGAAAGTCCCTGTTCAAATAGTGGCAGACTAGGATCGCTGAGAAAAAGCTAAACAGGGGTATTGAGGTATACTGATATTTAGTAAGTTGTCCAAGGGACACAGCAGACCAGACTACAAGACTAAGTCTAAACAAATTCACACAGTATATAAAAGTAAAAAACGCTGATGCTAAAAAATTGTTATAAAGGTATACAAGATTTATTTTAAGCCTCCCATCTGGGTTACAGTCTAAAAGATTTCATCAAACAAAATATAAAATATAAAATATCATCTGTGATGGCAACATGGTTAAAATTATACACAGTCAAAGTGTTGTAAAAAAGTCGACGCGGCGTTTCGGTGTTACTCAGTCTTGACACCTTCTTCAGGACACAAACATTTGACTTCTTATCTTTATCTTACGTTCGGATCACGAGGAGTAGGACGACACGGAGGAACAGGGAGGCCGACTTGAAAAACTAAGATACTGTACTTCCTGACTTTAAAAAGGAGTTGGACAGGTGCGGATAATCATCATAACCATAGCCAGAACTTTTACCCACATCAAGCGGGACAAGAGAAAAGAGAGGAAAAAGAAAAGGACTCTCCATAAATGAACTAATCTGTCCAAAAAGGAGCCCCCTCTATCATCAACGGTGGTTCCTCCGTGTAAATAGATAATCCTTAGTCCGTATTATAAGACTTGCGCTTGTGTATGAAACACTACGAAGATATCCAGGTGATAAGTAGTCATCAAGAGGGATAGCAATTGAAAAGCTTCTCTAACGTAAGATAAAGATAAGAAGTCAAATGTTTGTGTCCTGAAGAAGGTGTCAAGACTGAGTAACACCGAAACGCCGCGTCGACTTTTTTACAACACTTTGACTGTGTATAATTTTAACCATGTTGCCATCACAGATGGTATTTTATATTTTATATTTTGTTTGATGAAATCTTTTAGACTGTAACCCAGATGGGAGGCTTAAAATAAATCTTGTATACCTTTATAACAATTTTTTAGCATCAGCGTTTTTTACTTTTATATACTGTGTGAATTTGTTTAGACTTAGTCTTGTAGTCTGGTCTGCTGTGTCCCTTGGACAACTTACTAAATATCAGTATACCTCAATACCCCTGTTTAGCTTTTTCTCAGCGATCCTAGTCTGCCACTATTTGAACAGGGACTTTCGATTTTGTATGACTAATTTGGTCATAGTCAATTAAAACTCCTCTCTGGAGTCAAGGCGGAAATACAAAATCAAAAGCAGCCCAGGAAAATATGTTCAAACGAAGCCTGCACCTTCCTCCCCATTACCTCCCTCTTTTAATCTATTCTTTCTCTCTTTCTTGCTGTGTCTGCTTCATTTCCCCTCAGAAAGCTGGAGAAAGTCACACGTGCATGCAATGGCCATGGCCTTCAAAAGCCGGCCTCCAAAGCCTGCAGCTCCCAGTGGGATGATTATTGGGATACATGGTCAATCTGGCTGTCTGCAATCCAAGCACAGGCTGAAGCTGGTAGCACAGGCTGCAGCTGACTCTGTAGACTTGTATATAGGTTTCTTTACACGTTCACCAGATATACAAGGCACGTCGTTCACAGACATATCACCACGAACATAGATGCTACCTCAGCCGATTCTCAATTTTCATTCTTCGGCCGGGCTGCTGCCATGAGCATTATTTGGCTTTAGAAGAAGCTTGCCTCCAGCATTTTGCACTGTGGCAAGAAAAAGTATGGCTGAATCATAATGAAACAAATACGTTTGGCAATGCAAACTAACCAGCAAATCAGAAAGCTGGTGACATATGGTCTGATTATCCCCAAGCCTGGATTTGTTCACTCCTGTGCCCGCTGCAGAAGGAACATGCTTGTTCGCAGTAAGAGAAGGCACATGGGCATTAGTAAGAGAGTACTGCCAATGTACGTATGCCAGAAGAAGCTCTCATGGATGATGAGTAAGAATTCTGCGCTTTCTTCCCTGAAGGTACCGTGAGTCCCAGAAGATTGACCGACACTTGTACCACTGCCTTTATCTCCAAGTTAATGGTAATGTGTTCAAAAACAATTGCATCTAATGTAGCACATTCACAAACTGAAGGCAGCCAAAGCCTGCATGCACCTCCTGTCTAACCAAGCTGAAGTTCGCAGATCAAAGACTAAGGAGGCTCGCAAGAGACGCGAAGAACGCCTGCAAGCAAACAAGGAAGAGATCATAAAGACACTCTCAGAGGAGGGAGAGACCAAAAAGTAGTCAGTCATTCCGGTGTGTAAATAGTGAACGTCTATCCATGCCAATAAAACATCCAATACTAATGATTTTCAACTTTCACCAATAGAACTCCTCCCGCTGGAACAATCTGTTATCACACCCAGCCTGACATGGCTTACAGTTAACCTGCATGAACTTATAGAAACACTGAAGCTATACAAGGCAAACACCATTCCCTTTGCAGTTTCATTGTTGAAGCATCAACTTCAGATATGCAATAACAAACTGTATTGTTAAAATTCTAATTTCTCTTCATTCCTGCAGCTGTGAACTGCCCATATAGACCATGTTCATAATTGGTTTGAAGGAAAGCAGCTTAAGTGTCTAATATTTGCTTGTGCATTGTCCATGGGCTTGCAGTCCATTCTGGGTCTTCTATGGGGCAATCAAAACATGGGTCATAAATGGCATATTAAAAACATGATTTTTTCTGGCAACCAAAAAAGTACAGGCACATAGGAGCTACCTTTGATAACTCGGTGACTGAAATCTGTTCAATAGGCGCAAAGGAAGACTTTGACACACGGGGCATCCTCTTCTAGGTCCCCATACTTCAAAAGGTGCTGAAATCCAGACCTCTCAACGTATTTCATAACAGAGTTGAGAGAGGAGTTGGTATTGGAGACAGAAACCTGAGAGAAGAGGAAGCAACAGGAGGATCTAGTCAGAGCAGTCACAATTTAATGTAGGAGTGGAGTGGACATTTTATACTCAAGAACATCCCATGGAGGCTTTGCAAATGTCCACTTCCCTTTTAAATGCTCTGCAGGTTCTTCTGTGGGTTTTCTACATTGAACAAAGGAGCAGCAACTGGGTCTTTTCAGATGGCTCAGATGGTTAAACTGTGAAAAAATGCACATTATGCCTGTAGCCCATGATAGGGCAGATTTCAATATTTAATTTGTGATTGGTTGTTGTTCTGTTTTCCAATAGGTTTTTTTGCTATCTGAAGAATTCTACCACGATGACTCCTTCATTCGTTCGGTTAAACAACGTCGTTTCAGGCTTCTCGCTAAGAAGCTTTGGTATTAAAAGCAGTAAGTTAAATATATTCTCCTTAAGGGTTTATGTTTAGGGTGGATTCTAAAACAGTCTTCACATTTGGGGTGTCTGTGAGTAAGTGCCATGGGGTTGAAACATCAAATTGTACGGCAAGACAATCTGCCGGGTTAATTGATGATAAATCCTGGTTTCTCAGTGCAATGTTTATTTGTCAGCAGATGCACCTCAAGGCTAACACTATAAATCAGGAGCTACAGTTTTAGGAGAACCGTTTTGAGGCAAATATGGTCATTATGTGAAATGTTGGTAATCTGCCTTTCTTTCTTTCACCACTTTTGTGTGTATTTATGACTACTAATTTGAGTTGAGCCCATGCATTGCATGGTTTATGTACATGGATTCTAGCTAACTTTTGACTGTCTTGAATCCATGACTCAAATGGATCCACCTCATAATTTATGTATTGCCAAATAAAGAATACACATCTAGTGACCTGGTATCTTAAAAAAACACCAGACAAAACAGTTAACATTTTGATCCTTTGTTTGATACATAACGGTCTCATTGGGCCTGATTCACAATGGCAAATGTACACTTTTGTGTAAGTTTACGATTATTTGCTATCCAAAAGGGGATTCATGAGAAGGCTCTTTACGAGTGCAGAGTCTCCGCACATAAATAGATAAGTCTTTTAATGTGAAGAGGCTCCCCACTTGTAGAGATATTTCTCGTAAATCCCTTTGTGAATAGCAAACAATCGTAAACTTACACAAAAGTGAAAGTTTACCTTTATAAATTAGCCCATCAATTTCTGGTTACAATTATACCCTCCAGAATCCCAAAATTAAAGGTGGCTTAAGGAACCTAAAGAGGGCAGTGACGGCTGCTACTTAACGGCGGTAGGGGGGGGGGCCAGTTCGGGCAAGGTGGGGGGAGGGAAATATTAATTATACATATATATTTTTTTAATCTCTTACTTGTAGGCCAGTTGCCGCCTCTCGTTCTCTTCTGCTCTTCCGTCGACTGCAGGAGCAGGAAGCACACATGCTCCCAGTCTCCCCTAGATAATCACATGCTGTTACAGCAGCATTGCAATTGGTCTGAGTGCTGTGGTTCGGCACTCAGAGAGGGACTGGGAGCCTGTGCATGTTCTCGGTGGAGAACATGCAAAGTGTGAATGTCTATTTGGCCAGCCCAAGACATCCAGCCAAAACCTTCATGCGCACTTAAGAGACTGCTCACCACTTCTCTCCCCTGCTCCTCTAACAGCCCAGTCCTGCCCGCTCCACCCCTAACCAGCGTAGTCACGGAAAAATAAAGGGATAACACATTGTTATTATCATTTTATTTTTCCTTTTTGACCTGCTCACAGGGCAGTGGGGCGGTGCTCCGTCACTTTAGCAGAGGAGCTGCCACTGAGAGAGAAAGGCATTTGGTGAAAATCGCTGCAAGCAAATGTTTCTGAAAAAGTGAAACACTAATGATCACAAATAGCAGGGACCTTTTGCTCTCAGTTCCAGAGACTAAAAAGCCAAATTGGATCCTTTGCAGAGGCTCTAGATTCTGTCTTCCTAAATAATAGAGAACATGAATTAATTTCAAACTTCCAGAAAATTGTGTTCATTAGTTTGTAGTTAAAATTGCTTGAAAAATGTCTGGTTCTGGAACTTTGGCAAAACATTTCTTGGCTTCATTAATCATTCACAGACTCTATTTTAGCTAGGAGTAGTAAGCAAGATCATGCCTCTGTAAATATAATGAACACATTTGATTGTGCAAAGTAGAATAAAATGCCTAAAACATTGATCAAAATTGTGTAATTTTGTATTGCTCACCCTGAACATACAAGTATGAGTAACATGCACTATTCACCTCCCTCTCGAAAAAAGAAAAGAACACGCATCATCAATTTTACAATTGATTGTGAGTATGGCGACCTACCTAGAAAACCTTTTGAGCCAGTAGGACCGTAAAGGGAGTAGAGATTAGGAGCAAAATTGGTCAGGTGTGGAATTGAAAGGAAATAGAGGTAAATAGCAAAGGTAGTCAATTGTGTGTGACCTATCCAGGAGATCTAAACCCCTTCCTGCCTGATACTAATACTTGGCTTTCAGATGTGTAGCAAAAATATGGTAATACCAAGGGTTTAACCTGATAATTTGTAAGACTAAAAACAAAACATACAATTGTCACAATAAAATTAAGATAATACTTTGGGGTCATGGCCTACTGTGTTTTTGGAGCTGCAGACAATTGTGTTTGGTGAAATGGATACCTCCACTTCCATCCTCACTCCGGGGGTGGTGGGTACATTTAGTATGGGTTAATATATTATGTTTTGCCTGGATAAAGGGAGTAATTTCATAGGGCTGATCATTACAATTTTATAGGTACAAAACATGATATATCTACCTCTCCTCAGGTAGGAATTACAGCTTATTAAATGTAATTAGGAATCCCAAATATTTTCCTTTGGGAAGGGGTAGGTCTCCCAGTAGTGAAAAATACATTTTAGGTGTTTTTCACTACCAGGACATGTAAAACTTAAACATACATGTCCAAACTTTTATTTACCTAAAACCCTGCCGTATGAACTACCTAGGCCCTACTTTCTGTGCGACACATGTCATAAAACTGGACTTTAAGTCTTGTCAATGATGTTTAAATGCCAATTCGACATAGCAATGTGACACAGCATTCAGACTGCAATGACAGGCCTGGAAGATGTAATAAGGTGCTAATCAAGTGGGTGGCACAGTAAGTGCTGCAGGCCCACTGGTGCATTTAATTTACAGGCCCTGGGTATATGGTAATCCATGCTACAAGGGATTTATTAGTAAATTAAATATGCCAATTTGGTACATGCCAATCAAACCATGGTTAGGGGAGTGAGCGCAAGCACTTTAGCACTGGCTTAAAGTGGTAAAGTGCACAGTCCTAAGGTCAACAAAGCAGAAATTGGAGGTAAGTAGGCAAAAAGATTGCGAGTGACCCTGCTGAGGGGGCCTGGTCCATCAGTGCCCTTTCATAATCCATAGTGTCAGCAAATTTATGTGAACATTGAAAAAAGTGCACAATTTTATTCTGTTTTTTCAACATTTTCTTGGGGGGGGATACCATCCTTCCCCTCCAGTACTCCTAGAAGAGATCTGACCCACTTGCTTGGCTCATATGCTACAATTTAGTTCCAGTATTGTACTACGCCATAACACCTTCAAAGATCAGCATACTAATATAGGTGTATCTAAAATAGATATTTGTGCTGTGTTATATTAATCTTTTATTTTGGAACTTCCGCGATGCCAATTATTGTTATCTCATCCTGGTTAAGGTCAAGTGACTTCACATCCTCTGTAGATTAAGGGGCATATATGTCAGATGAGATTGCTTACTTTGATGTTGTATTTATGTCAAATGTGTGTGATTTCATTTCCGTTACCCCTGCAATTTTAGTGAATTGGCGTCCATAAGCAGTTGGTTGGACCATCATTTAACATGATAATGTGTGTTTGAGTTCAGAGCTCGAGCAACCCACAATATCACCCTGAGAAGTCTATGACCTCACTGGAAGTCCACTGCTGAAGGGGTTTTACTTGGTCCTGTTTGCAGAGTCATAGTTGGCAGGACTGCCGGACCACAGAGGCAAACAATCACAACCCACAAGGTTGAGACCCAGTAGCCCATGCTGGCCCCATAGCCCACGATCACAGTCTGGCAGTTGCACTACTAGAACATGTCTCTAATAGCAACCACATGTACAGGTTGCCTTCTTCATGCCACGTGTTAAATCCAAATTTCTAATTTGCCGGAAACTTAAATGCTGAATAGAAAAACAAACATGTAACACTATTTGTCTAAGTGCCGTCAGGATCTGTAATTCGTATAGCTGACCGGTGGATACTAATGTAGCTGAGAGATTGATTTTGCCTTCCTAGTCAGACTCGAAAGGTCCAGTGTTGAACCTTTCTTTAAAGTATATGTACATTGGTACAATCCACTGCTCTTATAAAGGGTCCCACAAGCATCACTGAGGGGTCATCTCAATTCAGCTTGTCAAGGAAACTCTTAGAGGAGCTCCATTTAAATGCTTCTCTAGGAATGTAAGTGTGTGGTTTTTCCATCAGCTGTCCTCTCTTCTCTTGCAGGATGCAGTGACCACATTTTTAAAGGATTGGACTTTCTAGGAAATGACCGTGGGGTGGTCAAGGCCGACTCGGACCAACAATGTCAACAGTTGTGCAAAGAAGATCCGTTGTGCCAGTTTTTCACCTTTGTGGATGGCGACTTCTCTAACGTAGCCCAAAGGTAAATTCTTTCTTTAAGTAAAGTTTGAATAAATGTCTTATCACACTTGTATGTAACATCAAGAACTAGAATGAAATAATACATTAATATTTGTATTGCTTCTTGAGCTGAGCATCAAGGAACTCTTGGTGGCTAATGTTTTTTCTTTTAATTTCAATGTATTGGTACTCAGATTATCAGCAGTTAGCAGGTTCTGTGCACTTACAAACAGTAATGTGTTGAAGGGGCCAGGACATGTGTACATGTGGTGGGTCAGTGTTGTATCCCTTTAAATATTGCTTGGAATTGGAATGCCTAGCGAAGGTATGTTCTGTCTCCATGGTGCAGCTGTTGTTCTGTCGGGATTCCTGCTTGATGACTCCACCGGACAACAGCTTCACCAGAGTGCTTCTGACTTCGTGGGTTTACCCTTGCACTTGAAATTCAATAAACTTCTCTTCAACCAACTCCTTGCTTCATATTAATGTTAGCGATACAACAGTCAGATACCTATAAGCAACTATGACACCTGGCAGAGTTGACCCGGACGGTAACAGACGTGAATGGAAGCCATAGACTCGGATGGGCTACTTATGATCAAAAATCTCAGAAGTCTCTAAATAGGCAAAGATGTATATCTTTAAAGGACTTTGAGACATCATTATATATTGTTTTTGGAATTAGGTTGCAGTTGGAGCTACCACAACTTTAAATATCTTGATAATCAGATTTGGTTGAAATCTTCTTAATTCGGGCTCCCCAGTCTTTTATATCATATAGAAGAATTAAGCTATTCAAGACTGCGTCTCCAAATATCTGTGTGGACATTTCCATACTCTGGAAGACCAAAAAACGCCTTCTGTTCTTTACAAGACATACAGAAACCCCCAGGCAATTTTGAAGATGGAATATGTTTTTTTGGCCCTGAAGGTGATAACAACTTGTTTTCACCAAAACGTGCGTAGGCCAGCGATACACATCTGTGAGCTCCACCTAAGAATCAAGCCAAGAAAACGATTATTCAAAATCAAAGTGATGTATTTGTGTTTGTGTTCAAACTATGGAATGTACTGGTATGAAACAAACAGAATTAGTGCAGTAGGACCTTTGCTCAGATGTGGTCTTTTTGTGAATTTGTCCGTGTAGTGTGATAGTTAGTATGTATGAGAGGAATGAAAGGTGAGAATGGATGAATGATGTAATGATACATTTTTCTTTTCTTTTGGGGGTTACCAAAATATAAATTCATGCTTAGAAATAATAAGGAAGGTCTCTCACTCTCTTTTGGAATAATAATGTGAATGTATTTTACGTAATGTGCTTGTCAATAGAATTTCTTACAAAAAAAGTGTGAAAATATTAAAAACTAAATATACAAAAATATTTTTGATAAATAAACACAATCTAAATGAAAATTATTTTCTGCGTATCTATGCTGTACAGCAAATACTATGATTAGAGTCCTACCACTTGACAAATCAGATTGGCTTGATAAGAGGTTGTTCTATATATATTTTTTTCTTTCCCCCTCCTCTTAGGCCTCAAAGAAACTGGGGGTACCTTAGCGCAACTGAATATATGTCTGTCACCATAGAGCTCCTGTCTACAGTATATCATTGTCACTGCATGTGTGTAGAATGTATGTCTGTCACCATAGGGCTCCTGTCTACAGTGTATCATTGTCACTGCATGTGTGTAGAATGTATGTCTGTCACCATAGAGCTCCTGTCTACAGTGTATCATTGTCACTGCATGTGTGTAGAATGTGTTTCTGTCACTGCTGAGCTCCTGCCTACAATGTATCATTGTCACTGTACATAGATGCAATGTATCTGTTTTACCACTGATCACCGTTCTACGCTGCACCTCTGCCACTGCTGGGAATAACGCGCCTACTGTGTGACTGTAACTGCTGAGCTCCAGTCTAAAAGGTATCACTGCTGTTGCACCGGTATACAATGTATCTCTTAGCACTGAGCTCCTCCCTACAGTGCATCTCTACCACTGCACCTGTGTACAGTGTATGTGCCGCTGCTGAGCTCCTTCAGCAGTGTAGTTCAGTCAGTGCCCGACACGTGTCCACAGTGAATATCTGTTATGTCTGCGCTCCTGACTACACCCAATCTCTGTCACTGCTGAGGTTACATTCTGCAGTGTATCTCTGTTTCTACAATGACCTGTGCCTACAGTGAATCACTGGCACTGCTGAACTCCTGTCTACAGTGTACCTGTCGTTGATGTGCTCCAGCCTACAGTGTACCTCGTCACTGCACCTGCTTCCAATGGATCTGTCACTTTCGAGCTTCACTTCGCAGTGCACTTTTGTCACTACTGATACACCAGTGCACAGTGCATCACTTTCACATCAGGTTGCAGTATATCTGTCACTGGTGCAAACAGACTACGGCACATGTCTGTCAATGCACCTCTGTACAGTGTAGATCTGTCACTGCTGAGGTTACTGTCTGCAGAGTCTGTTCCTACTCTGGCATGCGCCTACAGTGCGCCTCTGTTATGTATGTGCTCCAGCCTACAGGGTATCGCTGTCACTGGTGCAGACAGACTACGGCACATGTCTGTCGATGCACCTCTGTACAGTGCAGATCTGTCACTGCTGAGGTTACTGTCTGCAGAGTCTCTGTTTCTACTCTGGCGTGCGCCTACAGTGCACCTCTATCGTTGATGTGCTCCAGCCTACAGGGTATCTGTCACTGGTGCAGACAGCCCACTGCATATCTGTCAGTGTACAGTGTAGATCTATCACTGCGGGGGGACCTGCCTACACAGATTCGGTCACTGGAACTCCTGCCAAGAGGGAATCTCTATGACGGTTTCTACTCTGCCATTTCATACACTGCACGGTGTTCAAGCAGAGCAGCACGTTGTCAAGTCCCTGAAATGAGTGCTGTGTAATAAGAGGATGAATGTGTTTTCAGTGGGAAGTATCACAGTAGTATAGTGACATTTCCTTCTGCGAACAGTTCTCAAAGCTAAGTTTGCTACAAGCTGCTCTTTCAACCTGTTCAATGCACTGAGGATGATAGGAGTGAGAGGAGGAAAGTAGGGTGCTGTGTGTGCATGAGCTTGCTGTGCCTCCAGCACCGCCTTCACCTATTCAGGTTAGTCTGAAGTTTGTTAGAGTTTTCCATGACTAAGGGGTGATTTACAGCTGGAGGTATAGCAACGAACACACCTCCCTAGCTAAAAACGAAGCAAAACCTGAATCCAAAACATAAGCAAATGGAGTTTGAACAATATTTTTTATGACCAGTTAAATTGTGTGATAAGGAAGTAGATCATAATACATTTAAAAAATCCCTTTATGTATTTATAGTAAAAATAGAATGCTGGATATCAAGTACATAAATAAATAATTCATATTGAAAAAGAAACAAATTCTGAAATATAGCACGTTAACAAACCAGTAATAATTTTATAAAAGCATAACTGGTTATGATTGCTCCTGATTTGTTGTTTGTGTGTGTATGTGTGTGAGTCATCTGTTTGAGTCACTTCTTTCTTGGATATTTTATTTCTTTGTAACTCATTGTATCCTTTGGGATCCAGATTTTTGCCCTGGCTGACTGTTGTTTTCTTGTGATCATTCATCTTCAAGTGTGTATGTGTGTATGAGTGTGTGTATATATATATATATATATATTTTCACCATACTAAACTTTCCATCAAAGAAGGCGCTGACTCCGTGTATCTTAATTCAAGCGTTTATTTTCAATATCAGTTTCTGCTCAGACGCGTTTCGGCGGCTCACTCCCGCCTTGCTCACTATATATATATAAAACATATATTACCTACTGGCGGTCGCCAGTAGGTATATATAGTTAGGACTTAGTTTCCATAAGAAAATCCGCAACATTCTATTGGGAATAACTTTGGTGCCGGGTGATGAATCTTTGTGAATTTCTCAAAGAAGATGGCCCGCTCCGCTCCTTCCCTGAAAGTTTTGGGGGGATTCGTGAAGTGGGGGCTGAGAAAAAAGGGGGGTCCCAAAACGTGTTTTCCCCATGTTATTTTCTATAGGACGATTAGACACGGCTACAGCCCGAACGGCTGAACGGAATTACTAGAAATTTGACAAAATGGTAGAATCTGATTCGCAGATCGCCCTTTTGTTTAAATGGTGTAAATCCCTCCAGTAGTTGTTGAGAAAATCACATTTGAAAAAATATATATATCTATAAGCGCGCACCGTGCGTGCACCGTGCGAGCACCCCGCGATTTCTCGGAAAAAAAACCAACATTTTTTTGGGCCTTGGGGGTCCTTGTGGGACCCCCTGAGCAGGCCTAGAGGGTCAGGGTGCTTCTACCCTGCCCCCTTTTTGAGTTCTACACGTTTGTTTTTCTGCTTTCCTGTGCCTCAGTCTACCGAGGCACAAGATGGCTGCCAACAATTTCTGTTTTGGAGTGTTGACAGACAGTGGCAGCCACTCAGCATGCCTTCCCGAGAAAGCTGCATGCTCATTGGCTGTCAACACTTCAAACCAGGAAGTGTTGGCATCCATCTTGTGCTCGGTAGACAGAGGCAGAAGAAAGCAGAAAAACAAACGTGTAGAACTCAAAAAGGGGGCAAGGTAGAAGCACCCTGACCCCCTAGGCCTGCTCAGGGGGTCCCACAGGGACACCAAGACAAAAATAAATAAATCATTTTTCGAAAATCACGGGGGTACGCGCACCGTGCGCGCACCCCGCGATTTACCCCAAAAAAGAAATTTGGGGGGGGCCTTGGGGGTCCTTGTGGGACCCCCTGAGCAGGCCTAGGGGGTCAGGGTGCTTCTACCCTGCCCCCTTTATGAGTTCTAAAACTTTCCGAGCAGGAGATGCATGCTCATTGGCTTTCAACACTTCAAACCAGGAAGTGTTGGCAGCCATCCTGTGCTCGGTACACCGAGGCACAAGAAAGCAGAAAAATAAATGTGCAGAACACAAAAAGGGGGCAGGGTAGAAACACCCTGACCCCCTAGGCCTGCCCAGGTGGTCCCATAAGGACCCCCAAGGCCAAACATTGTTTTTGTTAAAACCCCGTTTTTTTACACCCGGGGGGACAAAATCGCGGGGGCATAATGATAAAGAAGTGTGTGGGGGGGGCCCAATCCCCCCTACACTGCCCCGGGGACCGCCGCCCCCCAGGGAAAAGCAACACAGCCCCCTGGCGCATAATGGAGGCTCATGGTGGACTAGTTGGCCCCCAGGGACCCCCAGTATGCAAGGGAACTTAATCCCCCAATTTATAACACTCTACAGGGCGCGTTTGCACAGTTTAAGTTGGGGAATTAACTCCTGTTCAATCCAGAGGTCCCCTAGAGGGAACTAGTCCAACAGGTATCTCCAGTAAGCGCCATGGAGCTGCGCTGCGCTGCACAGTGTTGCAAAAAGGGGGCGTGCCTTCTGAACACCTGCCTGCAAAAATGTAGTAAATCCGTATAAAAAAAATAACAATTAATACATTTAAAAATTGTCATTTAAAAAAACTTCGAAATTCAATGTAAAAACCATAGGTTTCAGGCCTGATATAGTTAGGAATTAGCATTTAAAAACCATTGAAATTCACAGAAAAAACCATAGGTTTCAGACCTTATATAGTTAGGATTTAGCATTTAAAAAAACCTTTGAAATTCACTGAAAAAACCATAGGATTCAGGCCTTATATAGTTAGGAATTAGCATTTAAAAAACCTTGCAAATTCACTGAAAAAACCATAGGTTTCAGGCCTTATATAGTTAGGAATTAGCATTTAGAAAACCTTTGAAATTCACTGAAAAAAACATAGGTTTCAGGCCTTATATAGTTAGGAATTAGCATTTCAAAAAACCTTTGAAATTCACTCAAAAAACTATAGGTTTTAGGGGTGTTATAGTTAGCTGGACATTTCACTCATACAAAACCATTGAAATTGCTCCTATATAGTTAGTTGTACTAACTATATTTCACGCACCCGCAATCCACTGCTGATGATGTCACATATTGCATCATTCATGACATGGTCAGTGACATCACTGATGACATCTCAAATGAATCCAGAAACGGCAGAAAAGTGGACTCCCTAAATATGATGGTGGACAATATTGTGTCTATTGCCGCCTACAGAGCTGGGAAAAATAGCACTTCCACTAAACTATACAAAAGCAATTAGTATTTACTTCAGATGAATAAACATTGGCTAACAAGCATTGGCAATGCCAATAGGTCAGACATTGGCCGCCAGCCTTCTGGCAATTCTTGTTTTGTTATGGTTTTTGCAAACCTTTGTTTTTAAATATGCAGAGCTCTTGTCAATGTAAAAAAATAAAAAAATTGCAACTGCCAATAAAACGTTTTGGGTCTCAAAAAACACAAATTATCATAGTACTATCTGGCGCTGAAGGGAACTACTTAATAAGTTAATTCGTCTGGTATTGGCTGAAGGAAGATATCAAGAAAGACCCAGGTATTGAAAGAGGGAAGAAGACAAGAGGGAGGACAAGAAGACACGAGAATGCGGGCTAGTGGGTAATGAAAATAAGAGGGCAAGAAAGGAAGAAGGCAAGAGAGGGAAGGAGGGAGAGAGATGGGAAGAGAAAGGGTAAGAAGAAAGAAGCATGATGGCATGAAAGTGCAAGAGGGTAGGAAAGAAAGATGGCAAGAAGGAAGGCAAGAAAGAAAGAAGGAAAAAAACCAAGGAAATATGGAATGATAGAGAAAAGGAAATGGAAGGTAAGAGCAGGAAAGAATAGAAAAAAGAGGAGAGAAGGCAAGTTAGAAAGAAGGCAAGAGAAGAAAAACAGAAAAGAGGGCAAGAAAGAAGTTAAGCAGGCAGGAAAGACATTAGGAAAGAGAAGGAAGTAACGATTTAGAGAGGAGTGAAAAAGAAGGAAAGGGTATTTTGGAAAGTAAAAGCAGGAAAGGGCTAGAAAGACGGCAAAAAAGAATAGGTAAGAAAAAAAGGGAATGAAGGAAGGCAAGAGGGAAAGAAAGGAAGAATGGAAGAGAATAAAAAAGGGGAAAAGGGAAAGTAAGAGGGAAGTAAAGAGTGAAGGAAAGACAGCAAAGAGAAGGGAAAGAAAGTGAGAGAAAAAAGTTGAAAGGCAAAACAAGAGAAGATGGAAAGAGAAGGGAAAAAGTAGGAAAGAGGGAAAGAAGGTATTAAAAGTCAAGACTGAGAAGGAAAGAAAGCAGTAAAGACTAAAGAAAGAAGGCAAGCATGAAATAGCTAGGGGGAAAGAAAACGAAAGAATGAAAAGTCAACAGAAGGAAGAAAAAGAAAGAAAGGAAATAAACAAAGAAAAAAAGAGGTTCCAATGTACAAAAACTACAGAACAGTTTCAAATGCACACAATCTGGTATGCTGTGAAACAGCAGCAGTCAAACACAAACCACTCCCAAAGGAATTTACAACAGCATTGGCAGGAGATGGGATCTGATAAAACTGGAAAGTGCACCAGAAGCATCCTACCATCACACCACGTTCTAAATACAACGGCAACACTAAAGAAATTATAAGGCAAAAACAAAAGCACTGGCCCTGAAGGGGACTAGCTTGTGTGCGGATGTGCTCCTTGTAAGAGAGCACAATGCAGTCACTCAAAGTAAAGCAAAACTGTGGTTTAAGAAGGCTGACCTGCTGCTCCATGCTAAATGCTGTAGTGGGCAGAAGCAAAAACGACTGACCAATGGATGAAGATTGGTGGCTAAAAACCCTAATATGTAAGTATTGTATACACATTTAAGAAAAATCTAAAGGTCTTGGCTAATGCCAGACCTAAAATCAGGATCAGGCAAAAATCAGTTCCTGTCATGAAACAAAGCATGCAAATTGAACCCAAGCAGCCTTTCAAAGGGAAAATACCACATAATGATCCCCTTTCAAAAGGTTTTTACCTCGAAAATTTGTCAGAATTTCAAATTGTCTTCCCCTTGTGATCTATGATGCCAGCAACACTTTAACACTTCCAAAGAAAGAAATCACACTTCCCGCTGGATAAGAGAAACAAAGCTTCACAGAGAAAAATCTGATATAAGTAGCTATATTCAACTGCGCGTTCTCTTTAAAATAATTTACTGGAGGTCTGATCAAAAATTTGAGAATTATGCTTATTTTTATCAGTTCGCAAAAAGATAGTTTGCAACAGTACATTTTTCAATATCAGTTTCTCAACATTTATTTTTGGGCATTTGCTTCTTAGTTGTGTCTTTTATGACTTTAATTTGAAGCTCAAACGTCTAAGTCCTAAATCGGTGCAAGTCCTAAAATGAACGCAAATACTCTGCGCCGGGGAACATCCTTTACAACGCAACTTTTACAACGCACTACCATTACGACGCAACTTTTACAACGCAAGTTATTACAACGCATTGCGCTGGGGGCGCTCTAGGATAGGGAATAGTTTAATTACTATCCAACACCTTCCCTACTATCTACGGGGACTGGAGTTGGAATAGTAAATTAAACTTCTCACTATCCAGCGCCACCCAACGCAAGTCGTTGTAACCACTTGTGTTGTAAAACCTGCATCGTAATGGCATGCGTTGTAAAAGCATGCGTTGAAACATCATATATCCCTCTGCGCCTGTTTCAGCAATAACACCCATAAATAACCCCACCAAGCCCTCATTCACCCAATGAATTGAGTACGAAAAATGTTTGGTCCTGTTTTAGCAGTTGTAATTATTTTGCGTTGTGCGCAACTAGAGCAACGTAATAGTCAAATAATGAAGTTATGTATGTACAAATATGGTAAAGTATCTGCCAAAACCTAGTGACAATCCAGTGTAAAACATCATTATGTCAAGGAATTTTAGAGCCCGTTTTACCCCTGCTCCAAAATGGACATTATTGATTAAGTTGTAAATCTAATAAACGTTTTTATTTTTGTCACCACAGGAAGGACTGTTACACGAAGAGTGTGATTGCGCTCCCGCAGCCTCCTCAGATAAGAATCATAAAAGACGTGGTGTCTGGATTTTCGAGAATACAATAGGAGGATTCCATTACAGGTAAACCAGACATGACATGGTATGACAAGACAAACCTGGGCCATCAGGATGTAAACTCACTTGCTATGGTTCTGGCCCAAAGGGTAGCATAGGTTAGCTGTCATGAGATTTATTTGATTTCTTTATATATTTTTTGTTAATACCACTCTACTTGTAAATTGGGTAGTATAGGGCGACACAATAAATACCTACAGAGATTGCAATCTATTTACAAATACCTCAAAAGTTAACACATTGTAGGGAAGAAAGTGAATTAAATTGTTGATAGAAGTTGATAGAACAAATGTCAGTATATCATGTGGAATTAATGTTGAGAGCAGTAGGAAAGGAAAGACAGATTAGGAAAAGCAACAGGCACAGTGAGGGGTAGGAGGAAATATTAATTAATGAGGGAGTGGAGACAGGGTGGAAGACAACAGGTGAGGACAGTGGGAGCCAAACAGTTAGATAATTGGGTAACTGGTGATAAGGTGGGTTTGCAGTTTTTTCCTTACATGAAGATCTTAATGAAATGTGCGGAGACCCAAGGCACAGCTGGATGAAGGATTCCCCTTCCCTGAGAGCAGACCTGGGCCCCAAAAGCCAGGCAATCAGATGTGGATCTTGGCTGTGAACAAATAAAACCTAGTTTAAATGAGAGACGAAGAAGGAAAAACTAAATATCCAAAGAGGGCATTGCAGAGGGAGGAATGGAGGTCTAGAAGCTATTTTGTAATCAAATTAAGATAAATAAGTCCATATAAACTGTAAATTTCAGTTAACAGTTCGAGAGGAATCCTTTTAATTTAGTCTACTAATGAAAGAAAAGCCTCAAATAAATCCACTTTAGAAACGGACCATAGTAGCAATGGAGGCATAATTCACTTTATGTAACATTTGAATTGCATTTCACTCGGTAGAAGACAGATATATTTTACACATTTGAAAACACTTTGGACCAATAAGAAGGATATGACATGGTTCACTAAGGGTCATTCAAGTGCAATTGCAGGCCTCCTCGATTGGACGCCTAGTAATTCTCTTTAAATAAAAACTTCTAGGAATACACCCAAAAGCACCAAGAGATGGGTCAGGAACATACAGCCTGTGACGACCGGCACTCCAGGAGGCCTGGCAGACTTCTAGCATGTATACCATCCATTGCAGTCCAACCAGCCAACATACAGCATTTGAAAGAGCAGGTTGTGATGGGAAAAGGTCAACCTTGAGTGACCAGATAAGATAGCCCATTAAGTGATGTGTACCCGCTGCTGGGTGTTTTACATAGAGGGATGTAAGTTTAGAACAGATGACTTGAGGGTAACATGCATGGGCTGACAACAAACACATCCGCGAGCCACTTGTCCCTCTCACCAAGGCCCCACAGTGGTCCAAGTGAGACTTCTTGAGGCTAAAGAGCAAGTGTATGAAGACAGGGGTCAGAGGAGGCCTGGCACACTTCCAGCAGCAAGGCAAGCAACAGGGGCCCAAAGATCTATTCCTCAAAATGTGGAAGAGTGGGTTGAAAAGCAAACGCGTCACCGTTGAATGGCAGGAGGAGATTACCCATACCAGAATGTGTATCTGTTTCTAGATGTCCTGCAGGTAAGAATGTGAGTTCAGAACAGGTTTGCCACAGATTATTACAATAAGACCCAGAAGGATTTCTAGGGTCGTGGCTTTTGTGGTATGGGTGGGAAATATAAGAGAGGTATGCCCCAATTTTAGTGTCAGTTTTGAAAATCACAGTTAATTCCACTATCCGTTTTGAAGCAGAACTCTGTTTCCACCTGGCCTTTACCATCTCTGATTCTTTTCTGCCTCTTTGAAATGTGAAAACTGACACAGTACTTAACAATATAATAAGAAATAAGGAGTCGAGCATCTTAACCCAGGATTGAAAAATCTATCAGTTTAAAATTCAACACATTTCTCAGTGTTTGTCTTTGTGGTACATGGTGGGGGGAATGAGTGACACCACTTCCACCCCCACTCTCTTGTCCCTGCTCATCACCCACACCCCTGTGTGTGGTGGTGTCGATGATGCCTAACCAAGGGTCACTGGACATGCGTGACAAAGGTCTCATTTCACTCATATTTAGTTTCACTTAACACTTACAATTATTTCTAGTGTGATTTATGGCTGTAGCTTCTGGTTTGAAAATTGAGTTTTTATATAAAATGTGAGCTATAATTTCTCTTTATGAATGAAAAGTGTGAAAGTGTTTTTTGAACAAATGTCGACTTGTTTACATATGTGAACAATAAATTTTTTCTATATAATGTCTACCACTTGCATTTAATTTAATATCATTTAAACAAAATATTTCCCTAAAGGAATTGTTGTAGGCAGCGCCCCGTCAATCTAAATTGTTTCATGCAAAATGTTATCTGGGACCAGATAATTACTTTGGAGTGCGTAGGGCCTTACATCAAGATCAATAGTCTTCTTAAATTTGAAACATTACAATTATAATAAAATCATTTTTAACCACAGACCTCCCTGCACAACTTCTTCAATGATCTAAATTTCCAGGAGGGTCCTGCATACTGAGTCAAATGTAATTAATTTCCATATTTAAAGTGAAAGGACAGTGTAAGCTTTCCCTCTTTATCTGCTCCCCATTCATCTTCAAGCAGCCAATCAGTACCAAATGGTAAATAATGGTGGCCAATTGTCCAGTGTGTGATTTTCGCTCAAAGCCAGTATTGAGTTTGTTGGACCAGCAGTCTTAGCACCAGCCTAGTCTAGTAGTTGTCTGCATCATCCTGGTCAGGTCTTTCTACCGAGTCCTGGATAATACTAGCCACCATAGACCTAACTAGTGCCAGGTTTTCAGAGTTTCCACTGGTTGTGTATCTGAACTTAGTTAAGTTAATATTTTGTATATGTAGATGCATGCTATGCAGATCTTCTGAAAACTGGACTTGGATCTGGCCTTCGTTGGGCAACTGTGGTTTAGGACGTTGGGCATATTTGGTGGGCACAGAGCTTTAAAATCCACATTTCTAGGTGAATAACCCATCTTATCGGACTTACTAAAATGGTGACCAGGGTTCTGAGCAGACGTTCTTTTGAGAATTACTCATGTCTTCTTCTTCAACTTACAAAGCTGACTTGTTCTAATCTTCCTTTGACAGGTTGATGAACCCCGTCCCTGAGAGCTCCTGCTGGGCTCAGGAGAAAAGGCTGCTGATTGTTCCAGCCAATAACGTGATCACACTCGACATCTGATATTCTGAGGTCTCCTCGGTGTCGATTGTTGAATCCTTTTTTCTGTAGAAAGCAATACTTTTATCATTAAAAAAAATAAACCCAGTAAAATGCAAAGCTTTGAATTGGCTGTCCATTTTTTATGTATTCGTTGCTTCTTGTGTATGTTTAGTTTGTCTGTAAAGCATGAGTTGCAGAACCTGATTGCTTCTAGGTACTATTGTATTAGTAGAGTGCACTAGATACAAATGGTTTGAAGCATGGACGTCTTTTAGATTCACCTACTGGGCATATTCCGCCATCTAGTGGTTGGAGTCGGAACCTAACCCCCCCCCCCCCCCTACCCCCCGTGGTCAGGCAACAGCCCCCTTTGTGTGTGTAAACTCTCAGAAATTCCGGAGAGAGAGGTGGTACCTAGGAAGGTTGCATGAGGGGAGTAATCTTCAAGCAAAAAAGCCCTTTTGGCACTGCTCACTTGGTTCCTCATGCACCATACCATGTAATTTTTCCCCATGCAGAATACAGTCTCCAGGTATTTAGGGAGGAGGGAGTGTGGGGGAGTCTGTGAGGAGCTGATGTTTCATTAGAAAACAAGGTAAGAATCTGCTCCTTTTACAGTGCTTAATTTGTAAAATATTAAGTCCAGGTGCTCAAATCCTTGTAGGCCACACCTACTTTCCCCGGCTCCACCCACTTACTCTACTGGCTCCACTCACTTACTGGCTCCACTCACATCCTCAACTGGCACTGCTGAAAGCCAGATGTAATACCCAATATGAATTTCAGCAAAACGTAGTTAATAAAATCAAGCCAAACCCCCAAAAGAGAATTGATGTCATAACTACTACACTTGACACTGTAAAGTCTGTGGGGCATATTAGCAAGAACCTTGTTAAAATTATCGCTGTTTTAGCGGCAGGAAAAGGCCGCTAAAACGGCGATAATTGGCTTGCTAATAGGCGTTATAGAATTCCAATAGCAACCCAGGTTAGATGTCCTGCATCTAACCTGGGCTTCTATTGGAATTCTATAACGAATATTAGCAAGCCCATTAGCGCCGTTTTAGCGGCAGTTTCCTGCCGCTAAAACTGCGATAATTTTAACGAGGTTCTTGCTAATATGCCCCTAAGTTTTTTCATTCTGAAGCCTATTCCTGATCACAAAGTGGACTTTATTGAGCGTAGCATTGATTAAATTTGCCTTGTAATGAGATGCGATTTCATGAAAACGATTCCAAGACACATTTTGACGCGTCTAGCAAATGTGTGTTTTGTTTATTAAAATGTAATATAATTTTTTTATGGACAATTATGATGGGAATTCATTGTAGACAGGTTCTTCAGCCGTCACACAGGTGAAGTAACAGACGTAAACTGGCAGTGTGCAGCTGTAGACCGGTGCTCTGAAAATGATGCACTGTACACAGGTGCAGTGACAGACCTATGTGGGAGGTGTACAGCTGCAGACTGGTGCTCTGAAAGTGATACACTGTACACAGGTGCAGTGACGGTGAAAGACATGCTGGCGGTGTGCAGTTGTTAACCGGGGCTCTGAAAGTGATGCACTGTACACTGGTGCAGTGACAGACATAGGCTGGCAGTGTGCAGCTGTAGACTGGTGCTCTGAAAGTGATGCACTGTACACTGGTGCAGTGACAGACATATGCTGGCGGTGTGCAGTTGTAGACTGGTGGTCTGAAAGTGATGCACTGTTCACAGGTGCAGTCACAGACATATGCTGGCGGTGTGCAGCTGTAGAGCGGTGCTCTGAAAGTGAGGCACTGTACACAGGTGCAGCGACAAACATATGCGGGCGGTGTGCAGCTGTAGACTGGTGCTCTGAAAGTTATGCACTGTACACAGGTGCAGTGACAGACATATGCTGGCAGTGTGCAGCTGTAGACTGGTGATCTGAAAGTGACGCACTGTACACAGGTGCAGTGACAGACATATGCTGGCGGTGTGCAGCTGTAGACCGGTGCTCTGAAAGTGATGCAACACTGGTGCAGTGACAGACATATGCTGGCGGTTTGCAGCTGTAGATTGGTGCTCTGAAAGTAATGCACTGTACACAGGTGCAGTGAGAGACATATGCGGGCGGTGTGCAGCTGTAGACTGGTGCTCTGAAAGTTATGCACTGTACACATGTGCAGTGACAGACATATGCTGGCAGTGTGAAGCTGTAGTGTAGACTGGTGCTCTGAAGGTGATGCTCTGTACACTGGTGCAGTGACAGACATATGCTGGCGGTTTGCAGCTGTAGATTGGTGCTCTGAAAGTAATGCACTGTACATAGGTGCAGTGAGAGACATATGTGGGCAGTGTGCAGCTGTAGACTGGTGCTTTTAAAGTGATGCACTCTACACTGGTGCACCAGCAGTGACAGAGATACACAGTGAAACTGAGTTCAAAAGTAACTTAGATTCAAAGGACACAGCTGCAGTGACAGAGATTCACTGTTGACAGAAGCTCAGCAGTGACAGAAATCCACTGTAGGCAGGAGCGTGATCATAACAGAGATTTATAATAAACCTACTTCCAAGCAATGACAGAAATACACTGCTGAAGGAGTTTAGCAGTGCAGATACACTGCACACAGGTCCAGTGACAGAAATATTATGTCAGGAGATCTGTGGTGACACAGACACACTGCAGATAGGGATGTTAGGGAGAAGTGATTTATTATTTATAGGTGCAATGGCAGTGACACATTGCAGACTGGAGCTCAGCAGTGATAGAAGTGCACTGTAGACAAAAGCTCAGCAGTAGCAGTGATTCAATGTAGACAGGAGCTTGGTGGCGAGAGTGATTCAATCCAGACAAGAGTGCAGCCATAACAGAGGGTCACTGCAGGCACTAGGGGTGGACCATAAACTAAGCTCTGCCTGCAGACTTGCAGCGTTTTGCCCACTCTGCACTCCAAAACCTCTGCCAACTGCCATGTGGCAAGGTTTTTCTCACACGCGGCTGGCCAACGTTAAGTTATTGAGCTCAAACAAGATTGAGTGCTAGACCGCCACCCATGAGATTTCTCAAAGCAGGCAGTTGCAGCAGGCCGCAACCGCTCGCATTGAGAAAGTTGGCTGCTGCTGAGTGAAAAGTTTACTCAACAGCGGAAAAAAACAGTGTCCTCTGGTTTACCGCTTGGTGCCAGCACACAGATTTTACAGTGCAGGAAAAATTCCTGCCGCAAAATGTCAGTGAGCAGCGCAACGGAATTCCACAGCTTGTGAAATGCCGCGGAATCTCTCCGAGTTTTTAGGTAACGCTGCAGAATTCCACAGAGTAAAAGTCAACGAGTTCTGGCCACCCCTAGTGCACAAATGTGCCAGCAATCGCAGAAATATACTGCTGAAGGAGCTCAGCAGCTGTAGACACCAGGATGCAGCTGCAGTGACAGAGGAGCTCAGAAGTGCTAGAGGAGCACTATACAAGAGCTCTTCCAACTCCTCAGTGAGTACAGAAGCCAAAGAGAGCACATTGGACTCCTCTGACTTGATCTTCTCCAAAGAGGAAGGTCAGCGTATTCACACTCCAAATAACAAAACAACGGAAGCACTTACATTGATTCCTTGCTCAGAGCAAGTCCCCTTTCTGTTTAAGCTTGATATTATGTGATTTTCTCAAACTAAGGAAGTAGTAAGCCGGGGTACCACTCATCAAAAAATCCTGGTCGCAATTTTGACATGTCTGGTCGCAAAAGGCTGGTCGCAATTTTGACAGCTTTTGACATGTCTGGTCTTAAACTTCTGGTCTCATTTTTGACAGTTTAAGACCAGGACTGTTTAAGACCAGGGTTTGATCTGGCCTTAAACAGTCTGGTCTTAAACTTCTGGCCTTAAATTTAACAGCTTTTGACATGTCTGGTCTTAAACTTCTGGTCTCAATTTTGACAGTTTAAGACCAGATCAAACCCTGGCCTTAAACAATCTGGTCTTAAACTTCTGGCCTTAAACTGCTGGTCTCAAACAAGTGACAGGTGGCCCGTGTGTTGACAAGGACCGACAGGTGCCCCGGAAGGGGCGTATGAGTCACAGGGGGGCGGGTTGTTTTTTGGAGGTAGAGGCGTGGCAAAGCAGCCCTATGGCCATGTGTCCCTGTTGTGGTGTAGAGGTATACGCCTCTTTTAGGGGTGGTGATTTCTTTGAATACATATAAGCCTTTGTCAGGAGCCTGGGGTAGCAAGCAGCCGCGGGACAACGTGAAGGGTCACCATGGCAGAAAGGAAGAGCTACAAACCATTTGAGAGAAAACATTGGTTTGGTGGCTCGGAGATCCCCGTCAGTAGCTTTTACAGAACCAGACCTGCGGTAATGGAACATAATGCTCAACCAGGAGAACCTTCTGGCTGGGGGTTTGTTAAGCAATGGCCGAGCCGGGTGGACCCGATTAAGCGTTACAGCAGCTCTAGCGAGTGTTCGAGTGACGGTTTGGCGTGTGAGCAAAGCATGCTCTTGGAGTTGGAGGATGAGGAAGAATCCATAGTTCCTCCTAATACACCCGTCTATGAAACCATGGATGTTCACATGACGAGTCCTCAGGAAGTAGGTGTGCAACAGCCTGGTACAAGCGTGGAAGATGAGGGCTCACCAATGGATATTACCGACTCTCAAGATGTCAGAGTAGCCGACGAGGGGTTTGAAAATGTGGAGGTGCGTTAAAATGTTAGGAGCAACTATTTTGCATAAGGATGTATTTTATTTCTTCAACTACCAAACGTTAATCTTACTTTTGGCCCCTCTAGAGAGCACCAGCTCCTAACACACCCATCTATGAAACCCCGGATGTTCACATGACGAGTCCTCAGGAAGTAGTTGTGCAACAGCCTGGTACAAGCGTGGAAGATGAAGGGTCCCCAATGGATATTACCGACTCTCAAGATTTCAGAGGCGCTGCAGAGGATGGTGAAAATGTGGTGGTAAGTCAAAAAAAAAAATGTTAGGAGTAGACCCCTTACATGAACGTTTGTTGTCTTTCTAACGCTAACGGGTTGTCAATATTTGTCTTTTGAACCTAGGATGAAACACCGAAAAGAACTGATGCCCAGGGGCAGACTGCAAAAGGTCGCAGCTTGAATCTGTCTTGTATATGCTGTGCAAACCAGACGGGGAGTTCCACAAATCTGGGGACACCTATGTCTAAGGAGTGTGAAGAGTGTTCTAAGAACGACGACTCTGAAAAACCAACGCCAGGGTTCACCAGAGTTGGGTTCACCACTGATGACATATCAAGTGTTAAAGGTTTCGCAGCTGTGGTTGTATACACATGCGTCAAAAGGGACTATTACAGCCTGTGTTTCGGCCATCGTATTAACGACCCTGAACAGGGGGCGCACGAGTGTCTATCCGGATCATACAGAGACCGTGTAATCCGGTACATATGTAGTATGCTAGACCCGTACAAGATGCATAAGCTGCTAAGGGTTGTGCACGGCCTGAGCGCTGAAAATAGTTTTGTCCATCCGAACATGCTGAAGATCATGATAGCGACAGTCAAGGAGATACGCTATGCCAACGACCCCTACGCAAAACTAAGAAGCATGCCAGGCACAGGTGTGTGCTGTGACAAAAAGATGGCACAGAGACTTATAGAAAGGCGCCTGTGTAATCTGTATCTAAAAAACAGAAAAGTGGTATCCTTGGCACCACAAAGGCTGTTTTATAATAGATAAGGCCTGATGTATTGTGACCTTATAGTGTGCATTTAAAGTAATGTAGTAGAATGTTACACCCTCAAGACACCTTTATGTAAGCCGTACTTGCTATGTAATAATGTAAAATGTCTGTGATATGGTAATACTCATTCTTTTTTAATAAAATGTTCTTACACAAAACAAGCGTCTTTCATTTCCTGTACTGTAATGCCCGCTAACATGTCGGAGGGCCTGTTAAGAAAACTTTATTATGATACAAGAGGGGTTGGCAGCTTTGGAAGCGGCGCAGCTCTATATAGAAGGGCTGTGGCTGAAAAGGAGTCTGTAAGCAGAGAAGCTGTGAAGACATGGTTATCAGGAGAGGAGGCATATTCACTACATAAACCTGCCAGAAGACGTTTTAAGAGGCGACCCACAATCGTTAATGCGTGTATAGATTATCAGTGGCAAGCGGACATAATCAGCCTTCAAGATATAGCAAAACATAACGACGGTGTGTGTTATATATTAACAGTCATAGATGTGTTGTCCAAGTACGCGTATGCAGAGGCGCTGCGTGATAAAAGTGGAGCTAGCGTCACAGCCGCTTTTAAAGCCATCTTCGATAAGGGGCGTATTCCTCAAAAACTACAAACAGACGCAGGAAAAGAATTCTTAAACAAGTCATTTCAGAAATTATTAAAGCAGCATAATGTTCAACATTTTGTAACACACACGGAGGTAAAAGCAGCGGTTGTAGAAAGGTTTAACAGAACTTTAAAGTCTAAGATGTGGCGGTATTTTACGGCCAACAATACATACAGATACGTGGATGTTCTACAGGCTTTTATAGCTGTATATAATGCCAGTTATCATAGGACCATCAAAATGACACCTGAAGAGGTAACAACTGATAATTCGTTAACTGCCTGGAGAAACGTGTATGGGTCTAACTTTGGTACAAAGGTGAAGAAGTCTGTTTTTAAAAATGGTGATCACGTCAGGATTTCAAAACTGAAAGGAGTCTTCACGAAGGGTTACCAACAGACCTTTAGTGATGAAATATTTATAGTGGAAAGTGTGGAGCTTAAGGAAGGGGTGTATATTTACAGGCTAAAGGACTACGATGGGGAAACGGTGTCAGGATCCTTTTACAAGGAAGAGTTACAAAAGGTGCCCGATGATCCAAACCGCGTGTATAGGGTTGAAAAGGTTCTGAAAAGGAAAGGTATCGGTGCTAAGAGCCAGGCATATGTCAAATGGCGCGGATGGCCTGAGAAATTTAACAGTTGGGTGTTGGCCAGCTCCCTGAAGGGTGTGTGAACTAAAAGCCGCTGCGACGATGGAGACTACACCCTTTTATATAACCTTACCATCCAACGCTTCTAAGGACATGTTCCCCAACAATCAGATTTCTAATTACACCGTCAAATTGGCTAAGGCTGTGGACCTGAAGGGGGCCTGGGAGGTCGCCCTAACAGAAATACAATACCCTAGAACATGGAATACATTTACAGCGGCTGAAACCAAGTTTTACATCAAGAGGGACCAGGACCCCATGGGCATACACACATCCTTCCCACCAGGCTACTACCCAAACGTAACAAGCATTATCGAAGCCATCAACAAATCCATAGCCAGTATAGAACCACATCCGAATATTCATCTGGCGCTAGATAATGTGAGAAGGAAGGTGTTTCTTAAATCCATAAATCGAAACAACCTGTTTAACTGTTCAGGTAAATTAAGAAGGATTTTAGGGACAGTACAACATGTGAAAAGCCCCGTGGAACAAGATCACACGTGCCCCGATATTAATGGGGGGTTCTACACGCTCTATGTGTACAGCGATATTGTAGAGTCTCAGAGGATAGGTGATAGTTACTCGCCGTTGTTAAGGTGGGTGCATGTACAGGGTGATAATAATACCATGGTCAACATACAATTTAACAAACCCGACTACGTCGCAGTTTCTAAAAACCATTTTGACACTATTTCAATTATGATCTACGATGATCAGTCTGAGCCGGTGGCCTTTAAATACGGGAAAGTTATTGTCAAGCTTCATTTAAGGCCTAGACACGACCGAGGGTATTAAGCAGCCATCATGGTGGTTATGAAAACCTACGGAGATCCGTCTATGTACAGAGACTATTACAGAAGTCAAGCCGGTTATGGAGGACCACCGTACTTTCAAGGTTCACCTGTTATGTACGGGGCGGGATTAGGGGGATTCTTTAGGAGTCTGTTTAGAAGAGCTATGCCTTTCCTGAGAAGAGGCTATGAAATTGCAAAGCCTCATGTTAAGGCTGCTGCCACGAACATTGCCCAGGAGGTGGTGGGGTCTGTTACATCGGCGGTTGCAGAGCGCATGAACAAGCAACCTCAAGAAGGAGCTGGTTTGATGTATAAGCCACGCGCTAGTGTCAAAAGGAAACGGCGTGTTTCCAGACGCCGGGGTCCCCCAGCCCCCTATAAAAAAAGGAGGACCTCTTCAAAACGTCCTCAGAAAAGAAGAGCTCCAAGACGGAAGAGAGCTGCGAAGAAACGAACCGGCTCTAAAGTAAATATTTTTTAAAGACTTGTAAACACAGCCATGGCCTTCGTACATTGTGGATCTGGAGAGTGCGCCAAATCAGAGTTAGACTTGTTTAGTCTAAAACCTACGCAGACAAGCATCGAAAACAGCTTCTTCATGGAGGTGTCACCTTTAGCAGCATTGACACCTCTGGCACCTATAGAGTTTTATGTGTCAGGGGCCACGGATATGTATTTGGATCTCAACAACACTCTGCTGCATCTTATGTGTAAAATCGTAAAAGCGGATGGGTCCGACATTGCCGACGACGCTAAAGTGGCACCGATCGCTTACCCTCTAGCTACCATGTTTAATCAAGTGGACATCACCCTGGGCGACCGACTCATCACCCAGAACGATAACATGTACGCCTACAGAGCCTACATAGAAAGCATTCTAAATTACAGTAGCGAAGCCCTTGACACACAACTTTCAGCGGGTCTCTTTCACAGGGATACACACGGTCAGTTTGAAATCACAGCTCTGGATGGTGATAATAAGGGCTTTATAAAAAGAGCGGGGCATGCTGCAGCCAGCCGTACCTTTGACCTCCTGGGGCGCATACATTCGGACCTCTTCTTCCAAGATAAACTGCTCATCAACGGAATTGATCTTAAGATCAAGCTCAATCGCAACAAGGACTCATTCTGCCTCATCAACGGGGATGCTGAACAGTACAAGCTGAACATACTGTCTGCGAGTCTGTTTGTAAAGAGAGTGAAAGTGTCCCCGAGCGTCAGGTTAGCGCACGCCGAAGCTTTGCAAATATCCAACGCCAAGTACGCTGTGGAAAGAGTAGCTCTGAAGGTATTCAGCATCCCTGCAGGTACCCGCTTAACACAACAGCAGAATTTATTTCTGGGACAGCTACCAAAACTCATCATCATAGGGTTTGTGGACAATACAGCTTTTAGTGGCACCTATGGCTCAAACCCCTTCAATTTTAAACACTACAACATCAACTATGCAGCGCTGGTCCACGAGGGCAATGTGATTCCTGCAAAACCCTACACCCCCAGTTTTGAAGCAAGGCATTACATCAGGGAATATCAAGGACTGGTTTCGATAACAGGAAAGCATCAAAGGGACTGCGGTGTAGCCGTGTCAAGAGAAGGCTATGGCCGTGGATACACGCTGTTCGCATTCGACCTGACACCGGACATGGAAGATGGCGATCACTACAACCTGGTCAAAAATGGGAATCTAAAAGCTGAAATACGATTCGCAGCTCCACTACAGACTAATGTGAACATGGTCGTATTCTCTGTATTCGACAGCATCATTCAGATCAACCACGCAAGGCAGATTTTGTTTGACTATCTTTAAAAACATTGGTGAAATGGATACGGTGCAGATACGTGACTTCTTAAGCAGACATAAATACGCTAGGAAATACTTTTTGGGTGTTTTCCCTAGCGATGGGTTACCAGGCGAAATAGGGGCAGAAAGGCCCTGCACCCTAGTCTTTAACACAGACCCGCATGACCAGGCTGGGACACATTGGGCGGCCATGTTTATAGATGTTGATAAGGTTATAGTGTTTGACAGTACCGCAGAGTTCCCTGAGCACAGACTCTATACAACTCCTATATTCAAGTTTGTGAAAAAAGCTGCAGCTGTGGTGGAGTATAACAAACTAAGGGTGCAGGATTCCATGGCCATCACATGCGGGGAACATTGTATTTATTTTATCAGTAAAATGTCACAGGGTCTTTCGTTTAGAAATTTCTTAAATCTATATCCGGGGGATCTTGTTAACAATGACCGTATAGTTGCGAAATATGTAAAAGAAAACACCTGGGTGTCGGTCAGACCTGTGAAAACAGAATATGTACCTTGTCAAAACTGTAAGGGTTTATAACAGTTGTATGTCTAAAGTTGAACGTTTAAAATAAAAGACATTATATTTTTTTTAAAAACATGCATTCAGACTCGTTATTTCAATATACATGCAACATGAAATGATTTTTGAAAGACGACTGAGACGGTTTGTAAAGTTATAACAAGGTGTTTATTACAAATATTTAGTTGACAAAACTTTACTGCAGAAACCTAGGAATAAAAAATCACACACAATTAATCAAAAATCCAAGCGATGGGTGGCTGGGTCAATGTCTTTTTTTTTTTTCGAGATGTCGTCGGCTGGGTAGGGGTAGACCAAGTAGGAGATAGTCTAGGGCCTTCAGAACCTGTAGGCGATGGCAGTAGGGGACTCTTCAAATTGTCTAGCAGGCGCCGGTGTTCATTATTACCAACAAGCGTGGAGGGTATATTGAGTTCAGCAGCGGCCCTCAGAAACTGCTCCCAGCCTCTCGGTGCATTTTGAGGCGTTAGGATTTTGGGGTGGGTCAGACCTTTGACTAGATCGTACATATGCGACCCTGCAACAGGTTGGCCCTTGTAGAGAAACTCACCGCGTTCATTCCAAGAGGCTAGGTCTTTAGAAGCGGCTAGTTTACTCATCAGCATCTGCGCAGCCCCTCTGTGCCTTTGACCTATATTTTTTAGGAGGTCTCCAGCAAAGGTATCTGAAGCTGTCGCCCCATCGGGAGGCGGTTGTAGGGGCTGAGGGTCGGGGGCCTGAGCAGCTGGTTGTTCAGAGTCTGGGGTATATAGAGTCAACTTGTTCTTCTCAGTATTCCACTGGGTGTAGTAATTTAAGAATTTTTTTAGAGTGCTGTTGTAAAGGTTAGCCTTGTCGTAGGGGTTTAGATCAGTCCTGCTCAAAATGTCCTTAATTTCAGTATCCAGGCGTAGAGTCTCATTTCTACGAATATCCCAGGCATTGTCCGTGGTGGACCCCAGCTGCTCCATTTGCTGCCTAGGAACCAGATACATTTTTGTGGCATGATCCATCACTGACCCGAGAGGAGGCTTGTAATTACAGGTATAGCTATGCCCAGCAAGTTACCTATAAAACCTCCAGACTGTTTCACCAGTTTCTTCTTTGTTATGAGTGAGCCCCTTTTATTACTGAGCTTCTTGATGAGCCCCTTCTTCTTCTTCAGAACCTGTAACTGACGCTTTGATATAGGGACGTTGCCTTTTAGGGTGTTTAGGGCTATTTCTGAAATGGCGGCCACTAAATCGTCAGAAGCGGTGCCCAGGATGGCCTTTCGGTGTTGGGGGCTGGCTGTAACAAGCATTTTCAGGAGAGCTAAATTGCGGCGTAGGTGTGTAGACATGGTCACCACTGAGCGTTATAAGGGCTGGCCTGTAAATGGTTCTAAAAGACTTCACCGCTGCTTTTTATAGGGCCTGGTCTTGGGCTTTGGTGTGTAAACTACAGGTAGCTCTGGGGGAAAAATATCGGCCCTTAGTCTATAGTCTTCTAGAGTTTCGTTTTTTAAGTCTACCAACAGGTACCCGTGGGGTTTTGATGTAGCGTCGTTAAAGGCCTCCATGAAGAAGTGTGTGTTTCCGGGGTACATCTGTTTAGCTATGACAGCTATTTGTTGTTTGTCCCGAGGGTTTTTAAATAAAACAAGGTATGAAGCGTTGAGAGCTATAGACCTACTGTTCTTGCCTTTGTAAAACAAGTTCTGCACAATGTAGCAGATGCTTAGATTGCGATGATGTGAATATTGAGTAAAAGCTCTCTCTAACTCTGGATGATCACCACCTTCACGCATCAGATCATCAACAATTATCATATTTACAAGGGTTGGTGGTAGTAGTTCATCATCGTTGAGGTTATTCGGTATACCCTCTATAAATTTGATATGTGGGAACCGACTGCCCAAGTCTGTATAAAGAGGCTGCCAGCATGAATAAAGCCACACAATGTTGTTAGGGGTTTGTGATAAAGCAGAGTTGGCATTTTCTAAGAGCTTTTTTATAAAGTAGCTTTTACCACAGTTTGAGGGTCCTGCTAGCACGCAGGAGAATGGATGCTGTAACCTGGTGTCCATGCTGTGGCGGCTGTCTCTCTAATGGGCCTAATAACCATAAGGCAGTGTTTTATAGTCGGTGGTCAGGACCCTTTTATCAAAAACAACTCGCAATGTTTTATGTAGAGGCTCGGTTGTGATTTCCCACTTCTTTTTGGATCTGACTATGCAGGGTTGGTTCACGACTATGGTTTTAGCATTCTCAGAATCGTCTGCTGTAACGTATTCTTGCACCAGATTCTTCAAGCTATCAAAATTGATTTTTAGGGTGTTGCTGACATTTAATGTTATCCCTTTGACCTTCATACACACCTTGTTCTTGTTGGTACGGTAGCTGTATGTTTTAGGCCCTGAGGAAGTATATTCTTTTATATACTCGTCCTTATCTAGCTCACTGGTTAGGTTACCCAGATAATCTCCTAGAGGAGGGTCTTCATCCCCCGGTTTGCTCAGAAAAATCACAGAATCTGTATCGTGATACAAGCAGCGATCCTGGAGCTTATCCATAACCCCGTAAAGCTCTAGACGAGCGTGGGCTGTCGTGAAGCAGGCTATGAAAATGTTTATGTTGTTACTCGATGTGGGGTACTCTTGGGCATATTTCCAACACAAAGCCGCGGTATCGTCATCGATAAACTCGCAGCTGGACACCTCGTAGCATGGGGCAAACAGGTACTTGAACAGTTCATCAGGATCTGATATTAAGGTAGTATTTGAAAGGTTTGTGCGCTGTGCAAATTTTCCCCATAAGGAGTTGAGACAGAGTTTGGCTAACTGTCGGCGTGCAGGATTGACCTCTATCAGATGGGATCGTAAACGGATACCCTCGTGAGCGTAGTAGTCATCGATGTATTTCTGTTTTGCATCCTGACTAGTACACCAGTCAGGATACCCTGAGGCCTCCTGCTTGTCTCTGAGAAACAAATTAATGTAGGGGGCAAAGAGTTGTGTTGTAGTGTTCTTAAAGTGCCACACTTCGTGTACTCTACCTAGCCTGTACCCTTTCTCTAAGGCAGCTTGTACCTCGATGCTACACCAGGTCCCTGTGAGCATCCTTTGTTCCTCGGTGTGTGTGCAGCCGTCAACCTCTTTAAGCATCGCACAGGTTCGGCAGAGGGGGAACATTAGCTTGCCATCGACTCTGCATGGTAACACCGGGAAGTAAAGCTGCTTAGGAGGATATATTTCACATTTGATAAGCCCAAAGTATTCGTCTAGGGGCTTAAAATCTCTATAGATGATGGTGGGATGACCCACCGGGTACAACTTCATCTTGTTCACAAAAGGGTACAGACTGGTGAAATCATAGTAGTGTATTTTCTCACCCTCACCAACGGCCTTGTACAGTTGTATGGCATTTGTACGCCCCCCAAATAAGGCATCTCGGGGCTCCAAAGGTGTGGGTAAATCATGAGTCTTAAGAAAAGAGCAGAGGTCTGTGTCGGTTTTTAACATGTCTAACCACTCGTGCTCCCAAAGAACTCTCATAGCAAAGCCACTGTTTTCAACATACTGGGCCTTTGTCAGAGTACGTCTGTATAAGTGTTCAAATTTGGCACCCAGCATTTTGTTATATTCGTGGGGCTTGTAACACTTGGGGCAGCCGTGGTAAAAACAGCCGTTGAATTCAAAGGCTGTCGGCACACCCTTAATTACAGAGTACCCGTCCAGGTAATAGGGGCCCAGGCGGAATTCACCAGCCTGTAATGCATGTTGAATCTGGATGTCTTCCTTCTCAGAGACGTACATGAGCCACTGGATAGAGGGGGTTGAATAACGTTTCTGTTTACCGTTATAGAGGTCTGGCGGTACTAGAGCGATAGTGTCTGGCCTCAAAAACATGTGTTTGTAGATGGACATACACATGGATGCCAGAGTGACGTTTTGAAATGGGTCTATGTATTCGACCGCATGCTGTATTTCAGGGGTTTTGGATGTCGAGGCCTTGACTTTCTTAGTCAATGTCTTAGGTTTCAAGGCCTTGACTTCTTTAGTCATAGACACCACAACATCTCTGAAGAGGTTACAAGCTTGCCGGAGGATCATTACATCAGCCTGACAATAAGCTTTCAACTCTGTTTGAAAGTGAAACTCCTTTTCACGGTTTTCAGAGTACCACTCTAGAAAGCTCACTTTCTCATCAGGCATCATGTATTCAACCCCGTAGCTGTCAGGAGGCGGCATGGGTCCCACATAATTCTGGTTAGCCCAGGTGTTGAAAAAGTGTGGAAAATACCCTTTACACCCTGGGAACCCAAAGGCCTTTGGCAGCTTGCTCAATTTCATGGGTAGGAAATTCAGGGTGTCTATGAAGCGTATTTTTAAAGGACATACCGTCATCAGCATCAGTTTAGACCCCTGGGTTATGAGTTCCACCTGTATCTTTTCACGAATCATGTCTCGTAGAATAAAGAAGGAGTCATAGGCTTTCGAGTTGTGGGCTAGCATTGTATATCCTTGGAATTTGGCTTGAATGAAAGTGCTCAGGAAATCACCAACGCACGTTCGTCCCTCAAACTCCCAACTGTCGTCGGAAGTTAGATGGTGCGCGTAAATGTAGTTAGGCTGGTGTACCCCCGTCTCTTGTGTGCACTCTATATCAAACACTATATAGTCTTCGGTCTTGGTCTGAGATGGACCTTTAACCATATAACACTGATGGTTGGTACCGGCTTTGTAAGATACATGGCAACGGGGACATATCATACCTTTGCACTTGTGATTCACTGCCACATACCGCCCACACTCGCTACAGTCCTTTTTAGGGACGCAGCTGTAAGATTGCTCGTGTATGCTCAAACAGTTTTGCGAGCGACAAAACAACCTACAGATGCCGCACCTCACCTTTAGGGTAGCGTCTTCTATGCAGCCGTCCCTCTGACACATCTTACAACACATTTCACACTGGTGGTATGTTTTATTGTTGTATATATGATCGCAGTGGGCGCACACATATTTGGCCCCCAGAAAACCTTTAAGGTTCAAGATACCGTAAAAATGATTTTCCATGTGGAGGACATATACGGTCTTGTTTCTCACAGGTTCCCCGGTTGTAAAGTACTTCCAGGAACCGCTGTGATAGAGAACTTTCACCGTCACGGCGAAATAGTTCTCAAAAAGACCTATATCACCAAAGCCGACCATTCGGTCAGGAGGTATTTCAAGAACCTCATGGGCTTCAGCAGCTCTAGACATGATGACAGCGTCAGGGGTCTTGCGAGTCATCAACAGACCCACGATGCTGGCCGCCAGACATGTATTGGCAGTGGCGTTGCTAAAGTTGAGCAGCCACCTCTGTTTCTTGCCAATTATTTTACTGTATAGTACGCTCTTTAAGGGTCTGGAAACACCCCCCTCACGCCCCCGTACAATGAGGGCTATGACTCTAAACGTGCCATAGGCGACTAGTTCAGCCTTACTCTGTAAAAGCCTTGAGAGGTTTTCTAAAAATTGCACAGCATCAAAAACATCTCGGGTCTTCCGCCTGGTGAACAACGGTGTGTCAAAACCCTGCCCCTGGAAGCGGAGTTGGAAAAAGTCATTAGGCCCCACATCGTGTAACAACCTTACTATGAGCTCCTGCACAGCCTGATGTATAGCCAGAACACCGTGAGTGGTTGATGTTATTTGATGTAGGTTAACAAATCTAAACTCCTCATAGTGTTCTACGGCCCTAAACCTCTCTACATTGCGAGTGTAACTCCTAACACTCTCTAAAAACAAGGGCTCTGGGCCCTCATCAGTAGGAGTGTGATTTGTGGAGGTGTTCTCTGATGTGTCACTTTGGGAGGTCAGGGTGGTCCCTGTCTCAGGAGTCCTTGTAAACCTGCGGGTAGCGCATATTCTAGCCTTCTTGAGCTTATTTATTAAAACCCTGCGTTGCTTTGTACTATTAAGCCACTTTTGTTTTTTTTTACGGGCCCAGGCTTTTCTAGATACCAAGCCCCAGCCTATCTGAACAGGTAGGTCGCTGTCGTTGGATGTCTTGTTCATGGAGGCCCCCGCTACAGTTCCACCCCTGGGTCCTTCTGAATGTTGCGTTGTTTGGAGTTTTGCCATCCCCCCTACCCCCTTTAAATGGCCGACCCTAGGTATGTTAGACCCTGCCCCTATGTATTGTCGGCGGTGAAGTGCTGGCTTATATGCTTCAGGCGTTGATCTTGAAGCTGTGGTACCGTGGTTGAAAGGGTCTAGGGAAACAGGGGTGTCTTGTTTGAAGGGTTCTATGGAAACATTGGGGTCTTGTTTGAAGGTTTGTGGGGTACCAACTGGGCGTTGCTTGAGCAGTTTTAAGAAGCGTGCAGACTTTGTCACTAACCTCTGGACCGTACGGCTATATTTTGGGGGTCTCTTATGAGCACCAGTGGTTGTGGGGGTCTTTAGGGGTTGGTACTTACATAGTCATGAATGTGTACCTTGTATGTCGGCCACAGCCGCCTGACACATCTGTATGATGTCTTTTTTACAAACCCCAACCCTGGCCACGACCAGATGTTGGGCCTCCCTCTTGTTGATGAGATTGGAATACCCCATATCCATTCTTATGAGTGCACGGTTCGCCTGCCGTTTTAATTTTCGAACCGCCATCTGTATCTCTCTTACGTGTGTCTTCAATACATCTTCTGTGTTTACAGACCCATCTTGTTCCTGCTTAGGGGGGCACACCTTGCGAGGTCTTATAAATGGAGGCACCCCCCCAGGCCCATCTATACTGCAACCCTCAAAGACGGGGTTGGACACGGGTCTGTACACGGGCATGTCCCATGGGATGGACACGGACCTGTACACGCGGCTGGCAGAGGTGCTGGCCTCGGGTTTGGACACGGTACTGTACACAGGATTGGCAGAGGTGCTGGCCACGGGACTGGACACGGTACTGTACACGGGATTGGCAGCTGGGCTGGCCTCGGGTTTGGACACGGTACTGTACACAGGGTTGGCAGAGGTGCTGTCCGCGGGACTGGACACGGGACTGTACACAGGGTTGGCAGAGGTGCTGGCTACGGGACTGGACACGGTACTGTACACGGGATTGGCAGCTGGGCTGGCCTCGGGTTTGGACACGGTACTGTACACAGGGTTGGCAGAGGTGCTGTCCGCGGGACTGGACACGGGACTGTACACAGGGTTGGCATAGGTGCTGGCCACGGGACTGGACACGGGACTGTACACGGGCTTGGCAGCTGGGCTGGACACAGGACTGTACACGGGGTTGGCAGAGGGGCTGGACACGGGGGTGTACATGTGGATGGCCGTGGGGCTGGTAGGGTCGTATGCTCCTGGCGGGGTACTCGGGGACAAAGGGTATGAGGATTGTGAGGAGGTGTCGTTGTAATCCTGGGGCCTAGTTGAAATGTCGGTGGTAGGGTGTGGTGCCTGGTTACCTGTGTTCTGTAAACCCTCTGTGCTCAAAGACCCCTGGTACACCGCTTCTGGGGTTCTACCTATGTTGTCTACCAACCCCCTCAATGCCTCAAGAGAGTTGCTAATCGTGGTAGAAGGACCTTCTAGGGGTTGCGCAGTATCACCTGTTGAGACCCTAGGCTGTGCCTGAACACTTACAACCGGTTTTGGGGGCTGTTCAGGGGCGTGCACCTCTACATGTACAGTTATTCTATTTGGCACTGTCTGGGGTTTCAGGACGCTTGGTGGATCCGCCGTTGCCTTAGGGCTGCTGAGGGACTCTGCTAACTGTAGCTTAGGGACCCCCGGTTTCAGCTTCAGATGTTTCCTTGAGAGGCGCGATGTTTTAGGGGGTTGTGGTGGCGACGCCTCTTCTACACCCACAGGTGCAGCTAACACCTCCTTGGGGCTCAAGGTTGTATAGGTCTCATTCAAGGGCTTAGCATCCTTTTTTATAGATAAATCTAAGGGGCTAGCTTGGGGCTCAGGGGTGCTAGGGCTTTTCTTCTCAGGACTTAAGAGCTTTGCCTGACCCTCTTGGAGCACCTCCGGTGTCTTCTTCTTCATGTTTAACTGTTCTGTTTGGGGATCTGTGAATACCTTACAGGCCTTCACACGTTTTAAAGGGTTGGGGAGGTTCTCTGAGTCCCTATGTTTCTTCTTAAGGGAGGCCTGGTTTGTAGGCAGGCCGCCAGTGTTGACCCCACCCCTGTGCAGAATAGATTGTTGTAGCTGGTTGTTCAGCGTGTTGCTTGGTGTGTAGTAGGTAGAGAGTTTTTCCTGGCGTACACGCCTACTCACGCCTTTCGCGCCGCTTCCGTTGTTCTGGACGGATGTTGTTATGTCCATTAAGGGCGCCACCGACCTCTCTTCAGCCGCATGTTTCTGAGCCGCTTCTAAAATATAAACAGAAAATATATATATATTAGAGAAAGCATAAAAAAAAACAACACATACAAGCACCAGCGGACTACGTCCTACACAACCACCTTTTTTGATATAGGCTTTGCTACAAGCAGCTGTAACACCTCTAGTACTTCTCACACCCTTTTGTAAAAAACACACCTGAAAGAGGTCTTTTTGCAGCTCCTTTCTTTGACAGTGGTCCCACTTTAGAAGTTGAAGCTTTCCTCTTCAAGGGGATTTCTTTTGAACCATGCGCCGCCTCTTGGACCTTGACGACGTCCTGGCATAGCGTAGGGACACCTGTAAAAAAAAAATAATACCCAACATTAGACATCTTTTCTGATGATTACCTCTATACATCCTCAGGGTCAGGACTCTGGCCTACCCCACCAACTACCCAGCGTCTTAGACAGTTTAAATAACAGCTGTCTTTTTATTTACCTGTAGGAACTGAAGTGTTTTGCACAGTGTTCAGAGCGTCTTGAGCCTCGATGTACTCCATAAAATCGTCAAAAGCTTGTTGTAGGTCAGGGTCATAAGCTGTAAAAGCATACACACATGAGAGCCCATTAGAAAAAAGAGAACTTCTGAGAGACTGGTGTACAAAACTACGTAGAACTACATAGCTTTAAATATATATATACCAGGCTGCGGGGCTGACAAGTGCCCAGCGTTGCTATTTATTACAGCTGGGGCCAGCGCAGGGGGCACATTGGTGACGGTTGCATTTGCAAGGTCTTGCACCTGTATTAAACATAAAAAAAAAAAAAAAAAAAAAAAAAAAGCAGCGGTTTTAGTAAACGCCTTTCTTACACAAAAGTATCACAACTTCAAACAATTCTTGTATACATTTAAAACCTGATAAGAGGGGTGCACCAACACACATTTTTAAAAAAGCGTTGCAAGTGCTGCGCTAAAACATATGTTAAAAAACAACCTGCGCCATATCCTTTGCTTATGGGGTAAACCACTTTAGGTACACCTGGCACTTCTGACATTTAACCACTACCCTATATACCGGTTACTCTTTTGTAACATGTACATGCCACTTTTCTCTTGTAACACATTGTTTAATAACTCTCACATTTTGAGTGCTTTAAATAGTTGCGCCATTGCCACAATTGACTACATAATGCTTATTCTTGTGCTCGAGTGTCTGCCTTATATCACAGTATTATAGCTCTAACTGTACTTTGTTTTCTCTTGTAACCTGCACACTTGTCACTTTATTTATTACTCATGTAACTTAACGTTTGCTTTTGTAACCGGCACACATGTCACTCCCCTTATGTTTTGCAACTGTGTCTTATGTAAAGCGCTCTGACACCTTCGGGTAAAGTCTGCGCTAACAAGCAGTATTTTTTCTGTTTGTATCTTTTATGTAATGCCTGTAATCCTGAGTCCCTATGTTTTGCAAACAGGTTCTTGTGTAAAGCGCTCTGACAACTTGGGATAAAGTCTGCGCTACATTTTTTCTACTTGTATCTTTTTTATATAACTCATCCAATTCTTAGTGCTTATGTCTTACAAATGGGTCATATATAAAGCGCTCTGCCAGCCTTCGTGTACAGTTCGCGCTAGCTAATAAAACACAAAAAAAAAAAAAAAAAAAAAAAAAAAAAAAAAAAACACCTCGGAGCTGCAGGGCAGGGTCCGCCCCCTCCAGTGATATCACCAACTCATCACTGGTGATATCAGTGGAGGGGCGGACCCTGCCCTGCAGCTCCGTGGTGTGTTTTCCTGTTTGTATCTTTTTATGTAGTGCATGTAATCCTTAGTCCTTATGTTTTTGCAGCAAGTTCTTATGTGAAGCGCTATGCCCCAGGCGTGTCCCGCTATTGTGAAGCGCCCTGACACATTCGGGGTAAAGCCCAGCGCTAGATAATTCTCAATAAAAAACCACACCGGGGCTGCAGGGTTAGGGCCGCCCCTTCAGTGATGTCACCAACTCATCACTGTTGGGGGCGGTCCTTACACAGCAGCCCCGGAGAAGCTCACGCCGCCATGCTGCCTGCTGCTGGATCCACGTGGAGCCCGGGGCTGGTATATACCCTCACAGCCCCCAAGGACACCGGAGCCCTACACCCCTCACCCTCGAGCAGCGCCAGCAGCAAGCGGGCTCGTGGGGGATTATTTTTTAAAAAGAACGGCCGCGGAGGCCCAGAGACACCGCGACCCCCACCCCCAGAGCAGCGCCCGAGGCAAGCGGGCTCTGGGGGCCTTTTATTTACACCAGGAGCGGCCGCGGAGGCCCAGAGACACCGCGACCCCCACCCCCAGAGCAGCGCCCGAGGCAAGCGGGCTCTGGGGGCCTTTTATTTACACCAGGAGCGGCCGCGGAGGCCCAGAGACACCGCGACCCCCACCCCCAGAGCAGCGCCCGAGGCAAGCGGGCTCTGGGGGCCTTTTATTTACACCAGGAGCGGCCGCGGAGGCCCAGAGACACCGCGACCCCCACCCCCAGAGCAGCGCCCGAGGCAAGCGGGCTCTGGGGGCCTTTTATTTACACCATGAGCGGCCGCGGAGGCCCAGAGACACCGCGACCCCCACCCCCAGAGCAGCGCCCGAGGCAAGCGGGCTCTGGGGGCCTTTTATTTACACCAGGAACGGCCGCGGAGGCCCAGAGACACCGCGACCCCCACCCCCAGAGCAGCGCCCGAGGCACGAGGGCTCTGGGGGCATATTTTTAAAAATAACGCTGCACTAGGGACCCAGAGACCCCCAGGACACCCCAAGGGACTATGGCGCCCCACCAGGAGCCCCCCTGGACAACTGGCCCCAGGGTTTATTTATTTTTTAAATACAAGGCCCTCAGGACCCCCCAAGGAGCAGCAAGGACCCCGGAGCCCTCCATGGACCCCTCCAACTCTCTACAGCGGTTTGGTGAGTGCAACCAGGCATTATTAATTTTTTAATTATATGCCCTGTATATTATTTAAAGCCCCTATGGTACCGTTACAGTGTGGTTAAATGTTTCTATGAGCTGTAAAATACCCTGTTCCACTCTGCATGTACCCTCCTAAGGCCTACAACATTATGCCCCTTAAATACATAGCCTGCAAACTCTACCCTACGTCACCACCCCATTAACACTAAATACCTACACACATAGCTTTTTAAACTCAACAAAACCTTTATTCATTTTAAATACCTTTACATTACAATTCAGGTCTTTTTAAACTCCATCCTTCAACAAAACCTTTATTCACATTAAACACAGCACATCGCCTTAAAGATTAACAGTTTACAATCCACACTACATAGTACTATTTTTTAAAAGTGCAACTTTTTTCCAAACTACATGTACACCCTAATACACCATTGCGCCATCCATTATTTACCTTCTCTACATGTTGACAGGCGGTGTCAATCTGGGAAAAGTTGCTCCGGTCCATTCTTGCCTTAAGTTCCTTGGGTTGGCTCCAAAACAATCCAGGCCAGTCACTCCCCAAGGTTTTGAAGGGCTTGATGGTGTAGAAATCCACAAAGGTTTTCTGACTGGGTTGTAGATGCAGGAGTCCTCCAGGTACAGCAGAACAATCCACGCCAGTCGCTCCTCAAAGGGGGTTTTTTGAATGGGTGTTTGGCAGTGTTCCATGAGGGGCCTTTTTATACCTGTCCTAGCATGCTAATTAGAAGCCCCCCACACCCCTTTATGACTTGAGGGGTGTTTAGAACAATGTCATGGTGGCCTTTGGATGGGAACCTTTTTTTCTATCCTTGTACAGTATAAACAGTACAACATTGTTTACTTTGACACCTGTTACTCAAACTCAAGGCCTATCCTGGGAAGAGTGGGGTTAGACAATGGGGGCCGGTGTAAAACTCTTCACCCCTACGTGACCCCTTCTCCTGGGAATTAGGGAGCCCGGGAACAGAATCTACCTTGGGACTCATATGTCAAATTTCCTGCCAGCCACGTCAAATTGGAACTAAACTGTCAAAATTGAGACCAGGAGTTTAAGACGTGAGGACCCTTTACAGCTTTGACACCTACATGACACATTCTTCTTCCCAGGCCCTGGGCTGGGGAACTCAGGACTGCCCCAGCAGCTGTTCAAACATCAGCTGGCTGCAAACCCCCAGTTTTAAAAATGCACAGACATTTCCAGCCTACAACCATGCAGTTTTTTTCTATGCACTTTTAAACACATACACAATTACCACATGTTTTTGCTGCCCTAGCTGTTAAATTTAAGGCCATAAGTTTAAGGCCAGGACTGTTTAAGGTCAGATCAAACCCTGGTCTTAAACAGTCCTGGTCTTAAACTGTCAAAATTGCGACCAGGAGTTTAAGACTGTGAGGACCCTTTACAGCTTTGACACCTACATGACACATTCTTCTTCCCAGGCCCTGGGCTGGGGAACTCAGGCCTGCCCCAGCAGCTGTTCAAACAGCAGCAGGCTGCAAACCCCCAGTTTTAAAAGTGCCCAGACATTCCAGCCTGCAACCAGGCAGTTTTTCTATGCACTTTTAAACACATACACAATTACCACATGTTTTTGCTGCCCTAGCTGTTAAATTTAAGGCCAGAAGTTTAAGACCAGACTGTTTAAGGCCAGATCAAACCCTGGTCTTAAACAGTCCTGGTCTTAAACTGTCAAAAATGAGACCATAAGTTTAAGACCAGACATGTCAAAAGCTGTCAAAATTGCGACCAGCCTTTTGCGACCAGACATGTCAAAATTGCGACCAGGATTTTTTGATGAGTGGTATCCCGGCTTACTACTTAAGGAGCACGTTCTTAGGAGTCCAACCCCCCTCTACCCAGGGCAAGCACTTCAGATAATGGGTCTTATTGGAAGCAGTGGTGCTCAGTGTCCTGCACTCTGCTCTCTGTCCACCAGGGTGTTCAATACTGTCCTGGGGTTTAAGCAGGCAGACCAACTCACTTCGGAGTAGGGTAATAAAATCATTGGTTGCCATGAGAAGCATCATTTAGAAATCTATTCCCCAGCCATGGCAGGATGTTACACAAAGTGAGGCTGCTGTGGAAAACAAAACATTTGTATATGCTAAGAGAACGTCCTGGCGACGAGATCAGTGTCCACGTGCTATGTCCCATGCTTGGATCTCTTTGGCTTCATTCTGCATTTGTGAGCCAATGCCGTGCGACGGGGGACTCAGCAGATTGAGGTGTTCATACCGTACAAACCCCTGTTGTGAATGAACGTCTAACTCCAAGATATCTTTAAGAGGTATTTATCATGTTGGTACGTTCAGAAGTAGAACTACAGCGAGCCCCGCCAGGAGCAGCCTTCTTGCTGCTCAGCCCATACACCAACTGCCAACCTCACTCCACCAACATTCCATTGCATCATCACTCATTCAACATTCCATTGCATCATCACTCATTCAACATTCCACAGTAACACTGGCTGAGGAGCAAGTATGACAACCCCCTTACTTCTGTAGGATCCCAGCCTCTTGAAGTTCAGGAGAACACTAACTACCTTCCTATTCCAGTGGATCACAGGCCTCTGCTCACCACATGCCAATATCTCCTGAACCCTGTAACCTGTGCAGGCCAGGCTCTAGAGGGTAGGCCGGGTGGGCCAGGCCCACCCAAACATGAGCCTGGCCCACCCAAAAACGAATCTTGGCCTTTGCAACGACATCAAGAAGGCAACAGAAAATGTGCACTATAATTTAAAACGTTCCTCTGAACGTAATTCATCATCTCCTTCTAGGAGTTGCGTGATTGGGCCTGGGATCTCTCACAGGCACCCCCAATCTTGCATCTCCTTTAGAAAGGTGAGCTGTACCCGCGCCCACTCGTGTAGGTAGAATAAGGGCACAGCGAAGGGGACAAATCCCTTCTTTGGCACCAGGTGACCTTTGCGTGCTGCATGGATATTTCCTTATTTTCAGCGCTGGAGAAAAGGAGTTTGTTTATCCTGATTCACCTTTCCTGGCCCCCTTTAGCTACTTATCAGGTCAGACTGTGAGACAGATTTCCAACCCAGCAGGTAAGAGAATGTGTGGCTATTCCGTTTTTTTAAAAAATCTGCAAAGGCCCATCAAGATACATACTTCATGTATGCTCTGAGAATGTGTGGCTACTTGTTCATATTTTAAAAATCTGTGAGGGGCCCAGCAAGACACATACTTTGTGTATGCCGTGTATATTTCACTTAAATTATTTGTATCATTTTCATGACTGGCTCTGCCACAAATGCAAGACAACAGTACAAATGTCCAAATAACTCTGGTGATTAATGGTCCTGCTGGAGAGCAATCTTTTGTCTGTTTGTAGTTTTGGGATGCAGATAAACTGTAGTTTATGTGGATAGCTCAATGGGTTACTTTACTGTCTTTGTCACAGAGATCCTTTTGTTACTTGCAGTTCAGAAGTTACAGATCTAAAATAAGACAGTGACCTATGAACTGTATTCAAAGATCTGCATACAAACCTGAATGGTATAATTAGAAATTGTTTTGTGTGTTGCGATGTAGTTAGAATTTTCCCAGTCTTTCATTAGGCTAATGTTGCTATAAAGAGTTTGTTTGGGCAGATATACATTTTTATCAGTAAAGAGAAACTCTAACCACTGGGTTATGCTTTAAATCCTGAGTTTGTGCTTATCCAGACCTATCCCTCTTAAAACATACTGCCCACCAGTATGGATGACATGTGATTCCTACACCTGGGAGAGGTGTGGCGCCGCGGCCAGGGCGACTGACGCTGGAATCTGGGGACCACGGTTCGATCCCCGGCTCCGGCGGCAGGTTAGCCCAGCACCATGTGACTCTGGGCAATAGCTCGCTTAATCTTCCCGACGGCCCCCAGCGCCTAGAGACCCTTACGGGTGATTGTGCGCTTTACAAATGTGGACTTTACTTTACTTTACTCCTCATTGGCTTACGTGACATTCCCTATAGGCTGATTTACATATTTGTATTATTCTTTGTCTCTGCATAAAGTGTGCGTGATATAAAGTACTGTGAAACCCTACACTACGAGTGGCGCTATAAAAAAAATGAAAAGCATATGAGAGTTGCTGCGGAGAGGTGATGGGCACTGTTGGAGGGTGGCAATGAGAGCATCCGAGGAGTAAGTGAATATGGGGAGAGTCTATGTAGAGATGAGGGCACTGTTAGAGGGTAGCAGTGTGTTAATCAGAGGAGGATGTCCTGGGGGGCTACGCGGAGATGAGGGGCACTGGCGGAGGGTGGTAGTGAGGGAGTCTGAGGAGGTCATGGGGGAGGGGCTATGGAGAGATATGGCGCACTGGTGGAGGGTGGCAATGAGAGAACCCGAGAAGGACATCCTTCTGTGGAGGGGGGGGCTACAGAGAGATGAGGGACACTGGTGGAGGGTGGTAGTGTGAGAGTCTGAGGAGGAAAGGTGACGGAGAGATGACTGGCACTGTTGTAGGGTGGTAGTAAAGATATCGAGAAAGGTCTGAAGTGGGGCACCAATAAAGACTTTCATACCAGCGCTAAAGCTGGCCCTGTCATGGCCTTTCTGTTTTTGTTTATTTAATTAGCAGTCTGGTCATTAGGGCCACTGTGGAACATATTTTAAAGTGTGTGCTAATTATATTTACTGGTATATTTAATGTTTTAAGTTTGAGGGGGATTTTACTAATGTTTTTTACCAGGAATAATGAAAAAGGATCCTGATGGTGGCTGATATGGGAGTGGGGCACAAGGTCAGCTGTGAGATAAGGTACACAAGAGATGGATGGTAGAAAATGGATAATCAGGGCTGAAAGAGAGGGTTCTGCAGAGTCCTGGGTCAGGTGGTGTTAGTAATGAAGAGAGATTCTCTCTGAAGATTGGCAACGAGGGAGGCTGAGTAGTGTTACTAGCCTGATACTCCCACCTTTGAAACCTCCTCAAAGGGACCTTACCAGGGATGCATTTTAAAAAGAAAAATGAAAGCTCTGTTTCATTTTTTAAGAGCAGGCAGCCGTCCGTGGGACCACTGCTTGCTCTTAAAAAAATATGTTCACATCCTTTCACCAAGGGGAAGGGCTCCCCTGGCAACCCCTTCCTCTTTCCGAGTGGCTTACCACCTACTTGGAGTAGGTGGTAAACTGCAAGTGTTTTGTGACTTTAATTGTGATTGCAAAACAATGATATATACAAATGCGGCTCGCTATTAGGAAGGGACGCCCCTTCCTAATACTGTCTTGCACAATAGCGTTTGAACATGCGAGCAGGGCAGGGCCACATAGGCCCCTGGCTGGGTGGCGTACTGACCAATCACAGCGCTGCTTGCAGCATTGTGATTGGCTTAGGGGAGGGAGCCTGTAATGTTGTATAAATCTCCCCCCACAGAGGACACTGCAGGCTGGGCAGGTGGTTCAGTCTCTCTTTATTACTATAACTGATCGCTAAACAAAAGAGCGCCGAGCGTCTAACTGTGACCTGCTCCGGTCGCTTCTGCCGCTTCTATGCTTCGCGCGCTTTCTCCTCTTCCCTCTGCACATGCACTCTTGTTCCGCTCTTGCTCCGGCGCACTACGTCATCACGCTGGGCGTCGGAGACTAGAGCGCAACACTACATATCTCCTCCTTTTCCAACAATGTAAACAACAACTATTCCTCTTTCAACAGTCACTCATTTCATAGTCTTTGAATCGAGAGGGCCGGGTGACTGCCCTCCCGGCACGGGTCCGTCTTACCGGGGTGATCTCTTCTCTGGTACCTTCACTGGCAAGACTCCTCACTCCCATCTGTGTGCCATCTTCTTTCGCTGCAGCCGGGGTCATGTTTACCATTGCTCCTTCATCAGTCCACACTTCCTCATTCTCCTCATGTTCCGTTTGAACAAGTCCTTCTTTCTGTTTCTCACTTCCTGCCCTCATCTCTTCTTCTCCGTCAGCATGCCTCTGGTCCCCGGTCTCTTCCTCCTTGCTTGCCGGCCACTGCATGATCCTGTTGACCTTCGCCATGCGGTCTTGGGACCACACTCTGCCATCACTGAGCAAGGATGCTCTTCCGTACACTTCTTTAACCTGCAGGGGTTTGCTGTACTTGCTTTCGCCTTTTCTTTGGAGTGTGGCAAGTTTAACTCTAACCCATTCCCCTCTTTCCAGATCAGTCTCTTTAGTGTTGTGCCTCCTGTTGTAATGTGCGGTGTACACCTTCTGGGCTCTTTCCAGGTTGTGCTGTACCACCGCCGGTGACCATTTGCTCGTCACTGTCTTTTCTCTCCACACGACATTGTCTTTTGTAAAGGGGAGTCTGCCTCTCAGAATTTGGATGGGGCTGTAGCCCAGCGCTGTCAGTGTGATTCTGTATGCCCACAGCATGGTTTGGACTTCAGTCTCCCAATCTTTTCCTTGCATTATTGCAGCCTGTATGGACCCCATCAGCACGCGGTTGAACCGCTCCACTTGTCCGTTGCACGCGGGGTGATACACTGCTGTGTGCTTGGACTTTATCCCGTTTCCATGTACTTGGTCCATTTTTCCGAGATGAACTGTGGCCCATTGTCACTTAATATCGTCCTCGGTATTCCTTCACGCAAAAACACAGAAGTGAGAAATCTCAACACCGTGTCCGTGTCCATGACTTCTTGCACATCCACTTCCGGCCATTTGGAGTATTTATCAATTACCACGAATCTCAAGATTTTATCCGCTCCCTGGCACTGGGCACATCCCCTTACTTGCTTCTCTATCTGATTGTCCATTCCCGGCCACCAGTACGTTTGTTTCACCCTCATCTTCGTTTTAACAATGCCGAGGTGCCCTTCATGAAGTTGATTCAACAGCAGGGGGATTAACGTCGCTGGGGGAACCACCTTATCTCCCCGGTACATGAAGATGCCTGAATCACTCATCGATAGCTCCTCCCGCACTTCTTAGAATTTTCTCAAGCTTTCTTTGAGATGCTTTTTTTCCGGCCACCCTGATATCAGATAGTGTTTGACGTCCGTCATTTCACTGTCATTTTCATAGGCCTGGGCCCATTCTTGCCTGCTGATTGTCCTCTCTGAGTCGGCCATTTCTGCCACCATTTCATCTGTACCAGGTGGAACGGCAGGTGCTTCTTCCATTGCCGAGGCTCTGCTCAGATAGTCAGCCACTTTATTCCGAGTCCCTGGCAAGTACTCCACATCATAGGTGTAGTCTAGCAACTTGAGTGTCATTTTCGCGATGCGTGGGGTAGCTGTGTCGTGGCCGCTGGAGGTTAGCACCTTGACTAGTGGTTTATGGTCCGTCTGCAGTTTGCACCATCAGGATTCAAGCAAGCCGGGCCGACGAAGGCTGTGATGCCAGAAACCGGTCCCCGGAAGCTTGTCTCCTTCCCAGTATAAGAATTGGCTTGGTAGTTTGGTTTGCCCTGTTCCCATCATGCACTGGGACAGGAACAGACTAATTTGCATATAGCCAGGTTCTGAGCTGGGATGGTGCAATGAGCTAAAAAACAGGTGATGGATTAAAACCATGATCTCTTGACTTGGTAAGAGTATTCTGCATCATTCAGAAACTCTGTCCATCACCACCCCCTTTTTCCAAAATCGATTTTATCCACACTATGTGTGGGAGGGTATACTCAGACGTGAGTCCCTTGCTCATTGCACCATCAGGATTCAAGCAAGCCGGGCCGACGAAGGCTGTGATGCCAGAAACCGGTCCCCGGAAGCGTGTCTCCTTCCCAGTATAAGAATTGGCTTGGTAGTTTGGTTTGCCCTGTTCCCATCATGCACTGGGACAGGAACAGACTAATTTGCATATAGCCAGGTTCTGAGCTGGGATGGTGCAATGAGCTAAAAAACAGGTGATGGATTAAAACCATGATCTCTTGACTTGGTAAGAGTATTCTGCATCATTCAGAAACTCTGTCCATCACCACCCCCTTTTTCCAAAATCGATTTTATCCACACTATGTGTGGGAGGGTATACTCAGACGTGAGTCCCTTGCTCATTGCACCATCAGGATTCAAGCAAGCCGGGCCGACGAAGGCTGTGATGCCAGAAACCGGTCCCCGGAAGCTTGTCTCCTTCCCAGTATAAGAATTGGCTTGGTAGTTTGGTTTGCCCTGTTCCCATCATGCACTGGGACAGGAACAGACTAATTTGCATATAGCCAGGTTCTGAGCTGGGATGGTGCAATGAGCTAAAAAACAGGTGATGGATTAAAACCATGATCTCTTGACTTGGTAAGAGTATTCTGCATCATTCAGAAACTCTGTCCATCACCACCCCCTTTTTCCAAAATCGATTTTATCCACACTATGTGTGGGAGGGTATACTCAGACGTGAGTCCCTTGCTCATTGCACCATCAGGATTCAAGCAAGCCGGGCCGACGAAGGCTGTGATGCCAGAAACCGGTCCCCGGAAGCTTGTCTCCTTCCCAGTATAAGAATTGGCTTGGTAGTTTGGTTTGCCCTGTTCCCATCATGCACTGGGACAGGAACAGACTAATTTGCATATAGCCAGGTTCTGAGCTGGGATGGTGCAATGAGCTAAAAAAAACAGGTGATGGATTAAAACCATGATCTCTTGACTTGGTAAGAGTATTCTGCATCATTCAGAAACTCTGTCCATCACCACCCCCTTTTTCCAAAACCGTCTGCAGTTTGAAACGGGTGCCCCATAGGAACTGCCTGAATTTTCTCATGGCCCATGTGACCGCCAGCATCTCCTTTTCAATGACACTGAATTTTTGTTCAGTGGGGGATAACGCTCGGGAAGCAAAACTGAGTGTCTCCACTGTGCCATCATTTCTGTCCTGGGCCAGCACTGCTCCCAAACCCTTTTCACTGGCGTCCGTAGTTAGGATGGTGTTGCCTGCCGGATCATATCAGGGGAATTGCCCTGCTTATGTCGCTCTTCAGACCTTCAAACTCACTCTGCACTTCTTCGTCCCACTGAAACGTTGACTTGTCTCTGATTAGTTGTCAAAGTTTTGAGTTTTTGTGGCAAAGTATCTTACAAATTTGCTATAATACTCTGCCATTCCAAGGAATGACCTCACTTCCTCCTTGTTGACTGGGGCTCTCGCCTCACAAATGGCACGTACATTTTGTCGTTTGGGAGTGATCCCCTGACTCCCTATTTCATGTCCCAGATAGGTGACAGCCAACATGCCCAGCTTACATTTACTCCACTCAGCGGTGAGGCCTTTCTCCTGCAGCACATTCAGCACCTTGGTCAGTTTCTTGTCATGGTCTTCTTGGTTTGTACCCATTATCAAGATGTCGTCCTGAAAGTACTGAACGCCCTGTTGGTCCTTGAACAGGCGGTGCATCAACTTCTGGAACACCGCAGCTGCAGACGCCAGCCCGAATGGCATGCGGCGGAACTGATAACACCCAAAGGGTGTGATGAAAGAGGTTAGCTTCCTGCTCGCTGGGTGCAAGTCAATCTGATGGTATGCTGAGGTGAGATCAATGGTGGAAAACCAGGTCACTCCCCTCGTTTTTGCCAGCATCTCCTCAATTCTTGGTAAGGGAAACTTTTCCACTATCAGGCATTTGTTGAGTTTGCGGAGGTCCACACATAAGCATACCTTGCCATTGGGTTTCCTGGCTATGACCAAGGGGGCCAGCCACTCCGAGCTGTCAATGGGTTCTATTATTCCCTGCTCCTCTAGTCTCTGGAGTTCCTGTTGGACTGCATCCTTGATGGCGATGGGGATGTTCCTGACTTTGTGGGACACCGGACGAGCGCCTTCCCTGAGGAGTATTTTGTGCACGAACTTGTCCAGTTTCCCGACCGTGCCTCCAAACACCTTGAGGGAAGGCTTGCTTCAGCTTCTCTAGCTTCGGCCAGCAGCTATCATCTATCAAAAGGATCTGTACCTTGCCCCCTGGGTCTAATTTTATCCCTAGATCACCTTGGTCTCTCCAGCCTATCACCGAGGGACCCCGCTCCGCTACATATAGCTTGCATGTCGCTGATCTTCCTCTGAACTCGAATTTCAGGGCGCGGAACCCTACCATGGGAATTGCGTTGCTGGTGTATGAAATCGGTCGTATGTCTGGTGGGTTTAACTGCGGACCCAGGGTGGGCACAAAGTCTTCCTCCCATACCGATCTTTGTACGATGGAGTATGGTGACCCCGAGTCAATTGCAATGTGAACCTTCACTCCTCCTATCAGCATGTCCGTGCGTGGTTTGTCCACCTGTTCTTCGACGCATAAGACCATGTCATCCTCTTCCTGGTCATCTTCAATTTGATCTTCTGACTGAGGCTGCCCGATGCATTTCACCATGGACTTCTTCCCTTTCTTGCGGCACACCTTCTCATAATGGCCAACCAGGCCACAGAATGAGCATCTGGCCCTAAACGCCGGGCACCGTTTGTCCTGTGCTGAGTGAGCCGTACTCCCGCATCTGTAGCACGAGAACTTGCCGACCATGGTCTGCCCCCCCCGGCGAGGCCTGTTTCCCTGTCCATCTGGGTTCATGTCTCCCATCTCCAGTGGATCTCCTTTGCCTGGTAGACGATTGGGCTTCATCTATTTTGTTGACCATCTGTCTCTGGGGGTTCTCCTTCTTGGCTGCCTATGCGCAGCGTTTAGAAAGTTCAGCTTTCTTTACCATTGCGATCACGTCTTTGAGCGATGCATCTCCTTGCGCCCACAACTTGTCTTGGACTGACTTGTTTGTGGTGTGCATTACTATTTGGTCCTTGATGTACTCATCCTGTAGTTGGCCATATTTGCACGTGATGGCTAGGCGTCTCAATGCAGCCACATAATCATCTATAAATTCCCCTTCGTCTTGCTTCCTTTGTTGGAAGTTGTACCGGTCAATAGATACACATACCGCCGGCCGATAATGATTATCAAGGTCTTCTAGGGCGTGCTTGAAGACATCATCGTCCGCAGCTTGTCTCACTGCTGGCACAATGTTCGCAAATACTCGTACACCCTCCGGGCCCAGGTTATGTAGTAATAACCGTTTCTTCCTAGCACTGGAAAATGGTTCACCGTTTTCATCCTCCAAGGCCTCCACATAGTTCTTGAAATATTCCCTCCAGTCCTCCCATTTCATCAGGGGCTCACCTGGTCTGGGTAGGAAGGGGACGGGCGCTGTGAGGGATGACATTTGATTGCTCATTCTAGGCGCTGTTCTGGGTACTCCGTCTCGGTCCCCCGGGCTGCCTGGTGTGTTGGGGTTCCCTTCACGGTCGGTGTCTCCCTGACTTCTGGGGCTGCTGGGTGCACCGGTATTTATTCCTTGTGCTTCACTGGGGAGGCGTTCCTTTCCGTCCTCCCTATTACTGTCCCTTCCTTCTGCCAGGGTCGCTACTGCGTGTTCCCCTACGCGTTTATGCTGGCCTGGGACTGGTTAATTAGGCTCGGGGTCACGTGTATGTGGGTTGCTGCGGTCGTGCGCTGCTGCCGCGCTCTCTTGTGGATAGCGCTGTTGCACTGGGCACGCTCACCATGTGGTGCCCCCTTCTCCAATGTCTGACCTGCTTGCTTCCTTGTGTCCTTTGCTGCAGCTCCGTTTTCTGTGTCGCTGCGGAGGAGTTGGTGGGGTGCTCCCAGTCCTCGTCGCCACTGTAATGTTGTATAAATCTCCCCCCACAGAGGACACTGCAGGCTTGGCAGGTGGTTCAGTCTCTCTTTATTACTATAACTGATCGCTATACAAAAGAGCGCCGAGCGTCTAACTGTGACCTGCTCCGGTCGCTTCTGCCGCTTCTATGCTTCGCGCGCTTTCTCCTCTTCCCTCTGCGCATGCGCTCGTGTTCCGCTCTTGCTCCGGCGCACTACATCATCACGCTGGGCGTCGGAGACTAGAGCGCAACACTACAGAGCCTGGCTGTCTGCTTCCTGTTTTTTATTTTTGTATGAATATTATTAAATTGAACCCCTCCCCACCAGACCTCTGTGCGCGACCCCCCCTCCCCCAACCCACCATTCCTCTCCCCCCAGCCCCTGTTACATAATTGATAACCCTGCTGGGTAGGGTCTTCGCTTCCTTAAATTGCCTTTATGAATTAGTGCACGGTTGATGCGTCACTAGTGTCGTCTCCCTGGTCAGCGCCCCACCCTTCCTCGTCCACGTGTTTCCGGTCGGCCTCCCTCTTCCTCGGTTCCTGCCGGCTCTGCTCTGCCTTGTATCCTGGTACATGCAGCTCGAGGGATTGTCCGCCTCTGTGTTCGTGAAGCTATTTGGCACAAGAATGCGGGTTTTCTCGCAAACACCATTTAACACAATCACACCAGATGTCTCTTCAGCAATCATCGGTCGGCGTGGGGCGTGCGCAGATCAAATCACCGCAGGACAGCCGGGGAATGTCAAAGGCGCTTCACGGCGACGCCCCCTCACCACCGACATACACAATGGTGTCAGTGCCCTTTTGTGCAACAAAGAAAGTCGCAAAATGGTCACGTTCGACTAAAAAACAAGAAACAGCTTAGAACAACATTTGCAATGCAATCGGTTTCGCAGTTTACAAGCGTTTGAGCTATTGGCATTGTAAATGTCTTTTATTTATGAGTAGTTTTAAAAAAAGATAAATAAAAGGCAATGTCATTTACAATGCCAATAGCTTAAACTCTCGTAAATGCAAGATCTATTCCATTGCAAAAAGCATTAGGAGATTGTACAAATTATCGGTGAAGCCTCACCTGGAGTATCCATGACTCGTTCCCCGGGACCCGGGGCTGGGGAGGGGGTGCTGGAGGAGGTGGGAACCAGCACCCGTGCCCAGCTCTGGGAGATTCATCCTCATGAGCGAGTCCGTTTTTGGGAGTCCCCAAACTGAGTACAGTCATTGAGCAGTTCGGGAGGCCTCAGATTCCGCACTGAGATCGTTTCTGACTAAAAATCTAAAACAGCAGCTGTAAATAGTGCCCCTCACAATGTTCGAGTCCGGAGACTCCTAATCGAGGCCTATGGGCGGAAGGGGTCAATGGGAGACCAGCCTGGTCTTGTCGCTTAATATTATCAGTGAGAAGAGATTCCGGGGCAGATGATGCGCCAGTCATCCTGCGCCGCAGCTCCGCCACCCATGGTGCGCCGCATTTATAATGCGGCGCACCATGGGGCAAAAACGGCACAGATGCGTGACGCATCTGTGCCGTAAAGGTGGCGCATTGCTGGAGCTGCGTCGCAAGCGCGACGCAGCTCCAGCAAGGCTCGGGGGTGCCCCATCTCCACAATGCTGCGTCAAGACCTACGCCTGCTTCAAGCAGGCGCAGGGTTTTGACGCAGCATTGTCCTAAAAGTGACTGAGTGAAATCTCATAGATTTCACTCAGTCACTTTTAGGAGGCGTTCCTGCGCAGGAACGCCCCCCCTGCGCAGGAACGCCTCCTTATGGCGCAGGGCTTTACAACGTGACGCATCTCCTAGATGCGTCACGTTGTAAATAGAGCGCATTGTTTGCGCCGCCGTTGCGTCAAATAAAGTGACGCACCGGCGGCGCAAGGCCTTCATAAATCTGCCCCTCAGTGTCCAGTGGACGCCTCATCTCCTGGCGTTTGATCAGCCGTAGATCATATACCTCAGAAGCTTTCAAATAAATGGATTGGATAGCCTATATATAGCATTCACGCCTCACTTTTCTTCAAAGAAACTGTCACACATAGCAACTTTTGAAAACGAGGCTGCCATTGCTACTTGTTTCCCCGAGCATAGCGCCCATTCCAGGCTTCAGGGCTGTGTTATTGATGGCATGGATTCACCTGGGAAACTGTAAAATGTAAACATAACCTTAAACAAGTAATGGCTGACCCAACAGGCAGTAGCTGAAGTGGTCTTTCTCCAAGTCACAATGTTTGGCGTTGATGGCTCCCTCTGGCAACACCTAAAACTGTCTGTACCCAGTGCTTTAATTGGGCCGGTACTATCCGGTACTGAGTACTGGCACTCCCTATTTTGAGAGGGAGAGTACCTGCATTTCTCATGAGAAATGTAATACTTCTAATTGGGGAGTACCAGCACTTCTCAGAAACAAGCTGGTACTCTGGTACAGAGTACCTGCATGTCTATTTTTCCATTTCAAGCACTGTCAGACCTAAAATGAAGTAGAGTCATGAAAGGAAAGAAATGTGAGGTAGTGTGCCAAATATGTAGAAAGAGTAAACCAATCATTCATTAAAATATAAGAAGTAAATAGTGTTGAATACACGATCGGCCGAGCAGCTCTGAAGTCTGATAGACCCTGCAGTCACTACAAGCCATACGTGGGAAGCTTATTTTGTATTTTTTCTCTGCATTCTGCTACTTGCATGTGTTCTATCATAAATGCAGAACAACAAGTACCAGCATGCAATGTAAAGACTACTTGATCTGCTCCCACCTAACAGGGTCAGCAGCGCTCCCAGTCTCAATGGGCACTTCTTAAAAGAGTTAAGATACGACTCCACTCTCCCCACATCAGTATCCACGCCCCACGTTTGGAGAGAGGACGATTTACCTGCTACACTTTCCCGCCACTCCTGGCAGCACACACCGGGCTTGGGCAGAGCTCCCACCCTCCATGGCCACTGGCCCATGCAGATGACACAAGAAATGGGTCCTTTAACACAGGGTCAAGACTGATTTGCATATGGCTGGGTCTGAACTGGGGTGGCGAAGTAAAGAACGGTGATGTATTCAACCCTGATCTGTGACTGGGGGTGAGTGTCTGAAAAGTTTCAGCTCTCCGTCCATCATCTACTTGTGTTTGCTTTAAAAGCTCAGGCATTAGAGCGGACACCTAGAAGATCAGCCTGCCCCATGAGTTCATTTTATCTAGTAAAAAGTGATAATTCTGTAATTACACCTACCATAAAAAGCTGTACCTCCATACATAGAAATATTATTTCCCAGCAGCAAAGTGGCCACAGAGGCCTGTAAATCTAGGCTCGAATCTGTCCAATAGTAGGTGTGCACTGTCCAAAAGCCAGTGTATGACCGACTCTGCCCCAGCATCACCGATATACCAGACTTTTCTGCTGTGTTTTCCTTTAATAGTTGTACAAGTTGTTTGAGATAACTGACTCAATCCCATTCCTAACAGCCTGACATTTGAACCGGTCCTTTGAGTAAATCTCGCCAAACTTGTATAGCCACCTGTATAGACGTGTTTCTGACTGCTCAGGTGCTATGATAGTTTTGCAAATGATGAACGAAATGCGGAAAAAATCTGAAATTCACCCCAATCAAGACATCTGGGTTAAATCCGTAGTTCTTTTGCTCGCCATGCCACTCCAGTTTAGACCCAGACATATGCAAATCAGTCTTGACCCTGTGCCTCATGGGAACAGTCCAGACTGAACTTCCAAGCCAGGTTCTCCCTGGACTGGAAACAAGCATCCTGGGACCGGTTTCAGGGTATCACCCATCATTAGTGAGGCTAGCTTGAATTCAGTGGCACAGTGAGCAAGGGACCCACGTCGGGGCATACCCATCCCACTTAGGGCAAAAAGTGTTACGCAAACAATTGATCGACGGAATGCTGAATAAATCATACATTCACCCCCAGTCAAGAGATCTGAGTTAAATCCATCATTCTTACTGAACTGAAACAAGCATCCTGGGACCGGTTTCTGGGTGTTACCCTTCATCAAAAGAGTGTGCCTTCTTACAAGAAGAGCAAGCATTAAGAATCTTAATAGATTCTTTAAAAAGCCCTCACTCACCAACCTAGTTGCTGACATGCTTCATCATCAGGCCTCACCAGGAGAAGCCGAGTGCCTCCCCAGTGTGCTTCAATGCCAGAATTACAACGGAGCAGGTTTATTTGATTGGGTGACAAGTGTAAGTGAAAGTGTGGTGATTAAAAATGTCTAGATTGTGTCCAAAGAAAAATGTATTAGATGGCCAATCAGACACACCTAAAACAGGGTGGGGATGGAAAGGCTGGATAGATTGTTCAGCTATATCCCATTGTGTGGGGTCGACATGTTTCTGCCTAGATGGTGCTATTTACCAGGCATTCTTCAGGTCCAAAAATCTGTACCTCTGCGGTATAGGCGCGCTAAGGCCCACCCTAATCAGGGGCCTTGAAATGTGAAAAAATGTGCAAAAATGTAATAAAAAAATTGTCAGGGTTTGCTCTATTTAGAGAAACCAGAATGCATCTGTAATTGGGAAAAGGCCAATAACAATCACACAAGGAGAAGACAAACAATTATTATTTATGTTGTGCGTTTCTTATCATAGAATTCTCATGCTCTGGTGATCTACATAGTGCACTTACTGTGTAACTCCGAGTACTAAAGTATCCTGAGGTGAATGGTAACATGCTCTTAAATTTACGGTTATCAGTATAGCCAGCTTGCGTTGTCTCAGAACCTCAAATAGAGCGCTATAACACCTGCACGCATACTTAGGTGTTTAACGGTATAAGTCATATTGTGGGCAACGCTATTCAAATTTTAACGAGTGAGCCGGTGTGGCTTGGCAAGTGTCCTGCACATAACACACTGAGACACAATGACGCACTCAGACACGCCCACGGCCTCACTGGGATTCCGTCCTACGGGTCTGCTCACACACTTATTAGGCCGCCAGTGAACTGGATAAGCAATCCACGGGGTCCGGTGTACTATGATAGAACCAGGTACCGAGCGGGTGCCTGGCAGCGACGGCGTGAGTTACATCACACGCCAACATGAGATAAATAATTTGTGTGTTACGTGAGTAAAGTATTAATTTCCCTGTCATTTCTCTGCCTACAGGATGTGCCATATTTGCCACCACCCCCTCCAGAGACCAATGGTGTGTTAAAATATTACGCCTCATGTGAGACATTTTGTGCATGCTGTTTTGTGTGTTATGCGCAGGACACTTGCCAAGCCACACCGGCTCACTCGTTAAAATTTGAATAGCGTTGCCTACCATATGGCTGATACAGTTAAACGCCCTAGTACGCGTGCAGGTGTTATAGTGCTATATTTGAGGTACTGAGACAACTCAAGCTGGCTATACAGTGACAACCGTGAATTTAAGTGCATGTTACTATTCACCTCAGGATACTTTAGCACTCTGAGTTACACAGTAAGTGCACTATGTAGAGCACCAGAGCATGAGAATTCTGTGATAACAAACGTGCAACATAAATAATAATTATTTGTCTTCTCTTTGTGTGTTTGTTATTGTCCTTTTCCCAATTACAGGTGCAATCTGGTTTCTCTAAGTAGAGCAACCCCTGACAATTTTTTGATTGCATTTTTTCACATTTCACGTCCTCTGGTTAGGGTGGGCCTTAGCGCGTCCATACTGCCGATGTACAGATCTTTGGTCCTGAAGAATGCCTGGTAAATAGCACCACCTAGGCAGAAACATGTAGACCCCACAAAATGGGATATAATGTCGACACTCAACTGTCAACAAAATCAACCAGGAGCCACCCGCCCCATCCCGGGGGGTTTAAGTGGGCCGAGCCTCTTGCCTGCTCGGTCTATCTAACGGTCACTGAGCAGGGGTCGGGACTCTCACGCAGAGTCTGAGAGAATAATGCATCATCATTTCAAGGCAAACATATGGCTCGGGGCTAAGTAGCGGAAGGAAAGATGGCACGAGCCATTGGGTAACAGGGGGAAAGTAAGAACAGGAGGCAGAGGAAAGTACTAGGTCCGGAAGTAGCTTGAGGTTGACAAACATTGTGAGTTAGGTCAAGATGGAGATGTGTAAAGTATCGAGTGCTGAGCCGGATTCCACTGACAGGAGAGGTAGGCCACAATGAGGACTGCACCTTTAGTTGCTAGTGGTGAAAGTAAAATGCTGACATGAGTAAGGACAGACAGGAAACATGGGTGAGGGTACAGAGACAATGGGTGAGCGTGCACACATGACAGGAGAGAATCAGCTACGGATGAGATGACAGTAGCAGGTGAGTGGTAACAGGTGACAGTAGACGAGGCAGCCTTGGCACTGTCACAGAGGAGGTCCATGGGATAAGTCGTGAGGGGGTGACACCATGAGTTACCCGCACTGGATGACACCAACCCTAGTGATGCCCCAGAAGGGATATAGCTGAGCAATCTATCCAGCCTTTCCATCCCACACCCTGTTTTTAGTGTGTCTGATTTGCCATCTAATACATTTTTCTTTGGTCACAATCTAGACATTTTTAAGCGCCACACTTTTACTTACACTTGTCACCCAACCAAATAATCCTGCAACTAGGTTGATGAGTGAGGGGTTTTTAAAGAATCTAGTAAGATTATTCATGCTTGCTCTTCTTGTAAGAAGGCACACTCTTTTGTTGCTTTCATTACCTTGACTGGGGGACCAAGAGTGTTCCTGTAATAATCTTCCCTCTCTCTCTCTTGTTGATATTAGTTACCCTTCATTAGCCAAGCTAGCTTGAATGCAGTGGCACAGTGAGCAAGGGACCCGCGTTTGGGCATACCCATACCACTCAGGGTGAAAAGTGCTACGCAAACAAATGATAAACGAAATGGTGAATAAATCATACATTCACCCCAGTCAAGCGATCCAGTGGCACAGTGAGCAAGGGACCCACTTCTAGGCATACCTATCCCACTTAGGGTGAAAAGTGCTACGTAAACAAATAATGGACGGAATGCTGAATAAATCATACATTCATCCTCCAGTCAAGAGATCTGGATTATGTTATGTTATGGAAACTTTTAGAGCGCGCAATTACCTGGAGGTGTCCTGGCGCTAGTTACTTCTCCCTAATGCAGAGCTAGACAAAAAGAGGGTTTATTTATCAAAAAGCCAGGTCTTCAACCCTTTCCTGAAAGCTAGAAGATTGGTGGCATTTCTCAGATGGAATGGCAAGTCATTCCAGGATTTTGCTGCGCATGAAGAGAACCTTCTGCCACCCCACTGAGCTTTTTTTGTTGGTGGGACTACGACCAGTTTGGTTCCCAGTGATCTCGGAGTTCTTGTTGGTCTATACCATTAAAACTGGTGTCTTAAATGATCTGGTCCCAGAACTTGAAGTGCTTTAAAGACCATGCAAAGAGATTTAAAATGCACCCGGTTCCTCACCGGGAGCCAGTGCAATGTTTTTTATCTCTTTGGAAATTGGGGACAACTTGGATGTGCCCGTAAGTAATCTGGCCGCGGAATTTTGTAGCAGCTGGAGTTCATACAGGAGTTTTTGTTGTATATTTAGATAGAGACTGTTACAAGACCAATGCTGTAACCACTGTTTGCCGGCTCCCCAAAGGTAGAAGTCGCAATACCTTCTTAACAGTTCTCAGGACATGTGCTGTTGTTGAAGTTACTGCATTTACTTGGGCCCCAAAGGAGAGTTTTTCATCTAGTATTATTCCCAAATTTTTCACCTTTTTAGAGGGCGTAGGGAGTGACCCCATGGAGGCAGGCCACCAGTTAGGAGTCCAGAAGTTAAGTTTGTTCCCAAACAGCATTACTTCAGTTTAAAATGAATTCAGCTTTAGGCAATTGTCTGCCATGCATCTCCCAACCGATTCCATGCAAACTTGAAAACGTTTATCTATTCCCAACTCTTGGCCGAGTAATAGAGACACCACAATTTGTGTGTCATCAGCGTAGGACGCGATCACAAACCTGAATGCCTGATAACGGGAGCCAATGATGAGACATACACATTAAAGAGTGTGGGGCTCATTGATGACCCCTGCAGTACATCACATGACAGTGCAAAAGGTTTGGACTGAAATTTACCTAGGGATACAATCTGTCCTCTGTCAGATAGAAAAGATTTAAGAAGATCCCAAACTTTAAATCCATTGTTCTTTTGGTCACCATGCCACCCAAGTTTAGACCCTGCAATATGCAAATCAATCTTGGCCCTGTGCCTCATGGGAAAAGTCCAGACGGAACTGGCAAGCCAGGTCCTCCCTGGACCGGAAACAAGCATCCTGCGACCGGTTTCTGGGTATTACCCTTCATCAGCCAGGCTAGCTTGAATCCAGTGGCACAGTGAGCAAAGGACCCACGTATGGGCATACCCACTACACTTAGGGTGAAAAGTGCTACGCAAACAAAGGCACCTGTTGTGCCCCCAGGCCAGCCAGCCTTGCAGTGGGTTGGGTCTGGCAATTTGGCATTGCTCCATGCTAAAAGGCTTCCAGAGGTGCAAAGCATGATAGGGGACCTGCTCCAATTAATCTAATCTTTCAAGCTAGACTCCGGCCTGCTCTGTGCCTGACAGAGTTCATTCCTTCATGTCCCACTTTTCATTTCAGGGTTACCAACCTGACTTTTGGTTGGCAGCCTTCCAGACTCCAGCTTTCCAAGTGTTCTGACTTCAGAGGGAGTAACTTTTCCCAGAGATGGGGCTGTCAAAACATCTGCTCATCTATAGTGTTAAAGTGCCCGGCATCTGACTGATTCTGAACCAGCCCTATCAGCCTAAGAGAGGGTCTGCCTGTTTGAAGGCCTCTGCTTTTAAAATGAAATTTGTGCAGAGCTCCCTCCCAGCCCACAAGTGTTGGCAGGTAGGATTTTAATCCCCTACAAACATTCACATCTCACCGAGCTCCTGTTTCCAGTCAATAAATTTGCAATATCTATTTGTCCTGGTTCAAGCTTGTTTGATTAGTTTCCATGCCACCCCGATTCTGCCTAGCAGGGAGCTGCAGGCAGGCGATCCGCTCTCACTATGGAGACAAAAGGCTCACAGCCCAGGTTTCCCTTCACGTGGAGATACCAAAAAGATGCTGACCCGCTTTCAGTTTCTTAGGTGTACACGACTATTCTACTTCACAGAACTCAAAATACTCGCTGGTCACTACTTTAACATTAGTGCAGGACCAGTGCAGCCTCACTTCAGCAGCAGCGCAGCATCACTCAGCACCACCTCAGTATCACTCAGCACTACCTCAACACCACCCCAGCATCACTCAGCATCCCCTCTGCACAAGCACACTGCAACCTTAGCACCACCTCAGTGTCATTCAGGCCAACCTCTGCATCAGTGCAGCACCACCTCAGCATCGGCACAGCACCACCTGAGCACCATCTCAGCATCAGCACAGCACCACCTTCACACCAGTGAATCACCGCCAGTGCAGCCCCACCTCAGCAGCAACTCAGCACCAACACCGCACCACTTCAGCATCTGAGCAGCACTGTAAGAAAGTGAGTTTCTGATGCAGTACCCCCCCCCATACACTTTTTGCCTGATACATGATGCACTTTTTCCTTGGTGTGCCCTGGGTCCCAGCCAATCAGGTACCCGGGGCCTGTGTTCCTTCCTCAAAAACTGTACTAAAGCCTAAACCCAATTTGCATTTCTGGCCACATGTCAGCCCCCTAGTAAATGGTACCCTAGGTACCCAGGGCATTGTGACCAGAGAAGACCCCTAAGGCCGGCAGCACTTATTGTACCACCCTTAGGGGCCCTGTACCCTGACACCCCCCCCATCGCCTTTGCAGGCTGAGTGTCCAGGTGGAGAACTAAACAAAGACTCAACATGGCACACATCCCTGTGTGCCATGCCCACAAACCCACTGCCCTGGCATACATCAGCCACCCCTCTAGCTGGGTGCCCTATGCCAGTGGCGTGGGCACAGGTGCATGAGCCCTGTGTCCCTACAGTACCCAGGGCCATTCCTGGGCACTGTAAGTTTAGTGATGTCATTAAGAGTATATGGCGCTGAGAGATTGTCATTGCGAACTCCACAGAACCATAATGGCTACACTGAAGGCTGACAAGTTTGATATCATACTTCTCACCACATTAAACCCACAATTATGCCAGTGTGGGACTTAATGTAATGCATCTTAGAGATGCCCCCTGAAACCTAACCTATAAAACACATCTTGTCTGAGAGGCTGCCTAGGCTGCCACACAGCAGACATGTTGCTGGAACCCTGGGTGGAGAGCTCCCGCTCTCCTGGGCCTGCAACAAGACACATCCTGGGACGAGGTGCCAAGCCTCCTCCCCCAGGATGGGCAGGGGAAGCTTCAAAGACATTCCGGCTTTGTGATCTTCTCCAGACCACTTTCTGTACTCAGCAACTGGCCCCCACCAGTTCTGACCCCCACTCTGGCGGGAAGACTGGTGGGAAACCCTACATCAGACAGGGGGGTGTGCCAGCCTGTGCCAACTCCACCCCTCAGGTGGAAGGGGCGAGGTGATGCACGACCCTGGGCTCCGGCCATCTAGAAGATGGGGAGCCCTGCCCAATCACAGATAGGTTTCTACCCCCTCCCACAGGAGAGGAGCAGGCGAGGGGGTGTACCCACCCCAGGACAAGGACCCATTGGTCCCTGTCCTTGCCCTACCAGTAACGCCTCTAAATTTAGTATTTAGGGGCACCCTGAACCTATTTCCACAGATCCAGATTACGAAACAAGAAAGAAGATCAAGGAGCACGAAGACCTGCCGTGCAGCTGCTAAAAAGAGGAAGACACCCACTGATTTGTCCCCAGCCCTACCGGAATGTCGACCCGCGAACCTGCTCCTGTTAAACCCCGGCATCCCCAGTGGTCAGCAACCTCAAAAACCCCAGAGGACCTGACTGCCTTGTGACTCTGACTACCTGGGTCTCCCACAAGCAGTGGTACTGCACAAAGCAAGTAACAAGCCCTGGCATGAGCCCGGAACCGCGAACCCTGCACACTCCGCACCCGCAAAGCCTGGCCTGTGCCGGAGTGAATCAAGACCCTGAGGACGTCCCCCCGGCGATTCTGACCTGGAATCCAGTGCCCGAGGATCCTCCTCGGCGACAGCGATGACGCCTGCAGCCTCAGGACAGAGGACCGCTCCGACCGCGACCAGCAGGGGGTAAGATTTCCCAACCTCAAAAGACACCCCTGCACCTGGCGCCCCACGGCCCCCTGTGCCCAACTCCTGGGTGCCTACCTATCCTCCAAGATCCCAACTTACCCCTCAAAGTGTTGGTCGCTCCAGAAGATCCTCCGTCCCCGAGCCTGCAGCCTTTGTTCCCTTTTCAAGATCTCTATTGAATAACATTGAGCGCCCGACGGCTCAGAAGCACCCTGCACCCAGCCACCCGAGAGCCCCTGGCAGTGCAACCTGTACCCTATTCTACTTTCCCATTTGCCCTGAGCAAGTGACCAGGAGCCCAGCTCCCACAGCCGCGTGGTCTGCTAGCCAGCTGCCACCAACCAAAGGCACCCTGCCGCTCTTTGGATAACATTGGGCCTAACTACCTCTGCACCCGGCGGCCCCTGTGCCGCTGAGGGTGTACCAACTGTACCTACCAGACCCTGGGGGACCCCTGAGTCTATGCCCAGAACCTGAACTTCCCGAATACTCACCTGAAAACCGATGACTCACTTTCCTGCCATAGGATACCATGGACTGGTTTGACTTGAAAAATCTTCTAAGTGTGAAGTTTTGAAACGTTTAAATATTTATCTAAAATCAGCCGAATAACGAATTTCGAATTACTCACCTGTGATCAGGAGAGAAGCCAGTACTGTACCTTGTAGCCCAGTTCTGAACCACAAAAAAAATCACAACCGTGTTTGCTAGTTATCTAAATTTCATTCTTAGGAAACCATTGACTGTTTTTCTGTGAATTGTCTTTTAAGTGTCTACTTCTGAAAATTACAAATATTCCTTAAAAATCGTACCAACTACTAAAACATAATTACTTACCTGTCTTAGGTAGAGACCCCAGTGCTGAACCTAGGAGTCCAGTACTGGCTTACAAAAGTAACGAGAACCTACTTTACCTGTGCTTTGAATTTCCTTCCATTGGATAACATTGCTAGTTTTTCACTGAAAAGTTTCTGTCAACTTTTAAAATACCTTTATATTCTTTAAAAATCATTGCAATAACTAAAACGTTTTTACTAAACTGTTTTCAGTTTAGACCCCAGGACTGAATCTAGGATCCAGTACTGACGTTACAAAAGTAATCTATAAAGTAATCAGCTGCATTTATGTAGAAAAACCAATTGAGCTCAATGTTAAATGGTGTTTAGAATTGTGTTGCCTACTGCAACCATTGTACCTATTGTGTTTGCAAAGTTTAATGCCTCTTTGCAAAGTAATTACATGAGAGTACTCATATCGAGAAAAATATATTTTGATACCTGTTGGTTCTAAAAATAAAACAACTATATCTTTGGATATAAAAACAATTGGCCTAGAGTTCAGTTCTTGAGTGTGTGAAACCTTTTGCTGACTGAGTGTGTACAACAAATGCTTTACACTGTCCTCTGATACTGCCTTACTGCTTGACCAAGCTACCACTTTAGAGAGTAAGGTCAGACCTGACTTTAACCTCTGTTATACCTTTGGGGATGGTGGGCTCTATGCACACTGTACCTTACTTTGGTCCAGTACATATAGAGCCACTTTCTCACAAGCACCACCACAGCATCAGTACAGCACCACCTAAGCACCACCTCAGCATCAGCACAGCACCACCTCCACACCAGTGAACCACCACCAGTTCAGCCCCACCTCAGCAGCAACTCAGTACCAACACCGCACCACTTCAGTAACAGAGCAGCACCACCTCAGCATAAGCATAGCATCACCTCAGCACAGAACCAGCTCAGCACCACCTGAGCACCAGCTCGGCACTACCTGTGCAGCACCACCACCTCAGCATGCTTCAGCATCACCACAGTATTACTTGGCAGCACTACAACAAACAATCCTCCTCAGCATCACACAGAACCACCCCACCATCAGCACAGCACTACCTGAGTACCACTGCAGCACCACCTCAGCAAAGGACCATCTGAGCATCGCTACAGCTCCTCATCAGAGCACCATCACCAGTGCAGCACTACCTCAACATCTGCTCAGCACCACCTCAACATCAGCACAGCACCATCTCAGCATCAGCACCATCTGAGCATTAGCTCAGCACCACCTATGCATCAGTGCACCACCACCAGTGCAGCACCAATTTAGCATCACTCAGCACCACCTCCCATCAGCACAGCACCACCTGAGCACCACCACAGCACCATCTTAACACAGCACCATTTCAGCATCGCACCACCTCCTTATCAGTGCACCACCATGAGTGCAGTATCAGCACAGAACCACATCAGCACCAGCGCACCACCACCTCAACCTCAGCACATTACCGTCTCAGCATCAGTACAGCACCACCTCAGCAGCAATTCAGCACCAATGCAGTCCCACTTCAATATTAGCGGAGCACCACCTCAGCACAGCATCACCTCAGCACAGCACCAACTCAGCATCACCTGAGCACCAGTGCAGCACCACCACCTCAGCATGACTCTGCACCACGTAATAAGGAGAACAAGGGTACCCCAATATGTGAACCTGGGGTGGTAAGCTGTTTTGTCAAACAATGGTTCTGGTGTAGCCTAAAGGTCTATTCAGAAGTGACCCTGCAGGGGGCACTATGATTGAGAGTAGGAAATTAATTCTTAAAGGGAGCAGTAAGTAATATAAAGAGGGACATGTAGGTCAGTATATGACAGATATTTATTCCAAAACAATAGTATTCAGGTACTCGTACAATAAGTGACAATAAACGTGACGTGAAAAGTGAGGGTGATATTAAAATAAAGACATTGCATTGACAGCAATAGTATGAACTCCTTTAGAAGATTTTTACAGAGTGAAAGGAGTTCATGTTGTTGGGGGGTCGACGGCGTTTCGAACTCAATTATTTGAGTTCATCTTCAGGACATACATAGGTGAGCAAGCTGAATTGGGCTTGAATGCTGTTAATGTAGCATCCGGGGGGGGGGGGGCAAGGACCTGTGAAATGCTGCGCTCCTCTACAATTGAGCGTGGGAGACAGTTGTGCAGAATCAATTCAAGAGGAGCAGCTGACCTCTGTGAGGAATCGTTCAGTGACGAGTATTTATTTTAGGAGAATCCAGGGCATTTAATGGGAACCTGGAGATGAAAGGCAAACATCTCCTGCTGCTGCTGTAGCTTGCGCTGAGTGTATCTCGGCATCTTTCAGTACCACCCCAGCACCAGTGCAGCACCAACTTTCCATCACCCAGCACCACCTGAGCACCACCAAAGCATCAGTCAGCACAACCTCAGCATCACTTCTGCACCACCTCAGTATCACTAAGCACCAGAGCAACACTACCTCAACACCACCTGAGCATCAGTGCAGCACCACCTCAGCATCATGACAGCACCAACTCAGAAGTAGCACAGCACCACCTCCTCATCAGTGCACCACTACCAGTGCAGCACCAGCACAGCACCAGCGCAACACCAACTTAGTGCAGCACCACCTCAACATCAGCATAGCAGGGGGCGTGGCCAAGATGGCGGCGGAGTAGGACGTGCTTTTGTGTCCCTCCGGCGCCTGGCCGTTCTTAGCATTGCAAAGCACCCTTCTCGGAGCCCGGTTACCGACGTTTGTGTGCCTCTACCTCTCCCTGAGGCGGTGTGTCCTGCTATCGGTGCTCAGCCTTCCAGCCGACGACGAACCAGGAGCGGCTCTTGGTGCGCCCGCAACGTGGCGGCCATCGGCCTGTGACGCAGAGCTGCCGCAGGGTCCTCCCGAGAGTGGACGCAGATCAGGGAGACACCTGGGGCCCCATCGGCGAGTCGAGAGGTGACCGGGGGAGAGGGCGGAACCGGACAGCAGTCTGCAGCGGCGCCCTAGCAGAGTACAGGGAAACGAGCACCCAGCGTGGAAGGAGCGCGGTCCCCGGCCCGGCGGCCTACGCGAGGCCGTGGCTTCTGGGCCTGTGCGGCCCGGACGAGTCTGCGGAGAGGAACGGAGTGATCGAAGGACCGCCGCCCGGTAGGGAGCTCCAGTGGGTGCGAGTGTCGGCGATCTCGGACACAGGGGCGGCATGCCCCATACACGACCTGCCACGGGCCGGAGCGGATCTTCATGACTTGGATGCCGGATTCTCATTGCCGGTGGGGGCTGGAACTGGACCCAGCCATTAAGGTGCGTGAGAGGTGTACCCCAGTTGCGCAGCCCTGCGAGCGGTGGTGCTGAGCTGCCACGCTGAGCTTGGACCTTTAGGGCCTACAGTGGCCTCCATCGCTTGTGCTGGTGGGCCCTGGCTGGTGCGCGCTGTGCCCCCACGCCGCACAATATCGTTCCGCGCTCAGGCCCTGTTTATTGATCGACTTGGTGACGGTTGGAGCTGTGGAGTGCCCCATTGAAGCGGAGGGCTGCCGGTGCCGGCCTCTCTGCCTGGGTAGTGCCGAGCTTGGAGGCCTCGAAGTGAAGTGAGGCGCGTTGGACTGGTGTGAGGCCTTGCTGGACGCATGGGCACCTGGGCCTGGCTGTACGGGTGGTGCTGCGGTCTCCCCTGGGTCGGGAGCGTAGTGCGGAGGAGAGGCCCACTGTGACCTGCCATGGCAGCGGCTAGGCTAAAGAAAGACAAGCTGGGCAAGGACGGCTTACCGAAGAGTGCGGTGCAGGCCGTGTCACCGGTAGCTGACAAGTCCCCGGGTCGGAGCCAGGCGAAGGAGCCCGCGACCAAAGCCTTTATGCTGGAACTCTTTGCGGCAATCAAAGAGGACTTTGCGGGGCTGCGCACTCAGCTGGCCGCAGACCTGAGGGATGTTCGAAGGGATGTAGACGATATAGGAGAGCGAGTAGCCACGCTGGAAGAGCACGATCTTGAGACAGGGGGCGACATACATCAGCTTCAGCAGGACGTCATCAGACTGACCGAGCAGAACCTCGACCTTCAGGCCCATGTGGAGGATTTGGAGAACCGGTCCCACCGCAACAATATCCGGATCAGAGCCGTGCCGTGGAAGGGCGAGGGAGCAGATCTACGTGAGTATGTCGAGGCCCTCTTTAAGCAAATCCTGCAGGACGAGGAGGTGTCGGAGATCCGTATGGACAGAGTGCATCGTGTGGGTCTGCCGAAGGGTGCAAAGGCACCGCCACCGGACATCCTCATTTGCTTGCATGATTTTCAACTGAAGGAACGCATCCTCAGGATGGCGCGCGAGGTCGTCCCTCTGCAGTTCCGTGGACATAATCCGGTGCTCTTCCAGGATTTGGCAGCTTCGACGCTGCAGAAACGCAGGGACTTTAAACCGGTCACGTCACATCTGCGAGATCGCAACATCGCATATACATGGGGTGATCCGTTCAGACTAATTTTCCGCTGGCAAAATAAACTGGTTCAGGTCCGTTCGCTCACAGATGCCATGGACGGGGGACTCCGCATCAGACCTCTGCCGATTGTGTATGAATGTGCATTTTTGCTGCTTCCCTTCATGTCGATTGGTGTATGCGCAAGACATGTGGGCCGGCTGCGCCTTGCCCTGGAATTGCTCTGGAGCACATGCAATGCTGATCTGGTTGGAGTGGGATGGCTAGGGAACTGAAAGTGGTGAGCCTCAATGTCCTGGGGCTAAACAACCCAGTGAAACGCTTGCTGTCCTGTCCCTCCTTGAGCAATCCGGGGGAGATGTATGCCTTTTGCAGGAGACGCACCTCCTCCACAAAGATGAGCATCGAATGGGTGACAGGAGATTCCCGCTTCAGTTGTGGTCCTTCGGGCCCTGCTAAGAAGAACGGAGTTGCCCTCCTTTTCAGCTCCCGGATGCGATGTAAGGTTTTGACCCATCTGGTAGATATACGGGGGAGATTTCTGGCGGTGCGGGTGCAGTGGGGAGACACGATTTTTACCATGGGGTCCTTGTATGCACCGAATACACAGCAGGAGCCTTTTCTGCGTACAGCTCTGGCCCAATCCTTGCTTCCCCTGATGCTCTCCTCTTGGTGGGGGGGGGGACTTTAATCTTGTAATGGATGAGACTCTCGATAGATCGGCGAATAGACTGCACCACTCAGGGACCTGGTCTGAGGAAGGGAAGCAATGGTTGACGGATGGTGGTTTGCATGATGTGTGGCAGCTGCAACACCCCCAGGAGCGCGACTACACATACTACTCGGCTGCACACCAAACATACGTGCGCCTTGACCACTTTCTGGCTTCTTCTGCCCTGCTGCCCCACCTCCGAGACGCTGACATTGCCCCTCGATCCCTCTCGGATCATGTGCCCCTGACGGTCATGATTACCCTGTGCGGTATGCGACCTCCCTCAGCTGGCTGGCGGCTTCGCGAATCCATGCTTAAGGCTGACTCTGTAGTGGCAAAGATTAGGGACACTATCACACATTACTTTGCCGAGAACCCAATCGGAGTACAGCGATAGCATCTGTTTGGGAAGCATTGAATCTGGTGGGTAGGGGGGACTTTATTGCTTTAGCGGCCACATACGCCAAGCTTCGTAGAGATAAAAGAGAGGAGCTGGAGGGGGAAGTGCGGAGCTTAGAATCTGTCCATAAACGAACTGGGGCTCGCAGGGTCTGGAGGGAGCTCGAGACCAAGAGGCGCATGCTGAAGCATCTGGATCTCGATAGGGCGGAACACGCGCTGCTTCGCCTGCGTCACAAGTTTTACCTGAGTGGGGACAAGGGTGGTAAAATGCTTGCACATCGTTTGCAGGCCCAGGCCCAGTCCCATGCCATCACGGAAATCCGCGACCACCAATCCGTGCCATGCACCACTGACTCCGAGATTGTGGCGGCCTTCCCCCGTTTTTACCAAACCTTGTACACAAAGGAGGGCATACCGCCCGTAGCTGGTGACCGATACATTGAGGCGGCTGGCATTACGCCCTTATTTTTAGAATGCTGTTGAGGACCTGAACATGGAGATCCGCTTGGAGGAAGTTGTCTCTGCCATTGCCAGACGTAATGTTAGCTAAATCTCCCGGGCCCGATGGCTTCTCAGCACGTTTTTATAAAACCTTTTGCCGGGAACTGGCCCCGTTTTTGAGCCGCCTCTTTAATTCGTTCCTGGACACGGGTTCAGTCACGCCCTCTGTGTCTGATGCCGCCATAACGGTCATTCTTAAGCCTGGCAAGAACCCTGCTGATTGTAGTTCTTATCGGCCAATCTCCCTTCTCAACGTCAATGCCAAGCTATTTGCGGGCATCCTGGCGGCACGGCTTAGCCCTCTCCTGGATGGTGTGATTGAGCCGGACCAGTCGGGCTTCGTTCCTACCCACCAGGGCAGTGACAACTCCAAGAGATTGCTGCACCTGCTGGATGGAGTTCACTGCACAAAGACCCAGGCCGTCCTCCTATCCATCGACGCGGAAAAGGCCTTTGACCGGGTTGAGTGGGGGTTCCTTTTCCGAGTATTGCAGGCTTTTGGTCTTAAGGGTAATTTCTTACGCTGGATTCAGGCCCTCTATGCGTCCCCAAGAGCGGTCGTGCGTGTCAATGGCTGAAGGTCGGAACCATTTTCTATCACCAGGGGGACGCGGCAGGGGTGTCCCTTTTCTCCACTCCTATTTGCGTTTTATATGGAGCCCTTTGCCCAACGTGTCAGGTCCCACCCCGACTTTGCGGGCATTCGATTTGGAGCTGACGAGCATAAAATCAGTTTGTATGCTGATGATGTTATTCTGGCTCTACGGAACCCCGCTGCCTCTTTACGCTGCCTCCCTGCGGAGATTCGGGCTTTTCATGACGCGGCGGGCTTTAAGGTTAATTTTACCAAATCTGAAATCTTAAACATCTCTGTCCCGCCGGAGGCAGTGGCTGACCTGCAGCGGGATTTTGACTTCCGCTGGACACAGTCTGACATCACATATCTGGGCATCCGCCTTGCTTCGACTGTGTCCCAGACGCTTTCCTTAAACTACACCAAGCTGATTGAACAGACCACCAAATCTATCTCCGCCTGGTCGCGCCTCAACTTGGACTGGCTTGGCAGATTGGCGGCTATTAAAATGACTCTTCTGCCCAGAATACTTTACGTTTTTCAAATGCTGCCCCTGACACCACCGAGGGGAGCTCTGAAGAAACTCCAGGGCTTGTTGAATAGGTTTTTCTTGGACAACAAGCGGCCCCGGGCAGCGTTTGCAACGACCACACTCCCGAAAGCAGCTGGTGGTTTGGGTTTCCCTCATCTCTCTGCCTATTTTCAGGCCTCCTGCTTCGCTACGTGGTTGAATGGAACAGGCCTGAATCGAGTAAGCATTGTTTGTTCATGGACCAGACTCTGTCGGGTTGCAACATTTGGCGGGAACTCTGGTTGCCTCGCAAAGATAGGGCATGGGGGCTATACTCCTTGCCGGGGACGTCACCAACACTCAAGGCGTGGGCTCAATTAGCACTTCGTAAGGGTTGGACGACCTTCCCTTCACAAATGACGCCGATTGTAGACAACCCCGATTTCCCCCCTGGCCATGCATCACCGGTCTTCCACCGCTGGCGGGAGAAGGGTTGTAAGAGGGTGGGTATGCTTTTTGATCTAGAGGGGCTTGTCCCTTTTTTGGAGCTACAATCGGACCATTCCCTGCTGGACGAATCGGATGGTTTTTCAGTTAATATGGCGTTGATGTCGCGCTCCCTCACGGCTTTCGAGCGCTGGCTCCTGCGCATAAAAGATGATCAAAGCCTTATCTCTGAACTATATGCCATGATTTTGCGTGACCCGCGGCGGCTGCGTACAAAGGCGCAAGTGCGTTGGGAAATAGAGCTGGGGCGTCCACTCTCGCCGAGAAAGTGGGAACAGGTATTCTATCGCGCGCATCACACTACTGCTAACACGGCGGGTACGGGGTCAGCCTACAAACTGGCGACGTACTGGTACTATACACCACCACGCGTTGCATCCTGGGACAAGACTAAATCCAGTCTCTGCTGGAGGCGGTGCGGTATGTCGGGTAATCTCCTGCACTTGCTGTGGCGCTGCCCTAAGCTAGAACGATACTGGACAACGATTCTAGATGAACTGGATGCTGCTTTCCAGATCACATTGCCTAGACTCCCCGAGCACACACTGCTGGGCCTCCCACATCCCTCTTGTTTTCCCCTGCGCACGCTGCTAGGACGACAAATTGCGCTAGGGCTACTGACTGCGTGACAGGTCTTGCTGGCACGATGGGGCTCCCCGGACGTGCGTGACTGGTTGATGCGCCTGTGGCACGCCTTGGCGATGGAACGTCTTTCCTTGAACATGGATGGTAGAGGGTCCGAATATGCTACTCTGTGGGCCCCGTTTTTGCGACTTCTGTCTAAGGAGCTTAGAGAAGTTACATATCCGAAGTACCTACAAATCCTACAGCTCATCCCCTTGGATCCGATGGGTGCTGTGCTGGTGCCCTAGTTCCTAGGAACGGATCTGTCTGGGTCAGAGTGGTGTGTATGGTACACTTAGCTTGGCTTATGGTTGATGCGGAGTGGGGAGGGGGGAGAGGGGGGATTGGGGGTGGTCGGCTAGGGGGGAATGGGTGGAGGGGGGCGTGGGGGGTGTTTCCTCTGTTTCTTTTTTGGTTCTTGTTGGTTTTCTCCTCTATGAAAATTGCGGACTCCGCTTTGCCGTTGGGGGGTGGCTATGGTTTTTACTACGCAGGACCACCCTCCGGGATGTAGGTCCAGACGGTGTGTTTACTTCTTGCTTGCTTACGCCCTGCGGCGAGTTGATGTAGGCAGCTGGGCTGTGTATGATGCTAACTGGCCACATAATAAAATGTTTGATTCTAACATCAGCATAGCACCATCTCAGTGTCAGCACAGCAACTTTCTGCATCAGTGCACCACCACCAGCCCAGCCACACTTCAGTACCAGTGCAGCCCTACCTTTGCACCAGCGCAATACCAGCTCAGCAGCAACTCAGCACCAATACAGCACCACTTCACTATCAGTGCAGCACCACCTCAGCCTCACTCAGCATCACCTGCGCACCAGCTCAGCCCCTTAATTTAGAAAAAGACTTGAGCAAGAAACAATCAACACAAATATATCTGCAGGCATACAATATACACATAAACATCAAACAATTAGATTGTAATTTGTTAAATGATTTGGATAACTACTTGTATGATTGATACAAAATTGTTTTTAATCTTTTTTGTGTAAAAATTATTAGCAAGCTTCACTTTATTAAAAACATAATTTTCAATTATGTTGTTCTGTACAGTAGTCAAATACAAAAATATTTCATGTATTGTGACATAATTATCAATTATTATATCCTAGTTGGTGTGCTAATCTTATAGACATCTAATTTTGTTTGCATTACATTAGTTCTTCAAATTTTAATTCAATGGTGTCCAATATGTAGGCACAAGAGCTGGCGGTATGTAGACACTATGCGCGTTTCGGCGGGAGTGCCTTCATCAGGGAGCCGTCACTTCAGTCACTAATGATGCGACTCAATTGTCCAATGTCAAATCAATGGTTAGTTGGATGCAACATGTCATCCGACAATATTTCTTCCTGGTATTACCTAGTTTTATCGGATACTAGATCCGTTTAGATTTCTCCAAATGGGCATAGTTAAATGATGATTGCTTCAGACAGCACAGGTGATTACTCTGCTAATACGCTTCAGTTGTTACGTGCAGCAGCTGCTGCCTTTATCAAGCCCACAAGCAAAGCAAATGAGTTATTGCTGCTGCCCAGTTAGGCAGCTCTGTCAATGTGGCTATTCACACTCGAGAGCCACGTACTGGCAAGGCGAGCCTCTCTGCTGTCCCCTGTACCACCAGCTCAGCCCCACCTGAGCACCAATGCAGCACCACCACCTCAGCATGACTCAACACCACCTCATAAGCACCAGCACCACTTCAGCATCACTCAGCACCACCTCAGTATCACTCAGCATTGCCCGAGCTCTACCACAGCACCACCTCCAGGGTTGGAGTGGGATAAAAAGTCAGCCCGGGCACGCTAAAAATAAGTGGCCCACATTTGCCTTTTGTCTTTCCACAAAACACTGATTCGGCAAAATTGTATTAAATTGAGGGGGGAGTAAAAAAAATGCACTGAGTAGTTTACACTGGTGAAACACACCTGAAAACAAGTGAGGCCACTTCTGCTCAGGCCCCCTGCCCCGCTCAATCAGCATTTATTAAGAAGCCAGACCAGCAAGAGAAAGGGAGTGACACCTGGGCCCTTTGATAAAAGGTAGTTAATGGGCGCCCATCTGCCTCCAGCAAGGCCGCTCAGGCACCCACTGGGCAGCTGGCAGTATCCGAGCAACACAGAAAACACCCAAATCGGCCCCCAGACTGGTCCAAAAAGCAGCCCACTGCTGGAACCGGACACCGGCCCCTGGGCATTACCCGAGTGCCCTCATTACTAATCCGACCCTGTCCACCTCCTCATCAGTGCACCACCACCAGCGCAGCAGCACCTCAGCACAGGCGCAACACCACTTCAGCATCAGCACAGCACCACCTCAGCATCAGCTCAGCATCAACTCTGCCCTCTGAATCTGGCATCTGATTCTCCCCTAGTGTCCGTCCACTGCTTGTGTTGTAATTCAGGTGCTATTTCCCAACCTCCAAACTCCCGTTGCTTATGTCCGCCCGATAACAAACAAAAAAACCTATAACAAACAAGCATCAGAACACACAGGAAGAAGTTGCTTGCATTGCAAGGACAAACAAAACTAGAAGACATTTAGTATGGTTATTCTTTTGACAGGGTCGTTCAGTCATGCATAATGTCTTCTTGGTTATATATAAGGTAATAAAAATGCTTATAACACGGTTTTATTATTATAACCTTTCAACATGCTGCACAACAGCCACACTGTTCTACGCCACAGCTTAAAGACATTGGCAAAGCCAATAGCTCTGGCAAAACACTTATAAGGTCCCAAATGCAAGACCTATTGGCTATGCAAATGATTGTTTTTCAAGGTCGCCCAGAGGAGTAATTAACAAAGTACAAAAGTAGTCATCTTCGCACAACTGCACTGGTGTAATTTTACACACCTGCTCTTGAAGGCTGAGCTGAGACTCTGCTTGGGGGAGACGGTGACCAACATTCACCTCCCAAGGGAAGAGGGACCATACAGAGGGTGTGCATGTGTGTGACCACACTTCTTCTGAAATGAATGGCTGCCGTTAGCAGCCATTGCGATGCTCTGAGGGTCATGGAAATGCCCCGGTTACTTACCGGTAATCTTCATTACTCTGAGTCCTTGTCTTCCTCGCCACAGTACTTACACATGAGCCTCCGGCTCCCACAGAACCTCCAAGCTTAACTTTCTCGCTCTAGTCTCCCTCTCCCTCCTCCGAGATGGCCCCCAGTGGCTCCAGCCAATCCCATAAAGGGACACAGAATGCACCAGAACGACCTGAAAAACCAAGCCGCAGACATGAAGCCACCACCAGGGCCGGGAGGGAAGGGAAACTATACTGTGGGGAGGAAGACAAGGACTCGGAGTAATGAAGATTACCGGTAAGTAACCGGGGCATTACCTCCTCGTCCTGTCTTCCTCGCCACAGTACTTACACATGAGCCAATACCAAAGCAAATCAGCTTCATGCAAGGAAAACAGGCCACAACAAATTGCAGTGACATAGTTTAATCACAAGAGGCATACCAACAAAAGGAAACCTCAAGGAATCCCAGCAGACAGTACGGAAGAGGCAAAGGAAACAGAACCCCTACCACCAATCAGAAGGCGATAATGGGACATGAAAGTATGAGGGTACGACCAAGTGGCCTCCCGGTAAACATCCTCCATGGACACTCCCTTGAAAGCGGCCCACGACACAGAAACAGACCTGGTGGACTGACCCTGAACAGGAAGAGAGGGAACCTCAGAAACAGAACCATACGCCAACAGAATGGCCTCCTTAATCCAACGACTGACAGTGGAGAGCTAGGTTTTCAGGCCCTAACGGGACAAACCAAAATTGACAAATAAATTGTCCACCTTACAAAAGGAAGAAGTGCAGGACAAATAAATCAATAAGGCACGACGCACATCCAAGAGGTGTAGAAGGCAATCCTCAGCAGAGGAAGGATCAGGGCAAAGAACAGGAAGAACCACCTCCACAGACCGGTGAAAATAAGAATCCACCTTAGGAACAAACGTAGGATGAGGGCGCAACACCACACGATCCGACAAAATAACCAAAAACGGAGCAGACCGCAGGAAAGCACCCAACTCCCCAATACGCCTGGCAGATGCAATAGCCACAAGAAATACCACTTTGAGTGTCAAAAACTTTAAGTCCACCGACTCCAAAGGAGCCAACTGCAAGGAACGCAATACCAAAGGAAGGTCCCAAGGAGGAGAACACAGGATAGGACGGGGACGTTGTAAAGAAAGCGAGTTAAAAAGTCGAGCCACTAAAGGAAAAATCTGAGCCAAAAGCAGGACATGAAATGCCCGAATGGCGCCCCATTGCGCCCTGAGAGTGGAAATGGCCAAGCCCAAAAGAAAACCATCATTCATAAAATCCAGAATGCGAGCCGGGTCCAAATAATCCAACGACAACCCGAGACTCACACACCAAGAAGCAAAGTTATCCCAATGCTTAGCGTAGGATCTAAGAGTAGAAGGCCTCCGAGATTGCTGAATGACGCCAGCAATAGCCAAAGAACAACCTTCACGCATCAGCGACTCCCTCTCAAGAGCCAGGCCCGCAGACCCAGGGACCGGAACATAGGTAGAGGCAGAAGAGGACCCAACAGAGGGTAAGGCACGAACTGCATCGTCCAGCCAGGAGACACAGCCAATTCCAATAACAGGGGATACCAAGGTCGACGGCACCACCCCGGAGCAATCAGAAGGACAAAGGACCCCTCCCTCTTGATCTTCTGTAAGACTGACGGAATCAGGGGAATAGAAGGAAAGGCATACAACAGGCCCCTCGGCCAAAGGAACGACAGGGCGTCCACCCTTCAAGCCTCCTGGCATGGCATAATCGTGCAAAAGCAGCGGATTTTGGCATTGTCCCGGGAAGCAAAGAGGTCCACAATCGGAGACCCAAACATCCTCTGCAACGTCCTGAACATTAGGGGTGACAGGGACAAAGACCCCACCAATGGAAACACACGGTTCAGGCAATCCGCCACAGAGTTCTCCCGACCCGGCAGGTAAATAGCCGACAGGGACTCCAGGTTCACCTCCGCCCAACAACAAATTTGATGGCTGAGGCAACTGAGTGAATGAACCCTGCATCCCCCCTGATGGTTTACATAGGACATCACCACCTGATTGTCCGTCCGGACTTGCACATGGTGACCCCGAAGAAGATCCGAAAAGGCCAACAGACCCAAAAGGACGGCTTTGAGTTCCTTGTAATTGGAAGAACAAGACAACACAGACCGAGGCCAAACACCCTGAGTCGTCGAATCCCCCAGAGTAGCACCCCACCCCAGTAGGCTGGCATCTGTAGTGGGAACCTGGGTGGGAATAATCAGAAACGGACGTCCCCTTGACAGATGACCCTCGTCCAACCACCAATCCAGGACCACTCAAACCTCCCCGGACACAGGGATCAAAACATTCATATCAAGGGAACAGGGGTCCCAATGCAATAAAATGTGGGACACCACTGGATACACGTGGAGGCGAGCCCATGGCACAGTCAACAACGAAGCCGACATCAGCCCCTGAACCCTCAACCATAGGCTCACAGGATGAGAAGGGCACAACAACAGGGAACACACAGCAGACATCAGGGACAGAATACGAGCAGGGGGCAGGAACACCATCCCCAACTGAGTCTTGAACAGAGCCCCAATGAAAGTCAATTCCTGCGCAGGAACCAGGGAGGACTTCGGAACATTTAACAGGAAACCGTGATGCTCCAGGACATGGCACACTCTCCGGACATGTGACTCCGCCTTCGAAAGAGAAGAAGCAGAAATCAAAATATCGTCCAGATAAGGAAAAACACAAATGCCCTCCCCATGCAAATGGCCAATAACAGGAGCCAGAACCTTAGTAAAAATCCTGGACGAAGAGCAGAGGCCAAAAGGTAATACCTGGAACTGATAGTGACGACCCAGGAAGCAGAAACTGAGAAATCTTTGAGAATGCGGGTGGACAAGTACATGCAGATAAGCATCCCTCAAGTCGATGGAAGCCAGAAAATCCCCTCGAGATATCAGAGGAAGGATCCCCTGGAGGGAAACCATTTTGAACTTCAGATGAGGAATGAAAGTATTCACCTACTTCAAATTTACCACAGGTCTATGATCCCATGTGCGTTGTGTCACCAGGAAGATTATGGAATAAACACCCAACCCCAATTGATCTGTGGGAACGGGAACCACGGCCTTCTTCAGAACAAGGGACTCAACACCATCCAAAAGTGCCACCCGCCTGACATCGTCCCTGGGACATGGAGTGGACCTGAAACAGTCTGGGGGAGTCTGGGAAAATCCAAGATGCACACCCTCGGACACCACTTGAAGTACCCACCGATCTGACACAGTCCGTAGCCAAGATTCCATGAAGCAAGTGAGACGACCCCCAACTGGACCTACACCAGGAGCGATCCAGTTATGACTTGGAAGCGGGAGTGGAGGAGGCAGAAGCACTGGTGAACCGGGACTTATCAAAGGAAGGAGCACCCCGGCCACGCCCCCTTCCACGAAAGGGCTGACAAGCACGGCCCCTCCGAGAATGACCAAAAGCTCGCTGGGAACCAAAGGCACGGAAGCGACCAGTACGCTCAGGAGCAAGGAGCTTACGGTCCTCCGCCGTCTTCTTCACCATGTCATCCAAAGGTGGACCAAACAGCTTAACACCTGAAAAAAAGGGATCTTCATCAGGAGACTTTTCTGCGCAGCATCAGCCTTCCAGGAGCAAAGCCACAACAGACGTCTTGCAGCGACAGAAGACCCAGCCGCTGAAGCCGCCGCCCCCAATGAATCAAAGGAAACATCAGAAAGTAGGCGCACCTGCTGCTCCATCATCGCCAGAGTAGAAGAAACATCCTCCCCCTGATCCAACAATTCAGCCACAGATTGAAAATCTTGAAGCAAAGACTGGATTGTGTAAGATGAATAGGCAGCAGCCCTGATAGAAAAATTCGCAGCTACAAAAGTGCACTTCACCGCACTATCCACTTTACGGTCAACCGGGTCAGCAGGAGAAGAATCCTCCGAAACAACAGTCCCATGAGAAGACACGCTGGCCATCAAGGAATCAACCTTCACCGAGGAAGGGTACTTCACATCAAAATCCTGCAGCGGGTATCGTTTACTCAAAAAACGCGGAAAGGAACCCTTGTCCACATCCTTCCATCCATTATCCAAGACCTTCAAAACAGAAGAATGTATAGGTAAAGAATCAGGCTCAGGACGCTGATACTGTGAAAACAAGTCGTCTTCCAGAGGCACAATAGATGCAGGAAAGACCAAGTTTTCGCGAATGTGACCCAGCAACTCCTTCAGGTCGGCACCCTGCACAAAGCGACCCCTGACATTAACGTCCTCTTCATTGTCAGAGACAGCAGCAGCAGCGCCATCAACCCTCGCCTTTTTATCAGGAGGAACAGGTACCTGACCCTGCAATGCAGCAGCCACAGCAGAATTAATCCTCTGCTGCAACAATTCCATAGAAGGAATCGTCACCCCAGAACCAGAAGCCTCATCCAAGGAACCAGGAGCAGGAAAATCTGAAGAACCACACTCCATGACAGCTACACACGAGTGAACGAGTGGAAAGAAAACAGGCAATGAATAGAACAACATGCCCGATAAAAAAGGTCCTGAGGTTGCTAGGCCACCGTATAAACCACCCCCTGCACGGCTCCAAACAACATAAAATAAGCAGGAATACTCGTGCACACACGTAAAGACAGCCACATACCGTCGCGTGTGTCAGGAGCAATGGAGACCCGAAGGCGCACCTACCGCAGCCTTCGAATCCCCACAGATGCAGCAGCAGGTAAGCCAACGCGACCGGGAGCCACCAGCCCCCATAGTAAGCGCTCCCGGCCGCGGTACGTTCGCTCAGCAGGACGCGCGGCCGGCAAAGGGATCAAAGAACAACCAAAGAACCGGCATATCAGGACTCCAGGCGCCCCGCATAGCGAGCCACAAAACGACCCCAGCCGCAAATAAACGCCATGAAAGTCCGCTAGAGCATGACATGAGGCGTGGAGGCAGAAGAAGGGGGAAAAATACAAATTAACCAACACAAAACCAATATACACACAAAAAACACTACTTCCCCCAACTTGATACCCAAGGACATAAGGGGCTGCTCAAGCAAGAACCCAGCCCCACTCACCTGTATACCAGGGAGACAGCACTCCAATGAGGAAATAATAAAATGGGCTAATTGGTACAAAGAAGAGGCGTTGGAGATTTCCGTACCGGTATTTCCTATAGGGACCAAGGCGGATAAAAGAGGAACATTTTTACTAGCAACACTTCCAATGTTAAATGGAATCTTGCTAAATGGGAATGTGGAAGGCGACATTCCCGCCTCAAACACGAGAAAGGGAAATAACAGCTCCTCACTTCTGGATTATATGATATGTAGCCTTGACTTGTTTGGGCTCGCCTCACAACTCCAAATTAATTTCGTCCATGGAAGCGATCATGCCATTCTGCTGTTACGCACAGAATGGAAAATATATCTATGTCCAACTAGCCACATCATGTACAAGTACAGTACAGTTATGGTAAACCATAAGCAAAGGCGGATTCATTGGAACTCAACGACACTTAATAAGATAACTACCCTAATAGACACTAACCACCTTCTTCAAACAACGCACTCTGCAAACTCAATAACCAATTTTGAAATTATCATTAATAAATTAACGCAAAAATTGCAGTAAAAGTTGAAGCAATCGAGACCTACAAAGATCCAAAACAAAAATTCAAAGCTAACCACCAGTACAAAGCTTCTAAAAAAACTGATAAGAGCACAGTTCCTAGAAGGATCGTCGTCTAGACAGGTAGAAATTAATAACTTAAAGAACCAACGCAGGAGGGAAAAACAAAAACATAAGAGAATAGCCCAAGATAAAAACTGGGTGGATCTGCAGATAGCAGCAAAGCACTACAATCAACGTGTCTATTGGTCCATAATCTCCAAAGAAACAGGCACAAAAAAAGCACTACAAGCTATCCCGGTTCCCCCAAAAGAATGGAAAACTTATCTCGCTAATCTATATAAATTAAATACCACCTCAGAAATGGCTCATATGTTCTCAAGCAACCCAGAAATTAAATCTCTAAATAGTAGAACATCTACCCCCTTTTCTATCGAGATGCATATAAAAAAAGCGAGATCAACAGGAGCTACATGCCCTGACCAAATTCCAATCAAGGTCCTCCAGTCCGACCTCAAAGGATGGAGCAGGATGCTTTCCCCCTTTTTAACTACATCTTTAGCACTGGGGAAATCCCGAAGTCTTGGAAGGGGAGCATCATCATTCCTATTCACAAAAAGGGATCAAGACTCCAACCTGGTAACTATAGACAAATAGCTCTTCTGGATGCCACAGGAAAGATCTTTACGGCAGAGGTCCTGGACCGACTTAAAAACTGGGCCTTTTCATCTGGACTGATTCCTCTATACCAGGCAGGCTTTAGGCCAAAGCATTCAGTCACGGACAATATCGCGGTGCTGCAAACCATCCTAGACAAATATGTGACAATTAAATCTCAGATTGTCTATGCAGCTTTTATCGATTTTTCGACCTCGTTTGACAGAGTGGACAGAGGAATACTTTGGAAAAAACTTAGTAAAATGGGTATCCCAGATCAACTATTACGAATATTAATCTCTCTGCACACAGATACCTGGTGCCAGGTTCAAATGGGGAGGGAAAAGGGCCTAACTAGCCCTATCCCAACCCCTAATGGCCTCAAACAAGGATGTCTTCTCGCCCCCCTATTATTTTCACTCTACCTTAGTGACATGCCTCAATACTTCCAGCAAGTATATAATTTTCCACCAAAGATATCCTCCCATAATATACATACACTGTTATATGCAGATGATATTATCATATTAGACCTAACCCCATTTGGTCTACAAAACAATCTTCAGGCACTGCATAAATATACGGAGGAAAACTACTTAATCCCTAACATCACTAAAACAAAAATAGTCTTGTTTTCGGGGAGGAAAAAGAGCCCGAAATATTGCTGGACCCTTGGGGGAGAAAAGGTGGAAGAGGTGAAGGAATATACCTATCTAGGCAGAATTTTCTCCAACACTCTACAAAATCGGCCACAGATTGTGAACTTGATCAGGAAATCTGATGTACATGCGGGAGCTCTTTTAAGGTTATACGCAGCCTCGGGACACAGGCACTTCTCTTCCCTGCTTAAGGTGTACAGTGTCAAGATACCACCAGTACTATCATATGCCCTGGAATATATTCCTATAAATCAATGGAGCTTCCTAGACCTAAAAGAAGGGAAAATACTACGGAGATTAATGAAGGTGTCTCAGGCTGTCCCAGTACAAGCTCTTCGCCTCGAGTTTTCACTAACCAGCTCTTATTCTCGACTAATCGCTAATATCATCAGGTGGGCGTACAATCTCCTACATGCGGAGGAAGGAACTCTCAGATCCCTGCTCAAAACTGAGACCTTTGACCGAGACTCGTCTAAACATGTATTTTCTAAGAACATGTCAATAGCTTTTAAGCTAGCAGAGATTAACACCGATTTGCTGCTAGCTTGGACACCAGCCCAGTTGAAGCTCTTTTTAAAACATTACACTTCAAGATTTAGCTTTGAACTAGACTCCTCGCATTGCTCTAAACTAAATGTATATAAGAATTTCATTGAATTAATAACATTTCAGAAACCTCAGCAGTATATCGCTTTTAATCTAAATCATGGCGTCAGAAGAGTGATCGTTCTGCTCCGGTTTGGCATATTACCAGTCAAACCATAACATCTAAACTTGAGACAGCACTCGGAGCAGTGCAGAAACAAAAGAACAGGTCGTTCTGGTGCATTCTGTGTCCCTTTATGGGATTGGCTGGAGCCACTGGGGGCCATCTTGGAGGAGGGAGAGGGAGACTAGAGCGAGAAAGTTAAGCTCGGAGTTTCTGTGGGAGCCGGAGGCTCATGTGTAAGTACTGTGGCGAGGAAGACAGGACGAGGAGGTAATGTAAGGCTGGCCCAGGAGTCACATCCTTAGTATCCAAGAGGTCTCTGGTGGCAGAGAGCCCTGTGCTCCTAAGCGCTCCAGCCCTCCCCCAGTCCAGACCCCCTGCTCGGCGGAGGAGTGAGTGTCGGCTGCCCTTGTGGCTGTTTATTATCCACTCAGACTGTTTGCAATGCAGTGAAATATGTATTTTGGCCAGATCTGGGCTCTGCCTGTGCAGGTAGATGTGGCGTGCTGATTGGCTCCCAGGACTCGCTTCCTCCAATCAGGGTGCGCGTGGTCTTTCCTCCCCTGCTGCTCTCCCTTCCCTTGCCCATGGTCTCTCCTTGTCTCAAGTTGTTTGCTTCTCCTTTCCCTACGCATCGCGCCCGGGGAACATGGGACATGTTCACTCTTCACTCCTCTTTCGCAATCCTCTTCGTGTTTCACAATAGTCTCTCATTTCATGCACTACCTAGGCCACCCCTCCCCCTCTGCCCGGATGGGGCCTGTGCCGCAGCTCTCTTTTTCCTTGTCCCCCTTGGGCCCCACCACCACTGCTGGTGAATATACCTGGAGGCCACACGGCGCTTCACCGGGCCACACGCATTACATGGCTCAACCACCCTTCACTGCAGGCAGCGCTTTTTGTGTACGAATTTAAATTCATGAGTCAATATGTATTTATATAGTCAGGTATTGAGATATATTTATAGTCCGCTTTAAACCTTTTAGGCAAACGTGCTTGTATAAATCCGCACACCTCCTTACAATTGCCCTTTGTAAGCTGCCCCAGCAGTTTCATCTGCGATCCGTTATGTGTCCAACTTAAATTATCTTCGATTTACGCCCCGCCCGTTACTTATCATCCTCCCCAGGGTTATAAGTGGGCAAGTGTTGTGTAATATGTGGTATCCCCTTGGGATGTGTATCCCCTTGCTTCGGCAGACTCCGTAGGCCCTGCCTATTGGACACTTTGGACGAGCCCCCAAGCAGCCCCGCCCGCTTCAGGAGAAGGCAGCCTCGGCTCTAGCAGGCAGAAGCAGCAGCGCACCGAGCCGAGCAGCTGTCAGTAATATGCATATCTATCAGCTTTCAGGCTTACTGGGGCACTCGAAAAGGGTGTCAATATATAACATAACTCTTTCATTTCTTTACTCCGCCGAGACGTCTGTCTGACTATTTGAACGGACACCCTCCAGATATTAACTACTTGTAAAACAAAGGAGAAAAATAACAGGATAGCTCGAATGCAAAACGAAACGAAAACATTACTTTAAGGAAATGGAATGAAATCAATATGAGTTAAACGGGAGATGACAGTTTCACAGTAATGGGAAATCACGGAAATAATGCAAACATTAAACAGGGAACAAGGAATAATTTCAGGATTGGAAAAGAACAGAGAGAATGCATGACAGGAAAATAGAGAAAAAAAGATTTTGGCTTTTTAATAAAAAACATACTCAAAGCCTTAAAGATAATATATGGAAAGTAGAGCCTGGGCATGAGCTGGACCTTGAAAATTGTACCCTTTGACATTAATAGGTCACATGACAGCGCTGCACTGAGAGGTACTTCTTAAAAGTGATGGGGCAGATTTACAAGCCCCTTGTGCCTCTTTTACGTCGCCGTTGCGTCACTTTTGTGACGCAGTGATGGCGCAAAAGATGCGCCATGCTGCGGGGTATTTACAATGTGACGCATCTGGGAGATGCGTCACGTTGTAAAGCCCTGCGCCAGAAGTAGGGGTCCCTGCGCAGGGGGGGGGGGGGCGTTCCGGCGCAAGAACACCTTCCAAAAGTGGCTGAGTGAAATCTAAAAGATTTCACTCAGTCACTTTTGAGCCCATGCTGCGTCAGAACCCTGCTCCTGCTTGAAGCAGGCGTAAAGCTTGACGCAGCATTGTAAAGATAGGGACCCCCAGAGCATTGCTGGAGCTGCAACTCAACTCCAGCAATGCGCCGCCTTTACGGCACATATGCGTCATGCATCTGTGCCGTTTTTTCCCCATGGTGCGCCGCGTTGTAAATGCGGTGCATCCATGGCGGTGGAGCCGTGGCACACAATAACTGGCACATCCCTGTTGATATGCAGGGATGCGCCAGTTATTGTAAATCTGCCCCCCCCCCGTTCGTTCAACATAGATTTAGAACCATTTCTCTCCACTCTTAAACTGGTGACAGTGCCATGAGTAAAATAAGAGGCAGGGTAGTTTTTATATGAATCCTGTCTGTGTCCTAGATCACTATCAAGTAGCATTATGGTCTATTAAATCAATCACAGTAGGCTTTTGTGCAGTTAGTATTCTGAAATCATATATTTGAAAGTGCTATGCCTAAGATCACAACATTTAAGCAAGGAAGCTGTGATTTATCCAGGCTTTCTGGTTTCACTTTGTGAAAATCAGTCACTAAATGGGTATAATTTTGTCCCCTTATTATGTTAAGGCTTTGTTTTGACCTCTTTGTACAATTTTCTGCAATTTTTATATAACGCATACTCAACCCCTAAGATATTGTAGCACTTTATATCAGCAATATTTACATTAAACATGGTCACGTTTCTTTTGACATGGGTAGGTTAAGTGATTTGCCTAGAAGCAGGTGTTGAGACTTGAACCTGGTTACTCAGTTCCAATGCCGACAGCTCTGGCCGTAAATGTCAGGGTAGAGCAGAGATGAGCAGAAGGGTAGAGCATTTGGGGCCTGCTGCCTGTACCCTGGGTCAAGCATAGCCGTCAAGGTTTCAGATTGCGTATGTGTGACATTATCATAATTTTAGTGTAATTATGAGTGACATTCAACAACCATGAGTGACACTTTCTCACGAGCAAAATCAAGCAATGAAAATGAGGGAAACATTTTTAAATAAATGAAAAGACACCAATGGGGGCGTGGCTTGGCCGGCTGCAAGATGGCCACACTCTAAGTGGGCTCTGCCGGCCAAGCCCAAGATCTGTTAAAATCCTGCAGACGACGGCCTTCTCAATAGTTGCAACTGGTGCACCCTGTTAGATCCTTACCAGCGGCATCGCTTAGAGCTGTTTTCGCCTCCCGAGATCGTTCACGGACTGGGAGCTGCTGCCCGTCTGAGGTGCTGGGATTGCACCTCATGGGCCTGTGGGGGCCCGACCACTTCGCTTCTGCTGTCAGCGGGGCTGCCTGGGGCTCCGTGCAGCCGGAGGGTCGATGGTGGGTTTTCGCTGCCATCCGGTGAGTGTTGCCGCGACCGGGGGCTCTCTGTGGCAGGGCTGAAGGCGCATGCGCTGAACTGCCTTGCCCGGGCCTAGGGTGCTCCGGCGCCATATTTCACCCTCGCTCCTGCTTGGCGCCACCCCTGCTCGCTCTCAGTGCCCGGGCCTGGTAACGCGAGTGGTGTGCCCCCGCGCCTCCCTGTCGCGTTTGCCCCCGGTTGTGTGCGCTCCTTGCCCCACTGCTGCGGTGGTCTCTCGACGGATTGTAACGCCGCCGCCCCCACCACACACTAAATCAGGGGCCTAGCCTCACAGAGGCCTATTCTGTCTCCCCGCGCCCAACCTGTGCCCTGACGCTGCACGCTGGATCTGTGCATCCTGTGGCTGGGCCTGCCCACTCCGCCACATCTGCTGCTGCTGATATTGGAGGTGGGGTGTGCCCGCTCCCCTAGGCCTCTGCCCCGGGCAATTGGTGCTGCTCCCGCCGTTGGCAGTGCTAGGCCCCGCGCCTTAGCTGCTGCTGGGGGCCTGCCTTTTAGCTGGGTCTTGTATCGCCACAGTATCGCTGCAGAGCTGCTTTTTGGTGCCTCTTGAGACTGGTCCATCACACCCCTGCTGAGGTGCCGCATTTGTACTCCTGGCATTGAGGTGGCCTCTTTCCTATTGGGCCCATCTCGGCGGAGGCTTCATCTGTAGGGCCTGGGCGCAGTGTGGCGCACGTCTTGATCTCTGGGCCCCCGTCGAGCTGGGTCACTGTGCTTCCTTCTTGGGGACCTATGGATCCTTCAAATCTTTCATCTGCTGTCTGCCTGCCCATTTGTCTTTCTCCGAGGTTTTTGTTCGCTGAAGAGTCGCGACGGTGGCGCCCTTTCCAGCTGGGCTGCCACCCTGAGGTCCACCCTGCAGGCCATTCTCCTCTGTCTAGGTGCCCTCTGTTCCGGTCACTGTGTGTGCTCGGAGTTGGGTTAACGGTTATTCCTGGCGCCAACTCTGCTCATCTTGGGCGCTCTGTTGCTTCCTCATCTCTTGGTGGCACCTGCTGTGAGACTCCTCCGCCATGGGGAAGGTCGACCCCAAACAGCCCAAAATTGCATTAAAAAATCTCAGGTCGACCCGCCAGAACGGCGCAGGCTTGGGCGGTGGTGACCCCGCAGCAACTATGGACACGCCCCCCGCCCGCGATGATGACCTAAAAGCTATCATGTTGGATGTCAAATCGACAGTCACAGGAATAGCGACTCAACGGGACCAGCTTTCTGCCTGGCTGGACTCTGAGAAGGCCTGTGTTGACTCCCACGACAATCGTCTCCTCCACGTCAAATCCAGAGTCTTGGACTCTGAGTATGCAGCCACGCAGGATCATCAGAAGCTGCTACAGATGGACAAAATTCTTGCTCTTATCCAGGAGAAAAACGAGGACTTGGAGGCGCGCTCCCGTCGGAGTAACCTCCGCATAACTGTCTTTCCAGAGTCCACCAACATAGCCCGTATGGAGGACTTCGTGGAGCAACTGATCAAGGAACTCTTCAGTGATGTGCTCACCTCAGTTTTTATTGTTGAATGCGCACACCGCTCCCTTGGTCCACGCCCTGGTCCCGGACTACCTCCTCGCCCTATCATCGCAAAAATACTATATTTCCGAGACTGTGATGCCATTCTCCATGCGGTGCGGGACATGGGCAAAATAAATCATCAAGGCAATATGCTCTCTTTCTTTCCAGACTACACTCTCACTGTTCAGGCTGCCAGATGTAAATTCCTTCATGCCAAGCGGATTTTGAAAAATCATGCGGTCTCCTACTCATTGGCATACCCAGCAAAGTTGAGAGTTCGGCAGGGCGCAAAAACGCTTATTTTCCCGGATCCCAGAGATGCCCTTGCCTTTGCAAAGAAACTTGACAAATCAACACGCCCCTCTCCATCCAGCTCCCAGCCCGCTGGGGATGATCGCCTTAGCAACAATGACTGACTGGTTGTACTTTCTAGGTTTACTAATCACTGATTGTTGTCTGATGCTCTGGTAGCTTGGCCACCCTGCTTAACTGCAGGGGTGTACGCCAAGCTCTGCCAAGCCCTCACAGGATAATTCCCTTTCTCCTTATGCTTTCCCTCCTGCCAAGTTGTGGGTTCCTGGGGTGGGAAGGGGTGGTGTCTCAGCCTCATTGGGGGGTTGGAGTGGGTGTGGGGGATGGTCGGTCTTCTGGGGTCTGATTTGGGGGCGGGAGTGGGTGTGGGGCTTGGGGTCCTTTTGATGCTGCTGTTTGGTTTGTTAGGGTGGGATTGCGGGGTGGTGGTTGAGACATTTGAAAAGCATCTGGGATTGTTTTTTGAGTTGCTGTCATGGGAGGATTAGCTGGGTGGGGGGGTTTTGGTATGTTACCTTTCGTTTAATTTTTATTGGTTCTGTGTGGTCGGATCGCTTCACTGTACTGTATCCGATTTGCTTTGCCTCTTGCTGTGGGCGCCTTCCTTGCTCACTTGTCGGTGGGTGATCCCGCCTAGCTGCACTTTATTTAGTTCTGTACGATGTCTGTCCTACTTGCACTGCGCCGCTTTTCATTCAGATATAGTATGACATTACTGACACCATGTTTTGGACCTGGAACGTCCGCGGTCTGAATGAACAACGAAAAGCCAGGCTCATTCACTCTCACTTGCAGCGACACAGGGTAGACATATGTTTCCTACAGGAGACGCACCTCTTGCCTGAGTCTGCCTCCAGACTCCGGTCGCGTTACTGGGGAGAATCACATTCCTTGTTATATTCTTCTTACGCAAGGGGGGTTTCCATTTTGGTATGCAGGGGTCTCCTCTGGCAAACTACTCAGGCAAATACAAACCCTGATGGTAGATACGTAATTCTACATGGCTCCTTGTTGACTCAACCCATGGCGATCGCTGCTGTGTACAACCCTAACTCAGACAATCCCGATTTCTTTACTAACATTTGGCATCTTATCTCTTCCTTTGGCCTGGCGGTTATACTCTGGGGGGGTGGATTTTAATGTTACTCTTTCAGTGGAAATGGACTGTCTGGTCCCCATTCATCCCATCCGCGTGCTACCACTTTACTACAGTCCATACCTACTGACAACTTGCTTTATGATGCCTGGCGTCATATGTGGCCCAACACCCGCAAGGGAACTTGCATCTCGGGGGTTCGGGGCAGCTGGTCACGCATTGATTTTTGGCTCGCCTCCAGGGATGTCTTTACCTGGCTTAACTCTGCCACTCATATGGCGTGTACCTTCTCGGATCATGCACCAGTTCAAATCGGTCTTCGTCTCCCTCACTCCCCACAGCGAGCATTCACATGTTCACTCCCTCCGAATGCGCACCGCGACACAGTCTTCTGCGATGAGATCCAAACAGCCATCACCAATTATTTCGATCTAAATGTGGGTTCGGTAGACTCTCCTTCCGTACTTTGGGAATGCTTCAAAACAGTAATACCGGGCAAGTGTATTTCTAAACAGGCCGATGTCCTCCGTTCAATCCATACCACTCTGGCAAAGTTGGAAACTGAAATTAGGAGTCTGGATGCCGCTCAGGCTGCACACCCCAGGCCGGAGACCCTCTCACTTCTAAGACAAAAACACACTGAATTTACGGGAGAGGCTGATAGAGAGCTTTCCTTCCTGGGCAGAGAGGACCCAGCCCGTTGCTTCGGGGAGGGTGATCGGCCTGGAAAGACCTTAGCCAACCTCTTACACCCTTCTCGTGCTGCGTCGTATATTACGGCTCTTAGTGATGGGGGTCCCACTAGAACCATCTCTCCTGAAAAAATTAAGGCCCGTTTCAAGGATTTTTACTCGCAGCTCTATACTGCTGCCCCCCCCCCCCCTCGTGCGAGGCCTTCAAACAATATTTTGAGACTATCGCGCTGGTATGGCTGGAGGATTATCATTGGAAATTCTTAGATGAGCCTTTCACTAAGGAGGAGATACTTGCTGCCATAAATAGCTTGCCTGGCGACAAGGCTCCCGGTCTGGATGGTCTTCCAGCTTCTTTTTATAAAAATGTATGCATTGCTTTTAGAACCACATTTGGCATCTATGTACAGCGATTCTTTTGATAATGGACTCTTTCCTCAGTCCCTACTTGAGGCCATGATAACGCTGTTACTCAAGCCAGACCAGCCAGTCGACTGTCGCGACTCCTTTTGCCCCCTCTCTCTTATTAATACTGACAATAACATTTTCGCTAAATTAATTGCCTCTCGCCTTCTACTACTTATGCCTCTCATTGCTCTCCCTGACCAGTTTGGTTTAATTCCTGGCTGGGACACCTCGCACAACCTCTGGAACATTTTTTCAGTGCTTCACCAGATCAACCCTAGTCTCCTCGCAGTTGCCGCTCTTCTAGACGCCACTAAGGCGTTCGACACGCTTGAATGGCCCTTTTTATTTTTTCTCCTACCTTGCATCGGTTGTAGCAATATGTTTATATGAAAGACATCTCTTCTTTCTACTTGCCCCTCGGCTGGTCTCCGAATGAATAGGCAGATATCGGATCCCATCTGCATTGAACGCAGCACCCGGCAGGGGTGTCCTCTATCACCTAATCTCTTCGCCATCGTGATCGAGCCTCTGGCGGCCAGACTCCGGCAGCATCACACTCAGAGGGGCATAGGTTTCTCGGTCCGCTCCCTCCTGGTCTCTATGTATGCGGATTACATCACTCTGTATGTTCGCCATCCTAAGACAATCTTAGCCCTCTTGTACGTGAGATAATACTCTTTGGTAGATTGTCTGGCATACAGGTGAATTGGAGCAAGTCTTTGATGTTTCCCCTTACAAATGCCACCAGACCATTAATGCCAGACTTTCCCTTTATTTGGGCCTCCGGCCCCACCCACTACCTGGGTATCTGACTGAGTAGGGACTTGGACGACCTTTGGAGGTCTAACTTCGGGCGTCCGGTGGATTGGTTGAAATCCAAAATTTCACATTGGAGTCGGCTTCCATTGTCTCATGCCGGTTGCATAGCCATTGCTAAGATGGTCGTTCTGCCGAAATTCCTTTACCTTTTTTTGAATATCCCTATCCTCCTCACTGCTCATTTCTTTCGCAAACTACGTCCTTTGATCATCTCACTCGTCTGGGCCGGTAAACAAACTAGAGTCACGTATTATATTCTCACTCTTCCTATGTTGGTAGGGGGTTTGGGTGCTCCTAATTTTAAGCTATACGCCCTATGCGGTCAGGCCAGTTTTCTGCATTTCTGGATCCATCCCTCTCCTTATCAACCGCACGTGGCTGTGGAGACTGACATCGCGTCCCCCTGGCCGTTGGCCACGGCCTTATTTTCCCTGGCGAGTCGCCCGCATGCGGAAGTAGACACGGTTGAGACATTGTGTTGGGCCTGGTCCGGATTACGCCGACTCTCCAACTTCCCGTTACTATCGGCTAATGCCATGCCGATCCTGCGTCATCCTGATTTTCCCCCTCTTCAGCCATCTGGCATGTCTAAACATGCATCACACTTGTCGACCTGGCGACTTTGGCAGATCTATATCTCGGAGACACCTTCTATTCTCTTCCCGCCGCTTCTAGTCCGCTGGACACTCTATTGTTCTATCATGTCTATATGCCGGGAGTTACATCCTACGTTCCCCCAGCCTCCACTCACGATGCCTGCCCTTGATTTCATATACACATCCCCGACTCCTCACAAAATAGTCACTAAATTATATGCCTTCATGTAGTCGTCCACTTCCATCTCCACAGAACGGGCGCGCGTGGCGTGGGGTGAGGACTTGGGCATGGACATCGCCCAGCTGACTGGCTCTACTGCTGCAATCAGATGAAGAAACCGTCACCCAACTTCGTCTCGTTCATTTCAAGTATTTACAAAGGTTATATCGCACTCCTGCCCAGCTTCACAAATTAGGACTCATACCCAGTGATAGTTGCATGCGCTGCGCTGCCCCAGCTGCAGACTTTGCTCATCTAGAATGGCTGTGCCCCAAGGTGTCGGAGTTCTGGCAGGCGGTATGCACCACTATCTCTGAGATTACCTCTGTGCCGGTGCAGCCTGACCCTACGTTGTGTCTGCTGGGCTTTGTAAAATTCTGCCCGGATGCTTCTTACCACCTGATTGCAATGCTGCTTGTCTAGGCTAGGCGTAGGGTGGCCATGTGCTGGGGTCACAGACAAGTGGAAAAAGGTAATGCGGGCAATGCACAGCGTTTGTTGAGAAAGAACAGTTTTTTAAAAATATTTTTTCAGTTGATTTATTGTTTTAGAGGTGCTCCTACTGGTGGCGTAACCGTCCGTCAACATACACGGAGACCTTTACAGTCCCGACCCCGAACTCCTTTCTGCTTCAATGAACGCTGTGAAAACACAGCTCCTTGAGAAAGGGCACCCGGCCCGAAATGCATTGGAGCGACATTGATTTGATTTAAATCATGGAAAAGCCAAATGAATTTGATGAAATGAATCTGTATTCATGAAAGGCAATACGTAATACAATTAAAACAAATTTTGAAATCAAGAGGAGTCTATCCATATTTGATGAACCAGAGGGAGTGCCCACACACTGGGATGTGCACACAGTTGCGTGCACACAATTATTGAGAGTCACAGACAAGTGCCCAGGTTTGCTCACTGGCTTGAGGATGCCTCAAGATGCCAGACCTTGCTATCTGAATTCTGGGACTTACACCCTGCGAGGTGTCGCCCAATTGACATATGGGGACCTTTGGTGAAATACCTTCAGTCCTGAAATGGTGCTGGTCAGTAACTGCCTCCCTCTATCCCTCTGTCTCCCTGTTCGCTGCACTCGTCACCATCACTGCGGCTGTGCCACGCCTCCTTTAGGGTGGGAATTATCATGTTAATTTTGGTACCATGGCAGTGCCTCATGGAATTTGTCTCTTGCATGTTGGGAATGTCTTTACATTTTCGTTATTCGACTCAAAATGTGCTGTGTTTGTTGTTCCGATCTGATGCAAACTGTATTTTGACTGCATTGAAGTTGTCAATAAAGGTTGTGAAAATAAAAAAAATTAAAAAAGAAATGATTTCGATTACCTTTGGGAGCTTGATGTACACATGTGAAGGTCGGGGAGTTAGACCTGAGCTGATGGCGATAAAGCAACATTAAGTTGTGCCAAGGCAGGTGAACTGCTTTGCAAAAGTAGCCTTATAATGTGTTTCATTTTCAGCCATTTATGACAATTCTTATCCAATATAACATTGCATTCTAGGACATGTAGTATACATTTTCTTTGAACTGTTGACTATAAAGCCAGACCTTCCTGAATATGTTTGATACAACAGATTATGCAATAATAAATACAAGTTGTTTTAAATACAAGAAGATATGGAATGTATTCCGTTATTGAAACATGATGCTCCGCATATTGTGTACTCATGAGAGAGCCCATTTGTACATGTTGCTGACACCACAGCTTTGAGGACACATCTTTGGTTCTTTAAAGCATGCATATGCTTTATTCTGAGAAAGAATTAACTGAGCATGTCCCTTCCTGCACATATAACATCACAGACAGGTCACTGCCCTTATATATAGGTGCTACTGCTTGAAACCCTTGCTACATCTGTGGCATCTCTCACCTTTCTGGGGGTTGCAGAGGGATCCTGTTGCTGGGGGCATACACATGCGTACGGACTGGCCCAGAGTTCTGCTGACAGCTTCGGCCAGGTGGAGCCAGCCGCGGGGGATCGATTGCTCCACAGTGGCGGTTCTCACCCCTCAGAGTCGAGCAAGTGTTCCTCTAGACCATCCAATGGCACCAGACAAGGCTGCAGGATTATGCACTCTGCCCCCGCAGTACCTACTCCAACAGAATGAGGAGGTGCTACATTACACCGGGGATTCAGAATTAGAGGTCGAACGCACTGCTCCCCCTCCCAAGGATCTCCTGTCACTGGCTCCTTCTTCTTCTGGGCTCACCGCAAGGCCTCTGCAGTGTATTGTATCAACATAGTGACCAAAATGACATCAGGGAGCATTCCCTAAAGGAATTGGTAGTTTATGAAAGACACAGGACCTTGTACCTTGATATCAGAGGAAGAGATATGAATTACAAAAGGAATGACATTACAGAAAGCTGCCAGGCTCTGAAGCTGTGAAAATCACAAACCTGGGGGCGAGGTTGCAGTGATAAGGCACCAGAGCACCACTCCAGCTGCGGCCGCAAGTACGCTGGGGGGGGCAATCCGGGTGATCATTACGCTGCTGGGTCTCGTATGGCCCAAGAGATACAATGTGGTAGGAGTTACAGCACTGGCAGCAGGCTCCCAGTTGTGCTGTCAGGCTTCCAAAGTTAAACTATGCTACACCTGCGGCCTACAAGTCTGGGTATCACAAAGTGTACCCTGCAAGGCTTTCTCAGCAGTAGCGATTGTGCAATGGCACTCATGACATCCTGAGTTAATCGGAAGTGCTGCGCCAGAGTGTCAGCTGAATATCATGTTATACTTTGTAGGCATCTGAGCGAGTTGTTGACTCTGACCCCAAGCCTGCCAAAAGCAGTGCAAACATGCTGCTGCCAGCTAACAGGCTTTACTCTGTCAGTGTGGTTTAATTAGCAGCGCTCAGCTCCAGCGCTGGACACCCACTATAAACAAGTCCTTGAGGAGAAAAAACTGTTTTTCTCCTCAAAAAAGACCTAGCAAAGAACAAAAATAAGGACATTTTCAGAATTGTCAGTGAATTCTCCTCTCCTATAGCGGTGGCCAAGTCATTTATCCCTAATGAGGCATGGACGGACAGTTTGGCCACCTATTTCCATGACAAGATTAAAAATATTCAGGAGACCTTCCCGCTGAGTGACAGTGGAGAGTCAGACTTCTCCTTAACTCATGTGAGAGAACCATCTTTGAATCAGTTTCTATTGGTTCCCTTGGAGAAATCATTAGAAATCATGAAAGGCGTTAAATCCTTCCCTCTGACCCATGCCCGGCCAGCATTATAGCATCAATAGTGGAGATTATCAATCCTGCGGTTAACCGGATCCTTAACCTGTCTTTGCAGATGGGGTTCTGGTCCCCGATAGGTGGTAAAGGGCGAAAATGATTCCCCTATTAAAAAAAACAACTTTGGACCCAGAATTGGCCTCTAATTACAGGCCAATATCTTTGCTTCTTTTTTTTTTCTAAGGTCTTAGAAAAAGTCGAGAACCAGGTCACTACCACTTTTGTTGAAACAAATTCAATTCTCCACCAGAGTCAGTCTGGTTTCCGGGTGAACCTAACCACTGAACAGCACTGCTGGTAGTGTCAGAAGCCATAAAGAAAGTTTTGGATAAAGGCGGCAAGGCTGCATTGATATTATTGGACTTATCTGCGGCCTTTGATACCGTCCCCCATGACCAACTCCTGGGGAGACATAAAGGAATGCGGTTTGGGGGGTACGGTACTCAACTGGTTTGACTCCTTTCTAAAAGACCGCAATCAAATAGTTTGGTCCCCGCCTTTTGGGGCCCCCACCCCCACTATGGTGGCGGGAGTTCCACAGGGCTCAATGTTGAACCCCACCCTTTTTAATATATATGGCACCACTAGCATCTTTAGCCGAGGCTCATGGAGCAAAATTTGTGTTGTATGCGGATGACACACAGCTTCTCTTCACCTGCGATAAAGACTCAGATGTTATAGGAGATAGGATTAACTCCTGTCTGACTGAAGTGTTCTCCTGGCTACATGCTAATCAGCTTAAATGTAATCCCGAAAAGTCAGAGATCATTTTCTTTGGCCACCCCCCAGCAATGTATGGTGTATTTGGTGGCCAGCTGATATGTCTCCCCCTTCCACTTCCGTCATAACAGTGAAAAATCTAGGGGTGACGCTGGACGAGAACTTCTCTATGCAGGCCCAGGTTCAGGCAGTGGTTGGCTCTTGCTTTGCCATGTTGAAGATGCTAAAGCAGTTCCTGCCTCTCCTGCCTATCATTCATAGAAAAACGGTAGTCCAAGATATGATAGTCTATAGGTTGGACTACGTGAACATAATGTACCTAGGGTTCCCGGAGTATCTATTGTCAAGGCTGCAAGTGGCCCAGAATGTGGCAGCCAGAGCAATACTCATGCTGGGCCCAAGAGCACGGACGTCCACATGTTTGCAATCCCTGCATTGGCTCCCAGTCCGCAAGAGGATCCATTTTAAGGCCATGGTCCTGGCTTTTTAAGCCATTTTAAGGCCATGGTCCTGGACTCTCTTCATGATGTACCCGGCACCTATCCTGGGTACATCATGAAGAGAGTACAGTTCTATTCCCCTTGCCGTACATTAAGGTCCTCAACACTTCAGTTGGCACGTGCCCCTAAATACCACCGAGCGCGGATAGGGGGGGCGCTCCTTCCAGGTTCAGGCGCTGCAACTGTGGCACAATCTACCGGTTGAATTAAGTCTGACACAAGATCTCCTAGCGTTAAGGGAATCACTGAAAACCTGGCTATTCCAGCAATAACCATGGTTGTCACACTACATAGTAAACTGTTTATTCTCACGCCTCAGAGCTGTGACACTCTATTGGGTAGCTGTGTGCTTATAAGTACCCATTTAACTTAACATAACATAAGGAGGCGCTATAAATGCATGACAATGCATTTTAGTGCGGAGATGTGGACCACCACACTGAAATGCTTTAATCTACTGCATTATGAGTGGTACTTGGCTGGGCTGGTCACATGACTGTGATTTACTTGCTGTTGGTCTTTGTGTATTCCTCTCAGTGAGAAAAAAGGGGATTAGTTGTTAGCAGACTTGGCCAGCCTGTCAGGATGGCTGGGGGCAGAGCTGTCCCCTGCCCACCTACAGTTCAAAGGGCTGTCTCCAGCACACACACACTAAGGAACCTGGTACTGGCCTTTTTTCACCCCAGACTTCTGGAAGCCTTGGTAGGTTAAGCGAAGAACTTTCCAGAACCAGATGTGGGGATAGCTTGGTAAATTCCCCCACTTCAAAGGCTGGCACTAAGTATAAATATTGAACCCCCAGAATAGCTCTTCAGGACATTTCTGACCTTGTGGAAGACTTCAGAAGGACTTCCTGGACACCTAGTGGACCACCCTGTTGCTATAGGCCTGCCTTGGTTCCGGAGGTCTGCACTGCTTGCTACTAGAGGACTGCTCTGCTGCTTGAGGACCTTGCTTCCCAGAGGACTTCCCTGCTGCTAGAGGCCTACCTTGATGCTTGAAGAAGAACTGGACCATCTCCATGAATACAGGACCACCAAACATGAGTGCAAGGGATAGTTGGCTAGCCTTCTGTGTGAGCTACAGGTGCATAACAAGCTCCAGAGACCTTGAAATCTATACCTCATCTCTGCTGGACTGAGTGTTAATCCCCACCCCACCAAATGGTGTCTTCCAGGTCTTGCACTCTTGGAAGTGGTATTGGAGGTCCTGCTCCTGCTTAGCCCTAAACGTGAGACTTCTAAGAAGTTTCACTGAAAGTACTAGAAGAACTGATAGAAGACTAGGTGCTACCTGACAGTGGATCCACACAAGGTGAATTGCCAGTTGGTCTGACTGTGCAGTAGCTCCCGCTACGTTATTCTATGCAGCAGCAAATCTTGCTCACCAGGACGTCTCAGTGATAGTGTCTGGCCTCATGGAGCCCTCTTCTGTTACAGATTGTAGCTCTGTCATGCTGGATGTTTCGGTCTTCCAAAATGCTGTCTAAGTCTGAAGGTAAACATTTTCATTGGGCCCGATGGTGACCAGCTCCCAATTGATGATGACTGTAGGAAGCTGGCTCTGTATATATTATACCAAAGTGAGGTATAGTGTGCACAGAGTCCAGTGGATCCCCAAAGGTAGGCAGAGGTAAAAGTAGATAGTACCTTACTCTCTATTTGCGGTTGTGTTGTCGAGCAGTAAGGCCTTATCAGAGGGTAGTGTTAAGCATTTATTGTACACACTCAGGCAAGGAATGATTTCACACACTCAAGGACTGAACTCAGACCAATTTGTTTGTATAAAAATAATATTTAGTTGTGGTTTATTTTTCTAGAACCAAGCCAGGCCTGGTACAGGTATGTATAGCAATACTTTGTAGAAATATATGTAATCAAATGACAGTACAAATGCAGTGAATCAATATACGGTTGGATTACTTTGTAATTACTTTTCCTGCTCAGTCAGGTATCGCAAGATACCAGGCTGGTAAATTTCCTGGGGGAAGGAAGAACATGGTCAATGTTTCTGCAAATTGTGTCAGTTTTTATAATGTACTCATGAGCAAATATTTAGTTCTCTGAAAGCAGAACTGGGGTTTACGGGTCCATGGGTAAGAGTAGGTTCACAGTGTGGCAGCAAGTTGCCCCACCAGCGGCACTGAGGCGACCAGGTGCAGAGTGCCCGGTCCGTATGTTAGCCAATGGGCTAGCATGGCTGTGGGAGTGGTGGACTGCGGCAAGCAGGCCACCAAGTTGGATAAATGAGGACTCCTGGGGTTAGGGACAACACAGAAGCAAAATGGCCCACACAAGAACTACACCACCAGTGGCACAGAGGTGGCTGGGTGTAGTATGCAGTCCCGGCTGTGGTTGCAGACATCGGTCAAGGATTCCTCTGAATCGGTCAGTGGCTGTAGGCGAATGAGATCTTTAGGAGTTGCTGCTTTTGGGCCTGCTTCATTCGATGACGGAATCAGTCGGACAGTTGTGGCTGGTTCCTCTGGACTGCTTCGACTCAGAGTCGTTTGGTGTGTTTGCCTTCGGTTGAGGGGAGATCTTCAGTTGACGACTGCATGGTGGGTTTTAGGAGCTTGATTGTCGGGCGTCACTATGATCCAGGCTTGGATCACTGGTAGGACCTCCTTGAGAGTTTGATTCACTCCTGCTCGGGTTGTCAGGTACAGAGTGGAGGTGACCCACGGAGTCGGCCAGAGTCAATGTTGGCTTGGCTTGAGCAAGTCCGATGCTCACAGTTGACAAAAGTCCTTTTAGGATTTGAAGGGAGGGTGAGTTCTCTGGGTTTTTTAGGACTGCCAACTTCAGGACACACCAAAGTTCTTTTGGAGGAGTCTGAGGTTGGGAAAGGCCGGTAGGGCTGGGGCCAAGTCAGTAGTTGTCCTCCTCTTTGCATGGCTTTTCGGTCCTTGTTCTTCTTTTCTCCTATTCGGCTCTGGTCTGAGGAGGCAAAGTTTGGTGTTGCCCCTAACTACTAAATTTTGGGGTGTTACTGGTAGGGACAGGTCGGGGCCAATGGGCCCATTCCTTGGGGTGGGTACAACCTCTATTGTGCCACCCTCCAGTGAGAGTGGGACCCAGGCCTCTTTCTGGTTGGTGGGGTCCCCCCATCTGCAAGATGGTGGGGACTTAAAGTTGTGCTTCACCTCGCCTCCCCCCCGCGGGGTGGCATTGGCAAAGGTGGTCACACCTCTGTTCCTGTCTTGGTTTTCCCACCAACTCTCCCGCACAGAGTGGGGGTCAGAACCGATGGGGGCCATTTGCTGAAAGCTGCAAATGGCTGGGGTAGCCCACCAAAGGCGGCAGGCCTTTGAAGATTCCCCTTCGTGGACCCAGCCGTTCTTTGGGGTAGGAGGCTTGGTACCTTGCCCCAGGATGGCTTTGTTTCAGGACCCAGAGATTTGTAGGCTCTTGAACCAGGGGTCCAGAAACATGTCTGGTGGTGGCAGCTGGCAAACAGCCACTCAGCCAGGACACTAGAGTTAGGTTGTTTTTAGGGGCCACCTCTAAGATGCCTTCTGAGTGCATTTCATATTAAATCCTACACTGGCATCAGTATGGGTTTAATGTGCTGAGAAGTTCGATACCCAACTTCCCAATTTTCGGTAAGACCCTTATGGCGCTGTGGAGTTCGTAATGACGACCTCCCATACCATATACACTTAATGGCATTACTGCACTTACAATGCCCAAGAATGGACTTGGACACTGTAAGGGTACAGGGCTCATGAACACGTACCCTTACCACTGGCACAGTGCCCCCGGCTAGAGGGGTGGCTTGCCTGGGCCGTCGTTTGTAGGCATGACTCACAGGGATGTGGGCCATGCCAACTCTTCACTTTTGCTCTGCACCAAAACATGCAGCCTGCAATGGCAGTGTCAGAGTGTAAAGGCACAGGGCCTCTAAATATGGCACAATAAGTGCTGCAGCCCTCAGAGGCTTTCCCTGATCACAGTGCCCTTGGTACCTTGAGTGCCTTTAACAAGGGACCCACATGTGGCCAGAGAGCGGTCAATTGGGTTTGGTGACATTATTTTTTAGGAAAAGAACGTAGGCCCTGGGTATCTGTATAAGTTATCAATGGAGGAACAGGTGAAGACGTGGTCAGGCACCTGTTTCGGAACAATGCGGATGCTTAGAAAGCTCTTCCCTTGAATTCCACTTTCGGCAAGAAAAACCCTCTTTCAGTCGCTCTTGGTTAGTCGACTGGATTATTGCAACTCTCTGCTGGTTGGAATAAGGAAAGACTTATTATCAAAACTACAGGTGGTGCAAAACACAGCAGCCCGCCTCGTCCTCAACAAACCGGCGTGACCCCTTCTTTACCTCTCCTACGCCAACTACATTGGCTTCCTATTCATAAATGAGCCATTTTCAAGCTGCTATGTATGGTCTTCAAGTCTCTGCAGGGGAATGGCCCAGCCTATTTGAAACTAAGCTGGCCCTGTATCGACCCGTGCGTCAGTTAAGATCCAGTAATAGCAATCTGCTTTGCACGCGGAGAATAAACAAGGTTAAAATGGGTGGTCGAGCTTTTTCTCATCTAGCCCCCAGCCACTGGAACAGTCTCCCTGAGGAGATCCGGGCCTGTTCCGATCTGTCTGGATTTAAGAAAATGCTCAAGAAATTGATGTTTTAGGATTATTCTGCTCATTAGTGTTCTTTTCCCTGGCGCCGAGAGATCCCCCTGGGGATGATTCCCAGCGCCCTACAAATGAGTATAATAATAATAATAATCAGGTGGCAGGAACCCAGAGCACACTCGGTCAAAGCACATCAAAATTGGCAAAAAAAAGGGGGGGGGGGCAACCATGCAAAACAAGGGCACTTTCCTACAACGACAAACATCTTGCTTCTTTTGCTCAGAGCTTTTTCCTGCCATTTTCAATGGCTTTATCGAGACTTTGTCCAGTGCTCCCTGGTGTTGACAACTCTCTTTGGATGCAGCCTGCTGCCTTGCCCTGGTGAACTCTACCTTCTCCTGGACTTTTTCTTCAAAATGTAATCTCAGTCCGAAGCTCAGCCAAACCCAGGCCTAATCCACCTTGAGTATCTGACTTGTGCTCCATTGTGGTCAACCTTAACTTTTGACTTTGTCCCGGTCTCACGCAACAAGAAACGCGTGGTTGGCATGTTGGCCTTTTAGGTGCTAGATTTCAGTGAAATCTTAAAAAGAATCTGATTGTATTGATAGGGTTTTTTTTATTTTAAACAGATTTTATTTGTCAAAATAGCACAGGTAATGCAGGTACAGGTAATGCAGACCTCTAATTCCCAGAGACAGCTGCCACATGTAAAATACAAAAAATTGACTTTGACCTTTTTGCATACTTAAGGACAGGAGAACATGAAATACAAATAAAATCAATTCCTGAAAACAACCAACTTCCCCACCCCCCAGTGCACCGTCTCGATATTCTGGAACAACATATTACTGACCCAGGCTGCCATCAATTTACACAAGAGCTCAACAATCACAATACCATTTTCTACTGAGGAATCGTGAGCCACACATAAGGGAGTGCAAGGAACGGGAGAGGCCAATGGTCTCGACTCTGGCCCCCCCGTGGCGGCTCCAGCTCCATCCCTCGATAATGTGCCCAGCGCCTCCAGATTTTATAGTGCTTCCTAGGGCACCCTCTAACCTCAAAAATGGGGAGCTCAAGGCCCACACAAAAGTCCAGACCATTTTTCCAAATCGGGACTGAGGGGGCAACAACTGCCTTCCTCTAGCTGTGTCCCTCTTCGCTAAGGTAAAGCCCAGGAGAACGAGATGTCACTTTTAGATGTTGCCCCCGATCCCTTCCATCACATGAAGGAGAACAAGCTTCGGTGAGTGAGGAAGCTCCACCACAGAACTTCAGAGAGGCAGGCAAGTACCCCCTCCAGAAGCTTGCTTGCGCTGTGCAGTGACATATAGTATGTATCAAGGTCCACTCTTCATGCCCACAGTGAAGACACACCAGGGAAGCCACCAAGCCCGCCCTCCAGAGCCTAATTCTGTTAAAATAAACCCGGTGGAGGTATTTAAATTGAATAAGCCGCAGGCGCACTGCAATAGCCGTCCCACACAGGGGAAGCCAAAGCTTCTGTCCAGTCCTCTTCTTCCATCTGGCCCACATCACCCTCCCAGGCCTCCCACAGACACTGCAAAGAGGGGGAACTGTGCGTAACCAGGGACTGATAGATTTTGGAGATCTTATGGTCTAGGAGGTCCCCCATAAAAACCTTAGCCGGGCTAAACTCCAGCAGCAAGTCGAGACCCTCCAAGCTGGGAGCAAAAGCATGCCGAATTTGTAAATATTTAAAGAACTGAAAGCCCTCTGGATGTCTTGAAAGGATTTCAACACCATGCCTTCAATAACATCCCCCAGAGTAGATATCTCGATGTTATCCCAATCGCGAAACCCGGAGAGACGGCTGTTGTGCCATAATGGGGTCTCCCAAGTCAATCTATTCCACCAGCCCATCTTCCGCAATGCCTGCCTCCAGATCTGAAAAATAATCTACGTGACAGGCAGAAGGAGACGCTTCAATGGAGCAGAGTAAAGAATAGCATGGTGTATGATGGGTCTGCCCTGTCTCCATACCACCACTTGTTTAAGACAAGTAGATGCAATGCAACATTTATTGGACCAAATATCGGAGGTTGCCAGTCCCCCGCTATATGTAGATAGGAAACACGTCCGGACCGCCACCCTCACCGCCCCACCGTCCCAAAGGAACAGTCCCAGAACTGAAGTCATCTGGCGGAAACCACAGTGGGGGAATCGGCTAGGGATGATTTTGTAATTGATACAGTACTCGTGGGAGTGACACCATCTTAAAGATGGCTGACCGGCTGTAGATGGACAGGGGTATGTGGGACCGGGTCTTAATGTCCTCACGCCCGCTCCCATACAGGTGCAAGATTATGTTCCCAGGCCGTGGTGGGAGAATCGGACAAATACACCACCAAAAATGTCATGCCTCCTTGTACCACCTGTTCAGACGACGCCCAAGAACCAAGCTTGCCCGACCTCCCAGCACCCACAGGGTGGACTTCCGAGGGTTCATATATAAACCAGATGTTTCCCCGAAGATCTGTATAATACGCAACAGCCGAGGGCCTGTTCGTACAGGTTGGTAAGAAAGAACAAAACATCGTCAGCATAAAAGGCGATCGGACAGTCCATGCATCCATTCAAACGCGGACACCTGAACGTCCATCCGAACCCAAGCAGCCGAGGGTTCCATTGCTAAAGTGAAAAGATATGGGGCCAATGGACACCCCTGCCTGGTGCCCCGCCCAATAGAGAATGCAGAAGAAACTAAGCCTGGCAGTCGCACCGAGGCCGTTAAGTCAGTATACAAGAGGGTGAGGTAGGACAAAAAACGCGGTCCGAAATTCAGCCACCGCAGTAGCGCAAATAAATAGACCGAACTCAAGGAGTCAAACGCCCGGTCCATATCCGCCAACAGAAGCGCAGCCCGTTCCCCCAGTCCCTGGATCGTCGAGACTGCCACATGAGCCTGCCTGATATTATGGCGTTTTGGACATAAACCCAGCTTGGTCCGGGTGTACCAGTAAGGCTATGTGTAGGCAGAGGCGGTTTGCCAAAGATTTAGCTAATATCTTGGCCTCCACGTTCAGGAGGGAGATAGGGTGATATGAGGCGTGGCGCTGCGGCGGACTACCAGGCTTATGAAAAACTACTATCTCCGCATATTTCCAGTCGCTGGGCAGACACCCCCAGTCCCTGGCCTCCTCCACCACCCTGCGGTAGTGGGGTCCCAGCTGCAAAAAATATATATTTTTTAAATTTGCAGGGAAAGCCTTTAGGGCCTGGGGCCTTGCCAGAATTAAGATCACCCAAGGCCGTCCCAGTTGTTTTTCAGTAAGCGGGCCTTCCAATTTTTCCCTACCCGCATCCGAGAGTGACTTCGGTGGGAGATCATCCAAGAAACGATCAATGACTTCCGCTGGGAGGCATTTCATAGGGGCATATGACAGAGCATAATACTCTGCAAAACTGCATGCAATAGCCGACGTGACACAGGTCGCCCATCCGACCCCACGACACCCGGAAGGGCCTGGGGCGAATCGAACCCTGACACAATCGGTGCAGCATTTTACTTGATTTGTCACTCCATTGGTAGATCCTACTACGGGTAGTATGCCAGGCCTGTTGAGCCTCATATAAGCGAATATGAGAATATTTCTGCTGCGCTAGCAGTAACCGATGTCGAGCCAGCCGCCCACCCTCCTCCCTGCCGTGCTCCTCCAACTCAAGAACAGTAGCTTCCACTCGAACCAGGGCCTCTTTATGCTGTCTTTGGGCCGCGGCACAAAATGAGATATCTACCCACCGAATGGTGGGCTTAAAGGCCTCCCAAAGAGTCCCAGCCCAAGTTAATGGCCATATATTGATCAAGGGCATCTTCCATTCATTCCTTGTAGTCCTCCTTCTGAAGTTTCCAGACTGATATGCGCCATCGGAATGGCCCACAGGCTCCCCCGGCTCGTATAGTAAGTGCCACTAGAGAGTGGTCAGAAAGTCCCTGTGGCAGAATGTCCGCCACCGCCACTCTGCTGTCAAAGACCCATGGGATGAACAGATAATCTAGGCGGGAAAAGGGACCATGGACTGCCGAAAGGTTTATATAGCCCTGCGCAATACCATGCATCCTGCGCCAGGGGACAACCCAATCAAGACTCATCACTAAGGAGTACTGTTTAGTAAGATGGGGGGGCTCAGATAAACATCAACCTCCATCTATCTCTGGCCACATCCATCACACCATTCCATTCCCCTCCCACCACCGCAAGGCCCTCGGGTATATCTGTCCACAGGGTCAGAATCGTTTCCGCCAACCCCCAGGAAAGAGGTGGGGGCATAAACGCTCCCCAGTAACAAAATCTCACCCCCTACCATGCCCTGTACAAACAAGTATCTGCCCTGCAGATCTCCTCAAGTCTTAACATGTGTGTATGCATTCCTACAGTGTATTAAAATAGCAACGCCTCTGGAACTCCTCACAAACCTGGAATGAAAGACCTGTGTAAATCCGAAGCGCTGAAAGCATACTGCCTTGGTCCCCATGAGTTGGGGCTCATGCAACAGTAATACATCTGCGTAGGCTCCCTTGGCTGACTTCAGAATAGCCCCCATTTGATTGTGTCTGGTGCCCTTCTAACATTCCAGCTAAGAACCTGAAGAAGACTAGGGGTCTCCTGTATACTAACAGACATTCCTACTCCGTGCAGATCCAATACAGTACAATGGCAGCAGCAAGAATCTTCAACAAGACGTAACAGAGTCCAGAACACAAGTAGACAGTGCAGCAACCCCACAAACCCCCCCAAAAACACACCCCACAACTCCCCCCACCCTGTACCTCCAAAACAATGAAGTACCTGTCGCGGCAGGCAGAGCAGCCTGACCCCAACAGGAGGTCCCACCCCTCACCCACCAACTGATCCCCACGTCACAGCCCATTGTCTAGTGGCCTCCTCTCCTTCTGTGGAGTCCCACGGAGAGACTGGCCAACCTACATGCCCCTTCGGCCTATAAGCAATACTCGAATTTGGAAAGTAGCATGGTCATCCTGGTATCAGTCCGATGAGACATGTGGCCGATAAACGGACCCTCCCGGGCCATGGGACCTGCAGACTGTGAGCGGCGCCTGGATTTGGAGTGTCTACCCCTTCTTCCCCTCGGCCCGTGCTGATTCCGGGCAGGCCTACCTGAAGAGGAGTCGGATTCTCTTCCCAGGGGAGAGTGAGGACGCTACCGCACAGTTTCATCTGTCCAGTGAAATACCTCCTCCGGTGTGTCAAAGAAGTGGGTGCGGGACCGGTATACTACACACAGCCTGGCCGGAAAAAGTAGAGCATAAGGGAGCTTGAGTTCATGGATGAGGGCCTTGGCGGCTAGGAACGGCTGCTGCCGCTGCTGCACCAACTAAGTATAGTCCGGAAAAATTAAGAAGCGTGAGTTATTGAACAGCAATAGCTCCTTAGCCCGGGCCTGTTTCAGGATGGTGTCCCTGTCGCGGTAATTGAGGAGCTTGGGGATGACAGGCCACGGGCACCCGGAGTGGGGGGCTTCTGCATCAGAGTCCTGTGTGCATGGTCCACCACAAAGCAAGTCAAGAGTTCCCCAGAAGGGAGCCAGCCCACGATCCAGTTCCCCTTTTCTCAGTCCTACGGAAAACCAACAAAGCGCAGGTTGTTGAGCTGCGCCCTCCCCTCCACGTCTTCCACTCTCAGTGTTTGGCCCCGTTGGGTAGTCTCTAGTGATGCTACTTTCTGGTTCAGAGTGGCGACCACATCTTCCATACCCGAGATTCTTGTCTCTGTCTACCGCATTCCTCAGGTCCTGGTATAGGAGCATTACATCAGAGCCCACGCCCCGATCTTGGCTTCCAATGCGTCTCTGGATTGCACAATGGCGGCCATGAGGGCTGCAATATCTGGTATAGCATTTTGAGACCCTCCGGGCAGCGCCGCCAGACCCCCTGGCCCGTGAATTTATCCATAGTTGAGCCACCGCCGGGCTTGTCTCTGGTCATAGTGCCCAATCACTGCCACCGACCCTGGCCGGAAAAGCTCCAGGAGGTGACTATGTAGCCATTCCGATGGAGGCGGGGTCCCACTCCCGGTGTCATCTAGGTGGAGGCAGGCCACCCCCCAATCCCCTGGTGGTGCTACCCCCGAAGAGATCACATATGGGGGGAATGAGAGGGGGGGAGATAAAGGAGCGGGAGGCACCCGCCGCTGCCGGGCCGCCCTCCCAGGCAGTGCGGCGGTACTCATGTGCTGGGTGCCTGATTAGTAGAAACCCCGGCTGTCCCAGGAGGGCCCCTCTCTACCAGGAGCTGCCCAGGTCAGAGCTGAGGCACCAAGATGGCAGTCAGCCGGCCGCATCCCGCACTCCCAATGTCTCCACCACTCAGCACTGCGACCGGAGCAGGCCACCGACAGAATCCGCTCCCCCGACTGGGAACCAAAGGAACACCAATGTTGCAGGGTGAGCCCCGCATCACAAGCCCTGCACCCCCACTGTGGCCGGGCAATGCGGCAAGGAAATGCGAGCGATGCCGCCGCTGAGGATACTGCTGCATCGCACGCAGGCCGCCACCGATCACCACACCTCCGCCTCGAACCTCCGGCGGCTCCAAAAATCAGCTCTGGGCTAGTCCTCAGCGGGAGATGTTAGCGGGACAGCCCAGGGACCAAGTTGAAAGCCGTGAGGGTGGACGGAGCGCACTCAGCTCACATCCGCCATGCTGGCCTGCCAAGCCACGCCCCAATAGGATTTAATTTTGTTTTGGTGTTATTTTATTTATTAAAATGTATCTTATTTTTCAAAATTGGGTTGGGGTTTTTCTTGTGTTGTGTTTTCACTTTATTACTGTTTTCTGCATAAAAACTTTACACAGTGACTCTAAGTTTTAAAGCTTTTGCACCAAGCTACCAGATGGCTAAGCACAGGTTAATTCAGTGACTTTTGTGGTTCATGCTGGCAATGATTCTGGTTGTTGCTTGAGTAGCATTTCATCCAACTCAAACAATAACCCTATTTCTTACAGTATTGTAAATCAGTATTTTAAACAGACATTCTACTCTGCTTCTAGAGAAGCAGGGCGATGACCTGTTCACATTATTACTCTAAAATATGTTCTTCATTACAGCTTGAAGCCAATATGCTTCCTCCACACTGTTAGAAATGGGGTTTCCGGTTGGCAGAGGTACGCACCCTGTCCAAGCAGGACCGAGAGTCCCAGTCAGGGTAAGGGTTTTCAAGATTAACTCAAAATGCAGTGCTTAGAAGCAGTTACCTCCTCGTAAGTCTTCCTCGCCACCTGAGTTACACAATGATCTTCAGCTCTGCAACAGAACCCTCAAAGTAATTTTACGCACCAGTCCTCCCATTCCTCCTCAACATGGCCGGCCAGGTTTACCCTTGACCCAGTACAAGAGGAAGCACAACCCACCCCTCTTCCTGTTTTTTGTTCTGGCCTGGAGACTCTCTGAGCACGATTTTCAGGCAATTAGGGTGAGGTTATGCCTAAGCTGGCCCTAACGCCCAGGGTAGAGGCCCTGCGAAGCGGGCTCTTGTTGTACCCCCCTTTTTTTACCTTATTCTACTGGGCTTTCCAGTGAAGGCTCGGCAGAGCAAGCCCTGCTACAGTGGGCTAATTCTGGGGTGTGTGGGCCATACATCACGGCCGGTGGTTGTGGCACTGCCCCAAAACCCGCCGATTTTTTTCATAGAAAAGTCCAGACTATCCGAGGGATTGTTGACTTTCGTGGAGACTTGGGAAAGGTCTGTCTACAACCACTGGATCCTGCGTATTGTCAGGGAGGGTTACTCGATTGTCTTCAACTCTCCACCCCCAGGATTCTTTGTCCGCACTCTCTCACCATCACCTCCGCCAAAGCGGGAGGCCCTTTTGGTGGGTTTTGGGGATCTTCTTGAGAAAGGGGCTATTCGACCTGCTCCGGCGTGTAAAAGGGGTCAAGGGGTCTACTTCATTCTTTTTCTGGTAAGGAAGGTTTCCGGGGACTTCCGTCCTGTGCTGGATTTGAAAAGGGTGAACTTGTTTGTACTTAATGTTAAGTTTAAGATGCTGTCTATGCAGGAGATCCTTCCCTTACTGGTTCAGGGGGATGTGGTTGTAGTGTAGTTCCTATATCCCTACTAGGCTCTGCGCATTGGAATAATATACACTAGAGATTCGACGTAGGACTTAGGTCAGCGTGTCTCTATCAAGTACATTCAACTTAATTGTGTGTGCCAGCTAACTCAGAGGTCACTAGAAACTTTCTCGAATGAACAAGAAGAGATTAGTCTCTGACAACCGCATAAACATGACAACTTTGTTTCCCTTAAAGCCGGAACAATATCTTCAGAGTCGTGGAAACAATAGATAACTATTTCACTAAGTCAATCGTGCATGCTCCGTTTCTAAAGAGTTGCATAGAAATAGAGAGACGGGCGTTTCAATAAAAGGGGTTTATTGAACAGTCTTATTTCTCATGCAAGAGATATGAACTGCTACAATTGTTAGACAATGTGTGAAGTATAATGCGTACAGCATAATCAGTAATATAAAATAATACTGTAATAGCATTGTCTGTTGCTATGACATATATAAAAATACATACATAAATAACAGAGGCTAAAATACTCAACTGGTGCTTCTAAAATGCGCCTACAACAGTGTACCTAACCTAGGTCTAGTACGGGGGAAGAAGTAGGTGCTGGTTTAGCCTAGGTTTAGTTTTGCCAAGAATTGCCAAAGGTTTCATCAAGGTTCTAATCAGCTCCATACCTTAGAATGAGAGAGGTTGGTATCTCTTTCCCGGGACTCGATTTCCCAACACCCCGCAAGGGGAGTCAGAAACACTGGAGCTGGATTCTCAGCAGGAGGATGACAGCGTCCAGTCAGTCTAGTCAGCTGGGGAGTTGGCTTCCTTCGATACTTGTTGTTGCGAGCTTCGTCGTGCAGGTAGGTAGTCAAACTGCACCGAACCACACCGTGCTTTGCCATAGCAAGGGAAGGTATATTTATACCTTGAAGGTGTTTAGAAATGCTGGTATTGATGTAAAAGTCAGGCATATGAACGTCATGAATGAAACCCTAAGGAATAGATGTTCATGCATAATAAATGAGCTCTTGGAGAAATCAATATCCAGGCAAGGGGAAGTCCCTAAAGCTTAAGAGTCTGGTTTTCCAAGAAATCGTTGTGACGTAGATGAACGGATGTAAGTAGCCATGCCTGTATTTGGGTAGCATGGACTATGCCTAAATATTGACTGGATTCCTATGCCTATATAAGGGCAATATGAAATGTACCTATATAAGGGCATGAATCGGGAAATTCATACGGAATCTAAATCGATACACAACATGGTATCTTCTTTGGATCTGCTTGATGCCTACCTCCAAGTGCCCATTCACCCTGCATTCCAGCAGTTCCTCAGGTTTTGTGTGGGGCCAGAGCATTTCCGATTGCAGGCACTGCCATTTGGTTTGTCTTCTGCCCTGATGGTCTTCATTAAAGTCCTGGCTCCCTTGGTTGGGCTCATCCATAGGGAGGAAATTTAGGTATTCCCATACCTTAATGACTAGCTGATATCTGCCTCTTCTTTTTCCAATTGGACTCTTCAAGTCAAGAGTGTCTGTGAAATTCTGGAAAGGCACGGCTTTCTGATCATCCACAAAGAGTTGCATCTGGTTCCCACCCAGGAGTTAGTGTTTATTAGGGGTCACCTGGACATGGTCAAGGGGCTGGTGTTTTTGCCGCCCGTGAGGAGGGCAACCTTGAGGAGGGACCTGGGTTGTCTGCTGGCCTTGGATTCTGCCCCGGTGCATGAGTGGTTGAGGTTGCAGGGTTTGATGTCAGCAGCAATAAGTGTACTGCTGTGGGCTGATTTGCATCTGTACCCGTTGGTAAACCATCTTCTGTCCCATTGGTCCCCTTGTTCTGCTGCTTACGATCAGTCAGTGGTAGTGTCCCCTCAGATTCAGATCACCCTGGGTTGGTGGATAGTGGAATCCAATCTGACCAGGGGTCTTCCTTTTTAGGTGTCTTCCTCCTGGGTGGTGATGACAGATGCCAGCCAGTTGGGCTGGGGGTTGACGTTGGATTCCTGGTCTGTGCAGGGTCTCTAGGATCGCCTGCACGCTGGTTGCTAACCCAACTTCAAGGAGGAGCTGAAGGCAGTTCAGATGGCTTTTCTGGAGTTTGCATCAGCCGTTCAGGGGCATCATGTTATGGTCCGGATGGACAGTCAGGTGGTGATGGGTTACCTCAATCATCAGGGGGGCTGCAGGGTTCGGTCCCTGTGGCTCCGGGTGCAGGAAATTCTCACCTGGGCAGAAAGCACTGTGTTGTCTCTGCTGGCAGTGTATCTCCCAGGGAGAGAAAATTGCGTGGCAGTTCACCTGAGCAGGGTTTTTCCCCCTATGTCTACGATTTCACTGTCTGGGGAGGTGTTCCGTGTATTGCAAACGCAGTTTGGGTGTCTGACAGTGGACTTGCTTGCGGCCAAGGGCAATGCTCAGCTGCCCCACTTCTGCACGATTATTCCCTGTGCAGGGGTATGGCAGGTGGATGCGATGTCATTCAAGTGGCCAGACATCCTGCTTTACGCATTTCCGCTGATCCATTTGATTGCCCAGGTTCTGTGCAAGGTATTTGTTCTGCTGATTGTGCTGGGCTGAGCTCACTGCTCGTTGTATAATCTTCTGAGGGAGCTGGCCATTCAGGAGTGTTGGGTAATTCCTAATCTTCCTTATACGCTAAGGGTTTGTGTCTTCCTGCGGGGGTTGTGGGTTGGCTCCATCTTCAGGCCTTGATCTTGAGAGGGTGAGCCTCTTGTTCCGTGGCTAGATGAGGAAATGGTTGATTTTCTTCAGGGTTCCAGACATCTGGCGACTCTTCAATCTTATTCCCGACATTGGGGCTTCTTTTCTAGGTGGTGTGTTTCTAAAGGCCTAGAGTCTGGTTCAGTGGACCCGTCCTGGGTGCTCGATTTTCTGTTGGATAGCTTTACGTTGGGCCTAGCTCTTTCTATATTTCGGGCTCAGTTGACGGCTTTGCGGGCGTTCTGCAGTCCTCTTTTGGATTGGCTGGATCCAATGGTAGCCCGGTTGTTACGAAGTTGTTTTTTTCAATGTCCTAGAGTGATTTGTCCTGCCCCAGCCTGGGATCTCCCGTTGGTGTTACAGGCCCTTCAGGTAGCTCCTTTTAAGCCGTTGGGTTCTGTGGACATTAAATTCTTGACCAGGAAGGTGGTGATTCTGTTGGCCATTGTGTCAGCTGCTCAGATTGGAGAGTTAGGGTCATTTTTGTGGTCTCCTCCTTTCTTGCGTGTCTTGTCGTATTGTGCTGTCTTTGCCCGACCCTAAGTTCTTGCCCAAGGTCCCCTCAGTTGCCAACCATTCCAGGGTGGTCATTCTGCTGACTTTCTCCCCGGTGCCTGAGTCTGGGGTGGAAGCTGATCTCTCCCTTCTGGAAGTCCGGCCGGCACTGTTGGTTTATTTGGAGCGGACTTTGGATTTTTGCAAGTGTGATAGTCTGTCACATTTGGCCCAGTTAGATCGGGTCATAAGCCTTCTCTTTCTACCCTGAGTAGATGGATTAAGCAGACAATCCTTCTGGCCTATGGTTCTCAGTGGTCGGAGGTGCCAGCCTGGATCCAGGGTCGGTCTACCTGGGGTATTTCTGTCTCCTGGGCCTCTTTTAAGGGGGTATTTATTGTGAATATCTGTAGGGCCTCTACGTGGGCCTCTCCACACATGTTCATGTACCACTATTGTGTGGTGTTGGGTGGTCCTGCTTCTGAGGGATTTGCTGAGGCTGTTCTACACGCTAGCCCTGCCTGTACTTGACTGCCACTCTTTCTTTTGGGTGTCTGTTTGTTTTTTTCCTCTGTTTTGCTGTTTGGATTAAATCATGGTATTTGCCTCAGCCTTTGGCATATGGTTTATTGTTGGTGACCATGAAGCTGCTTGGCTTTGGGATATGCTCACTGTGTGACTCAGGCAGTGAGGAAGACTTACAAGGAGGTAATGCCCCAGTTACTTACCAGTAATCTTTATTACTCTGAGTATAGTCTTCCTCGCCACATTAGTTCCCATCCCTCCCTCCCTGTTTGACTATCGGTTTCATGTGTTTGCTTGCTGCATTGGTAGTTGTACAGGAAGTGGGGTTGGTCATGCCTCCTCTTATACTGGGGCAAGGGTGAAGATGGTTGGCCATGTTGGGGAGGGATGGGAGGACTGGAGCGTAAAATTGCTTGGAGGGTTCTATTGTGAAGCTGAAGCTCACTGCGTAACCCATGTGGTGAGGAAGACTATAGGCAGAGTAATGAAGATTACCAGTAAGTAACCGGGACAAGAACTCCAACTGAGGCCATCTAGTAGTGCTTGACTGGGGCAAACCCAAAAGTTCAGTACGAACGTGATGGAGAATGGCCCAGAGACAGGAGTCATGCAGACCCTCTGACAGTACCTTGGAAAAGTCAATGCTTGGGACAATGCGATGCTCAATGGAGAGGATGCATTTCAGGTGCAGGTGATGTGGTGGTTCTGCAGGAAGTGCAAGGTCGTTGAGGCGTTGGCACTCGGGAGTGATGCACTGTGCAAAGTAGGTGATGCCCCAGTTGCGGGTTCGAGGCTTTGGTTAGCAAAGACAGTGCAGTGCCAGTGATGTGTCAATGTTAAGAGTGCAGTGAGTCGAATTTGTGGTGTTGTAGTTGAACCACTGGGCTGAGGGCGATGCGCCGGTCGACAGCCACACAGGGCCAGTAATGCATCGGAGCCGGGATGGTGCACCACAGATGTTGGTGATGTGGCGTCTGAGACACACGCAAAAGCAGTTCTTCGGAGGTGCTGAGGCAAAGTCGGGGCTTTGTTGAAAGGCACGGTCAAGGTCATTGCGTTGTGGGCTCGGTGAGCATTGTCCATGGCTTCAGTGCAGGCAGCGTCAGTTTTGCCTGGATGTGCAGGATCCAAAATGACGTTTCATAGTCGTAGCCACGGATGGGATTACGAGCGGGGCCCAGCCAGACCATGATGTGCTCTGGACCCCCAACTGAAAACCCACACCTTTCTGTATCTGTTATTTGATAATAATATGGTTACGCTTGATATTTGTGACAGTGCACATGATCTGCGGCCTCAACTCTGCCTGCATTACTAATACTGAAACTGAAAGAACCGTTGCTGTCTCTAGAGTAAGAGTGAGGTAAGGAGACAGACAGAGGGAAGAGGGGCTAGTCACAGGCTGTCATGCACACCCTGGTGTACTGAATGATGCTAATATGATTTATGAATCATAAGAAATGCCTCTCCTGAAGTTTCGCTACCGTCAGTGAGGGCACTGTATGCAGGCAACAGGTTGATATGCAGCATGAACACACTGCTTGTGGGTGGCCTCCCTTATCCATCCAGCAAAGATGGTAGAGGAGGCATCATGTTTTAAAGCACGGGCCAAAATGGGCAATTGCCCAGAGCCCACACAGGGGGCCACCTGATATGTGGTCGGGACAGTCCCATGGCAATAGTTTTCTATGTAACAGCTGTGTTTTTTTAACCGCACATCTAAAACAAAACAGATAAAGTGAAATACTGTCACTTGACTCTCTGTTGTAAAGCCATTATAAGGGTTAACATGTTGGGCTGCTTATGTGCACTGTGTATCTATTAAAGGTGCAAGACATGTGCACATTGTGTTTTAGTCTGTAGACAGGCTCATTAAAGAGCCAGAACTACAAGACTGCAGTGGAAGAACAGTGTACATGTACACTTGCTTTATGAAACCCTCACTCACTCTACTGATCTCACATAAATAGTATACTTCAACCAACTCTGCCATAAAACAGTTAGGCACACAACTTTGACAGCAGTAGGATCCCAGTCAGGCTGATGAGTTGGGGTCTGAGCCTGAGCTCAATTTGTTATACCAGCTTGAGCAAGAGCCACGCTTGACATCTTTTAAATTTACTTCCCTATCTCACAGTACAACTTTCTTTAGAGACATCAGATATAGACACTTACGCAGAAAAATATGGACAGCCATACACACATACATAAAGCCATCTGTGTAGATAGAAGAGAACCACAAACATAAAGGTATCCGATCACACAGACCAACATGCAGCATATATAGTCACAAATACCATCCATGCAGACGGACTAACATATACAGGTCCTATGCACACCTGCCTACAGTCTGATCAATGTGTAAGCATGTGGCTATGTAGAATGCCTCTGGTAGCAATTTCTTGTGGAACTGGAAGTGGTATTTAAAACCTTCAATAGTTATTCTTTCTAAAGGATGGAGCCATTGTTTTGAAAGAATGCACTACTGATAAAGGGGAGTGTTGGATTAAAGTTAGAGGTCTGTTTGTCTGTCTATACATTTCGATCTTACAAACACCTAGAGCTGAAATCTCTTCTTTGTTAAAATCTAATAAATGTCATGGATGAGGGTGCAGTCTTTCCTGTCAATGAGAAAAGGTATTTATGCTTGCTGCTGATCAACAAATATATAGACACTCATGCTCACAAGCATGCAGACACACAGGCTCCATGTGCACAAGCCAACACCCATATATACTATTTTGTTCTGCAGAAGGCTTGGATATCACCATGTGCACATCTACCAATGGACATTAAGCATGTGCACATCAGCCTGTGCTCACTTCTCTACATCACGCTATGTCTGCAATGTATACCAGTCTGTCCCCTCACTGTCAATCACCCTGTCCTCCTAAATGCACACCATTCCTTGCTCCCAATGTACATCGGCTTTCACTTTCCTGGGCTGAAGCATGCTATCCTTCACTTCCATCTTGCAGAATACCGGTTAGTCTTTTGCTGCATATTATCATTTTTTTAAAAAGTATCTTTTTTTAACCATTAATGAGTTCGTCAATGAGTATAACATATATGAGAGTTGTGCGAGAACAAAGAGCTGACAACAGTTTGTTACAGAGCACCTTTCAAAGAGACAAGGCAAGTTACAGTATTTACGGTGATGTTGGTTCATCATGGGGGGGCCAAGCAGGTGCAACACAAATATTTCCCCGATAGGCATTCCATTTGCCCCATATGGCGGACTGTTGGACTTGGCCCTTTTTGCAGGGACATCCCTGAACTTTTTGCCTTCCTCCTGTATTTTGTCTGACCTGTTTTTGTTGGATTTATGACTCTGGGCACTTTACCACTGCTGATCAGTGCTAAAGTGCTTATGCTCTCCCTATTGTAAATTGTTGTATGGATTAGTGATTCCATGATTGGTTGGTTTGGTTTACTTATCAGACCCTAGTACAGTGCACTGAGTGTGCCCAGGGCTTGTGGACCAAATGCTGCTAGTGGGCTTGCAGTACTGGTGTTGCCACCCACAGAAGCAGCCTGTAATAGTGTGGCCTGTCATTGCAGAGCTTGTGTGCAGTCTGGTACTGTCATGCTGACTGGGCAAGTGCACCCACTTGCCAGTCCCTAAACCTTCCCTTTTCTTCATATCAGACACCCCTATGGTAGGCCCAAGGGCAGGGCGCATTGTAAGTATAAGGTAGGACATACCCTGGGGTGTGTCCTAGTAGTGAATTACAGCCATTTTCGTTTTTCACTATTGCAAGGTTACCTGTTCTCCATAGGCCAGAATGGGCAGTTAGATTATTACATTTTATAATCCTAACTGACTCAGGGAACATGGTAGAAATTCGAGTTTAGTATGCCTGAATTCAGAATGATAAAATACATTTTTTAGTGAAGTTGGTTTTAACATTCTGTGTTTGAAAATACCACTTTTAGAAAGTAGGTATTTTCTTGTCTTACTATCCAAACCTGCCTCTGCTAGGTTGTGTATTCCTTGTCTGGAGTTTGAGTGACAGGGCTGGGGGATTCCAAGAAACAGGATGAGTCAGCCCAGTGGTGAATAGAGAGATCTGCATCTAGATGGAAGGGAAGAGTTGCACCTGGGACCTGAATAGGACTGTGCCTGCCCCCCACAGTACTAGCTCCACCCCCTGTGGTGCGTCTGATATTTCTGCCATGCACTGTGAAAGGAAAGAAGGAGTCATGTAAACAGAGTGCTCCAGAACTGGTTTGAACTAGGCAAAGGCCCCTCTGCTTTCAGAGGACAGAGGATTTTGGGGTATAAATATTGGGACCCTGATCCCAAGAAATTAGATCACTTTTGGACAACAAGAAGTAAACTTTGCTGAGGAGTGGAACCAGAAGACACTGAAGAGAGACTATCCCTAAGCTGAAGTGCTGCTTGGGGGATTGGCCTGCAGTGGTTGCCGGACTGCCAAAGAAAGGAGAAAGAACTTTGTGTGCTTTACTTTCAACTTGTGAAGGATCTCCAAGGGCTTGGAACAGAGCTTGCCTCCTGCTGAAATCTCAGGGACACGAGACTTCAAACCCCAGTTCCACAGAGTTCTTTGGAATGCCTGCTGCTCTTTTTGGGCCTACTGAGGGACTGCGTGTCGCAAAGAGCTGGAAGCGCGACTCAAGAGGAAGAAGCGTGTCGCCGTCGCAGCCGCTGCCGTTGCAACTCCGAAGGAGGGTGTCGCCTCTGTAGCTGACGCATTGCACCGCATCGAGAGAAGAATCTCGCAACAAAGAAGAAGCGTATTGCCATCGCAGCCGCTGCTGTCGCAACTCCAAAGGAGGGTGTTGCCACTGTAGCTGATGCATTGCACCACATCGAGAGAAGTGTCACGCAACGAGGAAGAAGCGTGTCGCCATTTCTGATGTTGCCATCGCTTCATGAATGTCGCTGCTGTAGCTATCGTATTGCACCGCATCAAGAAAAGCGTCTCGCATCCATGGAGAAGTGCGCCGCTGTCGGAGCTCCTGCCGTCACATCTTGGATATCGCTGCTGTAGTTGTCGCATTGTGCGGAAGCCTCTTGCAACGTCGGAGAAGAGTGTCGCAGCCGAGGCTGTTGCCGTCGCATCGCTGAACAAGGGTGTCGCCGCTGCAGTTGGCCCATCGAACTGAGACTTCTCGCATCATCAGAGAAATGTGCCGCATCTGGAAGATCTTCATGTCTTTTATTTCTTTGCACCGGAACTTTGCCGCATTTCCATTGCTGCCACTCTGTTTGTTGTGGAAGCACCCGCATCGAAAGGTACATTGACTTAAAGTATTGCAGCCTAAGAACTGAATTGAACTAAGCCAAAATGACCATTTTATGTATAGTACTGTGGATTTCTGTCGTTTGTGGTCTTGTGTTAAGTCTATATAAAGAATAATTATTTTTAATATACAACTGTGTGGTGTCCGTCTGTAGTGTTGTCACTGGGTTACTGTATGTGGTCACAAATGCTTTACACACTGCCTCTGAGATAAGCCTGTCTGCTCGTGCCAAGCTCCCAAGGGGGTGGATAGGGGTTATTTTAGGAGTGTACCCCCTTAACCTGACTAGAGACAAGGGTCCCTATTTGTCAAAAGTACCTATCTGTGCCAACTAGAGACCCCCAAATCTAACACGAACCATTTATGGGGGCAGTCACATGCAAGATACACTGTTTTGACAATACACCAGTCCATATCCGATTTCCAAGCCTCAAGTTTTGGCGACACTGCTGCCCCCCACAACTGCACTATATTTCTGTTGGCCAACATTAGACCCAGAGTGACCCATAATTTGTCTTTACTGTTGAGGTCCATGGGTTCCAACACATTTAAGAGGCATCTTTTTGCTTCTGGCCTAATTACGGTTTCTAACACCTCACCCATACAGTTATGTATCTTCTTCCAGTATTTCTGAACACCCCCACATTCACATATTATGTGCATAAAGGTGCCCACTTGGCCACACTGTCTTTGCATTGTCCCTCAGTCACCCTTCCCATTTGCGCTAGTCTGGGTCCAGAGACGTATACTCTATGTAAAAATTTGAGTTGGATGAGACATAACCTAGACCAGATCGCAACTTCCTGTGGGGAAGCCACCACCTCCTGCTACTCCTCGTCATCCAGCTCCAGCCCATACCCCTCGCAGTGCTCTCGTTTCGGTCCGAGGGGATCAACAGTGTTACTAATTAACTTTTTGCAAGTCAGGGCTATTGCTTTTTTTGGAAGGTAGCCTTCTTATAGACTGTCCTCCAATGGAGAGGATTCCGGAGGGGAGGTCACCTCTGGAACATTTGACTGGAGGGCATGCCAGACCTGTAGGTATCTAAAATACTTGTTGTCGGCTAGCTCTTGTTCGTGCTGGAGTGATGCGAATGACACCACCTCACACTTTTCCCTTAGGTCCCCAAATTTCGAAATCCCAATGAGGTTCCATTTGTCAAACCCCCTTGAGGTCCCCAGGGTGCCCAGCTGTTTTGAGTCCCATAGGGGAGTTGCTAGCGTGAGTTTCTGGTCCCACCCCAGGCTTCGGTTCGCTTCATGCCAGACCTGAACTGAATGCTTTGTTGGTCCTGTTAGGGGATACCGTCGGGGTCTAGAATAAATCGATATGTAGTGGTTTCCGCCAGGGAGTAGCCATTTATCCATTCTGTGGGTCGTCCCTGAGGCGATAGGTACAATGATTGATGGCGGCCAGGTGGGCGGCCCAACAGTACTTTTTGATGTCCAGAAGCCCAAGTCCCCTGTCATACCACCCAAGTACAAGTTTGTGCTAAGCTATTGGGGTCTACCATCCCACAGCAGTTCTCTCTGCAGGCTCTCTATCTCCTTGAAATATTTCACTGGGACCAGATCTGGGGAGTTCTGCAAGACATAGAGGAAGCACTGTAACAACATCATTTTAAAAAGTGCTGCTCTTCCCAGCAATGAAAGTGGCAGTGCCTTCCAGTTCACGACATCTCGCATCAGTCTCTGCAATGGGGGAAGTAGATTGCGTCCGTATCGATGTTTGGGGTCTGAGGTAATGAAGACTCCCAGATACTTGAAGTCCACTTTTGTTATTTGAATAGGACAACCCCTGAGTGGGGAGGGAGGGTCCACATGAAGAACATACAGCAGGGACTTGCTCCAGTTAATCGTGTACCATGAGTTTTACCCAAAATCTGTGAAGATATGGAGCACTATAGGAAGCAATTTTTCTAGGGAGGCTAGGTACAGAAGAATGTCGTATAATGTGATGCGGTCTTCCCATCCCTCCATCCACCTGAGTCCCCTAATCATTGGATCCCTAAGGATCCATGCCGCTAACCGCTCTAGGGAGGCAGTGAAGAGTAAGGGCGAAAACAGACAGTCCTGGCGGGTCCCACTAACCAGAGCAAATACCCCTGATTTCCTATTGTTGACCACAACCTGCTGCAAATCATCTTTGAGGCTTTGTTGCACACCACACTATGCTCCCCTGATATACATAGATTTCGCCCCTTGCTCTTGAGTGCACTTGGATTTCTGGTGCTTGTTGCAGGGTCATTTTAAGGCATGAGCAAATTGGCTGACTGCACAAGACCTCCAGCATCCAAAGGGCCCTTGGTAAAGTGATCAAGATAGCCAGAAGAACAGATTTGTGTTTGTCAGATGGGCATGCACGCTTCAGAGAATCTTAAACCACATACCTAACTACCCCATCTAACCCTCATGCTCCCAGGTAATTTGTGGTCATTAAGTTAAAGAATAAACTTTCTGTCCTATGTCTCTCTTTCAATCATCATATCACCTCTTCTATCTTATCACTCTCTCTTTACTCCTCTACCAAACCCTAAATTATGTACCTCTGTACAAAGTCACTGTGTCACTGGATCAAAGAGCATGCTTTGAAGTGTATAGGTGGGGCCTAGCTCTCCTCTCCCAAGTGTGTCCCACCCAGCTCACATAAATGCAGCAATACACAAATCTGTCTGGGAAGATTCCTCTACCACCTCATGTCTTTACCATACATGTTCGGGTCTTCCAAAAGGGAACCTAAGGTCCTCAATTACAGACAAACCTGTACTCACTGTCCAGCACTGTTACCTATATGTATCGTGCCTCCACTGGGATGCATACACCCAGCACACACATTCACCATGTACACACTGCACAACACTATTTCCCTCATGTACTGTACTTCTTGTGGGTACACATACATCCCCTACATGCATTCACCATGCATGCACTGCACAGCACTCCATCCTCATGTACTGTTCTCCTCGCAGGTACACACACACCCAGCAAATACACTCACCATGGATGCATTTCTCAGGGCTGCCCAATTCCTGTATTGTACCCTTCCCAGGCACACATACACCCAGAGCCGAGTGACAACTCTTGTGCTGCATAGCACTTCCACATCTACCTGATTTAGGGTAAGGGTGAGTTAAGCACACAGCTGCGGAACTTTTAAAAAGGTGAGTGAACCTGTAGGCCTCACTCCAGTGACAGGGCAAAAGGTACCTGTTTACCACTGCTGATCACTACACAGTATACTGCCACCATTGCATTGGGCTGCTTAACTCCTGGTGAAGGTGGTAGCCTTCCACCACTATGAGGGTAGCGCCGTGGGAACCCCAAGTTCAACAAGACCCCCATCCCTGAGACAGGCTTATGTCATGGCATGCATGTGTGATCTGTGTTTGCCTATAACAGCAAAAATCAGCAGTTGGGATTCAGACAAGAGTACAGTTGGGCACTCAGAGTAGGGGTACAAGTGCATTACCATGCAGAGGACTTTTCTGTCCCAACCATTTGCTTTTCAGAAATGATGCAAAATGCTGATCCGGCATTTTGTGTTAATTTTAGCATGAAATGCTTCCTTACATTCATTTTTAGGGCCCATTTGACACTAAAAAAGTTAATAATTTCATGTCACATGAACAGCCACTGATGTTCTATTATTTCACATTGTTACCGTGCTCCCACAATCACATTTTGGAATAAATGAAAACTGAATATGCAGCATGGTGCAATACTGCAATCATGGCATTTTGTGCATAACAAATGCAGGAAAATGTGTGCGATTATGCCACTCCAAACTAAATTTTACCCATGCCTACCTTTTACCCAAAATGATAAAATGAGGACCCCTGAGTTACTTAACAGCATACATTGCCATCAGTATCAAGAGATCCCTCTGGGAGTCGTTGTGCACTTTACAAAACATACTTTTCTATACTGACCTTGTTGAGATACTCTAGCCACAAGCTCTGAAACAGAGACGGATCACATCTTAGGGGTTCATGAAGTGAATCATTTAGACTTGCTCCAATTTTACTATAATAGTCCAAAGTTGTGCAGAACTACTTTAGCACCACAGTACCAGACACACATAGTGACATGAAAAAAACAAACTGCCTGTTTGAATGATCGGCAGGCTATGCTCAGTCTATCACACATGGACTATTTGTGTTATATAGATTGCTGACACACTTGCAATCTGTTAGTGATCTGTGGTCTGAAAACATAGCCTGCAGCTTTCTGTATGCCATTGATTGAAAGCAAAATACAAGCCCTGCATCACACTACAATGTGATTACACAATCAAGACCATGCAGTTCAAGCCACAAGGTGGTTTAGTGCTTTATACACCTTGGCACTGTCAATCACTTTGCAGGGATATAGGGCCTCCCACACGGTGGCAAGAGAAACCCAGGGGCCTAGTTACAACGGGATCACCTCCAGAATGTCCCTATTAGCGACGTTCTGTTGGCGATATGTCCCTCTCCAGATTTATAACTCAGCGTTAAGCCACTTTTTTGTGACTACAGCTGCTTTGAAAATAAGGTCTGTTGGAAATGGGGGTCTCTAGTTGGCAGAGATTTGCACATTTGCCAAGTAAGGACCCTTCGTCCTAGTCAGGGTAAGGGGGATACACTTCTAAAATAACTCCTGCTTACTCTTTTGGTAGCTTGGCAGGAGCAGAAAGGCTTATCTCAGAGGCAGTGTGTAAAGCATTTGTCCATGCATACAGTAACAAAGTGAAAACACTACAAATGGACAGCACACCAGTTTGGAAAAATAAGCAAACTTTATCTAAACCAACAAGACCAAAACTGACAAAAATCCAATATACAATACTTTTAAAAAATAGTTACTGTGTAAAAGAACCTTTAAATTGCAGGAAAAACTAACTTGGTAGCTCCGTCCGGGGCTACCGCGATACTGAATATGACAGAGTCTAACAATTCCGGCCAACGGCGTCGATACGGGTTACCTAAAGCGCCGACAGACTCGGAGACAGTACCTTTTGTTGTTGCGGCTGACACAATGGTACAAGCCGATCTGGGGTAACTGTTGCGGGTGCGAGGTGAGATGGAAGCGTTGCAGTGTGCAGTGTCCTCACGGCTCGGTAGAGGTAGCGGCTAGTTGACAGAGTCGGTGAGACCAAGGCTTGCGGCTAGTTGACAGAGTCGGTGAGACCAAGGCTTGCGTTTCAGCGTGAGACGGTGCTCGATGCGGTGCTGGGAGGTCATGATGCGGCGACGGAGCCGGTCAATGTTCGAGTCGGGCAGCGACAGTCGATGACATCAGTGCATCGTGTAGTGAAGCGGTGCAGAGTGCGATGCCCACAGGGCATGATGCAAGCAGTGGCTCATTGACGGAGTCGATGAGACCAGCGTTGCATTGCAAAAAGAGGCGGTGCTTTCTACGGTGCCTTCAGGACATGGAATCCTGCGACGGACTCAATGACAGAGTCGGTTACCCTTTTCTTCTCCAGGTAACGGAAACCAGCGGTTCCAGAGACTGTGCCTAGAAGCTTGGTGAGATCTATGATATTCCTGAAACCTCATGAACAGGGGGCAAGCTCAACTTCAAGCCCTTGAAGATCTTCCTCAAACAGGGGACACAGCACACAGAAAGTAATCTCCTTTCCTTTGCAGAAGCAGCCACTGCCGGCCAATCCCAGACAGTACACAGGAAAGGGGCAGTACTCCTCCTCCAGTTTCTCCAGCTCTTCTCCTTGGCAAAGGTTCTTCTTGATTTCCCAGGAGTGGTCTAAATGCCTGGGGTCTCGGCCCCTCTTTTTATAAAGCAAAATCCTTTGTTCTCTGGTGGCGGAGAATCCCTGTGCTCAGTAAGAGCCAGTTTTGTCCTCCCTGGTGCAGCTTCCTGGTAGGAGATTGAGACAGCTGTGTGTCAGGCAGACCAGGCCCATTCAGCTGAAAGAAAATCTCCTCCCCCTACTCTAAATGCAGCCCAGGTCTATTCAGCCCAGCCATGGCCAATAAAATTCTCTGGAGCCACAGCTCATCCCCAGCCTCTGTCACTCCAAGGCCAGCCAGTCAATACACATCCTAGCAGAGGCACACTGGATGACTAAGCAAGAAAATACCTTCTTTCTAAAAGTGGTATTTTCAAACACAGAATGTAAAAACCACCTTCACTAAAAGATGCATTTTAACATTCCGAGTTCAGGCATACTAAACTTTATTTTCCTACATTGTTCGCAGAGGTAGTTATGTTTATTATGTGTTATAAGCAAACTCCCAAATTCTATCCTATGGGAACAGGTAGGCTTGCAATAGTGAAAACGAAATTGGCAGTACTTCACTATCAGGACATGCCACACACACCAGGGCATGTCCTACCTTTTACATACACTGCACCCTGCCCACCGGGGTACCTTGGCGTTAACTTAGGGGTGACTGACAGGTAAGAAAAGGGAAGGGTAGGGCCTGGCAAGTGAGCATACTTGCCAAGTCGACATGGTAGTACTAGACTGCACACAGGCTCTGCAATGGCAGGCCTGAGTTACATTTACAGGCTGCTTCTGTGGGTGGAACAATCAGTGCTGCAGGTCCACTAGAATCATTTGATTGACAGGCCCTGGGCCCACACAGTGCACTGTACTAGGGACTGATTAGTAAATCAAATATGCCAAACAGGGAATCACTAATCCATAACAATACAAAGGGAGCACTTGGACTTTGGCACTGAACAGCAGTGGCAAAGTGCCCAAAGCATCTAGACCAGCAAAAACAAATTCCAACACGCAGCAAAAACACAGGAAGCAAAAGCACAAATACAAGGGAAACCCATGCCAATGGTGCCAGGTCTAACAAGGCCCCTTTACACTCATCACTTAGTGTGAAAGGGGTGTGCAATGGGAGTTGCTGTGGGCGATCAACTGCAATACCCATTGCTTTTAAAGCTGCCCCAGATTTTCAAGGAGGAGTACATCTGAGGCAGCGGCAAAAACCAACGCCATCCAAGAGCAGGCATTAGAATGGTAATACAAGGAGAAATACTTTTATTTCTCCTTGCTTTTCTCTTTCTATGTGTGCTGCATTCTGTAGCACATGTACAGACGCGTACATCGGCTCACATAGCAAAAAGGGGTGGTGGGGAAAACCCTACAACCTGTGGCGGGCACCATGGCCACTGTGCTTGCCTGGATCAGGGGGACCCATGTGCACATCCCTGTGACAGATTCAGAGGACCTGGGGTGAAGGGGGGCCTGCTACGGCTCCCGAAGTACGATTCCGACAGCCTTTTCATCTTGCGGAGACCGAGGACAAGCAGCTGTCTGAATCGTCCATCGTGTTCTCTCAGTCGAAATTCGGCTCCATAGCGCTGCATGATTCAGATAACAACGAGTCATACGAACAGGTTTGGGTCCCGGAAACGATTTGGCCAAAGTGTACGTGATCTTCGCATTGTACTTTGCCGTTCAGACCTGTGTACGATTCGGTCATAAACAAGGGCTACGAATCGGATCTGGGAAAGCCAAATCAGACTAGGAAGCCTTCCAAATGACATAGGAATCGGGCCCTATATTTTGTACATCGATATTCTGTCAGTGAACCTTAAATATTATAGCCTGTATGGGCCATTATTTTTGGTATCCCCAAAGGAACCCTATGTGAATGTTTGTGGAAGGAAATCAAAAATACGGAAAGATACAGTAATTGGCTATTAATTACAAGGCAATTTCAGTTGGTCAATAGCTAAAGGGTAACCCATTAAAAGTAGGGGATACAAGATATTATAGCCTTGCATAATCCGTAACATTTGGTATCCTCATAGTAAGAGATGTTAGAAAACTCAAGAAAGGATGCCAGTGGGCAGAAAAATACTGTGCTCACCCAGCCAAAATAAGAACATGTCAAATTGAATCCTGATATGCTCTAACCAGAGAAACATAGATGATACCAAATATTATAGGCGGTAGAGTCCATTATATATGGTATCCCCTAAAGTAAACAAATCTGAAGTATTGGGGAATTACATGAAAAATGTGACAAGATACTGTAGTCTACTAACAAATACATGGCAACTTCAACTGGGAAATGGCTAATGGGTAACTCAAGAAATGTAAGGTATACGATATATTACAACAATGCGTAAGCCATAATAATTGGTATCCCCAAAGTAAACAATGTTGGAAAGCAAAAGGGAGGGTGCTATTTGGCACAAAAATACTGTGCTCACCAATCCAACACAAGACCATGTCAAATTGAATCCTGGCCAGTTCTAACTTGAGAAACATAGGGGATACCAAATATTACTGACGGTATAGGCCATCATGTTTGGTATCCATATGGGAACCGGATGTGAAATCTTGTGGAATGATATACAAAGTATGAAAAAATACTGTAGTCTGCAATCAAATAAATGACAACTTCAAGTGGTCAATGGCTAAAGGGTAACCATGGAACGTAGGGGATACAAGATAATACAGCAATGCATGAGCCATAATTTTTGGTATCCCCATAGTAAATGATGTTGGAAAGGAAAAAGAAGGGTGCTTTTTTTGGCATAGGAATACTGTGCTCACCCATCCAACATTAGACCATGTCAAAGTGAATCCTGGTAAGTTCTAACCTGAGAAACACAAGGGATACCAAATATTATAGGCGGTAGAGTCCATTATATATGGTATCCCTTAAAGGAAAGAGATGTGAAGTCTTGGGGAATTATATAAAAAATTTGTAGTCTACTGTAGTCTACTATCAAATACATGGCAACTTCAAGGGGTGAATGGCTGAAGGGTAACTCGAGAAACATTGGAGATACAAGATAGTACTGCATGCGTGAGCCATAATATTTGGTATCCCCATAGTAAACAATGTTGGAAAGCAAAAGGAAGGGTGCTATTTGGCATTAAAATACTGTGCTCACCCACCCAAAATCAGATCATGTCAAAGGGAATCCTGGCAAGTTCTAACTTGAGAAACATTGGGGATACCAAATATTATAGGCTTTATAGGCCATTATGTTTGGTATTCCTAAGGGAACAGTATGTAAAAAATATGAGAAGGGATTGTAGTCTGTTTTAAAAAAAAAAAAGGAAACTTCAATTGGTCAGTGGCTAAAGGGTACCCTTAGAACATAGGGGTTACAAGATATTACAGAAGTGCATGAGCCATAATATTTGGTATCCCCATACTAAATGATGTAGGAAAGGAAAAGGAAGGGTGCTTTTTGGCATAGGAATACAGTGCTCACCCAGCCAACATTAGACCATGTCAAATCGAATACTGGTAAATTCTTACCTAAGAAACACAGAGGATACCAAATATTATAGGCGGTAGAGTCCGTTATATATGGTATCCCCTAAAGGAAGCTAATGTGAAATCTTGGGGAATTATATAAAAAATGTGAAAGATACTGTAGTCTGCTATCAAATACATGGCAACTTCAACTGTTGAATGATTAAAGGGTAACTCGAGAAACGTAAGGGATACGAGATATTAAAGCAATGCGTGAGCCATAATATTTGGTATCCCCATAGTAAACGATGTTGGAAAACAAAAGGAAGGGTGCTATTTTGCATAGATATACTGTGCTCACCCATCCAACATAAGGCGATGTAAAATTGAATCCTGGTAACTTCTAACCCGAGAAACGCTGAGGATATAAAATATTATAGGCTGTATCGGCTATTATATTTGGTATCCCCTAAGGGTACCACAGGCAAAATCTTGTGGAATGATGTACAAAATGTGAGAATATACTGTAGTTTGCTATTATGGTCAATGGCTAAAGGGTGACCCATGAAACATAGGGGATACAAGATATTACGGCAATGGGTGAGACACAATATTTGGTATCCCCAATATAAATGACGTTTGAAAGCAAAAGGAATGGTGCAATTTGGGAATGAAATACTGTGCTCCCGCATCCAACATAAGGTGAGGTCAAATTGAATCCTGGTAACTTCCAACCGGAGAAATACTGGTGATATCGAATATTATAGGCCGTATACGCTATTATAGTTGATTTCCCCTAAGAGTACGGAGGCAAAATCTTGTGGAATGATGTACAAAATATGAAAAATACCATAGTCTGCTATCAAACAAAAGGCAATATCAACTGGTCAATAGGTAAAGGGTAACAAATGAAACATAGGGGATACGAGATATCACAGCAATACATGAGCCATCATTTTTGGTATCCCCATAGTAAATGATGTTGGAAAGCAAAATGAAGTGTGCTGTTTAGTTTTGAAATACTGTGCTACTGCATATAACATAAGGCGAAGTCAAATTGAATCCTGGTAACTTCTTTTTTTTTTTCTTTTACTTCTTCATTTATCTAATTTTTATTCAAAGCAAAACTTTATCATGTCTGACATTTATGCATTAGTAAATCTTTATTCAGTAAAATCTTTTTTTTTAAATTTCTTTTTATTAAAACAAGGCATCAATAAATACATCGGTGCAGAGTACAGAAGGGGGCCAATCACCGTCAACATTAAATACAAAAACTCTTGGTCGGGGGGGAGGGGAGCCATACATCAATATCATAAACGCACATTCAATCGGGTTATGGGGAAGTTCGAACATCCAGGACTACATTTGCAGGTGGTACACAAATATTTCCCCTGTATTCGTTCCAGGGGCCCCAAATATCATTACACTTCCGAGGACGACCCCGTGCCAGGTAAACAGTTTTTCACGGAACATACACCAATCCATACTTTCTTTCCATCTCTCTATCGTTGGCGGCCTATCAGAACCCCACAGTTGTGCTACATTTCGTTTAGCGATCATGGACCCCAACGTGACCCATTGGGTCTGTGCAGTATTCAGATCCGTGGGCTCCCAGATATTTAGCAGGCATCTCCTAGCCTCTGGCAAGATAGCCACCCCTGTAACTTCATGCATAACATTATAAACAGAGCCCCAATAATTCACCATATGTCGACATTCCCAGATGATATGAAGGAACGTCGCCAATAGGCCACATCCCTGCTTACACAAACCCTCCTCTGATAGACCCATCTTAATCAAACGTGGACCCGTAATATAGATTCTATGGAGTATCTTAAGCTAGACAAGTCGCAATCTTGCTGGGATCGCGACCTCCTTTGGAGAGGAGATCGCCGATTGCCAGTCCTCGTCATCAATTTCAAGGCCATCACGGGTCCACCTCTCCCTCAAATCTACCAAAAGATCAACTCTATGATTAATCAGTTTTTTATATACCAGAGAAATGGTGCTATCGGGCATATGTCCATCTAGTATACGGTCCTCCAAGGGGGATGCCTCCGGTATCTTCTCCCCCTCGGGGAAGACCGATCGCAGTGCATGTCTGACCTGCGCATAACGAAAATACTCCGTACCACTCATCTCATATTCCTTTTGTAGGTCAGCAAATGATTTAATCTTCCCCTTCACCCAGAGATCACCTACAGTGGTTATTCCAATCAATTCCCATTTATCGAAACGCTTTGTGTTCCATAGTTTGCCAAATCTATCCGAACTAAAGAGTGGGACAGCCAGAGTCAAGTGGTCTTTCCAACCAAGCGAAGTAGTAACACCCGGAAGCAGCCACCTATCCATGGCATAGCCGGGATCAGTCGCAGATCCATACATACCATGATTTATAGCCCCCAGTTGCGACGCCCAATAATATCTCCTGATGTCGGGGAGGTCAATCCCTCCGTCATACCACGGAACCGTTAGTTTGGCCAACGCAATACGTGGCCTGCCGTCCCAGAGTAATTTACGCTGCAAAGCTTCCACTTCACGGAAATAGCCTGCAGGTACTACGTCTAAGGTGTTTTGGAGGGCATAGAGGAAACGTGGCAGAGACATCATTTTAAAAAGGGCCGCTCGTCCCGACATCGAAAGTGGAAGTCTCTGCCACCCAATCACGTCACTTTTCAGCCGAGCTTATGGAGGAAGAAGGTTTCGCTCAAAGCGGATCGTAGGATCCATGGAAATATAAACACCAAGATATTTGAAACCTTCCCGTACAACTTGAATGGGGCAGTTCCAAGGCAAAACTGGGGCGTCGCCATGTAAAGCATACAAATACGACTTTGTCCAATTTATAACCAATCCCGAATTTCTGCCATACGACGCCAAAACATCACAGAGGACAATTAGAGATTTCCTCGGAGAGGAAAGATAAAGCAAGATATCCGATCCTCAAACTGTGGAGACCAACGAATACCCTTGATCGAGGGCTCCCAGCGGAGCCAAGCCGCCAACGGCTCGAGAGCCAGTGAAAACAGAAGTGGGGAGAGTGGGCACCACTGCCTAATCCCCCACCCAAGACAAAATGGCGCCGAGACACAACCATTAACGACTACCTGCGCGAGTGGCTCAGTATACAATAGACGCACCCAGCTAATGAACTCCGAACCAAAACCGAACTTAGCCAAGACAGCCCATAAATACGACCGCTCTACCGTATCAAAAGCCATTGTCGCATCTAGTGACGCCACGATAGCAGGCTCCTGCAGGGTATGTGCTCTCGCAAGAACCCCATGCAATCGCCTCAGATTCAAGGCTGTATTTCGATATGGAATAAATCCCGATTGATCGGGATGGACGAGTTCACCGATAATTTTTACCAGTCTATTGGACAGTATCTTAGCCAATATCTTAGGCTCTGCATTCAACAATGAGATCGGTCTGTACGAAGCGCAGCTAGTTTTTGGCTTCCCTTCCTTATGGATCACCACAATCGATGCCAGTCTCTGATCTCGGGGGAGAACACCACACTCTCTAGACTCCAAAAACATATCTCTCAAATGGGGGCAACTATATCGGGGCGGAGCTTATATAATTCGATAGGGAGACCGTTGGGACCCATCGCCTTTCCAGCATTCAAGGAGCGCACAGCCAAAGCTACCTCATCGGCGGTAAGTTTACCGTCCATAAAGTCTCAAATCCTGGTAACTTCTAACCAGAGAAACACTGGGGATACAAAATATTTTAGGCCACATAGGCTATTATAGTTGGTATCCCCGAAGGGTACGGATGGAAAATTTTGTGGAATGATGTACAAAATGTGAAAAGATACTGTAGTCTGCTATCAAACAAAAGGCAATTTCAACTATTCAATGGCTAATGGGTAACCCATGAAACACAGCGGATACCAGATATTACAGCAATGTGTGAGCCATCATATTTGGTATCCCCTTAGTAAATGATATTGGAAGGCAAAATGAAGGGTGGTCTTTAGTATAGGACTACTGTGCTCCCCCATCCAACATAATGCGAAGTCAAATTGAATCCTGGTAACTTCTAAACCGAGAAACACTGGGGATACAAAATATTATAGGCCATATAGGCTACTTTATTTGTTATCCCCTAAGGGGACATATGCAAAATCTTGTGGAATGATGTACAAAATATAAAAAGATACTGTAGTCTGCTATCAAATAAAAGGTAAATTCAATTGGTCAATGGCTAAAGGGTAACCCATGAAACATAGGGGATACAAGATATTATGGCAATGCGTGAGCCATAATATTTGGTATCCCCTTAGTAAATGATGTTGGAAAGCAAAAGGAAGGGTGCTATTTGCTGTAGAAATACTGTGCTCCCGCATCCAACATTAGGCAAAGTGAAATGGAAACCGGGAAACTTCTAACCTGAGAAACACTGTGGATACTTAATATTATAGGCCATATAGGCTATTATAGTTGGTATCCCCTGAGGGTACTGAAGGCAAAATCTTGTGGAATTAAACACAAAATATGAAAAGATACTATAGTCTGCTATCAAACAAAAGGCAATTTCAACTGCTCAATGGCTCAAGGGTTAGCCATTAAACATAGGGGATAAGAGATATTACAGCAATGCGTGAGCCATAATATTTGGTATCTCCATAGTAAATGATGTGGCAAAGCTTAAGGAAGGGTGCTGTTTGGCATAGAAATACCTTGCTCCCGCATCCAACATAAGGCGAAGTCAAATTGAATGCTGGCAAGTTCTAACCTGAGAAACACTGGGGATACCAAATATTATAGGCCGTGTAGGCTATTATAGTTGGTATCTCCTAAGGGTACGGATGCAAAATCTTGTGGAATGATGTACAAAATGTGAAAACATACTGTAGTCTGCTATCAAACAAAAGGTAATTTCAACTATTTAGTGGCTCAAAAGGTAACACATGAAACATCGGGGATACGAGATATTACAACAATGAATGAGCCATAATATTTGGTATCCCTATAGTAAATGATATTGGAAAGCAAAAGATAGGGTGCTATTAGGTATAAATAATACTATGCTCCTCCAGCCAATATAAGTCAATGTCAAATTGAATCCTGGTAACTTCTAACCCGAGAAACGCTGGGGATACCAAATATTAGAGGCCCTATAGGCAATTATATTTGGTATCCCTTAAGGGTATCAGATGCAAAATATTGTGGAATGATGTACAAAATGTGAAAAGATACTATAGTCTGCTATCAAATAAAAGGCTAATTCAATTGGTCACTGGCTAAAGGGTCACCCATGAAACATATAGGATACAATATATTACACAATGGGTGAGCCATAATATTTGGTATCCCCTTACAAAATGATTTTGGAAAGCAAAAGGAAGGGTGGTATTTGGTATGAAAATACAGTGCTCCTCCATCCAACATAAGGCGAGGTCAAATTGAATCCTGGTAACTTCTAACCCGAGAAACGATGGGGATACCAAATATTATAGGTCGTATAAGCTATTATAGTTGGTATCTCCTAAGGGTACGGATGCACAATCTTGTGAAATGATGTGCAAAATGTGAAAACATACTGTAGTCTGCTATCAAACAAAAGGTAATTTCAAATATTCAATGGCTCAAAATGTAACACATGAAACATCGAGGATACGACATATTACAACAAAGGATGAGCCATAATATTTGGTATCTGTTGGACCTAGATTTGCTAAGCCACCTAGGGTAGCCTGGCCTAGGGTAAGACAGTCACTAAGTAGAGGCACATATGTAAAGGTTGCACACCACCCAGCAGTAACTCGCTGCAACTCCACTCAAAAAGAAACATTACACAAAATTTTGTATGAAAATACGTGCTGCTTTATAAAAATAATACTTTCCTCTCTTTTACTAAATAGCCATTGACAGTTCAGAAATACACATGTAAATTTTGTTTCTGTAAATTACCAGGTGTTGAAGTTAATATCTCAAATCTCCATTTCACACAAAAGAATGCAATACAAAGACACGTAGTGAGTAACAATGGTACACTTCTGTGGGAGTTCAGGTAACCTCAGTTTAACATAAGCAAAGACTACTGTCTAGTCTCTGGCAACACCAAAGTACCATAACTGTTACCTCCGCTTTACTGTCCCACGAACGCTATTCTCTAAACCTGAACACTGAGAAGTATTCAATAATAGGTCAATTACCAGCCTCCCATCCCTGCATGGGGTTGAACAGGTCAATGGTGGAAGTCTTGAAGGCTTCTAGCCTTAATCACCCTCTTTTACTTAGGCCCCTGGAAGAAGGCTCCTCTTTAGCCCCTTGATCGGTAGTATACCGAGCTTTATCTCCCCCAACACTCTCCTTACTTCTCAGGGTTGGGCCCTCAGGCCATTGTCTCGGATCGCCAGGGGTGAGTAGGTCCTCACCATTAATCCCTGTCAGCGTAGGCTGTCTCACTCGCCTCACTCGCCGATCCAGCTAGTTGGAGACCGAGCTGGCGCGAGGTGAAGAGAGCCACACAGGTAGAGGAGGGCCGAGACTCGCCACACCCGTCTTTCCCACCTAACCAGCTGCCTGGAGACAGAGCTGGCACGGGTTAACTGAAGACACACGGGCTGAAGAGGGCTGAGGCCCGACTCGCACCCGCTTCCTTGTTGTCGAAGACTCCGCCTCTCTCGGAGACACGGCCTGACTGGGCAGGCGCAAAGGAATAGCGGCTCCCAGGCTGAGGCTGCTCCGTGGCGGCGATTCCTCTTCCTTCGCTCCGCCCCCCCCACCCCACTTTGAGGGAAATTATCCAAATGGGCAGGCGCAAGGGATAAGCGTCTCCACGACCGGAGCTCACACTACCAAACCTGCGCAGATGAGAGACAAGGCTTCCCCTCACAAGTCTCCGACTCTCCCCGTTGAACCAGGGAAGATTGAGGTTTCCTGTCCCATACGCTCGCTCCACCAGTGAGCCCTGCCCCAGTCACTCAATCCCTTCCTTCCCTTCAGGTGTGCCGCTACTTTCACGAAGGCAGTCCACGACCCCAGGTACCGGGGGGGGGGGGGAAATCCGGTGGAAGGATTAGCAGGTTGGCCACCCGTTACCCAGCTCACATGGAGGGCTGAACAGGGGGTAGGTCAGAGAAATTTCCCCTCAGTCTCAAACTTCAAGTCTTCCTGGGAACACACCTCCAGAAGCTCAGCGAGGGCTTCCTTACTGGGCAAAGGACTGAACTCCTTGGTAGATCAGTCACCCTTAACCACTCATAACCCTTACTTCTAGGCTAGGGGTTGGTCAGGTGCCCAGGGTCTCCAGGAATCCCACGAAGCGGGGTCAAGTCAGTAACAACAAGGGAGGAAGGGTGGTGAATCAATAAGGAAGCGTCCCTAATCTGGGAGGTCAACCCTTTGGTTATCCTACCCCCACCTTATGCTACAGCCTGTCCGCCAGCTGACTCTCTCTGACAAGACAAAATGGCTGCCCTGCAGCTGCAAAACAAGAAGTGTCAGAGGGTCTGGAATAACAAGAACAAGAACGCCAGATGAGCAACTACAGAGGACTCCAAAATATCATGTTGTGTAAAAACTACAAAGACAAAGGTCACCCTTACATTGAACCCAGCAAGTGATCATATAAGGACGCCCATCAGTCACCACACGGAACCGCCCTTCATCATTTGGATTCCTTTTTTAAGACCACTGATGGTGTTATCTATTATTTTTCTCATGGAGGGCTATGATTGTAAAAACCCTCTCATGATCAGATAGATTAACGTGGTCTTATTCCTCAACTGAGACGATGTTAAAGAGGGGGACTGATGTTGTAGTGCAAAAATAGTGAAAAAACAGGAAAAAAGTGTGTGAGATAAAATTGGATGAGAGGGTGCTGAAAGTGACTTTATTCTGTTGCACCCCACTTTACCAATATTAAAAAGTAGACAAGGACAACCCAATTATTCTTGGATCATCTAGATGTGTTTAAGGGTCAACATGTTTCAGCAATAGTTGACACAAATTGTCATTGCTTTCGTCAGGACCACAGTAATTTGTTTGCTACTACGAAATAGTGTTTGAAAAAGGACAAACTTGCTCAAAATTATAAAGAAGTATGAAAACCGATACTCAGATCACCTGTATCCACTAGATGTCTGTATCGGTGACTTCACCTTTCCAAGTAGGCGATTGCCCACTTGGAGGATGTATGGACCTCACCCCACCTGGCCACGGCTCAGGGTAAAGGGGAAGCACCGCTCTGTCCGTCGATACTTCGTGTCGGCATCCTCTCATCCAATTTTATCTCACACACTTTTTTCCTGTTTTTTCACTATTTTTGCACTACGACATCAGTCCCCCTCTTTAACATCGTCTCAGTTGAGGAATAAGACCACGTTAATCTATCTGATCATGAGAGGGTTTTTACAATCATAGCCCTCCATGAGAAAGATAATAGATAACACCATCAGTGGTCTTAAAAAAGGAACCCAAATGATGAAGGGCGGTTCCGTGTGGTGACTGATGGGCGTCCTTATATGATCACTTGCTGGGTTCAATGTAAGGGTGACCTTTGTCTTTGTAGTTTTTACACAACATGATATTTTGGAGTCCTCTGTAGTCGCTCATCTGGCGTTCTTGTTCTTGTTATTCCAGACCCTCTGACACTTCTTGTTTTGCAGTACTGTTGGGGCCGTTTCAGAGTGTGGTCTTTAAATCCCCTTTGACCCTCCTTACATGTTTATTGTTGTTGCCCTGCAGCTGACCTTATATAGTCTGGCCTCAGAAGGTCCAGAAGGGACCAGAAGGTTCTGGAAGGCCTCTATTCTACTCTATGGGTCCTTCCCAGGAATGACCGTTATGGCAGTTAATGGCGACCATTTTGTGGGCCCCCTACTTTCCAGTCAGAAAAGTCACCTAGGCCTGAGGTGAAAAACTATGAGGGCAAAAGAGCATCTACCCCCCAGGCCAACTCCATAAAAATAGTCCAGTGGACACAAAAGGATATAAAGGGTATGAGGGGCAAAAAGGGTACAAAATAAATAATGAATAGGAGGGACTACCCAAAGGCAGACAGGTCTAACACGCGTCCCCCCAGCTGAAAGTGGGGAGAGCTACCCAACCCCTTGGGAGTCCTCATCACTAAGGTGGAAATACCTGGAGAGACCGTCTGCATTGGCGTGGTCCACTCCAGGCCGATGTTCCACCCGGAAGTCCATTCCCTGTAGGGAGATGGACCATCTCAACAACTTGGGATTTTCCCCCTTCATTTGCATCAGCCAACGAAGGGGTCGGTGGTCAGTCTGAACCAGGAATTGCGAGCCAAACAGGTATGGCCACAACTTCTTCAGAGCCCACACCACCGCAAAAGCTTCCCTCTCAATTGTACTCCACTTCTGTTCCCGGGGAAGCAGTCTCCTGGATAGGAAAACTACAGGTTGATCCAGACCCTCTTCATTGAGTTGCGATAACACTGCCCCAATGCCATGTTCTGATGCATCTGTCTGGACAATGAACTCCTTGGAGAAGTCTGGGGCCCTCAGGACCGGTGCTGCACACATTGCCTGTTTCAACTTTTCAAAGGCTTGCTGACAAGCCTCTGTCCAAACTACCCGTCGAGGTTGTTTCTTTGAGGTAAGCTCTGTGAGGGGTGCTACAATAGTGCCATACCCCTTCACAAAGCGACGGTAGTAACCTGTGAGGCCCAGGAAAGTCCGGACCTCAGTCTGGGTCTTGGGGGGTTCCCAGGCCATGATTGCCTCAATCTTTGCCTGGAGGGGTTGCACTGTTCCCCTACCCACCAAGTGGCCTAGGTACACAACCGACCCCTGCCCAATCTGACATTTGCTGGCCTTGATTGTCAAACCAGCTTGTTTCAGGGCCTGGAGAACTGCTTGCAAATGTTGCAAATGGTCCTCCCAACTGCTGCTGAAGACAGCAATGTCATCCAGGTAGGCAGCGGAGAAACCCTCCATTCCGGAGAGGACCTGGTTCACCAGCCGCTGAAATGTAGCAGGGGCATTCTTGAGCCCAAAGGGCATCACACAAAATTGGAAGTGTCCCTCAGGCATGGAGAAGGCTGACCTTTCCTTCGCTCCATCTGTCAAGGAGATCTGCCAGTACCCCGAAGTGAGGTCAAAGGTACTTAGGTATTGGGCAGCTCCTAGCCGGTCAATTAATTCATCCGCCCTAGGGATCGGATGAGCATCAGTTTTGGTAACTGAGTTCAGTCCCCGGTAATCCACACAGAACCTCAGTTCTGGAGTGGTGCCTGGTGGAGCGGCTTTTGGCACTAGAACCACCGGATTGGACATGGGGCTGCTGGAAGGTTCTATAACTCCTAGCTCCAGCATCTTGGTAACCTCACCATTGGTGCTAGCCTTCACATTGTCGGACAGCCGGTAGGTCTTTGACTTCACTGGTGGGCTGTCCCCTGTGTCCACATCATGGGTACACAGGTGAGTCCTTCCCGGGACAAGGGAGAACAACGTAGAGTACTGCTCTAGTATCTGGCGGCAGTCCTTCCGCTGTTCAGGAGTTAGGGTTGGGGAGAGAATCACTCCCTCCACTGACCCATCCTTTTCCTGAGACGAGAACAAGTCTGGGAGAGGTTCGCTTTCCGCTTCCTCTCCTCCATCAGTCACCATCATTAAGATGACCTCGGGCCTCTCATGGTGGGGTTTGAGTCGGTTAGCATGTAGCACCAGTAGGGGCTGTCGAGGGGTCTTAAGGTCCACCAGGTATGTGGCCTTACCCTTCTTTTCTAACACCTCAAAGGGGCCTGTCCAGCGATCCTGGAGGGCACTTAGCTCTCCAGGCTCCATCACCCACACTTTCTGGCCAGGCTCCAACTCCACCGGGTGAGCGTTGTGGTCATACCACTCCTTCATTACTGCCTGGCTGGCCTCCAAGTTGTCAGAAACTTGCTTCCACAACTTCGCCATTTGGCTCCTGAAGGCCAGCATGTAGCTCACCACATCCTGGGGGGGTTTCCTGGGAGACTTTTCCCATCCATCCTTCACCAGGCTGAGAGGACCGCGTACAGGGTGCCCATACAGAAGCTCAAAGGGGCTGAAGCCCACTCCCTTCTGTGGCACTTCCCTGTAGGAGAATAGCAAACAGGGTAGGAGGACGTCCCATTTCCTCCGCAGGCTTTCAGGCAGACTTCTGATCATGCCCTTCAAGGTCTTGTTGAACCTTTCTACCAGTCCATTTGACTGGGGGTGATAGGGAGTGGTGAACCGGTAGGTCACTCCACACTCCTTCCACATTGCCCGCATGTACGCTGACATAAAGTTGGTCCCCCTGTCGGACACAACTTCTTTGGGGAAACCCACTCGGGTAAAGATCCCCATTAGGGCCCTAGCCACCACAGGTGCAGTGACAGTCCTCAGAGGAATTGCCTCTGGGTACCGTGTGGCATGATCCACCAGAACCAGGATAAACCTGTGACCAGCTGTTGTTGGTGGATCCAATGGCCCTACAATGTCGATGCCCACCCTTTCAAAGGGGGTGCTAACGACAGGAAGTGGTTCCAGGGGAGCTTTCAGCTTCACCCCTGTTTTCCCACTGGCTTGGCAGGATACACATGTCCGACAGTAGGTGTTAGACGCCACTTTCATTTGAGGCCAGTAAAAGTGGGGGACAAGCCGAGCAACGGTCTTGTCCTGGCCTAAGTGTCCGGCCAAGGGTATTGCATGAGCCAATTCCAGCAGAAAGGCTCGGTACCGTTGCGGGACTACCAAGGCCCTTGATGAACCAGGTAAGGGTACCTTGGGTTCACTGTAGAGGAGTCCATCCTCCCAGTAAATGTGGTAGTGTCACGCAACGTCCCCTGCTGCCTGGGCTTCAGCCTGTCGCCTCAGTCCCTCAAGGGTAGGGCACTCCTTCTGGCCCTTACAGAACTCTTCTCTGGTAGGCCCTCCCTCCACCTGCCACTCAGCAGGGATGGGCAGGTCCTCCATAGAAACTACTTCCCCCTCCTCGGACTCCTGGTCCACCACCACAGGTGGCCGATCTGTCACATGGGGTGTGGAAGCCGAAGCAGGCTTCTCCTGTCTTCGGGTCTGTCCCTTTTTGGCAGCGGGTTGGGCCATTGTTCCAGGCTCCCACCCAGGCGAACTCCCTCTCCGGGCAGTCGCAGACCTTGTGCTTACACAGGCCCAGTCAGGTGTACCCAGCATCTCTGAATGCGTCCGGTATTCTACCTCTCTCCAAGCATTGTGCTCCATGTAATTCCCCAGCAGACAATCAACTGGCACGGCAGGGCTTACGGCAACTCGAAGTGAACCTGAAACCCCTTTCCACTCAAAGGGAACCTCGGCCACGGGGTAGTGGCCCATTCTGCCATCAGCCATCGCGGCGGGGTGGAGTACATTGGGAATCACCTGCTCTGGAGACACCAGTTGACTTCTCACCATAGTCATACTGGCTCCTGTATCTCTCAGAGCCTCCCCTCTCTGGCCATTGATGGTGATCCACTGCCCATACTTGGTAGTATTTGGGGGCACCTGAATCTTAGGAACCATCTCCCGTTCTCCCAGGGACACTAAGGTGACACCCGCCCACTCACCCCCCTTATCTAAGGGCAACTCCTCCCCGAGCGCTACACTAGCTACTCCCGGGGCTTTGCCTCCGGTGGGAGGGGGTGGTCTCTTTGGGCATCTGACATCTCCCTTATAATGTCCAACGCCACCACACTCGAAGCAGTGGACAACCCTTGGCTCCTGGCTTTGGCCAGGATGAGGGTTTCTGGGCGGGTTAGCCTTAGGGGTGAAACCTGTTCCCTTTCCCTGGAAACTGTTTTGGGGACCTTTAGAGAACTCCCGCTTTTTATCTCCCCCTCCTTCTTCTGAGGGGCGCCCTGTCCGGCCTTTTGGGAATCCCCTCCAGTCCCCTTTGAGGACACCCGGGTACTTGCCCAGATGTCCGCCTCCTCTGCAAGCTTCCGGGGGTTGGTCAGCTTGCTGTCCACCAGGTGCTGGCGCAGCTCGGGAAAACATTTCTCGAGTAGATGCTCTTTAAGAAAAAGGTCATACAAACCCTCATAGTCCTTCACCTCACTGCCCTGTACCCAGCCCTCCAATGCCTTCCTCGCATAATCCAGGAAATCCACCCAGTTCTGGGTACTTAACTTGTGGCTCCCCCTGCACTTTTGGCAATACTTTTCCGGGGTTAGCCCAAACTTTCTAATCAATGCTAACTTCATGGTGGGGTAGTTGGTCTGCTCCTTCGGTTCTAAGGCTAACAAGGTGTCCCGACCAGTAGGAGGCATATACTTATACAACCCACCCCCCCAGTGCTTTTCCTGGATCCCATGGGCTCTTAAGGAGACCTCATAGGCAGCCAGCCACTTGGCTATGTCATCCCCCTGACTATAGCTGGCAACTATATCCTTAGGCAGGTAGGGTCTGGACTCCCTGGTTGGTTCTCTGGTTTCGCTGCCACCATTTGGAGAGTTGGCGAGTCCTAACTGTAGAGCCTTGAGTTCTAGCTCTTTTAGTCTAAGCTCATGAGTCATCCTCTGTTCCTCCCTCCCCTGTTCTAACCTGGCTAACTCCCACTTCAGCTTCCTTTTCTCCCTCCTGTCTGTGAGCTCCACTTCGGTCAAGCTTCCCCCGGAGACACTACTGCCCCTCCTAGAGGAGGTCATTGGTCCTGGGAGTAGGTTTCCCACCTCAGGGTGGAATAATCCCTCTACCTCTATGACCGTGTCCCGGTCTGTCCCCTCATCCTCCTCCTTCCCTTCTCTGCGCACTTCCACCCAAGCCCTCAAACTGGTCTAGAGTTCCCCCTTCTTGGCACCACGCTTAAAGAACACTCCCATTTGTTGACAGAAGTCTTTTAGCTGGGCCACAGAGTAAGTGTCCAGTTCTTCCAGTGCAAATTCCATTTTTGCTAAAGGTAATTCAAGGTCAAGCGCACAAAAAGAATAGAGTTACAAGGGCAACCTGAAGCTACCTCCACCCCACCACCAGGAATAAATTTGGAAAAAGCAAAAGTAAAAAATTAGGAAACTCCTGCTGTAGGTCAGTGGATTACACTTAGTTACTGCAGAGTAGTCGCAACCACAGTCAACATCCCACCGCTAGACACCAATATGTTGGACCTAGATTTGCTAAGCCACCTAGGGTAGCCTGGCCTAGGGTAAGACAGTCACTAAGTAGAGGCACATGTGTAAAGGTTGCACACCACCCAGCAGTAACTCGCTGCAACTCCACTCAAAAAGAAACACTACACCAAATTTTGTATGAAAATACGTGCTGCTTTATAAAAATAATACTTTCCTCTCTTTTACTAAATAGCCATTGACAGTTCAGAAATACACATTTAAATTTTGTTTCTGTAAATTACCAGGTGTTGAAGTTAATATCTCAAATCTCCATTTCACACAAAAGAATGCAATACAAAGACACGTAGTGAGTAACAATGGTACACTTCTGTGGGAGTTCAGGTAACCTCAGTTTAACATAAGCAAAGACTACTGTCTAGTCTCTGGCAACACCAAAGTACCATAACTGTTACCTCCGCTTTACTGTCCCACGAACGCTATTCTCTAAACCTGAACACTGAGAAGTATTCAATAATAGGTCAATTACCAGCCTCCCATCCCTGCATGGGGTTGAACAGGTCAATGGTGGAAGTCTTGAAGGCTTCTAGCCTTAATCACCCTCTTTTACTTAGGCCCCTGGAAGAAGGCTCCTCTTTAGCCCCCTGATCGGTAGTATACCGAGCTTTATCTCCCCCAACACTCTCCTTACTTCTCAGGGTTGGGCCCTCAGGCCATTGTCTCGGATCACCAGGGGTGAGTAGGTCCTCACCATTAATCCCTGTCAGCGTAGGCTGCCTCACTCGCCTCACTCGCCGATCCAGCTAGTTGGAGACCGAGCTGGCGCGAGGTGAAGAGAGCCACACAGGTAGAGGAGGGCCGAGACTCGCCACTCCCGTCTTTCCCGCCTAACCAGCTGCCTGGAGACAGAGCTGGCGCGGGTTAACTGAAGACACACGGGCTGAAGAGGGTTGAGGCTCGACTCGCACCCGCTTCCTTGTTGTCGAAGACTCCGCCTCTCTCGGGGACACGGCCTGACTGGGCAGGCGCAAAGGAATAGCGGCTCCCAGGCTGAGGCTGCTCCGTGGCGGCGATTCCTCTTCCTTCGCTCCGCCCCCCCCACTTTGAGGGAAATGATCCAAATGGGCAGGCGCAAGGGATAAGCGTCTCCACGACTGGAGCTCACACTACCAAACCTGCGCAGATGAGAGACAAGGCTTCCCCTCACAAGTCTCCGACCCCCCCGTTGAACCAGGGAAGATTGAGGTTTCCTGTCCCATACGCTCGCTCCACCAGTGAGCCCTGCCCCAGTCACTCGATCCCTTCCTTCCCTTCAGGTGTACCGCTACTTTCACGAAGGCAGTCCACGACCCCAGGTACCGGGGGGGGGGGGAAATCCGGTGGAAGGATTAGCAGGTTGGCCACCAGTCACCCAGCTCACATGGAGGGCTGAACAGGGGGTAGGTCAGAGGAATTTCCCCTCAGTCTCAAACTTCAAGTCTTCCTGGGAACACACCTCCAGAAGCTCAGCGAGGGCTTCCTTACTGGGCAAAGGACTGAACTCCTTGGTAGATCAGTCACCCTTAACCACTCATAACCCTTACTTCTAGGCTAGGGGTTGGTCAGGTGCCCAGGGTCTCCAGGAATCCCACGAAGCGGGGTCAAGTCAGTAACAACAAGGGAGGAAGGGTGGTGAATCAATAAGGAAGCGGCCCTAATCTGGGAGGTCAACCCTTTGGTTATCCTACCCCCACCTTATGCTACAGCCTGTCCTCCAGCTGACTCTCTCTGACAAGACAAAATGGCTGCCCTGCAGCTGACCTTATATAGTCTGGCCTCAGAAGGTCCAGAAGGGACCAGAAGGTTCTGGAAGGCCTCTATTCTAGTCTATGGGTCCTTCCCAGGAATGACCGTTATGGCAGTTAATGGCGACCATTTTGTGGGCCCCCTACTTTCCAGTCAGAAAAGGCACCTAGGCCTGAGGTGAAAAACTATGAGGGCAAAAGAGCATCTATCCCCCAGGCCAACTCCAAAAAAATAGTCCAGTGGACACAAAAGGATATAAAGGGTATGAGGGGCAAAAAGGGGACAAAATAAATAATGAATAGGAGGGACTACCCAAAGGCAGACAGGTCTAACAGTATCCCTATAGTAAATGATGTTGGAAAGCATAAGGAAGGGTGCTATTAGGTATAGAAATATTGTGCTCCTCCAGCCAACATAAGTCAATGGCAAATTGAATCATGGTAACTTCTAACCAGAGAAATGCTGGGGATACCAAATATTATAGGCCCCACAGGATATTATATTTGGTATCCCTTAAGGGTATCAGATGCAAAATATTGTGGAATGATGTACAAAATGTGAAAAGATACTATAGTCTGCTATCAAATAAAAGGCTAATTCAATTGTTCAATGGCTTAAGGGTAACCCATGGCACATAGGGGGTCCAAAATATTATGGCAATATGTGACCCATAATATTTGGTATCCCCTTAGTAAATGATGTTGGAAAGCAAAAGGAAGGGTGCTATTTGGTATAGGAATACTGTACTTTCCATCCGACATACGGCAAAGTCAAATTGAATCCTGGTAATTTCTAACCCGAGAAACACTGGGGATACCAAATATTATAGGCCGTATAGGCTATTATAGTTGGTTTTCCCCAAGGGTACGGATGCAAAATCTTGTGGAATGAGGTACAAATTGTGAAAACATACTGTAGTCTGCTATCAAACAAAAGGCACTTATAACTATTCAATGGCGCAAGGGTAACCCATGAAACAAATGGTATACTAGATATTACAGCAATGCGTGAGCCGTAATATTTGGTATCCCCATAGTAAATGGTGTTGGAAAGCAAAAGAAAGGGTGCTCCTTGGTATCAGTACACTGTGCTCCCCCATCCAACAAAAGGCGAGGTCAAATTAATCCTGGTAACTGCCAAGCCGAGAAACATTGGGGATACCAAATATTATAGGCTGTATATGCTAATAGATTTGGTATCACCTAAAGGTACGGATGTAAAATCTTGTGGAATGATGTACAAATACGAAAAGATACTATAGTCTGCTATCAAATAAAAGGCTAATTCAATTGGTCAATGGCTAAAGGGTAACCCATGAAACATTTGGAATACAATATATTACACAATGGGTGAGCCATAATATTTGGTATCCCCATAGAAAATGATTTTGGAAAGCAAAAGGAAGGGTGCTATTTGGTATGAAAACACTGTGCTCCTCCATCAAACAGAAGGCGAGATCAAATTGAATCCTGGTAACTTCTAACCCGAGAAACGCTGGGGTTACCAAATATTATAGGTCGTACAGGCTATTATAGTTGGTATCCCCTAAGGGTACGGTTGCAAAATCTTGTGGAATGATGTACAAAATTTGAAAAGATACTGTAGACTGCTATCAAATAAAAGGCAAATTCAATTGGTCAATGGCTTACGGGTAACCCATGACACATAGGGGATACAAGATATTATGGCAATGTGTGACCCATAATATTTGGTATCCCCATAGTAAATGAAGTTGGAAAGCAAAAGGATGGGTGCTATTTGGTATAGGAATACTGTGCTTCCCCATCCTACATACGGCGAAGTCAAATTGAATCCTGGTAAGTTCTAAACCGAGAAACACTGGGGATACCAAATAATCTATGCCGTATAAGCTATTATAGTTGGTTTCCCCTATGGGTACGGATGCAAAATCTTTTGGAATGATGTACAAAATGTGAAAACCTACTGTAGTCTGCTATCAAACAAAAGGCACTTTTAACTACTCAATGGCTCAAGGGTAACCCATGAAACAAATGGGATACTAGATATTACAGCAATGCGTGAGCCATAATATTTGGTATCCCTATAGTAAATGGTGTTGGAAAGCAAAAGGAAGGGTGCTCCTTGGTATCAGTACACTGTAATCCCCCATCCAACAAAAGGCGAAGACAAATTGAATCCTGGTAACTTCCAACCCGAGAAACACTGGGGATACCAAATATTATAGGCAGTATTGTCTATTACATTTGGTATCACCTAAAGGTACAGATGCAAAATCTTGTGGAATGATGTACAAATATAAAAAGATACTGTAGTCTGCTATCAAATAAAAGGCTAATTCAATTGGTCAATGGCTAAAGAGTAACCCATGAAACATATGGGATACAATATATTACACAATGGGTGAGCCATAATATTTGGTATCCCCATAGAAAATGATTTTGGAAAGCAAAAGGAAGGGTGCTATTTAGTGTGAAAACACTGTGCTCCTCCATCCAACATAAGGCGAGATCAAATTGAATCCTGGTAACTTCTAACCCGAGAAACGCTGGGGATACCAAATATTATAGGTCGTATAGGCTATTATAGTTGGTATCCCCTAAGGGTACGGTTGCAAAATCTTGTGGAATGATGTACAAAATTTGAAAAGACACTGTAGTCTGCAATCAAACAAAAGGCAAATTCAATTGGTCCATGGCTTAAGGGTAACCCATGACACACAGGGGATACAAGATATTATGGCAATATGTGACCCATAATATTTAGTATCCCCTTAGTAAATGATGTTGGAAAGCAAAAGGAAGGGTGCTATTTGGTATAGGAATACTGTGCTTCCCCATCCCACATACGGCGGAGTCAAATTGAATCCTGGTAAGTTCGAACCCGAGAAACACTGGGGATACCAATTATTATAGGCCGTATAGGCTATTATAGTTGGTTTCCCCTATGGGTACGGATGCAAAATCTTGTGGAATGATGTACAAAATGTGAAAACCTACTGTAGTCTGCTATCAAACAAAAGGCACTTTCAACTATTCAATGGCTCAAGGGTAGCCCGTGAAACAAATGGGATACTAGATATTACAGCAATGCGTGAACCATAATATTTGGTATCCCTATAGTAAATGGTGTTGGAAAGCAAAAGGAAGGGTGCTCCTTGGTATCAGTACACTGTGATCCCCCATCCAACAAAAGGCGAAGTCAAATTGAATCCTGGTAACTTCCAACCAGAGAAACACTGGGGATACCAAATATTATAGGCTGTATATGCTATTAAATTTGGTATCACCTAAAGGTACGGATGTAAAATCTTGTGGAATGATGTACAAATATGAAAAGATACTATAATCTGCTATCAAATAAAAGGCTAATTCAATTGGTCAATGGCTAAAGGGTAACCCATGAAACATTTGGAATACAATATATTACACAATGGGTGAGCCATAATATTTGGTATCCCCATAGAAAATGATTTTGGAAAGCAAAAGGAAGGGTGCTATTTGGTATGAAAACACTGTGCTCCTCCATCAAACAGAAGGCGAGATCAAATTGAATCCTGGTAACTTCTAACCCGAGAAACGCTGGGGTTACCAAATATTATAGGTCGTACAGGCTATTATAGTTGGTATCCCCTAAGGGTACAGTTGCAAAATCTTGTGGAATGATGTACAAAATTTGAAAAGATACTGTAGTCTGCTATCAAATAAAAGGCAAATTCAATTGGTCAATGGCTTAAGGGTAACCCATGACACATAGGGGATACAAGATATTATGGCAATGTGTGACCCATAATATTTGGTTTCCCCTAAGTAAATGAAGTTGGAAAGCAAAAGGATGGGTGCTATTTGGTATAGGAATACTGTGCTTCCCCATCCTACATACGGCGAAGTCAAATTGAATCCTGGTAAGTTCTAAACCAAGAAACACTGGGGATACCAAATAATCTATGCCGTATAAGCTATTATAGTTGGTTTCCCCTATGGGTACGGATGCAAAATCTTTTGGAATGATGTACAAAATGTGAAAACCTACTGTAGTCTGCTATCAAACAAAAGGCACTTTCAACTACTCAATGGCTCAAGGGTAACCCATGAAACAAATGGGATACTAGATATTACAGCAATGCGTGAGCCATAATATTTGGTATCCCTATAGTAAATGGTGTTGGAAAGCAAAAGGAAGGGTGCTCCTTGGTATCAGTACACTGTAATCCCCCATCCAACAAAAGGCGAAGACAAATTGAATCCTGGTAACTTCCAACCCGAGAAACACTGGGGATACCAAATATTATAGGCAGTATTGTCTATTACATTTGGTATCACCTAAAGGTACAGATGCAAAATCTTGTGGAATGATGTACAAATATAAAAAGATACTGTAGTCTGCTATCAAATAAAAGGCTAATTCGATTGGTCAATGGCTAAAGGGTAACCCATGAAACATATGGGATACAATATATTACACAGTGGGTGAGCCATAATATTTGGTATCCCGATAGAAAATGATTTTGGAAAGCAAAAGGAAGGGTGCTATTTGGTATGAAAACACTGTGCTCCTCCATCCAACATAAGGCAAGATCAAATTGAATCCTGGTAACTTCTAACCCGAGAAACGCTGGGGATACCAAATATTATAGGTAGTATAGGCTATTATAGTTGGTATCCCCTAAGGGTACGGATGCAAAATCTTGTAGAATGATGTACAAAATTTGAAAAGATACTGTAGTCTGCTATCAAATAGAAGGCAAATTCAATCGGTCAATGGCTTAAGGGTAACCCATGACACATAGGGGATACAAGATATTATGGCAATGTGTGACCCATAATATTTAGTATCTCCCTAGTAAATTATGTTGGAAAGCAAAAGGAAGAGTGCTATTTGGTATTGGAATACTGTGCTTCCCCATCCCACATACGTCGGAGTCAAATTGAATCCTGGTAAGTTCTAACCCGAGAAACACTGGGGATACCAAATATTATAGGCTGTATAGGCTATTATAGTTGGTTTCCCCTATGGGTACGGATGCAAAATCTTGTGGAATGATGTACAAAATGTGAAAACCTACTGTAGTCTGCTATCAAACAAAAGGCACTTTCAACTATTCAATGGCTCAAGGGTAGCCCATGAAACAAATGGGATACTAGATATTACAGCAATGCGTGAACCATAATATTTGGTATCCCTATAGTAAATGGTGTTGGAAAGCAAAAGGAAAGGTGCTCCTTGGTATCAGTACACTGTGATCCCCCATCCAACAAAAGGCGAAGTCAAATTGAATCCTGGTAACTTCCAACCAGAGAAACACTGGGGATACCAAATATTATAGGCTGTATATGCTATTAAATTTGGTATCACCTAAAGGTATGGATGCAAAATCTTGTGGAATGATGTACAAATATGAAAAGATACTGTAGTCTGCTATCAAATAAAAGGCTAATTAAATTGGTCAATGGCTAAAGGGTAACCCATGAAACATTTGGAATACAATATATTACACAATGGGTGAGCCATAATATTTGGTATCCCCATAGAAAATGATTTTGGAAAGCAAAAGGAAGGGTGCTATTTGGTATGAAAACACTGTGCTCCTCCATCAAACAGAAGGCGAGATCAAATTGAATCCTGGTAACTTCTAACCCGAGAAACGCTGGGGTTACCATATATTATAGGTCGTACAGGCTATTATAGTTGGTATCCCCTAAGGGTACGGTTGCAAAATCTTGTGGAATGATGTACAAAATTTGAAAAGATACTGTAGTCTGCTATCAAATAAAAGGCAAATTCAATTGGTCAATGGCTTAAGGGTAACCCATGACACATAGGGGATACAAGATATTATGGCAATGTGTGACCCATAATATTTGGTTTCCCCTAAGTAAATGAAGTTGGAAAGCAAAAGGATGGGTGCTATTTGGTATAGGAATACTGTGCTTCCCCATCCTACATACGGCGAAGTCAAATTGAATCCTGGTAAGTTCTAAACCGAGAAACACTGGGGATACCAAATAATCTATGCCGTATAAGCTATTATAGTTGGTTTCCCCTATGGGTACGGATGCAAAATCTTTTGGAATGATGTACAAAATGTGAAAACCTACTGTAGTCTGCTATCAAACAAAAGGCACTTTCAACTACTCAATGGCTCAAGGGTAACCCATGAAACAAATGGGATACTAGATATTACAGCAATGCGTGAGCCATAATATTTGGCATCCCTATAGTAAATGGTGTTGGAAAGCAAAAGGAAGGGTGCTCCTTGGTATCAGTACACTGTAATCCCCCATCCAACAAAAGGCGAAGACAAATTGAATCCTGGTAACTTCCAACCCGAGAAACACTGGGGATACCAAATATTATAGGCAGTATTGTCTATTACATTTGGTATCACCTAAAGGTACAGATGCAAAATCTTGTGGAATGATGTACAAATATAAAAAGATACTGTAGTCTGCTATAAAATAAAAGGCTAATTCAATTGGTCAATGGCTAAAGGGTAACCCATGAAACATATGGGATACAATATATTACACAATGGGTGAGCCATAATATTTGGTATCCCCATAGAAAATGATTTTGGAAAGCAAAAGGAAGGGTGCTATTTAGTGTGAAAACACTGTGCTCCTCCATCCAACATAAGGCGAGATCAAATTGAATCCTGGTAACTTCTAACCCGAGAAACGCTTGGGAAACCAAATATTATAGGTCGTATAGGCTATTATAGTTGGTATCCCCTAAGGGTACGGTTGCAAAATCTTGTGGAATGATGTACAAAATTTGAAAAGACACTGTAGTCTGCTATAAAACAAAAGGCAAATTCAATTGGTCCATGTCTTAAGGGTAACCCATGACACATAGGGGATACAAGATATTATGGCAATGTGTGACCCATTATATTTAGTATCCCCTTAGTAAATGATGTTGGAAAGCAAAAGGAAGGGTGCTATTTGGTATAGGAATACTGTGCTTCCCCATCCCACATACGGCGGAGTCAAATTGAATCCTGGTAAGTTCGAACCCGAGAAACACTGGGGATACCAATTATTATAGGCCGTATAGGCTATTATAGTTGGTTTCCCCTATGGGTACGGATGCAAAATCTTGTGGAATGATGTACAAAATGTGAAAACCTACTGTAGTCTGCTATCAAACAAAAGGCACTTTCAACTATTCAATGGCTCAAGGGTAGCCCATGAAACAAATGGGATACTAGATATTACAGCAATGCGTGAACCATAATATTTGGTATCCCTATAGTAAATGGTGTTGGAAAGCAAAAGGAAGGGTGCTCCTTGGTATCAGTACACTGTGATCCCCCATCCAACAAAAGGCGAAGTCAAATTGAATCCTGGTAACTTCCAACCAGAGAAACACTGGGGATACCAAATATTATAGGCTGTATATGCTATTAAATTTGGTATCACCTAAAGGTACGGATGCAAAATCTTGTGGAATGATGTACAAATATGAAAAGATACTGTAGTCTGCTATCAAATAAAAGGCTAATTAAATTGGTCAATGGCTAAAGGGTAACCCATGAAACATATGGGATACAATATATTACACAATGGGTGAGCCATAATATTTGGTATCTCCATAGAAAATGATTTTGGAAAGCAAAAGGAAGGGTGCTATTTAGTATGAAAACACTGTGCTCCTCCATCCAACATAAGGCGAGATCAAATTGAATCCTGGTAACTTCTAACCCGAGAAACGCTGGGGATACCAAATATTATAGGTCGTATAGGCTATTATAGTTGGTATCCCCTAAGGGTACGGTTGCAAAATCTTGTGGAATGATGTACAAAATTTGAAAAGATACTGTAGTCTGCTATCAAATAAAAGGCAAATTCAATTGGTCAATGGCTTAAGGGTAACCTATGACACATAGGGGATACAAGATATTATGGCAATGTGTGACCCATAATATTTAATATCCCCTTAGTAAATGATGTAGGAAAGCAAAAGGATGGGTGCTATTTGGTATAGGAATACTGTGCTTCCCCATCCCACATACGGCAGAATCAAATTGAATCCTGGTAAGTTCTAACCCGAGAAACACTGGGGATACCAAATATTATAGGACGTATAGGCTATTATAGTTGGTTTCCCCTATGGGTACGGATGCAAAATCTTGTGGAATGATGTAAAAAATGTGAAAACCTACTGTAGTCTGCTATCAAACAAAAGGCACTTTCAACTATTCAATGGCTCAAGGGTAGCCCATGAAACAAATGGGATACTAGATATTACAGCAATGTGTGAGCCATAATATTTGGTATCCCTATAGTAAATGGTGTTGGAAAGCAAAAGGAAGGGTGCTCCTTGGTATCAGTACACTGTGATCCCCCATGCAACAAAAGGCGAAGTCAAATTGAATCCTGGTAACTTCCAACTCGAGAAACACTGGGGATACCAAATATTATAGGCTGTATTTGCTATTACATTTGGTATCACCTAAAGATACGGATGCCAAATCTTGTGGAATGATGTACAAATATGAAAAGATACTGTAGTCTGCTATCAAATAAAAGGCTAATTCAATTGGTCAATGGCTAAAGGGTAACCCATGAAACATATGGGATACAATATATTACACAGTGGGTGAGCCATAATATTTGGTATCCCGATAGAAAATGATTTTGGAAAGCAAAAGGAAGGGTGCTATTTGGTATGAAAACACTGTGCTCCTCCATCCAACATAAGGCAAGATCAAATTGAATCCTGGTAACTTCTAACCCGAGAAACGCTGGGGATACCAAATATTATAGGTAGTATAGGCTATTATAGTTGGTATCCCCTAAGGGTACGGATGCAAAATCTTGTAGAATGATGTACAAAATTTGAAAAGATACTGTAGTCTGCTATCAAATAGAAGGCAAATTCAATCGGTCAATGGCTTAAGGGTAACCCATGACACATAGGGGATACAAGATATTATGACAATGTGTGACCCATAATATTTAGTATCTCCATAGTAAATGATGTTGGAAAGCAAAAGGAAGAGTGCTATTTGGTATTGGAATACTGTGCTTCCCCATCCCACATACGTCGGAGTCAAATTGAATCCTGGTAAGTTCTAACCCGAGAAACACTGGGGATACCAAATATTATAGGCCGTATAGGCTATTATAGTTGGTTTCCCCTATGGGTACGGATGCAAAATCTTGTGGAATGATGTACAAAATTTGAAAACCTACTGTAGTCTGCTATCAAACAAAAGGCACTTTCAACTATTCAATGGCTCAAGGGTAGCCCATGAAACAAATGGGATACTAGATATTACAGCAATGCGTGAACCATAATATTTGGTATCCCTATAGTAAATGGTGTTGGAAAGCAAAAGGAAGGGTGCTCCTTGGTATCAGTACACTGTGATCCCCCATCCAACAAAAGGCGAAGTCAAATTGAATCCTGGTAACTTCCAACCAGAGAAACACTGGGGATACCAAATATTATAGGCTGTATATGCTATTAAATTTGGTATCACCTAAAGGTACGGATGCAAAATCTTGTGGAATGATGTACAAATATGAAAAGATACTGTAGTCTGCTATCAAATAAAAGGCTAATTAAATTGGTCAATGGCTAAAGGGTAACCCATGAAACATATGGGATACAATATATTACACAATGGGTGAGCCATAATATTTGGTATCCCCATAGAAAATGATTTTGGAAAGCAAAAGGAAGGGTGCTATTTAGTATGAAAACACTGTGCTCCTCCATCCAACATAAGGCGAGATCAAATTGAATCCTGGTAACTTCTAACCCTAGAAACGCTGGGGATACCAAATATTATAGGTCGTATAGGCTATTATAGTTGGTATCCCCTAAGGGTACGGTTGCAAAATCTTGTGGAATGATGTACAAAATTTGAAAAGATACTGTAGTCTGCTATCAAATAAAAGGCAAATTCAATTGGTCAATGGCTTAAGGGTGACGTATGACACATAGGGGATACAAGATATTATGGCAATGTGTGACCCATAATATTTAATATCCCCTTAGTAAATGATGTAGGAAAGCAAAAGGATAGGTGCTATTTGGTATAGGAATACTGTGCTTCCCCATCCCACATACGGCAGAATCAAATTGAATCCTGGTAAGTTCTAACCCGAGAAACACTGGGGATACCAAATATTATAGGACGTATAGGCTATTATAGTTGGTTTCCCCTATGGGTACGGATGCAAAATCTTGTGGAATGATGTACAAAATGTGAAAACCTACTGTAGTCTGCTATCAAACAAAAGGCACTTTCAACTATTCAATGGCTCAAGGGTAGCCCATGAAACAAATGGGATACTAGATATTACAGCAATGTGTGAGCCATAATATTTGGTATCCCTATAGTAAATGGTGTTGGAAAGCAAAAGGAAGGGTGCTCCTTGGTATCAGTACTCTGTGATCCCCCATCCAACAAAAGGCGAAGTCAAATTGAATCCTGGTAACTTCCAACTCGAGAAACACTGGGGATACCAAATATTATAGGCTGTATTTGCTATTACATTTGGTATCACCTAAAGATACAGATGCCAAATCTTGTGGAATGATGTACAAATATGAAAAGATACTGTAGTCTGCTATCAAATAAAAGGCTAATTCAATTGGTCAATGGCTAAAGGGTAACCCATGACACATATGGGATACAATATATTACACAGTGGGTGAGCCATAATATTTGGTATCCCGATAGAAAATGATTTTGGAAAGCAAAAGGAAGGGTGCTATTTGGTATGAAAACACTGTGCTCCTCCATCCAACATAAGGCGAGATCAAATTGAATCCTGGTAACTTCTAACCCGAGAAACGCTGGGGATACCAAATATTATAGGTAGTATAGGCTATTATAGTTGGTATCCCCTAAGGGTACGGATGCAAAATCTTGTAGAATGATGTACAAAATTAGAAAAGATACTGTAGTCTGCTATCAAATAGAAGGCAAATTCAATCGGTCAATGGCTTAAGGGTAACCCATGACACATAGGGGATACAAGATATTATGGCAATGTGTGACCCATAATATTTAGTATCTCCCTAGTAAATGATGTTGGAAAGCAAAAGGAAGAGTGCTATTTGGTATTGGAATACTGTGCTTCCCCATCCCACATACGTCGGAGTCAAATTGAATCCTGGTAAGTTCTAACCCGAGAAACACTGGGGATACCAAATATTATAGGCCGTATAGGCTATTATAGTTGGTTTCCCCTATGGGTACGGATGCAAAATCTTGTGGAATGATGTAAAAAATGTGAAAACCTGCTGTAATCTGCTATCAAACAAAAGGCACTTTCAACTATTCAATGGCTCAAGGGTAACCCATTAAACAAATGGGATACTAGATTTTACAGCAATGCGTGAACCATAATATTTGGTATCCCTATAGTAAATGGTGTTGGAAAGCAAAAGGAAGGGTGCTCCTTGGTATCAGTACACTGTGATCCCCCATCCAACAAAAGGCGAAGTCAAATTGAATCCTGGTAACTACCAACCTGAGAAACACTGGATATACCAAATATTATAGACTGTATATGCTATTAAATTTGGTATCACCTAAAGGTACGGATGCAAAATCTTGTGGAATGATGTACAAATATGAAAAGATACTGTAGTCTGCCATCAAATAAAAGGCTAGTTCAATTGGTCAATGGCTAAAGGGTAACCCATGAAACATATGGGATACAATATATTACACAATGGGTGAGCCATAATATTTGGTATCCCCATAGAAAATGATTTTGGAAAGCAAAAGGAAGGGTGCTATTTGGTATGAAAACAGTGTGCTCCTCCATCCAACATAAGGCAAGATCAAATTGAATCCTGGTAACTTCTAACCCGAGAAACTCTGGGGATACCAAATATTATAGGTCCTATAGGCTAATATAGTTGGTATCCCCTAAGGGTATGGATGCAAAATCTTGTGGAATGATGTACAAATTTTTAAAAGATACTGTAGTCTGCTATCAAATAAAAGGCAAATTCAATTGGTCAATGGCTTAAGGGTAACCCATGACACATAGGGGATACAAGATATTATGGCAATGTGTGACCCATAATATTTGGTATCCCCTTAGTAAATGATGTTGGAAAGCAAAAGGAAGGGTGCTATTTGATATAGGAATACTGTGCTTCCCCATCCAACATACGGCAAAGTCAAATTGAATCCTGGTAAGTTCTAACCAGAGAAACGCTGGGGATACCAAATATTATAGGTCGTATAGGCTATTATAGTAGGTATCCCCTAAGGGTACGGATGCAAAACCTTGTGAATGATGTACAAAATATGAAAACATACTGTAGTCTGCTATCAAACAAAAGGTAATTTCAAATATTCAATGGCTCAAAAGGTAACACATGAAACAGGGGATACGAGATATTAAAGCAATGAGTAAGCCATAATATTTGGTATCCTCATAGTAAACGATGTTGGAAAGCAAAAGGAAGGGTGCCATTTGGTATAGAAATACTGTGCTCCTCCACCCAACATAAGGGGATGTGAAATTGAATCCTGGTAACTTCTAACCCAAGAAACGCTGGGGATACCTAATATTATAGGCTGTATAGGCCAGTCAGTCAAATTTGCTTTATTCGAGATAAAAACTCATAAAAGCACAACAGATTTGTTCTATGTACAATACATTTGCAAGCTACAATAGATATGGCTCAATTTAAAAGTTAAAAAAAAGTATTTTTTCTAAAAATAAATGTACAAAGCATTTTGATAGACTATTAAAAAACAGCACTAAAACAAGCAAGACACATAAAATCGCAAAATGACTCTCATAAGAACAGAAATAAAATTGGTCCCAGCTCAGGATACAAATTTCCTTCTAATTGCCCATGCCCACCCCAAGAATTTGGCGGCTGCCACTGAAATGACCGGCAAAGTGCTAGTGCAAAATAATCTTTGGGCCACCTTGCTGTCCCTAGTGCCTAGCAGTTTGCACATTGCTCTTAACCAAACTCTTCGTGGCATTGAGTAGGCCCTACAGACAAAAAGTAGATGGGCAATGGTCTCAGGACCATTTTTACACGTCGGACAAACATTGGAATTGGCTTCAGCCCATCTGCCTGTTAATGATCTAATTGGGAGTGACCCCACTCTGAGCTGGAAATAAAGTTTCCGATCCCCAGGCTTTGTAATGTCATCCCAGTAGGACTCCAAACTGGGAGAGACTTTCACTTCCAGGTAACGACCTTCCATAGAGGAAGGGTCAGCATCATTCCATTTCTGATAGGCTACCATTTCCCAGTACTTGGCTTTTAGAACCTCTTTGGATGGGAACTGGGATGTCTCGGGGTTCTCCCACAGCCCCTTCATGCCCATTATAACCAGTGTTTTGGACAATTCCTTCAACCAGCTGATCTTATGAAATGTGCCGGTTTTAATTACATCCACGAAACCTTGGGCATAGTGCGCAAGTTCGGGGGTGACCCAGATACGACGCCAGTATAATATAGGTCGTAATCTGGCCATGTCCGAAAGTGCTTTCCTACCTAATTCATAGCGCAAAGGCTTCATGGGTGTACTTTTGGGGAGACCGACAAGATTTCGCAGAAATTTATTTTCAACAAGTGTTAATGAGACTAAGTTGTCATAGCCCCAGATTTCAGCTCCGTAAAGAGCTGAGCTGAGGGCTTTTGCCTCGTACACTTGGAGTGCTGGCTGTATTGGCTTTGTCAAAGATTTCCTATGCCCAACAGTTATAGCACCTGCATTTTGGCGGAATTTAAGAGCTGCCATTTCTATGTGCTTCCCCCAATTAACCACCTTTGCTATATGCATGCCCAAGTAGACAAAGTCCGACACCATTTCCACCTTTTGGCCATCCATAAAAAAGTTCCCTTTAAAGCTGGGATGGGGATTAAAGACCATGAGCTTTGTCTTTGTTACATTAACTTCAAGCCCGCGGTCATTACAAAAACCCTCGAAGATCTTTAGAGCACTCTGTAGGCCACTAGGGGTTTTGGAAACTATAAGCGTATCGTCTGCAAATAATAGGATCGGGATCTTCACTCCAGCCAGAGTGGGGGTATCTACAGATCCTAACAGCATACGCTCCACAACCCCATTGATATACAGAGAGAAGAGCGTGGGGGCCATGGCGCATCCCTGTCGGACTCCACGCTCAACTGGGAATTCGGTAGTGACCTGCCCGTGCCCCCCCACTGGATTTTTGCGTGGTTTGACTCATGCAACCTCATCACTAATGATAAAATTTCCAGCTGCATCCCCATCTGGCTTAAGACTTCCCACAGCTGGGACCGAGGAACTAAGTCAAATGCTGCTCGTAAATCGATAAAAGCAGCATAGAGGCTACCTTTCCCTAGCAGGACCGTCTTCCAATGAAGTAAAGTGAAGCGAAATATCTGATCTGTGTTGCTAGTTAGCTTACGAAAGCCTGCTTGAAAAGGAGACAGGATTTTTTCTTCTTCTACCCAGATCATTATTTTGTCTAGGGTCATTTTCCCTATCATCTTTTGTACCGTGTCTATTAGGCTAATAGGCCTATAGTTCCCAGGCAATGTTTTATCGCCTTTCTCGTGCACAGGAATTATAACAGCCCCTTGCCACGACGTTGGTACAGGGGCCCCTCGTGCCACAGCATTAGGCTGTATAGGCTATTATAAGTGGTATCCCCTAAGGGCACGATTGCAAAATCTTATGGAATGATGTACAAAATTTGAAAAGATACTGTAGTCTGCTATCAAATAGAAGGCAAATTCAATTGGTCAATGGCTTAAGGGTAACCCTTGACACATAGGGGATACAAGATATTATGGCAATGTGTGACCCATAATATTTAGAATCCCCTTAGTAAATGATGTTGGAAAGCAAAAGGAAGGATGTTATTTGGTATAGAAATGCTGTGCTCTCCCAGCCAACATAAGGCAATGTCAAATGGAATCCTGGTAAATTCTAACACGAGAAACACTGGGGATACCATATATTATAGGCTGCATAGGCTATTATATTTGGTATCCCCTAAGCGTACTGGATGTCAATTCCTACGGAATGATGTACAAAATGGGAAAAGATACTGTAATCTGCTATCTAATAAAAGGCAACTTCAAGTGGTAAATGGCTAAAGGGTACCCCATGGAACGTAGGGGATGCGAGACATTAAAGCATGGCTTGAGCCCAAATATTTGGTACCCCCTTAGTAAATGATGTTTTGAAGAAAAAGGAAGGGTGCTTATTGGCAAACGAATACTGTGCTAAGCCATTCAACATTAGACCACATCAAATTGAATCTTTGTAAGTTCTTACCCGAGAAACACAAGGAATACCAAATGTTATAGGCGGTAGAGACCATTATATATGGTACCAGATATTACAGCAATGCCGAAGCTGTAATATGTGGCATCCCCATAGTACAATTATATGGAAAACTGAGGGAAGGATGATATTTGGCAGGAGAAAACTTTGTTCACCCAGACAACAGAATGTGATGTCCAATTGAATTCTGGTAAGGTCTATCCCGAGAAACATAGGGGATACCAAATATTATATAGCCCTTATGAGACATTATATTTGGTATCCTCCAAAGGAACCAGATGTGAAAGCTTGTACAATGAAATCAAAAATGTGAAAAGATGTAGCAGTCTGCTAGCAAATAAAGAGCAACTTAAGTTAATATGTGGCTAACAGGTAATGGTTGAAAAGTTGGGGATTCTAGATATTACAGCACTGCAGAAGATGTAATATGCGGTATCCCCACAGTAAAATATTATGGAAAACACAGGGAACGGTGCTATTTGGCAGGAAAATACTTTGTCCACAGAATGCCATGTCAAATGCAATCCTGGTAAGCTCTACCCCAAGAAATATAAGGGATACCAAATATTATAGCCCAAACAAGGCATTATATTTGGTATTCCCGAAAGGAACCAGATGTGAAAGCTTGTGGAATCAAATGAAAAATGCAAAGAATTAGCGTAATCTACTATCATATAAAAGGTAACTTGAATTGGTCAGTGGCTAAAAGCTAACCTGTTGAAAAGTAGGGAATATCAGAAATTACAGCAATGCAGGAGCAGTAATATGTGATATCCACAGAGTAAAAGATGTTGGAAAACACAGTAAAGGGTGCTATTTGGCAGGAATATACTGTGTTCTTCTAGCCCAAAGTATGCCATGTCAAATTGAGTCCTGGTAAGCTCTAACCCGAGAAACAGAGGGAACACCAAATATTACAGCCCGTGTAAAGCATTATATTTAATATCCCCAGAAGAACCCTGATGTGAAAGCTTACGGTATGAAAAGACAAATTATGAAAAGGTACTTCAGTCTGCTATCAAATAAAAGGCAACTTGAGTTGAAAAGTAGGGGAAATACATTTTACAGAAATGCATGAGCTGTATGTAATATGTGGTATCACTTCCGGAAAAGATATTGGAAAACTCAAGCAAAGATTCTATCTGGTAGAAAAAGTAATGTGTTCGTGGAACCTACATAAGGCTATGTCAAATTGTATCCTGGCAAGTTCAATCTACATAAAAATAGGGGCTACCAAATATTTTAGGCTGTACAGGCCATTATATTTGGTATACTCCAAATGAACCAGATGTGAAAGCTGTGAAATTATATCAAGACTGTAGGCATCTAACAAATACAAGGTCACTGGTCAGTGTCTAAAAAGAAACCTTTGAAAAGTGGGGACAAAGATATACTAATGCATGAGCACTTTTGTTTGCTACCACAATACAAAACGATATTGGAAAACAGAAAGATTGGTACGCATTGTTAGAAAAAAATATTGTGTTCACTTAACCAATATGGAACTGTCTAGTTACTTACCCATTTCAAATGTTTTCTAAATGTGAAATACAAAATGCTATAGAGCAAAGGGAGAGTGTGCTGTAACCAGTAGCACCCAAGATTGGCTGCTAGTCACTAACCAGACTAAGTATAGGGAGTATCCACCACCTAAAACCAAATAACATATTAAGGCCAAGGATATTTTATAGCTTTCAGTTTTTTTTTTATTTGCAATATTTCCCCTTGAAATTGGCCTGCCCTTCTCTTTGCACCTGAAGCAACACACCTATGAACTCTGACTGTAACTTTTATGTGTTCAACTGAAGCTTGCACTGCAGGTATTTGAACGTCTGGATTCTCTTTGGGTTGTTGACCATAACACTATTCATTGCCACACAGCACTTTTAGTGTTCCCAAGCCAGTCAGTCTTCTCTTTTAAACTACAAAAGCACTTTGTATGCTGCAATTTTTCAGCCATACTGTCAATCTTAAAAGAGAAACTAAAAGTCCCAGAATGTCTATGTAGATTAAAAAGAGAAAATTGACATCTCTCATAATAAAGAGAGACTTGACACTGGGGCTGCACCTGAAACAAATATCATTTGGTTATGTTTACTATTCCGAAACAGTGTTTACACATTAATAGGTATTTGTGTAAAATGCCCTATATTCATTTGTAACAATTACGCTTCCTTTTAATAATCATTGTAGAAAATGACCATATTTTGTGTGGCGTCCCTCCAGATTTTTCCTATATCTGCTTTGCTGGCTTTACAACTCTGTGGAATTTACCCCTTCTAGTAGAGTGCCTGTGTCCCCTCTCAGATATGGTTAATTTGGCTTATTCCTTATTGGCTGCCCCTACTATATGATGTAGAAAGTGAACACAGGATCCAGAAATGTGATGGCATTAGAGGACTGCAGTGCTTATGGTGCCATCAACTACAGCTGTAGGGCAAATATGGCTTCAGGCCTACCCTGTGTATTCCTGACTGCTTCACTGTAAAAATCTACTGTGCATTCATTCAACAAAACGTTTTTTGTTAGGTAAAATCATTTTGTTTAAATATCAAAAAGTCACTCCTGTGTAGGCCGTATAGCCCACAAGGCAGTGTGCATGGTCTATGAAAGTAGAACAGTAGAAATATACCTCCTAAATACAGTTTCTTTCTGCTTGCATTCTTCATCTGTTGTTGGGGAGAACTATTCTTTCTTATTCTTGCAGCGCGGCACGCCATGCTTTATCACTGTGCAACAAATGTAAAGCCCAGCTCATATGTACAGACGCCCACCCCTGCATTTCTCTCATTCCTAGCCCACAACCCCCCATTTCTCTCAACAGTCAGTGGTGAGAATAAAATAGTGGAGGCTCACCTGGATGCTTTGAACTTAAATGCATGAAGTCTGCCCTCTGTGTGAAAGTGCCTCTGCTAAGAGCTGTCTCGCTTCTTTCGCTAGTACTTGTTTTGTGTTGCTGCCGCTGCATTAGATTTGCAACCCCTCAACCATGATTACGCAGTTTGCGATCCCTTAATAAAGATACTGCATCCTAACCTGATTGTCTTCAGCTTTGATAGTATCTTAACTAATATGGCGCCCTTAGGGGGACAATGTTCGGGTGCTGCTCTGGTCAAAATAAGCCAGTTTTTACCTTCCTTCTGTCTCCGGTGCATGCTGAGCTGCTGAAGGCCCCTGAAGGCAGCAATGAGCCCATGGGGCAATGCGCATGGCCTTGGAGCTCCATTTGTTCAGTTAGGGCAGGGGTGGTGGGCTGTCCGGGCAGGTACAGTATCACAAGTTTGGCAGGAGTGTTTTTTAATACAATACATGCTGAACACCTGAAACTGTTATCTGCATCTTTGCAAGGCATACAAAATGTTTCTGGAGCGTGCTTTGGGTATAGTTATACTTCTGATTTAAGAGGCTAGACTATTGTTTTTTCAGAGCGCAGTGCAGCCTTATTTCTTCTTCGTAGTGCTTCAGTGAATGTATGGGTCAGGCTTTTGATGAGAGAATAAGGGCTTTCACCTAGCCCATCAACAATAGCAGTACATTAAACATTCTGGGACTGTACTACAGATGAGTGCGCCAGCGCTAATTGTCGTTGTGCGCCAGAGTATGTCTGTGTATTTGCGTCTGTGTGCTAATACAATATGCGCACAGACGCAAACACTTATAAACACAGAGTTCAAAGTCTTCAACAACATCACGGTGCATTATACACTGATCCTCTGTTTTTTTGTTTTTTTAAACACACTTCATTGCCATTTATTATCAGTCTGGTTATCCACATATCCTGATACAAAAATATTATGGCCATAGTTGTTGGCAATATATCCCCCAACCCATCCTGCATTCCACTGCAGTTTGTAATGGATGTGTCCTTGTCTACTCTCATTTTCTGTGGGAATAATGTTGCGGTGGCCCCGTGTTCCCCCCCACACCCAACCAATCAAAAACAGTGAACTAGATGCCCCGCACTGCTGTCTCCCCATTGTATCCCTAGAGCTCTGAAGGTTACCTCTCTCGTGTCTGACCGTCTGTGGAAGCCCTTCGCGGGTGCCCCCTGTTCTGTATGTACCCTCCCCTGTGATGGTAATTTATATATCCCTCAATGTCCGGGATCCCCCTGTGCCCTCTCATCCTGCCTTGGTCACTAGGGATGCTCCTATTGTGGTGGTCTCTCAGGGGTAGAAGCGTCGGACTCCCGTCTGTCTCACTGCATGTCGCCCATCATCGTCTCCCAAGCCCTGGCTCTCTCCTCCTTGCCTATCCCTTGCCTCGCATTTCTCAAGAGGACCCTGCTCTCGCATCATGCCCACGTTACTAGCTCCCATTTCCACCCTTGCACACTGGGGCCTCTTGGGTCTTTCCAGTTACAAGTGATTTCCCCCTGCACCAGGACAAAGGCGAGGTCTAGGAACCCGTCTTTGGTCCTACTTTTGGCTGTGTGTGAAAACAAACTCAACAGTACATGTGTAGGTGTGCATGGGATTACCCTCTCCGTGATCCTAGCCGTATCCTGTGTCACTTCCTGCCAGTAATGTGTTAAAGAAGTACAGCTCCACATCATGTGGATGTAGGTCGCTCCCACTGTAGTACATCTCGGGCATCGGGTGTCCTCCCTTGCAAAATATCTGTTAATACGTTCTGGGGTTAGATATTTATTTCGTTATTTATTCATGAGACTTATAAAGCGCGCAAATACCCGTGAGTGTCTTGGTGCTGAGGACAGCAGCATCTACCAGAGCGGAGGGGATTATTGATTAAACAGCCAGGTTTTTGTCATTTTCCTGAATGCTAGTAAAGACTGTCATGATCTGATATTTAATGGAAGGAAGTTCCAGAGTTTTGCAGTGGCGACGATGAAACGTTTGTCGCCCGATGAGGCAGTTTTGGTACGTGGCACCCTAAGCAGAAATGCATTAGAGGAGCGAAGGGCCCTATTAGGAATATAAGTAGCTAGCTTCTCAATTAAAAACTGAGGTCCAATGTTACGTATAGCCTTGTACGCAATGCACAAGGCCTTGAACTTTATGCGATTTTTCACAGGGAGCCAATGATACTTCTGAATGACTTGGGAGATGGGCTTATATTTGTGGGTTCCTGAGAGCATTCTGGCCACTGCGTTCTGGACTGATTGTAGTTTGTGAATGACCTTGTTTTGGGCATTCACAAGCAGCCCATTACAGTAATTGATGGTGGACATAACAAGTGTACTGACCAAAGTTTAACCCTCGGTAAAGGGTGAAAATTGAAGAATCTTTTTGATCATTCACAGTTTATGGAATGAGGCTTAGACCACCGAATTAGCATGGGGAGCAAATGTCAGCCTGTCATCAAATATGATGCCCAGATTCCTGACCTTGGTGACTGGAAGAGGAGGGGATCCTGTGAGGACGGCCACCAGGCAGAGGACCAGATGGGGAACAACTTGCCGAAAGTCATAACCTCTGTTTTATCAGAGTTCAACTTAAGGCAATTGCTGGACATCCAACTGCTAATGGCCAGCATGCCCTGTTGAAAGTTGGCTGCTACCTTACCTTACCACCATCATTGTATATAGACAGCACCAGTTGCGCATCATCAGCATACGATGTTAGGCCCATCCCGTGTGCCTTGATGACTCTGACTAAGTCAGACACATGTATGTTGAAAAATGTCAGGCTTAGGGATGATCCTTGCGGCACCCCACACAGGAGGGACAATTGGGCAGAGTAAAAAGTGCCAAGGTTTACCGACTGGGTGCGGTTGATGAGGAAAGAAGTCAGTCGGGCTCTTGCATTATGTTGGAGGCTCATTTTGGTGACACGGTCGATCAGGATGGTGTGATAGACCGTGTCAAATGCTGCTGAGAGGTCCAGTAGCATGAGAAGGGCCGCACCTCCCTCATCAAGAGTGATTCTGATATCTTCAGACGCTTTGATAAGTGCAGTCTCGGTTCCGTGGTCCCTACGGAAACCGAATTGAGTGTCGTCTAGCAGATGATGATCTTCAATGTACTTAGAGAGTTGAGTATTCATCACCTTTTCAAAGATTTTGGCTGGGAAAGGCAGGCTGGCTATTGGCCTGTAATTCTTAGTGTCAGATGGATCTAGGTTTGTTTTTTTTTAGCAACAGATTTATAATGATTTTCTTCCAGGTTGCGGGGTATATACCTGAAATAAACATAGCATTACAGATGCTAGATAGAACAGGTGCAACCTGTTCAATGTCTGGTAAAAGTACAGCTGGAGGACAAGGGTCGGTGATGGAGCCCAATTTAACGGAGATAAGCATGGTGGAATGTATAAAAGCTAATCAGGTCATAGCGGGCATTTCTGGAGACTTTGGCTGCATGTTCGAGTAATTTCTCCCAATCCTTATCCAGTGGACTGGCGATGCACGACTCCCAATTGTCTTCGCCCACCGATTCTCGCTGCTCCACCTCACGTACGTCTTTTGTTGACTCTCCCCATACCTGGAACAGTGTGGAGCAGGCCGATCAGTAAAGGCACCAGGCGGTACCCACTTCGGGTTTATATAGTCCTCTCCTGCGGCAAGGGCAGTCGAGTCCAAGCACGTGGGGTGTGGAGCCCAAATGCGATGCACGGGGGCAGCGCAGAAGCGATGCCGCAAGGAGTTCCCGAAAAGGGAACAATCTAACTCAGCACCTGTTCCCCACTCTCCACACAAGTGGCATTCGATCAATGTGGCCGGAGGTCATGTGGCTGCTCAGTATGTCGGTATGCGCAAAGCCCCCAACCCCGGTCCCTGTCTCTCTTGGGCCTACTCCCCTCACTCAGCCCGCATCGGTGTGGGTGTTAGCTCGTCACCTGCTGCAGTCGGAGAGCACCTCCACCAGAAGTTCAAAGTCACAGTGTCCCGGCCCTCCTCGCCACTCCAATATCCTCTAGACCTCCCGCTGCCACCTCTCCTCACAGCTCCATGCGCAGCAGCCCCCTGCTCTCCATCTGTCAAGTCGCCTGAATGGTGGGGGTTGTGATCTCAGCTGAGGCGGTCTGACCCGCCTCTCAGTCCCAGGCTTAGGAGGTGTGCTCCCTCCACTAGCGACACTGCCGGCTCCCAGATATGCAGCCAGTTCCACCGGCTCCACTGAGTATCCCGGGCACCTAGACCCTGGTAGGTGGGCCCCCGCTCTCAGTCGGCTGCCCCGCAGTACTCCACACACGGACCCTCAATGGCTCAGGGCACCTCTGCCTCCCCTCCTCGCTTCTTCACTGTCCGGAGCCCCCAGCATGTGCATTAGTCCCAGCGGCCCCCGCTCCAAACTGGCGCCGGTTATCCGTTCGGTACCTGGCTTCGCAACGGAGGTCACCCCCAGGTCCTCGGTGTCATTTTCTCTGGCCGCTTCTCCCTCTCCACCTAAGCCCAGCTCCCGCCTCTTCATTCTGGAGACCGCGAAGTCCTGCTCATCCAGCGCTCCACCAGCTCAGATCGCCCCTCGAATCTCCATTGTGCGGGAGACGGTCACCTGTTGCTCCCTCAGAGTTGTAGCTCAAAGAGCGAGCGCCAACTGGGCTATCCCGCGTCACCTCCTTTCAGCTCATTTCACAGTGAAGGTGAGCTGTTGCGCCCCGATTTTCGATTCCTGCCTGCTCCCCCGATCTTCACCTGTCCGGGGATGACTTTGTTAGGTGAAGGGCCCCTCTATATCGGGCAGGAAGAGCTGTGATGGGGGATCACCCGCAGGACCTCCGGTTCAGGCTCCCCGCTCCATCGGCGTCCAGCCACACCCCCCACAGGCTGATCCTCTTTAAGGCCGTTGGGAGCATAATCTGGCGCACAGTGACAATTAGTGCTGGCGCAGTCATCTGTAATGCGGCCCCGGAATATGATATCTTTTGTTTGGTCTTACAATCGAGTAAGCAACTGGGAAGCTGCTGCTGTGAAGGCTCACTCGGAAATGTTGCAGTCCTCAGAACAAAAAGACTGTAATGCTGCTACTGCTGTGCCAGTCATGCCATCCCTTTCTTTGTCCTCACACGGGTACAAGTTGCAAGGCTCCGGAAACATGTAGCATGCCTTTTGTGTGTATGACATGCACCTGAGAGTTTACATATAGGCCTATATTTAGCAGTCTCAATGCCACAGAGTGGCATAATTGTGTTCATCAACAGGGCATTGTCAACGTGTCCTTGCAACTTGCAGAACACCACATGCAAGTTCTATCAATGGGACCAGTCATCAGACTTTTCCTTCATCAGTCATAATTAGTAACTGTCTCTTGTAAGGTTTGATGGAACACAGCATTTAAGATTTGAATGGGTTAAACCAGCATCCAAATGTAATACTGTGTTGGAAGACTGCAGATTAAGCAGGCATCCAAGAAGCTGACAATGAAGCATAGTTTCGGCGTCACAGCACCAAACCACCACCAACTTCTGAATTGTAAATGGGATTTTATGTTTAATGAGATCTTGGCCACAATGTAGCCTGATATATCATACAGTCTTGACCAAAGGTCCAATAATGTACAAAACTTTCCTATTTATAAATATTTTCTATTTGTATCCATCTTTTTCTTTCCATACCAACCATCTGTAACTTTCCTACCCATGCATCACCTACCATCTTTTCATTCAACTGATCACCCAGACATCCATGCATGTACTCATACAGCTGTCCATCCATCCAAGCATTCATACAAATAGCCATCATTCCACCAACCCATCTATCCAAACTGCACCTCTGCTTCGTAAATGCTCACATTACCTGGATGGTAGCCACATAATTCCACTACAAACCACATACACCGACTTTACTCTATAACACATAAATATTTACATTTACAATGCCAATAGCTCTAACTCTCTTTTTCTAAGTGATCACTCCACTGCAAACAAAAACAAGCATTTGCAATGCCATAGGTCTCGCATTTGCGAGAGTTTAAGCTATTGGCATTGTAAATGAAAATGCCTTTTCTTTATCTGTTTTGTAATTAACACATAAATAAAAAATATTGTAATTTACAATGCTAATAGCTCAAACTCTTGTAAATACGAGACCTATTCCCTTGCAAAGAATCAGCCGCCATTGTCCTGGGCTGCTTGGAAAGTGAAAGCACCCATGGCGCGCTGAATGTTGCAGGAAAGCCTGTTCTGTCTGCGGTAGGGGAAACTCATTTGAAAACCAGCATTAGATTGTGCTGTGCAGCATGAGGCATAAGCGCGCACCAGGTTCCGTGCGTGAAAAAAAGCCATGTGGGAAACCAGCATTAAGGTGTGCACAAGGACCTGTGCCTTAAAAACAGCATTATGGAAAACCAACATTAGAGTGTGCTGTGCCGCATGAGACATGAGCGTGCACCAGGGTCCATGTATGAAAACTTTCATTAGTGTGTGCTTTGTAGCGTGAGGCATGAGAGTGCACAAGGATCCATGTGCGAAAACCAGCCATGTGGGAAACTAGCATTAGAGTGTGCTGTGCAGCGTGAGGCATGAGCGTGCACCAGGATCTGTGCACGAAAACCAGCTGTGTGGGAAACCAGCATTAGAGTGTGCTATGCAGCGTGGGGCATGAGCATGCGCCAGTCTTCGTATGCAAAACCCAGCCATGTGGGAAACTATTATTAGAGTTTGCTGTGCAGCACGAGACATGAGCGTCCACCAGGACCCTTGCATTAAAACTAGCCCTGTGAAAAACCAGCATTAGTGTGTGCTGTGCAACGTGAGATACGAGCGTGCACCAGGATCCGTGCGCGAAAGCCAGCCATGTGAGAAACCTGCATTAGAATGTGCTGTGATGCGTGAGACACAAGCGTGCACCAGGATCCGTGTATGAAAGCCAGCATCAAAATATGTGCAGTGCTACATGAGACACGAGCATGCATTATGATAAGTGCATGCAAAAATACCCCTGTGGAAAACCAGCATTAGTGTGCACCAGAATCTGTGCATAAAAACCAGACATGAGGAAAAGTAGCATTAGAGTGTGCTGTGCAGCATGCAACACAAGCGCGCACATGGATTTGTGTAGGAAAACCTGCCGTGCTATGCGGAAAACCAGCATTAGAATGTGCTGTGCAGTGAGTGACATGAGCGTGAACCAGAATTCCTGTACAAAAACCTGCCACGTAGGTAGCTGGCACCAGAATTGATGCTGTGAGCCCCCAGCATGCACCAGGATCCGTGTACAAACAAAGACAGTAGGGGAACTAGTCTCAGAATATGTGCTGTGTAGCCTGAGACACGAGCGTACGCCAGTATCTGGGTTAGAAAACCAGCAAGGTGAGAAACAAACATCAGAATGTGTGCCACCAGTGTGCACCAGGAACCATGTATGACAAGCATTTGCAATGCAGTAGGTGTCGCATTTGCCAGAGTTTAAGCTGATGGCATTGTAAATGAAAATAAGTTTTATCTGTCTGTTTTGCTAATTAACACATAAATAAAAGGCATCGTCATTTACAATGCCAATAGTTCAAACTCTTGTAAATGCGAGACCTATTCAAAGAAGCGGTCCCCATTATCCCTGGCTGCTCGGAAAGTGAAAACATGCATGGCGCACTGAATGTAGCAGGAAAGCGTGTTGTGCCTGACGTAGGGGAAACTCATTAAAGAAAATAGAGCTTCAAGACTAAAAAAGACGTAGCGTGTAACAACTGAAGTAAAAGGGCAAGTCCTCATGGGAGTTTACAAATGAAGACAAGGCGGTGCTAAGGAGGGACTTACAAGCCTAATAACGAATCAGAAGCCACCATTTACGAAGGACAATGACACAAGCCAATATGAAAGACAATGACAAAAGCTAATGGCAAATACGAGAGGAGAGTGGGCGGGGCTTCTATTCCATGCTCCAATACATCATGCCACAGAGTAGCGCATGCGCTGCTGCTCAGGCTCATCCTAAAAAATAAGTAAAACACATTGCCATTTACAATGCCATTAGCTCTAACTTTCACAAAAGTATGAGACCGATTGTGTTGCCAATGCTTGTTTAATTAGCATGGACACAAAAAGATAGAGCAGCTGGTAAAATGCCTACTATGTTGTATGAGTCAAACTAAACATGCACTGTTATTTAACTTATTGTGCACGTTATGTTTGTCATTAACACCTTCTGACATATTCATTATATGAAAATCAAAACACTTTTTTCAGAGCGCTTTACACAGCACAAGTTACGTTTTTTTTTTTCATGAGGACACACACTTTCATTTTTAGGCACGGGAAATTAAGGGATTTGCCCAGAATCACAGGAGGTTTTGGCGTCGTTTACCGAGACTCGAACCCAGATCCCTAGGTCCGAGGTCGAGCGCCTTAGCCGTTAGGCTAAACCGTTTTCTTTTCCGTATTTTAATACTTTGCTTTTTTCATTGCCTTTTTTTTACCTTTACCCTTAAATCTTTCGCTCGTTTTGATATTATTTTTCCCCTTATTTGAACCTCTGCCAGTTTTTATTCTCTTCCTCTAATGTTATTTCGTTACAATTCGATGTGCTTCAGCAATAGTTTCTTTGCTTTCACGTTTATTAACTAAATTGCCATTTCCATTACGGTTCATTCTATTTATTTCTGTCTGTCTCTCTTCATGTAAAAGTTTCTGATTATTTATTGCCAGAGCCGAGTTTGGCTTCCTGTTGAATTGCTTGTGGGCTGAAAGTTAAAACTGTGGGGGCGGTAAAATGCTGTACAATGGGCCTCCCGCGGTGTCTCTGAATGGTTTCCTTGCAAGGGGTCATTTAAGTAAATTAGAGGGGCCTGCGGCCCAGGGCCTCGCTAAACATAGAACCCGGTCGGGATTTACATTTTTGCCCTCAGCATCGGGATGCAAAAAAAAAATCTTAACTCTGCAGCAGTTCCACCCTTCGCTGCCTTTGATGTGACTCCAAAGAGACTCGGTATAGTCCTTTCACAGTCTCATCGTTGTAGAATTCAGCATTTTCAATTAGCTATACTACGAAGCCGTAGTTATGACTTTTTTTTTTATGCAACTAACAACCATTGACAAAGCCATTAGTACTGGTTGTTGTAAATGCAATGTTACTTGTTGCATCATATATCTGGATGGAATGACAGAAGTTGCAAAATACCAGTTAGCGGCACACTATGCTAAGAACAGATTTTCAGTTTCTGGGCTTTTAAGCCACATCCTTAATTACATCAATCGCGCCCCTTTGAGAGACACACAGTTTTTTCATCCCACTTAAAGCCCTGTTCCACCCTGATTTAACACAATCACCTGCTCCCATCACTACCCCCTCTGCATCTGATGTCATTCACCTCCTGTCAGTCACTCCTCCACCTCAGCTGGCCCCGCCCCTCTCCAGCACCTTAAATAACGCGCTCTTGGTCCACGAGAGCGACTCTTCAACCACCCGAACAGAGACAGCAGCGCCCGGCAGAGGCGGCACAAGGTGAGACGAAAAAACATCTTAGAGCGGCATCTCTATAGGAGGGGCGGGTTCAGGGGAGAGTTTCACGGTAACGTGAGGTCTAATTGAGCAAGAAATTGAAGGTTTCATTGTAACTTGTGTTAATTGGTGAAGCTGTTATAGCGTTACCTACGCACAGCGTTGGGCTGAGAAGGCGGGCAATGGGGCGATGCCCAAGGGTCACCTGCGGTCCGTGTCTTTTTAGGACATCGGTCAACCGGCCACAGAGCCTTACTGCCACCCGTGGCCCCCGCCAGGCCACTGTAACCCGCAGGCAGAGCGGCCTTTGCTAAGATAGCGACATGGGCGGAAAGAAATGTGGCCCCCTTGCTAATGGTGGTGAGTTAAACCAGGCACTGGGGGGTCCCGTTGGTGCTCACGGGTCAGAACCTGGCGGAGCAGGGACCGGGCCCATGAGCACATACCTTCATGCCCACAGCTCCGAGCGCCCATCCCATGGCGGCCCCGCTCGCCCGTGCTGAAGGCCGCCCGACAATTCCCCCTTTATTGTCCGCTGCTCCGTGGTCGGGTCCACTCCACACCCCCGCTTCACCCCTTCCTTTGGAGGACAGGCTGCTCCTGTCGTGAGAGCCTGCGGTGAATGATTACCGCGGATGAGGTGATGGGGCAGGGCCTCCCCTGAAAGGGATTAGGAGGATGGGGCCGAGGTGTGGGGTCTTGCCTGATTCTGTTTCTAGGAATGTTTGCACCAGATTCAGTTAAATGTATTTATTTGTTAGGAGTTTTGCAAACTTGCAATTTCAGAGCACGAACAATCTTATCTAGTGTCCCAACGTGTTAATTGAAAGCGCGGGATTGCAGGATGAGTTGTGGTGTCTTGACACTTTCCCCTCCCACGTGTCTCTCACTAAGGCTGTAAATAAAAAAAAGGCTGACCTATTTTAAAGCTCTGCATCTATGGAGAGGTTTAAAGTGTCATGGAGAGGGCCAGTGTTATTATGCAGCAAATCAACTTATTTCTGTATTGTTGACAGACCCAACGAACCAGCTATTTGTCTCTACTACTTAAATGTTTCGAACATGTGTTCAATCCTTTCACCAGGTAGTTTCTCCTTACCTAAAGGCATTCCCAGTAATGTGCTCTTCTCATCGGGTAAAAACAACACACATTTACCACGCCTTTCTTTTTATAGGCTAGTGTCTTGCAATAGGCAGAACGGTATCATTTCCTGGGGGCTTAATAAGCTTTACTCACTCAGTCTGCCAGGAGCATCATGGCTCATTGCCCTCTTCACCCGTTGCCACAGCGAGCCCTGGGGCCATGCCAGTTTACTTGCAGTATTCTCAGAAAGGGGCGAGAAAGACCCGGATTAAAACACCTCTTGACCTCATCAGTTCCATCTTACAATGAGTTTGGCTTGATGTCAGCTTGGCTTTTGATATGTATTGTGACCTCCTCTACCAGGAAACCCCTTTCATGCTTTACGTCACTAAGTTCAAGTTTAGCATTTGTATAGCGCACTACTCACCCAGAGGGTCTCAAGGCGCTTGATGTAGGGGGGTGCTTTACTTATCGAATATCCAAGTTTTTAGTTTTTTTCTGAAGAAGAGGTGGTTCTGTGTAAGGCGGAGATGGGTGGGGAGAGAATTCCAGGTTTTGGCCGCTAAGTAGAAGGATCTTCCCCCCCCCCATGGTGGATCTATGGATGCGTGGAATTGCGGCGAGGGCTTGATTGGACGATCGTAGTTGGCGGGTGGGGTGTAAAAGGACAGGCGCGTGTTGAGGCATTCGGGTCCTAGGTCGTAGAGGGCTTGTGTGCGTGGGTGAGGAGACGGAACGTTATTCTCTTGTTGACGGGGAGCCAGTGGAGGTCTTTCAGGTGACTGGAAATGTGGGCTTGGCGGGGGATGTCTAGTATGAGTCTGGCTGAGGCGTTTTGGTTGCGTTGAAGTTTTTTCTGTAGTTTGGCTGTGGTTCCGGCATAAAGGGTGTTTCCGTAGTCCAGTCGGCTTGTGACCAGTGCGTGGGTGACTGTCTTTCTTCTTTCGGTGGGGATCCAACGGAAGATTTTTTTGAGCATACGTAGGATGTTGAAGCATGATGATGAGACGGCGTTGACTTGTCTGGTCATCGAGAGGGAGGAGTCCAGGATAAAGCCCAGGTTACGTGCGTGGTCCGTAGGTATGGGTGCGTTTCCCAGGGCCGTTGGCCACCAAGAGTCGTCCCAGGTGGAGGGGGATGAACCTAAGATGAGGACTTCCGTTTTGTCCGATTTCAGTTTTAAGCGACTGTTCTTAATCCACTCGGCTACTTCTTTCATCCCTTCGTGTAGGTTGGTTTTGGCGGTGTTTGGGTCGTTGGTGAGGGAGAGGATCAGCTGGGTGTCGTCTGCGTAGGAGATGATGTTGAGGTTGTGTTGGCGTGCGATGGATGCGAGGTGACTCATGTATACGTTGAAGAGTGGGGCTGAGTGATGATCCTTGTGGAACGCCGCAGATGACTTGTTTTGTATTTAAAACCTAAATAAAAGGCTTTGTCATTTACAATGCCAATAGCTTAAACTCTCATAAGTGCGAGACCTATTGCATTGCAAATGCTTGTTAAATCTGAGCTGCAGAATCAAAGTACAATGGAAAGTATTTCATGACTGTATTAACTTCTGAAATGTAGAGCATGATACCATTTCTGAAGAAAACGGAAAAAGCCATAATAAAAGCGAAGCGTTCCACAAACACCGGTAAAACACTGTTTCAGTTGATTTTTTGGGCGCGAAAATGAGTAACCACTGAAAATCACTGTTTTTTTTTTTAAAGTATGGAAATCACTGGAAGACACTGAAAAAACACCACCAGAATTTACCAAAAATAGAAACTGAAAACAGGAAAGCCTAATCATACGACAAGCAGGGTGCATGAAAGGGGCTTCAGAGGCAGTAGAAGTAGAGGAATGCAGATTGCTAGGGGGTACTACGGGAGCATAAAGGCTATATTTTGTAAAGTAGTCAATATTTTAAACTTTTTTAAAACTGAGTGCGTTTGTCTGTGCTACTCCGCCCCAAACCTCCAGTGCTCTCATGTTGCTCCCTTATCCCCACCAAGCTCTCTTTTGCTTTCACCATCTTGCATTTGTTTTCTTTGTCTTCCAGAAGCCAAGCCAAAAGAGCATGTGTATCTTTTTTTAATTTGTGCTTTTTTTGTTAAAGTTTTATTTTTCGAGGGCCTGAGCGTTGCCTTTTGCTGTCAATCTGTCTCGTATTGTAAAAGGTGTTTGCACAACTAAAGTTCCAATTTTTTATCTTTAACTACTCTTAATGGCATCTGTCATCTTGAGGTAAGGTACGCAGCCCTCCCACCTGTGATGCAACACCAAATCGGCAGAAACCACTGGCAAAGCCAGTGTGCACAGAAGTCGAGACCTATTGTCTTTGACAATGCTTCTTTGAATAAAGCGACCTTAGCTGAGCCAACTAAAACATACCTGCTGTCATAGAGCATAGTGCTGTCTGCACATTCTCCTAGGCACTTGAAATAGAAATGTTGAATTTTCGTGTATCCCACTTAAATTGGAGCGGTTGTCTGTTTCCAATCAACCCCAGTATAGGCATTTTTGAAGACTGAGCCTGATTTTTCGTCAGAGACGGAGGTAGAAAAGGGTGAAGGAAAGAGGGAGAGCAACAATGTAGACAAAATGAAGCTTGCCAGAATGAAAAAAAACCCCGCAAGAGCAATAATGCTGGAGCAGTTTTCAGACTGGGTGTCCTGAACATTAACATCCCAAAACCCTCAAACGGTGATGGGAGGCTGCTTGCAGTTAGTCTAACCATTGCCAATCGCTTCAGTCTGATTCCAACCTATCATTCGTTTGCTCAGCATGCTACCTCAGTTTAGACCCAGTGATATGCATATCAGTCTTGACCCTGCTCCAATGGGTACAGTCCAGCCCCAACTGCCAGGTCCGTTCCAAACAGAAGTGTAGATATCACTATTGCAGCAGGTGCATTTGAGCATGGAGTGCACTGCAGCCCAGTGATGGCTGCTTTTACTACCAAACCAGGTGGTGGGGGCTCTATTTTGCTAGCGTACATTAGGGCCCATCGCCCATGGTATCCTTTCCACAGCACTGTTGTTTTAGAGTGCACTATACTACTCATGGAGTTCTGGCCACTACTACCCCCTCAAAGGCACAAGATTCCTCACTATGAGTGGGACAATTCCAACCCCCCATGGGTTCCCACCATGGCTGCACTGGCACAGACCATTGTAGATATGTGCATGGATGGAGCACGTGCAGCATGCAGATTTCCTTTCTTTTCAAAGCAACGACAAATTACTGCTGGGCTTAAATTTAAGGGGCCTAATACGATGTTGGGCTGACTTGCGGCTGCCAGACATCGTCTCAGAAACCGGACCGACCGGCCTCCGGTGGGCGGTAAAGACTGCCTCATTATTATGCGACCACATATGGTGCGGTCGCATTCCCACATTTCCCTAAGGGAGAATGTGTTTGGGCCATAGTACATGCTCCCATAGGGAAAGTGAGGTAGTGTTAATCCCTGCACCTGTAGGGATTAACAGAGGGCACCATAGGTGCGACCAACATCATAATTGGCCCTTAAATGCCTAGTTTCTTGTCATATGGTGTACCAATAGGGGTGTGCTTGGTACTTTTTCCCTCTAGAAGTTTTGCAAAGTTCCCAATTTTCGCCCCCTACATAGGGTGTGAGGTTTCCTAGTTTCTCTTTGCCATTGTCCAGCTAGTAAGTCACTTTCTATGTTGACATATCGGAGGCAAGCGACACATACCTCAAAGTACAGGTCATGAAGTGCTAATAAAAGGCACAACATGATTACTATACTTAATAACCTGCAAAGTATAGATAGCAGCTCCCCCTTCTTTCTTGGGAACAAATTCTCTAAAGGAGTTTATCTCCTGCCCTTTCTGGTAAGAATAGAAATTAGCATGCCAATGCCTAGAGTATGCTGTAAGTATGTAAGCTGGTGGTTTCTGTTAAGGACAAGCCTGGCGGGTATCGGGAAGGGTAGAGGATGAGATCCCAGAAGTAGGAATTGCTCACTTTGTTCTTCTGCATCAGCTGTACTAGACACGTGTCTTGGAGGGATGCAGCAGAGCGCGAGTTTGACTTCATTGGCGCAACTTGATGAGCCACCATTGAAAAGCGCCAATAACACGATTAGCTCTTTTTTTTTTTTTTTTTTGTTGCTCCGACCATGAGCCAGATCTGCTCAGATCTACGAGTTACTCAACAGACTACAGGTGGTGAGTGTGGCCACCTAGTCAGGATTTGTGTGAGAATCTTTATAGAGAAAAGAACATTGATATCAAGGGCTATTAAGTCCCACCATGAGTAAGACTTTCTAGGTAAGTGAGACCCACTAAGGTATACTTGGCAAAGATTTGGCCATCATTGGGACTGTGTGTGGGTGAGGGAAACCCATTAGTCTATGGGGTGACTGGGTCAGACCTTGAGGGAGAATTTCTAAATTGAATAACACTCATTAATGTCTAGTCCTTCCGCTCACGTGAATGTGATTGTTTCTACAGTAAGACTATTCAAGTACAGAGGGTCATAGGGCCAACCAGAAAATGTCCTCTGTTTCACTGCCTTTGATCCTTCATTAGCACCCTTCCCTTTAATATGTTAACCAAATGTAAAGCCTCTTCTGTTTTCTTCAAAAAGTCTGACAACTTGTGATGCCACTTCTCCAGGATGGACCTCTCAGCCAATGTATCACAGCTGAATGTATCCTCCTCTTTCTATGGGCTGTGTCCACTGCTTTATTTATTTATTATTTATTTTATTGAACTTGTATTGCGCACAGCTACCCGCAATGGGTTTCCCGGCGCCAGGGACAGACTAAAGAAGAAAAAACAAGCAGTGGCTGAGAGAGAGAACAAAACTGAAGAATTTAAAACAGTCTTTAATTTTTTTTTTTTCTTTCAAAACCTTTATTGCACTTAGCATACTACACAGCGGATCGCCTACAACCCCACGGCCGCTATATCGTGTAAGTTAGACATGATTTAAGTTTGCAATGTAATAAAGAAAGCAAGTGTTTTCAAGTGTCCAGTAGAGCATATTACACAGTAAAAGTGCATTCGAGACAGCATTATCAACGTTAGAAGTGGTTTTGATGGTATTTTGTCTTTTTTGAAAAACAACAAACTCTAAACCTAAAACAGTAGGAATGATAGTACGATCAGACATAGGTCAACGCATTTCCTCTCGGGAGAGGCTTATTCCCTCCCCTTGCTCCAGTGTGCTAGTGCCCCAGTCCACCCCCCCATTCCCATCCACCCTCCTCCCCATTCAGCATGTCGAAAGAGGGGACGCATGCAATAGCCCCGATCGCTCTCCTGCCCATCCACTTCAACCCGGGTCACCCCTCTCCCTCTTCGTCAGAGTCCTCTTGTTCGTCATCTTCTAAAGGATCACAAATGTCCCCCCTGTACCCATTCCATTGCAGCCACACTTTGTTCCATTTCCTCGGGCAGGCTCGACCGGAGTACACCGCCCTCTCGGTCACCATCACCGCATCCATGTGTAGACACCATTGGGATTTGGACGGGAGGTCTGCCACCCCCCATCGCTGTGCTATGTCTCGCTTTGCCATCATTAACCCCACCGTGACCCAGAGTTGTTCATACCTAGACAGGTCAGTGGGTTCCCAAATGTTAAGTAAGCACCTCCGCGGGTCGGGCAGCAGGGACCGATTCAGTGTTTGGGAAATCGTACGTAGTATTTGTTTCCAATATTCCTGTATCTTGGGACACTCCCATATAGTGTGGAAAAAAGTGCCCTCCTCCCCACACCCACGGAGGCAATATGGATGTGGCGCCCTATGTATGCGGTGTAGCATGTACCTTGTGTAATAAACCCTGTGTAGTACCTTGAACTGCACTAGGCGCATACGCGCTGAGATGCCCACCTCTTTGGGGGATCCAAGAGCTGCATTCCATTCATGTTCATCCATGTCCCCTACGTCCTCTCCCCATTTCCCTTTGAGTTGGAGTGTTGGATCCGGGGAGTTATTAAGCAATTTACGGTACGTGAGTGACGTCGCCCTTTCTAGCATGTAGTCAGTGAGAAGGCGATCCTCCAGAGGCGAGGATTCGGGCAAAGATGTGTCGGGGGGGGTAGGGCCGCGAGCAATGCATGTCGTATTTGAATGTATCTATAAAGCTCCCTGTCACCCAAACCATACAATTCTTTTAAGCGGTCGAAGGGTATCACAGCATTCCTCTCCCATAAGTCACCCACCGTGGAAATGCCTATCGTGTCCCAGTGCTCAAACCCCTTAGTGTTCCTCATATTACCTAGTGCCCGCGAGTCCCATAGCGGAGTCAACCTGGTGAGCCTCCCCTTCCACCCAAGTGCCGCTGTCGCCGTGTGCCATAATTGAACAGTTAATTTAGTGGGGCCCACTAAGGCCCGTACCTTACGGCGGTCGTACAACGGACCCAGCAAGTTATCCATGCCCAACTGAGCCCTATCCAACTGGAAGGCTGGTTCGGTATGTGGGGCGTGAATCCATTGGTTTATTGGCTTCAGGTGTGCAGCCCAGTAGTACAACTTAAGATTTGGCAGTGCAATACCTCCATCGTACCAATCCCTATGCAGCTTCGATTGCGCCACGCGCGCAGGGAGGTTACCCCATAGAAGGTTCGAGACTAGAGCAGCTACTTTCTGGAAGAATCGTGGTGTCACGGGATAGGGTGTATTTTCGAGGACATACAAGAAACGCGGCAATGCCATCATCTTGTAGAGCGCTGCCCTGCCCAAGAGTGTCAGCGGCAGGTCAGACCAGAATTTGACATCTCGTTTCAGCCTGTCCAGGTGGGGTGTCAAGTTTTTATCTACAAATTCAACCGGATCTCTGGTGACGTGGATCCCTAGGTATTTAAAGGAAGAACCCGCCTGCTTCAGCGGGCACGTGTCGGCCAGAATCGGGGCCGGGCCCCGCAAGACGTACAACTCAGATTTGGTCCAATTCAACGCATAGCCAGAAACGCTGCCATACGTATCACAGATATTTAGCAACGCCGGCACCCCATCCACAGGGTCTGTCAGGTAAAGCAGCATATCATCTGCGTATAATGACAGACGGTCTTCCCATCCCCCCCTCCACCTTATGCCCTTGAGAAGCGGTGAGGTTCTCAGAAGGGTCGCAAGAGGTTCCAAAGAGATTGCAAACAGCAGGGGCGATAGAGGGCACCCCTGTCGTGTGCCCCTCCCCAACGGAAATGTACGTGATATATGGCCGTTAGCCACCACCTGCGCCACCGGGTCGGTGTACAGTAGTTTGACCCATGCAATGAAGCGAGGGCCGAATCCCAAACGGCTCAATGTCTCAAACAGGTATTCCCACTCCACCAGATCAAAAGCCATTTTGGCGTCCAGGGCCAAAATCACTGCTGGCGTGTCGATAGTGTCCGCCCTAGCCAATATCCCGTGTAACCGCCGTAGATTTAGTGATGTGTTTCTATGTGGCATAAAACCGTACTGGTCCGGATGTATAATTGACGACAGATGGGGCAGGAGCCTTTGCCAGGAGTTTAGCCAATATCTTCGCTTCGGCGTTAAGTAAGGAGATAGGCCGATAGGAGGAGCACTCATCCGGCGGTTTGCCGGGCTTGGGGATGGTCACGATGGTCGCTGCCCGCTGGTCTGGCGGGAGGAGACCCCCCTCCAGACAATCCGCATACATCCCTAACAGATGTACACTGAGGGTCTCAGGCATTGCTTGGTACCATTCAATGGGTATGCCGTTTGGGCCCATTGCTTTTCCCGGATGTAGAGCCTTAATTGCCATCTGGATTTCATCGACAGTAATGTCTGCCTCCAGCTCATCTGAGGCCTCTTGCGACAACGTCTGGACCTCTATCGGAGCTAAGAGGGCCCTGGCCCTTTCAGCAGTGACCACACACTCCGGGGTGTATACTCGCTCAAAATGGGTCGCCAGCAACTCTGTGATTTGCCGCAGATCCGTATGTATCACCCCTCTCGTCTTTCAGACTTTGGATCCCCCTAAAGCTGCCCTCCCGCCTATCAAGCCACGCCAGCATTTTTCCAGCTTTTTCTCCCACCTCATAAATTCTATTACGAGTGTCGGCTAAGTGTCCCTTCACCAGCTGACGCAAGTGATCAGCATATAATTGTTGCTGGAGGGTGAGGGCGTGAAGGCCGGCGGGAGAGGGGTTATTCTCATGAGTTTCGGTTTGTTCCAGCAGTGCCACCTCCAGATCGTCCAGCTCCCGCGACAGCTGCCTTCTATGCCCCGTGATGGAGTTAATCGCTTGCCCTCTTAGAACCGTTTTGTAGGCTTCCCAGAGTACCGCCGGGGAGCGCACCGAATGTATGTTTTCAAGGAAGTACTGCTTTGTTGTGTTTTTAAGAGCCGTACGGACCTGTGGGACCTTGAGGTATGTAGCACTAATGGGGTAGATGCGTTTTCGTGCACTAGTCTGTGAGGAGAGTGACAATGTGAGTGGTGAGTGGTCGGAAATACCCCTCGGGTGAATCACCATTGCATCAACATAGCGGAGGCCCTTCCCCAGCGATAGGAAGTAGTCAATGCGCGACAGGCTGCCATGCACCGTAGAGTGGAAAGTGTATTGTTGCGCGCTGGGGTGTAAGTGTCTCCAGATGTCAGTCAAACCCATGGATGCCGCGAAGCGCTGGAAGTAGGAGTCCCCCCCCCTGTGGAGCAGGCGCGGGGTGTTTGTCCAATTGCGCGTCCATGACAGCATTAAAATCTCCCCCTAGAATGATCTCACCCTCGGGGAGAGTCAAAAGGAATTCTCCCAGGTTCGGGAGGTGGACCGACTGCAAAGCTGGTGGAATATATACAGACACCACATTGAAGAGCCTCCCCTCCCATTGCCCATGCAAGGCTGCGAAGCATCCTTGATCATCAGTCTTAGTCGACAAGGGAAGGAATCGGGAGTTTTTTTGTACCAGTATACCAGACCCCCTGGATCCTGACGTAAACTCAGAGTGGACCCACATTTTATAGCCGCGTCTGTCCAGGGCTTTCACTGCCCCCCCTACCAAATGGGTCTCTTGCAGCAGGGCCAAGGCAGGTCGCTGGCGCTTAATTGCAGTCAGTACCAACCCCCGTTTAACCTTGTCACCCAAGCCTCTCACATTCCAGGACATTAAACATAAGGGAGGGCAATGTGAGTCAGTGGACTCCACGTCTACTACCGGGCCATTGTTATCAGCCATCAGTGTTTAGAGTGTTCGGGGTGTATCGGTTGAAAGGCTGAATTGCATTCATGGCCGTGCCCTTGCACAGCAAAGAAGTAGGGAACATTACGGGGGCATAGTATCGCTGTCTTTCCCCAGCAACATGCACTGGCGCACACAAGGGTTAAAGCAGTGACCCCGACCGCTTGCACACATTCCTAACAGTAACAAAAACAGTTCAGAACAAACCCCCCTCCCTGCCCCCCTGCCAAACGGACTTCGAACTGCCCGCCACCCCAACCAAGCAGAGTGCTTTACCCTTCCCATAACCAGAGTACTTGCGTGTAGGGGGGAGAGTGTCTCCCCGGGCTGGCGGCCTCCCTGTAGGCTGTCGGGGCGGCCATGCCAGAGTCTACGTGCAGCAGTTCAAACAGCAATTCACATCGGGAGTCAGTAATCTTTAGTGATGCAGAGTTCGGGGTAGGAGTCATTCGGCCCCACCTCCTCCTTCAAATCCATGGGACGGAGACCGCTCCAGTCTTTCTCCTCGACCAGACGTCTGGGAGTCCGCTCTGCTGCCACCCCTACGATCGTGGTCCGGCCTATGCGTCTTGCGTTGTCTCCCAACAGTGTGCCAGCCCTCCAGCCAGTCCCGGGCCGTTTCAGGGTTATCGAAAAACCACACCTTTTTGTCCGCGACCACTCTAAGTTTAGCCGGGAATAACATGGAGTACGGCAGTTCCTTCTCTCTCAGGGTCTTTTTCACTTCTAGGAACGTTCTCCTCCTTTTGGCCACTTCCGCCGTGTAGTCCGGAAAGAAAGCAATCTTTGAGTTTTGGATTTGTATGGCCGGCGCCACCCTTGCGGCCTGCAGAATGGCGTCGCGGAAATTGAACAACCTGGCCAGTATCTGACACGGCGTGCCTCCCGTCTTGGGCTTTCCTCCCGGAACTCGATGGGCCCTTTCAACCGAAAAGAAGTTCGAGAGCCCCTTAGGTTGTAGCCGAGTCTTGACTAAGTCCTCCACATAGAGGTCTAGTGCCCCCGTGTCTTCCGATTCCGGCACACCTAAAATACGGACATTGTTACGTCTGGAACGGCCTTCCTGGTCATCCAACTTGTCTTTAAGCAGCTTGTTATCCGCCTGCAGTCGTTCCATCGCCGTCTGTAATTTGGACACATCCTCGACCAGCGACTTGGTGACCACTTCAACCTGTTTGACCCTTTCGTTCATCTTTTGGAGATCCGCCCGTATCAGGGTGACTTCAGTCACCGTGGCACCCACCGTCGCCTGCACCTGGGCCAGCGCCGCCAGGAAGTCATCAAGCGTGGCTTTCTTTGCCCCATCAGTCTCCGCCACCTTACCAGCCGATATTCGTTGCTCCTGGGGCGGTGACTGTCTGTTGTACGCAAACTTGTCCAGTTTGGCTTGGGCGGAGGCGTTTTTAGGGCCCCTGTGTGTCATGGCGCAGGCTGTTCCCGCCAAAAAAAAAAAAGGGGGGAGGGGGGGGGTGCCTTCGGTCGCGCCGGTCCGCGCAGGTGGACATACAATGAAGTCGAGGACGTCCCCTCGCAAGTGCACACCGGGGGGGGGGGGTTGTCGCCCCTGCCGACGCCACTCCTCGGCTATTTGCCGGTTTTGCTCCGAATCTGCACCCCAGCTGCGAGCCCGACGGGGAACTCCGGATTATGGCTTCATGGTGTGCCTCGTGGATCGCCCCGCCTCAGTGCCTCTGCTGTGCAATGGCGTCCGATCCCCCGCCCTGTCAATGGATCTGTTAGCAGGCGTCCTCCGGCGCCCTCGATGAAGTGCCTGCACCCGTTACACTTGGTCCCCTCTCTGCTGGCACCGCGATGATTAACCGGCCGGCACCCGGCCCTGTCTCATCTAGTTGGGGCAGCGGGAAAGTGATGTCTCCGAGGCGCTGTCTGCACCTCCGGGTGAATAGCGCGGGCCCGGAAAGGACAAAGGCTGCAGTCGAGCGTCCCTAGGGCCCGACGGCACTGGAAGGGGCTCCGTGGGCACTCGGATCGACTCACCCGGCGCACCGGCACTTCCGGCCTCCCCTCCTCCGGCTCCAGGCCACTTCCGGTCGGTCGCTGGCGTTCTGTGGCTCCGCGGCTGTAGTGCTGAAGGCAGGCCCAGCTCCTCCTCTACTTGCAATCGGCGATTCCGCTCCCAGCGAAGCCTCTGCCGCTTCCAAAATTTCGGCAATAGTAGCCGCACGGTCTCTGGGTCTGGTCCGCCCCACCCAGCTGGTGAGGGAAGGATATGTGATGCGGATCGATGCGGGAAGCCGCTTCTTCCCGGGAGCCTCCCTAAGCAGCGGCCGCCATCATCTGCTGCTAGCCACGCCCCCAGAGTCTTTAATTTTTTACGGAAAACAAGAAGACTAGTTTCTGTTTTTAGCGCCAACGGGAGAGCATTCCACATCTTGGGTCCCAGATATGCAAATGAACGGCCTCCCATTTTTGTCAAACGGATCCTAGGAATCACAAGATTATTGGATGACCTAAGAGCGGCCGGGCTGATATGGCTGGGCAAGATTAAACAGGTAACTGGGAGCAGAACCCTGACGAATCTTAAATAAGAAGCACAGAGTTTTAAAGACCACACGATCAGAAATCTTTAACCAATGAAGGTCACGCAAAGCTTGCATTGCGGATGTTCTCCGAGGAACATTGCGCAGCAAACGCGCAGCTGAGTTCTGTACAACCTGTAGTTTATTGATTGCTCGAACAGCCAGGTCTTGAGCTTCTTCCTGAAGGAGAGGTGGTCTTGGGTCAGGCGAAGGTCGGTCGGGAGGGTGTTCCAGGTCTTGGCGGCCAGGTAGGAGAAGGATCTTCCTCCTGTTGTCGCTCTTCGGATGCGGGGGACGGCGGCGAGGGTGTGGTTGGTCGATCGGAGGTGGCGTTTGGGAGCGTAGAAGTTGAGGCGGTTGTTGAGGTAGCTCGGGCCATGGTCGTGTAGGGCTTTGTGTGCGTGGGTGAGGAGACGGAAGGTGATTCTGTTGTTGACGGGGAGCCAGTGCAGGTCTCTCAGATGTCCGGAGATGTGGCTGCGTCGGGGGATGTCGAGGATGAGTCTGGCTGAGGCGTTCTGGATCCGCTGGAGTCTCTTCTGGAGCTTGGCGGTGGTTCCGGCGTAGAGGGCGTTGCCGTAGTCCAGTCGGCTGGTGACGAGGGCCTGGGTGACCGTCTCCCTGGTCTCGGTGGGGATCCACCGGAAGATCTTCCGTAGCATGCGCAGGATGTTGAAACAGGACGCGGAGACGGCGTTGACTTGTCTGGTCATGGAGAGGGAGGAGTCCAGGATGAAGCCCAGGTTGCGTGCGTGGTCTGTCGGTTTGGGTGCGGTGCCAAGGGCGGGGGGCCACCAGGAGTCGTCCCAGGTGGAGGGCGAGGAGCCTAGGATGAGGACTTCCGTCTTGTCTGAGTTCAGTTTCAGGCGGCTGGTCGTCATCCACTCGGCTACGTCTTTCATCCCTTCGTGGAGGCTGGTTCTGGCGGCGGCGGGGTCGTTGGTCAGGGAGAGGATCAGCTGGGTGTCGGCGTAGGAGATGATGTTGAGGTTGTGTTGGCGTGCGATGGCCGCAAGGGGGCTCATGTAGACGTTGAAGAGGGTGGGGCTGAGCGAGGAGCCCTGAGGAACGCCGCAGATGACTTCCGTGGCTGCAGATCTGAACAGTGGCAGGCGTACTCTTCGATTTTAGGAGTGTTGCTGATAGGCAATCAATGAGTGAGGTGATCCATGACGCAGCATTTCTGGGCGGCCGATAAATTAGCAGACCGGAAAGCGTCATTCGAGGATTGATCATAAGTTTGAACAATGCTGCCTCACTACCTGGAAGATGTAATGGTTCCAGTTTACATTGGTAGATAGATTTAAAGACGATTGCAATTCCACCCCCTTTAGCTGAGGGTCTATCCAGATGCAACACCACATAGTTGGGCGGAATGGCTGCGGCTATATCCGGACCAGAGCTGGCATGTATCCAAGTCTCGGTCAGGAACAGAGCATCAGGGGATTCCTCAGTAATAAAATCGAAGATGTTTGATTTATTCTTGGGAAGCGATCTACAATTTAAGCTCCCGAAATGGAGCGGGGGAGGAGAAGAAATATGACCCTTGGTAGGCTTCCTTTTTCCCCTATAATGTTTAACACTCTGTCTTAGAGAGCTGCATTTTGCCAGTAGAGAAGCCACAACCAGCACATAAAAAGTAATGACTGGGTAAGATACATAAGGTACAGGAAGTAAGGATAAAGGGTCGCAGTGAAAGTAATGCCGAACAAGAGTAGTATACATGACCAGCCAGAACTTGCTTACCAGAGGGCATGATGGAAAAAGGCAGCCCGTCCTGCAGCCCGTCCTCAGCGCGGACGGGCGCAGACGGGCAGAACTCTGGCGTAACTCCGGCGGAAGACCGGCGATCCCGCTGCGCGAATGCATGACTGAGATTTATACAGGTCGAGCCTCCTAATTGAGGACTAGACCGCCGAGTGGATCGCTCCTCACTCAAGATGGCCGCCACCGTGACAAGGGACCCGCAAAAAACGCGGTGAGAATTTCAAATTAATGTGCAGGTTGGAGGGACAGCAGTGCAAGTAAGCGAGGCCAAAGTTTAAAAGCAGGGAAGAATGTCAAACTAAAAATTTACAGTGGATTCCTTGGGACTGATGTGTTTTTCTACAATGGCTTCTCCTCTACCACTCGGGGTGGACTCCATATAGCATTCGCTTGTTGGTTACTCATTCCTCGATGTAATGGGCTTGTGTCCCACTTGCATAAACTACATACAACATTTTATGGAAATAAATGACAAATATACTGTGCCTTCTGCTTGACCTCAATTTATTACCACAGCTTTGGTGTTTTGACAATACCAATAGGCGGTATCTAAGCAAACAAACAGGGTAGCCGAGCACTGCATGTACCAGTGTTGTCTAAACAAACATTGCCGTGCAGAACACTTATTTCTCCTGTCCAGATTATCAGTAATTCTCAATCAAAGTTTATTTATACAATTACATAACAATTCTGGGTAAGAAGTGGGCATTGTTGGCACTTCAGTTCTCATCACATCAAAGCTTGGCGCTGCTCAGTTTCAACGCAGACTGAGAAGAAACATGTGAAAATTGTTCTCGCCTCCACCCTTTTAAACCAGTTTTTCAAGACTGTTGGGACAGAAATGCACCACTCATTTTGACAGACCTGCACCCTGCCCTGAGTGCTCCAGCTGCAATGATGTATGGATCCCTGGTGGTCATTTTAAATCATGGGTGAACTCGGATCACTCACGTACGGCATGACCTTGGCTTGTCTCATGGATTGTGGTCTTGCTTAGACTGGGAGGAGTGCCCAAAGCACTACTCTCATAAGTGGTAAAGAGCTACTGGTCTTACCAAAAAGGTAAGTAGTGCGGGCAAAATGGTGGCATCAATAATGATGATCCGTAGTGTAAGCAGACCTTTTTACCGGCCCACTCATGTAAAAATCTGCTGCTGTGTACTGAACTCACCCATGGCCTAGATGGTGCTGACATGTAGCGCTGTGCAGTGCAAGTATGTGCATGATGTATGTGTGCTTGGGAGTGCTACAATACATGGTGGCCTATGGGTTCCATATTGGAAGCCCAGGGTCTTGAGGAGGGCATGTACAGAAGGAGAACTCTCAGACAGATTTGTGGATTTCTAAGAGCTGGCTGGGACATACTAGAGGGAGAAAGGCTCTCCTGTGCACTTCACAAGGGACTCGTAGTTTCCAAAGTCCAGTGGGTCTGGGTAAAACTGAGGCAGGAGATGGGGCTGATAAGGGAATCATGCAGAGTGGAGCAGGGACCTTTGGTAAGCATATGTCTGTGAGGCTTACATTCGGGTGTCATCAACCAGGAACTCCTATGGCTTGTATTCTGGGGCTATCTGAGTTGGAGTAGCTTGTGCTGTGACAAGCTGCTTCCTGGTAAAAGGACAGAGGAGTGGGCACTTAAAAGAAGGCACCGGCCACATGAACTCCACAGCATGAAACACTAAATCGCATCTGTGACTGAAAATTAATTTTAAAAAGGGGAGCTGAAAGCCCCCAAATTGTCAACCACCGAGCAGCCAGTGGCTGTACCACAACGTGGAGAAGCTCAGTAAGAGTTCTGCCTTGTGTGACCAGAATTGGGATTTAAGGTCTGTCAGCCTCCCAGCTGGGTGAAGGGACAACTCCCTGGGAAATCAAGACCAACGGCCCTAGAACAAGGAGCATCAGTGCCTACCTGCAGAGACCAGAGGACCCTATGAGAAGGAGAGCCTGGTGGAGCAAGGTCCACTGGGGGATCCTGGTGAGTTGATCCCATTAGTGAGGTGTGAGATAGCATCTGTGGCACTGATCGGGCTATTGTCTGTGTGCAGACTGAAGGCAGCAACCCAATTCCAGAGCGGACCCCATAAACATTACCATTACCCCATATGCCAGAGGGGGCCACTGTAAAAGATGTTGCTTTGTTGACTGGGCCATTGCCCGTGTGCAGACTAATGTCAATGACCCCATATGCCAGAGCGGACCACATGAATAAAGCTGCAGTTGCTCATATGCAGACTAAAGTCTGTGACTCCGTACGCCAGAGCTGGCCGCCATGAAGAGCAAGGGCCTTTGCCCTGAGGGCTAAGATGGATGGCTCACCGGGTGCAACATGTAACCATGATGAAGCAGTGGCCTCTGGCCCATGTGCCCAGTGTCCCCACTGAGTCACTGAAAGGTGGGTAACTGTGCCAGACCTGCCAGAAGGATCAGAGGAACTTTATGCATCATCTGAAGCAACGCCCTGGATGACACCCGACAATCCACCTGAGTACTGAGCACTCCCCGGGTCTTCTGCATCACAATACCAGTGGCAGTGGGTAAGATTGAGCGCCACACTAGGGAGCCCATGGGGAACTTGCTCTGCCTCATAGTGCCATAGCCTGGAACACTTTGACTTCTAAGGCTCAGACGGCTAGCCCCAGCACTATCAACATCAGAGACCGGACGTATCTGCTTTGTTTTCCTTTAATAGTCATACATGTATGTGCCTGAGGACTGACTCAGTCCCATTCCAGGCTGATCCTTTGAGTAAATGTCGTCAAACCTTTATGGATGTGTTTTTGACTACTCGGGTGCTACAAAACGTTTGGAGTGTTCCTACCTGAGCGCCTGTAAGGGACGCAGCGATACATGTGTCCGGTCAGTGATGTGCTCATGTCAACAGGTGTGATATTCAGCAGTACAGAATCTTTGAGTTGGTCTACAATTCTGCCCTTGATGACACATGATGCATGGTAACGAGGGAGAAAACTTCTTGCTGTGACATAGCCAGCAGAGACTCACCAGATACTGGGTAGAAGCAGGACTGGCTTTAGTGCAGTGTGACTGGTGCAGCCACACTGGGCGCTGACCTGTGGAGGGGGGTGCTGACCTTAGGAAGTGTGCTGTGTTTAGCACTGATTTATGACTGGTGACATGAGGGGCACTTTTGCCCGGTGGTAGTGAAAGAATCTGAGGAGGAGGTTGTAGGGGCGCCAAAAATAAATGTTGGACCAGCGCTAAAGCTGGCCCTGGGCAGAAGCAATCCTTTTACATTTGGTGCTGCCATTACCCATCCCCTAAGAGCCCATAAACTAGTAAAACAAATGTATCTTCTGTCCACCGTCTCACATCGACCATTGGATCTTTGCCCTATTGTTACAGCAAACAAATGATGGACGGATTGCTGACAATGAAAACCTTCTCCCCCAGTCAAAAGATCTAGGTTAGATCCATCTTTATTTTGCCGACTAAAACACCCCAGTTTGGACCCAACCATATGCAAATCAGTCTTGACCCTGTGTCCCATGGGGAACAGTCCAGACCGAACTGCCAGTACAGGTCCTCCCTGGACCGGCAATAAGCATCCTGGAACCATTTTTATGGTATGTCACCTTTCTTCAGCCAGGCTAGCTTGAATCCAGTGGCACAGTGAGCAAGGGAACCACGTCTGGGCATATCCATCTAAATATTGATCATGTTTGTACGTTCCTCAGTATGACCGATCTCTTGTTCCCCCTTAGCATGAGTATCTTCAAATGGTGTTCACCTTTCTTAGATGAGTAGCTTAGTGGATATCTTCTCTGTTGTGCAGTCCTGCACCGGGAGTAAATCTGCATAATAGAAGAGACATGCGCTTTGGATACTGCTTGTCCTTTAACTGGCATGGCGCATTTATCCTGGGACTAATTAGAACTGACTTGACTACAGGATGATGGTATCACTCTAATCCATGACCTATGTAATATTTGTATCTTCTGAATAATACCACTTCTCAAATGGGGCTCGCTTGTTGTCGAGGATTGACCTGCTTGAGAGTGCATTTGCACTCCTGGTTCCAAGCAAACAACTGACAGAAATAGCTGATAGGTTTATTATTCCCTTCTGCCCAGAATAATGGAAAATACCAAAACCAGATCTTAAGCCTCAAAGACAGTCAGTGAAAAGTTGGATGGGTGGTGGAGCATCCATGTGTTGTCTGCCTCTTATCATTGAATCCAAGGGCCTGAGCGCTGGGCCTTCAGATGTCTATGCCAGGAGGTATCTTGGGGCCATTACTTGGTGGTTGCTCAACATGGAAACATTAATTAGAATTTCATTTATACACACACACACAGTGAGTGCAGCACATTCCAACATTTTTGTATTTTCAATGATCAGTGAGTTTTCTGTAGGGTTTTGGAAAACGCAAGTGTAAAACCATGATATGGTCATTTCAGGCCCAAAAGTGACACCAAAGACATTTTAGCTAATGTGTGGCTTCAGACTCTAATTTGAACTCACACCCCTTATTACTTCATTTCCTTTGCCTGATAGAAGTGTCAATTGGGTGATTGAAACAAATAATAAACTGTGTGGAGTGATGAACCAGTGGACAGATGTAAACATCATTAACATGATGTTTTTCCTTCCATCCTCTTCATTTTGTTACTAATCAAGTCTATAATTATTTTTTACAGATAAAATCATGAAATATTTCATCCTCCTTCAAGCCTTTCTTGTGTGTGCAACATCAGGTCAAGGTAAGACACTTAAAGACCGGGGAAAGTCCTAAAAATGAAGTGGCTGGACGAACCAGGTTAGGCAGATTGCAAGTGACATCACTGTGCATGACATCACAGCAAGTGGCATCTTGACCTCACAGGAAGTGTGTTTAGCAGATTCATCAGGATTACATGTGAGCACATTATGAGATTTAACAAATTAAATTTGATTAGAACTTTGACTTGAGTTCCCTGTCTAAAGTAATTAACAGCCCAAATGGGGATGAAGTTTAATGTCTGACTATCACCAGTAGACAAGCCACTAAGTGCTACAAGACAGGCATACTAAATGGTGCACCAGGAACGAAGCACAGTTCATGCATTCCATACAAATTGTAAAAAATGCAATTGTGAATATCAAAACTATAACATTTATTAACCTACCAAATGCACCACCATTAAATACAACAATACTTTTATCACACTTTGACCATTATCAAACCATTGCAAGTCTCACACTGTATTTGGTATTCTGAGCATGGCACTATGAAAGTTAGTTAGACTTGAATATTCTGTATGTTAGAAATTGGGTTTCTGTTTGGCATAGGTATGCACCCTGACCAAGCAGGAGCCATAAGTCCGATACACACTATAAATTAGCCTGCGCTCAGCCTCTGGTAGCTTGGCACAGAGCATTCATGCTTGCATTAAAAGTATTTGTAAAAAAGCTTAAGACAGTGTGTTATGAATTTTTAAAGAATAAACTGAAAAGTAGTGCCTAAAGGCATAACGTGAAGGCCGAAGCTGTCTGGTCGTACCACACCAGATCATTTACAAACATTCTAGCCGACCACGATGGAGCATGGGTCAGATACAGGGATCAGCTTTGGACCACTACAAAGAACCTTCGTTCCGTTGTTGAAGACGGCAAGAAGCAAAGAGGCAATATATTGGTGCTGTGCAGAGCAAAGTCCAAGATGCATCAGAACAGGAAGTGATGCCCGAGCAGTCAGCGATGCAATGTCCTCGAAGTGTCACTGAATCGATGGAGATGTACCGGGTCCAAGCAGCACATCAGTCTATGCTTGTTTTTTTGTTGCAGCACTTTACATCCACGTCCAAGGGTCAAGGACTAGATTAATACAGGACAAGACTCTCAGATGACAGAGTCAAAGTGCTGTAGCAGGTGAGTTGGAAGTCTTTCATGCCCATGAGACTGCAAAACAGGAGGCAAGCCCTTGGAGTTACTATGGGTCTGAGTTGGAGAGATGCAGGTCCAGTATTTCTCACTCCCAGGCAAGGTGGGCAGCATGCAGCCGGTCCGTACATCGGAGCAAGGGTCCAGCAGAGTGGCAGTCGGGTTCAGCAGAGTGGCAGTCCTTTGAACAGCACAGCAATCCTTCCTGGTAAAGTATCCAGAGGTCCTGAAGTGGTGGTGTCAGAGGTCAAGTACTTCTACTTAGTTGTGCCTTTTGAAGTGGGAGAGATGTCAAAAAGATGCCCTTAAAGAGCACAGAGTGCCTGCCCTGGCTCCAGAGCCACCACAAAGGGGTATTCAGCCCTTTGTGTTGGGACAGAACACAGCCTAGTCAGGTTAAAGTGTCCACTCCTACCCAGGATGGCCCATAGTCACACCTAAGCTCCCTTTGAGTGTGGCTGGCTTGAGGGAATGCACAATGCCCAGCGGTCACCGACCCCAGACATCTAGTCAGAGACAGACAGAAGGCGACTTGCTAGGTCAACATGGCAGTTTAAAGCTGCACACACAGGCTCTGCAAAGGCAGGCCTGAGACATGTTTAAGGGGCGACTTAAGTGGGTGGCACAATCAGGGCTGCAGGCCCAATGGCAGCATTTGAGTTACAGGCCCTGGGCACACTTATTATAGTTTACCAGGAACTTTTAAGTAAACGAAATATGCAAATTGTGGATAAGCCAATGACACCATGTTTGAAGCAGAAAGCACATTAGCTTTATCAATGGTTAGTAGTGGTATAGAGCTGAAAGTCGGCAAAAAACAGGAGGTCTGAAGACAAAGTCAGGGAAACCACTGCAATGATGCCAGGTTTAACAATGTACATATATTAACTGAGTCCCTGTTCCTGAGATGGGAATTAGAACGGCTCAGTCATTTTTGAAAGGTGGAGAAGAGTCTGCTAGACTCTTAATTGATGCCCTCACACACCCCAAAGGATGTTATGCTTCATCTGGCGTCACACCAAACAATTCCCAAGCTGGCGAGAGGTCGGGTAGGTGCAAGATTCTTTGTTCTCCGACAACTGTATGTATGTATAAAATATTTTATTACGCGCTCTGCTACTACAGAGTATCCTGGCGCGATATGTAAGCTTAAACAGAGCCAAACCAGAGGGAGAAAAAAGAGCAACTAGATACTGAGCTTAAAAAGATGGGTTTTTAACCCCTTCTTAAATTCTGCCAGTGTGGCTGAGGCTCGCAGAGAGAGTGGCAGGGCATTCCAAGACCGGGCTGCTTGGACAGAAATAGACTGACCACCCAATCGCACATATCTGACTTTAGGCGTGAACATCAGAAGGAGATTAGCTGATCGAAGTGCACGGCGAGGAGTATAAAAAGTGAACCTCTTGTGCAAATATTGTGGTCCTTGTTGGTGCAAGGCGCGAAAGGCCAGGACCAGTGATTTGAACACAATACGATGGGCCACTGGAAGCCAGTGGAGCTTTCGGAGATGGGCAGATGCGCTAGTTCTTCTCGGGAGATGAAATAGAAGTCGAACCGCCGCATTCTGAATGATCTGCATTCGGTTGATGAGGTATTTAGGGAGACCGCTAAAGAGGGCATTGGCATAATCCAGCCTTGATAGAATCAGAGCACGCAGAACCGTCTCTTTTGCTTCCCTAAAAAGCAGTGGAAGGAACCTTTTTAGTGACTTGAGGGTCGAAAAACAGGTCGCCGTATTTTTTTTTTTTTTTTTTTTTTTTTTTTTTTTTTTTTTTTTTACTTCAAACTTAAGATCCTGTCCAAACCAAACCCCCAAGTTTTTGGCCGGGCCTCCCAGAGAGCTGGGACAAGCAAAATCAGGCGGCCAAATAAGATCCTTAAAATTGGCCGAAAAGTTGCCATAAAACAGCAGCTCTGTCTTGTCCTCGTTGCATTTGAGTTGGGCTGAAAGGAGCCACCGAAAAACATTTGATAGACAAGAGCGGACGACACTGGCATCCAAGCAATTCTTAGGCCAGGTAAACAACAGCTGTGTGTCGTCAGCATACGCCATTATTTTGGCTCCCCACTGATCAGCCAGATGGATCAGCGGGGTCATATAAACGTTAAACAACAAAGGGCTTAACGTCGACCCCTGGGGGACCCCTGTGCTGAGCTTCTTGGGAGACGAGGAGTAAGGAGGCATCCATACTTGCTGCGTCCGCTCCGACAGACGAGGACAGCCAGGCCAGAACCGCGCCTGACAGTCCCACCTCTGCCAGCCGATTCAGCAGCAGAGCATGGGGTACCGTATCAAAGGCGGCAGATAAGTCCAGCAAAACCAGGACCGCTCTGCCGCCTCCATCCAGACACTCCCTAATGGCCTCTGAGACTTCCACCAGGGCCGTCTCAGTGCTAAAGGCCGCCCTGAAACCCGATTGAGCCGGGTGCAGGGCCTGAGAGGACTCAATAAAATTATTCAGTTGCCTAAAGACAACCTTTTCACAGACCTTCGCCAGTGCCGGGAGCAGCGATATCGGACGATAACTGGACGTGGCTAGAGGGTCCAAGCCAGGCTTCTTTAGCAGGGGAAGCAATTTCGCCTGTTTCCAACAAAGGGGAACAGAAGCAGAGGCCAGAGACAGATTAACGACCTGAGTGGCCTCCTGATATACCAAGCTCGCCGCTCCCCCCCAGAACCCTGGCGGGGCACAGGTCCGAGGGTGAACCCGACTTTAGTGACTCCAGGATAGCCAGCACGTCCGCTTGCAAAGCTGGCTCAAAGGTGGAAAATTGGCTAATGGATTGCTTCCCACCAGAACTGGCGAAGGGTGATAAAGGCTGAAGAAGACCACAGGAATTTTGGAGCTCTTCTTGGATGTTAGCGATTTTATTGTCAAAAAAACAGGACAGTTCCTCGCACCAGAGATCAGAAGCCGGAAGAACTGGGGAGGCAGCACTGGGAGAAAGGAAACTCTGAACAATGGCAAAGACTTATTTGCCATTGTTATCCGCCTTCTCTATCCTTTCTGAGAAGTACCTACTTTTAGCAGCCTTAATTTCGGCATAGTAAACCTTCTGCGCCCTCCGCAGATCGCTCTTCAGATCAGGGCGGAACTCGAGGCGCCAGGCTCGCTCCAGTTTTTTACAACCGGATTTGAGTTCCCTGAGAGCGTGGGAGAACCAGGGTTTAGAGGGCGATGACCTGACCCGTTTACTACCACCTTTATTGGTGGGCACGACAGCGCTTTGTTTAACCCAAGCAATGAATAAATCCACTGCAGACTCTAGGTTAGACGGCCAAGTTGGCCGGTTAGCCAAAAGAGAATCTGAAAAAGTGGTTAGATTTATTCGCTGGGCGTGAGTTTGAGGGGCAGGCAGATCCCACGGCCCTTTAGAACTTAAGGGCCATGTGAACAAAATTAAGGCATGGTGTGGTGTTGGGTTCAAATCAGGCCTACATACTCTGCTAAGCTCTCGAACACCTTAGTATAGAAGTTGGCACGGACACTGGAAAAGGTAAAAGACAAGTTTATTAAGACCCCATGGGGTGGTGATACATTCCTACAGCACCCTTCGGCAGTGTAAGAAGTAGCACACCGAACATTGGTGCGCAACCTCTTTCATACAGTTTAATAGCAATAAAAAGATAGGCGGTCACAAGTTACACATTTTAGGTACATATAAGGTCATTTTTGGAACACAGCCAGCATGTGGGAGGAGTTAAATAGCACTGGTCAGTTAGTACCAACATTCCTAAAGAGTGACCAGTAAATGCATGATGCGCATGTGCGCTTGACCAGTACTAAAAATAGCCTGTTGCTGAGCAGAATAAGGGACCATGGATATCGAGAAAGGACGAAAGGGCACACTGACCACGAGGCAGCGTGTTCATAAGAAACGGAAGTCAGAGGGATTCAAAATGGCCCCCGTTCGTTTTGGTCAAGTTAACAGAAAAGACAGTGTAGCTGTGCTAAACGCTAACTCAGGAGCTGCCAAAACACGACAGACGGCCCTTTTAGCGTTTAGCAAAAGCTACCTCATACTGAACATAATCAGAATGTTCATCAATGTTAATAGCCATTAGTTTCAATACTTCGTCGTTGATCAGTTTCTCTTGCATAACAATAGCTCGTTTGGACGGAATACAGGCTGTGATACATACAGAACATAACGTAGGGCCGCATTGAATACATAGACAAAGGGTAAATAGTACTCCAAGAAAGACACAGAGAATCGTTAATAATTTCCAACCCCAAGTAGTAAGCAGAGTCCAGAACCACCCAGAAAAAGTCCATGCTCCATTTTTTGGATGGATCTCAGCAGCTATCTTGTGTAATTTCGTAATTGAATCATACACAGAAGGTGAGTTATCTGGCACGTACACACAACTACTCCCGATGACGCGGCATGCTCCACCCCTATCAGCTAGTATCACATCTAAAACCATTCTATTCTGGAGCGCTACAATTCTGGTAATTTGCAATTCCTCAGTAATATTCCCTAAAGCAGAGGCAGTTTCATTGGCGACAGCTTCCACCACACGTGTAAGCCGCCTTATCTTCCTGCTATTCAGTGCAGCTCCTACAAATGAAAATAACCCCAAGTTGAAATCTACATATTGTTGTAAAGTGGCATCAGTCTGATCAATTTCATCAAGATCTAACGTTCGTTTAACTCTGTTCAGCACGAAAGCATGGTACAGAACATAATCATTGTGATACATGGGAGGAGCAATAAACACAGGTGGTAATACAAAAGCTATATAACATGTTCCTAACCATCCCAATGGTAGACGATGGTATCCCTTATTTCCACAAATGAAATATGTGTTACGTGAAGCTACAAATGCAATTCTAATCGGTGTATCGAAGGTAAGTGTAATATTACATTCACTGCGACCTACAGGGATTGTACCTTTATTTCTAATACACAAATCTGCTTTTGTATCAATGACTGTTATCATATGCAAATTCGTCACATTTATAAATCTTTGATTCGTATATACACGAGGTGTAGAAACATTGTCCGGACGATACTCTTCCCATTCAAATTTAGTTCCTTCAGCGTGTGGATAGCCATCTTTATCGTTATAGCATATTTTATTCAGCCGAAAAAGTAGTCCACCTTTCGTTGGCCATCTCAAGGTGAAGAGAAGAGTGTACCAAGCATGACAAGAACCATTATGAGAAAACGGCAGAGGAATAAGTGGTGTTCCTCCCTTCTGATGTCCGGGCAACATTCCACATACCCAACAATTGGACATGTTGGTCATGTTATGAGTATGATGCAAAATCTGAATAAAGCTGTTATTCAAATAAGTCTGCCTATGTCTTTCTTCGTGAAAAGGCAAAGTAAAATGAAAATGTTCAGATGGACTCGGAGTGGTGGGCAGCAAATGTTCTCGTACAGGAAACAATAGTTCTATAGTCCAAGCTAATACTGCGATCACCACTACGGTCAAGACAAAAAAAACAGCACCAAGAATTCTCCCTTTTCGTGTCGAAGGAGATGCCATAGTACACAAAACAATATTCTTCAAAAGCAACACTAAGCGGAAAAATAAAAACCGATGGTTCTGGACCGAGGCTGCCGTTGATTTGTTCTCCGGGATTCAAGACGGGTGTCGCTACACTGGGTAGAACTGATCCCCCCCCCCCCCCCCCTTGATATTCCTGGCTTCCGTTTCACAAACCTCAGAGCGGTTACCAACCAGTTTCAAAAACACAAAAGGGAATCTTATTTCCTGGGACGTAGATTGTACTTCACTTTATCAGAAACAACGTGGTCCGGGAAGGCTCCCTCCAATTCATCAGGCGTGACAGCTGGGCTCTTTTCTGTATCCAAAATCTTTCTGTAGTCGGATAGCACCACAGGGCTCACCAGATCCGGAGAGACACGTCGGCAGTGCGTTGAATGTATCCACCGCTTCTTGTTGGTGACTCTCACAGCAGTCCGCGTAGCCAGCAGCACTTGTTCAGGGCCATGCCATCTCGGTTCCAAACTGCTGGATCGCTCAAATACTTTGACCATCACGTGGTCCCCAGGGTGGAGATCGTGAGCCTCACCAGTGGAGTTATCAGGGAGCGCCTCTCGAACCTGTTGATGAATAGAAAGCAAATCATTTGTTAATCGTGCCAAATAATCGTTCATCATTATACAAGGCACATCATGTATTAAACGAGGTTTTGGAATTCCCCAAATATTCATCGGCCTTCCAAACACCACTTCATAGGGTGTGAGGCCAGATCGGGAATGTGGGACTGATCGAATGGACAGCAATGCCAAAGGCAAAGCATCCGGCCATTTCAGAGATGTGGATGCCACTATCTTTGCTAGCTTCAGTTTCAGAGTTGCATTATATCTCTCGACCAAACCTGCTGATTGTGGGTGAAAGACTGCGTGGAATCGTTGTTTGATTCCCAATCCTTTCAGGATGTACTCAATTACTTTCCCAATGAAATGAGGACCATTATCACTCCACATAAGTTTACAAACACCATAACGTGGGAAGTACTCTTTGAGTAACACCTTAGCTGTTGTCAATGCTGTATTGTCTTTCGTAGGGTAAGCCTCAATCCATTTGCTGAAGGCACACACCACCACTAGGACATACCTGAGATTATTACAGCGCTCCAGCTGGATGTAATCCATTTGCAGTACTTCGAATGGTGCAGTAGGTGGAACAAACCCTCCTTTGGGAGTATGAGTCCCTTGTCCAGGATTGTGCTGTAAACATATCAGACAAGTCTGTACTACTCTCTTAGCCGTGCTTGCAATATCAGCATTTTCCCACACTCGTGTAAGCAATTTAGTAATTGCGAGAGCTCCAATGTGTGCCAGCCCGTGTGTCATTTGCACCATTGTTTGTAAATAGGCCATGGGTAGTTTCCATCTCTCCATATCTTTACTACGCCAGCAACCCTCATCATCCAATACTCCTTCAGTGGCCCATTTCGTAAGTTCTGCCTCAGATGCAGACTTCTGTATATCTAATATTTCTTCTCTAGCATCATGCCACCGCTCAGCTTGTGACTTCACCACATACATGGGGAAACTATTTTGCAGCATAGCGGTCTCTCTCGCAATGCGATCTGCGAAAGCATTGCCTTGCCCTATTTTGTCCGTCACCTTTTTGTGTGCACTGCACTTGACTATTGCAACTTTCTTTGGGCATAACAGTGCATTCAGGAGATCGCGTACCAATTCTCCATGCATGATGTGTACTCCGTGTGAAGTCAAAAATCCTCGTTCCTTCCAGAGTAAGCCAAAATCATGCACTACTCCAAAAGCATAACGACTATCCGTGTAAATGTTCACACATAGTCCAGCACTTAACTCGCATGCTTTCGTTAAGGCTATCAGTTCAGCTGCTTGAGCCGATTTCTGGGGTATTCGTGCTGCCTCTACAACTGTCTTAAGTGTCGTGATCGCGTAGGCTGCAGAAGTCGTACCATCTGGTAACCTCACGCACGATCCATCAACCCACAGTTCCCCATCTACATCTATAAACGGTGTATCCTGTAAATCGATACGACCCTTTGTCTGTTCCTCAGTCAGAAAAACACAATCATGTTGTTCTTCCTTCTGAGTCTCAGCAACAGGATCCGGCAGTAAAGTAGCAGGATTCAGTGTCGTACATCGTTTTAGTGTGATGTGCGGCGCCAACAATGTTAGCTCATATCCTGTCAAACGGGCGCTGGTTAGATGCTGTGTTTTCGTTTGATTCAGTAACGCATCTACCGCATGGGGAACTAACACCAACAATTTGTGTGACAAAACTATTCCCTCACTTTGTCGTATCGCAACTGCTGTTGCTGCAACTGCTCAAACATCCAGGCAATCCTCGAGCCACAGGGTCGAGTACCGCCGAGAAGTATGCACAAGGCCTCTGTTTGTCTCCGTGTGTCTGCACTAGCACTGACAATGCGCACCCATCCTTCTCGTGTACATACAATGTGAAAATCTTCGTGTAATCAGGTGTACCTAACACTGGTGCAGAACAAAGAACTTGTCTTAATTGTTCAAAAGCATTCTGACATTCATCCGTCCATTCAATGGGGATCGGTGTATCTTTAGACAACAATGCCAACAATGGTTTAACGATGTGTGAAAAACCTAATATCCATTGCCTACAAAAAGACGTCAAACCTATAAAGGCACGAACATCCTTCTGGGTGCGAGGAACTGGAGTGTCTAGGATTGCCTGAATTCGATTTGGTGTCAATGCACGGCCCTCCTTAGACAAAAGATGACCGAGGTAGGTCACCTTTGGTCTACAATATTGCAGCTTTTTCTTCGAAACTTTATGATTATGTTTGGCCAGGAAGGAAAGCAAGGAAAAGGTACTCTTCTCACATTGTTCTGGCGTGTCTGCAGCAAGTAAGATATCATCTACATATTGAATAAGAGCCACTCCATCTTGTAATTCAAAGGAATCAAGCTGTCTTTTTAATGCCTGACTATAAATGCTAGGACTTTCAGTATAGCCTTGAGGAACTCGACAAAATCTGTACGATTTGTTAATTAATGTAAAGCCGAATAGATATCGACTGTCAGGATGTACAGGGATCGAAAAGAAGGCATTCTTCAAATCGATGACAAGGGCCAGCAAATTTATCAACATGAAATGCAACTGGTTGAGACAGTGGGCTAGAAGTAGGTGTTCCATCGAACCCTATAGCTGTAATTACCTCGCCAGACAGGGGAGCCCTTGGAACCAAGTATTTGGACAAGGCGCTACGAGTAGCTCCTGTATCGACCAGAAATTGATCAGTAGAACCCAGAACATGTGCTTCTATATATGGACCCCTTTGATCAACCGGTACCTCAACCGATTCCACACCCCATCCTACGCAATCCTATGCATAGTGCTCATCCCGTGGTTCAGCAGAACCACCCTCATTTATCTGATATTGATTACGATTATCAAACGTATTATAGTCTGTCTGACCACGACCCCTTGCTCCATATCCTCCGCGATCATTCGTGCCATAACTTCCTCGATCAGTCGTTCCATAGCCTCCTCTTGACCCCCCATAATTACTTCTAGACCTCCCACTTCCTCGTCCCCTCAAATTACGCTGCTCTCGAAACACCGGACAGTCTGCAATCCAATGCCCAAACTGTTTGCAGTATGCACATTGATTCACAGAAATGTCAGAACGAGGGGGAGGAGCATTACTGTACGATCCTCGCCCTCCTCTATTGTTTCCTCTCGTAGCCTGAACCTGAGCTAACATTACCTTCGTCTTCAAATCCTTCGCCGCCTTTTCACTACTTTCTTTTGCCTCCAATTCCTGTTGTTCATAATATTGAGCCATAGTCAATAAAGAAGCAGGGGTTGCTGTGGTCCATGAACTTTCACTCGCTTTTAATCGTTTCGCAATCTCCGGTAGGAGATTAGCCACATACTTATCAACGAATAAATGCCTGCCTGTATCTTCTGTCAATGATTGACCACTGTAATCATGGAACGCTTCCTCGAAGCGAGAGAAAAAATCAGAAACCGATTCATCCATTTTTTGTGTACAAGAAGCTAACATAGTCCAATCAATCTTTTTAGCGGGAGCAAGAGTCTTTAATTTTGTTAGTATGGCCTGTGGAAGGTCTAATATTAATTGACACGGCTTACATGCTGGTTCTCTATCTGAATCAGCCTGAACAAGATCTTTCCAAGTGGCCCCGAGAGTCGTGAGGTCATCAAACTTACGAATCGCTCTCCACATATCAGGAGGCAATATCAACCCGAAAAACAGGTAAATATCAACTAACGTCATAATACACGAAGAAATCGCGCTTTCAACATTTTCATAAAAAGCCGCAGGATTTTTTACGGGGATCAGGTAAAGCATTCTTAAGCGCCATAACATCTGCTCTATTCCAAGGCGTATAAACCCAGTTATATACAAAATACCCTTTCGCATCTTTGGATCTTTTATCATCATCTGTGCCATCCCCTTTATGAGGGACATATAAAGGCGCAGCTTCTCGCATAGGTCTAACATTAGTCGCAGCAATCTTATCTGTTTCAAAGATAGGGCATTCTTTGGATATCCCCGTCTCTCCGGACGCAGACGAATTCTTCGACTTTGCCAACTCCCGTAGTCGTGTCGCCTCATTTCGCAGTTGAATCAAACGCTTGAAGTCGTCCGCATCTGAAAGAACAAAAAGACCTTTACGAAAATTCTCACGACCCTCGGATATCTCCTTTGGCTCTAACTCGAGAGAATATTTTCTGTACCGCTCAACAACTTCATCTCCAAAATGATCTAAAAAATACAGTCGCTCCTGATCAGACCACTGTTCCATTTTCGCAGTAATGTCAGAAACAGTAACAGTATTAATATTTAGCTTTCGTGCAAACGAACGTAATTCCGCAGTTCGTTCCGCATGTAACCTGGTACGCTGTGTTCGATCACTATCCTCGTCTGATTCCTCGTTCGGAGCCGTAGGTGCGACGTACGGAGGCGGACAACGATCTAGTAATGAAAAATCATCTGTTTCATTAGTAAGGACTGGATAAAGAGGACGCCTGATAGGGAATTGACCATTAACCTGTAAATTGCGTTCTCGTCTCTCCCTCTCTTTCTTTTCCTGTAATTCCTTCTCCTGTAGCTGTAAAGCTTTGTCATGTGCAGCCTTCCGCTGCACTTTCTCCGCCAAGGCTTCCTCACGCTTCGCTCGCTCACGCACCTCTTTCTCCCACATACGCACACAATCAAACATATCTTGTCTAGACCTTCGCTGAAACAAACACTGCTCTACATATTGTACCTTTCGAATGTCAAACGATCCATATAGTGGCCACTGTAATTCGCGATCAGTCTTAGTATACTTATGCCATAATGTACTATACATTATTGGTGGAATACCGAATTTGACATACATTTCACGATTTGGAGTCACCTCTGGGGGAGCCGGCTGTTTTTTACTTAATCGATAATTGGTACCATTTTCCGGACAGCACATCCTGCGGAGTGTGCTAAAAACAGGCATGTTTCAAAAAGTACCACGAGAACGCGATACTACAAAAATGACACCTAACGCGGTGTACCATTCAAATCAAATAATATCAGAGAAATATCCCTACATGCCTGCCTATGTGAGGTGCACTTCACATATTCAAATTCAAACGTTAGCTAACTTCAAACAAATTCAAATTCAAAAAGCCACAGTAAGTGTCAGTAGACTACCTCACCAATCAAAAGCTTACCAAATATTTTCAAACGTCCAAAGTCCAACTGCCAAGTTCTGTGGTCAAATCAGCCAAAACGGCACATCACGACAATCCAAGATCAGAATCTCAGTCGGAGACCGGCGCCACCTGGAAGGTCAGATCGGAAGGAAGGAAAAACACACCGTGGGTGCCAAGACTCGGGTCACTCAGTGGCAGCGTATGCGTCCATGGCGAGTTTCCTAACCTTCGTCACGACCTCTCCTTCGGGCATCCGAGTCGCCGATGAGTCCCTTCGTGGTCGCCAATTGTGGTGTTGGGTTCAAATCAGGCCTACATACTCTGCTAAGCTCTCGAACACCTTAGTATAGAAGTTGGCACGGACACTGGGAAAGGTAAAAGACAAGTTTATTAAGACCCCATGGGGTGGTGATACATTCCTACAGCACCCTTCGGCAGTGTAAGAAGTAGCACACCGAACATTGGTGCGCGACCTCTTTTATACAGTTTAATAGCAATAAAAAGATAGGCGGTCACAAGTTACACATTTTAGGTACATATAAGGCCATTTTTGGAACACAGCCAGCATGTGGGAGGAGTTAAATAGCACTGGTCAGTTAGTACCAACATTCCTAAAGAGTGACCAGTAAATGCATGATGCGCATGTGCGCTTGACCAGTACTAAAAATAGCCTGTTGCTGAGCAGAATAAGGGACCATGGATATCGAGAGGACGAAAGGGCACACTGACCACGAGGCAGCGTGTTCATAAGAAACGGAAGTCAGAGGGATTCAAAATGGCCCCCGTTCGTTTTGGTCAAGTTAACAGAAAAGACAGTGTAGCTGTGCTAAACGCTAACTCAGGAGCTGCCAAAACACGACAATGGTCCGACCAGGTAACCCTCATAGGGGGTGACATAGTGATCTCGAAGTTAGAGCAAACCAAATCTAACCAGTGACCAGCCTTGTGGGTGGGGAAGGTCACCCATTGTGTCAGGTTCGCCAGCGCGAGGACATCAGCCAAACCCATTGATTCGGGCAGATCCCCCGTGTCCATATGGATGTTAAAATCACCCAGCAGGAGATAGCGAGAAAAATTAAGGGCACGGGGAACAATAACCTCCTCGATATTGCCCGCGAAACTACCGGCATAGCCGGGGGGGGGCGGTAGAGTAAGGTGCCTCCCAAAGTAAAGTGGGGGGAGAGGACCACAGCAAAGTGTAGCATTTCTGAGCCGCCAAGTAAATCTGGCGGTTTGCTCACCACTGCCCAGTAGTCACGATAGATTAGTTACACCGCCACCCCTGCCGGTCGATCCATCCTAGCGATCCTAAATCCGCGTGGAATAGCAAGTTCAATCACCGGCATACAAGACTCGGTGAGCCAGGTTTCGGTAATGAAAAGGAGATCGAACTCCTGCTCATCAAGCAGCTCAAAAATGTCGGCCGCATGACTGACCATAGATCTTGAATTAATCAGGCCAGCTTTAATAATATCTAAATTAGTCCTGGGTATAATAGCAGGGGAATGTTGGCGTGTAAAACAGAACCCACATGCCGGACAGCGATGCTGCATAGTCTCTAGCACCTCCCAGTGATTGGCGGCATCGCAGCTGAAGGTATTGAGGGCAACCAGCTCCTCAAACGTATACTTCAGAGAGCCAGCGCGTAAACAGCAGGGTGTATAAGGAGGTGGCAGGGCCCTGGGCCCGTCCGGGCACAGACGGGCCCTCCTTTGGCGCGCAGACGGCGCGCCCGCAGCGCGCGACCTCTGCGCGCTCGACGCGTTAAATATGGGCGGGCGAGTCAGGAAGCTAAAGCGCCAACCCCGGTGCAATGCGGTCCCGCCTCACTTCCGGGAACCGCTGGGGCCGAGCGCTAAGGGCGGCAGTGACCGAAAATGTCAGATACGCCGAATGGAAAGTGCAAAGACCTCGGTACCCCAAAGGTAGGCAAAATTAGTGAATATTCGCGCTAAGCGCTGTGGCGGCAATTACATACAAAATCAGAATAAATTAAAAGAAGCGCGAATAGAGGGACTTTAAAAATTATTATGCAGGTTAAAAACTCAGTAGAAGTCAGCACACTTCCTACTTGTGCATACATATGCTATGAGTCCACTGGTAAATGCGGCAATAATACCTTTCTGTTATGTAGATGGTGATACAAACTCCCTCTCGCAATGACTAATGGTGCATCCTGCCCCACTTTGAATATGTAAGCTGCCCTCAGCCATTTTCCCTCCACTTCCTATCCCTGCTACCTCTACTATCAGAGTGTGTATTAAAAGGCTTGCCATCAATGGAAACTGGCTGATCACTACTACCATGATGGTCTTGATGGTCACAACATGATCATCCTCTACCATACACTGCCTCTCCCCCTCTGATATCGTCTATCAACTTGTACGCCATGAGTATTGCCCGTGACTGGATGATTCATAGCTCATGTCTTGTTATAATTTATTTTTTTTGCTCGACGAAACTCATTAATATATTTTAACTATTCACCCAACCAATCCACATGTGACCAACTTAACTTGTAGCTCACTCTCCTATTATGAAACTTTGGTCCACCAATTAGGGACCTCTAGTTTGCACTGCAATGGCTCTACTTCGTTGAATTTTGAATTATCGTTTTTTCTTTCTTTCCCTTTTTCCCTTTTACATAAGGACCACTGTTTGGGTCAATTGCAGTGGATCTTTCCTTTCAATAAGGCCATCGCACAATGCCTCTTACTTGTCACTTCCCTACAGTCCTGAAGAAGCACGTAGGATCTCCTCCTGAGATCATTCTATAGCGGCGTAACATGTTGACCGTACACCCTTTTTAATAAAACACTGCACTTGTCTAGCTAATGAGGGTCAGAACTACTCTCACAACACAACTTTTTAACTATGACAGAGGGATAACCCTGATTAAATTAGTCTACCAAAGATACTCTAGTCATTTTTAAGTTTTACGCTTCACTGCACACAGACTTGCACACCTCACGGCTAGCGTGGGGCATTGCAGCGCAGGCCCAACGAGGAGCATCGCCTGATGATGAAGCATGAAATCCTTTGGGGTGTGAGGACATCAAGTAAGAGTCCCTCTGACTCTTCTCTACCTTTCAAAAACGACTGACCCATTCTTCTAATTCCTATCTCACGAACAGTGACTGTTTAGTAACGGATCTACGATTCTGGAGCATGAGCCACTGGACCTACATCCAGCTCTTCGTTCCCCCCCCCCCCCCCCCCTCCGCCTTCCCAAGCATATATTAACTGAGGCATTAAGGTCCATGCTATATTACCACAGGATGTTTACCCATAAGAACTGGGTAATTGGGGATTCCTTGATGTAAAATATCTCACTATCAAGTAGGTAACAAATCACTTAATCTCATGTTTCAGGTATCTTTTGTTGTGACAGGCAGTAGGATTTACCTTCCTAGACTATCATCCTCATGACAATGAGCAGTCAGCCACCTGTTAACATATGTCTATGGGTTCCAAAGAGGCCGAGAAGGGCCCATGAGATCTAACGATATTAGTGAAGAAAGACCTGCAATGCTGAGTTCATTGCGCTGAAACCCCTTTTGCAGTCGCTTAAAGTCACAGGTTTTGTGTTTATTGCCCTCAAAATAGATTGCAGTTGTTCTGCAGTCTTGTTCCCACCGTTGTCCGCTCTGATATGAGAAAATAATTGAGAGATAATCTCCCATGAGGGAGGCAAGATGGCCGCTGTAGAAGGAAGTCTCACAATACCCCCTCTCTGACCTAAAGTCTAAATGAGGAGACAGATGACCCAGGAATTGTAGGATGCAGTCTTTCCTTCAACCTGTAAAGTTATCAAGGCGAGAGTGGTAGAGCGATCTGGCAGAGGAAGAACGACGTACTTGTCAGAGCTGTATGCCTGTGGAAGAAGACCAAGGCTCTGTCTATTACCCTGGTCGAGGCGCTACACTTTTTTCTATTAGAGAAGGCGATGGCGCAGCGCGGCAAGGAGAAACAACAGCCGCTGCCTGGCAGCATATGTAAGGAGACAAACCAGAGGGACGTAACAAAACTGGGCGCTATCCCCAAAAATAAGACGCTGATGATGCCCCCCGCTAAGAAACTTACACGGCTGCTTCAGTACCCTCTGCAGCATTGAAAGCACAGCAACGCAAATTGGAGAAAGCACAAGAGAAGAAAATTAAGCTGACACGAAGCGCTGCTGCCCGTGGTAACGGGGGTCATGAAGGGCCGGCCCGGGGCTTGACAGAGAAGAAAAAAACTGACAGATTCTACCTTAAGACAGCCTTCGGTAACGGAGGCATTTAGATTAATGGCGACCGCGGGGGAAGCAGGAACAACCGCGGCAAGCAAACTGCCTGGAGTTGCAAGCAGGAACGTCCTCGAGGACGCCAGCGGCTGTGTTGCTAGGCAACAGGAACGCGAGGACCTCACGCTTCCCACGGAAGTCTCGGCAATTTCGGCCGTGATGGCAGACTGTTTGCAGAAGGAACCGGAGAGCAAGGAGAACTGGGAAATGCTGATTTGAGGGTAAGAGAGGACACCGATGGGGCAGAGAGCCATAACACATCCCAAATGTTAAATGCTTTAAAGGAGGTGGAAGCGGAGATGCTGGGGGAGCAGAATCGGCTGCGGGGGCCCAAGGAAGCAGAATGGGGGAGCCTGGTGAGCCTTGACTCACAGAACTGACGGAGCCAGAAATCGTTGAGGGGGCCGAGGGAGATCGGTTCTTTTCAGTCCCAGAGGAGTCTGAATCCACCATTGCCAGTAGTGATGAGCAGAAGGAAACTTCAGATCCAAGTCTGGGCACCGAGGATAGTGGAAGTTCTAGAGGTTCCAGGGGGAGACGCACCCAGAAAAAACGCAAGGTGGTAGCAAGACGGGCTGGGTCCCCTCTGAGTACTCACAAGAAATTACTATGGGGCTATTCGGCTACATCTAGCATGTATAGAGAGGACAGGCAAGATGGACAAGGTGAGGGGGAAAAATTGGACATTATGTTTGCCACGTTAAAACCAATTCAAGCAGAGGCCAGAGCGGAAAGCAGAAGAGCTAGGCATGACACCAAAAAAATTCAAGCCGCAATCAGGAAAGTAAATAAAAAATATGAAGAGGTCGAAGAGAGAGTCATAGGCGTTGAAGAGAGAACTGGCAGATTGGAGGATGAAGTTACGGAATGGAATGTACACAAAGTGGAACAGGCAAAGGCTGTGGAGGACTTGCAATGGAAAGTGGAGGAGTTGGAGAATCGCCAGAGGCGGAACAATGTTAGACTCCTTGGGATTGAGGAAGGGGTGGAAAGGCAAGACACAAGAGGGTTCGTCCTCAAGCTGTTAAAAGGGGCCTTTCCTGATGTGCCATGGCAGTGGGAGCTGGAAGTCCAGAGGGCCCATAGGTTTCCACTCACTAGGAAGAAAAGACAGGATGGGGGCACAGATACACTCCCAAAGGCTATGTTGGTGTTCTTTGGGAACTTTCTAGCAAGACAAGAACCGATGGAGAAAGCCAGGCCAGATTCCAAGAAATCTTTTGAAGGTGTAACATTTTTTGCCAGACCTGACTCTTGTCATGTGACAGTGGAGAGGAGATGGCGCCTCAGACAATTAATTGCAGCAGTTCAGAGACATGGGGCAGAGGCTTACTTAATGTTTCCGGCAAAGCTAAAAGTTATATCTGCAGGACGTACAAGAATGTTTTTTTTCTGAAATAAAGGCGGGAGAATTTTTGGCAGAATTAACAGAACAAGGTAGAGATAGGAGCAAGGAATTGACAAAAGCGAAGGAATAGGGGGAAAGAAGAAGATGGATAGGGAGGGCTGCGACGAGTTCTCTATAACCTGAGTCATTGTGGGTTTCAGTATTGAGGGAAGGAGAGGGGGGGCGACTCTGCAACGCACAGTGGTAACGCATAGGTCAGCTCTGACCTATTTGCTTGTGCTAGGGGGGGGAGGGCATCTGGAGGGTGGAGGGGCGGAGGGGGGTTAAGGGGGAGGGAGGTGATGGGTGTGGTGTTGGTGTAGGAGGAGGGAGACATACAGTACAGACTTACAATTTATACAAAGGAGACAACTAGTGATTAATTTCACAGGAGTAATGGGAGAACTGGTAAAGCTAAACCTGCTTAATGGCAGTTAGGATAATCACGCTCAATATCTGCGGGCTGAATAACGCAGAGAAGGCAAAAATTAGCCGCGGCATTACGAATCTGGAGATCTGATATAGTTTATTTACAGGAGACGCATGTGGCTAGGAAAGACAATTATATGTTGGAGCAAATGGGGTTTGAGGTGCTTGCCTATACAGGACAGGAAGATAGGAAAAAGGGGGTGGCGATATTAGCTAGGAAAGGTGCTGCAAAAGTTAAAAGGAAGAAAGAGGATCAAGACGGGAGATGGGTCTTGTTGGATGTGGAAACCTTGGCTGGGAGATTCACAATTATCTCATTATATGGGTCAACTGAAGATTAACCTGAACTGCTGGAATTTCTGGATGGGGAAATAGCACTGTGGCCGGAGCCCGTAGTATGCTGCGGGGACTTCAATATCAATGGCTTGGATGGCTTAATCGAGAGGGATGGGGGTAAATACCGGGGTAGGAAGGACATACAAAGCAGTACAGAATCTAATACGACACAATGCCTTGGTGGATATGTGGGCAGAGCATAACCCTGTAGGCACAGGCAGCACCTACTACTCAGCACCTCATAGAATGGTTACTAGACTGGACTATTTTTTTTCATTTCGAGCTCACTGGTGGGTAGAGCTGGTATAGAACGACTCCCTAGGTTAGTGTCGGATCATAACACGTTGGTTTTAAGTTTGGCATTTGATAGAGAAAGGGACAGGACGCATAATCAATGGACGTTTGAACGGGGGCTGCTGAAGGAGGAGGAGTACGTGAAAAGGATGCAGGAATGGATTACACAATATTGGGACACGAATAGATACTAGGCCTCAGCGGATATGGTGTGGGATGCTTTTAAAGCTGGAGTCAGGGGAGAGACACTAAGCTATACTATGTTAAGAAATAAGAAAGGGAGAGGATGGAGGAAAGGGTTAGAAGCCTGGCGAGCTTAGAGGAGGGTCTAGTGGGTGCAGTAAGTAGACAAGAACCTATTGAACAGATCTTACTGGATATAGAGGTACAGAAAGCGGAGATAGGAGTAACGTTGGCGCAAAAGGCAGCAGGGAATTTTCTAGCAAAAAAAGAAAAATGCTATGAATTCAATGAGAGAGTGGGCCATTTATTGGCAATTAGGACTAGGCAAACATTAGCTGCAGGGGAAATAAAAGAAATCAAGGATAATACAGGGGCCATAGTTAATAAGGTGGAGGAAGTGCAGGTAGTCTTCAGGAGGTTCTACGAAACATTATACGAGCAAGACGCAAGTAATGATGCGCTAAGGATTTCAGAATACCTGTTACAGATACCACATAGAGGGTTAAGTACGGAAGACAGGGGGAAGCTGGACCTTCAGTTAACGCTACAGGAGGTAAGAGGCGACATTTAGTCTCCCCTCCGGCAAAGCAACAGGCCAAGATCAAATACCTGTAGAATTTTATAGGACTTTTTGGGATGTGCTAGGAACAGACATCTGGGCAATATGCTGTATGGCGCAGGGGGGAAGGGTTGTTCCGCAGTCCTGGGCCGGGGCGGATATAATCAAGATATTAAAGGGACAAGCCTCCAACAGAGCCAGGCTCATATAGGCCAATTACGTTATTGAATGCAGACGCAAAAATATTTTCCAAAACATTAGCGAAAAGGCTTAGTAGGGTTATCGAGGGACTGGTGTCCCCGGTACAGCATGGCTTTATCCCAGGCAAAGTGACTACCCAACACACAAGACAGATCACCGTCTTGGATGCAGCCGAGGTGGCAGGAGACCCTGTCGCGGCTATTTTTTTGGATGCTGAAAAGGCTTTTGACAGGGTCTCCTGGGCCTATCTGTGGAAAGCCCTGGAATGGGCTGGGATAGGTGAAGGCTACATAAAGGCAGTTCAGGCACTTTATAAACAACCATCGGCTAGGATAAGAATCAACAAATCATATACAAAGGCAGTACAGATCCGGCGAGGGACTAGGCAGGGGTATCCAGCTTCACATTTACTGTTTGCTATATACCTAGATCCGTTGTTAAGAAGGCTTGCGCGTAACTACAGGATCCCTCCAGTCAGATTACACGAACAGGAATATAAGTTATTCGCCTATGCGGACGACGTAGCAATCATAACATCAGCACCGGGGGGGGCCCTGATCGAAATAGAGCAAGAGGCAAGGGACTTCGGGGCGTTCTCGGGGTATCTTATAAATAGAGGAAAGACTCAGTGCAGAACAGGTTTACTATATTCCAGGATACGAGAGTAGTTCCAGAAGCAACGTATTTGGGGATTAGGGTGTCGGCGGAATTGGATAGAGTAGTAGAGATTAATATAGAGCCACTCTTAGGGAAAGTTAAAAGAAACTTAGAGAGTCAACAATTTACATCTGACGTTAATGGGGCGAATTAATGATTAAAATGGTAACGTTTCCAAAACTTTTATACATTCTCAGAGAAATTCCCTTATACTTTGATTGCACATGGTTTAATAAAACAGAAGCAATTTTGAATAGGTTTATATGGGCACAGGGAAGACACGGAGGGCGTATCGTTTTTTGACACTACCGAGGGAGAAGGGGGGTTGGGGTGCACCTGATTTTAGGTTATACTATTGGGCTGTAGCTCTCCAATACTCGCAAGGGTTATTAGGTGGTAGTAGCCAGTGTGGAGAGAGTTGGGGTTGTGCGACTGTTTATGGGGCGGTCGTGGGTAAGGAGGCAGGGAACGCCTTGGTGAACACAGTGGATTATGCATATTTCAAACACACTAGGTTCAAGACACTGAGTGCAATTTATAAAATTTGGAAGGCTGCTGGGAAAAAGTTAGGAATTGGGAGGTATAACAGATATCTTAGGCTGTATACAAATAATGCCCTTCCCGCAGAAATCTTCAGGGACACAGTCATGAAGGAATGGGATGGCAAGGGGATAAAAAAATTAGGTGACTTGTTGGATGCAGAAGGGGTGTTCTTATTATTTCAAGATATTCAAACTAAGTTTAATATTCCAGGATGCAATTTCTTTAAATACTTACAAGTCAGGAGTTACTTTTATAAGAAACAGGGCGGACCAGTAGGGATGTCTCATTGCAGGATAATGGACTACTTGGAGCGTAGTACACGGGCAACGATTAGGCAACTTTATGCAGAATTTTATGCATTAAAAACAGATGGAGAGAAATACACCAAGAAATGGGTGGAACAAGTAGGGGCACACCCTGATGGATTACAAACCTCATTAGATTTAGGACGGTCGGTCTTGTGCTCGGCTATGCTACAAACCCAGCACTATAAGACACTCTACTCTCTCTACCATACCCCTGCTAGAATTGCCCAGTGGGGGGGTAGTACGGGAATAACTTGTCCACAATGTAATTCAAGTAGTACCAATATTATACATATGTTTGCACAATGCCCACAACTTTATACATTAAAACTGGCAATTGAAGAATTCCTGGAAGTCTCTCTAGGGATGAAGATCAAATTGTCGGATGAATTGATAATGTTGGGGGTGAACATAAGAGACAACAATGAACACCCAGAATTTTTGTTTTTGGCTACGGCAGTGTTGAGGATTATTATTGCAAGGGCCTGGCTTGACAAGACGGCACCTACATTTCAGACATGGATAGCAAGGCTTCTCTCCATATACAACCTAGAGAAGGCCATTTATGATAGGAAAGGTAGAAGGGCAAGGTCATGGGGGGGTAGGATATGGTTACCAATAGAGAAATGGAAGAATAGGAGTAAGTAGAGGTTATAAATATATGAATTTTGATTTTGATTGTATTTGAATTTTGTGAAATGTCTTTCTCTATTTTCTTCTATCTGTTTATATTTTTATCTGTACTATTTAAAATGTATTGGATTTACTGGAAAAATGTGGGGGGGGGGAACAATAAATATATAAAAAAAAAAGAGAGATAATCTCTCGCACAGGTCTATACACCAACACACACAAAAGGACTCCCTTGTACATTTGTTTGAGTAGTGTGTTTCTGCAGCCTGTAGTTTAGCTCGGTTCTGTAAATACCTGGTCAGCCATGCACGGGCAACTTATGTCCTTGGAAAGAGTAGCAAAAGAATACAGGAAGAACACTTCTGCACCTAAGATGTAAGTGGTCAACATCAGAAGAGAAAAATGTAAAGCATGTGGGGGATGTTTAAATTCCTAAAAGGCTGAAATATACAAGGTGAAATACTGAACAGAGTGGTGAACTGATCATTTAGCTCTTAATTCAATGCATGCATTTGTAGAGGGCACTTATCTCCGAGGTTTCCTTGCACTAATGGAGAGCTCTGAAGAGAAGCTGCCAGTCTAAACACCCATTAGGCAGGTGTACAAAGTAGGGTTTAGAGGCTATGTCTGAAAACAGATTCCGAGGGACTGCATTATTGGGCTGATTAGGAGTATGACGGTCCGCAGACCCGCCAAACTTGGGGCAGGGGGTTTGCCCGCTGGCAGTCTCCCCATCTCCCTTTTACGAGATGGGCAGTGGGACTGCCACAACTCCACTGCAGCAGCCAGAGAACCACCATTCCCTGGCTGTGTGGAGTTATCCATATGCTTGGCAAGACCACTGTGGTCCTGCCAAGCATATTAGGATTGTTCTCTCTGCCAGGTTTACATGGTGGTTCCTCTTCCATGTAAACCCTGGCAGACGAAACAAAGGGGGGCCTACAGGGCCCCCTGGTGCCTGTGCGCACTCTGGATGCACACATGGGGGTGCAACATGTGCCCCCCCCATCTGCCTGCACAACAGTTACCTGCATGGCATGGACTTTTCAGTCCATGCCGTGCTGGAACTCTTTTTGGCATTCCCATTGCCAGTCCTCTTTAGTTATGAGTACACCAGCTTACAAGACGAGTGGGCAGGTCTGATCAAGACAAAGTCTGACCGCAGTGGGTACGACACACCGAAAGACCCAGCCTGCTGCCACTGAATACGTTGCGAAAGAGCCAATTCTGGTGAGAAGCTTGCTCCCTAGGTGACATCCCCGGATAATGTATCCCTCCCCTCCCACCTTTCCCAGTCTCCCCTGGTATCCTCCCTTCCTCGCCTTCTACCTCCTTCTGTTCTCCTACTTTTCTACCTCATTGGCCTTTGCATTTCGGTAAGAGTATTTGTTCCTGGATATATAAAGATCTGAACCATAAAAGATCAATAGTTCTACAAAATAGTTACATTTTAACATTGAATTTTACTTGTGCTGATGGAATATTATATTAACAAGTGGTGTACTTCAATAAGCACTATTTACAAGGAGAATGATGCAAATTAATGTTTTTAAGGAAAAAGACAAGACCTCCTTATCAAGCTGAATAGAATTTGCCTCCAAATACTTGGATATTTTATAATCAAAGATAATCTAATTGCATCATGATCGGAGAACAGTACATTCACGTTGATTAGTGTGGTGGTAAATGTGAGCCTTTAATGTAAAATCGTCAATGTATTAAGAGTTATCAGCTTGGGAAATGTAATTCCTGACAGAGTTGGATTTTAATTATGGAAAATGCAGTAGTGGTCAATGAGCCTTAATGAAGCTCGATCCTGATGAGCAGTCCGAGAAGGTAGCACTGTTGGGGGATACGGCAGTGGCTGATCAGACCAGTGTGAGCTATTTACACTTATCTAGATCTTCAAATCTGTGCTCACAATCCAGCACATCACACATGCACTGAACACTGACCAACAACTCATGTAAAGGGAATACAGTTCTCCTCTGCCTCTGTTTCCTTTATCTAATTTTCTAGCTGTGTCTCCTTTACCCCATTTTAGTGGATTTCTCCTGCATTATTTCTCTTTTGCAAAGTCTTAATACTTTTCAGAAGCCTTCTACCTTTGTCTTTCACTTGCTCTCTTTTACTTTTTCAATCTTTGTGGATTCCCGGTCACTTCCACCTTATTTTCCTATTTTGGATCTTTTTACCCTACATTTATAGATCTTTCTTTCTCTTTCAACATTTTTGATCACCTCTCTGGGCTGGTTTCCTTCACCATTTCTGCCTTCCAGGGTCCTATACTATTGCTCCCAGCTTCGCCTCATCTCTCGATCAGGGGTTTTATAAAGCGCGCTACTCACCCATGAGCGTCTCAAGACGCGTGGGGGGGGGGGATAGAGGGGGGGAGATGGAGGGGGGGGGGGGGGGTCTGTGCAGCTCCGGTTCAGTCGAAGAGCCAGGTCTTGAGGTTTTTCCTGAAGATGGACAGTCCGTGAGCGTCTGATGTTCACTGGAAGCTCGTTCCAAGCCCGGTACATAGGGGAAGGCTCTTATGCCTGCTCTGTCAGGGTGAGGTCGGTGGAGCGGAGGTTCCTTTTGAGTACGTGGAAGGTGACTCTCTCATTGTAGTACTTGGGTCTGAAGTTGTGGAGGGATTTGTAGGCGTTGGTGCGCAGTTTGAAGTTTACTCTCTTCTTGACTGTGAGCCAGTGGAGGTCTCGTAGGTGTTGGATCATGTGTTCGTGCCGTGGGATCCCGAGGAAAAGTCTGGCTGTGGTTTTCTGGAAGGTTTGGAGCTTGTGTAGGAGGGCTCTGTTGAGTCCGGCATAGAGGGCGTTTCCATAGTCCAGTCTGCTGGTTACGAGTGCATGGGTGCTAGTCTTTCTGCATTCGGGGGGGGGATCCATTTGGAGTTCTTGCGGAGGCAATTGAAACAGGTGGAGGCTACAGAGTTGATCTGGTGGATCATGGTGAGGGAGTCAAGGATGATGCTGAGTTTCTGTGCATGGTCTGTTGGTGTGGGAGGACTCCAGAGGACGGAGGGCCACCAGATGTTGTCCCAGGCGGAGGTAGAGGGTCCAAGGACGAGGACCTCAATCATCTCCGAGTTAAGCTTCAGGCAGCTATTTTTTTTTATCCAGGCTGCGACGTCCTTCATTCCTTCCTGGAAGCAGTCTGGAGTCTTTGAGGATCTTCGTGAGGGAGAGGATGAGCTGGTTGTTGTCGTCCTATGAAACTATGCTGAGCCCATGCTGTCTGACGATGGTGGCCCCATGTAAATGTTGAAGAGCATGGGGCTGAGCGAATGATCCTTTGGGTACTCTGCAGTCGATATCTGTGGGTTTGGAAAGGAAGGGAGGGACTCTTTTTGCTCATCCTCTTTATTTATCCCCTGACACGGTCCACGCAACACGATCTACCATACCTGGCTTCTTTAATTTTCTCTGCACAACATATTTTGATCATCAGAAAGAATGTATTGTTTTTCAGTGATCCTTACGATACCCAATTCATATTCTCTCTCTCTCTCTCTCTCTGTTCTCTCTCTCTGTTCTCTCTCTCTCTCTGTTCTCTCTCTCTCTCTCTCTCTCTGTTCTCTCTCTCTCTCTCTGTTCTCTCTCTCTCTCTGTTCTCTCTCTGTTCTCTCTCTCTCTCTGTTCTCTCTCTGTTCTCTCTCTCTCTGTTCTCTCTCTCTCTGTTCTCTCTCTCTCTGTTCTCTCTCTCTGTTCTCTCTCTGTTCTCTCTCTCTCTCTCTCTCTCTGTTCTCTCTCTCTCTCTCTGTTCTCTCTCTCTCTCTGTTCTCTCTCTCTCTCTGTTCTCTCTCTCTCTCTGTTCTCTCTCTCTGTGTCTCTGTTCTCTCTCTCTCTGTCTCTGTTCTCTCTCTCTCTGTCTCTGTTCTCTCTCTCTCTCTCTCTCTGTTCTCTCTCTCTCTCTGTTCTCTCTCTGTTCTCTCTCTGTTCTCGTTCTCTGTGTTTGTATGACTCCTTTCATACTCTCTTTGGGGATTTATTTCACCTTTTGATCTTGGATTCTTTCATAAGCCAGAGTTTTTTCCTAAGTGCAAACTAATGCATTTCCCATAGCTCTAATCCTGTTTTCTTTCTCACATGTACACATTTGTGCTCTTTAAAGATTACTTTTTTCCTCTCTGTTTATATATTCACATCTCCGGTAGCTTTAAGGTTTCTCATATTTGTGGTCTTTATTTTGCTGTTACACTCAAACACTGTAAACTTATTTTACTCTCCATTGATCTGCGGAATTCTCTAATAACAGTCTTCACCTCAAGGCAACTCCTATAACAAAGTTTTTTTGATCTGTATATCTATAGTCTCAAAGGCATTACTGTACACATTTGCCAACCTCAAAATGATAGAACTGTGACTTGGCCTATTTCAGATTCAAATTCATGAACAACAGATCACAATAAATGTCTTCTCTTTTGATCTCACTGTATCTTCTCTCACTTTATACATCTCAAGTCTTTTTTCTTCTTAGTTCTCTCACCCTTTGTCTTTCTTTCTGCTTCACTTACACTCATTATTTCCATTTAGCTCCTTCTCATTATCTTGCTCCTTTGTTTTATGTTCTGTTTTTCCTCCCTCTCTCGTTCTTCACCCCTTATGCTCTACTTATTCTGTTATTTAATCTTTTTTTTTTCCTCTGGCTTTTCACATGTTTCCCTCATATTGTTACATTTCTCAATCATGTTTCCCTTCTGTCATTTTCTTGCTCGGACGGACGAGCTCTCAGCTCTAATTTCATCTTCCACTATGTCCCTTATATTTCTCTCTGAGAATTCAAACTTTATGTGTAGACATCTCGCTTTGCACTTGAGAATGAAACTATAAAATGGTTACAATCCCATACTGGAGTAATACATTAAATAACTCCAAGGACTGCATATAGGTTTTAACAAAATAATGCCATCTGAAAAATACAAATTGTAGCATTATTGCCCCTAGGTTGAAATATCCACGGGCCTTTGTGTTTTTGGGTCCACTGCAGTGTTTTCCATGGAGTTGAGGTCAAGGAACTTTTCTCCAGCACAAGTGCTGTCCCAAATGGACTGCTGTGAATCTAAGCACATTTATTACATTGTGTTAATGAGCTCTGGCATCCCCAAAAAATGGAAAAGACTTTCCACCCCAGGAGGGACTGTATGTACAGACAACAAACATCAGTTTAATGCCATTAAGTGTCTAAGTTTCGAGAACAAAAGCACTCCTTGTTCACCCTGGAAAATCACTTGTTATTTCAACTTTCCACCACTGGTTCCTTTTTGGGTTTCGCCTGCCGAAGGCTGCGCTCTGCGCAGCTCTTCAGCGCAGGTGAAATCCTATGTCGACACTAAGCACTTCGGGAACGTCCCCCGGCTCTCATTGGCTAGCTCCATAAATGGAGGCTAGCCATTGAGTGCCGGATCTGTCCGTCAAGGCCGGACCAGATTCGGGGGCGTTCCCGAGATTTTTTCCCAGGGTGGAGTTACGTTTTTTCCCGTTCCCTCCCCTTTCACTGAAAGTGAATTCAGATGCGCTGTCCATTCCCGCCCCCTCCGTGTGCCTCCCCGCCCCTCCCTCGCTGTCCTGTGCACGTTTCCCGCCGTTCGTGTCCTCTCCCGCCCCCCTCCCGCCGTTCGTGTCCTCTCCCGCCCCCCTCCCGCCATTCGTGTCCTCTCCCGCCCCCCTCCCGCCGTTCGTGTCCTCTCCTGCCCCACTCCCGCCGTTCGTGTCTTCTCCCGCCGTCCGTGTCCTCCCCCGCCCCCTGTGTCTTCGTAGGTGCTTGTTCAGAAAGCGAGTGAGGGCGTGATTACTCACAGCTGCTTCTGTTCCTGGCCAAGGTGCGCCCAGAGACCGATCCTCCTCCTCGAGGCATAGCCCGGGCTCCTCCAGCTAAACAAAACAGCAGCTGCTGGCTCTCAAGAGCCGGGAGAATCGCTGTTTTAGCAAACACGCGTGCGCACTGCCCGGCCCGGCCTGGGACTTGTTGACCAGCCCCGAGTTGTTGAATACCTCGAATAGCTATCATATTTGCAGTTGCTGCTGCTCCAATTCAGCGGGGCTCCGCTTTTTTCCCTGCTGTGCTGTAAACGAAGAGGCTAGCTTTTGTCACCCCTAGTTGTCTCTCAGAGCTACCCAAATTGCCAAGACCACGCTGCCCCCACCCCTCCCCGCCCTAGGAGCTCACGAATCTGGTACGGCCGGGCCGTGCTTGCTGCTGTCCTGCCTTCCTCCCGCCGTCCCCCCCTGTCCTCTCCCGCCCCCCTCCCGCCGTTCGTGTACTCTCCCACCCCCTCGTCTTCTCCCGCCCCCTTCCCGCCGTTCGTGTACTCTCCCGCCCCCCTCGTCTTCTCCCGCCCCCTTCCCGCCGTTCGTGTACTCTCCCGCCCCCCTCGTCCTCTCCCGTCCCCCTCCCGTCTTTGTTGTCAGGGGCGCTAGAGTCCAAAGAATGCTGTCAAGGTTCAAGCACATAAGGTGAGTGCCGTTTTATTTTTCTTGCGCCGTTCCCGCTCCCGCTGTCCGTTTGCGCCCCCCCGTCCGTGTACCGCCAGCGCTATGCTGCAACTTCCCACGCCACTGCCCTCTGGCCACCGCAAACATGTTTCCGACGGTATGTCTGAGAACCACGGAGTCATGGGGGGGCACTGAATGTGAATGAGTTAGCTGGCTCATAAATGGTGTCCGGGGTGTTGGTCATGAGGTGAATCGATATGTATGGGTCATTTGTATAGAATGAGGTTGTGGTTGCAACCAGTGGCATTCCTAACTTTATCAACGTTTTTCAGCTCCTTAGAGCTCACGTGCTGTGGAGTAGCAACTAATGAAGAGGTCCAATTGGACAATCCGAATTCTCCAGAACCGCTCCTACAGCGAGCAGTGCTCCAAGCCAACCTTCAGCACTACTTTGTATTATTAAGTCAAGTTCGGGTGTTCAATGTGTTGTGTGACTAGCTGTGTGTCGGTGTGCTGTTTCCCGCGGTGGAGCTGGTCACATCCGCTTACACCGCAGGACTGCACTTGGGGTGTTCGCCTCATGACTCATAGTAAACCTGTTGAACAAAGCCCGCACGAGCCAACACGAGGCTGGTCCGGTGCTTGGCCTTCCGCTGGTTGTCTCTCCTCCGTCTTTGGTGGGAGATCTCGCCTGCAAAGTGGGACTGGTTACTCAGTAGGAAGAAGGTATTTTGGTTTGTCGCTTTGAGAAACATCAGGCTTATTTTTACAAGCATCCAGGCAGAGGACTTTTTTTTTTTCCACAGATGAGGCCACCTGGGACTCTCCCAGGCAGGCAGCCCTCCCACCAGTTGCTATTATCTTTAGGTTTGTCATGACAGCAGCTATCTGAAGACCGATGTTTACCAATTCTTTAATACATACATACACACATAGTGCCGGTGTTTGCTCTGCCCTGAACAGTATTTCTCTCACCCCATGTTATTTTCTTATTTGTATAGTATTCAGCCTGCTATGGAATGATTGCATTGCAGCGCATGAAGGAATATTTTATATCTCAAAAGAACTCTGAAATCATGGGACATTAAAGTACATATTCCGTAGATGCATCGTATATAAAAATCAGTTAGTTCGTTTTTTCCTGTGCATCAGGCGCTCTTAATGTTTTAGCCGGCACTCAAAATGCAAACCAAACATTCTGGCTTTGCCAAGGCTTCTTTTGTCTTTGTCAACATGTGCGCCGCCCTCTTGCCCGATAGTTTGTGACCGCTCGGGGGTCCTCTCCCTGTGAATCCGTCACTGCTGTGTCAGCGCCCAGGCGTGGGGTGATGCTGTTGCCAGGATACCTTTAAATCCAGGGCTGGTAAATCTGTGCAGCCTTCTCGACAGTGGTATTGATTAGAGGGTTTGAACTGTGACCTTTCTCCTCATTGACTGCACCATGACCACCTCTGCACAAGTCATTCAGCAGGAACTTGAGGCGCAAGAATGAGCATGGTTAAACCTGAATATGGGATAAATGTCATTATGGGTGCATGGTGTACAATTAAAAATATGGAATATGGTCTCTTTTTTAAAACCGCTCATTTGTGGTATGATAACTGAGGTGAAATAGTCTTGCAAAACAGGGTTCCCTTGATGCTTTGTTGAGATGCTTGATAAACGTACGTTGTCGTCTTAGACACACCGGGGCTCCAGGGTGTGTGTGTATGTGACTGCTCCAGAGTGTGTGTATGACTGCTCCAGTGTGTGTGTGTGTGTGTGTGACTGCTCCAGTATGTGTATGTCACTGCTCCAGTGTGTGTGTGACTGCTCCAGGGTGTGTGCGTGCGTGTGTGACTGCTCCAGGGTGTGTGCGTGCGTGTGACTGCTCCAGGGTGTGTGCGTGCGCGTGTGTGACTGCTCCAGGGTGTGTGTGTGTGTGTGTGACTGCTCTATTAACAAATGTGAGACCTATTGCAATGTAAACAACAATGCCATTTATTTAGAAGTAAAAAAAAAAAAAGAAATGTCATGAGCAATGCCAATAGCTCTAACTTTTCCAAAGGCGAAACCATTGCATTGTAAATGCTTGTTATAACTTCTTCTAGCTTTTAGGGGAAAACATGCATCTGGCTTGGGAGTGGAGAGCCGGACTGGCTTTAGGGCCGTGCAAGTGGTGCAGCCGCGCTAGGTGCTGACCTGTAGAGGGCACTGTACTCAGGAGGGGGCTGCGCTTAACAGCTTCTTACGATTTTGAAATGCCTGCTGCAGAGTTCCTTGTGCATCTATCTTTCAGGTAGCATTAAAAATGTCAAAATAACTTGTAATGTTCCTGCTAGAGGAATAGATCAGGGTTGTGTGTAGTAGCAGTTTCGACTCGTCATAAAGTAGCACAGAGTGTTAATATGCCTGCTGCAAAGAACAGATCTGTATTTCATTAGGCTAGGTGAGTGGATTAGTAAAACTACCCTTTAACAGTGCTTTAAAATAAAGGAAATGTGATAGGGGCTATGGAGAGATGAGGGGCACTTTTGCCAGATGGTAGTGAGGTAATACCAGGAGGAGGTCATTGGATGAGGGGTGCCAAAAAAGACTGTAGCACCGGGCACCACCAGAGCTAAAGTTGGCCATGATGGTGAGTGACGTATTGAAAGCATTGCATGTGATGAAAGTGTTTACCCTGCCTTCTCAGCACCTCTAAAATGTCTTGAGCATGAACTGCTTTGTCATTGGATGGTTGATGCTGCGCCACTATCTTATAAAGAATCACAACTCCTGACAAGCAGCCAGAGCACGATCGCAATACAGCCTCTCAGAAATAATCTAGAAATGAAACCACTGACCATCTGATGCCAATCTGTGGCTGGTCTTTTTTTTTTTCTTCTTTTATTTTCTTTTTCTACCTGTCCTTCCAGTTTCTTTCCAGCAAGTGGAAACCGAGGTTGGTGCAGGGCCGATATGAGGAAAAACACACCTGAGGAGCCTACAAGTTAAAATAAATGCAGTCTACACAGACATGATGCCCCACGATGCTCCTAAACCCCAGTATCACTGCACTGGCAGCACCACTGATAGCTCTGCCCCTGAGTTTGTACCTTCCAAAGCGTCCCAGCAGAGTCCGGCTCCTGGAGCTGCAAATCTTCTCCTGCCTCTTCCCTTCTCAGAGGAGGGGTGCTGTGTAGAGAATGATCTCTCTGAGGCCCCCCACTCTTGTCAGGGCCCTAGAGGGCTCTGACTGAAGAGTTGTTACTTTGTTTCTCTTCAGCCCTGGGTCCCTGCGGGGAGCTCAGAGCAGGCTGCATACTGCAGCGCTAGACACACATCTGTCTGCAGATGAGCTGAGGGCCCCCCTTCACGTACTGAAGACTGTCCCCCCCCCCCCCCCCCACCACGGGGGCTGCAGGGGTGTTTGTTACCCCCCTTGTACCTAGATTGGACCCTTCTGCACTGCTTTGTCATACTTTCTTTCAGTATGTTCCATATTGTCTGCTTTTAAGCCTTCTGTGCTTTCAGAGGGTGAGTTAATATGTTGCCTGAGGTTTTTTTAAACTACAGGGGCATATGTGCTATTGTCTGTTTATCCTCTTATTTGTCCTAAACGTCTAAACACATTTTCATATAGGGTCCTGTGTTCTTTCATAACGTAAATTTCATTCTCTGTTTTAGTTCGCACACTCTTTGAGAATGTGGAGTTTCCTGGAAATGACATTGAGGAGATCTTGGCTCCAGACGCGGAATGCTGCCAGATTTACTGCACTGCCCATTTTCGATGCACATTTTTCTCCTTTATTTCAGAGCATGCCCACCTTCCAAGGTATCTGATGTTTTATAATGTGTATTTATGGGTATATTGGCTGTTGAGCAAGAGACATATTACTGGCCTCTAACATGAGGAACTGCAAACTTGTATAAGCAGGCCCCTAAGTTCAGGTGAGTATGGAAGTCCCAAAATCAAACTAACTCCAGGGTGCGGCTATTTGCACCCAATTTTCAGCAAGGTGGGGAATTACGGGTACAAAGTATATTTGCACCTCCTCTGTGTTCATCCCATTTATTCTGTACAGGGAGACGTTAGTTGATGTCATCAACAAGTTGGATGTCTGTGTGTACCAGTACACTGAATAGTACTCAATGATACCTGCAGTTGTACACCACAGACCGTTAGTAGTTAATGGGTGGTTTTAAGTGGGATTTGTAAGAGGCAGGTAGCTAACGAGGGAATGGAGAAGGTGTATTTCTGAGTTCCATTTCTTCCCAGGTGAAACTAAAGGCCACTGCAGCTCCCTCCTACCCCCCCCCCCCCCCCTTCCTCAGAGAAGAGTTGACCCCTATCGATCACTGATACCCTTGGCTAACTTTAGACACCGAAAGATAATATGGCAAAAGCAGGCTGGAGTAGTGAAGTGAATGCATGACTCCTCGCAGCTGCCATTTTGGTTTCAAGAAGCAGCAGGGAAATTTGGGATCCGAAGTGCTGAAGACCTAGGTAGAGACAGCATCACACACAGCCAGTCTGATCAGGATTCTGGTGCCCATGGCACTGCGGAAGGGGTGAGCGTTCTGGCAATGGGCAGTCTGACACACAGAGGAGGCACATGGCTACTTAGGGTGTGCCTCTTTCTCCATGCATAGCGGCCGGTTCTGACCAGAGGGACCTGTAAATAGTGTGGAATCAACAGCACAAAATTAAGGTAAAGGTGCGCAGAGACAAGCCACCGTGCTGTAACTTGCCTACGAGCCCAGTGGCCTTGTCGCTGTGACTTTGCCATCCGGGTCTGTGGCCTCACAGTGCATAGCTTGTAGGGGATGTGACCTTGCTTCCTGTGCATTAACTAGGTGAGCCCTGAAAGTTTTGCTCATGTAGGGGTTGTATGAGGACCATTCTCCAACCACCCATAGAGATTAGAGTAATAGACTGCAACGGTCTCGTTGATTTCTAACCTGATTATAAAGAAGTTTGCCCTCTGCTGCACATTTGCAGTACTTGAGAACCCTGTTATCTAAGTTAGTGAGCCACGTCATCATTCTACCAGTCTTGTCACGTTCCACATTCGCTCTTGTTGTGTATGCTCTGTACTCGTATGCCTGTTGTCAATCCTATAACATAAATTTCTCCCTTTCTGCTCAGTCCTTCTTCAGATGCCTGTGTTCCCTCATTTAGTGGCTCTAATTATGTTAAAAGGTGCTCCTGGTGTGCAATCTCACCATGAAGTTGGGTCCAAGTCCCCACCACTGCTGATGTGCAGTGATCGCATTATATTAATTTAAATGCCTCCAATTCGGTTAGTAAAGAAGCCGCCCCCATGTTCTCCCTTTACAGATCATGTCCCTCAGTGCAAACCTGAAAACTAGGTCTTCAAATGTTGTAGCGTTGAGTTTCGAGTTCGGAATGCTAGGTTGGACATCTTCCAGTCAAGAGTCCACAATAGCGGATTATGTTTGGAGTGAGCATTTGCCAGATATTCTGGTCTTTTGGTTCTCGTCTGTCAGTAAAACGTAAAATCATCTAAGCGTACCAATAGTTCATGCATATAAAAGTAAAAAGCATAAACTCCGCCCTCCGGCTAGAAGATTCACCAGGTTGTTGATCCAGTCTCAAAACAATTGGTAGTCTTGTGCATCGGGGAGGGAACGTAGGTAGTGTGGGATGTGGTTTAAAATTACATCAGCCACACAGTTGAGATCTCCTCTGAGTAATATATGGTAGTGGTGTATACGGGTGAGGAGGGGCATTGGAGAAAGATGGCTGGCCCACATTAGGAGCATAAATGTTCACTAGGGCTATATCTTTGCCATTTAACTTGACTGCAAATATCACACCTACCTTCTGGCAGTGCTTAATTTGTAAAAAAAAGTGCTGGTGCTGAAAATGTTGCCAAGGAGGCCACAGCCCACATCTACCTCCGGTGTACCCAACTTTCAACTCCTGCACTGCCTCAGTCTTTATTCTGTAACCATGCTCTGCTGTCTGTTCCCTAAGTCATGTGATTTACTTCTTTACCTACACCGACAGATGAGTGCAAGAACAAAACGCAAGTAATATTGAGCCCACCACCTGCAGGGTCAGGAATCGTAGGCCTGTGAAAAGTGGCGGTGCTGAAAGCACTGCCTCATTAAGCACTGCCTTCTGGGTCCATTATCTCGATCTGTGAGAAGAACAGGGTCCCGGAAAGCATCAAAGCCGGCACCCCTCTAGTGAGTAATGAATACATAGAAGCAAAGATTTCCCCCTCCAACACTTCTGCAGCACCAGGCTGTCCTCTTTTGTTAAGCAAGTTTCCTGGAGGAAGGCAATTTGAACCCTCCGTCCTTTAAGACATGTCTGGCCCATGTCTCTTGGAAGAGGAACTCCTGGGAAGCACCCCTACAGTGGTAGTACTAGCCATCGGGGCTAGAGTCAGAGTCTAAGCGAGTTGTATCCAAACATGCGGCCTACTCCATACCTCCCAGTAGGACATGCGTGTGTAGGAATAAAGCAAACACCAATTATATGTTGAATGGAAACTTCAACAGTCCCCCCCCCCCCCCCCCCCTTCCACTCCCTGCCCCCCCCCCCCCACTACACCTACCCGTGCAGTTGTGCCATGACACTCCATCCAAACAATAATAAACCATCGCATTAACGCTTCTCTAGTGAAATCTGATGGGACTGTCATTTGAGATTAGGGAGGGGGAGTAAGCCCTCTTAATCCTGGGATCTAGAGTTTGAGTCCCTCCCCACCTGTCCCCAGGGCCCACACCTAAACAAGCCATGCAGAATGCAATTCAGTTGGTGTGTCTGAGATATCAAGAGGGGTCTTTCCAGCAGATCTCCTGAGCACAGCTTACTCGTCCCCAGCAGACTGTACTGTCAAATGTCATCCACCGATTTAGGTGTGATCTCAGGCAGCTGGGCGCAGTAGCTAGTGATACTGTCCACATCCGACCCAGAGTCCTCGGCCGAAGGGACTGCACTTCCCTGGTCTCTCTCGCTGTGTCCCATCAGTGCAGACACGGCAAGAGCCAGGCCTCTTCCTGAAAAGTCTGTTACACTGGGCCCTCGGCTTTCTTTCTCCTGGAGAGACCATTTGAATCTCCACAGTATGGGGATACCTTTCCTATGGTCTGGACTGCATAGGGGCACCTGGATGTGAAGCCATTCCTGTGCTGCAGTCTGGGTTAAAAAAAGACCTTTCATTCTGTTGTACGCTGAGCTTTGCAAGAACAAATCATATGGAATATCTAGATCTCGCAGCCTCTTTGATTGGTATAAAGTAAATCATAGGAAGCCCTGACAGCTACTGTGATGTTCAAAAAAAAATTAGACTTTTGTATTTTCATCAATGCAAGCCTGTTGCATGAGATGGTCTGTCACAATGATGAAGCCAGGCCACCATGGACCACGGTAGCATGCCTGGCACTGGGGAAATCTGTACGCTACTCTGTATTTTCACTACATGGCATACGTTTTGAACAGGCCTTCTTGGGCTACCACCTCTTGTAGCGAATACTCATGGGAAATCATTGCTTCTTCCTCAATACGTTTAGGAAGACCTTGTGTTATATTACACTGGGCCCTGCCCTGTTGGTCTTCAATTCTGTCCTCCAGTGTTCAGATCTGATCAGACACATTGTGCAATGTAGAAGAATGATTTTTTTTGTAACGGCAACAGGAGTAAACCGAGATCTATCGCCACTGACTCTATATTGGCCTCCAGCGCCTCTCTGATAGTGGCTGTGAGTAGCATCCAGTTTTTCCCCCGTTGTCCAGGCAGCCCGTGATATGTTCAGGATTGGGAATGCGACATCCCACCACAGGATACAAGACACTCTGACACCAGCTGCCATCACCACACACTGGATGGCAATTGATCCTGTGGGTGGGCGGGGCACCCTCTGCTCCTTGGGACAATCGGCAAGTCATAGGAAGGGAAGAGAGCAAGCGGCCCCTGCAGCTCCATGCCAAGAGGTTCAGACCCCATTCAAGGCTGCAGTCTAGTGATTCCCATTGGGTAACAGCAGTGGGCCTGCTTTGCAGCACAGCGGTAGCTTCCTTATGGCGCTATCTTGAAAGGACAAGGTCAGTTGCATGCCATGGTCTCAGGTCGGCAATCTCAGGCAGTGCTTCCACTCCCGAGCGGTCTACCACCTCCCACTTGGTCTTGGAGACCCCGAGTCGACTCAGGAGGGGTTCGAAAGTGGTGGTTACAGGATGGTGGGTAGCTCTGCCTCCCCATCCCCAGGATCAGAACTTATCGCTGTAAACATGGCTGTAGATGGGGTCACTTTAACAAACTAAGACTCCTGACGGGCACCAGGGTTTAATAGATATTAGCATTACATAGTTTCACAGCTCTAATATGTAGCTAGATGAGCAGTAGGAGATAAATCACTGGTGACTGTGTACCTCGTCTGAATTGTGGTCCAAGTCTCTGTTGGAGCCTGCGGGGGCCTGAAGCTTCATTTCCGCAGGCTACAAAAAACGGCACATGAATGTTGTGCTAGGTATCTGAAAAGGATGGGCGTGTTCCTGATATCCTCTTCGGTGGTAGCCCAGATTTTTGGAGGCGTGAAAGATATCAATGTGGCTTGGAGCTGGGACCACCACTGTGGGTGTATGAATCATGCGGGCTCCACACATTTGATGATATTGCGTCCAAATGTATATCTATTGCACAGTTCGTGGCATAAATACTGCTCATCCAGGAGTCTCCTTTGAGGCGCTGCAGAACATGGGAAGCTGAAATACACAGGAACTTACACCTTACCTGACACAGGGATCAGAAGGAAGGCTCTTACTTTGCTACATAGGGAAAGCCTACACCCAGGCAAGGTGTCACTGGGAGGGATAAGAATCCGTGGTCCAGGGACATTGAGAGAGTTACGACTGGAGTAGGTTGGCGGGCTGTTGGAGGGATCTCCTAATGCCAGGGTCAAACTGCTGCAATTTTATTTTCTTCATCACACTTACATGGCAACTCCCATATTTTGTATGATTTATAGCTGTGTCTTTGGCCCAAATATCACACAGAAGAGGGAAACCTCATCCATATAGTGTGGGAATGCCCAGTGGTGTGGAGCTATTGAAAAATTAATCTCGTCTTGATTGGCTAGAACATTGTAGGTACGTCCAGAACTATGTATGTTAAGAGTGATTGCCCCCTGTAAAGCTGTGGCTCTTTTACTGGCTTACCAAGAGATTGCCATGGCCTGGAAGTCTGCTTTTGCTGCCATTATTACTGAATGAATTTCTAGATTGATACGAGAGATCATTTTCTTGAGGTTGTTAGATATTCTCTTTGCAGACCCCTGTGACTGGGAAGTCTGGGTGCTGTTTTCCTACATCAATTAAATGTTTGTGGATGTGAATACTCTTTGGAGCTCCCAGTGTGGCATTCATTTGTGTGATTTTTAATTGCTAAATAGTGTTTTTATCTTTTTTAATTGTCCTTTGGAATTTAATGCTTTATGCACGATCATATGTTTAATTAGATTTTAATAAAATGTTTGTAATTTTCCTACACTTGGCCTTTGGTGGTGTTATGTTCTGGTGATATGGTTTTGTGTATGAATGTATATGTTGAAGTGAATTAAGTTGCCTAAGGATGATTTCTTTCTGACTGAGGTGTTCTAAACATAAAACAATTACACAGAGACCCACTTTGTCACATGAAAACCCTAACACACCATTTAAACAACTGTCACATGTATGCCTTAACACCTCATCCAGACACATGAATGACCACTTGTGCACCGAGTACTCCGTGACGAAATACAAACACCCAAATTCACTTCCTGCACTCGTTCATGGAGATACTTACGCAGCTCACATAGGCAAACATGCGCAAACCTACCAATGTTCTTTGAAACAAGCAACCAAACAGACCATCCATAAACAGGCCAACACCGGTGGATAGAATGTATCTTCACACTATAGTTAGCCAGTTGAAAACTATATATGATGCCATTTTAATTGTTTTTTAATGTTTGTACTGCCAATATGATTGAGTTTAAGAATGTCAGGGGTTGTAGCATAGTAAACATAAATTGACTGTTGTGCACCTATTAACAAAGTGCTTGATTTTAGGGCTACAATTCCATCAATATTTCATTTTTCATTTCTTTCTTTGCAGCTTTTTCTGTTTACTGAAATACACGGACAATGGTTTTCCATCAAGGAGCGTCACTTGGCCAAATGTTGTGTCTGGGTTTCGTTTATCCACAGTTGACCCAAACAAACATAGTACGTATTGTATAAATGAACGCTTCCCCTTGGAGTCATCCGTCCAATCTGTTTTTATTTGAATATTAGATGAACAATGCACATTTGAGAAGCGTGTGCATAGTAACCAATTCAGTGCGATCACTGCTCATCCTTATGAGGTGTTAGTCTGAAAACTGTTTGTACAATTATTATGTATTTGATAACTTTGTTGTTTTTTGTGCATAGCAAACCTATTTTCTAAACACATGATCTTAAATAGATGTTTAACAATAGTTTATATTCATTTGTTGAATTCTTTTTCTTTTTTGTTCATGAATTTTGTTTCAGTATACATATTACTATTTGCATCAATATGTTAAACTGAAACTTCTAGACTGAGTTTATATTCCTTAATTATTGGTTCTTTATTTTATTCTTCATTCTTGATGATTTGAACATGCCTTTTTAAAACAAGTTTTTCGATCAGTCTTAAGCACAATAATTGGCCTTAATTTTCAGAGTACGTGGTGTCAGTAATTTTTTACATTTTGTTAACTTCCAAAATATAAGTTTCACCATACGTCACAGATCCCGCCCAACTTCCAACCCCAGCTGTTGTCCAACCTTCTCAACACAGAAGCTTGGATTTCACTCTTGTCTGCCTTAGACCACCCTTTGTGAAAAATGTGGTGGTTGATTGGCTAGGTTGGGAATCCTGGTCATGCAACAGCCACAATCCCTTGCATGGTGAAGCACAAATAGTCGCTAAATTGATGTGTTCCTATCCTGGCTAGCTTTGCACAAAAAGCAGTCAGGCTTATCTTAGAGGAAATGTGTAAAGTAATTTACGCAGCACAAACAGTAATAAAGTGAAAACCTAACACAAGAAAAATCCCAAAACAATTTTAATTAAGTATTTGACACCAAAATGACAAATCCTATCAGTAGGACCAATGTTATCAAGGTTTGATGTTTTAGGCGTTAGATTGCACTTAACACATAAAGAGCCAACCACAGATATCTAGTCATGCAAGACCTGGTCAAAATCTAAAGGTCAGGCCAACTACAATGGAGTGCGGTTTGAATACAAGAAGTAGGTTGTGCCCAGTCAGCTCTCACCTTCGGACCTTGGAAAGAAAAGTGTCTGAGAAGTACAGCAAGGCTGCAGAAGTGTCCAAAAAGGGAGGGTCTTTGTCAGATGGCCATAGTGAAGTTGCAGAGAATTTTACCTTCAGATTTAGCTGTTGGAATGGAAGTTGATAATCGCCAGCAGGAAGCTGTATCTGAAGACAGTTTGTTCCATGAGGTCGATACCCCTTTGGCGAAGGACACACTGGAAAGGATTTGCTGCTGCAGAGAAGAAAGTAGCTGGAGAAGCAGCAAAGTCTATCTGACCGGCAATGCATGTAGGGCAATAGGCAACTAGGTTGGTCCTGGTCTCCTCATGTTTCCATAGAACATTTTGTCTGTCCTCATTTTTGGAAAATGCCCTTTTGGCACATTAAGCACCACATCCAAGGGTTCAGTACTCATTCGGGCAGGTCCAGGTGCAGGTGCGGGCAAGATGGTGGGAGCCAGTTATGTCCCTGTGGCTCTGAACAGGAGGTCGGCAAACTAGACCTTGGAGGCACTTTTTGCAAACCTGGGTGAAGATGCAGGGCTGGCCTCTGAGGGTTCAACGCAGGCTCCAAGCAACGGCAGTCTGGCAGAGCACAGCAGGCCACAGAAGCAGGCAGTCCTCTGAGCCCCTTCGCAAGTCCGGTAGTTTATGCCATGCTTCTAGAAGGTGGGAGAATCTTCTAGAAAGGTTCTTTGAAGGGCATGGAATTTCCTGGTTCCACTACCCTGGCTCCAAGCTAGTTGCCGTGACAGTACAGGGCCATTCAGCTTATTATGAGGAGACAGGACACAGTTTATTCAAGTGCAAGTGGGCTGTGCTCTGCTCTGTACCCCCCTTCAATCCTGTCAGTGATGACCCATTGATTCACAGTTAATGCCACTATTGTGAGTGGATGGGAGGAATTCACAAAGTCTGTCATCTACACTCCATCATGTGACTCAATGTGACTCAAGACCGGCTGTAGGCACAAAGGTCTAAGTGCAGGAAAAGGTCAACTTTCTAAAAGTGGCATTTTTTATAAATTGTAATGAGATCCGACTTTATCATTTCAATTCCAAATGTACCAAACGTTACATACCTACCTCTCAATTAAGAATTACAGGTTACTAAATGTAATAAGTAATCCCCTATATTATCTTATGGGAGGGGCAAGACTCACATTAGAGAAACACTAATTTGGGATTTTTCACTAACTGGACATGTAAAATGTAAAGGAACATGTCTAACCTTTTAACTACACAGCACCCTACCATACGTGCTATGCAGGGCTTACCTTGGGGGTGACACATGTAATAAAAGGGGACTTTAAGACTTGGCAAGGGGATTAAAAATGTTAAGTCATCATGGCAGTGTGGCACTGTTCAGGCTGAAATGGCGGCAGCTGAGAACTGTTAAAAGGGCTATTTAAGTGGGTGGCACAACAAGTTCTGCATGCTCAATGGTAATTAATATAGCCTTATAGCCTGCCATAGTGGGCTATTCAGGCTATTAAAGGCCCGCTCAAGTGTTAAAGGCACAAGCCAAAGGCGAGGGACTTTAACAAGTGAGCAGGACTTTAATAGCCGGTATAGCCCAACTACGAAGGGCTATAAGGCTATTAGAACATTCTGCCACTAGAGGGCAGAATGTGCCAAAAAATAAAGCAAAGGCCTCTCGGAGTTCGAGGGGTTTAAATTCCTTCAAGCGATCGGGATACCGGATTAATCTCTCCAAGTCCCATGCCCTTAACCTTACCCTTTCGACTGAGGAGCTCCAGGGCCTGAGGGACCTGATTCCAATACAATGGACCGACGAATCCATTAGGTACCAGGGGCTAGATCTTATTCCTATGCTTTCGACATGGACTTTGACCAACTTGCCCAGATATAGACTTGCTACCTGGGAGGAATTACATGGATGGAAGGGTCTTCCACTTACATGGCTTGGTCGTATTAATACCAACAGAATGCTTTGCTTCCCAAAATCCTATATCTTCCTACTGCTATACCACAGTCTGATATCCTGGCTCTGCAACAAGATTTCACTAAATTCATATGGGGGAAATCCCTGCAACGTTGTCTAACAGGATTTCGATGCTGCCGCGGGACCTGGGAGGACTGGCGTGCCCTAATCTTTTAGAAAACTATTGGGCTTGCCATTTCCGGTATATATCGGAATGGGTGGTTTGCGAAAGCGAAAAACACTAGCTCCATTTAGACTGTGCAGTATCCTGTAGGCCACCCTATGACTTGGCCTGGTTTCCATGAGGGGCTACCCCTCGCAGTGTATACATAGCTACCCCACAAAGACAGTCCTAGAGATCTGGGACAAGCTATCAATACCCCAAGGTATGACTACCTTCCCCTCTCCCAACGCACCTATACACTAAACATGTGTTTCCTCCTGCCATGCAGCCACAGGCATTCCTTGCATTGACTGATGGTGAATGCCGAGATATTCAGGCATTTTTTTCAGGGAGGCAATTTCCTTAAATTTGATCAATGTAAACAGGCTTTTCATCTAACGGACAGGGCATGGCTTCAATACTATCAGCTGCATCATTGGCTTTTCTCTCAGACTCTCATCCAAGGGGCCACTAACTAGCTCACTGATTTTGGTCCCTGGTACGCAAATGTGAGGGCTCAAAGGGTTTGATCTCTCATACATATTCTGTCTTGTAGCGTTCACGGAACCCCATACTTCATGGCTATCATACACCGTGGGCTTTTGCTCTGGCAGCGGATATACGGCCTGAGGGTTGGGATCAACTATGGTGGGATAGCCCAAAGATATATCAGAGTACGCTGCAGCGGGAGTCAGCATATACGCTGATGACAAGATGGTATTACACCGACCCTCTTACATCAAATGTTTCAAAGTTTTCCCCGACCTGTTGTAGGTGTCAGGGTGACAGAGGAGACTTTATCCACATATGGTGGTCATGTCCGAACCTCACAATGTGCTGGAAGGAGGTCCTCCGTCACATCAAGGAGGTAGTGAAGGTTTTCTATCCCCTCTATGCCATTCGTTACCCTACTGGGCATTAAGCCTTTAACACTGATTGCTATAACCCACATGGACTGGTGCTTGATTTTACATTTGCTGGGGGAGACTAGGTAGTCCATCGCTTTATATTCGAAGAAGCCACACCCCCCCCCCCTCCCCCCCCCCCCATTGCCACGTGGTTCCTCCATTTGTGGAACTTTCAAGCCCTTGCATTACTTACTGCCCACATTAACCACACAAATTCAACATTTCCTCTGATTTGGCAGTATGGGTAGGATGTATATATGTGTTATATATATATAATCGATATATATATCATTGCTGATAGTTCCCTGCTGCCTTTATAGTTTAAAAGACCCCCTGTTTAGAGACCTATATGTTTATATTGAACTGTCCCACATGGCCAGATACTAACGTTTCACTGATCTCTCAAGTGGAATCTTGTAGATAGAGTACGATACCCTGGGCCTCTTTAAAATGTTTTTAAACCCTGTCCGACGTGCATTCTCCTAGAATAACTGGGGATAGGGAGGGAATCATACAATTTCTCCCTTTCTACACTACTGAAGCTCTATGGGACTTATTCAGTAAAATATGTGAAGGGATTGATCTCATTGTATAGGCTTCTTGTCACAATGTCCTATTATGTAAAGTGGATAATAGCCTTGCTTGGTGATTATCTTTCTAGGGGACATGGGTCCTCAGTTTATTTGATCTTTGCTGTCTGTTATATAATTAATAAACAGAATTTGAAAATGTATTCCTTCGGGCTCCGAGAGGCCTTCGAAACAACATTGGAATGTTGATTTGCGGGCCTTTATCGGCCCGTAAAAGCCTGGAGCTCTCCATTGTCTTCAATGGAGCACCCAACATTCCAATGTTCTAATTTGGAGGATATCACTCTAAAAGGCCTTACAAGTAAATTAAACATGCCAAACTGATATGTCAATCAAACCATGTTTAGGGGAGTGAGCACAAGCAATTATATAGTAGTGGCAAAGTGCACAGAGCCCTAAGGCCAACACATGCAAAATTGGAGGCAAGCAAGCAAAAAGTTTGGGAGAAGACCACATTAAATCTGACTGGTCTAACACCCTCACAGAGGGACTTTCGGGCAGTACCAATATGTGTGCTTTAGGAACCCATAAAAATAAATTTATATATAAATGTCTGCAGAAACTATATGTAAATGTAAACATTATTCATTGTTGGTTAGATCCCCATTTTTCTTCCGACAGACTTGCAACTGGAAAGGTCATTAATAGCAAACACATACTTTATGCAGTATATTGTAGCAATGAAACATGGTGAATGCTTATACGTACGTTTAATAACTACTTTATAGTGTACACGCTCATTCTTACTCGACATACACTTAGTTCTGAACTTCGATTACGTTTAGAGGAGTGAATGAAGAAAACAATTTAGACAGAATATCAAACACATATATCATGGACCAAAAGATCATGTCAAGAATATGGAGTACGCCAATATTGTGAAGGTAAGTCTCTACAGCTCAACAAAGTTTTACTATATACAACTACACATATATGTCCCTGGGCGATAAATTTATCTTCAAGGTACGTGGATTTGGGGTTAAGAACAGTAAATCTATACTTAACTATTTGCCCTTCCCTTCTCTATATGGTGGTACTCGATATTTTTGACACGTTAAGTCCACATGATATTTCTGTTTCTGATATTCTTTCAGTGATCCCAAAGAGATGCATTCAGAATGTAGTCACACATCCACAAAACCATACGTTTGTGGTTGTTTACAAACAAGTGTAATATATTTCCTTCGCGTATCTTGAAATCCAATATCGTATTCCATAGATATGGCAGAAAGGAGTTCCTAATAGCGTTTGAAAATTAATTTGTGTATAGATCTGAAACTCTTTATTGAATGAAGTGAAATTTCACAAATGTCCTAATCTATGGCATGCATGATATTCGCACTGCATACAATGTGCCTGCATAGAATAAATAAAGTCATTATTTTTCATGAATACCAAGCACTTACGCAGCTTTGTTTGCATTTTTGAGTTGTAAATGGGACATTTTGTTACCAGGTTGAATGACCTATTGACGATTACTGAGTTGTAAATGGTTCTGTAAATCTTAACTCTTTCTGTATTGTAGAGAAAGCATAATTTTTCTTAAATGGTAAAGTGGTCCTGTTTCCTCAAACCAATGATGAGCTGGGTGTGGAGTGTAATACTTCAGGATAGCCATATTGCATCACAAACCTGCAGAAGGATGCAGGACCAGGGCTGCTTCAGTTTTTTATGAAGTCTGCTTCATACAAGTCAAGTTTTATGTTCCAGAGATAGGAGTACCAGACATCATGGTACCATCAATTCCATCATTGTCTATGGGTCAAAGGATGCATTTGGTCACTTGCGTTACCCTAGCATGCTTTAAGAAAGTCAGGCTATTTTATTGGGCATACCTTGGTTAAGGAACTGACTAAGAATTCATAATAAATAGAAAATATTCTATGTGCCAGTTCCATTGTAATCTACTTTTTAAGTAATATTAAACATTAGGTGACTTCTTTTGTATAATCTACTTTGTTCTGCTTACTTTAAGGTTGTTTCACGAAAACCTACAAAGACATTGATTTCTTGGGCAGTGACATTATGTCTCTCCTCCGAGAAACCCTCACTGAGTGCCAGGATTCATGCACCGACTCCCCTGACTGTCAGTTCTTCACATATTATACAGAGCAGTATAATGTAGTTCCCAAAGCGCGGTAAGTACACAGTAGCATGGTATTTTTGTGGAACAATGTTTTGTAGAACAATTTGACAGGCTATAGTTCAGTCTCACACCTGTTCACATATGAACTTCAGAAGATTTGCCACAGGCACAGTGGCTCCAAATAGAGAAAGGGGCTCCACAATACCAAACCATATATGCAATCGCAAATGTATACTCATCAACATTTGGAGAGCTTAAGTTACCCATCACGAATCATCAACCTATATAGGGAAACCGCTCTTAATTGACAGGATATTCTAATGCATGTTGTCTGTAGATCACTGGTGTTGTAGATTGTGGTTTTCTTTTCAAACAAATATACCTGATTTTATTCTTTCCAGCAAATGGAAGTCTCTGGTTGTAGAATTCTGCACTCTAAATTCTAATATGCTGACAAGCCAGAGCTAGGGTCTCGTACATATCCAAGCCACCTAACATTACAGTGGACGTGTGCTGGGGAGAGCACCAACTTTTTGGGCTACAGGTTTTTCCTGGTTGTGACACAGAAAAAAGAGATTACATCACCCACCCGAAATAGGATTTGCGATGTAATGCCTTCCACTGACAGCCCCATGGATGCTTTGTTGACAGAAAACCACAGATCTGGCTGCTGCAAAGTGAGGCAGGTGAACCAAGGGTTTGAAGGACCAGGTATTTTGTTATGTTTACCATGGTGTGCCCTGTATAAAACTCTAAATTAGGCCCTTAATCAACAAAGATATATAATCAATTGGTTATGAGAATTTTATAATCTTACAGATGAAGGCTATTTCATAATGTTTTTCATCATAAACGTCTTGTATAATAAAATGAGCCAGAAAAACAAAGATAGGATTAAAACGTGGAATGATGCTTAACCCCTTGGCTGCTTGAGAGGATCCTCTTCTGTGCTGGGCCATAATAGAAATGAGTGTGGTCATGACGATCTGAGCTCGTCATGTGCACCAACGGGGTTAACCATCATTACGTAATACATAAATTTAGATAGCATGTGAGTATATGCTAAGAGACTGCATATGCAAGTCATACACTGAGCTCTTCCAGTCACTTAGTGTGAACTAACTCTTAATCTATGATGGGAAATCTTTGCATTTATTGTATCATAATACATTTACGTACCGATGTTTCTGTGTAGTAGGCGGCAATAGCATTTTGGCTCATGTACATAGATCAATAGAAAGCCTTCATCAGGATAAAAGGCAAAGTACTGGTATTTATAATTTTGTTCTTATTATTACAAGTTGCAACAAAACATATAAAATTGTATGATAATGGGCACACATTCTTGATAGAATTAAAATCAAATGATCCCTGAGCAAAATCAACATCTATTTGTTCAGTAATGACAATGGCCAGTGGGAGTCTTGTGCAGTTAGTTTGTTTGGTGAGTGTTTCTTCATGGGAGGCTGGATTGATAAAAAAATGTCTCACCAAGTGACATTTTATGCTCACACCAATGTCCTGAAATTGTCTTTCATGTCTTCTTTAATCAGGTTATGTACTCATTTGAAAATTTCATGCATGTAACCAGCCAAATGAAATGTTGCTCCATTTGTGTAATTTCCACAAAATGTAGCAATTTTATTAAGTTGTATGATTTTGCACACACCTCCGACCCTAAATCACATAAGCAGTGGATTTTGTTTGAGTCTTTTCTATGGATGTACCAAATCAGAATCGCAAAGCCAAGGCAGTTGCCCATGGTCATGCCACCTACTCCAGGATCCTACCACTCCTCTATGCCCTTATGAGCTGCTTCACTGTTGATGAAGGACCCTCAGTGAAACACTGCTACTCTGATACCTTCCCTGTGTCCCTCCCTCTGTATGAGTTTCAGTTGCAAAAGGATGAAGACTGGGCATGGATTGAATGACTGCGATGGAGGCTTGGGTTTGAGCTTAGCTAAGATAGCTTTACCTGGGGAAAACTCATTTGATTTTATTGAAGCGAGAGCAGTGTTTCATGCTTACGATATGCACTGCAGTATAGTACAGCTTACTAAGGACACATATTTAATTAAAAACCACTGTGGTATCAGCAAGGCTGTGTATTTAATGAGAGTTCTCGGATCAATATCATTATGTATATTTATGAAAAAGCTCTGATATCCATAAAGCAGTAACTTTAATGAGGATGCTCTGCCTTTCAATTCCAGTAAGATGTGCTTCCATAAATTCGCTACGAAGCTGCCATCTCCACCAGTCATTAATATCCTTGACAATGTTGTGTCTGGTTTCAGCCCAAGGAACTGCGATGACAGCACTTGTAAGTATTGGACAATAGTCTGGTTGCTTCTGTGAAATGAGTGTGTAGAAATCAATGCAAGAAATATTCCTGGGTTAGCCAGTGTGATGTTTATAGTCTCACAGTACTTTTGCTTCATGGTATGAACTGAATTTCTTTTCCTCATCCTCTGCCACATCATGTTTGAAACTACAACATACACTAAACAGTAAATTCAGACATTTAAAGCTCTATCTGATATCCCATCTCCTCCTAAAGACAAATCAGTCCTCTCTTGATGGCTCCATTGCATACTTCGCCCAACCCCCACAGTCGCAAGACACAATTTAAAGCGTTCTCTTTCCGGACCAGACTGTCCCCAATCACGCCTTGTGCTCTTGTTGTCTGGCCAACATATCCCAAAGACCCCCTGCCTGCCCATGCACAATGTTGACTTCATCTCCAGCTAAAGGGTCATTAAAAACTTGACAGCAATGCAAAATTCCACTGCCAGACCCATTCGGAAGTGAGGTGAGCACTGGCCACAGATGTAGTTCGATTTATGGCCATCCTACATGATCCCCCTAGCAAGGGCAGTTGCACAACCACAGCACTTGTGACTCATTTTATGTGCACACAACCACTTTTCTTCAATTACTTAATTGCCCTCACTTTGGAACCACATCCGTACTATTTTCCATCCTCTCTGGTTCCTGGCTGCAAAATCTACCTTTTTAGCATTAGCAGTGGATGTCTCGCAGTACAGGACAACAGGGTGTGGTGACCATAGAAGAAAAGAGGGGTTTCTTTAGCGGATGTTGCAGGAACAAGAGGTTGAGTGAGGAAGATGGATGGCCATTTGGTTGGTTTTTAAGGTTTGTCTGAGAAGGGCAAATAGAGTGACCAAAAAGCAGCTACAGCGAGGCAGAAGGAAAGAGTACTCTAAGAAATAAGGTAAGTGTATGTACAGTGGGTATCAGGTAACAGACATGATATGTGCCTCTAGGAGTAGGCCACCTACAGATTGATGGGGGTGGACAAAAACTCAAATAGGATGACCTGGATGAGATCTGTCTTTGAGGCATCTCCCGTAGAAGATTTAAGAATTACATAAATTACTTCAAACATAGACTAATAGTACCATATTCATCTACCTTCTCTCTCTGCTTTCAACCACCAGTTGCTTTTTAAACACCTTCCCCTGTTTGACCCCACTGTCTTACCCCTGTATCTACCATTACTGTTTCTACTCTAACCAGCTGATCCTTTTCTAAAACTCCTCTGTTTCTGTGCCTGCTTTCACAGTGTTTGTTTGCCATCAGTTGTGCTGTTGCCCCAAGTCTTTCCCTCTGCTTGCTCCTACGTCCACTCTCCTCACTCTACAGCTCCTGCTGTTTCTGCCATCACTCCGTTCCTCTGCTTGTTAGCACTACTCCTGCTGATTTGATCTCCTGGTCTTCCTCTACCATCTCTTCATCATGTCTTGCACTGCTTGCCCTCTTGTCTCCATCCTATGCCGCCATCCGCCGTCTCTCATTCCTGCCTCTGCTGTGCTTCTTGCCTCATTCTGCCTTCATTCATATATCCTTCCCTAATGTCTTCCTGTGCCTGCCCTCACCTCTCCTCATACCTTCAGTCACATCTCCCCCTGCCTACCCTCATGTTTCCTCTACCATAGTTGTGCTTTCCTCTGCCTCCTCATGTTTCATTCCTTTCTCTGACTTCCTCTGTCTTCTCTCATGTCTCATTCCACCTCCCCACATGTCGTTTTCCTCCCCCCCCCCCCCCCAAATCGTCTCAATCTACCTTCCCTCCTGTCACCCTCTGCTAGCTTTCATGTCTTCTACTTGCCTTAAGTCACCTGATGCTGAGGTGGGGGCAGACCATATAGTAGATGTTCTACTAAACCCACTTTAATTAGAAAAAGAAACCCACTTTAATTAGAAAAAGAAACCCACTGTAATTACAGGCCACAACTCACAAACCTTTCTACCACCCTGCCAATTCACCTCATGTTTCAGTTCAATCAAACTGCCAAACTAGTTAAAATAAATACTGTTTTAAATTAATTGTATTAGTGGGAGTGGATGTTCATCTCACGGCTTTAGTTGGTTTGTATAATGTCCAAGTATATCCGGATTTAAGGTTAGATATTTTTGGGGCTGGCTGCAGCATGGGCAGATATGTTTCTGATTGTGGTTTTCTGCCTCCTCAACCAGCGCTCACTGGGGTCAGTCAAGGGTCCTTTTTAGTGAGTCAAAACCTAAAGCCTGACACTACAGGCCTGTGGCTTAAGGGCATGTCATGCTCTCCACTTCCAACAAATTGTCCCTTACAGAAGCAGCAGAGTGGGGGATTGACAGTTTTATATTGGTGAAATGGAAGGTAGTGGTTGATTAAAATCCATTCTTCTCTTCTCTCCCTACTCAGGTGATTCCACATGTCCTGAATATCTCATTCCCTATTTTGATTTTAATGGCGAGGACTTTGACCAGGTTCTGGCTCCTGATGCTGAGAACTGCCAGCTCCTCTGCAGCAACCATCCCCACTGCCAGTACTTCACATTTTTCACAGAAGAATGGACTGCTGACGACAGAAAGTAAAACATTATTTCTGTCTGTCTGTCTATATATATAATATACAGTGGTAATCACCACTATGTAGTAATACTTTTAACTTTTGACCTTGTGGATAGATTTAGATGAAACCTGCAAATCTTCTAACCATGTAAGCTACGTTTCAGCACCGCACGTTTCTAAGATTTTCATCCTTCATTACCCCCATGCATTATTCTTGCTCATCTTTTCATAGTAATGGTGGTCCTGTCCCTTAGAAACCAATTATTTTGAGATTTCGCTGAGCTTGATGTTTCCCCCTTATTTGTGGGATATTTTTTGCGTGATAGAAAGCAATGCAAAGCAATGCAAACTATGTTACTCTTTTAAGAACATGTTCTAATTTGGTCATAGTCAATCAAAACTCCTCACTGGAGTCAAGGCTGATTCATTTCATCTCAGAGCTGGAGAAAGTCACTTAAGTGCATGCAATGGCTGTGGTCTTCAAAAGCCGGCCTCCGAAGCCTCCAGCTCCCAGTGGGATGTTCAATGGGATACATGGTCGATCTTCCTGTCTCTAATCCAAGCTGAGCTCTGTTGCAGGTAGCACAAGCTGCAGCTGTAAGTAGACTTCATAGAGTTGAATGTTGGTTTCTTTACACGTTAACCAGACATACAAGGCACTTTTACTGACACACCACCAGGAACATAGATGTTACTTCAGCCGATTCTCAATTTCTGTTCTTCGGCCGGGTGCTACCAAGAGTATTCTATGGCTTCAGAAGAAGCTTGCTTCCAGCATCTTTCACTGTGGCAAGAAAAAGTATGATTGCATTGACAATCTTATTTGTTTCATTAGGATCCAATCTAACCAGCAAATCGGAAAGCTGGTGACATATGGTCTGATTATTCACAAGCCTAGACTTATTCATTCCTGTGCCTGCTGCAGAAGCAACATGCTTGTTCGCAGTATGAGAAGGCCCATGGGCATTAGTAAGAGAGTACTGCCAATGTACGTATGCCAGAAGAAGCTCTCATGGATGAGGAGAGTAAGAATCCTGCGCTTCTCTGCAGATACCATGAGTCCCAGAAGATTGACCAACACTTGTACCACCGCCTTTATCTGACAGTCAAGGGTAATGTGTTAAAAAACAATTGCATCTAATGTAGCACCTTCACAAACTGAAGGCAGACCAAGCCCTCATGCAACTCTTGTCTGACCAGGCTAAAGTGTACAAGTCAAATCCTAAGGAGGCTCGCAAGAGATGCAAAGAACACCTGCAAGAAAAGAAGGAAGAGATCATAAAGACACTCAAAGGAGGGAGAGAACAAAAAGTAGTCAGTCCTTCCGGTGTGTAAATAGGGAGCGTCTATTCATGCCAATAAGACATCCAATACTAATGATTCTCAACTTTCACCAATAGAACTCCTCCCAGTGGAACAATCTGTTATCACACCCAGCCTGACATGGCTCACAGACAACACGCATGAACGTATAGAAACACTGAAGCTATACAAGGCAAAATACCACTCACTTTGCAGTTTCATTGTTGCAGCATCAACTTCAGATATGCATTAACAAACTTTATTGTTAAAATTCTTATTTCTCCTCCTACCTGAAGCTGTGAACTTTCCCTATAGACCATGTTCATAATTGGTTTGAAGGCAAGCCGCATAAGTGTCTAATATTTGCTTGTGCATTGTCCATGAGCTTGCAGTCCATTCTGGGTCTTCTATGGGGCCTTCAAAACATGAGTCATAAATGGCATATTAAAAACATGATTAGTTCTGGCAACCACAAAAGTACAGACCCGTAGGAGCTACTATTTTGTCCTCTGTCCAATAGGAGTAAAGTAAGACTTTGGGCCATAGGGCATCCTCTTTTAGGTCCCCAGACACCAAAAGGTGCTGAAAACCAGACCTCTCAACCTATTTGCTAATCTGAGAGTTGAGCGAGGAGTTGGGATTGGAGACAGAAACCTGAGAGTAGAGGAATCAACAAGAGGATCTAGTCAGAGCAGTCCCAATTTAATGTAGGAGCAGAGTGGACGTATTATACTCCAGAACTTCCTGTGAAGGCTTTGAGAATGTCCACTTCCCTTTTTAAATGCTCTGCAGGTTCCTCTGTGGGTGGTCTACATTCATCAAAGGAGCAGCAACTGAGTCATTTCAGATGGTTAAACTGTGAACAAATGCACATTATGCCTTTAGCCCATGATGGGGCAAATTTCAACATCTAATTTCTTATTGGTTGTTAATCTGTTTTTCATTAGGTTCTTTTGCTATCTGAAGCGATCTGACCCGAGGACTTCTTTTTTGGTTTTGGTTCCAAACGTCGTTTCAGGCTTCTCGTTAAGACGCTTTGGGATTAAAAAAAGTAAGTTAAAAATATTCTCTTGCTTGGCTTATGTTTAGGGTGGATTCTAAAAATGGCTTCACATTTGGGGTGTCTGTGAGTAAGTGCCATGGGGTTGAAACATCAAATTGTATGGCAAGACAATCGGCCAGGTTAATTGATGATAAATCCTGGTTTCTCAGTGCAATGTTTATTTATCTGCAGATGCACCTCCAGGGAAACACTAGAAATCAGGAGCTACAGTTTTAGGAGAACTGTTTTGAGGCAAATATGGTCATTATGTGCAATGTTGGTAATCTGCCTTTCTTTCACCACCTTTGTGTATTTCTGACTACTAATTTTAGTTGAGCCCATGCATTGCATGGTTTATGTACATGGATTCTAGCTAACTTTTGACTGTCTTGAATCCATGACACTCAAATGGATCCTCCTCATAATTTATGTATTGCCAAATAAAGGATAAAAATATTGGGGCATATTAGCAAGGGCAATATTGCCGCTTTAGCGGGACTTTTTCCAGCTAAAGCTGCAATCATTTTATCGCCCTATTAGCAAGCTGTCGCTAACAGCAGTTTGCGACAGCTTTTAGGTGATAGTGACCGGTTTGGGGCCCACTTTGCATGTCAGCAATATTTATCACTAATGACATGCGAACTGGGTGTACCCAACCTGTTAGCGACTGAAAGCAGTCACTAACACAGCTATCGCCTATTAGCCAGGCAGGTTGTGCGATGTGAAAAGTATCGCTAAGCGCGATTATCGCCAGAACCCAACCCCTGCTCAGACCATGACTTAACCTGTATATCCAATGGGAGGTGAATATTCAGGTTAAGACCCCATTAGCGTTACTGCCTGACTATCGCTGGATTTCCAGTGATATTCACGCATTGAACCGCTATTGCCAGATATTTTATCGCATTAGAGATAAACGTTGCTAATAGCATGTTATCTCTGTGATAATATCCGGTGATAGGCAGCGTATAAAAAAAAACTTGCGCTAAGCACATTTAGCGATACATATCGCTATTTGTTGCTAATATGCCCCATTGTGACCTGGTAGCCTAACAAAACACCAGACAAAACAGTTTACATTTTGATCCTTTGTTTGATACAGACGGTCTTTCTGGGCCTGATTCACAATGGTAAACCTACACTTTTGTGTAAGTTTACAATTATTTGCTAACCAAATGGGGATTTATGAGGCGTCCCTTTACAAGTGCAGTCTTTTAATGTGAAGAGACTCCGCACTTGTAGAGATTTCTAGTAAATCCCTTTGTGAATAGCAAACAATCGTAAACTTACACAAAAGTAAAAGTTTACCTGTATCAATTAGCCCATCAATTTCTGGTTACAATTATACCCTCCAGAATCCAAAAATTAAAGTTGACTTAAGGATCCTAAAGAGGGCAGTGACAGCTGCTACTTAATGGTGGGGGGGAGGGAGGGGTGGCTAGTCCTGGCCAGGTAGGGGGAGGGAATTATATATATCTTACCTGTAGGCCAGCCACCGCCTCTCGTCCTCTTTGGCTCTTCAGTCCACTGCAGGAGCAGTGTCAGAAAAGGATACACTCTGGTGCAACCCCCTCAGGAACAGATGATCTTACCTCCGATCACACCAGCCAAGACCAGTGACAACTAGTGTGCGCTGTCTCTGAACTTAGTTCTGGAGGAAAGGGGAAGTGGAAGACCAAACAAGAGACATGCTTCTGTACACTGGCTCCTACTTCGGAATTTTCAATAGGAGAATTCTGTAAGATAAGCACAAGATTATCAAAAACCTTGAATTACCTTCTAGCTCTCTCTGCTTTCACTCTACCTACATTACTCTTACCTGTGTATTAGAAGCTAGCTACTCTCAGTGCTGTCTTGTCTATGTATTCTTAACGTAATATCTGATTCATTGAAAGAACAGCTGGCACTTGAAACAATTGGTAGAAGTACAGGAATACTGCAATGCCAGATAGGAGTTCTCCTTTTATACAATTTTACAATATTAAAGGTTGCAGTCTCAATATCACTCTTCTTCAGAGGAATAAAATGTATCTCCAACTAGGTTCTCAACTTAACAGTTCTTTCAAGTCTTTTTGAACTCTGTACTGGAGTCTTTAGTTCAAATTTTTACAAAATGAATGTTCTCCTCAGACTCTGGTTATTCTCCTTAAGTCTCTTGCCTTCAGAAACTACTATAATTTCTTTTTTCGCTTGTGGATGTAGGACTCATTGGTTTACAGCTGGAAATACTATTTCACTCAGACACTTGAGGCCTCTTGGTCACAATTGGCGAATAACTAAAAAAAAAAACAATTGGACAGGCTTACTTGAAGGTTTTTTTAGCACTTCTCTTGACAGAAGTTACTCCTTGGTCCATCAATATTTCCAATGCGGAGGTGACCGGCTCTGCTCCAGCTCAAAACTTCATCTGTCAGCTGCTGAAAACAAAGACTATATTTAATAATGCCCAAAAAGATGCACCTTTACTCAAAACTCTAAACTTCCCATAGGAAGAGATCAGCGCCAGTCAAACTCTAAGGTTAATTCGAAGAGTAGGTCGTCGAATTGACAGCAAGTGCGCAAACCAGCTCTTGTCAGATGTTTTTTCTGCAGTTGAAGTGCGCAGCGTTCTGGTCGCGAATGCGCATTACTGAGACACTTCAGCTCGTGAAAGGGAACAACTAGACCGCGCACCACTACAGGAAGTGGGTGCGGTCTGATGTCCTTTCATAATGGCGGAACGCTGCAGCTCATGTAGCACCAGACGAAGGGAGGACTTCCAGCATGGATTTCGTCTTTTCCTACATGGACCTTTACATCCATGTAAATTGTTGGAGGCCAAAGCGCTTTCTCTAGAATTCCCTGCTGAAGTTTGATAGAGGTTCCTGACAAGCAGGAAGACACATGCTCCCAGGCTCCCCAAGCTAATCACATGCTGTTACAGCAGCATTGTGATTGCTCTGAGTGCTGTGGCTCGGCACTCAGAGGGACTGGGAGCCTGTGCTTGTTCTCGGTGGAGACCATGCAAAGTGTGCATGTCTGTTTGGCCGGCCCAAGACATCCAGCCAAAACCTTCATGCGCACTTAGACTGCTCACCGCTCCTACCCCCTGCTCCTCTAACAGCCCAGTCCAGCCCGCTCCACCCCAACCAGCTTAGCCACGGAAAAATAAAGTGATAACACAATGTTATTATCATTTTATTTTTCCTTTTTGACCAGCTCAGAGCAGTGGGGTAAATCTGTCACTTTAGCAACGGAGCTGCCGCTGAGAGAGAGGCATTTGATGAAAATCGGCTGAAAGCAAATGTTTCTGTAAAAGTGAAACACTAATCACAAATAACAGGGACCTTTTGCTCTCCGTTCCAGAGACTAAAAATCCAAATTGGATCCTTTGCAGAAGCTCTAGATTCTGTCTCCCTAAATTAATCGAGAACACACATTAGTTTCTAACTTCCAGACAATTGTGTTGATTAGTTTGTAGTTAAAATTGCTTGAAAAATGTCAAGTTTTGTTTTTTGTCTGGTTACTTTGGAAAAACATTTCTTGGCTTCACTAATCATTCACATACTGTATTTTAGCTAGGAGTAGTATGGAAGATCATGCCTCTGTAAATATAATGAACACATTTGATTGTGCTGTGTAGAATAGAATATCTAAAACTTTGAACATGGTATTGTCAAAATTGTGTATTGCTCACCCTGAACATTCAAGTGTGACTAACATGCACATTTCACCTCCCTCTCAAAAAACAAAAGAACACACATCATCAATTATACAATTGATTGTGAGTATGACGACCTACCTAGAAAACATTTTGAGCCAGTAGGACCGTAAGGGAGAAGAGATTAGGAGCAAAATTGGTCAGGTGTGGAATTGAAAGGAAATTGAGGTAAATAGCAAAGGTAGTCAATTGTGTGTGACCTATCCAGGAGATTTAACCCTCTTCCTGCCTGATACTAATACTTGGCTTTCAGGTGTGTACCATAAATATGGTAATACCAAGGGTCTAACCTGATCATTTGTAAGACTAAAAACAAAACAAACAAGTGTCACTTTGAAATTAAGACAATACTTTGGGGTCATAGCCTACTGTGTTTTTGGTGCTGCAGACAATTGTTTTGTTGTTGAAGTGGATACCTCCACTTCCATCCTCACTCCGGGGGTAGTGGATACATTTAGTATGGGTTAATATATTATGTTTCTGCTTGGATAAAGGGAGTAGTTTCAGAGGGTTTATCATTACAATTTCATAGGTACCAAACATGACCTATCTACCTCTCCTCAGGTAGGAATTACAGCTTATTAAATGTAATTCGGAATCCCCAATATTATCCTATGGGAGGGGGTAGCTCTCCCAGTAGTGAAACATGAATTTTATGTGTACAATTTGATTTTTTTTTTTCTCAACATTTTCTTGGGGGGGATACCATCTGCCACCTCCAGATCTCTTCTAGGAGAACTGACCCACTTGCTTGGCTCATATGCTACAATTTAGTTCCAGTATTGTACTACGCCATACCTTCAAAGAGCAGCACACTAATATAGGTATATCTAAAATAGATATGTGTGCTGTGTTATATTAGTCTTAAGTTTTTCTATGAAAAATTATCTCATCCTAGTTAGTCAAGTGACTGCACATCCTCGGTAGATTACGGGTCATGGGGTCATATGAGATTGCTTACTTTGATGTTGTATTTATGTCAACGGTGTGGGATTTCATTTCCGCTAACCCTTCTATTTAGTGAATTGACGCCATAAGCAGTAGGTTGGACAATCATTTATTATAATAATGTGTGTGAGTTCAGAGCTTGAGCAGCCCACAATATCCCCCTGAGAAGCCTGTGACCTCACGAAGTCCACTGCTGAAGTGGTTTCACTTGGTCCTGCTTGCAGAGCCATAGTTTGAAGGACTGCTGGACCACAGAGGCAAACCCACAAGGTTGAGACCCAGTAGCCCATGCTTGGCCCACAAATAGTCTTAGTTGCACTACTAGAACATGTCTCTAATAGCAAACACATGTACAGGTTGCCTTCATGCCACGTGTTCAATCCAATGGAAACTTAAATGCTGATGTAATTCGTAAAGCTGACCCGTGGATACTAATATCGAAGAGACAATGATTTTTACCTTCCTATTCAGAACTGAAATGTCCAGTGTTGAACCTTTCTTTGAAGTAGATGTACATTGGTAGAATTCCCTGATCTTGTTAAGGGTCCCACAAGCATCACCGAGGGAAACCGGGGGTCATCTTAATTCAGCTTGTCAAGGAAACTGACCTCCCAGTAAACAATAATCCATCAGACTCCATTTGAATGCTTCTCTAGGAGTGTAAGTGTGTGGTCCTTCCATCAGCTGTCTTCTCTTCTCTTGCAGGATGCAGTGACCACATTTTTAAAGGATTGAACTTTTTAGGAAACGACCGTGGGGTGGTCAAGGCCGACTCGGACCAACAATGTCAACAGTTGTGCAAAGAAGATCCTTTATGCCAGTTTTTCACTTTTGTGGATGGAGACTTCTCTAACGTAGCCCAACGGTAAATTATTTCTTTAAGTCAAGTTTGAATAAACGTCTTTTCACACTTGTATGCAACATCAAGAACTAGAATGAAATAATACATGAATATTTGTATTGCTTCTTGAGCTGAGCATCAAGGAGCTCTAGGTGGCTAATGTATTTTTTAATTTCAATGTATTGCTACTCAGATTATCAGCATTACATGGCTTCGATGTATTGTGCTATTGGTAGTGTTTCAAATAGTGCTCAGATCATCAGTTAGCTGGTTCTGTGCACTTACAAACAGTAATGTGTTAAAGGGGCCATGACATGTGTACATGTGGTGAGTCAGTGTTGTATCCCTTTAACTATCGCTTGGAATTGGAATGCCTAGCAATGTTATGTTCTGTCTCCATGGTGCAGCTGTTGTCCCATCGGGATTTCTGCTTGCTTGATGACTCGACCGGACAACCGCTTCACTAGAGTGCTTCTGACTTTGTGGGTTTACCCTTGCACTCAAAATTCAATAAACTTCTTTTCAACCAACTCCTTGCTTCATATTAATGTTAGAGATTCAACAGTCAGATACCTATAAGCCACTGTGACAGGAAGGTTCAGCTGAACTTCAAAGGCCTTGCGCCATGCAGAAGTCCGGGGGCTCACCTGGAAGTTGTTAGCAGGTACAAAGGTTCTGTTTTCCACAGTAGCCTCAGTCTCTGTAACATAATGTCATTGCTGGGCCATGGATTCATCACTGATGTTGTTCATGGCAGCCAATGACTTGATTACATTCATTTACAAGTGAGTTGGCCTACCTACTTAAACCCTGTGGAGATATTGAACATCCTGGTGTACTGGGAGCAAAGTGCAGGACACTAAACGCCACTTCCTCCAATAGCCCTCAGGACAGGAAGTGCTTGGGATAGAAATCTGTTCCCGCAATTGAGAAAATGACCATCCATCCACCTTAAACTGATTTCTAATTAGAGCAAGGTCTCCATTTTAAGTGTCTCGGTTTTGTCAATTGAAGTGTGAATATGGCGTTCTTCTTTCCCTCTTTGGAGAAGATGGGGTCACACTAGTTGATTTTGCTCTGTTCGGCCACTGTGCTCCCAGAGGAGTTGGAAGAGCACCTGTTCATGGAAGATCTCACTGCTGAGCCCCTGTGTTCAGGTGGTCTTTGTCACTGCTGAGCCCCTGTGTTCAGGTGGTCTTTGTCACTGCTGAGCCCCTGTGTTCAGGTGGTCTTTGTCACTGCTGAGCACCTGTGCATGTAATATCTCGCTGCTGAGCACCTGTGCATGTAATATCTCGCTGCTGAGCACCTGCGCTTGAGTAATGTAAGACCCGGTTGGCTGAGGTAGGTACCTTAGGCCAAATAGGGACCCCCGTTTCCACATCAGGGAAAGGAAGGACACCACCTGAGAGAACCCCTGCTCACCCCCCTTGGTAGCCTGGCATGAGCAGCCAGTCTTATCTTAAAGGTCAATGTGTAAAGTATTTGCAACCGCGCTCACAGCAACCCAATGATGACACCACAAATGGACTCCACACGAGTTTTATAAAAATGAGTATACATTTTATATAAAAAGATATACGATAAGACCACACAATATAAATCCAACATGTGCGTATTTGTAATATTCCTCCTGGTGAGTTGTTAGGCTAGCCAGCCCTTGTAAGGTCTTGCGATATTAATGAGCACTCACTGTAGTCCTAATACAATGTTATGTTATGTTAATTTTGTCTTTTATAGCGCGCGGCTACTCCGATAGTGTCCCGGCGCTTTTATTTGACAGCCTGAGAGAAACACAAGAATAAAAAAGACAAAGCCAGCAAATAAAAGAGATGAGGAAACTAAAGGGCAAAGAGCCAGGTTTTAAGGCCCTTCCTGAAGGTCAGCAAATTAGCGGTGCTACGTAATGCCAAAGGCAAAGTATTCCAAAGCTGTGGAGCCCGCAGCCTAAAAGAACGGCCTCCAGTGCATTCCTTCTTCCCTCGAGGAACCACAGCAAGGAACAGCGCTTCAGATCTCAGAGAACGAGCCGGATGATAAAAGGCAAGCCTACTTTGAAGGTATTTAGCCCCCGAGGTGTGAAGAGCCTTATGTGCCAGGGTCAGGGCCTTAAACTATCCGCTTCCGGATAGGCAGCCAATCCAGAGACTGCAAAAGGCCGGAGACCCTGGCTCGCCTATGGAGGCCGAAAATGGCCCGCGCGGCCGTGTTCTGGACCACCTGCAGCCGTTGTAAGAGATACTCCGGCAGGCCAAGGTATAGGACATTGGAATAGTCCAATCTTGAACCAATTCAGGCCTGTACCGTAGTCTTCCTGTGGTCTTCAGAAAGCAAAGGAAGAAACTTCCGGAGCATCCTGAGGAGGCCAAAACAGGTGCCCGTAAGAGCAAGGATCTGAGATCTTAAAGTCAGACCGTTATCAATCTTGATCCCCAAGTTCTTTGCCAGCTGGGACGATCGTACTGGAGGAGACATATCAGCAGGCCACCATTCCTGCCAATCCGGGTAGGATTGGCAGCCGAAGAAGAGTACCTCAGATTTATCTGAGTTGCACCTGAGGCTGTACAGCTGGAATCATTTAAAAACAGCCCCAAGGCACTCACGGATACTCTCTCCATCAAAATCCTCTCCTTTCCCGCAAGTAAAGAGGAGCTGGGTATCGTCGGCATAGGATATGATCTGGGCCCCAAAAGACTCAGCCAATGCCGCCAGAGGGGTCATAAAGATGTTAAAAAGAGTCGGACTCAACAGAGCCCTGCGGGACTCCGACTCCCAAAGGCGGCATCGTGGCACAACTAGGTGAGGCCCAGACCGTTTGTCGACGGCCGGCCAGAAACTATCTTATGCAGTTTGTAATGCTAGAATCGGGCATTTTGCAATGGAAAAGTAATGCAATGCATAATGTAACAAATCAGGCACTTTACAGTGTAGAAATAATGCAATGTGTAACGCAACAGCCAGGTACTTAGTTATGCAGAAATAATTTAATGCGTAATACACTAATGGGGTAGTTCGCTATGCAGGAATAATGCAATGCGTAATACGCTAATCAGGTAGTTCGTTATGCAGAGAATGCCATGCCTATTGAATCAGGTAGTTTGTTATACAGCAACGATGCAATGTGTATACGACAATCGGGTACTCCGTTATGCAGAAATAAGGTAATACACTCCAGCACTGATCACAGTGCCTTAGGCGGTCTCTCTGCCACTTGTGCTGACTCAGTCAGCCTCTGTCCACAGTTGCCCCCAACACTGGTACGTTGTAACAAAGTGCAGCTCCAGTCCCAGTACTGCCACTCCCTTGGCAAGTACAGGCTGCGATACGAGCCGAAGCAGTCGCACGCTGCCGGAATGAGATAAAGGCCTCGAGCGTTTGCCTCAAAGACCGCACGCCACCCCAGGCATCCACACGTTACCTGGGGGGTGCGACCTCTCTCTCTCCTACCAACTTGGGCCTCAGATGAAATCTTTGTGAATTCCGGACAGTGGGACTCTGGCCCTCCCTCGACTAGGTTGGCTTGCGGTACCACTCTGGAAATGGCAGGCTCGGGCCTGCGGCTCAGCTCCTCCAGGGCTGCCAGTTCGGGCTGTTGACAATACCAAGATATCAGGCTGCCACAGGGCACAGGCACACAGTGTCGCTGAGACTCACTTGGACTCTGGGTGTGCATGATAACCAGGCAATCCTGACGAAGGTCTAAGGCTGCACAAAGCACACACACGCAGCGTTGCTGAGACTCTCCTGGACACCTGTGTGTTCCTGAGTTTCCGAACAGGGAGCCAGCTCAAGTCGGGACCTTGGGGATATGTTACTTCAGGGCACAGCAGAGTCCTTTCAAGCAGGGGAACACCGCACACCGCAAAGTCCCCTTGACCTTTCCTTGGTTAAAGCCGCAAACTGCAGGCCGGCCCCAGAACACACCGCAACGGTCAATCCTTTCCTTCAGTCTCTTCAGTTGTTTCTTGGCAAAGGTTCCTCTTGACCACGAAGTAGCTCTAGTCTTGTTCAATCTTGATCAAGCCATTCTCCAAAGTTCAGGGGCATTTATACCCCTAAATGGCTTTGAAGCCAGTTCCGGGGGGCCTCCCCTTCCTTTGATTAGTGGGGGTCTTGATTCTCATTCACTCAGCAGGAGATGGGACAATTGTTTTATGGCAGCAACCCAGGCCTCTTTACCTCTAGGGGCTACTCCTCCCCAACCCCCCCTACACTCCAGAAGCAGGTCAGCCTGTTGCTGTCTCACCTCCTCCCCTGGGTCAAGACATTCCCCAGATCCTATCGCTTTCAAATCCAGACAGTCCATCCACAACCAGACAGAAGCACAAACAAATGTTAAAGCACAACAACCCAGCCAGAGTGGCTTCTAAACAAATAATGCAAAAACGACCTTCATAAAAAGATGTGTTATTACATTGTGAGTTCAGGCACACTAAACTTCACCTCTCCATCTTAAGCCTTTGAGAAGATAGGCTGGAAAACATATTACACAGCCTCCCAATTCTCTCCTATGGGCAAGATGGCCTTTCCACCGTGAGAAAAGAAATGGAGATTATTTCACTGTCAGGACATGGTACCCTCCGAAGTATGTCCTACCTTTCACATGCACAGCACCCTGCCCAGGGGATACCCTGGACCTACTATAGTGGTGTCTCATGGGCATGGAAAGGGTAAGTTTGGCAAGTGGGTGCACTTGTCAGAACAACATGGCAGTTTAACAAACTGCGCGCAGGTCCTGCAGTGGCAGGCCTGAGTTCCCTCTTTAAGGCTACTTGTGTGGGTGGCACACTCAGTGCTGCCGGCCCACTAGTAGCATTTGCATTACCAGCCCTGGCACACATAGTGCACTTTAATAGGGACTTTACTAGCAAGGCAAACATACCAATCATGGACAACCAATTCCCATTACACTTTACACAGGGAGCACTTGCACTTTGACACTGATTAGCAGTGGCAAAGTGCCCAAAGCATCTAAGTTGGCCCTAGGCTATGCTGCCTAGGGCCCTAATCTACGCATTCCTACACCTGGCGTTCCTAAATGCAGAGGTGTGCATTTCATTTTGCGGCGCTTAAACGACTAGTCAGAGGTAGTAAGCGCTACATAAAGACAATTACAATTCTGCTATTTGCAGACCTACACGATGTTAATTTTTATTTACTACCAGGTTGAGACATGGCGGACAGGCTTTTTAGAACTGCTGGTGCTCAGCACCGGTGGGATCCGGCCCACTTAGAGCCCTGCCTACCACTAGTTTCTCTGAAATTGGGTACTCTCTGTACCTGAGGCCTTTTTAGATCAGGTTATCCATGTCACTGGGGGACATCGTACCGAAGCACAGGTTTCGATTTCATAAACATATGAAATATGTTTTAGTCCCAGGGTTCTAGTAAGGGGAACCAGCGCTAGCCTTCCCTGAATGCTTTGAATAGTTCTTAACTGAAGTCCCCGGTCTCAAAATTGTCGACCACGATTGCATGGAGTCATCTGTCTGACACTTACGTTTACTCAGAGCGGAAGTGCAAAACATCACACCCACAAAACGAGAGTGCAAAACAGAAGTAGAAATTTGTGATAACACACAATTTTCCGACACGCAGAAAAGATTTTACAATGGTAAATTTAATGGGAGTGTTTAGTGCCAGGATTATTGGATGCCCAGTTTCATAATGTTTTTTACTCTCTTGAAATGAAGTTTTTAGTCCTGGCTTCCTTTGCTACCAATCCATTCTATTCAGGTGTGTTCATTCACAGAAGCAGCCTTCGACTACAACTCCACAATACATTGTGTTTGAAGATGAAACCCCAGGTCTGAGTGTTTCTTAACTTGAACTGCGCCCTCAGGACAACAGGTGTTTTTTTTGCGTAAGCCGGAAAAACAAATTCACTATTCTATCCCAGTCCTTATTTATTGGGGGAAGTGCAACTTTCCCTGAAACAGTCCAGGAGCCTTATTATAGCATCGCTCTTGGAATATCTGGGATAGAGCTAAAACTTCTCCATGTATTTTAAGACCTGATTTTAAAGTATTACATTACAATGGGAATGTGAACTCATGTGGGCACAGTTTGAGCCAAAAAAAAAGAAATAACATGGTGCGAACTGGAATATAGTATATCTAAAATAAGCAGTTGATTCAGTGAGAGATGGTCCCATAACTGTTAAGCGCCCCCCCATCACTTGTGACTCTTACAGGGTAACATTTTTTTAAGCCAACAAAAAGTTGCATTCTGGGACTAGTAGTTTGTGTCTCTTGCTTCCGGCTAAGAACTGGACTTGCTGACGGTGTCGTACATGAAGTGGACCCCTTGACAGCTGATTGGTGAGCCTATTTTGGGAATATCGCAGAAGGAGCAAGCACTTACTGTTCGGACAAGCCCTCACGGTGATTGAAGGACACGTAGGTGGTGGCCACCAGCCCCGTGGTCGGGGGCCCCATCAACCTTGCTGACCAGCACGTAGTCTCCCTCGTGGGCAACTAGGTACACCTGCTCGTTGGCGGTCACCGTCTGCTCCTTGTCGGTCCTGACCTGGAAGTCGTAAAGGACGGTGAAGACCCGTCTCTTGGGGCTGTTGCCTGGCTCCGGAGGCGCAGGTGGCAGTGGCCGTGAGTGCAGCCATATCTGGTCCCACAGGCAGTCCATAAAGTACATATGCTTTCTGACAAAACTCTCCATTGCCGGGGGGTGGGCTAGGCGCACCCGAGGGCGCCTTCTAGGGTTCTAGGTTGGCAGATCTCCGAGTGAGTGGCACCAGGGTGGGCATGGGGGTAATAGAGGCATCGTGGCCAGAGCTTTCGGAGAGTGTGCTTGGAATGCAAAGGGTGTGTCCTTTTCACTCAGTCAAGGTAAGCTTTGATTTTATTTTCCAACTCCCGGGTTGAGAAACGAAACTAGCAGATCTAGTCAAACGTGTGACACCTTGCGGTGCCTGTAACCACAGCATGCATTCTAATGACTTTATACAGCGGGAGCTGCTGGTGTGCGTGCGCAGTTGAGAGCAGTGGCATATGTTTCCAATTATCGCGCCCGTGTCTGGGCATGATAAATGGAAACATTTGCTGCTGCTGCACGTAACCGCAAGCATTAAGCTGTGAGCATTAACATGGGTGGGACAAAAAGAGCCTTTGGCCAATTGCGTGCTGTCTTTGTTAAAAAGACGCACACCTAGGGCAGTAGCAAAACTAAAAGCACATGTGTGATTTCTGAAAGCCCTTACTTAGTCGAGGAGAGCAGCGCATGAGCGCTGCTCTAGGCTAGACCTAAAAACTACCGAACAGTTTGAAATGGACACAATCTGGTATGCTGTGAAACAGCAGTAGTCAAAAACACACCACTCCCAAAGGAATTTACAACCGCATTGGCAAGAGATGGGATCTGATAAAACTGAATAGTGCACCAGAAACATCCTGCTATCCCATCTGGTTCTAAATACAAAGGCAATGCTAAAGAAATTATAAGGTAAAAACAATCACTGGCCCTGAAGGGGACTGGCTTGTGTTCGGATGTGCTCCTTGTAAGAGCAAAATGCAGTCACTCAAAGTAAAGTGAACCTGTGGTTTAAGTAGGCTGACCCGCTGACCCATGCTAAATACTGTATTGGGCAGAAGCAAAAATTTAAATGACACAAGGACTGACCAATGGTGGAAGATTGGTGGCTTAAAGCCCCAATATTGTATACATATTTAGGAAAAATCAAAAGGTCTTGGTTAACGCCAGACCTAAAAATAGGATCAAGTTTAAATCAGTTCCGGTCATGAAACAAAGCCTGCACATTGAACTTCAACAGCCTTTCAAAGGAAAAATACAACATAATTGTTCCCTTTCAAAAGATTTCACCTTGAAAATTTGCCAGAATTTCTAATTGTCTTCTCCTTGTGATCCATGATGCCAGCAACACATTAAAACTTCCAAAGAAAGAAATCTCACTTCCCGCTGGATAAGAGAAACAAAGCTTCACAGAGAAACATCTGACCAAAGTAGCTATATTCAACTGCCATATCTCTTTAAAATAATTTACTGGAGGTCTGATTAAAAATTTGAGAATTATACTTATTTTCGATCAGTTCGCAAAAAGATGGTTTGCAACATTCCATTTTTCAATATCCGTTTTTCAACATTTATTTTGGGGATTTGTGTGTTTTGCATATTAGTTTTGTCTTTTATGACTTTAAGTCGAAGCTCAAACGTCTAAGTCCTAAATCTGTGTAAGTCCTAAAACGAACTCAAATACTCAGCGCCTGTTCAATAACACCAGTAAATAACCCCATCAAGGCCTCATTTCACTCAATGAATTGAGTAAGACATTTTCGCTCTTGTTTTAGCAGTTGTAATTATTTTGCGTTGTGTGCGAATAGAGTAACATAGTAGTCAAATAATGACGTTCTACATGTACAAATATGGCAAATTATCTGCTAAAACCTAGTGACAATCCAGTGTAAAACATAATTATGTCATGGAATTTTAGAGCTCGTTTTACCCTTGCTCCAAAATGGACATTATTGATTAAGTTGTAAATCTGATCAACGTATTTTTTTTCACTGCAGGAAGGACTGTCACATGAAGAGCGTGATTGCGCTCCCGAAACCTCCTCTGATAAGATACGTAAAAGACGCGGTGTCTGGATTTTCGAGAATACCATAGAAGGATTCCATTACAGGTAAACCAGACATGACATGACCAGACAAACCTGGGCCATCAGGATGTAAACCCACTTTCTAAGGTTCTAGCCCAAAGGGCCAAGACCACTTCCAGGTAGCCAGGGTTAGCTGTCATGAGATTTATTTGATTTATTAGATTTCTTGATTTTGTTATTGTTAATAATGCCGTTCTACTTGTAGATTGGGTAGTAGAGGGTGACACAAATACCTGCAGAGCCTGCAATCCATTTACACATATCCCAAAAGTTAACATATTGTAGGGAAGAAAGTAATTTTATGTCAGTATATCGTGTGGAATTAATTTTGAGTATAGTAGGAAGGGAGAGACAGATTAGGAAAAGCAACAGGCACAGTGAGGGGTAGGAGGAAATGTTAAGTAATGAGGGAGTGGAGACAGGGTGGAAGACAACCGGTGAGGACAGTGGGAGCAAAACAGTTAGACAATTGGGTAACTGGTGATCAGGTGGGTTTGCGGTTTCCCCCTGAAATGATGATCTTGAGTTAATGTGCGGAGACCCAAAGGCACATCCGGTTGATGGATTCTCTTTCCCTGAAAGGATTCCTGGGCCCCAGGCAACCAGATGTGGACCTTGGCTGTGAACAAAGAACACCTAGTTTAAATGAGAGACGAAGAAGGAAAAACTGAACATCAAAACAGGGTAATGCAGAGGGAGGAATGAAGGTCTGGAGATTATTTCGAAATCAACTTCAGATAAATAAGCGCATATAAACTGTAGATTTCAGTCAACGGTTCAAGAGGAATACTTTTAATTTAGTCTACTAATAAAAGAAAAGCATAAAATAAAAAAACACTTTATAAACGGGCAATAATGGCAATGGAGGCAGAATTCAATGTATAACATTTGAATGACATTTCACTCCGCAGAAGACTGAGATAGATTTTACATATTTGAATACACTTTGGACCAATGAGAAGGACATGACCTGGTTCATTAAGGGTCATTCAAGTGCAATAGCAAACCTCTTCTATTGGACGCCTAGTACTTCTCTTTATATAAATATTTCTAGGAATAAACCCGAAAGCACCAAGAGATGGGTCTGGGACATACATTAATCAGTAAAACACCACATTACTGAATTCTCTCAGGCTAACGTGATACTACAACGTTTTCACTTTCATGTAAGTTGAATCATTTGCAGCGAAGGTCCTTCCTACAGCCTCTCCTCCGGGCGAACAACTGGCACCTTAGAAGCTGCTATTGCACGTATTACCAAAGGAATTTCCACTTCTTGGTTAGTTAAAAAAATAACTCTGGAGAATGAACTGCATCTTCCTGCTCAGTCACTAACATAAAGTAGTCATTGGATGTGACCAGAACATGCCACTCTGTGGACAGAGTGAAGAAAAGCAACAAGAATACACAGTAAAAACACCACAATGGGAAGTTGCAGGGTGAAGAATGGAGGTCTAGACGCTCCCATAAAAGCCCCTCCCCCATTGGTAGACCAACGAGGAGCTGATTAATACAAGAATACGAAGAGAAATATGGCTCCAGAGAATATGTCACAAATGTTTTCTGATGTAGTTGTGTAGGATAGTGGGCATCAATTATCTAGCCGTTTACTTCTTAGTGAGTGCAATATTGAAGCAGTCTACCAGTCATGGAAACCTAACAGTGAGTCGCTTGTCTCCTCCCCAAGTCACCAAGACTCAACAGTCAGTGAGACTGCACGAGGCTAAAGATTCAGCCCGTGACGACAGGCACTCCAGGAGGCCTAGCAGACTTGTAGCATGTATACCACCCATAGCAATCCATCCAGCCATCCCACAGCATTTGAAAGAGCAGGTTGGGGATGGGAAAAGGTCAACCTTAAGTGACCAGATAAGACAACCCATTACGGGATGTGTACCCGTTGCAGGATGTATTGCATAGATGGATGCACGGTCAGAACAGATGACTTGGGGGTAACATGCAAACACACCTGCGGGCCGCTTGCCCCTCTCACCAAAGCCCAAAGCAGTCCAAGTGAGACTTCTTGAGGCTAAATAGCAAGTGTATGAAGACAGGGTCAGAGGAGGACTGGAACACTTCCAGCAGCAAGGCAAGCCACAGGGGCCCAACGATCCATTCCTCAAATTGTGGATGAGTGGGTTGAAAAGAGAACAGGTCACCATTGAGTGACAGGAGGAGATTACCCAGAGCAGGATGATTTAGGACGGTAGGCTCTGGTTTGAAAATTGAGTTTTTATTTAAAATGTGAGCTATAATTTCTCTTTATGAATGAAAAAAGTCTGAAAGTGTGTTTTGAACAAATGTCGAATAGTTTACTCGTGTGAACAATCAATTTTTTTTCTATATTATGTCTATCGCATGCATGCAATTTAATATAATTAAAAAAAAAGGATTTATTGTACGCAACGCCCCAGTCAATCTAGATTGTTTTCATGCTAAATTTTATACTAGACCAGATATTTACTTTGGAGTGCATAGAGCCTTAAATCAAGATAAATAGTCTTCAATTTGAAACATTACAATTATAACATTTGAAATAAACATTTTTAACCACAGACCTCCCTGCATGACTTCTTCAATGATCTAAATTTCCAAGAGGGTCCGGCATACTGAGTCAAATGTAATTAATTTCCATATTTAAAGTGAAAGGACAGTGCAAGCTTTCCCACTTTATCTGCTCCCCATTCATATCCAAGCAACCAATCGGTGCTAGTTGGTAAATAATGGTGGCCAATTGTCCAGTGTGATTTTCGCTCAAAGCCAGTATTGAGTTTGTTGGACCAGTAGCCCAAGCTCTAGTCTAGTAGTTGTCTGCATCAGCCTGGTCAGCGCTTTCCACCAGAGTCTTGGATAATATTAACCACCATAGACCTAACGAGTGGCAGGCTTTCAGAGCTCCACTGGCTGTGTATCTGAACTCAGTTAAAAATGTTTATATGTAGATGCGTGTTATGCAGATATCCTGAACACTGGGCTTGGATCTGGCTTTCGTTGAGCAACTGTGGTTTAAGACGTTGTGCATATTTGGCGGGCACAGAGCTTTAGAATCCACATTCCCCTGTTAATGACACCTTATCTGACTTACTAAAATGGTGACAAGGTTTCTGAGCTGATGTTCTTTTGAGAATTCTATTTTTTCTTCCACTCACAAAGCTGACTTGTTCTAATTTTCATTTGACAGGTTGATGAACCCCATCCCTGAGAGCTCCTGCTGGGGTCAGAAGGAAAGGCTGATGATGATTGTTCCAGCCAATAACGTGATCACAATCCACATCTGATATTCAGAGGTGTTCTGGGTGCCGATTGGTGGATCCTTTCTTTCTGTAAAAATAAATACTTTTTACTTAAAAAATAAACCCAGTAAAAAGCAAATCTTTGAATTTAAAAAGTAGAATTTTACCCAGGTCCGCCCAGCTCCTTTTTTATCTACAAATGTTTGAAACCAGAATGTATCCCATTTGTAGCAGGTTTTCTGAAATCCTCATTGAAATCTACAAATTGTATGGAGAATTAACAAACCCCTAATACCAGTTGGCACCCCATTAATTACCCTCTATGAAGTCGCATGCCCGGTAACCGGTCATCAACTTTCCCGCTCTCTTTTTTTATCATTGATTTTGATGTGTATATATATATTTCTCTGTGTTTATTGGATTGATTATTACTGTTTTACTGTCATGAAATGTATGTTTTAAAAAAAAATGTACATGGATTTGGGCAAATTTTATGGTTTTATTCTAAAACCGAATAAAGTATTTTTTGATTGAATTGGCTGGTCTTTTTTTTTTTTTTTGTATTCGTTGCTTCTTGTGTATGTTTAGTTTGTCTGTGAAGCATGAGTTGCAGAACCTGATTGCTTCTAGGTACTATTGGATGAGTGCACTGGTTACAAATATTTTGCAGCATGGACGGTGTTTAGATTCACATACTGTGCATATTCCGCCATCTAGTGGCTGCAGTCGGAAAGTGCTTTACTTTTTTTTTCTTTCTCTTGGATGGTTGTGAAACCTGATGCCTGTGGTCCGGCTTGAACCCCCCTCTTGTGTGTGTGTGTGTGCAAGCTCTCAGATAATTTTTTCAACCATAGAGATCGAGGTGCACTGAATACGTCTGGGGAAAACAGTAGCAGACGCAGGCAAGAAGGAAAACCCACCAGAAACTCCAGATAGAGAGGTGGTACCAAGGAAGGTTGCATGAGGGGAGAAATCTTCGAGCAAAAAAGCCCTTTTTTGGCATTGCTCACTTGGGGACAGACTTGCAATCCCCTGCGCCACTGTTGTGTCACTTTTAACGTGGAAAAAGTGACGCAAAAGTGACGCAAGGGGCTTGTAAATCTGCTCCTTGGTTCCTCATGCACCATAGCAAGTAATTTTTCCCCAGGCAGAATACAGTCTCCAGGTACTTAGGGGGCGGTTTCTGTGAGGAGCTGATGCTTCATTCGAAAACATGGTAAGATTTTGCTCCTTTATATTTTATATATTCGCAAAGCACAGATGAATTGCCCCAGGTGCTAGCAAGAAAACTTGAAATAAAGCATCACTGTTGCTTTTTTCATTACAAGGTTGGAAGAATCCAACACATCTACCATGCGGCGCCAAAGGCAATTTATCAATGTGCTGTTCATATACTACTTGTGCGTTCTTTAAGTTATTTAAAACATATTTTCAAAGTTTTGGACTACGTTAAAAACACACAAAACCTCTACCATGCTGCACCACTGGCAATATATCCATGTACTGTTTATACACTGTTTTTTCAGTTATTCCAAACCTACTTTAATAGTTGTTGTACTACGTTTGAAACGCACAACAGTGCCTCTTCCAAAAAGCAGAGCGCACAACCATTCTAGGTACAACTTATTCCCAAATCTTTCCTGTGCATAACCTGGCTAGGGCTACAAAAGTTTCTAGCTATCGCGACAAGAATTTTAGATTCTATTAAGGACACGGAGGCGAGGATTATGCTTTCTCATTTCTTTACTGCAAAACACAGCAGCCAATGAAAATAAAACTACAGTATTGAAAAACCACAATACCCATGAGGCTTTGAACCACACCTCTATCATTACAGCCAATCACAGCATACATTAGCATACAAAGTAGAGAGACACTAATCTGGCCTCCTCTTTCTTTGCACAAATCAGTCCAATAAGAACAAACAACGTCTTAGACTCTCAACGGAGAGATGAACAGTTCCTGTAGGAATTCTCAACTGAGAATAAGCCATAACCAACGAAGGAATCCTCTTCTGTCAAGAAGGTACAGTAGTTCCATCCGGAGTGGACACTCGGCTCTTGTTAGAATCATTTCCTGAAACGGAAAAACAAGTTTGAGAAAGGGAGCCCACAACTTCATTTCTCATTGGGTGGGCATAAAAGTTGTTAAACAACATAACACCAAAACAACTTTAGAGTTGCATAACTGTCCCAACGGGTGGGATAATCCTCGCCTCCGTGTCCTTAATAGAATCTAAAATTCTTGTCGCGATACCGAGAAGATTTTGTATTCTATGGCAGGACCGGAGGCTTCTGATTATGCTGGTTCAAAGCTCATCAATCACAGCATCAGAAACATGAGGAATAGGTTTGTAATAAACTTTAAACATTGAGTCTGACGACCAATCAGCTGCCTTAAGGATGTCCTCCAATCGATACCCTAACAAATAGGCTTTAGAAGCCATAGCTCCTCTAGCGGAGTGAGCACCATAAACAAACGTCAATGCCAGCTTCTGACATAATCCATCTGACCCACCTAGCTAAGGTAGCAGCAGCGACTGGTTTGAAAGGCTTTTGCACAGAGATTAACAACTGACCTAAAGGATCAACCCTGTGAGAAACAGTGTGTTCTTCATAACTTTTCAAACACTGCAAAACACAACTTGCTATTATGTGGGAAAGCAGGATACTCCACTGACCTAGACATGGTCTTAGTCCGTCTCGTGATAATGATGGAGACACCCTGTGGAGCAAACATCCTACCAGCCAAATCTAAGGCTCTAACATCAGAAACTCTACAACATGATATGAGACCGAGCAACATAGTAAGCTTGGCAGAAAGCTGCTTCAAGGAAAGATCACCATTGTCTGGCCAGGATTCCAAATTGTAAGAACTTTTCGTAACATCCCATACAGTGGAATACCTGGGCCGGGGGGGTTAGCCACACTGACCCCCTTAAGCAATTTACACACCAGGGGATGCATCCCCACAGGCTTACCATCAACATGATCGTGACCAGCAGAAACAGCAGATCTGAAATTAACTGACCTGTAAGCAAGTCCTGACTCAGCACACTCAGACAAGAAATTCAATACCTCAGTTATAGATGATCCAATGGGAGCCACCTGTTTTGAAAGGCACTAACCCACCCATCGCTTCCATGAAGCAGAATATCGTTTCTGGGTGGAAGGAGCCCACGTTTGTTGCATAAAACTGGCAGCCGCCTGTGCAAGTCCTGCAATGCTCTCATGTCTCCGGAGAGCGCGTCCACACCATCAATGTTAGTTGGACCAATGGATGGCATGACCCCACTGGGTCCTGGAGAAGCGTCGAGAGTTGGGAGCTGGAAGGGGAGGTCCACAGACCACTCAGTCATGGTTTCCCACACTGTTGGAGTCGACCAAAACGGAGTCACCAACACTAGAGAAGCCCTCTGTTGCTGGACAAAGGCCGCCACCCTCGGTATCAATGCAAACGGAGGAAAAGCATAATTCCTCTGTTGTCCCCAATGTTGCAGGAATGCATCAGTTCACATCGCCATCGGGTCTGGTCTCCAGCTGAAGAACCGGGGAAGCTGGGTATTTAGGCGAGAGGCAAACGGATCTATCTGACAGGGACCTCGCATACCCATGATCTGCGCAAACAGCGAGGGAAGAAGTCTCCAATCGCTGAAGTCTGTGCCGAAGATTGCTCGCCAGTTCCAAGCTGTCATGTGCTCCAGCCACCATAGAAGCTCCTCTCGAGCTTCCAGAGATGGGGGAATGAGATGGTCGTAATAGTTCTTCCTTAGATAAAAGATTTTTAGCCTCTGAAGGGCCCTGTAATGTAATGGACCTGGGAAGATAGCCTGGATTCAGGAGGCCCACAATTCTCGCCAGCACCCGCAAAGAAATCATCTCCTTGGCTAAGGTGGATCTGATTTCCCTCTTTATGGACCTGATTTTGCTCATTGGAAGGAGTTGCGTAGATACTGAATCTATCATGAAACCCAGAAATTCCATCTGTTGGCTTGGTAACATCACAGATTTCTTGGCATTGATAATGAAACCCCAGATTCTGTAACAGGGACGTCGTCTACTCCAGATGAGTGAGGAGGAGATCCCGATCCTGTGCCAGAATCAACATGTCGTCGAGGTATACAAAAAGACACCCCCCCCCCATCTCTCAAAGGCGAGAGACCACTGGTTTGAGGAGTTTGGTGAAAACCCACGGTGCTGAGGAGAGGCCGAAGGGGAGTGAACGGTACCGGTACTATTGCCCTTTCCATGGAAACTGCAGGAACTTTTGATGGGAGGGGCAAATAGGGACTGTGAGGTAAGCATCTTTTAAGTCTAGGCGGACCATCCAGTCCTTCAGCAGGAGTTGAATACTCTCCATCTTGAAGTGACGATACACAACAAAGGGATTGTAAACTTAGATTTAAGACAAGGTGCTGGCCGCCACCTTTTTTCTGTACCAAAAAGACGTTGCTGCAAAAACCTTCTGGAATGAAGGGTCGTACAGCAATAGCCTGTTTGGCCAACAACTCTTCCAGTTCTGAGTCTATAAAACTCTGTTCTAGATGGGAAAAATGGAGAGGCTGAGGAGGAAACAGCTGTTGGGGACACTCCAGCATCTCTATCTGGTAACCCTGCACAGTCTGAAGGACCCCAACATCCGAAGTGAGTTTCTCCCAATTTACCACAAAGTGTTGCAACCTGCCCCCAAGAGGAATGACAGGACTGACAGGACTTACCAGAGGACTGATTGTCAAAATTCTTGTAGCCTCGGTTGACACCCCGATTAAAGCGGCCTCTGTAACCACGGGATCTGGACGGATAGAAACCCGCCTGGTCGGGTTCCTGGGTGTATCCTCTGCCATGTCGGGGGGGGGGGGGGCGTATCCTCTGTGAGGACTGGTATTGAAGAAGCAGCCAGTCGAGCGTCCTCTGTCACGCCCGGCCCTTCCAGAGACCTGATGTAAGACCCTCTTCAGTGAGGCTTGAGATTTATCAAGGGGCGCAAAGGTACTAACAAATTTTGCAATGTCCTTAGCAAATTTGTCTCTTAACAACTGCCCTTCAGCCAAGGGCCCGGCTCCGATGAGGCCAGCTCCATCAACTGTGGATCGATCTGAAGTAGAACAGATTTCCTTCTCTCAGAAGCAAGGGCGCAGTTAGCGCTCCCCAGCATGCAGATAGCGCGTTGCGCCCAGCCAGCCAGAACCTCAGGGTGGATGACAGCGCCGGTCTCCTGAGCCTGGAGAGCCAATTCAAGGATTTTTGCCAAAGGGCCTGAAATGTCCAGGACCTTGTCTTGGCACGCTCTGAGCGCGCGATCAATCCCTTTCTTGGGGTCCTTCTTGTATTTCTTAAGGAAGGTGGTCATAGATGTATCAATATCAGGGGTAAGGGCTACCTTGTGGGCAAGGTCGGGACGGTGACATTCAGACTTCAGGCATGCCCTGACTTCTTTGTCAAACCCCTTGCGCAGGTGGGTTTGTAGATATTCCGCCACTGCAGGGGGAGGGACCCAGTCGGAAGATCTAGGGTGGACAATGTCCGCAGGGTCAAACGAGAACGGGGAGGGAGGAAGAATGGTTGCGCTTCTTGGCGCACATACGTGGCTTGAATGCAGGGGAGGAACTCGTGTCCGTATTTGTGCCAGTGGAGGTGTCAGTAACCGGAATAGGGGAGGACTGTGGAGGAGGAAGGGAAGGGGCGAAATCCTTGGCGCTTTCTTTGGATTTGCAAAGTTTAGAATAGGAATGCGTGTGAGGCCACGAGGACTCAGGGGGCGCACGGGGAGTAGGAGAAGGGGTCTGACCTGGGTTAGAAGGCGGGGGCACCTTGGGATCACCAGGAACGAGCAACTCCAATTTCTTAGTTAAAGGCAGCAGGGCTGTTGACAAGGCCTTGTCTAATTTGGCATCAAGCTTCTTGTTAATGAGGGCCTCCATGGACTGTTCATCATACTATTCCTCTTCACCCTGTTCTGTACACGCAGGTACCTCCTCCTGGTAGAAGTCAAACTCTGCCATGATCTCAATGGAATTGAAAATTCCAATCAAATCCCCAGCGGGAAGCTCAATTCACAGCCCAGGTATAGGGCGTCTGTTGGGAGTAGTGCCAGGCACAGGAGCCAGAAATACCAATACAAAATCACTGAAATAATATATACAAGTCCCACTCTATGACTAATGGAGGCAGTAAAGCCCTATCTTAACACAGAAGGGTTTCCAATAATAACCCAAACTTCCCCAATCTCAGGGAAGGTAGGGGTTAATGTCTGCAAGACTCGTTGGCAAAATGGGAAAAAACGCTGCCTTTTCAATGCAAAAACGGCCTAACCGGCTCCTGGTCCACTGCGTGTAACGCCCCCACTTCAGCCGGGGGCAGAGCGTCTGATCACGGGGCTGCGCGTGTACTGAGACGCGTGAGAGCCCCTGAGACGCACGCTGGGAGCCCGCTAAGGCCTCGGCGTGCGTCTCACTCCCAGAGGGAGGGGTCAAGTCCCTCACCAGCGCGAAGCGTGCTAGGAAGCCGCCGCGGCTGCCGGCAGCGAAATCTGGGCAGAAGGGGGACCTAGAAGTGCAACACGCGCTGAATCTAAAAAGGGGGGATATGGAGCGGGCCGGGGAAGCCGCACTCCGACTGAGTAATGAGATAGGTGCGTCGCAGGCAGCACGCGAAATACAAGCAAAGGGAACACCCTAGCGAACCACTGAACATAAAACCATCAACAGTACAGTGTATAAGCATTAATACCTCGGTATTTAATACCACAAAGCAATATTAACACTGAGTAAGGTCAAATACACTGTATAATAGTACAGAGTAGAGAGGCACTTATCTGGGCTGCGGAGCAGCAAAGAAAGAGGAGGACCGATTAGTGTCTCTACTTTGTATACTAATGTATGATGTGATCGGCTGTAATGATAGAGGCGTGGTTCAAAGCCTCATGGGTATTGTGGTTTTTCAATACTGTAGTTTTATTTCCATTGGCTGCTGTGTTTTGCAGTAAAGAAATGAGAAAGCATAATCAGAAGCCTCCGGTCCTGCCATAGAATCAAATATGTGCGCTAGGTTTACAGGGGGTAAACGAAACAAAGGAAAACTGTCTTTTCCTTTACTTGAGACGGGATTTAACAGATACGTTGAACAATATTCAGGCCTACACTGGAGGGTTAACTCCCCAAAAAGTTTTCGCATATCATTATAGAAAACCTGCAATAAGCCATCAGGTATTCTTAGGATTCACGACACCTTGTGTTCATCGCAAACAGTAAACATCTGGGCACACCACTTCTAACAAGGCACCAGATTCAGCTCAGGTCTGCAAAGGGTTTCTAGCCTTTTCCCGGCCGTCCGACGTCACGGTGGACGTGTACCGAGGATGGCCACCAGCCGTCCCCCCCCCCCCCCCCCCCGTCCACTTCAAAGTGGACACAAGGAATTCTTCGGGTCGAACAAAAGGAACCCATAAAACTTGTGCTTATGTCCAGGAAGTGCATTCCTCAAAGGCTCTCTGAAAACAGGCAGAAACGCAGGAATGAGGCCCCAGCAACAACGCAGGTTGTTTGTGGGCTGTTTCCAGAGCTCTCATAGATATTAAAGCATGCACTAACCATGGGGGAAATGCAACAGTTGGCAATTTTACTGAAAGGCATTTAACGTTATAGAACAGATCACAACTAGTCTCTGCTGCTGACTCGAACACTCACTAACACATGTGCTACATTTACCGCAGCTTAAAAGTAAAGCACCTTACTTACAACCATTTCACATATGTAATAAACAAACAAAGGTACAAAACAAGTACAATATTTAGGCAAGCGACTTATTGTTCAATAAATCGCAAAATATTTACAGCTGATGCTGTTTTACACATGGCACATACAAGGTAAGCAATTTATGGCCCAAAATAACACACTATTACATGTACTATGTCAATTTTTACCAGTAACTGCAGAAACTTTAACAAATTTAATAAACTTGCTGCATAGCATTGCAACATGCAATGTAACAGGAACATCATACTTCAAGGTACAAATACATGCAGTATTACCTACTGAGCCTCTACAAACTCCAAGGTTGCGATTGTAGGTTAATATTATATGCTAACCTGCTTATACCAACAAAACCAGGTACACTGGCTCAAGGACATTGCGAGTTTAGCACATACCCAAAGAACATGGACTAGGCCTCCATATAGACAAGTACGTAGGGCCATACACATTTCCCTTCAAAATTACCCACATTGAGGGTGGGGTAATAAAACATAAGGGTTTATATTTATTCTGCACCCAAAAATAAGGAAATTTGGTCGTGATTCCAGCTCAAATATTTGAATACATCCCCAAATAACAGTGCACAATACATTAACCCATTATGGTATAGTTATATATATATATATGCATGTGTGTATAGCCTATAAAGTTAGATATTTCATTGTAAGTATGCATATAATTAGAAGGGAGACCCACAATCAAGTACATAAGTGCATGTGAATATATATATAAAGACTGTTCATATATATACATATATGCTCCCTTTAACACTAACACACCGCATTACACCGGTGTTAACCCCTTCGCTGCTAGGCCTCCCCAACCCCCCCCCCCCCCAAGCCCCCCCAACCCCCCCCAACCCCCCCCCCCCCCCGAAGCCTTTTTTTTGGCGATTTGGGGGTAGTTCCTGCTTAGGCTCCTGTAACTTTTTGATCACATAAGGTATCCATGTCAAATTTGCGTCCTCTTCTTCCAACATCATGAGGATTTTAGAGGTACCCAGTGGAGGGGACTCAGGAATTAGCCAAAATACAGCTAAATGTAGTTTTTGGGGGAAAAATGGGAAAAATGTGCTGCAAATGAAAGCGTCTGTTTTTTCCCTGCAAATGGTATCAACAAAGGATTTGTGGGCTGAAATCATCATTTTCCCCAGCTTTTAGGGACAGACCGACTTTTTTCAGAAAACCAACACTTTTTACACAGTTTTGGCATTTTACAGGGATATTGCTTATTTTTGCTATTTTTTGTGCTTTCAACCTTCCAGTTAATGCTAGAAATGGGTATGAAAGCAATAATGGATCCTGGAAAGCTATACATTTTAGAAAAGTAGACAGAAATCTGATTTCAGCAAGGGGTCATTTGTGTAGATCTATAAAGGTTTCTATATTGAAACTAATTGAATGTGTTAGGGCCGTAGTACATGCTCCCATAGGGAAATGTGAGGTAGTGTTAATCATTGCACCTGTAGGGATTAACAGAGGGCACCATAGGTGCGACCAACATCATAATTGGCCCCTAAATGTTTCGTTTCTTGTCATATGGTGTACCAATAGGGGTGTGCATGGTACTTTTTCACTCTAGAAGTTTGGCAAAGTTCCCAATTTTCGCCATCCACATAGGGTGTGAGGTTTCCTAGTTTCTCTTTGCCATTGTGAAGCTAGTAAGTCACTTTCTATGTTAACATATCCGAGGCAAGCGACACATGCCTCAAAGTGCAGTTCATGAAGTGCTAATAAAAGGCATAACAGGATTACAATACTCAATAACCTGCAAAGTATAGATAGCAGCTCCCCCTTCTTTCTTAGGAACACATTTTCTAAAGGAGTGTATTTCCTGCCCTTCCTGGTAAGAATAGAAATTGGCAAGCCAATGCCTAGAGTATGCTGCCGTATGTAAGCCGGTGGTTTCTGTATAGGACAAGCCTGGCGGGAATCAGGAACGGTAGAGGATGAGATCCCAGAAGTAGCCATTGGTCACTTTGTTCATCTGGATCAGCTGTACTTAACACGTGTCTTGGAGGGATGCAGCAGAGTGTGAGATTGACTTCATTGGTGCAACTTGATGAGCCACCATCGAAAAGCGGAAATAATATGCTTAGCTCAGTTTTTTTTTTTTTCTGCGACCATGAGCGAGATCTGCTCAAATCTACGAGTTACTTAACAGACTACAGGTGGTGAGTATGGCCACTCAGTCAGGCTTTGTGTGAGAATCTTTCTAGAGTAAATTATATTGATACCAAGGGCTATTGAGTCCCACCATGAGTAAGACTTTCTAGGTGAGTGAGACCCACTATGGCAAGGGTACTCAAACTTTCTCTCATGGGCCACATTTATAGTGTGGTTTGTGTCCGAGGGCCGCACCAGTGGGGGCAGGGTCAGTGGGGGAGGGGGCGGTGTTAGAGCAACAAAAAAAACTGACCATGAGGTTAATCACTCGTCCCTGCAGCGGACTCCTTCGTCCACTGAGCCACCAGACCTGGCACACACACATCTCTCTCTGTCTCTCTCCCTCTCTCTACCTCTCTCTCCCTCTCTCTCCCTCTGTTTCTCTCTCCCCCTGTCTCTCTCTGTCTGCCTCTTCCCCCCTCTACCTCTTTCCCTCCTTCCCTCACCCTGCCTTTCCCTCACCCTGCCTTTCCCTCACCCTGCCTTTGCCTTTCCCTCTCCCTCTGCCTTTCCCTCTCCCTCCTTTCCTCTCCCTGTCGCCCTCACTCACTACTCAACCACATAAACACCAAGGTTAGTAGAATTGTCTTGTAGCAGTTTCTCTGCTTGGGTTTTTAAGCTCAAAGAGCAGAGGGCCAGAAAATGTCCTCTGTTTCACTGCCTTCAATCCTTCTTTAGCACCCTTCTCTTTAATATGTTTACTGAATGTAAAGCCTCTTCTGTTTTCTTCAAAAAGTCTGACCACTTGTGATGCCACTCCTCCAGGGTGGACCTCTCAGCCAATGTAGCACAGCTGAATGTATCCTCCTCTTCCTATGGGCTATGTCCACTGCTCTAGAGTGGATTCCTTGGGACTGTTGTGTTTTTCTACAATTGCTGCTCCTCTACCACTCGGGGTGAACTCCATATAGCATTCACTTGTTGGTTATTCATTCCTTGATGTAATGGAATTGTATCCAGCTTATGTAAACTACATACAACATTTTATGGAAGTCAATGACAAATGTTCATTGCCTTCTGCTTGACCTCAATTTATTACCACAGCTTTGTTGTTTTGCCAAAACCAATAGGCTGAATCAAAGCGAACAAACAGGGTAGCTGAGCAGTGCATGTACCAGTGTTGTCTAAACAAACTCTGCCGTGCAGAACACATTTTTCTCCTTCCCAGATTATCAGTAATTCTCAATCAAAGTTATTTTATACAATTGCATAACAATTCCGGGTAAGAAGTGGGCCTTGTTGGAACTTCAGTTCTCATCACATCAAAGCTTGGCGCTGCTCAGTTTCAACGCAGTCTGTGAAGGAGCATGTGAAAATTGTTCTCACCTCCACCCTTCTAAACCAGTTTTTCAAGACTGTTGGGACCGAAATGCCCCTCTAATTTTGACAGGCCTGCACCCTACCCTGAGTGCTCCAGCTGCAATGATGCATGGATCCCTGGTGGTCCTTTTAAATCATGGGTGAACTCAGATCACTCATGTACGGCATGACCTAGGCCTGTCTCATGGATTGTGGCCTTGCTTAGACTGGGAGGAGTACCCAATGCACTACCCTTATAAGTGGTAAAGAGCTACTAGTCTTACCAAAAAGGTAAGTAGTACGGGCACAATGGTGGCATCAATAATGATGATCAGTAGTGTGGGCAGACCTTTTTACCGACCTACTGGCCCACTCATGTAAAAATCTGCTGCTGTGTACTGAACTCACCCTTGGCCTAGACGATGCTGGCATGTATCGCTGCGCAGTGCAAGTGTGTGCATGATGTGTGTTTGCTTCGGAGTGCTACAATACATGGTGGCCTATGGGTTCCATATTACCTTGTGATCCAACTGAGGATCTACGTAGTGAGATACAATCTTTGGTGGAACATGGGGAGGCAATGGGGTACATCTCTAAACTAGAGGCTGACTTTTTGTGCAAAAGTGAGGGGAGAATACCTTACTTTTACACCCTCCCAAAGATGCAAAAAAATAAATTCCCCCCCTCCTGGAAGACCCAAAGTCTCGGGTTTGGGGTCTCTCCTAGAATCCCTCTCACGCTTTTGTGATGGTTTTCTCAAGACTCTGGTCCAGAAAACCAGTACCTACTTGCAGGATACTAAAAGCCTGCTACAACTCCTGATTGGTCTTACAGTCAACAATGAGACAATTTTGGTAAGCTTCGACATCGAGAGCCCTTACACCAGAATTCCCCCGGATGACACCCTTAAAATCCTAGAGAAAGCACTGGAGAGACAGGAATGGACATCTAGGATACCCAGATGTTTCATTCTGGAATGCGCTAGACTGGCTCTCAAAATAAACTTTTTTGAGTTTGAGGGGACCCTGTACCTCCAAACAGGAGGTACTTCTATGGGTAGTACCTTAGCCCCTAGTGTGGCAGGCCTCTACGTCTTCGACTTTGAAGAAAAATACATACTCAGTGATCTGAATCCCTACAGTACTTGTATCCTATTTTGGAAACGGTATATTGACGACGTCCTTGCCATTTGGCAAGGACCTGAAGAGACACTGCTCCCATTCTACGAATGGATCAATTCCCGCGATAAGAACCTTAAGTTCACCTATATGAAGGACCTCACAACCATGGTGTTCCTTAACCTTGAAATCAGCAAGGAAAACGGCCGTCTGGAAACCCTAACATACTACTAACCAACCGCCAAGAACAACCTCCTGCGGTTCGAGAGTTTCCACCCGAGACCCCTACGAGAAAATCTCCCTTACGGCCAGTTTTTGAGAATCCCTAGAAACTGTAGCAAGGTTAGTGACTACAAAGAACAGGCTAAGGATTTAACCCACAAATTGAAAGACCGAGGTTATCCTGACAGGATTCTTAACAACCAACCACGAGACGCACTACTGGAAAACGTGGAGAAAACTACCGGTGAGGCACCTTTAACGTGCGTTACCACATATAGTACTGTGTCTAATCAGGTGACCAAGGCCATAAGTAAACACTGGTCTATTCTAAATACAGGCATAATGAAGTGGGAAAAAACATTATTCTCATTTAAAAGTCCAACAGACAGTCTAACAGTACTCAACGCCTGGGGCCTCCCTAAGGTCACTGGACATTACAAATGTGGGAACTGCAGCGTTTGTCCACTAACTACGAATACCAAAACACTAGCATTGGAACCCGGGAAGGTTTGGACCATTCGATGCCATACGAACTGTAGCAGTGACAACGTCATGTACAGATTAACTTGCCCGTGTAACCTCGAGTACATAGGGATGACCAGTAGGAAAATAAAAATAAGAATCTGCGAGCACAGGAGCATCTTCAGGTGCAAGAAATCCATGACCTAATTAACTGAGCACTTTCTCATATCTGGTCATACTCCTGACGACCTGAGATGGACCATTATAGAGCAAATCACCCCCGGCAATAATCAGAACCAGCGCTTGTTTGAAAAGGAACAGAGATGGATCTACAGGCTTTCCACGCACAAAAATGGTCTTAACGACAATATACCCTGGAACTCCATCATGGGATAGGTGTCCATCTGCATATAAACTCTAGCCAATAGGCCTCCTAACTTGTCTGGTCTGACTCATTCTCTGTATCATTACCCAGATCCCAAATACTAGGTTTTCAAGTGAGCCATAGTAGATTGGCAGCATTTATGACCATGGTGCCGAAATATACCGAGTTTTACTCGTAACCCCCCCCTTTTTTCCTGTGCCAAAATCTCCATGTTGGTTCCCCTCCCGAATATTGAATAGTGTTTGTGGATTCAATCTAAATCCACGATAGTAAGCGTTACATACACTGTCCGGCTCATATTGTAAATTCACACTCCCAACTCGCTGTCCTAACTTTATTCAAGACCGACAGCAGTATGAGCAATGTTACCATGACTACCCACGGCCCCTGTCCCGTGTCAGCTAACACCAACCCCCAATGGCTGTCGGGTCCCACCTGTTCCGTCTACGGCCGAAACCCGGAAGTAGAGTGATCACGTTATTAACAGTGCACCCGCTGAGCGCTGGTCACTACCAACGGAGCTCCATGAAGGTTACCAAGTAGGTTAATAGACCTCCAGGATCCTGGCACAAGTAAGTCCGCTTAGTCAGTTTAGCGATCACTTCCAAGCGGCTACAGCGCCCCGGTTCTGATTCTCCCCTTTGTTTTCCGACAAAGCAGATTACATGAGCGATCCGCCATTGGAACCGGGACGCCCATGAAGCTAATAGTTTCTTTACTCTGAGTAAGCCTGCTCCTAGTGATATGAGAATATGTGTGATTGTGGTCGACTTACTACAATCTGACCAGCACGTAGTTCTATTTTTCGTTCTTAGTTTTCGTTTATCGCAAGATTGATTGAGGTGGTTTTAAGGTGTCTATTTACAGTTGTGTGGGCCACTCATTTGCCCCGACACGTGATCATTTGTTTCACCCACTTCCCTCATTACTATGTAATAGTTTGTGTTACTTATACTAATGGGATGTATCGATTGTTTTAACAGACACCTATGCACACTATGGGAAATGCGCAACTAGTGCAAGTCACTTGATCATGCACGGCCTGTCGTGCATATTGCAACAGGGACTTCCATGACTTTGACATCCCAGTCTGGTTGTCACCTTCAAGAGCACGTTCTTGCATATTTGTGTTTGTGTTTATTTGTGTGACAAGCTGTTTGTCTTCAGTTATTGTGGTCCCAACCCCCCTTTCCTACAACTTTTATTTTGCAGGTTTTTTCCCAGACTCGGGAAGAAGACCGCATTATATCTTTTTTGTGTGAACTACAATTTTGTGGTTCCTATTTACGCATTGATCAAGGGCAGGGTACACCTTAGCATGTGTGCATCACCTAGATCATTTACTTTGGTCCTGACGAAAACCAATAATACTAACATGGTTGAAACATGTAGAACTTTATTTTAATCACATAACACATGTGCCTTTTTTAATACACCACACGTCTCAAACACCGAAGCCTACCTAACTAGACAGAGGTGTTACAAATTTTATACTCGGTGTCCAATCACTCCGGAATAAAGTCCAGGAGCGAGTAGCATTGGACACTTTTTAAGTCACTCACTTTTAAATATCTCACTGCACATATAAAAAGAAAAATACCCGCTCCACTGTAGTCAGGTGTCGAAGCACACTCTGTTGGCACTCGGCCTTCGGGGTGGGACCCCGATGATGAAGCATGTCACCAACCAGGTTGGTGAGTGAGGGGTCTTCTTAAAGGACTACTTTTGTCCTTGGTTGGTTGGGCACTACGTGCACCACTATACATTTGATTTCAGAGGCTCTTTCTACTATAGCCTCACGGGGGTACTCCTCCATTTGTTTTTGAAAATTCCATATTTGAAGCCCAGGGTCTTGAGGAGGGCATGTGGAGAAGGAGACCTCTCAGACAGATTTGTGGATTTCTAAGAGCTGGCTGGGACCAGTGGTCGAAGTGGGGAAAAAAAAGTAGGGGAACTGTGGGCGGAGAATCAGGGGGTGGGAATAATCTGAGGATGGATCAGTGGGCGGAGTCAGAGGTGTGGCTAGAAAGAGCAAAACATACTAATTTTTACTACGTTTGGCATCTCACTGACCAGTTTCAGCTTATAACGTTATTTAATTCAAACAATGGATGGACATGTTTATTTGAGGTTTAATATATATTATTTAAATTAAAATGCATTCACAATGTGGGACATGTTTCCAATCACAGAATGTTCGAAATACACTTAGAAGTGGAATCGTTCGCCATTTGTCTCTGAGCCATGCATTTTTCTTTCATCAGCTCTTCTACGCCCTTTTTCTAACCATTTCTGAACATAACATTTGGGTTTAAATTCTATTAAAGAGGTTTTAGAGTTCAGATGTCGGTTAATAAAGAAGATCATAAGACCAGTAAAGGTGTTTTAGGAATTCTGACGTGGGTAAGGGTACCGGGTACTAAGGGGTTTTAGGGTTTAGTGTTGGGTAGTGATAATTGGTGGTAAGGGTATTTTAGGTTTCAATTGGCAGGCAGAGGTGAAAGGAGGTAGGAGGTGTTGGAAATTTGCCCTTTCTGCAGGCCACCCCAATTTTCTTTTTGGCCTTTGTTCAGAGCTCTATTTGTACTGTCAATTGAACTCTGTGCACTTTACCCCTGATATCTATTGATTACATGCTTCTGCTCATTCTTTCAACATGGTGAAATTGGTACACTCCTGATTGGAATATTTACCTTATCTAGAAGTCCCTAATATATGGTACCCACAGTCTATCTAGGGCCTGTAAGTTAAACGTCACCAGTTGGCTGGAGCACTTTTTGTCATAACTACTTTAGTGACAGAGTAAAGCATGCTTTCAGGTTTGCCCCTGAAACCTGGTTTTGCTGTTTAAAACTGCAAATTTGGCCTGTCAAACTAAACCCCGTTTAGCAGGCCTAACCCATCCTTTTAAATATTGATAAGTCACCCCTAAGGTAGGCCTTACTGCCCAAAGAGTATGGTACATAGTATTTAAAAGTAAGACATGTAGAAGTGTAAGTATTCCACATTCCCTTACAGCGAAAAATCATAAAAGCTATGTTCTCTGTAGCAAGGTCGGTTGCTTCCATAAAGAAACAAGGTATTACATTATAACACCTTATAATGCTACTTTCAGATTGGTAATAGTTACAGAAATATTTCAAGGACTCTTTTTAATAGTTAAACAAAATCCAAATAAATGGTCAAATTGAATATTTTCAAACAAGTATGGAAAAGGTACTTTTTAAAAATTACATTTTGCCTGCCTAAAACCTCTGGTTGCCTTGCTGGCCCTCCTGTGGTGAACAGTGTACTGCTCCCAGGACAGGAACAATGAACATTGGGTATGGGGGAAGTACTTTCCTCCACCTTGACCCTTGGATTGTCTGGCGGTTGTGTTCAGTCCCAGGGTGCACTTCAAAGAGTTGCCAAAGCAAGGACCGTAATAAATATGTTATCAGTGTCCTCCACTGTCACAGGCCGATGTAGCTCACAAACGGGACTGCCTTCCTTTTTTGTCGTGCTATTCAGCCAAACACCATAGAGCTGCCCCAGAAGTGGCTTGGAGAGACCACTGGGTTGGAGCTTTGAGAATTCTCTTTGATATTGGAGTGTCAAATCTTGCTTGAATACCACTTCCGGCTTGACAAGTCTGCTGGGGTTTAACATATAACATTTGGGTGTGTACTACAAAGAAGGGAAACAGAATGCCAAAACATATTGTGGGTATCTACGGTCTGGCTGTTGATTTTACCAGATTTTGGTCTCTGTTGGATGGGGTACAGAAACTGCCTAAAACTGTATTTTTAATGTTAGATGTAGGAAGACACTGGATTTACCATTGTATATTCACTACGCATTCCCCCAGACCTCAGAGCCCAAGTTTAGTGTGGCCGAAGACTTGAGCCATCTTGAAAATGTCCAGAGTGGGTTGGGTTAGCTCTGGGAACCTTACATCATTGGTTAGAGCATCCCCTGGTATCATTTTCACCCACAAGCTTGAGCCTGACGTTAACGTAAATTCTTCAGCAACCCACTTCAGAGCACTCCTTGACCAGTGGAAAATCAGAAGAGGGCTGAACCTGCTGTCTGAGACCTGAGAAGAGCCCTAAAGGACCAGACTTGCTCACTCTTGTACCAAGACAAAGGAGTGGACTCAAGGGGTCATACGGCTGACCTCCTGTTCATGCTACAGACATTCAGCAAGCTACAAGAGGTCTTTCCTGTAACTGCCCAGCTGATCCGTGGCACCTCAACCTGGAATGGTCTCTGCCTGCCATCGTGTGCATCTTTAGGTGCCTTCCCTGGTGTCCTGGGAAGATTTAGAAGTGTACTCATGTGGTGGATTTCACCTGAAAGACTAAAATCAGAAGATTAAAACCTTGACAGGACACACCTCATTGGTGCATCTGACCTGTGCTCCATTGCAGTCCGCGTCAAATTGCGCCTATGTCCCAGTCTGTCACGACCATTGACATTCATTAGCACTTTAAGGTTCTTGGTGCTACTTTACTTAAAACTTTAAAAATCATATCTCCAGTTCTCCTTATTGTGTTTTTGTTTATTACATTTTACTGTATATTTTTCTAGTTTTGGAATTTTTATTGCTTTGCATTTCAACTTTATTACTGTTTTAGTACTGCCTAAATACTTTACACATTGCCTCTAACTTAAGCCAACCTGCTCTGTGCAATAGCTCCCAGTGGGTTACCTCAGGTTTAATTAGTAACATGAACTGTGATTATCACATGAGGTGGGTACCTACCCCCCTCAGTTACTTTTTGACAAGGGGGTTTAGGGATTAGAAGCATTTAGTGGTAAAGGCAGATAAAGCTTTTGTAGCATACAGGGGCCAGAAGTGGTAAAGGGTTTTTAGGGGTCAGGGGTGGGTAAAGGAAGGTAAGGTGTTTTTACGGTTCAAGACTTGTAGAAATAAACTGAGGTAAGAGGGTTTTTTTTAATTTTTTCAAACTTTTTTTATTGATTCAAAACAGTAAACAGTGGGCATAGAAAAGTCATTACATGATTACAGAAAAAAATGGGTCTTCATGGAAGCAAAGTCACTGGCACTTTGGATATACTTTTTCATTTTCAATCTTTATTTCGATCTTTTGATCATAAAAGATATATAAACAATTTAAAATCAAACTAACAAGTAGTACAAAACAATAAAAAAAGGATAAAAAACTTTACAGTTGACATTATAAAGGGATTGCAAAACATTCAAGTTAAAAAAAATCAGAAGACTTGAATTATTACAATTCTATATCTGCCTTCATAATACGGGTGCGAGTGTGCCACATCGCTGTTAAACATTTTGCCACCGCAAACACAATTGGAGGTGATACATCCATCTTTAATATTCTGTAAGCTGGATGGTAGTGCCTGCAACCCAGATTTTTAAGAAGTGGGACAAGCCAATGCTTTCTAGCTCTTTGATATGCATTACAGAAAAATATCACGTGCAAATCATTTTCCTGGTGGTGTGAGCATGCCGGGCATTGCTCTGTGGACGGGGGCTGAGACCAACAGCTAGTAAAAGACCTAAGAGGGAGTGTGTTGTATCTCCACTGCAGGAATAATTTTCTGGTCAAAACAGGACTAATGCCATCAAAGACATGTTCCAAGTTATAAGAGTCTTTGAATTGGGTGAATAAATTTGTCAGGGACCGCTCCCGTGTACTCCTTAGAGAGGTGATTAAATTTAGCTCATAATAATCCTTTGAAAGGAGTTTACGTGGGATCCTGCTGCATGCGTTCGCCGGATCTAGCCATAGTTCTGACCTTCCTAGGCTCTCGCATGTCCTTTATACATAACTTAACCATGGGATATGTGTTGCATTAGGTAGGCGTAAAATCTCTTGGAGCCCAGTCCTGTAGCTCGTAAGTTCTGGGGCACTCCAGATTCGACGCCAGAATGTTAATGGTTTTAGTCCCAGCTCTTCTGCTATTGGTCTAATACCCAGGTCTAATCTCAACAGGAGGAGCGGAGTACCTGGAGCTAGAGCTGCCAGCTGCCTGATGAATTTGTTTTCAGTGATCAACAGGTTTTGGGCAGATATGTGTCCCCACATTTCCCCCCGTATGTGACAGCACCCCGTGCCTGAATTTGATACATTTGTAGCACTGGACCAAGGGGTTTGTAGGACGATCTATTTGACATCCTACAAATACCGCCTGTTAGCTGCACCAGTTTAATATTGGCCTTAGTCCGGTGTGTGTCCCAGGTCATGTTTTGGTTGATGGTTACCCCCAAGTACTCGAATGTAAAAACCCTCTCTAATCTCAATGAGCCTATGGATGGGTTGGGACGTGTTGAAGGTGGAGGATTAAAAGAATCATATATTTAGTTTTAAGGGGATTGATTTCGAGCCCCCTCTCCACACAGAAAGTCGAAAACCCATCCAGGACCCGTTGTATTCCCATTGGGGACTTCGACAGCAGCAGGGTGTCATCCGCAAACATTATAGCGGGCACCCTGCTGCCGTTGAGCTTTGGAGCATCTATATCAGCAATCCTGGTCAAGTGGGCGATTACCCTGTTGACAAAGAGGCAGAACAGGGTCGGTGCAAGCACGCAACCCTGTCTCACCCCCCTGTCAACTGGGAATTTACCTGAAAGTGCCCCATTCCTGCCGCACCTGACTCGTGCAAAGTTTTTCTGATGTAATTTTATCAAGATGGTCAGGATATCTGCAGGAATACCCAAGTCCGCCAGCACAGTCCAAAGTCTGAATCTTGGCACCAAATCGAAGGCGGCACGCAAGTCCACAAATACTGTGTACAAGCTGCCACTCTCGATTACGGCGGTCTTCCAGAACAAAAGATTCAGACGAAAAATCTGGTCCGTTGTCGAAACCCCCCTTCTGAATCCTGCCTGGTAGGGACTTAGAATAGAAAATTCTTCCATCCAATTTTGGAGGCGATCTAATATCAACCTACCAAATAACTTTTGTGAAACGTCAATGAGGCTGATGGGCCTATAGTTGGCTGGAAGCAGAGGTGATCCCTTCTTGAATATGGGAACGATCTCTGCGCCCAGCCAAGTACAGGACACCTCCATACCCCCAGAACAGCATTAAATATCGTCAACAAGTAGGGGGCCCATACGTCTGGTTCCTGCTTGAATAGATCGCCAGGGAGGCCATCCAGTCCAGGGGCTTTACCTGATGACAACCCTGAAATAGCAGCTCGTACCTCCACATCTGTGAAGGGGTCCCCCTCTGACTGCAAACTAGTAATAGAAAATGAATCGGTCGAGGCCCCGTCATCATCCCTATATAGGGACTGAAAATGATCTTGCCATGCCTTGGCTGAGATGTTAGGTTCGATGGCCGAGGCTAGCTCCTCAGATCCCGTGTTGACTATACGCCAAAATTTGCGGGGATCCCTATCGGCTAGTGAGGTTCTCCCATTTCTCTTGATCCCACTCGATTTTGGCATGGGTAAGCAAGCTCTTGTAGTCCGTTCTCCTGGCCTGGATCACAGATCTGTTTTTACCCTCCTTGATGGAGTACAACAGATCTGATTTAGCCTTTCGTATTGTGGCATTGTACCAGGTGGGGCGGTTAAAACAACCGCCTGCTCTCTTTCCTCTTTTAGAAAAGAGGACCTCAGCCGCGGACTTGATAAAATCCTCATGCACCAACCATAATTGCGTGTGGGTGTCCTGGTTACTGGGATACTCCAATAATACACGCACCTTTTCCAGTGTGGGGATAACCCGGGCATAAAGCCCGGAAAGCTTCTCTGAGTCGCTAACTAGCTTTTCCCACCTCACTCGCCATCTATTGTTCGCCAGGACCAGCCCAGGGGCGGGCGCTTCTACAGCGGCCCCCAATTCATCCATGCCAGGGAGGGCATATTCCAATTGAAGGGCATTGTGGTCACTGTCCTCCCTAGCTATCACCCTAAAGTCGTTAATGTGCGGCCACGAGGACAGTTGGACTAAGATATAATCCAATCTTGACTCCCTGCCCGCTTTATTGAAAGTACATTTGGGAGGAATATCAGATTTTGTACGTCCATTGCAAGCCCGCACACCATGTTTAAGGGTTAGGGCAGTGATCTGTACCGCAAGGGGCGTCCAGGCCCTGGGTGGAGGGGCCGCCGTAGGGGGTACTGACAACACTGCGTCCTCCTCTAGGGATGACCCGTCCAGTAGACCTGAGAGGGGCTCGAAGTGACAATTTAAGTCCCCTCCCACCAGGAAGGGTATACCCTGGGGGATGTCACTAAGAAAAACGGAAAGTTCCTCAATGGTACGCGAATCTTGAGATGCATTTACCGGTCTGGAGTAGACATTTACAACGGCCAGTCTGCTAGAGTTTGACCACTCCAACAGGATACCTAAAATATCCCCAGAAGCTATAGGGAGTGGTTTGGCCTTACAACCCGGATGAGTTGCCACCCAGATCGCGAGTCCTCCAGAGGGACGCCCCCGACCCCCCCACCTAGCAGGAATGGAGCATACTGCAAAACCTGGACGAGAGTATTCCGCTCTCGCCCAGGTTTCTTGGAACAGGCAGATGTCTTTGCACTCAATAAATGAACTCCAGTCCTGACAATTCAGTTTATTTCCCAGGCCTGCCACGTTCCAGGATATTATCTTTAAAAAAGGCGGTCTGGGATTCAAAGTGGGAGTTGGAGAAGTACCCGTTTCATTTGGACTAGCCAGTGTTATAACATTTAGATCCTCTTCCACTTGTTCGTCTATGGTTTCCCTGGTACTAAGTAAGGGCCCTAGTGTAGACAATTGCACCTCCTTCGTGTGAAATAGCTCCCCACAATGGACAGTCCTGACTATTTTGGTAAGGCATTGGGAAGGGGGGATGGTCTTACCCTTCCCAGCATCCCTGAGTCGAAAGTGGTACTCCCCCCCTCCTGCACGAACAATGTCAATCCACCATGTCGAGACAGCTGTACCTATTAAATGTTGGAAAGTAGGCAGGCTGCTGGACTCTTGGACGGTAAAGATCTCTTCTAACATTTCCCCCTCACCCGCCCCCCCTCCTGTGCACTGTTTCCCATCCCTCCTCCTCGCGGACATAGGTCAGCGGTGGATAGAAAAAGGAAAGGGGTAGGGACTGGATAGATGTCCCTTGTTCGGGGTGCAACCAGCCGCATATGTGGGAGACAGTCCTGGGATCCCTAAAATTTATCAGGACACAATCTCCGTTAATTGATTTGCTTGTGTTTCCTACCCATGGGACTCTTCTTACCATTAATACCTCGCTCAATATTCCTTGGGGCAGAGGTCTATTTGTAGAAAGCCAGTTGACCACCTTATTCATTAGAGGGGCAGCGTATTCTATGTGATCAGGTTTTAACTCCGGTACCCCAGCTAAAATAACTATGTATGGGCTCGCTTCGGGCGGCAAATTCACTGGTCTGGACTTTTTGATGGCAAGATGCCCTACCTCTGTGCCTCCTGCTATATTCTCAATGTGGGTAGAAGATGCAGCCACAACAGCAGACTGTGTAATGACAGGGTGTGTGGGGGGCAGGTGCGTATGTAACACATTAGGGACTGAGCTAGCAACCTTCACTGGGGAAGCTGGTGTGCCTCTCTTGTTCTTAAGCTCGGGACCACCCCTGCCTGCCTTATTATCTACTTTAAAACTATCAGCACATTGCACCGTTGATTTTTCGATGATCGCTAGCCTGGCTTCGATCTTTAATAGGTGAGCTTCTAGAGGGCTTAGTAATGACCTCATAAGGGCACCGATATTGGCAATATTAATATCGTCACCTGTGGTTGCTCTGGGACAAACATTAATATGTTCTGGTGTCAGTACAGGTAAGTTCACTGTAGGTGTCCCCGGGATTTTATCCGGTGGGGAAAGTCCCTTTTTAGTTTTTCCACGACTTTTTACCTCCGCTATGGGGTTATGCTTTGCAACTTTTGCCTTCCGCCCCCCTGGGTTTTGTGGCCCTTTTTTTCCTTTTGGGTATGGCACCTTCCCTGTCACCCAGCAATAAGCAACTATCTCTGTCAATAACCCTATCATTGTTAGAAACAGTGACACAAAGGGGGGGGGGAGTGGGATGTATTAGTGTCCGGGGTAGGGTTAATAGACTTAACTCCTCGGGGCCATCGGGGTCCTTGTCCTCGTTACCAGAGGTAGGAATTGTTAAATCAGCCATAGATAGCATCTCATAGACCCCGTTTGCCCCATTGTCTGGATCTATACGTTCAAGTCTGTTCTCAGGAGTCCTCGCCTGCGCAATGGTACCCATAGAAGATCTTCTTACCCATTCTATTTCCTGCGATATACGCCTTTCAAGCACAGAGATTTCATCGAGCAGTAGAGACCCTGATTTCACAAAATAAGTGTCCAAAGTAACTTTGGCTGCTCCGGCTGCCAGCGTGCTTTTACTCCTTGTCTCTCTGGTGGCATGATCCTGCGAATTTGGCGCACAAAAGACTATCTTTGGGATATGAGCAAGGAGCCGAAGGTGGGTAGGCCCAGTCCCGGGCCCGACCGTTCTCGAACGGCCTCAAATGGCCCGCCCTTTGCCCGGGCTTCGCCCCGTGCTCTGACCCGCGTGCGTCCCGCATGCACGTGGGCAAGCCCGATTAAGTAAGAGGAAGTGGGGGTGGGAAGAGGACCAGCTGCGGCAGATTGAACGCCGCACAGCCTGCTGGTCCTCGCAGTCCCGCTGGGATCTGGGGTCAGTCTCCTCCTCTGCCCGCAGAGTCAAACAATCAGCTTTCCCCTCATGAGCGGCACACGCGGAGCGGGGGCTGCGAGAAGTCAATGTAATCCGGGGATGAAAGGTCCGTAGGAACAGCAGTCCCTCAGGTCAGCAGCAGAACTCCCTGGACACTTCTTGCCACAACAACACCAAGTAGGTGGAATCCTCACACCAGTTTATTGAGCCTGGAGGTGGGGGGGGAAGAGGACCAGCAGTGGCAGATTGAACGCCGCACTGCCTGCTGGTCCTCGCAGTCCCGCTGGGATCCGGGGTCAGTCTCCTCCTCTGCCCGCAGAGTCAAACAATCCTCTTCCCTCCCATGAGCGGCCCACGCGGAGCGGGGGTGCGAGAGGTCGATGTAATCCGGGGATGAAAGGTCCGTAGGAACAGCAGTCCCGCAGGTCAGCAGCAGAACTCCCTGGACACTTCTTGCCACGACAACACCAAGTAGGTGGAATCCTCACACCAGTTTATTGAGCCTGGAGGTGGGGGCGGGAAGAGGACCAGCTGCAGCAGATTGAACGCCGCACTGCCTGCTGGTCCTTGCAGTCCCGCTGGGATCCGGGGTCAGTCTCCTCCTCTGCCCGCAGAGTCAAACAATCCTCTTCCCTCCCATGAGCGGCCCACGCGGAGCGGGGGCGCGAGAGGTCGATGTAATCCGGGGATGAAAGGTCCGTAGGAACAGCAGTCCCGCAGGTCAGCAGCAGAACTCCCTGGACACTTCTTGCCACAACAACACCAAGTAGGTGGAATCCTCACACCAGTTTATTGAGCCTGGAGGTGGGGGCGGGAAGAGGACCAGCTGCAGCAGATTGAACGCCGCACTGCCTGCTGGTCCTTGCAGTCCCGCTGGGATCCGGGGTCAGTCTCCTCCTCTGCCCGCAGAGTCAAACAATCAGCTTTCCCCTCACGAGCGGCACACGTGGAGCGGGGGCCGCGAGAAGTCGATGTAATCCGGGGATGAAAGGTCCGTAGGAACAGCAGTCCCACAGGTCAGCAGCAGAACTCCCTGGACACTTCTTGCCACAACAACACCAAGTAGGTGGAATCCTCACACCAGTTTATTGAGCCTGGAGGTGGGGGCGGGAAGAGGACCAGCTGCGGCAGATTGAACGCCGCACTGCCTGCTGGTCCTCGCAGTCCCGCTGGGATCCGGGGTCAGTCTCCTCCTCTGCCCGCAGAGTCAAACAATCAGCTTTCCCCTCACGAGCGGCACACGCGTAGCGGGGGCCGCGAGAAGTCGATGTAATCCGGGGATGAAAGGTCCGTAGGAACAGCATTCCCGCAGGTCAGCAGCAGAACTCCCTGGACACGTCTTGCCACAACAACACCAAGTAGGTGGAATCCTTACACCAGTTTATTGAGCCTGGAGGTGGGGGCGCGAAGAGGACCAGCTGCGGCAGATTGAACGCCGCACTGCCTGCTGGTCCTCGCAGTCCCGCTGGGATCCGGGGTCAGTCTCCTCCTCTGCCCGCAGAGTCAAACAATCAGCTTTCCCCTCACGAGCGGCACTCGCGGAGCGGGGGCCGCGAGAAGTCGATGTAATCCGGGGATGAAAGGTCCGTAGGAACAGCAGTCCCGCAGGTCAGCAGCAGAACTCCTTCGGATATACAGTACAGTCATAACATTCGATGCCCCCCCCTCCTCGGTACGCCCCCCCTCACTCAGAATCACTGTCACTGTCACTGTCTAATTGCGGAGGCTCACATATGAAACCCCTATACTCATTCCATTCCCCCCAGATTTTAGCCCATTTTCGCGCACATTTCCTATTCAAATACACTGCTCTTTCAGCCACCATTGCAGAGTATAGATCAGAGCACCACTCCCTGAGCGCTGGCACCTGTGCTGCCCCCCCGAGCCTAGCTATATTCCTTTTAGCGTACATGATACTCAGCGTGGCCCAGTCTTGCAGTGAGTGATTAAGATCGTTTGGATCCCAAGTATTCAATAAGCAACATCTCGGCCCCGGGGCCAGCGACTCCTTAACCACATGCGATACAGTCCGCATAACCTTCACCCAATAATCGGCAATCCGTGGGCAGTCCCATATGTTATGAAAGAACGTACCCTCCTCCCCGTACCCTCGGAGACAATACTGATGCGCGGCTTTCTTCATCTTCTAAAGGGAGACCCTAGTGTAATAAACACGATGTAAATTTTTTAACTGTACCAATCTAAGGCTAGCTGGTATAGCCACTTCACGCGGTGAGGAGGGTGCCATCTGCCAATCCGACTCATCGAACTAGCCCGTCTCAGCAGTCCATGCAGTCCGCAACTTCAGGGTGGGGTCAGGCAGGTTATTAACGAGCTTACGATATACGAAGGAAGTCGCCTTTTTGGGCATATGTTCCATTAGGAGCCTATCTTCCAATGGGCTAGACTCCGGTAGCTCCTCACCGGGCTGGATTAGCGTCTTCAGGGCATGACTAATCTGCAAGTATCGGAAGTGCTCCGTGCGTGCCAGGTCATACTGGTCCCTGAGTTGTTCAAAAGAAAGGACGGCACCCCGCCTCCAAAGGTCTCCAACCGTAGAAATACCGATCAGATCCCAGGCTTCAAAACCTTTACTATTACATAGACGGCCCAGTCGGCGTGACGACCAAAGTGGCGTCATTTGCGTGAGCATGTCCCTGCATTTAAGGCGGGCAGAAGCCAAATACCACACCCTCACCGTATGGGCCGTCGGGCCAACCAGGGCTGCAACACTTTTTGAATCATAAAGAGCGGCCATCACTCTGCTGTTACCAAGATAATACCTGTCCGCTTTGTACGCCGGCTCCGTCTGCGGAACATGCAGCCATTGGTTTATGATTTTCAACTGGGACGCCCAGTAGTACGATTGAATGTCAGGGAGGGCTATGCCTCCATCGAACCAACCCCTAACTAACTTACAACGAGAAAGGCGTGCCGGTTTGTCCCCCCAGAGGAGACTGGATACAAGTGCATTTATAGACGTAAAATACCTAGGGGGCACTGAGAAAGGAGTGTTCTCAAGAAGATAAGGCAGCCGGGAAAGGTCATGATTTTAAAAAGCGCCACCTTCCCCAGCAGGGTCAGCGGTAAGGTTTGCCAGTGTTTGACGTCACTGCGAAAGCATTCGAGGGGGAGCAGTAAATTACGCTTATAGAAGACCTCTGGGTTGGGTGTTATCCAGACCCCCAAATATTTAAAGGGACCGTCAGTGACCACCAGTGGACAATCAGCCGGGAGCTGCGGTGGGGGTCCCATAATGACAAACAGAACAGACTTGGACCAATTAATAGTATACCCTGAGGCTCTCCCGAAGATTTTGCAGATGTTAAGGAGCACTATAATAGATCGTCTGGGCAGGGTCAAATAAAGGAGGATGTCATCTGCGTATAGTGATATACGATCATACGATCCCATGTTTCGGTCCAGCTGAGTCCCTTAATCATAGGGTCCCACCGTATCCAAGCTGCCAATGGTTCAAGGATCAGGGCAAAGAGCAGGGGTGACAGAGGGCAAACCTGGCGCGTGCCGCGTCCAAGTCGAAAGTCCCGTGAAATATGGCCATTCGCCACTACGTGCGCAAGTGGTTCAGTGTAAAGTAACTTTACCCACGCACAGAAATTTTGGCCAAAGCCGAGGTGCCGGAGAACCGTGAAAAGAAAAGGCCATTCGACCATGTCGAAGGCCATGCGGGCGTCCAGGGAGAGGATCACTGCAGGTTCTGAAAGACTGGGTATCTGTGCCAACACCGCATGGGCTCGTCGGAGATTAAGAGCGGTATTCCTGTTCGGCATGAACCCGGATTGGTCCGGATGAATCAGCTTCTCCAAATGTGGGGTCAGTCGAATACCAATCATTTTGGCCAATATCTTTGCTTCCGCGTTCAATAGGGAAATTGGCCAGTAGGACGTGCACACGTCCGGGGGCGTGCCCGGTTTGGGGATGGCAATGATCGTAGCCATCCGTTGGTCTCGTGGTAGTATTCACTTACTCAGGCTGTCCTTAAACACCTGCAGGAGGTGAGGAGCCGTCAGATCGGATACACTTTTGTAAAATTCTATAGGAATCCCGTTGGGACCCATAGCTTTTCCCGACTGCAAAGATAAAACCGCAGCAATAACCTCATCCTTTGTGAACTCAGACTCCAGGAGCGTGGCTTCTTTCTCCGACAAGGAGGGCATTTTTATATCTTTGATATATGTTTGAGCTTCCTCCGTGGACATGCGGAAGGTCGGGGTATACACCTCCTCATATTAGTCAGCCATGGCATCTACTATATCTGCCGGAGCGGTGACCAGCACACCCCTCAGGGTGTAAAGTTGCGCTATCGTCCTCTGGGCCTTTTCCTTCCTATCTAACCAGGCCAGTAGCCGCCCTGCCTTATCCCCTACTTCATAAATAGCATGCTGCGTACGTTGGAGTCGTTGCCGTACCCGTTCTTTCTGATGCTCCGTGAGTTCAGCCTGTTTAAAGCGAAGTTGCTGCGCCGTTTCCTCAGTGGGATCCTCCTCATGTTGCGACTGCAACACAGCCAGATCGGTTTCGATCTCCTGTATGTCAGCATTCGCTGCGCGTCTGTGACCGGTGATCAGGGCTATTGCCTGTCCCCTCAACACTGTTTTGTACGCCTCCCACAAGACCTCCGGTGAGTGAACCGAGCCGACATTTTCTCGAAAGTAATGTTGTGTAACTGTAACCAACTCTTTCCTGATCTGCGGATTCTGTAAATAACCGGGGGAAATCGGAAAGATACGTCTTCTAGTTTTCAAATGGGAGATGTAGGTCATGGAGACCGGGGAATGATCGGAGATGCCTCGTGGACCTATCCGCGCCTCTGTCAGATGGGGTAAACTATAAGCAGTGAGGAAGAAATAATCAATGCGTGAAAGACCATTGTGGACCCCAGAGTGAAAAGTGTATGCACGGCTCCTGGGATGTTTTAACCTCCATCCATCCGTGAGGCCTAACGCATCAACAAAACCAGCCAGTCTGGACTTACCCGCCCCGTCGCTCTGCCGGGGTGGCCGTCTAGCTCATCATTCAAGACTGCGTTGAAATCGCCTCCCATGATGAGCTTCCCCTCTGGCAACTTCAACAGAAAAGCACTAAGGGCGGGAAGCGCTACCGTATGGAGGGTAGGCGGAATATATACTGTTACTACATTGAATCTCCTCCCCTCCCACATGCAGGAGATGGCTGCAAATTGACCCTACGTATCCCTCCAGACCTGCTGAACCAGTAAAGGGAAGTGCTTGCGCACCAGTATACCCACCCCTCTGGAGCCAGATATGAACTCAGAGTGCACTGCCATTGTGTACCCCCAGCGGTCCATAGCTTTACAGGTCGTACCCACGAGATGCATTTCCTGGAGTAACACCAGCGCCGGTGCTGCACGGCGTACATATTATAATACTAATCCCCGCTTAATCTTGTCCCCCCAGCCCATGTACATTCCAAGTGAGTAGGGTCAGAGGAGACACTGGGGCCATCAGCGAGGAACTAACCTCCGCCGTAGTGCCTGGTCGTTCCGAGTCTTCCATCACAGTCTAGACATCCCTGTTGACCCACCTCTGAGGCATGCATCACAGCAGATAAAGAGTCAAAGCATAGCCCAAAACTTAAATAAACAACAAAACTCAACAAATCTCCATCCCCCGCCATCCCCCCCCTCCACCGCTGCTACCACAATTTGAACATGCTCATGGCAAACAGTACCACCACCCATCCCTTCCCACGGAGCCTCTCTCCCTCTCTCCTCCACCCCCCACCCTGCTCCCCTGCCTGTGGACCTGGAACTACCCACCCCCCAACATGGCAGAGTGCCTATGTCCCCCGAACGTTTGCTAATCGCACAGAGGGCAACTGAGTCCCCCATCCCGTGGCAATCTCAAATGTCGACAATGAATCACAGCCTTCATTCTGAAAAATAGTCCTTAACCAATGATCATAACATGTCTAAGCGTAACAAATTGTACATATTACAAACTCAAAATCCTCTAACCCAGGTACCTTCATACAGTCACTCCCCCGCTGGGTCGTCCTCCCCAATCGCACCCCCCACCCAATACTTGCAGGGGACATCATGAACTGGCCCAACAACGCGCCATTCAGTACAGTCATTCCTGTTCATCGAGGCCACTGACTTCCGTCTCGGCCTCCTGTGCCTGGGCAGCGGGCCCTTCACCATTCCTCCGGTCTCTTCAGTCGCGGCGGGAGCCATGCGGGTCACCGACTCTCGTCCACCCCTCCAGCCACTCCCAGGCCACCTCGGGTGAGTCAAAGAACCATGGTTTACCGTCCCGTTCAACTCTCAGTTTGGCCGGGTAAAGCATTGCATACTTGATGTCTCTGCTGCGAAGTTGTTGCTTAACTGCCTGGAAGCTGCGCCTCTGTGCCTGGACCCGCGCCGTGGAATCCGGGAAGAAGGAAACCTCGTAGTTGTCTATCTTCAACGGGTGGCCCGTTCTAGAAGCCTGCAGAATACTGTCTCTGTCTCGGAAGGTAAAGACTCTAGCAATCAGGGGCCGCGGTGGAGCCCCAGGCTTGGGCCGACCGCCCGGCACCCCGTGGGCTCGTTCAATGGAGAAATAGGTAGAAAGTGCCTTGGGCTTTAGATGTTTCGTAACCAGCTCCTCCACATAGAGATCCGCGGCAGGCCCCTCCGTTTTTTCCGGAACGCCTAAGATTCGGACGTTATTCCGGCGGGCCCTCCCTTCATAGTCGTCCAGTTGTTGCGCCGTTCGAGTGTGTTTCCTCTCTAGTTCAAACACTTGGCGTTGTAGTTCAGAGGAGGTAAGAGGTTTTTAGGGTTCAGGGGTGGGTAGAGATAAAGGGCAATATGGTGATTTCAGGCTTTAGCAGTGGTTAGAGGTAGAGGAAAGTAAGGAGTATTTGGAGTTCGGTCAGTAGAGGTAAATGGGTTTAAGGGGGTTTTAGGGTTCAGGGGAGGGTTGTGGCAAAAGGAGGAAAGGTGTTTTTAAGGGTCATGGGATGAAAAAGTTGAAGGGTGCCAAGGGTATTTTAGGGTTCATGGGTAGGTAGAGTAAAGGGAAGTCAGGGATGTTTAGGGTTCTGGGACAGGTAGAGGGAAAGGGAGGTAAGGGGTTTCTAGGGTTCGGGGTGGATAGAAGTAAAGGGAGGTAAGGAGTTTTAAGATTCAGAGGTGGGTAGAGGTAAAACTTTTTAAGGTTCAGTGGCGGTAGAGGAAAAGAGCAGTGATGGGGTTTTAAGGTTCAGGAGAGAAAAGGGTGCCAAGGGGGTTTAGAGTTCAGGAGTGGGTAGAGGTAAAGGGTGATAAGGATTTTCTGGGGGATTTAGGGCCAGGTAACGTTAAAGGAAGATAGGGGTTTAGTGGGATGTAGTGGTAAAGGGAGGTTAGGGCTTTTGAAGGTCAAAAGTTGAGTAGAGGTAAAGGGAGGGAAGGGATTTTTAAGGTTATGGGGAGAGAAGAGGTAAGCGGTACCAAGGGGCGGTTTTAGGGTTCAAGGGTGGGTAGAGGTAAGGGTTTTTAGGATTCCAGGGCTGGTAGAGGTAAATAGATATGCTGCTAAACAAATATCACATTTGATACAGACATCAAAAATAATATACATATACAGTGGGAAACATTAAAATAAGGAAAATAGTTCCTATGATATTAGGACTCTATGCACAAGTATAAAACAGAATCACACTACACAATTCATAGAATATTGTAATTGGAGTGGTTATTGCAAGAACTTTGTGCACAGTAGTTCAGAAAATAGCATTGACGCGTTTCGGTGGGCGTGAAAGTAGAGAGCCAACACCTTCTTCAGGATAAAGTTTAGGAGTCCCACACACAAATACAATATCTGAAATGTAAGAACAACATATGCCAGTATAAGATACACAATTAAAAAAACATAATTTAAAAAACCAATTCATAGTTACATAGCTCCAAATCACACAGAAAGCTCCAGGGTTTACATCAATTTATGTACATATAGTAACAGAAAACATTTATCCAATATGGCATAAAGATATAGTGATATTCTCTATAAGAGCTAAGAGTGGCTCTGTACCCAATATATTTTGGTCTATATGTGATTATAAAGATGCTGCATTTGTCTAATCATAAAGATGGATACATGTTTTCTGTTACTATATGTACATAAATTGATGTAAACCCTGGAGCTTTCTGTGTGCCAGTGTAAATTTGTTCAAAGGGGATTTCTTATCTTGACTTACAGTCTCTTGGTACCCCACCCCTTTGGTTTGTGGGTCCCTCTCTTCTACTAGAGTTAGAAATGTTTTACCACTTTAGACCCTACCAAGAAGAAAAAGTCTGTTATAACGTTTGCAAATCGAATGTCCCCTTAGAACCAAAGGACATTTGTTTTGAGACAGTGCGCATCTCCCTCCCCAAAGAGAAAGGTAGACCCCCACTGGTGAGATTGGGAGGTCCTGAACTGTAACACTTGTGCCTCGCTAACCCTGGTGAGTGGGATTGAGAGACAGGACAGGCTGCCTTGATGCAAGGCCTGTAGGGCTAGTAGCTATATTCCAGCGAAGGTGACTGGAAACAACAGCACCTGCACAGCAAACACGCACAGGAACATACTGGCGTTCCCACGCACTTACATATCAGTTACATACATGTCTTTTTACAAATACTTATACTCGCTGATGTCTGCTCTCCTGTGCCTCGCTTGCCATCATCTCTGCTACATTGTCTCTTTTTCGCCCCTTTACACCTCAGCCTGGCTACAGCGAAAGAATAAAACGGAAAAAAAGAAAAGTGGAGTTGGCTATGCTGACATGTTAACTAACAATTTATTTCAGATCCACATCAGATGTTAGCAGCGAGTGTTTATCTTGATGTTCCATCTTGTCAGAGATGGGTGCTTTAGTTATTGCGCAGTGGAAGGTTGATGACAGATTCCCTAAAACGATCGGCCTGATGTTCTTCGCCCCATATTTCAGGGCTCCGTTTTAATAAAGCGAGGCTTGATTTATTCATAAAGCTCCTGTCATCACCTCACCTGTTGATCTGGCTCATGGCTTCTTCTGGGGGCAAGCATCACCAGGGCTGCAGCTTCCTCATTGCCCTGCAGGCTCATATTCAAGTTACAGATAGGGAAGTGCTGAGAAGGGGCTGGGCGCCAGTGATCCTTAGCCAGCCAGCAGGTGGTACATGAAACACTGCTTCTCAATAGCCTGTGCAGGATACAGACAACAAATGTATGTTTCGCCTCCTCTCCCTTAGTTCTCAGCCATGAGGGTTACAAGCAGCTGTAACAGGAGGCATTGAGGGTGCTCTGTGGGCAGTGGCATTTCAAGACTACTGCCTTAATCTGTAGACCTTTCACTTGCTAATGGCTTTGAATTGCTTTTCAAATGGTTTAGATAAGCGGTGAAAAGTTATTCTGTCCCCTCGGCACCCCCACTCCTGTTCCCCCCCTCCCCCGTGTCCCCCTCACTCCAAAATCTGGGGGGATACATCCCCGTGTCCCCCACACTTCCTACGGAAAACTAATGGCACTTTCAGTGTTGCTTTGCAGGCCCCTGCGACCAGTTACAGAGGGGAAGGGGGAGGAGACCATTCCTGCCGTCCTGGGACGCTTTTAAAAAATAAAGAAGTAGGGGAACGGACTGTAATCATTTTTCAAAGTAGGGGCACGCCGTGCCCTTCCGATCCAGCCCACTTCTACCACTGGCTGGGACACACTGGAGCAGTGGTCTTCAAACTTTTTGATGCTGAGACCCCCCAACAAAACATTTTAGGCATAAGGACCCTCTCCCTACAAAAATGTCTAGAACCTGGTACTCCTGATCATGGACAAACATAAATGTTCGCTGGATAAACAGTCAATCTGTGGTTGCACCTTATTAGTACCAGTTTAACACCCAAATATAACAATAAGCAACAATATAAGCCCCTTGAGCTGCCGGTGCGACATTTTTTTTGACGCTCTGGTTGCGTAGAGTACAGTCCCATATCTATGAGGCATAGTCACTCTGCATGACTTTTCATGGCCTCCTAGATATGGTGTAAGGCATTGCAGCGCAAGTCGAAACGTTTCCTTACACCGCGTCAGGGGGAGCGCTCCATGGATGTTACGGGGGGCTTACCTATGGGTTTTGACACATTCCCAGATTTACAAGAATCTGTAAACCTGAGGATGCATCAAAACCATATGCTGCCCCAGGGGATGCTTAATGAGGAGAAATATCTTTATTTCTCCTCAATTGTTTCCTCTTTCTATGTGCAGCACACATAGAAAGGGGAAAAAGCCTCCATGGGTTGTTTTTGCACGAAACCAATCCTGCCAACAATGCAGACACCCTTGCACCATGGTGCATGGGTGCCTGCATTATTGCTAGGCACCAAAGTGTGTGCTGGCAGAAAGGACAGGAGTGCACTGTAACTTTTAAATACATTCCATTCCTTTACTTTTGAATTGGCATAGGGCAGCACAGCAACATTACTTGCGGAGCTGCCCTGCACCGTTTCATTATAAATTCGGCCCATAGATTTTAGTAATATCCAGACCCTATGGAGGCAATCTATTTTACATAACTGTCCCTTCAACACATTCTCAGGGATAGTAAGCACTATGTAAATACAACAACAATTAAAAGCAAGCACTTGACAGCTCAGTTATCTCTGTGCACTACCACTCAAAAAGCTTCAAGTGATTTAATCAAGTAACTGCAACAGCACTCTCCTGAAAAAATCAAATCCAGGCAAACTGCTTAACACACCTCGCTGCTGGCCTGAAAGAAATTAAAATGTGCACAACAAGTTAAATCTGATCATTTTAAATCATGGGCGAACTCATATCACTCATGTATGGCATTACCTAGGCCTGTCTCATGGATTGTGGTCTTGCTTAGACTGAGAGGAGTGCCCAATGCACTACCCTCATAAGTGGTAAAGAGCTACTGGGCTTATCAAAAAGTTAAGTAGTGCCGGCACGGTGGTGGCATCAATAATGATGATCAGTAGTGTGGGAAGACCTTTTTACCGGTCTACTGGCCCACTTATGTAAAAATCTGCTGCTGTGTACTGAACTCACCCTTGGCCTAGATGGTGCTGGCATGTAGTGCTGTGCAGTGCAAGTGTGTGCATGATGTATGTGTGCTTGGGAGTGCTACAATACATGGTGGCCTATGGGTTCCATATTGGAAGCCCAGGGTCTTGAGGAGGGTATGTGGAGAGGGAGAACTCAGACAGATTTGTGGATTTCTAAGAGCTGGCTGGGACACACTAGAGGGAGAAAGGCTCTCCTGTGCACTTCACAAAGGACTTGTAGTGTCCAAAGTACAGTGGGTCTGGGTAAAACTGAGGCAGGAGATGGGGCTGAAAAGGGAATCATGCAGAGTGGAGCAGGGACCTTTGGTAGGCATATGTCTGTGAGGCCTACATTCGGGTGTCATTAACAAGGAACTCTTATGGCTTGTGTTCTGGGGCTATCTGGGTTGGAGTAGCTTGTGCTGTGACAAGCTGCTTCCTGGGAAAAGGACAGGACAGAGCAGTGGGCACTTCAAAGAAGGCACCCGCCACATGAGACACTAAATCGCATCTGTGTCTGAAAATTAATTTTAAAATGGAGAGCTGAAAGCCCCCTGATTGTCAACCACCGAGCAGCCAGTGGCTGTACCACAACGTGGAGAAGCTCAGTAAGAGTTCTGCCTTGTGTGACCAGAACTGGGAATTAAGGTTTGTCAGTCTCCCAGCTGGGTGAAGGGACAACTCCCTGGGAAATCAAGACCAACGGCCCTAGAACAAGGAGCATCAGTGCCTGCCTGCAGAGACCAGAAGGACCCTATGAGGAGAGCCTGGTGGAGCAAGGTCCAGTGGGGGATCCTGTTGAGTTGATCCCATTAGTGAGGTGTGAGATAGCAGTTCTTGCACTGATCGGGCCATTGTCTGTGTGCAGACTGAACTCAGCAACCCAAATGCCAGACCGGACCCCATGAATAAAACTGATGTTGCCCATGTGCAGACCAAAGTCCATTACCCCATATGCCAGAGGGGGCCACTGTAAAGAAAGATGTTGCTTTGTTGGTTGGGCCATTGCCCGTGTGGAGACTAATGTCAATGACCCCATATGCCAGAGCGGACCGCATGAATAAAGCTGCAGTTGCTCATATGCAGACTAAAGTCTGTGACTCCGTACGCCAGAGCTGGCCGCCATGAAGAGCAAGGGCCTTTGCCCTGAGGGCCAAGATGAATGGCTTCACCGGGTGCAGCATGTAACCATGATGAAGCAGTGGCCTCTGGCCCTGGTGCCCAGTGTCCCCACTGAGTCACTGAAAGGTGGGTAACTGTGCCAGACCTGCCAGCAGGATCAGAGGAACTTTATGCATCATCTGAAGGAGTGCCCTGGATGACCACCCGACAATCCACCAGAGTACTGAGCACTCCCCGGGTCTTCTGCATCACAATACCAGAGGCAGTGGGTAAGACTAAGCGCCAGGCTAGGGAGCCCATGGGGAGCTTGCTCTGCCTCATACTGCCATAGCCTGGAACACTTTGACTTCTAAGGCTCAGACAACTAGCCCCAGCACTATCAACATCACAGAGACCGGACGTATCTGCTGTGTTTTTCTTTAATAGTCGGACATGTATGTGCCTGAGGACTGACTCAGTCACATTCCTAACAGCCTGATCCTTTGAGTAAATGTCGCCAAACCTGTATAGATGTGTTTTTGACTGCTCCGGCGCTACAAAACCTTTGGAGCATTCTTGCCTGAGCGCCTGTAGGACGCAGCGATACATGTGTCAGGTCAGTGATGTGCTCATGTCAACAGTGGGATATTCAGCAGTACAGACTCTTTGAGTTGGTCTACAATTCTATCCCTGATGACACACGATGCATGGTAACGAGGGAGAAAAATTCTTGCTGTGACATACCCAGCAGTGACTCACCAGGTACTGGGTAGAATTAGGACTGGCCTTAGTGCAGTGCGACTGGTGCGGCCACACTGGGTGCTGACCTGTGGAGGGGGACACTGACCTCTGGAAGTGTGCTGTGTTTAGCACTGACTTATGACTGGAGACATGAGGGGCACTTTTGCCCTGTGGTAGTGAAAGAATCTGAGGAGGAGGTCATGGGGGTAGGGGCGCCAAAAATAATTGTTGCACCAGCGCTAAAGCTGGACCTGGGCAGAAGCAATCCTTTTAAATTTGGTGCTGCCATTACCCACCCCCTAAGAGCCCATAAACTAGTAACACAAATGTATCTTCTGTCCACCAATGTAAACATCTCACATCGACCATTGGATCTTTGCCAAAAACGAAATATTGTTACAGCAAACAAATGATGGACGGAATGCTGACAATGCACACATTCTCCTCCAGTCAAAAGATCTGGGTTAAATCCATCGTTCTTTTGCCGACTACACCACCCCAGTTTGGACCCAGCCATATGCAAATCAGTCTTGACCCTGTGCCCCATGGGAACAATCCAGACGGAACTGCCAGGACAGGTCCTCCCTGGACCGGAAACAAGCATCCTGGAACCAGTTTTAGGGTATATCACCCTTCTTCAGCCAGGCTAGCTTGAATTCAGTGGCACAGTGAGCAAGGGAACCAGGTCTGGGCATACCCATATAAATATTGAGCATGTTTGTAGGTTCCTCAGTATGTGGCCAATCTCTTGTTCCCCTTAGCATGAGTATCTTCAAATGGTGTTCAAATTTCGTAGATGAGGAGCTTAGTGGATTTCTTCTCTGTTGTGCAGTCCTGCACAGGGAGTAAATCTTCATAATAGAAGAGACAGGAGCTTTGTATACTGCTCGTCCTTTAACTGGCATGGCGCATTTACCCTGGGACTAATTAGAACTGACTTGACTACAGGATGATGGTATCGCTCTAATCCATGACCTATGTAATATTTGTAACTTCTGAATAATACCACTTCTCAAATGGGGCTTGCTCGTTGTTGAGGATTGACCTGCTTTCAGAGTGCATTTGCACTGCTGGTTCCATGCAAACAACTGACAGAAATAGCTGATAGGTTTGTTATTCCCTTCTGCCCAGAATAATGGAAAATACCAAAACCAGATCTTAAGCCTCTAAGACATTCAGTGAAAAGTTGGATTGGTGGTGGAGCATCCATGTGTCATCTGCCTCTTATCATTGAATCCAAGGGCCTGAGTGCTTGGCCTTCAGATGTCTATGGCAGGAGGTATCTTGGGTCCATTACTTGGTGGTTGCTCAACATGGAAACATGAATAAGAAGTGTATTTATACACACACACAGTGAGTGCAGCACATTCCAACATGTTTGTATTTTCAATGACCAGTGAGTTTTCTGTCGTGTTTTGGAAAACGCAAGTGTAAAACAATGATGATAAGGTAATTTCAGGTTTAAAAGGGACACCAAAGACACTTTCCCAATTTGTGGCTTCAGACTCTAATTTGAACACACACACCTCACTTCATTTCTTTTGCCTACTAGAAGTGTCAATTGGGTGATTTAAACAAAGAATACATTGTGTGGAGTGATGAACCACTGGAATGATGTAAAACTCATAAACATGATGTGTTTCCTTGCATTCTCTTCATTTTGTTACTAATCAAGTCTATAACTATTTTTCACTAAGCAACTGGAGTCAAGCTATCCTGGCTGAAGACGGCTGATAGCCAGAAACCGGTCCTAGGATGCTTGATTCCGGTCCAGGGAAGACATGGCTTGGCAGTTCGGGCTGGACTGTTCCCATGAGGCACAGGGTCAAGACTGATTTGCATATGGACATATCTGAACTGTGGTGGCTTGGTGAGCAAACTAACGATGGATTAAACCCAGATCTGTGACTGGGGGTGAATGTTTTGCCATTGTGCAACATTCCGTCCATCATCTTGTGTGTTTTGCTGTTCACCCTATGTGGGAAGGGTATGCCCAGACGTGGGTCACGTGCTCACTAAGCCACTTGAGTCAAGCTATCCTGGCTGAAGACGGCTGATAGCCAGAAACCGGTCCTAGGATGCTTGATTCCGGTCCAGGGAAGACATGGCTTGGCAGTTCGGGCTGGACTGTTCCCATGAGGCACAGGGTGAAGACTAATTTGCATATGGCCATGTCTGAACTGGGGTGGCTTGGTGAGAAAAATAACGATGGATTAAACCCAGATCTGTGACTGGGGGTGAATGTTTTGCCATTGTGCAACATTCCGTCCATCATCTTGTGTGTTTTGCTGTTCACCCTATGTGGGAAGGGTATGCCCAGACGTGGGTCCCGTGCTCACTAAGCCACTGGAGTCAAGCTATCCTGGATGAAAACGGCTGATCGCCTGAGACCGGTCCTAGGATGCTTGATTCCGGTCCAGGGAAGAAATGGCTTGGCAGTTCGGGCTGGACTGTTCCCATGAGGCAAAGGGTCAAGACTGATTTGCATATGGCCATGTCTTAACTGGGGTGGCTTGGTGAGCAAAATAACGATGGATTAAACCCAGATCTGTGACTGGGGGTGAATTTCCGTCCATCAACTTGTGTGTTTTGCAACAAAAAACCAAGCATAGTGCTGCTTGGAACCGGTACCTCTCCATCGATGCAGTGGCACTGCAAGGACCGAGGACATTGCATCGCCGACTGCTCGGGCATCACTTCCTGTTCTGATGCATCTTTGACTTTGCTCGGCACAGCACCAATATATTGCCTTTTTGCTTCTTGACTTCTTCAACGAAGGAACTAAGGTTCTTTGTAGTGGGCCAAAGCTGGTCCCTGTATTCGACCCACGCTCCATCGTCGTCTGCTTGAATGTTTGGAAATGATCTGGTGTGGTACGACCAGACAGCTTCGGCCTTTGCGTTATGCCTTTAAGCACTACTTTTCAGTTTATTCTTTAAAAGTTCATAACTCACTGTCTTACTGTTTGAAGCTTTTAATAAATACTCTTAAGGCAAGCATGAATGCTCTGTGCCAAGCTACCAGAGGGTGAGTGTAGGCTAATTTATGGTGTGTATCTGACTTATGGCTTCTGCTTGGTCAGGGTTCATTCCTATGCCAAACAGAAACCCAATTTCTAACATACAGAATATTCAAGTCTAACAAACTTTCATAGTGCCATGCTCAGAATACCAAATACAGTGTGGGACTTGCAATTGTTTGATAATGGTCAAAGTGTGCTAAAAGTATCGGTGTATACAATGGTGGTACATTTAGTAGGTTAATAAATGTTATAGTTTTGATATTCACAATTGCAGTTTTTACAATTTGTATGGAATGCATGAACTGTGCTTCGTTCCTGGTGCCCCATTTAGTATGCCTGTCTTGTAGCACTTAGTGGCTTGTCTACTGGTGATAGTCAGACATTAAACTTCATTCCCATTTGGGCTGTTAATTCCTTTAGACAGGGAACTCAAGTCAAAGACTTAAGTTCTAATCAAATTTCATTTGTTAAATCTCATAATGTGCTCACATGTACCCCTGATAAATCTGCTAAACATGTCACTCCCTGTGAGGTCAAGATGCCACTTGCTGTGATGTCATGCACAGTGATGTCACATGCAATCTGCCTAACCTGGTTAGTCCACCTACTTCATTTTTAGGACTTTCACCGGTCTGTAAATGTCTCTTACCTTGACCTGATGTTGCACACACATGAAAGGCTTGAAGAAGGATGCAATATTTCATGATTTTATCTGTAGAAAATAATTATAGACTTGATTAGTAACAAAATGAAGAGAATGGAAGGAAACACATCATGTTAATGAGTTTTACAGCATTCCAGTGGTTCATCACTCCACACAATGTATTCTTTGTTTAAATCACCCACTTGACACTTCTAGTAGGCAAAATAAATGAAGTAAGGTGTGTGTGTTCAAAATAGAGTCTGAAGCCACAAATTGGGAAAGTGTCTTTGGTGTCCCTTTTGGACCTGAAATTACCTTATCATCATTGTTTTACACTTGCGTTTTCCAAAACACGACAGAAAACTCACTGGTCATTGAAAATACAAAAATGTTGGAATGTGCTGCACTCACTGTGTGTGTGTATAAATACACTTCCTATTCATGTTTCCATGTTGAGCAACCACCAAGTAATGGCCCCAAGATACCTCCTGACATAGACATCTGAAGGCCAAGCGCTCAGGCCCTTGGATTCAATGATAAGAGGCAGATGACACATGGATGCTCCACCACCCATCCAACTTTTCACTGAATGTCTTTGAGGCTTAAGATCTGGTTTTGGTATTTTCCATTATTCTGGGCAGAAGGGAATAACAAACCTATCAGCTATTTCTGTCAGTTGTTTGCATGGAACCAGCAGTGCAAATGCACTCTGCAAGCAGGTCAATCCTCGATAACGAGCGAGCCCCATTTGAGAAGTGGTATTATTCAGAAGTTTACAAATATTACATAGGTCATGGATTAGAGCGATACCATCATCCTGTAGTCAAGTCAGTTCTACTTAGTCCCAGAGTAAATGCGCCATGCCAGTTAAAGGACGAGCAGTATACAAAGCTCCTGTCTCTTCTATTATGAAGATTTACTCCCTGTGCGGGACTGCACAACAGAGAAGAAATCCACTAAGCTCCTCATCTACGAAATTTGAACACCATTTGAAGATACTCATGCTAAGGGGAACAAGAGATTGGCCACATACTGAGGAACCTACAAACATGCTCAATATTTATATGGGTATGCCCAGACCTGGTTCCCTTGCTCACTGTGCCACTGAATTCAAGCTAGCCTGGCTGAAGAAGGGTGACATACCCTAAAACTGGTTCCAGGATGCTTGTTTCCGGTCCAGGGAAGACCTGTCCTGGCAGTTCCGTCTGGATTGTTCCCATGGGGCACAGGGTCAAGACTGATTTGCATATGGTTGGGTCCAAAGTTGGGGGGTGTAGTCGGCAAAAGAACGATGGATTTAACACAGATCTTTTGACTGGCGGAGAATGTTTGCATTGTCAGCATTCCGTCCATCATTTGTTTGCTGTAACAATAATTCGTTTTTGGCAAAGATCCAATGGTCAATGTGAAATGTTTACATTGGTGGACAGAAGATACATTTGTGTTACTAGTTTATGGGCTCTTAGGGGATTGGTAATGGCAGCACCAAATGTAAAAGGATTGCTTCTGCCCAGGGCCAGCTTTAGCGCTGGTGCAACAATTATTTTTGGCGCCCCTACCCCCATGACCTCCTCTTCAGATTCTTTCACTACCACAGGGCAAAAGTGCCCCTCATGTCTCCAGTCATAAGTCAGTGCTAAACACAGCACACTTCCTAAGGTCAGCACCCCCCTCCACAGGTCAGCACCCAGTGTGGCCGCACTAGTCGCACTGCACTAAAGCCAGTCCTGATTCTACCCAGTACCTGGTGAGTCACTGCTGGGTATGTCACAGCAAGAATTTTTCTCCCTCGTTACCATGCATCATGTGTCATCAGGGATAGGATTGTAGACCAACTCAAAGAGTCTGTACTGCTGAATATCCCACTGTTGACATGAGCACATCACTGACCTGACACATGTATCGCTGCGTCCTACAGGCGCTCAGGCAAGAATGCTCCAAAGGTTTTGTAGCGCCGGAGCGGTCAAAAACACTTCTATACAGGTTTGGCGACATTTACTCAAAGGATCAGGCTGTTAGGAATGGGACTGAGTCAGTCCTCAGGCACATACATGTCCGACCATTAAAGGAAAACACAGCAGATTCGTCCGGTCTCTGTGATGTTGATAGTGCTGGGGCTAGCCGCCTGAGCCGTAGAAGTCAAAGTGTTCCAGGCTATGGCAGTATGAGGCAGAGCAAGCGCCCCATGGGCTCCTTAGCTGTTGTAATTTTACGGCGATTAAGTTGAGCGTTAGCATGTAGTGTAGTTCCTATTATCCCAATAGGCTCTGCGCATTGGAATAATACCTTCAATAGTATAGGCCTAGACCAGACGTTAACTAGGTCTACTACTGTCGATATTAGACTTAAAGTTTTGGGTTTGCCAGCTAGCTCAGAGTTCACTAGAAACTTTCTCGAATGTTCAGGAAGGAATTAACTTCCCTGATTAGACAAGAAGGGATTTAGTTTCTGACAACCATAGAACATGACAACTTTGCTCTCCCCTAATCAAGAGTGTATCTCGAGAGTCGTGTGAACAAAAGGCAATTTATTTTACTCAGTCAGTACGTGCATTCTTAGTCTCATCAGAATGTAGAGAAAAGGAAGAGACGGGCGTGTTCAATAAAAAGGTGTTATTTATTGATCAGTCTCTTTTCTCGTACAAGAGAAATGGATCGATATTATTGCAATACTTATCGTTAAGTAAAGTGCATACATTAGAAGCAGAAGTATAAAATAATACTGTAAACACATTGATATGGTTTCTAAGCCATATGAAGGTTTAAAATGAATAAAATATATTACATACACATATACATTTGACTAAACGTACTCAACTGGTGTTTCTAAATAAGCCTACCCCGTGTACCTGACCTAAGTCTAATACGTGGGCGGGAATAGAAAGTTACAGTTTAAGTTAAGTTTGTTTTTGCCAAGTGACTGACTAAAGAATTCTCTGTGAAGGGTTATTCAGTTCTGTACCTGGAAGTTAGGATGAATGAGGGATGGTATCTCTCTTCTCTGCTCTCGATATTCCAGGCTGCCTGCGAGGGCTACCCGGAAACGCCGGTGCTGGATTTCTCGGCAGGAGAAAGCAGCGCGTCTCGTTCTCAGCGCGTCAGGAAGGCGGGGCTGCGCCAGCGGGGTCTGCTCTGCTCTGGGCTTCGGCAAGTATGGCTGCTCCGTCTCGTCACCACCGCGTGTCTTTGCATAGGGCAATATGGGTAATATTTATACCTTTAAGGTGCCGAGATTGACGTAAGGATGGACATAGATACGTCAATAAGGATGTCATACGACCAGGACGTTAGCACATTCTTTTGCTGAAGTTCTTGGTGAAATCAAAACAATGGCCGCAGGGTTTTTCCCAGATTGTCATAGGTTTGATTTGTTATGAGAACTCCGTATGCCTTATCAGGGGCTGGAGGAATATCGCTTGTCTAATTAGATCGCAAGCGTTATGACCTAATCAGATAACACGTTCCTGTGCCGTAGTGTGGCTTCGTCAGATAACGGTATCTGCATCATGGGGGTTTGCTGCCTCATGGGCCGACTGCTAGTTAACTTGTTGGTTTGTTAACCAGAATAGGGTCAGGAATAGGGGGATCGATTCAGAACCTATAGGAATACACCACACCCACTCCACGCTAACTATGGACATATTTACTAATCTATGCATAGTAAAACATAGTACAACATATTTATAAAGTATTGTGTATACCTTACCACCCCAAAATACATAAATGCATTCTGAAATTTTCAAATATACGGAAGAAATGCAGTCATATGAATAGTATGCACTCAAGCTGTAGAATAATGCTAAAGTAAAAACGCATTTGTATACATTAATGCTATTTGGCATATGAGATTTACACATGAAATGGATCTTAATACAGAAAAAAGGTTCGAGACCACTTCATCACAGAATATAATACAATGAACATACCAGCGGGCATCTAATGTCTATAAGCTATAAGTCTATAAGCTATCTAAGTTTAGAAATCTTAGTTCTCCAAGAATAGTTCTTACTTTAAGCAGAAGATAGTGTCCCGAAAAATATGCAAAAATATTTTGGGGCTGCTGAAAAAATGCTGTCCGTGAACTGGAGGGAAAAGTGTTCATGTGCTTTTAGTATTAAAGTTGAAGGCCAAATTCAGGGAACGCCGTGTACGAGTTTGTTCAAAAGTCTCTATTTCTGTTCTGGTGAGAACATCATATCATTTAGGCTTTCGAAAAAGTTGTCAACAGCTTCCTGGGAGAGTTCCACTAACTCGGAAATAGGTGTAACCATGCATTCATGCGCATGATTGTCTCCATGGACATTCTGATTTGAATTGCTGACAGAAGGTCGTACCTGATCGATGCTGCTTTCATCTTGAACTTCACTACCCCTTAGTCGTAGTGGTGAAGCTTCCACGAATGCCGTCATCAGGATTGGTAGCCGTTGAGGGCAGCACAAAGCATGAACCTTGATTGGGCTCAACAATGTTTCTGCATCCATTGGCGCATCCGATTGTAGCGTCAGACAGGTGTCTAACACACATTCTTCTCCGCATAGCAGGCACCTTAATACAGGTAAAACACATCGTTGCCACATAGGTCGAAAAGATAGAAACCAAGTCATGTTCAGGTCTCTAAGCCGGGATAGTCCCAGGATTCTTGATATCCGGTCCCGGTATCCAATGGCTAGGATTGTTTCTTCCCTTGTCGCAGGTGTTTTGTCTGTGACATGGTTTGCCATAACGAAAAATAAGGACTAGGAATAGGATTCCTGCAATCAGTCCTAGAATGAGGGGAAGTCCGCCAAAAATCGAATGGACGAAATCTGGAAAAATACCCAGTATGGCTTTGAATGGTGTTAATGCCATCGAAAATACTGTCTTAAATACTTGTGAGACCCCACTGGTATCAGAAATATTTAAGATTTCATTCAGGATTTCTGCGAAATGTATGGGGGAATTAGTTGATAACAATGAATGTATCTCTGCAGTCGTCCTTGCGACTTGGAGATCATACGTTTCTTTTGATGACGTGAGCCTAGTAGGCGTCTGAAGAAGCACTGTTTTCATTCTGCTTAAAGTATCTATTTGAATAGAAGTAATTTTCAAGTTGGGCCATGCCCTTGCCTCCCTGTCTGGAAAGGAGCTGGGGAACAATGAGTGTCCACAGCACTTGACCTTCGCAGTCGTAGCTACGAGATAAGGAGTCCCGGGCATAAGACTACAGCATCTGCGGTCTACAATTAGAATGTAACTCCCATTATAGAGTCTTTGAAAGAATGGTTCTATCTCTGTTGCAGGTGCGCCTTGCTGGTGACATGAAAGGTTATTTGAGTTCCCTTCACAGGCTCCGTGCAAACTAATTCCGTTACACAGAAGAGTACCGCTTAGTGACATTGCACAATTATTGCCACTAAGAAACACTTTCTGTCCTTTATTACTGACACATGCATGTGAATAGGGCAGGTTCCATGTTGTTTTTATGTACCCTTTTCCCAATTTCTCGTACATGCCAGCCTGTATATATTTTTGGCAGTATTGAAACCTGAAGGTTGAAATTGGAATATTTATTATTCCATGTATTATCCATTCACTGACAGGTCGTTCTGACATTGTCACTGGTAATCTCTCAAGTTTCTCAATGCTCAGGATTGTATAATCAGCTCCCTTTTGGGCCATACTGATTTGTCTATCAGTAAGGTTAAAGATATAGAATAGTGACGTTGTGTTGATTAAACGCCAAGGCACATAGCCTGAACGCAGATTTTGAAACGTCCAGCCAAGCTGTACAATAGAACGCAATTGGGACTGACCGTGTTGTAATAACAGTAAGTCTTGCGATAATATGTCGATTGCTGAAGACACAATGCTGTCCAAAGAAAAAATTCTGGAGGACAGAGTCATTAACCCATTGTCCACTACAGAAAGTGATTTTTCCAAATTAATACGGTCAATTTCCCGTATTCTCTCTGCTGTTTCAATTTGAGTAACCTTCCAGGCCTCATTGTATGCTGCATATACAGAGGCTGCTATGAATCGCTTTTGACGCTGTTTGCGTGGTCCCATAGTGAAATCACGCAAGTCAGCACCATCAGTAAGTAAAGTTAGGTGTTGCTTAATTTCTGCCAGTGTGGAAGTTTGTAGCCATTGAAGGCATAATTTGCCCACACTGTAGGTGGTTATTATCCCTGGGTGATGTCTTTGCGGATATCTAGGGTCTGGCCTGGTCATTTTGAACCCCTGTGTTTTGTTCAGGAATCTGTCTTGACAGTTATTAGTATCTGTGGGCCAGATCAACCACTGTTTCCAATCAGGATGTGTTCTGTTTTGGTTTAATACATAATTTACGTCTATCTCCTCATCTGTAGAGGTATTGCTGTACATTGTTGGTTTTGGAATAGACGGTTTATTTAAGTCTTTAATTTTGGCTAGGCCAAGACAGGTAGTTTGTTGAACAGTGTCATTTAAAAATATAATTTGTTCTGGGATCATGCAGGCTCTAAACAAAGATTCTATACCCTGTACTTGCCATTCTTTTGTGCCCCAAACACTTTTCAATTCAACATTTTTGTCCCAATAATCGAAACCAAAAGTATTCATTTGTTCAAAGAATGAGTCCGAATATATCAATTTTGTGTTTGTTATCATGGTCTTTGTCCGTGTCTTATTTGACAATTTGAAATAAAATGTTTCAGCATTACTTATGTTAAAACCTGAAACGTATGAATATTTGTCGTAAACGGTTCTTGAGCTCCCTTTTGGAGGTGTTGCACAATGTTCCCATTGATTATAATTTAAAACATTTCTAGGTTGTGCAGATCTATGTAGAAAATGGTTACCATAATGGTTATAACAGTACATACTATCATCATTTGTAGAACCCTGCAAATAATCATGTTTGGTAAATTTAGCAGACATTACTAAGTCAGACATCATATTATTAATGCTTTCGAAGTCCCAATCATCAGCAAATGAGCTTGGTTTTACAAAGTCACTCAATGAGATCTTAATTTGGTGTGGATATTTCAGGATTTCGACCGGACCATAAATTTCATAGTCTGTGTTGTCCCATGCTACCCCACCCGGTATAGGATTGGCTGTGAAGTTGGCTGAAGAAAGTTCTCTTTTCTCGACGTGTGAAGATGTGTGTGGTTTGAGGATCAAGTTGATTTTCTGACTTGCTGTGTCCATTTTAGCATATTTTCCCTCAATGAAGCGTCCCAAAGTTAGTATCATGATGAGCCAAAGTATGAGGATAAATGCACCAAAACCCACCCAAAATTCGAGCCATGGAGAAACCAGATATGTTTCTTTCAGTTGTTTCAAAAGTTCTTTAGCTTTATCTTTAAAGGTTTTTGATGATGGCTGTGTCTTTGATTCACTGAAGCCTTCGGAGGAATCATCGAAGTTTATGAAGTAGCCGGATGCAGTTCTGTCTATTGTTCCAATTGGTTCAGGATCACTGTTTCTTGCATTTGCACTTGGTACTTCATTATAGATTGGTGTGTCTCTGCTAAATGTTTTTATTTGGGTTTTCAGAGGTCTAAGTTCCATTGCATTGTTGCATAGTCCTTGTTGTTCTTTTGTAGGTGTTTCAAATGTGATGAGCCTCTTAGTTAGGACCTCTGTACTGGTAGCAAACCTTGGTGTTCTGCTACTTATTGGGAGTCCACTTGGCCTACTATTTGTTATCGGCCACATGATTGTGGTTTTACCAGGTCGATGGATACAACTCGGTTCTCCTTTTTACCAGCAAGTGGCGGTAGTACAACTGATCTTGTCCCGTTGACAGACAAGACAGGAACTGCTTTTCTGTAAGAAGGCCCAAATTCCTTCTTTACCGCGATCTTTTCTCTGACCAGATCCCCGACTTTTGGAATCCAGACAGGTCTTGCTGGGACAGGTGGTGGTTCTTCAGTGGTTGTTGGCTGTTGTTTCAACTTTATGTTGCTCAGGTCTTTTCTTGTTTTGTTTAAGTCCTGCAAAATAGCCAAACGGTCTTTGATATCAAAGCTTTTTTCTTTCACCACTGAAGTCTGACTATCAAGGTCAGAGATCAACATCCTAGTTCCAAATAGTAATTCGTACGGACTGAATCCCTTCAGAGAATTTCTTGGCAAGTTATTTAGACTACGTTGGACACTTATTAATGTTTGACCCACCTAGCTCCCGAACCTAATATCCTTTCCGTTATAGATTGCTTTATGCCTTGGTTTTTTCTTTACACCATCCCGTATCCCTCAGGAAGGAAGTGAGAAGATTCCCGCTGTGCTATGCTCATTTGGCCATGTTTCCCCTCAGGCTGGAGGGCTAGAGTGAAAACAATGGTCAAACGTAGCATGCTCTTAGCGTATATGCCATTTAGACTCGCAAATCTTTGTATAACAGTCCAGACGTCAGCCGAGTGCTGGTGATCTACACTATAAGTAGAAACTAGCCTGTAAATGTTAATCGCAAGCCTTGCTTTTTACTCTTGATTTTTTCTGGAGTAAAACTACGACGTATTAAACTGTTTCTCTCCCCACTGCGATCTCTGTTGCAGTTTGGGCAGTTTTTTACAAACATGGTGTGACGCAGGCTCATGCCTGGCCACCAGTACCGTGATTGTAATTCTTCCAGAGAAGCTTTTTGTTTGAGGTGTCTGAGACCCTCGCCCATATGTGCGTCTGCGATTAACAAGTTTCTCCTGTCCATGTTTGGAATCACTCTATCCCCCACTCCAGGGATTCGAGCAAAAGGGACGGAGTTTGCATCGATTATGTATGTATAATTGAGTGGATAGTTGATCGGTAGCGCTGAGCAGTCGCCTTTTGATGACGTTTTCACCGCCAGCACTGTTTCACCGTCAATGTATTTTAATGTACGCTTTTTTCGAACTACGGGAGCCGATTTAGTGGCTGCCGCTGTGGCTGTTTCAGCCAATGAATTCCCTGCAACGTGAACGCCATCACGCTGATGACTCAGTGAGTGTGTCACGTGAGTCTTTGGTAGTTCTTTTTGTAAAAGAGCTATTTGTTCCCAAAGCAGTTTCTGCTTTATTGTTGCATCTGTGTCATCTTTGTAACCGTTTTGAATCCAGGTCTGCAAATCCTTGTTATATGATTTGACGCAGTAATATGAATCTGACACTATAAGTGTCGGGAATTCGCGATCCGCATTATCTAGCGCCATTTTCAATGCTAATATTTCAGTCTGTTGTTCTGAATTAGTTTCTACTGAGTGTGTTTTTGTTAATAGAGGTTTTAGTTTACCTCCGCGCCACGCTTCTTTTGTAATCCCACATGTGGGGTTGTATGCCTGTTCTCCCCAAACGGGGGGTTGAGCATGTCCGTCTGCATAGATTACACAGGCGTAATGTCGTAAAGGCAGAATGTCGATTGGCAGAGGGAATGTTCTTTCATATTCTAAATTTTCCATTTCTTTTAGTTCTGGATCAAAGTAATAGTATACTTTGTCCGTTGTGATTGAATTCACCCATTGTATCCATTCCGGATTCAATGTTGTTGTTGGTAAATTACACGGTGTTGTTAGTGCCTCAAAGGCTGATTCAGCTGTTCTGACTGTGATATGTCTACCGTCAGCTTGATCTTTTTCTCTAGCTATTGCGGTTTGAACTGCATGAACAATTTTTTCTTTGTTGCCGAATTTCTGTTCAGCTTCTGTGTACAAGTGTGATTTGAATGCAATCGGTACCTTTTCTCCCTCATTAGAGGTCAGGTATGTGAATCCGCATCTCCCTGGGATGACTCGGATCACAAGATTGCGTGTGTTATCACGTGTTTCTAATTTTGTTTTAATTAGCATGTCTGTTTGTAAGGATCTCAATATTTCTGTGTGTATTTGAGTCCAATTGGATCTTTTAAAATCTGGTTTTATCAGATCATAAAGGGGTTTGACCCTTTCTGCGTAATTTGCAATATATGTTCTTCCGAAATTTAGGAAGCCTAGAATTGACTGTAGGTTTTTTAGTGTTCTAGGTGCTTGGAGGACGGCACATTTATTTTTTAAAGTTGAATTTGTAACCCTCTGCTGCGAACCCAAGTATTATGGTGTTCACTCTCTTCAAGTGAGTCTCCAAGTCATCATCTGTTAAGTATATGTCGTCGACATACGATAATGCTTCGTCGTCATATATTTGTAGTAATTCTGTTACTCTCGCTGAGAATACTCCCGGGCTGTTCTTGTACCCCTGGGCTAACCGACAGAATTGTTTTTCAGTGCCATTTATTGAGAACGCAGACAAATATCTGCTCTCTGGTGCTATGTTTTGACAAAAGAATCCATTAGAAATGTCTAATGTTGTTTTGTATTTTTTGCGCACTATGTTATTCATTAGTGCAGCACTATGCAAATTTTGCACTGCAAAAGTTTTGCAACATGAGTTAAGGTGTCGGTAATCCAAAACTAGACGATATGAATTGTCTGGTTTGGAGACCGGAAACAAAGGGTTGTTCATTTGTGAGGTGCAAGTTTCAATCACCCCCTGGTATTCTAGCTGATCTAGAATTTCTTTTACCTGTTTTTTAGCTTCTTGCTTAATTGGGTACTGCCTTTGTGCAGTAGGTTGTGATTTTACCTGGATTTTGTGAGGAGGAGAGTCCTCATCCCATCCTACGTGATTTTTATATAAAGCAGGAGCTAGAGCTACTGCCCACTTTCTAGCAAGTGTGTATTTTTTATGAATTGGGATGTGATTTGAGAAGGCAGGCATAATTACTTCTTCGCCATGAGGGCACTCCCTGACAAATTCTGGTGGCCAGTCTTTTTCAGCTAGAAGGATGTCATAGCCCTTGGAGAGATTATCCCCAAATAGTCCCCTTATTTTTCTAGTCTTATCTCCCTCTATACGTAATGTTATTTCGTATATTTTGTGAGGTTTGCTAATTCTGGTGTCTGCAGTTTCCACTTGAAGATATTCATTCGTGTCCACTGTCTCCAGATGATTCATAAGGACTTTGCGAGCTATGCTCACTTCTGCTGCGCTGTCTAGCATTGTCTGAGCCCATTCTCCTTTTTTCAGTTGTGTCCTCAGTATTCTCGGCATTGTTAACTACCTTGATACTGGCTACCTTCTTTTTTGGAAATTGTAATTTTTTTTTAGCTGAGCAGGTTCCTTGTCTTTGGACTTGGCGTGCTCTTCTCTTTGTTCTGATCGTCCTCTTCTTTCCGATTTCTGCGAGGAAGTCTGAAAAGATTGAGAGGGACATGTATCAATGTCTTGATATCTATCAGGCTTTTTTATATTATCCCTATTTCTAAGGTTATATCTTTTCCCAGAGGGGTCACTCTGCGGTGACCTGTGTCTTTGGTTCGGAGATTTTTCTCTTCGCCTAGGAGACCTTCCTCTGGACTGGAATTTCTTTTCTTTAGGATTGGATTGTTTGTTTCCATCCCAGCTCTTTTTCTGTGATGTTGAGTTATTATTAAAAAATATTTTTTCAGGACTTTCAATCAGTTGTGGTTTTACTGGTATTCCACCTAAACTATCTCTACCTAGTTCCTCATAGGATTTTTCTATGATTCTGGCAATTTCAGCTGGTTGGTCTGCTATATCTGTCTCCTTTAACCTCTGGCGGATCGCCACGTTTGCTGCTTCACCTTTTATGTTGGCTAATAATATAGCCGAGACCTGCTTGAAGTCTTTTAGTAATTTCATACCAAGAGTTAAAGCGGGTTCTGGACCGTATTCGTCTTGAATTTGTTTTAGCACATCTGGTATTACCGAAATGGATGGAACACCGTGCGTTTTTGTGTAGATGGAAGCGAAGACTGTACCCCAAGTGTCACAGTCCTCAATGTGTGGTGCGATTCCCATTGGAAGACAGATAGTCAGAATCCTGTGTTTTTCTAATGGGGTGGTGTCAGGAAACACCGCCTCTATTTGGGTAATTTTCTGTGCCAACCAGAATGGTATTTGTTCCCGTTTAGCCGGTACTTTACCTAGGCAGGACTGTATGTTCTGTGGTGTAATTTTATTTGTGTTCCCCTGGTGAGGGGTCAGCTGTGGGATTTTAATCGCTGGCTGAATTGTTGAAGTCCGCATCACATACTGGACTAATTGTCTATGTATTTTTATTAATTGTTTTAGGGCGCCATCAAATAAGAGCAGGTGCTCTTGAAATTTGAGTGGTACTTCCACCTCCTCGAAAGGAGTGTACGTTTCAGGAGGTTCCTCTATTTTGTAATAGTGGAAGTACTTTGTTACAGCATTTGCTGCTGGAAAATTTATCCATGAATAGTATACCTCTGTCTGCCGATATTCGTGTGCCTCAATTACGAATATGACTGTACCACCTCTAGGTGTCAGTCCATTTTCTATAAGTTTTAAAGTTATAGATTTCCTTTTAATGACCGGGATGAGTATTATATCCGGGTCTGCGTCTTGCAGTGCAGTATCAGCTGCTGCGAGTTCAGTTGCTAATCTAACTGCCTCTCTTTCATCATCACTGTCTACCATTTTACCGACAGGATGGTTACTTTGTTTGTTTGCAGATCAGGTTTCTTATGGAAACAAAAATTAGATGCACAATATTTTGGAACGGTTTATCCTTCAACGTTGACTATACCAAGAACCATACATAGGAGTTCCCTCCTGCGAGGTATGGCGGATATTACCTTTCACCCACTCCAGACGTCTTTGGAGTATTATGGGAAAAGGGGTCTGAGTGAGAAAGCACGACTGAGTTACTTTAAATGTCTTACGTTAGTTTTATCGCCCTTTCCAAACGCGTTGGGCGCCATGTAGTGTAGTTCCTATTATCCCAATAGGCTCTGCGCATTGGAATAATACCTTCAATAGTATAGGCCTAGACCAGACGTTAACTAGGTCTACTACTGTCGATATTAGACTTAAAGTTTTGGGTTTGCCAGCTAGCTCAGAGTTCACTAGAAACTTTCTCGAATGTTCAGGAAGGAATTAACTTCCCTGATTAGACAAGAAGGGATTTAGTTTCTGACAACCATAGAACATGACAACTTTGCTCTCCCCTAATCAAGAGTGTATCTCGAGAGTCGTGTGAACAAAAGGCAATTTATTTTACTCAGTCAGTACGTGCATTCTTAGTCTCATCAGAATGTAGAGAAAAGGAAGAGACGGGCGTGTTCAATAAAAAGGTGTTATTTATTGATCAGTCTCTTTTCTCGTACAAGAGAAATGGATCGATATTATTGCAATACTTATCGTTAAGTAAAGTGCATACATTAGAAGCAGAAGTATAAAATAATACTGTAAAAACATTGATATGGTTTCTAAGCCATATGAAGGTTTAAAATGAATAAAATATATTACATACACATATACATTTGACTAAACGTACTCAACTGGTGTTTCTAAATAAGCCTACCCCGTGTACCTGACCTAAGTCTAATACGTGGGCGGGAATAGAAAGTTACAGTTTAAGTTAAGTTTGTTTTTGCCAAGTGACTGACTAAAGAATTCTCTGTGAGGGGTTATTCAGTTCTGTACCTGGAAGTTAGGATGAATGAGGGATGGTATCTCTCTTCTCTGCTCTCGATATTCCAGGCTGCCTGCGAGGGCTACCCGGAAACGCCGGTGCTGGATTTCTCGGCAGGAGAAAGCAGCGCGTCTCGTTCTCAGCGCGTCAGGAAGGCGGGGCTGCGCCAGCGGGGTCTGCTCTGCTCTGGGCTTCGGCAAGTATGGCTGCTCCGTCTCGTCACCACCGCGTGTCTTTGCATAGGGCAATATCGGTAATATTTATACCTTTAAGGTGCCGAGATTGACGTAAGGATGGACATAGATACGTCAATAAGGATGTCATACGACCAGGTCGTTAGCACATTCTTTTGCTGAAGTTCTCGGTGAAATCAAAACAATGGCCGCAGGGTTTTTCCCAGGTTGTCATAGGTTTGATTTGTTATGAGAACTCCGTATGCCTTATCAGGGGCTGGAGGAATATCGCTTGTCTAATTAGATCGCAAGCGTTATGACCTAATCAGATAACACGTTCCTGTGCCGTAGTGTGGCTTCGTCAGATAACGGTATCTGCATCATGGGGGTTTGCTGCCTCATGGGCCGACTGCTAGTTAACTTGTTGGTTTGTTAACCAGAATAGGGTCAGGAATAGGGGGATCGATTCAGAACCTATAGGAATACATCACAAGCAAAAGACATCTTGGTTTTACCGTTATCTTGACATTTGACGGCATCCATTTTGAATTCACGGCAGCCATTTTGTCTGTCACACGCTACCTCGTGTCGACCATGTGCGTTGTCCTACCTTTCTGCTCATGGCCTTTGAATCTGCCCGGCAACAGGCTATTAATAGAATCTCTGTGTTTGCTGCTGACCGTTAGGGTCTACATCTGTTAATTTTTAACCCTCGATTGGAATGTGTTAGCCGAGACCCCAAGACTGTTAGCTCCTCCCACTCATCGATTGTGCTTCTCGATATTACCTTGTATGGACATAAAATGTGCTCTTATGCTTTATACCGCCTTCTTTTGAGCCCCTGTATGGGTATAAATAAACCATGTGTCCAGTAGCCCTTTGTGCTACTTCTTGCAGTACCGAAGGGTACTGGTTGATTTATAGCACCACCTCATGAGGTGTAATAAACGTTATGTTTTGTATTTCCAGTTTCCGTGCCAACTTTTTCCTTTGGAGTCTGAGGACTTTGTGCACAGAAGTGCGAACCCCTTGCACTAGCGGGTCTGGCTGAGGCCTGCACGACAAATTGGCGCCCGGGACGTGGGGCTCATCGATGACTCGGATGCCCGAAGGATTGGTCGTGACGAAGTTTCGGAAACTCGCGGAGGACGCGATCGCTGCCAGAGGAGACCCGAGTCTTGGCACCCGAGGCGGTTCTTCCCTACTGTCCGATCCGACCATCCAGGAGGCGCCGGTCCTCGACTGAGATCTCTTCTGTTGGTCTGCCGTGCAGTGACCATTTGGTCGAATTTAGAGCTTGGCAGTTGGAACCTGGACAGCCTATGATTGGTAAGAGCCGTTTTGCGGCGCCTGTTGTAGGTTTTGGAATTTGGATGCCCTTGAGTGGTAAGGTTGTTTTAGGAAACGCTTACCGTGGCATATTTGTATTTGGGAATAGACTAGTCTACTTGGATGTGTATGTGTATGTGGGAAATATATGTGTTGCAACTCATATAGGCAGGTAATGCGAGGATTTTTCCTCAACTTTGATTTGTATAGCGCAACGTACTAAGAAGGTACCTTAAGCGCTCTTTCCCTATAAATAGTGTATATGTTGCACTGTTTCTTTTGAAATGCCTGTTTTTAGCGCACTTCGAAGGTTGTGCTGCTTTTGTAAGGGTACAAGTTTACGACTTGAGGAATCGCAGCCGGCTCCCCCCGAGGGGACACCTAATAGAGATATGTATGTGAAGTTTGGTCTTTCTGCCATAATGTACAGCACGTTGTGGCACAAATATACCAAGAAGGATCCTGAGTTACGTTGGCCACTGCATGGGTCATTTGATGCACGAAAGGTTGAGTATGTGGAACGATGTTTGTTTGAGCGACGGTCTAGACGTGATATGTTTGAAAGTTTGCAACTGTGGGAGAAAGAAGTGCGACAGCAAGAGAAGCGTGAGCAAGCGCTGATTGAGAAAGAGCAGCAAAAGAGTGTGTATGAGAAAGCGCTTGAGTTAAGAAAGAAAGAAGCGAAAAAACTGCAGGAGCAAGAGGAAAAAGAACGTAGATTGCAGATATCTGGCCAATATTCTGTCCGACAGCCTCTCTATCCTGTCCTTAATAAACCGCAAGATGATTTTTTGCTATTAGATCGACCTCCACCTCCGTATGCCGTTCCGTCCGCCCCGTCCGGAGACGACGAGGACTCTGGTTCGGATCACCAGAAAGGACGGGATACCCGGTCTATGTTGTCTGTTGACCCTGCATCCCAACTTCGGCAAGCTGCTCGTAAAGCATTACGTGGCGCTAATCCTGCTTCTGATCTTTTTGACATTATAAAGGATTGGACAGAAAAGGAGCAGATATATTTCACTGCGACATTCGCTGATGAAGTTGTGGAAATATTTCGAAAATATTCCTCAGTGTTAGAACCTACTGATATAGCAACTGATCGTAAACACTTGCGTGATGGCTCTTTTGTTTTTTCCCAGGTAGAAGACATGATTAGACGACTGGTTAAAATACGAGATGAGGCGTGTCATCTGAAGGAGCAGAAAAATATTGCGGACGCCGTTCCACAGTCCAATCCGCCCGGAGAGGCGCAGTCTCCTATCTTCGTGACAGATAAGATAATACCAGCTGTAATGAGACCTATGCGGGAAGCCGCGCCCTTGTATGTTCCTCCTAAAGGAACCCGTGATAGTGATGATAAAACGTCTGTTGATTCTAAAGGATATTTTATTTATAATTGGGTGTACACTCCTTGGAATAGAGCAGATGTAATGGCGCTTAAAACAGCATTGCCTGATCCAGCAGCCTTTTATGAGGAAGTCGAAGGCGCTTTAAATTCCTGTACTATGACCTTATGTGATATAGATTTGTTTTTCGGTCTAATTTTGCCCCAAGACATGTGGAGAACTGTTCGAAAAATTGATGACCGTGTTATTTTTGGTGCTGAGTGGAAAGATTTGGAACAACTTGATGCGGACAGAAAGCCCGCCCAAAAACCGCATCGATTAATATTAGCTCTTCCTGCCGCCATTTTGACTAAACTTAAAACGATAATCCCCCCTAAAAAGATTGATTGGACTGTCTTAGCATCGTGTAAACAAAAGGCTGATGAATCGGTTTCTGATTTTTTCACACGTTTTGAAGAAGCTTTTCATGATTTTAGAGGCCAGTCTTTAACAGATGATACCGGCAGGCATTTGTTTGTCGATAAATATGTTACGAATCTGTTACCAGGGATAGCCAGCCGTTAAAAAGCTAGCGAAAGTTCTTGGACTACCTCCTCTCCGGCCTCTGTTTTAACAATGGCTAAATATTATGAGCGCCAAGAAGCGGAAGCGAAGGGGAAGCGAAGGGGAATGAGGACAAGAAATCTAAAGAGTTTAAAACTAAAGTTATGATGGCCCAGGTTCATGGTCCGCCTTTTAGAGGTTATGATAGGGGCCCTGATAGAAACTATGACAGAGGTGGACGAACATCTCTCAATACTCCTTACACTCGTACAAATTTATCTGTCAATCAATGTGCATATTGTAAGCAGCTTAGCCATTGGATGCGTAATTGCCCATTATTGTGTCCACACCAGGATGCCCGTGGGCGGGGCCAAGGGAGAAATGGTTCAGGATCCTCGGAGGCTCGGGGAAATGTGAATGATCGTGCCCGATCCGATACAAATATACACCCACAGTATAGACAGAACACTTTTGATAGGCATAATCAATATCAAATGTCCGATTATGTTCAGCCTGATCTGTACGATTCTGCTCATGCATAGGATTGCCTAGGATGGGGTAAGGAATCAGTTGAAGTTCCAGTAGATCAGACGGGTCCCTATGTTACAGCACATGTTTTGGGTTCTACTGATCGGTTTCTGGTTGATACAGGGGCTACACGTAGCGCTCTGTCTAAGCAATTGGTTCCGAGGGCTCCCCTGTCTGGCACAACTATTACTTCAATAGCTTTCGATGGAACACCTTCCCTTAGCCCATTGTCACAACCACTTCCATTTTATGTTGATAAATTCAGTGCACCATGCCCGTTTTTGCTTTCTCCTAATACACCAGACAATATTGTGGGCCTGGATATGTTGAAGGATTTTAGAGCCACAATACGATGTTTTCCTGAAGGGGTATGAGTCATTTTAAATGATAATTATTCCGACTGCCACTACATTTTCTGTTATAGTTTGAAGAACGCCTTCTTTTAGATCCCTATTCATCCTGACAGCCGATATTTGTTCGGTTCCACCATGAATAATCGATCGCACCGATTTTGTAGAGTTCATCAAGGCTATACTGAGAGTCCGAGTATCTACAGTCACGCATTAAAGAGGGAACTTGATTCTTTTGCATTGCCCGAAGGTGTGGCTCTCATTCAATATGTCGATGATATCTTGTTGGCAGCCGGCACCCCAGAACAGTGTGAAAAATGCACTCTATCTTTGCTTTCTTTCCTTGCTTTACATCACCATAAAGTATCTCGAAAGAAGTTGCAATATTGTAGACCAAAGGTGACCTACTTAGGTCACCTTTTGTCTAAGGAGGGACGTGCATTGACATCAGATCGCATACAAGCAATTTTAGATACGCCAGTTCCCACCACACAGAAAGGAGTACGTGCATTCTTGGGTCTTACTTCCTTTTGTAGACAGTGGATTCTGGGATTTTCTCACATTGTTAAGCCTTTATTAGCACTTTTGACGAAAGATACTCCAGTACCTCCTCCATGGACAGAGGAATGTGAAAGTGCTTTTCGACAGTTACGACAAGCTCTTTGCTCAGCACCAGTGTTAGGTACACCAGCTTACACAAAGCTTTTCACACTTTACGTACATGAGAAAGATGGATGTGCATTGTCAGTGTTGGTTCAGTTACACGGAGATAAGCAACGTCCTTGTGCATATTTCTCAGCAGTTCTTGATCCTGTTGCTAGAGCATTACCTGGGTGCTTTCGCTCAGTTGCAGCAACAGCTGTGTCAATTCGACAGAGTGAGGGAATAGTTTTGTCACACAAATTGTTAGTGCTAGTACCACATGCTGTTGATGCCCTTTTGAATCAGACAAAGATGCAGCACTTAACTAGCGCTCATCTCACAGGATATGAACTGACATTGCTAGCTACCCACATTACATTGAAGAGATGTGCAACTTTGAATCCAGCCACTTTGTTGCCATATCCGGTGACCCAGCCTCAGTCACAAGAAACGCACGATTGTATTTTTCTGACTGAGGAACGTACAAAGGGTCGCATTGATTTACAGGATACGCCCCTTCCAGATGTGGATGGTGAACTGTGGGTTGATGGGTCCTGCCTGAAGCTACCAGATGGTACGACTTCAGCCGCATATGCAATTACCACGCTTGAAACAATAGTGGAGACAGCTCGCATACCACAGAAATCAGCCCAAGCAGCTGAATTGATAGCTCTGACACAAGCATGTGAGCTCAGTGCTGGTTTGTGTGTGAACATTTACACAGATAGCCGCTATGCTTTTGGAGTAGCGCATGATTTTGGCCTACTCTGGAAGGAAAGAGGCTTTCTTACACCTCACAGAATACAGATAATGCATGGAGAATTAGTGCACAATCTCTTGACTGCATTGACATATCCGAAGAAAGTAGCTATTGTGAAGTGCAGTGCTCATAAGAAAGTAACAGACAAAATTGGCCAGGGAAATGCCTTTGTAGACCGCGTAGCACGTGAAACTGCAATGCAGAGAAACACTACTCCCATGTATGTAGTGAAGTCACAAGCTGAAAGGTGGCACGATGCTAGGCAAGAAGTGCGAGAGATACAGAAAACAGCTTCTGACAAAGAATGTGAGCGGTGGTCTAAAGATGGAGAGTTAGATGACGAAGGTTGTTGGAGAAACAAGCAGATGGATCGATGGAAGCTACCTATAGCTTTCGTACAGCCTATGGTTCAGATGGCACATGGGCTAGCACATGTTGGAGCTTCCGCAATAACAAGAATGCTTACGCAAGTTTGGGAGCATCCAGAAATTGGTAGCACAGCTAAAAGAGTAGTACAGTCCTGCTTGATTTGTTTGCAATACAATCCTGGAAAAGGAACGCGAGTTCCATCTGGAGGTTTTGTCACACCAACTGCACCTTCTGAAGTCCTGCAGATGGACTACATTCAGCTTGAGCGGTGTACTAATTTGAAGTATGTTCTAGTGGTGGTATGTGCTTTCAGTAAATGGATTGAGGCATACCCCACAAAAGATAATACTGCTATTACTACTGCTAAGGTGCCATTGAAGGAGATCTTCCCTAGATTCGGTGTTTGCAGGCTCCTATGGAATGATAACGGACCTCATTTTGTTGGGGAAGTTATCAAGTATGTTCTGAAGGGATTAGGAATCAAGCAGAAATTCCATGCTGTTTTCCATCCACAATCAGCAGGATTGGTGGAAAGGTATAATGCTACCCTGAAGCTGAAAATCGCGAAAATCCAAGCTTCTACGAATGTGACTTGGCCAGATGCGTTACCATTGGCATTGTTGTCCATCAGATCAGTATCACATTCTAGGATGGGTCTTACCCCGTATGAGGTGGTATTCGGACGGCCAATGAATATTTGGGGAGTTCCGAAACCAAGTTCTGTGTATGATGTTCCTTGTGTTTTAATGAATGACTATTTGGCACAATTAACTGATAGCTTGGTTTCCATTCATCAACAGGTTCGAGAAGCGCTCCCCGATAAATCCCAAGGTGAGGGCCATGAACTCCGTCCTGGTGACTTTGTCATGGTGAAGGTCTTCGAGAGGTCAAGCAGCCTGGAACCGAGGTGGCGTGGACCGGAACAAGTGCTCCTCGCCACAAGAACGGCAGTTCACGTTACCAACAAGAAGAACTGGGTGCATAGCACTCATTGCCGGAAGGTATTGTCGACCTTGGTGGAACCTGCTGTGCTGACCGATCATCGAGACATCCTGACTACGGAGAAAGGCCCTGCTGTATCACCTGACGGATCTTCGGAGTTCTTCCCGGACCAGACAACTCCTGGAGCAGCGCGATACAATTTGAGATCGAGGAAGTGATCTACAGTTTTTTTTTTTGTTGCGAGACTGGTTGAGCAACCGCTCTGGGTATTGGAAACGGAAAGCTAATATGACAAGGGAGGGGGATCAGCCCTGCGTAGTGTAGTGACACCTGTCTTGATCTGTGGTGAAGAAACCAACGTCTACCCAGGGTAAAGAGCTCATTGACTATTTTTGCTTTTCTATTTTTTTAGTTTGAAGATTTGACTTTGTGACTATGATAACTACTAAGAAAAAGATTTTAGGAGTTTTGGGTGTTTTTGTTGTTTTGACAATTATAGCAGTGATCACTTGGTCTGTTGAAATGATGATTCCTGCTCGTGATTTTGTTGTGGTTCCTACTACTCCCATTCCGGAAGAGCATCAGCATTTCACTCTTCCGTATCATGAGTATAAGCATCGAGGGTCCTACTTGAATAATACGTTTGTTCAGATGCTCCACCACACTCACACGCCACGAACACTACAAATTGTTGGATATGAGGTATGCTTCCAGCTCACCAGAAGAAAGGTGGAACACCGTTTATTCCACTTCCTTTTTCGCATAATGGTTCTTGTCGAGCCTGGTACACTCTTCTCTTTTCGAACAAAAAACCTGCAGTAGATGGACTTCTCTTTCGTTTGAATAAAGAGTACTACCAAGATGAACATGGGTATCCCCAAGCAAATGGAACTATATGGGAATGGGAAGAATACCGACCGGACAATGCTTCTACGCCTTATGTTTTCACCCACACAAGAGACTCTACCACAAGCAATGAATCTGTAATTACTGTAACACGGACAAAGGCAGACCTGTGTGTGCAAAGTACTGGACGAATTCCAGTTAGAACTAGTGATTGTGTTGTTGTATTAAATATGGATGGAATAAATGAGAGTACCTTTTTGGCTTCACATAACACATATCTAGTATGTGGAAGTCATGGATATCACAGATTGCCTGTAGGGTGGTCTGGCATATGTTATGTTTCTTTCCTATTACCACCTGTTTTTCTAGCACCTGCTTCCTATCACCGAGATTTTAAATTGTTTAGAAACATTTCTATGAATTGCTATAAACGGACAATACGGATTGATGATATAGACCAGACAGACACTAGTCTGCAGCAATATGTTGATTTTAATTTAGGCTTGTTTCCTTTCGTAGGTGCTGCATTAAATAGTAGGAAAATACGACGATTGAATAGAGTTGTGGAGGCTGTTGCTAACGAAACTGCTGTAGCCCTAGGAAATATTACGGAGGAGTTGCAAGTGGCTAGAATTGTAACTCATGTAAAGTCATCGGAAGTAGCTGTTGTGTTTTTATCCCTGACAACTCGCCTTCTGTATATGAAGCAATTCTCAAATTGCATAAAATCGCTTCTGATATTCATGTCAAAAATGACACCTGGACTTTTGCTGGATGGTTTTGGGCTCTGGTTTCTGCCTGGGGTTGGAAATTATTGACTATTCTATGTATTGCAATTGCAGTGATTTTCACCTGTTGTATGTGTATCCATTGTGGCCCAATGTTATGTTCTATGTGCATAACTGCCTGTATACCATCTAAGAGAAATGCCATGAAAGCTCAACAGACATTGGATAAAGAAGTGACAAATATAATGTGTATAGATATACAAGATGAATGCACATATTACCCCAAAAGAGCATATGTCTTTAGCTAACGCTAAAAGGGTCGTCTGTTGTAATTTTACGGCGATTAAGTTGAGCGTTAGCAAAAGACATCTTGGTTTAACCGTGAACTTGACATTTGACGGCATCCATTTTGAATTCACTGCAGCCATTTTGTCTGTCACACGCTACCTCGTGTCGACCATGTGCGTTGTCCTACCTTTCTGCTCATGGCCTTTGAATCTGCCCGGCAACAGGCTATTAATAGCATCTCTGTGTTTGCTGCTGACCGTTAGGGTCCACATCTGTTAATTGTTAACCCTCGATTGGAATGTGTTAGCCGAGACCCCAAGGCTGTTAGCTCCTCCCACTGATCGATTGTGCTTCTCGATATTACCTTGTATGGACATAAAATGTGCTCTTATGCTTTATACCGCCTTCTTTTGAGCCCCTGTATGGGTATAAATCAACCATGTGTCCAGTAGCCCTTTGTGCTACTTCTCGCAGAACCGAAGGGTACTGGTTGAATTATAGCACCACCTCATGAGGTGTAATAAACGTTATGTTTTGTATTTCCAGTTTCCGTGCCAACTTTTCCCTTTGGAATCTGAGGACTTTGTGTACAGAAGGGCAAACCACTTGCACTAGCGGGTCTGGCTGAGGCATGCAAGACATAGCCTGGCGCTTAGTCTTACCCACTCCCTCTGGTATTGTGATGCAGAAGACCCGGGGAGTGCTCAGTACTCTGGTGGTTTGTCGGGTGGTCATCCAGGGCACTCCTTCAGATGATGCATACAGTTCCTCTGATCCTGCTGGCAGGTCTGGCACAGTTACTCACCTTTCAGTGTCTAAGTGGGGACACTGGGCACAAGGGCCAGAGGCCACTGCTTCATCATGGTTACATGCTGCACCCGGTGAAGCCATCCATCTTGGCCCTCAGGGCAAAGGCCCTTGCTCTTCATGGCGGCCCGCTCTGGTGTACAGAGTCACAGAATTTAGTCTGCATATGAGCAACTGCAGCTTTATTCATGCGGTCCGCTCTGGCATTTGGGGTCATTGACATTAGTCTACACACGGGCAATGGCCCAATCAACAAAGCAACATCTTTCTTTACAGTGGGCCCCTCTGGCATATGGGGTAATGGATTTTGGTCTGCACATGGACAACATCAGTTGTATTCTTTTTTTTTTTAATATCTTTTATTAGTTTATTTAGGTGCAGTACAAAGTCACAATACATGCCAAGGTAATATTCAGGAAATGCAATTAACCATCCCCTAAATGTAAAAAGGATAATCATGAACAATAAGAATGATCTTTAGGACACAGGTCACATATTTTGTCCTACAAGGCAAAAGGAGGATAATAAAAAAGAAGTGAAAAAACGAAAGAGGGAATAAATCAACATTCTCAAGAGGGCATGTTATACTTGACAAAAAGATCTCCTCCTTCGAGAGCAATACACCCACATCAGGGAGGGAGAATGCATCAGGCAACAGGAGGACATAATGATCCCCGAGACATAGCCATAGCAGTAACATCAGTTTTATTCATGGGGTCCGGTCTGGCATTTGGGCTGCTGACTTCAGTCTGCACACAGACAATGGCCCGATCAGTGCAAGAACTGCTATCTCACACCTCACTAATGGCATCAACTCACCAGGATCTCCCAGTGGACCTTGCTCCACCAGGCTCTCCTTCTCATAGGGTCCTCTGGTCTCTGGAGGCAGGCACTGATGCTCCTTGTTCCAGGGCAGTTGGTCTTGATTTCCCACGGAGTTGTCCCTTCACCCAGCTGGGAGACTGACAAACCTTAATTTTCTGGTCACACAAGGCAGAACTCTTACTGAGCTTCTCCACGTTGTGGTACAGCCACTGGCTGCTCGGTGGTTGACAATCAGGGAGCTTTCAGCTCCCCATTTTAAAAATAATTTTCAGACACAGATGCGATTATGGGGCATATTTACAATAAGTGGTGCATCCCTGCATATGAGCAGGGATGCGCCACTTATTGTGCGCCATGCCTACGCCAACATGGTTGCGCTGCATTTACAATGCGGCGCATCTGTGCCGTAAAAGTGTCGCATTGCTGGAGTTGCGTCAAAAACACGACGCAGCTCTAGCAATGCTGGGGGGCCCTATTATTCCAATGCTGCATCAATCCTTACGCCTGCTTCAAGCAGGCCCAGGGTTTTGACGCAGCATGGGCACCAAAATGACTGAGTGAAATCTTGTAGATTTCACTCAGCCACTTTCAGGAGGCATTCCTGTGCTGGAACGCCTCCTTCTGGCGCAGAGTTTTACAACAGGACGCATCTCCCAGATGTTTCACGTTGTAAATACCCCGCACCTTGGCGCATCTTTTGCGCCGCTGCTGCGTCACAAAAGTGACGAAAAGCAGCGCAAGGGGCTTGTAATTATGCCCCTTAGTGTCTCCTGCTGTGGAGTTCATGTGGCGGGTGCCTTCTTTGAAGTGCCCACTGCTCTGTCCTGTTCTTTTCCCAGGAAGCAGCTTGTCACAGCACAAGCTACTCCAACCCAGATAGCCCCAGAACACAAGCCACAAGAGTTCCTTCTTAATGGCACCCGAATGCAAGCCTCACAGACATAAGCCTACCAAAGGTCCCTGCTCCACTCTGCATGATTCCCTTATCAGCCCCATCTCCTGCCTCAGTTTTACCCAGACCCACTGTACTTTGGACACTACAAGTCCTTTGTGAAGTGCACAGGAGAGCCTTTCTCCCTCTAGTGTGTCCCAGCCAGCTCTTAGAAATCCACAAATCTGTCTGAGAGTTCTCCTTCTCCACATGCCCTCCTCAAGACCCTGGGCTTCAAATATGGAACCCATAGGCCACCATGTATTGTAGCACTCCGAAGCACACATACATCATGCACACACTTGCACTGCACAGCGATACATGCCAGCACAGTCTAGGGCAAGGGTGAGTTCAGTACACAGCAGCAGATTTTTACATGAGTGGGCCAGTAGGCCGGTAAAATGGTCTGCCCACACCACTGATCATCATTATTGATGCCACCATTGTGCCCGCACTACTTACCTTTTTGTTAAGACTAGTAGCTCTTTACCACTTATAAGGGTAGGGCATTGGGTACTCCTACCAGTCTATTCCACAATCCATGAGACAGGCCTAGGTCATGCAGTACATGAGTGATCGGAGTTCACCCATGATTTAAAATGACCACCAGGGATCCATGCATCATTGTAGCTGGAGCACTCAGGGCAGGCTGCAGGCCTGTCAAAATTAGAGGGGCATTTCTATCCCAACAGTCTTGAAAAACTGGTTTAGAAGGGTGGAGGCGAACAATTTTCACATGTTCCTCTCAGTCTGCGTTGAAACTGAGCAGCGCCAAGCTTTGATGTGATGAGAACTGAAGTGCCAACAATGCCCACTTCTTGCCCGGAATTGTAATGCAATTGTATAAATAAACTTTGATTGAGAATTACTGATAATCTGGGCACGAGAAAAATGTGTTCTGCACGGCAGAGTTTGTTTAGACAACACTGGTACATGCACTGCTAGGCCACCCTGTTTGTTCGCTTTGATTCAGCCTATTGGTTTTGGCAAAACACCAAAGCTGTGGTAATAAATTGAGGTCAAGCAAAAGGCACAGAACATTCGTCATTGACTTCCATAAAATGTTGCATTTAGTTTACGTAAGCTGGATACAATCCCATTACATCAAGGAATGAGTAACCAACAAGCAAATGCTATATGGAGTTCACCCTGATTGGAAGAGGAGCAGCCATTGTAGAAAAACACAACAGTCCCAAGGAATCCACTCTAGAGCAGTGGACACAGCCCATAGGAAGAGCAGGATACATTCAGCTGTGCTACATTGGCTGAGAGGTCCACCCTGGAGGAGTGGCATCACAAGTGGTCAGACTTTTTGAAGAAAACATAAGATGTTTTACATTCAGTAAACATATTAAAGAGAAGGGTGCTAAAGAAGGATTAAAGGCAGTGAAACAGAGGACATTTTCTGGCCCTCTGCTCTTTGAGCTTAAAACCCCAAGCAGAGAAACTGCTACAAGACAATTCTACTAACCTTGGTGTTTATGTGATTGAGTAGTTCTTATTGCAAAATAACTTATTACCAATTAACAACTAAGAGGTCAGAGTCAGAGGCACTATGGGCAGAAGTGACCATCTCTGGAGCTCCCTCACAGCAGTGACGCGCTGCGGAGGTATGCGAGTCTTGCCCAGCAAAGCACAGCACTCAAGGGGCGCCCCGGTGTTAGTCCAATGTAGAAGAATATTGGATGATGGAAGAGTTGCTGCGGATCCAGCATAGAGCACTTTCCCATGGTTGAGGCCTAAATTCTCACTTGTTTTGTATGCTATGCTATTATAAACAGAGCTTCACCTCGCTCTCCTACAGGCCTCATATCTCAATGGGAAACAGTGGTTCTTGATTACCCTGGGTGTAGGACTACGCTATACCCGTGTAATATGTGTTACGTGAATTGCACATAGCACAGTGCAAAAACGCATAGCGTGGCGGGCATTCTTTGCTTGCTTGCGGTCCTCAATGTCAAGTTGGCGACCGCGAGCGAGCAAAATGACATCCCAGCAAGAATTTTTCCTCGTTTGCGATCAGCAACATCAAGTTGCCGATCGCGAGCGTGGAAAATAGACCTCCCGGCAAGATTCCCAATGCAGGGAGGTCAGGTTTCTCATAGCGAGTGGTCACGTATGCTCGCGATGAGAAACTACCTGTCCGCATTGAGAAAACTGCTGCTCAAGTACAAATCTACTTGAGCGGCAGAAAACGACCGCTTGCACTGTGCAAGATGCCGTTTGCAATGATTGCACAGTGCGGACAAGCATTTTCCCTACCGGAAAGTGAGGGAAAGGAGAGAGAGACAGAGGGAGGGGAAAGGAGGAGAGAGAGAGAGAGACAGAGGGAGGGGAAAGGAGGAGAGAGAGAGAGACAGAGGGAGGGGCAAGGAGGAGAGAGAGAGAGACAGAGGGAGGGGAAAGGAGGAGAGAGAGAGAGACAGAGGGAGGGGAAAGGAGGAGAGAGAGAGAGGGAGGGGAAAGGAGGAGAGACACAGAGGGAGGGGAAAGGAGGAGAGGGAGGGGAAAGGAGGAGAGAGACAGAGGGAGGGGAAAGGAGGAGAGAGACAGAGGGAGGGGAAAGGAGGAGAGAGACAGAGGGAGGGGAAAGGAGGAGAGAGACAGAGGGAGGGGAAAGGAGACAGAGGGAGGGGAAAGGAGACAGAGGGAGGGGAAAGGAGACAGAGGGAGGGGAAAGGAGACAGAGGGAGGGGAAAGGAGACAGAGGGAGGGGAAAGGAGACAGAGGGAGGGGAAAGGAGACAGAGGGAGGGGAAAGGAGACAGAGGGAGGGGAAAGGAGACAGAGGGAGGGGAAAGGAGACAGAGGGAGGGGAAAGGAGACAGAGGGAGGGGAAAGGAGACAGAGGGAGAGGGAAGGAGACAGAGGGAGAGGGAAGGAGACAGAGGGAGAGGGAAGGAGACAGAGGGAGAGGGAAGGAGACAGAGGGAGAGGGAAGGAGACAGAGGGAGAGGGAAGGAGACAGAGGGAGAGGGAAGGAGACAGAGGGAGAGGGAAGGAGACAGAGGGAGAGGGAAGGAGACAGAGGGAGAGGGAAGGAGACAGAGGGAGAGGGAAGGAGACAGAGGGAAGGAGACAGAGGGAAGGAGACAGAGGGAAGGAGACAGAGGGAAGGAGACAGAGGGAAGGAGACAGAGGGAAGGAGACAGAGGGAAGGAGAGAGGGAAGGAGAGAGAGGGAAGGGAAGGAGACAGAGGGAAGGGAAGGAGACAGAGGGAAGGGAAGGAGACAGAGGGAAGGGAAGGAGACAGAGGGAAGGGAAGGAGACAGAGGGAAGGGAAGGAGACAGAGGGAAGGGAAGGAGACAGAGGGAAGGGAAGGAGACAGAGGGAAGGGAAGGAGACAGAGGGAGAGGGAAGGACAGAGGGAGGGAGAGGCAGACAGTGTGAGTGAGTGAGGGAGAGACAGAGTGAGTGAGGGAGACAGAGAGGGAGGGAGACAGAGAGAGATGTGTGTATGCCAGGTCTGGTGGCTCAGTGGACGAAGGAGTCCGCTGCAGGGACGAGTGATTAACCTCACGGTCAGTTTTTTGTTGTTGCTCTAACACCGCCCCCTCCCCACTGATCCCACCCCCACTGGTGCAGCCCTCAGACACAAACCACACTGTAAATTTGGCCCCTGAGAGAAAGTTTCTGAGTACCCATGCCTTAGTGGGTCTCATTCACCTAGAAAGTCTTACTCATGGTGGGACTCAATAGCCCTTGGTATCAATGTAATTTACTCTAGAAAGATTCTCATACAAAGCCTGACTGAGTGGCCATACTCACCACCTGTAGTCTGTTAAGTAACTCGTAGATTTGAGCTGATCTCGCTCATGGTCGCAGAAGAAAAAAAAAAATTGAGCTAATCGTATTATTGCCGCTTTTCCATGGTGGCTCATCAAGTTGCACGAATGAAGTCAATCTCACACTCTTCTGCATCCCTCCAAGACACGTGTCAAGTACAGCTGATGCAGATGAATAAAGTGACCAATGGCTACTTCTGTGATCTCATCCCCTACCCTTCCTGACTCCCGCCAGGCTTGTCCTTTAAAGAAACCACCGGCTTACATACGGCAACATACTCTAGGCATTGGCTTGCCAATTTCTATTCTTACCAGGAAGGGCAGGAAATACACTCTTTTAGAAAATGTGTTCGTAAGAAAGAAGGGGGAGCTGCTATCTATACTTTGCAGGTTATTGAGTATTGTAATCATGTTATGCCTTTTATTAGCACTTCATGAACTGCACTTTGAGGCATGTGTCGCTTGCCTCGGATATGTTAACATAGAAAGTGACTTACTAGCTTCACAATGGCAAAGAGAAACTAGGAAACCTCACACCCTATGTGGAGGGCGAAAATTTGGAACTTTGCAAAACTTCTAGAGTGGAAAAAGTACCATGCACACCCCTATTGGTACACCACATGACAACCAACTAGACATTTAGTGTCCAATTATGATGTTTGTTGCACCTATGGTGCCCTCTGTTAATCCCTGCAGGTATTAAACACTACCTCACATTTCCCTATGGGAGCATGTACTACGGCCCTAACACATTCAATTAGTTTCAATATAGTAACCTTTAAAGATCTACACAAATGACCCCTTGCTGAAATCAGATTTGTCTACTTTTCTAACATGTATAGCTTTCCAAGATCCATTATTGCTTTCATACCCATTTCTACCATTAACTGGAAGAAGGTTGAAAGCACAAAAAAATAGCAAAAATAAGCTATATCCCTGTAAAATGCCAAAACTGTGTAAAAAATGTTGGTTTTCTGAAAAAAGTTGGTTGGTCCCTAAAAGCTGGGGGAAATAATGATTTTAGCCCACAAATCCTTTGCGGATACCATTTGCAGGGAAAAAAAACAGATGTTTTCATTTGCTGCACTTTTTTCCCCCAAAAACTACATTTAGCTGTATTTTGGATAACTCCTGGGTCCCCTCCAGGAGAATCCACAAACCCTGGATACCTCTAGAATCATCATGATGTTGGAAGAAGAGGACGCAAATGTGACATGGATACCTTATGTGATCAAAAAAGTTACAGGAGCCTAAGCACGAACTACCCCAAATAACCAAAAAAAGGCTACGCACAGGGGGGGGGGGGGGGTGGGGGCAGGTGGGGAGAGGCCTAGCAGCGAAGGGGTTAACACCGGTGTAATGCAGTGTGTTAGTGTTAAAGGGAGCATATATGAACAGTCTCTATATATATTCACATGCACATATGTACTTTATTCTGGGTCTCACTTCTAATTATATGCATACTTACAATGAAATTTCTAACTTTATATGCTATACACACATATGCGTATACCTATATATAACTATACCATAATGGGTTAATTTATTGTGCACTGTTATTTGGGGATGTATCCAAATATTTGAGCTGGAAACACGACCAAATGTCCTTATTTTGGGGTGCAGAATAAATATAAACCCTTATGTTTTATTACCCCACCCTCAATGGGGGTAATTTTGAAGGGAAATGTGTATGGCCCTACGTACTTGTCTATATGTAGGCCTAGTCCTTGTTTTTTTGGGTATGTGCTAAACTCGCAATTTCCTTGAGCCAGTGTACCTGGTTTTGTTGGTATAAGCAGGTTAGCATATAATATTAACCTACAATCGCAACCTTATCGCAACCTTGGAGTTTGTAGAGGCTCAGTAGGTAATACTGCATGTATTTGTACCTTGAAGTACGATGTTCCTCTGTTACGTTACATTGCATAATGCTATGCAGCAAGTTTATTAAATTTGTTTAAATTTCTGCAGTTACTGGTAAAAATTGACATAGTACATGTAATAGTTTGTTATTTTGGGCCATAAGTTGCTTACCTTGTATGTGCCATGTGTTAAATAGCATCAGCTGTTGATAAATATTTTGCAATTTATTGAACAATAAGTCGCTTGCCTAAATATTGTACTCGTTTTGTACCTTTGTTTGTTTATTACATATGTGAAACGGTTGTAAGTAAGGTGCTTTACTTTCAAGCTGCGGTAAATGTAGCACATGTGTTAGTGAGTGTTTGAGTCACCAGCAGAGACTAGTTGTGATCTGTTCTATAACGTTAAATGCCTTTCAGTAAAATTGCCAACTGTTGCATTTCCCCCATGGTTAGTGTTAGACCTGGCACCTTGGCGTGAGTTTCCCTTCCACTTTTTGCTGTTGTGCCTCAAATGTTTTGCTGGTGTCTGCTACTCAGGGCACTGCGCCACGGCCAACCCGTGCCGCAGTGCAAGTGCTCCCTACTGTAAAGTGTACATGTGATTGATGTCCATGATTGGTTCATTGGATTTACTGTTAGTCCCTAGTAAAGTGCACCAGGAGTGCCAGGGCTTGTAAATGCCAATACTGCTAGTGGGCCTGCAGCGCTGGTTGCGCCACCCACAGAAGCAGCCTTAAAATGTGTCTAGGGTCTGACATTGCAGAACCTGCGTGCAGTCTGGTACTGTCATGCTAGCTGGGCAAGTGCACACACTTGCCAGCCCCTAAACCTTCCCTTAACTTCATATTAGTCACCCCTATGGTAGGCCTGAGGGCAGGGTGCATTGTAAGTGTAAGGTAGAACATGCCCTGATGTGTGTGGCATGTTCTAATAGTGAATTACTGCCAAATTCGTTTTTCACTATTGTAAGGCTACCTGTTCCCTTCTAGGCCAGATGGGCTGCTGGAATTATTACACTCTATAATCCCAGCAGGCTCAGGGAACATGGTAGAAATTAATGTTTAGTATGCCTGAACTCAGAATAATAAAATACTTCTTTTAGTAAAGTTTATTTTAATATCCTGTGTTTGCAAATGCTACTTTTAGAAAGTTAGCATTTGCTTGCCTAACCATTTCAGCCCGCCTCTGCTTGGATGTGGACCTGACTGTCTGGTGTGTGTGAGTGACAGGGCTGGGAGTTGACAGGTAGTGAATAGCCAGATGACACCTTAGTGGGTGGTGGGAGTTTCCCCTGAATGATGCATCAGGCTGTGCTCTGCCTCCACAATGCTGGCTCCGCCCTCCTGGGGAGCGACTGAGGACTCAGCCTGCACCTGGCCCAGGAAGGACCGAAGCTTGTCAACAAAGTGCTCAGGCTACTCCTGCCCTCACAATGCCGGCTCCGCCCCCCTGGGGAGCGGCTGATGTGCCTGCCCTCACACTGAATGCAGAAGCCAGAAGTACCCACAACAAGTACTCAGAGACTGGAGCAGTTATGCAGAGGCCCCCCTGGCTGGCTAGAACAAAAGAAACTGGGTATAAAAGTAGGAGCCCTGCTCCTTGTAAATTAGATCCTGTTTGTGCTACAAGAGAAACTCTGCCCGAAGAGAAGGACCTGGAAGGACTACAAGGAGGAGTGCTGACTCTGGCCTGTGTCTGGTGCCTTGCTGCCAAAGGAGAGGAAGAGAAAAGACTACAAGAGACTTTTGCTTTTTATTTTTACTTTGTGCCAAACTCTGCTGAAAAGATCTCCAAGGGCTTGCCTGTGAACTTGCCCCCTGACCAGCGCTCCAGGAACAGTGAGCGCTACCCCCTGACTAAGGCATCTGCTGTGTGTGCTGCTTATCGCTGCAGCGCTGATTGAGGAGGACGAGGGCATCTACCCCCCCTGCACACCGTGACCGTGGGTTCAGCCAGCCACCCTAGCATCGTGAGGCCCAGCCACCGCTGGCCCGAGCACCGCAACGGCGTCTGCCTTTCGCCCCACGAGAACAAAGTAACGGAGGACCCGTCCGGTCCAAGCATCGAGGTCTACTGGGCTCAAGCGCCGTAGACTCCCCCGCAAAGACGGACTGCCGCCCTTCTGTCCTCCCCCGCTATCAGCGTCCTGCCCGACTGCCCCGCTGAAAGGGCATCACCGCGACCGGCCCTTTGGCTGGGTACGTCCCGCACTTGGGGACCGTACTGCCACTGCGCCACACCCAGCCGCCGCCGTCAGGACTGAAGAGAAGACTGAGTGAAGATCCTGTGACCCCATCGAGCACCGCCGCCCCCGGGTGACCCGTGACCTGCTGCCTCGAGCCGCAGCTCGCCTCGCCCGTCAAGGAAGCAACGCGACGTGGGACAGCTCCCCCCTGCAGCCGTACTCTTCAAAGATCACCACCAGAAGTTCAAGGTACTGTCTTTTGCCCTTCGCGGTGCGAGCGTCCTGCAACCCGAGCTCGCACCGCGCTGACTGATCTCCGGCACCCCGGGAGCCTCGCAGCTGCTGTCTGCTGGCAGCGCGAGCCGCCCTTGAATCAGAGGCTCGCTCTGCTCTTGGCCCCCGAGGCCCCGCCTGACGCTCTGAGGCCCGCGGCCCCCTCTCCCCGAGTCGAGCCCCGCAGGGTGACTCATTTCTGGAGCTGAGACAGCAGGAAGCGCCTTGAAGCGCTCTCAGACACTTGAACCTTCTTAAAGCTGGGCAGAAGGCCCAAAAGAGTGCGTTTATTTAAGAACTGTGACTACTGATAAAGATAACTGGAACCTGCCTACAAGAAAGTAACCAAGACTGTATTTACAAGCCTGCTTGAAACTTATATAAAAGATATATATTTTTACAAATACAGTTTGGTGTCATTGTGTGGTGGGTTGGTGGTGATGGTGATGGTGTAATGTTGCAAATGTTTAACCCTATATGCCCCAGAGATTAGCCTAAGACTGCTTAAGCCACACTACCTAGAGGTTAAGCAGAGGTTGTCTTGAAGGTAACCCTCAGCCCTGACGGGGAAGAGAGGCCCTGCTTGTCGCCAGTGCTGCACTGCGCCAACCAGAGACTCCCCCTTCCTACATTGGACGCAGCGGTGAGGATTCGCGAATTTACATTTGCAGTGTTTTACCTTAGCTACTGACCATTGCATAGTGATTACAGTCCAGTATCTTAGCCACAGACTTTTTGATTTTTAATTTTGCTAAAGAAGAAGATCCCTAGTGTTGCAAGCATGCCTGGCACAAACAGCATTGATGGAGGAGAATCCATAGCCTCTGGTGCGCAGGAGCTAGAATGGGATGCATCAAAGCTGGATGACTACACAAAGAAGCAACTGAGTTTTTTTTGCAGGAAGCTCAAAGTTCCACACGCAGGGTGCAAAAACAAACCTGAGTTCTACAAAGCCCTGAAGGCCTGGATGGAATCTAGGAAGGCACCTGAGGATCAGGGTGCACCTGTGGGTCTGGAAAAACCAGACAGCGTCATTAGCTTTGGCAGAGGCCTGTCGCCAGAGGAGCTGGCAGACAGACAGGCAACCAGGGATCATGAGATAAAGCTGGCAGAATTGAATTTAAAGGGCCAAATGGAGCTTGAAAGCAAAAGGATGGCTCTGGAAGAGCGAAAACTCCAATTGGAGTATGATGTGAAGATGAGGGAGATGAGTCTAAAAGAGAAAACCTTGGATCATCCTCCCTCTGGTGGCAGCGCAACGCCGGTGCAGGTAGAGTCTAGAGTGCACATCCCCAAAGATGTAGTTAAAGAGTTCTTTAAGGGGGATGACATAGGACAGTGGTTTAGGGCATATGAGGTAGCCATGTTTTCCCACCGGGTCCCTGAGAAGTATTGGGGAGCGGGGTTATGGGGAAGGATCCTTAGCGAAGGGCGGGACACCCTGCTAGATTTGCCCACTGAAGACCAGAGATCCTATCCCCATATGAAAGAAGCTTTAATGACCAGGTATGGGCTTACCCCTGAAATGTATAGGCAGAAGTTTAGGGGGTGTAATAAGCGGCCTGGGAGTACGTATGTGGAGTTTGTGACTTTTTTTTGCAGAGCACTGGATGGTTGGGTGAAGGGTAACAAAGTGAATGATTTTCAAGGTCTCTTTGATTTAATTGCATGGGAGCACTTGTCTGATCAATGTTTTCCTGAGTTACGCCAGCACCTGATTGATAGCTTGATTGATTGAAAAAGCTTTATTCGAGTTGTACACTCATAAAAGCACACACATATAAATTACATACATTTCTTAAAAACATCAAACAATCTATAATACTTAGTTTATAATTAAAAATACATAATACACAAACATAAAAAATTATTTGTCAATTGGGATTAATATAAGCTTTTTCATACAATGCAGAAACTACATGCATGTTACAGTATAGAAACCTCCGCGTTACGGGCCATTCCCGGATTTATACAATAAAACTCGTAGCATACATGTTATCCGCGTTTTGAGTTTAAAATTCATATATATCTCCCAGCTGCTATCTACAAATAAAAATCGTACACAGGAAATTGGGAGGATGTAGAATTCAGAAGGTACTGGTAGCTAGAGCCCTCCTCCTTAACGACCACGCCCACCCCAAATATTTGGCAGTTCCGACTACAATGAACATTTCAGTGGAAGAACAAATAATTCTTAGCCCCTCAACACCACTTAGGACACCGAGATTCCTACAAACTGGGGCCAACCAAGATTTCCTTGGATTTACATAAGCCACACATGAGAATAGAAAATGTGCGATGCTTTCATTAGGGGCCCCGCATGACGGGCAACACGCACTGCCGCCAGTCTTCCAACTGGACGTCATACACCTCAAGGGGAGAGAGCCTGCCCTTAACTGGAAAAATAATTTCCTGTCTGTTGGGAGAGTTATAGTGTCCCAATACTTTTCTAAGGATGGCTGATGTTTAATTTCCATGAATCTACCCCCCAAGGATTCCGAGGTTACGCTTCTCCAAAGTTTTTGATCAATGTGGTTCCAATATAGTTCTTTAATACTGGATTTACTGGGGAATACTTCCCCTAAGGGGTTTTCCCACAGTTTGGAGAGCCCAAGCTCAAAAAGTGCATCTCTTAACATTTTTAGCCATGCGATTTTATGGAAAACATCAAGTTTGGCTAATGCTAAGAACCCCTCGGCGTAGTGTCTTATTTCCACGGTTGTCCATAAACGTCTCCAATAAAGGATAGGCCTCAATCGGGCACGGTCAGTGAGCGATCTTCTACCCAAGTCTAAACCAAGCGGTATAAGTGGGGTGCTTTGAGGGAGACTAGTTATCCCTCTCAGAAACCTGTTCTCAGATCTCTGAAGGGTGGTGAGACTCTCAAAGCCCCAGACTTCAGCCCCGTAAAGGGCTGCGCCCAGGGCCTTTGCGTCATAAACCATGAGAACAGGTTTTATGGGCCTGGTTTTGGATTTTATTTGCTCAACCCTGAGTACACCAGAAATCTGCTGGTGTTTCAACACCGCCTTCTCTATGTGTCGTGACCAACCCGGTTTGCTTGATATCTCGACCCCGAGATACGTGAAAACTTCTACCGACTCAAGCTTGATATTGTTCAAAGAAACATTGGGTCGAGAATGGCACTTTTGCCCAAAGGCCATCAACTTAGTCTTGTTTACATTAACCTCTAGGCCCCGTTCCTTGCAAAATGAGTCGAAAATGTTCAATGCTCTCTGGAGGCCCGACGGGGTTTTAGACACGATCAGGGTGTCATCAGCGAACATCAGAATAGGGACTCTGATGCCCGCTAACGAAGGTGCATCGACCATTGCGTCCAAAAACCTATCCACAATGCCATTAATGAACAGGGAGAACAGCAGGGGTGCCATAGCACATCCCTGCCGGACCCCCCGCTCAACTGGGAAGTTAGCCGTGGATTCCCCATTCCTCCCCCACTGGACCTTTGCGTAGTTACTTTCATGCAGACGCATTATCAGCGTGAGCAAATCAGGTGGGACCCCTAATTTAAACAGAACCTCCCACAGCGTGCGCCTGGGCACCAGATCAAAGGCGGCCCTGAGATCTACAAATGCTACATAGAGCCTGCCTTTGCCCAGGAGTACAGTCCCCCACCGCAACATGGTGAAGCGAAAAATGTGGTCGACCGTACTGGTTGCACGTCTGAATCCTGCCTGGAAGGGGGATAACGCATTGTTATCATCTACCCAGGCCATAAGTTTGTCGACCAGCATCTTCCCCACCACTTTTTGCATGGTGGCCAACAAACTTATTGGTCTATAATTTGCAGGTAGTGACCGATCGCCTTTCTTAAAGATCGGTATTATTATTGCCCCCTTCCATATATTTGGGATTTTAGCCCCTTTCGCTAGGCCATTTCCCAACAAGGTCGCGTATTTTGCCCACTGGGCCTTGTCGTGTTTAAAGATATCTGAGGGGATTCCATCCAGCCCAGGGGCTTTCCCCCCCTGCAAGCTTGCTATTACGTGTTCCGCATCCTTGCATGAAAATAAATCACCCTTACAGAATATCATAGGGATTGGTTCTATGGCCATTAGATCCCTGCTCTCAGCATACTGGGGTTTAAAATACTCGACCCACAATGCCTCATCGACATTGTTGTCGGGTTGGTTAGAGACGCCCCCTCTTCCCCATTTCACGGTTTTCCAGAAAAGCCTGGAATCTTTCTGTCCTGAAGCAGCAAGTAGCTCCTCCCAATACTCCTCGTCCCACAGCTTCTTGGCCAGGCGGATACTATCATTATAGTGTTTCCTACTGGCGCTAATCGTAGCCCTAACCCTGCTTTTAAGTGCTCTGCCCAACTCCAGTCTGGCTACCCTGCACTGCTTGTTGAACCAGGACGCCATAGTGATTGGCGCTTTTCTGTTATACTTTGCTGGCTTGGTAAAGTGCGGTTTTATCACAGAAAAGAAGGTGTCGTGTATATCAGTTAATTCAACCGAGTCTGGTAGTACAGGGTCTGCTTTTGTCAAGGCAGCAATAGCATTGACTGTCTCCAGTTTAATGGACTCCAAAGTGGACAAATTGGCCAGGACATACGGCCATCTCACCCGTCTTAAGTCATTAGTCATGACAGGTACATTCCCATTACCTGAAACTAAATTAGTTCGTGCGGACCTCCACCATGAGTGGGAGACACAAAGGGGGTTATGATCACTTTCTATTCTCCCCACAATTTCCATGTCACCCACACCACACCATAACTCAAAACTACAGATGACGTAGTCGATCCTACTTTTGTTATGCCCATTATCGAATGTGCAATTGCCACCTTGGTCGCTTTTTGTCCTGCCATTAAGAGCCCTCAAACCATACTCTAGACATAGCGCGTTCAACAAAAGAATGTCTTTTGACCACTGCTTCACAGGTACGAGGTTTAGATTTGGGATGCCCCAGAGGGCATCTTCCTCCATTCCTATTGGGTGTGCAGTATTTTCTAGAGGCTCAAATGTCCTATTCAAATCACCAGCCAAAATTACTCTGTTTCCAAGTGACTGGGAATCAAGGGAGGCGGATAAGACCTCTAAGGTGGCAGAATTCCCAAGGCTCGTGCCCCTGGCATATATATTGTAAATGTCTATCACGCCACCCTTTCCTACAGATAACCTTAATAATTGTATGTCCTTGCACCCTAGATCAATCACTTTAATTTTAACCTTTGAATTTTGTTTGATCCAAATTGCGAGGCCACCCATGGGTCTGCCCCTGGGGCCTCTCGTAGCTGGTATACAAAAATTTAAGTAACCTGGGAAATATATTGGGTCACAAGCCCACGTCTCTTGAAATAGGCACATTTCGAATCCACTTACAAAGTCAATCCATTGCTGTGACAATAATCTAGCCCCCAGCCCCGCTATGTTCCACGACAAAAAGTTCTCCAGGGTGTTTTCTATACAAGTCCCCTTCTCAATAGGTACCATGGGCAACAAATCAACTAGCGTCCTACAATCACAGTTCTCTCCAACGACAGTATCTATACAATTAGCAACTATTCCCTCCTTGATGCTAATAGAGGTTGGGATAGCTAGTTCACCCACATAGCCCACAGGACTTGCAATAATACTCCCATCGCCCATATTCTCTATTTCCGAGGTTAAACTCGTTTCATCTTCATTATTTGACATTTTTCCGCCAGTGTTACTTCCCCCAACCCATTCCCCCACCGGAGGGGATTGGACATCTGTGCTCTGTCAATATCCCCACCTCATCTGTCCCTGCCCATTCTGTGGGATACATGCCGGTATATAATACTTGTTTGTACTTGCGGTGGGCATAGCCATGGGACCAGCCTCTACCCCAATCGGAATAACAGATCTCGGGTACTCCCAACAACCCCCTGACTGGGTGACAGGTCTCGGGTAGAAGAAAGTTAGGTCCACAACCCCAATCCCTCCAATACTAATATTCCATCCTGGTCCCGTTATCAGCCCCACAACCCTAGGATCCTGAAAATTAATTATGATGCACTCACCCCCCTGCTTTTTTAGGGTGTTCCCTATCCAATTGACTCTTCTTGCCCCAATTATCAGGCCGTCCACTCCCCCTGGCAGAGGTCTATTGACACAAAGCCAGTGCATGGCTTTGTTTTTTAGCATGTCAAAGGTTTCTTTTTGACCCTCCATTAGGGGTGGGACATTAGTGAGTATGGCCACATATGGGTAGGAGTCCGGGGTGAGCTGTACTGGAGGAGTCTTAGCCAGGAATTTAGTTATATGTGGTTTTGTGGGTGCTTGCTCCGGGGGAGCACGGCAATGTATAAGGGTGTTTTCCACTGCCGCAACAGCATTGGTCCAATTCCCAATGCTAGGGGCCTCCCTCGTGGGACCACTACCCACTCCTTTGTTAGTTGTAGGCCCCACCTTGTTCCCAGTGCCATTACTGGAGGGCGATTTACCATTTTCTGGCCTTTTGGCCATGGTTTTCCCCTGCCCAATCGGCACAAACGTGGTATTTTTTCTAGTTGTGGTGGGTGGGGTTTTTGCACTAACATTACAACTCCCATTAACATTGTTAGAGGATTTGGTGTTCCCACTGTTAGTGCTAATTTTAGAGGGAATTGTATTGGATACATTCTTACTGTTCACCCCTTTGGTTTCCTGGGCAGGGGTGACACTTACAGGCGGGGATTGCAAGTCCACCAGCACAACTTCCTGGTCTTTGATAGCTAACTGTGTGGGTTTCCCATTCTCACACAATCTATTTCCAGACTTGATTAAAGATTTAATGGAAAAGAAATTATCCAAGCTAGCTTGCTCTAGATGGTCAAGTTGGTCGGCTAGCTTTTGGAGTCTAAGCTCAACAGGGTGTAAAAGGGAACGCATTATTTTCCCCACTTCTACCAGGAAATCGTGATTAGGAGAGGGTAACCCCGGGGGTTCTGAAAAAATTGGATCATTAGCTGGGACTGCCAAGTTTGCAGGAGGCTCCAGAATTATTGAGTCCACTTCTAGTTGGACTGCTACTTCCTCCCCCCTCGGCATTGCTACTTCATTCTTTGTAGGGGCCTGGCTTAAGGATGATTTAGAACCCAGCTTCCTATGCTTTCTCACAGGTTTTTGTGCTTGTGCTTTTTTGACAGTAACTCCCCATTTCCTTTTAACACCAGGCTTGGGTTTAGGCATATCCACATGCAAACAAGATTTTTCTAGAACTACATTTACTTTAGATAAATGACTGAGTGCATCAGAGTGCTCAACAGACAAACCAGTTCCTGCAGTGACTGCTGGAGGGGTATCAACTAGCTCAATCAGGGGGGGTATGTCAAAGAGTAAGTCCTGGGTGACTGGTAAAACAATGGATGACAATGGTGTAACCAGCGCAGGAAAGTTTAAACCTTGGTTTTTTTCAGGCGGGTTTTTCAGAAGCTCTATCGAGAGCCTACGCCCAGCTCGTCTTTCCGCCAGGGCAATCTCTTTGTCAATATCCTGTGGCAAACGTTTGAAATATGAGTCAAGAGGGCCCATGACGGCCGGTTCTAAGTCTGACATTGATGGCAATAATGTGGAAGTACTTGTTGTGCCAGCCATAGTTTAAAGAGCTCCCCTGCAAAAGTATCTACAAGTCACGTATCGACTAGTATATCAAACGGTGGAACAATACCTGGGAATCTAAATGTTATAGGGGTGGCCCAGCCCGGCCTCCTGCGGCCCCGGACGGCCACAGACGGTCCCGCCCTTGTCCCGGGCTTCTCCCGGGCGCACTCCCGCGCGCTCCCGCACAGCGGCTCTTCCCACTCCTGTTATAGGGAGGAGGTGCTCAGGGGCGGGACAAACAGGGAGAGCGACCAGGTGCAGGTGATGGCAGCGCAGGGACTCCTGGGCAATGGAGTCCCTGTACCTCACCTGGCGCTCGCAGCCCTGTTGTCCGCCTCCAATCCAGGGAGTAATGGACCGAAAAGCAAAGCAGCCGCCCAGGCACACGGGCGAAGCGGGACCCGCGCAGCGGGTTCCGCGAGGTCTTCAACGAGGAAAGAGGAAGGCAGTCTTCAAGACAAACAGCACGCAGAGGGCTCTCCCACCTCCGACCAACACACAGCAGGTGTCTCCCGAGGAAGCTTGCTGAGGAGGCGGACCGCTGGCTCAGCACCAGGGTCCACAAGGGTCCAGTGGGAGACTCCGCCAAGGGTGGGCAGGGTCCCCAGCAGAAGAGTGGGGGGGACAAGGGAAAACAGAAAGGGTTCCAAAAAGGCCCCCAAAGTAATCCCCAAGGGGACCAGCAGAAAGGTTCTCAGCCTCCCCCACCCCAAAGCAGAATGGGGCCCCGACAGGTAGACCTGTTCCAAAGGGGCCCTTCAATTGTTACAAATGTGGTGACCCGGGGCACATAGCCAGTGACCCCAAGTGTCGCCTGTTTGGAAAACCAGCACCCACTGGTGCTCCGCCCCGACAAGTGACCAGTGTTCACTTAGGAGAAGAAGTGATGGTCCCGGGGGGTGGAGATCCTGTTCAGATGACCCTAGTCTCACTAGGAGACAGTGAGATAGTCCCTACAAGCTACCTGCCCTCTAACACTAAAAAATATGGGCAGGTGGTTACCATCAATGGTAAGAAAGCTGAGGCTCTTAGAGACACAGGAGCCAGTGTGACTGCAGTGAGGCATCACCTGGTGTCTCAAGAGCAGGTTGTACCCCATGCCTACTGTAGGGTTGTCAACGCTGACAATTCAGAGAGTCAGTGTCCGATGGCTCAAGTTCCCTTCGAGTGGGGGGGGGTCTCTGGTACTCTGCAGGTCTGTGTGAGGAAAGCCATGCCTGTTGACTGTTTGCTAGGGAATGACTTGGAGGACTCCCCTTGGGAAAAGGTGGAGAAAACGACTCACCTGAAGATGGTGGGTCTACCTGACTGGGCGTGCGTGACCACCCGGTCAATGGCAGCCGGTAGGGGTGATCAAGAGGTCCTGGGGCCTGACGGAGAGGCCCAGGAACCGGCCTTAGGGAGAAGGCGCAGGGTGCGTGGGAAACCGGCCCCTGAAGTTCCCACGGTCCAGGAGGAAGCAGACCTTGAGGGGGATGCCCTGGAGCCTACTGGGGAACAGATTGCCGAACTGGGGGACCTGCCTGAGCTGACCCATTGGCAGCAAGAAGGAGGCCTCTCCAGGGAGGAATTCTGCAGGGAGCAGAAAGAATGCCCTTCTCTCGTGGGTATGCGGCAGCAGGCTGCAGACCAGGCCAATGGTGTTCAGGCCAAAACACATTATGTGTACTGGGAGAATGACCTCCTGTATTCAGAGCCTAAGGCTGCTGAACCTGGGTCAGCCCGTGTGCTGGTGGTACCCCAGAAGTTCAGAGCCTTCCTACTGGGACTGGCTCACGATGTGCCTTTAGCAGGACATTTGGGGATGGACAAGACCTATGACAGGCTTGTCACCCACTTCTACTGGCCCCAAATGCACAAGAGCTCAGATGCTCATTGTAGGACCTGTCCAACTTGCCAGGCAAGTGGGAAGAGCGGAGGGAAGAACAAGGCTCCCCTCCAACCCTTCCCTGTGGTCAGTACTCCATTCCAACGAGTGGGTATTGACATTGTTGGGCCTCTGGACCCCAAGACAGCCATGGGCAACAGGTTCATCCTGGTCTTGGTGGATCATGCCACCCGGTACCCTGAAGCCATCCCTCTGAGGACAGTGACGGCCCCCGTGGTGGGGCGTGCACTGATGGGAATTTTCTCCAGAGTGGGATTCCCTCTAGAGGTGGTGAGTGACAGGGGGACCAACTTCATATCCAAGTATATGAAGTCCCTTTGGCAAGAGTGTGGTGTAACCTACAAGTTCACCACACCTTACCATCCCCAAGGAAATGGGTTGGTTGAAAGATTCAACCGAACCCTGAAGGGCATGATCATGGGCCTGGAAGGTCCAATGAGGCGTAAGTGGGACGTCCTCTTACCATGCCTGCTCTTTGCATACCGCGAGGTGCCACAGAAGTCCCTAGGGTTCAGCCCCTTTGAACTACTGTATGGTCACCCCGTGAGAGGACCACTGAGTTTGGTAAAGGAAGGCTGGGAGCAATCTCCCAGGAAACCTCCCCAGAATGTATATAGCTACATGCTGGCCTTCAGAAACCAAACCAGGCGCTTCAGACAACTTGCTGAGGCAAATCTGGAAGCTAGCCAGGAGGAGATGAAGCGGTGGTACGACCAGAATGCCACTCTGGTAGAGCTTCAGCCTGGACAAGAGGTGTATGTCTTGGCCCCAGTGGAACCCTGTGCACTTCAGGATAAGTGGACAGGCCCATTTGAGGTTGTGGAGCGCAAGAGCTCAGTGACATACTTGGTGGACATGAAGACGCCCAGGAATCCTTTAAGGGTCTTACATGTCAACCGCCTCAAGCCCCACTTGAAAAGGTCCGAAGTGGGCATGTTGTTGGCCACTGATGATGGAATAGAAGAAGAGTCTGAGCCTCTTCCTGACCTCTTAGTGGCCTGTGAGAAAGATGGGTCAGTGGATGGAGTTAACCTCTCACCCACCCTGACCCCTGAGCAACAGGAAGACTGCCGCCAATTGCTGGGGCAGTTTCCAGATCTGTTCTCCCTGGTTCCTAGTGTCACAGATTGGTGCGTCCATGATGTGGACACAGGAGACAGCTTACCTGTGAAGCATAAGGCTTACAGAGTGACTGACAGGGTCAGGGCCTGCATCAAGGAGGAGGTCTCCAAGATGCTTGCTCTTAGGGTGGTTGAGTCTTCCAGCAGTCCTTGGTCCAGCCCCGTGGTCTTGGTCCCAAAGGCTGCTGCGCCGGGAGCCACACCTGAACTCCGGTTCTGTGTGGACTACAGAGGACTCAATTTAGTCACCAAGACTGACGCGCACCCTATCCCCAGAGCTGATGAGCTCATTGATCGGCTAGGGGCTGCCCGGTTCCTCAGCACGTTTGATTTAACGTCTGGGTACTGGCAGATCGCCTTGACCGATGGGGCAAAGGAGAGGTCAGCATTCTCCACACCAGATGGGCATTTCCAGTTCCGGGTTATGCCATTTGGAATGAAGAATGCCCCTGCCACCTTTCAGAGGTTGGTCAACCAGGTGTTGGTTGGGCTGGATGAGTTCAGTGCCGCCTACCTGGATGACATCGCAGTGTTCAGTGGCACCTGGCCAGAACACCTGCGGCACCTCTGGGAAGTGTTGATGGCGCTGCGCAAGGCAGGCCTCACAATCAAGGCAAGCAAATGCCAGATTGGGCAGGGTTCAGTGGTGTACTTGGGACACCAAGTGGGGAGTGGCAAGGTGGCACCCTTGCAACCCAAAATTGAGACCATCCTGGCTTGGGAACCCCCCAAGACCCAGACGGCAGTGAGAGCCTTCCTGGGGCTCACTGGGTATTACAGGAGGTTTGTCAAGGGCTATGGCACTATTGTGACCCCCTTGACAGAGCTGACTTCTAAGAAGCAGCCCAGGAATGTGATTTGGACTGACACCTGTCAGAAGGCTTTTGACACCCTGAAGACTGCCATGTGCACGGCGCCCGTGCTCCTGGCTCCTGATTTCTCCAAGGAATTCATAGTGCAAACAGACGCTTCAGAGCATGGTGTAGGGGCTGTTCTCTCACAGATGACTGAGGAGGGCTGGGACCAACCCGTAGCCTTCATCAGTAGGAGGTTACTTCCACGGGAAAGTAGGTGGAGTGCAATAGAGCGAGAAGCATTTGCTGTGGTCTGGGCGCTGAAGAAGCTAAGACCCTACTTGTTTGGGTCTCACTTCCGGGTTCAGACAGACCACAGGCCCCTCAGATGGTTGATGCAAATGAGGGGTGAGAACCCAAAACTGTTGAGGTGGTCCATCTCCCTACAGGGTATGGACTTCACGGTGGAACACCGCCCTGGCACAGATCACGCCAACGCTGATGGTCTGTCCAGATTTTTCCGCCTTAGTGATGAGGAACTCCCTGGGGAAGGGTAGTTCCCCCCACATTTCAGCTGGAGGGGACACGTGTTAGACCTGGCACCTTGGCATGAGTTTCCCTTCCACTTTTTGCTGTTGTGCCTCAAATGTTTTGCTGGTGTCTGCTACTCAGGGCACTGCGCCACGGCCAACCCGTGCCGCAGTGCAAGTGCTCCCTACTGTAAAGTGTACATGTGATTGATGTCCATGATTGGTTCATTGGATTTACTGTTAGTCCCTAGTAAAGTGCACCAGGAGTGCCAGGGCTTGTAAATGCCAATACTGCTAGTGGGCCTGCAGCGCTGGTTGCGCCACCCACAGAAGCAGCCTTAAAATGTGTCTAGGGTCTGCCATTGCAGAACCTGCGTGCAGTCTGGTACTGTCATGCTAGCTGGGCAAGTGCACACACTTGCCAGCCCCTAAACCTTCCCTTAACTTCATATTAGTCACCCCTATGGTAGGCCTGAGGGCAGGGTGCATTGTAAGTGTAAGGTAGAACATGCCCTGATGTGTGTGGCATGTTCTAATAGTGAATTACTGCCAAATTCGTTTTTCACTATTGTAAGGCTACCTGTTCCCTTCTAGGCCAGATGGGCTGCTGGAATTATTACACTCTATAATCCCAGCAGGCTCAGGGAACATGGTAGAAATTAATGTTTAGTATGCCTGAACTCAGAATAATAAAATACTTCTTTTAGTAAAGTTTATTTTAATATCCTGTGTTTGCAAATGCTACTTTTAGAAAGTTAGCATTTGCTTGCCTAACCATTTCAGCCCGCCTCTGCTTGGATGTGGACCTGACTGTCTGGTGTGTGTGAGTGACAGGGCTGGGAGTTGACAGGTAGTGAATAGCCAGATGACACCTTAGTGGGTGGTGGGAGTTTCCCCTGAATGATGCATCAGGCTGTGCTCTGCCTCCACAATGCTGGCTCCGCCCTCCTGGGGAGCGACTGATGACTCAGCCTGCACCTGGCCCAGGAAGGACCGAAGCTTGTCAACAAAGTGCTCAGGCTACTCCTGCCCTCACAATGCCGGCTCCGCCCCCCTGGGGAGCGGCTGATGTGCCTGCCCTCACACTGAATGCAGAAGCCAGAAGTACCCACAACAAGTACTCAGAGACTGGAGCAGTTATGCAGAGGCCCCCCTGGCTGGCTAGAACAAAAGAAACTGGGTATAAAAGTAGGAGCCCTGCTCCTTGTAAATTAGATCCTGTTTGTGCTACAAGAGAAACTCTGCCCGAAGAGAAGGACCTGGAAGGACTACAAGGAGGAGTGCTGACTCTGGCCTGTGTCTGGTGCCTTGCTGCCAAAGGAGAGGAAGAGAAAAGACTACAAGAGACTTTTGCTTTTTATTTTTACTTTGTGCCAAACTCTGCTGAAAAGATCTCCAAGGGCTTGCCTGTGAACTTGCCCCCTGACCAGCGCTCCAGGAACAGTGAGCGCTACCCCCTGACTAAGGCATCTGCTGTGTGTGCTGCTTATCGCTGCAGCGCTGATTGAGGAGGACGAGGGCATCTACCCCCCTGCACACCGTGACCGTGGGTTCAGCCAGCCGCCCTAGCATCGTGAGGCCCAGCCGCCGCTGGCCCGAGCACCGCGACGGCGTCTGCCTTTCGCCCCACGAGAACAAAGTAACGGAGGACCCGTCCGGTCCAAGCATCGAGGTCTACTGGGCTCAAGCGCCGTAGACTCCCCCGCAAAGATGGACTGCCGCCCTTCTGTCCTCCCCCGCTATCAGCGTCCTGCCCGACTGCCCCGCTGAAAGGGCATCACCGCGACCGGCACTTTGGCTGGGTACGTCCCGCACTTGGGGACCGTACTGCCACTGCGCCACACCCAGCCGCCGCCGTCAGGACTGAAGAGAAGACTGAGTGAAGGTCCTGTGACCCCATCGAGCACCGCCGCCCCCGGGTGACCCGTGACCTGCTGCCTCGAGCCGCAGCTCGCCTCGCCCGTCAAGGAAGCAACGCGACGTGGGACAGCTCCCCCCTGCAGCCGTACTCTTCAAAGATCACCACCAGAAGTTCAAGGTACTGTCTTTTGCCCTTCGCGGTGCGAGCGTCCTGCAACCCGAGCTCGCACCGCGCTGACTGATCTCCGGCACCCCGGGAGCCTCGCAGCTGCTGTCTGCTGGCAGCGCGAGCCGCCCTTGAATCAGAGGCTCGCTCTGCTCTTGGCCCCCGAGGCCCCGCCTGACGCTCTGAGGCCCGCGGCCCCCTCTCCCCGAGTCGAGCCCCGCAGGGTGACTCATTTCTGGAGCTGAGACAGCAGGAAGCGCCTTGAAGCGCTCTCAGACACTTGAACCTTCTTAAAGCTGGGCAGAAGGCCCAAAAGAGTGCGTTTATTTAAGAACTGTGACTACTGATAAAGAACTGGAACCTGCCTACAAGAAAGTAACCAAGACTGTATTTACAAGCCTGCTTGAAACTTATATAAAAGATATATATTTTTACAAATACAGTTTGGTGTCATTGTGTGGTGGGTTGGTGGTGATGGTGTAATGTTGCAAATGTTTAACCCTATATGCCCCAGAGATTAGCCTAAGACTGCTTAAGCCACACTACCTAGAGGGTAAGCAGAGGTTGTCTTGAAGGTAACCCTCAGCCCTGACGGGGAAGAGAGAGGCCCTGCTTGTCGCCAGTGCTGCACTGCGCCAACCAGAGACTCCCCCTTCCTACAGTTAGTGCATGCTTTAATATCTATGAGAGCTCTGAAAACAGCCCACAAACAACCTGCGTTGTTGCTGGGGCCTCATTCCTGCGTTTCTCCCTGTTTTCAGAGAGCCTTTGAGGAATGCACTTCCTGGACATAAGCACAAGTTTTATGGGTTCCTTTTGTTCGTCCCGAAGATTTCCTTGTGTCCGCTTTTGAAGTGGACTGTGGTGGGGGGGGGGGGGGGGGGGAAGTTTTATGACCCTTCCGTCTGTTTGCCTAGCCGCTTTGATCCGGCGGACATTCCGCCACAGTGTTGAAAAAAATGACGCGTGCGCAGTTTGGACTGCTGGTGGCCGTCCTCGGCACACGCCCACCGTGACGTCGGACGGCGGGAAAAGGCTAGAAACCCTTTGGGAGGGAGGGGTGGGGGGGGGGGTGAAGCAGACCATGACAATGTGTATGTGGAAAAGGCCGCTTTATTGGAACAGGTGCGCATTACAAAATAAATAAACCTCGGCAAAGCCTTCCAAAACTGAACCTCACTAAATAGTAAAAACCCTAACCCCGCCCCCACGCCCTTCCCTAAAATGTCATGACCCCACCCATAAAATACAACATTTTAAACATTGCAAAACATTATAAAGCATTACATTAACATATCAAACCTTTATGACCTATGAATACAAAGCCCTCCGTTAACCAACTCCCATGCCTGCCCCTTCAGATCTGACAATCCCCCAAAACTTGTAATCAAACTAAAACGACCAACCTATCCCTACCCTGTCGATAACACAACTTACCCATCAATCAACAAACCTCTGCCACAAACTGCCCAAAATCAACTAGACCCCGTACAGCACCTGCTCCAAGCGACAGAATACAAACGTGAAAAGCCCTGCACCCCTGTTCCAAAATACAACCAAAGAAAAGACACCGAAAAAATTGAAATGTTAAACTAATGAATTAAAATACCGGAAAAAACATCAAAAACCTAATCAAAAATCTACAAGGGAGGGACCAAAAATTTCCACCTAAACCTCCCAGCCACCAGGTCACCAAACCTAAAATGGTGGCTGGGAGGGGGAGCCCAATGAATTTATGCTTGGGCTAAAAAAAAAAAACTACTAAAAACCAGCCCAAAATTGAAATGGCCGCGTTCAGCAGGCCACACACCCCCACTGCCCTCCCAAACAGCCCCCCCAAGCCCCCCTTGGGAGGGGGGGTGAAGCAGACCACGACAAAGTATGTGGAAAAGGCCGCTTTATTGGAACAGGTGCGCATTACAAAATAAATAAACCTCGGCAAAGCCTTCCAAAACTAAACCTCACTAAATAGTAAAAACCCTAACCCCGCCCCAACCCCCTCCTCTAAAATGTCATGACCCCTCCCCCCACCCATACAATACAACATTTTAAACATTGCAAAACATTATAAAGCAATACATTAACATATCAAACCATTATGATCTATGAATACAAAGCCCTCCGTTAACCAACTCCCATACCTGCCCCTTCAGATCTGACAATCCCCCAAAACTTGTAATCAAACTAAAACAACCACCCTATCCCTTCCCTGTCGATAGCACAACTTACCCATCAATCAACAAACCTGCCACAAACTGCCCAAAATCAACTAGACCCCACCACCCAGAACAGGGGGGAGGTAAAAAACTACCCTCTTTCTGCCCCCCCAATAGGAAAAAATGCTTCTTTCTGGACAATAAGACATCGAGCTTGAACCTCTTAATTCCAACAAATAAAGATCCATGCCCATCCTAGACAGATGAACGCCATCATCCCGAAATAAATTCAACTGACTAAAAACATATGTCCCTATGGGATACCCTACAAAACCCAACTGACGGCAAAACCTGGAAATCTCCGAGTTTACCTTCTTACGAGCACGATCAATGGCTCTAGGATTCACCGCCCCTCTCCAAATTCTCTGCGGAATCAACTCCGTCCATAACACATGGCAACCAGACCAACGTTCCTTGATTAACGACAAATCTCTTAATGGCCGGCAACAAGACCACCCCTTTTATCCCACAAAGGTCGTTCTCTCCTAGATGTAACAACAAAATATCCGGGCACAAACCACTCACCATCATTTTATTCAAACATGGAATGAGTTCCCTCCAAAGCATACCCCCTTTACTGTTCCAGACAATGTTAAACAATTGATCATTAAAACCCAACATAGTGCCAAAATAACTGTCAGCCGCCTGAATTCGGGCCCATTTGATGAACGAGTGCCCAACTATCCAGACTGTCACTTCTCGAGATCGGGGCCCGGCTACAGAACCTGTAAAAGAAAAATACAGTGAATCTCAAGGCAAGGAGGAGGACGCATGCGCCTCCCTCACATTGCCCCGCACATAACGCTGAAAACAATTTGAAGACCAGCGCCCCAACTGCATTATATCTCCTTGAGACCATCCCCTATTATGCGCTTCTGTCACTGCACTAATTCTAAAGGAGTGCGTGCCATATTGCTCCCCATCCAACCCAATCTTCCGCAAAGCTTTCCGCAACACCATGCGCAATTGATATGCTGTCACTGGCGACCCGTTAATGTGCTGGAAAACTGGGTCGCAGTCCAACCCCCCTGACAATGCTTTCCAACGGCGAGCCAAACGCAATGGACAAGTAACCCTCGGGGACAGAGCCTCCAGCCATATCCCCTTCCCCAACTTCCTCTGATCCGTCTTTGAACTAGAAAGCCAAACATGCACACCCTCGTCCGATAAAAACACTTCCCACAAAAAAATACCCTGTTTGGCTCTGGAACCTAATAACTCTGAGACCCAAAAGGCCCCAAAAAACATGAACACCATCAACAAGGCAAACAAACAAGCTTCAAAATCATCAGTGCATATCCAGGGGAGGACTTCCACTAAGCGAGCCAAAGTGTCCATGATAAGGGGGGCCGAGACGACTGACTACCTCCCAGCTCCCTGGCCCAACCTTCCAGCATTCTCTTACCAACTTCAACTGCCAAAGTGGAAAAGCCCCACAAGAGTTTCCCCATAAAGGAGATACCCGCCAATTTTCCAGCAATGGTCACACGGGAAAGACCCCTCTCTATGAGGACCAAGATGAACTGAATGACATCCTCAGAACGACGCCAAACTTCTTCCCGTCTACATGCCCCAGACTCCAGAAACTCTTCCCAGGCCAATGAGTATGCTGTACGCGTGGATGCAGACAGAGAACCTACCACCAGTTGAAATACCCTACGTTTCCTACATACCACAGATGTTCTGGCATTGGGGAAGGGGTCCTATCCACCTCCTTGGCCAGTCCACAGAATCTCCCCCACTGTGAACGAGACAAAGCATCAGCTATGTCATTGTCCGCACCTGGAATGTGTGGAGCTCGAAAAGTAATGTCATGCTTCAGGCAGCCGAGCACAAAGACTCATTAGCTTCAAAACCTGCTCATCTCTAGCCGACTGCCTATTGACGATCTCTACCACTGCCATGTGGTCTACCCGAAACAGTACTTTGTGTGCCAATTCCACCCCCCAAAGGGTCAATGCAACCAACAATGGGAAAAGCTCAAGAAATGTGATGCTCAGGAGTTAGAGCTAATTAAAACAAAGGAACTCCAATTGCAACAAGCAGCGTTAAATGATAGAATTAGAATACAGGGTCTTGAGAAAGAAATATTAGATTTACAGACAAGCTATAAAGTTCGAGCTGATAAGACAATCAAGGACAGATGGGAAGTAAGTAAGCTCCGCAACTTTGAGTATGGAGAAAAGTGTGGCTCAATGCTAGCATGGAAGGCAAGGTCAGAGCGTACCAGAAATAATATCAGCCTCCTAACACAGCGAAGCACAGGGCTGCCTCTAACAGAAGATATAGAGATAAAGGAAGAGGCCAGAGGTTTTATGGAGGAACTCTATCAGGAAAAAGAATACACAAGGTCTGGAAGAGTTAGAAACATGGTGGGCTCTGAGAGATCTTCCTCAGTTGAGTCATTCAGACATAACTTTCTTAGCCGCTGAAATTACAGAAGGAGAAGTAAGGTCTCAGTTGAAAAAAATGGTTAGAAACAAGGCACCGGTCCTGACGGATTGCCATCCGAAGTTTATAAAGATAACTTAGAAGAAGTGATAGTTACATTACTGAGGCTCTTTAATAAAATATTCCTACAGGGGGAATGTATCCCAGCCTCGTGGTCCGAGGCCACAATTTCCCTTATAGCTAAACCTAACAAAGATCCCCCAAAAAAAAAAACAGAATCTTACCGACCCATCTCACTTTTAAATTCAGACTCAAAAATCTACTCTGGTATAGTAGCATCTAGGTTGGCCAAAATCATTAAGTCTATTATTCACCCCGATCAAAGGGGGTTATCCCGGGTCATCAATTGAATGAACTGACATTTCAAGTAATTGGAGCAATAGATACAGCAATTGAAAAGAAGATGCCACTTACTATAGTGGCTATTGATGCCACAAAGGCGTTCGATCAAGTTAACTGGCAATTCCTATGGAAGACTATGATAAAATTCGGATTTCCATATATATTCATTAAAGTGATTGAAACTCTATATAGGTGCCCTCGGGCCAAGGTTTTAGTAAATGGTAGTTTGTCTGAATGGCTGAACATTTCCAGGGGAACGAGGCAGGGTTGCCCTTTTTTCCCCCTCTTCTTTTTGATATTTATATTGAGCCCTTTGTCTGTTCCCTTAGACGGGATCCAACGATCAAACCATTCATAATGGGAGATCTGACGCTTAAAACTGCCCTTTATGCAGATGACCTCCTCCTCTATACATCTAACCCTAAGGAGGCTATTCCAAGGCTATTTGAATTGGCTGAAAATTTGGGATTAGTGTCGGGATACAGCATCAATAAAGACAAGACGTAATGAGTTGGAATAACACGGTCCAAATCCCAGAAGCAAAACTAAAAATCAGGTACCTAGGGATTTATAATCACACACAACTTGGAAGAAGTCCCGAAAATCAGTAGATAGGAAGTCAGAAAGCTCTTGATTAGATGGAATTCTTGCCCCTTAACATCTACGGTAGAGATAATTTAATTAAAATGATAATATTGCCAAAGGTCTCTTTCTTATTTAATTCTATCCCCTTAAAATTTGACAAAAAAGATATTTCTAACCTGCAAGGGAGGAATGGCTCATTTATATGGGCCACAAGGTCCCCGAGAATAGCCTGGAGGAAGCTGAGGAGGGGGTTGAATTTGGGAGGCCTGGCTCTCCCGGATTTACTTTTTTACTGTTATGCTTTTCAGTTTAAAAATTTCAGACTCTTAGCTAACAAATTGGACTCCTCATCGCATGGTAAACTTTTCCGGGCAATGACATCAGACCTAACACACGGCCCAGACTTTTTTCTTTATAAATTCGGAGATCAGAAGTACTTTAAGAAAATTCGATTGCCAATTATCTAAGGCTGCCCGTAGAAGCTTCAATCAATACGCAGAATTTTAGATATTCCATATTATCATTCTCAGGCCCCAATATGGGATTCCCCTGTCACCCCGGAATGCTTACAGGACCAACTTGCCCTTCCGCTGAAAACAGCAGGTTTTATGAAATGGGGGGAATGGAGTATTAATTCTACTTTACTGAGCTGGGAATCCCTATCAAATCTAACAGTAGGCACTATGACCAGATTTAAATTTTATCAGTTATCTACCTGGTGGGGAAATCAGAACTGGTCTAATGAGGAGGAGAGTCCCATTTTTGAATCAATTAGTAGAGAAGGGATGGAAAGGCGAGGTTGCTCTATGGTATAGGACTCTAGGTTATCTCTGGTTCCCACTAGAGGCGGAAATTATTAAGTTATGGGATAACTCTACAGTACAGATCAAAGGTGACCTGTTAAAAGTTTGGATGGACTCTTTTACTCTGTCCCAAAAAATCATAAAACCCTCAAACTTGAGAAGGAATCACCTGTTTACGTCATATAGGGCATATTGGACACCTGCGAAGCTTTCTAAAATTGCAACAGAAGAATACTTATGCCCTGGATGTAAGTTTCCAGCAGCAGATGGTCATAGGTTTGTAGAATGTTCAGAAATAGTTAAGTACTGGAGGCAGGTGTGTGGGTTTCTTGAAGAAGTGTTATTAATACCAGTAATTTACAGTCCTAGATTAGTTTTATTTGGTCTCCCGCTCGATTATAATATAAAAAGTAGCATTACACAGTTCATCTTTTACGTTATTATTGCTAGGAGGGAGATTTGTAAGGAGTGGAAATCTGAAAGCCCTCCAAAGTTCGCAGACTGCTTAAGAAATATTATGGTAGTAAGACGCTTAGACCCGTTGTGCGGTGGGGCAAACTCGATTAAACTCTGGTCTGCACTAAATGTATGGTGTGAGAAATGATATCCATAAGTCCAATGATTATGCCAGAGGCTAAATGGTCCGATCCTCCCAAAGTGGCAAGTAACATCGGGAATGGGAGTTGGTTCGGAATTAACTTACCTCTGGGCAAACTCTTACGGCTATCCACAAACACAAGGGCAGGAAAGGTTGGTTTGTGTCAGTGGCCTGGAGTAAGCTCATCTAGAGTTAACATCTACTGGTGGCATATATGAGGACAAAAAAAATAAAAAAATAAGTGATGCTCCTCCCGCCATCCTTCCAAGTCTGGGGCCACTTCTCCGCACACCACCTCCCATTCCAGTACAGGCCAAAACCGTCACTTCCTGCAGCATCCAAAAACATTTGCACATCCCACTGGAAATCCTCCTCTCCAACCAAAGGAACACCATTAAAGGAAGTGAGGGGAAAAAAAAGGACCACATCCGTAAATCCTCCTTCACTCCCGCTGACAAGCGAACACGGTGGTGAGGCAAATGCTGACCAGCCAAAGCCCTGCCCAATCTCCTACAAAAAGTTCTCACTGCTCTGACCACTCTGCAAGCGAAATTAAGATGCCCCAGCAACACCTGAATCTCCTTCACCTTCTGTTTTGACAGCATGACTCAGCAACTCAAGCATTTTCAATTTCTCGTCATCCGGCAAGCGAACCCGCATTGCCACTGAGTCGATCTCAATACCCAAAAATGACAGCACTGTAGTAGGACCCATTGTTTTCTCAGGAGCCAAGGGCACTCCCATCTCCTCCATGAGCTCATGGAAAGTGTCCAGAGCTGTCTGACACTCCGTGGAACCAACAAAAAAAAATCTAAATAATGTGTCACCCACGTGTAACCAGAGTGGTGAGTGAAATGCCACTGCAAAAAGGTGCTGAAACATTCAAACAAAGAACATGATATAGAACAGCCCATTGGTAGAGCCTTGTCCACATACCATTTCCCTTCAAACTGGATGCCCAGCAGATCCCAATACTCTGGGGTACCGGAAGCAATTGGAATACAGACTTAATATCACATTTTGCCATCTCTGCAGTTGCGCCCGCGGTCACTACCAGTGGCATGGCCACATCAACCGAGGAATAGGACACTGAGGCAGCTGCCTCATCAATGAAATCATTCACTGAAGACCCCTCAGGCCACGACAAATGCTGAATTAGCATGTATTGCCCCTGCTCTTTCTTGGGCATCACACCAATAGGTGATATTATCAAATTCTGGATCGGCCAGTCATCAAAAGGGCCTGCCATCCTTCCTTCATGCACTTCCTTGTGTAGTTTCTCTCACCACCCCACTGTGTTCAGCTGCTGACTTCAAGTTATCCGCCCACCTCCTCTGCCGGGGGCCCAGGTAACCCAAATGAAAACCAAATTGAAAACCCTCCATAAGCTTCCGTCTCACTCTTACATTCTTATAACCCTGAAGTGCCGGTCGTAATCTCGCCAACTTAACTGGCGTAGGAGCCCTTTGGCCCAGGTCCCCGAGCACCCCTACCCCCTCGAAACTGCTGTTATGGGCCTGATGGACCAGCGCTTGCCTGATTCCCTGACTGTGGAGCTGGATTTTTAGGTCCCCAGCACTTGACGAGGGGATGGCGCCTAACGCAGCCAGAGCACTCATGTCGATACTTGCAATATTCTCTGGTGCATAGCCCTTTGTTGCAGTCCCAGCATGACCCGTTACCTGACTGTACTCGCTCCACTTCCCACCCCACCCCACCCCGGGTGAGCTTGCCCTGAAAGGTCCGATAAATGAGCGGCAAGCCACTGGCCGTGAAAATAGTCCCGTCCCCTCCCCCCCCGCAGCTGCCCCCATGGTATGCTGCTATAAATCTGTATCTAACTCTCCCCATTTTGCATCAGGATCCCACGCCATCCTAGCCCTAAACTCATCATATTGGGCCCATGCATAACCACCCCCGGTAAGCTGCGCCTTCCGAATCACATCCATATATTTAAATATAGAGACGCTGCGCTCCGGGAATTTTTCACAATACACACTTGCATATATGAGAAAAGCCGCTGTCCAATTTTCAATGGTCAATGGAACCTTAGGGCGCTTAGCCAATTCATACTCTTCCTCCTTCGAGCCTTCTTTTGACCTAACCTCCCTGTGCAATAGTTTCAATATCTCCACATACTCACCTTTCCAAATGCGCTCTTTTGTAGCCAACATTAAATGAGCGCCCAATGGTTTGGTGACCCCCATGTACGGCAGCTTCTTGATTTTTAATTCCTTACTATCAAGTGGCTCCTTTGCACTCCCGACAGTGACAGTATTAACTCCACTCCCCACTTTACTCCCTTCTGCACCAATTTTATCCTCTGTGCCAACCCCCATATCCTTCACATATTGTCCTTTAACCAGTCTCCCCTCCGCCACCCCCCCCCCAACCTCCTCCACTGCTGTCCCCACAGACACCATTGTAGGTTTGGCCTGCATAATTTTTCTCTCACCTGGCTCAAGTGAAGCTGTTCTAACAGGACCGGACCTCCGCGCTGAAACTTTCTGTGCCTCCCTTTTACGAGGCGCCCTCACTGAGGGGCCGCACTCTCGTCTATCCCACTGCTGCTGTGCCACTGCGGGAACCTGAAAAACACTAGACAGCGCATGAGGGCCCACCCCCTCCAAATCCAGTATTTCTCCTTCTAGGCTGTCATCATAATCAAGTAAAACCGGCTCCACCACTTGAAGCCCATCATTCTCAACATCTATACCATGGGTCGTAACCGACCCAGCAGTACCAACACTAGCTTTTATATGCTCTGAACGTCCTCCTGGAGGGGGAGCCGACTGTAACCACCTGTACTCTCCCAGGCGCTGACTCTGTAGCTCCATAGCCGTCGGTAAGGTCGACCACCTAGACCGGCTAGTCGTGGGGGGCCAGTGAGGTCGCGCCTGACCTACGTATGCTGGCTGCGACGGGCTCCCTTGGCGGTCTGGAAAGTGCCGTGCTAGGCTCTCACCTCACCGAAACTCGGCCGTACAAGGCCCTACCGAGTCAGGCCTGCCGCGACGCTCCGAAGCCTGCAACGAAAAAGTTTGGACTGGTGGGCTGGGATCTCTAAGCACCAAAGATGCCCCGGCCCCTTGAAATCTAGGCAAAACAGAACCTGTTGACCGCCTTCTAAAGTGACCTGACCGTACAGCCCTACCTGCACCCCCTAGCGGGGAACGCTCACCTGCCTCTTCACCCTCACTCCAATCCAACATAGCGCCTACCACTGCTGTAGCCGGACCCCAAGTCTCAACCCCTGCCACCACTCCTGACCCCTTACGACGTTCCTCTCCACTAACCCGGTCCACAGACAAACTCCGAGAGAGCCTTAACAGAAGACCGGTCTTCCAAAGCAAGGCTCCGCAAACCTTCTGACCAAGATGGAAAAGTGTCAAGACCTTCCCAGTCCCGGAAACTGCCCGCCGGCTCCAAATCCCTACTCAACTGAGGAAAAGAACTGGGAACTAAATGAACTGCGCTTTCAACAAAAGGCATAGACCACGCACCAGCAGGAGTACCTATAAAAGTGTCCCTCCCTTCAGTCTGACCCAAACCAGCACCAGAAAAACCACCCAAAACCGAACTCCCATCCCCCACCTGCGCCCACTCACCATCACCTTTTGAACTGCCTGTCACAGAAAAAAACATCTCCCTTTACTGACCTGGGGTATAACACAATAAGAGACTGCTTAATGCCTGCACCTCCAATTCCTGCTCACCTCTAAAATCCACAGCAGCCCCCACTCGAGCTGCACGAAAATTAGAGGGTGCCGCCTCACACTCTCCCTTGCTCAAGCCCAGTTAAGCTGGATGCCCCCTGCCTGCTCACACCTCACAAACGACCCTGAAGCATCAAAAACTGCAGCCCCCGGCTCCCCTCCCGCTACCCAACTGCCCTGCCCCTCACCCAGCTGCACAGAGCCTCTACGCGCCATGTGCAAAGGAACGCCTTCCCCCCCACAACCGTTTGGCGCTCCAAGGCAGTAAGCGAAGAGGAGCGCTTCTTGCTCCCTCTCCGGCTTCTGCGCACACCACTTGAGCCCGAGGAGGCCCCAAACTCACCCAGCTGTTCCCAGACCTGGGCCTCCTCCGATGATCGCGCTGCAGCAGTAACCGAGCCTGCAACCAACCCCCCCACACGCGAAGGCTCACCAGAGGCGGTAAGAGCGTCCCCGCCCTCAACACGCACCACCTTCGACGGGGCCAGTTTCCTAGCACGGGACCGGCCCCTCTCACTCACCTGAGACTCCCGCCGCTTCTTGGGCGATGAACAGGCGGCCACTGCAGCCGCAACACTGGCAGAGGCTTGGCGCGGTGGGCGCGCCGCCCCCCGCAGACTACTAAATCCATTCTCCCGGCTTCCGAAAGAAGACGCAACGCTTCAAGAACTCTGTGATCCTCCATCGGAACAAGTAAGGCAGACTTAAAGCACTACCAAAATAACAAACTCGAATAACACCAGTAAATCACCTCACACAAACAATTTCCACCTAAACCTCCCAGCCACCAGGTCACCAAACCTAAAATGGTGGCTGGGAGTGGGAGCCCAATGAATTTATGCTTGGGCTCCAAAAAACCTACTAAAAACCAGCCCAAAATTGAAATGGCCGCGTTCAGCAGGCCCCCCCCCACCCCCTCCGCCCTCCCAAACAGCCCAGGGAGGGACCTCCCTACGGTCGGCTGCCCTCCCCCCAAGCCCCCCTTGCAGACCTGAGCTGAATCTGGTGCCATGTTAGAAGTGTTGTGCCCAGATATTTACTGTTTGCGATGAACACAAGGTGTCGTGAATCCTAAGAATATCTGATGGCTTATTGCATGTTTTCTATGAGGATATGGGAAAACTTTTTGGGGAGTTAACCCTCCAGTGTAGGCCTGAATATTGTTCAACGTATCTGTTAAATCCCGCCTCAAGTAAAGGAAAAAACTGTTTCTTTATTTCGTTTACCCCCTGTAAAAGTAAACCTAGCGCACATATTTGAGCCCTAGCCAGGTTATGCACAGGAAAGATTTGGAAATAATTTGTTCCTAGAATTGTTGTGCGCTCTGCTTTTTGGAAGAGGCACTGTTGTGCGTTTCAAACGTAGCACAACAACTATGAAAGTAGGTTTGAAATAAATGAAAAAACAGTGTATAAACAGTACATGGATATATTGCCAGAGGCGCAGCATGGTAGAGGTTTTGTGTTTTAAGGTAGTACAAAGCTTTGAAAATATGTTTTAAATAACTTAAAGAACGCACAAGTAGTATATGAACAGCACATTGATAAATTGCCTTAGGCGCCGCATGGTAGAGGTGTTGGATTCTTCCAACCTTGTAATGAAAAAAGAGGCAGTGGTTCTTTTTTTCAAGTTTTCTTGCTAGCACCTGGGGCATTTCATCTGTGCTTTGATAATATATAAAATATAAAGGAGCAAAATCTTTCCATGTTTTCGAATGAAGCATCAGCTCCTCACAGAAACCTTCCCCTAAATACCTGGAGACTGTATTCTGCCTGGGAAAAAATTACTTGCTATGGTGCATGAGGAACCAAGGAGCAGATTTACAAGCCCCTTGCATCACTTTTGTGTCACTTTTCCCACGTTAAAAGTGACGCAAAAGTGGCGCAGGGGGCTTGTAAGTCTGCCCCCAAGTGAGCAATGCCAAAAAAGGGCTTTTCTGCTTGAAGATTTCTCTCCTCATGCAACCTTCCTTGGTACCACCTCTCTCCGGAGTTTCTGGTGGGTTTTCCTTCTTGCCTGTGTCTGCTACTGTTTTCCCAGACTTATTCAGTGCACCTCGATCTCTATGGTTGAAAAAATAATCTGAGAGCTTGCACACACACACACACAAGGGGGTGTTGGTGCCTGACCACAGGGATCAGGTCTCACAACCATCCAAGAGAAGAAAAAAAAAAGTAAAGCGCTTTCCGACTGCAACCACTGGATGGCGGAATATGCACAGTATGTGAATCTAAACAACGTCCATGCTGCAAAATATTTGTAACCAGTGCACTCATCCAATAGTACCTAGAAGCAATCAGGTTCTGCAACTCATGCTTTACAGACAAACTAAACATACACAAGAAGCAACGAATAAATAAAATAAAAAAAAAAGACCAGCCAATTCAATCAAAAAACACTTTATTCGGTTTAAGAATAAAACCATAAAATGTGCCCAAATCCATGTACATTTTATTTTTAAAACCTACATTTCATGACAGTAAAACAGTAATAATCAATCCAATAAAAACAGAGAAATATATACACACATCAAAAAAAGAGCGGAAAAGTTGACGACCGGTTACCGGGCATGCAACTTCATAGATAATTAATGGGGTGCCAACTGGTATTAGGGGTTTGTTATTTCTCCATACAATTTGTAGATTTCAATGAGGATTTCAGAAAACCTGCTAAAAATGGGATACATTCTGGTTTCAACATTTGCAGATAAAAAAATGAGCTGGGCGGACCTGGGTAAAATTCTACTTTTTTTAAATTCAAAGATTTGCTTTTTACTGGGTTTATTTTTTTTAATGTAAAAAGTATTTATTTTTACAGAAAGAAAGGATCCACCAATCGGCACCCAAAACACCTCTGAATATCAGATGTGGATTGTGATCACGTTATTGGCTGGAACAATCATCATCAGCCTTTCCTTCTGACCCCAGCAGGAGCTCTCCGGGATGGGGTTCATCAACCTGTCAAATGAAAATTAGAACAAGTCAGCTCTGAGTAGAAGAAAAAATAGAATTCTCAAAAGAACATCAGCTCAGAAACCTTGTCACCATTTTAGTAAGTCAGATAAGATGGGTTATTAACAGGGGAATGTGGATTCTAAAGCTCAGAGCCCGCCAAATATGCACAACGTCTTAAACCAGTTGCCTAACGAAGGCCAGATCCAAGCCCAGTTTTCAGAATATCTGCATTACATGCATCTACATAAACATTTTTAACTGAGTTCAGATACACAGCCAGTGGAGCTCTGAAAGCCTGTGCAGGGAGGTCTGTGGTTAAAAATGTTCATTTTAAATGTTATAATTTTAACGTTTCAAATTGAAGACTATTTATCTTGATTTAAGGCTATATGCACTCCAAAGTAAATAGCTGGTCTAGGATAACATTTAGCATGAAGACAATGTAGATTGACCGGGGCATTGTTTGAAAAGACGAATATTTAGGAACAAGGGTTTGAAATGGAGTGGACTGACAACAATGGTTACTGACAACAAGGATTACTACTAAGGATACACAGTAAAGTTAAGAAGGAACAGATCATTTAAGATGATATTTAATTCAAAAAATATTTTTATTTTTCTTTAAGATATAGTTTTTAAACATTCATTGACGATACAGGTTTGGTCATCGTAATGTGTTTGCTATGTATCACAACATAATTTGGTAAAAAATATATACATGTCATAGGTAGATTCAAGTAAATACACAAAATATAATATATACACAAAAATTATAGGTTGGACGAACAGTCATTGTACCATTGGATTAATTACTTAAATGCATTGATGTCAGTCTTCTTATTTGTGATTTGACAACATCCAATGCTTGCCTGATTTTTAATTTTCAGGATTGTTGTGTTATCCTGGGATTCTTTTCCACGACCGTCCTCCATCAAGGGTTCACTGCAACTCTTGGAGGATGGTCGTGGATGACCGTTCGCCCAAGAATCTGGAGAATAATATATCACAGCACCTGAGTCCTCCAGAACTGACCAGAAACCAAGTTTCACACTGGAGGAATAGATACCAGCATAATAAAAAGCCCATTAACTGAAAAGAGACTAGAGACAGAAGATTACAGCATCATTCAAAGATACTCCAATTAAGATTGTTTTTAATAAAAGAAACCATTGTCCTGAAGGTGACAAACGGTGCGTCAACACTTTCTTGTTTTATATAAAAAGTTTTTTTTTTTTAAATGTGTTGAAATATGTAATGTTATGCTTTAATAAATTGTATGTTTGATTTTAATAATATTGTGACAAATAAGCAGACTAAACTTTTTTATAATAAATAATATAAACTGCAAAACCTTTCTCCACCTCATTTTTGCTGAAAGTTGCACTACAAAAGGTCATAGAATTGCTTAGAATGGTCTAAACTATGTTAGATTTGTAAATGTGTTACTTTGTGGGGTATGACTCCAAATATTGACTACTTTGACACGATTACCATAGGACAAGGTTTAGCAGGGGGACTATTCAGTTAGTCCTAGCTGCTATTAAAAACTAGAAAAAAGGGATCCCTTTGTTATTTGCCTTTGGGTCTCCGCACATAAACTCAAGATAGTCATTTCAGGGGACAACCGCAAACCCACCTTATCACCCGTTACCAAATTGTCTAACTGTTTTGCTCCCACTGTACTCACCTGTTGTCTTCCACCCTGTCTCCACTCCCTCATAAATTAATATTTCCTCCTGCCCCTCACTACCGCCTGTTGCTTTTCCTAATCGGTCTCTCCCTTCCTACTGTACTCAAACTTAATTCCACACGATATACTGACATTTGTTCTATTAACTATTAAAATTACTTTCTTCCCTACAATGTTAAATTTAGGGATATGTGTAAATGGATTGCAGGCTCTGCAGGTATTTGTGTCACCCTCTACTACCCAATCTACAAGTAAAACGCCATTATTAACAATAACAAAATAAAGAAATCAAATAAATCAAATAAATCTCATGACAGCTACCTGGAAGTGGTCTTGGCCCTGTGGGCTAGAACCTTAGAAAGTGAGTTTACATCCTGATGGACCAAGTTTGCTTTGTCATACCAGGTCATGTCTGGTTTACCTGTAATGGAATCCTCCTATGGTATTCTCGAAAATCCAGCCACCGCGTCTTTTACGTATACTATCAGAGGAGGTTTCGGGAGCGCAATCACGCTCTTCATGTGACAGTCCTTCCTGCAGTGAAAAAAAATACGTTTATCAGATTTGCAACTTAATCAATAATGTCCATTTTGGGCTCTAAAAATCCATGACATAATTATGTTTTACACTGGATTGTCACTAGGTTATAGCAGATAATTTGCCATATTTGTACATGTAGAACGTCATTTGACTACTACGTTGCTCTATTTGCACACAACGCAAAATAATTACAACTGCTAAAACAGGAGCGAAAATTTCTTACTCAATTCATTGGGTGAAATGAGGCCTTGATGGGGTTATTTACTGGTGTTATTGTTGAACAGGCGCAGAGTATTTGAGTTAGTTTTAGGACTTGCATCGATTTAGGACTTAGACGTTTGAGCTTCGACTTCAAGTCATAAAAGACAATATGCAAAACACACAAATTCCCAAAAATAAATGTTGAAAAACTGATATTGAAAAATGTAATGTTGCAAACCATCTTTTTGCGAACTGATCAAAAATAAGCATAATTCTCAAATTTTTAATCAGACCTCCAGTAAATTATTTTAAAGAGAAATGGCAGTTGAATATAGCTACTATGGTCAGATTTCTCTGTGAAGCTTGGTTTCTCTTATCCAGCGGGAAGTGCAATTTCTTTCTTTGGAAGTTTTAATGTGTTGCTGGCATCATGGATCACAAGGAGAAGACAATTAGAAATTCTGACAAATTTTCAAGGTGAAATCTTTTGAAAAGGGAGAATTATGTGGTATTTTCCCTTTGAAAGGCTGTTTGAGTTCAATTTGCATGCTTTGTTTCATGACAGGAACGGATTTAAACTTGATCCTATTTTTAGGTCTGCCGTTAACCAAGACCTTTTGATTTTTCTTAAATATGTATACAATACTTACATATTGGGGCTTTTAGCTACCAATCTTCCGCCATTCGTCAGTCATTGTGTCATTTCAATTTTTGCTTCTGCCCAATACAGCATTTAGCATGGGTCAGCGGGTCAGCCTACTTAAACCACAGGTTCACTTTACTTTTGAGTGACTGCATTTTGCTCTTACGAGGAGCACATCCGCACACAAGCCAGTCCCTTTCAGGACCAGTGATTGTTTTTACCTTATAATTTCTTTAGCATTGCCTTTCTATTTAGAACCCAGTGTGATAGCAGGATGCTTCTGGTGCACTTTCCAGTTTAATCATATCCCATCTCCTGCCAATGCGGTTGTAAATTCCTTTGGGAGTGGTTTGTGTTTTTGACTGCTGCTGTTTCACAGCATACCAGATTGTGTCCATTTCAAACTGTTCGGTAGTTTTTAGGTCTAGCCTCGAGCAGCGCTCATGCGCTGCTCTCGACTAAGTAAGGGCTTTCAGAAATCACACATGTGCTTTTAGTTTTGCTACTGCCCTTTGTGTGTATCTTTTTAACAAAGACAGCACGCAATTGGCCAAAGGCTCTTTGTCCCACCCATGTTAATGCTCACGGCTTAATGCTTGCGGTTACGTGCAGCAGCAGCAGCATATATGTTTCCAATTATCATGCCCAGACACGGGTGCGATAATTGGAAACATATGCTGCTGCTCTCAACTGCGCACGCACACCAGCAGCTCCTGCTATATAAAGTCATTAGAATGCATGCTGTGGTTACAGGTACCGCGAGGTCACACACGTTTGACTAGATCTGCTAGTTTCGTTTCTCAACCCGGGAGTTGGAAAATAAAATCAAAGCGTACCTTGACTGAGTGAAAAGGAAACACACCCTTTGCATTCCAAGCACACTCCCCGAAAGCTCTGGCCACGATGCCTAGATTACCCCCATGCCCACCCTGGTGCCACTCGCTCGGGGATCTGCCAACCTTGGACCCTAGAAGGCGCCCTCGGGTGCGCCTAGCCCACCCCCCGGCAATGGAGAGTTGTGAGAAAGCATATGTACTTTCTGGACTGCCTGTGGGACCAGATATTGCTGCACTCACGGCCACGGCCACCTACGCCTCCGGAGCCAGGCAACAGCCCCAAGAGACGGGTCTTCACTGTCCTGTACGACTTCCAGGTCAGGACCGACAAGGAGCTGACGGTGACCGCCAACGAGCAGGTGCACCTCGTTGCCCACGAGGGAGACTACGTGCTGGTCAGCAAGGTTGACGGGGCTCCCCACCACGGGGCTGGTGGTCACCACCTACGTGTCCTTCAGTCACCGCGAGGGCTTCTACGAACATTAAGTGCTTGCTCCTTCAGCGATATTCCCGAAATAGGCTCACCAATCAGCTGTCCAGGGGGCCACTTCATGTGTGACACCGTCAGCAAGTCCAGCTCTTAGCCGGAAGCAAGAGACACAAACTACTAGTCCCAGAATGCAACTTTGTTGGCTTAAAAAAATGTTCCCCTGTCCGTGTCACAGGTGATGGGGGCACTTAACAGTTATGGGACCATCTCTCGCTGAATCAACTGCTTATTTTAGATATACTATATTCCAGTTCGCACCATGTTATTTCTTTTTTTGGGCTCAAACTGTGCCCACGAGATCACATTCCCATTGTAATGGGATACTTTAAAATCGTGTCTTAAAATACATGGAGAAGTTTTAGCTCTATCCCAGATATTCCAAGAGCGATGCTATAATAAGGCACCTGGACTGTTTCAGGGAAAGTTGCACTTCCCCCAATATACAAGGACTGGAGATAGAATAGTGAATTTGCTTTTCCGGCTTACGCAAAAAATACACCTGTTGTCCTGAGGGCGCAGTTCAAGTTAAGAAACACTCAGACCTGGAGTTTCATCTTCAAACACAATGTATTGTGGGAGTTGTAGTCGAAGGCTGCTTCTGTGAATGAACACACCCGAAAAGAATTGATTGGTAGCAAAGGCAGCCAGGACTAAACCTAATTTCAAGAGAGCAAAACATTATGAAACAGAGCATCCAATAATCCTGGCACTAAACACTCCCATTAAATTTACCATTGTAAAATCTCTTCTGCGTGTCGGAAAATTGTGTGTTATCACAAATTTCTACTTCTGTTTTGCACTCTCGTTTTGTGTGTGTGATGTTTTGCACTTCCGCTCTGAGTAAACGCAAGTGTCAGACAGATGACTCCATGCAATCGTGGTCGACAATTTTGAGACCGGGGACTTCAGTTAAGAACTATTCAAAGCATTCAGGGAATGCTAGCGCTGGTACCCCTTACTAGAACCCTGGGACTAAAACATTTCATATGTTTATGAAATCGAAACCTGTGCTTCAGTAGGATATCCCCCCCCCCCAGTGACATGGATAACCTGATCTAAAAAGGCCTCAGGTACGGAGAGTACCCAATTTCAGAGAAACTAGTGGTAGGCAGGGCTCTAAGTGGGCCGGATCCCACCGGTGCCGAGCACCGGCAGTTCTAAAAAGCCTGTCCGCCCATGTCTCAACCTGGTAGTAAATAAAAATTATCGTGTAGGTCTGCAAATAGCAGAATTGTAATTGTCTTTATGTAGCGCTTACTACCTCTGACTAGTCGTTTAAGTGCTGCAAAATGAAATGCACATCTCAACTGCATTTAGGAACGCCAGATGTAGGAATGCGTAGATTAGGGCCCTGGGCAGCATAGCCACCGGTGCATCTGCCGGGACACCGGGCGGAGAGGGGAACTACATCTGTTTTTTCCTTCTTTCATACTCTGTTTATTATTTCAAATGTACCTAGCTGCCTCCCCAGCTGCCCCCTTTTCCCAGGAGAGGGCCTCATATCTTTCCATGACCTAACACCCCTACTACTGCCTTACTGCAGCATCACCTGCACTACAACAACAGATAGGTACTTATTTACAGGGCACTTTGCAAATTAATACTTATAAAAACCTCACACAGCAAAACGACTTGCACCTACCAAAGGCGAGACCTATTGGCTATGCCAATGCTTGTTGTATATTGGATCCTCTTTTTCTTGATTTCCTTCCGTTCCTTCTTTTTCTTCCTTTTCTTGACACATTTCCTTCTTTCCTTTTCGTTTCCCATCTAGCCATTTCATTCTTGCCTTTTTTATTTATTCTCTACTGCTTTTTCCTTCTCATTCTTGCCTTCTTTCATACCTTCTTCCTCCTCTTTCTTCCTCTCCCCTTTGCTCTTTCCCTCTTTCATACTTTTCCCCTCTTCCTTTGTTTTGTCTTTCATTCTTGCTTTTTTCTCTCACCATTCCTTCTTTTTTCCTTCTCTTCTTTGCTGTCCTTCCTTCACTTACTTTTCCCCCTTTCTCCTTTCTTCCATTCCTCCTTGCTTTCCCTCTTGCCTTCCTTCTTTCCCATACCTATTTTTTGCCTTCTTTCTTGCCCTTTCCTTCCTTTATTTTCCTAAACACTCCTTCATTCTTTTTTCTTTCTTCTCTAGATCTTTACTTCCTACTCTTTCCTCCTTTCTTTCCTTCCTATTTAACTTCTTTTTTGCCTGTTCCTTCTTGCCCTCTTCTCGGTTTTCCTTCTCTTGCCTTCTCTCCTCTTTCCTTCTTTCCATCATTTTTCTATTATTTCCTACTCTTACCTTCCATTCCCTTCTTTCGTTTACGCTATCATTCCATATTTCCTTGTTTTTTTCCTTCTTTTTTGCCTTCCTTCTTGCACATTTGTTGCCTTCGTTCTTGCCATCATTCTTTCCGGCCCTCTTGCTCTTTCTTCCCATCGTGATGCTTTCTTTTTAACAATCATACTTTTTTCTTACCCTTTCCTTCTCATGCATTCTTCCTTTCTTGCCCTCTTATCCTCTTTTACCCGCTTGCCCTTATTCTCTTGCCCTCATTCTCTTGCTCTCTCTCCCTCTTGCCTTCTTCCCTCTTTCTTGACCTAGTTTTCTTGAGCTCTTCCTTCAGTCAATACCAGACTAATTAACGTATTAAGTAGTTTCCTTCAGCGCCAGATAGTACTATGATAATTTGTATCTTGTGAGACCCAAAACGTGTTTTTGCCAGTCACATTTTTTTTTTTTACATTGACAAGAGCTCGGCATATTCCAAAACAAAGTTTTGCCAAAACCATAACAAAACAATTGCCAGAAGGCTGGCGGCCAGTGCCTGACCTATTGCTTGCTAGACAATGGCCATTCATCTGAAGTAAATACCAATTGCTTTTGTCTAGCTTAGTGCAAGCACTGTTTTCCCAGCTCTGTAGGTGGCAATGGACACAATATTGTCCACCATCATATTTAGGGAGTCCACTGTTCTGCTGTTTCTGGTTTTTAAATATAACTAAAGACAGAAAAATATTGTATCTTCCTTTGAGAGTCTCTCCATTATCTCCGTCATAAGGGGCAGGCGACCTCCAATTCCAGAAGCAATAAAAACCTGGCATTTCCCTTCAATATAAACACAAGTTATTAACTATGACGAATTCAAACTAATAAGTATGCCCAGCTGTGACTCCTAACACTCTCCCAACATTTCACGCATGTGCCATAACATCTCACACTCTACATCCAAAATGGCACAAACCACACAACTCTAAAAATGTTGCCCAGAAACCTCCCAGTTTGCTGTGTACATGCGCAGCGCAAATGATTAAAAAAAGAAAATGGATTCCAAAAGAAGTTCAGTTAGCTGTGCGCATGTGCTATTACTACAATTCTCATTTTCAGGGGACTGTATTTTTAGGTTGCAATTGCCACTAATACCCTACACAACTTGTGAACATTCATTTATCTGAAAAGTTCATGAGGAAATGTACTAGATGCAACTTAGTTCTTATACCCAACAAAAAAACAAACATGAAAAATTCCTATAATTTGAGAACAATTAAATATAAATATTGATGAAGATGTAAACCCAATATTATATACACACACACAAAATAAATTAGGAGCAATCATAACCAGTTATGCTTTTATTTAGATTACTGGTTTACGTGCTTTAATTTTACTGGATTTGTTTATTTTGCATTTTTCAATAGGAATTATTTATGTACTTGATATCCAGCATTCTATTTTTAATATAAATACATCAAGTTTTTTTAATGTATGTCTGATCTACTTTATCACACAATTTAACTGGTCATACAAAATATGGTTCATATTCCATTTGCTCACTTTTTTTGATTGATGTTTTAGTTGTGGAGGAGTGTTTGTTGCTTTCCCACCAGCTGTAAACAACCCTTAGTCATAGAAAACTCTGAAAAAACTTCAGACTAACCTGATGGGCAAGCTCATGGAGGCACAGCAAGCTCATGCACACACAGCACTCTGCTTTCCTCCTCTCACTCCAATCATCCTCAGTGCATTGAACAGGTTGAAGGAGCAGCTTGCAGCAAACTTAGAGCTTTGTGAACTGTTCGCAGAAGGAAATGTCACTATGCTACTGTGATACTTCACATTGGTAACACATTTATCCTTTTATTACAAATCACTCATTTCAGTGATTGGCAACGTGCTACGCTGCTTCAACACTGTGTAGTGCATGAAGTGGCAGAATAGAAACAGTTAAGGAGATTCACTCTAGGCAGGAGTTCCAGTGACAGAATCCGTTGTAGACTGGCCCCCCGCAGTGATAGATCTACACTGTACACAGGTGCAGTGACAGGCATATGCCGTGGGCTGTCTGCACCAGTGACAGCGATACCCTGTATGCTGGTGCGCTTAAAGTGATGCACTGTGCACTGATGCATCAGTAAAAACAAAAGTGAACTGCGAAGTGAAGCACGAAAGTGACAGATACATTGGAAACAGGTGCAGTGACCGAGATACACTGTAGGCTGGAGCACATCAACGACAGGTGCACTGTAGACAGGAGCTCCGCAGAGCCAACGACAGGTGCACTGTAGACAGGAGCTCAGTAGAGCCAGTGATTCAGTGTAGGCACAGGTCAGAGTAGAAACAGATACACTGCAGACTGTAACCTCAGCAGTGACAGAGATTGGGTGTAATCAGGAGCACAGACCTACCAGAGATTCACTGTAAACACGTGTCGGGCAGTGACTGAAATACACTGCTGAAGGAGCTCACCAGCTGCAGATACACTGTACAAAGGTGCAGTGGCAGATAGGCACTGTAGGGAGGAGTTCAGTGCTAAGAGATCCATTGTAAACAGGCGCAACTGCAGTGATACCTTGTAGACTGGAGCTCAGCAGTGACAGATTCCAGTGGTGGCTCCTTCTTTGGGGCATGGGGCGGTCGCCCCACTACTTTCTCGTAGTGCGAGAATGCAGAAACATAAAATGGTAAAACTACCATTTTCCGTTTCTGCTTCTCTCACTGCGAGAAAGCAGAAGTGCCTAGAGTGCCTGGTTGGGGGCGGGCGGCGGTGCGTGATGCGGTCGTGGAACTGAAGGAAGGTTAAAAAAAATATATTTTATATTACCATCCCACTTCCCTTCCCCTCCCCTCCTGAACGAATCCACCCACCCGTTTTGCCAGCCGCAACTGTTTAATGGTGAAGTTTGGAGGCGAGTTGGGGCGGCTGGGTGAAACTTAGGAAAGGCAATGAATCTCCCTGGAGATCCCTTATAAAACCGTGGCAAGCCTGTACTGTCCTCCGTGTGGCAAGCGGCACATTGCAGCATACCTCGCACTTCATATTCAGAATGCGCACTTAAGATAGACTTGAAGGCAATGCACCGGTTGCTGTGTGTAATCTTAGGTTACAGATTTAAATACATCCGCTGTCGACTCAACCTTCCATCCTTAAACAGTTGATAAAAAAGAAGCAACTTTTAACTGAGTGCTAACAACATCCAGTTACAGCGTTGTGTGGGAACTCGCAACGCCGTATGTGTGTCTGAACATGCCAGCATCGGTGTGCCAAACACCTGCCTGTGAGTGTACTTGCATCTCTGGTCCATGCTCTGATGCGCAGTGCGCCTGCTCAGTGCTGTAATGAGAAGTCCGCTGGTTGAGGCACAAACATGTACCTGCTTGCTTTATGAGGGTCTGTAAATAACATGCAAGGCACCTGCGACACGCAACCCCTGGAGCAGAGGAGCTCCACATGGCATCATCTCAGCCCCTTGAGTGCATACAGGGAGTCTATGGAGCAGAGACACTCTTACTCTATACACAGATGGCAGGCACCCTCACAGGCTCACTCACAGCAGAAGAATTCATAACATACCGCAAAGTGGGGGTACGAGTCTCGGCAGGGTCACTCAAAGTGACTCTTGGCAAATCACCTAATCATCCTCTGCCTAACAAAATGAACGTGTCCGTCTGTAATGCAACTAGTGTCAACCTTGGGTCGAGTTTGCTCAATATAAAACTAACATGAAAAAAAAACAGCCGCATTAGCTAGGTGACGGTCACTCTGTGCCAACTTTCGATGAGATATTGAAAGACTTGGTGTTACAGACCCCCCCCCCCTCCCTTCCTTCCCCTTGGTGAAATTAAGTAATCGGCCATCATACCGGTAGAGTTTATATACTTGCAAGTGACTGTATAACTCTTCTAGTGTGGAAAGCTTTGTAATTAAAGTGGCGCTAGTTTAGTTTCAATTGCTGTTTGATTTCTAAACAGGTGTATGGGTTGTTTGAAGAAATGCGTTTGACGGAGTGATTGAGGGTCTGCGTGCTTCCTACCGCATTAAGAATTAGTGGTTTACTGAATTATGATTTGATATATTTGTAACTGCTGAATTTGTTCATATATATGTATTGTCCATTTTGTAGATAAAACACTCATCACCTAGTTCTCATGCTTGCACACAGTGAATATCGGGACATTGGTCCACCATTATTCTTGCCGACTACATGCCGTTGCGCACAGCATAATGCTCTTAAACATGCTTGCCATGTAATGTCGCCAGGCAAAACACAGTATGTGGGGAGCAACTATGGCTGTTTATCAGTGCTACCCCAAGGTAGGTTTTCGATTCTTCTATAGAAGGGCTGTATATTCTGTTGCATCATTAAGGATAACTCTATACGGAAAAAGGGACGAGGACTGAGCAAGTGAGTACGGCCATGGAGCTCTCATTCGATCTACGTGAAGCAGCGGGGGATGCTTGAGCATTAAGCATGGTTTATTCTCTTCAGAGAAGTTATTGGTTACGTCTCCGGAAAGAGGCCGACCACCACCATAGTCTGACCAAAACTCCTGTGACTTAAGTTAGTCACTCATTCTTCGGTCAGTCACTCATTTGAAACAGTGATATGCGTTTCGCGCTCAGTCATTTGTAGTTGACACACTGGGTGGTCACCTCTGTATCCAGGTAGGCCCAGGTGAGTGGGAAATGATGAGATGAAAGGGGGATTGATGGAGCGATAGTGGGCAAAGGAGTAGTAGAAGAAACATGAAAGGGAGGGAGAACTGATAGGGAAGAAGCCATGACCCTGATGGGCGAAGAGCAAGTGGGGATAGTCAGCTGTAAGTTGTTTACGCACGCCTGCTTTTCTTTCCCTCTAGTAATTTGTAGGGTCAAAATAAATTCATCACCCTGTCAATCATGGTATTGTACATGTTAGCTTGTGGTTCTATCCAGTACGATTAATAGTTGTGCTACAGCGGTACCAGTAAATTGTTGTTCATTTTAGTTTCATATTCCCAGAGCATTCTCAATAAGTGTCAAACTTCTATAAGGTTTCTTAACTCCCACAACTCTAAACAGTAGTATTGACTGAGCTGTTCCACACACTTTCTGGTTTGCTTGAAAATGCACCCTTTGCCCACTCTTCAAAATTCTCTTTGGGGGAGAACCCCACCGGAACACCCCGTAGGTGCTTCAGGCTCGCTCACTGCATGGAAGTACGAAAATTGTTTTACGCCCAAACACTTTCAAATGTCACCAGCTGCCACTGACCGATTCACTGTAGACGCTCAGTCCCAGCCGTGGAAGAGGTGCACCATAGACTGGTGCTCCATGGTAAAACAGATACATTGCATCTATGTGCAGTGACAATGATACACTGTAGACAGGAGCTTAATGGGCTCAGACATACATTGTACACATGTGCAGTGACAGCGATCTATTGTAGACAGGAGCTCAATGGGGACATGTGCACTGTAGAGAGGATCATAGCAGTGGCACAGATTTACTGTAGACACACATCTGTCCCAGCACAGACATCTCTGCACTGTACACAGATGAAGTGATAGAAATACATTGGAGACTGGGGCACCACAGTAAGCAAGACACACTGGAGACAGGCATAGGCACAGAGATCCGCTTTGAGCAGTAGTGAAACAGTGGCAGAGGTTTAGCATAGACAAGTTCCAGCAGTGACAGACCACCCATGCACAGGTGCTCAGTGACAGATCACCCAAGGACAGGTGCTCAGCAGTGACAGATTACCTGTAGGACTAGGTCTTTTTTGGCTAAAGTACCCCAAACTTTTTGCTTTCCCCCAGACATTTATCCTGACATGGTGTTGCCAACTTAGATGCTTTTGGCACTTTGCCACTGCTAATCAGTGTCAAAGTGCAAGTGCTCCCTGTGTAAAGTGTAATTGTAATGGTTGTCCATGATTGGTATGTTTGCCTTGCTAGTAAAGTCCCTATTAAAGTGCACTATGTGTGCCAGGGCTGGTAATGCAAATGCTACTAGTGGGCCGGCAGCACTGAGTGTGCCACCCACACAAGTAGCCTTAAAGAGGGAACTCCGGCCTGCCATTGCAGGACCTGCGCGCAGTTTGTTAAACTGCCATGTTGTTCTGACAAGTGCACCCACTTGCCAAACCTTACCCTTTCCATGCCCATGAGACACCACTATGGTAGGTCCAGTGTATCCCCTGGGCAGGGTGATGTGCATGTGAAAGGTAGGACATGTACTTAGGTGGGTACCATGTCCTGACAGTGACATAATCTCCATTTCTTTTTTCACGGTGGAAAGGCCATCTTGCCCATAGGACAGAATTGGGAGGCTGTGTAATATGTTTTCCAGCCTATCTTCTCAAAGGCTTAAGATGGAGGTGAAGTTTAGTGTGCCTGAACTCACAATGTAATAACATCTTTTTATGAAGGTGTTTTTGCATTATTGGTTTAGAAGCCACACTGGCTGGGTTGTTGGGCTTTAACATTTGTTTGTGCTTCTGTCTGGTTGTGGATTGACTGTCTGGATTTGAAAGCGATAGGATCTGGGGGAATGTCTTGACCCAGGGGAGGAGGTGAGACAGCAATAGGCTGACCTGCTTCTGGAGTGTAGGGGGAGGAGTAGCCCCTAGAGGTAAAGAGGCCTGGGTTGCTGCCATAAAACAACTGTCCCATCTCCTGCTGAGTGATTGAGAATCAAGACCCCCCACTAATCAAAGGAAGGGGAGGCACCCGGAACTGACTTCAAAGTCATTTAGGGGTATAAATCCCCTGAACTTTGGAGAATGGCTTGATCAAGATTGAAAAAGACTAGAGCTACTTTGTGGTCAAGAGGAACCTTTGCCAAGAAACAATTGAAGAGACTGGAGGAAAGGACTGACCCTTGCTGTGTGTTCTGGGGCCGGCCTGCAGTTTGCGGTTTTAACCAAGGAAAGGTCAAGGGGACTTTGCTGTGTGCGGTGTTCCCCTGCTTGAAAGGACTCTGCTGTGCCCTGTAGTAACATATCCCCAAGGGCCCGACTTGAGCTGGCTCCCTGTTGCGGAAACTCAGGAACAAACAGGTGTCCAGGAGAGTCTCAGCGACGCTGCGTGTGCGCTTTGTGCAGCCTTGGACCTTCGTGAGGATTGCCTTGTTATCATGCACACCCAGAGTCCAAGTGACTCTCAGCGATGCTGCGTGTGTGCTTTGTGCAGCCTTGGACCTTCGTGAGGATTGCCTTGTTATCATGCACACCCAGAGTCCAAGTGACTCTCAGCGACGCTGCGTGTGTGCTTTGTGCAGCCTTGGACCTTCCAAGGGAGGGAGAGGGAGAGAGATCGCACCCCCCAGGTAACATGTGTCGATGCCTGGGGTGGCATGCAGGCTTTGAGGCAAACGCTCGAGGCCTTTCTCTCATTCCGGCAGCGCGAGACTCTGCTTCGGCTCGTATCGCTGCCTGTACTTGCCAAGGGAGTGGCAGTACCGGAGCTGCACTTTGTTACAACGTACCAGTGTTGGGGGCAACTGTTGACTGAGGCCGACTGAGTCAGCACGAGTGGCAGAGAGACCGCATAAGGCACTGTGATCAGTGCTGGAGTGTATTACGTATTACCTTATTTCTGCATAATGGAGTACTTGATTGTGGTATTACACATTGCATCGTTGCTGCATAACAAACTACCTGATTCGTCTAATAGGCATGGCATTATCTCTGCATAACGAACTACCTGATTAGCTTATTACACATTGCATTATTCCTGCATAGCGAGCTACCTGATTAGCGCATTACGCATTAAATTATTTCTGCATAACTAAGTACCTGGCTGTTGCGTTACTCATTGCATTATTTCTACACTGCAAAGTGCCTGATAGTTACATTTCGCATTGCATTATTTTTTCATAGCAAAATGCCTGATTCTCGCATTACAAACTGCATAACATTGTATTAGGACTACAGTGGAACGTTTAGAAGTGCTGATTAATATCGCAAGAACTTACAAGGGCTGGCTAGCCTAACAACTCACCAGGAGGAATATTACAAATACGCACATGTTGGATTTATATTGTGTGGTCTTACCGTATATCTTTTTATATAAAATGTATACTCATTTTTATAAAACTCGTGTGGAGTCCATTTGTGGTGTCATCATTGGGTTGCTGTGAGCACGGTTGCAAATACTTTACACATTGACCTTGAAGATAAGCCTGGCTGCTCATGCCAAGCTACCAAGGGGGGTGAGCAGGGGCGGTGTCCTTCCTTTCCCTGATGTGGAAACGGGGGTCCCTATTTGGCCTAAGGTACCTACCTCAGCCAACCAGGGATCCCGGGTCTAACATCACCCGAGCACAGGTGCTCAGCAGTGACCGAGACCACCTGAACACAGGTGCTCAGCAGTGACGGAGACCACCTGAACACAGGTGCTCAGCAGTGACGGAGACCACCTGAACACAGGTGCTCAGCAGTGACGGAGACCACCTGAACACAGGTGCTCTTCCAACTCCTCTGGGAGCACAGCGGCCGAACAGAGCAAGATCAACTAGTGTGACCCCATCTTCTCAAAAGAGGGAAAGAAGAACGCCATATTCACACTTAAATTGACTAAACAGAGACACTTAAAATGGAGACCTCGCTCTAATTAGAAATCAGTTTAAGGTGGATGGATTGTCATTTTCTCAATAGCGGGAACAGATTTCTATCCCACCCACTTCCCGTCCTGAGGGCTAATGGAGGAAGTGTTGTTCAGTGTTCTGCACTTTGCTCCAAGTACACCAGGATGTTCAATATCTCCACAGGGTTTAAGTAGGTAGGCCAACTCACTTGTAAATAAATGTAATCAAGCCATTGGCTGCCATGAATAATATCAGTGATGAATCCATGGCCCAGCAATGACATTATGTTACAGAGACTGAGGCTACTGTGGAAAACAGAACCTTTGTACCTGCTAACAACTTCCAGGTGAGCCCCCGGATTTCTGCATGGCGCAAGGCCTTTGAAGTTCAGCTGAACCTTCCTGTCACAGTTGCTTATAGGTATCTAACTGTTGAATCTCCAACATTAATATGAAGCAAGGAGTTGGTTGAAAAAAAATGTTTATTGAATTTTGAGTGCAAGGGTAAACCCACGAAGTCAGAAGCACTCTGGTGAAGCGGTTGTCCGGTCGAGTCATCAAGCAGGAATCCCGACGGGACAACAGATGCACCATGGAGACAGAACATACCATTTCTAGGCATTCCAATTCCAAGCGATAGTTAAAGGGATACAACACTGACCCACCACATGTACACATGTCCTGGCCCCTTTAACACATTACTGTTTGTAAGTGCACAGAACCAGCTCACTGGTGATCTGAGCACTATTTGAAACACTACCAATAGCACAATACATCGAAGCCATGTAATGCTGATAATCTGAGTAGCAATACATTGAAATTAAAAAATACATTAGTCACCTAGAGCTCCTTGATGCTCATCTCAAGAAGCAATACAAATATTCATGTATTATTTCATTCTAGTGCTTGATGTTGCATACAAGTGTGATAAGACGTTCATTCAAACTTTACTTAAAGAAAGAATTTACCGTTGGGCTACGTTAGAGAAGGCGCCATCCACAAAAGTGAAAAACTGGCATAAAGGATCTTCTTTGCACAACCGTTTACATTGTTGGTCCGAGTCGGCCTTGACCACCCCACGGTCATTTCCTAAAAAGTTCAATCCTTTAAAAATGTGGTCACTGCATCCTGCAAGAGAAGAGAAGACAGCTGATGGAAGGACAGCACACTTACACTCCTAGAGAAGCATTCAAATGGAGTCTGATGGATTATTGTTTACTGGGAGGTCAGTTTCCTTGACAAGCTGAATTTAGATGACCCCCTGTTTCCCTCGTGATGCTTGTGGGACCCTTAACAAGATCAGGGAATTCTACCAATGTACATCTACTTCAAAGAAAGGTTCAACACTGGACATTTCGGTTCTGAATAGGAAGGTAAATATCATTGTCTCTTCTACATTAGTATCCACGGGTCAGCTATATGAATTACATCAGCATTTAAGTTTCCAGCAAATTAGAAATTTGGATTGAACACGTGGCATGAAGGCAACCTGTACATGTGTTTGCTGTTAGAGACATGTTTTAGTAGTGCAACTGCCAGACTGTGTTCGTGGGCCAAGCATGGGCTACTGGGTCTCAACCTTGTGGGTTTGCCTCTGTGGTTCAGCAGTCCTTCCAACTATGGCTCTGCAAGCAGGACCAAGTGAAACTACTACAGCAGTGGACTTCGTGAGGTCACAGGCTTCAGGGAGATATTGTGGGCTGCTCAGGCTCTGAAATCAAACACACATTATTATAATAAATGGTCCAACCTACTGCTTATGGACGCCAATTCACTAAATAGAAGGGTTAGCGGAAATGAAATCACACACCTTTGACATAAATACAACATCAAAGTAAGCAATCTCATATGACCCATGACCCTTAATATACCGAGGATGTGCAGTCACATGATTTTAACCAGGATGAGATAATAGGCATAGAAAAAACTTAAAGACTAATAGAACAGCACAAATATCTATTTTAGATACACCTATATTAGTGTGCTGCTCTTTGAAGACATGGCTTAGTACAATACTGGAACTAAATTGTAGCATATGAGCCAAGCAAGTGGGTCAGTTCTCCTAGAAGAGATCTGGAGGCGACGGATGGTATCTCCCCTCCCCCCCCCCCAAAGAAAATGTTGAAGAAAAAAAAAAAAATCACATTGTGCATTTTTTCTCCAAGTTCACATAAATTTGCTGACACCATGGATTATGAAAGGGCACTGATGGACCAGGCCCCCTCAGCAGGGTCACTCGCAAACGTTTTGCCTACTTACCTCCAATTTTTGTTATATTGGCCGTAGGACTGTGCACTTTACCACTTCAAGCCAGTGCTAAAATGCTTGCTCTCTCTCCTAAACATGGTTTGATTGGCATGTACCAAATTGGCATATTAAATCTACTTATGAATCCCTTGTAGCGTGGGTTACCATATACCCAGGGCCTGTAAATTAAATGCACCAGTGGGCCTGCAGCACTTAGTGTGCCACCCACCTAATTAGCACCTTAATACATCTCCCAGACTAGTCATTGCAGCCTGAATACAGTGTCACATTGCCATGTCGACTTGGCATTTAAACCTAATTGCCAAGACTTAAAGTCCCCTTTTATGACGGGTCGCACAGAAAGTAGGGCCTAGGTAGTTCATATGGCAGGGTTTTATGTAAATAAAAGTTTGGACATGTATTTTTACGTTTTACATGTCCTGGTAGTGAAAAACACCTAAAATTCATTTTTCACTACTGGGAGACCTACCCCCTCCCATAGGATAATATTGGGGATTCCTAATTACATTTAATAAGCTGTAATTCCTTCCTGAGGAGCGGTAGATATATCATGTTTGGTACCTATGAAATTGTAATGATAAACCCTCTTAAATGGAGAAGTGTGGCTCAATGGTTAGAGTGGCAGACCCTGATGCAGAGGTCTAGCCCGGGACCAGGGTTCAATTCCCCGCCTCAGCGGGTCTTGGGCTCAAAATTCCACGGACCTGATAATTCTCGCCTCTGTGCCTATTCCAATCATGGAGTCCCACTCTGCAACTCTAGGCAATAGCTTGCTTAATCTCTACAACGGCCCCCACAACGCTAAGGATGCCTGGCCTCCACCTTGGGGGTGCCCAGGAGTGGACACCTCACAGGGAAAGCCTGGAAGGGTTCCACAGCGGTATTCGTACAAGCGCCTTGAGACCCTTGCGGGTGAGTAGAGCGCTATACAAGTATCAATTTACAATTTACATAAATTACTCCCTTTATCCAAGCAGAAACATAATATATTAACCCATACTAAATGTATCCACCACCCCCGGAGTGAGGATGGAAGTGGAGGTATCCACTTAAACAACAAAACAATTGTCTGCAGCTCCAAAAACACAGTAGGCCATGACCCCAAAGTATTGTCTTAATTTCAAAGTGACAATTGTATGTTTTGTTTTTAGTCTTACAAATGATCAGGTTAGACCCTTGGTATTACCATATTTGTGGTACACACCTGAAAGCCAAGTATTAGTATCAGGCAGGAAGAGGGTTAAATCTCATGGATAGGTCACACACAATTGACGACCTTTGCTATTTACATCTACTTCCTTTCAATTCCACACCTGACCAATTTTGCTCCTAATATCTTCTCCCTTACGGTCCTACTGGCTCAAAATGTTTTCTAGGTAGGTCGCCATACTCCCAATCAATTGTAAAATGGATGATACGTGTTCTTTTCTTTTTTTGAGAGGGAGGTGAAATGTGCATGTTAGTCACACTTGAATATTCAGGGTGAGCAATACACAATTTCGACATCACCATGTTCAATGTTTTAGGCATTCTATTCTACACAGCGCAATCAAATGTGTTCATTATATTTACAGAGGCATGATCTTCCATAATACTCCTAGCTAAAATGCAGTCTGTGAATGATTAATGAAGCAAAGAAATGTTTTGCCAAAGTAACCAGACAAAAAACAAAACCAGACACTTTAAGCAATTTTAACTACAAACTAATTAACACAATTGTCTGGAAGTTTGAAACTAATGTGTGTTCTCGATTAATTTAGGGAGACAGAATCTAGAGCCTCTGCAAAGGATCCAATTTGGCTTTTTAGTCTCTGGAACTGAGAGCTAAAGGTCCCTGTTTTTTGTGATTAGTGTTTCAATTTTACAGAAACATTTGCTTCCAGCCGATTTCACCAAATGCCTCTCAGCGGCAGCTCCGCTGCTAAAGTGACAGATTTGCCCCACTGCTCTGTCAGCTGGTCAAAAAGGAAAAATAAAACATTGTGTTATCACTTTATTTTTCCGTGGCTAAGCTGGTTGGGGTGGAGCGGGCTGGACTGGGCTGTTGGACTGCTCACCGCTCCTACCCCCTGCTCCTCTAAGTACGCATGAAGGTTTTGGCTGGATGTCTTGGGCCGGCCAAACAGACATGCACACTTTGCATGGTCTTCACCGAGAACAAGCACAGGCTCCCAGTCCCTCTGAGCGCCGAACTACAGCACTCAGAGCAATCACAATGCTGCTGTAACAGCATGTGATTAGCTAGGGGAGCCTGGGAGAATGTGTGCTCAGAAGTGTGGCTTAATGCTTTGAGCGGCAGACCTTGATGCAGAGATCTGGTCCGGGACCAGGGCTCAATACCCACCTCGGCAGGTCCTGGGCTCAATTTCCTTGGACCTGATAATTCTCGCCTTGGTGCCTATTCTAATCATGGGTCCCACTCTGCAACTCTGGGCAATAGCTTGCTTAATCTCCACAACGGCCCCAACAGCGCTGGGATGCCTGGCTTCACCTTGGAGATGCCCAGGAGTGGACATTTCACAGGGATAAAGCCAGGAAAAGTTCCTAAGCGGTATACGGACAGTGCCGGGTCACCTCGGTTGAGGTAGCTATGCGCTTTACAAATGCCCTCATTTCATTTCCTGCTCGTCAGGAACCTCTATCAAACTTCAGCAGGAAATTCTAGAGAAAGCGCTTTGGCCTCCATGTTGGAGGCCAAAGGTCCATGTGGGAAAAGACGAAATCCATGCTGGAAGTCCTCCCTTCGTCTGGTGCTACATGAGCTGCAGCGTTCCGCTATTATGAAAGGACATCAGACGGCACCTACTTCCTGTAGTGGTGCGCGGTCTAGTTGTTCCCTTTCACAAGCTTAAGTGTCTCAGTAATGCACATTCGTGACAAGAACGCTGCGCACTTCAACTGAAGAAAAAACATCTGACAAGAGCTTATTTGCGCACTTGCTGTCAATTCGACCTACTCTTCGAATTAACCTTAGAGTTTGAATGGCGCTGATCTCTTCCTATGGGAAGTTTAGAGTTTTGACTAAAGGTGCATCTTTTTGGGCATTATTAAATATAGTCTTTGTTTTCAGCAGCTGACAGATGAAGTTTTGAGCTGGAGCAGAGCCGGTCACCTCCGCATTGGCAATATTGATGGACCAAGCGTTCCTGGAGTAACTTCTGTCAAGAGAAGTGCTCAAAAAACCTTCAAGTAAGCCTGTCCAATTGTTTTTTTTTTTTAGTTATTCGCCAATTGTGACCAAGAGGCCTGAAGTGTCTGAGTGAAATAGTATTTCCAGCTGTAACCCAATGAGTCCTACATCCTCAAGCGAATAAAGAAAGTATAGTAGTTTCTGAAGGCAAGAGACTTAAGGAGAATAACCAGAGTCTGAGGATAACATTCATTTTTTAAAAATTTGAACTAAAGACTCCAGTACAGAGTTCAAAAAGACTTGAAAGAACTGTTAAGTTGAGAACCTAGTTGGAGAAAATGTGTATTCCTCTGAAGAGTGCTATTGAGACTGCAACCTTTAATATAGTAAAATTGTATAAAAGGAGAACTCCTATCTGGCATTGCAGAATTCCTGTACTTCTTCCAATTGTTTCATCAAGTGCCAGCTGTTCTTTCAATGAATCAGATATTACGTTAAGAATACATAGACAAGACAGCACTGAGTGTAGCTAGCTTCTAATAATACACAGGTAAGAGTAATGTAGGTAGAGTGAAAGCAGAGAGAGCTAGAAGGTAATTCAAGGTTTTTGATAATCTTGTGCTTATCTTACAGAATTCTCCTATTGAAAATTCCGAAGTAGGAGCCAGTGTACAGAAGCATGTCTCTTGTTTGGTCTTCCACTTCCCTTTCCTCCAGAACTAAGTTCAGAGACAGCGCACCCTAGTTGTCACTGGTCTTGGCTGGTGTGATCGGAGGTAAGATCATCTGTTCCTGAGGGGGTTGCACCAGAGTGTATCCTTTTCTGACACTGCTCCTGCAGTGGACTGAAGAGCCAAAGAGGACGAGAGGCGGTGGCTGGCCTACAGGTAAGATATATATAATTCCCTCCCCCTACCTGGCCAGGACTAGCCACCCCTCCCTCCCCCCCCACCATTAAGTAGCAGCTGTCACTGCCCTCTTTAGGATCCTTAAGTCAACTTTAATTTTTGGATTCTGGAGGGTATAATTGTAACCAGAAATTGATGGGCTAATTTATACAGGTAAACTTTTACTTTTGTGTAAGTTTACGATTGTTTGCTATTCACAAAGGGATTTACTAGAAATCTCTACAAGTCTCTTCACATTAAAAGACTGCACTCGTAAAGGGACGCCTCATAAATCCCCATTTGGATAGCAAATAATTGTAAACTTACACAAAAGTGTAGGTTTACCATTGTAAATTAGGCCCAGAGAGACAGTTATGTATCAAATAAAGGATCAAAATGTGAACTGTTTTGTCTGGTGTTTTGTTAGGCTACCAGGTCACAATGGGGCATATTAGCAACAAACAGCGATATTTATCGCTAAATGTGCTCAGCGCATTTTTTTTTTTTTAATACGCTGCCTATCACCGGATATTATCACAGAGATAACATGCTATTAGCAACGTTCATCTCTAATGCGATAAAATATCCGGTGATAGCAGCTCAATGCGTGAATATCACTGGAAATCCAGCGATAGTCAGGCAGTAACGCTAATGGGGCCTTAACCTGAATATCCACCTCCCGAGGTGGATATTCAGGTTAAGTCATGGTCTGAGCAGGGGTTGGGTTCTGGCGATAATCGAGCTTAGCGATACTTTTCTCATCGCACAACCTGCCTGGCTAATAGGCGATAGCTGTGCTAGTGACTGCTTTCAGTCACTAACAGGTTGGGTACACCCACTTCGCATGTCATTAGTGATAAATATTGCTGACATGCAAAGTGGGCCCCAAACAGGTCGCGATCACCTAAAAGCGGTCGCTAACTGCTGTTAGCGACAGCGTGCTAATAGGGCGATAAAATTATTGCAGCTTTAGCTGGAAAAAGTCCCGCTAAAGCGGCGATATTGCCCTTGCTAATATCGCCCAATATTTTTATCCTTTATTTGGCAATATATAAATTATGAGGAGGATCCATTTAAGAGTCATCAATTCAAGACAGTCAAAAGTTAGCTAGAATCCATGTACATAAACCGTGCAAGGCATGGGCTCAACTAAAATTAGTAGTCAGAAATACACAAAGGTGGTGAAAGAAAGGCAGATTACCAACATTGCACATAATGACCATATTTGCCTCAAAACGGTTCTCCTAAATCTGTAGCTCCCGATTTCTAGTGTTTCCCTGGAGGTGCATCTGCAGACAAATAAACATTGCACTGAGAAACCAGGATTTATCATCAATTAACCTGGCAGATTGTCTTGCCATAGCATTTGATGTTTTACCCCCATGGCACTTACTCACAGACACCCCAAATGTGAAGCCATTTTTAGAATCCACCCTAAACATAAGCCATGCAAGAGAATATTTTTAACTTACTTTTTTTAATCCCAAAGCCTCTTAACGAGAAGCCTGAAATGGCGTTTTGAATAAAAACCAATGAAGGAGTCCTCGGGTTAAAGCGCTTCAGATAGCAAAAGAACCTAATGAAAGACAGATTAACAACCAATCAGAAATTAAATGTTGAAATCTGCCCCATCATGGGCTAAAGGCATAATGTGCATTTGTTCACAGTTTAACCATCTGAAATGACCCAGTTGCTGCTCCTTTGATGAATGTAGACCACCCACAGAAGAACCTGCAGAGCATTTAAAAAGGTAAGTGGACATTCTCAAAGCATCCACAGGAAGTTCTGGAGTATTAAACGTCCACTCCACTCCTACATTAAATGGCGACTGCTCTGACTAGATCCTCTTGTTGATTCCTCTTCTCTCAGGTTTCTGTCTCCAATCCCAACTCCTCGCTCAACTCTCAGATTAGCAAATAGGTTGAGAGGTCTGGTTTTCAGCACCTTTTGGTGTCTGGGGACCTTGAAGAGAATGCCCTATGGCCCAAAGTCTTACTTTACTCCTATTGGACAGAGGACAAAATAGTAGCTCCTATGTGCCTGTACTTTTGTGGTTGCCAGAACTAATCATGTTTTTAATATGCCATTTATGACCCATGTTTTGATGGCCCCATAGAAGACCCAGAATGGACTGCAAGCCCATGGACAATCCACAAGCAAATATTAGACACTTATGCGGCTTGCCTTCAAACCAATTATGAACATGGTCTATATGGAAAGTTCACAGCTGCAGGTATGAGGAGAAATAAGAATTTTAACAATAAAGTTTGTTATTGCATATCTGAAGTTGATGCTGCAACAATGAAACTGCAAAGTGAGTGGTATTTTGCCTTGTATATCTTCAGTGTTTCTATACGTTCATGCGTGTTGTCTGTGAGCCATGTCAGGCTGGGTGTGATAACAGATTGTTCCACTGGGAGGAGTTCTATTGGTGAAAGTTGAGAATCATTAGTGTTGGATGTCTTATTGACATGAATAGACGCTCACTATTTACACACCGGAAGGACTGACTACTTTTTGGTCTCTCCCTCCTTTGAGAGCATCTTTATGATCTCTTCCTTCTTTTCTTGCAGGTGTTCTTTGCATCTCTTGCGAGCCTCCTTAGGATTAGACCTGTAAACTTCAGCCTGGTCAGACAAAAGTTGCATGCAGGCTTTGTCTGCCTTCAGTTTGTGAATGTGCTACATTAAATGCAATTTTTTTTTAACACATTACCCTTGACTTTCAGATAAAGGCGGTGGTACAAGGGTCAGTCAATCTTCTGGGACTCACGGTATCTGCAGAGAAGCGCAGGATTCTTACTCTCCGCATCCATTAGAGTTTCTTCTGGCATATGTACATTGGTAGTACTTTCTTACTAATGCCCATGGGCCTTCTCATACTGCGAACAAGCATGTTGCTTCTGCAGCAGGCACAGGAATGAATAAGTCTAGGCTTGTGGATAATCAGACCATATGTCACCAGCTTTCTGATTTGCTGGTTAGATTGCATTGGCAATCTTATTTGTTTCATTAGGATCCAATCATACTTTTTCTTGCCACAGTGGAAGATGCTGGAAGCAAGCTTCTCCTGAAGCCAAAGAATACTCATGGTAGCACCCGGCTGAAGAACAGAAATTGAGAATCGGCTGAGGTAACATCTATGTTCCTGGTGGTGTGTCTGCAAAAGTGCCTTGTATATCTGGTTAACGTGTAAAGAAACCTACATGCAACTCTGAAGTCTACTTACAGCTGCAGCTTTTGCTACCTGCAACAGAGCTCAGCTTGGATTACAGACAGGAAGATCGACCATGTATCCCATTCAGCATCCCACTGGGAGCTGGAGGCTTCGGAGGCCAGCTTTTTTTAAGGCCATGGCCATTGCATGCACTTGAGTGACTTTCTCCAGCTCGGAGGTTAAATGAAGCAGAATGAGCAAGAAAGATAGAATACATTAAAAGAGGGGGAGGAAGGAGCGGGTTTTTGAACATATTTTCCATGGCTGCTTTTGATTTTGTATTTCAGCCTTGACTCCAGCGAGGAGTTTAGATTGACTATGACCAAATTAGAACATGTTCTTAAAAGAGCAACATAGTTTGCATTGCTTTGCATTCGGATTGCTTTCTATCATGCAAAAAATATCCCACAAATAAGGTGTGGGGGGGGGGGGGGGGGGGACATCAAGCTCAGGGAAATCTCAAAATAATTGGTTTCTAAGGGACAGGATCACCAATACTATGAAAAGATGTGCAAGCATAATGCACCGGGGTAATTAAGGATGAAAATCTTAGAAACGTGCTGTGCTGAAACGTAGCTTACATGGTTAGTAGATTTGCAGGTTTCATCTAAATCTATCCACAAGGTCAAAAGTTAAAAGTATTACTACATAGTGGTGATCACCACTGTATATTATGTATAGACAGAGACAGACAAATAATGTTTTACTTTCTGTTGTCAACAGCCCAGTCTTCTGTGAGAAATGTGAAGTACTGGCAGTGGGGATGGTTGCTGCAGATGAGCTGGCAGTTCTCAGCATCAGGAGCCAGAACCTGGTCAAAGTCCTCGCCAGCAAAATCAAAATTGGGGATGAGATATTCAGGACATGTGGAATCACCTGAGTAGGGAGAGAAGAGAAGAATGAATTTTAATCAACCACTACCTTCCATTTCATCAATATAAAATTGTCAATCACCCATTCTGCTGCTTCTGTAAGGGACAATTTGTTGGAAGTGGAGAGCATGACATGCCCTTAAGCCACAGGCCTGTAGTGTCAGGCTTTAGGTTTTGACTCACTAAAAAGGACCCTTAACTGACCCCAGTGAGCGCTGGTTGAGGAGGCAGAAAACCACAATCAGAAACATATCTGCCCATGCTGCAGCCAGCCCCAAAAATATCTAACCTTAAATCCGGATATACTTTGACAATATACAAACCAACTAAAGCTGTGAGATGAACATCCACTCCCACTAATTACAATTAATTTAAAACAGTATTTATTTTAACTAGTTTGGCAGTTTGATTGAACTGAAACATGAGGCGAATTGGCAGGGTGGTAGAAAGGTTTGTGAGTTGTGGCCTGTTTAATTACAGTGGGTTTCTTTTTCTAATTAAAGTGGGTTTCTTTTTCTTATTAAAGTGGATTTAGTAGAACATCTACTATATGGTCTGCCTCCACCTCAGCATCAGGTGACTTAAGGCAAGTAGAAGACATGAAAGCAGAGGGTGACAGGAGGGAAGGTGGATTGAGACGAGAGGGGGCAAAGCAACGTGGGGAGGTGGAATGAGACATGAGAGAAGACAGAGGAAGTCAGAGAAAGAGGAATGAAACATGAGGAGGCAGAGGAAAGCACAACTATGGTAGAGGAAACATGAGGGTAGGCAGGGGGAGATGTGACTGAAGGTATGAGGAGAGGTGAGGGCAGGCACAGGAAGACATTAGGGAAGGATATATGAAGGCAGAAGGAGGCAAGAAGCACAGCAGAGGCAGGAATGAGAGACGGCAGATGGCGGCATAGGCTGGAGACAAGTGGGCAAGCAGTGCAAGACATGAAGAGATGGCAGAGGAAGACCAGGAGATCAAGTCAGCAGGAGTAGTACTAGCAAGCAGAGGAACGGAGTGATGGCAGAAACAGCAGGAGCTGTAGAGTGAGGAGAGTGGACGTAGGTGCAAGCAGAGGGAAAGACTTGGGGGAACAGCACAACTGAGGGCAAACAAACACTGAAAGCAGGCACAGAAACAAAGAGGAGTTTTAGAAAAGGATCAGCTGGTTAGAGTAGAAACAGTAATGGTAGATACAGGGGTAAGACAGTGGGGTCAAACAGAGGAAGGTGTTTAAAAAGCAACTGGTGGTTGAAATCAGAGCGATAAGGTAGATTAATTAATATGGTACTATTAGTCTATGTTTGAAGTAATTTATGTAATTCTTAAATCTTCTACGGGAGATGCCTCCAAGCCAAGACAGATCTCATCCAGGTCATTGAGTTTTTGTCCACCCCCCATCAATCTGTAGGTGGCCTACTCCTAGAGGCACATATCATGTCTGTTACATGATACCCACTGTACATACACTTACCTTATTTCTTAGAGAACTCTTTCCTTCTGCCTCGCTGTAGCTGCTTTTTGGTCACTCTATTTGCCCTTCTCAGACAAACCTTAAAAACCAACCAAATGGTCATCCATCCTCCTCACTCAACCTCTTGTTCCTGCCAACATCCTCTAAAGAAACCCCTCTTTTCTTCTATGGTCACCACACCCTGTTGTCCTGTACTGCGAGACCTCCACTGCTAATGCTCAAAAGGTAGATTTTGCAGCCAGGAACCAGAGAGGATGGAAAATAGTACGGATGTGGTTCCAAAGTGAGGGCAATTAAGTAATTGAAGAAGTGTTTGTGTGCACATAAAATGAGTCACAAGTGCTGTGGTTGTGCAACTGCCCTTGCTAGGGGGATCATGTAGGATGGCCATAAATCGAACTGCATCTGTGGCCAGTGCTCACCTCACTTCCGAATGGGTCTGGCAGTGGAATTTTGCATTGCTGTCAAAGTTTTTAATGACCCTTTAGCTGGAGATGAAGTCAACATTGTGCATGGGCAGGCAGGGGGTCTTTGGGATATGTTGGCCAGACAACAAGAGCACAAGGCGTGATTGGGGAGCGTCTGGTCCGGAAAGAGAACGTTTAAAGTTGTGTCTTGTGACTGTGGGGTTGGGCGAAGTATGCAATGGAGCCATCAAGAGAGGACTGATTTGTCTTTAAGAGGAGATGGGATATCAGATCGAGCTTTAAATGTCTGAATTTACTGTATGTTGTAGTTTCAAACATGATGTGGCAGAGGATGAGGAAAAGAAATTCAGTTCATACCATGAAGCAAATGTACTGTGTGACCATAAACATCACACTGGCTAACCCAGGAATATTTCTTGCATTGATTTCTACACACTCATTTCACAGAAGCAACCAGACTATTGTCCAATACTTACAAGTGCTGTCATCACAGTCCCTTGGGCTGAATCCAGACACAACATTGCCAAGGATATTAATGACTGGTGGAGATGGCAGCTTCGTAGCGAATTTATGGAAGCACATCTTACTGGAATTGAAAGGCAGAGCATCCTCATTAAAGTTACTGCTTTGTGGATATCAGAACTTTTTAATAAATATACATAATGATATTGATCCCAGAACTCATTAAATACAGCCTTGCTGATAACTGTTTTAATTAAATTAAGTGTACTTCTTAGTAGGCTGTACTATGCTGCAGTGCATATCGTAAGCATGAAACACTGCTCTCGCTTCAATAAAATCAAATGAACTTTCCCCAGGCAAAGTGATCTTGGCTATGCTCAATGACCCAAGCCTCCCTCGCAGTCATTCAATCCCTGCCCAGTCTTCATCCGTTTGCAACTGAAACTCCTACGGAGGGACACAGAGAAGGTATCCGAGTAGCAGTGTTTATCACTAAGGGCCCTTCGTCACCAGAGAAGCAGCTCCTATGGGCATAGAGGAGTGGTAGGATCCTGGAATAGGTGGTATGACCATGGGCAACTGCCTTGGCGATTCTGATTTGGTACATCTTTAGAAAAGACTCAAACAAAATCCACTGCTTATGTGATTTAGGGTCGGAGGTGTGTGCAAAATCATACAACTTAATAAAATTGCTACATTTTGTGGAAATTACACAAATGGAGCAACATTTCATTTGGCTGGTTACATGCATGAAATTTTCAAATGAGTACATAACCTGATTAAAGAAGACATGAAAGACAATTTCAGGACATTGGTGTGAGCATAAAATGTCACTTGGTGAGACATTTTCTTATCAATCCAGTCTCCCATGAAGAAACCATCTCACTACATTGCATAATGCAAACATTTACAAATTTCCCAAACTTGATTTTTAGCTCAGATAAATTTGGGGGTAGTCGTGTAGTTGGTTTCCAAACAAACTGCACAAGACTCCCGCTGGCCAGTCATTACTGCACAAATTAGATGTTGATTTTGCTATAGGATCATTTTCAACAGGGATCATTTGATTTTAATTCTATCAAGAATGTGTGCCCTGATCGAGAGTTTTTACGGTATCTGCAGGTCCGGCATGCCCTGGCCTCAGTTTGGACTCCTGATGTGCCTCTGCCCGAGTCCTCCCCCCTTGAGGATCGCATACTGGATGGACACCTGCCCGATAGCACTATCTCCCTTATTTACAAGAAACGGATTAATAATCGCGGACTTACTGGTCCGACTTCGGGAGGTTTGGGTCAGTGATGGGTTGGACTTGGATGACGAGGATTGGCAGTCGGCGCTCTCTTCTCCGAAAGAGGTCGCCATCCCCGCCCGTCTTCGTTTGGTTCAACTTAAGATCCTCCACCGGGTGTATGTAACTGGTCCGCGACTGGTAGTAATGGGTTTTTCCCCGGATGGCTTATGCAAGCGTGGTTGTGGGATGAGTGCTACATTTCTGCATCTTCTTTGGGAGTGCCCGGTGGTAGCAGCCTACTGGATTGATGTGCTTGCGGTGATTACTGTTGTGACTGGTATTACCCTGCGGCCTGAGGCCCGACGATGCCTGTTGAATGTGTGGGAACCCACCGACTATTCTGTGGCCCAGACCAGATGGGCGACCTTGGGATACATGGTCGCGAAGCGGGACATTGCGCAACTCTGGGGCGCATCCAGACCTCCAGACGTTTCGGTATGGGAGGAAAATATGGACTGGTCCATGTTCCGAGAGAAGACCGTCTATGTGGCTAGGGGCAGACCCAGGGCGTGGACGAAGATTTGGGGTCAGTGGAACGCATATCGTGGGGATATTTGTACCCCTCCCTTGGTTGACACTCCCGATGTTACCCTATCTCCCTAGGCTGGCGTTCCCGAAAATTTTCATGCTGTTTTAGGACTTTCCTGTCCTCCCCGCGGTCCGTCCTCCCCCCCCCCCGGCCTTGCCGAGTCCCATTGATTGTGCTTTTGTCTTCCTGATTAGTGGCTTTCCCTTCTGCCTTCTGAGCTGACTTGATTAATGTGTATTCGCCTTGTTTAGAGTTCGTTGTCTTTTATGTTTAATACAGAAAATTGTTATGTCCTGTCCTATGTTTGAGCAATAATTGGTATCTGATGTGTGCCTGGCCACGGAAGTGCTCGTTTGCTTCTTATGTTGTGCGTTGCTATTAGCGGCCAGCCCGTGTGGTTGTGGGCCCATCTTTGTATTTTTTATTCGATTGCTCAATAAAAGTCTTTAACCAAAAAAAAAAAAAAAAATAATAAAAAAAAAAAAAAGTGCCCATTATCATACACTTTTATAGGTTTGGTCTCAACTTGTAATATTAAGAACAAATAATAAATACCAGTACTTCACCTTTTATCCTGATGAAGGCTTTCTATTGATCCATGTACATGAGCCAAAATGCTATTGCAGCCTAATAAATACCAGTACTTCACCTTTTATCCTGATGAAGGCTTTCTATTGATCCATGTACATGAGCCAAAATGCTATTGCCGCCTAACACACAAAACGTCTGTACGTAAATGTATTATGATACAATAAATGCAAAGATTTCCCATCATAGATTAAGAGTTAGTTCACACCAAGTGACTGGAAGATCTCAGTGTATGACTTGAATATGCAGTCTTAGCATTTGAGTATATGCTATCTAAAATTATGTATTACATAATGATGGTTAACCCCGTTGGTGCTCATGACGAGCTCAGCTCGTCATGAGGTAAACCTCTCGTGTGCTCATGACGAGCTCAGCTCGTCATGACCACACCCATTTCTATTATGGCCCAGCACAGAAGAGGATCTTCTCAAGCAGCCACGGTGTTAAGCATCATTCCATGTATTAACCCCATCTTTATGGCTCATTTTATTATACAAGACGTTTATGATGAAATATCCTTCATCTGTAAGATTATAAAATTCTCATAACCAATTGATTATATATCTTTGTTGATTAAGGGCCTAATTTAGAGTTTTATACAGGGCACACCATGGTAAACATAACAAAATACCTGGTCCTTCAAACCCTTGGTTCACCTGCCTCACTGCAGCAGCCAGACCTGTGGTTTTCGGTCAACAAAGCATCCGTGGGGCCATCAGTGGAAGGCATTACATCGCAAATCCTAATTCGGGTGGGGGATGTAATCTCTTTTTTCTGTGTCACAACCAGGAAAAACCTGTAGCCCAAAAAGTTGGTGCTCTGCCCAGCACACATCCACTGTAATGTTAGGTGGCTTGGATATGTACGAGACCCTAGCTCTGGCTTGTCAGCATAATAGAATTTAGAGTGCAGAATTCTACAACCAGAGACTTCCATTTGCTGGAATGAATAAAATCAGGTATATTTGTTTGAAAAGAAAACCACAATCTACAACACCAGTGATCTACAGACAACATGCATTAGAATATCCTGTCAACTAAGAGCGGTTTCCCTATATAGGTTGATGATTCGTGATGGGTAACTTAAGCTCTCCAAATGTTGATGAGTATACATTTGTGATTGCATATATGGTTTGGTATTGTGGAGCCCCTTACTCTATTTGGAGCCACTGTGCCTGTGACAAATCTTCTGAAGTTCATTTGCTAACAGGTGTGAGACTGAACTATAGCCTGTCAAATTGTTCTACAAAACATATTGTTCCACAAAAATAATATGCTACTGTGTACTTACCGCGCATATGTGAAGAACTGACAGTCAGGGGAGGCGGTGCATGAATCCTGGCACTCAGTGAGGGTTTCTCGGAGGAGAGTCCTAATGTCACTGCCCAAGAAATCAGTGTCTTTGTAGGTTTTCGTGAAACAACCTTAAAGTAAGCAGAACAAAGTAGATTATACAAAAGAAGTCACCTAATGTTTATTACTTAAGTAGATTACAATGGAACTGGCACATAGAATATGTTCTATTTATTATGAATTCTTATAGTCAGTTCCTTAACCAAGGTATACCCAATAAAATAGCCTGACTTTCTTAAAGCATGCTAGGGTAACTCAAGTGACCAAATGCATCCTTTGACCCATAGACAATGATGGAATTGATTGTACCATGATGTCTGGTACTCCTATCTCTGGAACATAAAACTTGACTTGTATGAAGCAGACTTCATAAAAAACTGAAGCAGCCCTGGTCCTGCATCCTTCTTCAGGTTTGTGATGCAATATGGCTACCCTGACATATTACACTCCACACCCAGCTCATCATTGGTTTGAGGAAACAGGACCACTTTACCATTTAAGAAAGAATATGCTTGCTCTACAATACAGAAAGAGTTAAGATTTACAGAACCATTTATAACTCAGTAATCATCAATATGTCATTCGACCTGGTAACAAAATGTCCCATTTACAACTCAGAAATGCAAACAAAGCTGCGTAAGTGCTTGGTATTCATGAAAAATAATGACTATTCTATGTAGGCACATTGTATGCAGTGCGAATATCATGCATGCCATAGATTATTAAATGAAGTGAAATTCCACAAATGTCCTAAAGAGTTTCAGATCTATACACAAATTAATTTTCAAATGCTATTAGGAACTCTTTTAATGCAATCTATGGCATACGAGATTGGATCCACTGGATTTCAAGATACGCGAAGGAAATATATTACACTTGTTTGTAAACACCCACAAACGTATGGTTTTGTGGATGTGTGACTACATTCTGAATGCATCTCTTTGGGATCACTGAAAGAATATCAGAAACAGAAAATCATGTGGACTTAACGTGTCAAAAATATCGAGTACCAAAATATAGAGAAGGGAAGGGCAAATAGTTAAGTATAGATTTACTGTTCTTAACCCCAAATCCACGTACCTTGAAGATAAATTTATCGCCCAGGGACATGTATGTGGAGTTATATTGTTGAGCTATAGAGACTTACCTTCACAATATTGGCGTACTCCATATTCTTGACATGATCTTTTGGTCCATGATATATGTGTTTGAAATATTCTGTCTAAATACCTTTCTTCGTTCACTCCTCTAAATGTAATCGAAGTTCAGAACTAAGTGTCGAGTAAGAATGAGCTTGTACACTATAAAGTAGTTATTAAACATACGTAAAAGCATTCACCATGTTTCATTGCTACAGTATACTGCATAAAGTATGTGTATGCTATTAATGACCTTTCAATTGCAAGTCTGTCGGAAGAAGAATGGGGATCTAACCAACAATGAATAATGTTTACATTTACATATAGTTTCTGCAGACATTTATATATAAATTTATTTTTATGGGTTCCTAAGGCACACATATTGGTACTGCCCGAAAGTCCCTCTGTGAGGGTGTTCGACCAGTCAGATTTAATGTGGTCTTCTCCCAAACTTTTTGCTTGCCTCCAATTTTGCATGTGTTGGCCTTAGGGCTCTGTGCACTTTGCCACTACTATATAATTGCTTGTGCTCACTCCACTAAACATGGTTTGATTGACATATCAGTTTGGCATGTTTAATTTACTTGTAAGGCCTTGTAGAGGGATATCCTCCAAATTAGAACACTGGAATGTTGGGTGCTCCATTGAAGACAATGGAGCGCTTCATGCTTTTACGGGCCGATAGAGGCCCGCAAAACAACATTTCAATGTTGTTTTCAAAGGCCTCTGAGCCCGAAGGAATTTATTTTCATATTCTGTTTATTAATTATATAACAGACAGCAAAGATCAAATAAACTGAGGACCCAAGTCCCCTACAAAGAGATTCACCAAGCAAGGCTATTATCCAGGTTACATAATAGGACATTGTGACAAGAAGCCTATACAATGAGATCAATCCCTTCACATATTTTACTGAATAAGTCCCATAGAGCTTCAGTAGTGTAGAAAGGGAGAAATTGTATGATTCCCTATCCCCAGTTATTCTAGGAGAATGCACGTCAGCCAGGGTTGAAAAACAAACATTTTAAAGAGGCCCAGGGTATCGTACTCTATCTACAAGATTCCACTTGAGAGATCAGTGAAACGTTAGTATCTGGCCATGTGGGACAGTTCAATATAAACATATAGGTCTCTAGACAGGGGGTATTTTAAACTATAAAGGCAGCAGGGAACTATCAGCAATGGTATGTGTGTATATATATATATATATATATATATATATATAAAAAATTACAAAGGAAAAGAAAAAGCAAGGAAAAAGACAGAAAAAAAAAAAAAAAGGAGTACGGAGGCGGTGCTTTGAGTGGGTTCAACTTCCAGGGGAGAGTTGAAGTCATTGGGGGGGGAGGGAGGAAGCCCCCCCCAGTCTAAGCGGATCCTTCCGGTGATTCTGGTTTCCGGCCCCTAGCGTATGGTTCAAGGGAGTCTTCAAACATCTGTAAAGCACGTAGGTGGGGTGGGACCAGTCTGTAGTGTCTAGTCGTAGTAAAATAGTGTATAAGGGGCTGCCAAATCAGAGTGAATTTGGCATTTGTGTGGTTAATGTGGGCAGTAAGTAATGCAAGGGCTTGAAATTTACACAAATGGAGGAACCAAGTGGCGGGGGGGTTAGGTGGGAGGGTGTGGCTTCTTCGAATATAAAGCAATGGACTACCTAGTCTCCCCCAGCAAATGTAAAATCAAGCACCACTCCATGTGGGTTATCGCAATCAGTGTTAAAGGCTTAATGCCCAGTAGGGTAACGAATGGAGTAGAGGGGATAGAAAACCTCACTACCTCCTTGATGTGACTGAGGCCCTCCTTCCAGCACATTGTGAGGTTCAGGCATGACCATCATATGTGGATAAAGTCTCCTCTGTCACCCTGACACCTACAAAAGGTCGTGGAAAACTTGGAAACATTTGATGTAAGCGGGTCGGGTGTAATACCATCATGTCATCAGCGTATATGCGGACTCCCGCTGCAGCGTACTCCGATATATCTTTGGGATATCCCACCATAGTTGATCCCAACCCTCAGGCCATATATCCGCTGCCAGAGCAAAAGCCCATGGTGTATGATAGCCATGAAGTATGGAGTTGCGTGAACGCTGCAAGACAGAATATGTATGAGAGATCAAACCCTTTGAGCCCTCACATTTGCGTACCAGGGATCCAAAATCAGTAAGCCGGTTAGTGGCCTCTTGGATTAGAGTCTGAGAGGAAAGGCAATGACACAGCTGATAGTATTGAAGCCATGCCCTGTCCGTTAGATGAAAAGCCTGTTTGAATTGATCAAATTTAAAGAAATTGCCGCCCTGAAAAAATTCCTGAATATCTCGGCATTCACCATCAGTCAATGCAAGGAATGTGTTGTATATTAACACAGGAAAGTTGGTGGGTTCCAGGATACAGGTTTATTATGTAGCAGAACAGCTTAACACCCACAGAAAGACACACGTCTTCTTCCAACCGCAACCCAGCATCAATCCCCGAATCCCCACTGACATTCCTATGACATCATAAGTTCTAATATGACTAGCAATGGAATACCACACACCTCCCCCCCTTCAAAAAAAAACTAAATAAAAATAAAACACAACACAAACCAAAAAAACAGATATAAATTCAGAACCGAACAAAATCTTTGAATTTCATAGGAAGACATCTGACACGTGAACTAGAACGTGATGCAATTGACCTTTGATCACAGGCAGTAGGAGCACAATCGGAATGGTCTTCATTAACCAAATTGTCTGCAACACTATCCTGATCAACATTCACAGGACTAACATTCTTGGTTGTATTTCCACCAACAGTAGAAGTATTAATGGTATCGTCATTGGTAATGTCAACATTAACATTCTTATTCAAAGACATATGATCAAAGGCTTCACGAGTACCACAAAGTTCAGATTTGTCCTTCACTAAATGTGAACCATTAGAGGGAGGAGAGTTCGAAAGTGAAGAGAAAGAATTAGAATCAGTGGATCTACATTCAGTGTTTCAAGTCATCAGATCTACACATAGATATACGTCTTAAATTCCAAATTTTCCCATCTTCCACCCTCACAGCTTTGCTGAATAGTTCAACAACTCTGAGAGGACCAGACCACCTGGGAGAACCTTTACGGATTAGTCCACCAAACTTCACTCACAAAGTCACCTACACTTAATTTGGGTAGACCCACATTGCGTGCTGGTACACGGGACATCTTAGCCTGGTATTTATTGACTCTCTCTCTGACAGTTTCCAAATCTAATTCTAGATAATCACCCTTTTCAGTCCGCAACCACCAAGGCATGAGCTTCGAACCTGGCTTCCTACAGCGCAACATTTCAAAAGGTGACAATCCAGTAACAGTATTAGGAGAAAAGCGATAAGTCAATAAGGTAGCTTGGAGGGCCTTCTTCCATTTCAAACCACTACGCAAAGCTAACTGACAAGATTCTTTAATTACTCTGTTAAACCGTTCAACTTGTCCGTTGGCTTGAGGAAAATAGTTGGAAACTCTTTTATGTTTGATACCACAACTGGAAAGAAAAGATGAAAAAAATTCGCTAACAAACTGTGGTCCATTATCAGTAACGAGTTCTTCAGGTAGACCTTCTCTGGAAAAAACTTCATTAAGAAAATCAACAATCACTTCTGTATTTACCTTCTCCACAATTTTCAATTCCGGCCACTTGGAGAAGTAATCAACCAGAATAGCAAACATTTCTTTGCCCGACTGATAACTAAAAGGACCAACGATGTCTGCACCTAGTTTGTGCCACGGACCTTGAACAAACTCTACAGGAGTAGGACTCACAGAAATGGGTTTCACGGATTTATCACTCAAGGAACAAGGGGAACAATTCCTTACCCATTTATCAATCATGTTGTCCATACTAGGCCACCAGTAAAATTCTCTGATCCTTCTTTTAGTGGAAGACATCCCTAAATGACCTTCGTGAGCTAGGTCACAAATCATATCACGTATGCCTAAGGGAGGAATGATTTTATCATCTCTAAAAATCATTGCTCCATCATCCATCAAGTCATCCTTTACCTTAAAGAAAGAAGCCAGTTCACCACTAAGTTTCCTCTCTTCAGGCCATCCTTTGTTTAAAAACAATCTTACATCCTTCAGAACATCATCCTGCTCCCAAGCTTTAGTCCAATCAAGCTGAGAAATCGGTTTAGACTGTTTATCATTAACAATGATATTAATATCACTCATGGTAAATGCCACATCACATTCTTCAGTGTGATCCACTGTTGGACCATCCTTAACGGGAAAACGCGACATGCAATCTGCATGAACATTAAGGCGACCCGGAACATAGGTGACAACACATCGATATTCCTGCAACTTTGCGGCAAGCCTCGCTAGACGGGCAGTAAGAGTTCTACCTCCACCGGCAGATAGCATTGTGACCAGAGGCTTGTGGTCAGTCCTTAGTGAAAATTTGGTACCCCAAATAAACTGACGGAAATGTTGGGTAGCCCAGGTACATGCAAGTAACTCCCTCTCTATCGTGGAATAATTTACTTCAGAACCACGAAGAGACCTTGAAGCATAGGAGACAACATATTCACCTGAATTGTCTTTTTGCATTAAAACTGCGCCTAAGCCTATATTGCTGGCGTCAACACAAAGTATACATTCCTTATTGACTGAATATGGTTTGAGAAAAGGAGCACATACAATTTTCCTTTTAAGAACATCAAAAGATTCTTGCTGGTCTTTTCCCCATTCAAATTTAGCTTGTTTCTTGAGCAAGGAGCGTAAAGGGTGTACTAACATGGAATAATTCTGAACAAATTTCCCATAAAATTCTGTAAGACCCAGAAAAGATAGTAACTGTTCCTTGGAAGTGGGAATAGGAGCAGACAGTATACTTTTAACATGGCTGAGTTTGGGCTTTATACCATTCTCTGAAATTTCATGGCCTAAGTATTCAACCTTTGACTGTCTAAATTTACATTTCGAAAACTTTAAGGTTAAACCTTTCTCTTGGATACAATTAAGAACAGAATTCAAGTTTAAATCATGTTCAACACAGTTCTTACCAAAAATCAAGATATCATCTTGGAAAGCCACAGCACCACTACAGTTCCTTAGTACATCTCGCATGAGTCTCTGAAAAACGGAAGCAGCACTGGCCAGTCCAAAGGGCATTCTCAAGTATTGAAACATGCCCTCTGGAGTCACAAATGCTGTTAATTTCCTGGATTCTTCATGGAGCTCTACTTGGTGATATGCACTCGCCAAGTCTATCGTAGAGAATACTGTGGCACCAGACAAAGAAGAAATCAACTCATGAATGTTCGGTAAGGGATGTTTATCAACCCATATTTCCTGGTTCAGGCTACGAAGGTCCACACAGAGACGGAGATCTCCAGAACTCTTGAGGGATAAAACGACAGGGGAAACCCAGGGAGAGGACTCAATAGGTTCGATGATTTGTTTTATAACAAGATCGTCCAAAATTCCTTTGAGCTTATCCCTGTAAGCCAAAGGGACATTCCTTACCCTGTGTCTGACTGGTATCGCACTCTCATTGAGTATGATCCTATGCTTGAAGTCTGTGTATTTACCAAGGGTATCTTTAAAGACATTGGGAAACTTATTTTTAATATTGCTTATGAAACAAGAATCAATTGTGTCAGAAAGTAAGTTCACCTCTGGTTCTACAAAACACACTGGGGGATTGGCATTGGGATCTAGTTTGATGCCTAACTCACGTTGGTGTGGCCATCCTAAAATAGCTACTCCTTTAGTGGCTACGTACACTTTCCCATTGGTGACACGATCTTTGACTTTAAGTTTAGCCCAGAAGTACCCTTCTAATTCTATTTTCTTGCCTGAATAACCTCCTGGATGAATGTCTGGAACACAAAGTTCCCTATTGTACCAGAAACTTTTAAATAACTCTAACCCAATGATGGAATACCGTGAACACGAATCCATCATTAGCTCAATGGACATGCCATCAACCAGAATAGGATAAGATGGAAATTCATCTAGTTCAACCTCATCCACTGAAAGGATGCAATTGAAGCTATTAAGAACTTCTTCTTCCTCTTGTGAAATATAATTTACTCTTTGTGTTGAACGACAAACATTGCCAAAATGACCTTTACGTTTACACTTCACACATACTCTGTCCCAGGCAGGACACCCTTTATAATTGCCAACATGGTTGGTACTACCGCAACGGTAACATGAGATAGTCTTCCTTTGGCCAAATCTGTTATCTGGGAAAGTTTTGACTTCACTGGATTTTTTTTCACTCTCTTTCCTCAAAACATTCTTGGAAGAAAAATTAGGGTTAGATTGGTTTTTAACCAAAGAAACTTCAGGCTCAAGAACTGAAGATTTGACATTTGAACCTCTAATTTCTGATACAAATAACTGACTGTTCTATACCCTTGGCTATATTAATAACAGAATTAAGAGTGGTTTCAGTTCCAAGCCAAAGTCTCTCCTGAATTTTCTTGCTTTTCGTTCGCATCATAATCTGGTCTCTAAGAACCTGTTCATAGGAAATTGTTTCGAATGAGCAATAACAGGCTAAAGAGCGTAGTGCTGAAACATAGTCTTCTATAGACTCATCTTGTTTTTGAATGCGAGAGTAGAACTTAAATCTCTCCATGACAGTATTTATTTTCCTGCCAAAACGAATTTTCATTTGTCTAGTTGCCTTTTCAAAAACATCAATGTCACCAGCGTCTTCAATCGGGGGAAGATTGTCAAATTCTTTAATTCCTGCCCCTCCCAAACAATGTCGCAAAAGGGCCAGTTTGCGTTTAGCAGAACACCCCTCCTTTTCCAGGACGTCTACATAGGCCATAAACATAGGAAACCATAGATCCCATTCAATGTTAGGATCTCCTGCTGTTTGTAGAAAATGAGGGGGGGCAGCAATGTTCGACTTTTTTTTTTTTAATAATATGGACTGTTAAAGTATGTAATATAAAGTTTTGTAAGTATTTGGTACTTATTTTTTTTTCGTTTAGTAACTGCTCACTCGAACTGTGACTAAAATGTTTAAAAAGGCAAAAACCTGTGATGTCCGAGTAATTTCCTGCTTACTCCGATGGATTCTGAAGAATTTCAAAATGGTGGCACGCCTGTGACGTCAGCGCGCTTTTGGGGTTGGAGGTTAGGACCCACAATGCCAAGCGTCTTGTTTACGCGGTGAAGGAAGACGAACGTCAAGAAATGACGAGTTGGAAGTCTCCCTCGAGCCGCACTGGAACGCTCGGCCGTTTTGAAAAGACCAACGGTAAGAGATGAGCGGGTCGGGTGAAATGTTAGGAAAACCCCTCAAAATTAGTCGGAAAGGTAAAAAATTTCAGTCGAGTGGTTTTACATTACCAAATTCAGCTAGAAGCCGTTAATTTCTTTTGTAGATGGCTGGTACACCTGTGAACGCTGTTCCGCAGTAATTCTGCTTCTTTTCATTAGAAAGTTGCTGATCCCGATCGTCGCCAGTAATTGTGTTGTATATTAACACAGGAAAGTTGGTGGGTTCCAGGATACAGGTTTATTATGTAGCAGAACAGCTTAACACCCACAGAAAGACACACGTCTTCTTCCAACCGCAACCCAGCATCAATCCCCGAATCCCCACTGACATTCCTATGACATCATAAGTTCTAATATGACTAGCAATGGAATACCACAGAATGCCTGTGGCTGCATGGCAGGAGGAAACATGTTTTCCGTCTATAGGTGCATTGAGAGAGGGGAAGGTAGTCATACCATGGGGTATTGCTAGCTTGTCCCAGATCTCTAGGACTGTCTTTGTGGGGGTAGCTATGTATGCACTGCGAGGGGTAGCCCCTCATGGAAACCAGGCCAAGTCCCATGGGGGCCTACAGGATACTGCACAGTCTAAATGGAGCTAGTGTTTTTCGCTTTCGCAAACCATCCATTCCGATATATACCGGAGATGGCAAGCCCAATAATAGTCTAAAAGATTAGGGCACGCCAGTCCTCCCAGGTCCCGCGGCAGCATCGAAATCCTGTTAGACAACGTTGCAGGGAGTTCCCCATATATATTTAGTGAAATCTTGTTGCAGAGCCAGGATATCAGACTGTGGTATAGCAGTAGGAAGATATAGGATTTTGGGAAGAAAAGACATTCTGTTGGTATTAATACGACCAAGTCATGTAAGTGGAAGACCCTTCCGGGTAGCACGTCTATATCTGGGCAAGTTGTCAAAGTCCATGTCGAAAGCATAGGAATAAGATCTAGCCCCTGGTACCCAATTGATTAGTCAGTCCATTGTATTGGAATCAGGTCCCTCAGGCCCTGGTGCTCCTCAGTCGAAAGGGTAAGGTTAAGGGCATGGGACTTGGAGAGATTAATCCGGTATCCCGATCGCTTGAGGGAATTTAAACCCCTCGAACTCAGAGGCCTTGGATTTATTTTTTGGCACATTCTGCCCTCTAGTGGCAGACAGTTCTAATAGCCTTATAGCCCTTCGTAGTTGGGCTATACCGGCTATTAAAGTCCTGCTCCCTTGTTAAAGTCCCTCACCTTTGGATTGTGCCTTTAACACTTGAGCGGGCCTTTAATAGCCTGAATAGCCCACTATGGCAGGCTATATTAATTACCATTGAGCATGCAGAACTTGTTGTGACACCCACTTAAATAGCCCTTTTAACAGTTCTCAGCTGCCGCCATTTCAGCCTGAAAGCAGTGCCACACTGCCATGTTGACTTAGATTTTTAAACCCCTTGCCAAGTTTTAAAGTTGCCTTGTATTACATGTGTCACCCAAAAGGTAAGCCCTAGGTAGCACATATGGTAGGGTGCTGTGTAGTTAAAAGGTTAGACATGTACTTTTACATTTTACATGTCCAGGTAGTGAAAAAATCCCAAATTCGTGTTTCTCTAATGCGAGTCTTGCACCTCCCATAAGATAATATAGGGGATTACTTATTACATTTAGTAACCTGTAATTCTTAATTGAGAGGTAGATATGGCACGTTTGGTACATATGGAATTGAAATGATAAACCCTCTTTAATGGTAAAGTCGGATCTCATTACAATTTATAAAAAAATGCCACTTTTAGACATTTTCCTGCACTTAGACCTTTGTGCCTACGGCCTGTCTTGAGTCACATGATTGAGTGTAGATGACAGACTCTCATCCACTCACAATAGTGGCATTAACTGTGAATCAATAGGCCATCACTGACCGGATTGGAGGGGGGTACAGAGCAGAGCACAGCCCACTTGCACTTGAATAAACTGTGTCCGGTTTCCTCATAATAAGCTGAATGGCCCTATATTGTCACTGCAACTAGCTTGGAGCCAGGGTAGTGGACCCGGGAAATTCCATGTCCTTCAAACAACCAAAAGATTCTCCCACCTTCTAGAAGCAGGGCACCAGGGCATAAACTACCAGACTTGCGAAGGGGCTCAGGACTGCCTGCTTCTGTGACTTGCTGTGCTCTGCCAGACTGCTGTTGCTTGGAGCCTGCTTTGAACCCTCAGAGGCCAGCTCTGCATCTTCACCCAGGTTTGCAATAAGTGCCTCCAAGGTCTAGTTTGCCGACCTCCTGTTCAGAGCCACAGGGACATAATTGGCTCCCACCATCTTGCCCGCACCTGGACCTGCCCGAATGAGTCCTGATCTCAAAAGAGGGCTCCCTTCACCCATGGTTGTGGTGCTTAATGTGCCAAAAGGGCATTTTCCAAGACGGAGGACAGACAATGTGCCCAAAATGTTCTTTGAGAAACATGACTAGGACCAACCTAGTCGCCTATCCGCCCTACATGCATTGCCGGTCAGATAGACTTTGCTGCTTCTACAGCTACTTTCTTCTCTGCAGCAGCAAATCCTTTTCAGTGGGTCCTTCGACAAAGGGGTATCGACCTCATGGAACAAACTGTCTTCAGCCACAGCCTCCTGCTTAATCCTGCTGGAGATCATCAACTTCATTTCGACAGCTAAATCTGAATGTAAAATTCTCTGCGACTTCACTATGGCCATCTGACAAAGACCCTCCCTTTTTGAACACTTCTGCAGCCTTGCTGAACTTGTACCTTCTCAGACACTTTTCTTTCCAAAGTCCGAAGGTGAGCGCTGACTGGGCACAACCTACTTCCTGTATTCAAACCGCACTCCATCGCAGTTGGCCTGACCTTTAGATTTTGACCAGGTCTTGCATGACTAGATATCTGTGGTTGGCTCTTTGATGTTTTAGGCGTTAGATTGCACATAAACATAGATAATATTAGTCCTACTGATAAGTATTTTACACCAAAATGACAAATCCTAATTAAAATGGTTATAGGATTTTTCTTGTGTTGGGTTTTCACTTTATTACTGTTTGTGTGTGCTGCATAAATTACTTTACACATTTCCTCTAAAATAAGCCTGACTGCTTTTTGTGCAAAGCTAGCCAGGATTAGGAACTCAATTTAGGGACTATTTGTGGTTCACCATGCAAGGGATTGTGGCTGTCGCATGACCAGGATTCCCAACCTAGCCAATCAACAACCACATTTTTCACAAAGGATTGTCTAAGGCAGACAAGAGTGAAATCCAAGCTTCGGTGTTGAGAAGGTTGGACAACAGCTGGGGATCTCTGACGTATGGAGGTGAAACTTATATTTTGGAGTTTACAAAATGTAAAAAATTAGACACCACGTACTCTGAAAATTAAGACCAATTATTAAGACTGATCGAAAAACATTTTAAAAAGGCATGTTCGAATCATCAAGAATGAAGAATAAAATAAAGAACCAATAATTAAGGAATGTAACTCAGTCTAGAAGTTTGTTTACCATATTGATGCAAATAGTAATATGTATACTGAAACACAAAATTCATGAACAAAAAAGAAGAATGAAACAAATGAATATAAACTATTGCTAAACATCTATTTAAGATCATGTGTTTAGAAAATAGGTTTGCTATGCACAAAAAACAACAAAGTTATCAAATACATAATAATTGTACAAACAGTTTTCAGACTATAACCTTAAAAGGATGAGCAGTTATCGCACTGAATTTGTTACTATGCACACGCTTCTCAGATGTGCATTGCTCATCTAATAATCAAATAAAAACAGATTGGACAGATGACTCCAAGGGGGAAGCGTTCATTTATACAATACGTACTATGTTTGTTTGGGTCAACTGTGGATAAACGAAACCCAGACACAGCATTTGCCAAAGTGGCTCTCCTTAATGGAAGACCATTGTTCGTGAATTTCAGTAAACAGGTATAGCTGCAAAGAAAGAAATGAAAAATGAAATATTGATGGAATTGTAGCCCTAAAATCAAGCACTTTGTTAATATGTGCACTTGACAGTCAATGTTTACTATGCTACAACCTCTGACATTCTTAAACTCAATCATATTGGCAGTACAAACATTAAAAAACAATTTAAAATTGCATCATATATAGTTTTCAACTGTCTAACTATAGTGTGAAGATACATTCTATCCACCGGTGTTGGCCTGTTTATGGATGGTCTGTTTGGTTGCTTGTTTCAAAGAACATTGGTAGGTTTGCGCATGTTTGCCTATGTGAGCTGCGCAAGTATCTCCATGAACCAGTGCAGGAAGTGAATTTGGGTGTTTGTATTTCGTCACGGAGTACTCGGTGCATAAGCGGTCATTCATGTGTCTGGATGAGGTGTTGACAGTTGTTTAAATGGTGTGTTAGGGTTGTCATGTGACAAAGTGGGTCTCTAATTGTTTTATGTTTAGAACACCTCAGTCAGAAAGAAATCATCCTTGGGCAACTTAATTCACTTCAACATATACATTCATACATAAAACCATATCACCAGAACATACCACCGCCATCAAAGGCCAAGTTTAGGAAAATTACAAACATTTTATTAAAATCTAATTGAACATATGATCATACATAAAGCATTAATTTCCAAAGGACAATTAAAAGATAAAAACACTATTTAGCAATTAAAAATCACACAAATGAATGCCACACTGGGAGCTCCAAAGAGTATTCACATCCACAAACATTTAATTGATGTAGGAAAACAGCACCCAGACTTCCCAGTGACAGGGGTCTGCAAAGAGAATATCTAACAACCTCAAGAAAATGATCTCCCGTATCAAGAAAATGATCTCCCGTATCAATCTAGAAACTCATTCCGTAATAATGGCAGCAAAAGCAGACATCCAGGCCATGGCAATCTCTTGGTAAGCCGGTAAAAGGGCCACAGCTTTACAGGGGGGCAATCACTCAAGAGACATAGTTCTGGACGTACCTGCAATGTTCCAGCCAATCAAGAGGAGATTAATTTCTCAATAGCTCCACACCACTGGGCATTCCCACACTACATGGATGAGGTTTCCCTCCTCTGGGTGATATTTGGGCCAAAGTACAAAGACACAGCTATAAATCATACAAATATGGGAGTTGCCATGTAAGTACAATGAAGAAAATAAAATTGCAGCAGTTTGACCCTGGCATTAGGAGATCCCTCCAGCAAACAGCCCGCCAACCTACTCCAGTCGTAACTCTCTCAATGTACCTGGACCACAGGATTCTTATCCCTCGCAGCGACACCTTGCCTGGGTGTAGGCTTTCCCTATGTAGCAAAGTAAGAGCCTTCCTTCTGATCCCTGTGTCAGGTAAGGTGTAAGTTCCTGTGTATTTCAGCTTCCCATGTTCTGCAGCACCTCAAAGGAGACTCCTGGATGAGCAGCATTTATGCCAAGAACTGTGCAATAGATATACATTTGGACGCAATATCATCAAATGTGTGGAGCTCGCATAATTCACACACGTCACCCACAGTGGTGGTCCCAGCTCCAAGCCACATTGATATTCTTGCACGCCTCTATAAATATGGGCTACCACCGAAGAGGATATCAGGAACACCCCATCCTTTTCAGATACCTAGCACAACAGTCATGTGCCTTTTTTTGTTGCCTGCGGAAAAAAGCTTCAGGCACCTGCACGCTCCAACAGAGATTAGGACCACAATTCAGACGAGGTACAGTCACCAGTGATTTATCTCCTACTGCTCATCTAGCTACATATTAGAGCTGTGAAACTATGTAATGCTAATATCTATTAAACCCAGGTACCCGTCAGTCAGAAGGAGTCTTGGTTTGTAGATGGGGTCACTTGAACAAACTATGTTTACAGTGATAAGTTCTGATCCTGGTGATGGGGAGGCAGAGCTACCCACCATCCTGTAACCACCACTTTCGAACCCCTCCTCAGTCGACTCGGGGTCTCCAAGACCAAGAGGGAGGCGGCAGACTGCTCGGGAGTGGAGGCACTGCTTGAGATTGCCGCCCTGAGACCATGGCATGCAACTGACCTTGTCCTTTCAAGATAGCGCCATAAGGAAGCTACCGCTGTGCTGCAAAGCATGCCCACTGCTGTTACCCAATGGGAATAACTAGACTGCAGCCTTGAATGGGGTCTGAACCTCTTGGCATGGAGCTGCAGGGGCCGCTTGCTCTCTTCCCTTCCTATGACTTGCCGATTGTCCCAAGGAGCAGAGGGTGCCCCGCCCACCCACAGGATCAATTGCCATCCAGTGTGTGGTGATGGCAGCTGGTGTCAGAGTGTCTTGTATCCTGTGGTGGGATGTCGCATTCCCAATCCTGAACATAACACGGGCTGCCTGGACAACGGGGGACAAACTGGATGCTACTCATTATTAGAGAGGTGCTGGAGGCCAATATAGAGTCAGTGGCGATAGATCTCGGTTTACTCAGAGATCACAGAAAATTAGCAGACCGAATGCTCACAGTGGAGACTCCTGTTGCCAATCCAAAAATCATTCTTCTATATTGCACAATGTGTCTGATCAGATCTGAACACTGGAGGACAGAATTGAAGACTAAGAGGGCAGGGCCCAGTGTAATAATATAACACAAGGTCTTCCTAAACGTATTGAGGAAGAAGCAATGATTTCCCTCGAGTATTCGCTACAAGAGGTGGTAGCCCATGAAGGCCTGTTCAAAACGTATGCCATGTAGTGAAAATACAGAGTAGCGTACAGATTTCCCCAGTGCCAGGCATGCTACCTCGGTCCATGGTGGCCTGGCTTCATCATTGTGACAGACCATCTCATGCAACAGGCTTGCATTGCGGGCCCCTTCCAAGAGGAAAATACAAAAGTCGAATTTTTTTTTTTTATCACCACAGTAGCTGTCAGGGCTTCCTATGACTTTCTTTATACCAATCAAAGAGGCTGCGAGATCTAGATATTCCATATGATTTGTTCTTGCAAAGCTCAGCGTACAACAGAATGAAATGTCTTTTTTTAACCCAGACTGCAGCACAGGAATGGCTTCACACCCAGGTGCCCCTATGCAGTCCAGACCATAGGAAAGGTATCCCCATACTGTGGAGATTCAAATGGTCTCTCCAGGAGAGAAAAAAAAAAAAAGCAGAGGGCCCAGTGTAACAGACTTTTCAGGAAGAGGCCTGGCTCTTGCCGTGTCTGCACTGATGGGACACAGCGAGAGACCAGGGAAGTGCAGTCCCTTCGGCCGAGGACTCTGGGTCGGATGTGGACAGTATCACTAGCTACTGCGCCCAGCTGCCTGAGATCACACCTAAATCGGTGGATGACATTTGACAATACAGTCTGCTGGGGAGGAGTAAGCTGTGTTCAGGAGATCTTCTGGAAAGACCCCTCTTGATATCTCAGACACCAACTGAATTGCATTCTGCATGGCTTGTTTAGGTGTGGGCCCTGGGGACAGGTGGGGAGGGACTCAAACTCTAGATCCCAGGATTAAGAGGGCTTACTCCCCCTCCCTAATCTCAAATGACAGTCCCATCAGATTTCACTAGAGAAGCGTTAATGCGATGGTTTATTATTGTTTGGATGGAGTGTCATGGCACAACTGCACGGGTAGGTGTAGTGGGGGGGCAGGGAGTGGAGGGGGGGGGACTGTTGAAGTTTCCATTCAACATATAATTGGTGTTTGCTTTATTCCTACACACGCATGTCCTACTGGGAGGTATGGAGTAGGCCGCATGTTTGGATACAACTCGCTTAGACTCTGACTCTAGCCCCGATGGCTAGTACTACCACTGTAGGGGTGCTTCCCAGGAGTTCCTCTTCCAAGAGACACATGGGCCAGACATGTCTTAAAGGACAGAGGGTCCAAATTGCCTTCCTCCAGGAGACTTGCTTAACAAAAGAGGATAGCCTGGCGCTGCAGAAGTGCTGGAGGGGGAAAATCTTTGCTCCTATGTATTCATTACTCACTAGAGGGGTGCCAGCTTTGATGCTTTCCGGGACCCTGTTCTTCTCACAGATAGAGATAATTGACCCAGAAAGCAGTGCTTAATGAGACGGTGCTTTCAGCACCGGCACTTTTCACAGGCCTACGATTCCTGACCCTGCAGGTGGTGGGCTCAATATTACTCAAGTTTTGTTTTTGCACTCATCTGTCGGTGTAGGTAAAGAAGTAAATCGCATGACTTAGGGAACAGACAGCGAGCATGGTTACAGGATAAAGCCTGAGGCAGTGCAGGAGTTGAAAGTTGGGTACACCGGAGGTAGGTGTGGGCTGTGGCTTCCTTGGCAACACTTTCAGCACTTTTTTTTTTACAAATTAAGCACTACCAGAAGTTAGGTTTGATAGTTTCAGTCAAGTTAAATGGCAAAGATATAGCCCTAGTGAACATTTATGCATCTTTCTCCAGCACCCCTCCTCATCTGTATACACCACTACCCTATATTACTCAGAGGAGATCTCAACTGTGTGGCTGATGTCATTTTAAACCACATCCCACACTACCTACATTCTCTCCCCGATGCATAAGACTACCAATTGTTTTGAGACTGAATCAACAACTTGGGATTGGATACCTGGTGAATCTTCTAGCCGGAGGGCGGAGTTTATGCTTTTATATGCATGAACTATTGGTACACCTAGATGATTTTACGTTTTAGTGACAGACGAGAACCAAAAGACCAGAATATCTGGCAAAAGCTCACTCCAACCATAACCCGCTATTGTGGACTCTTGACTGGAAGATGTCCAGACCTAGCATTCCGAACTCGAAACTCAAAGCTACAACATTTGAAGACCTAGTTTTCAGGTTTGCACTGAGGGACATGATCTGTAAAGGGAGAACATGGGGGCGGCTTCTTCTTTACTAACAGAATTGGATGCATTTAAATTAATAGCGTGCGATCACTGCACATCAGCGGTGGTGGGGACTTGGATCCAGCTTCATGCTGAGATTGCACACCAGGAGCAACTCTTACCATAATTAGAGCTACTAAATGAAGGAACACAGGCATCTGAAGAAGGACTGAGCAGAAAGGGAGAAATTTATGTTATAGGATTGACAACAGGCATACGAGTACAGAGCATACACAACAAGAGTGAATGTGGAACGTGACAAGACTGGTAGAATGATGACGTGGCTCACTAACCTAGATGAAAGGGTTCTCAAGTACTGCAAATGTGCAGCAGAGGGCAAACTTCTTTATAATCAGGTTAGAAATCAACAAGGACTTTGCAGTCCATTACTCTAATCTCTATGAGTGGTTGGAGAATGGTCCTCATACAACCCCTACATGAGCAAAACTTTCAGGGCTCACCTAGTTAATGCACAGGAGGCAAGGTCACATCCCCTACAAGCTATGCACTGTGAGGCCACAGACCCGGATGGCAAAGTCACAGCGACAAGGCCACTGGGCTCGTAGGCAAGTTACAGCACGGTGGCTTGTCTCTGCGCACCTTTACCTTAATTTTGTGCTGTTGATTCCACACTATTTACAGGTCCCTCTGGTCAGAACCGGCCGCTATGCATGGAGAAAGAGGCACACCCTAAGTAGCCATGTGCCTCCTCTGTGTGTCAGACTGCCCATTGCCCGAATGCTCACCCCTTACGCAGTGCCATGGGCACCAGAATCCTGATCAGACTGGCTGTGTGTGACGCTGTCTCTACCTGGGTCTTCAGCACTTTGGATCCCAAATTTCCCTGCTGCTGTTTGAAACCAAAATGGCAGCTGCGAGGATTCATGCACCCACTTCACTACTCCAGCCTGCTTTTGCCATATGATCTTTCGGTGTCTAAACTTAGCCAAGGGTATCAGTGATCGATAGGGGTCAACTCATCTCTGAGGAAGGGAGGGGCAGCAGTGGCCTTGAAATCATTTAATTTCACCTGGGAAGAAATTGAACTCAGAAATACACCTTCTCCATTCCCTCGTTAGCTACCTGCCTCTTACAAATCCCACTTAAAACCACCCATTAACTACTAAAGGTCTGTGGTGTACAACAACTGCAGGTATCATTGAGTACTATTCGGTGTACTGGTACACAACAACTGCAGGTATCATTGAGTACTATTCGGTGTACTGGTACACACAGACATCCAACTTGTTGATGACATCAACTAACGTCTCCCAGTACCTGATAAATGGGATGAACAGAGGAAGTGCAAATACTTTGTACCCGTAATTCCCCACCTTGCTGAAAATTGGGTGCAAATAGCTGCACCCTGGAATTAGTTAGATTTTGGGACTTCCATACTCACCTGAACTTAGGGGCCTGCTTATACAAGTTTGCAGTTCTCCTCATGTTAGAGGCCAGTAATATGTCTCTTGCTCAACAGCCAATATACCCATAAATACACATTATAAAACAGATACCTTGGAATGCCGCGATTCTCTAAAATAAAGGTGAAAAATGTGCATCGAAAATGGACAGTGCAGTAAATCTGGCAGCATTCCGCATCTGGAGCCGCGATCCTCTCAATGTCATTTCCAGGAAACTCCACATTCTCTAAGAGTGTGCGAACTAAAACAGAGAATGAAATTTATGTTATGAAAGAACACAGGACCCTATATGAAAATGTGTTGATAGACGTTTAGGACAAATAAGAGGATAAACAGACAATAGCACATATGCCCCTGTAGTTTAAAAAACCTCAGGCAACATATTAACTCACCCTCTGAAAGCACAGAAGGCTTAAAAGCAGACAATATGGAACATACTGAAAGAAAGTATGACAAAGCAGTGCAGAAGGGTCCAATCTAGGTACATGGGGGGTAACAAACACCCCTGCAGCCCCTGTGGTGGGGGGGAAACAGTCTTCAGTACGTGAAGGGGGGCCTCAGCTCATCTGTAGACAGATGTGTGTCTAGCTCTGAAGCAGCTGCAGTATGCAGCCTGCTCTGAGCTCCCCGCAGGGACTCAGGGCTGAAGAGGAACAAAGTAACAACTCTTCAGTCAGAGCCTTCTAGGACCCCGACAAGAGTGGGGGGCCTCAGAGAGATCATTCTCTACACAGCACCCCTCCTCTGAGAAGGGAAGAGGCAGGAGAAGATTTGCAGCTCCAGGAGCAGGACTGCTGGGACGCTTTGGAAGGTACAAACTCAGGGGCAGAGCTATCAGTGGTGCTGCCAGTGCAGTGATACTGGGGTTTAGGAGCATCGTGGGGCATCATGTCTGTGTAGACTGCATTTATTTTAACTTTTAGGCTCCTCAGATGTGTTTTTCCTCATATCGGCCCTGCACCAACCTCGGTTTCCACTTGCTGGAAAGAAACTGGAAGGACAGGTAGAGAAAAAGAAAAGAGACCAGCCACAGATTGGCATCAGAGATGGTCAGTGGTTTAATTTGTAGATTATTTCTGAGCGGCTGTATTGCGATCGTGCTCTGGCTGCTTGTCAGGATTTGTGATTCTTTATAAGCGAGTGGCGCAGCATCAACCATCCAATGACAAAGCAGTTCATGCTCAAGACACTTTAGAGGAGGTGCTGAGAAGTCAGGTTAAGCACTTTCACCACATGCAATGCTTTCAGTTTGTCACTCATCACCAGGGCTGGCTTTAGCGGTGCCTGGTGCTACAGTCTTTTTTGGCACCCCTCATCCAATGACCTCCTCCTGGTATTACCTCACTACCATGTGGCAAAAGAGCCACTCATCTCTCCATAGCCCCCATCACATTTCCTTTGTTTTAAAGCACTGTTAAAGGGTAGTTTTACTAATCCACTCACCTAGCCTAATAAAATACAGATCTGTTCTTTGCAGCAGGCATATTAACACTCTGTGATATTTTATGACGAGTCGAAACTGCCACTACACACAACCCTGATCTATTTCTCTAGCAGGAACATTACAAGAGTTATTTTGACATTTTTAATGCTACCTGAAAGATAGATGCACAAGGAACTCTGCAGCAGGCATTTCAAAATCGTAAGAAGCTGTTAAGTGCAGCCCCCTCCTGAGTACAGTGCCCTCTCCAGGTCAGCACCTAGTGCGGCTGTACCACTCGCACTGCCCAAGTGGAAAGTTGAAATAAACAAAGTGATTTTCCAGGGTGAACGAAGGCGAGTGCTTCTGTTCTAGTTCTCGAAACTTGGACACTCACTTGGCATTAAACTAATGTTTGTTGTCTGTACATACAGTCCCTCCTGGTTTTCAAAGTCTTTTCCATTTTTTGGGGATGCCAGAGCTCATTAACACAATGTAATAAATGTGCTTGGATTCACAGCAGTCCATTTGGGATAGCACTTGTGCTGGAGAAAAGTTCCTTGACCTCAACTCCATGGAAAACACTGCAGAGGACCCAAAAACACAAAGGCCAGTGCATATTTCAACGTAGGGGCAATAATGCTGCAATTTGTATTTTTCAGATGGCATTATTTTGTTAAAACCTTGTATTACTCCAGTATGGGATTCTAACCCTATTTTATAGTTTCATTCTCAAGTGCAAAGCAAAATGTCTACACATAAAGTCTGAATTCTCAGAGAGAAATATAAGGGACAGAGTGGAAGATGAAATTAGAGCTGAGAGCGCGTAAATGACAGAAGGGAAACATGATTGAGAAATGTAACAATGAGGGGAAACAAATGTGAAAAGCCAAAGAAAAAAAAAAAAAAAAAAAGATTAAATGACAGAATAAGCAGAGCATAAGGGGTGAAGAACGAGAGGGAGGAAAAACAATGTAAAACAAAGAAGGAGCAAGATAATGATAAGGAGCTAAATGGAAATAATGAGTAAGTGAAGCAGAGAGAAAGACAAAGGGTGAGAGAACTAAGAGAAGAAGACTTGAGATGGATAAAGTGAGAGAAGATACAGTGAGATCAAAAGAGAAGACATTTATTGTGATCTGTTCATGAATTTGAAATAGGCCAAGTCACAGTTCTATCATTTTGAGGTTGGTAATGTGTACAGTAATGCCTTTGAGACTATAGATATACAGATCAAAAACTTTGTTATAGGAGTTCCCTTGAGGGGAAGACGGTTATTAGAGAATTCCGCAGACCAAGGGAGAGTAAAATAAGTTTACAGTGTTTGAGTGTAACAGCAAAATAAAGACCACAAATCTGAGAAACCTTAAAGCTACCGGAGATGTGAATATATAAACAGAGAAAGTAATCTTTAAAGAGCACAAATGTGTACATGTGAGAAAGAAAACGGGATTAGAGCTATGGGAAATGCATTAGTTTGCACTTAGGAAAAACTCTGGTGTATGAAAGAATACAAGATCAAAAGGTGAAATAAATCCCCAAAGAGTGTATAAGAGGAGTCGGACAAACCCAGAGAACATAAAGAGTGAAAGACCCACAAGAGCAAACTAGGCACCCTTGAGAATGAGGAAGTAAGGCAGCTAAGCCACGAGAGATAGAGCATATGAATTAAGTATCGTAAGGATCACTGAAAAACAATACGTTTTCTGTTGATCAAAATATGTTGTGCTGAGAAAATTAAAGAAGCCCGGGATGGTAGATCGTGTTGCGTGGACCGGCGTCAGGGGATAAATAAAGAGGGTGAGCAAAGAGACTCCCTCCCTTTCCAAACCCACAGATATCAACTGCAGAGTACCCAAAGGATCATCGCTCAGCCCCACACTCTTCAACATTTACATGGGGCCACCATCGTCAGACAGCATGGGCTCAGCATAGTTTCATATGCCGACAACACCCAGCTCATCTTCTCCCTCACGAAGATCCTCAAAGACTCCCGACTGCTTCCAGGAAGGAATAGCTGCCTGAAGCTCAACTCGGAGAAGACTGAGGTCCTAGTCCTTGGACCCTCTACCTCTGCCATTATCTGGTGGCCCTCCGTCCTCTGGAGTCCTCCCACGCCAACAGACCACACGGAACCTCAGCATCATCCTGGACTCCTCCCTCACCATGATCCACCAGATCAACTCTGTAGCCTCCACCTATTTCAATTGCCTCCGCAAGAACTCCAATGGATCCCCCCGAATGCAGAAAGACTATTGCCCATGCACTCGTAACCAGCAGACTGGACTATGGAAACGCCCTCTATGCCGGACTCAGAGCCCTCCTACACAAGCTCCAAACCATCCAGAAAACCACAGCCAGACTTTCCCTCGGGATCCCACGGCACGAACACATGATCCAACACCTACGAGACCTCCACTGGCTCACATTCAAGAAGTGTAAACTTCAAACTGCGCACCAACGCCTACAAATCCCTCCACAACTTCAGACCCAGGTACTAATATGAGAGAGTCACCTTCCACGTACCCAAAAGGAACCTCCGCTCCACCGACCTCGCCCTGGCAGAGACCCTCCACATCTGCAGGAACAGAGCAGGCAGAAGAGCCTTCCCCTATGTAGCAGGCATGGAACGAGCTTCCAGTGAACATCAGATGCTTGTGGACTGGACATCTTCAGGAAGAACCTCAAGACCTGGCTCTTCGACCGAACTGGAGCTGCACAACTCTCCCCCCTCCCCCCACGTCTTGAGACGCTCATGTGTGAGTAGCGCGCTTTATAAAACCCCTGATTGAGAAATGAGGCGAAGCTGGGGGCAATAGTATGGGACCCTGGAAGGCAGAAATGGTGATGGAAACAAGCCCAGAGAGGTGATAAAAAATGTTGAAAGATAAAGAAAGATCTATAAATGTAGGGTAAAAAGATCGCAAATAGGAAAATAAGGTGGAAGTGACCGTGAATCCACAAAGATTGAAAAGTAAAAGAGAGTCAGTGAAAGACAAAGGTAGAAGGCTTCTGAAAAGTAAGCCTTTGCAAAACAGAAATAATGCAGGAGAAATCCACTAAAATGGGGTAAAGTAGACAGCTAGAAAATTAGATAAAGGAAACACCAGAGGCAGAGGAGAACTGTATTCCCTTTACATGAGTTGTTGGTCAGTGTTCAGTGCATGTGTGATGTGCTGGATTGTGAGCAAAGATTTGAAGATCTAGTTAAGTGTAAATAGCTCACACTGGTCTGATCAGCCACTGCCGTATCCACCCCCCCAACAGTGCTACCTTCTCGGACTGCTCATCAGGATCAAGGTTCATTCATTAAGGCTCATTGACCACTACTGCATATTCCAGAATTAAAATCCAACTCTGTCAGGAATTACATTTCCCAAGCTGATAACGCTTAATACATTGACGACTTTACATTAAAGGCTCACATTTACCACCACACTAATCAACGTGATTGTACTGTTCTCCAATCATGATGCAATTAGAATATCTTTGATTATAAAATATCCAAGTATTTGGAGGCAAATTCTATTCAGCTTGATAAGGAGGTCTTGGCTTTTTCCCTAAAAACATTAATTTGCTTCATTCTCCTTGTAAATAGTGCTTATTGAAGAACACCACTTTGTTAATATAATATTCCATCAACACAAGTAAAATTCAATGTTAAAATGTAACTATTTTGTAGAACCATTGATCTTTTACGGTTCAGATCTTTATTTATCCAGGAACAAATACTCTTACCTAAATGCAAAGGCCAATGAGGTAGAACAGAAGGAGATAGAAGGCGAGGAAGGGAGGACTGGGAAAGGTGGGAGGGGAGGGATAAATTATCCAGGGATGTGGAAGCAAGCTTCACCAGAATTAGCTCTCTCAACGTATTCGGTGTCAGCAGGCTGGGTCTTTTGGTGTGTCGTACCCATTGCGGTCAGACTTTGTCTTGATCAGGCCTGCCCATTCGTCTTGTAAGCTGGTGTACTCATAACTAAAAAGGACTGGCAATGGGAATGCCAAAAAGAGTTCCAGCACCGCATGGACTGAAAAGTCCATGCCATGCAGGTAACTTGTGCAGGCAGATGGGGGCACATGTTGCACCCCCATGTGTGCATCCAGTGTTTCGTCTGCCAGGGTTTACATGGAAGAGGAACCACCATGTAAGCCTGGCAGAGAGAACAATCCTAATATGCTTGGCAGGACCACAGTGGTCTTGCCAAGCATATGGATAACTCAACACAGCCAGGGAATGGTGGTTCTCTGGCTGCTGCAGTGGAGTTGTGGCAGTCCCACTGCCCATCTCGTAAAAGGGAGGTGGGGAGACAGCCAGCGGGCAAGACCCCCCCCCCCCCCCCCCCCCCCAAGTTTGGCGGGCCCGTGGACCGTCAAACTCCTATTCAGCCCCATAATGCAGTCCCTCGGAATCTGTTTTCAGACATAGCCTCTAAACCCTACTTTGTACACCTGCCAATGGGTGTTTAGACTGGCAGCTTCTCTTCAGAGCTCTCCATTAGTGCAATGAAACCTCGGAGATATAAGTGCCCTCTACAAATGCATGCATTGAATTAAGTGCTAAATGATCAGTTCACCACTCTTCAGTATTTCACCTTGTATATTTCAGCCTTTTAGGAATTTAAACATCCCCACATGCTTTACATTTTTCTCTTCTGATGTTGACCACTTAATTCTTGGATGCAGAAGTGTTCTTCCTGTATTCTTTTGCTACTCTTTCCAAGGACATTGTAAAATATGGGGTTAAAGCTGAAGGCGTTGCACCCACAGATCATGCACGGGCAACTTATTTATGCTCAGCAAGTGCTGGCTGACCAGGTATTTACAGAACCGAGCTAAACTCCAGGCTGCAGAAACACACTACTCTCAAACAAATGTACAAGGGAGTCCTTGTGTGTGTGTGTGTGCAGTTTGTGTTGGTGTATGGACCTGTGCGGGAGATTATCTAATTATTTTCTCATATCAGAACGGACAACTGTGGGAACAAGACCGCAGAACTGCAATCTATTTTGAGGGCAATAAACAAAACCTGTGGCTTTAAGTGACTGCAAAAGGGGTTTCAGCGCAATGAACTTAGTATTGCAGGTCTTTCTTAACTAATGTTGTTAGCGCTCCTGGGCCCTTCTCTGCCTCTTTGGTACCCATAGACATATGTTAACAGGTGGCTGACTGCTCATTGTCATGAGGATGATACTCCGTCTAGGAAGGTAAATCCTACTGCCTGTCACAACAAAAGATACCTGAAACATGAGATTAAGTGATTTGTTACCTACATGATAGTGAGACATTTTACATCACGGAATCCCCAATTACCCAGTTCTTATGGGTAAACATCCTGTGGTAAGATAGCATGGACCTTAATGCTCCAGAATCGTAGATATGTTACTAAACAGTCACTGTTCGTGAGATAGGAATTAGAAGAATGGGTCAGTCGTTTTTTAAAGGTAGAGAAGAGTCAGAGGGACTCTTACTTGATGTCCTCACACCCCAAAGGATTGCATGCTTCATCATCAAGCGATGCTCCTTGTTGGGCCGGCGCTGCAATGCCCCACGCTAGCCGTGAGGTGTGCAAGTCTGTGTGCAGTGTTAAGTGTAGCGTAAAACTTAAAAATGACGAGTATCTTTGGTAGACTAATTTAATCAGGGTGATCCCTCTGTCATAGTTAAAAAGTTGTGTTGTGAAAGTAGTTCTGACCCTCATTAGCTAGACAAGTGCAGTGTTTTATTAAAAAGGGGGTACGGTCGACATGTTACGCCGCTATTGAATGATCTTAGGAGGAGATCCTACGTGCTTCTTCAGGACTGTAGGGAAGTGACAAGTAAGAGGCATTGTGCGATGGTCTTATTGAAAGGAAAGGTCCACTGCAATTGACCCAAACAGTGGTCCTTATGTAAAAGGGAAGAAAGAAAAAACAGATAATTCAAAATTCAACGAAGTAGTGCCATTGCAGTGCAAACTGGAGGTCCCTAATCGGTGGACCACAGTTTCATAATAGGCGGGTGAGCCACAAGTTACGGTGGTCACATGTGGATTGATTGGGTGAATAGTTAAAACACTAATGAGTTTCATCGAGCAAAAAAAAAAAATTTATAACAAAACATGAGCTATGAATCATTCAGTCACTGGCAATACTCATGGCGTACAAGTTGATAGACTAGCTCATTAGATATCAGATGGGGGGGGGGGCGGGTAGAGGATGATCATGTTGTGACCATCAAGACCATCATGGTAGTAGTGATCAATCAGCCAGTTTCCATTGATGGCAAGCCTTTTAATACACAGTCTTATAGTAGACGTAGCAGGGATAGGAAGTGGAGGGAAAATGGCTAAGGGCAGCTTACATATTCAAAGTGGGGCAGGATGCACCATAAGTCATAGCGAGAGGGAGTTTGCATCACCATCTACATAACAGAAAGGTATTATTGCCTAATTTACGAGTGGACTCAAAGCGTATGTATGCACAAGGAGGAAGTGTGCTGACAGTTTTGTCGGAGAACAAAGAATCTTGCACCTACACGACCTCTCGCCAGCTTGGGAATTGTTTGGCGTGACACCCGATGAAGCATGACATCCTTTGGGGTGTGTGAGGGCATCACTTAAGAGTCTAGCCGACTCTTCACCTTTCAAAAATGACTGAGCCGTTCTCCTAATTCCCATCTCAGGAACAGGAACTCAATATATATGTACATTGTTAAACCTGGCATCCTTGCAGTGGTTTCCCTGACTTTGTCTCCAGACCTCCTGTTTTTTGCCGACTTTCAGCTCTATACCACTACTAACCATTGCTAAAGCTAATGTGCTTTCTGCTTCAAACATGGTGTCATTGGCTTATCCACAATTTGCATATTTCGTTTTCTTAAAAGTTCCTGGTAAACTGTAATAAGTGTGCCCAGGGTCTGTAACTCAAATGCTGCCATTGGGCCTGCAGCCCTGATTGTGCCACCCACTTAAGTCACACCTTAAACATGTCTCAGGCCTGCCTTTGCAGAGCCTATGTGTGCAGCTTTAAACTGCCATGCCGACCTAGCAAGTCGCCTTCTGTCTGTCTCTGACTAGATGTCTGGGGTCGGTGACCGCTGGGCATTGTGCATTCCCTCAAGCCAGCCACACTCAAAGGGAGCTTAGGTGTGACTATGGGCCATCCTGGGTAGGAGTGGACACTTTCACCTGCCTAGGCTGTGTTCTGTCCCAACACAAAGGGCTGAACACCCCTTTGTGGTGGCTCTGGAGCCAGGGCAGGCACTCTGTGCTCTCAAGGGCATCTTTTTGACATCTCTCCCACTTCAAAAGGCACAACGAAGTATAAGTACTTGACCTCTGATACCACCACTTCAGGACCTGTGGATACTTTACCAGGAAGGACTGCTGTGCTGTTCAAAGGACTGCCACTCTGCTGGACCCTTGCTCTGATGTACGGACCTGCTGCATGCTGCCCACCTTGCCTGGGAGTGAGAAATACTGAACCTGCATCTCTCCAACTCAGACCCATAGTAACTCCAAGAGCTTGTCTCCTGTTTTGCAGTCTCAGGGGCATGAAAGACTTCAAACTCACCTGCTACAGCACTTGGACTCTGTCATCTCAGAGTCTTGCCCTGTCAAGAGGTATTAATCTAGTCCTTGACCCTTGGACGTGGATGTAAAGTGCTGCAAAAAAAAAAACCAAGCATAGACTGTTTTGCTGCTTGGAACCGGTAAATCGCCATCGATGCAGTGACACTTCGAGGACCGAGGACATTGCATCGCTGACTGCTCGGGCATCACTTCCTGTTCTGATGCATCTTTGACTTTGCTCGGCACAGCACCAATATATTGCCTCTTTGCTTCTTGCCTGCTTCAACAACGGAACTAAGGTTCTTTGTAGTGGTCCAAAGCTGGTCCCTGTATCGGACCCATGCTCCATTGTGGTCGGCTAGAATGTTTGGAAATGATCTGGTGTAGTACGACCAGACAGCTTCGGCCTTCACATTATGCCTTTAAGCACTACTTTTCAGTTTATTCTTTAAAAATTCATAACACACTGTCTTACTGTTTGAAGCTTTTTTACAAATACTTTTAATGCAAGCATGCTCTGTGCTAGCTACCAGAGGGTGAGCGCAGGCTAATTTATAGTGTGTATCTGACTTATGGCTCCTGCTTGGTCGGGGTGCATACATATGCAAAACAGAAACCCAATTTCTAACATGCAGAATATTCAAGTCCAACTAACTTTCATAGTGCAATGCTGCGAATACCAAATAGTGTGAGACTTGCAATTGTTTGATAATGGTCAAAGTGTGATAAAAGTAATGTTGTATTTAATGGCGGTACATTTGGTAGGTTAATAGAGGTTAGTTTTGATATTCACAATTGCAGTTTTTACAATTTGTATGGAATGCATGAACTGTGCTTCATTCCTAGTGCCCAATTAAGTATGCCTGTCTTGTAGCACTTAGTGGCTTGTCTACTGGTGATAATCAGACATACTTCATCCCCATTTGGGCTGTTAATTCCTTTAGACAGGGAACTCAAGTCAAAGACTCAAGTTGTAATCAAATTTCATTTGTTAAATCTCATAATGTGCTCACATGTAATCCTGATAAATCTGCTAAACATGGTGTCACTTCCTGTGAGGTCAAGATGCCACTTGCTGTGATGTCATGCACAGTGATGTCACTTGCAATCTGCCTAACCTGGTTTTTCCACCCACTTCGTTTTTAGGACTTTCCCCGGTCTGTAAATGTCTTACCTTGACCTGATGTTGCACACACAAGAAAGGCTTGAAGAAGGATGAAATATTTCATGATTTTATCTGTAAAAAATTATAGACTGGATTAGTAACAAAATGAAGAGGATGGAAGGAAAAACAGGTTAATGAGTTTTACATCTGTCCACTGGTTCATCACTCCGCAGTGTTCATTATTTGTTTAAATCAACCAATTGACACTTCTATCAGGCAAAGGAAATGAAGTAATAAGGGGTATGTGTTCAAATTAGAGTCTGAAGCCACACATTGGCTAAAATGTCTTTGGTGTCACTTTTGGGCCTGAAATGACCATATCATGGTTTTACACTTGCGTTTTCCAAAACCCTACAGAAAACTCACTGATCATTGAAAATATAAAAATGTTGGAATGTGCTGCACTCACTGTGTGTATAAATTAAATTCTTATTCATGTTTCCATGTTGAGCAACCACCAAGTAATGGCCCCAAGATACCTCCTGGCATAGACATCAGAAGGCCAAGCGCTCAGGCCCTTGGATTCAATGATAAGAGGCAGATGACATATGGATTCTCCACCACCCATCCAACTTTTCACGGACTGTCTTTGAGGCTTAAGATCTGGTTTTGGTATTTTCTATTATTCTGGGCAGAATGGAACAACAAACCTATCAGCTATTTCTGTCAGTTGTTTGCATGGAACCAGCAGTGCAAATGCACTCAAGCAGGTCAATCCTCGACAACGAGCGAGCCCCATTTGAGAAGTGGTATTATTCAGAAGATACAAATATTACATAGGTCATGGATTAGAGCGATACCATCATCCTGTAGTCAAGTCAGTTCTACTTACTCCCAGGTAAATGCACCATGCCAGTTAAAGGACAAGCAGTATCCAAAGCGCCTGTCTCTTCTATTATGAAGATTTACTCCCCGTGCAGGACTGCACAACAGAGAAGAGATCCACTAAGCTACTCATCTAAGAAATTTGAACACCATTTGAAGATACTCATGCTAAGGGGAACAAGAGATTGGTCACATACTGAGGAACTTACAAACATGCTCAATATTTGGATGTGTATGCCCAGACGTGGTTCCCTTGCTCACTGTGCCACTCGATTCAAGCTAGCCTGGCTGAAGAAAGGGGACATAACCTAAAACCGGTCTGGACTGTTCCCATGGGGCACAGGGTCAAGGCCGATTTGCATATGGTTGGGTCCAAACTGGGGTGTTTTAGTCGGCAAAATAAAGATGGATCTAACCTAGATCTTTTGACTGGGGGGGGGGGGGTATGTTTTCATTGTCTGCAATCCGTCCATTATTTGTTTGCTGTAACAATAGGGCAAAGATCCAATGGTCGATGTGAGATGGTTACATTGGTGGACAGAAGATACATTTGTTTTACTAGTTTATGGGCTCTTAGGGGATGGGTAATGGCAGCACCTAATGTAAAAGGATTGCGTCTGCCCAGGGCCAGCTTTAGCGCTGGCGCAAAATTTTTGGTGCCCCTACCCCCATGACCACCTCCTCAGATTCTCTCACTTCCACCGGGCAAAAGTGCCCCTCATGCCACCAGTCATAAGTCAGTGCTCAACACAGCACACTTCCTGAGGCCAGCACCCCCCTCCACAGGTTAGCGCCCAGTGTGGCTGCACCAGTCACACTGCACTAAAGCCAGTCCTGCTTCTACCCAGAATCTGGTGAGTCACTGCTGGCTATGTCACAGCAAGAATTTTTCTGCCTCGTTACCATGCATCATGTGTCATCAGGGCAGAATTGTAGACCAACTCGAAGAGTCTGTACTGCTGAATATCCCAACTGTTGACATGAACACATCACTGACCGGACACATGTATCGCTGCGTCCCTTACAGGCGCTCCGGTAGGAACACGCCAAAAGTTTTGTAGCACCTGAGTAGTCAAAAACACATCTATAAAGGTTTGGCGACATTTACTCAAAGGATCAGGCTGGAATGGGACTAAGTCAGTCCTCAGGCACACACATGTATGACTATTAAAGGAAAACAAAGCAGATATGTCCAGTCTCTGTGATGTTGATAGTGCTGGGGCTAGACGTCTGAGCCGTAGAAGTCAGTGTTCCAGGCTATGGCACTATGAGGCAGAGCAAGTTCCCTGTGGGCTCCCTAGCCTGGCGCTCAGTCTTACCCACTGCCTCTGGTATTGTGATGCAGAAGACCCGGGGAGTGCTGAGTACTCTGGTGGATTGACGAGTGGTCATCCAGGGCACTCCTTCAGATGATGCATAAAGTTCCTCTGATCCTTCTGGCAGGTCTGGCACAGTTACCCACCTTTCAGTGTCTCAGTGGGGACACTGGGCACCAGGGCCAGAGGCCACTGCTTCATCATGGTTACATGTTGCACCCAGTGAGCCATCCATCTTAGCACTCGGGGCAAAGGCCCTTGCTCTTCATGGCGGCCTGCTCTGGCGTACGGAGTCACTGACATTAGTCTGCATATGAGCAACTGCAGCTTTATTCATGGGGTCCGCTCTGGCATATGGGGTCATTGGCATTAGTCTACACACGGGCAATGGCCCAATCAACAAAGCAACATCTTTCTTTACAGTGGCCCCCTCTGGCATATGGGGTAATGGACATTGGTCTGCACATGGGTAAAAACAGTTTTGTTTATGGGGGTCCGCTCTGGCATTTGGGTTGCTGCCTTCAGTCTGCACACAGACAATGGCTCGATCAGTGCCACAGCTGCTATCTCACACCTCACTAATGGGATCAACTCACCAGGATCCCCCAGTGGACCTTGCTCCACCAGGCTCTCCTTCTCATAGGGTCCTCTGGTCTCTGCAGGTAGGCACTGATGCTCCTTGTTCTAGGGCCGTTGGTCTTGATTTCCCAGGGAGTTGTCCCTTCACCCAGCTGGGAGACTGACAGACCTTATTTCCCAATTCTGGTCACACAAGGCAGAACTCTTACTGAGCTTCTCCACGTTGTGGTACAGCCACTGGATGCTCGTGGTTGACAATTTGGAGGCTTTCAGCTCCCCATTTTAAAATTAATTTTCAGTCACAGATGCGATTTAGTGTCTCATGCTGTGGAGTTCATGTGGCGGGTGCCTTCTTAGAAGTGCCCACTGCTCTGTCCTGTCCTTTTCCCAGGAAGCAGCTTGTCACAGCACAAGCTACTCCAACCCAGATAGCCCCAGAACACAAGCCATAGGAGTTCCTTGTTGATGACACCCGAATGTAGGCCTCAGACATATGCCTACCAAAAGGTCCCAGCCCCACTCTGCATGATTCCCTTATCAGCCCCATCTCCTGCCTCAGTTTTACCCAGACCCACTGTACTTTGGCAACAACTACTCTTTTGTGAAGTGCACAGGAGAGCCTTTCTCCCTCTAGTGTGTCCCAGCCAGCTCTTAGAAATCCACAAATCTGTCTGAGAGATCTCCTTCTCCACATGCCCTCCTCAAGACCCTGGGCTTCCAATATGGAATCCATAGGCCACCATGTATTGTAGCACTCCCAAGCACACATACATCATGCACACACTTGCACCGCACAGTGCTACATGCCAGCACCATCTAGGCCATGGGTGAGTTCAGTACACAGCAGCCGATTTTTACATGAGTGGGCCAGCAGACCGGTGAAAAGGTCTGCCCACTCTACTGATCATTATTGATGCCACCAGTGTGCCCGCACTACTCACCTTTTTGGTAAGAACAGTAGCTCTTCACCACTTATGCGGTTAGTGCATGGGGCACTCCCATTCTAAGCAAGACCACAATCCATGAGACAAGTCTAGGCCATGCCGTACATGAGTGATTTGCGTTCGCCCTTGATTTAAAATTACCACCTGGGGTCCATACATCATTGCAGCTGGAGCACTCAGGGCAGGGTGCAGGTCTGTCAAAATGAGTGGTGCATTTCTGTCCCAACAGTCTTGAAAAACTGGTTTAGAAGGGTGGAGGTGAGAACAATTTTCACATGTTCCTTCTCAGTCTGAGTTGAAACTGAGCATCACCAAGCTTTGATGCGATGAGAACTGTGCCAACAATGCCCACTTCTTACCCGGAATTGTTATGCAACTGTATAAATAAACAGTGATTGAGAATTACTGATAACCTGGACAGGAGAAATAAGTGTTCTGCACAGCAAAGTTTGTTTAGACAACACTGGTACATGCAGTGCTCGGCTACCCTGTTTGTTCGCTTAGATGCCACCTATTGGTTTTGTTAAAACACCAAAGCTGTGGTAATAAATTGGGGTCAAGCAGAAGGCACAGTACATATGTCATTTATTTCCATAAAATGTTGTATGTAGTTTATGTAAGCGGGACACAAGCCCATTACATCGAGGAATGAGTAACCAACAAGCGAATGCTATATGGAGTCCACCCCGAGTGGTAGAGGAGCAGCCATTGTAGCAAAACACATCAGTCCCAAAGAATCCACTCTAGAGCAGTGGACACAGCCCATAGGAAGAGGAGGATACATTCAGCTGTGCTACATTGGCTGAGAGGTCCACCCTGGAGAAGTGGCATCACAAGTGGTCAGACTTTTTGAAGAAAACAGAAGAGGCTTTACATTAGGTTAACATATTAAAGAGAAGGGTGCTAAAGAAGGATTAAAGGCAGTGAAACAGAGGACATTTTCTGGTTGGCCCCATGACCCTCTGTACTTGAATAGTCTTACTTTAGAAATAATCACATTCCCGTGAGCCGTAAGGACTAGACATTAGAGTGTTATTAAATTTAGAAATGCTCTCCCTCAAGGTCTGACCCAGTCACCCCATAGACTCTAATGGGTTTCACTCACCCACACACAGTCCCAATGATGGCCAAATATTTGGCAAGTATACCCTACTGGGTCTCACTCACCTAGAAAGTCTTACTCATGGTGGGACTCAATAGCCCTTGGTATCAATGTACTTTACTCTAGAAAGATTCTCACACAAATCCTGACTAGGTGGCCACACTCACCACCTCTAGCCTGTTAAGTAACTCGTAGATCTGAGCAGATCTCGCTCATGGTCGCAGCAACAAAGCAAAAAAACAAACAAAACAGAGCTAATCGATCCTCTACCCTTCCTGATTCCCGCCAGGTTTGTCCTTTACAGAAACCACCAGCTTACATGCGGCAGCATACTCTAGGCATTGGTATGCTAATTTCTATTCTTACCAGGAAGGGCAGGAAATATACTCCTTTAGAGAATTTGTTCCTAAGAAAGAAGGGGGAGCTGCTATCTATACTTTGCAGGTTATTGAGTATTGTAATCATGTTATGCCTTTTATTAGCACTTCGTGACCTGCACTTTGGGGGAATGTGTCGCTTGCCTCGGATATGTTAACATAGAAAGTGACTTACTAGCTTCACAATGGCAAAGAGAAAGTAGGAAACCTCACACCCTATGTGGGGGGAGAAAATTGGTTGCTGGGATTAACACGACTTCACATTTCCCTATGGGAGCATGTACTACGGCCCTAACACATTCTCCCTTAGGGAAATGTGGGAATGCCACCACACCATGTACGGTAGCATCATAATGAGGCAGTCGTTACCGCCCACCAGAGGCCGGTCGGTCAGGTTTCTGAGACGGTGTCTGGCAGCTGCAAGTTATCCCAAAATCGTATTAGGCCCCTTAAATGTAAGCCCAGCAGTAATTTGTCGTTGCTTTGAAAAGAAAGGAAATCTGCATGCTGCACGTGCTCCATCCATGCACATAACTAAAATGGTCTGTGCCAGTGCAGCCATGGTGGGTACCACGGGGTGGGAGGGGGGGTTGGAATTGTTCCACTCATAGTGAGGAATCTTGTGCCTTTGAGGGGGTAGTACTGGCCAGAACTCCATGAGTAGGTATAGTGCACTCTAAAACAGTGCTGTGGAAAGGATACCATGGGCGATGGGCCCCAATGTACGCAAGCAAAATAGAGCCCCCACCACCTGGTTTGGTAGTAAAAGCAGCCATCACTGGGGTGCAGTGCACTCCATGCTCAGATGCACCTGCTGCAATAGTGATATCCACACTTCTGTTTGACAACGCCCACACCAAATGTGCAGCACAACCTCGGTTCGCCAATAGGCACTTCTGCATGAATACAGATCATTTATTTATGGGTTTTCTAACACGCCACGCGTTGAGTTCGAATACAAATTAAGAGCTCGCCCGACCTAGATTTCTTTTCCCAAAATAACCTACAAACAGGGATCCAAGGAGGAACAGATTACACAATTTCAAATCAATTGTCAGTTATTGATGTATTGTGCTCAAATTCATGTAATAAAACATTCACAAGAAAAATGTACAAAACCCTACAAGAATTTATAGCTCATTCGCTCTATACGCATGCATAAAAATAATCACTACCCTCGGTTCTTCCAATAACTTCACAGCGCTAGAAACCAAAAGTAACAGTTTTTCTACAGAAACAATATAAGGCTAGAGCTGGTCAAGCACCGTGCAATCTTGTGCACAGGGGAACCTAAGCGCAGAGAGAAGATATGTGCCCAGGGTCACACAATCTGGTCAAGCGACGGAAGTGGAGAAAATAACTCTGTCTCTTGGGGCCATCGGTATACGGTCTCTCGGAATGAATTCAGGGTCTAAATGCTGGTAAAATTGTGGACTGAGCCCACTGTAGCCTACAGCATGGCTTATTTTTTAAAATTAGGCGTGCAGGTGCCCAAACCTCATGTCAGGAGCCGCAGCAATAAAAGTTCGGCACACCCAATACCAAGGAGGGCGAGCCTTAAAACCTCCTAAGGCTTATTTAACTCTTACTACACACTTCCTGCCCCTTTGTCTCACTTGTACAGGTTCTGGCTTTCTCCCTTGTTACGGTTCTGTCAATTTTGTGTGCTTTTCTCCTTTGTGTGTTTCCCCGCTCTTTCGCTTGGATAATGTCAGAGTGCAGATGCCAGAAACACTGCTTCAAGTTAAGCACTGCCTAAAGCACCCAATGAGCGAAGAAACAGGAAAGCCACATGGGACTCAGCTCAATAACTGACATTAGCACAAATTCACGTTTTCCCTTCCTTGAAGCACTGAAACCAGGGCTGGCTTTAGTACCAGTGGCGCCCCATGTTACAGGATTTGTTGGCTTTCCCTTACTATCAAACTCCAACCGTGGGGTCCCGTTGTCTCTCCATATCCCATCTGACGGACGGTTTTAATTTGTTATAAAGCGCTACTCAGGGTAGGCATGCAGCACTTTGAAGCTAGCCTATAGCTTACTGTGGTATATTAGGATTGTAAATTATGAACTGCAAGTAACACAAGTATTCATGTGGCAAAATCAGAATCCACTGAGCTATGAACATAAAATACAATTCTGTGATCTGCAAAATGCATTCTTTGCAGTAACCCTCTGCCCTACTTTGTGATATATTAAACAAGCATTAGAACACATTTATTCGAGTTATAGCCATTGGCATAGTTCAGCTACTGGACAGAAATTGCCACTTTTCAGGAGCCCAACAAAGCATTGCTCCATAAAACAGCCTGAAAGCCTAAAACGATGTTTATTGCCTAGAAAATAAGAAGGCAGACCAGGAGATACAGCGGACGTATTGGGTTGGCCAGCACAAGCAAACAATGAGTAAAATTGCCTGAGCGGGACCCAAGCACGCAAAAGCGGGAGAATCAGACCCAATGCACCAATAAAAACCCAGTATTTCTAAATGGCACAATAAAGAACAAATGGCAATTCATGGACATCCCAAAAAGCTGATAGAAGATAACAAGTCTTGCAGACAGTGCATGCGCGCTGCATAGGCTAGACTTAAAAAAGGGAGGCTCTGCTTTTCATAGATCAAATGGTTCTGTGGAGGGTGGGCTAAAAGGGGTCACTTTACTACTTCCTTCAGAAGAATGCTACGGTGATGGTCTAAGCAGAAGTGTCTGGGGGGTGTGCATATCCATGATAAGTTTGCAGGATACCTTAAAGCAAAAATGTAGACTTAATCTACAGTCAATGGTGATCCTCAAAATATGGAACCGATTTGGCTCTGGCCTAGAACACCCTTGGTCAATGGTCAGCATTAAAAATGTGTCACAGAAAGAAGCTGGAGCTTCAAGCAGAAAATTCAGGAGGAGAGAAATGGAGGCAGACAGCCATATCACTGGGTTGAAATAATGGAGGAGACGGTGACCCAGATGGTGGGCTGTCATACTCATCCCAGATAGCTTTGGGGTAACAGACTTTTACAGAAAGTGTGACGCCCTTCATGCGTAAGGCAGGCAGGCAATTCAGAAACAGTTCAAACATCATGGGAGTAATCAGTTTCTTGAGGAAAATGGAACCTAGAACAATATGCCCAATTTACAAAACATATCCAATTTACATCTTGCTTGTTTTACTCCTATGCATCCTCATATGTAGGAGTGTTAGGCGGATTTCCATTTAGATCCGCAAAATTCTGCACAATCATTTGTAGACATTGGTGCTGAATTGTGCAACCTGCAATGCAATGTCAAATTCATTGGCCACTAAGAAATTGTGTTTGCTGGTCCTTAAGAGGGACAGTTAAAATGCTCCACCTCTTTCTTCTGGCACAGCTCTCAGCAGCAGTAGTTCTCCATCAGTGCAAAGCATGGATGTTTCCATGGAAATGTGCACCAGTCCCTGTGAGCATACTAGTTCTAAATACTGCACCAGGGACATACAAACCAATGTGGTACTCGGGGCACCTGTCTTCAGGGGTCCTTGGAGAAGGAGTTGGCTTGAGGAGCTTCACCACTGGTTTACATTACTCCCATTAGCATCGAATATGTTCTACACCTGTATGGCTCGTAACCCCTTCCGTGCAGCACATTAATCGCCACTATGCTACCTCAAGCAGTGTGTACAGAAATGTTGCCCACTCATGGGTACTTCTACATGTATCCAGGGCAGCACGAGACGCATCATTCCCTACACAGCGTCAGAAGAGGGACTTGGCCCTCCAGCCCTGCCCAGTGTCAATTACTGTCTGCAAGACATAGCATGCATAACATTCTGCAATGGGGCTCCATCATTTTGTATTATTACTGGTCATTTCACCAGCAGGGCACTCCCCCAGGAGGAAGGACAGTTTTGCCCTAGTTATGGACTCATAAGCTGGGTACATCTCGGTTCCACCGACAGTGACCCGTGTCCGGCCACACCCATGCCACTTACGGCAGTACATTAAACAATGATGAGCCCATAACTAGGGCAAAACCGGTCCTGGGATGCTTGTGTTCTGGTTCAGGGAGGAACGAACCTGGCAGTTGGGACTGGACTGTTCCCATTGGAGCAGGGTCAAGACTGATATGCATATCACTGGGTCTAAACTGAGGTAGCATGGTGAACAAACGAATGATAGGTTGGAATGAGACTGAAGCGATGGGCAATGGTTAGACTGACTGCAAGCAGCTTCCCATCACCGTTTGAGGGTTTTGTGATGTTAATGTTCAGGACACCCAGTCTGAAAACCTGCTCCAGCACTATTGCTCTTGCGGGGTTTTTTTCATTCTGGCAAGCTTCATTTTGTCTACAGTGTTGCTATCCCTCTTTCCTTCACCCTTTTCTACCTCCCTCTCTGATGAAAAATCAGTCTCAGTCTTCAAAAATGAATGCCAGTGCCCACCACCTGCAAACCCCAGCACTGCATGCGTCAATCTCTTTGGGCAGAGGCAACAGCCATGGATGTTGGCATCAAGGTGGTCCTAGTCTGGGAAAGTTTAAGACTATAGCATTGTTGAACCGAAAGTGGCTAGTCCTCTCCCGGGATTGTGGAGTGCAGCGCTCAATGGGAAGTGATGGGGTGGGTCCCTTTAGGAAACCATTCCTTATTCCTCAAGGAATCACTCATGTTATGCAACCGTAGCCAGGTAAGACCCATTACTGCCCACCCTATAGGTCTACATACTCCACAGGCGACTAGTTGTTCCCCAACCCATATAATTAGCCTTGGCCACCTCTTGTGCAATTGTTTGTTTACTTCCTAAAGGATAGGTGGATTAGTGGGTAAACTCAACTAAAGACACAGGAGACCAGATGTTTTATCCACCATACATTAGTTCATCCAACTGTGTGATCTTGGGCAAGTCTAAGTGTGTCAACCCCTCTTCTTCAACCTGCCTATACTGGGGTTGATTGGAAACAGACAACCGCTCCAATTTAAGTGGGATACACGAAACATCAACATTTCTATTTCAAGTGCCTAGGAGAATGTGCAGACAGCACTATGCTCTATGACAGCAGGTATGTTTTAGTTGGCTCAGCTAAGGTCGCTTTATTCAAACAAGCATTTCAAAGCCAATAGGTCTTGACTTCTGTGCACACTGGCTTTGCCAGTGGTTTCTGCTGATTTGGTGTTGCATCACAGGTGGGAGGGCTGCGTACCTTACCTCAAGATGACAGATGCCATTAAGAGTGGTTAAAGAAAAAAATTGGAACTTTAGTTGTGCAAACACCTTTTACAATACGAGACAGATTGACAGCAAAAGGCAACGCTCAGGCCCTCGAAAAATAAAACTTTAACAAAAAAAGCACAAATTAAAAAGATACACATGCTCTTTTGGCTTGGCTTCTGGAAGACAAAGAAAACAAATGCAAGATGGTGAAAGCAAAAGAGCTTGGTGGGGTTAAGGGAGCAACATGAGAGCACTGGAGCTTTGGGGGCGGAGTAGCACAGACAAACACACTCAGTTTTAAAAACATCTAAAATATTGACCACTTTACAAAATATAGCCTTTATGCTCCCGTAGTACCTCCGAGCAATCTGCATTCCTCTACTTCTACTGCCCCTGAAGCCCCTTTCATGCACCCTGCTTGTCGTATAATGTATTTTAACATTATGCGCCAGTGTGATTGTTGGAAAACCTCAAACTCCCCACCCCCTCCGCTTTACTGACCAAGCTATGCACCTGGGAACTCATTGACCCACACCAGGCACTGCCCTCTAGTGTAGGGCCAAATATTATCTTGGCTAGCCGCCCTACCCTGATCGCATATAGGCGGCAAGACCGCCTACCAGATGAGAATGGCATCTGAGCACTTGTGGTTTACCAGGTAAAATGTAAAGGTACCGGGTCACCCATACTAAAAAAAATTATAAATCCTTTTTACTTTTCCATACTCCTGCTGCTTCACTCACTCCTGCTCAGACTCAAACCGAGAACCTCACCCAGGCTAGGCAGGGAGGGTGACGTGTTCTGCATGAACCCGACAACTCTGAAACCTGGGGGGCCCTCACGAACCCCGGAACCTGCCTGGAGTTTTACAGAGCAGGCTCAGATGTGGCCTTTCTGCTTCACGCTATTATTGGTTGGTACCCAACCACAAGGCCTCGGATGGCACCCACACCAGGTCCCTGTTGCTCATCCCACCCAGTGGTAGAAGTGGGGGGAGAGAATCGGAAGGGCACGGCGTGCCCCTACTTTTAAAAATTAGTGCAGTCCATTCCCCTACTTCTTTGTTTTAAAAAGCATCACAGGATGGCAAGAATACAATTACTTTCATTCAGCCTGTGTGGTGCACATCGAGGAAGGCCTCTGCAGTGCCCACGACCTGCTCCTCCTTCCCAACTGTATCTAGGGGACTGCAAAGCAACACTGAAAGGGCCATCAGTCGTAGGTTAGCGCAAAAATCGGCTACCTCTGGTGGCCCTGCGCTGCCGGCCTGCCCCACTGTGACCAATACAATGGCCACATCAGGATGCTTTGGTGGCCTTGCCCTTGACCTCACCTTCCCTTTATTTTCGGGCTCACGCAGACAGACGCAACTTGGAAAATAAGTAAATGGCTTCAGTGAGGAATTTGTGCCATGCTGTAAATCTGCTCTCCACCCAGCAAGAACAGGAAAATAGGAGGAACGGCTTTTGTAGAAGAGGCCCTCCACTGGTCGATGTACCCACAGCTGACCCAGCCCTACCAGCCTCTCCTGGAAATTGTTCTGTGTGCTTGCCCAGAGGTCCCAAGCCCCTTCTTTACAGCTCTGCTCTTTTCTCTGCACTGGGGCCTGCAAGAGGAGCCTGGACTGCCTCAGAACTCCACCCTCTCAAATAAACATCAAGTAAGTTGAGAAAAAGAAATACCCAGTGTTTTTTTTAAAAAACTGGAAAATGTCAAATGTCTTATCAGCTGTTTTTCTTATGTTATTTTATGAATGTGTACCAGTGCTTTGTCTGTTCATGGATGTGGTCATTTAAAACAAGCATTTGCAATACAATAGGTCTCACATTACTGGAAGTTTGACCTATTGGCGTTGCCAATAATAATGCACGCCAGAAGCTCAAACTTTCTGTATTGTGAGGCCTATTACATTGCAAATTTTTTAGGCAAGAGGAGACTAGGTGATTTCCCCAGAATCATAGGATGCTTGAGCCTCCTGCCAGACCCAAACCAAGTTCCCCAGCTGCAGTCTTGCAGGGCACCGAAATGAATACTTCTAGAGTAGCTCCTCAGTAGCAGCCTCGTTCACTCTGATGCAACGTAGAGGCCAGACAGACAAGGACTAAAATACTGATGAATATGAAAAAGAATCAGTTTCCAAGCACGTAAGCGGTGCTACTGCAAACGCAGTGCTGCACCACCACCTTGTGGTTATTTGGTAAATTGCAACGTCAGTTCAACTTGACTCATGAACACATCAATATTAGTTGCAAATCGCTTTCTACCACCTCTGCTATTTCTAAACATTATGTATTCAATCTAGCGATACTCAAATTAACCGACCTGGGGAGGATTCATTGGTTTTTCCTGCGTGATCCATACACATGAGACGTCAATGACTAGTAATAATTCACTGAGGTATTATGATAAATAGGCAAGGTACACCAAGGAATATCTTGAAGTAGATTTATTCTTAGAGAAAGATCCTAAACTGCCTCTTGCCAGACACAGCTGGACCAACTGATGATGCCACAGAGGTGACATTATACTAGAACCTCTGGAACATCATAGAGATGTACCATTCTAAGCAATCATATGCACAATACAAAACAGCATAACATGTAAATATAACACATCTCCCCCTTTACAATAAAACAAAAAAAACTAATAGAATAATAGCGAACATAAAACTGAAGTTCATGGAAGAATCAAGAAACATAATCACTCAGATATGCAGGTAACCTTTCACTAGCACCCCTCAGAACACGTGAAACATCGGACCCATTTCCCTCCTTTACAGGCATACCAAGTTCATCAGATCTAAATATTTCTCCTAAGGAGGAAGAATTAACTCCCTGTTCATCACCAAACTCTACATCCTTCATCAACATCCATGGAGGACATTGCTCCCCATCATACCTACCCTCCAAATTTTCCACATGTTTGCAACCTCCCCTTTGATATAAAGCAACCCGCCTTAAATTCAAAACTTGACCATTAGTCAACCTCACCCAATTGCTGCCCACAGTTTTCACCTTAAAAGGTCCCCTAAACTTGTTGACCCAATTGCCATGTGCACCCGGCTTCACTTTTACCCAATCTCCAACCTTAATGTACCGTTCGTCTTTAGCTCCCAACCCCCAAACTGTAAATCTGCCCCTCTTGGTATTTCCCGCATCCATGAAGGAAATAACTTTGTGCCACCGCCCTTCCCCATAGCATTCCAAAAGGACTTTTACCCAAGTCATTATTCACTGTTGTGTGATACACCCACAGCATTTCGCTCACTGACTCAAGTACAGGCAGACCAGAACCATAAGCTAATTGCATAGCACCCTTAACCATACGGTTAATGCGCTCCATGAGTCCGTTTCCTTGTGGGTTGTATAAAGAACAAGCATGCTTTATGCCAACCGAATCTAAGAAACACTTCATTTCTGTAGAGGTCAATTGTGTGCCATTGTCTGTCAACAAAACCTCCGGAAATCCTTCCTTCTTAAATGTCCGACAGAACGGCAATTGTAGCTTTGGTCGTGATGCTACTCATAAAAGCAACCTCAACCCATTTAGATTTTGCATCCACCAGTACAGCAAACCTCACTCTTAAAAACGAAAATGGCCCAACAAAGTCTAGACAAACCTTTTCCGCAATCGAAACATGCTGGGGCTCATTAGTCGATCCAATGCCAACCCTTAACCTCTTCTCAGACTCCTTGCATGCCACACACCTTTCCACCCACTCCGTCACCTGCTGATCCATAGCAGGCCACCAATAAAACTCCTTCAACCTCCTTATGGTCATAGTTTGGCCCAAATGACCTTGATGTGTTAACCCAATTCATCTAGCACGCAAACCTTGTGGCGATACAAACTTATCGTGACGCATTAACACCCCATTATCTGTAACAGATAATTGATCCGCAATCTTCAAATAAGGCCGCACACCAAGTGGAACAGAACTTTCTCTCCTGATAACGCCTTTCATCATCTAGCGAACACCAGTCAAGGTTGCATCCTCTTCCACCGCCTCAATCCAAGTCTTCCTCTGAATGGCACCATCCATACCCTCTAACACATCATCAATACTTGCCACAACTTCCTACGTAGAGAAACCCGCAACCACAGCCTCCTTATCCGGAAGACTCGACAAACAGTCAGCGACCTTGTGGCGCCAACCTGGGACATACTCCACCTTACAGTCAAATTCTTACAGCTTCACAGCCAGTCTTGCTAATCTACCCGAACAATTGCTTATACGTCCAGGACCCAAAACCTTCAACAACGGTTTATGATCCGTGCGCAACCGAAAATGACTGCCCCACAAGAATACCCTAAAATGACTTGTAGCCCAGGCCGCTCCAAAGCCTCTCTCTATAACAGAGTAGTTGCGTTCACACTCCGACAAGGACCGAGAAGCAAATACCACAGTTCTTTCCACACCCTTGTGCCAAAACAGCACCTATGCCCATGGCACTGGTATCCACCGTAAGAATATTATCCAGTCCATTCTGAAAAGGAGTCAACACAAGCGCATGAACTATTTCTTCCTTAATCAAATCAAACTCAGATTGTTGCATTTTACTCCAGCTAAACCTCTTACCTTTCCTCAAAAAGTTCCCTCAATACTTCCATCTTATGTGAGAAATTCAGCACAAACTTCGAATAATATTCTACTAAACCCATGAAGGACCTCAATGAGTCTATCATGAGGCACACTTGCATTGACGATGGCACTAACCAGGTTCTTTCAGCATTCTCCCTTCCTCAGTGACCAAATGCCCCAAATATTCCACTTCCAGTGTCTTGAATTTGCACTTTTCTCTTCAAGGTCATGCTAGCCTTCACAATTCTATCTAACACCTTTGCAAGAGATCGATTGTGTTCATATTCATCTTTTCCAAACACAAGTATGTCGTCTTGAAACACAACCGCCTTATCAACACCCGCCAGAATTGAATTCATCAAACGCTTGGAAAACACTCGCAGAACACAACCCAAACGGGAGTCTGCAAAACTGGAAAGTGCCCTTCACTGTAATAAAAGACGTCAGGGGTCTAGATTCAGGACTGAATTCTACCTGGTGGTAGGCACTCCGCATGTCCAGTTTACTGAAAACCTTTGCACCATCAAGCAGCAGAATCAATTTGTTAATATTGGGTAATGGGAACCTATCTGCACTTTACAAATACATGTTATGTTATATAATGTAAAGGGGAGAGCCTCCCCTTTACAGCAATGCATTTCTCAAAACATGTCCTGTTCATGGATTGCGATCTGTCAGCTGTCCCCAAGGCGAAGCCACTAGAGTCAGGGATATTTATTATTTTGGGGGTTAGCCCACTTCACTTGAGGAGCGGCTAAAGGCCTAACACTCAAAATAGGGTTAGTGCATAAACCAAGCTTGCATTCCTACTGGTCTACTCGCATGGTTTGGGCAACACCCATCTTTGCACCATACAAGGGCAGAGACTGTTTTATGAAATTGTCATGAGTTTCAATTACAAATCTGCTGCATTGCCCTGGGACTGGCCCGACCATGACAGGTTATTCAAAATTCGACCTGTCGTGGAACACTGGTCTGCGGAGGTTTCTGGAGCTTTACACTCCTGGAAAGAACATAGCCACCTTGATCCAATAGAAAAAGCACCTGCTGTTCAGGCAGTAAGTTGCGAGCAAAAGTGCTTTATGTGGGATCAAGTTATATCTATGCTGTGAGAGCTCCACTAAGTATGTACACAGATTTAGAGTGTATACAGGTAAGGGCTCTAATCTAAAGAAGATAAGTTTCAAAGAAATGGCCCCCTGAAAGGTTATCCTAAATGTGTTACCTTCCTCTTTTTCCGACTGGTTTGTTGGCCATAAGACTGCTGCTGACCAATGCTATAGTGCATGTGCTTCTCCCCTAAACATGTGTTTGTACACAATTGGCATATTTAGTTTACTTTTAACTCCCTTGTAAAGGGGTATACCATATACCCAGGGCCTTTATATTAAGTGTTGCTAGTGGGCCTGAAGTAGCTTTTCAAACCTGTCTCAAGCTTAACATTGAGAGGCACGTGAGTGCAGTTTGCTGCCACTTCGACTTCGTATTTAAAACTATCTGTCAAGCCTTAAACTCCTTATGACCTAGGTACCCATAAGGGCAGGGTGCTGTGTAAGTAAAAGATAGGACATATACTGTTATAGTTTGCAAGTGCTGGTAGTAACACTCCCATTCTCGTTTTACCATGTATAATCCAATGCTTTCCCCACTGTTGTGTTCACTGTGGTGGGAATAGTAATTTGTACTTTTGCGGAGTTAAAGGTTTAGTTCCATTTTATAAATAGTAGCTATAGTATATGGGCCTCATTACTAGTTTGGCGGTGCACAAGTGGGACAGCCCGGTTCCTGCACACCCAAACCCATGTACGAACTTCCAGCCAGTTCAGGAGTTACCTCCTGGTTTGGCAGGCTGTTCTTTAGTGTTCTCAGCATGGAGCCTATACCAGGCACCACAATGGGAACATCAAAGGCAGCACCTGCATGGACTGATGCGGGTACTGTGGTTTATGCACATAGAGGGGCACATTGCATGTAGGGCCCCCTTCGTTTCCTTTCTGCCACTGTTTTCATGGTGGGCTCATGGCCATGAAAACTGTGGCGGACAGTAAACTCATAATATGCTTGGCGGGCCGTGGTGGCTGTCCCGTCAACCATATTGCGGCATCAGGACTGCTGCACACCGGTGGTCCCAGGGCAGCCTGACCACCCTAGGCGTAATAGGGTGGTCTGGAGACCGCATTGTATGTCTGCCGCCCGGTGGACCGCCAGTCACAAAGAGGCCCAAAATTATATTGCTGCTACTTTAATATATTATTAATATTTATTGTTTATGTAAAAAAAATGCAAAAATATTGGTGACATCGGTATTATTGGTGTTGATTTGTCACTGAACTGGACTGGTTGAGGTGGTTTTGAGTGAGGATTGCATCCTGGGGCATATAAATGCATTGGGCCCTTGAATGGCAGAGGTTTGTTTATGAGTACACTGTTCTGTTGCATTGGGCCATGTGGCTGGCAGTATGAAAATTGTGTGTGTGGTGCGTGAATTGCCTGTGAATGGATTGGTTTAAAGACATAGTGCCTTGAAATTGCTTTATATCTCAATCTACAGCAGGTTTAGTTTCAATATTATGATACTGTGATTAGTATCTGTTTTTTGAAGCTAGCACTATCTTGTGAGTGGTGGATTAACTTTAAAATTTTAGTGCCAGATTTACATCTGTGGTGGTATGGACACTGTTGTAATGGCACCAGAGTACCCTTATTGGCAAGTTAATGGTCTGCCTGCCAGATTTATATATGGACGGTCATTGGTGTAACCGTGGCGACGAGTACTCCATCTCTGGCATGGTTATGAACCGATTGAGAAAGGACCATCTGAGGCGGACCTCTATGTCTACACATCTAATTAAGATGGCCGAGCATAAAGGTCAGTTTTGACTGCCCGTCACCACCTGGAATTCCTTGGTGGTAAGTGGCAGTGAAAGGACCCATCCTTGCCATGAGAGGTAACTTCAATAGGGAGATGGGCAATTTTTAATTTTCAAAATGAAAAATCCAGATTTGGGAATTTGTTTTTGGAAATAAAAATACTAAAATGTTGATGCACAGCTCTGTCATATTGATGGAGTTGTGAGTCGAGCATTAAAAAAACATCCACAGGAACCGCTGTGGTGGTGGCTCCTGCCAATGTTTTTCAAGTCTTCTCTGCCCACCAAAATGTAAATCAGGCAGTTTGTAAGAAAGCCTTTTTGTTTTTCAAACTAAACAATTTGTGGTTGGCCCATGATTACAAAATGCTAAAACTGCAAAATGGACACAGCAAATTTTTTGACTGAAACCACTTTTTGCAACGTGGGTAGCTGTGGATGTTGGGGCTTACCTGGGTCGCCACCCATATAAACCTACCATATTCACAAATGTATGAAACTTAGACAACCAAGTGAGTCCAGGTGCCAGTGACCTGTGTGGGTCACACTAGATAATTCTACCCAGAGTCTCATGCAACTTCAGTTTATCTAAAAACAGAGGGTTTTTCCTCACATTTCTGTGACAGAAAGTTGTTGATTATGTTGGGAGCCACAGATTTCCTACCACTCAGCATTCCCACATGCCACTCGATCAAAACCTACCTCACTTTTGTGGGTAGGCCTAGTGCCTGTGACAGGAAAGCGCCCAAAACGCACAGACACATCAAATTGTTTGCACTGAAAATGCACCCATTTTAACAATGTGGGTAGTTGTGAATTTCAGCCTTAGTTCAGTTGGCACTAGGTAAACCTAGAAAACTTGCACATTTTTAAAACTAGACACCCAGGTGAGCCCAGGGGTAAAATAGCTGCATGGCTCACACTAGGTAATTTAACCAAGAAGCCCATGTAAACATCCAACTTCGGTAAGAAATACACATTTTCTTCACATTTCTTTGATGGAATGTTCCGGAATCTGCAGAGAGACACAAATTCCTTACCACCCTGAGTTCCCACATGTCTCCTGATAAGAACGGTACCCCACTCCATGGGTCAATTAAGAGACCAAGGTAAAAAGGCCTTAAAAATATATGTGAGAGATAAGCAATAAGGGTATCTGTGGCTGTGCTGTGGGGCCACCCATGCAAACCTGTGAAGCAGACTTTTAACTAGACAACCAGGGGATTCCAGGATGATGTGCCTTGCGTGGATCTCACACGGTCTTCTCACACACAATGCCATGCAAACCTCAAACTATGCCGGAAGAACCAGTTTTACTTACATTTCCGTGATAAAAACATCTGGAATGCACAAGAATCCACAAACTTTCTACCACAAAGCATTTCCCCACTTGCGCCAAAAAAAAAATGCTGCCCCACTTGTGTGGCTAGGCCTATTGCCCATGACAGAAATGGATCAAACCGAGGTCAGTGGGAATTTGTGTTTCTCCTCAGATTGCAGAACTTTACATCACAGAAATAAGAGGAAACTGGGTTTCTTACCAAAGTTGGACGTTTGCAAGGGATTCTGGATAAAACCTAGTGAGAGCCGAAAATGTCACAAACAGCTGGAATCCTCAGTGTCTAGTTTTTACAATATGCAGGTTTACTTGGTTTGCCTAGGTATTGGCTAAGCTATGGCCCAAAATACACAGCTACCCACATTGTATATTAACAGGGTGCTGTGTCCATGTTGTGTTTGGGGCGCTTTTGTGGTGTGTGGCAGGTGGAAAGGGACTGTGGGGAGGGGTAGGATGCATCCAGCACCAACTGTAATTAGTAGATTTATAGCACAGCTTATCACCCATAAGGGCATCCAGCATAAGTCCATGGGGATGGGGAAATTAAGTAATTTGTCCAGAATCACTGGATGTTGAGCTGATGCTGAGACCATAACCTTGATCCCCAGCTGCAGAGTCAGCAGCTCTGGCTGCTACGCCAGATCCGCACTTAAAAAAAGTGCATTAACCCTGGCTGAATCATAGCACTTTTTTAAAATTAGATTTAGCCACACTGTAAATCAGTGTAGCATGGCTCCAAAACATTGCCAAAGCCACTAGCTCTCATAGGAGCAACCTTTTGGCTTTGCCAATGCTGGTTCGGATCTCTGCCACTGGGGCTGCACTAGATTTTGTTTCAGTCATGAACGAACTGAATACTGTGAATTAAAAATATGAAATCAGACACAGTACATCTGTTACAGTAACAATCACTGACAACGGACATTCGCCCTATATAACACAGTCCATGTAAATAACCTAATTAGCAGGGGTCATATGGCCATTTGCACCAAATTTGTGATATGCCACAACAAGACCCACATTTTACATAGCTTAAGTGAGGGCTGGCTTTGCACACTGGCAACTGTGTGCACCTTAAAGCGGCACCACAGGCATTACTTGGCGCTATTCCACAGAGGAATGCATGTTTAAAGTGTTGTAGAAAGCACCAGATTGCCAGGCTGCCCTGGGCCACCGAAGGGGGCCACCTAAGAGGGCGGCCACCCTTCGTGCCACAGGATGGCCCAGACCCCTTTGAGCAGTCTAGTGTGGGGACCAGGGGTCCCCAGTGACGTACTTCCGGCGGGGGATGGGCTGTCCGCGGCTATATGGCCTGGGGTCGCGGGCCTGGTGCCCTCTTTGCCCCTCGATCGGCCACGCGGACAGGAACCTCTCCCCTTTGACCAGACGGTCGGTGCTGCCCGTACGCTGTTTTCCCTCCTAACCGCTAACCTGGCTTGCGGACAGCAGGGGGGTCTTATTTAATGCAATTTTGTTTTGCAGGCAGAGTTACAGGGCGACCCAACGCTGGAAGGTACAGAAGGGTACCCTCTACAGGAGCACCGAAAGGGTGTGAGCCAATTATCCCCAGCAAGATTCACGGTGGGATCCTGGAGGAGTGACAGCGACCCGTTAGTCCTTCGTGCGGTTGTGGACCTGACAACCGGGGGTTGCCTGCAATGCTCCGCCCCTCCCTAGGGGGAAGGGGCGCAAGTAAGGGGTGGACTGGAGGTCCGCCGATGGGAAGGGCTAGCCCTTCCCCCAAATTGACAACACCCCGCTGTGAACACCACAGGGGGTTTATGGCTCATCAGGTGGCGAGAGGCGGCCTGACCCTGGATCGCCCGTAAGATAACCCAACATGTTGGCATAATGTTTATGCAAATAAAGCTGCAACAACTTTCTCCAACAAAAATCATTGTGTGGTGTCTGTTATTTATGAAGTTGTTGTGAGCGGTCTGGGGTATGGGCTGATGTTGGCACTAATCTGAAGCATCCGACCCCAGCACTGAGACACTCTTTCAGCCGTGGGTTCCTGCTTCAAGACCAGAGCTCACAGCGAGAGGTTTATAAATATTGTGATAACACTGCAGTGAGTCGCAAATTCTCTAATAAAACTGGTGCTTTGTACTCCCATACAGCAGAAAATAGGAAACAGATCCAACGAAACGGCATGTATTAAACAAACATTAGCAAATAAACAAAACTGGGCAGAAGAAACCGTGTACGTAACACAAATACCACGAAGTAAAACAGAAAGAACAAGGGCAACTGTGGGTACAGCACAGACAGAAACTCACGGAAGCAGCCGGGACAGAGAAGTGTGTGTATAACACGGACATCAGCATCACTCAACAAGCCCTGGCAGAAGGGACGTGTCAACGACCAGGCGCTAACAAAAAACAGAACGTTGGGAATTGTGTTTGTGGCACAGACAGCAGGACATGCACACAGCCGAAGGTGTGTGCGCGTGTACAAACATGCATTCACGCCTGGAACCCGGCAGAGAAAAGTGTGTGTATAACAGACAGCAGGACATGCCATGCACATAGCCGAAAGAACGGTGTGTGTGTGACACAGATGCCTGGACATAGCATGGGCACAAGAGAACTGTGTGCTTAACACAGACATCAGGACATGTCATGATACAACTGGACAGAGACCTGATGCACCAGCACAACAAAGCAAGCACCATTGTGTTTACATGACATCATTCAGGGTCTGTCACGACTCATCGCGACAGGGCGGTCTCGGCGGCACGCATCCCTCGGCCTCATACGCAGCAGTGAGAGGTGATGTGTGCACTTCAGAGCGAGGAGCAAACAAACCGACACATACCTCCACTGCACCTGTCAGGTCGTCCGGGCTTCAAAGCGATTGACCTCACTGGACAAAGCGTAGGGCGTGTTTGTGGACAACGGACACTCTGCCATTCCCAGTCGCCTCTCTGGAGGTTCCTGCGGGAAGTCTGCGCTCTGTACTGTATTATCTAGGGTGGGGGGTGGGCTCAGCACACGTGTTTAGGGAAGCAGGAAGAGCTCCCATTATAACGAAAGGAGCAAGTGCGCCCTAGCATGAAGGGATGGGCACGTGGGGCCCTAGCATGCAGGGATGGGCATAAGGCCCCTAGCATGCAGGAAAGTCACATGGGCCCCTAGCATGCACCGCCAAAAACAACCTACACGAAGGGATGAAAGAAGTAGCCGAGCGGATGAAGAACAGCCGTTTAAAACTGAACTCGGACAAAACGGAAGTCCTCATTTTAGGATCATCCCCCTCCGCCTGGGACGACTCATGGTGGCCACCGGCCCTGGGAACCGCACCCATACCAACGGACAACGCACGTAACCTGGTCTTCATCCTGGACTCCACCCTCTCAATGACCAGGCAAGTCAACGCCGTCTCACCATCAAGCTTCAACATCCTACGTATGCTCAAAAAAGTCTTCCGTTGGATCCCACCGAAACAAGAAAGACTGTTACCCATGCACTGGTCACAAGCTGACTGGACTACAGAAACACCCTTTACGCCGGAACCACAGCCAAACTACAGAAAAAACTCCAACGCATCCAAAACGCATCAGCCAGACTCATCCTAGACATCCCCCGCCAAGCTCACATTTCCGGTCACCTGAAAGACCTCCACTGGCTCTCCGTCAACAAGAGAATAACATTCCGTCTCCTCACCCGCGCACAAAAAGCCCTCTACGACCTAGGACCCGAATACCTCAACGCACGCCTATCCTTTTACACCCCCACCCGCCAACTACGATCGTCCAATCAAGCCCTCGCAGCAATTCCACGCATCCAGAGATCCACCATGGGGGGGGAGATCTTTCTCCTACTTAGCGGCCAAGACCTGGAATTCTCTCCCCACCCACCTCACACAGAACCACCTCTCCTTCAGAAAACAACTAAAAACTTGGATATTCGATAAATAAAGTAACCCCCTCCCTCAAGCGCCTTGAGACCCTCTGGGTGAGTAGTGCGCTATACAAATTTCAAACTTGAACTTATGGGCAAAGGGCCCCGTACCATGCATGGATAGTCACAGGGGCCCCTAGCATGCAGGGATGGGCACGTGGGGGCCCTAGCATGCAGGGATGGGCATAGGGCCCCGCACCATGCATGGAAGTCACAGGGGCTCCTAGCATGCATGGAAGTCACAGGGGCCCCTAGCATGCAGGGAAGTCACAGGGGCCCCTAGCATGGGTGGGGGCCCTAGTATGCAGAGCACCTAGGTCAGCAAGGAACAGTTCACGTGTAACTTGAGTGTGAGGCCCTATGGTATCTATAGCTAGGGGGTAAGAGGCGTGGGAAGGGGAGTCAGACCGTGCAGGACTGGGAAGGTTCTAGTATTTATAACTAGTGGCCGAAGACTCATTTTTAATTAGTCTCTTTTCCAGAAACTGTCGAATGGGATTAGAGTTGATCCATTCTGATACCCGGATCGTTCCAGTCATTCACACTGATATAGTCAACTTGCTTTAAACAAGCACTGGCATAGCCAATAGGTCTCGCCTTTGGCACCTTGTAAGTGTTTAGCCATGCAGCACATTATCCATTAAAGACATCAAAGTTTGTGGTGAATCATCTGTGATGTACTGGCCCTGTTACTACCAGCATTAATTATAATCCTTTGTCTGTGTCGGGATTCTGACGCCTATGCACATTTGAGCAGGGTTTGAATTATGAGATGCGGCAATGAACTCTCTCCTATACTTCGACTGTAATTAATAGACGTTGGTCACTTACATTCACCACTAAAGAAATGAGGCAAACTATATCTGATAAAAACGCAAACCGGAAATGGCTACACAAGCAAACACAAGTCATGAAATAATTCAAAGAAAGTTCTAAAAAGGCAAAATATTATGTGTACCATGGCCAATAACGGGATTTGCATGTTTTAGCTGTGCGCAGTTGCACATTACAACAAAGGCGTCGCTCAGTGACGTAAAGCATGAAAGGAGTTTTCTGGTAGATGATGTCACAATACATCTCAAAAGCCAAGCTGACATCATCAAGCCAAACACCCTGTAGGATGGAACTGATGAGGTCAAGAGGTGTTTTAAATCCGGGTCTTTCTCGCCCCTTTCTGTGAATACTGCAAGTAAACTGGCATGTCCCCAGGGCTCGCGGTGGCAACGGGTGAAGAGGGCAATGAGCCATGAGGCTCCTGGCAGACTGAGTGAGTAAAGCTTATTAAGCCACCAGGAAATGATACCGTTCTGCCTATTGCAAGACACTAGCCTATAAAAAGAAAGGTGTGGTATTGTGTTTTGTTGTTGCAAGACACTAGCCTATAAAAAGAAAGGTGTGGTATTGTGTTTTGTTGTTTTTGCCCGATGAGAAGAGCAAATTACTGGGAATGCCTTTAGGTAAGGAGAAACAACCCGGTAAAAGGATTGAACACATTTTCGAAACATTTAAGTAGTAGAGACAAATAGCTGGTTCATTTGGTCTGTCAACAATACAGAAATAAGTTGATTTGCTGCACAATAACACTGACTCTCTCCATAGATGCAGAGCTTTGAAATAGGTCAGCCTTTTTTATTATTTATTATTTACAGCCTTAGTGAGAGACACGTGGGAGGGGAAAGTGTCAAGACACCACAACTCATCCTGCAATCCCGCGCTTTCAAATAACACATTGGGACTCTAGATAAGATTGTTCGTGCTCTGAAACAGCAAGTTTGCAAAACTCCTAACAAATAAATACATTTAACTGAATCTGGTGCAAACATTCCTTCAAGCAGAATCAGGCAAGATAGATCCCACACCTCGGCCCCCTCCTCCTAATCCCTTTCAGGGGAGGCCCTGCCCCATCACCTCATCCGCGGTAAGCATTAACCGCAGGCTCTCACGGACAGGAGCAGCCTGTCCTCCAAAGGAAGGAGTGAAGCGGGGGTGTGGAGTGGACCCGACCACGGAGCAGCGGACATTAGAGGGGGAATTGTCGGGGCGGCCTTCAGCACGGGCGAGCGGGGCCGCCATGGGAGGGCGCTCGGAGCTGTGGGCATGAAGGTATGTGCTCATGGGCCCGGTCCCTGCTCAGCCAGGTTCTGACCCGTGTACACAAACGGGCCCCCCCCCGGTGCCTGGTTTAACTCACCACCATTAGCAAAGGCGCTACATTTCTTTCCGCCCATGTCGCTATCTTAGCAAAGGCCGCTCTGCCTGCGGGTTACAGTGGCCTGGCGGGGGCCACGGATGGCAGTAAGGCTCTGTGGCCGGTTGACCGATGTCCTAAAAAGACATGGATCGCAGGTGACCCTTGGGCACCTCCCCATCGCCCAATGCCCACCCCATCGCTGTGCGTAGGTAACACAATAACAGGTACATCAATTACCACAAGTTACAATGACACCTTCAATTTCTTGCTCAATTAGACCTCACGTTACCCTGAAACCCTCCCCTGACCCCGCCCCTCCTATAGAGATGCCGCTCTAAGATGTTTTTTCGTCTCACCTTGTGCAGCCTCTGCCGGCAGCTGCTGTCTCTGTTCGGGTGGTTGAAGAGTCGCTCTCGTGGACCAAGAGCGCGTTATTTAAGGTGCGGGAGAGGGGCGGGCCCAGCTAAGGTGGAGGCGTGACTGACAGGGGGTGAATGACATCAGAGGCAAAGGGGGTAGTGATGGGAGCAGGTGATTGCGTAAAATCAGGGAGGAACAGGGCTTTAAGTGGGATGAAAAACTGGAGGTCTCTCAAAGCGGCGTGATTGATGTAATTAAGGATGTGATTTAAAAGCCAAGAAACTGAAAATCTGTGCTTAGCCCACTTATAACCCTGGGGAGGAAGGTAAGTAAAGGGCGGGGCGTAAATCGAAGATAATTCGTACACAAAGAGCGCTGCCTGCAGTGAAGGGGGGTTGAACCATGGAATGCGTGTGGCCCGGTGAAGCGCCGTGGGGCCTCCAGGTACATTCACCAGCAGTGGTGGTGGGGCCCAAGGGGGGCAAAGACAAACAGCTGCGGCAGAGGCACCATCCGGGCAGAAGGGGGCGAGGAGTGAAGGGGGTAGCCTAGGTAGTGCATGAAATGAGAGACTATTGTGAAACACGAAGAGGAGTGAAGAGTGAACATGTCCCATGTTTCCCGGGCGCGATGCGTAGGGAAAGGAGAAGCATCCAACTTGAGACAAGGAGAGACCATGAGCAAGGGAAGGGAGAGCAGCAGAGGAGGAACGACCACGTGCAACCTGATTGGAGGAAGCGAGTCCTGGGAGCCAATCAGCACGCCACATCTACCTGCACAGGCAGAGCCCAGATCTGGCCAAAATACATATTTCACTGCATTACAAACAGTCTGAGTGGATAATAAACAGCCACATGGATAGCCAACACTCACTCCTCCACCGAGCAGGGGGTCTGGACTGGGGGGAGGACGGGGGCACATAGGAGCCCAGGGCTCTCTCTGCCACCAGAGACCTCTTGGATACTAAGGACGTGACTCCTGGGCCAGCCTTACATTACTTCCTTGTCCTGTCTTCCTCGCCAAAGTACTTACACATGAGCCTCCTGATCCCACAGAAACTCCAAGCTTAACTTTCTCGCTCTAGTCTCCCTCTCCCTCCTCCAAGATGGCCCCCAGTGGCTCCAGCCAATCTCATAAAGGGACACAGAATGCACCAGAACGACCTGTTCTTTTGTTTCTGCTCCGAGTGCTGTCTCCCTGGTATACAGGTGAGTGGGGCTGGGGTCTTGCTTGAGCAGCCCCTTATGTCCTTGGGTATCAAGTTGGGTGAAGTAGTGTTTTTCGTGTGTATATTGGTTTTGTGTTGGTTAATTTGTATTTTTCCCACTTCTGCCTCCACGCCTCATGTCCTGCTCTAGCGGACTTTCATGGCGTTTATTTGCGGCTGGGGTCGTTTTGAGGCTCGCTATGCGGGGCGCCTGGAGTCCTGATATGCCGGTTCTTTGGTTGTTCTTTGATCCCTTTGCCGGCCGCGCGTCCTGCTGAGCGGACGTACCGCGGCCGGGTGCGCTTGCTATGGGGGCCGGTGGCTCCCGGTTGCGTTGGCTTACCTGCTGCCGCATCTGTGGGGATTCGAAGGCTGCGGTAGGCGCACCTTCGGGTCTCCATTGCTTCTGACACACGCAACGGTATGTGGCTGTCTTTACGTGTGCACGCGAGTATTCCTGCTTATTTTATGTTGATTGGAGCCGTGCAGGGGGTGGTTTATACGGTTGCCTAGCAACCTCAGGACCTTTTTTACCGGGCATGTTGTTCTATTCATTGCCTGTTTTCTTTCCACTCGTTCACTCGTGTGTGGCTGTCATGGAGCGTGGTTCTTCAGATTTTCCTGCTCCTGGTTCCTTGGATGAGGCTTCTGGTTCTGGGGTGACGATTGCTTCTATGGAATTGTTGCAGCAGATGATTAATTCTGCTGTGGCTGCTGCGTTGCAGGGTCAGGTACCTGTTCCTCCTGATAAAAAGGCGAGGGATTGTGGCGCTGCTGCTGCTGTCTGACAATGAAGAGGACGTTGATGTCAGGGGTCGCTTTGTGCAGGGTGCCGACCTGAAGGAGGTGCTGGGTCACATTCGCGAGAACTTGGTCTTTCCTGCATCTATTGTGCCTCTGGAAGACAACTTGTTTTCACAGTATCAGCGTCCTGAGCCTGATTCTTTACCTATACATTCTTCTGTTTTGAAGGTCTTGGATAATGAATGGAAGGATGTGGACAAGGGTTCCTTTCCGTGTTTTTTGAGTAAACGATACCCGCTGCAGGATTTTGATGTGAAGTACCCTTCCTCGGTGAAGGTTGATTCCTTGATGGCCATCATGTCTTCTCATGGGACTGTTGTTTTGGAGGATTCTTCTCCTGCTGACCCAGTTGACCGTAAAGTGGGTAGTGCGGTGAAGCGCACTTTTGCGGCTGCAAATTTTTCTATCAGGGCTGCTGCCTATTCATCTTACACAATACAGTCTTTGCTTAAAATTTTTCAATCTGTGGCTGAATTGTTGGATCAGGGGGAGGATGTTTCTTCTACTCTGGCGATGATGGAGCAGCAGGTGCACCTACTTTCTGATGTTTCCTTTGATTCATTGGGGGGGCGGCTTCAGCGGCTGGGTCTTTTGTCGCTGCAAGACATCAGTTGTGGCTTCGCTCCTGGAAGGCTGATGCTGCGCAGAAATGTCTCCTGATGAAGATCCCTTTTTCAGGTGTTAAGCTGTTTGGTCCACCTTTGGATGACATGGTGAAGAAGATGGCGGAGGACCGTAAGCTCCTTGCTCCTGAGCGTACTGGTCGCTTCCGTGCCTTTAGTTCCCAGCGAGCTTTTGGTCATTCTCGGAGGGGCCGTGCTGGTCAGCCCTTTCGTGGAAGGGGGCGTGGCCGGGGTGCTCCTTCCTTTAACAAGTCCCGGTTCTCCAGTGCTTCTGCCTACTCCACTCCCGCTTCCAAGTCATGACTGGATCGCTCCTGGTGTAGGTCCGGTTGGGGGTCGCCTCACTTGCTTCATGGAATCTTGGCTACGGACTGTGTCAGATCGGTGGGTACTTCAGGCGGTGTCCGAGGGCGTGCATCTTGGATTTTCCCAGACTGTTTCAGGTCCACTCCATGTCCCAGGGACGATGTTAGGCGGGTGGCACTTTTGGATGGTGTGGAGTCCCTTGTTCTGTAGAAGGCCGTGGTTCCCGTTCCCACAGATCAATTGGGGTTGGGTGTTTATTCCATAATCTTCCTGGTGACAAAACGCACAGGGGATCTCAGACCTGTGATGGATTTGAAGTGGGTGAATACTTTCATTCCTCATCTGAAGTTCAAAATGGTTTCCCTCCAAGGGATCCTTCCTCGGATATCTCGAGGGGATTTTCTGGCTTCCATCGACTTGAGGGATGCTTATCTGCATGTACCTGTCCACCCGGATTCTCAAAGGTTTCTCAGTTTCTGCTTCCTGGGCCGTCACTATCAGTTCCAGGTATTACCTTTTGGCCTCTGCTCTTCGCCCAGGATTTTTACTAAGGTTCTGGCTCCTGTTATTGGCCATTTGCATGGGGAGGGCATTTGTGTTTTTCCTTATCAGGACGATATTTTGATTTCTGCTTCTTCTCTTTCGAAGGCGGAGTCACATGTCCGGAGAGTGTGCCATGTCCTGGAGCATCACGGTTTCCTGTTAAATGTTCCGAAGTCCTCCCTGGTTCCTGCGCAGGAATTGACTTTCATTGGGGCTCTGTTCAAGACTCAGTTGGGGATGGTGTTCCTGCCCCCTGCTCGTATTCTGTCCCTGATGTCTGCTGTGCATTCCCTGTTGTTGGGCCCTTATCATCCTGTGAGCCTATGGCTGAGGGTTCAGGGGCTGATGTCGGCTTCGTTGTTGACCGTGCCATGGGCTCGCCTCCACAGGTATCCAGTGGTGTCCCACATTTTATTGCATTGGGACCCCTGTTCCCTCGATATGAATGTTTTGATCCCTGTGTCCGGGGAGGTTCGATTGGTGGTTGGACGAGGGTCATCTGTCAAGGGGACGTCCGTTTCTGATTGTTTCCACCCAGGTTCTCACTACAGATGCCAGCCTACTGGGGTGGGGTGCTACTCTGGGGGATTCAACGACTCAGGGTGTTTGGCCTTGGTCTGTGTTGTCTTGTTCTTCCAATTACAAGGAACTCAAAGCCGTCCTTTTGGGTCTGTTGGCCTTTTCGGATCTTCTTCGGGGTCACCATGTGCAAGTCCGGATGGACAATCAGGTGGTGATGTCCTATGTAAACCATCAGGGGGGATGCAGGGTTCGTTCACTCAGTTGCCTCAGCCGTCAAATTTGTTGTTGGGTGGAGGTGAACCTGGAGTCCCTGTCGGCTATTTACCTGCCGGGTCGGGAGAACTCCGTGGCGGATTGCCTGAGCCGTGTGTTTCCATCGGTGGGGTTTTTGTCCCTGTCACCCTTAATGTTCAGGACGTTGCGGAGGATGTTTGGGTCTCCGATTGTGGACGTCTTTGCTTGCTGGGACAATGCCAAAATCCGCTGCTTTTGCACAATTATGCCTTGCCAGGAGGCTTGGAGGGTGGACGCCCTGTCGTTCCTATGGCCGAGGGGCCTGTTGTATGCCTTTCCTCCTATTACCCTGATTCCGTCAGTCTTACAGAAGATCAAGAGGGAGGGGTCCTTTGTCCTTCTGATTGCTCCGGGGTTGTGCCGTCGACCTTGGTATCCCCTGTTATTGGAATTGGCTGTGTCTCCGGGCTGGACGTTGCCGTTCGTGCCTTACCCTCTGTTGGGTCCTCTTCTGCCTCTACCTGTGTTCCGGTCCCTGGGTCTGCGGGCCTGGCTCTTGAGAGGGAGTCACTGATGCGTGTAGGTTGTTATTTGGCTATTGCTGGCGTCATTCAGCAATCTCGGAGGCCTTCTACTCTTAGATCCTACACTAAGCATTGGGATAACTTTGCTTCTTGGTGGCGCGGGTTGTCGTTGGATTCTTTGGACCTGGCTCGCATTGTGGATTTTTTGAATGATGACTCCATGCAGTGTTTGGACAGGTTTCTGTCGGGCCGTAATTAAATGACAAGTAGCTGACTGCCCCTATCCTGTGGTTTGGTCTTCTGTTTGAACGCAATAAAAGATTCTGTACTGCTCTGCTGGACCTATCTTGCTGCTTTTTTGCTCTTCGCAGGTTGTGACCTCCACGGCTCGCCGGACCCGCTGCGCGGGTCCCGCAGCGCATTTTCATCAGCGGGAGTCGCTGGGGGTATTGTGTGACAACGAGGACTTTCCTGGGCTGAATTGGCGTGGTGCAGGGCTGCGAGTGTGAGACAGGGACTCCGTATCCCAGGAGTCCCTGTGCGCCCAACAGATTACACCTGGGCCGCTCTCCCTGCAGGACACGCCCCCTGTTCATATTTACTCCTATTAAAGGTTGACATTATCCCCGCTGCGCGGAAGAGCGCCCGGGAGAAGCCCGGGAGAAGCCCGGGACAAGGGCGGGACCGTCTGTGGCCGTCAGAGGCCGAAGGAGGCTGGGCTGGGCCAGTCCTCTGATATTCGTGACCCTGAACTACCTGATACAGTACGTCTGCAGTGTTGATAGATCCCAGGTATTGGTTTATATAGTTTTGTTTGTTCTATAGCTTGTTGGCTGCAAAGAATGTCTAATCCCTTAAATTCCACTGCCCAGGTCCTAACCCAGGCTGATGTGGGGGTAGCACTTATGGGTCCCCTGGACAAATATTTCAGTCGGGTAACACAAGACATTGATAAAGAAATTGCTCTATCTGAAAGACGTGCTGAGCGTAGGCTATCTATAGAACTCCTTAAAATTCCCTTGGAAAAACGGCCACCCCAGGGTTTTCCAGCTTTGGCATTGGTTCCTCCCTTGTCATCTCTAACTTTGCCAGTTGTACTTGAAACGCCCTTTGCCTTTCCCCCCTCAGTAGAGCTGTTAGCTGGCTCGACTGAGGGGCAGGGAGTGTCCACTTCGCCCCTCACCTCGCCCCCATTACCATTAATTGACCTATCTACAGGGCTGGAGACCACTGCTCCCTCGAGGGTGCCGATTCACGTAGAGAAAACTAAACCAAGTTCAAAGAGGAAAAGAAGTGCTGCCCCGAAAAAGTGTCATCTTCCCAAACACCCGAAAACAATCAGGAAGGTCGGAGCATCACGGCGCCCTTCCTGCGAGCTTATTGGGGATGGTTCTGTTGGGGTTGAGACTACTAAGGAGGGAGCTACACAGGCTAGCCCGATATCCAACAGGATTGGCCCTTCACCGGTGGAATCGGCTGAGATATTATCTTCTGCTCCAGTTTTGCTTTGCGAGCTGGAGAGGTTGATGAGGTCTCTCCTGAGTCCTATCGAGGAACGAGTTAAACAATTAGTAGATCGGTTGGATCATTTCAAGCAGGCTACTTTGGATAATTTTTTTTCAACTAAAGCCCTAATCAAGTCTCTCCCTAGGATGAGGGACAGTAGTAACTCTTCGAAACAGAATGGTAATGGTGTGCCTATTGCTGCGTCTCCCTCTAAAGTTAATATAGCAAGTAGACCCCAGTTGAAGGAGCAAGACCCTAAGACCTATTTAGATTTGCTGGATTGCCCCAGTAGTAATTCCACCAAACAAACTAACCGGCCTGTCAGTCTGGCGGCGGTTAACAAAGAGATCTCTAAAAGAGGCAACGCTGCATCTAATGGCTCCCAATAACTGACGAGCTCCTCAAAATCATGTCAGGGAGCTCCTGGAGTTCCTGGTAGGGGCAATCAAGACAGCTCTAAAACTAACACCAATGTATTGAATAGCTCCCATCCACTCCCAAACATCCCAACATTCCGTTCTCCTGCTTCTACTATTAGCTTCCCTAATACCTCTCTGGTGAAGGTATCCCGCACAACTCCATCTATGGACCTCACACCAGACTCCTATCCCTATGTGGCTGTTCTTACAAATGTACCACCTCTGTTGGCCGGGCAAAAAGAATCCTTCCAGATGTTAAAAAATAAGGTAATTCACTGGTTGAAGGTAAACAGACCGCTGCCCGGGGGAGTGGACGGGCTGATTATAGGAGTGAGAAGGACGGATTGGATAGGTCGTACCACTAAGAACTTAGGGGGGGAGTGTATAGTTGTTAATTTTCAAGATCCTAGGGTGGCACGCCTGATTACGAATCAAAACGTCAGCACAAGTAGTGGTGGAATCGGTGTTGTTGACCTCACATTATTTTACCCTAGACCAATAGGTGATCTGTTTGGTATGACCAGTGAACTAAGTTATTGTAATAATCTCCCCCCCACAGGGTTTATTCCTTATTCTGTACTTCCGCAACGGGGCAATTCCTACAATGGTACAATGTATAATTGTTTTGAACCAATGAAAGATCTAGGATGGTTCCATTGACCAAAATTTGACTATTACCCGATTGAAAAGGAATGTATGACCCGTTGGAGTATATGTGGGAAACCGGTTGTAACTGTTTTATCTAAAAATGTGGAACCCAATGATATAACAACTGGTGGGGAGACCGTGATCTTAGAGGAAACTTGTGGGGAGTGTATTCCAATTCCAGGGGTTTCTGAAAACGAGGAATTAATTACATACAGTACAGTTGGCATCGTGGAGATTAATAATAATCCACATTTGTATAGCGCACAATCACCCGTTAGGGTCTCTAGGCGCTGGGGGCCGTCGGGAAGATTAAGCAAGCTATTGCCCAGAGTCGCATGGTGCTGGGCTAACCTGCCGCCGGAGCTGGGGATCGAACCCTGATCCCCAGATTCCAGCATCAGTCGCCCTGGCCGCGGCGCCACACCTCTCTAATAAAAACATAGAGGATACTACTCAAGAGTCGGAGGAGCAAGATCCTGGGATGTCATATGTAGGAATAGTACCTATGGAAGACGTTAGTTCAGGAAAGTTCCTTTCTTGGATTTGTAAGTCCAAGTATTCCAGTAGCTTAGGATTTGTAAGTCCAAGTACTCCAGTAGCTATTACACAGAGAGCCGAGTATGATCCAATTCTGAAATCCATTAATATTGTAGATCAAGCGATCCATGAACTGATGCCATCTAGGTCTTATCAGGGGGGACTTGATATTGATGTAGGAGGTGTCCCGATTTTAAGGCAAGTGACTATAGCCCCTGCTTCCTCAGTAACAAGCCCTATAATAGGGGCTAGTAATAGTGTGGTTTTGAAAATGGGGGCATTACTAGTAGGGGATAGTCCAATGTTAGCTAGGGAAAAAATACCTACACAACAAAAAATTATCTTGATATCTTGGAACATCGCTGGTTTGAAAAAAAATCTTTCTGACCCTGATTGGTCTAATTATATAGACGCCAGTGGTTTTTGCTTGCTCCAAGAAACCTGGTCCCTCGAAATACCACATAGGGTGGGTTATAAGACATTTAATATTGAGGCAGTTCCTTCAGTTAGAGGTAGATCATCGGGGGGGCTTACGGTGTGGGTTAGTGTGTCACTAGAGGTAAAAATAACACAACTAAATATTGATTCAGCAGATATACTAGGTCTTGTAGCTAACACAAAGGATGGTAGGCGCATTGTTGTGTTTAATATCTACAACCGTCCATGTGGGCTATCTAATGAATCTGTTATTTTTGATAAATTGGTAAAAAACTTATTACAGATTATGTAGATGTGACTAGCAGTGTAATAGTTTGTGGTGATTTTAACTGTAACTTTGAACCGATCATAGGGTTTGGAGATGTTTTTATTGACGAGGATAGGGCTAACAACATTCCCTCTCTATCTTATATGAAGGGTGTGCGCTGCACTACCTTAGCCACCCAGATAATGAGATTGGTATCTGTACATGGTCTGAGGGCCTGTAATGGCCGATTTCCATCAGCTTCTCCAAAAGCACCAACCTTTGTTAAAAATGACTCCCAAAGCAGTATTGATTATATTTTGGTATCTTTTGATATCTGGTCCTTCCTATCTGACTTTGTAATTGACCCTAGGTTTGAAAGTGACCATCGACCATTGTACTTGACTATAGATCACAGATTAATCTCTAGTACTAGCAGTCCGATGGATTATAATCCAACTATTAATGGCCCTTTGATGAGTAACAATAGGCGTTCGCTCAAATGGGCTAGCCTATTGAGCAATAAAGAGGCATTATCCAGCATTTATTTACTTTTTGCTGATACTTTTGTTAACTATTCGCTCCAACCAGTAGAGGGTAAGGTTTTTATTTACCTACATACCGAATTCTTTAAAGCCTTGGTACCTTTCGTGTCGAAAATGCCAAACAAAAAACAACTGAACAAAACTAGTTCTATTGGCATTAAACCCTGGTACAACAAGGAATGTCGTAACTGCAAGGGTTTGCTCTTAGAGGCAATCAAGAGCAAAAAACCATGTGTTATCAGGACTTTAAGACAAGAATATAGGAGGGTGCAGAAAAAGGCTAGAACCAACTGGGACGAGGAATGCTGGGAGAATATGTTAACAGCTGTTAAAGCAAAGGATAATGTGGGTTTTTGGAAACTAGTTGCTAATGAGAAAATTGGAGAAAGGCAACCGGATGATGTGTTTATCGATGAGCAAACTTGGGTTGATCATTTTACTCATCTGTATGAAGCACCAGGTAGTGAGGCGACTGTTGATGGAAACAGCCCATGGCTGGCCTCACTTGTAAACACTATAGAGTTTAGCCTGGAGGAAACAGAGTTGGCAATAACCGCTGTAAAAAGCGGTAAAGCCCCGGGACTTGATAAAATACCGGGGGACTTGTACAAGCATGAGATCAGTGTATGGGTGCCTTACATAAACACGCTTTGTAATATGCTAGCGGCCGGAGGAAACCTACCAGATAGCTGGCGGGGAGCAGAAATTATTTTAGTTTTTAAGAAGGGAGATAGATATGATCCTTCTAACTATCGTCCCATCTGTCTTTTAGACATTTTACAAAAAATCTTCTCAAGGCATCTTTTCAATCGAGTGAATCTGTGGATCGGTGAGAACGAGATCTTTACAAAGTTCCAAGCAGGTTTTAGACGGAACACCAGCACGATAGACCAAGTATTTAGGTTTTGTTGCATTTGCTGGAAATATGTTTCTCTACTCAAAGGACATATTTATGTAGCTTTTGTTGACCTTAGGGCAGCTTTTGATTTAGTTTTGCGGGATCGTTTATGGGATTGTTTGTTTGCACTGGGCTTCCCATTATGTATACTCCAGCAGATTAGACGATTACATGATAATAACTTTGCAAGAGTACGCTGGGGCCCGAAAGGGGAATTAACAGAACCCATACCTATCAGACGGGGAGTCCGTCAAGGATGTGTGTTGGCCCCTACACTTTTTTCTTTATTCGTCAACGACATCCCAGAATACTTAGACAAATGCAATAATGATTCCCCAAAACTGAATGGTGTGAGGGTTCCCTCACTCTTATTTGCGGACGATACAATTTTGATTTCGCAAACGCCTATGGGTCTCCAAACACTTTTAAATTCCTTTAAAATGTATTGTGATTCAAAAGGCCTAGAAATAAACACAAAAAAAACTAAATGTATGTCCATAAATCCTCATAAATCATTCAAAGGGCAATTCTTTTTAAACAACTAGAGGCTTGAACTGGTTCCAAACTTCTCGTACTTGGGGGTTTCCCTAGATTCAACAACCTCATGGAAAACGCAAATTGAAAAAAGTAAAACTATTTTCAATCAGAGTACTTTTCCTATTATTAAGCGCCATGGGGCAAGTTCAAGAAAGTCCATTTCACAAGCACTAGAAGTTTTTAAATTTAAGTCCCAATCTGGTGCTTTATATGGAGCAGAAATCTGGGGTGTAAAGGCAGGTAACATCTTTACGATTAGTGAAAACACCTTTTATAGAAGGCTTTTGAGATTGCCCAAATGTACTCCACTTGTACCACTATTTATGGATTTAAACATGAAAAGGACAGACCATATTGCATTACTTAGGCCACTTTTGTTCTGGGTCAGACTCTGGAGTATTCCGGATCTTGAAGATTATAGACAAGGAATCTTGGAAGTCAATAACCTTGATGTTTATACTACTAACCCCTGGCTTAAGTATGTTAAAAATTGGTTTTATCGTTTAGGCCTTGCCCATTTTTGGGATGATCCAACGTGTTTGAGACAAAGATGCAAGACTTTGGTCAAGGCAAGATTTTGGTCTCACATAACACATAATTTCCAAAATGGTGATTCATGTGGATCCATTACACGAAGTTTCCTTGATTTTAAGGACTCTCCTTTTTTTGGAGACTTTTTAGATGAGATTCAACCACCCCTAGCAAAAAGCCTGTATTTAAAATTTAGATATGGTATATTAAGAACAAAATCTGTACTAGCGAGATGGGACAAGTCTTCAGGGCAACCAGGAAATGTAACTTGTACATGCTTGTGTTACAAAAAGAGAGTCAGGGAGAGTATAGAGACACTCTTGTTCCCCGGTCAGTATTTTATCAACAAAAGAAGAGTGTCCATGTAGAAAGGACTGAGCTAATCACGGGAGCATCAGAACAACCTCACTGGGATGTTAAGGAAGGCCCTCACTCACCACCTAGTGATGACATGCTTCATCATCGGGCCCCACCAAAGAGACCGAGTGTCTCTTTGGTGTGCTGCAACGCCAGAATTACTGCGGAGCGGGATGGTGAGGAGAGGGCGTGTTGCGTGCAAACTTAAATTAGTGAGTGATGGAGGATTAAAAAACGTCAGTAGTGTATCAAAGAAATTTTTTTATTAAATGATCACTAAAGACAATGGAGTTAAAAATATGTGAGGGACCAGTCCACTTTTAATTGAGTGGTGGGTTCCTACAATGTTGTCGACATGTTTCTTGCCATAGAAACGGTGTTAATTTACCCGGCAATTCTTCAGGACTGGGTGTGCAAAAAACCCCGGCGGTATGGACACGCTAAGGCCCACCCTGACCAAGGGACGTGAATGTGAAAAGATTAAATTAAAGAGTGTAAAAAGTGCAAAAAAATTAGGAATAGAGACTTATCCCTAATTACTCCTGGTTTAGGAGGCTTCTGCTGATCGTTTCTGCACCTAGGAGAAAGAAGGACAGAGACAAACAGATAGAACAAGACAGACACTTAGAATAGTTTCTGACTGTCATAGGTTCAGTGGTTACAAGAGTGCTCCAAAATGTGAAGGCATTTTAGCTGTGGTCGAATAGCGCTATGGTTAACACCACCTGATAGCCCCGGGTTCGTAAGAGCTAGGAGAAGTGGGGTGTTCTATTCGTGGTACAAACTAGTGGTGCCTAAGGGTTAAAATGAGTGAAAATCTTCATAGAAGATCGTCAATGTTGCGATCAATACATAAATCTATAAAGATCGCCATCAGTTAAAAATTGTCTCACTTTCTGGGTGTTATAAATAAACACCATGGGTCTCAGGAGGGGGGTGGAAGCGTATTCGGCACACCCTAAAACATGGCAAAGTAAAGGAAAACAAAGACGGAATTAATGTATTGCCCCTTGGAAAACGGAGCGCATTGTGTACTTAGCTCGATTCTCAGCAGGGGGCTTCAACTTACGCCCTCGACGCTCGGCACCCGTGGTACACCTAAGTCGCCCTCAGACTGGACCCCGACGATGTCTGCGCGGGCTCAGGTCTGTTCTTAAGAGCAAAATTGTAAAGTGCCGATCATTTCCGGGTGGGCGTTGCAGAATGGCAAGCTGGTAGACGGAGCAATTGATTGGCTTAGACCGGCGGTCACGAGTGTACCGTTACCAGGCGCCTCCGTGCAAACAAAGAAGCGACTCTCAGAGGAGCGTCACAGGTCACATGGCAGGTGTTGTAAAATGACGCGTTGGTAGCCGGAGCATCGAATGGTTTAAATCCAGCAGTTACGGGTGCGCCGTTGCTGGGTGCCCGGTACAAACACGGAAGCGGCTCTCAGGGGAGCGTCCCAGGTCACATGGTTGCGCGTCTCCTAGCGACCCAGACACCTCGGGGTGTGTCTGTTTCTGGCTAGGACTAGCGCTGATCTACTGTGCTGGCCCAGATAATGACATTGCAGTCACGGTTATGAGAGCCTGGCAAAGCTATCAATGATAGGGTTACAGTGTGAGAGTAGAATGTCCACAACACATTGGAATACACTAGTAACCTAGGCGAGAAGGTTATCATTGAGGCGGCTTGCTCACGCCAAAGCCTCTGATGTTAGAGTTCTACATTCGAGTGTTCACAGATTTATACTTATTTCTGATTTATATCCATTGATTCCAATCTAGTTCACTTCATGACAGTATTCCACGGGATATCATCATTAAGACCTCTGATGTGGGTCGCCAATCTGTACACCCACCGTTGTTCCTTTTGAAAGAGGAGATTCGGAAGGTTTTGGGAGCCAATCACATGTTCGATAACAGTCCAGCGAAGGTCGTTGGGGGTATGATTATGCTCCAAAAAATGGCGACTCATTTTAGTAGTCAGTTTTTTACACCTGATGTTGGAGCGGTGTTCCCCTATCCTTTGTTTAATTTTGCGGGTTGTCATGCCTACGTAACGTAGGTCGCAGGAACAGGTGATCAGATAGACAACATTTTGCGTGTTGCAGTTCGTGTGGCATTTCTGTGTCCATACTTTCCCTGGCTCAAGGTCAAGGGTTTTAGTATGTGTCGTCAGGTGACAGACACTGCAATTCGCACAGGGGAAGTGTCCAGTTATTTGCGGCAGACCCCACATTTCCGTGACTGATCTGACTGTTGTTGGTGTTTCAGTTCTGGGTCCAGTATGAACGAGGGAGTCTTTTAGGCTCCGCCCTTTCTTGAACGAGAACAAAGGTTTTTCCCAGTTTGTTTTGACACTTGACACAATGCGCCAGTTTTTGTTAATGGATTTCTTCAAGACATTTGACATTGTACTGTAGGTTGTCACACAGGTCAGTGGTATAGTCTGAGTGCTAGTCAGCCTGTCCTCAAGGAGTGCCTCCCGTGGTTGGTTACGGGCCCTCTTGTAGCCCTTGTTCAGTATGTGGCTAGGGTAGCCTCTGGACTCCAACTTCTCTGTTAAATCAGCGGCTTGAGTCTTGAAATCCTGGAGCTCAGAACAGTTGCGTCTGATTCTGAGATATTGGCCATAAGGAAGATTTTCTCTTAATGGTCTTGGGTGGAAGCTGGTGAATTGTAATAAATTGTTCCGAGCTAATGGTTTTTGGTAAGTTTTGGTCGTGAGCCTGGTACCACACACCTGTATCTTTACATCCAAAAATGTCACTTCTGTCTTACTCAGTTCAGAGGTAAACTTCAGATTCACATCTAGTGTGTTAATCCAAAGTAAGAATGCCTGTAGTTGGTCATCATCGCCTGTCCAGATGATAAGGACATCGTCGATGTAACGTCTCCATATTTTTATTGAAGACGTGTAGGGGCTGTTGGGCTGCATGATATGTTTAGCTTCAAAATCAGCAACGTACAGCCCCGCCACGCTGGGAGCAAAGGTACTACCCATCGAGGTTCCAGTCGTTTGTAGATAGAGGTTGTCCTTGTAGGCGAAAAAATTCTCCTTTAGAGCCAAGGTGGCACAGTCTAGGATGAAAGTTTTTGAGGCTTGATAATCCCAGTTAATGGAGTCTAAAGCTGTTCCTAGGACCCTGATGGTGTCGTCCTGGGGGATGCAGGTGTACAGACTCTCAATGTCTAATGTCACCAGAGTGACTGTATTCTGTGGGAGATCAATATTTTGAAGTAGGTGAAGTAGACTCTTGGTATCCTTCAGATAGGAAGGTGTGTTCTGTACTAAGGGTTTTAAATAGTAGTCGCAAAATCGCGAGAGAGGTTCCAAAAGAGAGCTGATCCCTGAGACTATCGGTCTTCCCGGTGGGGGTGACCTATTCTTGTGTGTCTTTGGGAGAGTGTAAAAGTAGGGTGTCCTACCCTCACTCGTGCTCAGGAAACTCGCCTCATTCTTGGAAATCTCACCATTCTCTTCAGCTCTGTTGACCAGGTTGGTAATACGAACACTCAGCTCGTGTGTCGGGTCTTGTGATAAGGGGGTATAGTTCCTCCTGTCTGCTAAGAGGACTTCACACGCCTTCTCATAGTCAGTGGTGTTTTGGATTACCAAACCACCCCCCTTGTCTGCTGGCTTTATGGTGATCTTAGGATCATTTTGAAGGGATCTTAGTGCCTGGTATTCCTCAGTGCTGAAGTTGCCGTAGGTAGGATTGGCTTGGCATGTTTCGAGGTCCATAAATACAGCTTGCTCAAAAGCCGTGATGGCTGCAGGTACTGCCTGGATCGGTGGGTTGAAAGTGGAGTTCAATCTCAACCCGGTATCACCTTTACGTTGTGCTTCGTTGGGGTCTTCTTTTCCTTCGAAAAACGCTTTGAGTTTTAACTTCCTAAAAAATGCTGAGAGTTCACAGTGAAGTTTGAATTTGTCAGGTCGGGCCGTTGGAACAAAGCCCAGACCTCTCTCTAGAACTGTGGTTTCAATAGGAGTTAACACTTTATCAGATAGATTGTTTATGAGACTTAAATTCCGCTCGTGCCTGGTTGTTGTTGTTGTTGTTCCCTGTTGCGGGTGTGGCTGCTCACTGCATCGTCGGTTTCCCACGACACATGGTTCAATGGTTGGCCTGTTCCTCTTCTCTTTCCCCTTCCTCTCCTGCCCTGGCCTAAAAAAGGCTGGCGGTGATTGGATTGGAAGTTTTGAGGTGGAAAGAATCCTGGGTTCCAGCCCATCATGGGATAAGGAGGTTGGTGAAAGGGGAATTGGGGGCCCATTGCTGGTATTTGTGGTGGCCCTGGCCATCTCGGCGGTTGGTTAAAGTAGCCATGCTGGCCACGATTGTTACGATTGCCCCTGTTGCCTCTCTTCTTTCCTTGTTTCGCGGACCCCGTGCTAGATCCGCTGCTGTTAGATGTATTGTCATCTGACAGATTTTCATTGGACTGATTACTCGAGGATGGTGTAAAAGTTGTCGCTGAGTATGGATACACCTTCTCGTATTCAAATTTCTTTAAATCTTTCTGAAATTTGTTTACCTTAGATTGGGTCAGGTTTTCTTTATACTCATTCAACTCTTTATTTATCTCGTCCAATTTTTTCTTGTAACCAGTTATGGTCGTTTTGAATTTAGACTCGGTTTCCTGTATTTCAATTTGCAGGGCATCCGAGAGTCTCAAGGCGGTCTTTATAATCAGAACAAGCCAGTCGCGGGTACAATGCCACGCGATCATGGCCCACTCTTTCCTGAATGTAGCATCATTGTTCCAACGGCCCGACCTGACAAATTCAAACTTCACTGTGAACTCTCAGCATTTTTTAGGAAGTTAAAACTCAAAGCGTTTTTCGAAGGAAAAGAAGACCCCAACGAAGCACAACGTAAAGGTGATACCGGGTTGAGATTGAACTCCACTTTCAACCCACCGATCCAGGCAGTACCTGCAGCCATCACGGCTTTTGAGCAAGCTGTATTTATGGACCTCGAAACATGCCAAGCCAATCCTACCTACGGCAACTTCAGCACTGAGGAATACCAGGCACTAAGATCCCTTCAAAATGATCCTAAGATCACCATAAAGCCAGCAGACAAGGGGGGTGGTTTGGTAATCCAAAACACCACTGACTATGAGAAGGCGTGTGAAGTCCTCTTAGCAGACAGGAGGAACTATACCCCCTTATCACAAGACCCGACACACGAGCTGAGTGTTCGTATTACCAACCTGGTCAACAGAGCTGAAGAGAATGGTGAGATTTCCAAGAATGAGGCGAGTTTCCTGAGCACGAGTGAGGGTAGGACACCCTACTTTTACACTCTCCCAAAGACACACAAGAATAGGTCACCCCCACCGGGAAGACCGATAGTCTCAGGGATCGGCTCTCTTTTGGAACCTCTCTCGCGATTTTGCGACTACTATTTAAAACCCTTAGTACAGAACACACCTTCCTATCTGAAGGATACCAAGAGTCTACTTCAACTACTTCAAAATATTGATCTCCCACAGAATACAGTCACTCTGGTGACATTAGACATTGAGAGTCTGTACACCTGCATCCCCCAGGACGACACCATCAGGGTCCTAGGAACAGCTTTAGACTCCATTAACTGGGATTATCAAGCCTCAAAAACTTTCATCCTAGACTGTGCCACCTTGGCTCTAAAGGAGAATTTTTTCGCCTACAAGGACAACCTCTATCTACAAACGACTGGAACCTCGATGGGTAGTACCTTTGCTCCCAGCATGGCGGGGCTGTACGTTGCTGATTTTGAAGCTAAACATATCATGCAGCCCAACAGCCCCTACACGTCTTCAATAAAAATATGGAGACGTTACATCGACGATGTCCTTATCATCTGGACAGGCGATGATGACCAACTACAGGCATTCTTACTTTGGATTAACACACTAGATGTGAATCTGAAGTTTACCTCTGAACTGAGTAAGACAGAAGTGACATTTTTGGATGTAAAGATACAGGTGTGTGGTACCAGGCTCACGACCAAAACTTACCAAAAACCATCAGCTCGGAACAATTTATTACAATTCACCAGCTTCCACCCAAGACCATTAAGAGAAAATCTTCCTTATGGCCAATATCTCAGAATCAGACTCAACTGTTCTGAGCTCCAGGATTTCAAGACTCAAGCCGCTGATTTAACAGAGAAGTTGGAGTCCAGAGGCTACCCTAGCCACATACTGAACAAGGGCTACAAGAGGGCCCGTAACCAACCACGGGAGGCACTCCTTGAGGACAGGCTGACTAGCACTCAGACTATACCACTGACCTGTGTGACAACCTACAGTACAATGTCAAATGTCTTGAAGAAATCCATTAACAAAAACTGGCGCATTGTGTCAAGTGTCAAAACAGACTGGGAAAAACCTTTGTTCTCGTTCAAGAAAGGGCGGAGCCTAAAAGACTCCCTCGTTCATACTAGACCCAGAACTGAAACACCAACAACAGTCAGATCAGTCACGGAAATGTGGGGTCTGCCGCAAATAACTGGACACTTCCCCTGTGCGAATTGCAGTGTCTGTCACCTGACGACACATACTAAAACCCTTGACCTTGAGCCAGGGAAAGTATGGACACAGAAATGCCACACGAACTGCAACACGCAAAATGTTGTCTATCTGATCACCTGTTCCTGCGACCTACGTTACGTAGGCATGACAACCCGCAAAATTAAACAAAGGATAGGGGAACACCCCTCCAACATCAGGTGTAAAAAACTGACTACTAAAATGAGTCGCCATTTTTTGGAGCATAATCATACCCCCAACGACCTTCGCTGGACTGTTATCGAACATGTGATTGGCTCCCAAAACCTTCCGAATCTCCTCTTTCAAAAGGAACAACGGTGGGTGTACAGATTGGGGACCCACATCAGAGGTCTTAATGATGATATCCCGTGGAATACTGTCATGAAGTGAACTAGATTGGAATCAATGGATATAAATCAGAAATAAGTATAAATCTGTGAACACTCGAATGTAGAACTCTAACATCAGAGGCTTTGGCGTGAGCAAGCCGCCTCAATGATAACCTTCTCGCCTAGGTTACTAGTGTATTCCAATGTGTTGTGGACATTCTACTCTCACACTGTAACCCTATCATTGATAGCTTTGCCAGGCTCTCATAACCGTCACTGCAATGTCATTATCTGGGCCAGCACAGTAGATCAGCGCTAGTCCTAGCCAGAAACAGACACCCCCCGAGGTGTCTGGGTCGCTAGGAGACGCGCAACCATGTGACCTGGGACGCTCCCCTGAGAGCCGCTTCCGTGTTTGTACCGGGCGCCCAGCAACGGCGCACCCGTAACTGCTGGATTTAAACCAATCGATGCTCCGGCTACCAACGCGTCATTTTACAACACCTGCCATGTGACCTGTGACGCTCCTCTGAGAGTCGCTTCTTTGTTTGCACGGAGGCGCCTGGTAACGGTACACTCGTGACCGCCGGTCTAAGCCAATCAATTGCTCCGTCTACCAGCTTGCCATTCTGCAACGCCCACCCGGAAATGATCGGCACTTTACAATTTTGCTCTTAAGAACAGACCTGAGCCCGCGCAGACATCGTCGGGGTCCAGTCTGAGGGCGACTTAGGTGTACCACGGGTGCCGAGCGTCGAGGGCGTAAGTTGAAGCCCCCTGCTGAGAATCGAGCTAAGTACACAATGCGCTCCGTTTTCCAAGGGGCAATACATTAATTCCGTCTTTGTTTTCCTTTACTTTGCCATGTTTTAGGGTGTGCCGAATACGCTTCCACCCCCCTCCTGAGACCCATGGTGTTTATTTATAACACCCAGAAAGTGAGACAATTTTTAACTGATGGCGATCTTTATAGATTTATGTATTGATCGCAACATTGACGATCTTCTATGAAGATTTTCACTTATTTTAACCCTTAGGCACCACTAGTTTGTACCACGAATAGAACACCCCACTTCTCCTAGCTCTTACGAACCCGGGGCTATCAGGTGGTGTTAACCATAGCGCTATTCGACCACAGCTAAAATGCCTTCACATTTTGGAGCACTCTTGTAACACTGAACCTATGACAGTCAGAAACTATTCTAAGTGTCTGTCTTGTTCTATCTGTTTGTCTCTGTCCTTCTTTCTCCTAGGTGCAGAAACGATCAGCAGAAGCCTCCTAAACCAGGAGTAATTAGGGATAAGTCTCTATTCCTAATTTTTTTGCACTTTTTACACTCTTTAATTTAATCTTTTCACATTCACGTCCCTTGGTCAGGGTGGGCCTTAGCGTGTCCAAACCGCCGGGGTTTTTTGCACACCCAGTCCTGAAGAATTGGCGGGTAAATTAACACCGTTTCTATGGCAAGAAACATGTCGACAACATTGTAGGAACCCACCACTCAATTAAAAGTGGACTGGTCCCTCACATATTTTTAACTCCATTGTCTTTAGTGATCATTTAATAAAAAAATTTCTTTGATACACTACTGACGTTTTTTAATCCTCCATCACTCACTAGTTTAAGTTTGCACGCAACACGCCCTCTCCTCACCATCCCGCTCCGCAGTAATTCTGGCGTTGCAGCACACCAAAGAGACACTCGGTCTCTTTGGTGGGGCCCGATGATGAAGCATGTCATCACTAGGTGGTGAGTGAGGGCCTTCCTTAACATCCCAGTGAGGTTGTTCTGATGCTCCCGTGATTGGCTCAGTCCTTTCTACATGGACACTCTTCTTTTGTTGATAAAAAACTTGTACATGCTGTCAGTTAAATCAGAGAGAGGATGACAGCCATATATTGTTTTTTTGTACAGTCTATGAACTAGCGAGGAGAAAATGGATCAAACCCTTGTGTAAAGCATTAGGTATACGTTCATATCTTGAAGCATTTAGAATTATTAAAACAAACACTGGACGTCTAACAGTGTTTTGTGTTAGCAGATTTCTATTAAGTGCTAGTTATACCCGCAAAAATATGGCTCTTGATCTGTAGACACTAAATGTGTGCAAATTTCATACAAGGTAGATTGCCCTGATATTGGCTAGTGGTGGTTTTTGTAAAAACATCTGGTTATATGCCTATTTTTTATATTTGGATATTTATTGTATTAGTTGATGAATTGTATATTTTCTGCTTCCCATTGATATATTGAATTGACTGTATGTGTATCCTCCGTGCCAAATGTATTGTTGATGCTTATGTATCTTTTATGGCCGAATGAGCCGAAATAAAGATTAAATGAATGAATGAATGATGCTTTTCTTTTGGGCTTGGCCATTTCCACTCTCAGGGCGCAATGGGGCGCCATTCGGGCATTTCATGTCCTGCTTTTGGTTCAGATTTTTCCTTTAGTGGCTTGACTTTTTAAGTCGCTTTCTTTACAACGTCCCCGTCCTATCCTGTGTTCTCCTCCTTGGGACCTTCCTTTGGTATTGCGTTCCTTGCAGTTGGCTCCTTTTGAGCCTTTGGAGTCGGTGGACTTAAAGTTTTTGACACTCAAAGTGGTATTTCTTGTGGCTATTGCATCTGCCAGGCGTATTTGGGAGTTGGGTGCTTTCCTGCGGTCTGCTCCGTTTTTGGTTATTTTGTTGGATCGTGTGGTGTTGCGCCCTCATCCTACGTTTGTTCCTAAGGTGGATTCTTATTTTCACCGGTCTGCGGAGGTGGTTCTTCCGGTTCTTTGCCCTGATCCTTCCTCTGGTGAGGATTGCCTTCTACACCTCTTGGATGTGCGTCGTGCCTTATTGATTTATTTGTCCCGCACTTCTTCCTTTTGTAAGGTGGACAATTTATTTGTCAATTTTGGTTTGTCCCATCAGGGCCTGAAACCCTCCCTCTCCACTGTCAGTCGTTGGATTAAGGAGGCTATTCTGTTGGCGTATGGTTCTGTTTCTGAGGTTCCTTATCTTCCTGTTCAGGGTCGGTCCACCAGGTCTGTTTCTGTGTCGTGGGCCGCTTTCAAGGGGGTGTCCATGGAGGATGTTTGCCGGGCAGCCACTTGGTCATCCCCTCATACTTTCATGTCCCATTATCGCCTTCTGATTGGGGGTGGGGGTTCTGTTTCCTTTGCCTCTTCTGTACTGTCTGCTGGGATTCCTTGAGGTTTCCTTTTGTTGGTATGCCTCTTGTGATTAAACTATGTCACTGCAATTTGTTGTGGCCTGTTTTCCTTGCATGAAGCTGATTTGCTTTGGTATCGGCTCATGTGTAAGTACTGTGGCGAGGAAGACAGGACGAAGAGGTAATGCCCCGGTTACTTACCGGTAATCTTCATTACTCCGAGTCATTGTCTTCCTCACCACAGTATAGTTTCCCTTCCCTCCCGGCCCTGGTGGTGGCTTCATGTCTGCGGCTTGGTTTTTCAGGTCGTTCTGGTGCATTCTGTGTCCCTTTATGGGATTGGCTGGAACCACTGGGGGCCATCTTGGAGGAGGGAGAGGGAGACTAGAGCGAGAAAGTTAAGCTTGGAGTTTCTGTGGGAGCCGGAGGCTCATGTTTAAGTACTGTGGCGAGGAAGACAAGGACTCGGAGTAATGAAGATTACCGGTAAGTAACCGGGGCATTTCCATGACCCTCAGAGCATCGCAATGGCTGCTAACGGCAGCCATTCATTTCAGAAGAAGTGTGGTCACACACATGCACACCCTGTGTATGGTCCATCTTCCCTTGGGAGGTGAATGTTGATCACCGTCTCCCCCAAGCAGAGTCTCAGCTCAGCCTTCAAGAGCAGGTGTGTAAAATTACACCAGTGCAGTTGTACGAAGATACTACTTTTGTAGTTTGTTAATTACTCCTTTGGGCGACCTTGAAAATTTATCATTGGCATAGCCAATAGGTCTTGCATTTGGGATCTTATAAGTGTTTAGCCAGAGCTATTGGCTTTGCCAATGTCTTTAAGCTGTGGCGTAGAACAGTGTGGCTGTTGTGCAGCATGTTGAAAGTTTATAATAATAAAAACGTGTTATAAGCATTTTTATTACCTTATATATAACCAAGAAGACATTATGCACGACTGAACGACCCTGTCAAAAGAATTCCCATACTAAATGTCTTCTAGTTTTGTTTGTTCTTGCAATGCAAGCAACTTCTTCCTGTGTGTTCTGATGCTTGTTTGTTATAGGTTTTTTGTTTGTTATCGGGCGGACATAACCAACGGGAGGTTGGAGGTTGGGAAATAGCACCTGAATTACAACACAAGCAGTGGACGGACACTAGGTGAGAATCAGATGCCAGATTCAGAGGGCAGAGTTGGTGCTGAGCTGATGCTGAGGTGGTGCTGTGCTGATGCTGAAGTGGCGTTGCGCCTGTGCTGAGGTGCTGCTGCGCTGGTGGTGGTGCACTGATGAGGAGGTGGACAGGGTCTGGGGGCCGATTTGGGTGTTTTCTGTGTTGCTCTGATACTGCAAACGGCCCAGTGGGTGCCTGAGCGGCCTTTCTGGAGGCAGATGGGCGCCCATTAACTACCTTTTATCAAAGGGCCCAGGTGTCACTCCCTTTCTCTTGCTGGGCCGGCTTATTAATAAATGCTGATTGAGCGGGGCAGGGGGCCTGAGCAGAAGTGGCCTCACTTGTTTTCAGGTGTGTTTCACCAGTGTAAACTAATCAGTGCATTTTTTTTTACTCCCCCCTCAATTTAATAACATTTGCAGAAGCAGTTTTTTGTGGAAAGACAAAAGGCAAAAGTGGGTCACTTATTTTTAGCGTGCCCGGGCTGACTTTTTATCCCACTCCAACCCTGGAGGTGGTGCTGATGCTGAGATGGTGCTGTGCTGATGCTGTGGTGGTGCTGTGGTAGAGCTCTGGTAATGCTGAGTGATACTGAGGTGGTGCTGAGTGATGCTGAAGTGGTGGTGCTGCATTGGTGCTCTGGTGGGGCGAGCTGGTGGGGCAGGGTACAGCAGAGAGGCTCGCCTTGCCAGTCCGTGGCTCTCGAGTGTGAATAGCCACATTGACAGAGCTGCCTAACTGGGCAGCAGCAAGAACTCATTTGCTTTGCTTGTGGGCTTGATAAAGGCAGCAGCTGCTGCACGTAACAACTGAAGCGTATTAGCAGAGTAATCACCTGTGCTGTCTGAAGCAATCATCGTTTAACTATGCCCATTTGAAGAAATCTAAACGGATCTAGTACCCGATAAAACTAGGTAATCCCAGGAAGAAATATTGTCGGATGGCATGTTGCATCCAACTGTCCATTGATTTGACATTGGACAATTGAGTCGCATCATTAGAGACTGAAGTGACGGCTCCCTGATGAAGGCACTCTCGCCAAAACGCGCATAGTCTCTACATACCGCCAGCTCTTGTGCCTACATATTGGACACCATTGAATTAAAATTTGAAGAACTAATGTAATGCGAACAAAATTAGATGTCTATAAGATTAGCACACCAACTAGGATGTAATAATTGATAATTATGTCACAATAAATGAAATATTTTTATATTTGACTACTGTACAGAACAACATAATTGAAAATTATGTTTTTAATAAAGTGAAGCTTGCTAATAATTTTTACACAAAAAAGATTAAAAACAATTTTGTATCAATCATACAAGTAGTTATCCAAATCATTTAACAGATGACAATCTAATTGTTTGATGTTTATGTGTATATTGTATGCCTGCAGATATATTTGTGTTGATTGTTTCTTGCTCAAGTCTTTTTCTAAATTAAGGGGCTGAGCTGGTGCGCAGGTGATGCTGAATGAGGCTGAGGTGGTGCTGCACTGATAGTGAAGTGGTGCTGTATTGGTGCTGAGTTGCTGCTGAGCTGGTATTGCGCTGGTGCAAAGGTAGGGCTGCACTGGTACGGAGGTGTGGCTGGGCTGGTGGCGGTGCACTGATGCAGAAAGGTGCTGTGCTGACACTGAGATGGTGCTATGCTGATGTTAAGGTGGTGCTGCACTAAGGTGGTGTTGCACTGGTGCTGTGCTGGTGCTGCACTGGCAGTGGTGCACTGATGAGGAGGTGGTGCTGTGCTACTTCTGAGTTGGTGCTGTCATGATGCTGAGGTGGTGCTGCACTGATGCTCAGGTGGTGCTGAGGTAGTGTTGCACTGGTGCTTAGTGATACTGAGGTGGTGCTGAAGTGATGCTGAGGTTGTGCTGAATGATGCTTTGGTGGTGCTCAGGTGGTGCTGGGTGATGCAAAGTTGGTGCTGCACTGGTGCTGGGGTGGTACTGAAAGATGCTGAGATACACTCAGCGCAAGCTACAGCAGCAGCAGGACATGGTTGCCTTTCATCTCCAGGTTCCCATTAAATGCCCTGGATTCTCCTAAAATAAATACTCGTCACTGAACGATTCCTCACAGAGGCCAGCTGCTCCTCTTAAATTGATTCTGCACAACTGTCTCCCACGCTCAATTGTAGAGGAGCGCAGCATTTCACAGGTCCTTGCCACCCCGGATGCGACATTAACAGCATTCAAGCCCAATTCAGCTTGGTCACCTATGTATGTCCTGAAGATGAACTCAAATAATTGAGTTCGAAACGCCATCGACCCCCCAACAACATGAACTCCTTTCACTCTGTAAAAATCTTCTAAAGGAGTTCATACTATTGCTGTCAATGCAATGTCTTAATTTTAATATCACCCTCACTTTTCACGTCATGTTTATTGTCACTTATTGTATGAGTACCTGAATACTATTGTTTTGGAATAAATATCTGTCATATACTGACCTACATGTCCCTCTTTATATTACTTACTGCTCCCATTAAGAATTAATTTCCTACTCTCAATCACAGTGCCCCATGCAGGGTCACTTCTGAATGGACCTTTAGGCCACACCAGAACCATTGTTTGACAAAACAGCTTACCACCCCAGGTTCACATATTGGGGTAGCCTTGTTTTCCTTATTACGTGGTGCAGTCATGCTGAGGTGGTGGTGCTGCACTGGTTCTCAGGTGATGCTGAGTTGGTGCTGTGCTGAGGTGATGCTGTGCTGAGGTGGTGCTGCGCTAATGTTGAAGTGGGACTGCATTGGTGCTGAATTGCTGCTGAGGTGGTGCTGTACTGATGCTGAGACGGTAATGTGCTGATGTTGAGGTAGTGGTGCGCTGGTGCTGATGTGGTTCTGTGCTGATACTGCGCTCATGGTGGTGCACTGATAAGGAGGTGGTGCGATGCTGAAATGGTGCTGTGTTAAGGTGGTGCTCTGGTGGTGCTCAGGTGGTGCTGTGCTGATGGGAGGTGGTGCTGAGTGATTCTAAATTGGTGCTGCACTGGTGGTGGTGCACTGATGCAGAGGTGGTGCTGAACTAATGCTCAGATGGTGCTGATGCTGAGATGGTGCTGTGCTGATGTTGAGGTGGTGCTGAGCAGATGTTGAGGTAGTGCTGCACTGATGATGAGGAGCTGTGGCGATGCTCAGATGGTCCTTTGCTGAGGTGGTGCTGTGGTGGTACTCAGGTAGTGCTGTGCTGATGGTGGGGTGGTTCTGTGTGATGCTGAGGAGGATGGTTTGTTGCAGTGCTGCCAAGTAATACTGTGGTGGTGCTGAAGCATGCTGAGGTTGTGGTGCTGCACAGGTAGTGCCGAGCTGGTTCTGTGCTGAGGTGATGCTATGCTTATGCTGAGGTGGTGCTGCTCTGTTACTGAAGTGGTGCGGTGTTGGTACTGAGTTGCTGCTGAGGTGGTGCTTAGGTGGTGCTGTACTGATGCTGTGGTGGTGCTTGTGAGAAAGTGGCTCTATATGTACTGGACCAAAGTAAGGTACAGTGTGCATAGAGCCCACCATCCCCAGAGGTATAACAGAGGTTAAAGTCAGGTCTGACCTTTCTCTCTAAAGTGGTAGCTTGGTCAAGCAGTAAGTCAGTATCAGAGGACAGTGTAAAGCATTTGTTGTACACACTCAGTCAGCAAAAGGTTTCACACACTCAAGAACTGAACTCTAGGCCAATTAAAGATATAGTTGTTTTATTTTTAGAACCAACAGGTATCAAAATATACTTTTCTCGATATGAGTACTCTCATGTAATTACTTTGCAAAGAGGCATTAAACTTTGCAAACACAATAGGTACAATGGTTGCAGTAGGCAACACAATTCTAAACACCATTTAACATTGAGCTCAATTGGTTTTTCTACATAAATGCAGCTGATTACTTTATAGATTACTTTTGTAACTTCAGCACTGGATCCTAGATTCAGTCCTGGGGTCTAAGCTGAAAACAGTTTAGTAAAAACGTTTTAGTTATTGCAATGATTTTTAAAGAATATAAAGGTATTTTAAAAGTTGACAGAAACTTTTCAGTGAAAAACTAGCAATGTTATCCAATGGAAGGAAATTCAAAGCACATGTAAAGTAGGTTCTCGTTACTTTTGTAAACCAGTACTGGACTCCTAGATTCAGCACTGGGGTCTCTACCTAAGATAGGTAAGTAATTATGTTTTAGTAGTCGGTACGATTTTTAAGGAATATTTATAATTTTCAGAAGTAGACACTTAGAAGAAAATTCACAGAAAAACAGTCAATGGTTTCCTAAGAATGAAATTCAGATTACTAGCAAACACGGTTGTGATTACTTTTGTGGTTCAGAACTGGGCTACAAGGTACAGTACTGGCTTCTCTCCTGATCACAGGTGAGTAATTCGAAATTCGTTATTCGGCTGATTTTAGATAAATATTTAAACGTTTCAAAACTTCACACAAACAAGATTTTTCAAGTCAAACCAGTCAATGTTATCCTATGGCAGGAAAGTGAGTCATCGGTTTTCAGGTGAGCATTCGACTGGTGAAGTTAAGGTTCTGGGCATAGACTCAGGGGTCCCCCAGGGTCTGGTAGGTACAGTTGGTACACCCTCAGCGGCACAGGGGCAGCCGGGTGCAGAGGTAGTTAGGCCCAATGTCATCCAAAGAGCGGCAGGGTGCCTTTGGTTGGTGGCTGCTGGCTAGCAGACCACGCGGCTGTGGGAGCTGGGCTCCTGGTCACTTGCTCAGGGCAAATGGGAAAGTAGAATAGGGTACAGGTTGCACTGCCAGGGGCTCTCGGGTGGCTGGGTGCGGGGTGCTTCTGAGCCGTCGGGCTCTCAATGTTATTCAATAGAGATCTTGACAAGGGAACAAAGGCTGCAGGTTCGGGGACGGAGGATCTTCTTGAGCGACCAACACTTTGAGGGGTAAGTTGGGATCTTGGAGGATAGGTAGGCACCGAGGAGTTGGGCACAGGGGGCCGTGGGGCACCAGGTGCAGGGGTGTCTTTTGATGTTGGGAAATCTTACCCCCTGCTGGTCGCGGTCGGAGGGGTCCTCTGTCCTGAGGCTGCAGGCGTCATCGCTGTCGTCGAGGAGGATCCTCAGGCACTGGATTCCAGGTCAGAATCGCCGGGGGGACGTCCTCAGGGTCTTGATTCACTCCGGCACAGGACAGGCTTGGCAGGTGCGGAGTGTGCAGGGTTCGCGGTTCCGGGCTGATGCCAGGGCTTGTTACTTGCTTTGAGCAGTACCACTGCTCGTGGGAGACCCAGGCAGTCAGAGTCACAAGGCAGTCAGGTCCTCTGGGGTTTTTGAGGTTGCTGACCACTAGAGATGCCGGGGTTTAACAGGAGCAGGTTCGCGGGTCGACATTCCGGTAGGTCTGGGGACAAATCAGTGGGTGTCTTCCTCGGAAGCTTGTTTCCGGTCCAGGGAAGACATGGCTTGGCAGTTCGGGCTGGACTGTTCCCATGAGGCACAGGGTCAGACTGATTTGCATATAGCCATGTCTGAACTGGGGTGGCAGAGTGGGCTAAAGAACGGTGATGGATTAAACCCAGATCTTTTCACTGGGTGTGAGTGTTTAATTGATTCAGATGCTCCGTCCATCACCACCCCCTTTTGTACCGCTTTTGGCCGCCATAAGTGTGGCAGGGTATGTTCAGACGTGAGTCCATTGCTCACTTTGCCACTGGATTCAAGCAAGCCGGGCTGAAGACGGCTGGAATGCCAGAAACCGGTCCTCGGAAGCTTGTTTCCGGTCAAGGGAAGACATGGCTTGGCAGTTCGGGCTGGACTGTTCCCATGAGGCACAGGGTCAGACTGATTTGCATATAGCCATGTCTGAACTGGGGTGGCAGAGTGGGCTAAAGAACGGTGATGGATTAAACCCAGATTTTTTGACTGGGTGTGAGTGTTTGATTGATTCAGATGCTCCGTCCATCACCACCCCCTTTTGTACCGCTTCCTCTTTTTAGCAGCTGCACAGCAGGTCTTCGTGCTCCTTGATCTTCTTTCCTGTTTCGTAATCTGGATCTGAGGAAATAGGTTCAGGGTGCCCCATAATACTAAATTTAGGGGCGTTACTGGTAGGGAAAGGACAGGGTCCAATGGGTCCCTGTCCTGGGGTGAGTACACCCCCTAGCCTGCTCCTCTCCTGTGGGAGGGGGTAGAAACCTATCTGTGATTGGGCAGGGCTCCCCATCTCCAAGATGGCCGGAGCCCAGGGTCGTGCATCACCTCGCCCCTTCCACCTGAGGGGTGGAGTTTACACAGGCTGGCACACCCCTCTGTCTGACGTAGGGTTTCCCACAAGTCTTCCCGCCAGAGTGGGGGTCAGAACTGGTGGGGGCCAGTTGCTGAGTACAGAAAGTGGTCTGGAGAAGATCACAAAGCCGGAATGTCTTTGAAGCTTCCCCTGCCCATCCTGGGGGAGGCGGCTTGGCACCTCGTCCCAGGATGTGTCTTGTTGCAGGCCCAGGAGAGCGGGAGCTCTCCACCCAGGGTTCCAGCAACATGTCTGCTGTGTGGCATGTTAGAAAGGCGAACCCGGGGGAGGCAGAAGGTGTCTGACTGACCACCCCTAGGTCTACTCCTCCTTCAGAGAAGGGACCGAGCGATGTCGAGAGGCCTCCGACGGGAGGGCCCTCTCCTAGAATCGTACAGCAGAGTAACCACACCACTACAAATGTACACCACACGTAGATAGAGTTTTCAATCTTTATCGGGCAATAAGTATCGTTTCAATATATACAGCAGATCCAGGGACCTGGAAAGTCTCGTGGCAAGGGGAGAGGTAGCGGGACAGTCTTATAGATGGTCGGTTGCAAGGGGACCCTACGCACAGCTCTCAATCCTCAAGCTGGGGGGTTCCGGAAGGTTGGGCCGCGTAGCGCCAGCAGGCTCCAAGGTGGTTCAGTGAGTGTGGACCGCGGCAGCGCCAGCGGCTCCAAGATGGTTACAGCAAAGATGGACCGCGGCAGCACCAGCAGGCTCCAAGGTGGTTACAGCGAAGATGGACCGCGGCAGCGCCAGCAGGCTCCAAGGTGGTTACAGCGAAGATGGACCGGGGCAGCGCCAGCAGGCTCCAAGGTGGTTACAGCGAAGATGGACCGCGGCAGCGCCAGCAGGCTCCAAGGTGGTTACAGCGAAGATGGACCGCGGCAGCGCCAGCAGGCTCCAAGGTGGTTACAGCGAAGATGGACCGCGGCAGCGCCAGCAGGTTCTAGGGAGCAGCAAGGGGAGTTAGTCTCAGGGTCAGCCGCGACAGCGTCAGCAGGGCTTCTCGACTCCGGGATACAACTACCGTCCTACTCCGGGGCTGGCCCAGATATAGGTCTGGAGTCCTTTGATGTCCGGACCCTCTCGCCTGGGGGTCAGAGGGGCCGGGATGATGGTGTCCAGACACCCAGCAGGGGGTGGGGCCAGCACTCAGGGAGGCCGGAGGTCGATCGAAACCAGGCACCCGGGGACGGTTGGAGAGCCATCGAAACTCCCCTCTCCTTGTCTCTGGTTGAGTGGCCACTCTCCCACCCGGAGGGTTCTTGGTGCCTCGATGGCGGGCTCGCTGGGGCCGTGGCCACGGCTGGTCCGGGACCACGTGTCTGTGACGTGATGGGCCCAAGATGGCATCGGGCCTGGAATGAGGGTTCGGGGGCACCGGACCGGTAATGCTGGGGCGGCCAGAGTGTGCCGTGTCAGTGGTTGTGGGCCGCCGGGTGGCGGATCTGGTGGTTTGGAGGGCGTGCAGAGGTGTGCCCGAGGCCGACCCGGGCTGGATGGAGGGCCGATGTCGTCTGGGGCCCGCCATGCGGGAGGGGTAGGACCACGCCACGAGGCCGGGTCCAACATGGCAGCCTAGGCAGCCTCTCAGACAAGATGTGTTTTATAGGTTAGGTTTCAGGGGGCATCTCTAAGATGCCCTCTGTAGTGCTTTTTACATTACGTCCCATACTGGCATCATTGTGGGTTTAATGTGTTGAGAAGTATGATATCAAGCTTGTCAGCCTTCAGTGTAGCCATAATGGTGCTGTGGAGTTCGCAATGACAACCTCTCAGCACCATATACTCTTAATGACATCACTACACTTACAGTGCCCAGGAATGGCCCTGGGTACTGTAGGGACACAGGGCTCATGCACATGTGCCCACACCACTGGCATAGGGCACCCAGCTAGAGGGGTGGCTGATGTATGCCAGGGCAGTGGGTTTGTGGGCATGGCACACAGGGATGTGTACCATGTTGAGTCTTTGTTTAGTTCTGCACCTGGACACTCAGCCTGCAAAGGCAGTGGGGGGGGGGTCAGGGTACAGGGCCCCTAAGGGTGGTACAATAAGTGCTGCAGGCCTTAGGGGTGTTCTCTGGTCACAATGCCCTGGGTACCTAGGATACCATTTACTAGGGGCTGACATGTGGCCAGAAATGCAAATTGGGTTTAGGCTTTAGTACAGTTTTTGAGGAAGGAACACAGGCCCTGGGTACCTGATTGGCTGGGACCCAGGGCACACCAAGGAAAAAGTGCATCAGGTATCAGGCAAAAAGTGCGTGTGGGGGGTACTGCACCAGAAACTCACTTTCTTAGAGTGCTGCTCAGATGCTGAAGTGGTGCGGTGTTGATGCTGAGTTGCTGCTGAGGTGGGGCTGCACTGGCGGTGATTCACTGGTGCTCAGGTGGTGCTGTGCTGATGCTGAGATGGTGCTCAGGTGGTGCTGTGCCGATGCTGAGGTGGTGCTGCACTGATGCAGAGGTTGTCCTGAGTGACACTAAGGTGGTGCTAAGGTTGCAGTGTGCTTGTGCAGAGGGGATGCTGAGTGATGCTGGGGTGGTGTTGAGGTAGTGCTGAGTGATACTAAGGTGGTGCTGAGTGATGCTGCGCTGCTGCTAAAGTGAGGCTGCACTGGTCCTGCACTAATGTTAAAGTGGTGAACAGCGAGTATTTTGAGTTCTGTGAAGTAGAATAGTCGTGTACACCTAAGAAACTGAAAGCGGTCAGCATCTTTTTGGTATCTCCACGTGAAGGGAAACCTGGGCTGTTAGCCTTTTGTCTCCATAATGAGAGCGGATCGCCTGCCTGCAGCTCCCTGCCCGGCAGGATCGGGGTGGCATGGAAACTAATCAAACAAGCTTGAACCAGAACAAATAGATATTGCAAATTTATTGACTGGAAACAGGAGCTCGGGTGAGATGTGAATGTTTGTAGGAAGTAAAATCCTACCTGCCAACACCTGTGGGCTGGGAGGGAGCTCTGCACAAATGTCAGTTTAAAAGCAGAGGCCTTCAAACAGGCAGACCCTCTCTTAGGCTGATAGGGCTGGGTCAGAATCGGTCAGATGCCGGGCACTTTAACACTATAGATGAGCAGATGTTTTGACAGCCCCATCTCTGGGAAAAGTTACTCCCTCTGAAGTCAGAACACTTGGAAAGCTGGAGTCTGGAAGGCTGCCAACCAAAAGTCAGGTTGGTAACCCTGAAGTGTAAAGTGGGACATGGAGGAATGAACTCGGTCAGGCACAGAGCAGGCTGGAGTCTAGCCCGAAAGATTAGATTAATTGGAGCAGGTCTCCTATCATGCTTTGCACCTCTGGAAGCCTTTTAGCATGGAGCAATGCCACATTGCCAGACCCACCCCCTGCAAGGCTGGCTGGCCTGGGGGCGCAACAGGTGCCTTTGTTTGCGTAGCACTTTTCACCCTAAGTGGAGTGGGCATGCCCATACGTGGGTCCTTTGCTCACGGTGCCACTGGATTCAAGCTAGCCTGGCTGATGAGGGGTAATACCCAGAAACCGGTCGCAGGATGCTTGTTTCCGGTCCAGGGAGGACCTGGCTTGGCAGTTCGGTCTGGACTTTTCCCATGAGGCACAGGGCCAAGATTGATTTGCATATTGCAGGGTCTAAACTTGGGTGGCATGGTGACCAAAAGAACAATGGATTTAAAGTTTGGGATCTTCTTAAATCTTTTCTATCAGATAGAGGACCGATTGTATCCCTAGGTAAATTTCAGTCCAAACCTTTTGCACTGTCATGTGATGGACTGCAGGGGTCATCAATGAGCCCCATACTCTTTAATGTGTATGTCTCATCATTGGCTCCCGTTATCAGGCATTCAGGTTTGTGATCGCGTCCTACGCAGATGACACACAAATTCTGGTGTCTCTATTACCCTGCCAAGAGTTGGGAATAGATAAACGTTTTCAAGTTTGCATGAATCGGTTAGGAGATGCATGGCAGACAATTGCCTAAAGCTGAATTCATTTTAAGTAATGCTGTTTGGGAACAATCTTAACTTCTGGATTCCTAACTGGTGGCCTGCCTCCATGGGGTCACTCCCTACGCCCTCTAAAAAGGTGATACATTTGGGAATAATACTAGATGAGAAACTCTCCTTTGGGGCCCAAGTAAATGCAGTAACTTCAACAACAGCGCATGTCCTGAGAACTGTTAAGCAGGTATTGCGACTTCTACCTTTGGGGAGCCGGCAAACAGTGGTTACAGCATTGGTCTTGTAACAGCCTCTATCTAAATATACAACAAAAACTCCTGTATGAACTCCAGCTGCTACAAAATTCCGCGGCCAGATTACTTACGGGCACATCCAAGTTGTCCCCAATTTCCAAAGAGATAAAAAACATTGCACTGGCTCCCGGTGAGAAACCGGGTGCATTTTAAATCTCTTTGCATGGTCTTTAAAGCACTTCGAGGTCTGGGATCAGATCATTTAAGACACTAGTTTCAATGGTATAGACCGACAAGAACTCTGAGATCACTGGGAGCCAAACTGGTCGTAGTCCCACCAACAAAAAAAGTTCAGTGGGTGGCAGAAGGTTCTCTTCCTGCGCAGCAAAATCCTGGAATGACTTGCCATTCCATCTGAGAAATGCCACAAATCTTCTAGCTTTCAGGAAAGGGTTGAAGGCCTGTCTTTTTGATAAATAAACCCTCTTTTTGTCTAGCTCTGCATTAAGGAGAAGTAACTAGCGCCAGGACACCTCCAGGTAATCGGGCGCTCTAAAAGTTTCCATAACATAACATAATCCAGATCTCTTGACTGGAGGATGAATGTATGATTTATTCAGCATTCCGTCCATTATTTGTTTACATAGCACTTTTCACCCTAAGTGGGATGGGTATGCCCAGACGCGGGTCCCTTCCTCACTGTGCCACTGCATTCAAGCTAGCCTGGCTAATGAAGGGTAACTAATATCAACAAGAGAGAGAGGGAAGATTATTGCAGGAACACTCTTGGTCCCCCAGTCAAGGTAATGAAAGCAACAAAAGATTCTGCCTTTGTGAGAAGTTGGCCTGGTATATGATGTCCACAGTTCTGTGGGCACCTTGTATCAGTCTAAACAATCCCTTATGGTGGTGGTTGTAAGTCAACCTTATAGACAAGCTATCCTAAGGGTAGCATGGACTAAGCAGCCTTAAAGGCTTAACTCAAGAGGGCATGTGAAGCCAGCTGTTTTACCATATGCAATCCTGTAATATCAAATGAAAGGACACCACACAAGTTATATATTAACCATATATCAAAAAAGTGGTATAAGTATAACTAATCGATCAGTGGTAAGGCCTAGGGCCTTGGGAATCGCTGGGATTACACTGGACTAACAGCAGTTAGGACGGGAGTAGCCCGTGGGATTCGGGTGCAGCGCTTAAAGCGCACGCATGCACCAATGCAAAGTCAATGGTGCCTAAAAGTTATCGAGTTACAGTTTTAAGAGTCTTCTGACTGGACTAGAAGTACAAAACTTTAGACTTAGACACTAGAGGTGTAAACCACTACAGGAGCACCGGCGTTCAAGAGTTACCTCACCCACAGGAAGCGGGTGCACAGGTGCAAAAGCGTGTCAGGTTTCGTCACGAAGATCTAGGGTGCCTGGAGATGAAGATGCTGCAGGCGTCCAGAAGAGAAGTGTCCGGTGTGATTCAAGGGTGGATCGAAGATGTAGAGTACCTGAAAGCAGAGGGGACAGAGTCTGAGTCACTAGCCAGTGACCAGGAAGGAACCAGGAAGGAACCAGGCGATGTTGGGCGCAATCAGGTGCTTGTTGTGAGAATTGTCTCCGCTGCCACGTGTACTCTGGGGCACCGAGGATGTCCAGGAGTGGATCACTAGCTGTCCCACAAAGGCTCTCGCTGTCGGTGGTGTTGGCTTCCGGATCAGAGTTAACAAGCCTTTGCGAGGGCAACCCACGCAGGATTCGACGATCGCTTTGTGGTAAATAAATAATTAATTACCGGTTCTATTTTTCAGGATACTCTAATAACAGATAGCTCAATAAATAAGAGTCAAGATTCGAGGTAGCTGAAGTATACAGGCTTTAATCAGACATAAAGGACAGGAACAGGACAGCCTGCATGTGAATAGGATGGCAGCTGCCGGGGGCAGGATCTGGGAATTGGCTAGCTTTTAATAACAGTGCACAATATTTATAGTTAAACAAATACATTACATTCAATACAGGGGGCGTAGCAGTAGGCGTGGTTTGTAGCAGTCGCGAAAGATAAGGGCAAAATGATGTAACAAGAAGGCGTGTACAGGGCGTATACATAGACATGTGATGTAAACGTAACAGAATATGTCATAAAAAGGGGCGGAAACATGGAGGGGGCTACCTGAGCAGCTGGGACCTCTAACCTAGTGGTGCGCGCAAACTGGCAATGACGTGTTACCAGGGAGAACTGGGGGCTATGACTTCTGCCCTAGAAGAGGAGACTAAAGTCTGGAGGGTCAGAGCGACATGTACCCAGGCATATCTAGTATCTGGTGTTTAGAGTACATGTTGATAGAATCCAAAAGTTATCAGGGCAAAGGCTAACAGACACTAAGACTGGTGCATGCATAATTCTATATGTAGTGCGTGTGCGAGGAATATTCTATGAATATTAATACAGTATTTCTCTTACATGGAGACATAAAGGCTAGACCATGACGGAAACTATTGATGTGATTCAGTAGCTTAGGAATGCAGAGAAGGAGGGCTGGACTGATAACTAGAAACATAACATACTCTTGGCAGACTGGGAGGCAGAGCCAGGCCGGGCCGGGCACTGCGAGGCATGAAGTAAGTGAAGGGTCAGGGATACAGGTGGGGGCTGTATCGCTCCTCGGAGAGGATTCAGGAGACAGGAGCTGAATCTGAGTCCGGGCCCTTTTGAGGCCTAGAAACGGGGACAATTCAATGAATTAACGTGCACACTGTAAAACGTGGCAACGTAGGTTTACATAGGCCTAATATTCGTTGTTTTCACGAGGACTGGAAACTGGCATACTAGAGATGGACACAACTGTAATTGCGTCTTTAATCGATCATAGGGGAATACATGCATATAGATCATGCACATATGACATAACATGGGGAACACGTAGGCACATATGACATGGTAAAATTTACTTTTCCACAGCTTCTTGACCGGACCAGGAAGGTCAGATCGGGTGCTCCTTTTCAGGGGACCGAGGGCCAGTCTGGAGCAACCAGACTAGTGGAGCAAATTCAAAGGTTCATCGGTACTGGGGCCGCTAGCCAACGGGCAAGCGACCGGACCAATGCATCAAGCAGGAAAATGCAAAAGGGCCCCAAGCAGCACTCGGTGAGTGTGGAGAGGTGAGCTTTGGTGCAAAAGCTGCTCGGGGCTAGAGCTTCTCACGCTCCAATGCACAGCTTCAAGGGACCCTCGAAAGTCGCACGGTCAGCACTTTGTCATTTTTCCAAGATGGCCAGCCCCGCGCTTCAGGTCACCTCCACGGGTCTCAGCTTTGCTGTGGCTGTGGATTGGGCTGTTGGAAGGCAGGAACGCTGGCTCTTGTTGATCTCTGTTGCTCGAGTTCCGGCGGGAACTGCAACAAAGCAAGTGGTGAATCACTGGATGGTGCCTGTTTGCACAGGGTGGTCACTCCTTGACCACAAGGGAGATTCTTCAGTCTTCTACATTGAGTAGGATGTCGAAGGGTCCAGAGTTTCATTTCATAAGTTTCAGTCAGGATAATCTGATGTGCATCTGCACAGCTCCTACCTTTTTTCCAAATCAAGGGGCTGGATTACCTGCTAGGTCCCTCCTATGGGTGGGACCCAGGAAGGGGGTGATTACACCCCTTTCCCTTTGTCCATTTTCGCGCCAGAGCTGGGGCTGGAGTGCCCCAGAACCGGTTTGACTGGATTTTGCCTGGGACACCTTGTGCGCCCCAGGCAGTGTCTAGTTTCTTTCAACCCTCCCTGCTCCAATCCACTATCTCCTGTCTGGGGTGGTGTAGCACCTCCCTGTGACAGGAAACCCTTTGTGCAGGCCTCCCCTGCCAAGTTTCGGTCAGCAGCAGGAGGACAGACTCGTGTCGGGGCAGCAGCATCCATTTTGTGATGCTGGGGCTCTGGTTAGGGTTAACCGCGTTTTAAGTAAAGTAACATGTCTTCTCCCTTTAGAAGGGTGGAATGCTACCCCCGTCGCCAGAACTGGCAAGGGGGTAGTATTCCAAAGTGTATGACACCAAACACAACATGTTTTGATAAAGCCAAACCAAAGTTAGCAATAACTGCGAGGATTATAATGCACTTAAGAGTATATGGTATGGCAGTATCACTGGAACAGCAGTACGGAAATGGTTCCGACCACTGCAGACAGGCTCAGCTCATGCTAGAGCACCATCTCACATAAAACCAAACACTCTGCCTCCAGGATTGTTAAGGCCTGCCATAGGAGTGACTGATAGGTATATATGTGGCCAGATATAGGTTTAGATATAGGTATACTATATCTAAGCAAGGGGTGATTACACCACCTTGCCCCAGCTGAGTGATCAGCCAGTTGTGTCGATTTAAGTACCAGCCAGGGGTGGCAAAAGATATGCTGCAGCCCCTGGTAGGCCTTGGATGAACCAATGCCCTGAGCACATATAGTGCATAGTACAGGGGCTGACAAAGTGTCCAATACCAAATTGGTGATGTACCTAGAGTACATGTATGTGAATTTAGAGCGAGAACAGCGGGCTGTGGGTCTGATTAGCAGGCCCACAGCCACATTAAGTCGAAAACCAGTGAAGCAAAAAGCAAAAATTGGGGTGACCATAGGATAGCAGACTCTACTCTCCTACACAACCCCCCCAAACGCAGGGACATTAAACTTAACCTTGACCAGATAAGTCTTCATGTTCTAAGTGGAAATACCTGGAGAGACCATCTGCATTGCCATGGTCAGTCCCTGGTCTGTGCTCCACTGTAAAGTCCATCCCCTGTAGGGAAAGGGACCACCTGAGCAGTTTGGGATTTTCACCCTACGTCTGATTAAGCCACATGAGGGGCTTATGGTCTGTCTGAATTAGGAAGTGAGTGCCAAACAAGTATGGTCTCAACTTCTTCAGGGCCCAGACCACAGCAAAGGCCTCCCTCTCAATGGCTGACCAACGTTTCTCTCTAGGGGTCAGCCTTCTGCTAATAAAAGCAATGGGCTGGTCTTGACCATCTACATTAAGTTGTGAAAGCACAGCTCCCACCCCCAACTCAGAAGCATCTGTTTGGACAATGAACTCTTTGGAGTAGTTAGGACTCTTCAGGATAGGTGCAGAGCACATGGCCTTCTTCAGGTCATCAAATGCCTTTTGACAGCTAACTGTCCACTGAACCTTTTTGGGCATCTTCTTGGATGTCAGATCGATCATTTAATGGAGCCACAATGGATCCATTATTCTTTACAAATTTCCTGTAATACCCAGTCGGGCCCAAGAAGGCTCTGCCTTTTGTCTGGGTAGTTGGAGGAGCCCAGTCCTGTATGGCCTGGATCTTGCTCTCCAATGGTTGAACCTGACCCCCACCTACTAGGTGGCCCAGGTACACAACCTTACTCTGCCCTATCTGGCACTTAGTAGCCTTGATAGTCAGGCCTGCCTTTTGCAGGGCCTCCAGAACAACCTTCTTCAGGTGGATCAGGTGATCCTCCCAGGTGGAGCTGAAGACAGCAATATCATCTAGATATGCTGCACACAAGTCATCCAACCCAGCAAGGACTTGATTCACCAACATTTGGAAGGTGGCAGGTGCATTCTTCAAACCAAAGGGCATCACCACAAACTGATAATGTCCACTGGGGGTAGAGAATGCTGTTTTGGCTTTAGACTCTTCAGCTAACCTGATTTGCCAATAGCCAGCTGTCAAATCAAATGTGCTCAGAAATTTGGCAGAAGCCAACTTATCAATGAGCTCATCTGCCCTTGGAATGGGATGAGCATAAGTCCTGGTGACAGCATTGAGACCTCTATAGTCCACACAAAATCTCATTTCTCTCTTTCCATCTTTGGAATGAGGTTTTGGCACAAGGACTACTGGGCTGGCTCAGGGGCTCACTGATGGCTCAATCACTCCAAGTTCAACCATTTTCTGCACCTCAGCCTTCACACAATCCCTGACATGGTCAGGTTGCCTGTAGATTTTATTCTTCACAGGCAGACTGTCACCAGTGTCCACCTCATGGGTGCACCAGTTAGTAAGTAAGTAAGTAAATATCTTTATTCGATTGTTTACATATAACAATCATAAAAGTACATTTCATAAACATGTATCCATACTATAAAAATGAAGAATAGGAAGGGTGATATCATAGTGGACATAGACACAAGCATAAAAACAAAGTTGTGGTTAAAAAGATAAAAATGCAGTGGAAATATATGTACAAACAGCAGCAAAATTAATTACCCTTCCATGCTTTTTCTATGCTTAACTGCAAGTTTTAAAAAGCTGCATACAAACATAGTACATTCACTGTTAAGCATTTGAAGGTGACAAAGTGCAGGTCTGAATTGTACAAAATTCAACTGTTTAAGTAGAGGTTTTAAAAACAAATTACGGGGAAGTGTATAAAACTGACAAAAGAATAAAAAGTGTGCCAGGTCTTGCGGAGACTTATTGTCGCAGCCGCAAGCTGGCAACACTTGTCCTCTATGTGCCCCACTAGGTACAGCTAACAAAAGATGGAACATGTTAAATCGAAACCTTGTTAGTAGAAAACGATCATATCCAGACAGAGGCCAGGCCAGGTAAGGTTCCATGTGTGAACAGGATTTTGTTAGAGCATACTGTCTCACACTACTTTTCTTGTACTCACTCTCCTCCCTCGCCAAACTCATGGACAACATAAAAGTGTTCTTAACAAAAGTTACATCAGTTTTGGTTATTGTCTCAGGGGCTAGAAAGAGATCCGGTCGGCCTAGTTCAAAGAGCCATCTTCTAACATATTTTAACCACGGGATCTTAAGTCTCCCATCCCACGTTAGTGCCTCTTGAAGGATATTTCTGGTGAGGGGTATGTCTGTGTTTAGCCAGCTATTTAGCCAGCATAACAGAGGATTCACAGGTAACTTGTCACTTAGATATGAAATACCAAGTTCCTCGTGTGCAGGGAAGTTAGCTGTTCCCCTGGGTAGCCGTAGGACCTGCTTTAAAAAATTATTCTCAGTAACTTCAAGGACATCTAGGGATTCTGACCCCCATATTTCACTCCCATAACGTGCGATTGCAATACTTTTTGCTTGATATAACTTCAAAACAGCAGCCACCGGGCTATTGCCCATTTTTTTAGAAAAATCCAGTATTGCTGCGTTTGCCCGCACTACCTCTCCCTTTTTCTTCTGAATTGCTGGTGCCCAAGTTAATTTATGGTCAAAAAGGACGCCAAGATACGAAAAGGTCTTAGTGGTCGGTATTTTGTCGCCATTTACAAAGTGGGGGTATGTTTTATTGGGATTTAAGCCTGTCAACATTGTAAAAGATTTCGAGTTGTTGATGCTCAGGCCACGGGAGTTCATGAATATGTTAAAAGAGTCTAACAAGGTTTGAAGACCGATCGCCGTTCTAGATATTAGTACGGCGTCGTCCGCGTATAGCAGGACGGGCACGCCCTTCTTACCAATATAAGAATAATCTGTACCAGTTTTTAGTAGGTGCTCCTCCAATTCGTTAATGTAAAGATTAAAAAGAAAAGGGGCTAGGATGCACCCTTGCCTAACACCCCGATTTATCCTAAAGTCCCTGGTTACCTTCATATCATGGGTATAGCGGACATTTGCTCTTGTATCCGAGTGGAGGTCAGCAAGAAAGTTGACCAGATTTTGCTCCACTCCCATTTTTTGCAGGACCTCCCAGAGCCTGCCTCTGTCTACACAGTCAAAGGCGGACGATAAATCCATAAAGGCCATATGGATCATCCCTTTTCTTGCTAAGGTGTATTTACTGTTTATTAGGTACAGGTTCAGACATTGGGTTATCGTGGAGTGGCCTGGTCTGAACCCATATTGTATTGGCGACAGTATGTTGTTTTCATTGGCCCATGCTGTCAATCTGTTTAGGATGATGCCCCCCACCACCTTTGCAACTGAGTTGATCAGCGATATGGGTCTGTAGCATGTTGCACTGCCACGATCGCCCTTCTTAAATACTGGGACTATGGTCGAGGACCCCCAGGGTTTTGGGCAGCCAACCAGAATTCCAGCGTTTACAACTGCGGTGATAACAGGTGCCCATAAAAGGGTATTTGATTTGAATAAATCGGGCGGTATGCCATCAGGGCCAGGTGCTTTATTACTAGTTAGACCCTGAATCCCCTTTACTACCTCCCCCACTGTAAAACACAACGAATTTTCGTCAGAGGTTTTAAAAACAAAGTCAGCTTGTGGCTTGTCACTTTTAAAAATTGTGCTATAGTGTGATATCCACTCTTCCTCGGGTGTGTTAGTCCCAACCGTGGAATTAATGGGGTCATCAAACATAGGCTTGTTTATAATGCTCCAAAACTTAGAGCTATTGCCCAGAATTGCAGGGTCGCATAGAGATTCCCAGATGCCTGCTTTCACTTCCTTTTTCCGAGCTGCCAGGACTGTCTTGTATTTATATCTCAGAGACTTTATAAGGACAGGATCTCTTGGAGTAGCCTTAAGTATTTTTTTTAGATCTCGTCCAGCCTTTGAGCAGGCTTGATTAAACCATCTTGGTTGGTGTTCATGATGACCCTTAGTTGGGACGGTTAACAATTGACCAATTTTATCAACCACAGCAGAGAAGGCAGTTAGGGTCACTTCAGGCAAAGTAGTGGGAAAGACACAGAGGCTTAGTTCATTACCACAACTGGTATTGATTGAGCTGTACAGAGAGTCACTGTTAACCTTTGACCACTTCAGGCGACGATTTCCGTTGATAGGTTTTAAGACACCACAATCGGGCTGTGGCTTCCTAAGTTCAAAGAGCCCACCTCCAATTTGAATGGAAAGAGGATTATGGTCGCTGAAGATACTTGTTTGGATTTCAAAGTCAGTGACTAAATCAACAACATCGCTTGAAAGAAGAATGTGGTCTATATAGGAGCCATTTCCGTAGCCTTTGTACGTAGGGACAGTAAATATGTGAGAGTCCTCCAACGTAGACATTGCGACAGTTAGATTCCTGTCATCAATTAGATTGTTGACGTAAGTGCCACGGAGCGAATGGTCAAAATGAAAACCAGACCTATTATTACAGCCTAAGAGGCCAATGGGTGTCATTTCGGGATTGCCGCAGGGATGTGCATTAAGGTCTCCAACGATGATGGTACTTCGAGGCAGATTGTCCGCTTTTGCATGCAGAAAATTATGTAAGTAGAGAATGTTGCACTCCCTATTTGTTAGTACAGCATTGTAAAAGTTAATAAGGGTGAGTGCCCTTTTACCATTCCTAAGCACCAAGGTTTGAATATGTCTATTGTCCAATGCTTTGTTTGAGACCTGGCAGCTAAGTGCAAGGCTAATGTAAGTTGCCAGGCCCCCCTTTGGTCTTCCACTGTTCGACGGGGCTGCTGGTTGGAAGAAACTTTGAAAGCCCTCAATGTGTACGTTTTCGTCTACTAGCCAAGTTTCTTGGAAACATAAAACGGTATAGTTTTTTACATGAGCCAACCAAACTGGGTCGTTAACTTTGGCAGCCAGACCAGCTACATTCCAGGATAGGAGCTTTATAAAGCGTTGAGCGATAAGGCCCAAGCCTACTATCTGGACCTTGTTTATTGGTGAGGAAATCGCTTGAGCCCCATGATCCATCGTTATGTGTGCTTGCGTTTCATTGCTAACAGTTAGAAAATTTACTCTGCTGGGGACTATGCATTGGACTTGATTAAAGGGATGTGGGCGGCTACACCCATTCACAGTCAGTGTGTTCTCATGAGGTTGGGCTGAGGGAACTACCCTGAGTGCTTCACTGGCCTCTCGAGTAGGGACATATGTACACTCCGAGATGGTGCATGGTATTCTATAAAAGAGTGCTTCCCTGGTTGAAAACTCGGAGGCGATAGAATGGGGAGAGGAGTATACGGTTTGTCAATCAATCTCATCCAGATAATCAGTATCGTAAAAAGCATCAAATCTGTTTGTGATGGGAACCCCGTATTGCATGTCTGGATAATGTGAGTATGAGTAGTGCTGCTGTTGAGTGCGAGGAAAGAACTCCCTTCTCTCTTGTCTTGTGTGATGGCTATTTAGCCTACTCAACCGTGGGGGTTCCTGCCTATAGTTGATGAAATTTGTTAGGGTATGTTGTCCATAAGACCGTGAGAAGTCCCTAAATTGATTATCAGCTATTGGCTCAAGCAACCCCTCCTGGCCATGGGTTAGCTGTGCTTGTGTTAGATGGTGGCTGGGGTTATTTGAGGGGTAAAAATAGCTTAAGGCCATAGGGCGAATCAAGCTATTTGTCACACCGCTTTTCCAACTACTAATAAAGCTGGCTGCACGGCTGTCCCCGAGGGTTACCACGATGCAATCACCCTCGGTCGATTTAAATCTGTTTCCCACCCAATCTACCCTTCTCACATGTGAGATGTGACCGTTTATATGTTTGGGGATTGGTCTATGGGTTGTAAGCCAATGGCTCACCTTGTTTTTTAGGTCCACATGGGATTCTACCCTTTCCCCCACTAGTTTGGGTACTCCAATCAATACGATGGTGTACGGGCTAGATTCAGGCGGGTGATTAATATGAATAGATCTTTTAGCTGCCACTGGTTTTATCAGAGTAGCACCCGTTTGTTTTGTAGGTATGCTCTGTTTGGAGTTTTCAGTTTGTTTCATTTGGTCTGCCTGGGTTGATACTATTTTAACCGGGGAACTCTCGGCCGCCCATTCACATTCCTCTGTTTCTGTGTCAGGTAAGAGTTGAGGGCTACTTAAAGTGGCGGCCACTGTGTGGAGTAAATTAGTTCCTCCATCTGAAATTGTCACTGGTTTAGTAGGAAGATTTATTTCCTGACATATTGGCAAATTTTGCTTGTTAACAAGATTAGCTGTGACTTTCTTTTCCCTGGAGTTATTATTGCTGATTGAAGAGAGGGAACTACTAGCTGGTATAAAGGTAGAAATAGATTGTGGTGCCTTCAGTATTTTAAGCAAGGTGGAAGATGCATCATTTTGGGCCCTTTCAAATTTCCCTAGAGCTTTCTCAATATTTAGGACTCTCTCACTAATAGGCGTCAGAAGGGACTTGATTAGGGTTTCAAATTGGCCCTAGAGTGATGTAGTGTTTATCAATGTATGATCTGCCTGAGCTGTAACATGTGTAGGCATGTTTGTGGGAACTGTCAGCTCTTTGGTCATAATCAAGTCTGAATCTTGACTGCTTATGAATGGACATGTGGTCGCTGTGTTAGAGACGGATTTAGCCAGTCTAAATGTAGACCAAATGTCTTTAGCTGAGATAAGATGTTTAGCCTTAAGACGAGACTTTCTTTTAACTATAGAGGATTTAGTTTTACTTCGTATTACAGTAGACCTGGTTTTGCTCTTCATCATATGACTCACTCCGGGGGCAGATTTCGATGTTGTAGATGTTAAACCACCCGGGGAAGGGGCCACTGATTCTAGATGAGCTATGGGTGACAAACCTGTATTAGTGCCGTTTTCACCAAGTAGCATAAGACTGTTATTCCTGCTGTTGCCTATAGAAGGTATGGTCAAAGCTGTTTGTGTGTTGTCTCTTGATTGAGGACTAGGAAGCCCTGTAAATGACAACATTAAGATAGACTCCTGGGAATTCGTTGTGTTATCCAGTATATTAATGTTCTCGGTGGTATGTAGGGAAAGGTCCGGAAAACATAAGTCTGGGGTGAGTGAAAGGCGTCTTTCCGAGTCCTGAATGGCATCGGCCACTACATTAATCGTTTTCTGCAGCATTAAATCTATGGCAGTTATTGTAGGAAGAGGAGTGATAGTAACATCTTTAAGTCTAGTTGCAGATCTTGTGGCCACAGGGGTATTTCTGTTTTTAAACATCTTGGCCAAATTTTTGAAGACTATCAGTGATGTTTGCTGATGATAGTTTTACAGCTTATGAGTGTGGTACGATAGTAAAGGGACCACGGGTTTACCTTAGTTGATGTCAGCCAGGCAAAATTTCAGGGGGGTGGCCCGCCCCGTCGTCCTCGGTCCCCGCCCCGGGCGTCCCGCTCGCGTCCCGCGAGACGGGTTTGCTGGGAATTTAAAGCGCCGCTTGGCGCTCAGTGGTGACGCTGGACCCCAGTGAGGGCTGCTGGGTGATGTCGTTCGTGGCCCCTCGCCGGTCTCCTCCAGACAGCCCCGCTCTTAGTTGTTTCAGAAGCGGTCGGCGGCTGGAGACTAGCGGGCGGGTCCAGGCTGTATCAGAGGATTTCTTCGGTCACTGGTGAAGCCTCGTTATCAAGGGAGGTACGTTTGCTTTAGAAAGCGGGTCGCCCACTCGATGGGTTTGCTGGGAATTTAAAGCGCCGCTTGGCGCTCAGTGGTGACGCTGGACCCCAGTGAGGGCTGCTGGGTGATGTCGTTCGTGGCCCCTCGCCGGTCTCCTCCAGACAGCCCCGCTCTTAGTTGTTTCAGAAGCGGTCGGCTGCTGGAGACTAGCGGGCGGGTCCAGGCTGTATCAGAGGATTTCTTCGGTCACTGGTGAAGCCTCGTTATCAAGGGAGGTACGTTTGCTTTAGAAAGCGGGTTAGTTTGACTGGGTGTGAGAGAAAACATGTGTCTATAGGCCTGCAACACCTGTCTGCAGTCCATCTGTTGCTGGTCAGTGAGGCTGCCTGCCAAGGCTACACCTTCCACTGAGCCATCATCAGGGTTTTGGGAAAGCAGGTCTGGGAGAGGGTCACTCTCTTCCTCCTGTTCCCCATCTGTAGCCATGAGCAAGCCCATGTCTTCCCTGTCAACAAATGCTTTCAATCTGTTTACATGGAGCACCTAGGGGTGCCAAGGTCCACCAAGTAGGTGACCTCTCCCTTTTTCTCCAGTATGGTGTAGGGTCCAGACCATTTGTCTTGGAAAGCTGCTGGGGCCACTGGCTCCAACACCCACACCTTCTGCCCTGGCTGGTACTCAGTCAGAACAGCCTTTTGGTCATGCCAAGCTTTCTGTAATTCTTGGCTGGCCTCCAGGTTTTTGGATGCTCTCTCCATGTACTCAGCCATCCTGGAGCGGAGACCAAGTACATAGTCCACAATATCAAGCTTAGGCTTTTTGAGAGGTAACTCCCATCCTTCCTTCACAAGACACAATGGACCCCTTACAGGGTGGCCAAACAAAAGTTCAAAAGGGCTGTAGCCAACCCCCTTCTGTGGGACCTCTCTGTAAGCAAAGAGCAAGCAGGGTTAAAGGATGTCGAATCTTCGCCTAAGCTTTTCAGGTAACCCTTTTATCATTCCCTTTAAGGTCTTGTTGAACCTTTCAACAAGCCCATTGCACTGTGGATGGTAGGGTGTGGTAAACTTATAGTTTACTCCACACTCTTTCCACATTGCCTTCAAGTATCCAGACATAGTACCTCTGTCTGAAAGGACCTCCTTTGGAAAGCCCACTCTGGAGAAAACTCCAAGTAGGGCCCTTGCCACAACAGGATCTGTTGTGGTCCTCAGGGGAATTGCCTCTGGGTACCTGGTGGCATGATCCACTATCACCAGGATAAATCTGTGCCCAGATGCTGTTTGGGGATCCATTGGTCTAACAATGTCTATCCCAACTCTCTCAAAGGGCACCCCACCACAGGTAGAGATATAAGGGGGGCCTTTGTGGTGCCACCTGATTTGCCACTGGCTTGGCAGGTGACACAGGAGCGACAAAACTCCTAGGTATCTTCTGACATGTGAGGCCAGTGAACGTGAGGGACAAGCCTGTCCCAAGTCTTGTTCTGGCCTAAGTGTCCTGCAAGGGGAATATCATGGGCCAAGCTGAGAAGGAAGCCCCTTAATTGCAGAGGTATAACCAACCTCCTGGTTGCACCAGGCTTGGGTCTCTAGCCTCTGAATAAAGGAGCCCATCATCCCAATACACTTTATGGGTACCTTGAGCATTCCCAGCAGCCTCAGCAGCAGCCTGCTGTCTGAGGGGTTCAAGTGAAGGGCACGTAAACTGAGCCTGCGCCAGGTCTGCCCTTGAGGGTCCCCCCTGTCCCCAGAAACTCAACCTGATCAGGTTCAAGCTCTTCCAGGACAGTCTCCTCTTGGATCACAGAATCACCCTCCTGTGAGGTCTGATCCTCAACCTGGGGCAAGTGGGAAGGCTCTGCCTTACCCCTCTTGCTCCTTCTCCTGGGTTGTGGATGGTCTATTGTTTCAAGATCCACCACAGGTTCAGGTAGGCACTTCTTGGCCTGGGACTTGGTTACAGCAAAGACATGGGCTGAAATCCCTAGCATTTCTACATGAGTCCTGTACTCCACTTCTGACCATAATGATTCCTCTAGATCAGTGTTTCCCAAACTGTGGTCCGCGGACCCCCAGGGGTCCGTGACACATTCCCAGGGGGTCCTCAGGCAACAGTTTTAAAAGCACTGAAACGTTCCTTGTCTAATTAGCAGTTTTCGAGCAACAATAAAAGTGTCAAGATAACACCAGTGATTAATGTTCCTGCTGGAGAGAGATGAGTTTTGTCCAGTGGCAGCTTTGACTTCTCTAATGTAGCACAGAGGGTTAATATGCCTATTACATTTTTAAAAAACGGTATTTTATCTGCATAGATCAGTGGGTTACTTTGCAGTTTATAAGTGACAATCGTGATCTAGCACAGTGACCTATAAACTGGCATCAAAAAGATGCTTGCAAACTGCATGCTACAAGTTAGTAACTTATGTTTTTTCCCCAGTCTTTCATCATCATGATGCTGCTAAAAAGGTTTATTTGGGTGGAAATACATTTTTATTGGTAAAGTCAATGCTAATCACTGTTTTATGTCCTGAATCCTAACTTTGTGCTTCTCCAGACCAAGCACTCTTTAAAAATGCCTGCCAGTATGATTGACATGTGAATCCTAGAATTTGTACTTGCCTTTGTCACATGTAACATTTCCTTTACACTGATTTACATGCATGATTCATTTTCTCTTTGGGGCAGATTTACAAGGAAAGTTACTCAGTGAGTGCTGCAAGCCATTTGGCTGCACCGCACTTAGTCACTTTCAAAGCACAGGGATGCAACATATTTCCAACATGTTGCATCTCTGTACTCTCCCTGCGCTGGTGCACAAACTGCTACCATGCGCCGGCAGAGGCACCCTTGCACCATGGTGTAAGGATGCCTGCGTTGTGGGGAGATTGTTTATGTGCAGTAAGGGTTCCCTTTCTGCACATAAACAATCACCAGAGGAGATTTCATCTTTCTATGCATGCATGCATAGAATGAGGGAAAAAATGAGGAGAAATGAATACATTCCTCCTCGTTGCGCCTCCCTATGCCTCCCTGGAGAGGCGTAGCATTTAGACGCATTTCCAGATTTGCAATTTCTCGTAAATCTGGAAATGTGTCTGGTTTCATTGGTGTTGCATGAGAACCTTCACAGCAAAACCCATGGAATGCAACTTTCACGCAAAGTGCTGCATGCAAAGGGGCCGTATTTACAAGAACAGGAAAAGTCATGCAGGGTGGCTTTTCCTGTCCTTGTAAATAATGGGCACTAAAATGCGCCACCAGAGTGTCACTTTTTGTGACGCACTGGTTGCGCAAGCGGCTTGTAAATCTGCACGTATATGTGTGTATTGTAAAGTGCTCTGACATCCTGTAATGGTGTGAGAGATGCTATGAATGAAACAAAATGAAATACATGTGACAGAGATGAGAGGCACTGTGGAGGGTGTTAATAAGGGAATCATTGAAGAAACCGAACAAAGATTGTTGTATCCTTGTGGATAGTAAGGTCATCATTTACTATTCTTTAAAAGCTAATACAATTCAATATATAATGATAAATGTGTTGAAGAATGCACTATTGTTTCCTACATTATCTTGGGGGGGAGCCTCCCAAAGCCCCCTTTGTAGTGGTTAGGCTCAGTCACTGCACTTGGTGGCTTATTTATGAGCCCTTGCTTTCACTATTGTTCCGCCGATGTGTCACTTTTTGTGACGCACCAGCAGCGTAAAAAATGCGCCATGTTGCGTAGTATTTACAAAGTGACGCATCTACCTAGATGCGTCACTTTGTAAACACGAAGCATCACTTTGTAAACCCCTGCCCCACATTATACCAGCGTCAGGTATAATGTATGCAGGGTGGGTCTTCTGACGCAAGTAAGCCTCGTAGAAGTGACGCAGTGAAATTTATGAGATTTCACTGCGTCCCTTCTAAGATGTAAATGTATCAATATCTTATGCCTGCCTCACAGCAGGCGTAAGACTGACACAGGCACATTTGAAATGGGACTTGCCCATGTGAAATGACCCATTGATGGAGTTGCGTCACTTTTGTGAGACACTCCAGCAAGGCGTCATGTTTGCGCATACAGATACGTCAGCAATACTGATGTATCTGTAAATCCTTGCGACATGATGCGTCATACTGTAAATACGAAGCATCATTGGTGTCGCAAGGAGGGCGTAATGAAAAGTGACGCATCGCTGTTTTCACGCAGCGATGCGTCACTTTTCATAAATGAGGTCCTTGGTGTGGACCTTTTGGGGACTGGTCTGAAAACATTTGCCAGGACTGCTTTTAAATCATGCAGATGTTTTGGGGGTCCCCGACTGCCACTGGTGACTCAATGGGGGTCCTCAGGAGTCAAAAGTTTGGGAACCACTGCTCTAGATCATTGCCCAAAAGACAGTCTACTGGGAGGTCTGCACTCACAACAACTTTCTTGAGGCCAGTTACCCCTCCCCAGGAGAATTTAACAACAGCCACACTATGTGTAGTAGTGGCATTGCTAGCATTGGTCACTAGGTAGTTCTCACCTAGTATGATTTGTCCAGGGTCCACAAAGTTTGGTGTCACCATAATGACACTTAAAGTAAGCAACAATGGTCCTTGACAAAGAAAAAATTACAATTTCAATAATTATAGGCTACAATGTGCACTATAATGAACATGAAGTCCAGCCGGACTTCAGAATTTATTTGATAGTGAGATAGGTCAAATTTCAAAGAACAACAATAGGGCAGTGGGACACAGTCCTGTATCCACGCTATACATACAGTACACAGTACAATTAACTAGGAATTTTCAGGCATTGAAAGGGTACAGGAGCAAAAAAAGAAAATTTCCAATATATTTGCTTCACACATGTAGAGAAAACATGATAAGCACAAGGTTGTCAGCTAGTGTTTAGACTACATAATTTGTCGACAGCGTTTCGATCCAGTATAGGATTATGGATCATCATCAGGACATTCAAATGCTTGCCTGAATTGAAAGCCTGTATTAACAGGAGGAAACAAGGGGACATGTGACAAACGATTAGCAAGCTGCATGACTCATAGAACAAGTTCCAACAGGTTACCATACCATGCTTGAGGTGGTATCTGTCATTCATGTGGAGTGCCAGTGCCAGGCTAACACGGCGCAATGCTAATTGGTGATCAAAAACTTGCTTGGATTGGTGCCTGTTGTGCGTGTAAAAGGTGACAGGCTAACAGTGCCAAGCGAACGCGGCGAATGTGCATGGGATTATTGTGTACAATTTACATTCGTGGAGTAATTAAGACAGTTGGATGATGTGAACGTCTAAACCGGCGCATGTGCATAGGTAGGTTTGTGCAACATGCAATCGAGAATGTAATTAAGACAGTTGGACGATGTGAACGTCTAAAACGGCGCATGTGCATAGGTAGGTTTGTGCAACATGCAATCGAGAATGTACAAAACCGGAGGTGTGGTGTGACAGTGACCAGCCACCCGGCAGTCATGGTCTGATTGTGCCAATTAGACTCTATTACTGTCACCATGAGTGGGTAACATAATTACCTATAGGGTCGTGTTAAGTAAGGGTCGATCGGGCTGCCAAGATAAGGAGCCAGGAGGGGTGTACCAACAGTTCAAGGTAATTTCAGACGAGCCGGTTAGAGGTTGGCCGGCACGGGCCTGCGTGGAACCTACAGGAGGTAGAACCATCATTGACCCTCGAATATATGCACGACTTATGAAATAGGGGGACTGCTGAGTGAGGGGGCTTACCTAAAATTGAGGGTCCCAGGGTACTGCACTGGGCTGTACAGTCAGGGTTGACAGTGCGCTGTTGTTAATGCACGGGCCGGTGACAAGTCGCAATCAAGGAGTACACAACCGGTTCCAATTGAGGCACCTACAGAGGGAATTGAGGAGTAAGGAACCGTAGTCGGCAGTGAGGTGCAATGGAACGTACATAACACCCGCCTAAATTACAGTGACTGCTTACCAGAATTTTGCAGAATCCTAGATTCGGCTGCAGGGCGTGGAGGACTAGGGTGAGGCTCCTGTCGGGGAGTTAATTAACAAGGAGTACCCGCATACCAGTGAGAAGTCGCAATCAAGATGTGCAGAACTGGTTCCAGTTGGGGCACCTACAGAGGAAATTTAAAGGAGTGAGGAACCGTTGTCGGCGATGAGGTGCGGAAACCCGTACACAACACCCGCCAAAAAAAAACCAAGGGGCTGCTTACCTAAAAGGTTGCCGATTCCTGGATACGGCTGCTGGGTGCGGAAGCCTTAAGTAAGGCTCCTGTTGGGGAGTTAAGGAACAGTGAATACCCACATACTGCTATACATGACGCATTAGCCTAGGGGCTCAGGGCAAGGCAACGCTTACCTAGAGTTCTCGATGGAACTTCCGAAACCGTCTCCGGAGCACGATCGCGCCGTAGAACGCCTGAGTGTGGGCGTGCTAGGAGAAATACATGCGCCGGCCATGCTGAAATGGGAAGGTGGCGCTGGTTGGCGGCAATATTGGCTGGTGCAGTCCGCGGTGGGTGGCAGACATATTGGAACAGGCACCTCCATATAATACAGGGAGTGCATCGCATGAGGGAGAGGTTGGTGAGGGTGTGAATTCCTTAAAACCATGCAAGTGACTTAAAATTGATATTATTATGAAACAATTACATGAAGTGGTTCAGAAGTAGTTCCACAAGTGACTTAAAATTGGTATCATTATAAAACAAGTACCATGAAGTAGTTCAGAATAGGCAAGCAGTAGTAGTTCAGAGGCTAGAATTACATTTTCACAGAAGTGGGGTCCAGTCCAAAACCATGCAAGTGACTAAAAATAGATATCATTATGAAACAATTCAGAAGTAGTTCCACAAGTGACTTAAATTGGTATCATTATGAAGCAAGTGCCATGAAGTAATTCAGAATAGGCAAGCAGTAGTAGTTCAGAGGCTAGAATTACATTTTCACAGAAGTGGGGTCCAGTCCTCATTACGATTGAGACCACTTCTTATACTGTCCATAAGTAGAATCATTTTTAATTCTTCTCTGTTTAACAGGGTTCCAATATCGCCTCCACGTGGTGGCAGTTTCACAGATTTCAGGACAGTCCATCTCACATCATTGTCTGTGTGTCCTTTGTCGGTGAAGTGGTCCACCAATGGGGCGTTGGGAGTCTTGCAGCGAATACGACTGCGGTGTTGGCAAATCCTTGTCTTGATTTTTTGCCTCGTTTGTCCCACGTATATCAGTTTGCAGGGGCAGTGGATCAGGTAAATTACATCACTGCTGTTACAGTTAGTGAAACTTTTACATTGGATAGTCACTTTATTAAATACAAACGACTTCCCTTCAATGGTAAAATCACATACGTTACATGATCAACATTTGGCATGACCCACTAGTGGTGTTTGGGTCCATATGGAGTCTATTGTACCCAATGATGGAGGATTGGGTAAAGCAGCCCTGACCAAGTGGTCCTTCAGATTGGAGCTTTTCTCGAAGGCAAACAGGGGACGGTCCAAATGCAGGGCACCTACGCTCAGGGTTGGCCAATGTCTGATTATGCTTTTTTTCAACGCATTGGACACAGGTGAGAACGTGGTTACACAGGCTAATCTCGTGTTGGATTCTCTTTCTTTGGGACAGAGGAGTACCTCCCTCGGGCAATACCAGGCACGTTTGACAGCTGTTCTGACTAACCTATTGGGGTAGCCCCTATTTTTTAGTTTTTCTGATAGTACTCCTGCCTCCTTGAAGTAATCTTCCTTAGCAAAGCAATTCCTTCTGATGCGGAGGAACTGAGAGTAGGGCAAAGAATCCCTAAGGGCTCTTGGGTGGTTGCTGTTATAGGATAACAACGTATTTCTCTCTGTGGGTTTATGATACAGTCTTGTGTGTAAAAAACCATCAAGATGATATATGTTTAAGTCCAGGAAGGGGATAGATTGCGTATCTATTGAGCTAGTGAATGTGAGTCCACAACAATTGTTGTTTAACCAGTGGATGAATAAATTCAAATTTTCCACATCACTGTTCCAAATTAAAAAAATATCATCGATATAGCGTTTCCAGATAGAAATCCCAGATGAAAACGGATTGGAAGGTGTTAGGATGGAGTTAGTCTCTATCTGGTCCATGAATAGTATTGCCAGGTTGGGGGCAAAAATAGCCCCCATGGAGGTACCTTTCACTTGTTGGAAGTACTGCTGGTCAAAAGAGAAGAAGTTTTTAGTCAGACAGATTTCCAACAGTTGGAGTATAAACATAGTGGGAACACGGTGGGGTCTAGGCCTGGTATCAAGAATGTCGCGTATGACCAAAAGGGCAGCTGTTTGGGGAATATTTGTGTACAAGGACTCAACGTCCATTGTGCACAAAAGCTGATTGCCCACGGTGAAGGGTGTGTCCTCAATCAGGTTCACCATGGCCATGCTGTCCCTGACATAGCATTGGGTATCTGGTACAAAATCCTTGATAAAAAAGTTAACAAAATTACCCAAAGGTTCAAGGATAGAGCCACAACCCGACACAATAGGTCGTCCAGGCGGGGTAGTGATGTTCTTATGTATCTTGGGAAGGGTGTAAATTACAGGCATTCTTGGTGATTTGATGTTAAGGAACTGGAACTCTTTCTGATTGATAATTCCTAGTTCTAGGGCCTCTGTGGTGACTTTCAAAATAAGGGACTGTAGTTCTTTAGTTGGGTTGGTTGGAAGTCTCATATAGTGGTCGGTGTTAGATAGTTGTCTGAGAATTTCTGCAGTATACATATCTCTATTTTGGAGGACAATTCCTCCACCTTTGTCCGCACTTTTGATGATAAGTGTGTCCAAGTTTTTTAATGAATCAATGGCCTTCTTCTCTGCTAATGGTAGGTTATACGGAACAAATTTTTTTGTTTCCTTCAATATATTTAGATCCTTTATGACCATTTTTTCAAAGGTAATGACCTCTGGTGGCACCATCCCTGCTGTGGGAGAGAAGGTGGATGGTGGTCTAAATGGGGTATTTGACGAAACCACAGGGGCGGGATTCATTTGAAAGAAGGCATCCAAGCGAACCTTCCGGAAAAACCTAAGAAGTTCAGTTTGGAGCTCTAAGAAGTCAGTGCGTATTGTCGGCACAAAAGAGAGGCCTTTACTGAGGAGTGAGGTTTCAACACTTGATAGAGTGTGTGTGGATAGGTTAAAAATAGGGATAGTCTGAGGCTGCCTCATGTTGGGGCTTACCACTTGTAAAATTTCTGTCTCGTTTGGCGCTCCCCCGGGGGATTGTGCCAACGAGGGACTCGTTTGGCTCTGCCTCTGGCCGGTGTATTGGATTGGCCTCTGTCTAAAAAATTATTCCTATTTGGAGCAGGGTTCCTGTTTGATGGACCAGAATTGTCACTGGAATCAGAATTTTCAGATTGGTCTACAGAGGAATCAGAGAAACCAACCAACGTATGACGTTGATTGAACCGACCCCAAGGTCTTGAATTACGGGGGTTAGAATAAGTGCGATTTAAATAGAATTCTTTCTGAAGGTACGGGTACGCTGACTCAATATGGAAAGATTTAATGTCTTTTTTGACTTTATTCGTCTTTTTATTTTGCTCAATTCTGTAGAACTCGTCTACTGTTTTCTGAACTTGGTCTAGAAGTTTTTTAGAGTCAGGTACTAGACTATCATCTTTGATTTTTTTCTCGATCTCTTCAATTTCAATTAGTAAGGTACCAAGCGTCTCTGTAGCTATCTCAATACCCAAAACAAGCCAATGCCTTGAACAAGTTGTGCCAATATGGCTAAAGCCAGTAGTGTATTTGGGATTGTCGGTAAAAATACCGGGAATGTTTCTTACTATAAGGCCAATTGGAATAGTTTCTGCTTTTAAATATTGCCTTAACATGAGAGTCATTAATTCTAAGCGTACATATTTTTTCTTTAATTTCTCTAGTTGGTCGGGCAGAGCAGATGGTAAGGTGGAGGGGGTACTGTCAGTGGTGTCAGAGAATAAGGAGGGACCTTCGCAAATCTTCTGGATGTATTCTAGTGAGTACACAGGTGGAGGAGCAGACATGCTATACACAATTAAGACAGGGATAACTACAAAAACGGGACACGGGGATACAGTCAGGGCCCACTTTAGGAGGAAGTAGATAGGATTTAAACCCTTGCAATCCAGCGATTGCGCAACATATTCTACTACGGAACAAGGGAACCCACTAGGTAAGCAAGGACCTGGGGTATCAATTAAAGTAAACAACAATGGTCCTTGACAAAGAATAAATTACAATTTCAATAATTAAAGGCTACAATGTGCACTATAATAAACATGAAGTCCAGCCGGACTTCAGAATTTATTTGATAGGTCAAATTTCAAAGAACAACAATAGGGCAGTGGGACACAGTCCTGTATCCACGCTATACATACAGTACACAGTACAATTAACTAGGAATTTTCAGGCATTGAAAAGGTACGGGAGCAAAAAAAGAAAATTTCCAATATATTTGCTTCACACATGTAGAGAAAACATGATAAGCACAAGGTTGTCAGCTAGTGTTTAGACTACATCATTTGTCGACGGCGTTTCGATCCAGTATAGGATTATGGATCATCATCAGGACATTCAAATGCTTGCCTGAATTGAAAGCCTGTATTAACAGGAGGAAACAAGGGGACATGTGACAAACGATTAGCAAGCTGCATGACTCACAGAACAAGTTCCAACAGGTTACCATACCATGCTTGAGGTGGTATTTGTCATTCATGTGGAGTGCCAGGCGAACACGGCGCAATGCTAATTGGTGATAAAAAAACATGCTTGGATTGGTGCCTGTCGTGCATGTAAAAGGTGACAGGCTAACAGTGCCAAGCGAACGCGGCGAATGTGCATGGGATTATTGTGTACAATTTACATTCGTGGAGTAATCAAGACAGTTGGACGATGTGAACGTTCAAACCGGCGCATGTGCATAGGTAGGTTTGTGCTACATGCAATTGAGAATGTAATTAAGACAGTTGGACGATGTGAACGTCTAAAACGGCGCATGTGCATAGGTAGGTTTGTGCAACATGCAATCAAGAATGTACAAAACCGGAGGTGTGGGGTGACAGTGACCAGCCACCCGGCAGTCATGGTCTGATTGTGCCAATTAGACTCTATTACTGTCACCACGAGTGGGTAACATAATTACCTATAGGGTCGTGTTAAGTAAGGGTCGATCGGGCTGCCAAGATAAGGAGCCAGGAGGGGTGTACCAACGGTTCAAGGTAATTTCAGACGAGCCGGTTAGAGGTTGGCCGGCATGGGCCTGCGTGGAACCTACATGGGGTAGAACCATCATTGACCCTCGAATATATGCACGACTTATGAAATAGGGGGACTGCTGAGTGAGGGGGCTTACCTAAAATTGAGGGTCCCAGGGTACTGCACTGGGCTGTACAGTCGGGGTTGACAGTGCGCTGTTGTTAATGCACGGGCCGGTGACAAGTCGCAATCAAGGAGTACACAACCGGTTCCAATTGAGGCACCTACAGAGGGAATTGAGGAGTAAGGAACCGTAGTCGGCGGTGAGGTGCAATGGAACGTACATAACACCCGCCTAAATTACAGTGACTGCTTACCAGAATTTTGCCGATTCCTAGATTCGGCTGCAGGGCGTGGAGGCCTAGGGTGAGGCTCCTGTCGGGGAGTTAATTAACAAGGAGTACCCGCATACCAGTGAGAAGTCGCAATCAAGATGTGCGGAACTGGTTCCAGTTGGGGCACCTACAGAGGAAATTTAAAGGAGTGAGGAACCGTTGTCGGCGATGAGGTGGGGAAACCCGTACACAACACCCGCCAAAAAAAAACCAAGGGGCTGCTTACCTAAAAGGTTGCCGATTCCTGGATACGGCTGCTGGGTGCGGAAGCCTTAAGTAAGGCTCCTGTTGGGGAGTTAAGGAACAGTGAATACCCACATACTGCTATACATGACGCATTAGCCTAGGGGCTTAGGGCAAGGCAACGCTTACCTAGAGTTCTTGATGGAACTTCCGAAACCGTCTCCGGAGCACGATCGCGCCGTAGAACGCCTGAGTGTGGGCGTGCTAGGAGAAATACATGCGCCGGCCATGCTGAAATGGGAAGGTGGCATGGCCGGCGCATGTATTTCTCCTAGCACGCCCATACTCAGGCGTTCTACGGCGCGATCGTGCTCCGGAGACGGTTTCGGAAGTTCCATCGAGAACTCTAGGTAAGCGTTGCCTTGCCCTGAGCCCCTAGGCTAATGCGTCATGTATAGCAGTATGTGGGTATTCACTGTTCCTTAACTCCCCAACAGGAGCCTTACTTAAGGCTTCCGCACCCAGCAGCCGTATCCAGGAATCGGCAACCTTTTAGGTAAGCAGCCCCTTGGGTTTTTTTTGGCGGGTGTTGTGTAATGGTATCCGCACCTCATCGCCGACAACGGTTCCTCACTCCTTTAAATTTCCTCTGTAGGTGCCCCAACTGGAACCAGTTCCGCACATCTTGATTGCGACTTCTCACTGGTATGCGGGTACTCCTTGTTAATTAACTCCCCGACAGGAGCCTCACCCTAGGCCTCCACGCCCTGCAGCCGAATCTAGGAATCGGCAAAATTCTGGTAAGCAGTCACTGTAATTTAGGCGGGTGTTATGTACGTTCCATTGCACCTCACCGCCGACTACGGTTCCTTACTCCTCAATTCCCTCTGTAGGTGCCTCAATTGGAACCGGTTGTGTACTCCTTGATTGTGACTTGTCACCGGCCCGTGCATTAACAACAGCGCACTGTCAACCCCGACTGTACAGCCCAGTGCGGTACCCTGGGACCCTCAATTTTAGGTAAGCCCCCTCACTCAGCAGTCCTCCTATTTCATAAGTTGTGCATATATTCGAGGGTCAATGATGGTTCTACCCCCTGTAGGTTCCACGCAGGCCCGTGCCGGCCAACCTCTAACCGGCTCGTCTGAAATTACCTTGAACCGTTGGTACACCCCTCCTGGCTCCTTATCTTGGCAGCCCGATCGACCCTTACTTAACACGACCCTATAGGTAATTATGTTACCCACTCGTGGTGACAGTAATAGAGTCTAATTGGCACTATCAGACCATGACTGCCGGGTGGCTGGTCACTGTCACACCACACCTCCGGTTTTGTACATTCTCGATTGCATGTTGCACAAACCTACCTATGCACATGCGCCGGTTTAGACGTTCACATCGTCCAACTGCGTTAATTACTCCACGCATGTAAATTGTACACAATAATCCCATGCACATTCGCCGCGTTCGCTTGGCACTGTTAGCCTGTCACCTTTTACACGCACGACAGGCACCAATCCAAGCATGTTTTTGATCACCAATTAGCATTGCGCCGTGTTCGCCTGGCACTGGCACTCCACATGAATGACAGATACCACCTCAAGCATGGTATGGTAACCTGTTGGAACTTGTTCTGTGAGTCATGCAGCTTGCTAATCGTTTGTCACATGTCCCCTTGTTTCCTCCTGTTAATACAGGCTTTCAATTCAGGCAAGCATTTGAATGTCCTGATGATGATCCATAATCCTATACTGGATCGAAACGCAGTCGACAAATTATGTAGTCTAAACACTAGCTGACAACCTTGTGCTTATCATGTTTTCTCTACATGTGTGAAGCAAATATATTGGAAATTTTCTTTTTTTGCTCCTGTACCTTTTCAATGCCTGAAAATTCCTAGTTAATTGTAATGTGTACTGTATGTATAGCGTGGATACAGGACTGTGTCCCACTGCCCTATTGTTGTTCTTTGAAATTTGACCTATCTCACTATCAAATAAATTCTGAAGTCCGGCTGGACTTCATGTTCATTATAGTGCACATTGTAGCCTATAATTATTGAAATTGTAATTTTTTCTTTGTCAAGGACCATTGTTGTTTACTTTAATTGATACCCCAGGTCCTTGCTTACCTAGTGGGTTCCCTTGTTCCTTAGTAGAATATGTTGCGCAATCGCTGGATTGCAAGGGTTTAAATCCTATCTACTTCCTCCTGAAGTGGGCCCTGACTGTATCCCCGTGTCCCGTTTTTGTAGTTATCCCTGTCTTAATTGTCTATAGCATGTCTGCTCCTCCACCTGTGTACTCACTAGAATACATCCAGAAGATTTGCGAAGGTCCCTCCTTATTCTCTGACACCACTGACAGTACCCCCTCCACCTTACCATCTGCTCTGCCCGACCAACTAGAGAAATTAAAGAAAAAATATGTACGCTTAGAATTAATGACTCTCATGTTAAGGCAATATTTAAAAGCAGAAATTATTCCAATTGGCCTTATAGTAAGAAACATTCCCGATATTTTTACCGACAATCCCAAATACACTACTGGCTTTAGCCATATTGGCACAACTTGTTCAAGGCATTGGCTTGTTTTGGGTATTGAGATAGCTACAGAGACGCTTGGTACCTTACTAATTGAAATTGAAGAGATCGAGAAAAAAATCAAAGATGATAGTCTAGTACCTGACTCTAAAAAACTTCTAGACCAAGTTCAGAAAACAGTAGACGAGTTCTACAGAGTTGAGCAAAATAAAAAGACGAATAAAGTCAAAAAAGACATTAAATCTTTCCATACTGAGTCAGCGTACCCGTACCTTCAGAAAGATTTCTATTTAAATCGCACTTATTCTAACCCCCGTAATTCAAGACCTTGGGGTCGGTTCAATCAACGTCATACGTTGGTTGGTTTCTCTGATTCCTCTGTAGACCAATCTGAAAATTCTGATTCCAGTGACAATTCTGGTCCTTCAAAGAGGAACCCTGCTCCAAATAGGAATAATTTTTTAGACAGAGGCCAATCCAATACACCGGCCAGAGGCAGAGCCAAACGAGTCCCTCGTTGGCACAATCCCCCGGGGGAGCGCCAAACGAGACAGAAATTTTACAAGTGGTAAGCCCCAACATGAGGCAGCCTCAGACTATCCCTATTTTTAACCTATCCATACACACTCTATCAAGTGTTGAAACCTCACTCCTCAGTAAAGGCCTCTCTTTTGTGCCGACAATACGCACTGACTTCTTAGAGCTCCAAACTGAACTTCTTAGGTTTTTCCAGAAGGTTCGCTTGGATGCCTTCTTTCAAATGAATCCCGCCCCTGTGGTTTCGTCATAATACCCCATTTAGACCACCGTCCACCTTCTCTCCCACAGCAGGGATGGTGCCACCAGAGGTCATTACCTTTGAAAAAATGGTCATAAAGGATCTAAATATATTGAAAGAAACAAAAAAATGTGTTCCGTATAACCTACCATTAGCAGAAAAGAAGGCCATTGATTCATTAAAAAACTTGGACACACTTATCATCAAAAGTGCGGACAAAGGTGGAGGAATTGTCCTCCAAAATAGAGATATGTATACTGCAGAAATTCTCAGACAACTATCTAACACCGACCACTATATGAGACTTCCAACCAACCCAACTAAAGAACTACAGACCCTTATTTTGAAAGTCACCACAGAGGCCCTAGAACTAGGAATTATCAATCAGAAAGAGTTCCAGTTCCTTAACATCAAATCGCCAAGAATGCCTGTAATTTACACCCTTCCCAAGATACATAAGAACATAACTACCCCGCCTGGACGACCTATTGTGTCGGGTTGTGGCTCTATCTTTGAACCTTTGGGTAATTTTGTTAACTTTTTTATCAAGGATTTTGTACCAGATACCCAATGCTATGTCAGGGACAGCATGGCCATGGTGAACCTGATTGAGGACACACCCTTCACCGTGGGCAATCAGCTTTTGTGCACAATGGACGTTGAGTCCTTGTACACAAATATTCCCCAAACAGCTGCCCTTTTGGTCATACGTGACATTCTTGATACCAGGCCTAGACCCCACCATGTTCCCACTATGTTTATACTCCAACTGTTGGAAATCTGTCTGACTAAAAACTTCTTCTCTTTTGACCAGCAGTACTTCCAACAAGTGAAAGGTACCTCCATGGGGGCTATTTTTGCCCTCAACCTGGCAATACTATTCATGGACCAGATAGAGACTAACTCCATCCTAACACCTTCCATTCCGTTTTCATCTGGGATTTCTATCTGGAAACGCTATATCGATGATATTTTTTTAATTTGGAACAGTGATGTGGAAAATTTGAATTTATTCATCCACTGGTTAAACAACAATTGTTGTGGACTCACATTCACTAGCTCAATAGATACGCAATCTATCCCCTTCTGGACTTAAACATATATCATCTTGATGGTTTTTTACACACAAGACTGTATCGTAAACCCACAGAGAGAAATACGTTGTTATCCTATAACAGCAACCACCCAAGAGCCCTTAGGGATTCTTTGCCCTACTCTCAGTTCCTCTGCATCGGAAGGAATTGCTTTGCTAAGGAAGATTACTTCAAGGAGGCAGGAGTACTATCAGAAAAACTAAAAAATAGGGGCTATCCCAATAGGTTAGTCAGAACAGCTGTCAAACGTGCCTGGTATTGCCCGAGGGAGGTACTCCTCTGTCCCAAAGAAAGAGAATCCAACACGAGATTAGCCTGTGTAACCACGTTCTCACCTGTGTCCAATGCGTTGAAAAAAGCATAATCAGACATTGGCCAACCCTGAGTGTAGGTGCCCTGCATTTTGACTGTCCCCTGTTTGCCTTCAAGAAAAGCTCCAATCTGAAGGACCACTTGGTCAGGGCTGCTTTACCCAATCCTCCATCATTGGGTACAATAGACTCCATATGGACCCAAACACCACTAGTGGGTCATGCCAAATGTGGATCATGTAACGTATGTGATTTTACCATTGAAGGGAAGTCGTTTGTATTTAATAAAGTGACTATCCAATGTAAAAGTTTCACTAACTGTAACAGCAGTGATGTAATTTACCTGATCCACTGCCCCTGCAAACTGATATACGTGGGACAAACGAGGCAAAAAATCAAGACAATGATTTGCCAACATCGCAGTGGTATTCGCTGCAAGACTCCCAACGCCCCATTGGTGGACCACTTCACCGACAAAGGACACACAGACAATGATGTGAGATGGACTGTCCTGAAATCTGTGAAACTGCCACCACGTGGAGGCGATATTGGAACCCTTTTAAACAGAGAAGAATTAAAAATGATTCTACTTATGGACAGTATAAGAAGTGGTCTCAATCGTAATGAGGACTGGACCCCACTTCTGTGAAAATGTAATTCTAGCCTCTGAACTACTACTGCTTGCCTATTCTGAATTACTTCATGGTACTTGCTTCATAATGATACCAATTTAAGTCACTTGTGGAACTACTTCTGAATTGTTTCATAATGATATCTATTTTTAGTCACTTGCATGGTTTTGGACTGGACCCCACTTCTGTGAAAATGTAATTCTAGCCTCTGAACTACTACTGCTTGCCTATTCTGAACTACTTCATGGTACTTGTTTTATAATGATACCAATTTTAAGTCACTTGTGGAACTACTTCTGAACCACTTCATGTAATTGTTTCATAATAATATCAATTTTAAGTCACTTGCATGGTTTTAAGGAATTCACACCCTCACCAACCTCTCCCTCATGCGATGCACTCCCTGTATTATATTGAGGTGCCCGTTCCAATATGTCTGCCACCCACCGCGGACTGCCCTAGCCAATATGGCCGCCAACCAGCGCCACCTTCCCATTTCAGCATGGCCGGCGCATGTATTTCTCCTAGCATGCCCACACTCAGGCGTTCTACGGCGCGATCGTGCTCCGGAGACGGTTTCGGAAGTTCCATCGAGAACTCTAGGTAAGCGTTGCCTTGCCCTGAGCCCCTAGGCTAATGCGTCATGTATAGCAGTATGTGGGTATTTACTGTTCCTTAACTCCCCAACAGGAGCCTTACTTAAGGCTTCCGCACCCAGCAGCTGTATCCAGGAATCGGCAACCTTTTAGGTAAGCAGCCCCTTGGTTTTTTTTTGGCGGGTGTTGTGTACGGGTTTCCGCACCTCATCGCCGACAACGGTTCCTCACTCCTTTAAATTTCCTCTGTAGGTGCCCCAACTGGAACCAGTTCCGCGTATCTTGATTGCGACTTCTCACTGGTATGCGGGTACTCCTTGTTAATTAACTCCCCGACAGGAGCCTCACCCTAGGCCTCCACGCCCTGCAGCCGAATCTAGGAATCGGCAAAATTCTGGTAAGCAGTCACTGTAATTTAGGCGGGTGTATGTACGTTCCATTGCACCTCACCGCCGACTACGGTTCCTTACTCCTCAGTTCCCTCTGTAGGTGCCTTAATTGGAACCGGTTGTGTACTCCTTGATTGCGACTTGTCACCGGCCCGTGCATTAACAACAGCGCACTGTCAACCCCGACTGTACAGCCCAGTGCGGTACCCTGGGACCCTCAATTTTAGGTAAGCCCCCTCACTCAGCAGTCCCCCTATTTCATAAGTCGTGCATATATTCGAGGGTCAATGATGGTTCTACCCCCTGTAGGTTCCACGCAGGCCCGTGCCGGCCAACCTCTAACTGGCTCGTCTGAAATTACCTTGAACCGTTGGTACACCCCTCCTGGCTCCTTATCTTGGCAGCCCGATCGACCTTTACTTAACACGACCTATAGGTAATTATGTTACCCACTCGTGGTGACAGTAATAGAGTCTAATTGGCACAATCAGACCATGACTGCCGGGTGGCTGGTCACTGTCACACCACACCTCCGGTTTTGTACATTCTCGATTGCATGTTGCACAAACCTACCTATGCACATGCGCCGTTTTAGACGTTCACATCGTCCAACTGTCTTAATTACATTCTCGATTGCATGTTGCACAAACCTACCTATGCACATGCGCCGGTTTAGACGTTCACATCGTCCAACTGTCTTAATTACTCCACGAATGTAAATTGTACACAATAATCCCATGCACATTCGCCGCGTTCGCTTGGCACTGTTAGCCTGTCACCTTTTACACGCACGGCAGGCACCAATCCAAGCATGTTTTTGATCACCAATTAGCATTGCGCCGTGTTCGCCTGGCACTGGCACTCCACATGAATGACAGATACCACTTCAAGCATGGTATGGTAACCTGTTGGAACTTGTTCTGTGAGTCATGCAGCTTGCTAATCGTTTGTCACATGTCCCCTTGTTTCCTCCTGTTAATACAGGCTTTCAATTCAGGCAAGCATTTGAATGTCCTGATGATGATCCATAATCCTATACTGGATCGAAACGCCGTCGACAAATGATGTAGTCTAAACACTAGCTGACAACCTTGTGCTTATCATGTTTTCTCTACATGTGTGAAGCAAATATATTGGAAATTTTCTTTTTTTGCTCCTGTACCTTTTCAATGCCTGAAAATTCCTAGTTAATTGTACTATGTACTGTATGTATAGCGTGGATACAGGACTGTGTCCCACTGCCCTATTGTTGTTCTTTGAAATTTGACCTATCTCACTATCAAATAAATTCTGAAGTCCGGCTGGACTTCATGTTCATTATAGTGCACATTGTAGCCTATAATTATTGAAATTGTAATTTTTTCTTTGTCAAGGACCATTGTTGTTTACTTTAATTGATACCCCAGGTCCTTGCTTACCTAGTGGGTTCCCTTGTTCCTTAGTAGACCATAGTGACACTGGCACGTGTCCCTGTAGGCCTGAGCCAGTTTCTCATTTATTAAAGGCGTCTGTCTATATTTGCCCAAAGTATTGGGACTCATAGGTGTGGAGACAGATATGTCCACATTATGTAGCAGAACTGCCTGAGTAGGGATTCTGACTAAGCCATATTCCATCCATCTCAGTACCCAGGGTTAACCCCACTATAGCCTTGGGTTGTCTTAGAGGCTGCAGTGGTAGGGACTGGATTTTTCTTAGTGCATTCACTCCCCCAGTGGGAAGTGGACTTACAAGTATTGCACCAAGGTTTCTTTGGGCCATCATTCTTCTTGTTACCATTTTGGGAACCACCCTCCTAATTACTATTTTGGGGGACTGTAGATTCTTCTGGTCTTTTTCTTTCTTATCTCCACCCTTCTGGTCTGCTTTCTTCTGATCACCTCCTTGATTCTGGGGTTTCAGCTTAACCCTTGTTCTGACCCATTTGTCTGCCTTCTTTCCCAATTCTTGGGGAGAGGTCAGATCAGAGTCTACAAGGTGTTGATGCAATAGCTGGTTAGGACAGTTATTAAGGATCTGCTCTCTCATTATAAGATTGTACAATCCTGTATAGTCTGAGACTTTACTTCCCTGCAACCAACCCTCCAGAGCCTTAGTGGCACAATCAACAAAATCAGTCCAGTCCTGAGTCTGAGCTTTTTGGGTATCTCTGAACAACAACCTGTATTGCTCAGTGGTTAAGCCAAACCCATCAATAAGAGCACTCTTCAGGACAGAGTAGTTTTTAGCATCCTCAGGTCTAACTGTGAGGAGCTTGTCTCTCCCTTTCTCCGAAAAGGAGTACCATAAGATAGCTGTCCACTGTTCCTCAGGAACCTGCTGTACCATGCAGGCTCTCTCAAGAGCAGTCATCCATTTGTGGATGTCATCTCCTTCCTTGCAGGGGGGCACAATCTTTGTCAGGTTTCTATTGTCATAGGACCTGTCTTTCTCTCTAGGAATAATGCTGCCACCAGTGGGTATCTCCCCACACAGTTTTTGTTCCCTTGCTAAAGCAAGTTTAGCTTGGGCCAAGGCTACCTCCTCCCTCTCTATATGGAGTTTGACAGCCCTCATCCTGGCCCTATGCTCTTTTCTCTGGGGGGGGGGGGAAGTCATTCCCCTTTGAGATTCCCTTGAGGCACTAGAAAGGTGAGAATCCCTGGAAGGAGATCTCTCCCTTTTATTGCCTGGAAGTATTCTGTTATGTACTCTGGGGAGGCGTTGGCCATCTCCATTTCCATGTAGGTCCAAGTTGACTTGGCTAAGCCTCCCAACTGGTACCTGGTTATCCCCTGGATCCTGATCTGAGTCCTCTGAATCATCTGGCTCTGGTTCAGGGTCTACTACCTCAACATCTGGGGTGGTATTCTCAACATCTGGGGGATTCACTCCTTCTCCTGGCCCTGAGGGAACTGTACCAGCTTTCTCAAGATCATCCTTCTGCAGGATGGCTATAAGGATGGGAATGGTAGGGTTGTGACCCTTCCTCAGCCCTCTTGCAGGACACAAGGTACTCAAGTCCTTATGGCTGAGTTTGTCATAGCTGGAGGGTGCCTTGGCAAGGTCACCTTCCACAGGTAGAGCAATGGGTTGCTCACCTGTGCCAGACATGACTCTAGTGAGGTGTAAGTGATGCACTTACCTACACTAAGTGTTTTCCTACTGTACCTTGCTAGTGAGTTGTAGGCAGGGTGTGCTAAGCCCTTTGATCTACAACTACTAAGTTCAGTATAACTTAAATATGTAAGATTTGTTTATATGTACCTATGGTACTTAATGTGATCTTTCAAATTGATAAAAAGATTGCAATGGTAAAACAACAGCAAGCTCAAATCCGCACCGCTGCCCACCAATGAGAGAAGTTGGCCTGGCATATGATGTCCACAGTTCTGTGGGCACCTTGTATCAGTCCAAACAATCCCTTATGGTGGTGGTTGTAAGTCAACCTTATGGACAAGCTATCCTAAGGGTAGCATGGACTAAGCAGCCTTAAAGGCTTAACTCAAGAGGGCATGTGAAGCCAGCTGTTTTACCATATGCAATCCTGTAATATCAAATGAAAGGACACCACACAAGTTATATATTATAAAAATATATGTATTTATTCTCAGAATAATCCCCACTACTCTTTATGAGTAATGAAGCACAAGCGTTTAAACAACAGCACAATATAACATATGAAAGTTGCACAATTATGGATGAGGCCGGTGGCCACTCAAACCATATATCAAAAAAGTGGTATAAGAATCACTAATCGATCAGTGGTAAGACCTAGGGCCTTGGGAATCGCTGGGACTACACTGGACTAACAGCAGTTAGGACGGGAGTAGCCCGCAGGATTCGGGTGCAGCGCTTAAAGCGCACGCATGCACCAATGCAAAGTCAATGGTGCGTAAAAGTTATTGAGTTACAGTTTTAAGAGTCTTCCGACTGGACTCGAAGGACAAAACTTTAGACTTAGACACTAGAGGTGTAAACCACTACAGGAGCACCGGCGTTCAAGAGTTACCTCACCCACAGGAAGCGGGTGCCCAGGTGCAAAAGCGTGTCGGGTTTCGTCACGAAGATCTAGGGTGCCTGGAGATGAAGATGCTGCAGGCGTCCAGAAGAGAAGTGTCCGGTGTGATCCAAGTGTGGATCGAAGATGTAGAGTACCTGAAAGCAGAGGGGACAGAGTCTGGGTCACTAGCCAGTGACCAGGAAGGAACCAGGAAGGAACCAGGCGATGTCGGGCGCAATCAGGTGCTTGTCATGAAGATTGTCTCCGCTGCCACGTGGACTCTGGGACACCGAGGATGTCCAGGAGTGGATCACAAGCTGTCCCACAAAGGCTCTCGCTGTCAGCGGTGTCGGCTTCCGGATCGGCGTTAACAAGCCTTGGCAAGGGCAACCCATGCAGGATTCAAAGATTGCTTCTTGACCGGACCAGGAAGGTTAGATCCGGTGCTCCTTTTCAGGTGAGCGAGGGCCAGTCTGGAGCAACCAGACTAGCAGAGCAAATTCAAAGGTTCGTCGGTACTGGGGCTGCTAGCCAACAGGCAAGCGACTGGACCAATGCGTCAAGCAGGAAAATGCAAAAGGGCCCCACGCAGCACTCGGTGAGTGTGGAGGGGTGAGCTTCGGTGCAAAAGCTGCTCGGGCTGGAGCTTCTCACACTCCAATGCACAGCTTCGATGGAGCCTTGGAAACTGCACGGTCAGCACTTTGTCATTTTACCAAGATGGCCGGCCCCACGCTTCAGGTCGCCTCCACGGGTCTAGGTTTGCTGTGGATCGGACTGTTGGAAGGCAGGAACGCTGGCTCTTGTCGATCTCTGTTGCTCGAGTTCTGGTGGGAACTGCAACAAAGCAAACGGTCAATCGCTGGATGGTGCCTGTTTGCACAGGGTGGGCACTCCTTGACCACAAGGGAGATTCTTCAGTCTTCTACGTCGAGTAGGATGTCGAAGGGTCCAGAGTTTCATTTCATAAGTTTCAGTCAGGATAATCTGATGTGCATCTGCACAGCTCCTACCTTTATTCCAAATCAAGGTGCTGGATTACCTGCTAGGTCCCTCCTATGGGTGGGACCCAGGAAGGGGGTGGTTACACCCCTTTCCCTTTGTCCAGTTTCGTGCCAGAGCTGGGGCTGGAGTGCCCCAGAACCGGTTTGACTGGATTTTGCCTGGGACACATTGTGCGCCCCAGGCAGTGTCTAGTTTCTTTCAACCCTCCCTGCTCCAATCCACTATCTCCTGTCTGGGGTGGTGTAGCACCTCCCTGTGACAGGAAACCCTTTGTCCAGGCCTCCCCTGCCAAGTTTCGGTCAGCAGCAGGAGGTCAGAATCGTGTCGGGGCAGCAGCATCTATTTTGTGATGCTGGGGCTCTGGTTAGGATTAACCGCGTTTTAAGTAAAGTAACATGTCTTCTCCCTCTAGAAGGGTGGAATGCTACCCCCATCGCCAGAACTGGCGAGGGGGTAGTATTCCAAAGTGTATGACACCAAACACGACATGTTTTGATAAAGCCAAACCAAAGTTAGCAATAACTGCGAGGATTATAATGCACTTAAGAGTATATGGTATGGCAGTATCACTGGAACGGCAGTACGGAAATGGTTCCGACCCCTGCAGACAGGCTCAGCTCATGCTAGAGCACCATCTCACATAAAACCAAGCACTCTGCCTCCAGGATTGTTAAGGCCTGCCATAGGAGTGACTGATAGGTATATATGTGTCCAGATATAGGTTTAGATATAGGTATACTATATCTAAGCAAGGGGTGATTACACCACCTTGCCCCAGCTGAGTGATCAGCCAGTTGTGTCGATTTAAGTACCAGCCAGGGGTGGCAAAAGATATGCTGCAGCCCCTGGTAGGCCTTGGATGCACCTATGCCCTGAGCACCTATAGTGCATAGTACAGGGGCAGACAAGGTGTCCAATACCAAATTGGTGATGTACCTAGAGTACATGTATGTGAATTTAGAGAGAGAACAGCAGGCTGTGGGTCTGATTAGCAGGCCCACAGCCACATTAAGTTGAAAACCAGTGAAGCAAAAAGCAAAAATTGGGGTGACCATAGGATAGCAGACCCTACTCTCCTACAGCCTTCTTACAAGAAGAGCAAGCATGAAGAATCTTACTAGATTCTTTAAAAAGCCCTCACTCACCAACCTAATTGGTGACATGCTTCATCATCGGGCCCCACTAGGAGAGGCCGAGTGCCTCCCCGGTGTGCTTTAATGCCAGAATTACTGCGGAGCAGGATTATTTGGTTGGGTGACAAGTGTAAGTAAAAGTGTGGTGATTAAAAATGTCTAGATTGTGACCATAGAGAAATGTATTAGATGGCAAATCAGACACACTAAAAACCAGGGTGTGGGATGGAAAGGCTGTATAGATTGCTCAGCTATATCCCATCAGGGGCGTCACTAGGGTTGGTGTCACCCAGTGCGGGTAACTCATGGTATCCCCCCCCTCACGACTTAGCCCATGAACCTCCTCTGTGACAGTGCCAAGGCTGCCTCGTCTACTGTCACCTGTTACCACTCACCTGCTACTGTCATCTCATCCGTAGCTGATTCTCGCCTGTCATGTGTGCACTCTCATTCATTGTCTCTGTACCCTCACCCATGTTTCCTGTCTGTCCTTACTCATGTCAACATTTTACTTTCACCACTAGCAACTAAATGTGCAGTCCTCACTGTGGCCTACCTCTCCTGTCAGTGGAATCCGGCTCAGCACTCAATACTTCACACATCTCCATCTTGACCTAACTCACAATGTTTGTCAACCTCAAGCTACTTCCGGACCTAGTCTTTCCTCTGCCTCCTGTTCTTACTTTCCCCCTGTTACCCAATGGCTCGTGCCATCTTTCCTTCTGCTTCTTAGCCCAAACCATATGTTTGCCTTGAAATGATGATGCATTATTCTCTCAGACTCTGCGTGAGTCGCCAACACCTGCTCAGTGACCATGAGATAATCCGAGCAGGCAAGAGGCTTGGCCCACTTAAACCTCCCGGGATGGGGGGCGGGTGGCTCCTGGTTGATTTTGTTGACGGTTGAGTGTCGCCATTATATCCCATTTTGTGGGGTCTACATGTTTCTGCCTAGGTGGTGCTATTTACCAGGCATTCTTCAGGACCAAAGATCTGTACATCTGCAGTATGGACGCGCTAAGGCCCACCCTAACCAGAGGACGTGAAATGTGAAAAAATGCAATAAAAAATTGTCAGGGGTTGCTCTACTTAGAGAAACCAGATTGCACCTGTAATTAGGAAAAGGACAAAAACAAACACACAAAGAAAAGACAAATAATTATTATTTATGTTGCACGTTTGTTATCACAGAATTCTCATGCTCTGGTGCTCTACATAGTGCACTTACTGTGTAACTCACAGTGCTAAAGTATTTACAATGCCAATAGCTCAAACGCTTGTAAATGCGAAACCAATTGCATTTTTAATGCATGTTCTAAGCTGTTTCCTGTTTTTTAGTCGAACATGACCATTTTGCAACTTTCTTTGTGGGACAAAAGGGCAATGACACCATTGCGTATGTCGGTGTTATGCCACAGGTGAGTGGGCGTCGTCGTGAAGCGCCTTTGACATTCCCCCGCTGTCCTGCGGTGATTTGATCTGCGCGCGCCCCACGCCGACCGATGATTGCTGAAAAGACATCTGGTGTGATTGTGTTAAACGGTGTCTGCGGGAAAACCCGCATTCTTGTGCTAAATAGCTCCACAAACACAGAGGCGGACAATCCCTCGAGCTGCACCAGGATACAAGGCAGAGCCAGCAGGAACCGAGGAAGACAGAGGGCAGCCGGAAACACGTGGATGAGAAAGGGCGGGGAGCTGACCAGGGAGACGACACTAGTGACGCATCAACAGTGCACTAATTCATAAAGGCAATTTAAGGAAGCGAAGACCCTACCCAGAACCATTTATAGTGACATCACCATATGGGCCACGGTTATCAATTATGCAACAGGTGCGGTGGCACCTGGACCCAGGGCTTGAACTTGAAGCCCAATCATGGCGCCATTTTACAACCCATTCAGAGGATAGGCGGCCCATTTCCCTTCTTTGTAGTAGGACCCATGGCAATCTAGGAACGCCACAGATTGCACTTAACCCCTTCCATGCGGCCGTGATTCTGCGCCTGTGCGGCAGAATCGCGAGTGGTTTATGACGGCCCCCACCCGTCATTAGCACACGAGCCCCGTAGTGCATGGCTGCTGGGTGCCGTCATCCGCATGGAAGGGGTTAATTCAGTTTTGCTGCACTACGTCATTACTTTTAGGTTCGGCGTGCTTTGCTCGCGGCCTCGAGCAGAAGCGAAACACAACGCGAAAATCCATGGCTATCGGGGCTGTCCGGTGTGTCTGTTAACAAATATAATAATAGTTTTCATCGGATGTCTTTTCCGACCTTTTACCACCTATGGGGCACCAGATGTTAATAAAATATTTTTTAAGAGCAAGCAGTGGTCCCACGGACCGCTGCCTGCTCTTAAAAAATGAAACATAGGTTTCATTTTTCTTTTTAAAATGCATCCCAGGTAAGGTCCCTTTGATTAGAAGAGGAGGTTTCAAAGGTGGGAGTATCAGGCAAGTAACACTACTCAGCCCCCCTTGTTGCCAGCCTTCAGAGAGAATCTCTTCATTACTAACGCCACCTGACCCCGGACTCTGCAGCACCCTCCCTTCCAGCCCTGATTATCCATTTTCTACCATCCATCTCTTGTGCACCTTAATCTCACAGCTGATCTTGTGCCCCAGTCCCATATCAGCCACCATCAGGATCCTTTTTCATTATTCCTGGTAAAAAACATTAGTAAAATCCCCCTCAAATTTAAAACATTAAATATACCAGTAAATATAATTAGCACACACTTAAAAATATGTTCCACAGTGGCCCTAATGACCAGACTGCTAATTAAATAAACAAAAACAGAAAGACCATGACAGGGCCGGCTTTAGCGCTGGTATGAAAGTCTTTATTGGTGCCCCACCACTGACCTTTCTCGATATCTTTACTACCACCCTCCAACAGTGCCAGTCATCTCTCCATAGCCTTTCCCCCCTCATGAACTCCTCCTCAGACTCTCACACTACCACCCTCCACCAGTGCCCCTCATCTCTCTGTAGCCCCCCTCCACCGCAGGATGTCCTTCTCGGGTTCTCTCATTGCCACCCTCCACCAGTGCGCCATATCTCTCCATAGCCCCTCCCCCATGACCTCCTCCTCAGACTCCCTCACTACCACCCTCCGCCAGTGCCCCTCATCTCAGCGTAGCCCCCCAGGACATCCTCCTCTGATTAGCACAGTGCTACCCTCCAACAGTGCCCTCATCTCTACATAGACTCTCCCCATATTCACTTCCTCCTCGGATGCTCCCATTGCCACCCTCCAACAGTGCCCATCACCTCTCCGCAGCGACTCCCTCGTATGCTTTTCATTTTTTGTATAGCGCCACTCGTAGTGTAGGGTTTCACAGTACTTTATATCACGCACACTTTATGCAGAGACAAAGAATAATACAAGTATGTAAATCAGCCTATAGGAAATGTCACATAAGCCAATGAGGATTACCAGGTGTAGGAATCACATTTCATCCATACTGGTGGGCAGTATGTTTTAAGAGGGATAGGTCTGGAGAAGCACAAACTCAGGATTTAAAGCATACCCCAGGGGTTAGAGTTTGTCTTTACTGTTAAAAATGTATATCTGCCCAAACAAACTCTTTATAGCAAAATTAGCCTAATGAAAGACTGGGAAATTCTAACTACATCGCAACACACAAAACAATTTCTAATTATACCATTCAGGTTTGTATGCAGCTCTTTAAATACAGTTCATAGGTCACTGTGCTATGTTAGATCTGTAACTTCTGAACTGCAAGTAACAAAAGGATCTCTGTGACAAAGACAGTAAAGTAACCCATTGAGCTATAATCTGCATCGCAAAACTACAAACAGACAAAAGATTGCTCTCCAGCAGGACCATTAATCACCAGAGTTATTTGGACATTTGTACTGTTGTCTTGCATTTGTGGCAGAGCCAGTCATTAAAATGATACAAATAATTTAAGTGAAATATACACGGCATACACAAAGTATGTGTCTTGCTGGGCCCCCACAGATTTTAAAAATATGAACAAATGGCCACATATTCTCGGAGCATACATGAAGTATGTATCTTTCTGGGCCTTTGCAGATTTTTTTAAAAACGGAATAGCCACACATTCTCTTACCTGCTGGGTTGGAAATCTGTCTCACAGCCCGCCCTGATAAGTAGCTAAAGGGGGCCAGGAAAGGTGAATCAGGATAAACAAACTCCTTTTCTCCAGCGCTGAAAAGAAGGAAATATCCATGCAGTACGCAAAGGTCACCTGGTGCCAAAGAAGGGATTTGTCCCCTTCGCCATGCCCCTATTCTACCTACACGAGTGGGCGGGGGTACAGCTCACCTTTCTAAAGGAGATGCGTGATTGAGGGTGCCTGTGAGAGAGCCCAGGCCCAATCACGCTGCGCAACTCCTAGAAGGAGATGATGAATTACGTTCAGAGGAACGCTTTAAATTATAGTGCACATTTTCTGTTGCCTTCTTGATGTCGTTGCAAAGGCCAAGATTCGTTTTTGCGTGGTCCAGGCTCATGTTTGGGTGAGCCTGGCCCACCCGGCCCACCCTCTAGAACGAGGCCTGCACAGGTTAGGGTTCAGGAGATGTAGGCATGTGGTGAGCAGAGGCCTGTGATCCACTGGAATAGGAAGGAAGTTAGTGTTCTTCTGAACTTCAAGAGGCTGGGATCATACAGAAGTATGGGGGATGTCATACTTGCTGCTCAGCGAGTGTGGTGTGGAATGTTGAATGAGTGATGATGTATTGGAATGTTGGATGAGTGATGCTGCAATGGAATGTTGAATGAGTGATGATGCAATGGAATGTTGAATGAGTGATGATGCAATGGAATGTTGGTGGAGTGAGGTTGGCAGTTGGTGTATGGGCTGAGCAGCAAGAAGGCTGCTCCTGGTGGGGCTCACTGTAGTTCTACTTCTGAACGTACCGACACAATAAATACCTCTTAAAGATATCTTGGAGTTGGACGTTCATTCACAACAGGGGTCTGTACGGTATAAACACCTTAATCTGCAGAGACCCCCGTCGCACAACATTGGCTCACAAATGCAGAATGGAGCCAAAGAGATCCAAGCATGGGACATAGCACATGGACACTGATCTCGTCGCCAGGACGTTCTCTTAGCATATACAAAGGTTCTGTTTTCCATGGCAGCCTCACTTTGTGTAACATAATGCCATGGCTGGGGAATGGATTTCTCAATGATGCTGATCATAGCAACCAATGATTTTATTACCTTAATCAGAAGTGAGCTGGTCTGCCTGCTTAAACCCCAGGACGGTATTGAACACCCTGGTGGACAGAGAGCAGAGTGCAGGACACTGAGCACTACTTCCAATAAGACCCACTGCCTGAAGTGCTTGCTGTGGGGGGGGGGGGGCTGGACTTCTACGAACATGCTTCTTAGTTTGAGAAAATCGCATCATATCAAGCTTAAACAGAAGGAGGACTTGGTCTGAGCAAGGAATTAGTTTAAGTGCTTCCGTTGTTTTGTCATTTGGAGTGTGAATACGCTGACCTTCCTCTTTGGAGAAGATCAAGACAGAGGAGTCCACCGTGCTCTGCTTGGCTTCTGTACTCACTGAGGAGTTGGAAGAGCTCTTGTATAGTGCACCTCTAGCACTTCTGAGCTCCTCTGTCACTGCAGCTGCATCCTGGTGTCTACAGCTGCTGAGCTCCTTCAGCAGTATATTTCTGCCATTGTTGGGACATTTGTGCACTAGGGGAGGCCAGAACTCGTGGAGTTTTACTCTGTGGAATTCTACAGCGTTACTAAAAACTCGGAGAGATTCCGCGGCATTTCACAAGCAGTGGAATTCCGCTCACTGTGACATTTTGCGGCAGGAATTCTTCCTGCACTGTAAAATCTGCGTGCTGGCACCAAGCGGTTGACCAGAGGACACTGTTTTTTTCCGCTGTTAAGTAGACTTTCCACTCAGCAGCAGCTTTTGCAACGCAAACAACAACTTTCTCACTGCAAGCGGTTGTATGGGAAGCCGTTCATGTCAAAATTACAGACCCCCCTATAAGACATCTCCTGAAATGCATGGGGTGCTGCAAAACGCATTTGACACACACCAGAATGAATGTAACATGTGTTAAAGCAAATACGAAACATGGCAGAATGAATATACTATCTAGTAGACAATTGAAATAACACACACTCTGAACTGGGTAAAATATATACTGAGATGTATAGTAACTATGTTGAAAGGAATATGGTGTTGCTGAAAAGAATACAACAAAAGCTGCAGTGAATATAACCCTTATTGAAATGATAAAGACTGGTGCTGAAATGAATATGACCCACATTGGAATGAATATGCCAAACATTACATTAAATCTGACACTCTTTAAAATGACTGTGACACTCATGAAATGAATGTCAAACATAATTCAATGAATAAAAGCCATGTCCAAATGAATATCCCACATGTCCAAATGAATATAAGATACGTTGAAATAAATATGACTGGTGTCAAAATGAATATGATTAACACTGAACTGAATATGAAACATGTTCATTTGAATATGATTGCAATTGAAATTAATTTCATGTGCATTAAAATGAATATGGCCCACTTTTAATTGAATATGAGACGCTTTGAACGGAATCAACATCCATTGGAATGAATATGCTACATATTAAATTGAATACAACACTCTTTCAAATGACTGTGACTCACATGAACTGAATGTCAGACAATCAGCAATGAATACAAGCCATGGTCTAATGAATATGGCACATGTTCAAACAAATATAAGATACGTTGAAATAAATATGACTAGTGTCAAAATGAATATGACTAACACTGTACTAAATATGACATACGTTCATATAAAGACGATTGCAGTTGAAATTAATTTGGCATGCATTAAAAGGAATATGACCGACTCTTGAATGAATATGAGAAGCTTTGAATTAAATACAACATCCAGTGAAATGAATATTGTACATCTTGAAATAATTCTGACACATGTTGAAACGTACATGACATATGTTGACACAAGTAACATGTTCATTGAATTTGAAAGTACACACTTTCAAAGGAATATGAAAACTGTCATAATAAGTCTTGATCTGTTGAAATAAACATTACTCATGTCATAATGGATAAGACAGACATAGCAATGATTATAACAATTGTTAAAATTAATTTGCCCTATATTAAATTAATGTGATACACAATTGAATGAGTATGGCATGCACTGAAAGTAATCTAACTAGTGTTAAAATGATAATGACCTACACTGAACGGAATCTGATGTATGTTGATATGAATGTGACCGCAGTTGAAATGATTTTGTTATGCCTCAAAACAAATATGGTCAACGTTTAAGTAATACGAGAAGCTTTGAACAGAATGTACATCCATTGTAATGAATATGGCATGTTTTGAACTTAATCTGAAACATGATGAAAACCTAATTTTGCTGCAAGACACACTCTTGTTTAAAATGATGAAGTGGGCATGAGGAATTGCTAATTTTTACATGCTCAACCTCTTTTGTTTCCTGAATGTATTGCTGTTTTAGACTCTGAACACTATTTGCTTTGAGCCTTTATGGAGCGCACAACTGCCAGGAGGCGTCTAGGTGCTAATACCCTGAAATACAGCATGGCTGCCACTGTGACTAGGTGTGCGAGAGTTAGTTGACAAAGAGCCATGTTTTTAGTGCTTTTCTAATGGCCAGAAGTGTAGGGCTGTGTTTTATCCTGTCTGTGGCCATGTTCCAGGTTTTAACAGTCCCGACCAGGAAGCTTCTTCCGCCCCAGCGAGCTCTCTTGATCCTTGGTGTTTGTAGCGGTTTATGGTGGCCAGACCTTAGATTTCTAGGAGGTAAGTACCAGTTTAGTCGACTCTTCAGATAGTGAGGACCAGACCCATGGAGTGCCTTAAACATTAGGCATTGGGATTTTAAAGTAATCATCTTGGCCACTGGGAGCCAGTGCAAAGTTCTCAATTTGTGCGAGACTGGCTGAAAGTTTGGTGTATCCAGCAGCAGTCTGGCAGCCGCAGTCTGAAGACGCTGCAGCTTTTGAAGGTGCTGTGCTTGGATCCCTACATACAGCGCATTTCCATAGTCCAGTCTGGACAAGGCTAGTGCTGTCACCAGGGTTTTTAAGGATTCCAGAGGATTGAAGGGGTGAATTTTCCTAATCATCGTTAAGATGAAGAAGATTGAAGAGGTGAGGGAGCTGATCTGGGTTTTAAAGGACAATTTATCGTCAAAAATAAAGCCTAGATTTTTTCCTTTTGCACCGGGACAGGAAGGTCTCCCAGGAAAGGACGGTCACCATCTGGGTGTCCAAATTGAGGTGTCCAAGCCAAACAGGAGAACCTCTGTTTTTTCCCCATTCAATTTCAGACAGTTATGACTCATCCACTGAGGGACCGGAGTCATACAGTGGTTGAAACGATCTGCTGACTCTTCAATGTTGCTGGGAATTGATATGACTTGCTGCGTATCATCAGCATATGATACAACTGAGAAGCTAAACTTCCTGATGATTTTAGCCAGAGGGGAACATATAGATTGAATAGCGTAGGGCTTAAAGCCGAACCCTGTGGTACTCCACACGCGAGCGGGAATTGTTCTGAGGGAAAGGTTCCAGCCTCTACTGATTGAGCCATATCCAAAAGGAAAGAGGATAACAGTTTGAAGGCCATGCCTCTGATTCCTATCTCTGAAAGCCTGTTGACTAAGATGGCATGGCTCACCATGGCACTGCTGTCAGCGTACACAGTATATGCTATGAACCCTAAAACTTTTAGTCATTGACTAATCATTGATTGGCATGCTAAGGCCATTGTGTATGATGTAGAAAATGCACCCAAGGCATGGAAATGGAAAAGTTACCTGAGATCTGCAGAACTTATTGTTCACTCCACTCAGTACGACAAGGAAACATGACATCAGGGATACCATTGTAGCCTGACTGCTGCAGTGTAAAGCTTGCCGAGCAAATGGTTAAACTAACCATTTTTAATAGGTAAAAACCTCCCTTTTAAATATTAGGCACTCCTATGTTGGCGTTGCAGCCAACAAGGTTCGGTGGATGGAATTTAAAAGTGCCACATGTTGAAAATAAACATGACAACCTCCCTAAAGCAATAAATCCCTAAAAGCTATTTTTGGTTTGGCAGGTCTTGCTGTCCTCTATATAAAACCATAGTGATTTCGAATTTTTATTAAATAGAAATAATAAAGAGAAAGTTGCCATTAATCTGCCTAAGCTGTCGCAAGGCTAAACAGCGTTCACTTCTGCCAACTCCCAGCCTGTTCTCAAGCCTGGTAATAGGGGTGCAAAATGTGTGAACTGCATCCCAGGAGCAAACAATAGGTTGGCCAAAATGGGCAGAGTTGACCCCTCGGAATTCCACAGAATATTCACAGGGAAGGCTGTGGGCATCCTGCTGACACTGTAATGTCCAATCCTGCCTAACAGGTCTGTTGAGCCACATCTAACACTTGACAGAGAGAGAACAAGAAGCCAAGACAATTCTTGTGTATTTAATGCCTTTTACTGAAAGACAGTGCTTTGTTGTGACCTCCGGGTTTGTTGTGGGTACAGAGAGTGCTTTAAATTGCATTTTAGTGTTAGATGTGGGACACACTAGGCTTACCATGGTACACTCCCCACTCACACCCACAGCCTCAGAGCCCAAGTTTTGTGTGGCCAAAGACCTTTGCCATAGTGGATGTGTCCAGACACAATGCATTTTTGGCCTTATTAGAGTAACGCAAACAGGAACAACGGCAAAAATAGATTTGTCATGACCTGGGATCCTTTACTCCATTGGTCATAGAGGAACTAGGAGTGTCATAGGGTGTCCCCCCCTCAGGCTGATGAATTGTACAATTCTGGACCCTCATCATTAGTCATTGCTCAGAAAAATGCTGAACTTGCAAAAGGATGCCAGGCAGACTAAATCTGCTGCACTTGGCTTTTGAGACCGGCAAGAAGGAACGGAATAGTTTGGACCCCCTTCCTTTTGAAACAATAGTTAAGAAAGGTCTCCAAGGATCATGAGGCTGATCCTCTGGGTGGCTCCAGGAACCTAAAAATGCTGAAGAGGACATTCCTGTGAAGAATGCTAGTTGACCAGTGGCAACTGGACCTGGACTGGACTTTGTTGTTTCCATCTGCCAGTCACCCTGAGGGGAAGATTTATCATTATTTCATGCAGAGCAGTGCAGCAAGCCACCTTCTGGGTGAAAGAGAAAGGGTAGGATTGCACCATATTTAACATAATATAGCACATTCCTGTACTTGCTTGCACAGGCGCACAATGTGCTGCCAAACTTTAATGCAGGCATCCTTGCGCCGTGGTGCATGGGTGCATGCTTTGCAGACAGGATTGTTTTGTGCAGGAACAGACACCTTCAAGCGCAAAAACAATCATCTGAGACCTTTCTTCTTTCTATGTAGGAACAAAAGAGGAGAAATAAAGATATTTATCCTTGTTACGCCTGACCTGGGAAGGCATATCATTCTGCCCCATTCCCAGGTCTACCAGGAATGGTAAATCTGGGTATGTCCTAACATCCTTGGTGGGAAAGTCCACGCTCCAGCCATGAACCACCTCCCTGGGGCAGAGTAATGCATCATAGCAAATTGTGCTGCATTTTGTTAGTCTAGATTTATCAAGCCACACCTTGCATGGCTTGATAAATCTGATTTAGTAGTTGTGTCGCCCTTGCGCCCCCTTGCATGGTGCAAAGGTGGTGCAAAGGCAATGCAACCCATTGATAAATCTGCCCCTGAGAATTCAAAACTATTCCACATGGAGTCCTGTGGACCTTATAATTGTCCTCCTGTAGTAGTTCATGCACCAAAGAAGTTTGGGAACTTTGCTCCAAGGGGACCAACGGCAAAAGGTATTGGATTGGCAGTTCATAGTGTGAGATTAAAATTTCTCAGAAAGCAAAATACTTTGGACTTTGATTTTTTTTTCAAACTTCCCTACTTCCAGGTCTGAGCAGGGCCAATCCACTTGGTGTATTCAGCTTGGCGAGGCAGCCCTGATATTAAAATGTACAACACTTTTTAATCTGATGAAATACCCCTCATTTTTAATGCAGTGCCCTCCTGTGAAGGCCTCTGTTTGTCAATAGTTGGCTAGTCTCTTGCTCCCTCTGGGTCTACTGTTATGTACTTTAGGTAAGAGAGGGAAAGAAAAGACTTCTTTAGTAATCATAGTTCTGAATCTTTTCGTTTTGCATATAGACATCAACGCAGTCACATATTTCTTCCAATGCCCTGCATTACTTATGCAGTGAGTATGTAGCTAGCTAGGGGAAGTGTAATTCTTGTAAGGTCATAAGGGCATGGTTTGCACTGATGCTGGCATCGTAAACGGGGCCATGCTTTTCTTCCACAGGTGATTAAGCTAAAAGAGGGTAAAGGAAAAGGGAAGATGTCCTTTTCTCCTGCTTCAATGAGAACAGAAACAGAAATTAGACCAAATTCTTCCCACATTTTCACATATAGAAAGAAAATGCCTTTTTGATTAGTTTTTTTGTAGGATCCTGCACATAACCATTCCTGCCCGTAACACAGCCCCCCTTCTAGCATAATGCAAGGGTGCCTGCGTTGTTGCTAAGCAGCAACAAGTGTGAAAGCACTTGAGAGCAGAAGAGTGCCACAAAGTTTAAATATGGCCCTTCTCAGCTCTCTCCCATTCACAAAACACAGCATAGAAACTTTCCTTGCTGCAGTGTGTTACATAAATTGTTAGTAAATCAGCCCCTAGACCTGAGCCTGCTGATCTTGTGGCACAGTTGTCTCTTCCCCTTTTTAACCATGGATTGTGGGGTGGGATGATGACTGGAAGGTGTCTCCTACTACCTGGATCCATGTCGGGTCATATGACATTTTTGTTTTCAATCTACATGCAAGGGCAAACAGCCCACAGCTTTGCTAAAGACAATTCAGTTAATAGGCTTTGCAGAACATTTTGAGGGGAACCTATTCCTTCAGCCTCCGGCATTAAATTTAACATGTTGTTTCTTTTGTGCCAGCTTCCCTGGTGTAGTGGTTACCTTTCTGGTTACTTTTCTGTATGCTTGGGCTACCTCTTCCATTCAGTACTCTGCCCTACAGAGCCTTGACCACTTTGACTTGTCTGTTTCCTCGCATTCTTGTACACTTGCATTTACCAGTTCTCCTTGGACCCCATTCCTACCTGGATCCATTCCCCGCATTTAGTCCTCTTCCTTCCTATATGTACCCCATCCTGATATTGTTGCTTAAACCCACCTCAACAGGTTATGAACTCTAGTCGACTGCTCTTCCTGGCCTTCAGTTAATATTGTGTAATTTCTTTCTTTCACTCTCCTGCACACACTGGGTGCAGTCTGTTTTTTTCCTTTCCTTCTCTATTCTTGTGCCGTTCTCTCCCTATCTCCTTTCATGCTTTGTCCTTACTTTGCTATGTTTTTGTGACTGGACTCCTAGGCACTCTCATGCTTCCTACCTTCTTTTTCACGATAATGTAATTTTCATCACCTGGTCCCAATGAGATCTGACCTCCGTATCTATCTCTCCCCTGCCACACTCCTCTACTTGTGTAATTGCTTACCTGGCCCCTCTAACCATTGCAGGCTGTTCCTTAGCAGAATAACAATTTACTTACCCTTGGTAACGCCTTCTCTGGTAGAGACTCTATCTAGCCGCAGATTCCTTTCCTTACAATATTCCCCAGGCCTGAGACTAGATCCAGAAGTTTTCAAGCAGTACCCCTGTGTGCTGGTAGGTGGCGCCGTTAGCTTTGCATCAGTGGTGTCTGCGCCGGCAATGAGATGTGTGGTGCCTATATAAATGCCACCCGGAGCACTGGTGTCAGTTCTTTTTGCAACTTTCCACACCAGGAATGTAGGTCCACAATGAAGACTGACAACTGGACTGAAATTCTAAGGCCCTTACCAGGGTGACCCTCATACTGTAATCAGTTCTGCGGGCGTGGAGGATGGGATGGCCAGTAAGGAATCAAAGGCTACCTAGAGTCTCTACCAGATAAGTCGTTGCCAAAGGGAAGCAACTTGTTAATCTGATAAAGACATCTAGCCACAGATTCCTTATATAAAATAGAAAACCCAAGTAATGCCTCCAGGGAGGTGGGTAGCAAAGCTGATTTAAACCAGGATGTCCTACAGGACCAAACTGACAAAGTGTCCGTCACAATGGACCTGACTGTCCAAGCAGTAATGCTTGGTTAACATGTGGTGCAGAGATGCCCAAGTTGCTGTCTGACGGATATTCAGGACAGGGACTCCTTGGGCTAACGCAGTGATCGCCGCCTTGGCTCTGGCAGAATGAGTACGTAACCTCTCAGGGGGTTGCTACTTGGTTAATGCATAGCAGATATTTATGCGGAGCCCTATCCCTCTTGAGATGGTCCATTTCAGTACAGCCTTCTCTTTCTTAGCCCCTAGGCACCCCACAAAGAGTCGATTGTCTGCCTGGAACTCTTTTGTTCGATCAAGGTTTTGGGTCCAGGCGGTGGAGTCTCTCCTCCTTTGAAGTATGAGATGGAGAAAAATGTTAGGTAGTGTGATATTCTGGCCTACAGGGAAAGGTACCACAACCTACAGGAAGAAGGAATCATGTGTCCAGAGTACCAGATTATCCGGATCGCAGATGTTCTAAGGAGGGTGTACAGAGAGTGCCTGCAAATCGCTGACCCTTCTGGCCAATTTGTAATAGGCATTAGAAAAGCAGTCTTCATAGTTAATAAATGGATTAAATGTTAGACCTGGCATCCTTGGCATGGTTTTCCCCTGTCTTTTTGCCTCTGCCTCCTGTATTTTTTCTGTGTTCTGGATTTCGTTTTTGCTGGTCTAGATGCTTTGGGCACTTGCCTTGTTGATCAGTGCCAAAGTGCAAGTGCTCCCTATGTAAATTGTGCATATAGATTGGTGTTTGCCTGATTGGCTTGTTTGACTTACTACTAAGCCCCTAGTACTCACACACTCAATGCACTCATTGTGTGTACCTAGGGCCTGTAAGTCAATTGCTGCTAGTGGACCTGCAGTACTGATTGTGCCACCCACACAAGCAGCCTTTCAAAAGTTGTCTCAGACCTGCCACTGCAGCGTCGGCGTGCAGTCTCTACTGCCTTGTCGGCCTGGCAAGTGCACCCATTTGCCAAGCCCTAACCTTCCCTTCTAGTACATGTGAGTCACCCCTAAGGTAGACCCAAGTTACCCCTATGGGCAGGGTGCAGTGTAGGTGAAAGGTAGGACATGTACTAATATGTGTGATATGTCCTGATAGTGAAATGCAGTGACTTTCGTCTTTCACAATTGAAAGGCTATCTGTCCCATAGGATAGAATTGGAGTTTATTTACAATATCTTATGAGTATAGCTTTCCATTGGGACAAGATGGAAATGTGTTGTTTGGTATCTCTGAACTCAGAATATAAAAATGCATCTTTTGGTAAAGTTGATTTTCGTATTGTGTGATTGAAAATACCACTTTCAGCAAGTGGGTATTTTCTTGCTTAGCCATTCTGTGTGCCTCTGCTGGTTTGTGAATTGACTGTCAGGTTTTGGAGTGACAGAGGCCGCGGACGGGCATTCTTTTCAGACAGCCACGGGGGGGGGGGGTTGAGTGTGTCCTGCCTTTTTCTGGATGAATCAGGGCTGGGGTGAATAGACCTGGGTTGCATTTATAGTAGTGGGAGGAGATTTCACTGCACCTGAATAGGTCTGGTCTGCCTTGGACAATGCAGTCTCCACCTCCTGCCGGGAAGATGGGCCAGAGAGGACAGAGTCCCTCTGCCACAAGAGAACAAAGAGAAGATGAGCATAAATATTAGGGCCCAGACCCCAGGACTATAGATTACTTCTTGACTCAAAAGGAGAATCTGCCATGGAGAAGAACTGGTAAACCTGAAGGAGAAGTACTTCGCCTTTGCTGTCTTCTGTCTGGGGTTGGCCTGAAGTGGCGGGTTCTGCCAAGGAGAGGACAAAGACTTTGCTGTGTGCTGTGTATCTGCTTGAAAAAGATCTCCAAGTGCTTGAAGTGGAGCTTGCCTCCTGTTTTGAAGTCTCAGGGACACAAAGACTTCACCACCAGCTCCCCTGAACTTCCTGCTGGGAGTTCTGACCTGTCAAGAGGTGCCTGTTCCTGAGTAGGGGTTGTTCTTGCTGCCTGGAGCTGGGAAAAGAGAAGCAACTACGGAAGCGTGAGGCACCCATTTCCAACGCAACACCGTGGTGCGGGAAGAATGTCCACGCATTACCATCGCGCTGCTGAAGAAACAGTCACAGCACCGCCCGCGGCAGGAGAAATTGCAGCACGCCGAGTCTCGTGTATCGATTCCTGAAGTCCGAGATCACAGCACCAACTCTGATACGGGCCCTACTGTGCGACTGCAAGAACCAACGCATCATGGGAGCGTGGCTGACGAGATCAATGCAGCATGGTTGCGGGCCCATCGAGAACCAACGCATCACACCGGGGAGCCAAGTCTACAGCAATGCCGGGGCGCATTGTAAGGAACCAACCCATCACCTCCCCTGGAGACAGAAACCAGCGCATCACCTTCCCTGTGCATAAGGAACCGATGCATCACCTTCCTTGCGGCTATTTTTGATTATGATTTTGACACATCCTAGGTACTTTGAATTGAAAGTGTTGCATCTATAGTGTGCTATAGACAAAACTGTTTTTACCTTTTAGAAGTCAAATCTTGATAACTGTATGTTGGATTTTTGTCATTTTGGTCTTGTTTGGTTTAGATAAAGATGACTTATTTTTCTAAACTGGTGTGGTGTCCATTTGTAGTGTCTTCACTGTATTAATGTATGTATGCACAAATGCTTTACATACTACCTCTGAGATAAGCCTGCCATGCTTGTGCCAAGTTACCAAGGGGGTGAGTAGGGATTGTCTAAGGATGAAACTCCCTTACCCTGACTAGAAGCAAGGGTCCATACTTGGACAAAGGTACCTACCTCTGCCAACTAGAGACCCCCATTTCTAACAGAGAGCAATTGGTCAGTGGCTCACATGATGTGCCCATTAGGTCCTTTTGTGGCAACATAAAAGGCCTGCAAGGAAATATATGTTGCAAACCTTTGAGTGACCTAACCACAACAGGTGACTTGAACAAAGAAGATTGGTCTGGCAACCACAAAAAGACTGAAATTGTGAAATGGAGGTAGCTGTGCTGAGAGCAGGGCCCTGCTGGGCGAAGGATGGACCACACAGAAGAACCTGATAAAGGGGTGCAGATAGAGGACTGATATTCCTATATGAACACCATGCCACAAATATATCCCACTGGCTGGTGTATACCTACTTGGTGCTAGAATAACATCACAGACTTTATGAGTAAGTCTGAAATCTGTCAACTGTCACCACTCAATTTCCACTCATAAAGGTGAAAGGTGTGCAGGTTTGAGTGCATGACTCTCCCCTGTTGTTGCAACAGAAGATCCTCTTGATGAGGCAGACTGATCGGGAGACTGAAGCTCACGCTCAACAGCTCGGAATACCAGACTTTCCATGCCAAATTCAAAACCACAAGAATGATTTGGACCCAGCCATTCCTGATCTTCTTGAGAACTCTGGACAGATGTGGTACTGATAAAAAGACATACAGGAGGCCGGAGCTCCACTCAAGACTAAAAGCGTCTCCGAGCAAAAGAAGTGTTGGATACTCCAGCGCACAAAATTTCAGACATTGCAAGTTCTTGGCGATGGCGAACAGATCTAGCTATGGCTCTCCCCAGTCTTGAAAGAGACCTTGCATCACCTCTGGATGGAGATGCCATTATTGATCCACTAGGCATCGTCTACTGAGTTTGTCCACCCTGACCGTCAGGAAGCCAGCTAAGTGTTGAGTCACCAGGGAAACACCCTGGTGCTCCAGCCATGTCCAGTGACGTAGAGCCTCTTGACAAAGGATCCACGACCCTACTCATCCCTGTTTGTTGCAGTACCAGATGGCAATTGTATTGTACACGAACACAGGTACTACTCTTCTCTTGTTAGAAGGAAGAAAGGCTTTCAATGCCAAGTGGATTATCCGAAGCCCTAACATACTGATGTGAAGACCAGAGGCCTCTGATCTCCCTCCATCACTCCCAGTTGTCTGTCCCAGCCTAGTAGTGACACATCTGTCACTATGGTCAGCTCTGGTTGAGGAAGGTAGAGAGATCTGCCCCTGACCCAATCGTGGTTTGTCACACACCACTGCACATCTTTCACAATTCCATCCAAGAAGTGGACCATGTTGGAGAGATTCACCTGATGCTGTGCCCACTGGAACTTCAGGTCCCACTGCGGAGTCTGTGTATGTCAATGGGCATATGTTACAAGCAGGATACAGGATGCCATGAAGTCCAACAGCCTCAGTGTCATTCATAACGAAATCCAGGCTAGGGGCTGAAACATTTGTATCAAAGCCTGAATATCCTAGACTCACCAAAACTGCACTTTGTCCAAAACAGCTACAATGAAAGGGAGCGCATTATAGGTAGTCAGGTGTGACTTTGGCACATTGATAGTGAACACCACCAAGTGCAGGAGGTTCAACATAGTCTTGAGGTGGGAGACAACTGCCTATTGTGAGCCCGCCTTTAACAGCTATTCTCAAGGTAAGGGAAAACTGTTATCCCTGACCTCCCTAGATGTGCTGCAACCACCATCATCACTTTGGATAACACTCAATGGGGGCTTGTAAAGCTGAAGGGGAGTACTGCAAACTAAAAAGTGCTCTTGGCCCACCGTGAATGGCAGGTAACATCTGTGGACATGCAAGACGGAGATGTGGAAATATGTGTCCTGCAAGTCAAACGCTACCAGTATCCCGGGTGCAGGGCACGCAGGACTTGAGGGAGCATGAGCATTTGAATTTCTCCTTTATCAGAAATAAATTGTGTAGGCACAGGTCTAGAAAAGTAAGGAGACCTCTCTCCTTTTTGGGCACCAGAAAGTAGCGATGTAGAAACCATGACCTACTTCTGATGCCGGCACCCTCTTGATTGCTCCTTTGGCCAAGAGAGTCGACACTTTCAGATGGAACAAGGAGAGGTGGTCCTCCATCAGCTGTTTGTGAGAGAGTGACATGGGTGTATGAGTTGTCATAAAGGGGATGGAATAACCCCTTTTTACAATTGGATGTTTCCAAACTCCGGTGGTGCAGGTGATGGCCTATCCTGCCCCCCACTGGATGCCTTAGGGCAATCTAAAGGGGTTTGGAGGCTGCAGCTGCTGGTGGCAGTGTACTTTGGCTACCTCTCCCACAAGGTCTGTGGGACCCGTTTCCAAGGCTATGAAAAAGCTGGGAAGGTATGAAATGCGGTTAAAAACTCCTTCTGTGGCAGAAGGTTGACTGAGGTTGACGAGGGACCATGGAGAAGCTGGCCATAGATCATCTATCCTTAAAGCGCGTCCGCAATGAGCCCGCTTTCTCTCAAAAGAGAGAAGAGTCCTCAAAGTATATGTCCATTAGTGAGGCTCAGGTATCCCCTGAAAAGCAGGTGTTTCTCAGCCAGGCATGGCGCCGAAGGGCCTCCGACAATGAGATCACTTTACCCAGAAAGTCTGTTGTGTTCAGTCCACGTAGTATGTTGAAATTTGCTGCATCTCTCCCCTCAGTAATGACTTCGGAAAGTATGGTTTGGCCTCCTCCAAGTCCCAGATCATATGGGAGTATCGGCCCAAGAGGCATGCGTTGTTCACTGGCCACAGTGCAAGGCTGGCAGAAGAGGACATCCTCTTCCAGGAAATATCCTTTACCCTGCAGTTTCAACAAAGACCCGCTTATACAACACAACCGACTGTGACTTTACGGCATGTTACTTTAACCCACAAAGTTTTACAATGACTTGCTATAGGAGACGCGTTGTTGGACTGGTGTTGAATTTTAAGTCAAACAACTTCCCTATTGATGCATAAGTTGGAGTTGGAATAGTAAATTATGCTATTACAAAGACCAGTGCCACCTAAATCAAGTCATTGTAATGACTTGCGTGGTAAAGTAACGTGTGGTAACATCAGTCAGGTAGTGACTACTTTTAAAGGCATGTCTGATAAATGCATGTGGGGTTCCTCCGTACAATCCGTCTTCCCAAAGGTATCCAACCTCTTGTATCTCCAATCCGGTGGAGTGGTATGGAACATGTCAGAATTAACTCCAGAGTTGGCGGCCTAGGCCACGAAGTTCTCCAGGGTGGAGTGCTGGGTAAGGAAACTGGGGTCCCTAGGAGCGGAACAACGGTGGCAGGTAATTGTATTATGCATAGCAGGCCCTGTGCAGGGCTCAGACCAGGCCCCGAGTAGGACATCAGTAAGGGCTTCATTAAAAGCTGGGTTCAGATGGGCTGACTCATGACTGAAGCACCTCTGTCAAGACATTCGTCTTGGCTGCCATTGAAGGTCCAAAACCTCAGCCACCCTACACACCATCATAGCAAATGAGGCAAGCAGGAAACCCACTTGCCAGCTAGCTGACCAAGAACAGGGGTGGGAAGTTTTATTCTATTTTGTTTAAGTAGCAAATTATGTTTTACTCTTTTCAAACTCCTTTTGGGCTGCTAGGCTTTGAATATGGGAAGTCCACTACCTCTTATGCTCAGCTGTTTACGCTGATGCTCATTGTGACTTTGAAGGGCAGGTAGTTGGTGCATATTTTTCGGTGCATTTTCTACTTGGGGAAGTTGGGAAAAGGGGGGGTCTGGCTTTTTTTTTTTTAATTCATCCAGTTTTTTTCTCTATTTTGATTTGCATTGGGTAGGCCAAACCTAAGGGGATTATGGTTTTGACTGAAAATATACTGGGTGCCTGCCAACCAGGGCCCCAGGGCCAGAGCTCTTTCCCTTAAACTGTACCGCAACTGGCACAGCTTCAGATCACTTTATAAGTCCCTGGTTAAGGGTACGTCTGGTACCAAGGGCATAGCATAACTGAAGAGAGACCACTGGAGTTGCAGCACCAATTATGCCATCCTAGGGTCCACTCCCCAAGGCTATGAAAACTCCCACTGCAGGCTGCATGCCTTGATGCAAGCAAAACTGGAAGAGTCAACATTGCACACACCTCTGTCTGCCATACTTACAGACACTGCCTGTGATATAGGTAAGCCTTCCCCACAGCAGACCTTACCAGCCCTAATGCAGGAACGTCATTACGAGTTTCCCAGCTTCATGATAGCTTCACTGTACCCACAGATGTTTGGTACAAAACATCAGGTGCCCACTGAAAATCTACTGACTATTTGTGTGGTTACTGATCTTTCCCAGCCAGCCGCCACCACTAGATGTGTACCTGACCTCATTGGGTGAGAGCCTGCGCTCTCAGAGGCCAGGAACAAAGTCTCCGGGCGGAGGTGTTTCAAACCTCCCCCTGGGCAGGAACAGCCTTTCAGGGTGGGAAGCTTCAAAGGCCATGCCATCTTTGAAATGTAACCCAGGCAGCTCCAACTAGTGTCGGATGCCAACCCTCCTGTCATGACCTCACTCTTGGTGGGAAGACAGGTGGTAAAACTAGAAAGAATAGGAGGTGTGCCCACCTTCAGCTACCACCTCCCCTAAGGTGTAGCAGGCGAGGTGAAACACATTTTCAGTCCCCTCTATCTTGATTTGGAGGGAAACCGTCAGGTTGGGATTATGCCCATTTTCCTGTGGGAGGGGTCATATAGAGGCTGTAGTCAACCTAAGGTAGATGGCCCAATAGCCATTACCTGGCACTACATTTAATGTCCCTAAATTTAGTATTCAAGCAGCATCCCAAAGCCCTGAACTTCAGATATGATGGAGGTAAAAAGAGAAAGGCATAGAAGAGCTGTTGACCCCAGGAACAGAGAACCTGCTGTGGACGTTTGGGCGCAAAACCTTACCCGCCACTGTCAAATTTGACAATCAGTAAAGACTGACTCATCCTGCCGCAGAGAGACCCCAAAGGTCTTCCAGCTATTCCGACTCAACCTAACTCAGACCCAATCATTCTTGCTCACTCTGACCCATTCAATCTCACTCTCTCTCTCTCTCACACTGACTCACTGTCCCACTCATTCTGACTCACTAAAACTCACTCAGACTTGACTCACTCAGTCTCACAAACAGTAACATTCAGTTACACTCCCTGTCTGGGTTCCTCACTCATTCATTCTCACTCTTCTTATCACTCACAGTCCTCACTTTGACTCACTCCTTCATTGACACTCTCTTTTACTCACACATACTTGGTCACATTTACAAACTCTCTCGGACCCACACTCTCACATATGCTACACATTATTTAAAAGCATTTTTACTTACCTTGCTGTCAACGCAGGTCCTGTTTGCTGCTGAACCTTTCAGCTTCGGAAAATTGAAATTGAAACCTCAAACCTGCGCAGTCGTAGATTCGAGTTTTCAGTCTCTTCTCATTCCCCCCACCATTTCCCAACTCTATTTCAAGCTCATAAAGGGTGGGGTGACTTGAGGATTGATGTGTGGCCTCGGGGACTGCAGGGCTTCAGCCTGCAATGCCCCTGTCTAACTTTATCTGTGAAGCTTTACCACATTACAGATAGGGAGGCACTGAGGAGTGCCAGGGGCCTGAGGCTAGAGCTGGGGGTTTCAACAGCCGCAGATAATCTCTGATGGCTCGTGCAGGCTTCTTTATGCGTCTGAATGAGACATTGTCTCTGTTAGAAGGTGGTTCTGCCCATCTGAGTCATCCAGATTTTTCACTTTTTGAACACCTTCTTTTTGAGCTTTTACTGTGGGAAACCCTCATAAGCTGGGACTCACCCACAGTTAACTCATGATGAAGGAAAATGCATGTGGATTTTACCGGTGTCCCCCTTATAAAAAAAAGCCGCTGCGCTGCAGCCGGAGTAAGGGGCACCGGACTGGGTACATATAGACACGTGTGTACAAGCATGTGCACACGTTTAGGGGCTGCGTGGGGGAGATTCCTGTTGTGCGCAACCCAGGAGCAGATACAAATAGAATGGTGTGGCAGGAATGATACAGAGTTGGGTGGTGACATGGAATAGGCTTTATAATGTGGGAAGACATATGGAAGAGAAAGTCAATGTGCTTTACTGTTTTCACTGTTAGAACACTCCATTACTCTCCTATGAAGATAGGGACCACATGGGGTAGTTTCACTTCCCTAGAGCCTACAAATTACACACGCCCCAAAGTACACTGTAAGATGCGTGAAAAGAAGTATTCTGCTGAGTCCAAAGCCATATCTGTACTGCTTATGGGTCATCCAGAAATGTCATATTCCTCTGACTCAGATGATAATTGGATCCTGCCTGGATGTGACCCTGCCAGGCTGGATTAATGACCTTCTTCCCCAAGCTGTAGCATCAGAGGCCATCCTTTCACTGGAAGCATTCCAAAGGGGAAAGGTATCCTCTCCAGGAGGAAGATGCAGGTTATCTATCAGCAGCTGTCACCCGGTGCCAGGCACCAGGGCTGCTCCGGGCCTTGGCCATGAAGGCAGCAAGTGGGGAAGGGGGCTTTTCAGAGACCATGTGACGTGAGACCTTTGGACGTCATTTTTAAGTATCCCAGAGGCATGTGCAGGAAGGAGGGAGCAGGGGCTGACAGGTGATGTATCGCTGCAAAATAGGGCAGAAGGGCCTTCCTGCCAGCCCGCTCACAATTCTTTTAAAAGGTCTTGCACAGGAAGAGGAGCTCAATCTGTGCTGAGGAAGACTGGTGATGCAGCCTGGCGCTATGGGCAGTTGGAAGAAGGAACCCCCTGACTGTCCCAGGACCCTGGACTGCGCCTTTGAGGGAGTCCAGGGCCAGTGACGAGAATTCTGGGCCTCTGCTCAAGGAGAAGAGAGGCCCTTAAGGAGAGCCAGGTGAAAGGCTGGGTGAAAGGCTGGCACAGGGAGCCATGAAAGACCGCTCCCTGCCAAGCCCAGGAGGGTGGTGAAGAGTGCCCAAAGTAGCTAGGGCAGGCCACCAGAAGCACGAAGAGGCCAAAATGGTAGAAATTGGTCCCCTGAAGATATATCTCCCAGAAAGTTGGCGACCTTTGGCTCCTGAGCTGACCGATGACGGACCATGTGGGTCTCCGCCGCCGGTATTAGACGTGCCCCCGGGTGGGTAAGGTCCCGGGGGCTGCCCCCAGAAGAAGAGAAAGTCTGGGAGCGCCATTGCACTCCCCGTGAAGGTGCCCAGGAGGGGACAAGGAGCCTATCCCTCCCCGATGAAGAGGACGGGGAGCACCGACGCCCTCCCAGTGAAGGAGTCCAGGGAGTGCCAGGAGCCTACCCTGGCCCCCGAAGAAGCAGAAGTCAGGAAGCGCTGCTCGCTCTTTGTGAAGTGATCCCCAGGGGCCCATGACCCCCAACTCTGGGCCTCGCTGAATTTAAAGTCGGGGAGCGCAGTCGTGCTCCCCGTGAAGACCTCTTAGGGTCTCGGAACCCCCAATTTCGGGCCTCAGTGATGCTGGAAGAAGGGGGAGTGCTGCTGCGCTCCCCCCTTGGTGGAAGGAAGGCGGGGCAGTGAAGAAAGGGGCCCAGGAGGGACCAGGCCCGCAATGAGGTGCAGCAGAGGCATGAGGCCGCCAACGATGGCAGCACAGCTCTCACTGTGCATGAGGAAAATGCCCCAAAATGTCCTCCAGGGCCCAGGAAGGCCTGCGGAGAAAAACGGCTTGTTGGTGGCATGGGGTGGCCCCAGGAAGATGGGGTCATTGCAAAATGCATGCAAAGGTGCAGGGGGAGCTGCAGAAGCAACGCAGACTCCCCAGCACAAAAATATAACGTCCCCACCCTCAGAGTCAGGGTGACTAAAAGGAGACTACCTTTCAAGGGTTCATCTGTGTTTTAAAACCCACCTCATGCTGGAACTTTGTTCTACAATCAGAAGCTGATGCTTAGGGTTGCACTGAAGTGTGCAGAGTCAAACATGGATTGTCACTGAGGTGATCCCCTTAGAAGTGGGAAGTTTACTTGCACAGGTGGTGCATTCACGAATAGCATTTCTATTGGGGACTGGAAGTCACATGTGTAATGTGAAGACATGCTTAATCATATGATTATAACTGGGATGCCTTTTAGCGGCTTTAATTTCATTGCATTATCAGTGTGACCAGATATGATAGCTACTGTCATTTTAAGTGATGCCTACACATGTATTCTTGCTACTGCATTAAACGATGATCCACCCTGATTGTTAGCCACTATGATTCAGTGGTGTATACTGTATGGTCAGTATTAGATGCTCAGTCAGGGTTATGTGTCACTATGGCAGGTGTTTCCATTAAATATGCTTGTTGAGATGATTGGGTAGGTCGCCACTGGTATGGTGCAAGTGGGCAGGGTCCTCACTCTAGATTATGGTCAACCTAATGCATATGGGGGCAAGATGATGTGCATTCATCAGAGTGGTGATACACGACCCCACCCCCCATGCAGAAGGGGTGGGAAATGTTATGCAATGCCACGAAGTAATTCCAACAGCTTATGTATATTTGTAAATTGTTGCATGATATTGATTAGTGTGTGTGTTTAATGAATGTACTCTTCCTTTTAGAAAGTATAGTACAGACTGGACAATCAATTATTGAGGGTTAGTTCTGCGTACTGGTAAATGGCGATTACTAGCCCACGCCACCTCCCTTGAGTTAGCCTTACACTGTTCTGCAATGCTATCCTCTGAGAGTCAAGCGATACAATGGGGTGTTTGGCTCCCAGTGAAGGACAAATGTAGACATGTTATTTGTGTAGGTCTCACAGATACTGCCTCGTTTTCCAACAGTCTCTAACAGAGCTGCCTTATGTTGCTGCTAGACAGCATTTTCTTTTTATACCAAAGTGAATAAAAGATTATTATTCACTATTGGTATAGCAAGGGGGGGCATAGCCCTGGAGCCCTAAATGGACCCCCCCCGCTGGGTGCATATAATAATAGAGAGCACTGTGGAATGTAGAGTACACTCATCAAGGGTCCTCCAGTGATATCTCTCAGCAGGAGCAACTTAGTAGAAACAATACCTCCACTGCGATGGTAAGAGGATGGAAGGCCTGTGACACTCCAGTGGTGCCAGACACAGTCTGAGAGGTACTCATACACCCAGTGTGCCTCCTAAGAATAAACACCTGATGCTCGGGAGGCCAGGAAATTATAGCGAGGTGAGAGAGGGCTAGTAAATAGCTTTGCAAGGAGAGTGTAGGCAGCAGGTATGTCTCAGCCCTTCGGTCAAGAGGGAAAAGCATTTAACCCCTATCATGAGGTAGGAGTCATGGTGGCCGCACAGACAGAATCCTGCGCTGAGAAACCGACAAGGAGTGCATACTATCAAAGCACTCACATATATGGCAATAATTTAGAAGAGTAAAGTGCGAGATTTTTAAAAAAATAATAGGGAGAATGTTTTTCTCCCATTTACTTCCAAAGAGGCCTGAATCAGGTCTATTGTCATGTGTGGGATTTGCAAGTGTGCTGCCGCAGGATCAGATATCAGAGATGTAATTATACTTTTTTTCTGTACCTGTTAGGAGCACAGAGAAAGCGCTGTGAAAGGCAGAGAGAACGTGACAAATAGGTTGACTGACTTACACAAGAGCAGTCGCTGTCGACAGAATCCCTAAGTCCTGGCTTTTTGGGCATCCGCGCAAGGCATGCTGTAATATCTAAGGCCATTCTTTAATTCTAAAAATAAAACTACAATGATCAAAATGTATAGTGTAATAAACAGTCAGGGTTGGCTGAAGGAGTCGCACATGACATAAGACTACTTGGCCGCTTTTTCAAAATTTAGACACCAGGCAGAGGGGGCATTATGGTACTTTATCGCTCGCTCGAGTACAGTTGACATTTCCTTTGTGCCCAAGACCAAAATGGTTATAGATAGGGACAAACAGAAGCCCACATGTCCAGGGTTATGGGCCCATGTTCGTTCAAGCTCCTAATCCGCACTGACACATACATGCCAACAGATTTGGAGACTCCCGATTTTGAATACACAAATGGCATTATTTTAGGTGTCTCCATCTTGAAATTGCCTCTGCTTCATTAGAAGTCAATGGGGAAAAAACTTTTGTTCGATTTTTGTTTTCAAAATCTCCCTCTTTGCTGTTCCAAAATGTTTGCATGTATGTAACATGCCGTATGTTTACTCTCCCCATTTGTCAGAAGTACTGCGAGGTTGGCAAACACTCACCAAGTATTCAGAGGACTATTCTAGAGTACTAAACCCTCATCTCTTCTATTATTTGGAGGTCATTTCTTATGTGTATCTCATCAGTCTCGGGAGCCAGCACAGACAAGTCCTTCCTCTGATGTGAGCAGCACTCATTCGTTGCAGGAACTGCAACAGGTATAGTATATTGATTTCTGCTCCGGACAGGCCAGGGATCGCTGGTGCGACTGAGGCTCATACGCCAGATTTTTTGAGGTCTTGGCTAGACAATGTATGTACTGTCTTGAAGAGACTGCTGTACTGAATATGTGGGCCTCAGCCAACCCACATGCTTCCCATTTGCTCACTCCATTATCTGTCTCATATTCATTGTCACGATTTGTCCCTGGCATTCATGGTAATGCCTCTTTTAGTGATCAGCCCTCCCCCCAGTTCCCGGACCAAGTACTTAAAAACAACCACTACTCCCGCTTTTACACGCACTTTTGGACCTAATTATTTCAATTCTTTTTCAGCACTCTACATAGAGTGCATGCTTTAAAGCTCCGTCTCCTCCCACCTGCCCTCATGCCCCGTCACTGACCACCCCCTCCCCCCACCCTGTCACTGCTTTTCCCTTTGTTGCACTTTCCCTTTTTCCTGCACCTCCCTCCCGCCACTGCCTGTTCCCTTGCACCTCCTCCAATCCTGGGGTCTGTCGAGAGAAGGAAAGTTTGTCCAATGCCAGGCACATAATCTAGGAATGATGTATCACTGTTGGTATGTTTCCTTTATATGTGATCCTGGCCCATAGTCAGCTTTGGTTAATAGACTGCAATGATACTTATTGTGCATTTTCGTAATAAGCGCATGGGATTTGAAGGATCTTCATACTCTTTGCTCATTTGAGGCGTGCTAGCGTACCGCTTTGTATATTTCCGGGTGTTTCACAGTGCTAACAGCTTTTGTATATAGTGCATAATATAGGGAGCTCCAGCATGTTTGCGCACTATGTTTCTGAGTGATTGGATATTTTTCATAGATTTAATGCTTAGGTCTGTAATCTCTCGTATAATTTTCTCCCCTCATGAAATGGAAGTGCCTCTGGGCTCTTGCCCACTTGCTCTCGTTGGAATATAGATTGTTAACTTGTTTAATTCAGTAGATGCTCGTGGAGCATCTAGATGCGCTGCATCGGCATCAGCAAGAATATGTTAATTATCAGCTGTTGGCTGAGCTTTCAGGGCATAGGATTCATCTTTATCTAATGGGGAGAGTGAAACGTCCTAAATGTGACTTGTGTGCTTCCCATGGAGGTGTTGCCACCGAGTGTTCATCGGGAGAGCTTTGTTGCGTTTCCTCATTTTTTTCCTTCTCCGAAAAAGAAGTTGAAGAGCCTTTAGTACCTGGAAGCAGTTCATTTACTGATGCCAGAACAGGGTGATCCTGCAAGTTCTGATTCATGTACTAATACGCTGGACAAATCGGCATCAGAACGTTTGTTTGCAGATGCAGGAGGAGGATGGCTGTGATCTTTCTACATCCTTTTCTTTTTCAGGGTAGGTGTGTACTGATCACCTGACTGTCTAATCGAAGATGCATTATGAACAGATCAAATGCCCTTACTTAGCACAGCGAATGTGTTTCCAACTGACCCGAAAAGCACCACCACTTTTGTCCATTTCTTTCAAAATCCCAGGCCTTGCGTCGCCCCACTGCATTTCAGTACCGCAAAAAAGGAAAAATAAAATGATAATAGTGCAATGTTATTATCATTTTATTTTTCTGCACTGAGGCAGTTTTGAGGGGGCAAAGCAGGGGGCGGGGGTGTTGGCCCTCTCCAAGTGTGCATGACTGGCTGACCGTCTTGGGCCATCCAAACAGTGATGCGCACTTTACATGTTCTCCGCTAGCTGTATTCTACAGCCTGGGTGGAGAACACGCTTGGACTCCCAGTCCCTGTCTGAGCACCAAACCAGGGTGCTCAGACCAACCTTGACACTGCTGTCATGGTGACAGTAGCATTGTGATTGGCATAGGGAAGTTTGGGTGCTTCCTGCTTGCGATTCACAAAGAAGGAAGAGGAGGGAGGAGAGGTGGTAGCCGGCAGATAAGTGATTACTTTTTTATACCCCACTCTCAGTCGACCACTTCTGACAGGGAGGAGCTGCCACTGAGTTCTGGGTTTATGCAGTGGTCAAAGTGAGGGAAAATAGTAGAACTGTGGAGAATCAGAGGGAGGAAATAACTTGAGGACTGGGTCAGTGGGCTGAGTAAGAGGTGCGGCCAGAAAGAGCAAAATATCCCAATTTCTAGTATTTGTTTGGCATTTCACATTGTGCATGAAGCAGAGAGACCATGAGGTTTGTGCATGTAGGGGCATATTTTCAGTAACATGGTGAAGTGTATCGTTAAGCCAAGAAGGCTAACGACACGCTTTATCACTTTTATACGCAGGGCTGCACCATATTTATTAGAATATGGTGCCTGCCTGTGTTTCCTCTTGCGCTGGCGCCTACTTTAGCTGCCTAGCATCAATGCAGGCACCCTTACACCATAGTGCAAGAGTGCATGTGTTGAGGGGAAGATTGTTTATGTGCAGGAAAGGGGACCTGCACATAAACAATCTTTGAGTGCCATTTTGTAACTTCAATGTGTGTGCTACTTAATCCTGCACACATAGAAGTTATAAAATGTCTATTTTTTTTTAATGATTGTGTATGTTCTGGAAGAAATACCTTCCTGCACATAAACAATCATAGGCAATTTGCTGTTCCTATGTGTGCTGCACACGGTAGCATTCATGGAAACAGCGAAAACTGGAAGAAATAAAGCATTTCATCTTGTTTTCGCCTGTTTAAGACCAGGTTTTACCTGGTCTTAATTTTGGAGCTGCCTCCAATTTATGCAACCCTTGTAAATAGGGGCAGCATCAAAATAAATGGGTGTTGCGGTGGAACGCCCACCGCAACACCCATTGCCCTCCCCTTTCAAGCTAAATACAGCGTGAAAGGGTGCCTTATTTACAAGGCAGCGTTAAGCCACATAAAGTGGCTTAACGCTGCCTTGTAAATAAGGCGAGGCCACTATCGTCATCAGAACATCACTGAACGTGACACTGTGGTGGCGATAGGTGCTTGAACATAAGCCCCTTTGTTTGGTGTGTGTGCAAATCCTGCTTTGCCGATCGCTGGTGAGTTGCACTAATACTGATAAAACAAGGCCAATGGAAGTATCAATGTGTGAGGCGGACTGACCTCAAGGGTCCTGTGACCTCAGTGACAGAGTCACTGTTGCTCTAGTGTGTGCTGCTTTGGCCTGCCCGCAAGATTGGAGGCTTAACTTCAGTGTGTGTTGTGGTGGACAAGCCATTAAGGTTAACCCACACTTGCCACCACTAGGTTAACCCTGCTGGTGCTAAGACACCAGTGCTTCAATGGTCTACCGGGCCTTCTAAAGTCTAGCATGGGAATGTGTTCCCTCAGGACAGTGGTTGGGTGGACTGGTTATGAAGGCTGAACCAGGTTCCTCAGTTCTAAATTTGGCAGCTCTGGCCATAGTGCCACATCCTCTCCCCCACTGAACACCATACTGCCTCACAGAGAAACTCGCACTGCCTTCAGCTACAACCCAATGTGCCCCACTATAAACACCTGGATGCCTCTCAATTAAAATTATGCACTAGACAAGAGTAATATGCTGCCTGAAAAGAAAAGTACCACCATCCTGGAAAAAGCACACGCAGGGAATGCAAGATTAAGTAAAGCATGTGAAATGTAAACAACATGGCTACCTTTACCCTTTTACATTCATTATTCAGAAATTATTTAATGCTTTTGCCTGGAAGGGATCCGTTTCAATGTCCATAGTTTATATCATTAAAAAAACATAAGTAGTATGGTTTAAAAATACCTCTTTTCTGAACACAGAGCTGCCGTACACATTTTACAAACTGAAATAAGGACAACAGCTGATTAGGATCACATTGAACGTGTTTCACTCTACTGACCATTACAAAAGTGCAGGTCAAGATTTCACTACCATACCGCAAATATAGTTCTCGGGCATCATGTCAATGTAAGTTTTTGTAGCTTTGGTGCCGAAGCATCTTCTTTTATTTTCTTCAGAGGGTCTTAACAACGGCCTCCAAATTACTGATTTATTTACGTAGGTACACACTGCAGGACTCTGCTAGCCTCTAAACACTAGCGTGCTTTTTTAGCTCACTTGTGGTCCACATTTGTCCAGCTCATTGCTAAGGGCCGATGAGCTGGACTAGTGGGCATTTTTTTTAAAGAAATGCTTTCCCTCGTTTCTATTGAGCCCCAGACGTCGTCACCACCGCAGCCGTACTCCTAAAAAAATATGATTGGGTGGCAGCTGTCACGGCTTTCGCTACAAGGCAGCAGCGACACGCAGCTAGATCTCAGGTTGGGGGGGGGGGGGCGCTGATGAACACCTGAGAGCCCCGTAACCTCTGCTACGGGGCTTCACAGCCATGGGAAGTGCAGTGACATGCGCCTTGTCAAAGGCAGTGAGAGGCACACCACCAGGATGACGGGCCCAAAGAGGCTTCAAACACGGAGCAAGCCCGGTCCAGGCCCGTCTCACTCCTCCAGTCCAGCTGCTGATGGCAAGAGTCATACACCCCAGGCCTCCAGCCTTTCCCTGCAGTTCATACATGCGAGCGGAGCTTGTGATATGTGGTACGCGCTGCAAGGGTCACAGTGCCCAAGGCCTTCAGCAGGATCAGCCTCACCCCACGTCCGACGACGGCAGGAACAGTACCTTCCCTGCGCCGAAAAGCGGCGTCAGAGGAGACCACTGGGATTGGCTGTCAGTGTCACGTGCTTTTCAGTATGTGTTATACGCACAATTCACCATATCCAATTCATTCACATCCTTATCCAGTTCATTCAGCATTTTATGCAACACAATGTGATTCATATCCAATTCAGTGATGCTCATATTCATTTCAAGAACAATGTTATTTGCCTCACTGTTATTTATATCAATCTCAAGAGTTCTTATATTTAAACCATTCTGTAATGTTAATTTTGTAATTTATTTTTAAATGAGCTATTGCGTTATATCAAGTCTATACAAAACAGTACACTTGCCTACAGTAAATGACAGCACCTTAACAAATGGGGCAGCATATATTTTGATAGATTAACAGTCCAGCAGTATCCCTCTTTACTCAGATTTTTTTTCCACATCAGGATGGCACCTCCAAAGCATAATGGCATTTATCAAAGCTGGAATGGGGCTGAGATGGCACTTCAGATACTATTATATTTGGAGCTTTTGTCCTGGAATCACTGTGTATACACATTCCCACAACGCCTCCATCCCTCCCCAATTTTACTCTTTGGGGACACCACATCCTAGCTGCCATCGCTCCAGGAGGCACGCACCTGCATCTGCTGCTAGGGGTAGGAGCCTATTTAGCGCTTAAAGCAATCCCCAAACTCCTGCAGCACAGGCCGTGGACGGATATGTCCTACACCCGTCAGAGCCCGGAGGAGGCTTGGACCACACTCTGACATCGTGATCCTGGGGTGAGTGCTCTCTAATATTGTACTGGAGAGCTGAATAGTGAGGATCTGTTAACATGTTTGGGTATAGCTCTACCCTGGTTGCTATTCTTTTGGATACTGCTTCTGGTGATCTTGAGGTTTTGATAACGCCAAATTACAATGGGCAAACGCAAACCCCAGGAGGTTCAGGTGAAAACACCTTCTCCCTCTAAGGATGCCAGCATCGACAAAATGTTGCCGAGGGCAATGGGGATCATTTCCACAGAAATAGCCCTGCCTGAGAGGACATTGTCTCTGGGAATCCCAAAAAATGCAAGCTTGGATGGCTCCTTATCATACAGCCCAACTGGTACAAATAGTGCAGTGGACCATTTGGGTGTTGGGTAACAACCAAGCCAGTGATAAGGAGGCAAATATGGCCCCTAATCCAACAGGGGCTTGCCTGAAAGTTACATCTCGACCTTCTTGAGCCACCAAACAACCTAAACAGCAGCACACGTCTCAGTTCCCTCTAGCCCCTGCTAGCCCATATGCTGACTCGAACATTATTGACCCTTATAATTCCAGCCTAAAGGGGACCATGCTTACACCTCCTTTTGCTGTGGACCTCATGGAGTCCTGTTTTGGAAACATTAAAAAATATCTGCATAAAGATCTTTCATCATTGACAGTGCAGTTGGAGGCCATCGAAAGGGGTCTCAATGGCGTTTGATCCCAACAAAAGCAAGTTGTATGTTCAATACCAGTAGCAGAGAATGGTGCCCAGATTATGACCTCCAACTGCCAACTCAAACTGTTTAAGGACTCTAGCACTAGCCACAAAGCCACTTTACCTAGAGATGCTGTAATTAGCCATGGTAAAGGGACTGAAGTTACGGGTACTTTGCACATATCAAAAGTGTTAGGAGTTAATAAGGCCTCATTGTCCTTTAGGGGAGAGGGAGTGGTCTACCCTACCAAAAACATAAAACTGTCCTGTGTATGTAACTGGTGCTCATGTAAAGCGCTCCAATACCTTTGGGTTGAGTTTGCGCTATATAAATCTGCAACAACAAAAAAACATTGGAGCTGCGAGGATATAGCCACCTACGCTAAATACCCCAGTATGCATACAGATGCAAACAGTGACTGATTTCACCACAGCATCTTGCCCATATGTACTTGTTTTGGTAGGAGTTCCTGAGTTGAATGTGAATCAATGAATCAGAAGGAGGGTCAGGACTAATACATGTTTAAATTGACTGGCCCAACATGATAAAGATCAATTCAAAAATGGTCAGGCGATTCAGTTGAGGTTTCCTAAGTTAAATTTGCCCGGCGTAAAACGCCTCTAATACCATACGAAGTTATCCAATAAAGAGGCAGGCGCTGGAGACAGGAAGACAGGAAACAAGTTTTATTCCGACGGATCAGAACACGTCAGATCGGACAACAAGGTATCGTCTCGAGATGCTCTCCCAGCCTCTCTGGGGCCTGGTCTTTTATACACTGGTTTAAGACATGTGGACGTTCATTATTACAACAAAGACATTGTGAAGTATGAGGATGACATCCCCGGCACCCCCCCAGTTCCGGCCCATTTCAACACATGACAACAGTAGAGGCCCTTACCCCTCATACCATGGGAGGGGGCTATCACGCAGCTGAGTGTTCTGCCGATTCCTTTGGAATGTGTGCGCCTGATCGAATCTCAGGGGTGGGGAGGTCATGATCAATAGTGGCTCCTTTCAAGAGAGGCGAGTGCATACAGTAGTGGGCAATAAACTGTATCCTCAGGCTAAGGGATGACCATCGGTTCGTACAGACAATCGGGCTCAGAGGAAGGGGTCATCAAAGGAGAGATAGTCATGAAAGGAAGGATCGGTGTGGACAATCGAGCGTGGTGGAAGGGTTTATCCACAGAGGGGTATTCATGGAAGGAGAGGAGGTGCTGGTCAGGCGCGGGGTGTGATTCATTCATGAAAGCGTCATGCAGAAGGAGAAGGGTTCATGACTTGTGCATGTGAGAGCGGGGGCGGTCAGGGTGCATGGGGGATGCTTGCAGGGTCAGGGAAGTGTGCTGACGGGTGATCGTGAACAGGGAGACCATGGTACCTAAAATGGCTGTCGTGTATGTTCATACGTGAGTCTGCAAGATGGCGTAGATGATGTTCAATACACGAACTAAAATTCCACAGTCCTCCCTTTTAACATGTCTCGCCAGCTTGTCAGTTCGGATCGATCCCCATGAGACCTCGCACCTCTATCTCATATAGGGGACTCATGTGCTCACTTTTAAAGTCCAAAGTCTTAGGGCACATACAGTTGGAAACGAGTGAACACAGAGGTGGCAAACATTGAATACCCAAGCAACACCCACATAGCATCATGATTGGTATTAATATAAACGTAAACAATCTCCATCCCCAGTCCTTTAAAGTGTCCCAGAACCAGCCTCCAAGCGACCATCCTTCCTGCTCCTGGTGAACCCCCGAGGACAGTCTGTGGAGGTGCTCGATTGCTTTGTAGACTGAAGGTGAGTTATCTGGCACGTAGGTGCAACAGCTGGAGCCGATGATGCGGCATGCACCTCCACGGTCGGCCAGAACAACATCTTGAACAAGGCGGTTTTGGAGAGCCACCAGGCGGACTGCCTGAAGCTCAGCCGTGTTGTTAGCAAGGATGCCAGCCGTGATGTTAATGGTTGTTTCCACTGCCTGAGTTAGGTGTCGGATAGCACGGCTGTTTGCCATTGGTCCCCACAGAGGAACAAGTCCCTTTGCTGCATCCAGGAACTGTGCTCCGGTGGAGTCGGCTTGTTCAACATCTCCGGCGCGCTTTTGCCGGTGGTGGTAGGCTGAGGCCACATACGTGGGAGGAAGAATGAAGGCGATGTAGCACGTACCTCTCCAACCTTTCGGGAGCCAGGTGTAAGTTTGGTGCCACAAACAAAGTACATATTCGGAGAAGCAACAAAGGAAGGAGGATCAACTGAGACCAATGTTCTGGTGATGCGGCAGGAGCTGTGACCCACCAGCTGCGTTCCCTGGCCTTCAAGACACACAAGTCCTGTGACATTGATGACAGACAGAGCCACGGTCAGGGTGGCAGCTGTTTGCTTCCGCAGGTGGGAGAAGGTGGGTCTGGCTGGATTGTGGAGTATTTGCATTTTGACTCTTTCTTTAGCAGGAATGTTCATAAGGAAGGCGGAACCTGAGACCGCAGGACAAATGGGGGCAGATGTTCTTCCTGTTTTGTTCAGCCAGAACCCATAGTAGAAGTGTGACACTGTCTGACCAGAAGCGGCGTTGTCCTTGTTGCTCTCCTGCAAGAGGATCAACCAGGCGAGGCAGGAGCCGTGAACTGAGAAAGGAGAAGGGATGAAAGGTATAGAGTGTTCAGTGGCATGCGGGAGCAACCCGCAGATCCAGCAGTTTGTGGCATTTGTAGCAAGGTTGTGCTGGTGCAGCAGTTGCACGAAGGAATTGTTCCAGAACTCCTTACGCCTTTCTCGGAGCTGAGGTGAAAGGGTGATCAAATGATGCTCTTTCACGGTGATTGGCTGTACAGTGGCCAGCAATGTCTGGTGAGCGGGTGTGCTGTCCTCCAAGATCCAGAAGGAAGTCATGAGGAGGAGGCAAAAGAGGAAGACAATGAAGATAGCGATTATCTTTGATTTGTGCAAATTATCAGTCTTTGGGTTCCTGTAGTGGGTATTTCCTGTTGCTTCCGACGTCTTCTTATCTGGCGCTTCCATCATCTTCTTATCTGGCGCTTCCATCATCTTCATCTTCAAGGTGCTCGGTAGTGGGCAGAACCACAGACTTTGTTTAGCTTCTCTCCGGGTAACCCTTGGTTGCTTTGGGTCACCGTTCTGAGATTTTTAACTTAGTCAGTGGCCTACTTAGCCGAAGCTCCCTCCTTTCGACGCAGGAAATACCCTTCTCGGGATGGCACAGTGGGATCAGAGTGTTTTGCAAGTTCAAGTGCCTCAGTATCAGGATAACAGTTCAGTGATGGTCGGTCTTTGTTCAGGAGCTCCTCTTGGGTGCTGACATTGTCTGTCGTGGCCAGGGTCGAGGAAACCTTCTTGCAGTGGTGTGCGTGCAGCCAGTGCTTCTTCCCCTCCACTCGAAGAGCCGTCCGAGTGGTGATCAGTACTTGCCAGGGGCCCGTCCACCGGGGTTCCAGACTCTTCGCCCGTTGAAAATTCCGGACTAGGACGTACTCTCCCGGTTGGATATCGTGACCGGGACCCCTGGAAGCATCGGGGATGGCCTGCTGCACCTGTTGATGAATGACAGACAATGTTTTAGTCAACTTGTATAAATAATCTGACAGCAGGACGTCGGGGACGTCGTGAATGGAGGTCGGCTTGGGGGCAGTCCAGAGGTTCATTGGTCGCCCAAACACAACCTCGTAGGGGGTCAGGTGGTGCTTAGTGGGAGTGGAGCGCATCGATAGTAATGCCAGTGGGAGGGCATCTGGCCACTTAAGTCCTGTGGTGGCCACTATCTTTGACAGTTTCAGTTTCAGTGTAGCGTTGTGTCGCTCAACCAGGCCAGCGGATTGGGGGTGAAAGACTGCATGGAATCTCTGTTTTACCCCCAACCCCTTCAGAATCAGTTGGATAACTTCAGCTATGAAGTGGGGGCCATTGTCGCTCCATAAAATTCGACAAAGGCCGTAGCGAGGGAAAAACTCTTTCAGTAGTACTTTGGCAGTAGTCATGGCAGTGTTATCTCGGGTCGGATAGGCTTCCACCCATTTGCTGAAGGCACATACAATGACTAATACGTACTTCAAGCCTTGGCACCTCTCTAACTGGATGTAATCCATCTGGAGGACCTCAAAGGGGTGGTCGGGGATCCCAAACCCTCCCCGGGGTACCACAGTTCCTTTCCCGGGGTTTTGTTGTAAGCAGATAAGGCACTGCTGGACTAGGCGTTTGGCCGAGTCGGGGATCTTGTTGTTGTGCCAGACTTTGGAAATGAGTTCAATCATGGGGGCAGAGCCTATGTGTGCAGGGGAGTGTGCCATTGTCAGTATGGGGATCAAGTATGCATCAGGCAGCAACCATTTGTTCGTGTCTTTTGTCCGCCAGCAGCCTTCATCGTCCCTTAGACCCACCCGCGCCCACTCAGTCAGTTCGTGTGGCGTGCTGGCCGATTGGATGTCCCTGATTGTTTCCCTAGCGTCGGTCCATTTTTCTGCTTGTGACCTGGTCACATACATGCGTGTCGTTGTCCTATTCTCAGCTGTGGTTCGGGCAGTGATGTCGGCTAGTGCGTTTCCCTGTCCGACTAAATCTGTCACCTTCTTGTGTGCCTGGCACTTGATCACTGCTAATTGTTTGGGGAGAAGAACTGCTTCAATTAGGGCGGAGACTAGATCTCCATGAAGGATGGACGTGCCGTGGGACGTCAGGAATCCCCTTTCCCTCCACAAGAGCCCAAAATGATGAACCACCCCGAAGGCATACTGGCTGTCCGTGTAAATGTTTGCCGTGGTTCCCGCCGCTAGGATACATGCTCGTGTGAGGGCAATTAGCTCTGCTGCCTGTGCGGATCGTTGTGTGATGCGAGCTGTTTCAACTACTGTTCGAGCTGTCGTCACCGCATAGGCAGCAGAAGTGGTGCCGTCTGGGAGTTTGATACAAGAGCCATCTACCCATAGTTCTCCGTCAGGGTCTGTAAAAGCAACGTCTCGGAGGTCAATTCTACTCCTGGTCTGTTCGTCCGTGAGGGTCACACAGTCGTGTATAGGGGGCACATCGGGGTCATTTTCAGGCAAGGGCAACAGTGTAGCAGGATTCAATGTCGTACATCTCTTCAGGGTGATGTGGGGTGCAAGTAGAGTCAATTCGTACCCTGTCAGTCGCGCACTGGTCAGGTGTTGAGTCTTGGTCTGGTTCAAAAGGGTGTCAACTGCATGGGGTACTAATACCGTGAGAGAGTTCGAAAGTACAATTCCCTCACTCTGGCGGATAGAGTCAGCAGCAGCGGCTACTGCTCGAAGGCAGGCAGGTAGAGCTCTGGCGACTGGATCAAGAGTGGCAGAAAAATAGGCACACGGGCGTTGTTTGGTGCGGATGGGCTGAGTTAGAACAGACAATGCGCATCCCTCCCTTTCGTGAGTGAAGAGGGAGAAGGGCTTGGAGTAATCTGGTGTTCCTAGAACGGGTGCCGAGCAAAGGGCATCCCGCAACTCCTTAAAGGATGCTTGGCATTCGGGAGTCCAAGGGAGTGGGAAAGGGACATCCTTGGCCAACAGGGAAAGTAGGGGTTTTATGGTGAGACTGAAATTTGGTAACCACTGTCGGCAAAAAGAGGTAAGGCCCACCAATGAACGGACTTTCTTCTGTGTTTTTGGGATGGGGGTGTCTAGGATGGTCTGGATTCGGTCAGGTGTAAGTTTCCTCCCTTCTTTGGACAGGAGATGGCGTAGGTAGGTCACTTGAGGTTGACAGAACTGCAGTTTCTTTTTGGAGACTTTGTGGCCATTCTCCGCAAGAAAGTGCAAGAGTTGGATAGTGGCTGTGATGGCAAGCTGAGTGGTGTCGGCCGCCAAAAGGATATCATCGACATATTGGATCAACACCACTCCATCTGGTAGCTGGACGGCGTCCAGCTGTCTTTTGAGGGCCTGGCTGTAAATGCTGGGACTTTGAGTGTAGCCCTGGGGAGCTCTACAAAATCGGTATGAACGATTTTTTAAAGTGAAGCCGAAGAGATAGCGGCTGTCTGGATGGATGGGGATAGAGAAAAATGCATTTTTAAGATCAATAACGGTGAAGGTGGTGGCGGTGGACGGGATGAGAGTCAGAATGGTGGCGATGTCTGAGACTACGGGGTACTGTGGTACCACCACTTTGTTGACTTCTCGCAGGTCGATGATGAAGCGGTACGCTTTCTCATCTCCCTCACCTTGCTTCTTAACAATGGGTAGGATAGGGCTATTACAGACATTACTAACCACTTCCTCTACCACTCCTGCATCTACCAAGGACTGAATAATCGCTACCAATGCCTTCTCGCCTTCGGGCGATATCCGGTATTGTGGGAGTTTCGGGAGTATTGCATCTGGTCGAACAGTTATGTGTACAGGATCGATCATCATTCGTCCTACATCCGAGTCGTTTCTGGCCCATAGGTACAGGGGTAGGGTATCGAGCGAGGATAGGTCAGCATCTGTTATGGTGTACATATGTCTTGCGGGGTAGGGTCTGGACATGCTCGGGTTGTCGTACAGGATGACTCGGATTCCATCCGGGGAACACCTAATAGTAGCTCGGAAATGTTTCAGTAAATCAATACCCATAATCGCGTCAGGGGAGTTGGAGGAGAGCAGAAATGTTGTGTCAGTGGGGTTGTCTCCTAGGTCAAAGGAGATAGGTACGGACAGGGGGTTGGTGGAGGGCGTTCCATCGAAACCTACCGATGTAATATGTGAGCCAGACAAGGGTGCCCTTGGAATCAGTCGCTTTGATAATACACTACGTGTCGCTCCAGTGTCTACCAAGAATGGAGACTTTGTACCCAGGACCTTAGCAGTGACGTAAGGACCTTGCTGGTCAACACAGAGCTCGACTGGATCCCTCCCTTGCCCCTGGCAGTCCTATGCAGAGTCGTGAGCATTGTTGCAGTCGGACTGCTGGCACTGATTCTGTCGGGGGCGGTCAAATGTGTTTGGTCTGCCAGGTCGGTCATTGATGGTGTCGTGGGCCTGCCCTCGCCCCTGCCCTCCAGTTTTGGGGCCATTTGTTATGTCCCTTGTCTCTTTATTTTTAATCATTTCCCGAAGGGCCGGGCATTGGGACTTCCAATGTCCAAATTCTTTGCAAAATGCACACTGGTTCTCATCGAGGTCGGTTCGTGGAGCACCGGGTGTGGGGTTGCGGTCTCTAAGGGGCGGATTCCTAGGGGCATTCGACTGGTAGTTTCCCCTATACCGTTCCCTTCCTGTAGTCACTCCATGTAATTGAGCAATCATCACTCGTTCCTTTAAGTCCTTTTTCTTTCTCTCAGTCGCCCTCTCGTTCTCGTTCTTTTGGTGTTCATAATACTGAGCCATCTGAAGGATAGCAGCAGGTTTGGAGGCTCCCCAACTACTCTCACTCGTCTGTAACTTTTGGGAGACCTCTTGCGATAGCCCCTTTACGTAGTTTTGCACGAATAGGTGTTGTCCGGTTGCGGTGGTCATGTCTTGGCCACTGTAGTCGGAGAACACTGTTTCAAATCGGGAGAAATATTCTGATACGTCTTCCTGGGGTTTCTGACGGCAAGCCGTGACTATCGACCAGTCTACCTTTCTCTCTGGGATCAATGTCTTTAACTTCTGCACTATTTTGTCCGGGAGTTCCAGTATGTCTTTTACAGGTTTCTTACCGGGCTCTCGCAGCCTATCTAGTTCACCGAGTTGATTCCAGGTATGTCCAAACAGATCTGTGTGGTTGGCCTTCCGGATTTGCTTCCACACGTCAGCCGGCAGACATAACCCAAAAAACAAATCAATGTCCGCTAGAGTCATTATGGTTGAGCCCAGGGCTGTACTTAGTTCGGTATAAAATGCTGTCGGGTTCTTTCTTAAATCGGGCAGGGTTTGCCTAAAGGTTAAAATATCTTGCCGATCCCATGGTTGGTAAACCCAATTATACACAACCCTTCCCTTTGCATCTGCGTGGTTGATATCATCGTTTGTTCCCTTACCTCTTGGGGGAACCCAGTAGGGGGCGGCTTCTCTGATAGGCATCATAGTGTTGGCTGCTTCTAATGAAGGCTCAATCGTCTCAGGGACTGTGATCTTGACCTCTGGTTTCTGTTCCGCGAGGTGGCGGAAGACCTCAAGCGTTTGCATGAAGAGGTCCATCACATCGCTCTCAGTCCCATCTCCAACATCGACCCTTCTATATAGAGTTGTCAGTTTTGCAGGACCCTTATTCTGGTACCTATCTTCATATGCGTTCAGGGTGTGGTAGCTGAACCGTAAAATGAAATGCCGTCTGTATGAACAACTGTGCCCCTGCACTAAACACAATATATAATATTTCGATAGTATAAACTGAGTTATTCAAATACAATAGTATAGCTTAGTACAGCAATCTAAACATTTGGTAGAACTCCGAGACTCAGTATACATGAACAAAATTGAAAACGTCGGTAGATAAATAGTCTGTTCTTGGAGTATTCACTTCTGTTTATTGTTCCATTTCATAAGCCAACACGTGTTTCATCGCAGGGAACAAACTGCGAATCTTCAGGGCTAGATAGAAACATAAATTGGATCTTTACAAACATGTTCTATTTAGGAACATGTCAAGCAAGTGACTCATAGTGTTCACCGGAGTGACATGAGGCATGCCAAATGGGTGACTTGGTGTGTATGTGGTGAAAAGTCATTCGTTTGGTGACATATGTGACAAAGTGATTTGGATTGAGAAACGAAAGATGAAAAATATATACTGTATATACTGATATTAGGGACATAAGAACACTGACCGGTTTGAGAGGTGAAGTAGTGAAGTGAAAAGTGTGTTTATTCTTGTAGAAAGGACGACATCCCATGTGACTTGTGTGTGATATTTAGAAAAACAAGGCATCAACGCAGCAAGAAATGGTAGTACCCTTTAACATAGACAAATATTTTATGCGTCTGACATAGTGCACATTTCCTGTGTAATTAGTTAATAGACTGGCGTCAAGCGGTGATATTCTGAGACATTAGTGCACTATTGTATTCTAACACCCTGTCTTTATTATGATCCAGTAGACACTCCTAATGGCTATCGTACCTGGAATGAGTGGCTTTCACGATTAGATATACTTGTTCAGAATAGTAAAACTCCCGATGTTTGACGAGAACGAAAATAGAGGGGGAGGGCCGGTCAGTGTGTAGACTCTGGTTTGTGTCTACAGGAGAAATTACATAACATAAAAGAGAAAAGAGACAAGGAGGAGAAAATAAATGAATAAATAAAGCTGTTTTTTTTTTTGTTTTTTAAAGTAAAGAGGAAAGAAAGCGGGGGGGTTTAATGGTATGACACCCTGAGTTAAACGACAGGGCTTTACCTGATGTATATGCCCGCTATTAATATAGCCATGATCTTACTTCAGAAAATTACTATCAAGATTGCAAAAACTCACCAGAAAAGCAAAAGTTATGCTCGTGATCATATGCTTAAGGGTAAATGGCCCCAGTCGGGGCGTTGAATGGAGTCCTAATTTCGGAATCCCAAACAATTGCAGATTTGTACTGTGATAGATCTGCATGTAAAGCAAGGTATAAAAGTGATTGTAAACACCACAACATTTCATTTGTAACTCGTTATAATTGCGTACCAAGAGAAGGCAGAAAGAATGGCTAGGAAAAACAAAACCTACCTCGATATTTCACGAGTAAGGTGAAAACCGGGAGGAGAGAATTCTTCGTGGTCGGGCGGGTACGCCTTAAGATCCACGGAGTGCTTTACCTTCAGGAGAATAGGAAAAGGTAAGCCCACACGATTTTTAAAACTGAAGTACGTGTTTGAAAGGCAGATAGCGTCTGACCAAAGCTGTAAATACAAGGGGACGGAGAGCGCTTACCTAGTATGTGAGGTTCTCCCTCTCTTAGTTTCCCGGCGCCGTGTATCGGAAACGGACACGTGACCGGAAGCCTGGTTTGGTTAAATACCGGTGTTCTTAGCTGGAAAAGGCTAGAACGTCGGCTACGGTCTATTTTCCAAGGAGTTGGCAAAAATAGAAGAAATACTAAGCTCATCACTTTGTCGGAAATAATCTTGGTTTGTCACGAATATTATTGTATTAGTGTATATAATTAGTTCGCCTGGCGAGTTCAATTTTGTTTTAACAAAAATGAAGATAAAACAAAAAACAAGTAACTGGACAAAAAGTACACCATTAATGGTGTATCCTAAATCGCGGGAATTGTTGTAAGAAGGAAGACCAACATTAATGGTGTAATGCCGATAAGGCATAATCTATAAGGAATAATTTTTTTATAGTTTCAGAAAAATGATGGGTTGGGAAAGGAGCATAATCGTATTGAATGAAAAGAAATATACATTTTTTTTTAAAAAAACACCCAGCGAGGTAATAAAAGAAACGGACAAGAAGGTATTACTTGGAATATTTATTCCAATGACGAAAAAGTTAACCAAGGAGTATTCTTGGTCAAGCCAAATGTAAGCACGTCGAGTCACGAGTCTTACATATGTGTATGGTATGAGAAACTGAGTTTTCTCTTGTATAAACTATGACTGTTGTTGAATATGTTATATTCATAATCGTCGCCTCCTAATAAACTCTAGGAGGACTGGGCTATCTCAAGTGGACAAGTGGTCATTAACATAGAAATATGAGTACAACAGCTTGTTAAGAACGCAGATGAGAACAACAATTAAATACTGCAGAAACAATATTTCTTTTTTCGATACATATTGCTCACAATTGTTGTGTTTGTCTGTGTTGTACTGTCCAATATAAATATGTAATGTTCTCATGCTTTGAACATGTAATTCCGTTCATGCAGGGGAAGGGAACAGACACCACAGGACAAATAGTTCAGATGTTGGTGCATAACTAGTTACCCAAAAAGAATTGCAGTTCTGGGTCATAATTCAACCCACACTCTATGCTTCGAAGACGCATAATCCAAGTTGCTTCTTTGCGTCTCAAAGCTAATTCCCGATTGCCACCCCTCACATGGATGGGCACAGTCTCTATTCCAAAAAATGAGACTCGAAAATCCTCTATATTTGCTTGACATTTGGCTATATGTAGAGCTACTGGGTATTTGGGATCCTGCTTTTGAATAGCTCTCATGTGCTCTGATATTCTTTCTTTCAAAGATCTTATTGTGCTGCCAACGTATTTTTTGCCACACTGGCATTCAATGATGTAGACCACGTATTTAGTGGTGCAGTTGATATTAGTTCTGATGTCATATACCTCTTCAGAAGGGCCCTTGAAGTGCTTGGTTTTGTGTTTCGCCCACTTGCACATTGTACACAAACCACATTTAAAGAATCCATTGCTGCGTTGGGTTAGCCAATTCGGGTTCATATCCATGCGTGGCACCGTGGGGCTAAGCCTGTTCCTCAATGTTCTCCCTTTGCGAAAAGTAATCTGAGGGGTTGTCGGGATCATTTCTTTAAGTGTTGAGTCATCTCTTAGCAGACTCCAGTGTTTGGTCATACTGTTCCTGATTGAATTGTGAAGGGCATTATATTCCGTGATCATTCTCACTGTTTTGTCTTTAGCTCTTTGGTTGTCTTTTGTCTTCAGAGTGTCCTGTCTCTTTATTTTGTTTAGTTTAGTTTTTGCTTGGGACAGGATAGCTTTTGGGTAACCTCGTTTCTCGAATCTCATGTTCATGTCTTTTAATGTACTGTTGAGTTCATCATCATCACTGCAATTTCATCTTGCACGGAGAAATTCACCAAATGGTATGGATTTAATCTGATGGAAAGGATGAAAACTGTCAGCTCTTAGAATGGCATTACAGGATGTGGGTTTCCTGTATAGCTTGCTTTGTAGAGTGTTATTTTTCACATAGAATTCCAGATCCAGAAATTCTATATGAGATTTGCTCTGTTTCATGGTGAAACTCAGTTCCCAATCGTTCTTGTTGAGATAGTCAAAAAAACTTTGTAGCAATTCATCGGTCCCGGTCCATAGCAGGATGCAATCGTCTATATAACGACCCCAAAAGAGAATGGAGTCAGTGTATTGGCTACTATGTGTACCCCAAAGGTGATCTGCTTCGAACGCGCCCATGAAGAGGTTGGCAAAAGAGGGTGAGAATTTCGAACCCATGGCTACTCCTCGTTTTTGTTGGTACCATTGTTTGTGAAAGATGAAAAAGTTGTTGTTCAGAATTAGGTTCATCATAGAAATTAGCATTTGTGTATGTGCCCAAAGCGAGGCCGGCCGCTTGGACAGCACTCGTGTAATGGCTTCTATGCCTAATCTTGGATTAATGCTGGTGTAGAGGGCAACAACATCCATAGTGACTAGTGTGGTACCTGGTTGCCATTCTAAATCACCTAACAAGCTGAGAATGTGTTTTGAATCCTGGATATATGAGGGTAAGTTTCTGACGAGTGGGCCCAGAAACAGATCCACATATTCTGCTAGTCTTTCAGTTGGACCTCCGATTCCCGAAACTATCGGTCTACCTGGGGGAAAAGGGAGATCCTTGTGGATTTTTGGAAGGGTGTAGAGCCATGGGTATGTCGGTTTGAATACTTTAAGATACATATATTCCTCTTCATTCAGGAGACCATCCTCTTTCCATTTCAGTAGATGGTCATTGATAATAGTTGTTAGTGCACCCATGGGGTTGTGTGCAATGGGTTCATAGCAAGAAGGGTCTGCTAATTGGTTCAATATTTCATTATTGTAGTCGTCTGCGTTCATCACCACAATGTTTCCTCCTTTGTCTGCCTCACGGATAATAATGGAGGGATTCAGAGTCAGTGCGGTCAAAGTGTTACGCTCTCCTTTCGTTAGGTTGTCTTTGAATATGAATGTTTCATTTAATTTTTTGGTGTTAATTTTGTTTAGATCCTCCAGTACATGCCTATGAAAATTGTCAATGCTGTTACCACCTGGTAATGTGGGTGTCCACGTGGACTTAGATTTAAGACCACTGGCTACCCCAAAATCCGTGTCTATATTTAGTTCTTCTAAAAGTTGCCCCATTTCCATGGGGCTGTCTTCTCGTTCAGTAATTGACAACAGTAAATGAACTGCTTGTATATCCTTTATTGTGTGTACAACAGTATCATCCAATACATCAGGAATATTTTTGATATTTTTTCTAACAGGGGTTTTACCTGCAAAGTACTTTTTTATTTTCAAATTGCGGACAAATTTAAAGAGATCTATTTTAGTTTGGCAGATGTCACCAGTAGAGTATGGATTAAAACTCAAGCCCTTTGCGAGTAAATTAGTCATATCTGAGGTGAGGGGGAAAGAGGATAGGTTGATTACTTGAACCTCTTTGTTAATGTTTTCTAGTTCTTTGTTCTGCCAGATCTTAGTTTTTTGCGATACTCGTCGTTGTCCACCTCTGCTCCCTCTATGGGTTTTGGAGTTTGTAGACCTCTTCGGGATTGTGCCCTGTTCCCCTTGCGAATGCGTTCCATTTCTACTAAAAAAGGACTGCTGTTTGCATCAAGAGTGTCCCCTATTTCTGTTTCTGGTTCACTTGCATCCTGCTATGGGCCGGGACCGATGAATTGCTACAAAGTTTTTTTGACTATCTCAACAAGAACGATTGGGAACTGAGTTTCACCATGAAACAGAGCAAATCTCATATAGAATTTCTGGATCTGGAATTCTATGTGAAAAATAACACTCTACAAAGCAAGCTATACAGGAAACCCACATCCTGTAATGCCATTCTAAGGGCTGACAGTTTTCATCCTTTCCATCAGATTAAATCCATACCATTTGGTGAATTTCTCCGTGCAAGACGAAATTGCAGTGATGATGATGAACTCAACAGTACATTAAAAGACATGAACATGAGATTCGAGAAACGAGGTTACCCAAAAGCTATCCTGTCCCAAGCAAAAACTATACTAAACAAAATAAAGAGACAGGACACTCTGAAGACAAAAGACAACCAAAGAGCTAAAGACAAACAGTGAGAATGATCACGGAATATAATGCCCTTCACAATTCAATCAGGAACAGTATGACCAAACACTGGAGTCTGCTAAGAGATGACTCAACACTTAAAGAAATGATCCCGACAACCCCTCAGATTACTTTTCGCAAAGGGAGAACATCGAGGAACAGGCTTAGCCCCACGGTGCCACGCATGGATATGAACCCGAATTGGCTAACCCAACGCAGCAATGGATTCTTTAAATGTGGTTTGTGTACAATGTGCAAGTGGGCGAAACACAAAACCAAGCACTTCAAGGGCCCTTCTGAAGAGGTATATGACATCAGAACTAATATCAACTGCACCACTAAATACGTGGTCTACATCATTGAATGCCAGTGTGGCAAGCAAAAAATACGTTGGCAGCACAATAAGATCTTTGAAAGAAAGAATATCAGAGCACATGAGAGCTATTCAAAAGCAGGATCACAAATACCCAGTTCCTCTACATATAGCCAAATGTCAAGCAAATATAGAGGATTTTCGAGTCTCATTTTTTGGAATAGAGACTGTGCCCATCCATGTGAGGGGTGGCAATCGGGAATTAGCTTTGAGACGCAAAGAAGCAACTTGGATTATGCGTCTTCGAAGCATAGAGTGTGGGTTGAATTATGACCCAGAACTGCAATTCTTTTTGGGTAACTAGTTATGCACCAACATCTGAACTATTTGTCCTGTGGTGTCTGTTCCCTTCCCCTGCATGAACGGAATTACATGTTCAAAGCATTAGAACATTACATATTTATATTGGACAGTACAACACAGACAAACACAACAATTGTGAGCAATATGTATCGAAAAAAGAAATATTGTTTCTGCAGTATTTAATTGTTGTTCTCATCTGCGTTCTTAACAAGCTGTTGTACTCATATTTCTATGTTAATGACCACTTGTCCACTTGAGATAGCCCAGTCCTCCTAGAGTTTATTAGGAGGCGACGATTATGAATATAACATATTCAACAACAGTCGTAGTTTATACAAGAGAAAACTCAGTTTCTCATACCATACACATATGTAAGACTCGTGACTCGACGTGCTTACATTTGGCTTGACCAAGAATACTCCTTGGTTAACTTTTTCGTCATTGGAATAAATATTCCAAGTAATACCTTCTTGTCCGTTTCTTTTATTACCTCGCTGGGTGTTTTAAAAAAAAAAAAATGTATATTTCTTTTCATTCGATACGATTATGCTCCTTTCCCAACCCATCATTTTTCTGAAACTATAAAAAAATTATTCCTTATAGATTATGCCTTATCGGCATTACACCATTAATGTTGGTCTTCCTTCTTACAACAATTCCCGCGATTTAGGATACACCATTAATGGTGTACTTTTTGTCCAGTTACTTGTTTTTTGTTTTATCTTCATTTTTGTTAAAACAAAATTGAACTCGCCAGGCGAACTAATTATATACACTAATACAATAATATTCGTGACAAACCAAGATTATTTCCGACAAAGTGATGAGCTTAGTATTTCTTCTATTTTTGCCAACTCCTTGGAAAATAGACCGTAGCCGACGTTCTAGCCTTTTCCAGCTAAGAACACCGGTATTTAACCAAACCAGGCTTCCGGTCACGTGTCCGTTTCCGATACACGGCGCCGGGAAACTAAGAGAGGGAGAACCTCACATACTAGGTAAGCGCTCTCCGTCCCCTTGTATTTACAGCTTTGGTCAGACGCTATCTGCCTTTCAAACACGTACTTCAGTTTTAAAAATCATGTGGGCTTACCTTTTCCTATTCTCCTGAAGGTAAAGCACTCCGTGGATCTTAAGGCGTACCCGACCGACCACGAAGAATTCTCTCCTCCCGGTTTTCACCTTACTCGTGAAATATCGAGGTAGGTTTTGTTTTTCCTAGCCATTCTTTCTGCCTTCTCTTGGTACGCAATTATAACGAGTTACAAATGAAATGTTGTGGTGTTTACAATCACTTTTATACCTTGCTTTACATGCAGATCTATCACAGTACAAATCTGCAATTGTTTGGGATTCCGAAATTAGGACTCCATTCAACGCCCCGACTGGGGCCATTTACCCTTAAGCATATGATCACGAGCAAAACTTTTGCTTTTCTGGTGAGTTTTTGCAATCTTGATAGTAATTTTCTGAAGTAAGATCATGGCTATATTAATAGCGGGCATATACATCAGGTAAAGCCCTGTCGTTTAACTCAGGGTGTCATACCATTAAACCCCCCCGCTTTCTTTCCTCTTTACTTTAAAAAAAAACAAAACAAAAAAAAAAAACCAGCTTTATTTATTCATTTTTTTTCTCCTCCTTGTCTCTTTTCTCTTTTATGTTATGTAATTTCTCCTGTAGACACAAACCAGAGTCTACACACTGACCGGCCCTCCCCCTCTATTTTCGTTCTCGTCAAACATCGGGAGTTTTACTATTCTGAACAAGTATATCTAATCGTGAAAGCCACTCATTCCAGGTACGATAGCCATTAGGAGTGTCTACTGGATCATAATAAAGACAGGGTGTTAGAATACAATAGTGCACTAATGTCTCAGAATATCACCGCTTGACGCCAGTCTATTAACTAATTACACAGGAAATGTGTACTATGTCAGACGCATAAAATATTTGTCTATGTTAAAGGGTACTACCATTTCTTGCTACGTTGATGCCTTGTTTTTCTAAATATCACACACAAGTCACATGGGATGTCGTCCTTTCTACAAGAATAAACACACTTTTCACTTCACTACTTCACCTCTCAAACCGGTCAGTGTTCTTATGTCCCTAATATCAGTATATACAGTATATATTTTTCATCTTTCGTTTCTCAATCCAAATCACTTTGTCACATATGTCACCAAACGAATGACTTTTCACCACATACACACCAAGTCACCCATTTGGCATGCCTCATGTCACTCCGGTGAACACTATGAGTCACTTGCTTGACATGTTCATAAATAGAACATGTTTGTAAAGATCCAATTTATGTTTCTATCTAGCCCTGAAGATTCGCAGTTTGTTCCCTGCGATGAAACACGTGTTGGCTTATGAAATGGAACAATAAACAGAAGTGAATACTCCAAGAACAGACTATTTATCTACCGACGTTTTCAATTTTGTTCATGTATACTGAGTCTCGGAGTTCTACCAAATGTTTAGATTGCTGTACTAAGCTATACTATTGTATTTGAATAACTCAGTTTATACTATCGAAATATTATATATTGTGTTTAGTGCAGGGGCACAGTTGTTCATATTCTAAATTGTGGACCAGCTTCCTGGTCCATTTTTGAGTGGTTGTGAGGGATTACCGCTCGCCCCATTGCCTACACTGTTCACTTCCTGTATCTATTACCTAGCGGTTATCCAGGTGTTGCGCCTAGTTACTCTGGAACACCAAAAGACCTCAGCAGTTGTTTTATGAAATGCCGTCTGTGAGTACCGGCATGTGAGTTGTGCATATTCATCGCATATTCTTCGCTCTCCTTCCGTTCTACCAATGTTTTTGCTATCTTGTCGATTCCATCCCGCTCATCTTTGCTCAACCTATTTGGTCTGGCTGTTAGCTGTTTGCCAGTCTGGTGTTGTTACCAATGCGGCCGGTGTGAAGGCCTTAAGAGTCGGGGCACTAGCGCTAGGGTTACCCTCGACTGCACTCTGAACTAGTGAGTGTTGTGCTAGCGGCTGGCAGGGAGCATAAGGAGGGGGCATGTAGATAATTGGAGGACCGAGCAGTAACTCGTCATTTGCCCGCTGTTTGGAGGGCATCTCCGGGTAGAGCGTAGGGGGGGTCCTGACAGGCCATTGGCCTGCCAGTCCTGATTCTTGTGTTTGTTTAACTTCCTCTCTTCTTCTTATTTCTTCATCTAGTTCTTTTGCGGCCAGATGGGCTGCTTTTCGTAACTCTTTCACTATTTTTGCTTCTTCTCTTTTCCTTCGCTGTTCTGCTTCTTTGCGCCACATGCCAATACTATCGAGCATAGTGGGCGTTGCCTTATTTATTTTTACAGCTGCTTCTAACGTTTTTATTTTATTTTCATCAAAAGAACCTATCAGTGGCCACTGACTTTCGGGATTCTTTTTTGTATATTTATGCCATAACTTACTATAAGCTATAGCGACTAGTCCTTGCTTAGTAAGCATGTCCTTATTAGGGGTGCCTTCCAATGGAGTTGGATGGTTCATCTCTAATAAGCGGTCCGGGTTGACCCAACTACTAACCAATGGGGAGAAGATAGGCATGACGGATTACAATGGGGGGCAAAAGCCTGCACTACCTATCTTTTCACTATTTGCAAAGACTGGACAGAATATTCTATTCTACGCTGTTTGCAAACAGAGAATACCTCCAGAAGGAACCAATTCCAAACAGTCAATGTTTGGATAAACAATCAATCAATGAAGAATAAAATAGGCACGACGGGTTACAATGGGGGCAAAAGCCTGCGTTACCTACCCTTCACTTTCTACAAAGGGAGAGAGAATATTCCTATTCTTCCCCGTTTGTAAGCAGAGAAGATCCTTGAGAGAACCAACTTAGAACAATTCAATGCTCGATTCAAACAATCAATCAATGGGGAGAAAAATAGGCACGGCAGATTACAATGGGGGACAAAAGTCCGCGTTACCTATCCTTCACTATCTGCAAAGACTAAACAGAGTATGGCGACTCTGTGCTTGTTTGCAAATAGAGAATCTCTCAGAGACAATAAAGTAAGTAATACTAGTATTTTCAAACAATCAATTTCGCAATTTGTCGTATGTCACGACCTTACCCGGACCGCGTGGACAGTTTCTCGTCTTCCGCTTCCAGCGCCCGATCGTCCTCTATTCTCTGTTGCTATCGCGGCACTCCTGGTGGTTCCCAGTCAGGACCGTAGATCACTCGGGAGAGGTCTGCTCGGAATCAGTGAAGTCCAGATGATCGGCTGTCAGACGAGGGTCTATCGGACAGGAGCTCTCCCGATCATTGCAGTCGTTCACTCTGTCGTCGGGACCTCTCCCACTGGATCCACGTGTTGCTGATGGGCCCCGCGTTTGGGACGCCAATTGATAAAGATCAATTCAAAAATGGTCAGGCGATTCAGTTGAGGTTTCCTAAGTTAAATTTGCCCGGCGTAAAACGCCTCTAATACCATACGAAGTTATCCAATAAAGAGGCAGGCGCTGGAGACAGGAAGACAGGAAACAAGTTTTATTCCGATGGATCAGAACACGTCAGATCGGACAACAAGGTATCGTCTCGAGGTGCTCTCCCAGCCTCTCTGGGGCCTGGTCTTTTATACACTGGTTTAAGACATGTGGACGTTCTTTATTACAACAAAGACATTGTGAAGTATGAGGATGACATCCCCGGCACCCCCCCAGTTCCGGCCCATTTCAACACATGACAACAGTAGAGGCCCTTACCCCTCATACCATGGGAGGGGGCTATCACGCAGCTGAGTGTTCTGCCGATTCCTTTGGAATGTGTGCGCCTGATCGAATCTCAGGGGTGGGGAGGTCATGATCAATAGTGGCTCCTTTCAAGAGAGGCGAGTGCATACAGTAGTGGGCAATAAACTGTATCCTCAGGCTAAGGGATGACCATCGGTTCGTACAGACAATCGGGCTCAGAGGAAGGGGTCATCAAAGGAGAGATAGTCATGAAAGGAAGGATCGGTGTGGACAATCGAGCGTGGTGGAAGGGTTTATCCACAGAGGGGTATTCATGGAAGGAGAGGAGGTGCTGGTCAGGCGCGGGGTGTGATTCATTCATGAAAGCGTCATGCAGAAGGAGAAGGGTTCATGACTTGTGCATGTGAGAGCGGGGGCAGTCAGGGTGCATGGGGGATGCTTGCAGGGTCAGGGAAGTGTGCTGACGGGTGATCGTGAACAGGGAGACCATGGTACCTAAAATGGCTGTCGTGTATGTTCATACGTGAGTCTGCAAGATGGCGTAGATGATGTTCAATACACGAACTAAAATTCCACAAACAGGGGAAGTTCCCCTATTACATGGCTACTGAGATTTTGCTCAAACGGAGAATGGTACGGTTGGGGTCGTGATCCAAGGATCATTGTAGTGATTGTATAATTATAAACTTCAGATCCCCCCAGGTAGTACAGAGGTTATTTGGCCTGCTTCCCTGACTCAGAAGAGAGTCTATGATTCGGGTATTCCAGCTGGGGTATTTTTTATAAACCATCTTGTGTTAGGGAAAGTGATAATTTAGCACAAAAAAAGGTCATGTCTTCGCATTGGCCCTGTAAGGACTACCATTGAGCATGTGATAAGGCCTGTTGGTTTTACAGTTCCCACCTCGAATTGTTTTGATGCCATGGATGGGATGGAGTAACTAGCCCCTGACAGGAACGGTTCTCCCTGATTATGCTCTCCATTAGGGAAGATTCATAAAGGGGGTGGTGATGGACAGAGTATCTGAATTAAGCAGAACACTCCTACCCAGTCAAAAGATCAGGGCTTGATCCATCACCGTTTTTTAGCTCACTGCACCATCCCAGCTCAGAACCTGGCTATATGCAAATTAGTCTGACCCTGGCCCAGTGCATCATGGGAACAGGGCAGACCAAACTACCAAGCCAATTCTTTACTGGAAAGGAAACAAGCTTCCGGGGACCGGTTTCTGGCATTACAGCCGTCTTCGGCCCGGCTTGCTTGAATCCTGATGGTGCAGTGAGCAAGGGACTCACATCTGAGTATACCCTTCCACACTTGTGGTGGCCAAAACGATTCATAAAGGGGGTGGTGATGGACAGAGTATCTGAATTAAGCAGAACACTCCTACCCAGTCAAAAGATCAGGGCTTGATCCATCACCGTTTTTTAGCTCATTGCACCATCCCAGCTCAGAACCTGGCTATATGCAAATTAGTCTGACCCTGGCCCAGTGCATCATGGGAACAGGGCAGACCAAACTACCAAGCCAATTCTTTACTGGAAAGGAAACAAGCTTCCGGGGACCGGTTTCTGGCATTACAGCCGTCTTCGGCCCGGCTTGCTTGAATCCTGATGGTGCAGTGACCCGGAAGCTTGTCTCCTTTCTGGTGGAGAATTGGCTTGGTAGTTTGGTCTGCCCTGTTCCCATGATGCACTGGCTAACATTATGCAAAGTCGGGATGCACTCCTTCTTTTTATATTTATATTTATTCTATGCTTGTCCATCATTTGTGAGAGAATGCGTGCAACTTGGTAAAGTGCCTTGCCCCGGTGGCACTTGAATGTGTAACTTTATACAGAGATGAGGCGTCAGTTTAGCCCCAAACCAGTGCACAGCAGTGTAGCGCCAACATGGCTATTAAATTGATCATCCATCATTTTAGTCCATTTTTCCAAGTTGCTCAATTTTAACTCATATCTATTCATTTGCTTAAACAATGTTCCACATACGGGGTTCGTTTGACGTATTTCCCATGTTTCTCATGTAGAAACTGTGCCCATCCGAGCCTCTTGTTAATACACGACAGATGCCAAGGTTCGTTCCAAGCAGTGTTTATTTATATCCCAATGCATTTCGGGCGGGATACGCCCTTCATCAGGGGAACACTATAAAGTAACAATAAAAATATGGAAATATTACATGACTGTACATTATTTTCGTCCTCTTTAAATAAAATGTAACATTTACTCAAATACTGTGTACACTGAATCCATTATTCATTTATGCTCACAAACAAACAACTATATTCAATAAATATTAATTCCTAATTCATGTATTACACCCCCATGATGCTGTGCAACTTTCATTATGGGCTAATAAATCGACCTTGATGCTAACCTCGCATTCTGACACCCTTACTGAAAACCTGCAGTTCACAAAACCCTTTTACGTAACCAGCAACAGAGCTCCTTCTCTCCCTTCATGCCTCGACGTTCTAATCCAATTAACCTTCTTCACCTTTCACCCCTGGATGCCTCGTCTCCCCAGTCATGCAGTCAAAAACCTCTAGTTAAGTTCAAACATTAATTCGGTGTGCATCTTGCACTTACCCCTGTATACTAAATATCTACGTGATCTGTGCAAAAACTTAATTGAAGAGACCTTTCTTGAATGCCCCATTTTTACAGAAAACATCCCTTAAACCAACCCACGCTCTCATACCTGCTCCAGTAAAAGTCACTCTGTTCTCTCGTCTCGCGTGAAAAAAGTCTCACTGGTGGTTTTATTTTGTGCACTTTTATCTCGTGCTCATGTGACCTCCTGTTTTCTAATTGGTGCTACGTGACTACCCATCCCTCCTCATTCCAGCTGAGTAATACTATCTACGTGTAAAAAACTCAAGGCATGAAGGGAGAGAAGGAGCTCTGTTGCTGGTTACGTAAAAGGGTTTTGTGAACTGCAGGTTTTCAGTAAGGGTGTCAGAATGCGAGGTTAGCATCAAGGTCGATTTATTAGCCCATAATGAAAGTTGCACAGCATCATGGGGGTGTAATACATGAATTAGGAATTAATATTTATTGAATATAGTTGTTTTTTTGTGAGCATAAATTAATAATGGATTCAGTGTACACAGTATTTGAGTAAATGTTACATTTTATTTAAAGAGGACGAAAATAATGTACAGTCATGTAATATTTCCATATTTTTATTGTTACTTTATAGTGTTCCCCTGATGAAGGGCGTATCCCGCCCGAAATGCATTGGGATATAAATAAACACTGCTTGGAACGAACCTTGGCATCTGTCGTGTATTAACAAGAGGCTCGGATGGGCACAGTTTCTACATGAGAAACATGGGAAATACGTCAAACGAACCCCGTATGTGGAACATTGTTTAAGCAAATGAATAGATATGAGTTAAACTTGAGCAACTTGGAAAAATGGACTAAAATGATGGATGATCAATTTAATAGCCATGTTGGCGCTACACTGCTGTGCACTGGTTTGGGGCTAAACTGACGCCTCATCTCTGTATAAAGTTACACATTCAAGTGCCACCGGGGCAAGGCACTTTACCAAGTTGCACGCATTCTCTCACAAATGATGGACAAGCATAGAATAAATATAAATATAAAAAGAAGGAGTGCATCCCGACTTTGCATATTGTTAGCCACATTTTTTGCCCTATCGAGGGGTAGCACCCAAAAGAAGAAGAGCATAAGAAATGAAATATAACGAAGCTGAAAGTTCCACATGCACGGAGAAATCATTCTGGTTCGGGACACAAAAGCAGCGTTTCAAGAAAGGGATACCAATACGGAAAAACATTTTAACATTGATAGAGCAAGCTTCGCATCGCGACTTGCTCGAGTCATGAACCTCGCCTGTGTAATCAATTAATAAAATTGGTACGTCTTACTAATCTTTTATTTTTATATTCGAACGAAGTAGATGAAGCTTGCATATGTGTTTTCTAATACAACTAATCCATGTCCCTAAAACATGGCCGCCGCTTGGTAAATTGCTTCTGCGCATGCGTCAGTCACCCTCACGTGACCTGACGTAGTTATAAGTTTGGTGGGAAAGGGTGCGCATGCGTAATACACAGCTCTCGTGAATAACGTGGTGATGCTTTTGTGAATGTGTATATGTTGCTAACATTTAAACTGCATAGTATATTTTTATAATGATAAATTTAAAGTACACAACCCATGATGTGTTTTTCATACCGTCACTTCTATGTTTTAATTTGTTTTCGCTTACTTTTCATGTACTGCGGGAAATGGGGGTCCGAACCGGTTGGGAGCCATATTGAAGGTTCCTTCTGCGCATACTCGTGGTGCACTGAAAGGTGGCAACATTGGACAGTGGAACTCAGCCAGCTGGCAGCCACAGTCAAGATGCTCATGGGAAAGCCACCTCTGGCCTACGAGAATGGAGAAAGTTGCTCCTTATATGATACATTGTGTGTTGCGCTATTGTTTGCTGTACAGCTTCCCATGGGAACCCCAATCTCGCTAGGCGGTACCCAGAGATGCAAAGTAGGCCTCCAAATAGTCTGTTCTGATTGGTGTGTTACCCAAACCCTACCTTAGGACCAATCCAAATTGAGGGATTCTGACACTTTGCAACATTGGGGGGTGGTACACCGTCCCAAAACAGTATATCTACCCTGGGTTCACCTAGGGAAATTGTCCGACTTGTCTGGTTTAGCTGACCTGTCACTGACCCAACGCACTCAATAGGTGACTTGATACAGAGGAGCTGCGGAGCTCTCTGTCCGAAATTTGACCATAGACTCTGAAGGTTTTACTGAACCTTAAGTGCTGGCGAAGCACTTTTCTGGGGAATTCGCTGACCCAATCGGGGTCCTGATCGATAGCTGCAGAGAGGGTGGAGCGCAGGCGTTGCTTCCGAACTGCGGGTGCTGGTCGTATCCTGGTGGTCCTGTCCTGATCCTTAACTGAGGGTTTCCTGTCCTGTCTTGGGTGTCCATTCTGCACCTGCTGTCCATTTGAGGGGTATCCTTCCTTGAGGGTTTCCTGTCCTTAACTGACCCGTGGCCAGGGTTTGGTTTCCACACCAGTCTAGGTAAATATTGCTCTGAAAACTCTGAATCTTGCACCTTTCTAAATTTCCTGTCTTTTGGCTTCAATAAAGACATACCTTGGCATATGTTAATTTTCCATGCATTCTCCCGCAACCATTGAATTATAAAGTTATTTGCATTTATTTCATAACGTGTTCCTATGTTACCCTACCTGTTAGAAATTATATTTTGCATTGCAGTTTGTAATTTCCTGATATGGTCTAGAACATCCTTACTTAAACTGTCTAAAGAACTTTTGCCTTAAAGCATAGCGTGTCTCTCTTCATAGACTCTCCTATAGTTATATAAATGTCCCGAACTCCTGTCTTATTTTCTCTGAGATAATTTTAGAATACTAGTCCTAATCAAGACTATCCCATCTTTAGTGATTCATCTTAAACGTTCTAATTCCTGATCCTTCATTTTGAATGTGTCCTGGTTCCATTAGTTTATAAATGGTTGCACTGACTTATTTACTATTCAGCTATGTACTTTCTGTTATTCTGATTATCGATTGTTTAATTACTGTGAATTTGATGATTTCTGAATTTTACTAAATTAGATAAAGGTTTTAAAACTTCCAGTTGTCCGTGGTCATTTTACAAAAAGTATTGAATGTTATTTGTTGGGTTTGTATTTTGCTGCCTTTCCTTTTACAGCTAGCTCCCTGATCCATTGTGGTCATAGGTACCCGCATCGGTGGATGGTAAGTCGGGTATTCTGAGGAATAACGAAAGGAACTCACAAATATCTGATAGCAGACCGTGAGGTCATCCGATCAATGTATATGGTGATTTGAAATATATGGGCCCGAAGCCGGAAGTGGCGAAATCATTGGTCGGGTGACCCGCGCGCTCTATCAGTATTTTCTGGTAGCAGAGTTATGGTTAGGGAATAGTTAAAGGTTAGGTAGGACTAGTTAAGCTAGCTAAGTCGGTAGCTGCTAACATTATTGCTGCTATAAGAGCCGCCGTTTCGAGGAATTGATCAATCTCTTGAAATGTGTTGCTTTTAAATTTATGAATTGTTTGAAAATTGTTATTCTTGTTCTTATATTGTTATATGTATTAATCCATGCGTATGTAAAACGTTTTGTTAAATGTTGTCGGAAATCCCCGGGGAATTGAAAAGCGAGTGGTGAATAGAATCCATTTGCTTGAGGTCGCAGGCTCAAGGAAAGTTAGGTGCAGGTTAGGTAGAACCGGAAGCACTAACTAGGGCTTTTTCTGAATACATGTGTGAATAAATGTTAGTAACGAGGTTCATTGGCAAAATTCCCATAGTGGCGTAACCTAATAAGGGTCACATCGGAAGAGTAGCAGGTTCAGCGGAGCTTGGGTGAAAGCAAAGGGGTCCGCTGGGAAACCTTAGACTCGGATATATCCCGGAATGAGTGGATGGGTCTAGGGAAGTAACAGGTTCACTGATGCTAGAGTGAAGGGTAGGCGGAAGAGATCTACCCGTAGTGTGTGAAAAGTAAATGGAAGTAGTTTACTTGCAGTAAAACAACTCTTTCCTGTCTAGACACTTGAGCACTATGGCGAATGTGTATTCGTTGTAAAATAACCAAGCACTAGCACTTTAGAAAGAAAGAAAGTTTCCGTTACCTTGTGAAGGGAGGGAGTCAGTCGCGAAGCGTCTCTGACGTCACTCTGTGCCGCGCTGGGATTGGTAGAAACAGCGGGCGGGTAGCGGGGCTGGAATTGTGAAGGAGGGGTGAGCGCCGAAGCGTGAGAACTGTCTCGCGAAAAGGCCGCGCACCCATTGGCCGAAAATATTTGAACTCGTGCACCCCATTGGTCGCGCGGAATTGCAAGACGCATTCTGATTGGAGGTAATTTTGTAAACAAAGTTAAGCGTAAGAATCGTATGTGGCACTCGTATACTCCAGAGACTAGACCCGATCCAAGAAACTTAGGGTTTGAAAGGGATCAGTGGAAGGCTAATAGATACGATATTATGTACGGAACTAAGAGAAAAATGTCCCTTGTAAATAAGGTAAAGAATTACTTCAAAAAGGACAAGCCGATTAAAACTAGAGAGGGCATTGTTATTCCACCACCAAATACTCCCGCCTCTTTCATGATGTTTGACAGAGGGTACAATACCTGTGTGTGGTTAGAAAATTGGGCGAAATACACACAAGATGACGGAATAATGGCCTTTCCGTTAGAAGGTACCTTTAATGGTAGGATCCTATTCAATTTAAGAACCCGAATGAATGAATTACATCCCAGACCGAGACTAACGCAGTATGAGGCATTAGAGGAATGGGAGATTGAGGCTTTCCAAAGAGAAAAGCCCCGAATGGACAAAGGGCTGACAAAGTATTACCCAAAACTGAAACAAGAAACCCGAGACAAAAAGATGAAACAATGGAGACAGAGCATGATTGTTGAGGGACTGTTTCCCATGATGCCAGCAGAAGATCCTCCTGGGGGGGGAAAAAGGACAGAGAAATCCAAGCACTGGGGGCCCCTAGGAGAATCAGATGACGAATTGTTAGATGACATATGCATGAGAAGTCCGCCTCCTTATAATGAGGGACACCGACCTTCGAGTGCAGGAGATATTCCCCGGAGACCCCTACAAAGGGAAGAGGTCAGGTCCGCAAGTGTAAGAGGGGATTATCTAATTCCTCCTTATACTGAGAATCTAGGACCCGTAGAAACCAGAAGTATTTACCCCAGGAGACCTGTAGGTGGAGAAATGGGATATTCACGGGAAGGAGATTTTTACCCTCGTCCCCCCTACGGAGGTGAGGTGAGGTCCTTAGGTTCAGGAATGCAGTTATTACAGCCCCGGGATGAGGAAGATCAGAGAATTCTAGGCACAGGAAGCTTGTTTCAGAAACCTAATTATGGCGGAGGACCAAGTGAGACACATCCCACTGCCCCGAGTTATGCTCCCATTCTAACACTGCAGGTGTTACATGACAAATCCTTGGACAGGTCATTAGAAGAGAAAGAGCGGGAAGCGCTAGCAAACCAGAGAGCTGAGATAATACAGAAAATGTCACAGCTAAATGCAAGTCCTGAAGCCTTAACGATCCCAGTAACTATCGGACCGGTGGTTCCGTTGTACGGGGACCGTCAAGGGAGTCCGAAACCTCCAGTAATTACTCCTGTCATTGCACCGACCAGACCAGAACCCTTAATCATAGATGACCAGACAAGTGAGTGTGAGTCGGAGGTCTCGCTGCTAGATCTGCCCGTTAGAAATGCCGGAAAAAGGATACAGAAAAGACATACAGCCTGATTCATGAAAAACGGGATTTGCGAGTCTCAAATAGCGATAACATGCGAACCGCTATTGAGAACTCGCAAATCTGAATTCATGAAGATTACCGGAAAAAAAAAGCGACTCGCACGCGGGCGCAAAATCCGTTAGCGACTAACGATAATCGCAGAATAATCGCTATTTCCGGCTACCTGCGTCGGGAATGCGAATCGCAATCACGCGCGATCGGGAATGCGAATCGCAATCTCGCGCGATCGGGAATGCGAATCGCAATCTCGCGCGATCGGGAAAACGGGAAGTCGCTTTTCGAGCTCAGTGATGACATCACAACCAGGAAGCAGGCAGTTCCCACCCCCATTCACCACAGTGAGGCAGACCTCAAGGGAGCAAGTTGGAAAGCAGCAGCTATTCTGGTGATTGCGAAATTGCTACTACTCTGCTGCCATGTCAGAGGAACCTGTTCCTGGCCCCAGCAACAGCACAGGGCGGAAGAGGAAGCTAAAGTTTTCTGAGCAGGAGCTCGAAAATTTGATAGAAGGGGTGGTGGCCAACCACGACAAACTCTTCGGGAAAGACTCCAGGAAGGTCCCGGAGCAAGACAAAAGGAGGATCTGGCTGGGAATAGCCTCCAGTGTGAACTCCGTGGGTGTGGCTGATAGGTCACTGGAGGAGCTCAAGAAACGATGGTATGACCTCCGAGGTCGTGCCAAGGAGAGGGTGGCGGAGCGCCTTGGAGAGTCATCGGGCACTGGAGGTGGCGGACCTACAGTCCCTCCCAACACACCCTTGGAGGACCAGGTGGAGAACACCCTTGAGAGGGAGGCGTGCGTTGGCGTCACACTTCTGGACTCCTCCCGCCCCACCCAAGACACCCAAGGTAAGTGGCATGCGACTGCGACCCTGTCCCCTATGACCGTCCCTGACCAAATAGGCTCACATAATGTCCCTTAGTCATGCCTTTGTTGCGCATCAGGAAATGCCCTGAAGCATTGTGGGAGATGTAGTTTGTCCACAATGTAGTAGTACCACAATGCAGCCAGACAGATTCCAAAGTACGCAAATCCACAGCCATCCAGGGAATGTCACCCAGCATGCATGTAACATCAGCACGTCTGACAGTCACATGCAACTAATGAGTATCCACTTACCCTCACAGGTGGCGCAGAAAGCAGCGACAGTGAAAGGCTGCAAATAGATGAGGAGGCCCAGGAGGAGGATTTTCCACCGCAAACCCAGGCACCAGCCCCTGCCGCTGCAACAACACCAGCAGCCAGGCCCCCCACCGTTGTGGCCCCTGCATCTGGTGGTCCACCCACAGCCAAAGCCAGGCCCCCCACCGTTGTGGCCCCTGCATCTGGCGGTCCACCCACAGCCAAAGCCAGGCCCCCCACCGTTGTGCCCCCTGCATCTGGCGGACCACCCACAGCCAAAGCCAGGCCCCCCACCGTTGTGCCCCCTGCATCTGGCGGACCACCCACAGCCAAAGCCAGGACCCCCACCGTTGTACCCCCTGCATCTGGCGGACCACCCACAGCCAAAGCCAGGACCCCCACCGTTGTACCCCCTGCATCTGGCGGACCACCCACAGCCAAAGCCAGGCACGCCACTAATGTGCCTCCAGTCCCTGCCGCACCAGCAACGCCTGCTGTGACACCATCTGCAGCTGGTGCTACGACGTCTGGGCCTGCAACAGCGCCAACACAGCGGCCAGCCACAGTGACAGGCCAGCAGAGCAGGCGTGGGAGGTCTCGCCATCACACCACTGCTGCAATCAGCAGGAGGGGCAATGGACAGAGACATGCCTGTTTGAGCGTCGAAAGACGCATGTTGAGGATTCATCAGCGCCAGTCACAGCAGCAAGGTGCCATTCAGCTCCAGCTACACAAGATTGGGCGCAATGTGGCCGGAGTGGGAGACCGCATGGACCGCATGACGGCGGCCATGGGCCGCATGACTGCAGCCATGGAGGCCAACACTGCTGCGATGATTAAGCAGCGCAGTGCAGCAAGCCGGCGCCACCACCAGCTCATGATCCGGCTGGCCTCCTACAGCAGTTCCAATTATGTGGCTGCAAATGCCACTTCACAGTTGTCGCGGCGGTCACTAACACAGCAGCACCAACTTGTACAGTGCTGTGAGGACATCACCAGGGTCCTGGAGCACCTCACCACGGCGGTTACGGCACTACACCCTCCTGCTCTACCTGCCACTGTAGGGGGTGACGATGGCAGTGAGGGGGCATCCAGCATCAGCAGCCAATCTGCCACACTAGTCCCGCCACTTAGGCACAGCACCAGGGCAACGCCAGGTACAGGTGCCCCGGAAGAGGAAGAGCCTCAGAGGAGCTTGGGCATAACGCGCAGGAGGCGCAATTGACTCTTTCAGACAATCACTGGCACAGGCTGACTATAAGCCTGCCCTGTCCTTTGACACTGCAGTATGAAGGAATACTGTTAGTAGTAAATAGTTGTACTGATTACATTTTTTGTGAATGAAACAAATATATTTATTTTGCAGCACACATTAGCGTTGTGTAATCATTACATTTTGCATGCAATTGTGATTTGTGGGGTGAGGGAAGAGGGTGGGCTAGAAATTGTTCTCTGTGATGTGGTTGCGACGTCTGTGGCCTTCAGCTGGGTTCTCCCCGCGTGCATGGTGCGCATGTGCTGGTGGCCGGTCGTCCCCTTCTGATTCACTGCCTGAGATGTCAACAGGTATCCGGCGCTTGGTTGCAATGTTATGAAGCATTGCACAGACAGCCACAATGCGGCAGCACACAGCAGGACTGTAATACATGGCCCCACCTGTCTTGTGCAGTATACGGAACCTGCTCTTGAGCAGGCCAAATGTCCTTTCTATACAGTTCCTTGTCCGGATGTGCGCAACATTGTAGCGCCGTTGCTGAGGTGTGGCAGGGTTGAGGTAAGGGGTCAGGAGGTATTCCCGTAGGGCGTAGCCACTGTCACCTGAATGAGAGGAGCAGATGTTGATTGCCTGTGCAGCGCAGTTACTTCATAGCAATGTGACATTGTCGACAAAGTGTACTTACCAAGTAGGTGTCCTTCCCCAAACTCTCCCCTGAGCAGTCGTGTGTGGAGTCCGCTGTGCCTGAAGATAAAGGAGTCATGGGTACTCCCTGGGTACTGGGCGACAATGTCAGTGATGATGGTCTTGGCATTGCAGACCATCTGTATGTTGAGGGAGTGGTAGGACTTTCTGTTGCGGAACATATACTCCGTGGCAGCTGGTGGGCAGATGGCGACGTGGGTACAGTCTATGCAGCCGAGGACATGGGGAAAATGGGCTACATTGTAAAATTGTAGTTTTGTCAAGTCCAATTCCTGTTGGCTCGTGGGAAATGTGATGTGACGGTGGAGCTGGGTGAGCATGGCGTCAACGAAAGTGTGGAGGCAGCATGACATGGTGGGCTGGGATATCCCCCCAGCAGCCGCTACTATGCCCTGGAAACTCCCGGAGGCCAGGAGGTGCAGGCTACACAATACCTGCACATGTGTAGGCACCGAATTGTTTCGCCTTGTTGGGTGCTGCATGAGGGGGTCAAGTTCATGTATCAGCCAGATGATCATTTCCCCATTCAGCCTGTATTTAGCAAATATCTGTTCTCTGGTTTGGCCCAGCAAGGTGACCCGCTGCCGGTAAATCCTTTCCTGCCTCATGCGTCTCCTCCGTGCTGCTCGCTGTAGCCTTCGCCGCCTCACCACCATGTACATTCCTGGCATTGTGGAACGCCTAATGCTGCTGCTGAATGTCCTTATGTGTGATTGGTCAGGCCTGAACCTGTTGGTGATTGGCCAACGGTTTTTCCAATTTTACTTATTCATGGCTTTTATGGTTACCACCTGCTTTGAGTTGTCCTTAATTTGCGCCGCGCAAACTGCGATTTTGGGGTTTTTCGCAATTGTAGATTTTTCATGAATGCCGATTGAGAATATATTGCGTTTCGCTATTTATTTCGCAGATTCCGTGGTTGGTCGCTTTTTCCGTATCGCTAATGCTCGACTACCGGGAATCTGCGACTATTATAGCGTAATCGCTATTATGTGTTAGCGTATTCGCTATTATGTGTTAGCGAATTCGCTATTTTGTTCTTGAATGCCAATTACGTAAATTGCACCCGCAATTGCATTTTCGCTGCGATTGCGGGCGCTATTTCGTTTCATGAATCAGGCTGATAATCCTTTTAACGCAAGGGAAATTCAAATGGAATCGACCTCAGGTACGAAGAGTGTCACATTGGTGACTCCTGAAGAAATCGAAAGATGGAGTCAAGAATTTGAAAAACAAGCGTCCCCAACGAAACCTTTAGATCTCTACAAGCTGAGAATAGAGATAGAGGAATTGATGGCAGGAAACGTAGGATTAGACAGATTAAATACCTACTCCGAAGACGAAATGCTGTTTATCTGCAAGAGTCTCACCCGAAATACCCGAGTACTTCATGAAAAACTGACAGACACTGCTGCTAGCATGGGAATAGATATTTCGAGAGAGAAACCGCTGCAAAAACCATATAGGGCAGATTTCTCAGACAAGGATTTGGAAAACTTGAATGTTTCAGGGAAAAAAGCACAGGTCAAAGAACTATTGACAGTATTGCAAAAATGGGGAGATGTGGAAAGGTGGAAAGCCAGATGGGCCAAGAAAAAGGATGAGGCCAGGTCTAGGCAGGCAACTCCCGAATTCGCTCTAAGGGAAGCTGACAAACCAGAACAGTTATGCCCTATGCGTGAAGTACCAGGTGGAAAATATGTGCACGTTCCATGGTCCAGACAGGATATTGTGTCCTTTACTAACGATTTCCCGAAATTGCGCGAAAAGCCAGTCGACTGGTACAGGCAGGTGGAAAGGTTCGTAAAGGTGCAAAAATGCCTGTGGAAAGACCTGGATGGGTTCTTTGACATTGTGGTCCCTGTAGATCTATGGACCGAGTGTAAAATAGCCATAGCTTGGCCTAGTGAGGAATACCCGAGAGATGACAAAACAGGGGAACCATCGAAAGAAGTGATGAGAAAATATGAACAAGTAATTCAGCATCTGAAACTAAAGGTGCCAGCAAAGGAAACTGATTGGACCAAGATAGATAGAACCACGCAGGAAAGAGACGAGACAGTGCACTCCTTTTATGAAAGGCTGTTGCAGGTGTTCAAAACATACAGTGGTATAGATAACATCGAGATGAAGGATATGACACATTTTATTTACAGGTTTGTAAATGGTTTAAGACCCGAAGTTTGTCAGTGGATAAAAGATAACAAAATCTGTTGGCATACTAAAAAGATGGATGAGGTCCTACGGTACGCAAAGTACTGTGAGGACGAGATGGCAGAAAAGAAAAAGGCTCTCAAGGAGAAGGTTATGTGGGCTCAAGTGAAGTTCGCAGAACAGCAGGAAAAACAATTGAATAAAATGGCCAAAACTACTCAGAATCCAGGTCCTGGGGGTGGGGGTGGAGGAAAGCCCCGGCCCAAAATGAGCAGGGAGGAGGCTAAGAAGAAATTTCCCTGCCACCAGTGCGGAGAAATTGGACACTGGCGAGACGAGTGTCCCTATTTGCAGGATGATAACTCCCAAACACCTGATTTAACTCCACAGACGCAGAATGAAAGACCAAGAAAGACCCAACAACAGGTAAAAACGATTCAGTTGCCCCGAGCACCAAAGCAAGTGTTTAAGGGAAAATCCACACAGGGTGAGGACGTAGAAGTCTGGGGGAGCAATGAGAACAGAAATGCAGCAACTTCGCAGTATTTACTAAATGATACCTTCCTTTGTGATGACCAGTACTGACGGGGCCTGAGAGGGGAGGACGAGGAGTGCGTACTTGGCGCCTCCTTGCCGGTAGACCAGTCCGGACCATACATTGAAGGAAAGGTTGACGGAAATGATGTCACCTTTCTGTTGGACACTGGCGCTACCCGTTCTACTGTGAGAACAGTGGACGTTCCAAACCTACCCCTCTCGGGAGAAGCAATCCAAGTAGTGGGGGTATCTAATCAACTGATTAGTACTCCTGTTACAGAGCCCATGGAGATCTCAATTGGAAATTTTAAAGAAATGCATAGATTTGTCGTTTGTGACACCAGTCCAGTGAACTTACTGGGACGTGATTTGCTGTGCAAAATGAACTGTACCATCTTTTGCACACCAAAGGGTGTTGAAATTCAGACCCCAGATGAAGATGGCATTTATAAATTAATGTTAATCAGACCTGACTCAGAAATTAAACGAATGACTATGCAGGATTTGCCCAAAGAACTCCAAGAAACAGTGAAGCCAGAGGTATGGGACTTTACCGGAAAAGATGTAGGATTAATGAAAAACGTAGACCCCATACAGATAGCAATAAAGGACAATGCAGTATACCCTAATACTAAACCCTACAGAATGAATGCAGAAGTGAGAGCAGGTGTTGCCCTGGAAATACAGAAATTGCTAGAGGAAACATCATACAGGAAGTAATGAGTAGCCCATGCAACTCACCCATTATGGGCATCAAAAAGCCTAGTGGCAAGTACAGAGTAGTTCAGGACCTAAGAAAGGTAAACAAAATAGTGGTTCCTTGCTGTCCTATTGTCCCGAACCCAGCAGTGATTCTGTACCAGATTCCCTGGGATGCTGAGTGGTTCACTGTGATAGACCTATGTCATGCATTCTTTTCCATTCCCTTGCATCCAGACAGCAAATTTCTTTTCTCATTTGCTTTCAACAGTCACGTGTATGTCTGGAATAGGGTCCCCCAGGGGTACACAGAGAGCCCCTCTATCTTTAATCAGATCCTGAAAAAATGTTTGGAAACTTTGGTCTTACCTGGAAATTCAGTTTTGCTGCAATACATTGACGACCTCTTGGTGGCGTCCAAAAGTCATAAAGATTGTGTGATTGACACCATTGCCCTACTGAATCACCTGAGTGAGAAGGGACATAAAGTGGCCCCTGAAAAATTACAGTTCTGTGCAAAATCAGTAAAATATCTGGGGCACCAGATAGAGAAAGGCATCAGGAAAGTAACATCAGAAAGAGTCAGAATAATTCAAAAGATGCAGTTACCCCGTACTCAGAAAGAAATCAGAATGTTCCTTGGAGTGATAGGATACTGCAGGCAATGGATTGTGGGATTTGCAGTCCTAGCCAGACCTTTGATAAAAATGACCAAGAGAGGAACACCGGATATTGTAGAATGGGATGATGAAAGCTTAACAGCCTTCACAAAATTGTGAGATTGTCTGTGTACAGCCCCTGCGTTGGGAATGCCAGACTATTCCAAGGAATTTGCTCTGTTCTGTGACACTCGCGATAATTGCGCGTTGTCAGTCCTAACCCAGGAGCATGGCACAACCAGAAGGCCTGTGGCATACTTTTCTGCCACCCTGGATCCAGTGGCTGCTGGATTACCAGGATGTCTGAAAGCAGTAGCTGCTACTTGCACAAGTTTAGAGCAGAGTGAATCCATTGTCATGGGACATCCTGTAACTGTGTATGTTCCGCATGGAGTGGTGATTTTACTAACAAGAACGAAAACTCAGTATCTCACCCCTAGTCGGCTGACTAAATACGAGAGGATTCTCGTGGGTGCTGCAAATATAACAATTGTCCGGTGCAACATTCTGAACCCCGCCACTCTGCTTCCCAACTCAATGGATATGGAAGATGGGGAGGAAAATGAGCATAACTGCATTGATTTAACAGAATTTTGCACAAAACCACGCCCAGACATTAAAGAAACACCTTTGCCTAAACATGACATGGAATTGTTTGTGGATGGTTCATGCCTAAGACATGAACAAGGAGGCCTGAGTGCTGCCTATGCGGTAGTCTCCTTAACCAAAATTGTAGAAGCAGGTTATTTATTTGAAGTAAAGTCTGCACAAGTAGCCGAATTGATCGCTATGATAAAAGCTTGCAAATTGGGGAAAAACGTACGCCTAACAGTGTATACTGACAGTCAGTACTGTTTTGGAGTTGTGCATGACTTTGGCCAATTATGGCTACAGAGGGAGTTCCTGACTTCATCAGGTACCCCTATTCGAAATGGAAAAGTTGTTCAAGACCTTTTAGAGGCAATCCAATTACCAAAGGAATTGGCAGTGGTCAAGTGTGTCGCCCATAAGAAGGACTTTGACCCTGTATCATTGGGAAATGATTTCGCTGATCGAGTGGCACAATTATGCGCCAGGGATCGATTGATCATAAATCCAAAACGGGGGGGGCCCGGAACCAGCTGCCAACTTCGAGTGTTTGAAGAAGTGCCTACATGGGATGAAGTGAGAGAATGGCAGCAGGCGACACCCTGGCAAGAGAGAGAGAAGTGGAAGGAAGAAGGGTGTAGACCAAGACGTGAGGATGGTGTCATCTTGGGCCCAAATGGTATGCCTGTGTTACCCAGACACTTGCTTGGCACAATGGCGAGATTGATACATGAGGGATCACACATTGGTAGGGACGCCATGATTCTGGTATTCCAACAGACTTGGTACAGCAAAAAGTTCAGGAAAGTAGCAGAATCCCTCTGCCAGAGGTGCCTGTCATGTCAACAGATGAATCCAGGCAAGAGAACAATGGTGGAACTAGGGAAAATTGGGAGGTCAGGGGGTCCCTTTGTGAGAATACAGGTTGATTTCATCACCATGCCACGTTGTGAGGGGAAACGTTATGTCCTTGTCATTGTCTGCCTATTTTCAAAGTGGGTGGAAGCTTACCCTACTCCCCAAAGTGACGCACTGACAGTAGCCAAGTGTTTACTGAAAGAACTGATACCTAGATTCGGGGTTCCAGTCACTATTGAATCAGATAGAGGCCGACATTTTCAGAATGATGTGATCGACCAACTCTGTAAGGCATTTGGGATCTCGCAAAAACTCCACTGTGCATATCATCCAGAGGCTTCTGGAGTGGTGGAACAAATAAACGGGACTATCAAAACAAGACTAGCGAAATTGTGTGATGCATCTGGCATGACCTGGGTAAAGGCCCTGCCTCTGGTTCTGATGGGACTCCGAAGTATTCCAGATCGAAAGACAGGCCTGAGCCCCCATGAAATCCTGATGGGAAGAGTGATGAGACAAGCGTGGGTACCAGGAAGCAAACTGTTGAGTATTACTGATGATTTGGTGCTTGAATACTGCAAGAGATTAGGTGACCAAGTGCGTTATATCTCTCGCCAGATCGGAGAAGACGCCGTCGCCAATCCAACGACTCCTCTCCACAAACTGGTTCCAGGGGACTGGGTCAAAATAAAGAAGCATCCTCGGTCGAGCTGCCTGGCACCAAGGTGGGGACAGAAGCGCCAAGTAATCCTGGTAACGACCACAGCAGTGAAGTGTGCAGGTGTTCCCCATTGGATCCACGCCAGCCACACCCAGAAGGTACTACCAGACGAGGAGCCTGGAGAAGAAGGCCGTCCAGCAGAGGGGCCTGCAGAAGCAAGACCAGAAGTAACTGACGACGTACAGCCCAGTACCAGTCAAGCTGAAGGGTCCGCAGACGTTGGTCCGAGGGTAGTTGATGACGAGCTACCAAGAGTCAAGCCTGCTGAGGGGTTCCCAGAAGTTGGTCCAGAAGTAGCTGATGACGAGCTGCCAAGCATATGGCCAGATGAGTGGATACCCTTGATTGACCTCACCGAAGACCCCATCAGAACAAGGGAGCGAATTTGGGAAGGTAGAGAGTGGAATAGAGAGGAAAAGCAAGGCACAGGCGAAGAACCTCAGACTATTGAGATTCACATCAAAACTGAGGAAGGAGAAGGTCAGACAGGGACTGAGCAAATAATTGATACACCTCCACTGACTCCTGAGGTCGAAAAGGGACAGACTAGACATAGTGTAATAGTTCGAGCAGAAGAAAATCAAGGGATCGAAGTGCTTGAACAGGATCAGATAGGGTTAGAAGAACGTGTTCAGGACACAGAGACAGAGACATTTGAAAAGAAAACACAAAACTCTCCTGAACAAGGCCAGTTTAGTAACCAGGCAGAAGAAACAGATACGAGCCCTGGAACTAGTCAGATAGGAAGGGAAGAAAAGGAAGCAGGATTGCCACAAACAAATGAAAATAAAGGGGCAATAAAAGAAAACGAAATCCCAGTGCCAACTAAAAGACTTAAGAAAAGAAAGCACATTGAGCCTGGATTCATAAAGAAATTGAGACTGAGGATAAAAACGGTAGAAGAAAAACGTGCAGAAGAAAGGAGAAGTTCTCGCATAGCAGAGCAACCAGAAGACACTTCCAAAAGAAGGAGCGATCGAATAAAAAGACAAAACAAAAAGTACAAGTCTCCTGAATGGACGCTCGTTTTGGAAGAATTTGAAGATCTTGATATAACTGACGAAAGCGACGGAGAACGAGTCGCTGAGTACTCTGCCGAAGAAGAAGACGAGCCACCGTGAACTTGCACAAAGTAAGCTACTCGTGCAAAGACACAAAGAGGGGTCGAGAAACTTCTTCTGAGCCAAAATGTCTGATTCAAACGTGAGTGGTAGACCTAGTCGCAGTTGTTGCAAAACATGCTGCAAGGTATGTGTATGTAGTATAATTATAGTGATATTAGTTTGGATAGGACTGACAGTTTTCATTCCTTTTGCGGTGAGCAAAAATACTAATATTGACCCTACTCAGATTACCGACACTGAAGAACTGACGACACGAAGTGTAGAAAGACGTGAAAAAGCACTCAGACAGACAAAACGAGACTTAGAAGCATCAGATGAGGAAGGACTACATTACCACGGAGTTAGAAACAAGACACATTTAAATGTTTTCGCAAACTTGTTAATACACTATGTAGAGACTATGGAAATTGAAGATTGCTATGTCTGCATGAAGCTACCTACCTCTGTGGCTGAAGGCGTGACATACCATCACCTGCCCCTGACGTATGGAATTTCTTGTAGTATTTTAGCAAGCTTATTTTACAAAAGAGGACCGTTACAGTACTATTACTCTAACAATGACGTGATCTTTTCTGAACTTCCTATACGTGGGAACCTGAATCCTGTACATACCAAAAGTGACGTTACTCGCTATATGGGCGAATACTTTCTGACTATAGGTAATATAGACATAGGTGACGCACACAGAGATAACTTGACCTGCTCTTTGCGTGAGCAGGAAAAGATGTTCCTGAACATGGCAGAGAAGAGGAGAATAAAAATAAAAAGAAAGGCAGATGACGAAAAACAGAAAACGCCAAAATGGGCTGAGGACATGGAAGGCACCTCAAAGGGTGGGGCGGGACCTGCTCTGTTGCTGGATTTTGAAAGGAAAGGAAAGCTATGTCTTCACCGCGAGAAGACTAGCTATTATAATAACATTTTCATTGGTTCCAGTGAATGTGATCATAATTACAAAGTAATTGGAGGTTGGGGTTTCAAAAATGGGTCAGAGCCTGTGTTTCCTGGAATCTATTATATATGTGGAGACAAGGCTTATTTCAAATTGCCGGATCACTGGTATGGAAGCTGCTATTTTGGCATTGTCTTCCCGAAAATATACCATGTGAATGAAGTTGCTGGAAGCAGTGAAAATACTAATGGCTTAGTGCGTAGTAAAAGAGAAAGCGTAGGTGAAATAATGGGTAGTATTTTCAGTGCACTGATACCTGGAGTGGGAGTGGTTCTGAACACTCACAGAATTTGCAAATTATCCACAATAGTGGATGTGTTGTCTACTGACACAGCTCATGGATTTCTGCTGGTCAATACCGAAATGGTTGCGATCAGATCAATGGTTTTGCAGAACAGACTTGCTCTTGACACCTTATTAGCAAAAGAGGGCGGAGTCTGCCGGATGTTGAAGGCGCAACATTGTTGCACTTATATTCCGGACAAAAGTGTGCAGCTCAAAAGATATGTGAAAAACATTACTAATTTGGAAAAGGAACTCAAACCACTCGAGGTTGACAGTGCCTGGAAGAGACTGGTAGATGGTCTCTCAAATGTAGGTCATTGGCTTGCTGGCTTAGGTAAAAGCTTATTGTTTAAGGTACTGATGCCAATTGGAATTATAGGTCTTATCCTATTTTTCATATTTGTCTGTTGCAAATGCCGTAAGCACACCAGAAAGCATCAAGTGAATGCCAGAGGAGTGAAACGGAGTGTGGATGAGCTTGAATTAGAGGAAATTAATAATCAGATATACAAAAAGGTGAAAAATTCTCACCCTACCAAAAATGAAAAAGAGAAGCTGGATCGCTTGCTGGAAGAGATAGAGTTGTATAAAGTGTGAGAAGTTGGCATCTGGTTCCATTATTTTTGTGATGATAGTAAATATCATCAAAGAGGGGATTGATAGAGCAAGCTTCGCATCGCGACTTGCTCGAGTCATGAACCTCGCCTGTGTAATCAATTAATACAATTTGTACGTCTTACTAATCTTTTATTTTTATATTCGAACGAAGTAGATGAAGCTTGCATATGTGTTTTCTAATACAACTAATCCATGTCCCTAAAACATGGCCGCCGCTTGGTAAATTGCTTCTGCGCATGCGTCAGTCACCCTCACGTGACCTGACGTAGTTATAAGTTTGGTGGGAAAGGGTGCGCATGCGTAATACACAGCTCTCGTGAATAACGTGGTGATGCTTTTGTGAATGTGTATATGTTGCTAACATTTAAACTGCATAGTATATTTTTATAATGATAAATTTAAAGTACACAACCCATGATGTGTTTTTCATACCGTCACTTCTATGTTTTAATTTGTTTTCGCTTACTTTTCATGTACTGCGGGAAATGGGGGTCCGAACCGGTTGGGAGCCATATTGAAGGTTCCTTCTGCGCATACTCGTGGTGCACTGAAAGGTGGCAACATTGGACAGTGGAACTCAGCCAGCTGGCAGCCACAGTCAAGATGCTCATGGGAAAGCCACCTCTGGCCTACGAGAATGGAGAAAGTTGCTCCTTATATGATACATTGTGTGTTGCGCTATTGTTTGCTGTACAGCTTCCCATGGGAACCCCAATCTCGCTAGGCGGTACCCAGTGATGCAAAGTAGGCCTCCAAATAGTCTGTTCTGATTGGTGTGTTACCCAAACCCTACCTTAGGACCAATCCAAATTGAGGGATTCTGACACTTTGCAACATTGGTTGGTGGTACACCGTCCCAAAACAGTATATCTACCCTGGGTTCACCTAGGGAAATTGTCCGACTTGTCTGGTTTAGCTGACCTGTCACTGACCCAACGCACTCAATAGGTGACTTGATACAGAGGAGCTGCGGAGCTCTCTGTCCGAAATTTGACCATAGACTCTGAAGGTTTTACTGAACCTTAAGTGCTGGCGGAGCACTTTGCTGGGGAATTCGCTGACCCAATCGGGGTCCTGATCGATAGCTGCAGAGAGGGTGGAGCGCAGGCGTTGCTTCCGAACTGCGGGTGCTGGTCGTATCCTGGTGGTCCTGTCCTGATCCTAATCTGAGGGTTTCCTGTCCTGTCTTGGGTGTCCATTCTGCACCTGCTGTCCATTTGAGGGGTATCCTTCCTTGAGGGTTTCCTGTCCTTAACTGACCCGTGGCCAGGGTTTGGTTTCCACACCAGTCTAGGTAAATATTGCTCTGAAAACTCTGAATATTGCACCTTTCTAAATTTCCTGTCTTTTGGCTTCAATAAAGACATACCTTGGCATATGTTAATTTTCCATGCTTTCTCCCGCAACCATTGAATCATAAAGTTATTTGCATTTATTTCATAACGTGTTCCTATGTTACCCTACCTGTTAGAAATTATATTTTGCATTGCAGTTTGTCATTTCCTGATATGGTCTAGAACATCCTTACTTAAACTGTCTAAAGAACTTTTGCCTTAAAGCATAGCGTGTCTCTCTTCATAGACTCTCCTATAGTTATATAAATGTCCCGAACTCCTGTCTTATTTTCTCTGAGATAATTTTAGAATACTAGTCCTAATCAAGACTATCCCATCTTTAGTGATTCATCTTAAACGTTCTAATTCCTGATCCTTCATTTTGAATGTGTCCTGGTTCCATTAGTTTATAAATGGTTGCACTGACTTATTTACTATTCAGCTATGTACTTTCTGTTATTCTGATTATCGATTGTTTAATTACTGTGAATTTGATGATTTCTGAATTTTACTAAATTAGATAAAGGTTTTAAAACTTCCAGTTGTCCGTGGTCATTTTACAAAAAGTATTGAATGTTATTTGTTGGGTTTGTATTTTGCTGCCTTTCCTTTTACAGCTAGCTCCCTGATCCATTGTGGTCATAGGTACCCGCATCGGTGGATGGTAAGTCGGGTATTCTGAGGAATAACGAAAGGAACTCACAAATATCTGATAGCAGACCGTGAGGTCATCCGATCAATGTATATGGTGATTTGAAATATATGGGCCCGAAGCCGGAAGTGGCGAAATCATTGGTCGGGTGACCCGCGCGCTCTATCAACATGAACAAACACTATTTATAGTAATGTTTATTGAAAGTTAAACGGACAGTTTTACATTGCTTCTTATATTAGTAGTGCACTGAGGAATGCATTGTGGGTTATTGAGTTTTTTACACGTAGATAGTATTACTCAGCTGGAATGAGGAGGGAGGGGTAGTCACGTAGCACCAATTAGAAAACAGGAGGTCACATGAGCACGAGATAAAAGTGCACAAAATAAAACCACCAGTGAGACTTTTTTCACGCGAGACGAGAGAACAGAGTGACTTTTACTGGAGCAGGTATGAGAGCGTGGGTTGGTTTAAGGGATGTTTTCTGTAAAAATGGGGCATTCAAGAAAGGTCTCTTCAATTAAGTTTTTGCACAGATCACGTAGATATTTAGTATACAGGGGTAAGTGCAAGATGCACACCGAATTAATGTTTGAACTTAACTAGAGGTTTTTGACTGCATGACTGGGGAGACGAGGCATCCAGGGGTGAAAGGTGAAGAAGGTTAATTGGATTAGAACGTCGCGGCATGAAGGGAGAGAAGGAGCTCTGTTGCTGGTTACGTAAAAGGGTTTTGTGAACTGCAGGTTTTCAGTAAGGGTGTCAGAATGCGAGGTTAGCATCAAGGTCGATTTATTAGCCCATAATGAAAGTTGCACAGCATCATGGGGGTGTAATACATGAATTAGGAATTAATATTTATTGAATATAGTTGTTTGTTTGTGAGCATAAATGAATAATGGATTCAGTGTACACAGTATTTGAGTAAATGTTACATTTTATTTAAAGAGGACGAAAATAATGTACAGTCATGTAATATTTCCATATTTTTATTGTTACTTTATAGTGTTCCCCTGATGAAGGGCGTATCCCGCCCGAAATGCATTGGGATATAAATAAACACTGCTTGGAACGAACCTTGGCATCTGTCGTGTATTAACAAGAGGCTCGGATGGGCACAGTTTCTACATGAGAAACATGGGAAATACGTCAAACGAACCCCGTATGTGGAACATTGTTTAAGCAAATGAATAGATATGAGTTAAAATTGAGCAACTTGGAAAAATGGACTAAAATGATGGATGATCAATTTAATAGCCATGTTGGCGCTACACTGCTGTGCACTGGTTTGGGGCTAAACTGATGCCTCATCTCTGTATAAAGTTACCCATGATGCACTGGGCCAGGGACAGACTAATTTGCATATAGCCAGGTTCTGAGCTGGGATGGGGCAGTAAGCTAAATATCGGTGATGGATCATGCCCTGATCTTTGGACTGGGTAAGAGTGGTCGCTTAATTCAGACACTCTGTTCATCACCACCCCCTTTTCTCCATTAGGGAAGGGCAGGAGAACTATCCAAGGTGTTAGGGCACACTACGATGACGAGGGCGAGTCACGGTTTGACCTCGCCTGCTTGGCCACTCGACGACAGGTCAGTCAAGTTATGGAGGTTTTTGACAAAAATGCTCCAAATTATCTCAAACATCTGAATCTTCTTCCAAGAAGGTCCTTTTGTGGGTCCAGTGGGTCCTTAACAACAATCCAAGGCTCCAGAAGCTCTGGAACCTCATCCTTCTTCCCTCATGCTCCCTTCATTCTTCCTTACCTTTTACCCCTAATCGCTCATTCTATATCTCTTGGATTTCACCTTTTCTTTTCGCTTTGCGTGATAAGTGCAATTGACAAATGATGATGTTCTAAAATATTCACCGCCCTGTCTATTTTAGGGCAATCTAATACCTCATGCCACATGCCTCTGTTCTTATTCCTCATTCCTTATCACTCATCCATATATCCAATTTACTTTGACCTCATGACTCAGTGATCACCCCTCTTTCATCAACCCTCTCTCCTTCACCCCCATTCTCCACTTGTCACCATTCAATTCTTATTTATCAGTTCTAGTACCTCACCTCATCCCACACTCTTCTACTTTCACACCTCACTCTTTATCTCTCATTCCTCATCTCTCACTCCACATTCTTTTTCATTCTCACCTCTTTATTGTCTATGCCTTACTTCAGATTTCTCATTCCTCAATCTTCATCTCCCATTGCTCAATTCTCAGTCTGAACTTATTGCTCTTCATTTCTTGTTTCCTGTCCCTAACCCCTCATTTCTCTTTTTTCACTTCTCTTTCTTCATCATGAGACCTTCACTTCTCTTCTTTTCTTCCTAATACCTCAACACTCATGCCTTAGTCCTTACTTCTTGTGCCAGATTTCTTGTCCTACACTCTTCACTTTTTTCACTGCTCGGGCTCAACCCTCAGTCATCATCCATCACCTCTCACCTCTTAACCTCTCTTCTCTCACTGCTTTTCCTACACTTCTCTCTTACTCTTCATCCTTTACTCCTCACTCATTCCCCCTTTTCCCTCAATAACCTTTCACACCTCTGTCTTAATCTCTCACTCGCAATTTCCCACTCTTTAACTCTCATCCCTTACTCCTCATTCCCCACCCCTCACTCTTTATCCTTGGTTTTGTATTCTTACTCTTCAGTCTTCATTTCTCAGCCTTCACTCTTAATCACTCATCCCTCACTTCCCATTTTTCACTACTCATCTCTTGCTCCTCATACCTCATGCAGTATTCCTCATCTCACACTACTTAATCTTCATGCTTAGTCTCAGTCCTTCTTCCCATCCATCACCCCTTCATTTTGATCTCTATCATCCCTGATTTATCTTTCACCACTCTTCCCTAACATTTCATCCCCGCACTGTGCAGATAGGTCCTGTGATGAATTATTGAGTGTTGTGTTGCTTTTAACATTTCTAGGTCCCCCTTAGGCAGCGCTTGTGCTGTCTCTTTGAGACATGCTGTATTCAGAATATGGGCTTGACTTCCTGCCCATTTTCTGCCTATGTACTTAATTGGCTTCTTTGAGTGTCTTTTTAAATTGTTTTTTGTTCGTTGGTTAACTTGTTTCTAAGTCCCTCCTTAGTACCTCCTTTCCTTCCATGAGGACTGCCCTAGTTACACGTGTTCTTACCCTGGATGTTTTATTTAAAGTGTCAAATGTCTGCTTTTCTATAAAAGTCTTTGATAGAAAAGCAGATATTTGAGGTGAGCAAATTTAGAGTGTCACTGGTGTTGAAGGTGCTCTATACAGGATCTGCTTTCCACCTAAACTTGAGAACTACTCAGAGTTCTCTGCTTCTTTTTTGCACAATTTATGTGTCACTCTAAGCCTGAAAGGATATTGTTTTGACTTATACTGGGTGCTACCTTATGTCTGGACAAAGCTATACTTCTCTGAATAGCTCTAATGAGAGCGAAACACGTGTCAGGGGTTGCGTTTTAATAATTTCAGGTTGGCTTGGTTGGTATTTTACCTATTCTGAGCTGTAATACTGAGCCTGGAGTGGTAAAAGGCTTTTGTCATTTTACAGCTCGGCTTGGATAACACTGTGCTAGTCCTATGTTTAACCCGTTGCGTGCTTCTGTTGGCCATTGGCCGACGGGAGCACTACCTCGCTAGTTCTGCCATCTGCCATCGGCCAACGGCCGACACGGCTCCGCCCATTTTGCGGAAGTGCAGCAAAGGGGTTAAAAACATTGCTGTAGAAATGGCAAAAGCCTTTGTCCCTTTCTATCTTGGCGTGAATTGCACTGTGATAATCCTACGCTTAAAGACTTTGATAGAAAAACAGACATTTGTGGTGAGTGTTGCTGGTGTTGAGGGTGCTCTACAGGAGCTGCTTTATGCCTAAACGTGAGAACTACCCAGAGTTATCTGCTTCATATATATATATATATATACATATATATCCAAACTTGACTGCTCCAGCCACTTCCGAATCCCACACAGCGGCGGTACGGCGAAGAAGGAGGCACAGACCCCACAGTACTCTAGGCAAAGTCTAGTTTATTGAATCAACCCAACACAACGTGTTTCAAGCTAAACAGCCCTTGTTCACGTGCAATATGTATACATGCCATCTTGATTTTTAAACTCTAAAGTGAACACACCCCTTGATCACCATCACAGGTCACACGATCGTGAGTATAAAAACAGACTACATTCAAGTTGCTTGTTTCTGATGTAACTAAGTCTGCAAACATATTTTGATATTACAGCATGATGGCCTACTGAGATGGGCCAAGCCCCTTCACCCACCAGTACGGCAAAAAATCTGGGAGTGAGGTGGGACGATAGTTTGTCCTTTACCTCGCATATCCAACAGGTTGCCGGCTGTTGCTTGAATAAACTGAGGAACCTCCGCAAGATCCTGAGACTCCTCCCGGAGAGTTGCCGAAAAACTGTAATCCATGCCACTGTCACATCCAGACTGGATTACGCCAACGGACTCTATCTAGGCCAACCAAAATACCTGAGACAAAAACTTCAGGGAGTCCAAAATGCGGCTGCGAGACTGCTGCTGCGAATCCCTTTTAAGCAGTCAGTCTCTCCGCATTTACGATCACTGCATTGGCTTCCAGTTGCCAGCAGAATTAAATTTAAGGCACTTACGCTGGCCTTCAGATCTCTGCATGGCTCCTGCCCAGAGTACTTGAAAAGCCGGCTCCCAAGATACTCCCAAGCCCGCGCGTTGCGCTCCAATTGCCGTGTTCAACTGGCTGTCCCACGAACTAGAAGGGCTCGACTAGGAGGTCGAACTTTTTCGGCTAATGTTACCTCACTATGGAACGCTCTACCACCAGCAATCCAACAAGCCCCCTCCGAACCTTGCTTCAAGAAGCTATTAAAGACTTGGCTTTTCACCCAACCTCGCTAACTCTCTCACTTCCTTTCTCTAGGTCAATGTGTTTCTTTTAGCGCCGGGACACCTCCTCGTGAGGTAGCTGTTCGTGCTCTACAAAATGCTGTATTATTATTATATTAATTTAGGCACATACATATATTAAAATACAAATAAATATGTGCAAAAAACTGTTTTTGTTATATGACATATAAATATAATTGGATAAAACCATCTTATGTTATTCACAATGTAGTCATCTTTGTTGATATATCACAGGATAAATCCTCACATAGCCATGTGTTAAACTGTGTTTGTATAACATAATTCTTTCTTTTTTTCTTTTTTTTGTGGAAAATAGGTGCAAAGTGTGCCAAAAGTGCAAATGTAAAGGGATCACATGGACAACATATAATTATATACAAAATTGTTCTGATAAAGTAATTCATTAATGCAAAAAATATCTAAAAGTCAATATATTAATAAAGGTAAAATGTCAACAATATATATTTATATTGCTACAATGTAGCCCTATGTGTTTGACGCCGGCGCTCCCTTTGCAGGCGGTACGTCTTTTCCGGCAGGACCACGCTGGTTCCAATTTCACCAAGAAACAACAGAGACAGCAGAAATTGTAAAATAAAGACGCACTCTCTCGTATGACTTGAAGTTTCAAGGCGGCTTTATTTCAAAGACGCTGCCTGCCCAACGCATTTCACCTTCCCACTGAAGGTATGATCAAGCTGTACCTTCACCTACCACCGCCCAACAGCCCCACTGACCGCGCAACTGACAAATACCAGACCCCACGCCTCAGCTGTATTCTGCTCAGCACACACTCCCTCCACAAAAACACAGTGTAGATCTGGGACATACTCTACTCCATCGACCCTGACATCACCTTCCTCATGGAAACCTGGATGAACTCCACCTCTGCCCTGGACATCACCATCATCATCCCGAATGGCTACAAGATCATTCACAAGGACAGCATCAACAAACTGAGCGGAGGCATCCCCATCGTACCCAAAAGTACCCTCTGCCTCAATACCCACTCGGACGACCACTCGACCAACATGGAGTACCTCCACTTCCAGGTCCAGACCAACCCGAACACCACCCTCTGCAGCTCCCTCATCTACAGACCCCCCGGGCCCGTCCACGCTTCAGCGACTCCATCATCGACTTCATCACACCACACGCTCTGGCCTCCACAGAATACATCCTCTTCGGCGACTTAAACTTTCACCTGGGCAACCTCAATGACAAGAACACATCATCCCTGCTGGAGAACCTCCCCACCGTCGGACTCAAACAATGGTTCTCTTCCCCCAACCCACTCAACAGGACACACGCTCAACCCCATCTTCTCCACCAGCGGCAACATCACCTTCAGCCACACCTCTGAGCTCCAATGGATCAACCACCGATGCATCCAAACCCACCCTACACCACTGCGGCCAACGCTACCCTTGCAGAAGTTGGAACAAGGTCACTAAAGAACAGCTCACCACCTCCCTCATCAAAACCCCACCTCCAACATCTGCAGACACTAATACCTCAGCATGCAACCACCATTGATGGATCACTAACTGTGCCAACACACTCGCTCCCCTAAAAAAAACCAGGCAAGTGACATTCCAAAAAAGCCAACTGATTTTCTCCCGTCCTTCATGAGTTCAGACTGAACTGTAGATGGCTCGAGAAGAGATGGAGGAGCAGCAAGACCCCAGAGGACCACTCAGCCTTCAAAAACCGCTGTCATCGCACACCACCACCTCATTAGAACAAAGAAAGCGGCCCTACAAGAAAGGATCAACACCAACGTACTCAATAGCAAAGAACTTTTCGCCAAACCCAGCACAGAGACAGGAGACAACCCACCCTCCCAAGACCTCTGCAACAACCACAGCACCTTCTACCACAACAAGATTAAGGAGATATATGACATACCCAAGACCCTCTTCCCCCACCCGCAACCACCGTACCCAATGAAACCAGACCCCAGCAGACCCTGCTCAGTTGGACTCCCCTCATTACTGACAACATCCTCAAGACCATGAAGAGCATTCTTTCTGGAGCCCCCTCTGGCCCCTGCCCGAACCACATCTTCAACAAAGCCGCCACCTCGATTGCCCCAAACTCTGCTGCACCATCAACTGCTCCATCAGCTCTGCCACTTTCCTGAAAAGACTGGAAACACTCAGAGATCAACCCCTTGCTGAGGAAACCCTCTGCCGACCTGAAGGACCTCAAGAACTTCAGACCCATCTCTCTGCCAATGTCATCGAGAAGGCAATCAACGTCCAACTTTCTGAGTTCATTGAAGCGAACCACATCCTGGACCTCTCACAATACTGCTTCAAAAGCAACCACAGCACCGAGGCCGCCCTACTTGCAGCCACAGATAATGTCTGCACCCTCCTTGACCAAGGTGAAACTGCAGCCCTCATCCTCCTGGACCTCTCTGCTGCCTTCAACATCATCTCCCACCGTACCCTATGCACAAGGCTCCACAAAGCTAACATCCGCGACAAAGCCCAGGAATGGATCTGCTCTTTCCTCATTGGCCAAACACAGAGAATCAGACTACCACAGTTGCACTCTGAACCCACAGAGACCACAGAGCTCCTCCCTGAGCCCCACTCTCTCCAACATCTACATGGACCCACTTGCAGCCTCCGTCAGGAAACACACTCAACATCTTCGCCTATGCCAATGACACCCAGCTGATCCTCTCCCTCACCAACAAACCCACTCCTCCTGGGACAACTCCTGGTGGCCCACAGACCTTGGATCCCCCACGTCTACAGACCTTGGATCCCCCCACACCCACAAACCTTAGATCCCCCCACAGACCATGCATGAAACCTCGGCATCATTCTGGACTCCAGATCAACGTAGTCTCATCATCCTGCTTCCACATGCTACATTTGCTCCGAAAGATCTTCAAGCGGATCCCCACCGAGTCCAGAAAGATGGTCACTCACACACTCATCAGCAGCAGACTCAACTACGGCAACACACTCTATGCCGGCATCAATCAGAAACTCCTCTGCAGAATATTCAGAATGCCTCCGCCAGACTCGCCCTCAATATCCCCCCACCACGGCCACATCACTGGCCACCTGAGACCTCCATTGGCTCCCAGTCAACTAAAGAATCCGCTTCAAGCTCCTCCTACAAAGCCCTACACGACATGGGGCCTGCGTACCTCAACCACCGCCTCACCCACCAGACTCCTCCGCTCTGTCCAACTGACCCTGGCCACGTTTCCGCAAGACCACGGCTGGAGGATGATCCTTCTACTACCTCGCAGCAAAGACCTGGAACACCTTTCATTTCCACCTCAGCCAATCATCATCACTGCCTCAATTCAGAAAGGACCTCAAGAATTGGGTCTTCGACTGAACCACAGTGCCTTCTACGGATCAGCAGTCCCCCCTACCAGTGCCTCGAGACCCTTATGGGTGAGTAGTCATGCTGTACAAGTCACATGATTGATTGATTGACTCATGTGTCAAGTGTTGCTTTTATTCAATTCAAAGCTGTGATACAGTGCCTGGAATGGTACAACGCTTTGGTTATTTTATTTCTTGGCATGGATGGCACTAGCTAATCCTGTGTTTAAAGACTTTGCTGTAAAAATGACAAAAGACTTAGGGCCTGATTACAAACTTGGTAGTCCGATGAACTGCCAAACCCATGTGGCAGTGCGGCTACCGGCAGTCCTACTGCCGTATTATGAGTTTGATGGTCGGACCGCCGTAGTACCACTGTTACCACAGGGTTACAAGATCCCTGTCAGTCTTGCAGCGTCTGAGGCCTGCAATATGCTGGTGGTGCCGCTGCGGCACCGCCAAGCATATTATGAGTTTCCTGACCACTACAGATTTCATGGCGGTAAGCCCACCATGAAAAGTGTGATGTGAGGAAACTAAGGGGGCCCTACGTGGCCCTCTGTTGCCTCTCGGCCAGGAGACACATGCAGGAGGACACATGGTTTGCACCCCTGTCTGTATGCACTCCGTTTTCCAGCACAGCATGGACTTCACAGTCCATGCCGTGCTGGAAAATGCTGTGAAGTTTCATGCTGCCTCCTTTCTAAGGCTCACATATGACTCTTTGATAGGCACCGCCATGGGCCGGCTAGCCACTACAGGACTGCCTGACATGTATTCCAATCAGAATATGGCAGGCAGCTAGACTGGTGGTCTTGGAGTATGGTGCTGGCGTGGCAGCCCACTCCAAGACCAGCAAACTTGTAATATGGCACTTAGTCACTTTATTGCTTGGAGTGGATGGAACTGTGCAAATCCTATACTTAAAAACTTTGCTAGAAAAATGGACATTTGAGGTAAGCAGATTCGGGGGTGTTGTAGAGTGCTTCATAGGAAGGAACTGCACTCCATGTAAACTTGTGAACTACCCAGAGTTGCCTACTTCCTCTTTTGCATAATTTAGACATCCTGAAACGATAAAGATATATACATATGTGTGCACACCCATGTATATGGATTTATATGTGTGTGTCTGTTTTCTTTTTATTTTGTACAGGAGAAGCCCCTTTTTATTCCTTCCCTCCCTTTACATCTACCCCTTCCTAAACCCTGAAATCACCTTTACCTCCCTTTATCTCTACCCACCTCTAAAACCAAAAATTAATCTTACCTCCCTTTACCTCTAACCACCTTTAAACCCTAAAATCATCCTTACCTCCCTTTATCTCAAAGTACACATAAAAAAATTGTTATTTACAAAAATACTTACCTATGTGATAAGTACGGTGCGACAAATGTAGAAATACTTACCTGCATTGCAAATAGGTGCATGTAATGGATGCATGACAAAGGCTGGTTCCTTGTTTTATAATCTGTTAAATGTCTGTTATTAATTGTAGTTGATTCAATGTAGTCCTCATCATATAATTTCAGACTTTGTAATATTCATTTCAATATGTAATATAAATTGTAAAGCAAATCAACATAAGTTCATTGCAAGCCATATTCATTTGGACAGGGGTCATATTAATTTAAACATGGCTTGTGTTCATTTCGATATGTGGGTATTAATTTCAAAGTATGTTACATTTATCTTAAATAGTTTCATATTCATTTAAAAAATGCCATATTCATTTTAATAAATGTCATATACCTTTTGATGTGAACATATTCATTTTAACAGGTGCCATATTCATTTCAAAGTGGTTCATATTCATCTTAACATGCGTCATATTCCGTTCAATTAATGTCATATTCAATTCAATGGATGTCAGATTCACGTTAACACTTGTCATAATCATTTTAACGTGGCCCACATCCATTTCAACATAGGTCATATTCATTTCAATACATGAAATATCCATTTTGATGTATATCATATTAATTTCAAAGCATAACATATTCATTTTGACAAGTTTAATTTTATTTTCACTGTTGCTCATATTCATTTTAAGACATTTTAAATCAATTTCAATGGGGCTCATAGTCATTTCAATGCATGTCCTATTCATCTTAGCATATATCATATTGCTTTCAATGGATGTCTCATTCAAAATAACAAATCTTCTATCCATTTCAACACGTATCATATTCATGTCAATGTGCATCAAATCACTTTCAAAGCAAGCTGTATTCATTTTGATTGTACTCGTTTTCATTTTAAAACATGGCAAATTAATTTCAACAGATCTCATATTCATTTCAACTCATTTCATATTCATTTTAACATGTTAGATTTTTTTTAATCAATGTTATATTTATTTCAATAGATGTCATATTGATATTACCACTTGTCATATTAATGTTAAGATGCAACTTATCCATTTTAACATATATCACATTCATTTGAATATGTAGCATATTAATTTCAATGCATGTCATATTAATTTTGAGAAAGGTCATGAGAATTTCAGCTTTGTTCATACTCATTTTAAGGCATGTTAAATTCAGTTCAATGGGGCTTATATTCATTTCAACACAAGCCATATTCATTTGAAATCATCTCCTATTCATTTCTGTATATCCCATATTCATTGCAATCTAGGTAATATCCATTTCAACTTAATTTATATTCATTGCAACATGTGTTACATTCATTTCAGTGTATGTTATTACAATTTCAATATGCATTATATTCTTTTCAGCATATAATATATTCATTTCAGTAACTTATATTCATTTCAATCTGTTATTTTCATTTTATTGTATGTCATATTCCTCTTGGCATATGTTAGTCATTTCAAGGATTGTCCCATTCTTTTTGATGCATATTGTATTTGTTTCATTGATTGCTATATTGGTTATAGTGAGGGCCATATTCATAAAAGTATCATTGATCTATATTTCAATATGTCTCTTATTCAATTCAGAGTGTGTGTTATCCATATTAATCACTAAGTAGTATATTCATCCTGCCAGGTTTCATATTTGTTTTGGTTCAAGTGAGATTCACTCTGCCAGGTGTCATATTTACCTTGACATATATTATATTCATTCTGGTGTGTGTCATAATCATTTTGCATCACGATATGCATTTCAGAAGGTGTCGTATATGGGGATCTGTAATTTTGACGTGAACGGCTTCCCATACGGTTGCAGCCTGCTTCAACTGCCTGCGTTGAGAAATCTCACGGGAGCCGGTCTAGCACTCAATCTTTTCTTGTTTGAGCTCAATAACTTAACGTTGGGCAGCTGTGTGTGAGAAAAACCTTGCCACATGGCAGTTGGCAGAGGTTTTGGAGTGCAGAGTGGGCAAAACGCTGCAAGTCTGCCGGCAGAGCAGAGTTTATGGCCCACCCCTAGTGCCTGCAGTGAATCTGTTATGGCTGCACTCTTGTCTGGATTGAATCACTCACCACCAAGCTCCTGTCTATATTGAATCACTGCTACTGCTGAGCTCTTGTCTACAGTGCACTTCTATCACTGCTGAGCTCCAGTCTGCAATGCATCACTGCCATTGCACCTACAAATAATACATCACTTCTCCCAAACATCCCTATCTGCAGTGTGTCTGTGTCACCACAGATCTCCTGACATAATATTTCTGATACTGCACCTGTGTGCAGTGTATAGGCACTGCTGAACTCCTTCAGCAGTGTATTTCTGTCATTGCTTGGAAGCACGTTTATAGTGAACCTCTGCTACGATTGCACTCCTGTCTAGAGTGGATTTCTGTCACTGCTGAGCTTCTGTCAACGGTGCATCTCTGTCACTGCAGCTGTGTCCTTCGAATCTAAGTTCCGTTTGAACTCCGTTTCACTGTGTATCTCTGTCACTGCTGGTGCACCAGTGTTCATTGCATCACTTTCAGAGCACCATTCTACAGCTGCACACTGCCAGCATATGTCTGCCACTGCACCAGTGCACAGTGCATCACTTTCAGAGCACCGGTCTACAGCCGCAGAGCGCAAGCATATGTTTGTCACTGCACCAGTGTACAGTGCATTGCTTTTAGAGCACCGGTCTACAGCCGCAGAGCGCCAGCATATGTTTGTCACTGCACCAGTGTACAGTGCATCACTTTCAGAGCCCCGGTCTACAGCTGCACACCGCCAGCATATGTCTGCCACTGCACCAGTGTACAGTGCATCACTTTCAGAGCACCAGTCTACAGCTGCACACCGCCGGCATATGTTTGTCACTGCACTAGTGCACAGTGCATTGCTTTCAGAGTACCAGTCTGCAGCTGCACACCGCCAGCATATGTCTTTCACTGTCACTGCACCTGTGTACACCGCATCACTTTCAGAACACCGGTCTACAGCCGCACAGCGCCAGCATATGTCTATCACTGCACCAGTGTACAGTGCATCACTTTCAGAGCCCCGGTCAACAACTGCACACCGCTAGCATGTCTGTCACTGCACCTTGTACAGTGCATCACTTTCAGAGCAACAGTCTGCAGCTGCGCACCGCCAGCATATCGGTCACTGCACCTGTGTACAGTGCATCACTTTCAGAGCATCAGTCTGCAGCTGTACACCGCCCACATATGTCTGTCACTGCACTGCACCTGTGTACAGTGCATCATTTTCAGAGCACCGGTCTAAAGCTGCACACTGCCAGCATATGTCTGTCACTGCACCTGTGTACAGTGCATCACTTTCAGAGCACTGGTCTACAGCTGCACACTGCCAGCTTACGTCTGTTACTGCACCTGTGTACAATGTAGCTCTGTGACGGCTGAAGAACCGGTCTACAATGAATTCCCATCATAATTGTCCATAAAATAATTATATTACATTGTAATAAATGAAACACACATTTGCTAGACGCGTCAAAATGTGTCTTGGAATCGGTTTCATGAAATCGCAGCCAATTTTTTTTGTTTGAATATCTTTTATTGCATTTCGTTCTTTATTCACAGTGCATATCATAGACATAGATGTAAAAATGGAACATAACATCCTGTGGCTACACATCAGTATACATTGTAAAAAATAATTTGCCACTGTATATATCACACATGGTCCATGCAATACAAATCAAATATGCACACGAGGGCTCTTCATTTGAGAAATCATATATACGATGAGTGGTAGGTCTATATAGGAAAGGAGAATGTAACGGGAAACAATAGACCACAACAAAGTCCATGGTGTGGGATAACAAGAGGGGTTCGTAAATCAAGATAAACGTCAGAGAGTATCTAGCATTATGATCATAATAACTATGGCGATTTAATACAAAGAATAGGATCTTATCTATGCGTCTCTATTGGTCAGTATCATTAAACAGTCACAGGATGGATCATCCGACACAATATTATTGACAGATGCAAGTGAGTATAAACAGTACGTGTTCGTTCCAATATTCATAACATTGTAACAACCGTTGAACCTAAAACTATAATGAGACACTAAATAGTAAAAGCAAGAGAAAAAGAAATAAAAATGATAATAACAAATAAAGGAAAACATTGGTGTGCTACTGCAAGTGCGAGATATTAGTCGTGGGGTATGCCATGTACGGGAGCAAGGAAACATGCTGCTACTGTGTTCAGGGTCTGTCGGGGAGGGGAGGGTCAGCATCTTGTATGCCGCCAGCGTCCAGCAAGCGGCATAGTGGGAGCAGGGCTGCTAGTGTCTGGATCAGCTAAGCGTCAACGTTGTGTTACAGAAGCAATTGGCATGTAGGCGGAAGGCAGAAACCCACCCCGCGCGCCCCCAGGCCATGGTGTTGCCACCCCCCCAGGTAGGGCCAGGAAGGGCATGTCTAGTTAACTCCTCTTCTAAGGCATGCTTGATGAAAAGTCTTCAGGGTGTCGTCCCAGGATTGAGCTATGGGGTATTTCCGTAATCCCGCAGTTTCCTCTCTGTGAAGGGTAACGCTTTACGCTCTTGCCCAATTATCAAAAGAAATGCGCCAGTGTGCTGCTTGCGGAGACTCACTGCATTTCCAGTGCTTTGTGATTAGTCTCTTTGCTGTAATAAGTCCTAGGTCCCAGAATCTAGAGGGGACTTTAGTTTGCTTTGTTCTTTTATATAGCCCCAAGATGCACGTCTCCCATGTGTGTTGTATGTCCCTGCCAGCACCATCCGCAAGGGAAGCAGTCACAGTGTGCCAGTATAACTGCACTGCAGGGAATGACCATAGCATATGTAAGAGGTTTGCGTCTACAAGTGTACATCTCGGGCATGCGGATGTCGTGGTGTTGAAGTATCGATTAATTTTATCAGGCGATAGATATGCATGATGTATAATGTAAAGCTATATAAGATTGAAGCGAGAGTTGCGCAGGATGTTCGTAGCGCTGGCCAGTACTACCGCCCATTCTTTGTCCGTCCATGCCGGTCCCCTGTCCACCACCCATTTGTCTTGTAAGCTCTGGGAAGAACACTGTGTATGGGTAAGGAGTGCCTGTGCGAGCCAATGGACTACATGGGAGCCATTTCCCATAACGTGCAAGTATTGCACTAGTAAATGCGTTGGTAACTCTCCGGAGAGGTCGCGCCAAGCCCGCGTTAGTGTGTGTGTGATTGTTGCGTATAAGAGGAACGGTCCTGCCGGGAGGCCCGTGTCTGCCACCAAAGTCTCAAAAGGAATTAACACCCCTTCTGCATATAGGTCTCCCATTCTGTCCACCCCGGCCTGTACCCAGCGTTCCAGCGCCGCCTCCGTGATGACATTTCTGTCCCTGGGTGTTCCCAGTAATGGAACTATTGGGGCATATGGTATCACGGCACTAGTGTGTTTCAAGCTTCTCATGTAGCATTTGCGTGCAACTGCCAAATGTAACTGTGACGGGTAGGGAGCCCTGGTCAGTGGGCGAAACAGTGTGTGAACCTGCGTCAGTGTCCACACAGTGGAGTCCGTGGCGGTATCTCCCAAGTTCTTCCCGCTCAGCGAGCCAGTCACCCACTGCAGCTGTGCCGCTAGATAGTAGAGTTCCTGGTTAGGGACCACCAGGCCACCAGCATCTGGGGGTGCATAGAGTTTAGTTAACACTACGCGGGGCCGACCCATATTCCATATGAGATTTCTTACTGAGGTTTCTAATTTGCGGAATATACGTGTTGGAACATATACCGGGAGGTTGGCGTAGTAGTACAATAGCCTGGGTAAGACTATCATTTTCGTCAGCGTGACACGGCTGGGCACATTAAGAGGGAAGGTCTTCTAGCAGTTCATCTGTGCTTGCAGGGAGGAGATAGCACGCACCAAATTACCTTCCAACACATCTGCTGGGGTTCTATAGATATATATTCCGAGATAGCGGAACGTGGTAGGATACCAGGTGAGTCGTCCACCATTGATAGTGATCTCACATTCCTGCGTGTCTACACTAAAGGGATACACCCCAGACTTGGCCCAATTAACTTTAAGCCCCGACATTGCCTCAAAGGTGCGAAAGATATCGGTTAGGGCCACTGGCAAACGGGTCAGATCTCTGATATATAAAAGTAGGTCATCGGCATATAAAGATACCGTATGGAGGCCATCCGCTAGGGGGATCCCCCAATCTATACCTTGTGCTCTCAGCTGTTCCGCCAGGGGCTCCATTACCAATGAAAAGAGCAATGGGGATAGGGGACACCCCTGTCTAGTGCCCCTTCTGACACGATTGGTATCAGACAACAACTTACCGATGCGAACCCGTACCGTGGGTTTCTGATACAATAGGCCCACCAATGAAATCGCAGCTCATTACAAGGCAAACTTAATCAATGCTACGCTCAATAAAGTCCACTTTGTGATCAGGAATAGACTTCAAAATGAAAAAACTTAGGGGCATATTAGCAAGAACCTCGTTAAAATTATCGCTGTTTTAGTGGCAGGAAACTGCCGCTAATATGGCGCTAATGGACTTGCTAATATGCGTTATAGAATTCCAATAGAAGCCCAGGTTAGATGTGCAGGAATACAAAAGTACCTAGAAGCAATCAGGTTCTGCAACTCATGCTTTACAGACAAACTAAACATACACAAGAAGCAACGAATAAATAAAAAATGGACAGCCAATTCAAAGCTTTGCATTTTATTGGGTTTATTTATTTTAATGTAAAAAGTATTGATTTCTACAGAAAAAAGGATTCAACAATCGACACGGAGGAGACCTCAGAATATCAGATGTCGAGTGTGATCACGTTATTGGCTGCAACAATCAGCAGCCTTTTCTCCTGACCCCAGCAGGAGCTCTCAGGGACGGGGTTCATCAACCTGTCAAATGAAGATTAGAACAAGTCAGCTTTGTAAGTTGAAGAAGAAGACATGTGTAATTCTCGAAAGAACATCCGCTCAGAAACCATGTCACCATTTTAGTAAGTCAGATAAGATGGGTTATTCACCTAGAAATGTGGATTTTAAAGCTCTGTGCCCACCAAATATGCACAACGTCTTAAACCACAGTTGCCCAACGAAGGCCAGATCCAAGCCCAGTTTTCAGAAGATCTGCATAGCATGCATCTACATATACAACATATTAACTTAACTAAGTTCAGATACACAACCAGTGGAAACTCTGAAAACCTGGCACTAGTTATGTCTATGGTGGCTAGTATTATCCAGGACTCGGTAGAAAGACCTGACCAGGATGATGCAGACAACTACTAGACTAGGCTGGTGCTAAGACTGCTGGTCCAACCAACTCAATACTGGCTTTGAGCGAAAATCACACACTGGACAATTGGCCACCATTATTTACCATTTGGCACTGATTGGCTGCTTGAAGATGAATGGGGAGCAGATAAAGAGGGAAAGCTTACACTGTCCTTTCACTTTAAATATGGAAATTAATTACATTTGACTCAGTATGCAGGACCCTCTTGGAAATTTAGATCATTGAAGAAGTTGTGCGGGGAGGTCTGTGGTTAAAAATGATTTTATTTTAAATGTTATAACGCACTCCAAAGTAATTATCTGGTCCCAGATAATATTTTGCATGAAAGCAATTTAGATTGACGGGGCGTTGCTTACAACAATTCGTTTTGGGAAATATTTTTTTTAAATGATATTAAATTAAATGCATGTGGTAGACAGTATATAGAAAAAATGTATTGTTCACATATGTAAACAATTCGACATTTGTTCAAAAAATACTTTCACACTTTTTCACAAAGAGAAATTATAGCTCACATTTTATATAAAAACTTAATTTTCAAACTAGATGCTACAGCCATAAATCATAATAGAAATAATTGTAAGTGTTAAGTGAAACTAAATATGAGTAAAATGAGACCTTTGTCACGCATGTCCAGTGACCCTTGGTTAGGCATCACCGACACCACCACACACAGGGGTGTGGGTGATGAGCAGGGACAAGAGGGGGGGGGGTGGAAGTGGTGTCACTCATTCCCCCCACCATGTACCACAATGACAAACATTGAGAAATGTGTTGAATTTTAAACTGATAGATTTTGCAATCCTGGTTTAAGATGCTCGACTCCATATTTCTTATTATATTGTTAAGTACTGTGTCAGTTTTCACATTTCAAAGTGGCAGGAAAGAATCAGATAAGGTAAAGGCCAGGTGGAAACAGAGCTCTTCTTCACAACGGATTGTGGAATCAACTGTGATTCTCTGCCATATTTCCCACCCATACCACAAAAGAAACAGCTGAGTCAATGATATTGTTAATGTCTATTGCCACGACCCTAGATATCCTTCTGGGTCTTATTGTAATAATCTGTGGCCCACCTGTTCTGAACTCACATTCTCACCTGCAGGACATCTAGAAACAGATACACATCTTGGTTTGGGTAATCTCCTCCTGCCATTCAACGGTGATGCGTTTGCTTTTCAACCCACTCTTCCACATTTTGAGGAATAGTTCTTTGAGCCCCTGTGGCTTGCCTTGCTGCTGGAAGTGTGCCAGGCCTCCTCTGATCCCTGTCTTCATACACTTGCTATTTAGCCTCAGGAGGTCTCACTTGGACCACTGTGGGGCCTTGGTGAGAGGGACAAGTGGCTCGCGGATGTGTTTGTTGTCAGCCCATGCATGTTAACCCCAAAGTCATCTGTTCTGAGCTTACATCCATCTATGTAAAACACCCAGCAGCGGGTACACATCTCTTAATGGGTTATCTTATCTGGTCACTCAAGGTTGAACTTTTCCCATCACAACCTGCTCTTTCAAATGCTGTGGGATGGCTGGATGGATTGCTATGGGTGGTATACATGCTACAAGTCTGCTAGGCCTCCTGGAGTGCCTGTCGTCACAGGCTGAATCTTTAGCCTCGTGCAGTCTCACTTTGACTGTTGTGAGTCGTGGTGTCTTGGGGAGGAGACAAGCGACTCACTGTTAGGTTTCCATGATTGGTAGACTGCTTCAATATTGCACTCACTAGCAAGTAAAAGGCCAGATAATTGATGCCCACTATCCTACACAACTACATCAGAAACATTTGTGACAGATTCTCTGGAGCCATATTTCTCTTCTCCTCGTGCTCTTGTATTACTCAGCTCCTCGTTGGTTTACCTATGGGGGAGGGGCTTTCATGGGAGCGTCTAGACCTCCATTCTTCACCCTGCTACTACCCATTGTGGTGTTTTTACTGTGTATTCTTGTTGCTTTTTGAAATCTTTTCTTCACTCTGTCCACAGAGTGTCATGTTCTGGTCACATCCAATGACTACTTTATGTTAAAGTACCTGGAAAGGGAGATGCAGTTCATTCTCTAGTGTTAGTATTTTTAATATTTTTCAACTAACCCTGAAGAGGAAATTCCTTTGGTAACACGTGCAATAGCAGCTTCTAAGGTGCCAGTTGTTCGCCCGGAGGAGAGGTTGGTGGAAGGACCTTCGCTGCAAATAATTTGACTTAAATTAAAGAGAAAACTTTGTAGTATCACGTTCGCCTGAGAGAATTCAGTAATGTGGCGTCTTACTGATTAATGTATGTTCCCGACCCATCTCTTGGTGCTTTTGGGTGTATTCCTAGAAGTTTTTATTTAAAGAGAATTACTAGTCGTCCAAGAGAAGAGGTCTGCAATTGCACTTGAATGACCCTTAATGAACCATGTCATATCCTTCTTATTGGTCCAAAGTGTTTTCAAATACGTAAAACATATCTGTCTTCTGCTGAGTGAAATGTTATTCAAATGTTACATAAAGTGAATTCTGCCTCCATTGCTACTATGGTGCGTTTATAAAGTGGTTTTATTTATATTATTTTATTTTAGGCTTTTCTTTCATTAGTAGACTAAATTAAAAGTATTCTTCTCGAACTGATTACTGAAATTTACAGTTTATATGCCCGTATTTATCTTAATTTGATTACAAAATAGCCTCTGGACCTCCATTCCTCCCTCTGCATTGCCCTCTTTTGATGTTCAGTTTTTCCTTCTTCTTCTTCCCTCATTTAAACTAGGTTTTATTTGTTCACAGCCAAGGTCAACATCTGGTTGCCTGGGTCCCAGGTCTGCTCTCAGGGAAGGGGAATCCTTCATTCAGCTGTGCCTTGGGTCTCCGCACATTTCATTAAGATCTTCATTTAAGGAAAAAAATGCAAACCCACCTTATCACCAGTTACCCAATTGCGTAACTGTTTTGCTCCCACTGTCCTCACCAGTTGTCTTCCGGCCGGTCCCCACTCCCTCATTAATTAATATTTCCTCCTACCCCTCACTGTGCCTGTTGCTTTTCCTAATCTGTCTTTCCTTTCCTACTGCACTCAAAATTAATTCCACACGATATACTGACATTTGCTCTATCAACTTCTATCAGCTATTTAATTCACTTTCTTCCCTACAATGTGTTAACTTTTGAGATATTTGTAAATAGATTACAGTCTCTGTAGGTATTTATTGCGTCGCCCTCTACAACCCAATTTACAAGTAGAGTGGTATTATTAACAATAAAAAAAATAAGGAAATCAAATAAATCTCATGACAGCTAACCCACGCTACCCCTTGGGCCAGAACCCTAGCAAGTGAGTTTACATCCTGATGGCCCAGGTTTGTCTTGTCATACCATGTCATGTCTGGTTTACCTGTAATGGAATCCTCCTATGGTATTCTCGAAAATCCAGACACCACATCTTTTATGATTCTTATCTGAACAGGCTGCGGGAGCGCAATCACACTCTTCGTGTAACAGTCCTTCCTGTGGTGGAAAAAAAAATCACGTTGATTAGATTTACAACTTAATCAATAATGTCCATTTTGGAGCTGAGGTATAACAGGCTCTAAACTTCCTTGATATAATTATGTATTACACAAGATTGTCACTAGGTTTTAGCAGATAATTTGCCATATTTGTACATACATAACTTCATTATTTGACTACTACGTTGCTCTATTTGCACACAACGCAAAATAATTACAACTGCTAAAACAGGAGCAAACATTTTTCGTACTCAATTTATTGAGTGAAATGAGGCCTTGATGGAGTTATTTACGGGAGTTATTGCTCAAACAGGCGCAGAGTATTTGCGTTCATTTTAGGACTTGCACCGATTTAGGACAAAGACCTTTGAGCTTCAATTTAAAGTCATAAAAGACACAACTAAGAAGCAAATGCCCAAAAATAAATGTTGAGAAACTGATATTGAAAAATGTACTGTTGCAAACTATCTTTTTGCGAACTGATAAAAATAAGCATAATTCTCACATTTTTGATCAGACCTCCAGGAAATTATTTTAAAGAGAAATTCCAGTTGAATATAGCTACTTTGATCAGATTTTTTCCTGTGAAGCTTTGTTTTTCTCTTATCCAGCAGGAAGTGAAATTTCTTTCTTTGAAAGTTTTAATGTGTTGCTGGCATAATGGATTCCAAGGGGAAGACAATTAGAAATTCTGACAAATTTTCAAGGTGAAATTTTTTTGAAAGGGGATAATTATGTGGTATTTTCCCTGTGAAAGGCCGCTTGGGTTCAATTTGCATGCTTTGTTTCATGACAGGAACTGATTTTTGCCTGATCCTATTTTTAGGCCTGGCGTTAGCCAAGACCTTTTGATGTTTCTTAAATATGTGTACAATACTTTCATATTGGGGCTTTTAGCCACCAATCTTCATTCCATTGGTCAGTGGTTTTTGCTTATGCCCACTACAGCATTTAGCATAGAGCAGTGGGTCAGCCTACTTAAACCACATATTCCCTTTTCTTGTAGTGACTGCATTTTGCTCTTACAAGGTGCACATCCACACACAAGCTAGTCCCGTTCAAGTCCAGTGCTTTTGTTTTTACCTTATAATTTCTTTAGTTTTGCCTTTGTATTTAGAACGTGATGTGATCGCAGGATGCTTCTGGTGCACTTTCCAGTATTATCAGATCCCATCTCCTGCCAATGCTGTTTCTTTTGGAGTGGTTTGTGTTTTTGACTGCTGCTGTTTCACAGTGTACCAGAATGTGTCCATTTGACACTGTTATGTAGTTTTTGTATATTGGAACCTCTTTTTTTAGGTCGAGCCTATCCCATTCCGCAAGGAATGGATAGGCGAGACTATTGGGGCTAAACTAAGAGCTAAACTAAGGTCTCAAAAATGCAGATTTCCAGAAGTGCATGTGTCCCGTGCACGCGCTTCTATCCGCCTGCCTCGCATCACCACATGAAAGACATTTGTCTCCCCGCCTTCTCTCCCCCGCCCCACTCACCTACTTCAAAGGGATCTTCACACTTCCCACTTCACACCGCCCACAATGCAGAGAGCCAGCGCTTCCAGCGTGGCAGTAAAGTACCAGTCCTTCGATTGTGCCTCATCGTTGAGTCTCTCATGCTCCTTCCCATGTTGTCTCACCATTGTTTATTTATTTAACGGACTGCAGGCATTGCGAAACGTGCATGAGGCTATTATTTCTAAAAAGAACATGGCTGCAATCGTCTCTGCTTACGCTTTTGTCAGAGTAGGAGTAGGATGTAATCTACGTCCCTTTTGTCAGCTTTAACACTTTCCGGTTCTCTCTGAGTCTGTGTGTTATGTAACTATTTTTTTAACTTACTCACAAAAGACGTACTTGCGCCGTAGCACGGTAACAGCATCTCGCTCTGTTTGCAGATCATTCACACATCAACTTAATTTGCCCCTTTAATCTCAGTGAGCCGCGCGGCCAACTCGCCCCCCCTCCCCCTTTGCAGTCCGTGCCTTCTCGCCAGCCACCCCCCCACCCGCCTTCTTGGGAACCGGCTGACCAAGAGCACGCTGGAAAATAGAGGTATTTCGCCCTCATTCCTCCAACCTACCCTCCTCCCAGTGCTCACGCTTGTTTAAACAAGCATTTGCAATGCAATGTCTCGCAATAGGAAAGTTTGAGCTATTGGTCTTGTAAATGACAATTTTTTAATTTATGTTTTGGTTTTGAAAATAGCTAAATAAATAGCTTTGTTATTTACAATGCCAAACTTTTGCAAATTTGACACCTATAACCTGGGGTTGCGCTGAGTGATGCTGTGGTGGTGCAGAGTGATAATGGGGTGGTGCTGAGTGGTAATGTGGTGGTGCTGAGTAATAATGTGGTGGTGCTGAGTGATGCTGGGGTAGCGCTGAGTGATGTGGTGGTGCTGAGTGATGCTGTGGTGGTGCTGAGTGATGCTGTGGTGGTGCTGAGTGATGCTTTGGTAGCGCAGAGTCGTGCTGTGGTGGTGCTGAGGGATGCTGTGGTGGTGATGAGTGATGCTGTGGGGGCGCTGAGTGGTGCTGTGGTGGTGCCGAGTGGTGCTGTGTGATAATGTGGTGGTGCTGAGTGATAATGTGGTGGTGCTGAGTGGTGCTGAGTGATAATGTGGTGGTGCTGAGTGATAATGTGGTGGTGCCGAGTGATGCTGGAGTGGCGCTGAGTGATGCTGTGGTGGTGCTGAGTGGTGCTGTGGTGGTGCTGAGTGGTGCTGTGGTGGTGCTGAGTGGTGCTGTGGTGGTGCTGGTGCTGAGTGATAATGTGGTGGTGCTGAGTGATAATGTGGTGGTGCTGAGTAGTGCTGGGGTGGTGCCGAGTGGTGCTAAGGTGGTGCCGAGTGGTGCTGTGGTGGTGGTGAGTGGTGCTGAGTGATAATGTGGTGGTGCAGAGTGATGCTAGGGTGGCGCTGAGTGATGCTAGGGTGGCACTGAGTGATGCGGGGGTGGCGCTGAGTGATGCGGGGGTGGCGCTGAGTGATGCGGGGGTGGCGCTGAGTGATGCGGGGGTGGCGCTGAGTGATGCGGGGGTGGCGCTGAGTGATGCGGGGGTGGCGCTGAGTGATGCGGGGGTGGCGCTGAGTGATGCGGGGGTGGCGCTGAGTGATGCGGAGGTGGCGCTGAGTGATGCGGGGGTGGCGCTGAGTGATGCGGGGGTGGCGCTGAGTGATGCGGGGGTGGCGCTGAGTGATGCGGGGGTGGCGTTGAGTGGTGCTGTGGTGGTGCTGTAGTGGTGCTGTGGTGGCACAGAGTGATGCTGTAGTGGCACAGAGTGGTGCTGTGGTGGTGCTGAGTGGTGCTGAGTGATAATGTGGTGGTGCTGAGTGATAATGTGGAGGTGCTGAGTGGTGCTGTGGTGGTGCTGAGTGGTGCTGAGTGGTGCTGTGGTGGTGCTGGTGCTGAGTGGTGCTGAGTGATAATGTGGTGGAGCTGTGTGATAATGTGGTGGTGCTGAGTGATAATGTAGTGGTGCTGAGTGATAATGTAGTGGTGCTGAGTGATAATGTGGTGGTGCTGAGTAGTGCTGTGGTGGTGCTGAGTGGTGCTGTGGTGGTGATGAGTGGTGCTGTGGTGGTGATGAGTGGTGCTGAGTGATAATGTGGTGGTGCCGAGTGATGCTGGGGTGGCGCTGAGTGGTGCTGTGGTGGTGCTGAGTGGTGCTGTGGTGGTGCTGAGTGGTGCTGAGTGGTGCTGGGGTGGCGCTGAGTGATGCTGGGGTGGTGCTGAGTGATAATGTGGTGGTGCTGAGTGACAATGTGGTGGTGTTGAGTGATGCTGTGGTGGTGCTGAGTGGTGCTGTGGTGGTGCTGAGTGGTCCTTTGGTGGTGCTGAGTGATAATGTGGTGGTGCTGAGTGATAATGTGGTGGTGCTGAGTGATAATGGGGTGGCGCTGAGTGAATGCTGGGGTGGCGCTAAGTGATGCTGGGGTGGCACTGAGTGATGCTGGGGTGGCACTGAGTGATGCTGGGGTGGCACTGAGTGATACTGTGGTGGTGCTGAGTGATGCTGTGGTGGTGCTGAGTGGCGCAGAGTGATGCTGTGGTGGCACAGAGTGGTGCTGTGGTGGCGCAGAGTGGTGCTGAGTGATGCTGTGGTGGTGCTGAGTGATGCTGTGGTGGTGCTGAGTGGTGCTGGGGTGGTGCTGAGTGGTGCTGGGGTGGTGCTGAGTGATAATGTGGTGGTGCTGAGTGGTGCTGTGGTGGTGCTGAGTGGTGCTGTGGTGGTGCTGAGTGATAATGTGGTGGTGCTGAGTGATAATGTGGTGGTGCTGAGTGATAATGTGGTGGTGCTGAGTGATGCTGGGGTGGTGCTGAGTGATGCTGGGGTGGCGCTGAGTGATGCTGGGGTGGCGCTGAGTGATGCTGTGGTGGTGCTGAGTGGTGCTGTAGTGGTGCTGTGGTGGCGCAGAGTGATGCTCTCGTAGCGCAGAGTCGTGCTGTGTTGGTGCTGAGGGATGCTGTGGTGTTGCTGAGTGATGCTGTGGTGGTGCCGAGTGGTGCTGTGGTGGTGCTGAGTGATAATGTGGTGGTGCTGAGTGGTGCTGTGGTGGTGCTGAGTGATAATGTGCTGGTGCTGAGTGATGCTGGGGTAGCGCTGAGTGGTGCTGTGGTAGCGCTGAGTGATGCTGGGGTGGGGCTGAGTGGTGCTGGGGTGGTGCTGAGTGGTGCTGTGGTGGTGCTGTGGTGGTACTGAGGTGGTGCTGTGGTGGTACTGTGGTGGTACTGTGGTGGTGCTGAGTGGTGCTGTGGTGGCGCTGAGTGATGCTGTGGTGGCGCTGTGTGATGCTGTGGTGGCGCTGAGTGATGCTGTGGTGGCGCTGAGTGAAGCTGTGGTAGCGCTGAGTGAAGCTGTGGTGGCGCTGAGTGAAGCTGTGGTGGCGCTGAGTGAAGCTGTGGTGGCGCTGAGTGAAGCTGAGTGATGCCGTGGTGGTGCTGAGTGATGCTGTGGTGGCGCTGAGTGATGCAGGGGTGGTGCTGGGGTGGTGCTGAGTGATGCTGGGGTGGCGCTGGGTGGTGCTGAGTGATATTGTGGTGGTGCTGAGTGATAATGTGGTGGTGCTGAGTGATAATGTGGTGGTGCTGAGTGATGCTGGGGTAGCGCTAAGTGATGATGCAGAGGGCAGAAAGGCACAAAAAATGAGTCTAACAGAGGGCAGAAGGGCAGAAAAGCAAGGGAAAAACGAGTCTAACAGAGGGCAGAAGGGCACAAAAAAACGTGTCTAACAGGGGGCAGAAAGGCACAAAAAACGAGTCTAACAGAGGGCACAAAGGCACACAAACCAAGTCTAACAGAGGGTACAAAGGCACATAAAACGATTCTAACAGAGGGCATAAGGGCAGAAAAACAAGGGAAAAATGAGTCTGACAGAGGGCTGAAAGGCACACAAAAAACGCGGAGATGTGAAAGAGGATCAAAAATGTAAATAAAAGTACACTGGGAGGCCGTGGGCAGCAACAGCAGGGGTGAATAATTAGGGGGGAGGAGAAATGCCTGAGGCTGCGCGCATGCTGGAGGAAGCTTCAGATGCCTGTGGGAGGGAGGCTGATGGCTTTGATGTGGACGCGCGTTCCGCCCCAGTGCACCACACGAACTGTAGGAAATCCACGATGGTTTCAGACCTTGGTTTGGCCTCTATACTCTCGTCCTATTATCCCTTGCGGGATTAATAGGACGAGACCTAAAAATGTAGATGGATTTACCCACAGAGGTTGTGAGTAGGGTATACAAGGTTTTTTCACTACTGTCAAGTTTTTAGACATTGCCAATTTTTGCACTTAACAATGTTTGTTAGGCTTTCAGGGTTACCTTCACTCGAGTCTCCTCAGAATAGCTAGATACTTTTCTACTATTCAAAGTCAGCCAAGCTGCAAAAAAGATGCAGATTTTTCCTCCGCAAAGCGGGTCAATGAACAATTGCACATCGCAGGAGAACTCAGTTTCCTGCAAAGTGCACATCACGCAGAACCATTTTGTTAGTGACATTTTCACTAATTTGTTGTATATGTGCTTATTTAACTCTAACAAACGTGATGGTGCAAGACTTGCTAGATATTCGCAATATTGCCAAAAGAATACAACATTCGAACAGCCCTGGCTACAAGCAGCAACACAGGGACATGTGGCATTAAATGATCATCTGCACTGTGCAACTCCCACATGGCAACATGCAGCAACTCTACACAATTTATCACACACAATGGCGAGTTAAGACATGGCCTCCATTTACAGCACATCTCCATTGAAGGTCCAGCTTCTCTGGTGTGCAGGCATTACATATTACCAAAACAATAGTTTACAGCGGGCCTAGTGCCCAGAAGAGCAATTATCTGGAACCAGAACAATAACATCAGAGCGCAGCAGATACAAGCCCTTGTACATCATCAAGAAACAATGGTGGGAATGGGGGAGGGGGTTGGCAGAATAATCCGAAACCCAAAAACACAGATCACATCCGCTTGGCAGGCCCCAGAGGCTCTGAAACGCCTGCCTCATGTATTAGTACAATGAAGGCGTGAAGAAAGGAGAGACGTCACTCAATCCTGAACACAACAAACGTGTGTCCCTTAACTACTGATTGTCATCCTGAGATTAAGGGCACAGGCAGAAGGCGCAGACGGGCACACTTGACATAAGTAATAACACTTTAACCTGAAAAACTCCCAGCAACAAGCACTAAAATTATATATGCTCAAGGCAGTGTCACTGCCAAAGACAGACATTTCACAAACGATGTTTTCAACCATAGACATACTTTGACATGCTTGCCAGTCATGGCTGTGATGACAAGGACCTGCTCAGGTTTGTGGTTCCCACACACCATCTACATCTAATAAGTAATAACAAAGCTGGTTGTAATAGCTGCGGTATAGTGTTTTCGTGTTACAAACCTTTCTCTTTGGGGGCACCAGTAAGGTTCGCCCAATCCCCTGCGATCTCCTGCAATAGTGCTTTGGTTCCAGGGGTTTTGAAGGCAAGGAGATCTTACAAAGTTTAGAAGTCATGTGACACGGACAATAGGGCTAGTTGTGATACGGAGAAGGAAGCACAGGGCCCCAGTGGCCACTACTCCAGTCTCTTCAACGCACTCAAAGAAACTGAACCCAAAGCCCCATCAACTGGGCAAGGCAGATAATTCACAGGTAGAGCCGAGTGGCGAGCCGAGCCGAGGGAGAAGGGTTATGTCAGCACTGCAGAGTACTTTAGAAATAGCATCTACTGGATATAAAACAGGCATCTTTAAGGGCAAGCATGTTCTTACAGAACATCTGTGTGTTTTAATTGTCGTCCGATAATGGAGCCACGCCTATTCCGCACGGGTACTTAGCATGTTCAGCTGTGTATACTCTATTTACTCAACTCAAAACTACACGTCCCCAGAATGCAAACTGCTGCGAGTTAAACGCCAACACTGGCTTAAGGTGCTCGATGTGACATAGTGTCCCTTAACAGCAGTACTGGGGCATCGGCTATTTACTTTACAACCAGCAGGCACTGACATATTGCAAAGGATATAAGACACAAAATCCCACTGCCACCTCTTTCAAAATGAAGTCAGACACTTATTCGGACAGACTTTCATGTGCACTTTTGACAGAAGAAAGCACAACATTGAACTAACTGTGTGCTCCACTGTTGATATGTGAGCAACCCCCCCCCCATCTGCTGCGGTGTTCACAACAAAGCCCTAAATACATTCAGGAGGACGTTCACCGGTGAGTCCATTCCCACCTTCTCAAGAAGAAATCCAAAATAGTTAAAGGGCGGAGGAGCGTCGGACTTCTGCAACTACCACCTCTCGTAAACTACATTTTAGTGCCACATAGTAAAGAGTGGTGGGTTCCCGCCCTTGAAACAAAGCGCAGCATTTTCCAACAATTCCAAAGTGCGAGAGAGGTGGCAAAAATCAAACCCATTGCACCTTCTGCCTCTTCCCCAGTCCCTCAGCCAAAATACCGACGAACGGAGCAATGCTTACCTCTTTCCCTCCGCGAATCTGCACACTGTCCGGTGAAGCAGAGAACTCTTCCCCAGTCGGTGAAAACACAGGTGGAATGTTGTGATGCGCCAGAAAAAATACTAAGACAAATTGAGCATGTCTCCTTGGGTCGGTCGGATCCCAGAACCGGCCCAGAAATAGGTGTCGGAAGCAGGTTGTGGCGGGATCCCCCTACTTTCCAGCACTGCCTGCCACCCATTCCCTGTTGCGTCCCCTCTCCCCTGATTACTTCTTCGTTGCTCCTCTATTCCTCTCGGCCGTTAAAAGTCATACTTTTAAAAAAAAAACAGTTTTGGGAGGGTTCGGCAGGTCTCATTTGCTGTTGGGCCGCTTCACTTTCAAAGAGGCGCTTCTGCGCTAGTGAAAATCGATTTTTGTATTTATGGATCAAAGAGGGGTCTGCTATCTTGGATCAGTAAATTTAAAAAAAAGACGTGCGCGTGATGAAAACTGGCGTGGGGCGGGACTTCTGTTTCCTGCTGGAAGCTTGCGCCCATGGAGTGGCTGGCTAGGAGAGGAGCAGTGGTGACGCGGGACTCCCATGCCCGAGGGAGAGCCCCACGGTGGCAGCTGAAGTCCGGAGTTCCGCCGATGCGCTAAGTGGGGCTTAGTTGTAGTGGGGGTGGTGGCAGGGGGGGGTGGCGGTGGGTGGGGGGTGGCGGCGGGGTGTGTGCATGTATGGGTGTAGCTGTGTGTGTAGCTGTGCGTGTGTATGTATATGTTTGACTGTGTGTCTGTTAGCTGTGCGTGTGTAAATGTGGGGATGTGTGTGTGTAAGTGCGTCCTGATGTGCCTGCGTGGGTGTGTGTGTGTGTGTGCGCATGCGTGAGTGTGGCTGTGTCTGCGCGCGATTGAGGGAGGCTGTGAGTGTGGGAGAGGAGATATGCACGGGGCCGGACTGGGTGTGCGCGCCCACGATGTCAAATCGCCAAGGAAAAGCGCGTAACCACCCCCCTGTCCTCCGTTCCCGGCAAACCCACAACAATAGGTCTTTCGCTGGAGCAGCACTTCGCGCTGCTAACACCAGCGAGACCTAAAAAGTTACCCATCTGATACTGTTTGCAGATCATTCACACATCAACTTAATTTAAAAAACAGTCTCCAGCCGGACTCTTTTTTTTTTAACTTGCTCACAAAAGACTTACTTGCGCCGGTAGCACTGTAACAGCATCTCGCTCTGTTTGCAGATCATTCACACATCAACTTAATTTGCCCCTTTAATCTCAGTGAGCCGCGCGGCCAACTCTCCCCCCTCCCCCCTTGCAGTCCGTGCCTTCTCGCCAGCCGCCCCCCCACCCCCCTTCTCGGGAACCGGCTGACCCAGGGTACGTGACGGGCACATCTATCCTGGTTCACACGGGATCTCAACTGGTCAAATGTGGTCTTCAGTGCTTCAAAATTCATGTTTACAACTATACTTTCCAAAAATGTCACCGGTGTCAGTGATATCACATCACTTAATGCGTGAAACTACCAGAGACCCGGTTTAAAAATACAGTTTCCCTCAGTTTTAAGGGCCTGTCGTGTCTCACTTGACTTTCATAGCCTGTTTCACGCTCCAGGTCCTCGGAGTGCTTAGTTCTGCTCCGGGTCCTATTACAGACTCATGCTCACTCTTTGAATCCACAGCGGCGTCCATCTGTGTAAATATAACGTACTTAATATGATGCACTAGTATGATGTTGTTCTTGTGTCGTCATTTGTAAAGCTCACTGTGCATCACTATTCGCTGCACACTGCACAGCTTAGATGGCTTTACAAACGCTCCTAAGTTCCGTTACGTTTTCACGCTTACAGAGGCCTAGGGCGTGTTTCTACAGCTGCTTATATGTACATTGTGCATCATATAATTGCTACACGTGCACCTATCACTTGCTGTCTGCAGTAATAGTGCCACTATACGCAAAGCTCGGCTTCTGAGCCAAGCGCTCCCCTCCTCGCACTCCTCTGCTCCTTTTTATTACGTAAGATCTAAAGTTGTCTCTTTAGCACCTTTACTATAATAACAGGTATCAATAATAAAAACATCAGGGGAGCTGAATGAGCGTTCGTAGCCTAGTAACCTGGCTCAAACCATAGAAACCAGTATGTGAGGAGCTCCAACCCTCCTGCCGGATCTATTGGAGGCACCATTACCTTCCTGACATGCTCCCTGCATCTGGGACTTATGCCATGTGTGCTGTATTTTTTCCGAACTGCCCCCTATTACTAGCACGTTTGTGTGCACTTTGCCTCTCCTCCAGTGGTGCTCCATGTCTAGGACTATAGCCATGTGTGCTCTTCTCTTGGGCACTATACAGAGTGTCTGGCACTGCTGTGTGCACCGTGTCTCTTCTCCAGGGCCCCCTGTATCTGGGACTGTAGCCATATGCGTTATGTCTCTTGGGCAGTATACTCTGTCTAGGACTGGTGTGTTCACCTTTTGTGAACCACATCACATAAAGGACACAAAGGTTTTTACAGCTTCAACAAGTGGACCTATCTGACATAGGCGAAGCATTGCAGATTTCCAGATTTTCTCCTTAGCACATCACACCCTCGCTCTTACCAGTCAACGGGTGTCGGGTGCCAAGAACCACTGCTTACTTCTAAGCACTCCCTCTCTCCTCCTGTTGTCTTCCTAGGGGCCTGTTATTCTAGCGAGCCCAGCATCTCTCTTCAGCTGTGCCCTGCGGGTGTTTTACCTCCATTTGAGAACTGTCCAATGGTACATTACGCCCTGAGAAGCATGCAGCAGCATGCTCTAAGCCGGAGGTAAGAGAGCGGTGTCAACACAGCAGGCTCTGCATACGTTCATTTAGATTTTATCTGGAAAATTGTTATAGCCTTGGTATTTAGTGTTTTAAATATTACGGCTTCAGTGTGCAATGTTTCCCTTATTGCATAGTATTTAAATGTAGTTTTTACTAGCATAATTGTTGCAGAGCAGTTAATCAAGGATAGCATATGGGTTTGTGTGAAAAAAACAAACTTACTTTGCCTTTTTTGGGGGGAGCAAACTAACAGCGAAAAAAACAGATGTTGCCTTGCTCAAGCGATAAACATAGGGTTTGGGTGTTTTTTAGGTCCCGCCAATCTGCTGTTCTCTTCCACCCGCCTCCTTCTTTAACTCCCTGTTCTCTTCTCCTGTGCTGATCTGCTGCTCTCTTCCACCCCGCCTCCTTCTTTAACTCCCTATTCTCTTCTCCTGTGCTGATCTGCTGCTCTCTTCCACCCGCCTCCTTCTTTAACTCCCTGTTCTCTTTTGCTGTGCTGATCAGCTGCTCTCTTCCACCCACCTCCTTCTCTAATTCCCTGTTCTCTTCTCTTCTCCCGAACTGATCTGCTGCTCTCATCCACCTCCTCCTTCACTAGCTCCCTGTTCTCTACTGTTCTCCAGTGCCGATCTGCTGCTCTCTTCCACCCGCCTCCTTCTTTAACTCCCTGTTCTCTTCTCCTGTGCTGGTCTTCTGCTCTCTTCCACCCCACCTCCTTCTTTAACTTCCTGCTCTCTTCTCCTGTGCTGATCTGCTGCTCTCTTCCACCCGCCTCCTTCTTTAACTCCCTGTTCTCTTTTGCTGTGCTGATCTGCTGCTCTCTTCCACCCACCTCCTTCTCTAATTCCCTGTTCTCTTCTCTTCTCCCGTACTGATCTGCTGCTCTCTTCCACCGCCTCCTTCGCTAGCTCCCCGTTCTCTTCTCTTCTCCTGTGCCGATCTGCTGCTCTCTTCCACCCGCCTCCTTCTTTAACTCCCTGTTCTCTTCTCCTGTGCTGGTCTGCTGCTCTCTTCCACCCCACCTCCTTCTTTAACTTCCTGCTCTCTTCTCCTGTGCTGATCTGCTGCTTTCTTCCACCGCCTCCTTCTTTAACTCCCTATTCTCTTCTCCTGTGCTGATCTGCTGCTCTCTACCACCCGCCTCCTTCTTTAACTCCCTGTTCTCTTTTGCTGTGCTGATTTGCTGCTCTCTTCCACCCACCTCCTTCTCTAATTCCCTGTTCTCTTCTCTTCTCTCCTCCCGTACTGATCTGCTGCTCTCTTCCACCGCCTACTTCTCTAGCTCCCTGTTCTCTTCTGTTCTCCTGTGCCGATCTGCTGTTCTCTTCCACCCGCCTCCTTCTTTAACTCCTTGTTCTCTTCTCCTGTGCTGATCTGCTGCTCATTTCCACCCCACCTCCTTCTTTAACTTCCTGCTCTCTCCTTCTGTGCTGATCTGCTGCTCTCTTCCACCCGCCTCCTTCTTTAACTCCCTGTTCTCTTCTCCTGTGCTGATCTGCTGTTCTCTTCCACCCGCCTCCTTCTTTAACTCCCTGTTATCTTCTCCTGTGCTGATCTGCTGCTCTCTTCCACCCCACCTCCTTCTTTAACTCCCTGTTCTTTTCTCCCATGCTGATCGTCTGCTCTCTTCCACCCGCCTCCTTCTTTAACTCCGTTTTCTTCTCCCGTGCTGATCTGGTGCTCTCTTCCACCCACCTCTTTCTATAACTCCCTGTTTTCTTATTTATTTCTTATTTATTTATTTATTGATAACATTTCTAGAGCGCGAACAATGGCCCATGGGCGTCTCGGCGCTGAAGTATCTGCAGTATTTAACCCAGGAGGGGAGATCAAGGTTTACTGATTAAAAAGCCAGGTCTTAAGTTGTTTGCGGAAGGACCACAGCGATGGGCTTGTTTTAATCGAGTAAGGCAGAGTGTTCCAAAGCTTGGGGGCTGACACCAGGAATCTTCTGTCACCCCATGAGACAGATTTGGTGCGAGGAATCACAAGGTCATTTAAACTGGAGGAGCGTAGGGTTCTGGAAGGACAGTAGGGGATGAGATTTTGGGCGAGGAAAGCTGGTCCCAAATTGTGCAAGGCCTTATAGACTATACAAAGAGATTTGAACTTTATCCTATTTCTGATAGGTAGCCAGGGTAAGTCTCTGATGGTATTCGAGGCAGATTGATATTTGGGAAGTCTTCCCAGTAACCTGGCAGCGGAGTTTTGAATAATTAGCATTTTGTTCAAAACTCTTTCTTGTGCATTTAAGAACAGTGCATTGCAGTAATCAAGGGTGGATAATACCAAGGAGGAAACCAGGGTTTTGCCAGCTGTATCAGGAAGGAAGGGGAGGATTTTCTTGATGAGTCTCAGTTTATAGAAGGCAGAGGAGGTGATCTGGTTGGCATGTGAAAGAAAAGTGAGGCGGTCATCGAAAATGACTCCCAAATTCCTGACCTTGCTAACAGGCTCAGGAGGGGGGCCGAATGACGAAGGCCACCAACGCGAAGACCATTCAGGGGTCAGATGTCCAAAGATAACTACTTCCGTCTTTTCGGAATTCAATTTTAGGCAATTGGAAGCCATCCAGGTCCCAATTGCCCGCATGCCCAAGTTAAGATCATCTGCTCTTTTGTGGCCATCATTCTTAATGGCAAGGACTAACTGAGTGTCATCTGCATAGGACGTAAGGCTCATCCCATGGGCACGAATGATGTTGGCTAGGTCCGACACATAAATGTTAAAAAGTGTCGGACTTAGGGATGAGCCTTGAGGTACTCCACATGGCAGAGACAGGGTAGGAGAATGGAAGGATCCCAGTGTGACCACCTGAGTCCTATCAGCCAGAAAGGAGGCCAGAAGTTTCTTCGCATTATGTAGAACACCCATGTTCTCGACACGGTCGATCAGAATAGCATGAGCGACCGTGTCGAAAGCTGCCGATAAATCAAGCAATATTAAAACTGCTGTCCCCCCGGCATCACGGATGGTTCTGACATCATCCGCGGCTTTAATCAAAGCCGTCTCCGTCCCATGGCATTGGCGGAAGCCAAACTGGAATTCGTCCAAAAGATGATGTTCCTCTATGAAAGCCGTGAGTTGTAGGTTCAGTGCTTTTTCGGCTATTTTCGCCAGAGCTGGGAGGCTGGCAATAGGACGGTAGCTCTTTAAGTCTTCCATGTCACGGTGTGGCTTCTTTAGCAATGGTTTAATGAGTCTTTTTTAAAGTGGCTGGATAAATGCCAGTACTGAACATGGAGTTGCAAATAAGAGTGATGGCAGGAAGAACAACTTCAATGACAGGTAGTAGAACTTTAACAGGACATGGGTCCAAAGCGGAACTCGATCTAATAGTGGATATAATGTCAGTAATCTGGAAGCTGGAGATATATGCAAACTGAGAAAGAGTTGGACCAGTACGGGATGTAGTGGACGGCTTGGAGGGGGTGTTAGTATTATTGGCAAAGACCGAGTAGATGTCATTGACCTTGCTAAAGAAAAAGTTGGCCACGGCATCGCAGAGAGATTGTGAGGGAGGGGGAGTCAAATTGGTGGAGAGACCGGCTAACTGTTTAGTGGTTTCATATAGTGCCTTGTTGGAATTTTTGGCTTGTTCAATTCTATCACTAAAAAAGTTTTTCTTGGCGTCACTAATCATGATTTTATATTTAGCCACCGTTTCTTTATATTTTATTTTAGCCTCTCCCGAGTAATCTTTCCGCCAGTGCCTCTCCTTGTTTCTACACTGCTGCTTCTGTAGTCTTAAGGCCTCGGAGAACTAGTGAGCCGACGGGGCAGACCTATTATGAGAGTGTTGTTTGACCGGGACCAGAGAAGTGGCCGCAGAACCCACCCACTCGTTAAATTGCATAATGGCAATATTGGGGTCGGCTGATAGGAAGGGATTGGATTTAATCAAAAGTGTTTCGAGGCTAGAATGATCGATGTCGTTCCACGCCTGAAAAGACTGGCGAGAAGTAGAGGACGGTGTAGAGGCCCCAGAGTCATTAATGGTCAGCGTGGCCAGGATAACATGGTGGTCTGACCATGTAAGGGGAAGGATTTGTAGAACATGTAGATCCATTAAATTAGTGAAAATGCCATCCAATATATGGCCCCCATCGTGTGTGGGTGCTTTAACTAACAGTGGGAGACCAAAAGTTGTCATATCCGCTAAGAAGGTGGCGGTGTCTTTATCCTCGGTTTTATCGAAGTGAAAGTTAAAATCACCGAGGACAGTAAGAGAGCTATCGAGAGCTGATGATTCCAGGATGGTCCTAATATCAGAGATGAATCCAGTCCTTGACCACGGTGGTCGATACAAAAGAATCCCTTTAAAATTATAAGAGGAAGTCAGCTTAATGGAGAATTTTAGGGCTGCACAGGACAGTAGTGTAATAGTGTTAGTTCTGACAGTGAAAGCGTCACGTGAAATGACAGCAATACCACCGCCTTTCTTACGCTGTCTATCTAATCTGTGGATAGTAAAGCCTCTAGGCACTGCAATCACTAAATCCGGGTCGGACGAATTGTCCATCCACGTTTCTGTCATAAAAAGAATGTGTAATTTTTTGTCCTCTATCAGATCCACTATGTCCTGTCGGTATTTGCCGAGCGAGCGGACATTGATGAGGGCCATAGAGTAGGATTTGATTGGTTTAGCCTTGATAATAAGGGGGGATTCACGACAATTGGCAGCGAGGTTTTACAGTGAGGACAGAGTAGGGCAGAGCTTCCTACAAGGAGCAGAGGATCGAGTGTAAGACATGACTGGTGAAGAGGGGGACGCAACTGCCGGAGCATGTCAGATGTGTAAGTTCCTCGTGGAGCCGAGGGATCAGAACCAGGGGGAGTGGCCCTTGGCCCGGTCCAGGTGCGGACGGGCCTGTGCTGTGATCCTGTGCTGATCTTCTGCTCTCTTCCACCCGCTTCCTTCTTTAACTCCCTGCTCTCTTCTGCTTTGCTGATCTGCTGCTCTCTTCCACATGCATCCTTCTCTAACCGCACACACACATACATACAACCACGCACACACATACAACCACACACACAACTACACCACACACACAACCACACACACAACATCACACCCAACCACACACACAACCACACATACAACCTCACACACATACAACCACACACAACCACACACAACCAAACACACACAACCAAACACATACATCTATCTATTGCCCTCACTCTATCTGTCGCCCTCACTCTATCTGTCGCCCTCACTCTATCTGTAGCCCTCACTCTATCTATCTATCGCCCTCACTCTATCTATCGCCCTCACTCTATCACCCTCACTCTATCTAGCTATCGCCCTCACTCTCTATCTATTTATCAATCTATCTATCTATCTCACTCGATCTATCTATTTATCTATCTATCGCCTTCACTCTATCTATCGCCCTCACTCTATCTATCTATCGGTCTATCTGTCTATCTCACTCTATCTATCTATCTGTCCATCTGTCTATCTATCTATCGCCCTCACTCTATCTATCTATCGTCCTCACTCTATCTATCTATCGCCCTCACTCTATATCTATCTATCTATCACTCTATCTATCTATCGTCCTCACTCTATCTATCTATCTATCTATCGCCCTCACTCTATCTATCTATCGCCCTCACTCTATCTATTGCACCACCACAGCATCACTCAGGGGCACCACAGCATCACTCAGGGGCACCACAACATCACTCAGGGGCACCACAACATCACTATGCGCTACTACAGCATCACTGAACGCCACAGCATCATTCGTCGCCACCACAACATCACTCAGCGCCACCACAGCATCAATCTGTGAAACTATTCTACAACAACTAGTTCAAATATGTTCTCTCAATGTGTCAAGCTTTATTACAAATGTCACAAAAATATGTTAATATTTCACTTCACTTCTCGGATTTTCGCCACAATAAAATACACTGAACATAATCTTCACAAAAGTTATTTACTGAAGTTTAAGCTATTTAAATTATAAATTACAATAACTTTTATTTAAGTATTAATTATTTAAAAATAAATAAAGGCCATTGTTATTTGTAATATCAATACATCTAAGTCACGTAAATACAAAACATGTTGCATTATAAATGCTATAGATGTCACATTTGCAAAAGTTAAAAGTATTGGCATTGGGCGTGGCTAGCAGCCGAGAGGAATGGCCGCGTTCTGAACCGGCTCCTTGGCCCTCGCCCTGAAATAAGACATTGTGCTATCGCCGGTGCTGGAGAAACCCCATATTTAAAGGGGAACTTATTGCAGACCTGCCTGGCCACTTCCTCCTGCTCCCTAGCCGCCTCGGAGCCCCATTTGGCGTTGCAGACTCCTGCGGCCAAGCTGCTTCGCTGGCCTAAAATGGTGTCCGGGACCTTCGACTACCGCAGTGGCTGACCCTGGAGCAGATTCTCAGTTCTGGGGGCCTCGGTGGCCGGGACTTGCCGGTGTCGGGGATTGGGCCCCGGCTGCCTGTCCCTACGTGTGTCCTCTGCCTCGAGGGAGTGCTTGGCGCCGGATGCTTTTGCCGAAAGTGGGCTCCCCCCGGTGCCCGCCGTGGTGCCTACACGAGTCCCCGGCTTTGGGCCTACCGCCGGGGACCGCTTCACATCTCCTGCGCCCTTACCGGTGGCCCCGCTGGATACTGCCTGTCGCACTGCCACCCCTGCCCAACCATCGACCTCTCTGGGGAGAGAGGGGACCTTAGTGGCGTGGTGAGGGGCCCCGTCGCACCGCCCTGCTTGCAACGAATCGGGGCGTTCTGCCACCTACCTTTGCCTCGCTGGGGGTGTTCCTGCGACTGGGCACTGTGGTCTCACGTGTCCAGCCATTGGCCGCCTGATCCGCGACGGCGAGGTGAGGGGTGCTGATCTGTGGGGGGCTGGCCCCAGCTGCCATGGGGATACCGGCTCCAAGCTGCTGAATGGGCGCAAACGACTGCGGTATCACAGTCCATCCTGTGTCAAGAGGACAGGCCGCTTTCCAGCTTCCTGGTACGATACGATAGCAGTGACAGACTCACTGGTGCTGCCTTGGACCCACGAGATGCCCGGACTCTAGGGGCGTCCCCCCTTTCCTCTGCTTGGATCGCACTCCTGCTTGGGCCCCTGGGAGCGCTGGGAGCTATATGGCGGGACCTGGGATCTCCTGCTGGATGAGTGCCGCCTCTAACATCCACGGTCTACGGGTGGCGCTCTGCCTCTTCTCCTCGGCCTCCACTTAGGTTGTATACATCCCGGTGTTCCCGGCCTGGCAAAGGGAGCAACGGCTCGCCAGGCTCAAGGCGGTGATAATTTACTCCCAACGGACTACGCTGGGTTTCTTGGTGCCTCACCATGGCATGCAGTAAAGGCGGCCGACAGATCAACAAACTCTCGGGGGGCTCTAAGGGAGAGCCCAAGGAGGCAAGCTCGGATACTGCCCCTTAGATTGTGACCCCCCCGGCAGCACATGCCCCCACACTGGACGATGTGATGGAGGCGATAGCCGGAGTTCGCTCGTCGCTGAAGACCCGGATTGACTCGGTTAATATAGAAGTCACCCTACTATGAGCAGACCTCCGCAAAATGGACTCCAAGGTGCGAGATATAGAGGTCAAGACCACGGCGCTCATAGATGACACTTCCACTCTCCAGCAACAGGTGTCCCAACTACAGGCACAGCAGGCGCAGATGGGTGAGCTCCTGGACGATTATGAAGGGCGCGCTAGGCGCAACAACCTCCACATCCTAGGGGTTCCGGAGCGGATGGAGGGGCCGGCATCAGACCTCTTTGTCGAAAATCTAATCCTAAAGCAGCTCCAGCCGAAACAGCTGTCCAACTACTTCTCCATTGAGCAAGCGCATAGAGTTCCTGGGGGTAGGCCAAAGGTGGGTGCCCCCCCCGACCCATAATTGCCTGGGTCTTCAACTATAGAGACCGAGATGTTATCCTTCAAACGGCACGCACTGGACCACCCCTGCGGCTGGAGAACGCCCAGATCACATTCTTTCCCGATTTCACGGTGAAGGTTCAGGCTCGTAGGTGCAGCTTCCTCGAGGTAAGAAGGCGCTCCGTGCCAAAGAAATTAAGTACGCTATGCTGTTTCCGGCCAAGTTGCGAGTGGAGATGGAGGGGAAAACCTGGTTCTTTCTGTCACCTGCTGAGGCGTGGGACTAGCTCGAGGGATGGCGTCAGTCGGGCGCCACTCAGCACCGTCGTCGTGAATTGGATGAACAGGCCGACGCTGGACTTCCCCCGGAGAGTCAGGATCTGTTCTCAGACGACAATCGAAAAGACTTGTGAACTCACCACTTTTTTGCCATCTACCGTGACGCTGTCCTAGAACTCGAGTGATCCGTTTACGGTCCTCCGACCCTGACAAGCCGGGGACGTAATTGATCTGTGTTTGCTCCTGCTGGCCTGTCTACTCTTATCTGCAGTTCCGACGCCAGGAGGCGTCCAGGTTGTGTCATTGCTTAATGTACTATGTGAATATTATTGTGCATACGTGTTTATTGACGCGGCACTAGGCTCAATTATCTGGTTGTTTTGGGCGGGGGCACTCAAGGCTCTCCACACACCCCATACATGTTTGGGAGGGCGACAGGCACTCTGCCTAGTTGGGGAGTGGATAGTTTCAAGTCCGCGGGCAGGGGGGCTGGGTGGGGGGAGGGAATGGGAGGGAGGGAGGGTTCACAGATGTTGTGTTTTGGTTTTAGTGATTGTTTCTTGTGTTTTCAGCAGAGTTTTTCCTTGTCACATTTCATTGGTCCTTCAGGGTCCACACACGGCGCGCTGGCCAACATGGGTACTACCCTGTCCCTGAGAGGTCCAGAGGCCTCCTGATCCTGGGTCACTTCCTGCCTCGATAGACCGGGGGCCCAAGAGGCCTCCCCTACATCACTCCTTCCATAGATCCCATATAGTCCACCATCATGTCACATCCCACCACTAGAGCCCTTACGATCATGTCCTGGAATGTTAATGGGCTGGGGCATAAAATAAAACGTGGCATAGTCCTTCAATTCTTCCGGCGCCACTCCCCAGACATCGTTTTGCTGCAAGAGACACATCTGGTGGGCAACACTTGCCATGCTCTTCAGAAAGGTGGCTACAAGCTATTAGTACACGCGGGGTTCACCTCCGGATCCCGTGGCACAGGGATTCTTGTAAAAAAGAGTCTCGCGCTTACACACGAAAACATGGACTGACCCTCTGGGCCACTTTGCACTGGTTGAGGCTGTTTGGGAGGGACGCCCTCTAAACATTGTTTCTGCCTACCTTCCACCGACCTTGGTTCGAGACTCACTCAAGGACCTGGGAGCCCGACTGCTGGGCCTCCCCGCGGGTACACTCCTACTTGGGGGAGACTTCAACATGACAATGAGAGATGACGTAGACCGCAGACCTAAGCACGGTTCTCATCGGCAGAATACAGATCTGTCTGATTTCGCACATGCTATGGGGCTGGAGGACATCTGGCGATATCATTACCCGGACACACCTTATTTTACTCATTATTCTAAGGCACACGCCAGCATGTCCCGAATCGACTACTTGTTTTGTCCCACCACAGACATTGGCTGCTTTATCCGCCCGAAGGGGCTTCCCCGAGGCATCTCTGACCATTCACCCCTTAGTGTTGAACTAACCTATCACTGCCAATTTACACGCGGCCACATTATTATTAACCCCTGGCTCATGCAGATCCCAGACATCAAAGATAGTTTGATTGAACAAACCAACTTTTATTTTGCGGAGAACATCGGTTCTGTGAAATCGGCTGTCACACTTTGGGCGGCATACTTGGAGGTGGTCAAGGGCGAGGCACTGGCACTCAAAATGGGGCATTTACGTAGACATAATGATCTGATCCTGCAGGCTGAAGCAGACCTTACTAGCCTATAGACGTCCCATAACGAGGCCCCCTGGGAGGACACAGCTCGCCGCCTCCGCACTCAGCAACTGGCCAACAAAGCGTTAGCACAGGAAAAGGCGCAAGCTCGATTGCTCCATACACACCATAGCGCGTATGAATTCGGGGACAACGCGGGCAAGATGCTCGCTTGGCTGGAACGACACGACCAAGGGTCTAGGTGGGTGTCGTTCATAGTACGACCAGACGGACTCGAGGTGGCGGATCCTCACGAAATAGCAGAGGCCTTTGCCGACCATCTGGAATGTATATACACCGCCAGAGCATGCTATTCGTCAGAGGAGTCTAGACAACTTCTAGATGAGATGCACCTTCCTACCATTTCAGCTGCTGATAAGGAGGCCCTAGACGCTGACATGTCGGCGGAGGAGCTCACTACAGCAATCTTTGCCGTTAACTCCGGCAAAGCTATGGGCCCCGACGGAGTTCCCATAGAATTCATGAAGTGCATGGTTCCAGGAATTGTTCCCCATCTCAAAAACATGTTCGAAGAAAGCCGTGCCTCCATCGTGGTCCTCCTCAAACCGAATAAACCGCCTACTGACTGCAGCCCTTATCGGCCGATCTCCTTGATAAGCGCTGAGGCAAAGGTCCTGGCAAAACTCCTGGCGAGTCGTCTTCTTCTAGTGCTCCCCTCCCTAATACATGATGATCAGTCCGGTTTTCTCCCGGGACGTAATACTGTATTGAATCTGCGGAGGGTTCATAATGTTCTGAGCAGACAACCCGTCATACAGCACGATGCCGCCATTTCATCCCTTGATGCCACGATGGCATTGGACTCGATCGAATGGCCATATCTTCGAGGTCCTGCTCCGATTCGGCTTTGGTCCTAATTTTATCAGCTGGGTGCGGCTTCTGTACACAGACCTACTAGGCCAAGTCCGAGTCAACAACCACACGTCTCGGCAGTTTCGCCTCTACAGGGGGACCCGACAGGGTTGCCCCTTGTCGCCGCTATTATTTGCCCTCACCCTTGAACCCCTGGCTCATTGGGTCCGCACTGATGTCTCTATCAGAGGCCTCCACTGGAATGACGAGAAGTACTCAGGTTACTCGATTAACTGGTCCAAATCAACATTGTACATGCTGCATGGTTCGCCGCCCTGTTTGCCTTGAGGGTTTTCCATCACTGTGGCTCCGGATGGATTTCAATACCTCGGTATTTACGTCATGCCTGATCCAAAGGTATTTCATGATCGCAATCTACTCGGTCCCCTGTGCAGGCTACGCGGTCACGTGGCCCACTGGCGATCCCTCCCACTATCCCTGCCCGGCAGAGCGGCTCTGTTTAAAATGTTGGCGCTCCCGCGCTTTTTATACGCTCTGCAAAAATTGTCCCTTTCTGATACCCGATTCCTATTTTAGTGCAGTGGAAAGTGAACTCCGTCTTCTCCTGTGGGATGGCGGGGCAGCCCGCATTGCCCTTCATAAACTCTTCCAAGGCTGGTACGACGGAGGCATTGCCTTGCCCAATCTTCGCCTCTACTACTGGGCGTCGCAATTAGTGGCAGTCAATCATTGGATCCATGGTTCGCCCCAGAATCCGGCTTTCCTTCTTGATAGATGTCAGACTGGACGGGAGGGTTACCTGGGGGCCCTCTATAGCAAACCAACCAGAAACAGATACCTCGGACCCATGGCACACACGGTCGCTGTATGGCATAGAGCTAACAAGAGTTTGGGGTGGTCAGATAAAAGCACTGCGGCAACACCCAATGCCTGGGTTCCCTCTGCTTCCTTCGGGGATTCGATAAATGGGACACGATAGGGATTTCTACGGTGGGGGACCTTGTTCATAAGGGTAAGATACTGACATTTACAGATCTTCAGGCCAAATACTCCCTTGCAGGGACGGAATTCTTCCGAGATTTACAAATCAAACACGCACTCCTGGCTGCCATTCTGGACTTTACCTCTATGCCTGAGATTTCCCCCTTGGAGGATAGATTACTATCAGAGCCCCTCCCTGAGAAAGCCATCTCTTATACTTATCGCAAGCTTTGTAATAATCTCCCGGATCCCTTCCAATCTTTGCGGACTAAATGGGAGGAAGGCCTTGGTCCCCTAGCTCATGAGGACTGGCGGGCGGCCCTGATGTCCCCTAGAGAATCGGCTATATGCCATAGGTTCAGACTAATCCAATTGAAGGTTCTACATAGCACATGTCTGCCCCAACACTGGCCAAAATTGGTCGCCGCCCTGATTCTATGTGTCTGCGGGGATGCGGCCTTATTTATTTATTTATTTAATTTCTTATATAGCACTGGAATTCGACCCCCGAAGGGGTATCTCCGCGCTTGTGTTCTTGCCAGAAACATGACAATAAATCAGGAATATGCGGGTTTAGACTGTCGGGAACAGGTTTGTCTTTAGGGATTTCCTAAATGCTCCAAAGTTGGAATTTTGCCGGAGGGTACGGGGCAGAGTGTTCCAGAGAGTGGGACCCCTATAGGACAGTGCTCGACCACCATGCCTTTCCCTTTTAATCCGCGGAACCTGGAGCAACGATTGATGCCTGGAGCGTAAAGAGCGACATGGCTCATAGAGTTTAAATATTTCCATCAGATATTTGGGGCCAGTGCCAAACAGGCATTTATGGATTACGCAACATATTTTGAACTTAACCCGCTGGCGGATGGGCAGCCAGTGGAGTTTGTCCAAAAGAGGACATGATGGAGATCTGGCAGGGGCGTTAAGGACCAACCTAGCTGCCGTGTTCTGGTCTACCTGTAGCCTGCCCAGTTGTTCTTCATTGGCAGAAATAAGGAGCCCATTGCAGTAATCTAACCTGCTGATCACAAGGGTCTGAACCAATGTTTTCCTATGGTTGTCAGCCAGATACGGAAACACACGTCTCAGAAGCCCAATGACTCTAAGACAGGATCCCGTTACCAGATTTACATGATCTTTTATTAGTAATGACCGATCAAGCCGTACCCCTAGATTTTTCACTACCTGTTTGGGGCAGGGGGCAGGTCCTAGGTCCAAAGGCCACCATTCTGGAGACCAAAGGAGAGGAGCCTCTCCGAACAGCATGACCTCCGTCTTGCCCACATTACATTGTAGGCAATTGGAGGCCATCCAGTCGGATACAGCTCTCATACCAGCAGCAAAGGCATGCTTAACCGCCGGTGTAAGAGTTTGGAAAGGAAACAAAAGCTGGGTGTCGTCATTGTACGATATAGGCGTGAAGCCATATTCTCTTACAATGTCAGCCAAGGGGGCCACATACACATTAAAGAGTGTTGGGCTTAGGCATGAGCCCTGAGGAACCCCCTTGCTGAGCTCCCTAGAGGTAGAATAATGGGAGCCCAGTCGGACACTTTGTGAGCGGCCCAAGAGGAAACTCTCCAGCCAGGACAGAGCAGATCCGCCTATCCCCACCCTTTTCAGACGACTGATTAAAATATCATGTGACACCGTGTCGAAGGCAGCGGACAAATCCAACAGCACCAGAATCATAGAACCCGCTCTATCCTGTGCCATCCTGATGGTATTGGTCACGGAGAGGAGGGCTGATTCGGTGCTGTGGTTAGGTCTGAACCCAGATTGTGAATGGTCCAGACCACCCGCTGCCTTGATAAAATTAGACAGATGTGTGTTCACATGCTTCTCAGTCATCTTACTGAGGTGGGGTAAAAGAGAGATCGGGCGGAGGTTAGAAAGATCTGACCATGGCAACGCTACGTTTTTCCGAATAGGGTTCACTATCACTTTTTTCCAGTCCCTAGGCACTCTCCCTTCCTTAATGGAGAGATTAATCACAGTTTGAATACCTGATGAGAGCAGATCGCCTAATGGAGCAACCATTTTAGAAGGCATAAGATCTGTTGGGGACCCTGTCTTAATTTGACAGTAAAGGGAAATAACATCAGTTAAGCTAACTTCCGGGAACGCAGTGAATAAAGTACTTTCGCACCTAGATGTCCTAAAGGGGAGGCTGTCAACATTACTCCTGTAGTTTGCGGCCTTCGTGATTTTTTCATATATTAGCTCAATTTTGTTCTCGAAAAATGCAGAGACATCATCACACAAGGTTTGAGAGAAGTCGTCGGGCTTTCACAGGCCACAGGCTTTACAAAAGATTGAAGAATCTTGTAAAGTTCTCTAGAAGAATTGCCAGCCTTAGCCAACTGCGAGGCAAGACAGTTCTTTCTGGCCAATTTTAAGTTTTTATGGTAAATAGCCAGAGCCTCCGAATACGACTTCCTACTCAGTATTGTGTGTGATTTCCTCTAAATTCCTTCCCGGCACCTTCTTTCACATCTTATGGGAATGCCCGGTAGTGCAACACTTTTGGGTAGGAGTGATTAGTAAAATGTGCAGTTCTTTGGGTAAGCCACTCCTACCGACGCCAAAAGAATGTGTTCTTAATATATGGGGGGCCACGGACCTGACTGAATTGGAATTGCAGTGGGCGTTGGGTTTTCTTCTGGCTAAGCGATCCATCGCAATGCGCTGGGGCTCCCGAGAAAAGACATTAGTGGTGGGTAGGGTGGCTGAAATGGACCACTGCATGATTGCCGAAAAGACAGTGTATAAAATAAGAGGCCGCCCCAAGAAATGGCACAAGAAGTGGGGACACTGGAACAAGTATCGAGGTGAACTCTGTGACTCCCCAACAACTGAGCTGGCCATGGCCCGAGCTGGTCCCGTAGGAAGAACTGTATGATGATTAGTTTTTGCTTGATTTGTACCTTGATTTCCATGTACTACCTTGATTGTGGCTGATTTAATGACTGTTGTTACTTCAATAAAATTTTATGTTAAAAAAAAAGTATTGCCATTGTAAATGACAAAGCTATTAATTTCGTTATTTTCAAAACCAACACATAAATAAAAAAATTGCCATTTACAAGACCAATAGCTCAAGCTTTCCTAATGCGAGACCTATTGCATTGCAAATGCTTGTCTTAGTTTATTTCCTTCCTTTTCCTTCTTTTTCTTCCTTCTCTTGACTTATTTCCTTCTTTCCTTTTCTTTCCCCCTCTAGCCATTTAATTCTTACTTTATTTATTCTTTACTGCTTTCTTTCCTTCTCTTTCTTGACTTCTTTCATACCTTCTTTCCCTCTTTTCTTCTCTCTTCCTCCTTTCCCTATTTCCTACTTTTCCCCTTCTCTTTCCCTCTTACCTTGTTTTGCCTTTCATTCTTGCCTTCTTTTGCTCTCACCTTCTTTCCCTTCTCTTTGCTATCTTTCCTTCACCCTTTCCTTTCCTCTTGCTTCTTTTCCTTTTCCCCCTTTCTTTTTTCTTCTCTTCCATTCCTCCTTTCCCTCTTGCCTTCCTTCTTTCCCTTTTTTCCTACCTATTATTTTTTGGCTTCTTTCTTGCCCTTTCCTTCTTTTACTTTCCTAAACGCACTTTCCTTCTTTTTTCTCTCTCTTCTCCATATCTTTACTTCCTTCTCTTTCCTTCCTGCTTAACTTCTTTATTGCCCTCTTCTGTTTTTCTTCTCGTCTTGCCTTCTCTTGTACTTGCCTTCTCTTACTTGCCTTCTCTCCTCTTTCCTTCTTTCTATCTTTTTTCTATTCTTTCCTGCTCTTACCTTCCATTTCCTTCTTTCCTTTTCTCCATCATTCAATATTTCCTTGTTTTTTTCCTTCTTTCTTTCTTTCTTGCCTTCCTTCTTGCACATTCGTTGCCTTCCTTCTTGCCATCTTTCTTTCCTGCCCTCTTGCTCCTTCTTGCCACTGTGCTTCTTTTTTAGCCATCATACTTTCTCCTTACCCTTTCTCTTCCCCTCTCTCACCCTCTTTCCCTCTTTTTCCTTCTTCCTTTCTTGCCCTCTTATTCTCTTTTACCTGCTTGCCCTCATTTTCTTGTCTTCTTGCCCTCCCTCTTGCCTTCTTCCCTCTTTTGTTACCAGGGTCATTCTTGATATCTTTCTTCGGCCAATACCAGACTATTTAACTCATTAAGTAGTTCCCTTCAGCGCCAGATAAGTACTATGATAATTTGTGTTTTTTGAGACCCAAAAGGTTTTTTGCCTGTGCTATTTTCCCAGCTCTGTAGGTGGCAAAAGACACAATATTGTCCACAGTCATAACAAGTAGTCCACTTTTCTGCTATTTCTGGTTTTTACATATAACTAAAGACAGAAAAATATTGTATCTTCCTTTGTGAGTCTCTCCATTCTCTCTGTCTGGAGGGACAGGCCACCTCTAATTCCAGAAGCAATAAAAACCTGGCATCTCCCTTCAATATATACACAAGTTATTAACTATGATGAACTCAAACAAATAAGTATGCCCAGCTGAGACTCCTCTAACACTCGCCCAACATTTCATGTATATGTGCCGTAACATCTCCCACACTCTACATCCAAAACGGCACTAACCACATACCTCTGAAAGGCGCCCCCAGAAACCTCCCAGTTTGCTGTGTGTATGCACAGTGCAGATGATTAAAAAAGAAAATGGATTCCAAAAGAAGTTCAGTTAGCTGTGCGTACGTGCTATTTCTACAATTCTCATATTTTCAGGTGAGTGTATTTTTTTGTTGTACATGGCACTAATACCCCACACAACTTGTGAACAGTCATTTATCTGTCAAGTTCATGTGGAAATTTACTAGATGCAACTTCGTTCTTATACCACACACAAAACAAACATGAAAAATACCTAGAATATGAGAACAGTTCAATATAGATAAATATTGCTGGAGACGTCAATCCAATATATATATATATATTCACTGAAAAAACCATAGGTTTCACACCAGTTATAGTTAGGAATTAGCATTTAAAAAACCTATTAAATTCACTGAAAAAACCATAGTTTTCACACCAGCTATAGTTAGCTGGAAGTTTTACTCGCATAAAGCCATTGAAATTCCCACGTTATAGTTAGTTGGACTCACTATAACTTGCGTGTGCAATGCACTGCTGATGACGTCACATATTACATCACTCATGACATGGTCAGTGACAAACGAAATTTTTTTAGTCACACTTACCATATAATAAGTGTAACTTTAATTACATTTTTTTACTACACTTTGTACCTGTGAAAGAGAGAAGAAAAAATAACTTATAATTAGTAAAATATGTATTTAAAAATAAAAGATAGAAATGAAGAGGTTAAAAATCATAACAGTGTAATTAGAAATAAAGTAAGAGTGAAGGACATAAAAAGGGAAATAAAGTAAGGTAGAAAGACAAAAAGAGGGAAAAAGATTTAGGAGAGCAAATTACTAAGAGTAAGACATATAGATTCACTGACAGAGAGGAAGAGAAGCAGAGTAAAATGAACTGAAGGTAAGAAAGATACTAAAAGAATGTGAGTTAGCAAAACTAAATCAGGAAACAGGAGTAAGTAAAAAGATAATGGCTGAGAGGGAAAAGAGTCTAATTAAGGATGCATTTACAAGAATGAGGAATGGAAGATAACTGAGAGTAAGTGAAGGAGAGTTATAGAGTGAAGGGATGAAGGGAGAGAGGATAATATAGAAGGATTAAGGGAAAAGGAGTTAGGAAGTTAGTAGACAGAGGGACTAAGGGAAAGACTGAGGGAAGTGGAGTACAATGAGTGAGGAAAGGAAAATGACTAAGGGAGCAAAAGAAGGAAAGAGAGGAGAAGAGGACTAAAGTAGTGGTACTGAGAGAAAGTGATTCGGTGATGAAAGTAAAGAGAAGTACACTGAAAGATAGGAAATGAGGGGTAGTAATGGAACCGGACTAAAAGAAATGGGATGAAGAACGATAAGAGAGGAGCAGTGAAGTTGTTGTAAGAGAAATGATAGAAGGTACATAAACACAAGTGAACATAACACAAGGAGCGTGAGAGACTGAGGACATATAGGTAGTGAACAGAAAATAGAGAGAAGAGGTCAAAAGAAAGGAGCAAACAAAGATAAGCGAGGGAGAGTGGGTGATTTATAGTGATAGAGTGTGACAATACTGCTGAGTGAGTAAAGAGGAATTACTAAAAGAGCAAAGGAGGAAAAGACGGAAAAGGGAAGTAAAGCAGAGAGACTGAAAGCTGAATAGTTATGCAAGGGAGAGAGGGTATGCAGACAGTTGAAATAAGTATTAGGGGTTGTGAAAGAAGTGGAGTAAAGGAACGGGGGTGAAAGAGAGTGAGAGAACATTATAAGTGAGTAAAAAGAGCTGAAAGAGGGTGGAAAAAGGAAACTGAGTGTGAGACAATGGGAATACAATTTAAATTACACAATACAAACTATAGAATAACTTGTACAACATGTTACATAGTTTATATGTGCTGTTCTCAGAATATATTGAATTTCACTTAAAACAGTGAGTTCAAATTACTCATCATATGACAGCGGGGGAAAAAACACAATCTAAAAGATTGTGTTTTAAAAAAAACCTTATACACTTAAAAATCACAAATGTACACTAATCTTTCATTCACTTACTTTTCCTTTAGGCCAAATAGTATATCATAAAGGTGCTTTTCGTTGGAAAGTACTCTGCTGTTCACTAAAAAATCAATTTCATCGACTTTCTAGAAGAAAAGCTCCAAGAACATCTGAAATATTTTCATTATTTTCATATACTCCTTTTTTTCAGTAATAACTCTTTGCTCATTCCTTCACTTTTCCTTAAGGCCAAATAGTGTCAGATGTATGAGTATATTTTCAAATTACTTAAAAGAAACTCTGAAATTACCGTTTTCCCGACGTTCTGAAAGAAAGGCTCATACAGCATTTTCACAATATTTAAATAATCATAATTCTATCTCTGACTCACTCATGTTCATCATTTTGTATGATACTGATATCACTTACTATGAGATCCACTTACAGTACCTATATGACAACTCAATTTTTTATATTATCTTGATCACTTTTACTCAGAATATAATTTTAAACAGTAAACTAACTTTTATTAACTGCTCCCATCTTCATAGGCCAATTACCTTTACTTAAATTTTGTTTGAAAGTCAATGAGTATCATTACAGTTAGTCCAACCTTTTCGACATTTTAAATAAATTGTATAATGCCCTGATGTTGTTGAAGGACCGTCATGATAAATAATAGCTACAGTTGCAAAAGTTCTTCCTGAAATTGATATCTGAGAAGCCACAACATTTTTAATAGAAGTTGTCAATTTAGTTCCATCAGGTCTACATTGTTGGAACATTAAAATGACTTACTGACCATAATTTTGTATAAATAATGTGGACAGCATTGCAGACTTACATTGGGAACATATCATATTGTGATCAGCTGCTTTAACTAGATTATTAAAAGACACTGATTTGCAGTCTGGTAAAGTCAAATATATAAATCTTTCAGTGTCTATTCTACTTGATAAACTACAGTACTACTTGATAAACTACAGTTGTCGCAGTCATGCTGCCATTGATAAGAAAGGTTAAAAAGATTTTTTATATCTACTCCTTCATCTTCCAATACATCAAACATATACATTAAAAATTCCTGACAATCCTGCTGAATATTCTGTGAAAATTGATTTTGACCAGAACATATGTCTAAAAGACTTCGAATTTCTGAAACACTTTCTATTTTTGCTCTATCACTGTTACATTTCTCAAACACAGAATTCAATAAACACCAGAATGTTTGATCTCGATTTTCAACAATCTGTTCTTGTAGATTTTGAAGAAAAAAAAATTAACCACTACATTAGCATAGCAGTTGACACCAGAACTGTTTTCAAATTGAAATTCAACAACATCTTCAACAGAATCCTTTTTCTTTCTGCTTACAATTACAGTTTCATCTACTTTTTGTCTTTTTGCTAGTACCTCACTGCAATTATTCTCATTTCTTCTTTTTCGGCCTACCACACGTTTTTCAAACAGAGGATATTGAGGCAAATGTGGAGCATACTCTCTTCTTAACCTATTGTATTCTTTAACACAATCTAGATCTGCACAAATCTTTGTCTCATCACACTCAACCAAGTACAATCCTGATAAAGTTCTGACTCGTGATAATGCCACATATGCCATACCTTCTTTAAACACAGAAGTTCCAATGTTCACCAGAGCACTATCTACACTTAAACCTTGAGATTTATGAATTGTCACCACATATGCCAGACAAATAGGAAACTGTTTTCGGCGAACATATAAGTCTTTCACAAGCAAACAAAAATCTAGCTGAACAACGACAAATTTGTTGTATTTCGTCAATGCCATCAAATTTAATTTTTTAAATTTCAATTCCATCTCTATTTCTGTAATTCACAAAATCAACAACATGACCCATTGCTCCATTTACCAGACCTCTTTCAACATTTAAATTCCTTCTCAAAATGATACAACAATTTAAACACACATTCAGAGTCTTTTCAAAACCAGCAGTTTTAGATATACTCTTCTCTAATGAATCCAATTTTGATTTAAAATTTTCAGACAAAATAATTGTTGCTCCCATATGCTCTATTTTATCTATAGCTTCCAGTTTCACAATCTCTTCATTTTCTAACTTTAACATTTTGTTGTTGACGATGGAACATTCTTTCACAGTTGGCATCAAACATATCCCAGATTTGTTCTCAGTAATTTTCTTAAAAATATTCTCTGGAAGAATATTTTCATCTGGATACAAGTTTGAAATTAATCGTGCATGTAAAGCTTCCTTCCCATGCTCACTTAGTTTTCCGATTCTTACATCTTGTAGAATATTTTTATAATCTTCATCCTTTGCCTGTCGCATATTTTGAAGCAGTTCTGCATATTTGAAGTTTAACCATATATTAACATTTCCAATGCTTCCTAGGCACTTCCTGGTATCTTCATGCGTGAGCATTTAAAACACAGGTTGTCCTTTCACTGGAGTCAACTGCAGTAGATCTACAAAAACAATAATGTGTTTTCCTCCGAATAAGACATCATATTCTGTTCTAAGAATTTCTTGCATTCTCAAATGCACAAAAGCAAGCATTAGATTTGAGACCATGCTTACTTCATCAATGATAAGAAGTTTCATGTTCTTCAGGATTCTCGAAACTTCAGAACAAGCATTTCCAGATAGCTTGTGGTATTGCAATTTATTATCATGCTCAACTGGTAGCATCAGTAAACGATGTAAAGTAATCCCTTTAATGTTATGTGCTGCCAGCCCAGTTGGAGCGGTAACAACACAAGACAGTGGTGATTCAGTCCTTTTCTGCAGATAAGTTGCAATTGCTTTAATCAGAAAACTTTTTCCAGTTCCCGCTTCTCCACTCACATACAGTTGGACAGGCTTAAATGATGTACATGAGCACTCTTTCTTCTCATGACTGAATCCATGTTCAACCTGTTCTGTGACTTCGTCATATATCTGTTTCTGCTCACGGTTTAATTGTTTCACCAAATCTTCTAAGTTAATTACATCCTCTTGAGCTTGCTCCATAGCTCTTTCCACCTCATCCATGGCAGTGGCAGCTTCATTTTGGATAATTGGTCCTCCTAGTGGATCCTGACTCAATGAAGCAGAACTCTGACTGTCTTGAGAACTGTCTCTCGCAATCTCTGCAGCAATTGTTGCTTCTTGCTCCATTCCTTCGTTCAACATTTGCAGATAATTTGGAAAGACAGGACATTCTATGGTATCCTTCGTTGCATTAAAAGAGTCTTTGTAACAGAGAAAATCTCCAAGTAGTTCCTCTTCTGTACGCCATGGTTTAAAGAGTTGCAAAAGAGCCAAATAGTAAAATTCTCTTTTGTCTGAATTTTCGCAACTCAATTTTCGATGATTAACCAAATGACCTTTTCTCTGTTTCACTAGACATCCTTCACATCCAATGACAGCATATATTCCATTATTGATATCTTCTCTGATGTTCCTCTTATAAATATATCTTTGCAGAACTTCATAGAGACAAGCGTTCTCAAGATAAGGACTTCTATTTGGATAGTATGTATCCAACATGTTTGTCTTCAAAAATCTGTACTTTCTGGTTCTTTCTCCGCCAAATACTCTATTTCTTGTACAGATTTCAAAACTCGGTTTCGTGTTGCAGCAAGACCTAGACTCACCCAAATGATGGTTCTAGATTTGGCATATAGACTTGCTGATGACAATCGATCAGAACATTCATATGCTCCAATTTCTTGATGTGACAACATCTTTAGACTGTAACTGTATAATTTCTTGCTTAGACTCTTTTCATGTGAAATGTCCTCCCACATTTCCTTCAGTTCTGTCTTTTCTTTTTATGTGATGTAAGACGTCACATATCGAGCCACAGCAATAGAGTTGTCAGCAACAAATTGAATATCCATGTTAGCATTCCACATGGACAAAATCACTGGGTTGTAGTCGTTGATGTACTTGGACTCTTCGTTTCTTTTAAAATTGTATGTATTTTTGGGTGATTTCCTCGTCACAGTATGTCGCAGAGAAGACATCAAATTATTTACTCTTCCTTTAGAAATCACTGCTCGTGGAAAACCGAAACGACATTTTGTGTAGAACTTGTCCTTGTTTCTGAATTTTCGACGACAGTACTTTCCACAACGATGGGATTGAAAGCGTAAAACTTGTTGCCTTAAACTGTTTTCTTCAGTAGTTTTCGGAACAGCACATGTTGAATACTCTTCAATGAAGCTCATCACTGTCTCATCTGAATCTGTTCCAAATTTGGGTGCATCTATAATCCACAACAACATATGTATGTGAGGAGCACCTCTCGCTTGGTACTCCTTTCTCCAAAAGAAATCCAAAACCTCTCCAAGGGGAGGATTTTTTATGTTGGTAATGAAAGACATCATAGCTTCAAATCTATGATTAAAATATCTGCATACATTCACTGAATCCAAAGAACACAGTTCTCCAGGTGTTTTGAATTCTATATTTCGTATATTTGCATTTGCCTCACGTATAAATTGAAGTCGTCCCATGCATACTCGGCACAGCTAAGAGTGAGGAACCATGTAGGAGTTCCTAAGTTTCTTAGCATACATTTCAATTCCCCATGACGACGGTACCAATACTCGTTTGTACCACGCTGACATGCCATGAGATTGATTAGATGAGATTCTAAAATATTGTCTTGCAGATTGACTTTCTCCATAAAGTCCCTCGCCGAAACATTTTGCAGATGTGCTCCACTTTTCAGTATATGGTTTACTGTATAAGAAAGCCCAGACAAGTCACTTTCATACAGTAGATGAAACAAATATGGGATGCATTGACGAAACCTTGGATCTTCAGCATATAATCTTAAAGTCCGGTATTCAGATGCTGGAATTTGAAGTGGTCGATCATCATATCGTCCACCTCGACCTGTTGGAAATAGCTGTGGAAAACAACGAGCTTCCAAACTTTCTTCCTATACACTAATGGGACTTCCCTTTGCTGATTTCATTTGAAACAAGTCAATTGCATTCCCCATTACTTCTTTGGAATGCAAAGGATGAACAGTATAATGTTCATATATTTCTTCACTTGTACACACATCAACTTTTTCAATTTGGCCAGCTGAACAATCACTGTCTTCATCTGCAGCTGTTTCCTCTGCTCCAACACATACATGTTTGTAGTACTCATTGTTTTTGACCAAATACAACGTTGCCTTTTTGACTTTCCTAACATCCACTAAATCTTGCCAGATTTTCTTACTCTTTGTCGGAACCCCATTAACTAGAATAACCAGAGGTTCCTCTTCCACTTTCTTCACACCAATTGTATCAATATTTTTCTTGAAATCTAGAGGCAAATAAACAACTCTTCCCTTTAATCCTCTCTGTAAATCTGAAGGAGGCAATTTCCCTATCTTAGGCTCCATGCGAACAATTACCTGAAAAGGATGGACACATTGAATCAAAATAGACTCATATGTATTTAAATCCATCAATTCAATATTTACAAATATGCTGATCAGAACTCAAATCAAAAGAATTCTCCACCCACAAATAAGTTGCAAAATCCTTCCACTCATAATTATTTATCTTTTCACTTTTTACCTATAAATCAACGAATCTAGTTTGATGCTTATAATGAGTTCGTCGACAACACACACAAGTAAAATTAGGCCTTTCACTTGATTTCACCTTAAACCTGGTAATTTCCTGGGCAAACGTTTCTGTACTTGATATCTGTACATTGTCTTCCACATTACCTTGTATTACTGTGTCAATTTCTACACTGTCCTCTTTTTCACAAAAATAACAAATCTCAATTTCTTCACAAATCTTCTTCACATCTAATTCAGTTCCATGCAAAAGAGCACTGTTTAATTGTTTAAGCTTAAGTGCTGGACTTTTTGCATAATACAACCTTCTCACTAATTTCCTCATTGTGTTATGATGCACTGCTAACATCCTAAAATGATGAAAAACAATCTGACAGACTTTTCTAGAAAGACAAGCCAGTGAATGCCCTTGCAAACCTGTGTTTTCTCTCACTCTGCAAGGATCTAAGTCTTGCAACATCTTCATTTTCTGTTTTAGAGTTTTCTTACTATATGTACGTAAGAAATTACGAAGCACATCAATTGAATCCTGTCGCACACTACAAATACCACTACACTTCCAAGTGTACACTGGACCCTTAGTACGTCTCCCTAAAACTTCATCAGCTAACACCTCTTCTGCTTCTCTAGGCACAAGTTTCTCTTTTTCAATCGGACATCCGTCTTTCACCTCATATGCTCGACCACTGGTGTCAACTGCATGCCCCAAATCATTCTCCTGGAAGTAACTCTCCTCATTAAAAAATGGCTCACAACTTGAGCTATGCATCCATTCTCCAGAAAAAACTTTACAAAAATTAGTCCGATTAATTACTCTTTTGCATCTACTCTTTGATTTGAAAACATCAATTGTCTTGTTAAGTGTCCTAATTCTATTGATTACTAAAATAAATAATTTTTTCTTAACTTCAAAAGCCTGATCAACATTCTTCTCTACACTTTTCTTTTTCTTATAAAAAGCAGCTCTCTGTTTACCTTTTTTAATATTTTTTAACAAATTTTAAACCACCCTATTGCGAAACATACGTTTACGAATGTCCCTAAATTGATTTTGCCTTCTATTCCTATACATAATATTGTCTCCTGCTGCATTAGTAACATTTTTTGGGGATCTCTCCTTCCTCTTCAAATTTGCTCTCTCCTTCTGTACATTCACATGTATATTCTCATTTTTTTTGGATCTACATATGTTCCGAAAAAAAGACTTAGTTGTCTTACCAGGAGCGTTTCTCGCGTTTTTTGAAGTATTTGTTGTAGGAGACTGCTTTAATTCCGTTGCTGTTTTTGATTTTTTCCGCTTAGCATCTTTCCGTCTCCTCTGCCTTGAGGGCATATTTCCTTACTATTGAAATCTTGAATTCAATCTGTGGTAAACAAATAAAAAAAAAAACTCATTATAGACCACTATTACCAAACAACAAAGCAATGAAAATAAGCAAACGATATAAACACTATAATGCTTATACATATGACCTTATCTCTGTTTTTTAAATGTTATTCTAAAAAAATATTTCGGACACATGAATTGCTTTACATTATTGACAATGATTACATAGTATCTGCATGATTAAAAATATATATTTGCACATTTCACAATCATATCACCTGTGTTTCCTCAGATTAGTAAGCAGATTGTACACATGAGGTAAGGCCTGTCCTGGGGAGCATAGGTGGTGAGACCGGTGTCTAAGAGTGCACTGGATTGGACTTCATGAAGCCTATCCCCACTGCACTCTTAGACACAGCCCTCACCTCATTTCCACCCATGGACAGAACTCTTCCACTACACTCTTCAACACAGGCATCACCTCCTATGCACCCCTGGACAATCCTCACCTCATCTGCAACCCTGAATAGACCTCAACTCATCTGCACCATTAGACAGGCCTCAGTTCATCTACACCCCTGGAAACGCCTCATCTCATCTGCACACTGTTACCATCAATTATACTAAATGTATTGAGGCCAGTCCAAGGGGCACAGATTAGATAATGCTTATCTAAGGGTCAGAGGAGGTAAGTCCTCTCCATTGCACTCATGGACACAGGCCTCAACTCCTTTGCGCCCCTGGACATGCCTCACCTTATCTGCACAATCCACTTCCTAATTTGAGAAAACACAGGTAACATACATTTCCTCTCTCTTGCAAACATTCCTACCAAGCATTACAAAAACAATGGCACAACCCAAGAGCAAAGAAGCTCAGTGTCCTTCCTAATCTGAGGTAAGACAACATGATTGTGAAAGGTTCAAATATTTTTATGTAATCATGCACACACTATTTATTCCTTCTAAAAAATGTAAAAGCCATTAATTTGCCCCAAAATCGTTTTTTGAATAACATTTTAGAAACAGAACACAGGTCCTATGTACAAGCATTCCATTTCAGTACTGAAAAACGCACTATTTTACAAAATAAATGTCCTCTCTATTGCAAACATTCCTACCAAGCATTACCAAATAAATGACACAAACCAACAGCAAAAAAGCTCAGTCTGCTTCCTAATCTGAGGTAACAGAGGTGACATGATTGTGGAAGGTTCAAATATTTTTATGTAATCATGCACACACTATTTATTCCTTCTCAAAAATGTAAAAGCAATTAATTTGCCCCAAAATCGTTTTTTTTAATAACATTTTAGAAACAGAACACAGGTCCTATGTACAAGCATTCCATTTCAGTACTGAAAAACTCACTATTTTACAAAATACATTTCCTCTCTATTGCAAACATTCCTACCAAGCATTACCAAAAAAATGACACAAACCAACAGCAAAAAAGCTCAGTCTGCTTCCTAATCTGAGGTAACAGAGGTGACATGATTGTGAAAGGTTCAAATATTTTTATGTAATCATGCACACACTATTTATTCCTTCTCAAAAATGTAAAAGCCATTAATTTGCCCCAAAATCGTTTTTTGAATAACATTTTAGAAACAGAACACAGGTCCTATGTACAAGCATTCCATTTCAGCCCTGAAAAACTCACTATTTTACAAAATACATTTCCTCTCTCTTGCAAACATTCCTACCAAGCATTACCAAAAAAATGACACAAACCAACAGCAAAGAAGCTCAGTCTGCTTCCTAATCTGAGGTAACACAGGTGACATGATTGTGAAAGGTTCAAATATTTTTATGTAATCATGCACACTCTATTTATTCCTTCTAAAAAATGTAAAAGCCATTGATTTGCCCCAAAATCGTTTTTTGAATAACATTTTAGAAACAGAGCACAGGTCCTATGTACAAGCATTCCATTTCAGTACTGAAAAACTCACTATTTTACAAAATACATTTCCTCTCTCTTGCAAACATTCCTACCAAGCATTACCAAAAAAATGACACAAGCCAACAGCAAAGAAGCTCAGTCTGCTTCCTAATCTGAGGTAACACAGGTGACATGATTGTGAAAGGTTCAAATATTTTTATGTAATCATGCACACACTATTTATTCCTTCTCAAAAATGTAAAAGCCATTAATTTGCCCTAAAATCGTTTTTTGAATAACATTTTACAAACAGAGCACAGGTCCTATGTACAAGCATTCCATTTCAGTTCTGAAAACTCACTATTTTACAAAATAAATGTCCTCTCTATTGCAAACATTCCTACCAAGCATTACCAAAAAAATTACACAAACCAACAGCAAAAAAGCTCAGTCTGCTTCCTAATCTGAGGTAACACAGGTGACATAATTGTGAAAGGTTCAAATATTTTTATGTAATCATGCACACACTATTTATTCCTTCTCAAAAATGTAAAAGCCATTCATTTGCCCCAAAATCGTTTTTTGAATAACATTTTAGAAACAGAACACAGGTCCTATGTACAAGCATTCCATTTCAGTACTGAAAAATCACTATTTTACAAAATACATTTCCTCTCTCTTGCAAACATTGATACCATGCATTTTCAAAAAGCATCACACAAACCAACAGCAAAGAAGCTCAATGTGCTTCCTAATCTGAACTCTCTATCTATATTCAATGAATCATAACTCACCTTTACAAATGCTTTGGGAGATTTAGAACAGTGTCAGATACACACACCAATATTTCTTTAGCAGAGCAAAAGGTATGCACTCCAGGCACTGCAACCATGAATGGCACAGAAAACCTCTAATTCTACACACATATCCCTCATGTTAACCAATTAAAACTCTTCCCTCTCTATTTTTAAACCAACACCCTTCCCCCCCCTCAGCCTTTCTACCTGTTACCATAGCAACTCCCTCCACACTGAGCTCCCAGGGTTAAAAGTTTATTCTACAATGTTGCAAATGAACTCAGCAAGGATGTTTGACCTCTCAATACACCAGCTTATCAGGTGCAATCTTTCTTTAAATGACTTTTTCTTAACCATTCAAATTACTTCTTTCACAGAACAGAACCATGCACCCTAACTTTCAGTTTTTAACTATCTGAATCCACCAATCATTGCTTCTGATTCAAGAGCACTGAAACTCCACATTTTTTTTTGCAAACTCCTACTGTTCCAACTGCCATTTCATTCCTACACTTCATCTGACTGCACCAGAACCTCCTCTCACCATGTACTCTGTCTGGATTACTGGACATAGCTGCATACCTTTGAGCCCAGTGAATGTAGCTATGAGAAATTTTCACAACCTTGATTTACCAAATGTGCACATCAAGTGGATTGGCCAAAGAGGATTGAGATGTCATCAATTGATACCATTGGTGAAAACCTTTTACCATCTGCCACACCTGACCTCATAATTTTGCACTGTGGTGGAAATGACCTAGGCACTTTGACTGGGGTAGGTCTGGAGATGCTTTTAAAGGACACCTTTGGGCAATTGATGACACTTTTTCCACAAACTGCCTTGGTATATTCCAATATATGCCAAAGACAGAAATGGAAGTGGTCCAACCAATTTTGTCCACAATTTGAGAAAGCACGGAAACATGTGAATAAATCTGTTTCTGCTTACATGAGAGACTATGGAATGGGTTCAATATACAACAACAACTTGCGTTACAACATGCAAGATATCTACAGAGGAGATGGGGTGCACTTCTCAGATGAGGGGAATAGAATATTCCTCCTGAATTTAAGACTGTGCATTGGTACCTACTTGTAGGTACCTAAACCAGCCACAAAACCCAAAAGCTCTTTTCAGGGCTACCTTACCTCTGATCACTCCAAATGATTATCTTTTTCTAACTTTTTTCACTATTTTTCACCAAAGTACGCTCCCCGGTACGCTCCCCGGTACGCGTACCGGTCGCTCCCCCCGCGAAAATGTAAAAACATTTTTGGGCCTATATGGGCCTCCTAAGACCCCCCTCAGAAAACCTAGGGGGTCAGGGAGTGTCTACCGTACCCCCTTTTACCCATTCCCAACGTTGTTTGTCCTCCATCTTGTGTCTCAATTCTTCCGAAACACAAAATGGAGGACTCCCGTTGCGCTTACCGGTACGCGTACCAGGGCGCTCACCGGTAAGCGCTCCCAATTTTTTTTTAAAGTTAATTTACATAAAAACCTCTGTAGAGATGTTCACCAAATATAGAATAGGCCATACTACATGCCGGTCCCTACCATTTTCCCAAATTTGAAGGAATTCCATTGATCCTTTTGGTTGTAGCCCTGTCTAAATATCCTGAGGTAAATTACATGACAAAAACACATCTGAAGTGTTAGAATTTACAACCAATTAAAATGTTACTTTCATTTTCTACTATTATTTCCTGACATTTGATTGGTTATGTATATGAATATAAATGAAAAAAGAGGGAAACACAGCCATTTTGACTACAACTACCTGAAGAACATCTTGAAAGGATTTTCACATTTTTTCTTCTTCACCTCTCTCAAAAGTAAGTTATTAATTTGTAAGGAGCACTTTAAGTAAATTATTAAAAACGTTTGCTGATAGTTATTTACTGTCCCTCTGTTATAGGTGTAGATTGAGATACGCTTCTCTATTATATTTATGGATTAAGTCAGGCTTCTCTGGTATAATTATGAATTTACTTAGGCTTCATCACATGCATTTTTTTATATTTATACTTCCTGCCTGATACCATACACTGCCCAAAGATAACTTCACTGTTAAAAACTCAGAAGTACCTGTCTGAACTTAAATCTAACAGTGCCCTATCTCTACTGATATATTTATTTTTTATGCAATTTACAGCAAAATAATGGAAGGAGAACAAAAGAATTTTAATATTTCATTCGAAATTGATCTGAAGAACAACCCAGAGGAAGAGATTTATGATTTAGACTTTTTGGATCAGTCTCTGAACGAAGAGTTAGTTAATTGTCTGGAAGAAATGGAATCATGGAATCCAAATGAGGGCATTCCTGACAATATAATGTTGGAAGTTCTTTTAAATTTTGAAAAATCACAGCAATAAATGTTTATTTAATAATTTAAAATTGTTCGAGACATTATTCTTTTTTATATGTAATTCATGATATAGTACCAAAATGAATATAATATAAAGTGAGACTTATAGTATACTGTGCAACTTTTTTATGTTACATAGTAATTTTGCTCTTAGTTACTTCCTTTCTCCCACTATATTATCTCCAATGTGTATTTGACTTCTCTTTTTCATCTCCTGCCTCCATGTTGTTTCTGCTTTCCTGACAGACTATGGTATGGATTCCATATACCACAATAACTTCTGTAACAACATACAAATTATCTACAGAGGAGACAGTCTACATTGAATTTAAAACTCTGCATTGGTACCTACATGTTGGTACTTACATCACCCACACAACACAGCAACTCTATGCAGAGCTACCCTACCTCTAAATACTTTAAATTATTATTTTACTGTTTCACTGGGTTTTCCCCTTGGTACGCTCCCCGGTACGCTACCCGGTGCGCGTACCGGGCGCTCCCCCCGCGAAAATAAAAAAAAAAGTACTTTTTTTTTTGTCCGTGGGACCCTTTTATGGCCCCCACATCAAACCTAGGGGGTCAGGGGGAGTCTACTCTGCCCCCTTATGGTCATTTCCCCCTTTGTTTTTGCCACCTCTTGTGTCTCGATCCTACCGACACACAAGATGGCAGCCGCTCTGGACTGTTTGGAATGTTGACAGACACCCGAGAGCCAATCAGCTTTCCGCTCGCGTACTCGCGTTACGCGCCGGGTGCGCTCCCCGGTGCTCGTACCGGGGCGCGCGTATAGATATATATATATTTTTTTAACCTATATTACTCAAAATCCACTGGAGCACATATCTTGAGACATAGCAAAGGCACATCGGGCTACCAGTCCCTACAATTTTGCCAAGTTTGGTGGAAATCCATTCAGCCGTTCTGGCTAAAAGTGAGTCCAACTGCCCTATGGAAATTAACATGGGGAAAACACGTTTTGGGACCCCCCTTTTATCTCAGCCCCCACTTGACGAATCTTCCCAAACTTTCAGGGAAGGAGCAGAGCGGAGCGGGCCATCTTCTTTGAGAAATTCGCGAAGATTCGTCCACCGGCGCCAAAGTTATTTCCAATAGAATGTTGCGGATTTCCTATGGAAACTAGGTCCTAACTATAACTACCTACTGGCGACCGCCAGTAGGTAATATATATATATATATATATACTTCGGTTTTAGCTGGGGAGGTGTGTTTCCTGCTTTCCCACCAGCTGTAAACCACCCCTTAGTCATGGAAAACTCCAAATAAACTTCAGACTAACCTGATTGGGCGAAGGCGGTGCTGGAGGCACAGCAAGCTCAAGCACACACAGCACTCTGCTTTCCTCCTCTCACTCCTATCATCCTCAGTGCATTGAACAGGTTGAAGGAGCAGCTTGCAGCACACTTAGCTTTGAGAACTGATCGCAGAAGGCAATGTCACTTAACTACTGTGATACTTCACACTGGTAACACATTTATCCTTTTATTACACAGCACTCATTTCAGTGATTGGCAACGTGCTGCACTGCTTGAACACGGTGCAGTGCATCAAGTGGCAGAATAGAAACAGTTAAAGAGATTCACTCTAGGCAGGAGTTCCAGTGACAGAATCCGTTGTAGACAGTCCCCCGCAGTGATGGATCTACACTGTACACAGGTGCAGTGACAGCCATATGCCGTGGGCTGTCTGCACCAGTGGCAGCTATACTCTGTAGGCTGGAGCACTGAAAGTGATGCACTGTGCACAGGTGCATCAGTAGTAACAAAAGTGCACTGAGAAATGAAGCACAAAAGTGACAGATTCATTGGAAACAAGTGCAGTGACCGAGATACACTGTAGGCTGGAGCACATCAACGACAGGTGCACGGTAGACAGGAGCTCAGCAGAGCCAGTGATTCACTGTAGGCAAATGTCCAAGTAGAAACAGAGATGCTCTGCAGACTGTAACCTCAGAAGTGACAGAGATTGGGCGTAGTTAGGAGCGCAGACATAACAGATTCACTGTAAACACATGTCTGGCAGTGACTGAAATACACTGCTGAAGGAGCTCACCAGCGGCAGATACACTGTACAGAGGTGCAGTGGCAGAGATTCACTGCAGGGAGGAGCTCACTACTAAGATACATTATAAGCAGGCGCAACCGCAGTGATACCTTGTAGACTGGAGCTCAGCAGTGACAGACACACAGGAGACGCCTCACTCCCAACAGTGGACGAGGTGCACCATAGACCGGTGCTCAGTGGTAAAACAGATACATTGCATCTATGTGCAGTGACAGTGATACACTGCAAAAACAGTTGGACAGAATGCAGAACAATGTCATACATTCACCCCAGTACAGAGATCTGGGCCTAAATCCATCGTTTGTTTGCTCACCATGCCATTCCAATATGAACCCAACCATTTGCAAATCATTCTTGACCCTGTGCCCCATAGGAACAGTCCAGCCCGAACTGCCAAGCCAGGTCCTCCCTGGACTGGAAACAAGCATCCTAGGACCAGTTTCGGGCTTTCATCCATCAGCCAGGATAGCTTGATTCTAGTGGTATGGAGAGCACGGGACTAACGTCTGAGCATACTCGTCCCACTCGGGGCGACAAATGCAAAAACAGTTGATGGACAGAATGCAGAACAATGTCATACATTCACCTCAGTACAGTACAATCAGTCTTGACCCTGTGCCCATGGGAACAGTCCAGCCCGAACTGCCAAATGCTGGTCCCAGGATGCTTGTTTCCGGTGCAGGGAAGACATGGCTTGGCAGTTCAGGCGGGACTGTTCCCATGAGGCACAGGGTCAGACTGATTTGCATGTGGCCATGTCTAAACTGGGGTGGTGGAGTGAGCTAAAGAATAATGATGAATTAAACCCAGATCAGTTGACTGGGGGTGAGTGTTTGATTTGCTCAAGCGGTCCGTCCATCATCCCCTTTGGTATCGCTTTGTTTGCCCTAAGTTGGCAGGGTATGCCCAGACGTGGGTCCCTTGCTCACTTTGCCACTGGATTCAAGATAACCTCGCTGATGAGGGTTATGAACCCGACACCGGTCCCAGGATGCTCGTCTTCCCTGGACCGGAAACATGGCTTGGCAGTTCGGGCTGGACTGTTCCCATGAGGCACAGGGTCAGACTGATTTTGCATATGGCCATGTCTGAACTGGGGTGGTGGAGTGAGCTAAAGAATGAAGATGGATTAAACCCAGATCAGTTCACTGGGGGTGAGTGTTTGATTTCCTCAAGCACTCCGTCCATCATCCCCTTAGGTATCGCTGTGATACACTGTAGGCAGGAGCTCAGTGGTGACAGACATACATTCTACACACATGCAGTGACAATGATACACTGTAGACAGGAGCTCTATGGTGACAGACATACATTGTACACACATGCAGTTACAATGATAGACTGTAGGCAGTAGCTCAGTGGTGAGAAGGTGCACTGTAGAGAGGATCATAGCGGTGACACAGATTTACTGAAGACACATGTCTGTCCCAGCAGTGACAGCTGTACACTGTACACAGGTGAAGAGATAGGGAAACATTGTAGACTGGGGCACAACAGTAAGCAAGGCACACTGAGACAGGCACAGACACAGAGATCCTCTTTGGGCAGTAGTGCAGCAGAGGCAGAGCTTCAGCATAGACACAAGTTCTAGCAGTGGCAGAGACCACCCGTGCACAGGTGCTCAGCAGTAAGATTATTCAATGCACAGGTGCTCAGCAGTGACAGAGAACACCCATACCCAGGTGCTAAGCAGTGACAGAGACCACCCATGCACAGGTGCTCATTAGTGGCAGACCACCCGTGCACAGGTGCTCATTAGTGACAGACCACCCGTGCACAGGTGCTCATTAGTGACAGATCACCCGTGCACAGGTGCTCAGCAGTGACAGATCACCCGTGCACAGGTGCTCAGCAGTGACAGATCACCCGTGCACAGGTGCTCAGCAGTGACAGATCACCCATGCACAGGTGCTCAGCAGTGACAGACCACCCATGCATAGGTGCTCAGCAGTGACAGATATTCCATGCACAGGTGATCAGCAGTGAGATATTTCATGCATAGGTGCTCTGCAATGACAGAGACCACCAGTGCACAGGTGCTCAGCAGTGACAGAGACCACCAGTGCACAGGTGCCCAGCAGTGACAGAGACCACCAGTGCACAGGTGCTCAGCAGTGACAGAGACCACCAGTGCACAGGTGCTCAGCAGTGACAGAGACCACCAGTGCACAGGTGCTCAGCAGTGACAGACCACCAGTGCAAAGGTACTCTTCCAACTTCTCAGGGAGCGCAGCAGCCGAACAGAGCAAGATCGACTAGTGTGATCCCATCTTGTCCAAAGAGGAAGAAGAACGCTGTATTCACACTCTAATTGACAAAACAGAGTCAATTAACATGAGACACTTAAAATGGAGGAGACCTTGCTCTGAACAAGAAATCAATTTAAGGTGGATGGAATGTCATTTTCTCAATTGCGGGAACAGATTTCTATCCCAAGCACTTCCTGTCCTGAGGGCTATTGGAGGAAGTGGCGTTCAGTGTCCTGCACTTTGCTCCCAGTACACCAGGATGTTCACTATCTCCCCAGGGATTAAGTAGGTAGGCCAAATCACTTGTAAATAAATGTAATCAAGCCTTTGGCTGCCATGAATAACATCATTGAGGAATCCATGGCCCAGCAATGACATTATATTATAGAGACTGAAATTACAGTGGAAAACAGAACCTTTGTACCTGCTAACAACTTCCAGGTGAGTCCCCCAGACTTCTGAATGGCACGAGGCTTTAGAAGTTCAGCCAAACCTTCCAGTCACAGTTGATTATAGGTATCTGGCTGTTGTATCTCTAACAACATTAATATGAAGCAAGGAGTTTGGTTGAAAAGAAGTTTGTTGAATTTTGAGTGCAAGGGCCTGATCTTGATTTTTATAATGAATTTACAATGAATTTTTTCTGCTAACCTCTTTTAAATTCTATGTAATTTCAGGCGGGGTTCTGATAATGATTTAATTGTATTTTTAATTGTTTGTATATATGTGCTTTTATGGTGTTTTTTTACCACCGAATAAAGAACTCTTGACTTTACTTGAGCGCAAGGGTAAACCCACAAACTCAGAAGCACTCTGGTGAAGCTGTTGTCCCATCGAGTCATCTAGCAGAAATCCCGACGGGCCAACAGCTGCACCATGGAGACAGAACATAACATCGCCAGGCATTCCAATTCCAAGCGATAGTTAAACGGATACAACACTGACCCACCATGCGTACACATCTCCTGGCCCCTTTAACACATTCCTGTTTGCAAGTGCACAGAACCAGCTCACTGGCGATCTGAGCACTATTTGAAACACTACCAATAGCACAATACATCAAAGCCATCTAATGCTGATAATCTGAGTAGCAAATAAAAAAAAACTTTAGCCACCTAGAGCTCCTTGATGCTCATCTCAAGAAGCAATACAAATATTCATGTATTATTTCATTTGAGTTCTTGTTGTTAGATACAAGTGTGATAAGACATTTATTCAAACTGGACTTAAAGAAAGAATTTACCGTTGGGCTACGTTAGAGAAGTCGCCATCCACAAAAGTAAAAAACTGGCATAAAGGATCTTCTTTGCACAACAGTTGACATTGTTGTTCAGAGACGGCCTTGACCACCCCACGGTCATTTCCTGGAAAGTCCAATCCTTTAAAAATGTGGTCACTGCATCCTGCAAGAGAAGAGATGACAGTTGATGGAAGGACCACACACTTACACTCCTAGAGAAGCATTCAAATGGAGTCTGATGGATTATTGTTTAGTGTGCTGTCAGCTCCTCTAAGAGTTTCCTTTACAAGCTGAATTGAGATGACCCCCTCTGTTTCCCCCAGTGATGCTTGTGGGGCCCTTTACAAGCGCAGTGAATTGTACCAATGTACATCTACTTAAAAGTAAGGTTCAACACTGGCCATTTCGGGTCTGACTAGGGAGGCAAAAATCAATCTCTCTTCTACATTAGTATTCACCAGGCAGCTATACGAATTACAAATCCTGAAAGCACTTAGACAAACAGTGCTACATGTTTTTTTTTTCTATTCAGCATTTAAGTTTACAGCAAATGAGAAATTTGGATTTAACACGTGGCATCATGGGCGTCCGTAGGGGAGGGCAAGGGGGGGCACCTGCCCCCCCCTGGAACACCTGTCCGTCACTATTGACAGCCCCCACAGTGATGTTTGTCTGCAGGGCCGTGAATTTTAAAAGCGTGAGAAAGCGCTTGCAATTACGGTCTTGCTGATGGGCAACAGAGAAGGTCCGGGCCTGGCTGCTCCCACAGCTTGAAGCAGAGGGGCACCTGGAGTCAAATTTCCGGGGGGGGGGGGGGGGCACATTTTTCAAGCTAAGGAAGAGTGGAGCTGCAGTCAGGGGCCCTAGGAAGGGGTGAAAACCATCAAAGCCTCATTAACGCCAGCACCGAATTACACAATTCGCCCAGAGATGCAATGGGTGTCTGCCTGTTTTTTGCGAGATCAATTGGAAAGTCCTTCTGTGCACTCGGATTTATTCGTACTCAAGCTATATTCCTTTCTTTTGTTGGTGCTGCTACATCCTGGTACCTACTCTTTAGGTGCCCTTTCGTATATCCTATCGTGTGTGGTGCAGACACTTCTGTTCCGATGGATGTGTGCATTTTCAGCGAACATTAAAGTTTCATCAATTTCTTTTCCATGGTAATCATCAGTTTTAATTCATATTTTGGTTTCCATTGTTAACTGTTGTTATACGTTTTTTAATATATCCATTATTTCTAAAATAAAATAAAATAATGGATATATTAAAAAACAGTTAACAATGGAAACCAAAATATGAATTAAAATATTTTGTTGACAACTGAAAAAGAGTTAAAACTGAACAGAAGTGTCTGCACCACACAGGATATGCCTGTTTTTTGCACCATAAGCACTAGTATTACAGAAGGGTCTGCATATGAGATAGATTAAAGAGTTTATGCCTTCTGCTCCAAAGGGGCAGTCCCTCATGTTCATTGCAGTATCGAGTGTAGCCCCTGGACCCCTGTCTGTACTCACTGTCGCCTGACATGATTCCCGAAGGGAAAGCTGTCCCACAGGGACAACTTTTCTTTTCTGAATCATGTACCAACTGCAGCTCAGTGTTGGTAGCAGATCAACGGTTTGCGACTGCCATTGCGTTTGAAAACCATTGATATATGTAATTGTAAATTGCAATTTGAAGATAGCACCCTTTCCACTGCCCCTCCAAATTCCAATATGAAGCAAGATGCAGAACCCCTTTTGTCAATCATGAAGGTTATACACAACTCTAAAAAGGGGTTTTGCAGTAGCAACCACTGTGATGCTGCAAATTGTAAGCTTTATGACCACAACATCCTTTTGTATTTGAGGGTCCTAGTTATTTAGATAAAGCAGGATGTGCAGTGAAAGGAATGACGTTACAAATGAGTAGTGCCTTTAATGCTCTGGAAATGCAAGGATCTCCAATCTATCTCTCTACCTCTCTCTCTCTACCTCTCTCTCTACCTCTCTACCTCTCTCTACCTCTCTCTCTAAGTCTCTCAATCTATGTCTCTCTTTACCTCTACCTCTCACTCTACACCTCTCTCTACACCTCTCTACACCTCTCTACCTCTCTCTACACCTCTCTACCTCTCTCTACCTCTCTCTCTCTACCTCTCTCTACCTCTCTCTCTCTACCTCTCTCTCTCTACCTCTCTCTCTCTACCTCTCTCTCTCTACCTCTCTCTCTCTACCTCTCTCTCTCTACCTCTCTCTCTCTACCTCTACCTCTACCTCTCTCTCTACATCTACCTCTCTCTCTACCTCTACCTCTCTCTCTACCTCTACCTCTCTCTCTACCTCTACCTCTCTCTCCCTCTCTCTCTCTCTACCTCTCTCTCTACCTCTCTCTCTACCTCTCTCTCTACCTCTCTCTCTACCTCTCTCCCCACCTCTCTCTCTCTACCTCTCTACCACTACCTCTCTACCTCTCTACCACTACCTCTCTACCTCTACCACTACCTCTCTACCTCTACCACTACCTCTCTACCTCTCTCTCTACCTCTCTCTATCTCTCTCTCTACCTCTCTCTCTACCTCTCTCTCTACCTCTCTCTCTACCTCTCTCTCTACCTCTCTACCTCTCTCTCTCTACCTCTCTCTCTACCTCTCTCTCTACCTCTCTCTCTACCTCTCTCTCTACCTCTCTCTCTACCTCTCTCTCTACCTCTCTCTCTACCTCTCTCCCCACCTCTCTCTCTCTACCTCTCTACCACTACCTCTCTACCTCTCTACCACTACCTCTCTACCTCTACCACTACCTCTCTACCTCTACCACTACCTCTCTACCTCTCTCTCTACCTCTCTCTACCTCTCTCTCTACCTCTCTCTCTACCTCTCTCTCTACCTCTCTCTCTACCTCTCTCTCTACCTCTCTCTCTACCTCTCTACCTCTCTCTCTCTACCTCTCTCTACCTCTCTCTCTCTAAGTCTCTCAATCTATGTCTCTCTTTACCTCTACCTCTCTCTCTACACCTCTCTACCTCTCGCTATCTCTCTCTCTCTCTCTCTCTACCTCTCTCTCTCTCTCTACCTCTCTCTCTCTCTCTCTCTCTCTCTACCTCTACCTCTCTCTACCTCTCTCTCTACCTCTCTCTCTCTACCTCTACCTCTCTCTCTCTACCTCTACCTCTCTCTCTCTACCTCTACCTCTACCTCTCTCTCTCTACCTCTACCTCTCTCTCTCTACCTCTACCTCTACCTCTCTCTCTCTACCTCTACCTCTACCTCTCTCTCTCTACCTCTACCTCTCTCTCTCTACCTCTACCTCTCTCTCTCTACCTCTCTCTCTCTACCTCTACCTCTCTCTCTCTACCTCTACCTCTCTCTCTCTACCTCTCTCTATCTCTCTCTCTCTCTCCCTCTCTCCCTCTCTCTCTACCTCTCTCCACCTCTCTCTCTCCACCTCTCTCTCTCTACCTCTCTCTCTCTACCTCTCTCTCTCTACCTCTCTCTCTCTACCTCTCTCTCTCTACCTCTCTCTCTACCTCTCTCTCTACCTCTCTCTCTACCTCTCTCTCTACCTATCTCTCTACCTATCTCTCTACCTATCTCTCTACCTATCTCTCTACCTCTCTCTCTACCTCTCTCTACCTCTCTCTCTACCTCTCTCTACCTCTCTCTCTACCTCTCTCTCTACCTCTTCCTCTCCCTCTTCCTCTCCCTCTCTACCTCTCCCTCTCTACCTCTCCCTCTCTACCTCTCCCTCTCTACCTCTCTACCTCTCTCTCTCTACCTCTACCTCTCTCTCTACCTCTCTCTCTACCTCTCTCTCTACCTCTCTCTCTACCTCTCTCTCTACCTCTCTCTCTACCTCTTCCTCTCCCTCTTCCACTCTCTCTCTACCTCTACCTCTCACCCTCTCTCCCTCTACCTCTCTCTCTCTCCCTACCTCTACCTCTCTCTACCTCTCTCTCTACCTCTATTACTCTACCTCTATTACTCTACCTCTCCCTCTCTCTCTCTCTCTCTCTCTCTCTCTATCTCTCTCTCTCTACCTGTATGTCTCTCTCTACCTCTCTCTCTACTGCTCTCTCTCTCTCTACCTCTCTTCTCTACCTCTCTCTTCCCCTCTTTCTCTCTCTCTACCTCTACCTCTACCTCTCTCTCTACCTCTCTCTCTACTCTCTACCTCTCTCTACCTCTCACTCTACCCCTCTCTACCCAGCTCTACCTCTCTCTCTACCTCTCTCTCTACCTCTCTACCTCTTTACCTCTCTCACCCTCTCTACCTCTCCCACTCTCTCTACCTCTCCCTCTCTACCTCTACCTCTCTACCTCTCTCTCTACCTCTCTACCTCTCTCTCTACCTCTCTCTACCTCTCTCTCTCTACCTCTCCCTCTATCTCTATACCTCTCTCTCTACCTTTACACCTCTACCTCTCTCTCTACCTCTCTCTCTCTCCGTACCTCTACCTCTACCTCTTTCTACCTCTTTCTACCTCTCTCTACCTCTCTCTCTCTACCTCTCTCTCTCTACCTCTCTCTACCACAGTCTCTCTACCTCTCTACACCTCTCTCTACCTCTCTACACCTGTCTACCTCTCAACCAGTTGAATTCCGGGAAGCCCAAACCATCAGTATTTCAAATCTGCGCATGAAACGTGGGTAGAATGAGCTTTGTAGCTCAGAATGGGATGCTCTTTTTACATAATTTGTATTTAACAGAATTGGGAAGCAGGAGAGCAGTCTCACAGTTGAGATAGGGATTCACATACACTGGTGACAGCTTTTGAATTGGCTTTAAAACCATTCAAAGATGGCTGCAGAATCTACGTGGGATGTGGTGGACTAAGTGGCAGCCGGAGCCATATAGCACTGCTTGTCATTTAAAAAAGAAAAACAGCATTGACATAGCCAATAGGTCTCCCCTTTGGGACCTTATAAGTGTTTAGTTGTCTAGTACAATTTCCTTGGTGCAACAACTTTAAGTGTTGCATGGCTAAACACTTAGAAGGTCCCAAAGGCGAGACCTATTGGCTATGCCAATGCTTGTTTGTTTTTTCCTCTGTTTCATTGTGGTTGCCAGGTAATCTGCTTTGAAGCCTCACATGATTTTTCTCCCACCCCATGGGTTTCTTTGTTTATTTAAGCTCTTTGTCTTATTAGATTTTGTATTTGTTTATTTAATATTGTGCTCAATCATGTCGGAGGATGGTGATGAAGTAAAAATGTTGCCCCCCCCCTGGAAAAATTTCTGCGGACGCCCATGCGTGGCATGAAGGCAACCTGTACATGTGTTTGCTATTAGAGACATGTTCTAGTAGTGCAACTGCCAGACTGTGATCGTGGGCCATGGGGGAAGCATGGGCTACTGGGTCTCAACCTTGTGGGTTGTGATTGCATGCCTCTGTGGTCCGGCAGTCCTGACAACTATGGCTCTGCAACTATGGCTCTGCAACCCTGCCAACTATGGCTCTGCAAGCAGGACCAAGAAAAACCCCTTCAGCAGTGGACTTCCAGTGAGGTCACAGACTTCTCAGGGGGATATTGTGGGCTGCTCGAGCTCTGAACTCAAACACACATTAGTATAATAAATGATGTCCAACCAACTGCTTATGGACGCCAATTCACGAAAATTGCAGGGGTAGCGGAAATTACATCACACACCTTTGACATAAATACCACATCAAAGTAAGCAATCTCATATGACCTATGACTCTTAATCTACCGAGGATGTGAAGTCACTTAACCTTAACAAGGATGAGATAACAATTGGCATAGTGGAAGTTCCAAAACAAAAAATTAATACACCACAGCACAAATATCTATTTTAGATACACCTATATTAGTGTCCTGATCTTTGAAAGTGGTATGGCGTAGTACAATACTGAACTAAATTGTAGCATATGAGCCAAAAAAGTGGGTCAGATCTCTTCTAGGAGAACTGGAGGGGGGAGGATGGTACCCTCAAGAAAATGCTGAAAAAAACCTGAATCAAATTGTGCATTTTTTTCCAAATTCACATAAATTTGCTGACACCATGGATTATGAAAGGGCACCGATGGACCAGGCCCCCTCAGAAGGGACACTTGATTTTTTTTTGCCTACTTACCTCCAATTTTTGCCTTGTTGACCTTAGGACTGTGCACTCTACCACTTCAAGCCAGTGCTAAAGTGCTTGCGCTCAGCTCCCCTATCCATGGTTTGATTGGCGTGTACTAAATTGGCATATTTAATTTACTTATAAATCCCTTGTAGTGTGGATTACCATCCACCCAGGGCCTGTAAATTAAATGCACCAGTGGGCCTGCAGCACTTACTGTGCCTCCCACTTATTTAGCACCTTAATACATCTTCCAGGCCTGTCTTTGCAGCCTGAATGCAGGGTCACATTGTCATGTCGACTAGGCATTTAAACATAATTGACAAGACTTAAAGTCCCCTTTTATGACATTTGTCGCACAGAAAGTAGGGCCTAGGTAATTCATATGGCAGGGTTTTATATAAATACAAGTTTGGACATGTATTTTTACATGTCCTGGGAGTGAAAAACACCTAAAATGCATTTTTCACTACTGGGAGACCTATCCCCTCCCGTAGGTTAATATTGGGGATTCCTAATTACATTTAATAGGCTGTAATTCCTACCTGAGGAGATGTAGATTTGTCATGTTTGGTACCTATGATATTTTAATGATAAACCCTCTTAAATGACTCCCTTTATCTAAGCAAAAACATAATATATTAACCCATACAGAATGTATCCATCACCCCAGGAGTGAGGATGAAAGTGGAGGCATCCATTTCAACAATACAATTATTGTCTGCAGCTCCAAAAACACAGTAGGCCATGACCCCAAAGTATTATCTTAATTTCAAAGTGATAATTTTATGTTTTGTTTTTAGTCTTACAAATTATCAGGTTAAACCATTGGTATTACCATATTGTTGGTACACACATGAAAGCCAAGTATTCATATCAGACAGGAAGAGGGTTAGATCTCCTGGATAGGTCACACACAAATGACTTCTTTTGCTATTTACCTCTATTTATTTACTTTTATTTCCATACCCGACCAATTTTGCTCCTAATCTCTACTCCCTTTACGGTCCTACTGGCTCCAAATGTATACTAGGTAGGTCTCCATACTCACAATCAATTGTAAAATTGATAATGCGTGTTCTTTTCTTTTTTTGAGAGGTGAAATGTGCATGTTAGTCATACTTGTAGTTCAGGGTGAGCAATACATAATTTTAACAATACCATGTTCAATGTTTTAGGCATACTATTCTACTCTGCACAATTAAATGTGTTAATTATATTTACAGATGCATGATCTTGCATATTACTCCTAGCTAAAATACAGTCTGCGAATGATTAATGAAGCCAAGAAATGTTTTGCCAAAGTTCCAAAACCAGATATTTTTCAAGAAATTTTTACAAACTAATCAACACAATTGTCTGGAAGTTTGAAACTAATTTGTGTTCTCTATTAATTTAGGAAGATTGGATCCTTCGCAGAGGCTCTAGATTCTATTTGGCTGTTAAGTCTCTGGAACTGAGAGCAAAAGGTCCCTGCTATTAGTGATCATTGGTGTTTTATTTTTTCAGGAAAATTTGCTTGCAGCCGATTTTCACCAAATGTCTTTCTCAGGGGCAGCTCCTCTGCTAAAGTGACGGAGCATTGCCCCACTGCTCTGTGAGCAGGTCAAAAAGGAAAAATAAAATGATAATAACATCCGTGGCTAAGCGGTTTAGAGGTGGAGCGGGCTGGACTGGGCTGTTAGAGGAGCAGGGGAGAGGAGTGGTGAGCAGCCTCTTAAGTGCACATGAATGTTTTGGCTGGATGTCTTGGGCCGGCCAGACATGCACACTTTGCATGTTCTCCACCGAGAAAATGCACAGGCTCCCAGTCCCTCTTGGAGTGCCGAACCACAGCCCTCAGACCAATCACAATGCTGCTGTAACAGCATGTGATTAGCTAGGAGAGACCGGGAGCATTGTGGTACTGAAAATTTTGGACCTGTGTCATAAACATTGTCGTATCATGATGAATTTGATATCAGCAGACCGAGAATGACTAGTAGACTATGCACAAACATTTTCGTCATATTCGAGTGACGAATTCACCCTGAATTCTGAGTTTTCGCCCTGAACCCTTGGGTTCCATTTTGTGAACGGCAGCCATTTTGTGATTGCCCTCACATAGGCCGGTGACTAAAGCCAAAACCGAGTCTGAATGACACGTACACCTTTTCTGACTTCTGCACGACCTGGGCAAGCTGACTCCACTGCCCGGGGCCAAACCTGTTTGGTCAGTTCCTCTCCCAGTGGCCGGGCGAGATAGTATCAAGGCACAACATGCCATAAACCTTTCATCGCACACAAACCCTTCCTAATCTTACACACACCTGCCTCTGCTTCTTTCTTTATTACTTGCTTTACGAGGAGGAGGAGGCGCCCGCTTTTTATTGGGGGGTTTCGTCGATATCTGATGAAAATACTGGGCCTTGCCGGGTAATTGATTGTGGGCTGAACAAACTGAATTATGGGCATGTCATCATGACTCTGCTTTTTCTTTGTATTGAAAATATGTGAATAGTCAACTGTAAAATAGGGAATGTTTGCCTGAAGCATAATATTTTGTATAAAAAGAGAAGGCTGGTTTTGTAAGATTGAGTAGTCTCCTTAGAATATACACCGTGTTGTACTTCTAGGACGCCTGTTACTTGGTTGCAGCCAAAAAACACGATCTTTGACTTCACCTAAAAGACTCTGAGTTTCTGTAGTCTGAAACAGGAAGGACCCGAAGTCTTAGGGTGTACCCCTGGCACCGCTGTGTTCTGAAAAACCCAGTACTTCAGTTGGCGCCCAACATGGGGCGATTTCAGCGGTACCGGTCCAAGCCAGAGGTTCGTGAGGAGCTTCGTGTGAAAATTCTGGAGGAAGGCCGCCACTTCATCGACCCCTGCATGTCGACGTGGTCCGAAAGTCTTTGCTGCGAGGTTCCCCGCTTCCCGACGGCTACGAAGGACTGCTGCCCAGACTATCGCCCTGTTTTTGACCCTTGATGATTTGTAGAGCGAAACGATAGACGAGTCTTCTGGTGACGTCATCGATACCTCAGTTAAGTGTAAGTGGAGCGTCTCTCAGTCCTTAGTTTGGTTCTTAGTTTGGGTATCCCCTTGGGATCTTTGATTTGGAACTTGCAAGTACCAAAGGCAAGGGACTCGTCTATTCACAAGACTATCGTATTCGATAATCCTTTGAAGTTTAAGCTAGACTAGAGAGTGAAGATGCCTGGTCTTAGCAGACTTGGAAATTTGTTTTGTCTTGGTTGTAATAGGGATTCCCGATTGGAGGACTCGTGTCCGGTTCCTCCGATTGGAACTCCAGCCTATGAGCTCTATGTGAAACATGGCGTAGGCCCAATCACATATAATGAAGTATGGATCCGATACACCAGAAAAGATGGTGTTTTAAAATGGCCCCAATATGGTAGCTTTGACACGGAAATCCTAGATAATCTCGAAGTTAGACTTTTTAAGAAGAAAGCCCGGCCGGCGATGTTTGACTCTTTCCGCCTATGGCGTAAGGAAGCCAAACAGAAAGAAATTAAAATAGCTAAAAAGAATAAAAGAGAAAGGGGTATTTCGATAATGCAAGCTGCTATGCAGTATAAAGATGATGAAGAAGAACAGGCAAGTGAGCAGTTGCACAGGCAACGTAAAATGGCGATCGATAAATGTTATCCAGTTTTGCCGCCTCTTCAGCAAGTTGTGGCAAAAGAACTTGAAAAAGACCCCCTAATGTCACACTTATTGAGTTCGCCACCCCCCTATGCGCAGAGTGCTACTGCACCTCCGCAGCCTTTAGTTGTGCAACCTCCGGTTGTTGTGCCTCAAGTTCTTCCACAGCCGCCAGCTCCTCTTTAGTTGGCTCCTACTCCTACGGCGCAGCCTCCTCAAGGGCCGCCGACTTTGCTACCTGCTCTACCTACACTTCTTACGACTTTACCTATTGCATCGACTACCTCTTCTGGTATTCTTCCTGATACTGCCTCTGCGTCTGCATCTGCATCTACCCTGCCTCACCCTGTTTTTCCTCCTGTTCTCTCGTCGACTTCTCCTTCCGTTCGACAGAGAATGACTGACACTGTCGCTAATCTTCTGTATCCTCTATTTGGGGCAACAAGTATGACCCCTGTTTCAACGCACAAACAGTTTCGTAGTCAACTGCCCGACTCTAGAGAGCGGGAAACGTTGGATTATTTAGCACATAAATGGGTTACCGACCCGACAAGATATGAGCTAGAGTCTGTTATGGATGTCTTCCATCAGTGGGAAGCACCAAAGCAGAGGTACGTTTTTGATAAAATGTGTACTTTCCTTTGTGAAGATTTAGAAGAGAATGATTTGGAGCCCAATCCGTCTGAGTTATGTCATGTACGGTACGAGTTCGGGAAAGGCACAATTGTGGGTTCAGATGTTAAGAAAGCAGTCGCGACATTGTTATCGCTTAGGAGTGTAACTATTTCTCAGCAGTTGTTTGAGTCTGACTCCTCTGTTAAGAGGAAAGCGAGACAATAACCCATGAGAGAAGTTCCTCCGGTATGGATGGATGCCGTTGCAGCTGATGTCGCTAATCACATCGCTGCGGTGCCCGCACACTTTCAGCGTGTTTGGGTACATGTTCCTTGGAAGCGCGCTGAAGTTTTGGCCCTTAAGCAGACATTGCCTGATCCCCGTAAAAATCCTGCAGGGTATTACAATGAATTGTCACAGACCGCAGGCATTATGAATTTAGCGGATATAGACATGTTTGGAAATGTTGTTCCACAGCCTTTATGGGGAAAGATTCGTCATGCGGACCATGATCAGGAGTTAGCTGATACATGGGTTAATATTGCTGCTGCTGATGGCAGACAAGTTGGTGGTGCTAAACCTGAACCTTTAGTGGCAGACCTCCGTGGTAGGATAATTACGTACATAAAGACTTTAATGCCTGCAATGCGAGTGAATTGGGACAAATTGTCCGCGTGTAAGCAGAAGAAAGATGAGACCGTGTCTGATTTCTTCACCAGGTTCGAAGAAACGTTTATCGACCACAGTGGTCAAGATATGAGTACAGAAGGTGGTCAACGGTTGTTCGTTGACAAGTTCGTGCAGAATTTGCTTCCCGAGTTGTGTATGAAGTTAAAAGATTCAGAAAGTTCGTGGGCCGTTTCCTCTTCAGCACAGATATTGGCTACTGCGCAGTACTACGAAAATAGGGACAAAGATGAAAAGGATAGAGCAGACAAGAAAACGAAAGAGTTAAATACGAAAATCCTTTTACAACAAGCGTATCCGCCACGTGGTGGTCAGAGTAACTATCAGCAACCTCAACAGTTTCAGAGGAACTCGCAAAGGTTCGAGTATCCTCAACAGCGTGTTCCTGTAGGCCCCAATCAGTGTTCATATTGTAAAGAAGAGGGTCATTTCAAGTATAGTTGTCCTGTTTTGTTACAGCGTATGAATGGTGCTTCTGCTACAAGAGGTCGAGGTGTTCCACAAGCGCCTAGAGGTAGAGGACGTGGAAATTTCCCCCAGAACGTGCGCCCATTTCCACCGCAGAATTCAATGAATAGTTTTGATCAGCAGAATAACGCGTCAGGTAGGACGCCGCAGTACTATGCTGATGACTACTACGCAGAAGATGAGAATATGGAAGGTAATGATTGCTAGGACAGCCATGGACAAAGAGAGGGAGTTGTTTCAGTTCCAGTAGATCAGAGTGGACCTTACGGTGAGGTGATTACATCAGGTGTGTCAGAGCCTTTTCTGTTGGATACTGGTGCTACAAAGAGTTCCATTATGCACTCTAAACTCCCTGGCGCACCTTTGTCTGGCGAAATGAATGTTTCAGTAGGTTTTTCTGGCGCCCCGGTTAGAAACCCGATTTCTAGTCCTATATCCCTTTCTGTTGGACCGTGTGAATTAGAAGCACCCCTTATTCTGACAACAGGTTGTGGCGAGAATTTGTTAGGATTGGATTTGTTGAAAAGATTGTATGCGACATTGTATTGTTCTCCTACAGGAGTACAACTTACACTAGGGAAGGAAGTAGTCTCCCCAATGTACTTGTCAAAGGATAAACTTCCAACAGAGTTGTCGTCTCTTCCTGATATTCTTTGGGCTACTGATCCTAATGATGTGGGTCTTTTGGAAATACCGCCATATGTTGTGACATTGAAAGCCAATGTTAAAATGCCACGAATTCCCCAATATAAGATCTCTAGTGAAGGTAAAAAAGCGCTGCTAGCGATCATTTATGATTTGATTGAAAAAGATGTAATTGAAGAGACAAGAGGCAATGTTTGCAATAGTCCTGTTCTGCCCGTTTTGAAGCGTACTGACCCTTCTCAGCCACCTGTTTACAGATTTGTGATTGATCTTAGAGAAGTGAACAAAATCGTTGTGCCCCAATTTCCAGTTGTTCCTGATATCACTGCCCTATTGACTATGATTCCAGCGTCCGCGACTTGGTTCTCGGTGATTGACTTGAAGAATGCGTTCTTCAGCATCCCGATTGCCGAGGAGAGTAGGGATATTTTCGGCTTCAGTTTAGGAGGCCGAAGCTTCCGCTTCAAACGCGCTCCCCAGGGCTACTGTGAAAGTCCATCAATATATAGTCAAGCTTTAAAAACACAGCTTGATACGAATGTTTTACCTGATGGCGCTACCCTTATTCAGTATGTTGACGATTTGCTTGTTTCTGCAGATACTGAGAAAATCTGTAAAGAAGCCACTTTGTCGTTATTGCGTCATTTGTCTGATTTACATCACAAAGTGTCTCTTTCCAAATTGCAATATTGTCGACAAGAAGTGACCTACTTAGGTCATCTCTTATCGAAGGAGGGAAGGAAACTGACCCCGAACAGAATTCAGGCAATAGCGAAATTGAGTGTGCCTAGGACACAGAGAGAAGTCCGTGCTTTCTTGGGCATTACATCTTACTGCAGACAATGGATACCGAATTTTTCTTTGTTGGCCAAACCTTTGGTGGCATTAACTTGTAAAGATACACCGAATCCCCTCCCATGGTCTGAAGAGTGTCAGAAGAGTTTTTCCGAATTGCGCAATGCATTATGTTCGGCTCCTGTGTTGGGTACCCCCGACTACAGTAAGCCCTTTACATTGTATGTCCATGAGAAAGAAGGTTGTGCATTGTCAGTGTTGACACAGTTGTTCGGAGACAAACAGCGCCCATGTGCGTATTTTTCGTCAACTTTGGACCCGGTAGCTAAAGCATTGCCAAGTTGCTTAAGAGCCACGGCGGCAGCAGCTGTTTCCATTCGGCAGTCTGCTGGTTTAGTGATGAATAATACATTGGTTGTGATGGTTCCACATGCAGTGGACACGTTGTTAAACAGTACCAAGACACAGCACTTAACTAGTGCTTGATTGTCAGGTTATGAGTTGACACTTTTAGCGAGTCATGTACACATAAAGAGATGCAGCACGTTGAATCCAGCTACGTTGTTGCCGATTGTAACAGAGACAGATGCTTCTGAACAGCATGATTGTTTTCTCAGAACAGAAGAAGAAATGAAAGGGAGAATAGACCTTCAGGACACTCCTCTTGTGAAGTGTGATGGTACCTTATGGGTGGATGGTTCATGCTTCAAGCTTCCGAATGGTGATACGACTGTGGCATATGCTGTTACGACTTTGCATATGATTGCTGAAGCTGCACGTGTCCCACATAATTCAGCTCAAGCAGCAGAGTTGATTGCACTTACAAGAGCGTGTGTGTTATCAAAAGGAATGAAAGTGACCATATATACTGACAGCCAGTATGCATTCGGTGTGGCCCATAGTTTTGGACAATTGTGGAAGGAACGTGGGTTCCTGACTTCGCATGGAGCTAAGATACAGCATGGTCAGTTGGTGAATGAGCTTCTCGAGTCACTTACGTTGCCCTTGCAAGTTGCGATTGTAAAATGCAGTGCACACAAGAAGGTGACTGATGATGTTGGTCGTGGAAATGCATTTGCTGATGAAGTCGCTAAAGAAACAGCGAGGGATGTGATGAGTCGAATGTATGTTGCAGGCCCTGCGAGATGGGTTGGTGACATTGGAATGTGTGAAGACACGATAGAGAGTGTGAAGTCTATTCAAGCTGAAGCTACAGAGAAAGAATTGAGTGTGTGGAGAGAGAGTACGGGTAAATTGGATGCAAATGGTTGTTGGGTTGAATTGTCAGAGCATCAGCGATGGTTGTTACCCGATGCGTACATGCTTGCAGTGGTTACAATGGCCCATGGAATGGCTCACATCAGCGTGAAAGGGATTTGTAAGGTGCTGGCTCCAGTATGGCAAAATGCTGGAATTCCCAAGTGTGCAGAGAATGTGGTCACAAATTGTATGGTGTGTCTGAAATACAATCCTGGTAGGGGAACCCCAACTCCAGCTGGTCATTTTTCACCTCCAACGTATCCGTTCGAGGCTTTGCAGCTAGATTTCATCCACATGGAAAGGTGCAACAATTTAAAATACGTACTCGTTGTTGTTTGTGCCTTTTCGAGATTGGTAGAAGAATACCCCCTGAAGGACAACACTGCCTTGTCCACAGCTAAAGCCCTTGTCAAAGAATTTTTCCCTAGATTTGGAATGCCGAGAATGGTCTGGAGTGACAATGGGAGTGAATTTGTAGGACGAGTGATGAAGAAAGTATGTGAAGGGCTAGGCATCCAACAGAAATTCCACGCTGCAAATCACCCCCAATCAGCTGGACTAGTAGAGTGCTACAATGGCACATTAAAACTGAAGCTGACCAAAATCCAAGCGAGCTCTGGTCTTAAATGGCCTGACGCTCTGCCTTTAGCACTCCTATCAACAAGAATGACTGTGCATTCGCGAGTGGGACTTAGTCCATATGAAATTGTGTTCGGCCGTCCGGCCAACATATGGGGAGTGCCAAGGCCGACAAAATTCAGTGAGATCGAACACCCTGTACTTCTTGACTATTTGTATGAATTGACGGCTAAATTGCGTGTTTTACACCAACAGGTTCACGACACTCTGCCTCAGGTCTCTGAATCTCCAGGACATCGTATCGATCCTGGATCCTGGGTGCTGGTCAAGAGTTTCCAGCGAACAAAGAATGACCAGCCCCGTTGGAACGGCCCTCACCTAGTTCTTCTCTCAACAAGATCAGCCGTTCGAGTGGAAGGGAAGAAGAACTGGATCCACGGCGTACACTGCAAGAGGGTCCCTTTGCCTCTGCCGTACGACCGGTGGGGCCAGGAGGGTGTTGCTGACTCTGAGACTGAGACTGTGCCTCGTTTTCTGCCTTTCAGTGATGCACGCATAAAAGGAACAATTTCTGAACAAGAAAGTGACAATCTTTTGCAAGAAGCTGTGCCACCGTCAATCCGACTGGACACTACAGAACTTGAACTACTGTTCCAAAACCAGACATTACCTGGAAAAAGACGCTATAACCTGAGGCCGAGAACTATGAACTAATAAAGTTTTTCTTTCCTTTGCTTTTTTTGAAAAGTGCAGCTCTCTCATCTGAGAAACTTTTTTTATTTTTGTTTTTCGAACCACCATCCGGGTTCCGCTGTAGGGTCGCGTTGCCCAAGTCTTTGGAGTGCAGCTGAAGACGTTAGGTCGACAGTTCTGGTTGGTCTAAGGGAGTTGCCCTGGACTGACAGAAGCATTCCTTAGCATAGAACACCCTACCATCGCGAGCAGCATTTAGAGAGGATGGAGTTTTTCGAGATGGAGAGACCTGCCAAAACAATGAACTTTAAAGCTAAAATATGTAGAATGATGACCAAGAAAAGCTTTTTGATATCATGCATTTTTACGTTGTTCAGTGTAATGATGTTTTTAATAGGATATGTGTTACTCTCTTTTCAAGTGACATTTGCACCCACTACACAGTCAATACCTCCTCCTACTGTTTCCTCGCATTCTTTCCACCCTTTTCCTGAACATGAGTCTGTTAGGAGATTAGAGTTATTAATAACTTCTTCGTTCAGCTTTTGCACCAACACCAACTAGTAATGAACACGACTAACTGTTGGGTGTGTGGTCTTATGCCTCACACAACGGATAAAGGTATCCCTTATCTGGTCCTGCCATTCAGCCACAATGGTTCTGTGTGGGCATACAGAACAATGTTCATCTACGCACATGAAGCCTACCCCCCACGTTCTGAAAAGGACAATCCTAAAAATAGTGCTCTAGTTAAGGGTATAGTAGATATGATTAGGGAAGATATTTCCTATGAGACTATCCCGAGAGATGAGACACTAGTATATATAGGATGGAACGTGACCGGATATGGAGTGACTCTGAGTGAGAAACAGCAAGCAAAGAGATCTTCCCCGATTTGGATTGTACCCCATCAGGGTCACCTATGTCTGCAAGGTAATGGCAAGAATCCCAGAGCTCAGTTAGGGAAGAGTACCTGCACTGAAACGTATGTTTTTGCGTCCCAGACTTCCCCTTCGTTCTTAGCAGCTAAGGGTACCTATTTCATCTGCTATGATAGAGCCTATACATGGTTGCCCCCTGACTTTTCGGGCACATGTTTTGTTTCGTTCCTGTTGCCTCCCACCTACACCGCTGCAGCAGATTACCACAAGACAAGGATAGTTCGAGGTGTCTTCAGTAAAGAAGATACTGCAGGACAAGAATTGGGAGACTTAATTAGGGCTTTTCTGCCGTTTTGGGGACCCATGGTTAACAGCAGGAACATAGGGCAATTGACGAGGGTGGTTGAATCCACCGTAGATGAAACTGCCGGTGCCCTTAGTAATTTGACTGCTGAGCTCCAGTCGGATCGCTTTATGACCCTTCAGAACAGGGTCGCGTTGGACGTCATACTTGCAGACCGAGGTGGGGTATGTAGAGTGATCCAATCGAGTTGCTGTGTTTTCATTCCAGATAACGCTCCAACAGTGTACCAGGCCATCTCCAAACTACATAAGATTTCCGAATCTATTCATGTGGATAAAGGAGATTGGTCATTGATGGAATGGTTCTGGGAACTGATATCCGCCTGGGGATGGAAAATTCTGATGGTCATTGGGATGATCTTAGCCATTCTTTTTCTGTTCTGTCTGTGCATACAGTGTGCTCCTGCAATATGTGGCCTCTGTGCTACATCGTGTATAAGGAAACCTGTATCGAGGGACGAGCTAAGTAATAGGATGATGCTACAGCAACATCTCAATGACTTTATGAATATAGACCTGGACTCAGATTAGCATGAATATAGGTTATTTCCTATGTAAGGGCAAAAGGAGAGTCTGTGGTACTGAAAATGTTGGACCTGTGTCATAAACATTGTCGTATCATGACAAATTTGATATCAGCAGACCGAGAATGACTAGTAGACTATGCACAAACATTTTCGTCATATTCGAGTGACGAAATCACCCTGAATTCTGAGTTTTCGCCCTGAACCCTTGGGTTCTATTTTGTGAACGGCAGCCATTTTGTGATTGCCCTCACATAGGCCGGTGACTAAAGCCAAAACTGAGTCTGAATGACACGTACACCTTTTCTGACTTCTGCTCGACCTGGGCAAGCAGACTCCACTGCCCGGGGCCAAACCTGTTCGGTCAGTTCCTCTCCCAGTGGCTGGGTGAGATAGTATCAAGGCACAACATGCCATAAACCTTTCATCGCACACAAACCCTTCCTAATCTTACACACACCTGCCTCTGCTTCTTTCTTTATGACTTGCTTTACGAGGAGGAGGCACCCGTTTTTATTGGGGTTTCCTCGATATCTGATGAAAATACTGGGCCTTGCCGGGTAATTGATTGTGGGCTGAACAAACTGAATTATGGGCATGTCATCATGACTCTGCTTTTTCTTTGTATTGAAAATATGTGAATGGTCAACTGTAAAATAGGGAATGTTTGCCTGAAGCATAATATTTTGTATAAAAAGAGAAGGCTGGTTTTGTAAGATTGAGCAGTCTCCTGAGAATATACACCGTGTTGTACTTCTAGGACGCCTGTTACTTGGTTGCAGCCAATAAACACGATCTTTGACTTCACCTAGAAGACTCTGAGTTTCTGTAGTCTGACACAGGGAGGACCCGAAGTCTTAGGGTGTACCCCTGGCACCGCTGGGTTCTGAAAAACCCAGTACTTCAGCATGTGTGGTTCCTGCTCCTGCAGTCGACTGAAGAGACGAAGAGGAGCGAGAGGTGGCAACTAGCCTACAGGTAAGAGATAAAAAAAAAAATATATATATATATATATATATATATATATATATATATATATATATATATATATATATATATATATATATATATATATATATACACACATACATATACCCACACACACACACACACAGGCATAATCAGTTAGTAGGAGCCCTACTTAAAGAACATAGACTTTCTAGTACCAAACCTGTTGGCTCTGCTATAGCGATTTACAATGGGAAAGTTAGAGCTTCCATCACATACGGCGCAGAATTATGGGGGTATGACAACTTATCCCCTCTTGTTACTGCGCAAAATAAATTCCTGAGAATATTGACTTCTTTGCCCCAATCCACCCCTACCAAGCCCCTATTGTTAGATCTAGGATGTGTATCCATTGATGAAGTGGCAGGGTTTAGACCCTTAGCCTACTGGAGGCGGATCTGGACTACACCTGAACTGGCACCATATGCCTGCGCCCTTAAGCATATCAGACAGTCTGCCCAGACTGTCAAAATCAAATGGCTACAGAAGATTAAGAACAACTTGACTGATATGGGCCTCCGTCACCTGTGGGATGACCAGATAAGTTATTCATTTCCCAGTAAAAATGAGTTGGTAGATAGTAGTTCACTTACAGCTCTTTTTATGGAACATAAATTCTCGTCAGGAATAGAGGATTATTGAAATCTAATTGCCATCCCTGGTGATAGAAAACTCTATCACCAATTTAGAGTAGGGAGTCTCCCAATATGATCTTTTACTGTTAAATGGAACAAAACCTCACACTGTCTGCCCCTCATGTAATTTAAGGGAAGAAACGATAACACAAGTATTTTTTGTATGTCCCGCATACAACGGTCCTCGGCTTAGGCCCTTGTGTTCTAAGTTAAGCACTAGATCAAGCCTAACAGCCTTCCGTATCTTGGTCGCAAACACTTGCTCAGACAAAGTTATTGCAGTGGCGACATTTTTAAGTTGGTTCTAGGCCTTGAGACGGCAAGCTATGTAGGCCAATTAGACTGTACTATGTGGTTAACGTTTATTCCCCATTAGGCTGGCTCCAGGGATGTACTTTTGTATATCAACTTGTCTTTTCTATTTTAACGATTTCTTTCAATCTTAGGAATATTCGATAATGATAATAAATTTTGTAAGTAGGTGTGCTCTTAAGATGCATTTATTGTTTTAGATGACACTTGTTGCGGTGTCTTTTATGATTGTAAAAATATCCTATAAAGACTAACTGAACTGTGTATATATATATATTCACTGAAAAAACCATAGGTTTCAGGCCTTATATAGTTAGGAATTAGCATTTAAAAAACCTTTAAAATTCACTGAAAAAACCATAGGTTTCAGGCCTTATATAGTTAGGAATTAGCATTTAAAAAAACCTTTGAAATTCACTGAAAAAACCATAGGTTTCAGGAGTTATATAGTTAGGAATTAGTTTTTAAAAAACCTTTGAAATTCACTCAAAAAAACTATAAGTTTTAGTGGTGTTATAGTTAGCTGGACATTTTACTCATACAAAACCAATGAAATTGCTCCTATATAGTTAGTTGTACAAACTATATTTCGCGCATCCGCAATCCACTGCTGATGATGTCACATATTAGATCATTCATGACATGGTCAGTGACATCACTGATGACATCTCAAATGACATCACTGATGACATCACTGATGACATCATCCAGTGAATGTGGTTTGCTTCGTTATTTAAATATGCATTATTTATATAGCAATTTACATTGAAGAATGAGTGGATATATATAAATAAATATTTGGATGGAGGATTTAGTAGCAGTGTAATTGACTGTTTACTTGACCAATTTATAATGTCTCACTAAATATAGTGGATAGTGACTAAATTGTGTGGATATCTGTATCACTTTGTCAGTTGTTGTGTAAACTGATTCTACAGTTGGTTACTAGCTATGTGAAAGTCTATATTAGTTATGGATTAGTTAACTGAGTATTTGTATGGGAGTGTGAAAGTGTGTGTGGTTCGGTGGGGGGTGTGTGACTGTCCAAAGATGTGTGAATAGTTGATTCAGTAGATATATGAAGCTAAAACTACATGTTCTAACAGTTTGGGTGAGGGAATCTCTTTATGGGTGTGGTAATGAGCAAATATATTTCTCAAAGGTACAAGTCCAACAAACTAGAAAAATAAAAGGCAGTGTATGTGTCAGTTGTTGTATATAAATAAGTATACATAAGACACAATGATTGTGTGAGTGACTGTATGGATAACTGTATACTTGTAATAATGATTTTATAATTCACTAAGTATGACTTACTATCTAAATGAATAGAAGAAGTGGTGTTTGTATAAGTGTTTTGCTAAGTAAATATGTAAGTATGATCCATTGTTTGCATAAGTGAGTAGGATGACTTCATATGTGAATAGGACGCGTGCTGTTGTTTAATGTCGATATAGATGTATAAGTATTTTTGATAGTGTTCTATTGTTCATTGACAGCATGTATGAGTGAATCCATAGGTAAGTGATTAGATGTGTGTATACATCTATGAATCACTGAGTGGATTTTTAGATACTTGTACTGCTGTGACAATGGATTTAAATATGATACTCTGTATTTTACAAACAGTGATGAAAAATTGTAATAGTGTATGAAAAGGTGTATGTGATTGTCACGTGGATGATGTCATCAGTGATGTCATCAGCGATGTAATTTGAGATGTCATCAGTGATGTCACTGACCATGTCATGAATGATCTAATATGTGACATCAGCAGTGGATTGCGGGTGCGCGAAATATAGTTAGTACAACTAACTATATAGGAGCAATTTCATTGGTTTTGTATGAGTAAAATGTCCAGCTAACTATAACACCACTAAAACTTATAACTATAACTGGTGTGTAACCTATGGTTTTTTCAGTGAATATATATATATAAAATTTCTATGGCAAAAGGAAACCCCTCATTTTGTTCCTTTTCAAATTAAATGTATTAAGTGTTACCACTTTATTCCAATCAAGATGACTTCAGGTGTGCCATACTTTTGTCATAAGTAAGACTGTTAGCGTTCTAGTTGTTCTTTAGAACACTCTGGGACATTCTGTCATTGGGCTATAGTTGGGCTACATCTGGCTGATATTTGGGCTACATTTGGGCTCTTTTGTCTCTGGTGGCCATCTTGGGAGACTGCATATCAGAATTCTTTTAATGAAATATAAAAGGATTTGAGAAGTCACTCAAAATGTGCCCTAATTTTTCTTTCTTCAGCACTAATCCTAATTTCTATGGCAAAAAGAACCCCCTCATTTTGTTCCTTTGCAAATTAAATGTTTTAAGTGTTAACACTTTATTCCAGTCAAGATGACTTCAGGTGTGCCATACTTTTGTCATAAGTAAGACTGTTAGAGCTCTAGTTGTTCTTTAGAACACTCTGGGACATTCTGTCATTGGGCTATAGTTGGGCTACATCTGGCTGATATTTGGGCTACATTTGTTTTTTTTTGTCTCTGGTGGCCATCTTTGGGCTACATTGGGCTACATTTGGGCTCTAACATATATATAGCCCAATGTAGCCCAATATATATTTTTTCAAAGTTAATTTTCGTAAAAACCACTGGAGCACATATCTTGAGACATAGCAAAGGCACATCGGGCTACCAGTCCCTACAATTTTGCCAAGTTTGGTGGAAAACCATTCAGCCGTTCGGGCTAAAAGAGAGTCCAACCGCCCTATGGAAATTAACATGGGGAAAACACGTTTTGGGACCCCCCTTTTATCTCGGCCCCCGCTTGACGAATCCCCCCCAAACTTTCAGGGAAGGAGCGGAGCGGATTCCTCAACCGGCGCCAAAGTTATTCCCAATAGAATGTTGCGATTTCCCTATGGAAAATAATCCTAACTATATATATATATATATATATATATATATATATATATATATATGTATATATATATATATATATGTATATATTTCCCTCCACCCACCGCGGTTAAGCAGCAGCCGCCACTGCCCTCTTTTCAGGAGGGTATAATTGTAACTAGAAATTGATGGGCTAATATATAAAGGTAAACTTTCACTTTTGTGTAAGTTTACGATTGTTTGCTATTCACAAAGGGATTTACGAGAAATCTCTACAAGTGCGGAGTCTCTTCACATGAAAAGACTTATCTATTTATGTGCGGAGACTCTGCACTCGTAAAGAGCCTTCTCATGAATCCCATTTTGGATAGCAAATACTCGTAAACTTACACAAAAGTGTAAGTTTACCATTGTGAATCAGGCCCAAAGAGACCGTTATGTATCAAACAAAGGATCAAAATGTTAACTGTTTTGTCTGGTGTTTTTTTAGCATACCAGGTCACAATATTGTTACCCTTTATCTGGCAATACATAAATTATGAGGTGGATCCATTTGAGAGTCATGGTTTCAAGACAGTCAAAAGTTAGCTAGAATCCATGTACATAAACCATGCAATGCATGGGCTCAACTAAAATTAGTAGTCAGAAATACACAAAAGTGGTGAAAGAAAGGCAGATTATCAACACTACACATAATGACCATATTTGCCTAAAAATGGTTCTCCTAAAACTGTAGCTCCTGTTTGATAGTGTTACCCTTGAGGTGCATCTGCAGACAAACATTGCACTGAGAAACCAGGATTTATCATCAATTAACCTGGCAGATTGTCTTGCCATACAATTTGATGTTTGAACCCCAGGGCACTTACTCACCGACACCCTAAATGTGAAGCCTGTTTTAGAATCCAACCTAAACATTAGCCATGCAGGAGAATATGTTTAACTTACTTCTTTTAATCCCAAAGCTTCTTAGCGAGAAGCCTGAAACAGCGTTGTTCAACCGAATGTATGAAGGTATCGTGGCAGAGCTCTTCAGATAGCAAAAGAACCTATTGAAAAACAGATTAGCAACTAATCAGAAATTACATTTTGAAATCTGCCCTATCATGGGCTAAAGGCATAATGTGCATTTGTTCACAGTTTAACCATCTGAAAAGACTCAGTTGCTGCTCCTTTGATGAATGTAGCCAACCCACAGAAGAACCTGCAGAGCTTTTAAAAAGGGAAGTGGACATTCTCAAAGCCTTCACTGGATGTTCTTGCGTGTAAAACGTCCACTCCACTCCTACATTAAATTGTGACTGCTCTGACTAGATCCTAATGTTGCTTCCTCTTCTCTCAGGTTTCCGTCTCCAATACCAACTCCTCTCTCAACTCTGTTTAACAAATAGGTTGAGAGGTCTGGAGTTCAACACCTTTTGGAGTCTGGAGACCTAGAAGAGGCTGCCCCGTGGGCCAAACTCTTTCTTTGCTCCTATTGGACAGATTTCAGTCACAGAGGACACAAAAGTAGCTCCTATGTGCCTGTACTTTTGTGGTTGCCAGAAATAATCATGTTTTTAATATGCCATTTATGACCATGTTTTGATGGCCCCATAGAAGACCCGGAATAGACTGCAAGCCCATGGACAGTGCACAAGCAAATAGTAGACACTTAAGCTGCTTGCCTTCAAACCAATTATGAACATGGTCTATATGGGCAGTTCACAGCTGCAGGAATGAAGAGAAATAAGAATTTTAACAATAAAGTTTGTTAATGCATATCTGAAGTTGATGCTTCAACAATAAAACTGCAAACTGAGTGGCATTTTGCCTTGTATAGCTTCAGTGTTTCTATAAGTTCATGCAGGTTGACTGTAAGCCATGTCAGGCTGGGTGTGATAACACATTGCTCCACTGGGAGGAATTCTATTGGTGAAAGTTGAGAATCATTAGTATTGGATGTTTTTTGGCACTGATAGACGTTCACTATTTACACACTGGAAGTACTGCCTACATTTTGTTCTCGCCCTCCTCTGAGCGCGTCTTTATGATCTCTTGCTTCTTTTCTTGCAGGCGTTCTTCGCGTCTCTTGCAAGCCTCCTTAGTCTTCGACCTGCGAACTTCAGCTTGGTTAGACAGGAGGTGCATGCAGGCTTTGGCTGCCTTCAGTTTGTGAATGTGCTACATTAGATGCAATTGTTTTTGAACACATTACCCTTGACTTTCAGGTAAAGGCTGTGGTACAGGTGTCGGTCAATCTTCTGGGACTCACGGTACCTTCAGGGAAGAAAGCTCAGGATGCTTACTCATCATCCATGAGAGCTTCTTCTAGCATACGTACATTGGCAGTACTCTCTCTTACTAATGCCCATGTGCCTTCTCTTACTGCGAACAAGCATGTTCCTTCTGCAGCGGGCACAGGAGTGAACAAATCCAGGCTTGTGGATAATCAGACCATAATTCACCAGCTTTCTGATTTGCTGGTTAGATTGCATTGGCAATCGTATTTGTTTCATTAGGATTCAGCCATACTTTTTCTTGCCACAGTGCAATATGCTGGAGGCAAGCTTCTTCTGAAGCCAAAGAATACTCAAGGCAGCAGCCCGGCCGAAGACCGAAAATTTAGAATCGGCTGAGGTCGCATCTATGTTTGTGATGGTATGTCTGAACGACGTGCCTTGTATATCTGGTGAACGTGTATAGAAACCTACATACAAGTCTACAGAGTCAGCTGCAGCCTGTGCTACCTGCAACAGAACTCCACTTGGATTCCAAACAGCCAGATCGACCATGTATCCCAATAATCATCCCACTTGGAGCTGCAGGCTTCGGAGGCCGTCTTTTGAAGGCCACAGCCATTGCATGCATGTGTGTGACTTTCTCCAGCTTTCTGAGGTGAAAAAGCAGACACAGCAAGAAAGAGAGAAATAATAGATTAAAAGAGGGAGGTAATGGGGAGGAAGGTGCAGGCTTTGTTTGAACATATTTTCCTGGGCTGCTTTTGATTTTGTATTTCCGCCTTGACTTCAGAGAGGAGTTTTGATTGACTATGACCAAAATAGAACATGTTCTTAAAAAGAGTAACAGATTTTTGCATTTGGATTGCTTTGAGACATTTTCTATCACCCAAAAAATATCCCACGAGTAAAAAGGGGAAAACATCACGCTCAGGCAAATCTCAAAAGAATTGGTTTCCAAGGGACAGGATCACCAATACTATGAAAAGATGAGCAAGAATAATGCACAGGGGTAGTTAAGGATGAAAAGTTTAGAAACGTGCTGTGCTGAAACATAGCTTACATGGTTAGAAGATTTGCAGGTTTCATCTAAATCTATCCACAAGGTCAAAAGTTAAAAGCATTACTACATAGTGGTGATCACCACTGTATATTATATAGACAGACAAACCGACAGAAAAATAATGTTTTACTTTCTGTTGTCAGCAGCCCAGTCTTCTGTGAGAAATGTGAAGTACTGGCAGCGAGGATGGTTGCTGCAGATGAGCTGGCAGTTCTCAGCATCAGGAGCCAGAACCTGCTCAAAGTCATTGCCAGGAAAATCAACATTGGGAATGAGAAATTCAGGACATGCGGAATCACCTGAGTAGGGAGAGAAGGAGAAAAGAATAATGAATTTTAATCAAACACTACCTTCCATTCCACCAAGATAAAATTGCTTCTGTGAGTCATTGCCAGGAAAATCAACATTGTGAATGAGAAATTCAGGACATTCGGAATCACCTGAGTAGGGAGAGAAGGAGAAGGGAAGAATGAATTTTAATCAAAAACCACCTTCCTTTTCACCAAGACAAAACTGTCAACCACCCACTCTGCTGCTTCTGTGAGTGACAATTCATTGGAAGTGGTGAGCATGACATGCCCTTAACCCACAGGCCTGTAGTGTCCGGCTTGATGTTTTGACTCACGGAAAAGGACTCTTGACTGACTCCAGTGAGCGCTGGTTGAGGAGGCAGGAAACCACAATCAGAAACAAATCAGCAGTCAGTCCCAAATATAATCTAAACTAAATTCTGGATATACTTTGACAACATACAAACCAACCAAATCCGTGAGATGAACATCCATTCGCACTAATTAAAATTAATTTAAACAGAATTTATTTTGACTAGTTTTGCAGTTTTATTGAACTGAAACGTGAGGTGAATAGGCAGGGTGGTAGAAAGGTTTGTGAGTTCTGGTCCGTCTCCACCTCAGCATCAGGTGACTTCAGGCAAGTAGAAGACATGAAAGCTAGCAGAGGGTGACAGGAGGGAAGGTAGATTGAGACAAGAGGGCAGGCAAAGCAACATGTGGGGAGGTGGAATGAGACATGAGAGAAGACAGAGGAAGGCATCAGAGAAAGAGGAATGAAACATGAGTAGGCAGAGGAAAGCACAACTATGGCAGAGGAAACATGAGGGTAGGCAGAGGGAGATATGGGAGATATGAAGGAAGCTGTGAGGAGAGGTGAGGGCACGCACACTAAGACACGGGGGAAGGATATATAAATGAAGGCAGAAGGAGGCAAGAAGCACAGCAGAGGCAGGAATGAGAGACGGCTGATGGCGGCATGAGATGGAGACAAGAGGGCAAGCAGTGCAAGACATGATGAAGAGATGGCAGAGGAAGACCAGGAGATCAAATCAACATGAGTAGTGCTAGCAAGCAGAGGAACGGAGTGATGGCAGAGACAGCGGGAGCTGTAGAGAGAGGAGAGATGATGTAGGAGCAAGCTGAGGAAAAGACTTTGAGTCAACAGCACAACTAAGGGCAAACAAAGATTGTGAAAGCAGGCACAGAAACAAAGAAGAGTTTTAGAAAAGGGCCAGCGGGTTAGGCAGAAGTAGAAACAGTAATGGAATATACAGGGGGGAAGACAGTGGGGGCAGACAGAGGAAGAAGTGTTTAAAAAGCAACTGGTGGTTGAAATCAGAGAGATAAGGTAAATGAATGAATATGGTACTATTAGTCTATGTTTGAAGTCATTAATGTAATTCTTAAATCTCCTACTGGAGATGCCTCCAAGCCAAGACACATCTCATCCAGGTCATCCTATTTGAGTTTTTCCCCACCACCCATCGATCAGTAGGTGGCCTACTCCTACAGGCACAAATCCTGTCTGTTCCATGATACCCACAATACATACACCTACCTTATTTCTTACAACACTCTTTCCATCTGCCTCACTGTAGCTGCTTTTTGGTCACTATTTGTCCTTCTCAGACAACAAACTTTAAAACCCAACCAAATGGCCATCCATCTTCCTTACCCAACCTCTTGTTCCTGCCAACATACGCTAAAGAAACCCCTCGTTTCTTCTATGGTCACCACACCCTGTTGTTCTGTACTGCGAGACCTCCACTGCTATTGCTCAAGAGGTAGATTTTGCAGCCAGGACCCAGAGGGACTGTAAAATAGTACGACGTGGGTTCTAAAGTGAGGTCAATTAAGTAATTGACGAAGAGTGTTTGTGTGCACATGAAATGAGTCACAATTGCTGTGGTTGTGCGACTGACCTTGCTAGGGGGTCAAGTAGGATGGCCATAAATGGAACTGCATCCATGGCCAGTGCTCACCTCACTTCCAAGTGGGCCTGGCAGTGGAATTACACACTGCTTTCAAAGTTTTTAATGACCCCTTAGCTAGAGTTGAAGTCAACATTGTGCATGGGCAGGCAGGGGATCTTTGGGATCTGTTGGCCAGAAAACAAGAGCACAGACGTGATTGGTGGACCGTCTGGTCCGAAAAGAGAAGAACGTTTTAAGTTGTGTCTTGTGACTGTGGGGTTGGGGAAGTATGCAATGGAGCCATCAAGAGAGGACTGATTTGTCATTAGGAGGACATGGGATATCAGATAGAGCTTTAAATGTCTGAATTTACTGTTTAGTGTATCTTGCAGTTTCAAACATGATGTGGCAGAGAATGAGAAAAAGAAATTCAATTCATAAAATGAAGCAAATGTACTATGTGACCATAAACATCACATTGGCTAACCCAGGAATATTTCTTGCATTGATTTCTACACACTCATTTCACAGAAGCAACCCAACTATTGTCCAATACTTACAAGTGTTGTCATCGCAGTTCCTTGGGCTGAACCCAGACACAACATTGCCAAGGATATTAATGACTGGTGGAGATGGCAGCTTTGTAGCGAATTTCTGGAAGCAAAGCTTACTGGAATTGAAAGGCAGAGCATCCTCATTAAACTTACTGCTTTGGTATCACAGAGCTTTTTCATAAATATACATAATGATATCGATCCCAGAACTCTCATTATATACACAGCCTTGCTGATACCACAGTGGTTTTTAATTAAATACGTGTCCTTCTTAGTAGGCTGTACTATACTGCAATGCATATCGTAAGCATGAAACACTGCTCTCGCTTCAATAAAACCAAATGAGCTTTCCCCAGGTAAAGCTATCTTTGCTAAGCTCAATGACCCAAGCCTCCCTCGCAGCCATTCAATTCACGCCCAGTCTTCATCCTTTTGCAAATGAAACTCATACAGAGGGAGGGACACATAGAAGGTATCAGAGTAGCAGTGTTTATCACTAAGGTCCCTTCGTCACCAGAGAAGCAGCTCATATGGGCATAGAGGAGTGGTAGGATCCTGGAGTAGGTGGCATGACCATGAGTAACTGCCTTGGCTTTGCGATTCTGATTTGGTACATCTTTAGAAAAGACTCAAACAAAATCCACTGCTTATGTGATTTAGGGTCGGAGGTGTGTGCGCAAAATCATACAACTTAATAAAATTGCTACATTTTGTGGAAATTACACAAATGGAGCAAAATTTCATTTGGCTGGTTAACTGCATGACATTTTCAAATGAGGACATAACCCGATGAAAGAAGACATGAAAGACAATGTCAGGACAATGGTGTGAGCAAATAATTTCACTTGGCGAGACATTTTCTAGTCAATCCAGTCCAAAAATGAACTGCACAAGACTCCTAATGACCATTGTCATTATTGTCATTACTGCACAAATTAGATGTTGATTTTGCTCAGGGATCATTTTCAAGAGGGATCATTTGATTTGAATTTTATCAAGAATGTGTGCCCATTATCATACGCTTTTATATGTTTGGTCTCAACTTGTAATAATAAGAGAATAAATTATAAATACCCGTCCTTTACCTTTTATCCTGATGAAGGCTTCCTATTGAGCTATGTACATGAGCCAAAATGCTATTGCTGCCCAATACATAAAAACGTCTGTACATAAATGTATTAGGATAGGATGTACGTTGTTACAACGCATGCTTTTAGCACGCATGCTGTAACAACGCGGTTTTTATAACGCATTCTTTTACAATGCATAACAGAAAGGGGTGTTGGATAGTGAATATATTAATTTACTTTTCCAACACCAGTCCCCGTTGACACTAGGGAAGGTGTTGGATAGTAAATTAAAAGTATTCCCTATCCTTGAGTGCCCCCCAGAGTCATGCATTGTAATAGAATGCGATTTAAAGACCGCGTTGTAATAGCACTGCGTGCTAAAAGTTGCGTCGTAAACGACGTTCCCCATTTGGGATACAATAAATGCAAAGATTTCCCATCATAGATTAAGAGTTAGTTCACACTAAGTGACTGAAAGATCATCTAAGTGTATGACTTGAATATGCAACAGTCTCTTAGCATATGCTCAATCATATCTAAAATTATGTATTATATAATGATGGTAAAGCATCATTCCATGTTTTAATCCTATCTTTGTTTTTATGGCTCATATTTTATTATACAAGACGTTTATGATGAAATAGAACATTATGAAATAGCCTTCATCTATAGGATTATAAAATTCTCATGACCAATTGATGATCTATCTTTGTTGATTAAGGGTCTAATTTAGAGTTTGTTCTACAGGGTACTCCATGGTAAACATGACAAAATACCTGGTCCTGCAAACCCTTGGTTCACCTGCCTCACTTTGCAGTAGCCAGACCTGTGGTTTTCTGTCGACAAAGCATCCGTAGAGCTGTCAGTGGAAGGCATTATATCACAAATCCTATTTCGGTGGGTGATGTAATCTCTTTTTTCTGTCGGTCACAACCAGGAAAAACCTGTGGCCCAAAAAGTTGGTTCTCTCCCCAGCACAGATCCACTGTAATGCTAGGAGGATCAGATATGTACGGGACCCTACCTATGGCTTGTTAGCATAATAGAATTTAGAGTTCAGAATTCTACAACCAGAGACTTCCATTTGCTGGAATGAATAAAATCAGGTATATTTGTTTGAAAAGAAAACCACAATCTACAACACCAGTAATCTACAGACAACATGTATTAGAATGCTCCGTCAACTAAGAGCGGTTTCCCTCTATAGGTTGATGATTCGTGATGGGTAACTAAAGCTCTCCAAATGTTCATGGGTATACATTTGTGATTGTATATATGGTTTGGTATTGTGGAGCCCCTTTCTCTAATTGGTACCACTGTACCTGTGGCAAATCTTCTGAAGTTCATCTGTGAACTGGTGTGAGAATGAACTATAACCTGTCAAATTGTTCTACAAAACATTGTTCCACAATAATACCATGCCACTGTGTACCTACCGCAGTTCGGGAGCTGGATTATACTGCTCTGTAACATAGGCGAAGAACTGACAGTCAGGGGAGTTGGTGCATGAATCCTGGCAATCAGTGGGGTTTTCGCGGATGAGAGCCCTAATATCGTTGCCAAAGAAGTCAACATCTTTGTAGGTTTTCGTGAAACAACCTTAGAGTAAGCAGAACAAAGTATATCATACAAAGAGGTCACCTAATGTTTAATATTACTTAAAAAGTAGATTACAATGGAACTGGCACATAGAATATTTTCAATTTATTATGGATTCTTGTAGTCAGTTCCTTACCAAGGTATACCCAATAAAATAACCTGACTCTCTTAAAGCAAGCAATGCCAGGGTAACGCAAGTGACCAAATACATCCTTTGGCCCATACACAATGATAGGAGTACCAGACATCATGGTACCATCAATTATATCTCTGCAACATCAAACTTGACTTGTATGAAGCGGACGTCATAAAAAATTAAAGCAGCCCTGGTCCTGCAACCTTCGGCAGGTTCTTGTAATCCAATATCGCTACACTGAAGTATTAAACGCCACACCCAGCTCATCATTGGTCTGAGGAAACAGGACCACTTTACCATTTAAGGAAAATGATGCTTTCTCTACAATCCAGAAAGATTTTTAAGATCTACAGACCCATTTCCAACTCAGTAATCATCCACATGTCGTTGGACCTGGTAACAACATTTCTCATTTCCGACTCAAAAATGCAACAAACAAAGCTGTGTAAGTGCTTGGTATTCACCAAAAATAGTGACTTTATTTATTCTATGCAGACACATTGTATGCAGTGCGAATATCATGCATGACGTAGGTTAGGACATTTGTGGAATTTCACTCAATGCTATTAGGAACTCTTTTTTGCAATCCCTATGGCATATGTGATTGATCTACTGGATTTCAAGATACGCGAAGGAAATGCATTACACTTGCTTGTGCACACCCACAAACGTCTGGTTTAGTGAATGTGATTATATTCTGAATGCATCTCTATGGGATCGCTGACAGAATATCAGAAGCAGAAATATCATGTGGACTTAACGTGTCAAAAATATCAAGGACCAAAATATAGAGAAGGTACGGGCAAATAGTTAAGTATAGATTTACTGTTCTTAACCCCAAATCCATGTACCTTGAAGATAAATTTATCGTCCAGGGACATATATGTGGAGTTATATATATTAAAACTTTGTTGAGCTGTAGAGACTTAACCTTCACAATATTGGCTTAATCGATATTCTTGACATTATCTTTTGGTCCATGATATATGTGTTTCTGATATTCTGTTTAAATACCTTTCTTCATTCACTCCTCTAAACGTAATCGAAGTTCAGAACTAAGTGTATGTAGAGTAAGAATGAGCTTGTACACTATAAAGTAGTTATTAAACGTACGCAAAAGCATTTATCCTGTTTCATTGCTACAGAATACTGCATAAAGTTTGTGTATGCTATTAATGACCTTTCCAGTTGCAAGTCTGTCAGAAGAAAAATGGGGATCTAGCCAACAATGAATAATGTTTACATTTACATATAGTTTTTGCAGACATTTATATATAAATGTATTTTTATAGGTTCCTAAGGCACACATATCGGTACTGCCCGAAGGTCCCTCTGTGAAAGGGTGTTCGACCTGTCAGCTTTAATGTGGTCTTCTCCCAAAATTTTTGCTTGCTTGCCTCCAATTTTGCTGGCTTTTTGCTTGTGTTGGCCTTAGGGCTCTGTGCACTCTGCCACTGCTATATCAGTGCTTAAGTGCTTGTGCTCACTCCCCTAAACATGGTTTCATTGACATATACCAGTTTGTCATGTTTAATTTACTTGTAAGGCCTTGTGGAGTGATATCCTCTAAATTAGAACATTGGAATGTTGGGTGCTCCACTGAAGACAATGGAGTGCTCCATGCTTTTACGGGCCGTTAAAGGCCAGCAAAGCAACATTCCAACGCTGTTTTCAAAGGCCTCTGAGCCCGAAGGAATTTATTTATTTACAAATTCTGTTTATTATTCATATAACAGACAGCGAAGATCAAGGAAATTGAGGACCCATGTCCCCTAGAAAGATAATCACCAAGCAAGGCTTTTATCCATTTACATAACAGGACAATGTGACAAGAAGCCTATACAATGAGATCATATCCCTTCACATATTTCACTGAAATAGTCCCATAGACCTGCATAGGGTAGAAAGGGAGAGATCGTACGATCCCCCGTATCCCCAGTTATCTTAGGAGAATGCACATGTCAGCCAGGGGTTAAAAGCATTATAAAGAGGCCCAGGGTATCGTAGTCAATATAAAAGAGTCCACTTGTTGAGAGATCGGTGAAATCATTAGTATCTGGCCATGTGGACCAATTCAATATAATCGTATAGGTCTCTGGACGTGGGGCCTTTTAAACTATAAAGGCAGCAGGGAACTATCAGCAATGTCATATATATATATATATATATTCACTGAAAAAACCATAGGTTATAGACCATATATAGTTAGGAATTAGCATTTACAAAACCTTGAAAATTCACTGAAAAAACCATAGGTTATAGACCATATATAGTTAGGAATTAGCATTTAAAAAAACTTTTTTTACTCACACAAAACCATTGAAATTCCATATATAGTTAGTTGTACTAACTATATATCGTGCACCCGCAATCCACTGCTGATCATGTCACATATTACATCATTCATGACATGGTCAGTGACATCACTGATGACATCACTGATGACATCTCAAATGACATCACTGATGACATCACTGAAAGACAGCTATAGGGACTAAACCAGAGATACTGTTTAATAGATTTATTTACCGAAGAAAAGATGGAAGAGGATATAATTGTGAAAAACAAAATAGATAAGGAAATGAAAGAAAAAAAGGAGAGTAGAAGAATAACACAGAAGAGTTTCTTAGAGAATGTGAGTGAATGTTCAAAATTAGATTAAAACATGTGGAATAACAGAAAAAAAACAGAAAGCAGAAAAGAAGAAGTAACAGAAAAAGAATAATTGAAACAGCAAAGAAATGTAAATAACATAGGCCCATATTATCAACATAGGCAATAAAAGTTTTGCAGCTTTTATCGGCAGAAATGTGTCGCTAAAGCCGCTTTTGCGGCAGAAAACTGCCGCTAAAACCGCTTTTGCAGCAGTTTTCTGCCGATAAAAACAGCAATAATTTTATTGGCTCTGTTCATAATATGCCCCTTAGTGTGCTTCAACTACACAGAGAAAGCATAATGAACAAGTACTGAAAGAGTGATCAGTCAAAGACACTAAGAGTAATAGAGACGGAGTGAGTGAACAAGAGTGAGGAACTATGAGAAGAGAGGGACTGAGAAAAGGAGTGGAAGGAGTAGAGTAAGTAAGTAATAGAGAAAGGAATGAGGGAAGTAGCAAAGGCAGGAAAGTGAGGGTTAAAGAAATGAAGCAGTGGAACTAATAGTACTTAAATGTGATAGAAATGTAATGAAAAGAGTACAAAACATTTACCTTATAATTGTCGTTAACTTAGTCAATTGTTATTTTTATACTTTCAATCTGTGAAAGAGAGAACAAACATTTGAAAAATATTAAAACATGTATTTAAAAATTAGAAAAGACAAGGGAAAAGATTGAAGGACAAACAGTTTTTCAACAACTTTGACACTTACAGAAGCTTCTGCTTCTCCAGGCCCCCTACACAGTCCTAAAGATATACATAACTAACAGTATCTTGATGCAGATGAAGTGAGGCCTATCTTGGAACATGGTGCATCTTTTGCACTGCTGTTGTCTCACAAAAGTGAAGCAATGGCAGCGCAAAAGAGGTGCACAATCATCATAAAACTGTTCCTAACATTTTAAATGATTGTTTCAAGATGGCAATAAGGTGTGTCCTATCCAGACGTTTGTTTCAGGTGAGGCCTACTCAGGGTTGCAGATTAAATTTACGCTTGTTGAAGAGTACAGAGGAGATAATACATGTGCAGGCCTACCAATAAAGTTCAGACCTCCTCTGTTTCCCTGGACAAGCCTAAACTTCATCTGCACAATGTGATTCGTAATGTTAGGAAATACAGGTAATGTATTTGAAAAACGTGCAATTTCTTTTGCTCATTTCACAATCACATCACTTGTGTTTCCTTTGGTTAGGTATCTCATTGTGCAGATGTAGTCCAGCATATGAAAGAGTACGCACTGCATGCAACAACTTTGACACTTACTGAAGCCTCAGCTTCTGCATGCCCCCTACACAGTTTTAAATGTATATCATAAATTCAAAAAGTACAGAATTAATTATACATGTTAAATGGTTTATTTTTGCTGTTCTCAGAATTTATCAAATTTCACTAAAACAGTGACTTGAAGGTATTCATCATATAACAGCGGGGGAAAAAAAACACAATCAAAATGATTGTGTTTAAAAAACCCATATAACATAACCAATCAGAAATCAGAACTCCTCAAAAGTAACTTACTTTCCATGACGTCGAAGGATGTCCTATGAACAGCTTACACTCGGTTGTGCTGTTTTTATTTTCAGCCCGCCACTTTCTGAAAGAAAACCTCCATCGTTTTGAAAAATATGTTACATACAATAAATGACTTCTCGCTCTCTACCACATGTTTCCACAAGGCCAAATCATGTAAGAGCCATTTATAACTCTTGGAATTCTTGTAAGCAAATCCCGTCATTTTGTATTTCCGCAACTTTCAGAAAGAAAACGTTCAAGATCACTTTCACAATCCTGGACTAGTAATATCTTACCCTTCTTGCTCACTCATGTTCTACATTTCTTATGAGCCTGATACTGCTTACTATGAAGCAGACTTACACTACCTCTATGACTACTACAATTATTTAATTGTCTACATCACTTTTAATCATAAAGAAATATAAAACAGTAGATACATCTATATCAACCCCTAGAATCATTATACGCCAGTTACCTACCCTAAATTCTCTTTTCCTGAAAACAGAAAGTAAGAATATTTTTAAATAAAAAGGCAACATTGTATCGTAGTCAAATGGGAATAATTTCCGAAACAGCAAATGTTTTTACATTTTAAGCTGTGTAATAAGCTGATCTGTCAAATGACCATCATGCCATATAATAGCTGCAGTTACAAATGTTCTTCCTAAAATCAACTACTGTGTAGCCACAACATTTGTAATTAAAGTTGAAGACTTACTTTCATCAGGTTTATATAGTTGGATTTTTAAAACGACATTATAATCAAAAGTTTGGACCAATAATCTAGACAGCATTGCAGACTTACATTCCCTCTACTCCATGTTTTGATTGGCTGCTTGAATTAGCTTATAAAAAGAAACAGTTTTTCTGAACTCATTCAAAGTGCAGTTATTTTTCCATGACGTCAAGTGTTATGGTAAGAAGACCGTTTGCTTTGGGAAATACTCTGTTGTCCTTCAACTAATCTGTGCACACCACTTTCTGTAAGAAAATCTTCTTTTTTTCCAGGAACTATTTAATACTCAAAAATAACTTATGTCCCTGTACTACACTTATCCTCAAGGCCAAATCGTGTAGGAGCCATTAGAACCTCTTGAAATTCCTCAAGGCACATCCCGAGATTCTTTCCCTAAAATTTTGGTTTTAAAAACACCAGGTAAGAATTTTTAAGGTCATACGGCAATTTTTTTTTGAAAGTTAAAACAGAATCGTTGCAGAATGACCAGCCGTTTCTAGACTTTAAATAAGCTGTGTAATGTCCTGATGTTATTGAAGGACCGTCATGATATATAATTGCTGCAGTTACAAAAGTCCTTCCTGATATTGACAACTGCGAAGCTACAACATTTTTAATTAAAGTTGTCAATTTTCTTCCATCAGGCCTACATCGTTGGAACATTAAAATGACATACTGGCCATATGTTCGTATAAATAATGTTGACATCATTTCAGATTTACATTGGCTACACTCCATGTTGTGATCAGCTGCTTTTACTAGCTTATTAAAGGACACTGATTTACTGTCTGGCAAAGTTAAATATATAAATCTTTCTGAGTCTACACTAGTAGTACTTGATACCCTACAGTTCTCGCAGTCATGCTGCCATTGATAAGAAAGCCCAAACAGGTGATCTACATCTACACCTTCAGCATGCAATACATCAAGCATATACATTAAAAACTCCTGACAATCTTGCTGAATATTTTGAGAGAATTGTGTTTGACCTGAACATCTGTCTAACAGATTTCGAATTTCAGACACACTTTCTATTTTTGTTCTATCAGTGCTACATTTCTCTAACACAGAATTTAACAAACTGCAAAATCTGTGATCCGAATTGACCACAATCTCTTCTTTTACATTTTCTAGAGAAAACAAAACATTAACCACTACATTAGCATAGCAGTTGACACCAGAACTGTTTTCAAATTGAAAACCAACAACATCTTCAACAGAATCCTTTTTCTTTCTGCTTATAATTTCAGGTTCATCGACTTTTCGTCTTTTTGCTACAACCTCCCTAGTATTGGTCACATTTCTTCGTTTCCGGCCTACCACACGTTTCTCAAACAAAGGATATTGAGGCAAATGTGGCGCATACTCTCTTCTTAACCTATTGTATTCCTTAACACAATCTAGATCCGCACAAATGTTTGTGACATCACACTCAATCAAATACAATCCCGATAAAGTTCTAACTCGTGACAATGCCACATATGCCATACCCTCCTTGAACACAGAACTGCCAATATTCACCAATGCACTGTCTACACTTAAACCTTGTGATTTATGGATTGTCACCGCATATGCCAAGCAAACAGGAAACTGCTTACGGCGAACATATAAGTCTTTTACAAGCAAAAATCTAGCAGAACAACGACCAATTAGCTGTACTTCCTCAATGCCATCAAATTTAATTTTTAAAAATTCAATCCCATCTCTATTTCTGTATTTCACAAAATCAACAACATTACCCATTGATCCATTTACCAGACCTCTTTCAACATGTAAATTCCTTCTTAAAATTATACGGCAATTTAAGCACACATTCAGAGTCTTTTCAAAACCTGCAGTTTTAGATATAGTCTTCTCTAATGAATCCAATTTTGATTTCAAATTCTCAGACAAAATAATTGTTGATCCCATATGCTCTACTCTGTCAATAGCTTCCAGTTTCACAATCTCTTGGTTTTCTAAATGCAACATTTTGTTGTTGAAGATGGCACATTCTGCAAGAGTTGGCATCAAACATATTCCAGATTTCTTCTCAGTAATTTTCTGAAAAATATTCTCAGGCACAACGTCTTGTTCTGGATATAAATTTGACAGTAATCGTGCATGTAAACCTTGTTTCCCATGCTCGGTCACTTTTCCAATTCTAACATCTTGTAAAATATTCTTGTAAACTTCATCCTTCGCCTGACGCATATTTTCATGCAGTTCAGCATAATTGAAGTTTAACCATATATTGACGTTGCCAATGCTCCCTAGGCACTTCCTGGTATCTTCATGCGTGAGCATTTTGAACACAGGTTGTCCTTTCACTGTTGTCAGCTGCAGAAGATCTCCGAAAACAATGATGTGTTTGCCACCAAATAACACATCATACTCTGTTTTAAGAACTTCTTGCATTCTCAAATGCACAAAGGCAAGCATGACATTGGAAACCATGCTTACTTCGTCAATGATAAGAAGTTTCATTTTCCTCAAGACTCTTGAAACTTCACAACAAGCATCTCCAGATAACTTGTGGTATTGTAATTTGTTATCATGCTCCACTGGCAGCATCAGTAGACGATGCAAAGTAATACCTTTAATGTTATGTGCTGCCAGTCCAGTTGGAGCGGTGACAACACAAGACAGCGATGACTCAGTCCTTTCCTTCAAATAACATGAAATTGCTTTAATGAGGAAACTCTTTCCAGTTCCCGCTTCTCCACTCACGTACAGATGGACAGGCTTCAACGACGTACATGAGCACTCTTTCTTCTCATGACTTAATCCATGATCAATTTGCTTGGTAACTTCGTCATATATTTTCCTCTGCTCAACGTTGAGTTGTCTTTCCAAGTCTTCTAAGTTAACCGCATCCTCCTGAGCATGTGCCATGGCTCTTTCCACTTCATTCATGGCAGTGGCAGCTTCATTTTCGATAACAGGTCCTCCTAGTGGATCCTGACTCAATGAAACAGAACTCTGACTGTCCTGAGAACTGTCTCTGGCAATCTCGGCTGCAATCGTTGCTTCCTGCTCGATTTCCGCATTCAACATTTCTACATATTTGGGCAAAGCAGGACATTCTATGGTCTCCTTGGCGGCAGTGAAAGAGTCTTCGTAACAGAGGAAATCTCCAAGCAGTTCCTCTTCTGCACGCCAAGGCTTGAAAAGTTGCAAAAGTGCTAAACAGAAAAACTCCTTTTTTTCAGGAGATTCGCCACTCAATTTTCGATGGTTTACCAAGTGGCATTTTCTTTGCTTGACCAGACATCCCTCACTTCCAATTACAGCATACACTCCTTTATCAATATCTTCTTTGATGTTCCTCTTGAATATGTAATTTTGTAAAACCTCATACAGACAAACATTCTCGAGGTGACTGCTTCGATTTGGATAATATGTATCCAACATGTTGGTCTTCAAAATGTCGGTACTGTTTTGCTCCTTTTCCGCCAAATACTCAATTTCCCGCACAGGTTTCAGAACTCGATTACGCGTTGCAGCAAGACCAAGACTCGCCCAAACGATACTCCTAGATTTGGCATAGAGACTTGCTGAAGACAACCGGTTAGAACATTCATAAGCTCCGATTTCTCGATGCGACAACATCTTCACACTGAAACTGTACAACTTCTTACTGAGGCTCTTTCATGGGAAATGTCCTCCCACATATCCTTCAATTCTGTCTTTTCTTTTTTGGTGATGTAAGAGGTCACATACCGAGCCACAGCCATACAGTTATCAGCCACAAACTGTATATCCATGTTAGCATTCCACATGGACAAAATCACTGGGTTGTAGTCGTTGATGTACTTGGACTCTTCGTTCCTCTTCAAATTGTATGTGTTTTTAGGTGATTTCTTCATCACATTATGTCGCAGCGAAGACATCAAACTGTTCACTCTTCCTTTAGAAATCACCGGTCGTGGAAAGGCGAAACGACATTTGGCGTAGAACTTGTCCTTGTTTCTGAATTTACGACGACAGTACTTTCCGCAACGATGGCTTTGAAAGCGTAGAACTTGTTCTCTTAGGCTTTTGTCCTCCTTTGCGTTTGGAACAGCACATGTAGAATACTGTTCTATGAAACTCATCACTAAGTCTTCTGGATCTGTTCCAAATTTAGGTGCATCCTTGATCCACAGCAGCATATGTATATGAGGAGCACCTCTTGCTTGGTACTCCTTTCTCCAGAAGAAATCCAACACCTCTCCAAGAGGTGGATTCTTCTTATTCATGATGAAAGACATCATAGCTTCAAATCTATGATTGAAGTACCTGCATACATTCACTGGATCCAAAGAGCACAGTTCTCCGGGTGTCTTGAATTCGATGTTTTCGATGTTTCCATTTGCCTCTCATAGAAATTCAAGTAAGTCTTCCCAGCCATACTCGGCACAGCTCAGAGTGAGGAACCATGTGGGAGTTCCTAAGTTCCTCAGCATACATTTTAAATCACCATGACGACGGTACCAGTACTCATTAGTACCACGCTGACACGCCATGAGATTAATCAGGTGACAATCCAAAATACTGTCTTGGACATTGACTTTATCCATAAAGTCACTTGCCGAGATGTTTTGCATCTGTATACCACTTTTCAAGATGTGGTTCACTGCATATGACAGTCCAGACAGATCGCTTTCAAACAGGAGATGAAACAAATAGGGAATGCATTGTCGAAACCTAGCATCTTCTGCATACAATCGTAAAGTCCGGTATTCAGAAGCAGGAATTTGATGAGGTCGCTCATCATATCTTCCTCCTTGACCTGTTGGAAATAGCTGTGGGAAACACCGAGCTTCCAAACTTTCCTCCCAGACACTAATGGGACTCCCTTTGGCTTGTTTCATTTGAAACAACTCAATAGCATTCCCCATGACTTCCTTGGAATGCAAAGGATGAACACTATAATGTTCATATATTTCTTCACTTTTAGAGGGTTCTACTTTCTCAATTTGACCAGCACACAAATCGCTATCCTCTTCCTCACTTACTTCCTCTTCTGCAACATATACATTCTTATAGTACTTATTATTTTTTTTCAAATACAATGTTGCCTTTTTGACTTTCCTAACATCCACTAAATCTTGCCATATTTTTTTATTCTTTGTCGGAACCCCATTAACTAAGATAACCAGAGGTTCCTCTTCCACTTTTTCTACTCCAATTGTGTAAATGTTTTTCTTCAAATCTAGAGGCAAATAAACAACTCTTCCCTTTAATCCTCTCTGTGAATCTGATGGAGGCAATTTCCCTGTCTTTGGCTCCATTCTTACAATAGCCTGAAAGGGATGGATACTTTGAATCAAAATAGATTCATAAGTATTTAAATCCTTCAATTCAGAAGGAATCTCAACCAATTCCAGATTATTATGAACCGCTCTAGCAGGCATCTGGTTTTGATTTAATTTATTACAACAATAAGTACACACACGTTGATCCGATCCCAAATCAAAACAATTTTCTACCATCAAGTATGTAGCGAAATCCTTCCATTCACTATTATTTTCCCTTTCACTTTTTGCATATAAATCCACTAACTTAGTCTGATTCTTATAATAAGTGCGTCAACAACACACACAAGTGAAATTAGGCCTCTCACTTGATTTCACCTGAAACGTGGCAATTTCCTTCTGAAAATTATCTGTACTGGAAACCTGTACACTGTCTTCCACATTACCCTCTTCTTCTGGGTCAATTTCAACATTCTCCTCTTTACTTCCAAAGTAACAAAACTCAATTTCTTCACACATATTCTTCACATCTATTTCAGAACCATGCAAAAGAGCAGCGCTTAATTGTTTAAGCATAACTGCTGGACTCTTAGCATAATACAACATTCTAACTAATTTCCTCACTTTATTATGATGCACTGCTAGCATCCTGAAATGATGAAAAACACTCTGGCATACTCTTCTGGAAAGACAAGCCAGTGAATGACCATGCAAACCTGTCACTTCTCTCACTCTGCAAGGATCTAATTCTTGCAACAACTTCATTTTCTGCTTCAAACTTTTCTTATTAAATGTCCGTACAAAATCACAAAGCAAATTGATGGAATCCTGTCGCACACTGCAAATACTACTACACTTCCAGGTGTACACAGGTCCCTTAGGACGTCTTCCTAAAACCTCATTACCTAACATCTCTTCTGCCTCTGTTGTCACAAGTTTTTATTTTTCAACTGGACAACCATCTTTCACCTCATAAGCTCGACCGCTGGTGTCAACTGCATGCACCAAATCATTATCCTGGAAATAACTCTCCTCATTGAAAAATGCCTCACAACTTGAACTATGCATCCATTCTCCGGAAAAAACTTCACAAAAATTACTACGATTAACTATTCTCTTCCATCTACTATTTCTTTTGAAATCATAAATTGCCTTGTTTAGCTTCCTAATTCTATTGATTATCAAAATAAATAACTTTCGTTTAATTTCAAATGCCTGATCAATAACTTTCTCAACTTTTTTTTTTCTCTTATAAAAAACCACTTTCTGTTGACCTTTCTTAATATTTTTTAACAAATTGACAATTATCCTGTTGCGGAACATTCGTTTACGAATGTCCCTAAACTGTTGTTTCCTTCTACTATCATGCACAGAGTTCTCTTGCTCTAGCAGTAAAATTTTTGATTGGCCTTTCCTTTCCGTTTTAATTGCTTCTCTTTTTCTGGACAAAAACATTTTCTGTAGTACTACTTTTTTTTCTAGAAATGTTTCTTATGAATGTTTTCGTGGTCTTACCCGGTGCTTTCTTGGTGACTTGACGATTTTTTATTGTAGAGGACTGCTGCAGTAAATGATGGACCTGCTGTCTTTGACGTTTTGTAGCCTTTCTCATTCTATCCTTAGTTGGCATTCTCAAAATTTGAAATGATCTGCAGTTGAATCTGTGGTAAAATATAATAAAAAATGTTATTAACCACTATTACCAAACAGTAAATCAATAACAGTCATCAAAAACTTAACACACTACTTGACATTTTTACAGAGAATATTTTTTAGTGCTTTGGCAAATTTAGAATACACAAATATCAGAAAAGAAATGGAATTCTTCTTCATTTTACCTGTCCTGTTTTATATGTGAATCTGATCTAATTTTATGAGCATATTTTAATATTTTATTGAAGACACTACACATAACCTGTTTTTGAAGGTGTGTTTAATTTTAAATGAAACGGTTTACATTTTTACTTTTCATTTATTGTAAATTTTATAAATAAATGTTTATAGTTCTATAGGCTCAAGCAGGTCAGCTTCCCACCCTATGTCATACAATTCTGACAAATCGGCATCCTCATCATGTTCTTCATCATCCTCAGGATTTAAATCATCCAAGGGATCTACTTCCACTGACGTTTCAATTACAAGTACAATGATGAGGTCGAGATCAACTGATTGCTGATTGTTACTCATGGTTGATGTTGTCGTTATCTTTAAAGAAAGAGAACAACAATGAGATGTTGCAGAGTAAGAGACAAATCTCAGAGATTATAATAGTAAAATTGTTTAACAAGAGTAACATTTTGCAGCTATTATTTAGCCATGTCCAGCGATGCTGAGGAGGTGAGGCCTATGTCCAAGTTTTCAGTGAACAGGACTCATCTCTTCTTAACCTTGGATAAGCCTCACCGACTCTGTGTCCCCTGCTCATACTTAAATGTACAGGGGCAGATTTATGCTAAGTGGCGCATCCCCACGGATGCACCAGTTAATGTGCACCGCTGCTCTGCCACCCATAGTGTGCCGCATTTACAATGTGGAGCACCATTGAGCAAAAACAGCACAGATGCGTCACGCATCTGTGCCGCAAAAGCAGCACATTGCAGGAATCACGTCATAAGCGCGACATGTCTACTGCAATGCACAGGAGGAAGCCTCACATTGCATGGTGCATCACTTCTTATGCCTGTTTCAAACAGGCGTAAGGATTTGATTCAGCAATGCTATAAAGCTGACTCAGTGAAATCTTCTAAATTTCACTGTGTTAGTTTTACAGGGCTTTCATGCAAATTAATGCATACCTTGCAACAAAACACCTATATGAAAACTGACGCAGGTTTCATGTGGCACAGGACTTTACAGCATGACACATCTGCCTAGATGCATCAAGTTGTAAATATGTCGCCACATAGCAAATCTTTTGCACCGCCGCTGCGTCACAAAAGTGACGCAAAAGAGACATACACCTATCATAAATCTGTCCCTAATATTTTAAATGATTGATTCAGGATGACGATGAGGTGTGGCCTATCCAGAGGTTTGTTTAAGGTGAGGCCTACTCAGGGTTGCAGATGAAATTTACGCTTGTTGAAGAGTACAGAGGAGATAATACATGTGAAGGCCTACCAATGAAGTAAGTCATGTCCACTTCACTCTTGAACAAAGGCCAGACCTCTTCTGTGTCCGTGGACAGGCCTAAACCTCATCTGCACAATGTCATTCGTAAACTTAGGAAACACAGGTGATGTAATTGAAAAATGTGGAGTTTCTTTTCCTCATTTCACAATCACATAACCTGTGTTTCCTTTGCTTAGGTATCTCATAGTGCAGATGGACTCTAGCATATCAAAGAGTACACATAAGTTGAGCAGTGAATACAACAATTTTGACATTTACAGAAGATTCAGCTTCTTATCTTGTTGGAGATGAAATGAGGCCTGTCTTGCAACATGGTGCATCTTTTGCATCACTGCTGCATCGGTTTCATGTGGCACGGGACTTTACAGCATGACACATCTGCCTAGATGCATCAAGTTGTAAATATGTCGCCACATAGCAAATCTTTTGCACCGCCGCTGCGTCACAAAAGTGACGCACAGTGACGCAAAATAAGCTTACACCTATCATAAATCTGTCCCTAACATTTTAAATGATTGATTCAGGATGACGATAAAGTGTGGCCTATCCAGAGGTTTGTTTGAGGTGAGGCCTACTCAGGATTGCAGATGAAATTTACGCTTTTTGAAGAGTACAGAGGAGATAATACATGTGAAGGCCTACCAATGAAGTAAGTCATGTCCACTTCACTCTTGAACAAAGGCCAGACCTTTTCTGTGTCCGTGGACAGACCTAAACCTCATCTGCACAATGTCATTCGTAAACTTAGGAAACACATGTGATGTAATTGAAAAATGTGGAGTTTCTTTTCCTCATTTCACAATCACATCACCTGTGTTTCCTTTGCTTAGGTATCTCATAGTGCAGATGGAGTCTAGCATATCAAAGACTACGCAGAAGGTTACAACTGTATGGAACATGGCTATGTAAGTCAAATAATCAAAATCTAAATTTGCCAAGCACACATGGGGGCGTATTTACAAGGACCTTGCACCACAGGGAAAGGTCTTAAATTAAAATGGGAAAAATAACATCAGAGAGACTCAAAGGCCTTATAAATATGACCCAAGCAATCTATGAAGCTCTAGCATTACATATCAAGAAACCTAATTGATTTCAAAAATCGTTTTTAAACACATCATCTAAATTAATTATATACCTACATTCATCAGGAAGTGACTTAAAATGCCCTAAGACACATGAAAGCGTTTTTTTTAAGCCTGTGCTCCATATTTAGATCACTTTTAACATGGCTATGTAAGTCAAATAATCAAGATATAAATTTGCCAAGCACAGATGGGGGCGTATTTACAAGGACCTTGCACCACAGGGAAAGGTCTTAAATTAAAATGGGAAAAATAACATCAGAGAGACTCAAAGGCCTTATAAATATGCCCCAAGCAACCTATGAACCTCTAGCATTACATATCAAGAAACCTAATGGATTTCAAAAAACGTTTTTAAACACAACTTGTAAAGCAATTATATTCATACATTCATGGGGAAGTTACTTAAAATACCCGAAGACACATGAAAGCGTTTTTTTTTAAGCCCTTGCTCCATTTTTAGATCACTTTTAACATGGCTATGTAAGTCAAATAATCAAGATCTAAATTTGCCAAGCACAGATGGGGGCGTATTTACAAGGACCTTGCACCACAGGGAAAGGTCTTAAATTAAAATGGGAAAAATAACATCAGAGAGACACAAAGGCCTTATAAATATGCCCCAAGCAACCTATGAAGCTCTAGCAGTACATATCAAGAAACCTAATTGTTTTCATAAATCGTTTTTAAACACATCAACTAAATCAATTAGATACCTACATTCAAGGGGAAATGAATGACTTAAAATGGCCTAAGACACATGAAAGCGTTTTTTTAAGGCCCTTGCAACATTTTTGGGTCACTTTTAACATGGCTATGTTAGTCAAAGAATTAAAATCTAAATTTGCCAAGCACAGATGGGGGCATATTTACAAGGACCTTGCACCACAGGGAAAGGTCTTGAATTAAAATGGGAAAAATTACATCAAAGGAAGTCAAAAGCCTTGAAAATATGCCCCAAGCAACCTATGAAACTCTAGCAGTACATATCAAGAAACCTAATTGATTTCAAAAAACGTTTTTAAACACATCTTGTAAAGCAATTATATTCATACATTCATGGGGAAGTGAGTTAAAATACCCTAAGACACATGAAAGCATTTTTGTAAGACCCTTGCACTTTTTTTGCATCACTTTTAACATGGCTATGTAACACAAAGAAACAAAATCTATTTGTAAAACACTTGACACAAAGCAACATTTTAAATACACAACTTTCTTCATAATTTTCTCCCTAAACCATACTATTCTCTATCTAAATTAAATGAATCTTTTCTCACCTTAGCAAATACTTTATGAGTTTCAAAACAGTCTCAGAAACACACCAAATTGTCTTTAGCAGAGCAAAAGGTATGCACTCCAGAGTCTGCAGCTATGAAAAGCACAGAAATGCTGTAACTCATCACACATATCTCTCATGTCACCCAATCAAAACTCTTCCCTCACTTTTTTCAAATCAACACCCTTCCCCCCTCTGGCCTTTCTGCCTTTTTTGCATAGCAACCACCTCCTGAAAGACCTCTCATGTTTGCAAGTTCACACAACAATGTTTCAATTGAACTCTGAACTCTCAGTGCACCTGCGTATCCAGTGCAATCTTTCATTAAATGATTTTTTCTTGACCATTCAAATTACATCTTTCAAACAACACATCCATGCACCCTAACTTTCTGTTTTCAGCAATCAAAATCCACCAATCACTGCTACTGCTTCCTTAACACAGAAACTCCACAGTTTTTTTCATTTTAAACTCTTATTTTTCCAACTGCCATTTCATTGCCACACTTCATCTGACTGCAGCAGAACCTACTCTCACCATGTTTTCTGTCTGGATTGTTGGACATAGTTACATCTACTGGGCTCAAAGGTATGCTGAGAACAGAAATTTACCTAACCTCAATTTACAAGATGTGGAAATTAAGTGGTTTGGCCACAGAGGATTAAAATGTCACCAATTGATACCATTGGTGAAAACCTTTATGCATTTTCCTAAACCTGACCTGTTAATTTTGCACTGTGGAGGTAATGACTTGGGCACTTTGACTGGTGTAGGTCTGGAAATGCTTTTAAAGGACACCTTTGAGCAATTGATGGCACTTTTTCCTCAAACTGCCTTGGTATATTCAAATATATGCCAAAGACAGAAATGGAGGTGGTCGAACCAATTTTGTCCACAAATTGAGAAGTCGAGGAAGCATGTAAACAAATCTGTTTCAGCTTACATGAGAGACCATGGAATGGGCTCCATGTACAACAATAACTTGCGTTACTACATGCAAGATATCTACAGAGGAGATGGAGTTCACTTCTCAGATGAGGGCAACAGAGTTTTCATTTTGAATTTAAGACTGTGCATTGGTACCTACTTATAAGTACCTAAATGTACCATAAACCCAAAATCTCTTCTCAGAGCTACCCTACATCTGATCACTCACAATTATTATTTTAATCTAACTTTTTTCACAAATTTTCAACAAAGTACCCGGTACGCGAACCGGAAGCTAACCGCGCGAATTTTTTTTTTAAAAAGTTTTTTTTCCGCACATATGGGCCTCCTCAGCCACCCTCAGAAAACCTAGGGGGTCAAGATATGTCTACCGTGCCCCCTTCTACCCATTCTGAACATTATTTGCCCTCCATCTTGTATTTTAATTCGACCGAAACACAAAATGGTGGACTCCGGTAACGCTGCAGGTTCGCGTACCGGGGCGCTAACCGGGAAGCGCTCCATCAAAAAAGGTGGGAAAGTAATTTACAGAAGAAACCCTGGAGACACTTTCACCAAATATAGATTTGCTCATACTACATACCAATCCCTACCATTTTCACAAATTTGGTTGGAATTCCATTTAGCCATTTAGCCTGTAGACCTCTCTAAATACCCTGAGGTAAATTACTTCACAAAACGCATCTGAAGTGTTGGAATTGACAACCAATTAAAATGTTACTTTCATTTTCTATTTTTTTTTACCTGACATTTGATTGGTTATGTACCTGAATATATATAAAGGAAGAGAAGGAAACACAGCCATTTTGACTACTACTTCCTGGTGTACATTTCAATAGGATTTTCACTAATAACTTCAACTTCTTTTTAAAGGTAAGTTGTTATTTTAAAAACTGAAGTATATTGTGCACTTTAAGTTAATATGGTAAACTTTTTCTGATAGTTATATACTATCCCTCTGTAGTAGTTATAGATTTAGATAGACTTCTCTGTTATAGTTATGGATGGAGTTAGGCTTCTCTTGTATAATTATGAATTTACTTACGTTAAATCACATACACTTTTTTATATTCCTACTTCCACTCTGATACTATACACTTCCCAAAGATAAATTCACTGTTAAAAACTGCCTATCTAAAATTAATCCCAACAGTGCCCTATCTCTACTAATATATATTTTTTTAATGCAAATTTCAGACAAAATGGAAGGCGAACAGAAAGTTTCATTTGAAATTGTCCTTGCAGAGACCAACCAAGAAATCATTGATCCAAATGACATTGAATTTATGGATGAAACTTGGGACCAAGAACTACTGCAATGTGTGCAATCAGTAGATGTCCTCCTTGAAAATGAGGACATTTTACACACTCAAACATTACAAGCTATGTTCAATGAAAATAATGACATTTCAGACAGTGAAATATTAGACATTTTATTAAATTTTGAAACACAATGAGAATAATAAATAATTGCTTAAAAAATAAAGAAATAAAAAAAATCAACAAAACAAACAATCAATTAACATACAATATTTGAAAAGTCTATCATTCTTTTTTCCTTATAGTACGCTCCCCAGAGCGCTTCCCGGTGCGCGTACCGGGCGCTCCCCACGCGGGGCCCTTTTAAAGCCTCCACATCAAACCTAGGGGGTCAGGGAGGATCTACTATGCCCCCTTATGGTCATTTCCCCCTTTGTTTTGGCCTCCTCTTGTCTCTCGATCCTACCGAGAGACAAGATGGCGGCCGCTCCGGACTGTTTAGAATGTTGACAGACACCGGAGAGCCAATCAGCTTCGCTACGCGAAGTTCCGTTACGCGTCAAGTACGCGAACCGGAGCGCTACCCGGAACGCGCTTACAGATATATATCTTTTTTTGAACGTTAATTTCTCAAAATCCACTGGATCACATATATTGAGACCTAGCAAAGGCACATCGGGCTACCAGTCCCTACAATTTTGCCAAGTTTCGTGCAAATCCATTCAGCCGTTCGGGCTAAAAGTGAGGCCAACCGCCCTATGGAAATTAACATGGGAAAAACACGTTTTGGGACCCCCCTTTTTTCTCAGCCCCCCCTTTAAAACCCCCCCCAAATTTTCAGTGGCTGCTCAGAAACAAAATGTTCCATTTTCCTGAAAATTTCAGCCAATTCCGTCCACAAACGCCAAAGTTATTAGACATAGGATTTTTTCTCTATGGGATTTTTGAAAATTCTAACTATATATACCTACTGGCGACCGCCAGTAGGTAATATATATATATATATATATATATATTGCAGCTCCGATTGTCTCTCATTCCAAAGGAAAGAAAATCCGGCACTCACAGGGGAAGTGTTCAAGTTAACTTGAACACTTCCCCTGTGAGTGCCGGATTTTCTTTCCTTTGGAATGAGAGACAATCGGAGCTGCAATTTGTGACGTGGTGCACCACCACGAAGAGGCACCCGTCTGCGAGTGACCCGGTTTTTGGTGCAACGGAGCTGGAATATATATATATATAATATATATATATATATATATATATATATATATATATATATATATATATATATATATATATATAGTGGTGTGGAGATAGTAGACGGTTAGCAAGTACCGTCTTACCGGCACGCCTTCCGGTCAGGAGCACCGCGTCAAACTTGCTAAAGAGAGTGGCAGCTCGAATAGTAAAGTTTCTAGCAGAGACATCGCGGCGCCCCCTCAAAGCGGTCAGAAGTGCTCACCTGGGATGCTGACTGCGATGGGGAGGAAGCATACGGCGGGCAACACTGGTCCGTTGTGTGTAGCAGGCTCAGGGAATGAAATTCCATCGGACCCCCACCCCTGGGAACCTCGGAGTGTAAGGCCATCCAAAACCGAACTGTGTTTGGGCATCACTGGATGTAAGGCGTAACGGAATACTATGTCCGTAGTCTGTTTGGGAGGTGACTAAACTCCGACCTGGATCTTGGAGTGGAGAGGAGGAACGCTGAGGGGGTGGGGCGAAGAGCAACACCAATTAGGAGAGACTCCATAAGACTTTAAATCGGGAGCCCCCACAGCATGTTTCGATATTTGGCATCGAAACGGGCACTGAAGAGGCCGCAAGGCTGAAACGCGTCTGCCCCTGCGTTTCGCAACTTTGATGAACTGAAGCCCTGTCATTTAAATAAAATAACCTGAGCCAGCCAGCATGTGTCGGTTCCAGTTCTTTTGGATGGGAAGTGGTGTGGAGATAGTAGACGGTTAGCAAGTACCGTCTTACCGGCACGCCTTCCGGTCAGGAGCACCGCGTCAAACTTGCTAAAGAGAGTGGCAGCTCAAATAGTAAAGTTTCTAGCAGAGACATCGCGGCGCCCCCTCAAAGCGGTCAGAAGTGCTCACCTGGGATGCTGACTGCGATGGGGAGGAAGCATACGGCGGGCAACACTGGTCCGTTGTGTGTAGCAGGCTCAGGGAATGAAATTCCATCGGACCCCCACCCCTGGGAACCTCGGAGTGTAAGGCCATCCAAAACCGAACTGTGTTTGGGCATCACTGGATGTAAGGCGTAACGGAATACTATGTCCGTAGTCTGTTTGGGAGGTGACTAAACTCCGACCTGGATCTTGGAGTGGAGAGGAGGAACGCTGAGGGGGTGGGGCGAAGAGCAACACCAATTAGGAGAGACTCCATAAGACTTTAAATCGGGAGCCCCCACAGCATGTTTCGATATTTGGCAGCGAAACGGGCACTGAAGAGGCCGCAAGGCTGAAACGCGTCTGCCCCTGCGTTTCGCAACTTTGATGAACTGAAGCCCTGTCATTTAAATAAAATAACCTGAGCCAGCCAGCATGTGTCGGTTCCCGTTCTTTTGGATGGGAAGTGGTGTGGATATATATCACACACTGACGAAGGCAGACCGCCAAAACGCGTCTGTGTGCCCCCCCCCCGCTGAATAAAATCTAAGCGTGTTTGAAACTCCACCCTCGAGTGCTGTGTTGTCCTTCCTGGGAGAGACCGGAGGGATTCTGAGCGTCATATATATATATATATATATATATATATATATATATATATATATATATATATATAATTACCTACTCTGGGGAGCGTACTATAAGGAAAAAAGAATGATAGACTTTTCAAATATTGTATGTTAATTGATTGTTTGTTTTGTTGATTTTTTTATTTCTTTATTTTTTAAGCAATTATTTATTATTGTCATTGTGTTTCAAAACTTAATAAAATGTCTAATATTTCACTGTCTGAAATGTCGTTATTTTCATTGAACATAGCTTGTAATGTTTGAGTGTGTAAAATGTCCTCATTTTCAAGGAGGACATCTACTGATTGCACACATTGCAGTAGTTCTTGGTCCCAAGTTTCATCCATAAATTCAATGTAATTTGGATCAATGATTTCTTGGTTGGTCTCTGCAAGGACAATTTCAAATTAAACTTTCTGTTCGCCTTCCATTTTGTCTGAAATTTGCATAAAAAAATATATATTAGTAGAGATAGGGCACTGTTGGGATTAATTTTAGATAGGCAGTTTTTAACAGTGAATTTATCTTTGGGCAGTGTATAGTATCAGAGTGGAAGTAGGAATATAAAAAAGTGTATGTGATTTAACGTAAGTAAATTCATAATTATACAAGAGAAGCCTAACTCCATCCATAACTATAACAGAGAAGTCTATCTAAATCTATAACTACTACAGAGGGATAGTATATAACTATCAGAAAAAGTTTACCATATTAACTTAAAGTGCACAATATACTTCAGTTTTTAAAATAACAACTTACTTTTAAAAAGAAGTTGAAGTTATTAGTGAAAATCCTATTGAAATGTACACCAGGAAGTAGTAGTCAAAATGGCTGTGTTTCCTTCTCTTCCTTTATATATATTCAGGTACATAACCAATCAAATGTCAGGTAAAAAAAAATAGAAAATGAAAGTAACATTTTAATTGGTTGTCAATTCCAACACTTCAGATGCGTTTTGTGAAGTAATTTACCTCAGGGTATTTAGAGAGGTCTACAGGCTAAATGGCTAAATGGAATTCCAACCAAATTTGTGAAAATGGTAGGGATTGGTATGTAGTATGAGCAAATCTATATTTGGTGAAAGTGTCTCCAGGGTTTCTTCTGTAAATTACTTTCCCACCTTTTTTGATGGAGCGCTTCCCGGTGAGCGCCCCAGTACGCGAACCTGCAGCGTTACGGGAGTCCACCATTTTGTGTTTCGGTCGAATTAAAATACAAGATGGAGGGCAAATAATGTTCAGAATGGGTAGAAGGGGGCACGGTAGACGTATCTTGACCCCCTAGGTTTTCTGAGGGTGGCTGAGGAGGCCCATATGTGCGGGAAAAAAAACTTTTTTTTACAAAATTTCGCGCGGTTAGCTTCCGGTTCGCGTACCGGGTAGCGCTCCGGGGAGCGTACTTTGTTGAAAATTTGTGAAAAAAGTTAGAGTAAAATAATAATTGTGAGTGATCAGATGTAGGGTAGCTCTGAGAAGAGCTTTTGGGTTTATGGTACATTTAGGTACTTATAAGTAGGTACCAATGCACAGTCTTAAATTCAAAATGAAAACTCTGTTGCCCTCATCTGAGAAGTGAACTCCATCTCCTCTGTAGATATCTTGCATGTAGTAACGCAAGTTATTGTTGTACATGGAGCCCATTCCATGGTCTCTCATGTAAGCTGAAACAGATTTGTTTACATGCTTCCTCGACTTCTCAATTTGTGGACAAAATTGGTTCGACCACCTCCATTTCTGTCTTTGGCATATATTTGAATATACCAAGGCAGTTTGAGGAAAAAGTGCCATCAATTGCTCAAAGGTGTCCTTTAAAAGCATTTCCAGACCTACATCAGTCAAAGTGCCCAAGTCATTACCTCCACAGTGCAAAATTAACAGGTCAGGTTTAGGAAAATGCATAAAGGTTTTCACCAATGGTATCAATTGGTGACATTTTAATCCTCTGTGGCCAAACCACTTAATTTCCACATCTTGTAAATTGAGGTTAGGTAAATTTCTGTTCTCAGCATACCTTTGAGCCCAGTAGATGTAACTATGTCCAACAATCCAGACAGAAAACATGGTGAGAGTAGGTTCTGCTGCAGTCAGATGAAGTGTGGCAATGAAATGGCAGTTGGAAAAATAAGAGTTTAAAATGAAAAAAACTGTGGAGTTTCTGTGTTAAGGAAGCAGTAGCAGTGATTGGTGGATTTTGATTGCTGAAAACAGAAAGTTAGGGTGCATGGATGTGTTGTTTGAAAGATGTAATTTGAATGGTCAAGAAAAAATCATTTAATGAAAGATTGCACTGGATACGCAGGTGCACTGAGAGTTCAGAGTTCAATTGAAACATTGTTGTGTGAACTTGCAAACATGAGAGGTCTTTCAGGAGGTGGTTGCTATGCAAAAAGGCAGAAAGGTCAGAGGGGGGAAGGGTGTTGATTTGAAAAAAGTGAGGGAAGAGTTTTGATTGGGTGACATGAGAGATATGTGTGATGAGTTACAGCATTTCTGTGCTTTTCATAGCTGCAGACTCTGGAGTGCATACCTTTTGCTCTGCTAAAGACAATTTGGTGTGTTTCTGAGACTGTTTTGAAACTCATAAAGTATTTGCTAAGGTGAGAAAAGATTCATTTAATTTAGATAGAGAATAGTATGGTTTAGGGAGAAAATTATGAGGAAAGTTGTGTATTTAAAATGTTGCTTTGTGTCAAGTGTTTTACAAATAGATTTTGTTTCTTTGTGTTACATAGCCATGTTAAAAGTGATGCAAAAAAAGTGCAAGGGTCTTACAAAAATGCTTTCATGTGTCTTAGGGTATTTTAACTCACTTCCCCATGAATGTATGAATATAATTGCTTTACAAGATGTGTTTAAAAACGTTTTTTGAAATCAATTAGGTTTCTTGATATGTACTGCTAGAGTTTCATAGGTTGCTTGGGGCATATTTTCAAGGCTTTTGACTTCCTTTGATGTAATTTTTCCCATTTTAATTTAAGACCTTTCCCTGTGGTGCAAGGTCCTTGTAAATATGCCCCCATCTGTGCTTGGCAAATTTAGATTTTAATTCTTTGACTAACATAGCCATGTTAAAAGTGACCCAAAAATGTTGCAAGGGCCTTAAAAAAACGCTTTCATGTGTCTTAGGCCATTTTAAGTCATTTCCCCTTGAATGTAGGTATCTAATTGATTTAGTTGATGTGTTTAAAAACAATTTATGAAAACAATTAGGTTTCTTGATATGTACTGCTAGAGCTTCATAGGTTGCTTGGGGCATATTTATAAGGCCTTTGTGTCTCTCTGATGTTATTTTTCCCATTTTAATTTAAGACCTTTCCCTGTGGTGCAAGGTCCTTGTAAATACGCCCCCATCTGTGCTTGGCAAATTTAGATCTTGATTATTTGACTTACATAGCCATGTTAAAAGTGATCTAAAAATGGAGCAAGGGCTTAAAAAAAACGCTTTCATGTGTCTTAGGGTATTTTAAGTAACTTCCCCATGAATGTATGAATATAATTGCTTTACAAGTTGTGTTTAAAAACGTTTTTTGAAATCAATTAGGTTTCTTGATATGTAATGCTAGAGGTTCATAGGTTGCTTGGGGCATATTTATAAGCCTTTGAGTCTCTCTGATGTAATTTTTCCCATTTTAATTTAAGACCTTTCCCTGTGGTGCAAGGTCCTTGTAAATACGCCCCCATCTGTGCTTGGCAAATTTAGATCTTGATTATTTGACTTACATAGCCATGTTAAAAGTGATCTAAAAATGGAGCAAGGGCTTAAAAAAAACGCTTTCATGTGTCTTAGGGCATTTTAAGTCACTTCCTGATGAATGTAGGTATATAATTTATTTAGATGATGTGTTTAAAAACGATTTTTGAAATCAATTAGGTTTCTTGATATGTAATGCTAGAGCTTCATAGGTTGCTTGGGGCATATTTATAAGGCCTTTGAGTCTCTCTGATGTTATTTTTCCCATTTTAATTTAAGACCTTTCCCTGTGGTGCAAGGTCCTTGTAAATACGCCCCCATGTGTGCTTGGCAAATTTAGATTTTGATTATTTGACTTACATAGCCATGTTCCATACAGTTGTAATCTTTTGCGTAGTCTTTGATATGCTAGACTCCATCTGCACTATGAGATACCTAAGCAAAGGAAACACAGGTGATGTGATTGTGAAATGAGGAAAAGAAACTCCACATTTTTCAATTACATCACCTGTGTTTCCTAAGTTTACGAATGACATTGTGCAGATGAGGTTTAGGCCTGTCCACGGACACAGAAGAGGTCTGGCCTTTGTTCAAGAGTGAAGTGGACATGACTTACTTCATTGGTAGGCTTTCACATGTATTATCTCCTCTGTATTCTTCAACAAGCGTAAATTTCATCTGCAACCCTGAGTAGGCCTCACCTTAAACAAACCTCTGGATAGGCCACACCTCATCGTCATCCTGAATCAATCATTTAAAATATTAGGGACAGATTTATGATAGGTGTATGCCTCTTTTGCGTCACTGTGCGTCACTTTTGTGACGCAGCGGCGGTGCAAAAGATTTGCTATGTGGTGACATATTTACAACTTGATGCATCTAGGCAGATGTGTCATGCTGTAAAGTCCCGTGCCACATGAAACCGATGCAGCAGTGATGCAAAAGATGCACCATGTTGCAAGACAGGCCTCATTTCATCTCCAACAAGATAAGAAGCTGAATCTTCTGTAAATGTCAAAATTGTTGTATTCACTGCTCAACTTATGTGTACTCTTTGATATGCTAGATTCCATCTGCACTATGAGATACCGAAACAAAGGAAACACAGGTGATGTGATTGTGAAATGAGGAAAAGAAACTCCACATTTTTCAATTACATCACCTGTGTTTCCTAAGTTTACGAATGACATTGTGCAGATGAGGTTTAGGTCTGTCCACGGACACAGAAGAGGTCTGGCCTTTGTTCAAGAGTGAAGTGGACATGACTTACTTCATTGGTAGGCTTTCACATGTATTATCTCCTCTGTACTCTTCAACAAGCGTAAATTTGATCTGCAACCCTGAGTAGGCCTCACCTTAAACAAACCTCTGGATAGGCCACACCTTATCGTCATCCTGAATCAATCATTTAAAATGTTAGGGACAGATTTATGATAGGTGTATGCCTCTTTTGTGTCACTGTGCATCACTTTTGTGACGCAGCGGTGGTGCAAAAGATTTGCTATGTGGTGACATATTTACAACTTGATGAATCTAGGCAGATGTGTCATGCTGTAAAGTCCCGTGCCACATGAAACCGATGCAGCAGTGATGCAAAAGATGCACCATGTTGCAAGACAGGCCTCATTTCATCTCCAACAAGATAAGAAGCTGAATCTTCTGTAAATGTCAAAATTGTTGTATACACTGCTCAACTTATGTGTACTCTTTTATATGCTAGAGTCCATCTGCACTATGAGATACCTAAGCAAAGGAAACACAGGTGATGTGATTGTAAAATGAGGAAAAGAAACGCCACATTTTTCAATTACATCACCTGTGTTTCCTAAGTTTACGAATGACATTGTGCAGATGAGGTTTAGGTCTGTCCACGGACACAGAAGAGGTCTGGCCTTTGTTCAAGAGTGAAGTGGACATGACTTACTTCATTGGTAGGCTTTCACATGTATTATCTCCTCTGTACTCTTCAACAAGCGTAAATTTGATCTGCAACCCTGAGTAGGCCTCACCTTAAACAAACCTCTGGATAGGCCACACCTTATCGTCATCCTGAATCAATCATTTAAAAGGTTAGGGACAGATTTATGATAGGTGTATGCCTCTTTTGTGTCACTGTGCATCACTTTTGTGACGCAGCGGTGGTGCAAAAGATTTGCTATGTGGTGACATATTTACAACTTGATGAATCTAGGCAGATGTGTCATGCTGTAAAGTCCCGTGCCACATGAAACCGATGCAGCAGTGATGCAAAAGATGCACCATGTTGCAAGACAGGCCTCATTTCATCTCCAACAAGATAAGAAGCTGAATCTTCTGTAAATGTCAAAATTGTTGTATACACTGCTCAACTTATGTGTACTCTTTGATATGCTAGAGTCCATCTGCACTATGAGATACCTAAGCAAAGGAAACACAGGTGATGTGATTGTGAAATGAGGAAAAGAAACGCCACATTTTTCAATTACATCACCTGTGTTTCCTAAGTTTACGAATGACATTGTGCAGATGAAGTTTAGGTCTGTCCACGGACACAGAAAAGGTCTGGCCTTTGTTCAAGAGTGAAGTGGATATGACTTACTTCATTGGTAGGCCTACACATGTATTATCTCCTCTGTACTCTTCAACAAGCGTAAATTTCATCTGCAACCCTGAGTAGGCCTCACCTCAAACAAACCTCTGGATAGGCCACACTTTATCGTAATCTTGAATCAATCATTTAAAATGTTAGGGACAGATTTATGATAGGTGTATGTCTCTTTTGCGTCACTTTTGTGACGCAGCGGCGGTGCAAAAGATTTGCTATGTGGCGACATATTTACAACTTGATGCATCTAGGCAGATGTGTCATGCTGTAAAGTCCTGTGCCACATGAAACCTGCGTCAGTTTTCATATAGGTGTTTTGTTGCAAGGTATGCATTAATTTGCATGAAAGCCCTGTAAAACTAACACAGTGAAATTTAGAAGATTTCACTGAGTCAACTTTATAGCATTGCTGAATCAAATCCTTACGCCTGTTTGAAACAGGCATAAGAAGTGATGCACCATGCAATGTGAGGCTTCCTCCTGTGCATTGCAGTAGACATGTCGCGCTTATGACGTGATTCCTGCAATGTGCTGCTTTTGCGGCACAGATGCGTGACGCATCTGTGCTGTTTTTGCTCAATGGTGCTCCACATTGTAAATGCGCACACTATGGGTGGCAGAGCAGCGGTGCACATTAACTGGTGCATCCGTGGGGATGCGCCACTTAGCATAAATCTGCCCCTGTACATTTAAGTATGAGCAGGGGACACCGAGTCGGTGAGGCTTATCCAAGGTTAAGAAGAGATGAGTCCTGTTCACTGAAAACTTGGACATAGGCCTCACCTCCTCAGCATCGCTGGACATGGCTAAATAATAGCTGCAAAATGTTACTCTTGTTAAACAATTTTACTATTATAATCTCTGAGATTTGTCTCTTACTCTGCAACATCTCATTGTTGTTCTCTTTCTTTAAAGATAACGACAACATCAACCATGAGTGACAATCAGCAATCAGTTGATCTCGACCTCATCATTGAACTTGTAATTGAAACATCAGTGGAAGTAGATCCCTTGGATGATTTAAATCCTGAGGATGATGAAGAACATGATGAGGATGCCGATTTGTCAGAATTGTATGACATAGGGTGGGAAGCTGACCTGCTTGAGCCTATGGAACTATAAACATTTATTTATAAAATTTACAATAAATGAAAAGTAAAAATGTAAACCGTTTCATTTAAAATTAAACACACCTTCAAAAACAGGTTATGTGTAGTGTCTTCAATAAAATATTAAAATATGCTCATAAAATTAGATCAGATTCACATATAAAACAGGACAGGTAAAATGAAGAAGAATTCCATTTCTTTTCTGATATTTGTGTATTCTAAATTTGCCAAAGCACTAAAAAATATTCTATGTAAAAATGTCAAGTAGTGTGTTAAGTTTTTGATGACTGTTATTGATTTACTGTTTGGTAATAGTGGTTAATAACATTTTTTATTATATTTTACCACAGATTCAACTGCAGATCATTTCAAATTTTGAGAATGCCAACTAAGGATAGAATGAGAAAGGCTACAAAACGTCAAAGACAGCAGGTCCATCATTTACTGCAGCAGTCCTCTACAATAAAAAATCGTCAAGTCACCAAGAAAGCACCGGGTAAGACCACGAAAACATTCATAAGAAACATTTCTAGAAAAAAAAGTACTACAGAAAATGTTTTTGTCCAGAAAAAGAGAAGCAATTAAAACGGAAAGGAAAGGCCAATCAAAAATGTTACTGCTAGAGCAAGAGATAACTCTGTGCATGATAGTAGAAGGAAACAACAGTTTAGGGACATTCGTAAACGAATGTTCCGCAACAGGATAATTGTCAATTTGTTAAAAAATATTAAGAAAGGTCAACAGAAAGTGGTTTTTTATAAGAGAAAAAAAAAAGTTGAGAAAGTTATTGATCAGGCATTTGAAATTAAACGAAAGTTATTTATTTTGATAATCAATAGAATTAGGAAGCTAAACAAGGCAATTTATGATTTCAAAAGAAATAGTAGATGGAAGAGAATAGTTAATCGTAGTAATTTTTGTGAAGTTTTTTCCGGAGAATGGATGCATAGTTCAAGTTGTGAGGCATTTTTCAATGAGGAGAGTTATTTCCAGGATAATGATTTGGTGCATGCAGTTGACACCAGCGGTCGAGCTTATGAGGTGAAAGATGGTTGTCCAGTTGAAAAAGAAAAACTTGTGACAACAGAGGCAGAAGAGATGTTAGGTAATGAGGTTTTAGGAAGACGTCCTAAGGGACCTGTGTACACCTGGAAGTGTAGTAGTATTTGCAGTGTGCGACAGGATTCCATCAATTTGCTTTGTGATTTTGTACGGACATTTAATAAGAAAAGTTTGAAGCAGAAAATGAAGTTGTTGCAAGAATTAGATCCTTGCAGAGTGAGAGAAGTGACAGGTTTGCATGGTCATTCACTGGCTTGTCTTTCCAGAAGAGTATGCCAGAGTGTTTTTCATCATTTCAGGATGCTAGCAGTGCATCATAATAAAGTGAGGAAATGAGTTAGAATGTTGTATTATGCTAAGAGTCCAGCAGTTATGCTTAAACAATTATGCGCTGCTCTTTTGCATGGTTCTGAAATAGATGTGAAGAATATGTGTGAAGAAATTGAGTTTTGTTACTTTGGAAGTAAAGAGGAGAATGTTGAAATTGACCCAGAAGAAGAGGGTAATGTGGAAGATAGTGTACAGGTTTCCAGTACAGATAATTTTCAGAAGGAAATTGCCACGTTTCAGGTGAAATCAAGTGAGAGGCCTAATTTCACTTGTGTGTGTTGTCGACGCACTTATTATAAGAATCAGACTAAGTTAGTGGATTTATATGCAAAAAGTGAAAGGGAAAATAATAGTGAATGGAAGGATTTCGCTACATACTTGATGGTAGAAAATTGTTTTGATTTGGGATTGGATCAACGTGTGTGTACTTATTGTTGTAATAAATTAAATCAAAACCAGATGCCTGCTAGAGCTGGGCAAGATGGCCGCTAGTCCATTGTAGAGAGTAGTCGCACTACACTCCCGCTCCTGACTAGAAGTTGGACTGACTGAGCAACCAGGAGTATGCAGTAAATAAAGGCGATTACGTGGCTGGTGTATTGGACAGCAATAAGGCTCTGGAGCGAGGTGCAGAAGAAACGCTGGGTAGGAGCTTCTAACTGGGAGAAGACCGGGATGGCGGCGCGGTCTAAGGAAGGCAACGGGCCGGGGGCCATCCCAAAAACTGCGATGCTAAACAAGAAAACAACTCCCGCAATAAACGCTGTACAGAAAGCACAACAGCGAAAGGCGGAAAGGGAGAGAAAAGCGGAGGCAAGAGCACAGGCCGGCGCGGAGCGCATAGAAAACAAGAAACAGAGCTGCGCTATAATCAAAGATAAGGAGAGAGAAGCAGCGTTGAGGCAGTCTACCATTTCGGAGACATTTGTCAAGAAATCTGGTCCCATGGCAGCGGTACCTGTGACTCCATCTGGCGGCTCAGGAGCTGGTGGAGAGACGGTGGCCGTCCCCGCGCTGAGTAGGCAGTCACGGAAGGAGGAGGTGGGCGCCGATGGCCGCGATAGAGCTGACAGCGGAGGCAACGAGGCGCTGGCGGCTGGGAGCGGCGAACAGATGGAAGCGCCTACTGAGGGACAGCTTGCGAGTAATGGCGGTCACTCAGCCGGCGGCAGTGAGAGGCAGACGCCTCGCGGAAAGAAGCGTCAACGTTGCTGAGCAACCAAAGGAGAACGCGGAGATGCGCACGCCCAGTGCTGTGCTGGAGAGTGCACCGGCGGAATCAGTCAAAGCAATGGAGGCACCGGGAAAGGCAGAAACAACGTTCCAGAGCCCAGCCCTCTGCTTGGGGAGAGCAGACCACATGGAGGGAAAGGTACTGGCGGCGGCAGGTCCATATTAAGGGAGACTGACGGTTTAAACAATGCCTCAATGTTAGACGCATTACTGCAAGTAGAGGCTGAGCTTGATAATAATGTAAGAGCCAACGCAAATTGGGGGAGTATGGTGAGCCTGGATTCACAGAGAGAACGAGAAGGAGATAAGTTTTACACGGTGGATGAAGGCTCAACCTCAACAAGTGAGGGAGAGGAGGGAGAAGAGATAGAGTCTACTGACTTATCAACTGCGGAGGAAGAAAGCTCAGAATCGGAATTATCAGGCGCAAAAAAACAAAAGAAGAAAAAGTCAGTTATAAAACGCAGTCTAAATGCTAAAGTAAATAAAAAGCTTATGTGGGATTACTCCACCACCACGGGTCTTTTCCAGGAAGGACTGCAGGAGACACAAGGAGATCAAGAAAAGAATGGGGGAAGGGGAGAAGACCACGCCACCCTCAACCTACTAGTGGACATGCTGAAGCAAATCCAAGGAGAGGCAAGGATAGAGAGCCGCAGAGCCAGGCACGATACAAAAAAGATACAAGCCTCTATCAGGAAGATGAATAAAAAATATGAGGAGGTGGAGGGGAGAGTGGTGTCAGTAGAAGAAAGAACAGGGAATCTGGAGGACGAAGTCACTGATTGGCATAAATTCAAAGAAGAACAGTCTAAGATAGTGGAGGATTTGCAATGGAAGGTTGAGGATTTTGAAAATCGTCAGAGACGAAATAACGTAAGACTCTTGGGACTGGAGGAAGGAGTGGAAGGACAAGATGCCAGGGGCTATGTAATTAGGCTATTACAGGGAGCCTTCTCTGAGGCTAGGTGGCGATGGGAGGATGAGGTTCAAAGAGCCCACAGATATCCATTTACAATTAAGAAAAGACAAGGAGGGGCGCAGGGCAATATGCCGAGAGCAATGCTAGTATTTTTTGGCAATTTTCTGGTAAGGCAGGAGGTGATAGAAAAGGCAAGGCCAGACTCTAAAAGAAAAGCAGAGGGATCCACCTTCTTTGCAAGACCAGACTTCTGCCACGTCACGGTGGAGAGGAGATGGCGATTAAGGCAATTGATAACCCCATTACAGCAACAAGGGGCAGAAGCGTATCTGATGTATCCAGCTAAGCTCAAGGTCATCATGGGTGGTCACACTAGGATGTTCTTCTCGGAGATAAAAGCAGGGGAGTACCTCGCAGAGCTAACGGAGCAACGCAAGGGGAATTGAGAAGCAAGAATATGGGTTCTTGGTCAATGGAATAAGCTCCTGGTGTGGCTGGAAGGGAGAGGAGAGGGAGAGCGACGCTACAATGCTAGCAGTCAGCACATAGGTCAGGATTGACCTATTTGCCTGTATAAGGGGGGGGAGGGGAAGCCTAGGGAGGGAAAGGGAGGGAGAGGGGGGGTGGGGGTGGGGAAAGATTTGTCAAAAATGAGAAAACAACACAAAAGAGCGAACTTTAAGGAGATAAAACCTGCAACAGAAGGGACTATATTAAATAAAATATGGCATTAAGAATTGCAACAGTGAATATATGCGGTTTAAATGACGGAGGAAAAAGGCAAAAGGCGGCATCGATGTTTAGGTTACTAAAACTAGATGTGATCTGCTTACAGGAGACACATATAATGGGAAAGGAAAAATATAGATTGGAACAGATGGGCTATGAGGTACTGGCTAGCACAAATCAGGATACAAGAACAAAGGGAGTAGCTATATTGGCAAGGAAGGGCGTTATAAAACTTAGAAGGAAGAAAGAGGATCCTGAGGGGAGATGGGCCATAATTGAAGTAGAAACTACGGCTGGGAATATAACAATTGTAGCTGTATATGGCCCTAATGATGATAATCCCGAGATATTCGAATGGCTAGATCAAGAGTTAGCACTATGGCCAGAGACTGTCATTTGTTGCGGCGATTTTAATATTAACGGTTTATTCGGTTTGGGGGGGCCAAGTGGAGGGAGGTATGGGGGTTGGAAAAAGAAAATATGTCATGCCTTAAATAATTTAATGCAGAATAACGCTTTATGTGATCTGTGGTCTCATTATAACCCATTAGGCTCAGGAGGTACCTTTTACTCGGCCCCTCACAAAATAATCTCTAGGTTGGATTATATTCTGCTGTCTAACGATAAAATAAGCAAGGCTCAGATAGAACGAATGCCCAGAATGATTTTGGATCACAATATCTTGATAGTAACCATGCCAAGGGCAGACAGAGGGAGTAAACCGTATGTATGGACTTTTGAAAGAAGGCTGTTAAAGGATGAAAGATATATTAGTAGGATGAATGAGTGGATAGTACAGTTCTGGGAATTTAATAGGGGAACAGCCTCATCAAAAATAGTCTGGGATACATTTAAGGCTGGGATAAGGGGGGAGACCCTGAGTTATACGCTTAAGAGGGGCAAGATGGAGAGATTAAGGATGGACAGGTGGGTAAGAGAAATGAGTAGACTAGAAGAGCGACTAAATAGAGCAGTCACTAGATCAAATACAACAGAGATAGAGGATATACTATTGGATATGGAAATTAAGAAAGCAGAGACAGGAGAAGTCTTAATGGAAAAGACGGCTGGAAACTACCTCGCCAAAAAAGAAAAGTGTTATGAGTACAACGAGAGGGTAGGACAACTATTGGCTATCAGAATCAGGCAAAATTCAGCTGCAGGGGAGATTAAAGAAATTAGAAACACTGATGGGGTAGTCGTAAATGAAATGGAAGATATTCAGGAGGTATTTAGGGATTTTTATGAGAAGCTGTATGATCAAAAGGAAGAGGACTTAGGAAGAGAGTGCAGGGACTTCCTGGTAGGGATATCACACGAGAGACTGGACAGTGAAGAAAGAGAGAAACTGGACACACCACTTACACTGCAGGAGTTGAAAATGGCAGTGTATAATCTACCAGGGGGTAAGGCTACGGGGCCAGATCAAATCCCTGCCGAATTTTACAAAATATTCTGGGAAAGGCTTGGGATTGATATGCTAGAGACATTTCGACAGGCACAGATGCAGAAATCTGCGCCACAGTCCTGGGATGAAGCAAATATAATAGTTATACTTAAAAAGGACAAACCCCCACTAGATCCCGGGTCATATCGACCCATCACCCTTCTAAATGCGGACGCCAAAATGTATGCCAAAGCACTTGCGCAAAGGCTGAGTAGAGTAATAGAGAAATTGGTAAGCAAGACACAACACGGCTTTATCCCTGGGAAGGGGACCACTCAGCACACTAGACAGCTAATTACAATACTAGATGCGGCTGAGGTAGGAGGGGACCCTGTCGCAGCTATTTTTCTGGATGCTGAGAAGGCCTTCGACAGGGTCTCCTGGCAATTTCTGTGGAAGGTAATGGAGTGGTTCAATATAGGGGAGGGATATATCAGCGCTATACAGGTTTTATATATGCAACCAAAGGTCAGGGTGAAAATAAATAAGCTATATACAAAAACGGTAAATATCACACGTGGCACCAGACAGGGTTGCCCGGCATCACCCTTACTTTTCGCCTTATATCTGGACCCACTTCTTAGGAGATTGATAGACAATACTAACATCCCACCAGTACTGATACAAGAGGAAGAACATAAAGTGTTTGCATACGCAGACGATGTTGCGCTGGTAACCACGGAACCAGAAAGGGCCATAAGGGAAATTGAGAAGGAGGCAACAGCCTTTGGAGCCTTAGCGGGATACTCAATTAATAAGGGGAAAACTCAGATTATCATGAATGGATATATATGCTATTCAGACCCCAGAGTGGTCAAGGAGGCAGCTTACTTAGGAGTAAGGGTGTCAGCAGATTTAGAGGGGTTGGTGAAGTTAAATATGGAACCATTATTAGCTAAGATCAAAAGCAATACGGAACGAATACATAATTTACACCTGACTCTAATGGGACGTATAAACGTAATTAAAATGGTCACACTCCCGAAACTGCTTTATCTGTTTAGGGCCATACCTCTATTTTTTTTAACACTCTTGGTTTGTTAAGATGGAAAAAATTCTAAATAGGTTAGTATGGGCACAAGGGAAAACCAGAAGAGCCTATAGGTATATGACACTTACACGTGAAAAAGGGGGGTGGGGCGCACCAGATTTTAAATTATACTATTGGGCTGCAGCTTTACAGTACGCTCAGGGTTTATTAGGGGGAGGATGTGAATATATTAATGTGTATAGAACTGTATTGGGGGCAGGAGCGGTGGATGGACTACTGAACACAATAGATTATGGAATTTTTAAGAACACTAGATTTAAAACTTTAAAAGCAGTGTATACAATCTGGAAAGGTGTGGGAAAAAAATTAGGCATAGGTAGATTGAGTAGATATACCAGACTGATGGCTAATGAAACCCTTCCGGGGGGGATATTTAGAGATGGAATAATGCGGATTTGGAATGATAAGGGCATTAAGAAAATAGGAGATCTTATGGATATTAATGGGGGGATAATACAATTTGTAGAACTACAAAAAAAGTTTGATATACCCTCTAATACCTTTTTTAAATATCTACAGGTTAGGAGCTATCTGTGAGATAAGAGGGGGGACGGCTGGGATTTAAACAGTGCAGGCTAATGGAATATATAGAACAGAGTAGACAGTGCAAGATACGGCAGTTACATGCGGAACTGCAGGCATATAAAACTGATGACAGAGAAAAACTTCTCCAAAAAATGGATAGAAAAGGTGGAGACCTCTCCGGAAGGGTTGCAGCAGTCTTTAGATCTAGGCAATTTAGTCCTGTATTCAGCAACACTGCAGTCACAGCATTATAAGACAATATATAGTCTCTACTATACGCCAGCAAAAATTGCACAGTGGGGAGGGACGGAAGGCACAACCTGCCCTAGATGCAATGCAGCAGAAGCTGATATAGTACACATGTTTGCACAATGTCCCCAACTCTACACCCTGCAAAGAGCTATGGAAGATTTCTTGGAGAAATCACTAAAAATTAAGATTACTTTAAATGATGAATTATTACTACTGGGGGTGAAGAGTGAGCAGGAAAGTGACCACACAGGGTTCTTGTTTATGATGACGGCTGTCTATCGTATCAACATAGCAAGGGCATGGTTAGATAAGGCACCACCAACATTTCAAACTTGGTTAGCAGGCTTGCTTGCTGCATATAATCTGGAGAAGCCTATTTATGAGAGGAAGGAGAGAAGGAAAAAGGAATTGGGAGAAGCGATATGGCAACCTATCACGGAGTGGAAGACTAGACAAAACAGGATGGGAATCGGGTAATAGGCTAACATTAGGATATACCTTTGTGTTAGCTTTGAAATTTGGTTAATGCTTTATGTATAATTTGATTTGGAGGACTGATGTTGCAAGATATGTATTATATTTATTTACTATTCAGTTATATTGACAAATACAATGTATGACCATATATATGCTCAGTGTTGTAAACCTGTGAATTGTAACAATGAGTGGGGTAAAATTGTTATGGAAAAATCATAATAAAAATATTTAAAAAAAAAAAAAAAAAAAGTGGAAGAGGAACCTCTGGTTATCTTAGTTAATGGGGTTCCGACAAAGAATAAAAAAATATGGCAAGATTTAGTGGATGTTAGGAAAGTCAAAAAGGCAACATTGTATTTGAAAAAAAATAATAAGTACTATAAGAATGTATATGTTGCAGAAGAGGAAGTAAGTGAGGAAGAGGATAGCGATTTGTGTGCTGGTCAAATTGAGAAAGTAGAACCCTCTAAAAGTGAAGAAATATATGAACATTATAGTGTTCATCCTTTGCATTCCAAGGAAGTCATGGGGATTGCTATTGAGTTGTTTCAAATGAAACAAGCCAAAGGGAGTCCCATTAGTGTCTGGGAGGAAAGTTTGGAAGCTCGGTGTTTCCCACAGCTATTTCCAACAGGTCAAGGAGGAAGATATGATGAGCGACCTCATCAAATTCCTGCTTCTGAATACCGGACTTTACGATTGTATGCAGAAGATGCTAGGTTTTGACAATGCATTCCCTATTTGTTTCATCTCCTGTTTGAAAGCGATCTGTCTGGACTGTCATATGCAGTGAACCACATCTTGAAAAGTGGTATACAGATGCAAAACATCTTCGGCAAGTGACTTTATGGATAAAGTCAATGTCCAAGACAGTATTTTGGATTGTCACCTGATTAATCTCATGGCGTGTCAGCGTGGTACTAATGAGTACTGGTACCGTCGTCATGGTGATTTAAAATATATGCTGAGGAACTTAGGAACTCCCACATGGTTCCTCACTCTGAGCTGTGCCGAGTATGGCTGGGAAGACTTACTTAAATTTCTACGAGAGGCAAATGGAAACATCGAAAACATCGAATTCAAGACACCCGGAGAACTGCGCTCTTTGGATCCAGTGAATGTATGCAGGTACTTCAATCATAGATTTGAAGCTATGATGTCTTTCATCATGAATAAGAAGAATCCACCTCTTGGAGAGGTGTTGGATTTCTTCTGGAGAAAGGAGTACCAAGCAAGAGGTGCTCCTCATATACATATGCTGCTGTGGATCAAGGATGCACCTAAATTTGGAACAGATCCAGAAGACTTAGTGATGAGTTTCATAGAACAGTATTCTACATGTGCTGTTCCAAACGCAAAGGAGGACAAAAGCCTAAGAGAACAAGTTCTACGCTTTCAAAGCCATCGTTGCGGAAAGTACTGTTGTCGTAAATTCAGAAACAAGGACAAGTTCTACACCAAATGTCGTTTCGCCTTTCCACGACCGGTGATTTCTAAAGGAAGAGTGAACAGTTTGATGTCTTCGCTGCGACATAATGTGATGAAGAAATCACCTAAAAACACATACAATTTGAAGAGGAACGAAGAGTCCAAGTACATCAACGACTACAACCCAGTGATTTTGTCCATGTGGAATGCTAACATGGATATACAGTTTGTGGCTGATAACTGTATGGCTGTGGCTCGGTATGTGACCTCTTACATCACCAAAAAAGAAAAGACACAATTGAAGGATATGTGGGAGGACATTTCCCATGAAAAGAGCCTCAGTAAGAAGTTGTACAGTTTCAGTCTGAAGATGTTGTCGCATCGAGAAATCGGAGCTTACGAATGTTCTGACCGGTTGTCTTCAGCAAGTCTCTATGCCAAATATAGGAGTATCGTTTGGGCGAGTCTTGGTCTTGCTGCAACGCGTAATCGAGTTCTGAAACCTGTGCGGGAAATTGAGTATTTGGCGGAAAAGGAGCCAAACAGTACCGACATTTTGAAGACCAACATGTTGGATACATATTATCCAAATCGAAGCAGTCACCTCGAGAATGTTTGTCTGTATGAGGTTTTACAAAATTACATATTCAAGAGGAACATCAAAGAAGATATTGATAAAGGAGTGTATGCTGTAATTGGAAGTGAGGGATGTCTGGTCAAGCAAAGAAAATGCCACTTGGTAAACCATCGAAAATTGAGTGGCGAATCTCCTGAAAAAAAGGAGTTTTTCTATTTAGCACTTTTGCAACTTTTCAAGCCTTGGCGTGCAGAAGAGGAACTGCTTGGAGATTTCCTCTGTTACGAAGACTCTTTCACTGCCGCCAAGGAGACCATAGAATGTCCTGCTTTTCCCAAATATGTAGAAATGTTGAATGCGGAAATCGAGCAGGAAGCAACGATTGCAGCCGAGATTGCCAGAGACAGTTCTCAGGACAGTCAGAGTTCTGTTTCATTGAGTCAGGATCCACTAGGAGGAATGAAGCTGCCACTGCCATGAGTTAAGTGGAAAGAGCCATGGCACATGCTCAGGAGGATGCGGTTAACTTAGAAGACTTGGAAAGACAACTCAACGTTGAGCAGAGGAAAATATATGACGAAGTTACCAAGCAAATTGATCATGGATTAAGTCATGAGAAGAAAGAGTGCTCATGTACGTCGTTGAAGCCTGTCCGACTGTACGTGAGTGGAGAAGCGGGAACTGGAAAGAGTTTCCTCATAAAGCAATTTCATGTTATTTGAAGGAAAGGACTGAGTCATCGCTGTCTTGTGTTGTCACCGCTCCAACTGGACTGGCAGCACATAACATTAAAGGTATTACTTTGCATCGTCTACTGATGCTGCCAGTGGAGCATGATAACAAATTACAATACCACAAGTTATCTGGAGATGCTTGTTGTGAAGTTTCAAGAGTCTTGAGGAAAATGAAACTTCTTATCATTGACGAAGTAAGCATGGTTTCCAATGTCATGCTTGCCTTTGTGCATTTGAGAATGCAAGAAGTTCTTAAAACAGAGTATGATGTGTTATTTGGTGGCAAACACATCATTGTTTTCGGAGATCTTCTGCAGCTGACACCAGTGAAAGGACAACCTGTGTTCAAAATGCTCACGCATGAAGATACCAGGAAGTGCCTAGGGAGCATTGGCAACGTCAATATATGGTTAAACTTCAATTATGCTGAACTGCATGAAAATATGCGTCAGGCGAAGGATGAAGTTTACAAGAATATTCTACAAGATGTTAGAATTGGAAAAGTGACCGAGCATGGGAAACAAGGTTTACATGCACGATTACTGTCAAATTTATATCCAGAACAAGACGTTGTGCCTGAGAATATTTTTCAGAAAATTACTGAGAAGAAATCTGGAATATGTTTGATGCCAACTCTTGCAGAATGTGCCATCTTCAACAACAAAATGTTGCATTTAGAAAACCAAGAGATTGTGAAACTGGAAGCTATTGACAGAGTAGAGCATATGGGATCAACAATTATTTTGTCTGAGAATTTGAAATCAATGTTGTTGATTTTGTGAAATACAGAAATAGAGATGGAATTGAATTTTTAAAAATTAAATTTGATGGCATTGAGGAAGTACAGCTAATTGGTCGTTGTTCTGCTAGATTTTTGCTTGTAAAAGACTTATATGTTCGCCGTAAGCAGTTTCCTGTTTGCTTGGCATATGCGGTGACAATCCATAAATCACAAGGTTTAAGTGTAGACAGTGCATTGGTGAATATTGGCAGTTCTGTGTTCAAGGAGGGTATGGCATATGTGGCATTGTCACGAGTTTAGAACTTTATCGGGATTGTATTTGATTGAGTGTGATGTCACAAACATTTGTGCGGATCTAGATTGTGTTAAGGAATACAATAGGTTAAGAAGAGAGTATGCGCCACATTTGCCTCAATGTCCTTTGTTTGAGAAACGTGTGGTAGGCCGGAAACGAAGAAATGTGACCAATACTAGGGAGGTTGTAGCAAAAAGACGAAAAGTCGATGAACCTGAAATTATAAGCAGAAAGAAAAAGGATTCTGTTGAAGATGTTGTTGGTTTTCAATTTGAAAACAGTTCTGGTGTCAACTGCTATGCTAATGTAGTGGTTAATGTTTTGTTTTCTCTAGAAAATGTAAAAGAAGAGATTGTGGTCAATTCGGATCACAGATTTTGCAGTTTGTTAAATTCTGTGTTAGAGAAATGTAGCACTGATAGAACAAAAATAGAAAGTGTGTCTGAAATTCGAAATCTGTTAGACAGATGTTCAGGTCAAACACAATTCTCTCAAAATATTCAGCAAGATTGTCAGGAGTTTTTAATGTATATGCTTGATGTATTGCATGCTGAAGGTGTAGATGTAGATCACCTGTTTGGGCTTTCTTATCAATGGCAGCATGACTGCGAGAACTGTAGGGTATCAAGTACTACTAGTGTAGACTCAGAAAGATTTATATATTTAACTTTGCCAGACAGTAAATCAGTGTCCTTTAATAAGCTAGTAAAAGCAGCTAATCACAACATGGAGTGTAGCCAATGTAAATCTGAAATGATGTCAACATTATTTATACGAACATATGGCCAGTATGTCATTTTAATGTTCCAACGATGTAGGCCTGATGGAACAAAATTGACAACTTTAATTAAAAATTTTGTAGCTTCGCAGTTGTCAATATCAGGAAGGACTTTTGTAACTGCAGCAATTATATATCATGACGGTCCTTCAATAACATCAGGACATTACACAGCTTATTTAAAGTCTAGAAACGGCTGGTCATTCTGCAACGATTCTGTTTTAACTTTCAAAAAAAATTGCCGTATGACCTTAAAAATTCTTACCTGGTGTTTTTAAAACCAAAATTTTAGGGAAAGAATCTCGGGATGTGCTCTGAGGAATTTCAAGAGGTTCTAATGGCTCCTACACGATTTGGCCTTGAGGATAAGTGTAGTACAGAGACATAAGTTATTTTTGAGTATTAAATAGTTCCTGGAAAAAAAGAAGATTTTCTTACAGAAAGTGGTGGGCACAGATTAGTTGAAGGACAACAGAGTATTTCCCAAAGCAAACGGTCTTCTTACCATAACACTTGACGTCATGGAAAAATAACTGCACTTTGAATGAGTTCAGAAAAACTGTTTCTTTTTATAAGCTAATTCAAGCAGCCAATCAAAACATGGAGTAGAGGGAATGTAAGTCTGCAATGCTGTCTAGATTATTGGTCCAAACTTTTGATTATAATGTCATTTTAAAAATCCAACTATATAAACCTGATGAAAGTAAGTCTTCAACTTTAATTACAAATGTTGTGGCTACACAGTCGTTGATTTTAGGAAGAACATTTGTAACTGCAGCTATTATATGGCATGATGGTCATTTGACAGATCCGCTTATTACACAGCTTAAAATGTAAAAAAAAATTGCTGTTTCGGAAATTATTCCCATTTGACTACGATACAATGTTGCCTTTTTATTTAAAAATATTCTTACTTTCTGTTTTCAGAAAAGAGAATTTAGGGTAGGTAACTGGCGTATAATGATTCTAGGGGTTGATATAATTTTATCTACTGTTTTATATTGCTTTGTGATTAAAAGTGATGTAGACAATTAAATAATTGTAGTAGTCATAGAGGTAGTGTAAGTCTGCTTCATAGTAAGCAGTATCAGTGTCATAGGAAATGTAGAACATGAGTGAGCAAGAAGGGTAAGATATTACTAGTCCAGGATTGTGAAAGTGATCTTGAACGTTTTCTTTCTGAAAGTTGCGGAAATACAAAATGACGGGATTTGCTTACAAGAATTCCAAGAGTTATAAATGGCTCTTACATGATTTGGCCTTGTGGAAACATGTGGTAGAGAGCGAGAAGTCATTTATTGTATGTAACATATTTTTCAAAACGATGGAGGTTTTCTTTCAGAAAGTGGCGGGCTGAAAATAAAAACAGCACAACCGAGTGTAAGCTGTTCATAGGACATCCTTCGACGTCATGGAAAGTAAGTTACTTTTGAGGAGTTCTGATTTCTGATTGGTTATGTTATATGGGTTTTTTAAACACAATTATTTTGATTGTGTTTTTTTTTCCCCGCTGTTATATGATGAATACCTTCAAGTCACTGTTTTTAGTGAAATTTGATAAATTCTGAGAACAGCAAAAATAAACCATTTAACATGTATAATTAATTCTGTACTTTTTGTATTTATGATATACATTTAAACCTGTGTAGGGGCATGCAGAAGCTGAGGCTTCAGTAAGTGTCAAAGTTGTTGCATGCAGTGCGTACTCTTTCATATGCTGGACTACATCTGCACAATGAGATACCTAACCAAAGGAAACACAAGTGATGTGATTGTGAAATGAGCAAAAGAAATTGCACGTTTTTCAAATACATTACCTGTGTTTCCTAACATTACGAATCACATTGTGCAGATGAAGTTTAGGCTTGTCCAGGGAAACAGAGGAGGTCTGAACTTTATTGGTAGGCCTGCACATGTATTATCTCCTCTGTACTCTTCAACAAGCGTAAATTTCATCTGCAACCCTGAGTAGGCCTCACCTGAAACAAACGTCTGGATAGGACACACCTTATTGCCATCTTGAAACAATCATTTAAAATGTTAGGAACAGTTTTATGATGATTGTGCACCTCTTTTGCGCTGCCATTGCGTCACTTTTGTGAGACAACAGCAGTGCAAAAGATGCACCATGTTCCAAGATAGGCCTCACTTCATCTGCATCAAGATACTGTTAGTTTAAAATGTATATCTTTAGGACTGTGTAGGGGGCCTGGAGAAGCAGAAGCTTCTGTAAGTGTCAAAGTTGTTGAAAAACTGTTTGTCCTTCAATCTTTTCCCTCGTCTTTCCTAATTTTTAAATACATGTTTTAATATTTTTCAAATGTTTGTTCTCTCTTTCACAGATTGAAAGTATAAAAATAACAAGTGACTAAGTTAACGACAATTATAAGGTAAATGTTTAGTACTCTTTTCATTACATTTCTATCACATTTAAGTACTATTAGTTCCACTGCTTCATTTCTTTAACCCTCACTTTCCTGCCTTTGCTACTTCCCTCATTCCTTTCTCTATTACTTACTTACTCTACTCCTTCCACTCCTTTTCTCAGTCCCTCTCTTCTCATAGTTCCTCACTCTTGTTCACTCACTCCGTCTCTAATACTCTTAGTGTCTTTGACTGATCACTCTTTCAGCACTTGTTCATTATGCTTTCTCTGTGTAGTTGAAGCACACTAAGGGGCATATTATGAACAGAGCCAATAAAATTATTGCTGTTTTTATCGGCAGAAAACTGCTGCAAAAGCGGTTTTAGCGGCAGTTTTCTGCCGCAAAAGCGGCTTTAGCGACACATTTCTGCCGATAAAAGCTGCAAAACTTTTATTGCCTATGTTGATAATATGGGCCTATGTTATTTACATTTCTTTGCTGTTTCAATTATTCTTTTTCTGTTATTTCTTCTTTTCTGCTTTCTGTTTTTTCTCTCTGTTATTCCACATGTTTTAATCTTATTTTGAACAGTCACTCACATTCTCTAAGAAACTCTTCTGTGTTATTCTTCTACTCTCCTTTTTTTCTTTCATTTCCTTATCTATTTTGTTTTTCACAATTATATCCTCTTCCATCTTTTCTTCTGTAAATAAATCTATTAAACAGTATCTCTGGTTTAGTCCCTATAGCTGTCTTTCTTTTAACATTACTCTCTGTTTACTTCCCTTATACTTACTCTTCTTTTTTTTTTTTTTTTTGGTTCGCTCCCGGTTCGCGTACCGGCGAGCGAACCGGGAAGCGAACCAAAAGAAATAGAGCTTGCCAGAGTGCTAAACATTCTAGCAATTTTTTTTATAAAGGGGAGGTAGTTCTGAAAAGAACTTTTTTTTTAATGTTTTTGTTGTTTTATATTTTTTTTATTTTTCTGAACATTTTTTGTTTTTTTTGTATTTTTTGAACAATTTTATGTTTTTTTTGGTTTTTTGGGGGGGAAACAACAAAAAACAGGCATTGGAAAGGGCTCAACAAGAGCAAAAAAAAAAATGATTTTTTGGGGCGTTTAGAGCACTTGTGGTTTTCAAATGCTCTGTTTATTAAGTTAATGCTCATATTGGCACATGAGAGTAAGGTACCGCAATATAAACAGACAATCTTCATGTGGATAAAGTTATCCTGAATGTTTGGCACTGTTTCACGTGCCTCTGGCCCCGACAGAGATACCTGTGCCGATGTCCTGGCCACAGGAGTTGGTGGGTTGTCCTGGAGGTCACGCATCTGTGCCCGGCTGTAATTTAGTGGATGCCACCTCAGCATGTGACGGTGCATAGTATAGTTGCCGTAACTATACTTCTTATCTGTGCCTCTAGATAAGTCCTCTTTGCATATGAGGCACGTCACATACCGAGCATTAACTTTTTTCTGTCCTTCGGGAAAAGAAAAAAACTTCCAAATGAAACTATTTTTATGATGAGATACCCGGGGCTCCTCTTGTAAAAACTGTGTTCCCTGTATTTCCTCTTCCTCTTCTTGATCCTCTTCCTCCTCTGTGTTGGAAAGGAACTGTGGAGGTGGTCCTCTCTTCCTATGAGGAGGTGGTGGTGGTGGGGGTGCACCAGCTGCAGCTACTAGTGAAGCCATTTTCCACTCAGCAAAATAGGTCTTCCTTTCACAAAGTTGAAAGTCAGAGTGAGAAAAAAGGTGGGGGCTTTCATCATTTGGGAAAAAAAATAGTTCTAAACCAATGAAAAGTGTTATTTTTAGGTCACCTGACCTAGCCTTACATCATTAGGAAACCAAAAGTGAAATGAACCAATGAAAAGTTGTATTAACAAGTCACATGACCTGTTACGCTTATGTTACGCGCTGCGGAACGCGCCCCGGATCGCTTCCGGGGAGCTGAGCTTTGCGCCTCGGTTCGCGCTCCGGAGCACTTCCGGGTGCGCTAACGCGGCGCGTCATAAGAGGCATTACGCGGCAACGCGATACGTCGCGCTTTCGCGACGCGCCCCGGATCGCTTCCGGGGAGCTGCGCTCCGCGTCTCAGTTCGCGTACCGGAGCACTTCCGGGTGCGCTAACGCGGCGCGTTATAAGACGCATTACGCGACAACGTGTTACGTCGCGCTTCCGTGACGCGTCACGATGTTGATTTCTAACGCGGCAGTTGCGCAAACGGAACGTTTACCGGTTCGCGGACCGGGTCGCGGCACCAAATTGAGCTAACGGGAAGCTTCACGGTTCGCGAACCGGGAGCGAACAAAAAAAAATAATAATAAAAAAAATTATTAATAAACATATAAAATATATTTTTTGATTTAAAGAAGAATACATTTTACAGCTATAGATATTAGCTTTTAAAAAACCAATGATATTCACTGAAAAAACCATAGGTTATAGACCATATATAGTTAGGAATTAGCATTTACAAAACCTTGAAAATTCACTGAAAAAACCATAGGTTATAGACCATATATAGTTAGGAATTAGCATTTAAAAAACCTTTTTTTACTCACACAAAACCATTGAAATTCCATATATAGTTAGTTGTACTAACTATATATCGCGCACCCGCAATCCACTGCTGATCATGTCACATATTACATCATTCATGACATGGTCAGTGACATCACTGATGACATCACTGATGACATCTCAAATGACATCACTGATGACATCACTGATGACATCTCAAATGACATCACTGATGACATCACTGATGACAACATCCAGTGACTGTATGTTTCTGTAAAGTTAAAATATGTGTTACATATTGAAGAATGAGTGGATGTATAAGTGTCTGAATGAAGGATTTAGTAGGTGCATGACTGACTGTATGAGTGAGTGAATAAATGTGTGTCACTGAGTGCATGGGTTAGTGACTAAACTGTCTTAATTTGTGCATCATTATGTCTGTTGTTCTGTAAACTGCTGCATGTGTTGATCAGTAGCTATATGAGTAAGTATATGGGTTATTGATTGGTTGCCCAAGTATTTGTATGGGAGACTGAGTGTGTGTGTGTGTGGGTGGCTGGGAGGTGTATGACTCTGTGCATAGATGTGTGAGCAGTTGATTCACTAGATGTATGGGTTCAAAAGTGCATGTAGAAACACCTGTATGGGCGGTTGACTGAGTGCATTGGTGAGTGAATGGATATCTCAGTGCTACATGTCAAAGTAAGTGGCGGCGCTAGATCATCCGTGCCCCCTCACAGGGGATCTCGAGAAGGACTTGGATGCGTTGCAGGGTTGGCTGCTGGACAGGCTTAATGATCTTGCCCCAGTGATGGCCCCCCGTTTAACATCGAAACGGGTCTCGGCCCCTTGGTTCACTGCGGCACTGTCGACCGCTCGACAGTCTTGTAGGGTGGCGGAAAGAGTTTGGCGCTCCCAATATGATCCTGAGGCAAAACTGCTTTACAAGACTGCGGTTAAGGCATATCAGCGGGACATTCGCCTCGGAAAAAGGGTTTACCTGCTGGGAGAATAGAGGTTGCCTCTAATTCATGCAAGGAAATCTTCTCCATTGTGAGAGAATTTACAGCTCCTCGCTCGAATGTTTCCCGCGATATGCCCCTGAAGTCCTGGGCTGCGGATCTTGCTAATTTTTTCACCAGCAAGATAAAGCTCATCCAGGACTCCTTCCATCTGGCGGTGCCTGCTGGTGTAACCTGCACAGAGGACAGCCCGCGCCTGGCAGTTTCATCTGGCCCGTCGCTGGCAATCTTCCCCCCTCTTTCAGCCGCTGCGTCCTTAGGACTTATGGGCATGCTTAAATCTGGATCGCCCTTGGACCCCTGCCCGGCGAAGTTTCTATCAAGTATGGCGGAAGTCCTAAATCCTCTGGTCAACCCTCTTCTTAATCTCTCACTGAGCCAGGGTTTGGTTCCGTTAGCTTGGAAGCAGGCTATGGTGATTCCCCTGTTGAAGAAGCCTGGCCTCGATCCTGAGGCGTTGGTCAATTATAGACCGATCTCTCTCCTGCCTGCCCTTATGAAAATTCTGGAGAAGCACATACACACGGTGCTCTCCAATTTTCTGGAATCGCATGAGCTCCTGCATGCCTCCCAATCGGGCTTCCGCCCGAATCTCAGCACAGAGACAGCACTCCTGGAGGTGTCGGAAGACATTAAAGGAGTTCTGGACTCGGGAGGCAAGGCCATGCTGGTCATGTTGGACCTGTCGGCGGCTTTTGACACCGTCCCCCATGATGGCCTTCTCTCTAGACTCTATGAGATAGGCCTCAGGGGGACGGTGCTCAGCTGGTTTTCATCATTTCTTGCTGACCGCCGACAAACGGTCTGGGTCTCCTCGGACTCTGCTGTGATGCCGCCACTGGGTGTTGGGGTCCCCCAGGGCTCTATTTTGAGCCCGACCCTCTTCAACATCTTTATGACCCCTTTGGCGGCACTGGCGGAGTCTTTTGGGGCCCGGATCGTGTCCTATGCCGACGACACACAGCTCCTCTTCTCCTGTGAGAGGGGGGGAGATTTTAATGGAGAGAGCATTGCCTTGGGGCTGTTTTCAGATGGTTTCATTTGAATGGCCTCAAGTGCAATTCTGAGAAGTCGGAGGTTCTCTTCTTTGGGTGTACGTCGGACCCTGACTGGCATGGCTGGTGGCCTGTCAACATGTTTCTACCTTCCTCTCCATCTCTAGTTGCCAAGAATCTGGGGGTTAAGATGGACAAGGGCCTGACGATGAGAGCCCAGATTTTGGGGGTGACGGGCACTTGTTTCGGTCTCCTTAAGGTACTGAGGAAGTTTCTACCCCTTTTGTCGGAAGAACATCGCAAACTGACTGTGCAGGCTCTGATCGGGTCCAGGCTGGACTATGCCAATGTCCTCTACCTGGGCCTGCCGGAGTATCTGCTACAGCGCCTCCAGGTGACGCAGAACGCTGCGGCAAGAGCCATTTATGGCTTAAATAGGCGAGCCAGTGTGTCGGGTCTCCTGCAGGCCTTACATTGGCTCCCTATCCGCAAGCGCATCATCTTTAAGACGCTGACTCTGGCCTATAAGGCCCTTCATTCCGGGGGCGCAAAGTACCTTCAAAGGAGGCTGTCCTTTTACCATCCGGCCCGTGCTCTCAGATCGGAGTCACAGCTTCTGGCTGTGGTGCCACGCGTGGAAAGAGCTCGTATTGGAGGTCGTTCCTTTGGACTGCGGGCACCACAGCTGTGGAACTCTCTGCCGCTGACACTCCGGGGCGCTACCAGCCTACTTGCTTTTAGGAAGGGCTTAAAGACCTGGCTGTTTACTCTATAGGTCTTTGTTTTTTTTTTTTTTTTTTTCTCCCCTGTATCTCTGTTTTTCCTTCTCTGTTTTATTGCCCTGTTGTGTTATTTTGCTGTAGGTTCCGCAGCTAAAGCGCCGGGATACTCTTTTTGAGCCGCCGCGCGCTATACAAAAAAGAAATATAACATAACATATGTAAAACACAGTACATGTGACAGTTGACATATATAAATAACTGTGCATAAGAGCCAGTGAATGTGTGAGTGGCTGTATTGATCATTGTGAACTTGTATCAGGCATTGTAAAAGAGAGTAAATATGTGTTAGTATATGTTTGAATAAGTAAGGTGTGTATAATGTATAGTTGAGGAAATGGAGGTGTGATTGATTCTTTGCATGACTGACTAGGTGTGTGAGTAACTCCATGGATGAGTGACAGTCTGTGAGTGTCTGTTTACACTGAGTGTATCTAAGGTTATATTAGAGTCTGAAGAGGTTCATCGTATTATCATATGAATGATGTCATCAGTGATGTCATCAGTGATGTCATTTGAGATGTCATCAGTGATGTCATTTGAGATGTCATCAGTGATGTCATCAGTGATGTCACTGACCATGTCATGAATGATGTAATATGTGACATGATCAGCAGTGGATTGCGGGTGCGCGATATATAGTTAGTACAACTAACTATATATGGAATTTCAATGGTTTTGTGTGAGTAAAAAAAGTTTTTTTAAATGCTAATTCCTAACTATATATGGTCAGTGAATATATATATATATATATGTTAGAGAAGAAAAGAAAAAGAGACAGAAAAAAAGAAAGGAGTAAGGAGGGGGTGCGCGGAGTGGGTTCAACTTCCATGGGAGTGTCAAAGTCATGGGGGGGGGAGGGATACCTCTGGTGAGTTCAGTTTCCGGCCCCTAGCGTATGGTTCAAGGGAGTCTTCAAACAACTGTAAAGCACGTAGGCGGGGTGGGACCAGTCTGGAGTGTCTAGTCATATTAAAATAGTGCCAAATACGAGTGAATTTGGCATTTGTGTGGTTAATGTGGGCAGTAAGTAATTCAAGGGCTTGAAAGTTCCGCAAATAGAGGAACCAAGTGACAATGGGGGTAGGGTGTGGCTCCTTCCAATATAAAGCAACGGACTACCTAGCCGCTCCCAGCAAATGTAAATTCAAGCACCAGTCCATGTGGGTCTTCGCATTCAGTGTTAAAGGCTTAATACCCAGTAGGGTTACTGATGGCATAGAGGGGATTGGAAACCTCACTACCTCCTTGATGTGACTGAGGACCTCCTTCCAGAACATTGTGAGGTTCGGGCATGAGCACCATATGTGGATAAAGTCTCCTCTGTCACCCTGACACCTACAACAGGTCGGTTAAAACTTGGAACCATTTGATGTAAGCGGGTCATGGTGTAATACCATGTCATCAGCTTATACGCTGACTCCCGCTGCAGCGTACTCGGATATACCTTTGGGATATCCCGCCATAGTCGGTACCATCCCTCAGGCGGGATGTCCTCTGCCAGATCAGAAGCCCATGGTGTCTGATAGCCATTGAAGTATGGGGTTCTGGGAAAGCTGCAAGACAGAATGTGTTTGAGAGATCAAACCCTTTGAGCCCTCAAATTCGTGTACCAGGGATTCGAAAGCAGTGAGCTGTTTAGTGGCCCCTTGGAGGAAAGTGTGAGTAAATTCAATGACGCAGCTGATAGTATTGTAGCAGTGCCCTGTCCGTTAGATGAAAAGCCTGTTTGCATGCATCAAATACAAGGAAATTGCCGCCCTGAAAAAGGTCCTCAATGACTCGACATTCACCATCAGTACATGCAAGGAATGCCTGTGGTTTCATGGCAGGAGGAAACACAGGATTATCGTCTATAGGCGTGTTGGGAGAGGGTAAGGTAGTCAGACCTTGGGGTATTGCTAGCTTGTCCCAGATCTCTAGGACTGTCTTTGTGGGGGTAGCTGTGTATGCACTACGAGGGCGAGCCCTTCGTGGAAGCCAGGCCAAGTACCATAGGGGCCTACAGGACACCGCACGGTCTAAATGGAACCAGTGTTTTTCACTCTCGCAAACCATCCATTCCAATATATAACGGAGATGGCAAGCCCAATAGTATTCTAAAAGATTAGGGCACGCCAGTCCTCCCCGGTCCAACTGTAGCATTGAAATTCTGTTAGAAAAGCGTAGTCGGGAGTTCCCCCCTATAAATTTAGTCAAATCTTGTTGCAGAGCCAGAATATCAGACTGTGGTATAGCAGTAGGAAGGGACTGAAAGATATAGGATTTTGGGAGCAAAGACATATTGATGGTATTAATGCGAACAAGACTCTTCCATCTATGTAATTCCTCCTGGATAGCACGTCTATATCTAGGCCAGTTGGTCGAAGTCCATCTCGAAAGCGAAGGAGTAAGATCTACCCCAGGTACCTCATCGATTTGTCGGTCCATTATATCGAAATCAGGGCCCTCAGGCCCTGGACCTCCTCAGTCGAAAGGGTATGGTTAAGGGCATGGGACTTTGTGAGATTAATCCGGTAACCCGTAGCCCGAGGGAATTTAAACCCCTCGAACATCGAGAGGCCTATGCTTTATTTGTTGGAACATTCTACCCTCTAGTGGCAGAATGTTCTCATAGCCTTATAGCCCTTCATAGCTGGGCTATACCGGCTCTTAAAGTCCTGCTCCCTTGCTAAAGTCCCTCACCTTTGGCTCGAGCCCTCAACGCTTGAGCGGATCTTTAAGAGCCGGTATAGCCCACTACAGTGTGCTATAAGGCTATATTAAATACTACCATTGGCCATGCAGAACTTATTGTGCCACTCACTTAAATAGCTCTTTAAACATTTCTCACTTGCCGCCATAGCAGCCTGAATGCAGTTCCATACTGCCATGTTGACTTAATATTTTTAAACCCCTTGCCAAATCTTAAAGTCGCCTTTTATTACATGTGTCAGCCCTAAGGTAAGCCCTAGGTAGCACATATGGTAGGGTGCTGTGTAGCTAAAAGGTTAGACATGTACTTTTAAATTTTACATTTCAAGGTAGTGTAAAACTTCCAAATTCGTTTTTCACTACTGTGAGGCTTACCCCTTCCATATGATAATAGAGGATTCCTTATTACAATTCTTAATTGAGAGGTAGATATGTCACATTAGGTACATATGGAATTGAAATGATAAACCCTCTTTAATGGTAAAGTCGGATCTCATTACCATTTTGAAAAATGCCACTTTTAGAAAGTTGACATTTTCCTGTACTTAGACCTTTGTGCCTGCAGCCTGTCTTGAGTCACATGATTAGGTGTAGATGACAGACTTTGTGAATTCCTCACATCCAGTCACAATAGTGGTATTAACTGAGAATCAATGGGCCATCACTGACAGGATTGGAAGGGGGTGCAGAGCCGAGCACAGCCCACTTGCACTTGAATAGACTGTGTCCTGTCTCCTCATAATAAGCTGAGCAACCCTGTATTGTCACTGAAACTAGCTTTCAGCCAGGGTAGCGGAGCCAGGAAATTCCATGCCCTTCAAAGAACCTTTCCAGAAGCTTCTACCGCCTTCTAGAAGCGGGGCACGAGGGCATAAACTACTGGACCTGCGGAGGGGCTCAGAGGACTGCCTGCGCGTTGCTTGGAGCCTTCTTTGAACCCTCAGAGGCCAGCCCTGCATCGTCACCCAGGATTGCCAGAAGTGCCTCCAAGGGCTAGTTTGCTGACCTACTGTTCAGAGCCACAGAGACATAACTGGTTCCCACCATCTTACCCGCACCTGGACCTGCCTGAATGAGTCCTGAACTCCCAAGAGGTCTCCCTTCCCTCATGGACCCTTGGTTGTGGTGCTAAATGTGCCAAAAGGGCATTTTCCAAAATGGAGGACAGACAAAATGTGGCCAAAATGTTCTATGAGAAACATGAGGAGACCGGGACCAACCTGGTCGCCTATCCACCCTACATGCATTGCCGGTCAGATAGACTTTGCTGATTCCCCCGCTACTTTCTTCTCTGCAGCAGCAAATCCTTTTCAGTGGGTCCTTCGCCAAAGGGGTATCGACCTCGTGGATCAAACTGTCTTCAGCTACAGCCTCCTGCTTCATCCTGCTGGAGATTTTCAACTTCCATTTTGACAGCTAAATCTGAAGGTAAAATTCTCTGCGACTTCTCTCTACGGCCATCTGACAAAGACCCCTCCTTTTTGGGCACTCCTGCAGCCTTGCTGAACTTGTACCTTCTCAGACGCTTTCCTTTCCAAAGTCCGAAGGTGGGCGCTGACTGTGCACAACCTACTTCTTGTATTCAGACCGCACTCCACCGCAGTTGGCCTGACCCTTAGATTTTGACCAGGTCTTGCATGACTAGATATCTGTGGTTGGCTCTTTCATGTTTTACGCATCCGATTGCACTTAAATCATACAGAAATTGGTCAAGTTGGTCCTACTAATAGGATTTGTCATTTTGGACTTGAATACTTAATTTAAATTGTGCCACATAAATACTTAACACATTTACTCTACAATAAGCTGGACTGCTTTTTGTGCAAAGCTACCCAGGATTAGGAACATGTCCATGTAGGGATTTTTTTTGTGGTTCACCCTGCAAGGGATTGTGGCAGTTGCTTGACCAGGACTCCCAACCTAGCCAATCAACAACCCAATTTTTCACAAAGGGTTGTCTAAGGCAAAGAAGAATGAAATCCAAGCTTTGTGTTGAGAAGGTTGTACAACAGCTGTGCCTTTGGTGGTGTAAAAACAATAAAGAAATTGGGGATCTCTGATGTATGGAGGTGAAACTTACATTTTGAAAGTTAACCAAATGTAAAAAATGACTGACCCCACTTACTCTGAAAATTAAGGCCAATCATTGTGCTTAAGACTTATCGACAAATTTGTGTTGCTTTACAAGGTATGTTCGAATCATTAAGAATGAAGAATAAAATAAAGAACTAAGAATTAAGGAATATAACTCAGTCTAGAAGTTTCAGCTTAACATATTGATGCAGATAGTAATATGTATACTGAAACACAAAAAAGAAAAATAATGAAACAACTTAATATAAAGTATTATTAAACATCTATCTAACATCACGTGTTTAGAAAATATGTTTGCTATGCACAAAAAACAAAGCTATCAAATATATAAAAATTGTACACATAGTTTTCAGACTATAACCTCATGAGGATGAGCAGTGGTTGCACTGAAGTGGTTACTATGCACACGCTTCTCAGATGTGCATCGTTCATCTAATATTGAAATAAAACAGATTGGACAGATGATTCCAAGGGGAAATGTTCATTTATACAATACGTACTATGATTGTTTGGGTCAACTGTGGATAAACGAAACCCAGACACAGCATTTGCCAAAGGGACTCTCCTTAATGGAAGACCAATGTCCGTGTATTTCAGAAAACACGTATAGCTGCAAAGAAATAATTGAAAAATGAAATATTAATGGAATTGTAGCCCTAAAATCAAGCACTTTGTTAATATGTGCACTTGACAGTCAATTTAGGTTTACTACACTACAACCCCTGACATTCTTAAACTCAATCATATTGGCAGTACAAACATTAAAAAACAATTAAAATTGCATGGTATATAGTCTTCAACCGTCTAACTATAGTGTGAAGATAAATTCTATCCAACTGTGTTTGCCTATGTGAGCTGCGTAAGTATCTTCATGAACGAGTGCAGGAAGTGAATTTGGGTGTAGTATGTATTTTGTCATGGAGTACTCTGTGCATAAGTGGTCATTCATGTGTCTGGGTGAGGTGTTAAGGCGTACATGTGACAGTTGTTTAAATGGTGTGCTAGGGTTTTCATGTGATAAAGTGGGTCTATGTGTAATTGTTTTATGTTTAGGACACCTCAGTCAGAAAGAAATCCCCCTTGGGTAACTTAATTCACTTCAACATATACATTCATACATAAAACCATGTCACCAGAGCATAACACCACCACCATCAAAGGCCAAGTGTAGGAAAAATATAAATATTTTATTAAATCTAATTGTACATGATCATACACAAAGCATTAATTTCCAAACAACAATTAAAAAAGATAGAAAATACACTATTTAGCAATTAAAAATCACACAAATTAATAACACACTGGGAGAACCTGCAAGGAAAATTGTTTCTAATCATCTGTACAGGCAAATACATCTGACCAAATTCATTTTTATGACATTTGATTTGATGAAGAGCATTTATGCCAAGAACTGTGCAATAGATATGTCACCCACAGTGGTAGTCCCAGCTCCAAGACACATATATTCTTGCATGCCTCTATAAATCTGGGCTACCACCGAAGAGGATCAAGATCACATCCATCCTTTTCAGATAACTAGCACAGTCATGTGCCTTACCCTGAGGAAATGAAGCTTCAGGCACCTGCAGGCTCCAACAGAGACTTGGACCACAATTCAGCCGAGGTACACAGTCACCGGTGATTTATCTCCTACTGCTCATCTAGCTACATATTAGAGCTGTGAAACTATGTAATACTAATTTCTATTAAACCCTGGTGACGGTCAGTCAGAAGGAGTCTTAGTTTGTTCAAGGAACTCCCTCTACAGCCATGTTTACAGTGATAAGTTCTGATCCTGGGAATGGGGGGGGGGGCAGAGCTACCCGTCATGCGGTAAACCCCACTTTTGAAGCTCTCTTTGCTCGACCCGGTGTCTCCAAGACCAAAAGGGAGGCGGCAGACTGCTCGGGAGTGGAGGCACCGCTTGAGATTGCCGCCCTGGGACCATGGCATGCAACTGACCATGTTCTTTCAAGATAGCGCCATAAGGAAGCTGCCGCTGTGCTGCAAAGCAGGCCCACTGCTGTTACCCAATGGGAATCACTAGACTGCAGCCTTGAAAGCGGTCTGACCCTCTTGACATGGGGCTGCAGGGGCTGCTTGCTCTCTTCCCTTCCTATGACTGATCGATTGTCCCAAGGAGCAGAGGATGCCCCACCCACCCACAGGATAGATTGCCATCCAGTGTGTGGTGACGGCACCTGGTGTCAGTGTTGTGTGCCCTGTGTCCAGTGTCCTGTGGGGGGATGTCGCATTCCCCATACTGAAAGTATCACAGGCTGCCTGGACAACGGAAAGATGGTGTGAATGGCATGGAGCTGAATTAAAAAGACAGATAGTGGGCCCCTGAGCAGGAAAGTGGAGCTTCCCTGTGTACAATATGGAGAATGCATCCAGGCGATCAAAAGCAAAATAACCAATATGGCTATCCTCTGACACATTCTCAGGAAGGCCCCAGTGCTTTCTTTACTCAGACCTCACTGAGTGCCTTGAACGCCACCATGACATCATCAAACCTGGCCAGCTGGGGGACTGCAGGGGGTAGTAGCACATCTCGGTCATGGCCAGGTTGCCCTGCAGAGAGGACCTGAACTCGGACCCTCACTCTGTGCACCTTCCACCCCAGAGGGCTTCACAGCATAGAGGGCTTCACAGCATAGTGGGCACCAAGGGCATAGCCCGAGCGGGACCTACAGCCCAAGCAACCCGGGGTTATCACCGGCAAGACCCCATGTTATTTCATTTGTGAGAGGAAACGGACAGGGCATTACTGACTACTAGACGGAGGGGGCTCCCTCCGTGTTCAGTACCCCTGAGAGACTTATCCAACATTAGTAACCACACGGAGACCTCAAAAGCAGTGGCTCTTCAGGAGTACAGCCCCATTCACCTCCGTCTCCGTGCTTTCCCCCTTTTGGCCATCAGACACTTTTCTTCTGCAAGACAGGAGTAGTGCACAGACGCTGAGCCCGATACACAGGGGCTATATCTTCACCACAGGGGTCAAACTGGATGCTACTCAAAGCCAATACCTCTATCAGAGAGGCGCTGGAGGCCAAGATTGATTCGGTGGCGATAGATTAATGCACACAGTAGAGACTCCTGTTGCCAACCTAGCCCTGGTCATTCATCTACGCTGCACGATATGTCTGATCAGATCTTAACATTGGCGGCCAGAATTGAAGACCAAGAGGGCAGGGCCCAGTGTAATAATATAACAGTAGGTCTTCCTAAATGTATTAAGGGTGACTCAATGATTTCCTTTCTTGAGTATTCTCTACAAGAGGTGGTAGCCCAGGAAGGCCTGTTCAAAATGTATGCGCTGCAGTGAACATACAGAGTAGCGTACCGATTTCCCTAGTGCCAGTCGTGCTACCTCGGTCCATGGTGGCCTGGCTTCTTTATTACTGTAACAGGCTATCTACTGCAACAGGCTTGCATTGCGGGCCCCTTCCGAGTGGAAAATACAAAAGTCTAATTTTTTCTGAACATCATAGTAGCTGTCAGGGCTGCCTAGGGATTCCTTTATACCAATCAAAGAGAGTCTGTGGGATCTAAATATTCCACATGCTTTGTTCCTGCAAAGCTCAGCGTACAACAGAATGAAAAGTCTTTTTTTTTTAAACCCAGACTGCAGCACAGGAATGGCTTCACAAGCAGGTGACCCAATGCAGTCCAGACCATAGGAAAGGTATCCCCATACTGTGGAGATTCAAATGACCCAGGAGAAAGAAAGCCGAGGGCCCAGTGTAACAGGCTTGGGCAGGCAGAGGCATGGCTCTTGCAATGTCTGCACTGATGGTGCACAGCGAGAGAGACAAGGGAAGTGCAGTCCCTTCGGCCGAGGACTCTGGGTCTGGTGTGGACAGTATCACTAGCTACTGCGCCCAGCTGCCTGAGATCACACCTAAATCGGTGGATGACATTTGACAGTACAATATCCCCGCCTGGTGTGCTGGGGAGGAGTAAGCTGCGCTCAGGAGATCTGCTGGAAAGACCCCTCCTGATATCTGCGACACACCAACTGAATTGCCTCCTGCAAGGCTTGCTTATGTGAGAGTCCTGGGGACGGGTAGGGAAGGACTCAAACTTTACATCCCAGGACTAAGAGGATTTACTCCCCATCCCTAATCTCAATTTACAGTCTCATCAGATCTCACTAGAGAAGCGTTAATGCCATGGTTTATTATTGTTTGGATGGGGTGTCACGGCCCGACTGCCCGGGGAGGCGTATTGGGTGGGAGGGGGGGGGGGGGGGGGTTGAACGAAGTTTCTCCATTCATCATATAATTGAGTGTTTGCTTAATTACTACACACACATATCCTACTGGAGGGAGGTATGGAGTAGGCCGCATGTTGGGATGCAACTCGCTCAGATTCTGACTCTAGCCCAATGGCTAGCACTACTACCACTATAGGGGTGCTCCCAAGAAATTCCTCTTCCAGAAGGCACAAGGGCAAGTCAAATTTTAAAGGTTGGAGGGTCCAAATTGCTTTCCTCCAGGAGACTCGCCTAATAAAAGAGGATAGCCTGGAGCTGCAGAAGTGCTGGAGGGGGAACATCTTTGCTCCTATGTATTCATTACTCACTAGAGGGGTGCTGGGTTGGATGCTTTCCGGGACCCTGTTCTTCTCACAGATAGAGATGACTGACCCAGAAGGCAGTGCTTAATTTGAGACGTGCTTTCCAGTGCTCAGCACCGGCACTTCTTTCACAGGTCCAGGGCTACGATTCCTGACCCTGCAGGTGGTGGGCTCAATATTACTTGCATTTTGTTTTTGCACGCATCTGTCGGTGTAGGTAAAGAAGTAAAAAACCAAGACTTAGGGAACAGACAGCCGAGCGTGGTTACAGGATAGAGACTGAGGCAATGCCGGAGTTGAAAGTTGGGTACACCCAAGGTAGATGTGGGCTGTGGCCTCCTTGGCAACATTTTCAGCACTAGCACTCTTCTTTTTACAAAAAGCACTGCCAGAAGGTAGATGTGATATTTGCAGTCAAGTTAAATTGCAAAGAAATAGCCCTAGTGAACATTTATGCTCCTAATGTGGGCCAGCCATCTTTCTCCAGCACCCCTCCTCATCTGTATACATCACTACCCTATATTACTCAGAGGAGATCTCAACTGTGTGGCTGATGTAATTTTAGACCACATCCCACACTACCTACATCCCCTCCCCGATCCATAAGACTACAAATTGTTTTGAGACTGGATCAACAACTGGGGATTTGATGATACCTGGTGAATCTTATAGCCGGAGGGCAGAGTTTATTCTTTTTACTTGAGTATGCATGAACTATTGGTACGCCTAGATGTTTTCTTACGTTCTACTGACATAGACGAGAACCAAAGAAGCAGAATATCTTGCAAAAACTCACTCTGACCATAACTCGCTATTATGGACTCTTAACTGGAAAATATCCAGACCTAGCATTCTGGCCTCGAAACTCAACACTACAACATTTGCACTGAGGGACATGATCTGTAATTACTTTAGGGAGAACAGTGGTGAGGCTTCTTCTTTACTAACAGAATTGGAGGCATTTAAATTAAATAGCATGCGATCACTGCATATCAGCTGTGGTGGGGACTTGGGCCTAGCTTCATGCTGAGATTGCACACCAGGAGCAACTCTTAACATAGTTAGGGCTACTAAATGAGGGAAAACAGGCATCTCAAGAAGGACTGAGCAGAAAGGGAGAAGTTCATCATGTTAGAGGATTGACAACAGGCATACGAGTACCGAGCATACATAACAAGAGCGAATGCGGAACGTAACAAGACTGGTAGAATGACAACTTGACAAGACTGGTAGAATGATAACGCGGCTCACTAACTTAGATAAAAGGGTTCTCAAGTACTGCAAATGCACAGCACAGAGGCCAACTTCTGTATAGTCAGGTTAGCAATCAACGTGGCCTTTGCAGTCTATTACTCTAATCTCTATGGTGGTTGGAGGTGGCCCTCATACAACCCCTACATGAGCAAAACTTTCAGGAATCAACTAGTTAATGTGCAGCAGGCAAGGTCACAACCCCTACAAGCTATGCACCATGAGGCCACAGACCCTGTTGGCAAAGCCACAGTGACAAGGCCACTGGGCTCGTAGGCAAGTTCCTGCACGGTGGCTTGTAGTTGCACACCTTTTCCTTAGTTTTGTGCTGTGTATTCCACACTATTTACAGGTCCCTCTGGTCAGAACCGGCTGCTATGCAAGGAGGAAGAGGCACACCGTCACTAGCCCGGTGCCTCCTCTGTGTGTCAGACTGTACATTGTATTTTGTATTTGTATTTGTATTTTGTATTTATTTATTTATAAAGCGCTAACATTCATCCTAAAAGGACATCACGGCGCTGAAGAAAGTTGCAAGTGGTTTGACATCAGTTCTGATTGAGGATTATTGATCTAGCCTGGGAAAAAGGAATGTTTTCAGTTGTTTCTTAAATGAGACAAAGCAGTCATTTGTTCTAATTTTAAGGGGTAGCTCGTTCCACTTTGTTGCCGCAATGTGAGAGAAAGCCCGCTCTCCCATCCTGACAGTACGAACTCGGGTAATAACTGCTCTTCCTAACGTCATAGATCGTAAGTGTCTAGAGGGTTTATGAAATCTGACCCTGTCATGTAGGATGGTAGGGCCTGAGCCGTAGAGTACCTTGTGAGCAATACACAACAGCTTAAAAATGGCTCGTTGCCGCATTGGGAGCCAATGAAGCTCACGCATGCAACTTTTAGCTGAATCATATTTTCTTTTATTGCAGATGGCTTTTGCAGCGGCATTCTGAACCATCTGTAATTTAGAGAAGAGATAATCTGCCATCCCTACAAACAGAGAATTACCATAGTCCAGCCTACTCATCAGTAGTGACTGGACTAAGGTTTTCCTACAATCCGTTGGCACCCAGGGGAAGACACGTCTAAGCATCTTCAAAAGTCCAAAGCTCCTTCCACAAGTTATAGAGACATGGGATTTCATAGATAAATCCTTATCCAGTGTTATTCCTAAGTTTTTTGCTTTAGCAGTGGGATTGGGAGGCAAACCCAAGTCACTTGGCCACCAGCTATTGTCCCAGGCCTGTGTACCTCTGCCGAACAATAGGATTTCGGATTTGTCGGCGTTTAGTCTAAGACAGTGGTCCTGCATCCAGGTTGCCAATTCAGTCAAACAGTTCGTCAATCTGGTTTTAGAGTCATCGTTTCCATCAATGGTGACCATCAGCTGAGTGTCATCAGCATAAGAGCACATTTCGACACCCCACTTTTTGCCAATGGTTGCCAGCGAGGAGACGAATACATTAAACAAAGTTGGGCTCAGTGATGCCCCCTGGGGAACTCCGTATTTTATGAGTCGTGGAGGGGATGTGTAGTCACCCAAGCGTACTGATTGGGTTCGATCAGCTAGGAACGATTGTAGCCATCCTAATGCTTTGCCCAGTATTCCTTTCTCTGCCAGGATGTTCAATAGTTGATTGTGGGGTACGGTATCAAAAGCCGCTGATAGATCAAGGAGTATCAGTGCGACTGTTCTACCCTGATCCACCTTGGCTCTGATACTGTCTGTCACCGCTAAGAGTGTAGTTTCGGTGCTGTTGTTTGTCCGAAACCCTGTCTGTGAATCATCCAGCAGACCATTTGCTTCCAAGAATGTGGAAAGACTTCTGTTGACTAACTTCTCCAGAACCTTTGATAAATAAGGTAGCTGGGAAATTGGCCTGTAATTGGCCGGATTGTTTACGTCAGCTCCAGCTTTCTTTACTAAAGGGGTGACTAGGGCCTGTTTCCATGATTTTGGGAATTCAGCAGAACTAAGGGAGAGATTGAGTACTCTAGTAACCACTGGACATATTACAGGGGTTAACTGGGAGAAAATATGATGTGGACAAGGGTCAAGTGGGGAACCCGACTTGACCTCAAGCATGACCTTTTCTATTCCATTGCCCTGATGCACACCCCTTCCGCAGTGCCATGGACACCAGAACCCTGATCAGACTGGCTGCATGCGATGCGGTCTCTCTACCTGGGTCTTCAGCACTTCGGATCCCAAATTGCCCTGCTGCTGCTTGAAACCAGAATGGATCCGTTGCCATATCTTTGGGTGTCTAAAGTTAGCCACGGGTATCAGTGATCGATAGGTATCAACTCTTCTCTGGGGAGGGGGGGAGCGGGGGGGCTGCGGTGCCTTGAAATCATTTACTTTCACTCGGGAAGGAATGGAACACAGATCTACATCTTCTCCATTCCCTCATTGGCTACCTGCCTCTTACAAAGCCCACTTAAAACCACCCATTAACTAAAGGTCTGTGGTGTACAACAACTGCAGGTATCATTGAGTATTATTCGGTGTACTGGTCCACACAGACATCCAACTAGTTGATAGCATCAACTAATGTCTCCCTGTACAGGATAAATAGTATGCACAGAGGAGGTGCAAATATAATTTGTAACCGTAATTCCCTGCCTTTCTGCACCTTGCTGAAAATTGGGTGCAAATAGCTGCACCCTGCAATTAGTTTGGTTTTGGGACATCCATACTCACCTGCACTTAAGGCTCCTGCTTACATAAGTTCCGTTCTGCTGTCATGTTAAAGGCCAGTAATATATCTTTCTTGTTCAACAGCCAATATACCCATAAATACACATTATAAAACATCAGCTACCTTGGAATGTCGGGATGCCTTAAAATAAAGGTGAAAAATCTACATCGAAAATGGGCAGTGCAGTAAATCTGGCAGCATTCCGCGTCTGGGGTCAAGAGTCTCGCAATGTCACTTCCAGGAAAGTCCACATTCTCTAAGAGAGTAGGATCTAAAACAGACAGAAATTAATATTATGAAAGAATACAGGATCCTATGGATAACCAGATAATAGCACATTTTCCTTTGTAGTTTAAAGAACCTCATCTTAGGCATGCCCCCTCAGAAAGCCTTTTCAGGAAAGCCCTGAAGACGTGGATCTACTCTCAATCTGACTCCTCAGTTCTCGCAGCCATCTGATCCATGCTAGCCAAGTTGATCTGCTGTGGGCGCAGCGCCAAGATGCTCCTCCCGGAGCGATAGTAGCGCTTTACAAAAAAACCATAAATATCAAAATATCAAATAACCTCAGTCGACATATTAACTCACCCTCTGAAAGCACAGAAGACTTAAAAGCAGAGAATATGGAACATACTGAAAGAAAGTATGACAAAGTCGTGCAGAACGGTCCAATCTAGGTACAAGGGGAGTAACAAACACCACTGCCGCCCTCCGTGGTGCGGGGGGCCCAGTCTTAAGTATGTGAGGGGGGGTCAGCTCATCTGTAGACAGATGTGTGTCTAGTTCTGAAGCAGCTGCAGTGTGCAGCCTGCTCGGAGCTCCCTGCATGGACCCAGGGCTGAAGAAAAACAAAGTAACAACTCTTCAGTCAGAGCCCGCTAGGACCCTGACAAGGGTGGGTGGGCCTCAGAGATATAATTTCATTACAAGACCAGAGGCTTCTTTATGCATTCATCTTTTGAATGCAGTCACAAGCAGCCGCACTACATCATAAACAAAACAATTCTATAATGCAGTGAACACATGGTATAAAAGGTATGAGGAGCAAACATCTGCTTGTGAGCCGCATTTAAGAGGCAGTCTAAGTTGCTCACATTTTACTATTTGCTTTTAATGTCTGGCTTTTCATCATATTAAGCTTTTCTTGTCTTATAGACTTGTAGACTGTTCTGCTTTATGGCTTGTTCACTTTATTGCCTATCTATCTCTTTTATTTTCCCAACTTGAATCTTCAAGTTTACACCATGGATTTCCCCCATTCCTTCCCCCACCCCTCGATTTCCAATCTATGGTTATCGAGTTTTACCCGCCCTTCCCCTCCCCTTACTCGCCGACTGCCTTGGGGGGAGCAGATCAGCAGACCTCTCTGATTTAGCCAAGAAGCTCTGGATGTTTTGTTTAGAACACAAGATTTCCCTGAAGGCAGAATACCTCCCGGGAAAGTTTAATTTTTCTGCGGATTGGAACTTGAGATTCTGCTTAGACTTCAGAGATTGGAAACTCAATGTGATCATTTTCAATGTTGTGTTCCACTTTTGGGGTCCTCTGGATGTAGACTTATTTGCCAGCAGATTGACGCTCCAGTTGCCGAAATACTTCATGTGGATGCCGGACACGGGGGCTCTTGCGGTGAACGCCTTCGTCCAGTGCTGGTCTGGTTTCAAATGCAGACGTAGAAGATCACTACCTAATTCTTTCAGGGAATTCAAACCTTCTTGCTTGGAAAGTGTCAGGCAATCCAACGAATTGTCTGGCCTTTCATCATCAGCTCTCACTCTCCTTGGAGAATACTGGGCACCAGGAACACACTATAGGTACAACAACATTTGGAGAAAATGGTTTTGTTGGCTGCTTGGAGAGGAACTTTGATCCCGTGGAGGCTCCTATAGTGAATATAGTTAACTTTCTTGTCGAACAATTTGACAAGGACCCTTCTTATAGATCTATTAATTGTTAGAGATCAGCAATCTCTGCTGGACACTCCCTTGTCAATGATAAAACGGTAGGTAGAATGTTATCATTTGTAGAGTTCAGAAAAGTATTAGACTGAAGAGACCCCCTACACCTAAATACCAATCCTTGTGGGATGTTAAAGCTCTTTTAGACCTTTTTTCTTCCCGGCCTGATAACGCAACACTTAATAGAAAAGGTCTTTCCATTAAACTCGCAACTCTTGTGTTTAATTTCTGGTCGTAGAGTTTCTGATGTGAAATGTCTTGATATTTCTAATAGATCATATGATATGTGTGAAGTTAAGTTTGAAATCCTTAGGACCAAAACTATGTCAGACTCAATTTTTTATCCTCGTTTCGATCTGTGCAAAAGACTCTGTGTTGCAGACTGTATGAAGGAGTAGGATTCTAGAATGAGAGATGTTCGCCCTCAGGATGCTACTCAACTCCTTATTTCCTTTGTTAAATCCTTTAAACCCTTTTCTTCTTCTTCCATAGCCATGTGGGTCAATTCCAGGCCCACTCTCTCAGAGGTGCTATGGCCAGTAAATCTTTCTGGTCTGGTGGTAAGTTGGATAATATCCTGAAAGCGGCTGATTGGTCCAATGCTTCCACTTTTGCTCATCACTATTGTAAACCTATCGAGCATATGTCTGATGTTGTCCTTCAAGGCTACCAACATGCATAATGTAGCCTCCGGTTTTGAAATGAAATTGTGATTCTCCTACTAGCATGACCAGAGAACTTGGATTTCATTAAAGACACAGAGGCTAACATTATCCCACCCATCCCTCCCTTGGACGGAGTACTTATTGCTATGTTTATTTCTCTTTGCATTTGATTATACTGCTTTTACCGCTCGAGTTTGACCTATTTAACATTTTCCTCCTTATTTCCAGATAACTCCACCTGATGGATTATTCTCATCATCTTTGACTCCTCCTCAATTTGTTTCCTCCCTTCGGATTCCTGTTTTCTTCTCTCTCAAGATCAAGTTGGATCTCACCTTTGTGGAACTTTTGTTGCTTTGAATCATTTAAAAGAGGCAGTCTGTTTGCTGCTCATGCCTTTTATACAATGTGTTCACTGCATTCTAGAATTGTTTTGTTTATGATGTTGTGCAGCTGCTTGTGACTGCATTAAAAAGAATGCATAATTTTAGCCTCCGTGTCTTTAATGAAATCAAGATTCTCTGGTCATGCTAATAAGAGAATCGCGATTCTCCTCACAGCATCCCTCCTCTGAGAAGATTTGTAGCTCCAGGAGCAGGTATCTGCTGGGACGCATTGAAAGGTACAAAATCAGGGGCAGAGCTATCAGTACTGAAGTGACACCAGGATTAAATAGCATAGGGAGGGGGGCATCTTGCCTGTGTAGACTGCATTTATTTTAACTTGTAGGCTCCTCAGATATGTGTTTTCCTCATATCTGCCCTGCATCAACCGCTGTTTCCACTCACTGGAGAGAAAGATACTGCCAGGACAGGTAGAAAAAAAACAGACCAGCCACAGATTGGCATCAGAGATGATCAGTGGATTCATTTGTAGATTATTTCTGAGAGGCTGTATTGCGATCGTGCTCTGGCTGCTTGTCAGGAGTTGTGATTCTTTATAAGCAAGTGGCACAGCATTAGCCATCCAATGACAGATCAGTTCATGCTCAAGACACTTTAGAGGAAGTGCGGAGAAGGCAGGGTAAGCACTTTCATCACATGCAATGCTTTCAGTACGTCACTCACCACCAGGGCCGACTTTAGCTTTGGTGGTGCCTGGTGCTACAGTCTTTTATTGCACCCCTCATCCAATGACCTTCTTCTAGGATTACCTCACTACCATCTGTCAAAAGTGCCCCTCATCTCTCCATAGCCCATATCACATTCCATTTGTTTTAAAGCACTGTTAAAGGGTGGTTTTACCAATCCACTCCCCTAGCCGAATAAAATATAGATCCGTTCTTTGCAGCAGGCATATTAACACTCTATGCTACTTTATGGTAAGTCAAAATTGCCACTACACAAACCCTGATCTATTTCTGTAGCAGGAACATTAATTACAAGAGTTATTTTTACATTTGTATTGCTGCCCGAAAGCTGGATGCACAAGGAACTCTGCAGCAGGCGTTTCTAACGTTGTAAGAAGCTGCTAAGCACAGCACCCCTCCGGAGTACAGTGCCCTCTCCAGGTCAGCGCCTAGTGCGGCTGCACCACTCACACTGCCCTAAAGCCGGTCCTGCTTACCACTCCCAAGCTAGATGCATATTTTCCCCTAAAAGCTAGAAGAACTTATAAAAAGGAACCAGTAGTGGAAAGTTGAAATAAACACATTTAAGACAAAGTGATTTTCCAGGGTGAACGAAGGCGAGTGCTTCTGTTCTAGTTCTGGAAACTTGGATAATTACTTGGCATTAAACTAATGTTTGTTGTCTATACATACAGTCCCTCCTGGGGTGGAAAGTCTTTTCCATTTTTTGGGGATGCCAGAGCTCATTAACACGATGTAATAAATGTGCTTAGATTCACAGCAGTCCATTTGGGACAGCACTTGTGCTGGAGAAAGGTTCCTTGACCTCAGCTCCATAGTAAACACTGCAGAGGACCCAAGGAACACAAAGGCCAGTGCATATTTCAACGTAGGGGCAATAATGCTACAATTTGTATTTTTCAGCTGGCATTATGTTGTTATAACCTATATGCAGTGTTATTTCAGAATGCTGCCTATCCATGAGGTGATCCAGTCCTTGGAGTTATTTAACGTATTACTCCTGTATGGGATTCTAACGCTATTTTATAGTTTCACTCTCAAGTGCAAAGCGACACGTCTACACAACGCCTGACCTCTCAGAGAGAAATATAAGGGACATAGTGGAAGATGAAATTAGAGCTGAGAGGGCACCCGTCAGAGAAAGAAAATGATAGAAGGGAAACATGATTGAGAAATGTAACAATATGAGGGGAAACAAATGTGAAAAGCCAGAGAAAAAAAAAAGATTAGGTGACAGAAGAAGCAGAGCATAAGGGGTGAAGAACGAGAGAGGGGGGAAAAACAGAACGTAAAGCAGAGGAGGTGCAAGATAATGAGAAGGAGCTAAATGGAAATAATGAGTGTAAGTGAAGCAGAGAGAGAAAGAAAGAAGACGGGTGAGAGAACTAAAAAGAGGAGAAAACTTGAGATGGATAAAGTGAGAGAAGATACAGTGAGATCAAAAGAGAAGTCATTTTTTGTGATCTGTTGTACATGAATTTGAATCTCAAATAGGCCAAGTCATACTTCTATCATTTTGAGGTTGGTCAATGTGTACAGTAATGCATTTGAGATTATAGGAATACAGAACAAAAACTCTTTATTATAAGAGGTGCCTTGAGAAATATTAAAGCAACCTGGGATGTGAATATATAAACAGAGAGGAAAAAAGTAATCTTTAATGAGCACAAATGTGTACATGTGAGAAAGAAAACAGGATTAGAGCTATGGGAAATGTATTAGTTTGCACTTAGGAAAAAACTCTGGCTTATGAAAGAATCCAAGATCAAAAGGTAAAAGAAATCCCCAAATAGTAAGTATAAAAGGAGCATGACAAGCCCACAAAGCAACATAAAGAGTGAAAGAGACCCACACGAGCACAGGAGGCACCCTTGAGAATGAGGGGGAGAAAGAGAGAAAGAGGCACCCTTGAGAATGAGGCACCCTTGAGAATGAGAGGGAGAAAGAGAGAAAGAGGCACCCTTGAGAATGAGGGGGAGAAAGAGAGAAAGAGGCACCCTTGAGAGAAAGAGAGAAAGAGGCACCCTTGAGAGAAAGTGAGAAAGAGTCACCCTTGAGAGAAAGAGAGAAAGAGGCACCCTTGAGAGAAAGAGGCACCCTTGAGAATGAGGGGGAGAAAGAGAGAAAGAGGCACCCTTGAGAATGAGGGGGAGAAAGAGAGAAAGAGGCACCCTTGAGAATGAGGGGGAGAAAGAGAGAAAGAGGCACCCTTGAGAATGAGAGGGAGAAAGAGAGAAAGAGGCACCCTTGAGAATGAGAGGGAGAAAGAGAGAAAGAGGCACCCTGAGAATGAGGGGGAGAAAGAGAGAAAGAGGCACCCTTGAGAGAAAGAGAGAAAGAGGCACCCTTGAGAGAAAGAGAGATAGAGGCACCCTTTAGAGAAAGAGGCACCCTTGAGAATGAGGGGGAGAAAGGGAGAAAGAGGCACCCTTGAGAATGAGGGGGAGAAAGAGAGAAAGAGGCACCCTTGAGCGAAAGAGAGAAAGAGGCACCCTTTAGAGAAAGAGAGAAAGAGGCACCCTTGAGAATGAGGGGGAGAAAGAGAGAAAGAGGCACCCTTGAGAGAAAGAAAGAAAGAGGCACCATTGAGAGAAAGAGAGAAAGAGGCACCCTTTAGAGAAAGAGAGAAAGAGGCACCCTTGAGAATGAGGGGGAGAAAGAGAGAAAGAGGCACCCTTGAGAGAAAGAGAGAAAGAGGCACCCTTGAGAGAAAGAGAGAAAGAGGCACCCTTGAGAGACAGAGACAGAGAGAAAGAGGCACCCTTGAGAGACAGAGACAGAGAGAAAGAGGCACCCTTGATAGAAAGAGAGAAAGAGGCACCCTTGAGAGACAGAGAGACAGAGAGAAAGAGACACCCTTGAGAGACAGAGACAGAGAGACAGAGGCACCCTTGAGAGAAAGAGAGACAGAGAGAAAGAGGCACCCTTGAGAGACAGAGAGAGAGAAAGAGGCACCCTTGATAGAAAGAGAGAAAGAGGCACCCTTGAGAGACAGAGAGAAAGAGACACCCTTGGGAGACAGAGACAGAGAGAAAGAGGCACCCTTGGGAGACAGAGAGAAAGAGGCACCCTTGAGAGACAGAGACAGAGAGAAAGAGGCACCCTTGAGAGACAGAGACATAGAGAAAGAGGCACCCTTGAGAGACAGAGAGACAGAGAGAAAGAGGCACCCTTGATAGAAAGAGAGAAAAAGGCACCCTTGAGAGACAGAGAGACAGAGAGAAAGAGGCACCCTTGGGAGACAGAGACAGAGAGAAAGAGGCACCCTTGAGAGACAGAGAGAAAGAGGCACCATTGAGAGACAGAGACAGAGAGAAAGAGGCACCCTTGAGAGACAGAGACAGAGAGAAAGAGGAACCCTTGAGAGACAGAGAGACAGAGAGACATTTTTCCTTGTGTTGGGGCATACTGTTTATTTCTTGGACCTCTGGCCAGCTCCACAGACACCGCCCGTGGTTTCCCCCGCTGCCGCTGTTGCTAGACCCTGAACGCGGCCGCCGAGCGGGGGAACTACAATCTCCAGGATCCTTTGCTCCAGGAAGCCGACCACGCCCACGCCCATCACGTGCCTGGTGGCGCTTAAAACATCGTGAGACCTCCCGCGTCGCGGGACGCACGTGGGTGTCGCCGGGCAAAGGGCGGGCAAAGGGCAGGCCATCTGTGGCCGTCCGAGGCTGAATGAGGCTGGGCTGGGCGTCCCCTCTTGGCTGCCATCTATGCTAAGGTATTAGTCGATCCATCTACTTTATATTTTGGAAGTTTGACTGTTTGGACTGTCAGTTTTGGATGTGCCAAGGAGAAAAAAAATCATTCCTTATATTGACTAGACTCCAGAGCACAAACCATGGCTGAGATGTGTAGGAGGATGGGGGTCACTGGCTCATTCGATGATTTTATATCTAGGGCAGAATTATTAGGGTGCAGTGAGATCAAAATTGCCAAGTGGCGACTTTCACTCGACCCCTCAAGTCTCCCAACATATGGTCAATCGATTAGCCAATCCACCGGTCAATTATCGGACATTGCTTTACACCAGAATGAGGGTAACAGCCCTCAGACACCGCAACAAGGCTTGAATAATTCCGCACCTGGTATTCCACATAAAGATTCCGGGATAGCGGGGATTTTTACAAGACTACGGCCACAGAAGACTGGTATAGCTGTGGGAACTAAACCAAAAGTCCAGACTAAGGAGAAAAAAACGGTGGGAAAGAAAGGAAAGCTCAGTACAGCCGTGGGTCACAAGAAAGGGGATAGTAATGTGCAAGATCTGGTCGAAGTCAAATGCAGGTCAATTGGAATTCAAACTGACATGGATTATGATATGAACCCTGGTAAACATGGTGGGAAGGAGGAAAGAGGATCGCACAATGGTGGGAATTTTTAACAAGCATTTACAATGCAACGGTTTCGCCTTTGTAAAAGTTTGAGCTATTGGCATTGTAAATGACAAATTTTGTATTTATGTGTTGGTTTTGAAAGCAGATAAATAAATGGCATTGTCATTTACAATGCCAATAGCTTAATCTCTCACAAATGCGAGACCTATTGCATTTGCACACAGACAGAGCCACACACACAGACAGAGCCACCCCCACAGACAGGGCCACACACACAGACAGAGCAACACACACAGACAGAGCAACACACACAGACAGAGCAACACACACAGACAGAGCAACACACACAGACAGAGCAACACACACCAACAGAGCAACGAATTAAGCGACAGGGGAGCAATGAATTATGTTTAAAAGTTGAATGAATTATGAGGCAAGATATTATGAAACATAATGCAGTCCATATTTTGATAGTATTTCATTATTTGGTCATTTTTGCACATGGGAATGATGTCTGGGCAAAGATTATGTGGTAAATCTTTAATTAAGAGAAAAAGAACTGCAGCCAAATAATTTCAATGGCCCTGAAGATAGTAGACGTACCAATGTAGGAAACGCAGCTCTATACACCCACTTCAGCAGCGTATCAAGTGACATCCCACAACATTTCTTTTCACACCAGCAAGATTCTCATATGAATAAAAATTAAAGGCACCTTTATTGTTCAATCACCTTGGGCTCCAGCACGGTTATTTGGCGGTGCTACAGCACCCCCTTCAAACCTACTTCCAGCGTCTATGTTACATATTAGAGATCTGTATACAAAGGTTATTTGGTTCTGACTTTTCAGAGGGAGGAAGGTGTTATCCTCACTTCCTGCCAGAAGAGCTCCACAGGTGGCTGATCGGTCAACCTCTTTCTCCGGAGCAGCCATACTAGCAACATTGATATGTGGAAACCTGGCCAAGGGCCAGCCAGGGGTTTGAATGAAGCCCCCGAGGCTGAGAAGGAAACTGACAGTGGAGCAACTGTCAGATTCAGATCAACAACAACAACTCTCTCTCTCTCTCTCTCTCTCTCTCTCTCTCTCTCTCTCTCTCTCTCTCTCTCTCTCTCTCTCTCTCTCTCTCTCTCTCGAGAGAGAGAGAGAGAGAGAGAGAGAGAGAGAGAGAGAGAGAGAGAGAGAGAGAGAGAGAGAGAGAGAGAGAGAGAGAGAGAGAGAGAGAGAGAGAGAGAGAATCAGGAGTCCTGCTCGGGACGGAAGGGTTGGGAAGTGGCTATGCCTTTCGATCAGTAGGTGGGGGTAAGAAGGGGTACATACAGTATTGACGACCACCCTAACCTCCTTTTCTAATAAAGGCTACTTCACAACACGATGACCGGCCCGCCTCTGAAACCGCATCTTACACTCACCAAAGCCTAAAAATCGGCTCAAAGAAAATGCCATGACTAGCAACGCCGAAAGCGGTTACACAGCGCATGTGCGACAAAAACGCAAACAAAACTTTATTACACAGCAGAGACGAACACAAAAGTACACAATGGGAATCGGACCACGAAGAAATAAAGAAGAAATGGTTAATCACGAGGTAACACTCAATGATACAACGTTTGAAACGTGAAACATTAATCTGGCTTCCATGGAACTGATGTGCATCTATCGCTCGCATACTTGCACCTAGCACCACCCACTGTGCGAGACCCACACTTCAGTAGTCAGCACCAAACGACATGAACACAATTCCCCTATAGGTTCAAAACAAAGACAACTCCCATCCAATCACGCACCCTATACAATGCAGTTAGCTATTAGAGTGGGTAAATGCTTTAGTGCCCCACAATGGAATCATACGCGGTATACAAATGCTACATTACGACCCCTCCTCCAATCCATAAGGCTCCTCGACTTCTTGACCCATTAAATAGTTGTTGACAACCGTCAGACAGCTCAGCATCTGATGCCCCATCCCAGTAAATGTCCCTATATGCCTTAAAACCTAGTAGACTAGCAATAATCCACCTATCATAATAGTTTTTAGTGCTAAAGCCACCCTGTCCTTGATCCCCGTCCATAGCCTGGATCATAAGATGACCTTCTTTAATCCTCCCTCTACATTTTCCAACTAATAACGACATTCTCGTCAACAGAACGACCCACTCACCACTCCCCACACACCAGTCCCCTTAAGACCTCCAACTTCGAAACAGCGAAACGCCGAAAGCGGTTGCACAGTGCATGTGCGACAAAAACGCAAACAAAACTTTATTACACAGCAGAGACGAACACAATGGGAATCGGACCACGAAGAAATAAAGAAGAAATGGGTAATACTTAGGGAATTAAAAAAAACTAAAGCGATAAGTCAATGAAACAGAACAACTCCAACTAGAGGAAAATAAGCTTAATATTGAATAAAGTAAATAGAAGGCTACATAATTCCGGAAATATGTCATGGAAAAAGAAGACGGACTACCCACGAGGACGCTACTCAAGGAAATCGAAACACAAAAAAAGTGAATGGCAGTTAAAATTCAGAGACTCAACTCAAAGGAATAAAGGACGCCTTCGCTTGGAATTGTATTCGTATAGGTTGTTTCGAAAAAGCAACACTCAGTTCACAATACCGGGCTCAGTTACTTGCCTTTCCTCTCCGATGAAGTCCGACGGTCTCTTTCTATTTTCAGTACCGTAGTTCTCCGTCTGACTTGAACTGGAAGTTCAAACGGCAATGCGTGCTATGTTATAAGCTGCAAAGTGATCAGCGAGGGGGGGGGGCGGGAACGGGCACAGGACGGGGGGGGGCGTTCGGGAACGGCGTACGGACTGCGGGAGGGAGGGAGGGGGGGGAGGATAAATAAAGCACCACGAGCACAGGGAGGGAGGGGGGCGGGAACGGGCACAGGACGGGGGGGGGGGGAACGGCGTACGGACTGCGGGGCCATTCATGCCTAAAATAATAAATAAAGCACCACGAGCACAGGGAGGGAGGGGGGCGGGAACGGACACAGGAGGGGGGGGCGGGAACGGCGTACGGACTGCGGGGCCATTCATGCCTAAATAAACAAGTCAGGTCCCGGGCCGGCCAGCCAATCACAGCGCGGCCCGGGGAATGACATCACGGGGGTGTCCCGGGCCGGCAGCCAATCACAGCGCGGCCCGGGACAAAGGGGCGGGACTTAAAAAAAGCCCGAGAAACGCCCCCGAATCGCGTTTTCGCAAGAAAGCGTGATTGACAGCCTCTGTCTCCCAATGGCTAGTCTCCATTTATGGAGCTAGCCAATTGGAAACAGAGGCGGTCCAAACATCCCTACTGAAGACAAAAGTTTTCGATCTGGGAGGGGCACTGCGTGCCCCTCGCCAGGTCGAAACCTAAAAATGCTTTAGATACAATACAGTCCCAGATAGATGAATGTTTAAATTTTAGATTGATAGTCCTTGATGACAAAGTAGAACAATTAGACAAACGGTCCATTAAATTATGTTTAACTATTGAAGAGAGTAAGGGGTTGATTGAAGATGGCACTTGCCTATTGAGTGAACTGGAGACCAGATGTATGGAAAGTCATAAAGTCACCAATGCTGTAGATTGTATAAACCAACCAAGCCCTATATTGACACAGGATGATAGTACGGGGGTTAGTCTAATAGGACGGGTAGATGGTTCCCCGATAAGCAATAGCAATATTGCCTTTGCAGCTAACAGTATAGATCATACAAGAAATCAAGCAAGAGGGGAGATTATTCATAGCCCAAAGGGGACTGATTTGGTACCAAACGCAGACATTCTGAGCCTACCCCCCCGCTACGTCTCCTTACGTATTAGTACTATCAGGTGTCCCAGTCCTAAAAAGAGACCAAAAAGAATCATGGGACAACCTTAGGAATAAAGTTGTCAATTGGCTTTGTACATACAAAAAATTCCAACCGCATAAAAGTGGTGAAATACTGATGGTGAGAAGGGTAGGGTGGGTAGGTGCCTCACCAAAGGACATACAAGGGGATTGTATCATTGTGAACTTTAGACACCCCCATACGGTCCGTAAGTTACTAAAAGTACACGAGGAGTTGCCATCTCAAAGCCCTGTTATGCAAGCTTTACCACTAGGATATTTTTACAAACCATGTGTGCCAAAATTAATGCAAATTTCAGGGACTCTCAGATTCCTAGAAACTTCAAACAGGTTCAATGAACTATCATCTTTAGAGGCGGTTGATTGACTACAAACAATCCATATAGATAAGGAAGAGGAAGTGGTATATACAGGTTGCACTATAGAGGGGACTGCTACCTGTGACATGGAAGGTGGTGATCATTGTTTACCTTGTATTCCTACTTTAAGTTCATTATGTGAAATAATGTTAAAGAAGGATGATAGTGGCATTAAATCTAAGGTAACAGATAATGTATTCAGTGCTACTAGACCTAATGTTGTCCCTGTATTACCCAGTGCTTTTAACCCAAATGGCCCCTCCGACTTAAAAATTATATCATGGAATATAGCGGGAATGGGATCAAACATAAGTGACCCTGAATGGAATAATTACATCAATACAAGTGACATCTGTATCCTTCAGGAAACATGGGCTACAAAAACTGTACATAGGGTAGGATTCAAAACTTTTCAAATAAATGCAGTCCCATCGGTGAGGGGCCGACCGTCTGGGGGCCTCATTATTTGGGTGAAAGTGACTATTGATATTGCTGTTAGTAAATTAAGTATTGACTCACCAGACATACTTGGAGTAAAAATAGTCACTTATGATAAAAGGGTTCTACACTTATATAATGTTTACAATAGACCATGTCCATCTTACAGGGAGTCTGCTACAATAGAAATCCTGGATTCTCTTCTAAATGTACTAGATCCAGGAATAAGTAAAATAATATGCGGAGACCTGAATTGTAATTTTGAACCCATTGTAGGGTTAGCTAAACTGTTAGAGAACGAAGACAGTGCCAATAATATACCATCATTGTCCAGTAGTGGGACAGTTCCTGGCACTGTCTTAGCCCTCCAAATCACAAAGGTAATGGCTGGTCATGGTATGAGGGCATGTAACGGGTGTCTACCATCTGACAGCCCCAAACCCCCAACCTTTTTTAGATATAAGTGCCAGAGTAAAATTGATTACATTATCCTATCATCGGATATTTGGTCATTTGCTGTAGACATGGAAATAAGACAGAGAACAGATAGCGACCATCGTCCACTTGAAATTAGTCTTTCTAGGAGCCTATTTTTGGGACAGAGCGTGAATGAAAGAATATGGTATCCTACCCTAGATAACACTGTAGTTAGTAATAATGGTTGTGCAGTTAAATGGGCATACATATTGGAGAACGAAGACCAATATTTAAAGTTCTTTTGCCAACACATTCGGTACATACGACACTTCTCTAAATGAGCCTAAGATATTTTTAGACTTACACAAGAGGTTTTTCAAGGAACTCCTACCGCTAATTACAAAAATACCAAAAAAGACGGGAGGAGTAGACAATTTCCAGTCTGTAGGTAAACCTTGGTTTAATAAGGAGTGCCGCACCATAAAATCGATTTTAGTCCAGGCGATAAAAAATAACAATGTTTCGGCAGTTAAAGAGGCCAGGACAAAATCTAGGAGAACCCTAGCTGAAGCTAAATCATCTTGGAACCAAGAAATTTGGTCCAGTATGCTATCAGCTGCTAAAATGAAGGACTAAAAACTATTCTGAGAAATAGTGGCAAAAGGTAATAAAAATGAAAAAGGATCACGAGAGGTCTTCCTTGATGAGGCCACTTGGATAAACCACTTTACCAAGCTATATGATGCCCCAGAGGGTGACAAGGTTCCGCAGGTTGCATATACATCTCCAACCTTACTCACGGAGAGCACGTCCATAGTCTTTGACTACCAGGAGACTGAATTAGCCATCGCCTTGGTCAAAAATGGGAAGGCTCCGGGGCTTGATAATATACCAGGTGACTTATTTAAACACGAAACAAATATTTGGGTCCCCTATATTAATCACTTATGTAATGTTGTCATTGTTGGTGCAGAAATTCCGGACACATGGAAAGGTGCGGAAATAATCACTATTTGTAAAAAGGGCAATAGGAATGATCCTGCAAACTACCGCCCAATTAGTTTAATTGATATATTACAAAACAAATGTTCAAGGCATGTTTTAAATCGTATTAATAATTGGATGGACGAAGAGTTAGTACTCACAAAATACCAAGCAGGGTTCAGAGCCAAAATTAGTTCTATTGACCAGGTACTAAGATTCTGTTTGTGCTGGAAGTATATTACTCTGAGGAAAGGCCATATGTACATAGCATTCGTAGACCTTCGGGCGGCGTTTGACTTATTTCCCAGAGAATTGTTATGGGAGACACTTAAACTTCAGGGGTTACCAGCTGATTTATTGAAGCTGGTTATAAATGTACACAGGAACAATTATGCAAAAGTTAGGTGGGGCCCAAATGGGGAGCTATCACAACAAATACCAATAAAGAGGGGAGTCCGCCAGGGATGTGTGCTGGCCCCGACAGTGTTTTCCCCGTTTGTTAATGACATTCCGTCTTGTAAGTAAGATTGTAACAATGATTCACCAAAATTGGGGGGCGAACAGGTTTCGTCCCTCCTTTTGCGGATTATACCATTCTCATATCCCAAACACCCCGGGGCCTACAGAATCTATTGGACAGGTTCCAGGTATACTGCAGCACAAAGATCCTAGAGATCAATACAAAGAAAACAAAATACATGGCCTTAAACGCCCATAAAAATTTTAAGGGAAATCTGACGCTAAATGGACACAAACTGGAATGTGTTCAGAATTTTAGCTATCTGGGTGTTTCTCTGGATTCGAATCAAACGTGGAAAAGACAGATAGAAAAAAGCAAAATAGTGTTTAAACAAAATTCGTTACCTATAATGAAAAGACATGGTAATAGCCTGAATAAAGCAATCACACCGGCTTTAGAGATTTTTAAATTCAAAGTACAATCAGCGGTACTATATGGGTCAGAACTATGGGGACCTATGTGCAGAAACGCCTTCGAAACTGGTGAGAATACGTTTTACAGGGCTCTGTTAAAACTACCGGTTAGTACCCCGTTGATACCACTACTTTTAGACCTGAATATATAATGCATAGCCCATCATGAAATTTTGAGCCCCTTGATGCTCTGGGTCAGACTTTGGACGACTCCAGAGCTGACAGATTATAAAGAAGACCTAAAAGAAGTCATGGATTTAGATTGCTGTAATAAAGTCCAATGGCTTAAACATGTAAGATCTTGGTTGGTAAAAAATAGGTCTGGCACACTTTTGGAATGAGCCAGCATCACTGAATTTGTCCTCAAAGAAAATCCTAAAGTTATCATTCTGGGCATATGCGAGTTATGAGGTAGTGAACATAAAAATACATGGATCTTTGAAGAATAGTTTTTTTACTATTTAAAGACGTAGCATCCTATGAATACTTTCTGGATGAGATTCACCCCCCGTTAGCTAAGACACTCTATATGAAATTCAGATATGGTACCTTAAGGACAAATGTCTGTGAACTGAGGTGGTCTAACAGTAGTAGTAACTTGTGTACCTTATGTGCAAATCAGGAAAAGGAAGATGAGTCACACATTTTGTTCTTTTGTCCAACCTATGTAGCACCGAGAAAAAGGTGGATCCAACCCCTTTGCCGGAACATAAGTACTAGATCCCATAAAGAGGCTGGAAGAATCCTAAAAACGGATACCAGTCAGGTTATAGTTTTTGGTATTAGTAGACTCCTGCTGGCCGTAAATTTTAGGAGAATGAAATTGGGTCTGAAATTCGGAAACCACAGAACCCATTTATTTGTGTGCAATACTCTTTGCTATACTGTTGGATATCTATGAACTAGAACATTTTTGATAGCTATATATGATATATTAATATTGTTACCGTCGGATACCCAGATTTTAATTATGGTTTTTATAAGTATGCCTTTTTAGCTTTTTTAACTATTTAAAAATATTTTAATGTGCTATTTCCTTCCCTCGGAATGGTCGTTCGGGCTTAAATGAGCTGTTCTATAACCCACAATACTTCCCGCTATGTGACCATGTGATTTATTTTAATGTATAATGTTTAATTGTGAAGTGATTTTATATGTATTTTATGGCACTTAACGTACTGAAATAAAGATTTATTGAATTGAAAGAGAGAGAGAGAAAGAGAAAGAGAGAGAAAGAGAGAGAGAGATAGAAAGAGAGAAAGAGAGAAAGAGACCCACACGAGCACAGGAGGCACCCTTGAGAATGAGGGCGAAAGGGAGAGAGTGAAAGAGACCCACACGAGCACAGGAGGCACCCTTGAGAATGAGGGAGAAAGAGAGAAAGGGAGAAAGGGAGAAAGGGACCCAGAAAGGAACCCACACGAGCACAGGAGGGAAAGCGGACACCAATCTTCCCCAAGCCCTGGTTCTCCTCGACCTGTCCGCTGCGTTTGACACGGTCGATCATGCCACTCTTCTCGACCATGTCAGCGCAGCGGGCATTTGTGGCGTAGCCTTTTCCTGGCTGGCGTCCTTCCTTTCGGGCAGGTCTCAAGCGGTTCACCTCTCGGGCTTTTCTGCTCCCCCCGGCTCAGTCACCTGTGGGGTCCCTCAAGGCTCTTCCCTTTCCCCTCTTCTTTTTAACCTTTATATTCACCCTCTCATTATTTCCCTTCGCGAGCTGGGGGTCTCTGTGTATAATTACGCGGATGACCTCCAGCTCGTCTTTGATCTTTCTTCTCCCTCGATCTCTCTTCCTAAATTTTGCTCCACTCTAGTCTTTATTTCTGATTGGATGTGCACCAATCATTTAAAGCTCAATCCCGATAAAACGGAGCTTGTCCTCACGGGTGGTCCCTCCAACCCTTGGTCCCCGATCCACTGGCCCCCCTCCTTCGGTTTCCCCCCTTCTCCGGTCCCCTCTGTTCGGACCTTGGGCATCAAGGTCAGCTATGACCTTACCATGCACGCCCAAGTCAGTTCCGTTGTATCCTCTTGTTTTTTGTCCCTTCGTCTCATCCGGAAGATTTCCCGGTATTTTTCAGCGGATGGCCTTAAATCCATAGTCCTGGCCCTTATCACCTCTCGCCTTGACTATGGGAATGGTCTGTATGTAGGCATTCCTGCTTATGAAACCCGACGCCTACAGGCCATTCAAAACCAGGCTGCTCGTCTCATCCTCCGCCTCCCCAAATCATCTCATATCACGCCTGCACTTAAGTCCCTCCATTGGCTCCCCGTGCACCTCAGATCATTTTTTAAATTGGCCTGTCTGACTTTTCGGGCCTACACTGACTCAGCCCCCTTCTTCATTAGTTTTTTGATTACTCCTTACGCCCCCACCCGCACTCTTCGATCCTCTTCTCTCTCCCTCCTACATGTCCCCCGCTTTCGTAAATCCAGAACGGGGGGCACCCGCTTTTCGGTTCTGGCCCCTCGGTTTTGGAACACCCTCCCTCTCTCTATCCGTTCTATTCCCACCTATGCTCACTTTCGCAAAGCTTTGAAAACATTTCTTTTCTCCCAGGCATTCCCCTGTTAGCTCCTTTGGTTTCCTCAGTTGAGTCTAGTTTGGTCTCAGCGCCAGGAAGCCGCTTGGCCGCAGTGCGCTTTATTAAATTTCTTTTTCATTTCATTTCATTTCATTTCACCCTTGAGAATGAGGGAGAAAGAGAGAAAGGGAGAAAGGGAGAAAGGGAGAAAGGGACCCAGAAAGGAACCCACACGAGCACAGGAGGCACCCTTGAGAATGAGGGAGAAAGGGAGAAAGAGTGAAAGAGACCCACACGAGCACAGGAGGCACCCTTGAGAAAGAGAGAGAGAAAGAGAAAGAGAAAGGGAGAAAGGGAGAAAGAGTGAAAGAGACCCACACGAGCACAGGAGGCACCCTTGAGAAAGAGAGAGAGAGAAAGAGAAAGGGAGAAAGAGTGAAAGAGACCCACACGAGCACTGGAGGCACCCTTGAGAATGAGGGAGAAAGAGTGAAAGAGACCCACACGAGCAATGGAGGCACCCTTGAGAATGAGGGAGAAAGGGAGAAAGAGTGAAAGAGACCCACACGAGCACAGGAGGCACCCTTGAGAAAGGGAGAAAGAGACCCACACAAGCACAGGAGGCACTCTTGAGAATGAGGGAGAAAGGGACCCACACGAGCACAAGAGGCAACCTTGAGAATGAGGGAGAAAGGGAGAGTATGAGAGAAGGAATTGAGTTTTGTAAGGATTACTGAAAAACAATACGTTCTTTCTATTGATCAAAATATGTTGGGCAGAGAAAATTAAAAAAGCCAGAGATGTTAGATTGTGTTGCGTGGACCAGTGTCAAGGGATAAATAAAGAGGATGAGCAAAGAGAGAAAGGTAATGTTAGCCAACCTAAGAGAGAGTGAAAGAAATCCCTCAAAATAGGACCCGGCAGAACCCAGAGGATCAGACTCCTTCCCTTCCTCTACGAACCCACAGATATCAACTGCAGAGTACACCAGGGATCATCGCTCGAACCCCAGGCTCTTCAACTTTTACATGGCCCCCCTTGCCACCATCGTCAGACAGCATGGGGTCAGCATAGTATCATACGCTGACGACACCCAGCTCATCCTCTCCCTCATGAAGAACCATGAAGACTTCAGACTCTGCTTCCAGGAAGGAATGAAGGATGTCGCAGCCTGGATGAAAAATAGCTGCCTGAAGACTGAGGTCCTCGTCCCTGGACCCTCCACCTCTGCCTAGGACAACACCTGGCATCATCCTTGACTCCTCCCTCACCATGACCAACAGATGAACTCCGTCGCCTCCACCTGTTTCAATTGCCTCAGTGGCCTCTGAAAGACCTTCACATGGATCCCCCGGAATGCTGAGAGACCATCACCCATGCACTCGTAACTAGCAGACTGGACTACGGCAACACCCTCAACGCCGGAAATAGAGCCCTCCTACACAAGCACCAAACAATCCAGAACACCACAGCCTGACTTGTCCTCGGGACCCCACAGTACGATCACATGATCCAACTCCTACAAGAGCTCCACTGGCTCCCCGTTGAGAAGAGAGTAACCATCAAACTGCTCACCCATGCCTACAAATCCCTCTACAACATCAGATCCAAATACCTGAACGAGAGAGTCACCTTCCACGTGCCCAAAAGGAAGCTCCGCTCCGCCGACCTCGCCCTGGCACTTACAGGAACAGAGCAGGTGGAAGAGCCTTCTCCTATGTTGTAGCGAAGGCCTGGAACGAGCTCCCAGTGAACATCAGACACTCCTGGACATCTTCAGAAAGAACCTCAAGACCTGGCTCTGTGACAGAACTGGAGCAGCAACCCCCCCCACCCGTCCCCCAAGCCCCAGGGCCTTGAGACCCTCATGGGCGAGTAGCGCGCTTTATAAAACCCCTGATTGACAGCTCGAGAGATGGGGCGAAGATGGATAATAAAGTAAGGCCTCAGGAAGCAATAGTATGGGACCCTGGAAGGCAGAAAGGGTGAAGGAAACAACCCCAGATATGTGATAAAAAATGTTGAAAAAGAAAGAAAGATCTATAAATGTGGGGTAAAAGATTCCAAATAGGAAAATGGTTGGAAGAGACCGGGAGTCCACAAAGAGTAAAAAAGTAAAAGAGAGCCAGTGAAAGACAAAGGTAGAAGGCTTCTGAAAAGTATTAAGACTTTGCAAAAGAGAAATAATTAACCCTGGGCGGGCGGCTACGTTCCGTGCACGGAGTGTGCGTAGTGCCGGCTTCTACACATTTTGCGTAGCAGGCGTAGAATCCGGCACTATGCACGCTCCGCAGACGGAGCGTAGCTGGCCGCCACCCGCCTCCCTCCCGCCCTCCCTAAATACTTTAAATTGATGGTGTAGAAGAATTAAAAGGCACTTACCTTGCCCGCCGCTGCCCGCCGCGTCCCCGGGGCTCGCTATCTTCATGGCTGCCGTCTTGTGTACTAATGTGCATGCGCGAGCGGCCGCGCATGCGCATTTCTCACGAGAAATGCGCATGCGCGGTCGCCCGCGCATGCGCATTAGTACACAAGACGGCAGCCATGAATATAGCGAGCCCCGGGGACGCGGCGGGGACGCGGCGGGCAAGGTAAGTGCCTTTTAATTCTTTTACACCATTAATTTAAAGTATTTAGGGAGGGCGGGAGGGAGGCCTGCGGTGCGTAGTGGGGCTACGCGGAGTGCGGAGGTGGGCGGAGTTTCTCGCCCACTTCACGTAGCTCCACGAAGCCCCACTACGCCCACTACGCCCAGGGTTAGAAATAATGCAGAAGGAGAAATCCACTGAAATACGGTAAAGGAGACACAGCAAGAAAATTAGATAAAAGAAACACCAGAGGGAGAGGAGAACTGTATTCCCTTTACATGAGTTGTTGGTCAGTGTTCAGTGCATATGTGATGTGCTGGATTGTGAGCACAGAGTTTGAAGCTCTAGTTAAGTGTAAATAGCTCACACTAGTCTGATCAGCCGCTGCCGTTTTCCCCAACAGTGCTACCTTCTCGGACTGCTCATCAGGATCGAGGTTCATTCATTAAAGCTCATGGACCAGTACTGCATATTCCATAATTAAAATCCAACTCTGTCAGGAAATAAACTGGGGTGTGTGGGGTCTTCAAGAAAGAGTCTATCCGACTCTTCTTCACCTTTCAAAAATGACTGACCCGTTCTCCTAATTCCCCTCTCAGGAACAGTGACTCAATTAATATATGTACATTGTTAAACCTGGCATCCTTGCTGTGCTTTCCCTGACTTTTTGCTTTCAGACCTCCTGTTTTTGCTGACTTTCATCACTATACCACTGCTCACCAGTGCTAAAGCGAATGTGCTTTCTGCTTCAAATATAGTGTCATTGGCTTTAGGGGTGGGCGGAATTTGCGTAATCGCGTTACGCGAATGTCCGCGAAACGGTAAAAAATCGCGGCGAACACGCAGAAATTTCGCAAACATGCGGAATTGCTTGTTCACGAAGCTTTATTACTGTTCGCAATTGCTGTTTGCATGCTCGGGGGGGGAATATCTTGCAAACACACATTTTGTGAACGTGAACAAGCAAAAAATTTCGCGAAGTCGTGGAATGCAGAATTTTGGGCAATTTTGCGTTCTCCGCTGAACGCAAAATTACCCAAATTCCGCAAACTGTATTTAACGCCCAGGCCTAATTGGCTTATCCACAATTTGCATATTTCATTTACTTAAAAGTTCCTGGTAAACTGTAATAAGTGTACCCAGGGCCTGTAACTCAAAAGCTACTAGTGGGTCTCCGACCCACTTAAGTAGCCCCTTAAACATGTCACAGGCCTGCCTTTGCAGAGCCTGTGTGTGCAGCTTTAAACCGCCAAGTCGACCTGGCAAGTTAAGCTTTTTGCCAAGCACACACCTTTTATAATACATGCAGGTCACCCATAAGGAAGGGCCTGGACAGACCAAGGGCAGGGTGCAGTGTATTTAAAAAGTAGGACATGTACTTTTAGGTTTTACATTTCCTGGTAGTAAAAAAAATCGTACCTTTGTTTTTTACTATTGCAAGGCCTATTTCTCCCAAATGATAACATTGGGACTAACTTATTACATTTTACAAGTGTCATTTCCAATTGGTTAAATATGGAACTCCCAGGTTTGGTGCCTCTGGAATCACAATTTAAAAATGACAACTTTTGGTAAAGTCAGACTTTTAGAAAGTTCGCATTTTCTTACTTTTACAATTTGGCACCTTCCGTCTGTCTCTGACTAAATGTCTGGGGTCAGCGACCTCTGGGCATTTTGCATTCCCTCTAGCCAGTCACACACAAAGAGCTTAGGTGTGACTATGGGCCATCATGGGCAGAATGGAAGGTCACTTTCTTCTAATTTAGCATTTCCAATGCACTAGCCTATTTCTCAGCCTATACTTCGCTCAATATATCTTCTAGCCCAACCTTCTGACTCATCTCAAACTTCTTTCTACTACTCCTTCTAATGCACTACCCTCCTATAGATCTATCAATATATCCTCTACATCCACTCTCTCATTTATCCCAAACCCCCTTCCACTACTATGATCGCCAAAATAACCTTTTCTAGACTCTCTCCTGCTCTACCCCTCCTTGCATCATCTGACACCTCTTTTTACTACACCGATCCCCTAAAACAAACATTTCTAAACTCCCCCCTCTGGCTCCTTCCCTCAAACTCCTTTTTATTTATTTATTTATTAACAACATTTCTAAAGCGCGAACAAAGGCCCGTGGGCATCTCGGCGCTAAAATATCTGCCGTATTTAACCAGAGAGGGAAGGTCTGAGTTTACTGATTAAAAAGCCAGGTCTTGAGTTGCCTACGAAAGGACCAAAGTGAGGGGCTTGTTTTAATCGAATGCGGCAGAGTGTTCCACAATTTGGGGGCTGACACCAGAAATCTTCTGTCTCCCCAAGAAACAGATTTGGTTCGGGGAACCACAAGATCATGTAGACTGGAGGAGCGCAGTGATCTGGGGGGACAATAGGGGGTCAGATTTTGAATGAGAAAAGCTGGTCCCAGGTTATGCAAGGCCTTGTACACCAAGCAGAGAGTTTTAAATGTTATCCTGTTTCTGATGGATAACCAGTGTAGGTCTCCCAGAAGCCTAGCGGCTGAATTTTGAATAATTTGCATTTTGTTTAGGACTCTTTCTTGTGTGTTTAGAAACAGTGCGTTGCAATAATCCAAAGTGGACAGTACCAGGGAGGTAACCAAGGTTTTGCCAGCTGTGTCGGGAAGGAAGGGAAGAATTATTTTGATGAGTCTCAGTTTGTGAAAGGCGGAGGAGGTGATCTGGTTGGCATGTGGGAGAAAGGTGAGACGATCATCGAAGATAACTCCCAGATTCCTCACCCTGCTAACAGGCTCAGGGGGAGGACCCAGTGACAAAGGCCACCAACGGGAGGACCATTCCGGCATCAGATGTCCGAAGATGACTACTTCCGACTTGTCGGAATTTAATTTTAGGCAGTTGGAAGCCATCCAGTTCCCAATTGCCAACATGCCCAATTTTAAGTTGTCGGCTATTTTATGGCCATCGTTCCTGATGGCAAGGACCAACTGAGTGTCGTCTGCATAGGAGGTAAGGCTCATCCCATGTGCTCGAATGACATTGGCTAGGTCCGACACATAAATGTTAAAAAGTGTCGGACTAAGGGATAAGCCTTGAGGTACGCCACATGGCAGCGACAGGGTGGATGACTGGAAGGAACCCATTGTAACCACCTGAGTCCTATCAGCCAGAAAGGAGGCCAGCAGTTTCTTGGCATTCTGTTGGACACCCATGTTTTCGACACGGTCGATCAAAATTGCGTGATCGACCGTGTCGAAAGCCGCCGATAAGTCAAGCAGTATCAAGACTGCTGTCCCTCCGGCGTCACGGATGGATCTAATATCGTCCGCGGCCTTGATCAAGGCTGTCTCCGTCCCATTGTATTGGCGAAAGCCAAACTGGGTTTTGTCAAGTAAATGATGTTCCTCTATGAAGGCCGAGTGTTGTAAATTCAGTGCTTTTTCGGCAATTTTCGCTAAAGCTGGAAGGCTAGCGATAGGACGGTAACTCTTAAGTTCTCCCATGTCCAGATGTGGCTTTTTTAACAAAGGTTTGATGAGAGGTTTTTTTAAAGTGACTGGGTAAATGCCTGTCCTGAACATGGAGTTGCAGATTGTAGTAATCACAGGAAGAACCACTTCAATAACAGGTAGAAGAACTTTAAGAGGACATGGGTCGAGTGCAGAGCCCGATTTGATAGTGGATATAATGTCCAAGATCTGGGGACTGGAAACGTCAGCAAACTGAGAGAGAGTGGGGCCGGTACAGGAGGTGGTAGACGAATTAGAGGGGATTTTAATATTGTTGGCAAAGGCCAAGTAAATGTTGTTGACCTTACTAAAAAAGAAGTTGGCCAGGGCGTCACAGAGAGATTGGGAGGGAGATGGGGTCAGGTTGGGTGAGTAGCCAGCTAGCTGCTTGGTGGTTTCATACAATGCCTTGTTGGAGTTTTTAGCTAGTTCGATTCTTTCACAATAAAAAAATTTCTTGGCCTCATTAATCAGGGTTTTGTATTTAGCCACCATTTCTTTATACTTAGTTTTGGCCTCTTCCGAGTAGTCTTTTCGCCAGTGCCTCTCTTTGTTCCTACACTGTTGTTTCTGTGTTCTTAGGATCTCCGAATACCAGGGGGCCGACGGGGCAGATCGGTTACGAGATCGTTGTTTAACCGGGGCCAGAGAGGTGGCCGCCGAACCCACCCACTCATAGAACTGTGTGGTGGCAATGTTGGGGTCAGCTGATAAAGAAGGCTTGGAATTGGTCCAAAGTATTTCCAGGCTGGAACAATCGATGTCGTTCCACGCCAGGAACGGCTGACGAGGGTTAGACGGTGACATGGAGGCACCGGAGTCGTGGATGGTCAGTGAAGCCAAGATGGCATGGTGGTCTGACCATGTGAGGGGAAGGATTTGGGAAACATGTAAATCCACTAAATTAGTGAAAATGCCATCCAATATATGGCCACCATCATGTGTCGGTGATTTGACCAACAGTGGGAGGCCAAAGGTTGACATATCTGCTAGGAGAGCGGCAGTGTCTTCATCTTCGGATTTATCAAAATGAAAGTTGAAGTCACCAAGGATAGTGAGGGAACTGTCGAGGGCTGACGATTCCAGGATGGACCCAAGATCAGAAATGAATCCAGTCCTTGACCCTGGTGGTCGATACAGGAGGATCCCTTTAAAGTTGTAGGAGGGGGTCAACTTAATGGAGAATTGTAAGGCTTCGCAGGATGGTAGCAAGATCATGTTGGTTCTAACAGTAAATGCGTCGCGTAAGATGACTGCAATCCCGCCGCCTTTTTTACGCTGTCTATCCAGTCTATGGATGGAGAAGCCTTTAGGAACTGCAATCACTAAATCTGGAGCGGACAAACTGTCCATCCAGGTTTCAGTCATGAATAGCATATCTAAATTTTTGTCCTCTATCAAATCAGCTATGTCCTGTCGATGTTTGCCGAGCGAGCGGACATTAGTAAGGGCAATTGAATAAGATTTCGGTGATTTATAGTTGTAACTGGAAGGAAAATTCAGATAGAGGGGTATCGACGATTTACAACAAGGACAAAGTTGGGCAGAGTCTCCAGCAAGGAGCAGTGGATCAAGTATAAGGCATGACTGATGATATGGGGGACGCAACTGCAAAAGCTGATTCGCTGTATAAATGCCTCGTGGGGCTAAGGGATGTGGACCAGGGGGGGTGGCCCTTGGCCCGGTCCAGGCGCAGACGGGCGCAGACCGGCTTGCCTTCGGCGCGCTGCCGGCGCGCCCGCTGCGCGGACGGGCGGGTCCGTTGTTTATATCCATGAATGGGAGGGTGGGAGAAGGGTGGGAGGAACTAAGAGCTAGACTGCCAGCCTTCCCCTGCCCAAGATGGCGGCTGAAGTTGCTAGATTGAGTTACCGGCGCCGAGTAGCGACGGTGCTGTGTCAGGCGGTGGGAATCAGACTCGGGCGACGCTAATCTCGCACCAGGGTGGGGGCTACTAGATAAAAACTAACAGCTAAAATATATACAATTTTTAAAAGTTCGTTATTATTAGCTCAATAACAAACGCAATGTCAGCATATCTAAATAGAGCACAAGAGAGCGCAGAGTTCCCCCGGCTTCCGCCTCAGGGGTAGAATAGGCAAATACAGTGGGGAGAGTTCGCCACACCCATTAAGTATCCTGGGAGGGCGGGAGGAACGAAGAGCTAGACTGCCAGCCTACCCCTACCCCTGCCCAAGATGGCGGTTGAAGTTGCTAGATTGAGTTACCGGCGCCTAGTAGCGACGGCGCTGTGTCAGGCGGTGGGAATCAGCCTCGGACGACGCTAATCTCGCACCAAGGTTTACTCATCAAAAAGCCTCTTCCTACTGCTAAGACTTAAAAAAAAAAATCCTTCACTCTTTTATCCCTCCACTATCCTTTATCAATCAAAATTAACAGACTAACATGTTGACTTCTCAAATTCCATATTCCATATTCAACTATACTAATATACTGCCCAAATAACTGAATAACATATCTACTACTCAAATTACTTCATATTTATACTATACTAATTTTCAACACTAATCCTTTATGGGTTCCGGAGTGGCGTTCTACTCGCCAGAAAAGCGCTTCAACACCCATCAGGGGTAACAAGTGCTATATGACTGCAAATCTTTCTTCCTCTATCCTTCTCACTCCAAGTAACATAATAATATCCACCACTGAAATTACCTCATATTTCACCACTAATCCTTTATAGGCTCCCTGAATAGCATGTGTCAACAAGCGAGCGATAAATAAATAAATACAAACCTTTGTCCTACTCTATCCTTCTGCTATCATTTCAAATCCAAATAACTGACTAACCTATCCACCACTTAAAATGTACTTGCATGTTTCACTATACTAATTCTACACTAATCCTCTATGGGTCCCGGAGTAGCGTGCTACCCGCCGAAAAAGCGCTTCGACGCCTCGTCAGGGGTAGTAAGCGCTATATAAATGCAATTACAATACAATACAATACAATAAGCAATTGAAAGGTGACAAGTCAACCTCTGCAAATGGCCTTTCACTGTGCTGTAACATGTGGCACTGGGTTTTGGGTAACTTTTGAACCGTTTGAGCTTGAAACAAACATTATTATTTTTTGTTAAAACCTGCAGATTATGCAGCAGATGGATTATGTGGCAAATGGGGCAAATTCATAATTGCGCGCAAATCGCTGCAGCCGCTCAATTGCATAATTTCAGTGGACTTAGGTATAATAATAATATTAATGAAAATAACAATGTTGTGTATTGTGTATTATAATAATTATTATTAGCTAACAAGCACAAGCCAGCCTGTCAAATAGGATCAAAGTGAGTTAGGAAACTGAAACAAATTCTGGTGAAATATTGATTACCAGATCACATTCATGGTTTCATCTGGATATGGTCAAATTGCTTTTTCTTAATGAAATGTTAAATTAAATGTGTATGTGGTGATGAAGACATACCCTTTCTCTAAAGATACCTTATATGGGAGAGCTTGTACTGACCCCCTACATATTCCAGAGATTTTTCTTGGGCTGCAGTACATCCTTGCAGAGTTATTGAAGCAGCATTGGTTACATGTAAATACGTGCAGGAGGATACCCAGCCCCTTTATACATTTACTCAAAAGTCATATATATTTGTGCACCTTGTTTTATTTCACCAAGCAAGAGTCCCTCCTGTTTCCTCACAGGCCATAGGCCATATATTGACCAATCTCCACTATTCAGTGTGCTCACTCTGAATCCAGTAGGCACCATTTGTAACTGGTCATATAGAATTAACCCCGGGGTGTCTCCATTAAATATGTACACTGCATGTTACCATATCAAATCAAATAAACAGTGACAAAGCCTATATGTCTCACCTTTAGGACATAATAGCTCTATGCCAATGCATTTTTCTGATGCCGCACAGCATTGCAAAAAAAAAAGTGCCATCACACGACTTCTGTTTCTGATCATGCCATTCTGTAGGTGAGACTTGAGCCACAAAGCATGCCAGCGCCTACAAAATCACGTAGTTGCCATTTTCCTTGTCACCACTTGCATCATTAAATGAAGAAATTGTTTTTTTCTTAACATAAAAGCGCAATGTAAAAGAAGCTGTGGCACAGCCAATAGGTTTCGCTTTTTGGGACCTTATAAGTATTTAGTTATGCAGCACAATATCCTTGGTGCAACAACATTAACTGTTGCATGGTTCAACACTTATAAGGTCCCAAAGGCGAGACCTGTTGGCTATGCCAATGCTTGTTAGGACTTTCACCATGTCTGTAAATGTCTCTTACCTTGACCTGATGTTGCACACACAAGAAAGACTTGAAGAAGGATGAAATATTTCATGCTTTTATCTGTAAGAAAAAAATTATAGACTTGATTAGTAACAAAATGAAGAGGATGGAAGGAAACAACATGTTAACAAGTTTTACATCTGTCCACTGGTTCATCACTCCACAGTTTATTATTTGTTTAAATCAACCATTTGACACTCTATCAGGCAAAAGAAATGAAGTAATAAAGGGGTGTGTGTTCAAATTAGAGTCTGAAGCAACAAATTGGGTAAAATGTGTTTGGTGTCCCTTTTAGGCTTAAAATGACCTTATTTTCATTGTTTTACACTTGCGTTTTCCAAAACCCTGCAGAAAACTCACTGATCACTAAAATTACAAAAATGTTGGAATGTGCTGCACTCACTGTGTGTGTGTATAAATAAACTTCTAATTCATTTTTCCATGTTGAGCAACCACCAAGTAATGGCCCCAAGATACCTCCTGGCATAGACATCTGAAGGCCAAGCGCTCAGGCCCTTGGATTCAATGATAAGAGGCAGATGACACATGGATGCTCCACCACCCATCCAACTTTTCACTGACTGTCTTTGAGGTTTAAGATCTGGTTTTGGTATTTTCCATTATTCTGGGCAGAAGGGAATAACAAACCTACCATCTATTTCTGACAGTTGTTTGCATGGAACCAGCAGTGCAAATGCACTCTCAAGCAGGTCAATCCTCGCCAACGAGCGAACCCCAATTGAGAAGTGGTATTATTCAGAAGATACAAATATTACATAGGTCATGGATTAGAGTGATACCATCATCCTGTAGTCAAGTGTGACAAGCAGTATTCGAAGCTCCTGTCTCTTCTATTATGAAGATTTACTCCCTGTGCAGGACTGCACAACAGAGAAGATATCCACTAAGCTCCTCATCTAAGAAATTTGAACACCATTTGAAGATACTCATGCTAAGGGGAACAAGAGATTGGTCACATACTGAGGAACCTACAAACATGCTCAATATTTAGTTTTTGGCACAAGATCCAATGGTCGATGTGAGATGTTTACCTCGGTGACAGAAGATACATTTGTGTTACTAGTTTATGGGCTCCTAGGGGGTGGGTAATGGCAGCACCAAATGTAAAAGGATTGCTTCTGCCCAGGGCCAGCTTTAGCGCTGGTGCAACAATTATTTTTGGCGCCCCTACCCCCGTGACCTCCTCCTCAGATTCTTTCACTACCACCGGGCAAAAGTGCCCCTCGTGTCTCCAGTCATAAGTCAGTGCTAAACACAGAACACTTCCCGAGGTCAGCGCCCCCCTCCACAGGTCAGCGCCCAGTGTGGCCACACCATGGGCCCTGAGGGCTCCCTAGCATGGCGCTCAGTCTTACCCACTCCCTCTGGTATTGTGATGCAGAAGAACCGGGGAGTGCTCAGTACTCTGGTGGATTGTCTGGTGGTCATCCAGGGCACTCCTTGAGATGATGCATAAAGTTCCTCTGATCCTTCTGGCAGGTCTGGCACAGTTACACACCTTTCAGTGACTCAGTGGGGACGCAGGTCACATGGGCCAGAGGCCACTGCTTCATCATGGTTACATGTTGCACCCGGTGAGCCATCCATCTTAGCCCTCAGGGCAGAGGCCCTTGCACTGCATGGCGGCCAGCACTGGTGTACGGAGTCACTGACTTTAGTCTGCATATGAACAACTGCAGCTTTATTCATGCGGTCCGCTCTGGCATATTGGGTCAATGACATTAGTCTACACACGGGCAATGGCCCAGTCAACAAAGCAACATCTTTCTTTACAGTGGCCCCCTCTGGCATATAGGGTAATTGACTTTGGTCTGCACATGGGCAATAGCAGTTTTATTCATGGGGTCCGCTCTGGCATTTTGGTTGCGAACTTCAGTCTGCACACAGACAATAGCCCGATCAGTGCAACAGCTGCTATCTCACACCTCACTAATGGGATCAACTCACCAGGATCCCCCACTGGACCTTGCTCCACCAGGCTCTCCTTCTCATAGGGTCTTCTGGACTCTGCAGGCAGGCACTGATGCTCCTTGTTCTAGGGCCGTTGGTCTTGATGTCCCAGGGAGTTGTCCCTTCACCCAGCTGATTTGATTTGATTTGATTTGATGCGGATTTATATAGCGCGAATTGCTGCCCAGAGGCGTCCAAGCGCTGAGAATACCAGGTCCGACAGAGGGGGGGAAGCACAGGAGAGGGGGGAGGTTAGGCTGAATGAAACAAGAAGGTTTTCAGTTGTTTGCGGAATGTCGTAAGGTTAGAGTTGGATCTTAGATGCGGTGCAAGGGTGTTCCAGGCCCTCGCCGCATTGTAGGAAAAAGACCTACCTCCAGCTCTGGATCTCCTTACTCTCGGGGTGACTGCTAAGAAAGACTGATCTGATCTTAGGTTCCTGTTGGGCCTGTAGTGATGGATTAGGTCCTGTGTGATCGTGGGGCCAGAGTTCCAGAAAGACTGGTGGGCTATGCATAAGGCCTTGAACAGCACCCTTTGACGCACAGGCAGCCAGTGGAGAGAGACCAACCCGGATCTGACTGACTGTCTGCGAGGGATGTCAAGTAGCAGACGTGCAGCACAATTTTGCGCTATCTGCAACCTCCTCAGAGTGGATTCTGGGGCTCCGAGGTAGAGGACGTTATTAAAATCAAGGCGGGATTGAATCAGGCCTTGTATCGCTGCTTGCTTGGCTTCCATAGGAAGAAGGGGGAAAATTTTCTTAAGCATCTTCATGATGCCAAAGCAGGTGGCCGAGAGTTTGGTGGATTGTACATCGAAAGAGAGTGATCTATCCATCCATATTCCCAAACTTTTAATACTATTTTTGGGGATAGGTGGAGGGCCCATACTGGGTGGCCAAAGAGTGGTCGGGAGGCTGGAGACCGAGTTGCCGAGGACCATAAGCTCGGTCTTGTCTCCGTTTAGTTTCAAGGATGATGAGGACATCCAGGATTTTACCTCCTCTAGACACTCCGAGTCCGCTCTGTACAGGTAGATTGGTCTCCTGAGTAAGGGAGACCACTAGCTGCGTGTCGTCCGCGTAGGAAATGATCTTAATCCCAAACGGACGGACGACATCAGCTAGTGGTCTCATGTACAGATTGAAGAGAGCCGGGCTCAGGGAGGATCCCTGGGGGACGCCACAGTTCAGGGGAATGCTGGTGGAAACTGAATCACCATCAAACACCTGGAAAGATCTGTCCTCCAGGAAAGACCGGAACCAAGACCAAGCTCTGCCCCTGATCCCAACCTGGGCCATACGGTCTAGCAAGGTGACATGGCTGACCGTATCGAAGGCCGCACTGAGATCAAGGAGGATCACTGCCACTGATCCTCCCTGATCTAGGATTTTCCTTGCCTCCTCGGTGACCATGAGGAGGGCGGTCTCGGTCCCATGTTTGGGTCTAAAGCTGGGAGACCGACAGACCTTAATTCCCAGTTCTGGTCACACAAGGCAGAACTCTTACTGAGCTTCTCACTGGCTGCTCGATGGTTGACAATTTGGAGGCTTTCAGCTCCCCATTTTATAATTAATTTTCAGTCACAGATGCGATTTAGTGTCTCATGCTGTGGAGTTCATGTGGTGGGTGCCTTCTTTGAAGTGCCCACTGCTCTGTCCTGTCCTTTTCCCAGGAAGCAGCTTGTCACAGCACAAGCTACTCCAACCCAGATAGCCCCAGAACACAAGCCATAAGAGTTCCTTATTGATGACACCCGAATGTAAGCCTCACAGACATATGCCTACCAAAGGTCCCAGCCCCACTCTGCATGATTCCCTTATCAGCCCCATCTCCTGCCTCAGTTTTACCGAGACCCACTGTACTTTGGAAACAACGATTCTTTTGTGAAGTGCACAGGACAGCCTTTCTCCATCTAGTGTGTCCCAGCCAGCTCTTAGAAATCCACAAATCTGTCTGAGAGGTCTCCTTCTGTACATGCCCTCCTCAAGACCCTGGGCTTCCAATATGGAACCCATAGTTCAACATGTATTGTAGCACTCACAAGCCACATACAGCATGCACACACTTGCACTGCACAGCGCTACATGCCAGTACCATCTAGGCCAAGCGTGAGTTCAGAACACAGCAGCAGATTTTTACATGAGTTGGCCAGTAGACCGGTAAAAAGATCTGCCCACACTACTGATCATCATTGTTGATGCCACCATTGTGCCCGCACTACTTACCTTTTTGGTAAGACCAGGAGCTCTTTACCACTTATGAGGGTAGTGCTTTGGGCACTCCTCCCAGTCTAAGCAAGACCACAATCCATGAGACAGGCCTAGGTCATGCCGTACATGAGTGATCCGAGTTCACCCATGATTTAAAATGACCACCGGGGATCCATATATCATTGCAGCTGGAGCACTCAGGGCAGGGTGCAGGTCTGTCAAAATGAGAGGGGCATTTCTGTCCCAACAGTCTTGAAAAACTGGTTTAGAAGGGTGAAGGTGAGAACAATTTTCACATGTTCCTTCTCAGTCTGCGTTGAAACTGAGCAGATAATATATACTTTTTTATTTGATTTATAAAAAAGAAATCATAAAAGGGTGGGTCTTACCACCATACAAACAGTGCATCGTGAAGTCAGCATAAAAACAACATTAAAATCACAAAAAAAGAGAAAAAAACAAAAAAACTGAGCAGTGCCAAGCTTTGATGTGATGAGAACTGAAGTGCCAACAATGCCCACTTCTTACCCGGAATTGTTATGCAATTGTTTATGTTGGCTCACCTTATTGTGGTGGGCTCATCATAGGGGCAAGATGGCGGACTGAGGACGCCACGGAGCTGCAGCTAGTAGCCAGCGAGCGGTGGATGCTGTGGCTGTTGCGGACTTCACGCCTGATTGCCTTGCACGCTATGCCGCGGTTGGTCCATGGGTCGGCGCTCGGCTGGTCGGGTCTCTTGCCGCGGCTGGGACTGTTTTGCTTAACGGCCGCAGTGTCAACGCAAGTCCTTCCCGCAGAGGATCCAGAGCGGTTGCCACGAGCAGAAATGGCTCCAAAGAATGTCCCCAGAGTGACTCTTGCAACTGAGATTGCTGTAATAGAAGCGGTGATGTCAGACGGTCAACGCTAGGGGGGATGCAGTGGTTATACCGCCCTCACTGCCGGGAAGGGCTCCCCTACCACCGTCGGGTAAGCAAACGCTTCGGCCACCCATGCTGATTCTGTCAGATGCCCCTACTGCTACTGAAAGCAAGCCAGCTGGTTTTTCTTTTAAAAATGGCAAACAACTTACAGACACTGCTACGGCTACAAGTTTAGTTGGCAGCCGAGATAATAATGGTGCCACGCTCTCAGAGGCAATTGAGTTCTCGGAGGTGGCGGTTGTGGATGCTCTTGATACAGCGCCTGGTTCTGACAACAATTTTAAGACCCCTCAGTTAACAGGGCAAAATCTGGGTGAGACTGAGAGTGAGTTTGAGGGGGCCCTGGGGATGACTGATTGCGCCGAGGAGGGGGCTGTGATTGAGACTCTCTCTCCAGTAGTTACTTGTGCCCTGACTGTGGCTCCAGATGACTCAGTCATGCATGACCCTCCTATATTGAACACACTTCATAAGGCACTAGTCTTAAGCCCTGAGGGATCTGAACCGCTTACTGAACGCTTACAGTCAATTGGGGAGAAGACGGCAACTGAAGATGGCTCCAATGAAGAGTATGAGGAGCTAGCTGAGCCAGGTGAGGAGGAACTTACTGGTGCTCTGCAATGTACGGACAAATTCTTGGCTGACCGAAGAGATAAGGCAAAATTAAAACTAAAATCTAAGAACAAAAGAGGGAAAATTCCCTGCTCTCCGAATACCCCGGCTCTGATCACTTCTCCTCCTCCTAAAAAGATTCTTCTTGTGGAAAAAAGCCCTCTTAGGAAATGGATACAAGCTAGAGGACTTGTCAAGAAGATGACGGTTCGACTCTCTGGTACCAGCCCTACTGACTCAGATCTCTCTCGAGACTGTTCTGTCTCTCTGGAAGGCTCCTCTGCTATTGTTACTACACCACCCATGCTCGCCATAAATTCTATCTCAAGCGTTGTCTCCCCCTCTCCATTTCTGTACCCGCCAGTTCTGTTCCGATCCCCTCTTCTGAGGCAGCATCTTTAATTAAGTGAATGCCAGATAACATCAATCCAGCCACCCGCTCTACCTCAATAACCCCTCAAGCTGGGACAGCTTCTGTGACATCTAACTTTCCCTCTTTAACTACTGCCCCAGATGTCAGGGGTGAACAAGAGACTGCCAGCTCTCCCCTTGATATAATTCTTCAAACTTTAACAAGACATCGCCAGGAGGCGCAAGAACACTTTCTGCAGCTGCGTGATGACAACAGCAAGCTGCAGAATTCCCTGCAAGAGTTAACTCTTAAGCTGGAGGGGGTCTCTCAGGAAATAGAGGAGTTACAACAAAGGGTAGTTGATATAGAAGAGGGGGCAGCCTGTACTAAATCTGTTGTGAACCAGCATGACTCCCAGTTTATCTCTCTACAATTGAAAGTTGAAGATTTAGAAAATCGTCAAAGACGATTAAATCTGAGACTTTTTGGTATTCCTGAAGGGGCTGAGGGGGCTGATTCGCGGGCTTACGTGGTTAATTTATTTCAGAAGGATTTCCCAGATCTTACTGATTGGGATTGGGACTCCCAATTACAGAGGGTGCATAGGCTAGGCTTCCACTAGTTCAGAGAAACAAGGATAGCAAATTCTTTCGTCCTTTTCTTATTTATTTTGGGAATTTTCTATTGAGACACGCTGTTTCATTTAAAGCTAGATCCAACTCCCATGTAATTTTTGGTAATTTATCTTTTTTTGTTCGTTCAGATTTAAGCAAGGCCACCATGGATAGACGTTGGAAACTCCCCAAACTTATTGATCCCTTCAAATCTCTTGGGGGGCAAGTCTTCTTACAGGAGCCTGCCCGCCTCAAGGTTATAAAGGGTGGTCACACCTATTTCTTTACTGATGAAAGGGAAGCCAAGATAGCACTCTCCAAATTAAAGTAAGAGAGAAATCAAGTGGAGATTTCTAAAATCTCTAAAAAAAATCTCTCTTCCTGCTTTCTTTTTCTGAGGGGTGGGGTAGCGGGTAGAGCCTCACGCTGCACCTCTTTGTAGCTGCCAATACAGCGGCAGCAGAACATAGAGGGTTGTTCCCTCCTGAGGGGGGTGAGGGAACGGAGGGGGAGGGTTCTTTTGGGGGGGTTGTTATTTTGAGGGGAAAAAAGCAACACGAGCAGGAGATTTGGTCAAATTATCTGAGTAGTGCTTATTCATTTTATTTTAGCAGAATGATAAGATCTACATTTTTTTTTCGAATGTTACAGCTAAAAAGTTTAGCCTGGAATGTTGCGGGTCTTAATAGTAAAAACAAAAGACAATTGGTCCAAGAAGAACTAAAATTGTACGACCCACATTTTATTTTTCTCTCCGAGACTCACATTGCCTATAAAGACAGAAAACTGCTGGGACAACTTGGCTATGAGGTTATTATTAGCTCGGCATTGAACGCTTCTGTACGGGGGTTGCCATCCTTAAAGATAGACGATTTAGAGTAGAAATCTGCCAAACTATTTGTGATAAAAGTGGTCGCTGGGCCATTGCCCAGATGTCTATTGGAAAACATAAAGTAGTTTTTTGTGTGGTTTATGGCCCAAATTTTGATGATCCCTCTGTTTTCGATCAACTAAATATGGAACTTTTGGGGTGGGAGGGGGATCTTGTCATCATGGGTGATTTTAACTGCATAATGGATTTTCAGCGAGATACTACAAGGCATGGAGCTTTCCAACGCATGCGCCGGTCGCACGTTGCTATCTTAGAATTAGGTCGTCTCCACAATATCAGGGATATTTTGCGTAGCATTTATCCTAACTCTGCCGGTTTTACTTATTACTCAGCACCCCATAAACCATGCTTTCGTATCGATATGGCTTGGGCAACTGATAAGGTTATAAAAACCAGCACCATTGAGTTATGCCCGCGGGTTACTTCCGATCATAACCCTATCTTGCTGTCATTTAACTGTACATTGGCCCGCTCAGGTCCTAGGATGTTCTCTTTTCCTAGGCATTTATTTTCAAATACAAGGTTTATCTCCCAGATTAAGCTATACCTTACAGAGTTTATTGATATTAACCTTAATTCTGCCTCATGTACTATAGTCTGGGATGCCTGTAAAGCCAGCATTCGGGGGTTCACACAACAAATTCTTTTCAGGCAGAACTCAGAGCATCGTAAAGCAAATAAAATACTGACTTCCACTATTCTTTCACAAGAACTTTTATTAGCTGATGCCTCACATTTAAATACTCCTAATGTGGTAGAATGGAGGTTATAATTGGGACACTTGAAAGCAACTTTAAAAACAATACTTAGGGAGAAAAGCAGTGTTAAATTACAAAAATATAAAATCTCTCAATATGAGAGTGGAGATAAAATTGGGAAAATCCTAGCTCATAAAGTCGCGGACGATAGAGCTAATACGCTGATCAAAAGCTTAAGAGGCCCCAACAATATCATTTACGACCAACCGGCAAAGATATTAGAACAATTTGTCAAGTATTATCAAACACTTTATACGCCCGAAATTATCCTACTTTGGCCAATATCCAAGATTATTTGGCTCATAATAATATAGAAAAATAGGAGATACTAGGGTTGGATCAACTATCTGAAAATATTAGTTTATTAGAGATTCAGCAAGCTATTCTTTCCTTATCATCAGGGAAAGCTGCCGGGGAGGATTCTCTCCCTGTAGAGGTTTATAATGTTAGAAAGGCGACCCCGGGGGAGGCAGAAGAGGTCTGACTGACCACCCCTAGGTCCACCTCTCCTTCGAGAAGTAGCCGAGCGTTACGGAGGGGCCTCCTGAATGAGGGCCCTCTCCGAGGATCGTACAGCCGAGTAATCACAACACTACAAACGGACACCACGCAAGAGATCAAGTTCTTAAGCTTTTATAAGTAATAAAGGTTGCTGGTTCTTGGCAGTATATACAGATGGATCGAAGGATCCGTAAAGTCTCGGAAAGGGGGGTGGGTAGCGGGACAGTCTAGCTCTGGGCGGAGGAAGGGATACCCTACGCACAGCTCTCAATCCTCGAGCTGGGGGGTTCCGAGGGGTTCGAGCCGCGGCAGCGCCAGCAGGCTTTCAGATGGTTCAGCAAGGTAGGCCGTGGCAGCGCCAGCAGGCTCTCAGATGGTTAAGCAGGGTAGGCCGCGGCAGCGCCAGCAGGCTCTTAGATGGTTCAGCAAGGTAGGCCGCGGCAGCGCCAGCAGGCTCTCAGATGGTTCAGCAAGGTAGGCCGCGGCAGCGCCAGCAGGCTCTCAGATGGTTCAGCAAGGTAGGCCGCGGCAGCGCCAGCAGGCTCTTAGATGGTTCAGGTTACCGGAGATGAGTTCATCTGGTGTCGGCCGTGACAGCCTCAGCAGGGCTTCCAGTCCAGGATACAACTGACGTCCTAATCCAGGGCTGGCCCAGATATAGGACTGGAGTCCTTTGATGTCCGGACCCTCGCGCCTGGGGGTCAGAGAGGCCGGGATGATGGTGTCCAGACACCCAGCAGGGGGGTGGAGCCAGCGCCCAGGGAGGCCGGAGGGCGATCGAAACCAGGCGTCCGGGAGGGGCAGGTTTTCTGTTCCTGCCGGAATTGTTCGCGGGTAGGGCCACCTTCTTGGCGCCATTGGGCGAGTTTTGGGAGGTGGTCGAGCTCGGCGAGATCTTCTTGGTCGGGCCCTTGGGGGCCGTGTTCGGGGTCGGCGCCCTCGGGGATGACGGGCGGCGGAGGGGCGGGCCACTCCGGCTCTTCGGTGGGAGCTTCCCCCGCTGGGGTGGAGGCTCGGGTGGTCATGGAGCGGGTGGTCGCACAGACCCACTCGGGAAGGCCTAGCATCCCCAGGTGCTCTCTCCGTTCGACGTTAGCCCAGGGGGAACTTTCTAGGTCGTTCCCAAGGAGGCAGTCCACGGGGGCATCGTCGCGGACAGTCACTTTCAGCACGCCCGACACTCCCCCCCACTCGAAGGGGATGCGGGCCATCTGGCACAAAGTCTCTGAGTTATCTGCGGACCGGACTGGACACAGGACGTTAGGAAGGATCTGTTCCGGGGTCACTAGATGGCAGCGGACCGCTGTCACGCTGGCCCCAGTGTCACGGAGGGCTTCGGTCCTGCGTCCATTGATGGTGACCCACTGGCGGTATTTCTGGGTGTTGCCGGGGATCGGGTCTCGGGGGATCAGGTCGTGAGTACCCAGGAATGCTAAGGTCATGGCGGCGGGCTCCCACTCGGCTTGCTCGGCGTTGTCGTCCTCCTCCTCACTCCTTTCTTCACCCAGGGCAGCGGCTGCGATCTGGCGGGTTGGGGGACCGGTGGTGCCGGGTCGCTGATTCATTGGGCAGAGGGGGTCATTCGCATAATGACCCAGTCGCTGACATCTGTGGCACGTAACGTTCGGGCGGGGCCCCGGTCTGGCTGGGGGGCCCCCTCTCTGGCCCAGGGATGGCGACGTGGAGGTGGGGGAGGACCCCTGGGGGCCGTCTCGACCCCGGCTCTGGCCTACTCCGCCACCTCGTGGTCGGTGGTTCCCCGGGGATCCCCGGCCGTAGTCTCCCAGGGAACTCGGGTGCTCACCCATCTATCCGCCTCGACAGCGAGTTTTCGTGGCTCAGTCAATTTGCTGTCGAGGAGGTGTTGCCGAAGTTCGATGAAACAATTATTGGACAGATGCTCCCATAGAATGAGGTCGATCAACTGCTGGTAGGTGGTGGCCTGGCAGCCTCTGACCCACCCCTTGAAGGCTCTGCTGTAAAAGTTCACGTACTCCACCCACGTGGTACCGGGGATTTTCTTGCAGTCTCTGAATCGCTGCCGGTACATCTCGGGGGTGAGTCCGTAGCGAGTGAGGAGGGCGGTCTTCATGTGCTCATACGAGGTCATCTCAGTATCAGGGAGCTCCAGTAGGGCGTCCCTCCCTTCGTTGATAAACTTCCCCCACAGGCCGGCGCCCCAGTCCTTGAGGGGTACTCGGTGGGCGGCCATGGCGACCTCGTAGGCTTTGAACCACTGTTGGATGTCGTCGTTCTTATAGTACTCTTTGACGACATCCTTGGGTATGTGCACCTTCGTGTCCACCGGCGGGGGTGAGGTCTTACCCCCGGCGATGGCAGACTCGTTTGCCTTGGCTTTAAGTTCCATTTCTTTGAGGACGCGCTCGTGCTCGAGCATGAGTTTTTTCTCCTCGAGGGCTAACTTCCTTTCTGCCAGTTGGATTTCTCCTTCTTGTCTGAGTCGAGCAAGATCCAACTCGTGGAGCCGGTTCCTCTCTCGTTCTCGGGCGTCTTCGTGGGAGAGGCCCGTGTCTGGGTTTGAGGGTCTCCCTCCCGCTGGGTTCGTCTCGGCCTCCGGGCCTCCGTTCGGGCCCGGGTTATCTTCACTCGGGGGTGGCACCTCGCCGGCGTCCACCCAGGCCTGCAGGGCCGATTTAAAGTCTTCTTTGGTGCTTAAGCCAGTGGTAGCGATGCCTAGCTCTTTGCAGAATTGCTTTAGCTCCTTGTGACTGTAGTCTTCCATTTTCTCTTTCTGGAATTCTGTGCTCATGGTCGTAGTGGGTTTTTCTTGGTAGTGAGTGAATTACTCTCTGTACGATCTGCGTGGGCTCGGATCCCGGCGCTTGCCACCAATGTTAGAAAGGCGACCCCGGGGGAGGCAGAAGAGGTCTGACTGACCACCCCTAGGTCCACCTCTCCTTCGAGAAGTAGCCGAGCGTTACGGAGGGGCCTCCTGAATGAGGGCCCTCTCCGAGGATCGTACAGCCGAGTAATCACAACACTACAAACGGACACCACGCAAGAGATCAAGTTCTTAAGCTTTTATAAGTAATAAAGGTTGCTGGTTCTTGGCAGTATATACAGATGGATCGAAGGATCCGTAAAGTCTCGGAAAGGGGGGTGGGTAGCGGGATACCCTACGCACAGCTCTCAATCCTCGAGCTGGGGGGTTCCGAGGGGTTCGAGCCGCGGCAGCGCCAGCAGGCTTTCAGATGGTTCAGCAAGGTAGGCCGCGGCAGCGCCAGCAGGCTCTCAGATGGTTAAGCAGGGTAGGCCGCGGCAGCGCCAGCAGGCTCTTAGATGGTTCAGCAAGGTAGGCCGCGGCAGCGCCAGCGCCAGCAGGCTCTCAGATGGTTCAGCAAGGTAGGCCGCGGCAGCGCCAGCAGGCTCTCAGATGGTTCAGCAAGGTAGGCCGCGGCAGCGCCAGCAGGCTCTTAGATGGTTCAGGTTACCGGAGATGAGTTCGTCTGGTGTCGGCCGTGACAGCGTCAGCAGGGCTTCCAGTCCAGGATACAACTGACGTCCTAATCCAGGGCTGGCCCAGATATAGGACTGGAGTCCTTTGATGTCCGGACCCTCGCGCCTGGGGGTCAGAGGGGCCGGGATGATGGTGTCCAGACACCCAGCAGGGGGGTGGAGCCAGCGCCCAGGGAGGCCGGAGGGCGATCGAAACCAGGCGTCCGGGGACGGCTGGAGGGCCATCGAAACACCCTTTTCTCCGGGATATGTCAAGTGGCCACTCGACCACCTGGGTGGATCTTGGTGCCTCGATGTCTGGGCTTCGCTGGGGCCTGGGCTGGAGCAGAGGCCATGTGGTCATGACGTGGTGGGCCCAAGATGGAGTCGGGCGCGGCCTCGTGATTAGGTCGGGAGGGGCCCACGATGGAGCCAGGTCGGTAGTGGGGGTCCGGGATGGTGGCCGGACCAGCAATGTTGGGGCGTGCAGTGTCGGGCAAAAGGGCTGCCCGATGCTGGGTGGAGGGCCGATGTCGTCCTGGGCTCGCCATGCCGAAGGAGTAGGACCACGCCATGAGGCCGGGTCCAACATATAAAATGTGTATCGAGGAGCTATTATCCCTGCTCCATCAGGTTATTAGATCTATAGGTAACAATGGGAAAGCGCTGAGTTCCTAGAACACCGCTAAAATGTGTTTTTTTTTTTAAAAAAAAGGACAAGCCGGCTGATGAATGTGGGTCATATCGACCCATTTCGTTAATTAACACAGATGCTAAAATATTTGCCAAAGTTTTGGCCACCCGATTTGCTCCGTTTATATCCAAAATAGTCAACCCACAACAACATGGTTTTGTTATTGGTAGGGACACCACCGCCCATGTTAATATGGCTATAACTGCCTTCGACATAGCAGAGACAGATCACACCCCACTCGGTATGATTCTATTAGATGCTGAGAAAGCTTTCGACCGAGTGGGGTGGGACATTCTCTGGTCTGTGTTGGCGGCTTTTGGTTTTAAAGGTCAATTTGTAAGCTGGATTTGAGCTCTCTGTGATAGTCCTACTGCGAGAGTCAGCTATGTGGGTGCGATGTCGGCTACTTTTCCCATATTAAGGGGCACCCGTCAGGGATGCCCCCTGTCACCCCTGTTATTTGCCCTCTTAATGGAACCCTTTCTTCATGCTTTACAATTACAAACACGAATTATCCCTTTTCGATCTGGCCCTCATTTTTTGAAAATAACGGCTTATGCCGATGATAGCCATTTTTTCAACAGATGTCGTAGAGGCTATGCAAGGGATAACTGCCGAGGCGAGTAGATTCGGAGATGTCTCCGGACATAAATTAAACATAAATAAAACCCAAATAATTGCTAATCATAAGCCAACCGCCGCCATAACAGGGTTATGTAAGACCGCTACCTATCTGGGGGTTAAAATCTCTGCTAAAAACCAATGAGATTACAATTAACTACGATGAGCTGGCAAAAACAACTGCTTTGTCCTTAAAAAAATGGCACAAGCTTCCCCTAAATATGATTGGATGGATCAATTTGATCAAAATGAAAATATTACCCACATTTCTTTATTTGTTCCGGTCCATTCCTTTATTACTTAGCAGTTCTTTTTTTTAAAAATTGGACGGGATATTCAGCAGTTTTATCTAGGGATATAATAAAGCCCACAGGTCTTTGGCACTACTTAAAACCTCTTTAGACAATGGGGGCCTCAACTTTCCGGATTTTAAATTATATTTTTGGGCATCTTTTCTAGGCCGTCTTCAGTGTTTACTTAAACATGTAATAATAAAGTTGAGTATGTGTGTTATGTTAAATTTGGACTCTAATCTATTTTTGTTAAGAGTCAATGACCCGAATTATTATTTAAAGAGGGTGAAATTTAAGACCGCCAGAGACATTGTAAAAATCTGGTTTAACATTCTAGCTTTTTGCAAAACCTCTTTTTTTCATCCTAAACTTTTATTATGGGGCAATCCGGGACTTCCGGGAATATTTAGTGATGGTATGGTAAATGCATGGTCTGCACTAGGTATTAAAACCCTGGGGGATTTATATGGTACTTATGGTTTTATGGATTTTGAGACACTAAAAAGATTGTACCAAGTTACTGAAGTAATGAGATTCAAATATATGAGTTTTTTAATACGCAAGACGAAATTGCGTGAAATCTCAGACTCTGACATCTTGGACTGTTTTTATTTATTCAAGACTGAATCTCTAATTAGCATTGGCTAGAAGTGTCTCAGTACTTATAAAATTAGCGATTGCTCTAAATTAGCTGAGAAATGGAGTATCAAGTTGGGGCTTAATATAACTCCAAATATGATCGCTTCTTCTTTTTGTAATATTAACAACTTGTTCACTCTTCAAGCTTAAGACTTCAACAATTCAAAACCACCTGTATGTTATACCATACACCGAACTAAATGCCCCAAATGTGATCTTATTGTAGCTGATCTGGAGCATATGCTGTTCTCTTGCCCAGCTCTGTCTGAATTTTGGTCTGCCCTGGACAAGTTATTGAAACTAAAATTAACTCACCCCCCCTCTCTTACTGCATCTCTTGTTTTATTAGATATACATACCGTCGCTAGTCCGCAGCAGACTAATAACTATTTTAATGTCTTGCGCTAAACTAGTTATTGCTCGTGCATGGATCTCCCCGAAAACCCCACATTTTATGGAATGGTGGTCACTGGTTAACGAAATTTATTCCATGGAGCTAGCTTTGGCTAAACTAAGAGGGGTTCGCTCACTACTGAAACAGGAAAAAATCTGGGGTACTTTTATGTAAATATGTAAATATTTTTGTCAGATTTCTGTAGACTTTCTCCTTTTTCTCTTGTTTCTGTGTAATTGCCCCGCAACGCTTTATCTGTGCTACTTATTCATTTTGTTCACAAAATTATTCCTTTAAATTTGAACTATACCGTAATTAATGTAAATTTTCATTCTGCTATATTGTACTTCTTATGCGCTCAGTAATGCCTATTGTGTTCCTCTTATCTTCTGTTTCGTGTTGTCAATAAAAAATTATTCAAAAAAAAAAAAGAGAACTGAAGTGCCAGCAATGCCCACTTCTTACCAGGAATTATTGTGCAATTGTAAAAACTAAACGTGGATTGATAATTATTGATAATCTGGACAGATGAAAAATGTGTTCTGCACGGCAGAGTTTGTTTAGACAACACTGGTACATGCACTGCTCGGCTACGTTGTTTGTTCGCTGTGATACCGCCTACTGGTTTTGGCAAAGCACCAAATCTGTGGTAATGAATGGAGGTCAAGCAGAAGGCACAGAACATTTGTCATTTATTTCCAAGGGGGGGGGTAATCAACCATAAAATGCTGTATGTAGTTTACGTAGGCGGGACACAAGCCAATTACACCGAGGAATGAGTAACCAACAAGCGAATGCTATATGAAGTCCACCCCGAGTGGTAGAGGAGCAGCCATTGTAGAAAAACACATCAGTCCTAAGGAATCCACTCTAGAGCAGTGGACACAGCCCATAGGAAGGGGAGGATACATTCAGCTGTGCTACATTGGCTGAGAGGTCCACCCTGGAGAAGAGGCATCACAAGTGGTCAGACTTTATGAAGGAAACAAAAGAGACTTTACATTTAGTTAACATATTAAAGAGAGAAAAGAGAAGGGTGCCAAATTAGGTTTAAAGGCAGTGAAACAGAGGAAATGGTCGGGCCCTCTGCTCTTTAAGAGCTTAAAAACCCCAGGCAAAGAGAATGCTACAAGACAATGCTGCTAACCTTGGTGTTTACGTGGTTCAGTAGTTTTACTCCAAAATAACTTATTACCAATTAACAATTAAAAAGATGGAGTCAGGGACACTCTGGGCAGGAGTGACTATCTCTGGGGCTCCCTCACAGCAGTGACTGTGCTGTGGAGGTATGCAAGGTTTGTCCGGCAAAGCACAGCACTCAAGGAGCGCCCCGGTGTTGGTCCAAAGTAGAAGAATATTGGATGATGGAAGAGTTGCTCCGGTTCCAGCATAGAGCACTTTCCCATGGTTGAGGCCTAAATTCCCACTTGTTCTGTATACTAACTGATTATAAACAGAGCTTCACCTCGCCCTCCTACGGGCCTCATATCTCAATGGGAAACAGTAGTTTCTTGGATGAGTCTTATTCAAGAAAGAGCCTCACCCTTAGTTGGACCTATGACCTTCTGTACTTCAATAGTCTTACAGTAGAAACAATCACATTCAAGTGAGCCGGAAAGATTAGACATGAATGAGTGTTATTCAGTTTAGAAATGCTCTCGCTCAAGGTCTGACCCAGTCACCCCATAGACTCTAATGGGTTTCACTCACCCACACACAGTCCCAATGATGGCCAAATATTTGGCAAGTATACCCTACTGGGTCTCACTCACCTAGAAAGTCTTACTCATGGTGAGACTCAATAGCCCTTGGTATCAATGTACTTTACTCTAGAAAGATTCTCACACCTGTAGTCTGTTAAGTAACTCGTAGATTTGAGCAAATCTCGCTCATGGTCGCAGGAACAAAAAAAAAAACCAGAGCTAATTGTGTTATTGGCGCTTTTAAATGGTGGCTCATCAACTTGCGCCAATGAAGTCAATCTCACGCTCTGCTGCATCCCTCCAAGACACGTGTCTAGTACAGCTGATGCAGAAGAACAAAGTGACCAATTCCTACTTCTGGGATCTCATTCTCTACCTTTCCTGATTCCCGCCAGGCTTGTCCTTTACAGAAACCACCGACTTACATACTTGCAGCATACTCTAGGCATTGGCATGCCAATTTCTATTCTTACCAGGAAGGGCAGGAAATAAACTCCTTTAGAGAATTTGTTCCTAAGAAAGAAGGGGGGGCTGCTATCTCCACTTTGCAGGTTATTGAGTATGGTAATCATGTTGTGCCTTTTATTAGCACTTAATGAGCTGCACTTGAGGCATGTGTCACTTGCCTCGGATATGTTAACATAGAAAGTGACTTACTAGCTTCACAATGGCAAAGAGAAATTAGGAAACCTCACACCCTATGTGGGGGGCAAAAATTGGGAACTTTGCAAAACTTCTAGAGTGAAAAAGTACCATGCACACCCCTATTGGTACACCATATGACAACCAACTACACATTTAGGGGCCAAGTTTTATGTTGGTCGCACCTATGGTGTCCTCTGTTAATCCCTGCAGGTGCAGGGATTAACACTACCTCACATTTCCCTATGGGAGCATGTACTACGGCCCTAACACATTCTCCCTCAGGGAAATGTGGGAATGTGACCACACCATATGTGGTAACATAGTAATGAGGCAGTCTTACCGCCCACCGGAGGCCGGTCGGTCCTGTTTCTGAGACGGTGTCTCAAGAACTACCGCCCCATCTCGCTGCTCCCGTTTCCGGCGAAAGTCATCGAGAAGACCGTCAACAAGCAACTGGCCGCCTTCCTCGAGACGAACGGCTCCCTCGACCTCTCGCAGTCTGGCTTCCGGGCCAACCACAGCACCGAGACCGCCCTGATCGCAGCTACCGATGACATCCGAGCCCTGCTTGACAACGGAGAAACAGCGGCCCTCATCCTCCTGGACCTCTCCGCGGCCTTCGACACTGTCTGCCACCGTACCCTAGTACAGCGCCTCAGCAACGTCGGAATCCAGGAGAAGGCACTGGAGTGGATCACCTCCTTCCTCGCCGGAAGGACACAGAGAGTCCGCCTCCCCCCGTTCAGGTCGGAGGCCACCGAAGTCATCTGCGGCGTTCCTCAAGGCTCCTCGCTCAGCCCAACACTCTTCAACGTATACATGAGCCCCCTCGCAGCCATCGCACGCCAGCACAACCTGAACATCATCTCCTACTACAACGACACCCAGCTGATCCTCTCCCTCACTAACGACCCCGCCACCGCCAGAGCCAACCTGCACGAAGGGATGACAGACGTAGCCACATGGATGTCGAACAGCCGCCTGAAACTGAACTCGGACAAGACGGAAGTCCTCATCCTGGGATCCTCACCCTCCGCCTGGGACGACTCCTGGTGGCCACCCGCCCTGGGCAGCGCACCCAAACCAATAGACCACGCACGCAACCTGGGCTTCATCCTGGACTCCTCCCTCTCCATGACCAGACAAGTCAACGCCGTCTCCTCGTCGTGCTTCAACATCCTGCGCATGCTACATAAGATCTTCCGATGGATCCCCACCGAGACCAGGAAGACGGTCACCCAGGCCCTCGTCACCAGCCGTCTGGACTATGGCAACTCCCTCTACGCCGGAACCACCGCCAAACTCCAGAAGAGACTCCAGCGGATCCAGAACACCTCAGCACGACTCATCCTGGTCATCCCCCGCTGCAGCCACATCTCCGGACACCTGAGAGACCTGCACTGGCTCCCGGTCAACAAGAGAATCACCTTCCGGCTCCTCACCCACGCACACAAAGCCCTACACAACCAAGGACCAGGATACCTCAACAGCCGCCTCAACTTCTACGCTCCCAAACGCCAGCTTCGATCGACCAGCCACGCCCTCGCCGCCGTCCCCCGTATCCGAAGAGCCACCACAGGAGGAAGGTCCTTCTCCTACCTGGCCGCCAAGACTTGGAACTCCCTTCCTACCCACCTCCGCCTGACCCAGGACCACCTCGCCTTCAGGAAGCAGCTCAAGACCTGGCTGTTCAAGCAGTAGCTGACCCCCTCCCCCCAGCGCCTTGAGACCCTCCGGGTGAGTAGTGCGCTATATAAATGCATTGATTGATTGATTGATTGATTGATTGACAGCCGCAAGTCAGCCCAACATCGTATTAGGCCCCTTAAATTTAAGGCCAACAGTAATTTGTTGTGGCTTTAAAAGAAAAGGAAATATGCATGCTGCACGTGCTCCATCCATGCGCATATCTAAAATGGCCTGTGCCACTGCAGCCATGGAGGGTACCACGGGGGGGGTGGAATTGTTCCACTCACAGTGAGGAATCTTGTGCCTTTGAGGTGGTAGTACTGGCCAGAACTCCATGAGTAGGTATAGTGCACTCTTAAACAACAGTGCTGTGGAAAGGATACTATGGGCGATGGGCACCAATGTACGCAAGCAAAACAGAGCCCCCACCACCTGGTTTGGTAGTAAAAGCAGCCATAACTGGGCTGCAGTGCACTCCATGCTCAACTGCACCTGCTGCAATAGTGACAGCTAGACTTCTGTTTAACACCCACATCAGACGAGGAGCAAAACCTTGGTTCGCCAATAGGCACTTCTGCATGAATACATATCATTTATTTATGGGTTTTGTAAAACGCCACTCGTTGACTTCTAATGCAAATTAAATTAACAGAGCTCGCCCGACCTAGATTTCTTTTCCCAAAATGACCCACAAACAGGGATCCAAGGAGAAACAGATTACACAATTTCAAATCAATTGTCAGTTATTGATGCATTGTGCTCAAATTCATGTAATAAATAGGTACATTCTTCATATGAAAAATGTACAAGACACTACAAGAATGTATAGCTCTTCATTCGCTCTATACGCATGCATAAAAATAATCACTACCCTCGGTTCTTCCAATAACTTCACAGTGCAAGAAACCAAAGGTAACAGTTTTTCTAAAGAAACAATATAAGGCTAGAGCTGGTCAAGCACAGTGCATTCTTGTGCATAGGGGAACCTAAGCGCAGAGAGAAGATATGTGCCCAGGGTCACACAGTCTGGTCAAGCGACGAAAGTGGAGATAATAACTCTGGTCTCTTGGGGCCATCGGTATACGGTCTCTTGTAATGAATTTCAGGGTCTAAATGCTGGTAAAATTGTGGACTGAGCCCACTGTAGTCTACAGCAGGGCTTAATTTTTAAAAGTAGGCGTGCAGGTGCCAAAACCTCATGTCAGGAGCCGCGGCCGGTGCAATAAGAGTTTGGCACACCTAATACCAAGGATGTCGAGCCTTAAAACCCCCTGAGGCTTATTTAACTACTACTACTACACACTTCCTGCCCCTTTGTCTCAGTCAGTCAGAATATCTTTATTCGGCTTGTTCAAAGTCATACAAAGAAAAAACACAATAAAAACATTACATACAAAGCTTTTTCCTACATATTCCTAAAGAACAATAATATAAATATACAGTTTAAAAAGTATTATACATAGTTACAAAAAGTATTTCATTCAGAAGTAAAAGTACGTAATAGAACATGTGCTTTAAGGCGAAGTTTGGCCGACAGCTTTCTCCCTTGCAGCGGCTACCAGAAAATTAGCAATGCAGAAGGTAATGCGTGGATTAGGCATTAATTGTAAAAAGAGCAGAGCCGGTCTCACCTGTGTGAAGCCGGCCTCTTTCAAAATGGGAAGCAAATATTTTTTCCTCTGCTCTAAGTACAAACCGCAAAACATAACAAAATGCATTGTATCCTGCACAGAAAACTGGTCACAACTACAGGGTGGGGCTAGATCTGGCTTCTGCCAACTCTTAAAAGAACCTAGGTAAAAATGTAACACATTAAATCTAAACTTAGTTAATAAAAACCTGTGATAAGGGAGTGTAACAAAACTAAGATAAGATGCCATTGAGGATGAGCTAACCAGGAGGCTATGTTCCCTTACCGATGGTTTCACCAATTCATATTCCTCACGGCATGCTTCCTTCCTTTCCCTAAATGACTTTTTTATAAAGTCAATATCATGTGTTTTAATTTTCTCTGGGAATGAAAAAAGCTCCGGGCGACCCAGATCTGTGAATGTTTTAGCTAAATAGGCCAGCCATGGAATATTGCTAAATTTGTCCAAAGCTAAAACATCGTGCAAGATTTTGTGGTTCAAGGGAAGGTCTTCGTTCAACCACATTTTCAGCCACAAAATCAGAGGGGACAAACTCAGTGTGTCTGACAGATAAGGTAGGCCCACCTCTTTGTGGATAGAGTAAGTTGGGATTGACTGTGGTACAGAAAGCAGGGTTCTAATAAATCTATTCTCTGCTCTCTGTATTAGGTCTAGATTTGCGTACCCCCACAAAGCGGAACCATATAGCGCAATGGCCACAGGTTTACACTTATAGATTTTTAAGAGGGCTTCCATAGGCCTGGCTCCTATCTTACCAGCGAAACCCAAGAGAGCTGCTGACGATCTAATTACAGACAGCCTCTTTGCTCTTATCTGTGGGCCCCAAGATCCTTTCTGGTCAAACAATACACCTAAATAGGGAAATGTTGATACCTTTGAGACAAGGACCCCCCTGCAAAAAAATGTTTTATGTCTTTTTTTATTGCACTCACGCCCCATTACCATTGTGTGTGACTTAGAGACATTTACCTTAAGGTCCAACTTTTCCATAAATGAACCGAAGGCGTCCAAAAGATGCTGAAGGCCAACACCAGTGCGAGCGATCAGCACGGCGTCATCCGCATACAGAAGTGCCGGGATTTGGGCACCTCCTGCATACGGGACGTCAGCTTCCTGCCCCCGCAGGTGTGCGCCCAGACCATTGATGTAGATGGTAAAGAGCAAGGGGGCTAGTATACAACCTTGCCGTACCCCCTTTAAAGATTTAAACAGTGGGGTACGTCTACCATAATTTGTTACGCGCACAGCTGCAAAAAGCTCTTGGTGCAGAGTGGCCATGAACGCAACCAAGGCTTCATCAATGCCCATCTCCAACAAGATCAACCACAATTTTGACCTATTGACCAAGTCAAAAGCCGAGGAGAGATCCATGAATGCAAGAAACACGGACCCCTCCTTGGCTACAGTGTATTTGGAAATAAGCAAATGCAAATTAATGCACTGTTCAATGGTCCCTTTTCTTTCTCTAAAGCCGTATTGTAATTCGGACAACCCGCCACAACTCTCAACATTCTCCCTCAATCTGGATAGAAGGACTCTACCCAGGATTTTTATGGTTGAGTCCAAGAGGGATATAGGCCTATAACAGGCGGGATCATCCCGCTGGCCTTTGTTTTTGAAAATAGGAATGATGGTAGATGTGGCCCATGAGGCAGGGGCTGGGTTACCATTAGCTGCGTTAAACACATTTGTCAAAACCTCCGACCACAGTTTTGGTGAGTACATAAAAAAGTCAGCAGGGACGCCGTCAGGGCCGGGTGCCTTGTGCTTTGTTGTAGCCAATAAAGCTTTTTCCACTTCTTGGGGATTAAAGATGATGGGGTGTACGGCTGCAATGACCAGCGGGACATCTTTGATTTCTTCGTCCTCGCCCCCATAAATGTTTTTAAAATGAGACAGCCATTTTTCGTCGGTAATCACGCAGTCCATGGGTTCATTTTTATCTTCTGAGAATAAAGGCTGTTTAATAATCTCCCAAAATCTCCTACTGTTCTTCAGCACTGCCGCTGAAAGGAGATTTTCCCATGTTTCGCGTTTGATATTATCCTTACGATTCTTTATGGCTGCCTTGTAATTTTTCCTTAATCTGGAAATATCATCTTTTACCCTAGGAATGTTTTTAAAGGCTACCAGCAGTGATCTATGGGCATTTGAGCATGCTGAATCAAACCAGCGCTTGTTTCCAGGGGTTCCCTTTTTTGGCTTGACTAGAAGATCCTTAGACACCTGGCCGCATATTGCCTCATATGCCTCTACTATTTCTTTGCTTTGAGCGCAAGATTTTTTGCAGATCTCAACCTTATCTTTGATTTTTGGAAAGTTTTTTGCATAAAATTTTTCCGGGATCACTTTAGCCCATTTCACTCGCCTATCTTGATCAGTGGGCCTCAAGGGATGTGCAAGTTTTACTGTTGTTGGGGGTACTCCCATCTGGGCTCCCCAGGCCACTTCGAGTACTACCGGGTTATGGTCGCTAAAATGTGTTGGAACTGTACGATAATCCATAGTCCGGTTTAGAATGCCTTGTGAGACAAAAATGTAATCTATTACTGTGCCATGTTGGGCGCCAATAAAAGTTGGCATTCTCAAACCCCAGTCAGGTTCATGCAGGTCAAAGTTAGCGAGTAATTCTTCTAACTCCTGCCCCTCTGTGGAATGTTCAAAGTGGGGTCCCTGTGGGCCCACATCACCTTCATCAATGTCACTACTTCCCATACAGGCTAGGTTACACAAATGAATATTAAAATCGCCTAATAAAATAAACTCAAAAGCAAACTTGGTATTCTGGCAGACTGTATTTAAAATGCTATCTAAGTTAGCAACGTTGCAACCTCTATAGTCACTATTCCCTGAATTATAGAAATTTACGTATAGGGTCCTGCTAGTGTTGTCAATCACCCTTTCAACCATTAAAATGTTGTGTGAATCAGTACTGATCTGCCTATAACTTCCTTTTAAGTCTAAGGAGAACAAGATTACCAGTCCACCTTTGGCTCTTCCCATACGACTAGGGACCGCAGGTTTGGTGAAACTAGTGAACCCATCCCACCAGAGATTGGTGGATGTGTCCCAGGTTTCTTGCAGAGCAATAATGTGATGGTTTAAAACAAGTCTCGACCAAGCCTTATCCTGTCGTTTTGCATGTAAGCCTGCTACATTCCAGCTTATGATCTCGCAGGAATCAGTGGGTTTCTTAAGTTCTTGGACCCCCGCCAGATCCCCTTCAACTATTCGTGGCGATTGTGTCCCCTCATTTATTCCCACTTCAGAAAGACTCTGTGTATTATCGCTGACCAGGCTCTGAATTGCACAGGCCTCCAGCCGATTTTGTATAGCAAGATGGTCACAATTTAGCATCACTTGGCTCTCTAACGCTTCCTTATGGATGGGCTCACTGGGGTCTTTGACAATGCTATGTTGACCACTCTTGGATGATGGCATATTCAAAGCGTCACTTGCTGGATCAATTCCGACCTTAAGTCAATCACAGTTATTTAGGTCGGATAAAGGGCCATACCTGTTCCCCATTCCAAATCCCCAATCAAAAGGAGTAGCTACCTGGCCCCATCCACTGGGTGTTGTATTCCACATAGGTTGTGGGGTATTTGGGCGTATCAAAGACTGGTCGTTTCCCATACGGGGTATAAACCTGTTACCCCGGCCTCTATGATCATATCCCAAGAAACCAGAACCCCAACCATTTGTAGTAGGCTCGTGTATCATAACTGTTCTGGTGTTTGGCTCAATCGGGTAATTAAATCTTCCTGTCTCGAAATTGGTCATGGGCTGGAAACGATCATTAGTATATCGAGGTCTAGTATCCCCTCCCCAGCTAGTAGTGTTTATGAATCTCTTGGATCTGGGGATATTGGGGAAGATGGCAAACTGGTTCTCGCTATAAAAGAATTTTAGGGTGAGGGGGATTATGGAACCACTTCGTCGTTGGGGTGGAAAGATATTGGACAGAATATTTGGGAGAACCTCCAAATTGGCAAAGTTTAAGATTACACAATCCCCCTTAAACTTTTTTGGCTTGTTCCCAATCCATGATACCCTCCTAGTCATGACGATATCCCCTGCTAATTTATCAGACCCTTTATATGCCATATGCATATTATTGGTGAGCCAATGTAGCGCTTTGTCCTTTAAGGCTTGGTTGGACTCTGTTTTACCTTGTGATAGAGCAGGGACGTTTGCCAATACGAGCACTACTGGTGAGGCTTCCAAGATGAATTGGGCTGAGTCATCCTCTTGTTGCAATCCTGCTGAAACAGCAGTTGGAATGGTGGGGAAATCTCCTACTACTTCCTGGCTAGATGCAGGTAATGATGGAGTTGGTAGTGGCTGCCCTTGTGGGATGGTCTGTGGTAAACTTTCCATGGGGGTGACCTCCACATCCGTGGCCACCAGTTTTGAGACAAGAGTAGATAGATTCTCCACCTCTTCAGTCAGCTTGCTATGTACCCCGCCCAACTTTTTAACCTCAGAAGTTAATTTGTCCAGTTTCCCGATCAGAGGCTTAATGATTGTCCTTATTTTAATGTCTATCATATCTTGTATCCTATTAAATAGGTCATCGTCAATAATGCGTCTTGACTCCGCGTCAACATCAAGCTCCACATTTCTCCCTTCGCGTCTTAGTGGTGGTGTAGCCGGCTTTTTCCTACCTTGCTGTTCCCCCCCCCCCCCCCCCCCCGCTTAGCCTGAAATTTTCTACAGCTTCTCACTGCCCGTGGTACAGGCTGCAGGGGTGGTAGGACTTCATCCACTATATCTATCTGATGATTGTAATCAGAGACGACGTTAGCTGACAAATCTGCTGGTAGATCTGAATCTTCGTCCTCATTGCCATTATCTTGGGAATTAGGATCTGATATATTTATAGAAGGGTTTTCTAGCGGTATGTCAGGCATCACTATGCATAAAGCACTTGTGGAAGGGCTTTCTGGGGACAAAATTGGTGATTGACTCAAGCCTAGAGATTGTCTTCTCTCATTGTTAATCTTGCTGACCACTTGCACTAAATAAGAGTCTAAAGTATTAAGTGGCTCAGTGGCTGCAGGTACCAATTTCTTCCCCATATTTACTACAGACTTTTGAAGGCTATCAGATGGCTGAACGATTTTCAGGGTGTTGACTCCGATGGATTCGAACAATAATGGCAGGACGAATGGATGTGACTATCGTGCAACGATAACGCTTTATGAATCGGTTCTAATCAGCACTTTGGCATGTGCTAATATACAAAACAACGAGTACAGTACCTTTACATCTCGAAGCAGCTGTTCTCAGGGGGGTGGCCTAGCCTGGCCTTCTCGTGCCTCTGAGGGCCACAGAGGGCCCGCCCTTTGCCCGGGCTTAGCCCCGGGCGTCCCGCTCGCGTCCCACGACGCTGAGGGCTTGCTGCTTAACTAGCCCCTCCTGTCGTGTATCCCGCGTCAGGGAACGCGCCGCCGCAAAGGCTGCCGGGATATGAGGTCCCGGGGCGGCGGACGCGTCTGGAGGGAGCGGTGTCTGTTCTCCCCGGTTGCTGGTCTGGCTGGAGAGCGCTTCTCATGTGCCTTCGGTCCGCAGGTAAGGCTGTACTGGTCACAGAGTCCCCCCGCTCCCCCGAGGGCTTGCTGCTTAACTAGCCCCTCCTGTCGCGTATCCCGCGTCAGGGAACGCGCCGCCGCAAAGGCTGCCGGGATATGAGGTCCCGGGGCGGCGGACGCGTCTGGAGGGAGCGGTATCTGTTCTCCCCGGTTGCTGGTCTGGCTGGAGAGCGCTTCTCATGTGCCTCGGTCCGCAGGTAAGGCTGTACTGGTCACAGAGTCCTTTTGTCCCACTTGTACAGGTTCTGGCTTTCTCCCTTGTTACGGTTCTGTCAATTTTCTTCTGCCTTTCTCCTATGTGTGTTTTCCCGCTCTTTCTCTTGGATAATGTCAGAGTGCGGATGGTCCCCACCAGCAACCACCACTTCAAATTAAGCACTGCCTAAAGCACCCAATGAACGAAGGAACAGGAAATCCACATGGGACTCTCAGCTCAATAACTGACATTAGCACAAATTCACGTGTTTCCCTTCCTTAAAGCACTGAAATCAGGACTGGCTTTAGCACCAGTGGCACCCCATGTGACAGGGTTTTTTTGGCGCTCCCTTACTATCAAACTCCAATGGTGGGGCCCTGTTGTCTCTCCATAGCCCATCTGAAGCATGATTTTAATTTGTTATATAGCGCTACTCAGGGTAGGGTGTCACATTGCTTTACATCACAGACACATTATTCAGAGATAACAAATCCTACAGTTTGTAGGAAATGTTACATAAAACAAGGACTACGGTATAGGAGCCACCTGTCATCCATACTGGCAGGCAGTATTTTTTAAGAGTGCTTGGTCTGGAGAAGCACAAAACGCTGGATTTAAAACATAACAGTGGTTGGCTTTGCTAATACAAAAGTATTTCTACCCAAACAAACTCTTTTTAGCAACATTAGGATAATGAGACTGGGGAAAACATAACGTTCCAAGGAATGGCTTGCAGTTTACATGCAGCGCTTTGAAGCTAACCTATAGCTTACTGTGGTATATTAGGATTGTAAATTATGAGCTGCAAGTAACAGAAGCATCCCTGTGACAAAATCAGAATCAACTGAGCTACGAACATAAAATACAATTCTATGATCTGCAGAATGCATTCTTTGCAGTAACCCTCTGCTCTACTTTGTGATAAATTAAACAAGCATTAGAACTTGCATTTATTTGAGTTAGAGCTATTGGCATAGCTCAGCTACTGGACAGAAATTGCCACTTTGCAGGTGCCCAACAAAGCATTGCTCTGTGAAACAGCCTAAAACGATGTTGATTGCCTAGAAAATAAAAAGGCTGACCAGGAGATAAAGCGGACGTATTGGGTTGGCCAACATAAGCAAACAATGAGTAAAATCGCCTGAGCGTGACCCAAGCACGAAAAGGTGGGAGAATCAGACCCAATGCACCAATAAAAACCCAGTATTTCTAAATGGCACAACAAAGAACAAATGGCAATTTATGGGCATGCCAAAAGCAGACAGTGGAGATAACAGGTCTTGCAGACAATGCATGCGTGCTGCATAGGCTCGACGTAAAAAGGGGAGGCTCTGCTTTTCATAGATCAGATGGTTCTGTGGAGGGTGGACTAAAAGGGGACACTTTACTACTTCCTTCAGAGGAATACTACGGTGATGGTCTAAGCAGAAGTGTCTGGGAGGTGTGCATATCCATGATATGTTTGCAGGATACCTTAAAGCAACAAGCATTTGCAATGCAATAGGTCTCGCATTAGGAAAGTTTGAGCTATTGGTCTTGTAAATGACAATTTTTTTATTTATGTGTTGGTTTTGAAAATAGCGAAATTAATAGCTTTGTCATTTACAATGCCAATACTTTTAACTTTTGTAAATGTGACACCTATAGCATTTGTAATGCAACATGTTTTGTATTTACGTGACTTAGATGTATTGTATTACAAATAACAATGGCTTTTAATTTTTTTTAAATAATTAATACTTAAATAAAAATTATTGTAATTTATAATGGCAATAGCTTAAAGTTTTGTAAATAATTTTTGAGAAGATTATGTCCAGTGTATTTTATTGTGACGAAAATCCAAGAACAGAAGTGAAATATTAACATCTTTTTGTGACATTTGTAATAAAGCTTGAAACATTGAGAGAACATATTTGAACCAGATAGATAGATAGAGTGAGGGCGATAGATAGATAGAGTGAGGGCGATAGATAGATAGAGTGAGGGCGATAGATAGATAGAGTAAGGCCAATAGATAGATAGATAGAGTGAGGGCGATAGATAGACAGACAGACAGACAGACAGACAGACAGACAGACAGACAGATAGATAGATAGATAGATAGATAGATAGATAGATAGATAGATGGTTGTGTGTGTGGGGGGGTTGTGTGTGGGGGGTTGCGTGTGGGGGGTTTGTGTGTGGGGGGTTGTGTGTGTGGGGGGTTGTGTGTGTGGGGGGGGGTTGTGTGGGGGGTTGTGTGTGGGGGGGTTGTGTGTGGGGGTGGGGGGTGTGGGGTGTGTGTGTGGGGGTGTGGGGGTGTGGAGAGTGTGTGTGTAGGGTGTGTGTGTGGGGGGGGCTTTGTGCCTGTGTGGGTGTGTTTGGAGTGGTTGTGTGTGTGGGTGATTGTGTGTGTGGGGGGGGTTGTGTGTGTGGGGGGTTGTGTGTGGGGGGGTTGTGTGTGTGTGTGTGGGTTGTGTGTGTATGGGGTTGTGTGTGTGGGGTTGTGTGCGTGGGGTTGTGTGTGGGGGGTTGTGTGTGTGGGGTTGTGTGTGGGGGGTTGTGTATGGGAGGGGGTGTGTCTGGGGGTGTGGGTGTGTGAGGTGAGGTTGTGTGTGGTGGGGTTGTGTGTGTGCACGATAGTGAAACACAGGCTGTTTAGATCAGAGGCACTTCATGTAAATACATTTCAAGGCTAAAAAGAAAAAAGAAGAGAGACCAAAGGTAAGTATAGATGGAAAAAACCTGCTGATTCAAGGGTTGATTTCTCGAAAACAGAAAGCATACCTGTTAAGTTTTTCTGGCGAATATGCATCCAGGTGTCTATCCGTGTCCAGAGGGGTCCACAGAATGCCAACAAAAACCCGGGAATAAATAAGGAGCTGAATAGAGAACACCTGTAGGGTCTCTGACTCGTGAGCGTATAAATCCCTTCCTTCCCAGTGGGTAGACTTTTGAAAGCTTCTTACTATAATCTCGCCGAACAATGCTTGCGCATTGCTTCAGCGAGACCTAAAAACCATAGCAATATTAAATTGTGTAGCCATTAGAAAGATTAAAACGTAATTACACCACGTATATAGAGATCCTTAAATGAATCTAGATGCACAGAATGGAAGCAATATAACACATTCTTGTCTGAGAATATTTTTATTTTGTCATCAACGGTCATTTAGGGGTATGCACACATATTCAAGTCAGTCTAATTAAATGCATAAAGTCTACGATTATCGAAAAAAGAGAAAAGTTAAATCAATATTTCAGATTTGTTTTCAATGGCATTTTAGTGGTCAAAATCTCTTGCTTTCACCTACTCTTCTATGTACGTCCCACCTAGTATTTGTGAGCAGATGTCTTCATCTAACACTGAACTCCAAATATTGATGGAATGTTAAATATTTAACAATATTTTAGTGATGTTTCCATATTTGGTTTACAACAGTTGTAGGGAACAAGGGCATGATGTACCGTGGGATTTTGCAGTTCAAAGCCTGTAGTCCGCAAAATCACAACATTTGTGAGCACAAAACACCTTTTTTGAGATGGGACATTCTTTGTGAGTCTCAAAACTGCTTTTCCAACCTATTATGAATTACACATAGGAGTGAGCATAAAAAGAGAGTCCCCCTTCTATTCAAGAGTTGCAGTTGCAAACCATTTATAAGGGCCCACCAAATGTACTGCAAGACACATGCACACCAGACTGCCTAGCACCCTGGCCTTTGTCCAGATGACGCCTTCCACAGAATTATCCTAATTTCAATATCAGAGAAATTTCCCTGGCGTTATACTATTTCGAAATACTCTGCAATACATAGAACCACTGTTTTTGCTTCTTTTACTGGTATTACGTCCTAGCTGGGATGGCAGTGCAAACTCCTTAAAAGGTTGTATGATCCTCCCTCTCTTCCAAATTTTGGATAGACTGTGCCCCTATTATTTCGTGTTTTTTGCATTTTGCCTCCGGTGAAAGGATGTGATGAACAACCTTTTATGTTACACTACGCAAACCTTCATCACTCATTATGTGTTCCAATAATGAGGCCCTTTTAAATTGAAAATAACTCTCATTCTCATCCCAACACAAATTAAAATGCATTTTTTCCAGTGGCAACACAAGACGGGGAAGCCCTCCTACTCTTGCCAGGTCTTACTTCGATGCCTGGGATTACACCAAGCGAGAAGAGCAACCAATCCCACTCTCTTACCCTCGAAAGGGGCTTTGGGGCTTGTTTCAATATCAACTCAGCTGTTTTCGATGCCTACAATAATGGTGCCCTCAACACACAATTTGTAGTTTCTGTAAATGCAATACTTTGGTCTATAAATTTCAGGTTGCTATTCTCGTCAGTTCTATTGTTTATTTTTGTCTCACATGGACAGATAAAGCCTCCTTCCCTGAGATGCTTTTAAGGATCTACGATAGACACGTGGTGGAATGCTCACACACCACCTGGATGCCCAACAATCAAATAGAGATACAGGGCAAGTAAGAAGACTTGGCAGCTGGCACATGTTTTAAACTGCTGGTAGAGATGAGGCAGAAGCAGTCAGTGCCAGGCTCCGAGCCAACAAATGGCGCCCCCAGGCCTGCCCCATGCGGCGTAAGAAACATAAAGGTGAAAACATGCAGCGTGAAACCGACCAGACTGACACAGAATGCAGAAACCAGGCAGTGGGGACAGGGACCTCCAGTTATTCATTCTGATTACAACTCAACTCTTAAAATACATTCATATATTTTGGAAGCATTTAATTTCAATTAGCTAGAGTTTTTATACTAACCGCCTTGATGAAAAACGTACATCTAATCAACAAAATGTCTTGCAGAAGAATTTTAACTTCTTTTAAATTACTTCACCAGAAAAAGTGTCTCGGGTAACTGGCCTACAGATCAATCGGCGGAGAATGCATGTAAAACAAGTATTAGGAAAAGAAAGAAATGAGTTGGCTGCATCCTCGGTTGTATTGCAGAGGGAAATGCGCAAAAATGTGTTATTAGTATAAGAGAGTGACCATACTGTTTAAATACATTTAATTTTCAATGTGTTTCCATATAACGCGGACTTTAACCGAAGGCGTTACAGCGCTTTACAATAGGAACAGTAATGATACATGAGCAGGAAATTTTTTCTTTTGATAACTTTATTTCGGTCATTGACCATAAAAGTGCAGATAAAATATATACAAGCACAATGATAAAATACATAAGTATAAACAGTTTTAAAAAAGTTATTAAACAGTGAGTTACCAAAAGAAGGGGGCAATTATTTCCTATTAACAAAAACAGTTCTTCTACGCCACATACCATACAAGAAACCGGAAACAGAGAAAACAATAAGGGGGGAAAGTATCAAATGTTAAAACTCTGCAGGCCTGTGTGCATTGTCTGAGTCCCAAATTTCTACACAACGGCGTCAGCCAACATTTCCGAATTCTACTATATGCCGGGCAGAAAAACATAACATGCGCAATGTCCTCTCTGCCATTGTTACAAGCAGGGAAACTACCCTCGTTCGAATTGGCCCATTTAGAAGTTAGTGCCCTGATAGGCAGGGAGCCATGTCTCAATTGAGTGTATAATTTCCTTGCAAGCGGGGGCTGGACTAAATCCAAAAATTCCCCTTTCTTGGATTCAGTTTTCATCAACAAAAACTCGGTGGATATCCTGCCCAAAGTTGTTGAACAATGTAATAATTTAAAGTTGTGATATCTCACAGAAGCCAACAACTCTGACCTCTGGATCCTCGGACAACTTTCCTCGGGGGTGTCCCATAGTTGAGGTAGGCCAACTTGGTAGAGGAAAGCTTTAATATGGGATAGCCAGGGTATGTTTTTATTCTTTATCAGAAAAAGGAGAATTCCTTTCTGAGTATTATCACTTTATATTTAACAAAACATTTAATTCAATTAATTAATTGTGCATATTCATTAAAAAGTTTGTTGACAAACTTTTTAATGAATATGCACTATTAATTGATTTTTCTGTATATTTGAAAATTATGGTTTTTTAAGAATTGAATGTATTGTCCAAAATGTATTGTACATGAAAGGATTTTTATGATTCTATGTAACTATGATGATGTCATTAGGATTTTAATGTGTTTAGCAAATTTTATGATGGTACTTTCTTTGCTTTGATAATATCAAAATAAAAACTATATTTTGATACATACAGTTGTTAGTGTTGGTTGAACTATACTACTTGGGGTAATTGCTGTTGTATTGAAGCCTAAAAAAATGTTTTGTTAAATATAAAGTGATAATACTCAGAAAGGAATTCTCCTTTTTTTGATTTATTTCCCGGTCCTTTCTGGGTTGTATAGGGAAAGCTCTCCCCTTTTTTCAGTTTATTCTTTATCAGGCCCCAGACCGCAGCGAATTCTACTCTATAGGCTGCGAGCTCTGGTACGGACCAGAGCATTCTCCAGTAGAGCAGTGGTCGTGCGGCCACCAATTCTTTAATAGGCTCCAGGCCCATATCCAGCCGCAGTGGTATGAGAGGGGTGCTTTAGGTTAGGCCTACCAAACTACGCATGAAGGCCTGCTCAACCTTTAGTAGACGCTCTATGTTCGTATGTCCCCAAAGTTCTGCACCGTACATAGCTGCTGACCTGGCTTGGGTACTGTAAATCTCGACAACAGGGGCAACTGGTTTAAATTGAGAGGTTCTATGAAATTTACCAATGCCCCCCGAAATCTGCGAGAGTCTCAAAGAAGATTTGGATACTTGGTGGCCCCAATCAAAGTGTTCGGTCAGCGTAACCCCTAGGTAGACGAAAGTTTTTACCCGTTCGAGTGGAATACCAATCAATACAGGGTTCGGGCGGGTGTGCCTCGGGGGATTGAAGATCATAAACTTGGTTTTCTCCAAGTTTATCTCCAATCCCCTCGAGGCACAGAAGGTTACAAACCCGTCCAAAACCCGCTGGATGCCCGTTGACGTTCGCGACAGCAACAAAGTGTCGTCCGCGAACATCAGAGCGGGCACCCGGCCAGTGGCCAACCGCGGAGCCTCACTGTCCCTGACACCATTAAGTGCATCTACCAAACCATTAATATAGAGGCTGAAAAGTGTAGGGGCCAGGACGCAGCCCTGGCGTACGCCCCTGGTTACAGAAAAGCGGGCCAAGAGTTCACCGTTCCTCCCACACCTTACCTGCGCATAGTTCCCTGCATGTAATCTAATTAGGACATCCAATAGGTAGGACTGGAGACCTAGTTCTTCCAACACCAGCCATAATCTCTCCCTAGGCACCAAATCGAAAGTGGCCCGCAGGTCCACAAAGACAAGGTAGAGGATGCTACCCTCTACTCTTGCAGTTTTACAAAATAGGACCTGCAGCCGGAAGATTTGGTCCATGGTTGAGATGCCCGTTCTAAATCCGGCTTGGAGGGTGGTCAATGTTTTGTGTTCCTCCATCCAACCCAATAGTTTGTCCAATAATATCCGGCCCATTAGTTTCTGGGTGGTATCTAGAAGACTAATGGGCCTGTAGTTAGATGGAACTAGCGGGCAACCCTTCTTAAAGATTGGAACGATCCCCGCTCCCAGCCAGGTCTCCGGTAACACAGGGCCCCGGAGAACTGCGTTAAAAAGGACTACCAGGTAAGGTGCCCAAATTTTAGGCTGGGAGCCTAAAAGGTCGCCTGGGAGCTTGTCAAGGCCTGGGGCTTTATTTGGGAGCAGTCTTTGAATAGCAGATTCCACTTCCTTGAGAGAAATGCTCTCAAGGGTTTCAGTAGGAATCGTCTCTCGAGCATCCAACAAGCCCGGCCGGTATCCCGAGGCCCCCGCCAGTCCATGTTCGTTGGGGGTTGGGGGGGGGGGGGGTGTCTAGCGCCGGGGAATTCCGGGTTGCCATGTCTGCTTCTGGCATCTTATCCCGACGTTGGGACTCTTCGGCGCCAAACTCGGGGGTAGCGTAAAGTGCCATGAAGTGTGCCTCCCATACTGAGGGTGCAATGTTCGGTAGTACAGCCTCTCCTCCTTCCTTCACTCCAGAAGTGACTATGGACCAGAATGTCTTAGCATCCTTTGAGAGAAGCGCATGTCTCAGGTCTTCCCACCTCGATTCCTCCCACTCACTCTTACCCCTGGTGAGTTCCTTCTTATACTGCAATCTAGATGCCCAGATGTTTGCAGTGTCTTTGGTTTTGATTGCTGCAAGGAGGTCCCTCTTTGCTTTCTTGCATGTGTGATCAAACCAGGGGTGGGTTCTAGACTTTTGCTGTTTGCTTCCACCTACTGTGTAGAATACATCCCCTAGCGTCATGGCTAACTGCCTATGAATTTCTATAAAAACAAAAACAAAAAATGTGTGTGGAGGGTCAAGGGGAATATTTACCGACCTGTCTGTTACCACCCCTGTTCCAACTATGAAATATACAACAAAACAGATCAGGTCTGATGATGGTGTGTACCTGTAACAGTGTCTGAGAAACAGATAGAATGCATGTGTGCCTCACTATCGTGGGTAGTTATAGGCAACAAATAGCTAGAAAGAATCCCATCAGACCACCCTTGATGGTGGAGTTTACGTCACGTGGGAGTCAATGATCATTCAATCACACACATGGCCGTATAGTACCATGGTGGGAAAGGATGTCAGAAAACTAGCCATAAAGTTTGCCATAAAGTGGACATTATAAAGTGCAGTGCTCAAGTGATATAGTGAAATAAAATTGACTACTTCAGTTCTGACAAAGTGTACATACAGAAACTTCAGTGCCAAACATTAAAAACGCCTGGTGAAAAGTCTACCCTTTGGCGCTATGCAGGACGGTCGACATGTTTCAGCCTGTGGGACATTGTCCCAGCTTTCTTCAGGACCATAGGTAGGAAAAAGCTACTGCAATTACAACCACAAATAATGTGTTGGGGAAAAACCTGATACATATCTACCAGTAATTCAAACGTTTTTGGGCGTCCACTGGTGGGAGAAGATTCTCTTCTTCCTGTCAACAAACAAAAGATGATTGTACACAGACATAGAATTACACCTACACAACCACCTGGATACAGAGACACCATATACAGGAACACACCTGCATGAATACATTGTATCCCGCATACAAGAAAAAAAGCTAAATAGCTAGATCACCTAGAGGCATTTCCTCTAAGTAATACTCACCCAGCCTTGTGTGGGTGAAGACCTCACCTCACCCGGCAAACGCTCGGGAGTAGGAGGCCCCGCTCTATGGTGTAGAAAAAGAAAGCACAGTAAGTAAAACTTTACAGTGCCTAAGCCAATCGCTCTACACCCTAAACCTAACTCGCATGTGGTGTATACCTTTCTACCAAACCAAAAACCCCCACAACCCCTCTCTTATGACAAACTAATCAACCGCTTTTGTTGCAAAATGTCTCATATTGCGAGACTTGATACTGACCCTAGGGAGTGTCTTTAAGTGATACTTTTTATACTGGTGTCAATAATGGGGGAGATATCTCAGTGGTCCCATGATAATCAAATGGGCTACCACGAGGCTATGGCTCCTAAAATACAGTGGTGGTATGTGGGACATATGAGTTCCTTTAAACCGCCCCACCACACACAAAGCTCGGACCAACTACACTCCATTGAGGCTAGAATTTCTTTGACACAGCTTTGTGGTCTATAGTCCACAGAGAGACACAACAAACAGACACTCACCTATCCGTCGGTGCCCCGATGTGTAAGCCGAGCGGAAGGGGAGGTGTCGAAATGGATGCCACGAGCATTTAAATAGCCTCCAAAGCGGTAACATGTACCGAGGAAAAACGCGATAGGAGACAGAGCTCCCTCGCGCATGCGCAGACGGCTGAAGGCGCCGCGATCAATACTCGTTTTTTACTCGTTTTTGTCCCCATTAAATTACGCACTAGTAATGGCAAAAGTTCACACTGGAAACCACAGTAGATGCAGCAGTAAACCCCCAAGGGAGGGGGCTGCCCTCCGTAGTGGTGCACAGTTGTCCAAAATAACCAGGCCGTCCAGGAGCATGACCAGCGCGAGACACACTGTTCTCTAGCGCATGCGCCCGGCGGCCTGTGAGCACGCCTACCAGAGTCGAAGTGTGCAGCTTATTTCTGAAAAGAAAGGCTGCCACTGGGCCAAGGAGTAACTGAACTCCCTCGGTATTTGGAGCAGATAAAATTATAGCGTTTAGAGTGTGATAACAACATCGAATAGACCACCATAGATTAGGTGGAAATCTGCATTGGAGTAGTATTATAAATGCAGAAGAAAGGTCAACATACTGATAGGATTGAAATTACACACTGCTGAGGAGCCGAGACCGGAATGTATCTCTGGCTGTATTTCAAATGTAATACATTCATGGTCTGAGCAATGTGTGCGCAAACGCCACTCACTACATACTAAAAAGTGACTTGCCTAAGGGGTCATCATATTGGCATGTTAAATGATAAATTATAAATTATTATCTTCAAATGTCATTGAGGATGGGGTGTGGAGGAAAAAAGGTAGGCAGAGGGGGGGATACACACTCAGTTGAGTTAGGTGAGCTAATGAGGTGTGAATAACCAATGATTCCACCTATATATCCGGACCCGCAACTAACAAGTTGCTCTAATACAAACAAAAACAAAAAATGTGTGTGGAGGGTCAAGGGGAATATTTACCGACCTGTCTGTTACCACCCCTGTTCCAACTATGAAATATACAACAAAACAGATCAGGTCTGATGATGGTGTGTACCTGTAACAGTGTCTGAGAAACAGATAGAATGCATGTGTGCCTCACTGTCGTGGGTAGTTATAGGCAACAAATAGCTAGAAAGAATCCCATCAGACCACCCTTGATGATGGAGTTTACGTCACGTGGGAGTCAATGATCATTCAATCACACACATGGCCGTATAGTACCATGGTGGGAAAGGATGTCAGAAAACTAGCCATAAAGTTTGCCATAAAGTGGACATTATAAAGTGCAGTGCTCAAGTGATATAGTGAAATAAAATTGACTACTTCAGTTCTGACAAAGTGTACATACAGAAACTTCAGTGCCAAACATTAAAAACGCCTGGTGAAAAGTCTACCGATTGGCTTAGGCACTGTAAAGTTTTACTTACTGTGCTTTCTTTTTCTACACCATAGAGCGGGGCCTCCTACTCCCGAGCGTTTGCCGGGTGAGGTGAGGTCTTCACCCACACAAGGCTGGGTGAGTATTACTTAGAGGAAATGCCTCTAGGTGATCTAGCTATTTAGCTTTTTTTCTTGTATGCGGGATACAATGTATTCATGCAGGTGTGTTCCTGTATATGGTGTCTCTGTATCCAGGTGGTTGTGTAGGTGTAATTCTATGTCTGTGTACAATCATCTTTTGTTTGTTGACAGGAAGAAGAGAATCTTCTCCCACCAGTGGACGCCCAAAAACGTTTGAATTACTGGTAGATATGTATCAGGTTTTTCCCCAACACATTATTTGTGGTTGTAATTGCAGTAGGTTTTTCCTACCTATGGTCCTGAAGAAAGCTGGGACAATGTCCCACAGGCTGAAACATGTCGACCGTCCTGCATAGCGCCAAAGGGTAGACTTTTCACCAGGCGTTTTTAATGTTTGGCACTGAAGTTTCTGTATGTACACTTTGTCAGAACTGAAGTAGTCAATTTTATTTCACTATATCACTTGAGCACTGCACTTTATAATGTCCACTTTATGGCAAACTTTATGGCTAGTTTTCTGACATCCTTTCCCACCATGGTACTATACGGCCATGTGTGTGATTGAATGATCATTGACTCCCACGTGACGTAAACTCCACCATCAAGGGTGGTCTGATGGGATTCTTTCTAGCTATTTGTTGCCTATAACTACCCACGACAGTGAGGCACACATGCATTCTATCTGTTTCTCAGACACTGTTACAGGTACACACCATCATCAGACCTGATCTGTTTTGTTGTATATTTCATAGTTGGAACAGGGGTGGTAACAGACAGGTCGGTAAATATTCCCCTTGACCCTCCACACACATTTTTTGTTTTTGTTTGTATTAGAGCAACTTGTTAGTTGCGGGTCCGGATATATAGGTGGAATCATTGGTTATTCACACCTCATTAGCTCACCTAACTCAACTGAGTGTGTATCCCCCCCTCTGCCTACCTTTTTTCCTCCAGTGGGGGTTTTTGGTTTGGTAGAAAGGTATACACCACATGCGAGTTAGGTTTAGGGTGTAGAGCGATTGGCTTAGGCACTGTAAAGTTTTACTTACTGTGCTTTCTTTTTCTACACCATAGAGCGGGGCCTCCTACTCCCGAGCGTTTGCCGGGTGAGGTGAGGTCTTCACCCACACAAGGCTGGGTGAGTATTACTTAGAGGAAATGCCTCTAGGTGATCTAGCTATTTAGCTTTTTTTCTTGTATGCGGGATACAATGTATTCATGCAGGTGTGTTCCTGTATATGGTGTCTCTGTATCCAGGTGGTTGTGTAGGTGTAATTCTATGTCTGTGTACAATCATCTTTTGTTTGTTGACAGGAAGAAGAGAATCTTCTCCCACCAGTGGACGCCCAAAAACGTTTGAATTACTGGTAGATATGTATCAGGTTTTTCCCCAACACATTATTTGTGGTTGTAATTGCAGTAGCTTTTTCCTACCTATGGTCCTGAAGAAAGCTGGGACAATGTCCCACAGGCTGAAACATGTCGACCGTCCTGCATAGCGCCAAAGGGTAGACTTTTCACCAGGCGTTTTTAATGTTTGGCACTGAAGTTTCTGTATGTACACTTTGTCAGAACTGAAGTAGTCAATTTTATTTCACTATATCACTTGAGCACTGCACTTTATAATGTCCACTTTATGGCAAACTTTATGGCTAGTTTTCTGACATCCTTTCCCACCATGGTACTATACGGCCATGTGTGTGATTGAATGATCATTGACTCCCACGTGACGTAAACTCCACCATCAAGGGTGGTCTGATGGGATTCTTTCTAGCTATTTGTTGCCTATAACTACCCACGACAGTGAGGCACACATGCATTCTATCTGTTTCTCAGACACTGTTACAGGTACACACCATCATCAGACCTGATCTGTTTTGTTGTATATTTCATAGTTGGAACAGGGGTGGTAACAGACAGGTCGGTAAATATTCCCCTTGACCCTCCACACACATTTTTTGTTTTTGTTTGTATTAGAGCAACTTGTTAGTTGCGGGTCCGGATATATAGGTGGAATCATTGGTTATTCACACCTCATTAGCTCACCTAACTCAACTGAGTGTGTATCCCCCCCTCTGCCTACCTTTTTTCCTCCACACCCCATCCTCAATGACATTTGAAGATAATAATTTATAATTTATCATTTAACATGCCAATATGATGACCCCTTAGGCAAGTCACTTTTTAGTATGTAGTGAGTGGCGTTTGCGCACACATTGCTCAGACCATGAATGTATTACATTTGAAATACAGCCAGAGATACATTCCGGTCTCGGCTCCTCAGCAGTGTGTAATTTCAATCCTATCAGTATGTTGACCTTTCTTCTGCATTTATAATACTACTCCAATGCAGATTTCCACCTAATCTATGGTGGTCTATTCGATGTTGTTATCACACTCTAAACGCTATAATTTTATCTGCTCCAAATACCGAGGGAGTTCAGTTACTCCTTGGCCCAGTGGCAGCCTTTCTTTTCAGAAATAAGCTGCACACTTCGACTCTGGTAGGCGTGCTCACAGGCCGCCGGGCGCATGCGCTAGAGAACAGTGTGTCTCGCGCTGGTCATGCTCCTGGACGGCCTGGTTATTTTGGACAACTGTGCACCACTACGGAGGGCAGCCCCCTCCCTTGGGGGTTTACTGCTGCATCTACTGTGGTTTCCAGTGTGAACTTTTGCCATTACTAGTGCGTAATTTAATGGGGACAAAAACGAGTAAAAAACGAGTATTGATCGCGGCGCCTTCAGCCGTCTGCGCATGCGCGAGGGAGCTCTGTCTCCTATCGCGTTTTTCCTCGGTACATGTTACCGCTTTGGAGGCTATTTAAATGCTCGTGGCATCCATTTCGACACCTCCCCTTCCGCTCGGCTTACACATCGGGGCACCGACGGATAGGTGAGTGTCTGTTTGTTGTGTCTCTCTGTGGACTATAGACCACAAAGCTGTGTCAAAGAAATTCTAGCCTCAATGGAGTGTAGTTGGTCCGAGCTTTGTGTGTGGTGGGGCGGTTTAAAGGAACTCATATGTCCCACATACCACCACTGTATTTTAGGAGCCATAGCCTCGTGGTAGCCCATTTGATTATCATGGGACCACTGAGATATCTCCCCCATTATTGACACCAGTATAAAAAGTATCACTTAAAGACACTCCCTAGGGTCAGTATCAAGTCTCGCAATATGAGACATTTTGCAACAAAAGCGGTTGATTAGTTTGTCATAAGAGAGGGGTTGTGGGGGTTTTTGGTTTGGTAGAAAGGTATACACCACATGCGAGTTAGGTTTAGGGTGTAGAGCGATTGGCTTAGGCACTGTAAAGTTTTACTTACTGTGCTTTCTTTTTCTACACCATAGAGCGGGGCCTCCTACTCCCGAGCGTTTGCCGGGTGAGGTGAGGTCTTCACCCACACAAGGCTGGGTGAGTATTACTTAGAGGAAATGCCTCTAGGTGATCTAGCTATTTAGCTTTTTTTCTTGTATGCGGGATACAATGTATTCATGCAGGTGTGTTCCTGTATATGGTGTCTCTGTATCCAGGTGGTTGTGTAGGTGTAATTCTATGTCTGTGTACAATCATCTTTTGTTTGTTGACAGGAAGAAGAGAATCTTCTCCCACCAGTGGACGCCCAAAAACGTTTGAATTACTGGTAGATATGTATCAGGTTTTTCCCCAACACATTATTTGTGGTTGTAATTGCAGTAGCTTTTTCCTACCTATGGTCCTGAAGAAAGCTGGGACAATGTCCCACAGGCTGAAACATGTCGACCGTCCTGCATAGCGCCAAAGGGTAGACTTTTCACCAGGCGTTTTTAATGTTTGGCACTGAAGTTTCTGTATGTACACTTTGTCAGAACTGAAGTAGTCAATTTTATTTCACTATATCACTTGAGCACTGCACTTTATAATGTCCACTTTATGGCAAACTTTATGGCTAGTTTTCTGACATCCTTTCCCACCATGGTACTATACGGCCATGTGTGTGATTGAATGATCATTGACTCCCACGTGACGTAAACTCCACCATCAAGGGTGGTCTGATGGGATTCTTTCTAGCTATTTGTTGCCTATAACTACCCACGACAGTGAGGCACATGTGCATTCTATCTGTTTCTCAGACACTGTTACAGGTACACACCATCATCAGACCTGATCTGTTTTGTTGTATATTTCATTTATGAATTTCTATAGCCTGCCGGTGAGAAATCAAGTCACCCATCTCACTTATGTGCGGGATAGTGATCTGATAAAATTTTGGAAGCAGGGTGGGGGAGTTTACGCAATGGGGCCATTTGATCCTTCTCCTATTGTTGGTTACCTTAAGGGGTATAAACACCGTGGCGGGATTAGGGTCAGGGTTAAGACCAGGGCGTTGTGGTCACTGTCATGCCTTGGTACAACCCTGAACTCTTTGAGTCTATCCCAGTGTTTAGCTTCCATCATGAGATAATCAATGATGGAAGAACTGTCAGTCCGATTGTAGGTAGATAGCCCTGGACAGTCAGGATCCAACCTCCCATTGCAGGCCGCCGGGACGTTGCAAGGGAGAAAGATTTTATTTGGAGTACCAACTGAGTCCAAACCCTAACTGGGGTGACCTTAGGGGCGGGGATGCACCAGAGCGAATCAACTTCGTCCTCTTCGCACATCTCGGGGCTACCCAGGGGCTCGAACTGGCAATTAAAATCACCACCAATGATTATCGCAATAGTGGGATCAAGTGTCTGGATGAAGAGATCAAGTGCTTTAATTGTGCACGATTCCTGGCCATTCTTAGTTGGCCTAGAGTAGATGTTTATAATGGCAACTCAGGGTTTATTTTGGGGCGTTAATAGTATACATTGGACATCCATGGAATTTGTTTGCATTTGGGTAGCCTGGATGCCCAAATGTGTGCCTATCCATATTGATAGCCCGCCCGAAGGGCGGCCTCGGCCCCTAACTACTGCCGGGATGTCATAATTTGCAAAGCCCGTACTAGCGCTCTCCTCCAGGGCCCAGGTTTCCTGCATCAAGCAGATATCGTGAGCAGACATGAAGGAGGACCACTCCGGCGTGAGCAACTTATTTTTTATCCCGGCTATATTCCAGGAAAGGATTTTTAAGCATCCTTCCACTATCTTATCTCGGCCTTGTGAGTCCCCCAGTCCATTTACTAGACAACGATCCAGGCTCCCCTCGTCTCTGTTCCCCTCCCTCATCAAAGTATTAAAAATTGAGTTGTCTCGAGTGGTGGCAGGTAGAACATTTTTATACAATACTAGACCTCCCATGGACTTTCCATTACTGATATGTGGTGAGGTATTTTCATTCGAAGTGAGTCAATCTACCTCCTCCAACTCAGTAAATCTGTTCCAGTGAGCTTGCAGCGGGTATGTGGAAGTGTGTGGAAATAGGCCCTCCCCAAATGTCTGCCAGTGTTGCCTTCTGTTAGAAGGAGAGTAGAGACCCCTGTTGTGGTACACCCTCTTGGGGTGTGTCGATCTTAGGTTGGGAATAGGGTAAAAATAGGACAAGTGTAGCGGGTGTATTTGAGAACCAGGTCTGCAAGGGGGAGCGTTGCAAATATGGTCCACAACAGAGGTATCCCTAAAATGTATTGTTACATCTCCTGACACTGTTTTTGGGCCCCTCCCAATCCACTCAATTCTTCTAACCGCCAATATCTCCCCTGAAACATTTGGGGGTAGGGGTCTATTTGTGTTCAGCCACTGGATGCACTTATATATATATATATTTTTTTTAAATCGGTCTCATTTTCTCTTTTCCCCTCACCCAGAGCCGGAACTCCTGTGAGGGCACCACATATGGTAGAGCTTCTGGGGGCAAATTAATAGTTGGCAACTGACGAGGAGCAATTTTAAATGGAGCGCTCCTAGTTGTTGGTGGACTGGTTTTACCCGCAATTTCCCCCTCCTTGTGCATTAATCTAGGTTTATCAATGTTGGGAATAAGATTCCCCACTGGCTGGTGAATTTGAGAATGTGTACTAGTAGTTTGATAGTGGGGGAGCGCAACGTGTACTTGCTTAGTAATAGTTGTTGGGGTTCCTGGGCTTTTATTCTGTAATACAGGGTTTTTTGCTGAAGGTGCACTAGCACTAGGGAAGTTTTTAGGTATACCAACACATACGGAAGGTGGTGGATTTCCCAGGGGATTAGCAGGCTTAGTACTCCCTACCCCCCTGTTATTAAGGATAGAAACTAGTCTATCCAGTTTTGACACCAGGGGTTTAATGTGGGTGACAATGGCCTGCTCCAAGTATGTCTGTAGGTCAGCGACCATATTGGTAACCCAACACGGTATCCCTGGAGTCGGATGTAATGAGTTAACAGTTGGGGTCACTAAATTATGGTTGGCCAGCTTCTTTTTGCCCGCTTTTTTAAAAAGGCTCTCTTTTTTTTTCCTAGGGCATGTTTTGCCTACTTTTAGAGTTACCAAGGGAGAGGAACAGGTCAAAACAATGGGTGGGTCTTCAACATCTATGGGGTTCCCAATAGGAGCCTGCACTTTCTCAACATCTATAGGGGTTTCTGCAGGCGCCCGTGCACAAGGCAACTCGGCATAAGAAGAGGTAAGGTAAGAGTTTAAGACCATAGCATCAGGTATAATAACTGAGCAATCCCCTCCTTGCTCTTGAAAACATACTGTAGGTGTAATAGATAGTCTTTGCTCTGTGTTCTGAATTGCAGTAGCCACAACCCCTATAGTTTGTTGCAACATTTTGTTGATTGCAGCCAGACTTGGTAGAGGCTGGGGTGTTGTCGGGTGCAGTCTCGTATGTGGGCGTGGTGCAGGAGTTTTTGATTTTTTCCCCAAATTGCTCATTATTTGACAATGGGTAATGGACGGTAGAATACAAAAATAGAAGAATAAAATTAAATGTATACAAAAAGTACCAGTCACATAGGTAAAGACACCCTCGTAATTTCAGAGTACACTGTTGTCTGGAGTAGAAGTGGCCAGGGGGTTTAAGTCCCAATAACAGTACCTTCCTCAAAGGGTGGCTTAGTCCTCGGTAGATGTAAAGGGGGTGGCCCGTCCCGTCCTCCTCCGTTCAACGACGGCCACAGACGGCCCGCCCTTTGCCCGGGCTTAGCCCGGCGTGTCCCGCGACGTAGGGGCTGCAGGGTCTTTATAGCGCCTCCGGGCGCTGCGGTGGCGAGGTCAAGGTGCGCCGCCGCAAAGGATGGTGGGAAAGCGAGTCCTCCGCTTGGCAGCCGCAGGTGTTGGAAGAGCGGCAGCGGGAGGACTCGCAACACAGGGCTGCACGGCCAGGACCCTGAAAGGCAGCAGGTATGGAGGTTCGTTGTCCCCAAAGAAAACGGTAAGCGCAGCCCGCTTCCGCTGAGGCTGCAGAGTCTTTATAGCGCCTCCGGGCGCTGCGGTGGCGAGGTCAGGGTGCGCCGCCACAAAGGATGGTGGGAAAGCGAGTCCTCCGCTCGGCAGCCGCAGGTGTTCGAAGAGCGGCAGTGGGAGGACTCGCAACACAGGGCAGCACGGCCAGGACCCTGAAAGGCAGCAGGTATGGAGGTTCGTTGTCCCCAAAGAAAATGGTAAGCGCAGCCCACTTCCGCCGAGGCTGCAGAGTCTTTATAGCGCCTCCGGGCGCTGCGGTGGCGAGGTCAGGGTGCGCCGCCGCAAAGGATGGTGTGAAAGCGAGTCCTCCGTTCGGCAGCCGCAGGTGTTGGAAGAGCGGCAGCGGACGGACTCGCAACACAGGGCAGCACGGCCAGGACCCTGAAAGGCAGCAGGTATGGAGGTTCGTTGTCCCCAAAGAAAATGGTAAGCGCAGCCCGCTTCCGCCGAGGCTGCAGAGTCTTTATAGCGCCTCCGGGCGCTGCGGTGGCGAGGTCAGGGTGCGCCGCCGCAAAGGATGGTGGGAAAGCGAGTCCTCCGCTCGGCAGCCGCAGGTGTTGGAAGGGCGGTAGCGGGAGGACTCGCAACACAGGGCAGCACGGCCAGGACCCTGAAAGGCAGCAGGTATGGAGGTTTGTTGTCCCCAAAGAAAACGGTAAGCGCAGAGCAGGAAATTACAAGTGAGCTTGTAAAAAAAACTAAAAGTTACGTTACAGGAGGCAATAGTGACAATTGTGCATATATCAAAAACAAAAAATACGAGGTACCAAATGATTTGCGGCCAATAGCTGCACATAATAGCAACAGTGGGGCGGAGATTGGTAGATAAAGGATATTTGACCGCATCTTTAAAAGAGTAATTATGCGATAGCAAAAATAACAAGTGTGTAACTCTGTGTAAGTCGCAGTGAACACACGAGGAACTGGCGAATGCACCGGGAGCATAGAGTGAGTCAGTGCAAAGAAAGTGCCGGGCACACGAGGTCCACTGAAGAGAGAGAGGGGGCTTGGTATTGGTAGTAGACACAAGGTAACGCTAGTGCTTTGCATTAGTAGGCACAAAGGAATACTATCTAGAGGCTGGCAGCGGTGGGCACAAGGGAACACAATCCAGAGACAATGCATTAGTGGGCATACGGGAACCCTATCTAGAGACAGCACTTGGCATCGGTAGGCACATGAGGACATTATCTAGTACTTGGCATTGGTAGGCACTTACCCTGTATGACCTCCTGGTTCTGGTGGACACCCGCCTGCTGCTGCTTCTCTCGGGCTACGAAAGCAACAGTGGGAGTCATGCTGCGAGCTACGCACGGGCACTAGTGATGTCGGGATGTGCAGTCGGAAGTTCGGGTGCGTTACGACTCTCGTGGGGTGGGACTTCCGTTTTCTATGGGAAGCCCGCGCCCACGGAGTGATTGGCAGAGAAGCAGTTCTGACGCGGGGCTCCCATACCCAAGGGAGAGCCCCGCGATGGCTGCAGAATCAGAAGTGGCGGCTGCCGATGTGGTGAGTGGGGCGGGGGGGGCAATGTACGTGTGTATGTGTGCGTGTGTATGAGTGCGTGTGTATGTCTGCGTGTGCGCGTGTCTGCGTGTGCGCGTGTCTGCGTGTGTGTGTGTGTGCGCGCATCTGTGTGTGTGTTTGTGTGTGTGTTCAAGGAAGGGGGGTGGCTGCGCGCACGCGTCCGCGTGTGTATGTGTGCTTCCATGAGTGTGGACATGCGTGTCCACAAGACCAGAATCGCCGCGCATGCCCCGGTCTGTCTCCCTTGAGAGGCCCCTCGACGACAATAGGTCTCGAGAGCGAGACCTAAAATTAAGGACCTTTTCCTACACGGGTGCTAGCCACATGCATGGTCTGTGATAGAAAACAGACAACCAAAGAAAGTATCACAATCATAACGAGGTAGAGGAAGAGTGTAGGCGCCATCCCCAGGCAGAGTCTGTGCCAGAGAACAGAGAGAGAGAGAGAGAGAGAGAGAGAGAGAGAGAGAGAGAGAGAGAGAGAGAGAGAGAGAGAGAGAGAGAGAGAGAGCACCATACGTGTACACAGTCTGTGTCAGAGAACAGTCACAGGACAAGAGTAGGTACCAGTCTCATACAGGGTCTGTGACAGAGAACAAATCCATTGAGTGAGCAGGTACCAGACTCCTACAAGATCTGAGATGGAGAACAGACCGGCACAGCAAGAGAGTAACCAGCCTCATAATAGGGCTATGACTGAGAAAACACAGTCAAAGTGAGAGAGCAGACACCAGCCCATGCAGGGTTTGCCACAGACAAAACACATTCACATCAAGAGGGCAGACACCACACAAAGTAGAAGGCAGTTTCTTTTATAGGTTCCATTCACTTATGATCCCTAAGCGCCCACAAACATGCCTTGTGATTTTGGGCAGCCTTCTCTAGTCTAGGGGATCCATTTTGATCCCTGAATATCCAGAGACACATCTTGAGCTCTTCTGCAGCCTCTTCTATGAGGCTCATAGTGTTCAACCTATAATCCCTAAAAGCGGACATACATAACTTGTATTCCCCCTGTGAGACTCAGAGGATGAATTTACTTTTGAATCCTGACTTCCCACATATATACTATGTGCTCTTGGGCACCCTTCTCTAATGGATCCACAGGGTGAATTGTGATCTCTTAACAACTCAAAACATTTTGGATCCATTTAAAGACTTAACAAGTGACTTCACTTGTGGTACCTGAACACCAACACACCTACTTTGTGATCCTCTGCAGGTTCTTCCTCTGTGGAACTTACAGAGTACCTTCACTTGTCAATCCTGAACACCCACATACACTCCTTGCACATACTTATCTTTGGAGCCCATTGGTACATTATGACCTATAAACAATCACATACATACCAAGAGCTCTTAGTAGCCTCCTCTATGGATCTCCGGTGCCTTTTGATTCCTTGGGCATCTATGGATGTACCCATTTCTCTTTAGCAGTCTCCTCAATGGCAGACACCGGTAGGGTGACCAGATGACGCGATGCCATAGGGACTCAAACTTTCAATTTCAGGGATTTTTATTTAACAGATTAGTGCATTCTGGGAGTTGTGGTCTTGGTTCATTCTACTGAATCCTATTGCTGCAACACACCAGATAAAAATAATATATAAAAGCAAAGTCCAGAAATCGAAAACCAGTGTTCCAGTGACATAGGCATTTGGTCACCCTATAAAGGGTGATTTGTGAGCTTTGAACACTCACACACATAGCTTGTGCCCTCCAGCTTCCCCTTGGTGTGGCTCACCAAGTGACTTTGTGTTCCCAGAATTTTTACAGACATACCATGTGCTCTTCACTAGTCGTTCCAAAACACGCATACGTATCTTGGGCTTGTTTGCGGGTTTTTCATTGGGGCTCAGTGTGACTTTGTGATCCCTGAATGCCGACAGACATGCATTGTCGTGTTTTCCAGCCCCTTCTTTGAGGCTTGAACAAAATATTAGCCTTCAAATCTTACTTAGATATCTTGTATTCCTTTGTATGATTCTTTTATTAGTGAGCTCTGAGCACCCATTCACATACCATTTTCTCTTGAACAACTATCTTTAAGGGACTCACAAGGTGGCTTTGATCACTGATGACCCAGAGACATTGTAACTTCTGAAAGCCTCCAGGAGTGTATTCACTAGTGAATCCTGAGCACACACACCATGTGCTCCTCTGCAGCCGACTCTATGAGGTCCACAGAGTGACTTGTGACCTCTAAATACTTGCACAAATAGCTCGTGCTCTTTGGCTGCCTCCTTGATGGGGCTCACAGAGTGACTTTGTGATCCCTGAATGTCCACAGACATACCCTGTGATCTTCAGTTGTAGTCCCAGAGCACACACACACCTTATAACCAGGTTCCTCAGTGGGGATCATAGAGTGACATTGTGATCCCTGAATGCCAATAGACATACCTTGTTCTCTTCTGCAGCCTTCTCTAGAGGACTTGCTGAGTGAGTTTTATGCTCCTTGGACTCCCAGCAGACCAAACATATCAGTCGTTGATCCTCTGCACAGAACAGCCTCAGTTTCTCATCATGTTTCTCACACAGATTCTCCTCTGGGGGCTTCACATGTTGCAGGTGAAGCTTTTTTGCTATTTCCACCACGTTCCCCAGTTGCCTGTTGGGTCGGAGGTTTTTCCCAGAAGATATCTCCCTACACTGTGGACAGGGGAAGTTTCCATCTCTTCCCTCCCAGCTCTGGGTGATGCAGGAGCGGAAGAAGTTGTGTCCACAGTCGATCATCACCGGATCAGTAAAATATTCTAAACAGATAGAACAAGTGAACTCTTCCTTGAGATTCCCGAGCTCAGCTGTTGCCGCCATGATTCAGAAATGCAGGAAGTTGTTAAGTTTCATTTCTCTCTCTGTGTGGAGTGGGTGTGTCTGTGCGTCTCCCCCTCTCTGTGCGCTGGGACTTCTGGATTCATGTTACAGCCACAGAGCAGGAGGGAACTGTCACTTGGTTTTGTTCTCAGATTCTGTAAGTGTCAGGAGCTGGCACTTAACAAGAGTGAATTCCAGAGAGTAGGTGCTAACCCTTAAAAAGCTCGACCACTAGTTGAAGCTTTCTGAAACTGTGGTACCTTCCAAAGAAGGTGATTAGAAGTTCATACATTATGGATGGAAAGAAAGTGTGGGAAGTAAAACTTTATGGACTACAGTCACATCTTTAAACATGATTTATACATGGAGGAGAAGCCCATGTAGTTGAACACGTAGTGGTTCAGCATTGGAGAAGTGAAGAGCAGAGGTGCAAAGGTGTGCCAGTTTATTTTCAAGAATTTGTCACTTGTGTAAGAATAAGTATTTTCAGCCTGATGGGCAGTATGCAATAGTCCAGGCAGGCACCACTGTGACATGGGAGCTTATGTAGAGTCTGTGGCGACCCCGCAGTCTGCATACATGTCTCTGAATGCTTGGCGGGGGCGGCTTGCTCATTCGTAGGTGCTTTGGTACATCCATCCCCATCATGGTTTTTTACTTTCTGCCCTCTTCTTAGACCGCCTTGGATCTGGCTCACTGACTGCTTGAGCACTTCTACCCGTCCCACCATGAACAGGATGGTATCCACTGCTTACAAATGTGGGTCGCCACTCCTCCACCCCCCCTCGCCCCCCCCGCAAGCCCTCGGGAGCTTCACAATATATGTATTATACAACATGTACTGCCTTTTGACTGCTTGTGCATGCCTACACATTGGTGTGTTGAGCTAGGGGTCCAGATCAGGTTTAGAAGAGGGACCATGTCCCTCCCTCCTAATGGAAAATGTGAGTACTTTTATTTATCAGTGAGTAAATAAATGTATCACATTCCTTCATTCCTACCGCGAGTAGATTTAAGGAGTTTACTTTCTCATTGTGAAACCATGGAGGTTTAGTTATTGTAACCTTTCCTTTATTTGCAGCTGAAAATTCACCCAATTAAAGTTTTTTGCTGCGTATAAACCTTCTTCAGACCTAGGGGCAACACAGTTAGAGTGTCTTCTGGTGGCAGGCCGCCGCTGACGTGAGGATATTTCTGTGTCTGTGTGGGGGGATCTTCGGTGCTCTGGCGTGGGTCTGTTAGCTCACATGGTTTCCTATTGATGATATGTGTTTGCTTATAGGTAACATTGGAGGCCAGGGCTGGGTATCATTTATATGGCGGGGGTGTTGAATGAACCATTGGGATAGTGGATGGTCATAACCAGAGATTGAAAAATACCATCTGACAAAGACATGAATTCCACTGACAGGTGTGGAAAGGGGAGCTTGTGCAGAGTTGTGACTGCCAGGCCTGAATGAGAAGAGAACTGAGGCGGTAGCTCGGTGGGTTCAAGTGCTCTCTGATCTCCAAGTCCAATCCCACGGGTGCTGACTCAGCGTTGAACCATCAATGGCAGTGGAGTGAAAGCGGTACTCGTGACAATTACTATTCACACCCCCTACAGACTACACACATATTTAATCATGTTCTCCGAGTTTTATGATAATGTAAAAAATCAGAAGCGGAAGCTCAGAAAGTAGGTTTGTAAAGATGCATGCCATGAGCCCTCTCAATGCACATCCATCACCTCCCACACTTCCGCGTATTAGGGTTACTTTTAGCTGCAGGAGCCATGCTCGCAGCTCCTTGAAGCCCCGTTCTCGCCGGCTTTGGTTACGCGCCTGGCACCTGTTGTGGTCAGTTTGGCTGCGGACGGCCGGGCGGACCCTGACCCCTGCTCACACCACACACAGCCTGGACCTCGGCAGCCTGCTGCCCGCCGCCTCCCCCGAGCAGCGAGCCCGTGTCTGCAGCGCCAAGAGCAGAGGGCAGCGCCTAGGCGCCGGGCTGCAGCGTCCTGGCGCTTTGTGAGCGCCAGTGAGAATAGACGTGCTGATTTGGAGTGGGATCCATTTGTTTGCTCGTTCAAGGCACCGTGCCTGGCTGGCCAGGCGGACCCGGACGTTGTGCAGAAAACTTCTCTTTTTACCTACAGTGTGCACGGTCTGTTTGTCTCAGCAGGAGGTCCGACACCAGCATCTTTACCAAACTTGTGTTTGGACTTACTGCCCGGGTACAACCTTATCTACTCCTGTGAGTTCACTGCAGTGTGTCGGCGTGCTGCTAGTCCAATAAAATGTGTATATATTGTTCGTAGCACTTTTTATTTGACCAACAAAGTAAACCCTAGATTTTAACATTGTTTATTTGCGTTTGAGAGCTCGTGGGGCCCTGCTAGAAACCATTCAGGTATACTAGTAAGCGCTATACACTTGCAATTACATAACAATCTGCGAGCGTGTACGCTCCCGAACTTCCGGTTTCGGGATGTGTACGCTCACGGCTGTCGTGGGGCGGGACTTCCATCTTTGCGAGAAGCCTGCGCCCACGGAGTGGATGCCCAGAGGACCGGTGGCAGCAGAAGTTAGGAGTGGCGGTTGAGGCGGTAAGTGGGGCTTGGGGGGCTTGACACGTGTGTGTGTGTGTGTGTCTGCGCGTGTGTGAGTGTGTGTGTGTGTCTGCGCGTGTGTGCGTGCCTTCGGCCGGCCTGCGTAAGCGCGTCCACAGACCCTGGTAAGCTCGTGCACCGCTCTGTCTCCCTTGAGAGGCAATTTGGCGACAATAGGTCTCGAGAGCGAGACCTAAAAATGTAGACTTAATCTACAGTCAGTGGTGATTCTCAAAATTTGGAACCGATTTGGCTCTGGCCTTTTACACCCTTGGTCAATGGTCAGCATTAAAAATGTGTCAAAGAATGAAGCTGGAGCTTCAAGCAGAATAGTCTGGAGGCGAGAAATGGAGGCAGACACAACCATATCACTGGGTTGAAATAATGGAGGAGACGGTGACCCAGATGGTGAGCGGACATACTAATCCCAGAAAGCTCTGGGGTAACGAAGACTTTTACAGAAAGTGTGACGAGATTTGGGTCCAGTCCTTCATGCGCAAGGCAGGCAGGCAGGCAATTCAGAATCCGAGTTCAAACATCATGGGAGTAATCAGTTGCGTGAGGAAAATGGAACCTAGAACAATATGCCCACTTTACAAAACATATCCAATTTACATCTTGCTTGTTTTACTCCTATGCATCCTCATGTGTAGGAGTGGTATGCTGATTTCCATTTAGATCTGCATAATTCTGCACAATCTTTTGTATACATTGGTGCTGAATTATGCAACCTGCAATGCAATGTCAAATACATTGGCCACTAATACATTGTGTTTGCTGGTCCTTAAGAGGGACAGTTAAAATGCTCCACCTCTTTGTTCTTGCATAGCTCTCAGCAGCAATAGTTCTCCATCAGTGCAAAGCATGGATGTTTCCACGGAAATGTGCACCAGTCCCTGTGAGCAAACTAGTTATAAATACCGCACCTGGGATATACAACCCAATGTGGTACTCGGGGGCACCTGTCATCAGGGGGCCTTGGAGAAGGAGTTTGCTTGAGGAGCTTCACCACTGTTTATTACATTACTCCCCATTAGCATGTAATATGTTCTACACCTGTGTGGTGCGTAACACCTTCTGTGCAGCACATTACTCGCCCCTGAGCCACTGTGCTACCTCAGGTTTGTGTGTTTTGTGAGGTTATTGTTCAGGACACCCAGTCTGAAAACTGCTCCAGCACTGTTGCTTTTGCAGGTTCTTTTTTTATTCCGGCTAGATTTATTGGTCACCATTGTTTTTCTCTCCCTCTTTCCTTCACCCTTTTCTGCCTCCCTCTCTGGCTTGGCCAGAAGTCTGATGATGCCATAGCACACCCCCTAACTGCTCAAATTCACATCTGACTACATAACGTGCATGAGCTGTGAAGAGAAGCAACGTGCGGGGGGTGGCGATTGTTGAGAGATACATGCAGGGTGATGGACAGGGGGGAAAGAGATCATGAGAGACAGAGATGGCTGCAGGGACAAGCTGGAGACTGGCAGGTGAGAGGTTACAGAGCTGTAAGGGCTGACGGACAGAAACATCCATCCGGTGCTCAGTGACAGCTCACCATCTGAGCGACACATGTCAAGAGTGGGATCTGAGGCTGCAGCAAATTACACCCGAGCCTATTACTTTCAGATCCAGGTAAGAAAAAAACCTGGCGCGCGCTGGTGGTGAACCTGGCCGCTCTGATCTCCATTGTAACAGAAAAGCAAAATGACACGCTGAAATGAAAATCATTAATAATGGATGGCAGCGGTAGCTGGGACGATAGGGTCTTTGAATTATGAGTGGCGCATTGTAGGACCAAAAAAAAAAAAAAAAAAAAACACGTTAGAAAACCCCTGCCTTTCACAGGTCTCTCCCTCACCTCCTATCCAGATACAACAGGTCCGGTTCCTAATTGTCCGTCGTGTTTTCAAACGCTGGCTCCACCAGGCATGTTTTTTGGGAGTGAAAAACACAAAATGTGTCTAGGTTTCAGCTTTAGAAGGCAGCTCTGAAGCTCCATTTGGCAGCACTGGAGAACATATTTTCTCTATTGGCACAAGAACATTTTTACCTGAATCGAAAAAAATGTTTGTTTATTGTGGTAGCCTGGGGATACGAACGTGTTCTATTTACAATATTCAGTTGAAAATACTAATACTGTTTGTTCTATTTCCACTCACTGCACACCTGGCCAGAGTTGAAGGACAACGACAGGATAGAAAATGTAACAAAGAAAAAACAAACGGTGCGCGTGCGCCACGGCGAGCCATGTGGTTTCAATTATCGTGCCTGTGTCTGGGCACGATAATTGTGGCCCAAAGGAAAAGCACACACGAGCCTGTGCAATTCCTAGGTCCGTTTTCAAACTCCCTACATGTGGTCTCTCGCTGCGCACTACAACGCTAGGCGCAAGACCTAAAAAGGAAAAATATTATTTGTACCATGGGTAATAATGGGATTAGCATGTTTTAGCTGTGCGCAGATGCACATTACAACAAAGGCATCGCTCCGTGACGTAAAGAAAGCATGAAAGGGGTTTCCTGGTAGAGGATGTCACAATACATCTCAAAAGCCAAGCTGACATCATCAAGCCAAACAAAAGGATTTGTCCAAGTTTAAACATGACAGAGTATATCCTTACACGAGTGAGAATTATACTCCACCCACATTTAGGAATAATGGCAAACGGTTCGGGTCAAACTACTCTGGCTCCAGCACAGACAGTAGCGACTCAGATAACACCTATGCACCACAATTCCAACAGAGGGGCCGCGGTCGAGGGAAGAGAGGTTTCTCATATGGGAATCAGCCACCGAGTAATTTTCAACAATGGTGGCCACCCACCCCTTGGGGTTATCCATTACAACAACCCCAGTGTTATCCACCACCACCGGGCAATTTCCAAGGGTTTCCAAACACCTTTAATACACAACCTTTTTTAGGGTTTGGCGCACGCAGGAACAGGGGCAGGCGTCGGACTTCACAACAGCAACCAGGGGTCCAGTGGGCAGACCAAACCGGCCCCCATGCAGGGACCCGGAGTCAGACAGCCAAAACCCAGCAGAAAGCAGGGACATCGTCAAATCCAGCCTCATAGTGAATCTCTCCACCAAGATCTTAACCCCACTTGAGGATTCAGTATTAAACAATGGGCTGGGTTTTGTGTTGACCAATAGAGGAGACCCTTTCACGCTTCAATGCGAATTGAACCAATTTTATAGGAAATTGAAATTGCATTTTTTCTTCAAGAACAAATCAAATGATCAAGAATTGGTTCATGAGGTGAACACAGGACTTAAATTGAAATCTAAGTTTGTACCACCAACACATACTGTACCTCCACAGATTTTAGCGTTCGAACAAGCTGTGAACAAAGAAATCTCAAGATTATGGAAGACACCGGATAAATCCTTTCAAAACTTGTCAACATAAGAACAAAAGGCTTTAAAAAGCTTGTCGGACGACCAGCTAATAACTATCAAGCCTGCTGACAAAGGCCGTTCAATCGTTCTTTGGAACACCTCTGACTACCGTGTGGAATGTCTTAGACAACTAGAAGACAGGCGCGCATATCTGCCCCTACAGGAAGACCCCACCGATGATCTTATGAGACGCATTAAGATCTTGGTGGAAGAAGCCCTAGCTGAGGGATGGATCACTCCTAATGAGGGGTCTTTCCTCAAAACTGATTTTCCTGTCATGCCATACTTTTAGGTACACAAACCACAGAGCCCCCCCCCCCCCCAGGGAGACCTATTATCTCTGGGTTGGGTTCAGTTTTAGAACCCCTATCTACGTTTGTAGATTTTTTCCTAAGGCCAATTGTGCAGAAAATGCCCACCTATCTCCAAGATACCAAAGACGTATTGAGGGTACTTCGAGAGATCGATTTCGACCCCGAGAGAGACCTACTGGTCTCTTGACGTTGAGTCACTATATACTTCGATCCCCCAGGATGAAACCTTAGAGGTTGTGACATCTATCCTGGGGGACAACATTGGGGAAACCATCACTCCAATAGCCTTCATTATGGCTCTAGCGACAAGGCCATGAAAGAAAAAAAAATCCGTTTCGAGGATCAAATATACTTACAGACCTCTGGAACGAGCATGGGCAACGTTTTCGCGCCAAGCCTAGCGAATTTGTACGTTCACCAATTTGAAAAACAGCACGTACTAACACCTACCAACCCCTTCCGATCATAGATCAAATGGTGGAAACGTTATATCGATGACGTGTTGGTAGTGTGGCAAGGTAGTCTTGAATCAGTGAGTGATTTCCATCTATGGCTCAACAGCAGGAACCAATTCTTAAAATTCACTTCTGAAGCCCACAAGGAGAGGTTGGCGTTCCTGGACATCTCCATTTTTGTGACATCCACTGGCTTGCAGAGTGAACTGTACAAAAAGCCAATGGCAAGAAATTCATTACTGCTTTATGGGAGTCATCACCCCAAATCCCTACGGGATAACTTACCATACGGTCAGTTCCTCTGGGTTCGGAGAAATTGCTCCAGGGCAGATGATTTTAAGATTCATGCGAATAACCTGTCTTCTCAACTATTGGATCGACAATATCCGCGACCTTTGATCACACGTTCTCTTAAGCGTGCATTTAATATCAACCGTGAGGTACTCTTAGAACCACCGACACCTAAAACTCCCACTGACAGATTAGCTCTGGTTAGTACTTTCAACACTAGGAGTAACACACTACAGAAAATCATTAGGAAACATTAGCGCATCCTGAATCATGGCAACGAGAAAATTGCATTACCTCTGTTTGCCTTTAAGAGATCAAATAGTATTTGGGACCGCCTTGTACATACGCACCCTAAAGAAACACCGAAGAGACTGCTTGGTACCCTGTGGGACTTACCACCTGTAGTCGGGCACCACCCATGTGGTAACTGCTCTGTATGCCCGCAAACTAGCCACTCTACAGTGATCAATATAGGCACGGATAAACCATGGTCACAAACTCACTTCAGTAACTGCAATAGTGAGAACCTCATATACCTGCTGACCTGTCCGTGTTCCTATCAATACGTAGGAATGACCACCCGCAAGGTGTGGATACATATGCTGGAACACAAGAGTTCTATTTGCTGTAGAAAAGCCATAACACACCTTACCAGACATTTTCTTGAGAATCATCATGGTGAATCAGATTTTCACTGGACAGTGTTAGAAAAGCCTTTTATACCATCCCATGTGAGCAATGTCTCCAGATAACTCTTTTTGAGGGAACAAAAATGGATTTTTAAACTTTCCTCTGACATATCAGGGCTTAATGACCAGATACCTTGGAATGCCTTGTAGTCACTTCTTTGGAAAGTTTTGTTTATGTTCTATGCTGGGAGTCGATTGTAAGGGTCACTGTTCCATAACTTTCATCACCCTGCAATTGTTGTTGTCTCCCTCTATTTTGTACATCCAGAGCCCGAGATTCCATCGTTTACTAGTTGTAATTACAGGATTACTTATAGTATATTTTTTGTAATAAACCATCGATTTACTTCTGAATCGTTTTTCATACACTGAGCACTAGTTTCACTTCTTTGTGAAAGCATGAGAGCCTTCTGTAATTAGCCATCTCTTCACACTTATAATTACAGATTCAACACTTATATTTGGACTCCATGATTATTTAGGGCAAAGTTGCCCCGGGGTGAGACTCTGCGATTTTGACTCAGTTGATAAACTACCAAAATGGCTGCCATCTTGCTACCTTGTAGTCCTATATCTCTAGTCTAGACTAATGAGAGTTACCTATGATAATGCATAATTGATAGCGGCTTACGATAGTTAATGCCCTCAATTTAACTAGGGTCTGATGGAACTGTATAGTGTAGTTCGTTTGGTTCGGCATTTATGTGCCTAAAATAAATATTATCACCACACCACTAATTATTGCCTTAATGATCAGTGATCAATGGTCGGTCCTCCGTTTAGGCTAGTTATTTGGAGTATCTTCACTGTCCTCGTGCTGACAGTATCTTTCAACACTAAGACGCCGTTGGAACTACAAGCATGGCTGAGGAGATGTCATGCTGTAGTTCCGCGGATTGATTCATACGCCCGGATCTTGTTTTCCAAACTGTTCACGGTGCTGCCCTTCTCCATGGGTATTCCTGCATGAAAACCTAGTGACACACATAATGGACATTTCCTAGACTGAGGAGATCGTTTATATTAACAAACAGCGAGCGGTCTATTAGGTATACAGCCTTTACAACGAAACTTTTACAACGAACTACCATTACAACGCAACTTTTACAACGCAAACCATTACAACGCATAGCGCTGGGGGGCGCTCTAGGATAGGGAATAGGTTTAATGTACTATCCAACACCTTCCCTACTATCCACGGGGACTGGAGTTGGAATAGTAAATTAAACTATTCACTATCCAGTGCCCAAAAGCATTATGAGTTGTAATAGTATGCGTTGTAAAACTTGCGATGTAAAGGTAGGCGTTGTAAAAGTATGCTTTGTAACGTCTTACATCCGTCTCTTATCCTTTTGGGCAAAAGGGGACTCGATTGCAAAGTAGTCCCCTTTGGTGCTTTTGCACATAGACGCTCGTTTTTCACCACACCACGCCTCCCCCAAGCCTCAGGAAAAGTTTGGGGCACCGACGGACAGGTGAGATAGAACGCACGGCGCCTACTTCATAGCGATGCATGTTTCCTTTCTACTTTTTAATTGACTTTCCAACTTGTTTCTAGGCTAGATCAGGCTTGATTTACCCTAAAAAGATCGAGTTTGTCAGCTAAGTTTGATATTGTTCAAGTGTGATAAACACTGATATCACGATTTTGTATGCTCAAGGAGTACTATATGGGTGTTTTTTAATGCCTGTATAAATTGTAGCGGCCAGCGTCAGTGGGTCAGGTGCGCTATTGATTGAAGTTGTGGAACAATGGATATTTTGAGCAGGATAGATAGGCATCGTTGGACTCTATAGATAGAATAGAGCTGGGATGCATTCGCCTGTTTACATACCATTTGTTTCACAGAGCGGGGCCTCGTATACCTGAGCACGGTCCAGGTGAGATGAGGTTCAGTCCCCTGTCACTTTGGGTGAGCAATCAATCTAAATTATTTTATAACTTACGAATGAGATGGTGTGAGCATATGTGTTTGTGAAGCAGTGAACACTCAGTATCTACTTGAGTAACTGTTATGTATCTCCCCTTAGATCACGTTGAGTATCCTGGTGACCAGGAGGATGTGTACATATATGTAGGTACAGGTTGTATCGTTCCTACTTTCACTTGCTTTTTGAGTTTCATTTTCACTGATTAATTTAGAGTGAAATGTTTGTTTTATTTTTCACAGATTTGATACAGTAGCAACACGTTAGAGCAGTGGCCCTGATGAAAGCCAAGGGACGTTTAGCCCACTAGGCAGAAACATGTCGGCCCTATTAGCGACAGTCATTCTTTCCATACTGTCTTTTGCACTGTTCCTGTTGTTTTAGTTAGGGGATGTGCCTTGTTTTCAATAAAGAGTAGTCTTTGACATATCACCCTATTTTAGATTCACCACGTTTGTTTTATGTTGCACTGTTTTTCACCACTTTCAACCATCACTACCTGGCCAACAACTGGTGGCTCACAACACACTGTGGACCTGATCCAGTACTAACATCTTACTGTGTGGCATGGGGTCTAGATGACCTAAAGACCGGCCTGGTCACAGTGTGGACGATCAAATGATATGACTGATCACTTGGTTTGTTTGATGGTTATCCATAACAAGTTGCTCTGGATTTTGTTGACCAGTCCGTGATTACATTTGCTTCTCACATATGTGGTTCACACTCTGTTACCCTGTTTAATGGCAATTATAGCACACACTAACATAGTGTATTTCATGCCAGTTTGGCTAATTTATTTGGCCGCCAGACCTTACTAGTTTTGTTTTGTTTTTCATAGTATTTAGCTGCGGAAGTCAACTGGTAGTAGGTCTTTAAACTCTTTTCCCTTTGACCCTCCTCTCCCTGTTTTTTGCAATAATTACCTGTAAGTGTCCCTTATATGCTTCTAGTATGCTTTCTAAGCGCTGCCAATTATTTGGGGGGGGCGTGGCTATAAGATTATGGCTTGCTGTTACTGACTAGGCTACGGGATGATGATTTGCCCAGGATCTCACTGTTCCCGGCTTGTCATCCCAGTTTTTCTGTGCCTCTGTGTGCGTGGCTCTGTCTGTGTGTGTGTGTGTGTGTGGGTGTGTGTGCGTGGCTCTGTCTGTGGGTGAGTGTGCGTGGCTCTGTCTGTGGGTGTGTGTGCATGCCTCTCTGTGGGGGTGGGGGTGGCTCTCTGTGTGTGTGTGCGTGGCTGTGTGTGCGTGGCTCTGTCTGTGCGTGGCTCTGTGTGTGTCTGTGTGTGGCTCTGTCTGTGTGTGCGTGGCTCTGTCTGTGCGTGCGTGGCTCTGCCTGTGTCTGTCCGCAAATACTCTCTACTATTCTCTAATGCTCACCTAGTGCCATTGTAAATGACAATACCATTTATTTATGATTTAAAAAAAAAAAAGGCATGAGCGATGCCAATAGCTCTACCTTATTAATGCCGAGACCATTGCATTGTAAATGCTTGTTTATTTACAGCCTTAGTCGGAGATGCGTGGGAGGGGAAAGTGTCAAGGAAAAAAACCCTACCTCATCCGCTGTAATCATTCACCGCAGGCTCTCACGGACAGGTGCAGCCTATCCTCCAAAGGAAGGGGTGAAGCGGGGGTGTGGACCCGACCACGGAGCAGCGGACAATAGGGGGGGGGGGTATTGTCGGGGCGGCCTTAGGCACGGGCGAGCGGAGCCAAATTACCACACGGCGGGCGATGCTTTTCACACGCCTTTAGCCCTTCCTTGCCCTCCCTTCATCCTCTGACCGACATCAACAAATCCATCATCTGTGTGCGGGGTTCAGCTCTCCATGAGGATGTTTGCACTGAGGGCCCGGTCCCTGCTCAGCCAGGGTCTGACTCGTGAACACAAACGGGACCCCCCAGTGCCTGGTTTAACTCACCACCATTAGCAAAGGCGCTACATTTCTTTCCGCCCATGTCGCTGTCTTGGCAAAGGCCGGCCCTGCTTGCAGTTTACAGTGGCCTGGCGGGTGCCAAGGAAAGCAGTAAGGCTCTTTGGCCGGTTGACCGATGTCCTAAAAAGACACGGACCGCAGGTGACCCTTGGGCATCGCCCGCCTTCCCAACCCAACGCCTTCCCAACCCAACCATAACTTCACCAATGACCACAAGTTACAATGAAACGTTCACTTAAATGTACAATATCACACAATACTCTGAAAATAGTTGTTTTCGTCTCACCTTGTGCAGCCTCTGCCGGCAGCTGCTGTCTCTGTTCGGGTGATTGCGGGAGTCGCTCTCGTGGACCAAGAGCGCGTTATTTAAGGTGCGGGAGAGGGGCGGGGCCAGCTAAGGTGGAGGAGTGACTGACAGGAGGTGAATGACATCAGAGACAGAGGGGGTAGTGATGGGAGCAGGTGATTGCGTAAAATCAGGATGGAACGGGGCTTTAAGTGGGATGAAAAAACTGGGGTCCGGGTCTCTCAAATTGCATCCCGATGCTGAGGGCAAAAATGTAAAGCCCGACAGGGGCGCACATCTCAGCACCTACTTCTTAAAACTGCCGGTGCTGGGCACCGGCAAGACCCGGCCCACTTACAGCCTGGGGAGGAAGATAAGTAACGGGCGGGGCTAAATCGAATATAATTTAAGTTGGACACATAACGGATCGGAGATAAAACTGCTGGGGCAGCCTACAAAGGGCAATTGTAATTGTGAAACGTGGGAAAAGGAGAAGCATCCAACTTGAGACAAGGCGAGACCATGGGCAAGGGAAGGGGAGCAGCCGGGGAGGAAAGACCACGCGCAACCTGATTGGACGAAGCGATTCCTGGAAGCCAATCAGCACTGCACATGTCCCTGAACAGGCAGAGCCCAGATCGGGCCAAAATACACATTTCATTGCATTGCAAACAGTCTGATAATAAACAGCCACATGGGCAGCCGACACTCACTCCTCAACCGAGCAGGGGGTCTGGACTGGGGGGAGGGCAGGACACATAGGAGCCCAGGGCTCTCTCTGCCACCAGAGACCTCTTGGACTCCTGGGCCAGTCTTAAAATCACCATGACCCCCAGAGCATCGCAATGGCTGCTAACGGCAGATATTACTTCACAAGAAGTGTGGTCACACACATGCACACACTGTGTATGATCCGTCTTCCCTTGGGAGGTGAGTGTTGGTCACCCTCTCCCCCAAGAAGAGTCTCAGCTCAGCCTTCAAGAGTAGACAACTGCTGCCTTTTACCAGATTGTAACATTTCACCCGTGCGAAGCTGACTACTTTTGTACTTTGTTAATTACTCCTCTGGGCGACCTTGAAAAACAATCATTGGCATTGCCAATAGGTCTTGTCTTTGGGACCTTATAAGTGTTTAGCCAGAGCTATTGGCTTTGCCAATGTCTTTAAGCTGTGGCGTAGAACAGTGTGGCTGTTGTGCAGCATGTTGAAAGGTTATAATAATAAAAAAGTGTTATAAGTATTTTTGCTATCTTATATATATATATATATATCCAAGAAGACATTATGCATGACTGAACGACCCTGTTAAAAAAATGTACATAATAAATGTCTTCTAGTTCTTTATCCTTGCAATGCAGGCATCTGCTTCCTGCGTTTTCTGATGCTTGTTTGTTATAGCTTTTTGATTGTTATGGGGCGGACATAACCAACGGGAGGTTGGAGGTTGGGAAATAGCACCTGAATTACAACACGAGCAGTGGACGGACACTGGGGAGAATCAGATGCCAGATTCAGAGGGCAGAGTTGGAGCTTTGCTAATGCTGAGGCGGTGCTGTGCTAGGGTGACCAACCGTCTGTAAATTTCACGGACAGTCCGTAATTTCGGCCATTTGTCCGTTGTCCGTGAAGGATCTTTTAACGGACGCCATTTGTCCGTAATTTTAACCGGGCACCGGTCGCAACTCCCTGAAGCCAGCGCAGCTTCCACCTACCTCCCTTCTTGACTCCGATACTGAGGTCGGGTGTAACAGACTCCGAGGCAGTACAAAAGCTCACATACCCAGCAGCATTGGAGAGGCACAGCGGGGTGGCAACCCTCTCACCTCCAGCCCTTGATGAGCTGTTAAGAGGTGCTTGCTTGAAGGTGACTGAGAGGGGGGGCGCCAACTTCAGGAGCAGGGGCATCTATTCAGGAGCAAACAGCCCTGAATGCGCCATGTCTCCGCAAGGCCCCAAACATCCTAGAACCGGCCCTGATTACACTGAGGCAGCACATGGTTCTCTTCACAGAGAGTAATTACAATTACTGTCACTAGATTGTAAGCAAACCTCGGCTCTTCAAACATGCAGTCTATAATGTAAGAAAATAAAGAAATGGCACAATCGAACCCACACTGATTAACAAAGTATGGAGGACAATCAGTTAAATCAGTTCTCTTGGAGTATCTCCTTTAAGTACTGTACATCAGTGTGGGGGGGGGGGGGCAAAACTAATATTTTGGAAAGAGAGCCTGCCTTCTCGTTGTCTTGTCCAGGAGGGGGTGAGGAGCCCTACCCCACCCTGCAAGTGAACAAGATGATACTAGAATTCTGCATGCCCACCCCTGTGCTCACCCGGGTGGATCCTGTTCCCCCTCCTGTGATGGCCCGTGCCCCCCCCCAGTGATGGCTCCTGCCCCCCCCGGCCTGTGATGGCTCCTGTCCCCCCCTGTTTTGGATCCTGTCTCTGCCCTGGGTGGCTACTGTCTCAGTCCTGGAATGGCTCCTGCAGCGAGGGTGAAGTTCTTGATGGGCCTCTTCTCAAAAAGGCTCAGCTCAAAATTAATATGAAAAGGTGGGCGAGTGAGCAAGTAAAGGGATGGCTGGATGAATTAGTGAAAGGGTGAATGGATGAATGCAAGATTGAATACATGGATAATGACAGGATGGATGGATAGATGAGTGAGTGGAAGGATGGAAGAGAGAAAAGGTAAATAGCTGGATGTATGGGTGGAAGGGTAGCTGGATGGGTAAAAGGGTGGATGGATGAGTGAAAGAATGGATGAGTGAAAAGGTGGATGATGAGTGAGTGGGTGGATGGATGAGTGAAATGATGGATGGATTGATGAACCGATAAGTGCAAGGGTGAATGGATGGACAGATGAGCGAAAGGGTGGATGTAAGGATGGATGAGTGCGTGAGTGAAAAGGAAGGTAGATGGCCAAAAGTATGAATAGATGAGTAAAGGAGTGAAAGGATAAATGGATGAGTGATAGGGTCAATGGATGGATTCATGAGTGGATAAGTAGATGGGTGGGTGGATGGATGGAAGGAAGGATTGCTAAGTGAAAGGGTCGATGGAGAGAGAAAGGGAGGATGGATGACTGAAAGGGTGGAAGGATGAGTGACTGGGTGGATGGATAGTAAGTGAAAGGATGGCTGGATGGGTGAAAGAGTAAATGGCTGGATGGATGAGTGAATGAATGGATGGATGGGTAGAAGAGTGGATGGATGAGTGTACAGATGGATAGGGTGAAAGGGTGGATGGATGGATAATGGATGGATGAGTGAAAGGATGAATGAAGGGATGGATGAGTGAAATGATAGATGGAAGGATACATGATGGATAGGTTTGCAAATAGTTGAATATGTTTGGATATGGCTGGGCTTACTTATATACTATTGCACAACCTCTGATGTGTCTGTAAAACGTATCCAATTGTCCTGAAGTTTTGTCCTGAATTTTGACCTCCTGTCCTGAATTTGTGTCCTGAATTTTGACCCTTTGTCCTGAATTTTTACACTCACCGTCCTGAATTTGCACCAATGCCAGTTGGTCACCCTATGCTGTGCTGATGCTGAAGTAGCGCTGCTTTGGTGCTGAATTTCTGCTGAGGTTCAAAGGGTTCAAAATTGTTTATTTGCGTAGTTAATTAAAACCATTGCAACATAGATATCAAACATTCTTAAAACATCGTTATAAAACACTTAAAATAGGCCATAAAATAGAAAATTCCTTTGGGTTAGCACTTCTTTAAAAAAAAAATTTTTTTTCACTATCTGGAGTTCAGTCCTGGTCTCTGTGTTAAGAAGCTCTCATTCTGCTCAGCCAATTACTGTGATTGCCCCATGGGCTCTGCTTGCTCGACGGTGTAGCACTAGTGCCAGACTGTAAGATATCATTTAGTGCCCGTCTACTGATCGGACTACTTTTGTAGTGTGCACCACCAATTTTGGCATTCTCTGTTCGGCCGCTCTCAAAAATTTCACAAATCTGCAGTTTAGTTGCGTATTTGATGGGTTCAGACAGGCAAGCACCGCTTACCTTCTGGTACCAGCCCCTCTCTGCTTTAATTGATCTTTGAGAAGCAATTGACAAGCTTGTTGCAGGTCTTCACAAGGGAAGGTTACGTGAAGGATGTCACCATTGCTGGAATTACATAGCCTGCAGGTCTCGTTGCTGTCCTTCCTCAGCCACGGTGGGAAGTGCCCTTTGCATGGCAGAATTATTAGTCTGTGCTTTAAGAAGCTCCTTTTTATGGCTCTGGGTACCCCCGGTTAAAGTATATTTGTGGCGTTAGTGATTTGTAGGAGTTTAGAGTCATCCATGCATGCGTTCTTTTTGAGAATGAAATATTGCCCTCCAGTAAGGAGAGTGATTTGACATTTTTCCAGGCTATTTTTTTGAAGGTGCTATGCCCAAGCTGTTTGTCCCAGAGCTCTGAGAGTTTGGTGACCTCCAAAGCTGACTAGAGGTACTTTCTTGCCTCTGAAGTGTCCCTGCTTTGTGTATCCCCCCATAACAGAGAGTTTAGTGTATTTGTGGTGGTGTTTCTTAATTTGTGGCAACAAATGATGTATGCTCCTTGCCTGGCTTGATCTTGTTTTTGCAGGCCGAACTCCAGTCTTATTTGACCTGGAGATGTATAAGTCGAGAGCAAGAACATTGTTCTGTAAGCCGTCACCTGTGTGTTGTCCAGGTCCTTGGAATCCCTTCCCCGCATTGCCTCGCTGTCATAAGTGATCGAGGGGAGCAGTTTTGCCTGGATTGCCTTTAGAAACGGGGTCATGGTCGGGCCCGTCAGGTGAGTTGCCAGATTTTTCATTGTCAAGGCAATCAATGAGTCTCTCCTTCTTATTTCCTGCTTCTGGAACGCAAAAGAGCCTTCTTTATCAAATATGACTCCCAGGTATTTATAGTCGCCGGCTGGGTCAATTTTTGTGTCTCCGAGCAACCAGCTCTTACGTTGTTTTTTGTTGGCATTAATTGACATTGTGCGTGTCTTGCTGAGATTTATTTTTAAGTTACTTTCCTTGGCGTAAATCTGCATTACAGAAAGGAGACGTTGAAGACCAATGTAAGTGTGACTGAGTTGCACAACATCGTCTGCATACAAAAGGTTGCTCAAGGTTTTTCCGCCTATCCTTGGGGAGTGAGATTTGCAGGAATCGAGTGCTTTTGGTAAGTCCGCCATGAAAAGATTGAACAAAGTTGGCGAAAGCACACACCCTTGTTTCGAGCCTTTAGTAGTTGGTACTTTTGAGGATAGGTGAGTGCAGCTTCCTAATTTCATCTGCACCCAGGTATCCGTGTGGAGGAGCTTCAGCATGTTTAGGGTTGACTGTGGTAGGCCCCATTGCGCTAGTTTCCCCAGAGTCTGCCCCTCTCGATGTTATCTAATGCAGCGCTAAAGTCAATATAGCACAGATATAAGGGAATCTTTGATGTTTTTGCTGCATCAATAATTACTGACATGGCGAGAATGTTTGTTGATGTTCCAGCAGTTTTTCTAAAGCCTGTCTGATTCAGCGGAATTGTCTGATTTGACTCAGCCCAAAGTGTAAGCTCCTCTAATATGGTGCCGGCAAAATATTTCGCCTTGTTGTCAATAAGGGCTACTACGCGGTAGTTGTTTGGATCTGCCTTGTCTCCATTTTTGTGGATTGGGAAAATCGTCAAGCCCTGCCAAGATTCTGGCATTTTGTTTAATAATTTGATTTCGAGGTTGCATAATGTCAGCCCACTCTTTGTTCTTTGCTTTATAAAGGGCAGGTGGTATGCCGTTTGGGCCCGGGGCGCCTTCTTTTCTGCCTTTTGCTATCTGTTTTTTTATTAAGTCTGACTGCTGGCGCCTCGATATCTCTGAGTGGGTGATGTTGGTGGCTGGGAGAGCCTGTCCCTTTGACTCTAGCGTGCCCGATTTCCAATTTCTCTCTTGGATCTTGCTAATCCCCTTTTGAGCTCCTGGGTGCTCTATGTCATTGTTGAAATGGCTGGAGAGATATTTTGTCCAGGTCTCTTCAGAGATATGAGATCCTATTTCTTGTGCCGCGGGCGCATGAAGCCATTTACTGTTTCCCAGGAACGGGCACTGTTCTTGCTGTTGATGTCATTTAGGAGTTTGGCCCATGCTCCATTTTTGCCCTCCCTTTTGGTGTTCCATTTAAATCTTTTTAGCGCTGGTCTTTCGTGTTTCAGCGCTGCGCGTAAGCTGGTGTTTTTAGGAGCTTTTCTCAGTTTGCGTAGAGTCAAGTTTGCTGATATTTTGAGGTTCCTAAGTTGTGCTCTCTGATCTTTGTTTAGATTGTTTTTGCTGCCCTCTGTGTGAAGGTGGTCTTTCGGCTTGAAGGTTCGTATTGGTGATTGTACATTTGATCCTCTTTTTGTTCACGGAATGAATCGGCCCCAGTGTTGTATCAGGCCTGATTGAGATTGGCGTGTTTGATCTTATATGACATTCCTGGGGGCGATGGTCGCTATCGCCCTTATCACCCATTCTGAATTCCGAGATGTAAGAAAGCAGTCTTTGGTTGGCTCCAATGTGTAGGAACCTAGGTACAAAAAATAGCATGGTAGCATTGCGGATTTTAAGAACTACATCTGCTAACTGGATTATAATTGCCATTGCAAAGTACCTGGGGTGGGCTTGGATTATAAGACAGAGAACGATTAGAGGATAATAATTTATTGTGTCGTTCATAGGAACTGTTAGATACACGTCTATTCTCTGTAATAATTTATGATATATTCAGAGACTGCTAGGCTACAGTCTATTCTCTGAAAAAATTGATTATTTGGTCAGTGACTGCTAGACTTGTATCTATTTTTTATTCCATTGTAATATATTTAATTTTAACGTATCATCGGTCAGAAACTCTATGATATATTTTTATAAATTGTTCATCTGTGATTACTATTTTGGCACTTTTTCATATCAAACCTGCTTTTGACATTTTTCTTTTCATGTACTGTGTTTTTAAATATTATCTGCGTGCTTAAGTCTAATATGACGTTGTAAATTTAATTGTTTTTTAATATATGTATGTTTGTCTGCTTGTATGAGTAATACTCGAAATAAAGCACTTTTGAAATTGAAATTGAAATTGAAGAAAGCAGTGCAAGGCTTGCGAACGTGTAATCCAGTATAGAGCTTGTTTTTGTTGAGCAAAAATTGACTGTCTAAGGGAATGCTTTGCGGCGGGACATTATGAATTCTGTTTAGAGCCAATACCTCCTCTCCTTCTGCCGAACCCATTAGATCTTGATTTAGGTCCCCTGTCAGAAGGAAGAGTGGGTTTTCCATCTGGGTGACAAACTCAGCCAGTTGTTTTGTAATTTTGGTTGAATCTTTCGCTTTGTTTTTTGGGTGTACGTATGAGTTAATTATGCATACCTCCTCATCTTTCCCATCAAGGGCAATTCTTATTTTTACTGCTAATGTTGAATTTGAACTTGAAACCATTATAGTTGCTGATGCTATTGTTGTGGTGGACACATAGATAGCCAATCTGCCTGAATGATGGCCAAACCTGCTGGTCCTTGAGGCTGGTGTGGCGAAGCATGTATAACCCTTGATATGCTGTGGGTCCTTTAGCCAAGTTTCTTGGAGCGCTATTATGTCAAAGAGGGAGACATACTCCAGAAAATCTGGGTTGTTTATTTTTGTGTTTAGATCGTTAATGTTCCAAGAGCATAAGCCTATGATTGGTTCCCTTCCCCACTGTGATTTATATCTTGTAGGTGGCGTCAGACCTCTTCGGAACATGTTATTATGGTACGGGACAGTGTTTCCGTTTTTCGACTTTGAGGTAGAAATACTGCTGAGGTGGAGCTGCATGGTGCTGAGGTGGGGCTGCACTGGTGGCAGAGCACTAATGCAGAGCTGGTGCTGTGCTGATGCCGAGATGGTGCTGTGCCGATGTTGAGGTGGTGCTGCGCATGTGTTGAGGTGCTGCTGCGCTGGTGGTGGTGCACTGATGAGGAGGTGGTCAGGGTCGGATTGGTAACGAGGGCACACGTGCTATGCCCGAGGGGTCAGTGTCCAGTTCCAGTGGTGGGCTGCTTTTTTGACCAGTCTGGGGGCCGATTTGGGTGTTTTCTGTGTTATTCGGATACCGCCAGCGGCCCAGTAGGTACCTGAGCAGCCTTTCTGGAGGCAGATGGGCGCCCATTACCTCCCTTTTATCAAGGGGCAGAGGTGTCACTCCCTTTCTCTTGCTGGTCCGGCCCATTAATATATGCTGATTGAGAGGGGCAGGGGGCCTGAGCAGAAGTGGCCTCACTTGTTTTCAGGTGTGTTTCACCAGTGTAAACTAATCAGTGCATTTTTTTACTCCCCCCCTATTTAATACAATTTTGCCGCAGCAGTGTTTTGCGGATAGACAAAATGCAAATGTGGGCCACTTTTTTTTAGCGTGCCTGGGCTGATTTTTTATCCCAATCCAACCCTGGAGGTGGTGCTGATGCTGAGCTGGTGCTGTGCAGATGCTGAGGTGGTACTGTGGTAGTGCTCAGGTAATGCTGAATGATACTGAGGTGGTACTGAGTGATGCTTAAGTGGTGCTAAGTCATGATGAGGTGGTGTTGAGTCATGCTGAGGTGGTGGTGCTGCATTGGTGCTCAGATAGGGCTGAGCTTGTGGGACAGGGGACAGCAGAGAGGCTTGCCTCTCCAGTCCGTGGCTCTCGAGTCTGATTAGCCACATTGACAGAGCTGCCTAACTGAGCAGCAGCAAGAACTCATTTGCTTTGCCTGTGGGCTTTATAAAGGCACCAGCTGCTGCACATAACAACATAATAGTATTAGCAGAGTAATCACCTGTGCTGTCTGAAGCACTCATTTAACTTTGCCCATTTGGTCTCCTCGAGTAGGAGAAACCTAAACGGATCTAGTTCCCGATAAAACTAGATAATCCCAGGAAGAAATATTTTCGGATGACATGTTGCATCCAACTGTCCATTTATTTGACTTTGGACAATTGAGTCGCATCATTAGCGACTGAATGAATGAATCAATCAATAAATGAGTAGTTTGTGGTGTCAATTACAAATTGTTACAAAAATTCAAATAAAATCTCACATACTTCATTAAAATTAATACATACCTAACGAGTTTTGATATATCATATCTGCTAAAACAAACAAAGATGATTTTTACAAAAAACAGATAAAATCGATAGAGTACTGAATGAAGCAAATAATTTAATTCAATACTGAACGGTCCTTCCCCTTATGTGCAAACTTTGCAAGTCTTACAGTGGAGGGTTGAAGTCACTGAGTTATAAAGTGCATTCGTAATTATCTTCGGAATGTTTAAACCATATTTTAAATAAAAAGTTTTGATGTTCTTTTTAGTGGCTGAATTTGTTGCGATTTTTACCCGTACCCAAGTTCCTGTGTAGAGACTGATTATGGTTTGCCGGTATCCCAGTCTTGCAGTTTCCGCCACAACAGACTCCGATTGACTCCGTCAAAAGCAGCAGAGTAATCCATGAAACATGCATAGAGGGTAGCCAAGTTTTCTGCCTGGACTGACGAGTGAGAGCTAAAATGTTGTCCGTTGTAGATGCTCCTGGCCTAAAGTCGGTTTGGTCCGCAGGTAGAAATTCATTTTCATTATCCCAATCCTGTAGGTCTTGCAGGGGGAGGCTGGCATATCCTTTCGCCTCGATGTCCAGCAGGGCAATAAGCCTGTAATTGGAAGGGTCCCCAGTGTCTACCTTTTTGTGGATAAGTTGCAACAAGTCTCCGGGACTGTTGAGTTATCATACAGTACTGATAAAGTGGTGTGAGTACGGTTCCCCAGAAGTCACAATGTTTTTTAAAAAGATGACCTGGTAGGCCATTGGGGCCAGGAGCCCCATCTTTTCTGATACTTTTTAAGATTGTCATCACCCGATCCCCCGGGGCTAATACTTCAGATGTTTCTTCAATGGTTGTCAATTTCCCTGTCCCAAGTTGTCCAAGTGTGTCTACGGGAGGCATGGAAGTCCAACCCCTGATGATGGGGGGCCTCTGTGTGCCCAGTGATGGCGGGTTAGAGGCTCCACAGTACAGTGAAGCTACATGGTTTATCGATTTGTAGCTGGCGAGCACATTGCGTCGATCAGGGCCGTGCCCTGAGAGCCTGTTAATATACAACCAGAATTCTGCCTGTTTGCTTGGAGTCAGCAAAGTGAAAACATGCAACCATTCGGACTCTTGTTGTTTCTTTTTGTGATCCCAGACATTTTTTCTGTGCGTTTTCCTGGCTAGAAGTAGGATTTGATGTGTTTCGTTTTTTCCCTCTCGCTTGTGGTTGCGTAAGGCTGTTCTAAGTAGCCTCTTTCTTTGCTCTGCCTTTTTACACCGAGGTTGGAGTAGACAACAGAACCTTTCTCTAAATGTTGGGGGGTGCCTTCTTTGTTTGCCTATTAAGTGATGATATAACTTGGTCGACTGTTTGATCCAGTTCTCAGGGATATTGCCACTTGTGAATTCATCAGCTATAATTGGCCAATCACTTTTCCACCTGCTTAGGACTGATGTGTGTATTTGGTTCCACTTTAGTCTCCTCGGTAAAACATGGATTTCTTTCCTGTTTGTATTGCCCGCAAGAGCATTAGCGACTGAAGTGATGGCTCCCTGATGAAGGCATTGCCGCCGAAACGAGCATAGTGTCTACATACCGCCAACTCTTGTGCCTACATATTGGACACCATTGTATTAAAATTTGACGAACTAATGTAATGCGAACAAAATTAGATGTCCATAAGATTAGCACACCAACTAGGATGTAATAATTGACAATTATGTCACAATAAATTAAATGTTTTTGTATTTGACCACTGTACAGGACAAGATAAATAAAAATTATGTTTTTAATAAAGTGAACCTTTCTAATCATTTTTACATAAAAAAATTTAAAACGATTTTGTATCAATAATACAAGTAGTTATCCAAATCTTTTAATGAATTACAATCTAATTGTTTGTTGTTTATTTGTATATTGTAAGCCTGCAGATATATTTGTGTTGCTTGTTTCTTGCTCAAATCTGTTTCTAAATTAAGGGGCTGAGCTGGTGCGCAGGTGATGCTGAGTGAGGCTGAGGTGGTGCTGCACTGATACTGAGGTGGTGCTGCATTGGTGCTGAGTTGCTGCTGAGATGGTGTTGTCCTGGTGCAAAGGTAGGGCTGCACTGGTGCTGAGGTGGGTCTGGGCTGGTGGTGGTGCACTGATGCAGAATGGTGCTGTACTGGTGCTGAGATGGTGCTATGTTGCTGTTGAGGTGGTGCTGTATTAAGGTAGTATTGCACTGGTGCTGTGCTGGTGGTGGTGTACTGATGAGGAGGTGGTGCTGTGCTAATGTTGAGATGGTGCTGTCATGATGCTGAGGTGGTGCTGCACTGATGCTGTGGTGGGAGAGAGAGAGAGAAACTTGTTTATTTAGACCTTGGTCTTTTAGACAGTACAAAACATACACGATCAGGATCGAAAGAAGTACGAACAGATAAAATTCTACAACAACTTAAATAGATAAAATTCACTGCATGTTATTGGAAAGTTAAAAGAGGGTGGTGCCCTCAGAGATGCAACATACAATGCACCCTATTTTTACAGAAATCTCATAATCGCTAAAAGGATAAAATTGAAAATTTACATTTATAAAACTTTAAAATGCCTTAATAAATCAGTGCCCCTCCTTCAAAGTCTCCCTTCCAAATTCTTTTAAACCCTTCAAAAATTTACCCAATCCGATTGCAATTTCTAACGTGGGCATATCGGTAAGTAGGCAGATGGCCTGGGCACGTGAGGTTATCTTATGTGATAGGAATATAGGACGTAAAAACAATTTCCTTATATCATGTACAAATAAGCAATCAAGTAAAATATGCAGCATATCCTGGCTTAGGCCACGGCCACAGTTACAATTACCTTCTGGGCCAATCAGAGCAGACTTTAGTTTTCCATCAATCTTCCAAGGGTTAACCCCAACCCGAGTTCTAAGAATTTCATATCTCAGAACTTGGTTGGGCAGTATGTCCAAATACGGGAACCAGCCATCATTAACCCATGACTTTTTTACCCACTGGACTGATTTTTTCTCTGACATATAAACTAGGTCCTGCGCCTTGGAGAGTGACTGGCCTTGTTCCCTAAGAGATTTCTTAGTAAAATCAGCTATCAAGGCGTCCTGGGAGAATTTCACATTAAGTCGCCCTGTTACATTCTGGAGAGTTTTACTCACATCCTTTGCCCAGGCAAGGTTACTTATTTGGATCTCATCTCTACACCATTGTGAGACCTTAAGTGTCACTCCTGGGTCTTGGCGCTTCCAGAATCTTACCAGGGCCATTTGGGATTGTACAGTCCATGAGGTTAGCCCTAGCTCCATTCTTATTGCTTGAACCATAGTGCAGTTCGGTAAGGACAATAGCGTTTTTAAAATTTTTCCCTCTTCCTGGTCCCACTCATGTTTACCGCTCAAGTATAACACTTCAGCCCCATACAATACTTGGGGGGGGATCATTGCTCCAAAAGCCTTTAACATTGGTTTGTGAGTCATGTCACCATATTCTTTGTTAAACCTTTTCAACCCACATGTGGATGAAAATGCTTTGGCTCTTTGAGCCTCTAAATGAGTGCGCCATTTTAGCGCACTATCAAACCAGAGGCCTAGATATCTATATTCCTTGACTGCCTCTAGTTTGTCATTACCCAAAAACCAGTTAAAGTTCTTCTTACTCCTTCCAAAACATAAAACCTTAGTTTTTTCCATATTTACAGTCAGAAATTTCCTATCACAATAGCTTTTAAAAACATTTAGTTTCCTTTGAAGTCCTAGTTCTGTTTGGTCCAAGATGACTAGGTCATCAGCATATAGGAGACAAGGCACTTTATGCCCGCTCATTCTAGGGCTTGCGCTTCTTTCTACTTCAAGTGTCACAGGGAGATCTGCCAGAAAGATTGAAAATAACAGGGGTGCCAAAACGCACCCCTGTCTAAGGCCATTCCCTACCAATATCTTATGAGTTAGTGACCCATGCGAATCTCTAATAACCTGGGCCCAGTTCCCTCTGTGCAGATCTCTCAAGATATCAATAAGCCATCCGGAATTCCATATCCTGACAGATCCTCCCAGAGTTTATTACGGTCCACAGAGTCAAACGCGGCCCGAAAATCAACGAAGCAGCAATGCAACTTCCCATTTTGTTCTATTGATTTCCGGGCCAAGGCCCATAGGGCAAAGCAGTGGTCTATTGTGGAATGGCCTTCTTTGAACCCGCCTTGTTCTACTGGAATAATTGCTCTCTCTTCTGCCCAAGTCTTTAACCTGCCTAATATTATTTTAGCAAATATGTTTTCACCAATATCAAGTAGGTTAATAAGTCTATAGTTCCTTGGTGCATTGATGTCCCCTTTTTTGTGGATTGGTCGAATTATCGCACCCTTCCAATTGCTTGGAAGTATCCCTGATTCTAGGATTACTAAGAACATTTGGGAGAAGAATTTAGCCCACCAAGATGTCCGTGACTTAATTATCAGGGCAGGCAAGTTATCTGGTCCTGAGGCTCTTGTTAAATTTAGGGTTTTTATTGTGTTAAGTACGTTTTCTTCTGAGAAGTCTGGTTTTAGGTCATCTACTAGACCTCTCCAGTCCCCTTGTACTTCCTCTTCGGTTTCTCTCCCCGGAGGGTATAGTTCTTTCAAATAATCCTCCCAGGCGCCCTCAGCTACCACACAATTCATTGAAGCAGATGAGGCTTCAGTTACTGAACGGACGAGGTTCCAGAATAATCGTATATTCTTGGATTCTATTGCCTCCAGCAGTTTCCCCCAGCAGTTGTTCTTATGTGCTCTTCTTGTACTATAAAGAAGCATTGTATATTCTTTCTTTAATTTTACAAGATATTCAATTTTTTACGCAAACTGCGCTGTTCTCGCCTTAGTTCTCTTTTCTTATTTAAACAGGCTACATTGTACCAACTTCCCTTCCTAACCTGTGTGGTTTGTATACTCTTGGTAATCCTTACGTCTGTTCTAAATTCGACCTTGATACTTTGTACCACTTGGTTTATCTTTTCAGTGTACCAGGCTAGATCCAGACCAGCTGCACATCCTAAGACGATGTTATGTTGGAGCCTGGTTAGTTTCTCTATATATTCTTCGGTTAACCGTGTTGTGATACGCCTGGGATAGTCCATCTGTGGAATAATTACTTTTTCAGCAACTATCTGATGGGAGTGTACCAGTTCCAATTCTAGGATATTATGATCACTATTTTCTATGTGGTTAACCATAAAGCCCATTATTTTGTTAAAGTTCCATGCTGGAATAAAAACATAATCTATGGGACAATTTTGTGTACCTTGTTTAAAAGTTTTCTTTGCCGGGCGATCTTGTGGAAACCTACCGTTCAGACAAAAAAAACTTTTATTCGCTAAATAGTTCCCCAAGCTTACATCATTCGTCGAACACAGACATTCGGGAAACTTTGCTTGTGTTATGTCATAAGATTCTAAAATATCCTGATACATGAGATCCTGACGCTTAGGGTTAAGTTTATGATTAAAATCTCCTACCAACAAGATCAAATCTGAATCGTACTTTTCACACAATAAATCTAAATCATTTTTAAAAAGACTCATTTCCACTCCATATTCCTCCTTGGCCCCCCATTGCATATATACATTTAGTATTAGCACGTTTTCTTTCTTATTACTGGCTGCAATTAAAGTTATTCTACAGCAGAGCAGCCATTTACAAGTTACAGTGAGCCGTAAGAATTTTTTCACCAAATTTGTAGATAGTAAAGTCAATAAACCCCCTGCCGGGCGTCCTGACCTAGATTTTACTGCCGGTCGATAGATTTGACAGAACCCCTCCACTACAGGGGGCTCGCCACATAGCCAGGTCTCCTGGATACAGATAATCGCATTATTTTTTGCCAGATCTTTTAGCCGTTCAATTTTTATTTGATTTCCTAGTCCGTTTATATTCCAGGAGACCATTTTTAAGCCATGTGGCTGCCCCTTTACCTATTCTACGTCACTAAGTGGCCCAAACCTATTAGATTCCTCTAGGTGCCACTGGGAAGGTCCTGGGAAGCTAGTATTAAGGCTCCAGTTCTTCCAAGAATCTTCCGGAGCGGAGGTATTTATTATAATATTAAGGTTTCCCGGGCCTTGCCCTAACCCTCTTTCTACAAATCTTACTTGTCTTTTACCAAGACTGGCATGGTACTTTAAGAAATCTTTTCCTTGCTGGACACTTTCTTCAGTCCCTACTTCTTCAATAGGTACTAGCCGGATCCCTGCTTTTAATATCTCACTACCCGCTCGTTCAATGGCTATTTTTACCAACTCAGAGTAAACTTGTACCTTAGTAAGCTCTTTTCCATCAAAGGTTGTTTGAAAGCCCACCTGTTTAAGATCTTTTGTGCCGATTCCTTTTAGGTTAGGGCAGTGGGCGAAAGAATTAAGAAGAAGTGCTCTATTCAAGTACGAACTCTTCTTCGTTTTTTTCCCTCCCCTTCCCATTTTTACTTGCTCAAAATACAGCCATTGATTTCCTTTAGATTCCATTCCATTTACCTTTGACCCTCTAGGTGAATGTTGTATTTTAGTTTTAACCTCATAGGCATTCTCATTAGGTTGCCTCCCCTTGTTATTTTGTTTCCTACCACCATTATCATTTGTTACTCGATTTATTGCTGACATCTCTATGCTTCCCATTCTTGCCTTGTTCGCTCTCTCTCTCATATTTTTTTGGGGCTTACGTTTTAACTCTTGTTCCGTTAAATCTAATGATTCCTCCCTCACCGTCCTTTTTCTCACTACTCTGCCTTTACTCTTTCTTTGCAAGGCTCTACTGATAGGTCTCCCCTGTCTTAATGAAATATGACTCTTATGTACACCCCTTCTTTTTATCAGCATAGGCCATTTTGAGATGTACACTTCATGATTTACATCTGGAGGTTCTGTGTTCCCAACCTTCATTACAATTGGGGTTGCAGCTGGAGGTTCGTTATTCCCAACTTCCCTCCCAATTGGAGTTATATGTTCAGGGTCAGGGACTGGTCTAAGCATTAAGGGCATTTGAATCTTGATTCCTTGTAGTTCGCCCTGGATTTTTAAGAGGTGCGAGTTCTGTGTTTTTAATGTATCATGATTTAACATTGTCACTTCAAGGATTCCCTGGAGAGTTTTTTGCAATATTAATATCAGGTCCAGCATTGAAGAGGCCGGATTTGTAGAGGACTCCGGAATCATCTGTGAAGATTGATTACAGTCTTTAGTGCCCTTGGACCCTATAGTATGCTCTTCGTGCTCGTCATGTCCTTTCGAGTTTCCATTCGGAACCAAATCGTTCAGATTCAAGTCATCTTCCTCCTCTTGTCCTTGGATTTCACTATTTACTTCCTTAGAGTCGTGGAGTAAAGACAACTTTGGGGACGAGGATAGCCGGGGAGACATTGTAGTGCCAATGTGAGTTGTTAAAAACTGTAGTGATTCGTTAATTAAATTATCAGGGTCCACCATTTGGTCATCGAAGATGACAGAGGAGCCTCCCTTCCAAGATTCCCCCCCGGCTGATTCCAGATCAGGTGTGAGGTGCTTAACTAGGGAGAAGACCCTTTTGAAATGTTTTCCCACAAAGTCTTTCAAAGGGTTTGAAGCTTTGCCACCCATATGTCCCACTTGCTCTTTGGGTATTTTCTCTATTTCCTTTTGGGTACGTTTGGCTTTAGGTTTTAACTCAGGGTCCACCGAGCTTCCTCCTGTCGAGTTTAGATCCATTGTTTTTTTTTTAGAAGACTTTGACTTTGCCTTTGTCTGTCCCAAAACACTTTTGTTCTTTCTTGGCGCCATCAAATTTAACCTTTTGGCTCAAAGGTACCTCAACCCTCAGTTCCAGCTGGTTCAAACCACTCAGCCCTTGACGCTGCACTCAGGACTGGGGTGAACTATTTGCAACAATAAAAAAGATGGGATAAATAAAAAGGGGGGGAGCAGGGAAACACCCTTTACCCCACTTACCTCTGTTGTGCTTTTGTAAATAGCCTGTACCGTGCCCAAGCCCGTTTACTGCTGTTTGCCCTTGCTCTTATGAGGCCTTTTCCTCTCCTTCGCCTTCGCTCTTCCAGGACCTGGTGCCTCTTGCGCCTTTCTCCAGCGCTGTCCTTCCGATTTAACCCGGCCCCTCCCTTGCTTTTCCTCTTACTCCAGACTAATAGGGGGGGGGTCGGGGGCCGAGCAGCCGCAATGCCGCTACGCCGCACTATGACGGACCGTGTCCAAGCCTCTTGATTCTGTTCCACTGGGGGGTGGGGGGGTCAGGGGGCCGAGCGGCCGCAATGCCGCTGCGCCGCACTATGACGGCCGAGCCCAAGCTTCTTAATTTTGTTCTGCTGGGGGGGGCCGGGGGCCGAGCGGCCGCAATACCGCTACGTCGCTTCTAAGACGGGCCGTGGCAAGCTTCTTGATCCGTTCCGCTGCACTCGCGGCTCTCACCGGCTCTCACCGTTCTTCGGTCACGTGGGGCTCCCGGGTCACGGTACGGCAGTTACGCAGCTACGCACAACAGAGTCCAGATGCTGTGGTGGTGCTGAGGTAGTGTTGCACTGGTGCTTAGTGATACTGAGGAGGTGCTGAGGTGATGGTGTGCTTGTGTGGAGGTAGTGTTCAGGTGGTACTGAGTGATACTGAGGTTGAGCTGAATGATGCTTTGGTGGTGCTCAGGTGTTGCTGGGTGATGCTAAGTTGGTGCTGCACTGGTGCTGGGGTGGTGCTGAAAGATGCTGAGATGTTGCAGAGGTGATGATCAGATGCTGCTGAATGATACTCAGGGGGTGCTGTGTGATGGTGAGGTGGTGCTGAGTGATGCTGTGGTGCTGAGTCATGATGAAGTGATGGTGCTGCACTGGTGCTCATGTGATGCTGAGTTGGTGATGTGCTGAGGTGATGCTGCGCTGATGCTGAGGTGGTGCTGCACTAATGTTGAAGTGGGGCTGCATTGGTGCTGAATTGCTGCTGAGGTGGTGCTGTGATGATGCTGAGATGGTGCTGTGCTGATGTTGAGGTGGGGGTGCTCTGGTGCGGAGGTGGTTCTGTGCTGATACTGCACTCATGGTGGTACACTGATAAGGAGGTGGTGCGATGCTGAGGTGGTGCTGTGTTGAGGTGGTGCTGTGCTGATGGGCGGTGGTGCTGAGTGATGCTAAATTGGTGCTGCACTGGTGGTGGTGCAGTGATGCAGAGGTGGTGCCGAGCTGATGCTCAGATGGTGCTGATGCTGAGATGGTGCTGTGCTGATGTTGAGGTGGTGCTGTGCAGATGCTGAGGTAGTTCTGCACTGGTGATGGTGCTCTGATGAGAGGTGTAGTGATGCTGAGATGGTCCTGTGCTGAGGTGGTGCTGTGGTGATGCTCAGGTAGTGTTGTGCTGATGGTGGGGTGGTGCTGTGTGATGCTAAGGTGTATTGTGTGTTATAGTGGTGCCAAGTGATGCTGTGGTGGTGCTGAAGCATGCTGAGTTGGTGGTGCTGCCCTGGTGCACAGGTGGTGCTGAGCTGGTGCTATGGTGGTGCTGAGCTGGTTCTGTGCTGAGGTGATGCTATTCTGATGCTGAGGTGGTGCTGCTCTGATGCTGAAGTGGTGCGGTGTCGGTGCTGAATTGCTGCTGAGGTGAGGATCCACTGGTGGTGGTTCACTGGTGTGGAGGTGGTGCTGCGCTGATGCTGGGATGGTTTTCAGGTGGTGCTGTGCTGATGCTGAGGTGGTGCTGCTCTGATGCTGAAGTGTTGCGGTGTTGGTGCTGAGCTGCTGCTGAGGTGGGGCTGCACTGGTGGTGATTTACTGGAGCGGAGGTGGTGCTGTGCTGATGCTGAGATGGTGTTCAGGTGGTGCTGTGCCGATGCTGAGGTGGTGCTGCACTGATGCAGAGGTTGTGCTGAGTGACACGGAGGTGGTGCTAAGGTCGCAGTGTGCTTGTGCAGAGGGGGTGCTGAGTGATGCTGGGGTGGTGTTGAGGTAGTGCTGAGTGATACTGAGGTGGTGCTGAGTGATGCTGCCCTGCTGCTGAAGTGATGCTGCACTGGTGCTGCACTAATGCTGAAGTGGTGAGCAGCGAGTATTTTGAGTTCTGTGAAGTAGAATAGTCGTGTACACCTAAGAAACTGAAAGCGGGTGATGGGGACAGCGTCTTTTCGGATCTGTTGGGAGATGGTTGCCAGACAATTGCCTAAAGCTGAATTCAGGTAAAACTAAAGTAATGCTGTTTGGGAATGATCTTAACTTCTGAACTTCTAACTAGTGGCCTGCCTCCATGGGGTCACTCCCTCCACCCTCAAAAAGGTGAAAAATTGGGAATACTAGATGAGAAATTCTTCATTGGGGCCCAAGTAAATACAGTAACTTCAACAACAGCGCATGTCCTGAGAACTGTTAAGAAGGTATTGCGGCTTCTACCTTTGGGGAGCCGGTAAACAGTGGTTACATTATTGGTATTGTCGAGGCTGGACTACTGTAACATCCTCTATCTAAATATACAACAAAAACTCCTATATGAACTCCAGCTGCTAGAAAATGCCGCTGCCAGATTACTTACAGGCACATCCAATTTCTTCCCAATTTCCAAAGAGATACAAAAGATTGCACTGGGTCCCGGTGAGGAACCGGGTGCATTTTAAATCTCTTTACATGGTCTTTAAAGCACTTCAGGTCCTGGGACCAGATCATTTAAGATGCCAGTTTCAATGGTAGAGGCCGACAAGAACTCTTAGATCACTGGGAGCCAAACTGGTCGTAGTCCCACCAACAAAAAAAGCTCAGTGGGGTGGCAGAAGCTTCTCTTCATGCGCAGCAAAAACCTGGAATGACTTGCCATTCCATCTGAGAAATGGTACCAATCTTCTAGCTTTCAGGAAAGGGTTGCAGATAAATAAACCCTCTTTTTGTCTGGCTCTACATTAAGGAGAAGTTACTAGCGACAGGACACCTTCGGGTAATTGTGCGCTGTAAAAGTTTCCATAACATAACATAACCCAGATCTTTTGACTGGGGCTGAATGCATGATTTATTCAGCATTCCGTCCATCATTTGTTTGCGTAGCCCTTTTCACTGTAAGTGGGATGGGTTACCGAAAAGTGGGTCCCTTGCTCACTGTGCCACTGGATTCAAGCTAGCCTGGCTGATGAAGGGTAACACCCAGAAACTGGTCCCAGGATGCTTGTTTCCGTTCAGTAAGAACGATGGATTTAACCCATGTTAGAAATGGGGACCTCTGCTTGGCTAATGCTTGCGCCAAAGCCAGGCAGAGACCGCCACTCTATGAATGAATGAATGAATAAAGTATTTAATAAAGCGCACTGTGGCCAAACGGCTTCCTGGCGCTGGGGACCTGATCAGAGCTCAACAGAGGGAACCCAGGGGATTTAGGAGGGGAATGCCTGAGAGAAAAGAAAGGTTTTCAGAGCTTTGCGGAAGTGAGTGTAGATAGGAATGGAGCGGATGGAGAGAGGAAGACTGTTCCAGAACTGGGGGGCCAGGACAGAGAACCGAGTGCCCCCTGTTCTGGATTTACGGAAGCGAGGGATATGAAGAAAAGAGAGAGAAGAAGAGCGAAGAGTGCGGACCGGGGCATGAGAAGAGACAAGAGAAGTGATAAACAGGGGCGCAGAACGGAAATGAGCCCGAAAGGCTAGACAGGCCAATTTGAAAAAAGATCTGAAGTGAACTGGAAGCCAGTGAAGTGATTTGAGAACCGGGGTGATATGAGAAAATTTGGGGAGGGAAAGGATAAGACGAGCAGCTTGATTTTGAATGGCCTGCAGGCGGCGGGATTCGTAAGCAGGGATGCCCACGTATAGGCCATTACCATAGTCAAGGCGGGAGATGACGAGGGCCATGACTATGGATTTAAGTGCATCAGTAGAAAAAAACGTGAAATTTTCCGGATTAAACGAAGAGAGAGAAAGCAAGAAGACACGACGGAGCTGATCTGACTGTGCATGGATAAGTCATGACTGACTTTAATACCAAGAGTGCGAACAGAGGAGGCGGGCACCGGGGGGGGACCAAAAGAAAGGGGGCAATGTGCAGGGGACCAGGGGTTGGAGGGACCACCAGTGAGGACAAGTTCCGTCTTGTCTGGATTGAGCTTCAGATGGTTAGCGCTCATCCAGTCAGAGATAAAAACTAAAGTGGAACAGAACTTGGGAAGAGAATCAGGGGTAGAGGAAAGATCAAAGACGAGCTGGAGGTCATCTGCGTAATTATACACAGAGACCCCCAGCTCGAGAAGAGAGGTGATGAGGGGGTGAATATAGAGGTTGAAGAGAAGGGGGGAGAGAGAGGAACCTTGGGGGACACCGCAAGTGACTGAGCGGGGGGGAGCAGAGAAACCGGGGAGATGGACTGCCTGGGACCTATCCTGCAAGAAGGACGCCAGCCAGGAGAAGGCCGCGCCCCGAATGCCCGCTGCGCTGACACGGTCGAGGAGGATGGAATGGTCAACCGTGTCAAACGCAGCGGACAGATCGAGAAGGACCAGGGCTTGGGGGAGGTTGGAGTCGGCCTTCCCCCTAAGCTCGTCCAAGACCGCCAGGACCACCATCTCCGTGGAGTGGCCCGGGCGGAATCCCGCCTGATGGGATGCAAGGAGGCCGTTCTCCTCTATATAAGTGGAGAGGCAGGAAGTAACGTGAGCTTCAAGGATCTTGCCGAGTTAGGGAAGAAGGGAAATGGGGCGGAAATTGGAAGGAAGAGAGGGATCTAGACCGTTTTTTTTTAAAATAGGGAGGACTATAGCGGATTTAAAAGAAGAGGGGACCGATCCTAAAGCCAGAGAAGAATTGAGAAGAGCAAGAGGGGGAGCAGGACAGTTGGTGAAGAGAGTTTTGAGGATGCGTGCAGGCGCGCAATCCGCAGGAGAGCCGGACTTGGTTTTAACCAAAAGTTTTAAGAATAAATCGGTGGAGATGGGAGGGAAGAGGGCAAAGGAGGAAGGGGGACAGATGGAGGAACAAGTGGGACAGGGTTGAGGCACTGTGGGAATATTGGCTTTGATCTTCACGATCTTGTCGATAAAAAAGTCGTTAAGTGAGGAGCAGAGGGACTGTGAGGGAACTAAACTAGGAGTGGAGCGATCAGAGGTGGCAAGATTGTGGACCAGAGAGAAAATTTCACGGGGTTTGTTGGCCGCGAGATACCCCTTCGGGGGTCTATTCAGGCGCTATATAAGCATATAAAATAAATAAATACTCTCTCAGTGAAGTATGCGGTCTTAGCCGCTAGTATCGCTTTTTTATATTCAGTGAGGAGTGATTTGTATTTGACGTGCAAAGAGGAGCAATAGGGAAAGGGAGTTGCACGTCAAAGATAACACCTGCTCACCCCCTTGGTAGCTTGGCACTTGCAGGTAGGCTTATCCCGGTGGCGATGTGTCAAACATTTGCGCAACACACACAGCAACAACATACTAGGCACACCATAAAAGGAACTCCACACAAGGTTATATATAAAAATAGCCTTTGTATTATCATAAAACACATTAGATGGTACTTACACAATATACACTGTGCCAACTGGCAATGGGCAATATTTACAGGGGATTATTTACACATGACAGGGCCACGTGGGCCACTGTCAGAATTATCACTTGGTAAAAATAATAACAGTAATAACATATCATAAACATAGACCACAACCAATAACTACTGGCAGACACTATACTCAGTAACAACCTGTAACATAAATCATATCGTGCACAGAATCACATAAGGCGAAAAATATATTCTGCGCCAACCTCATAAGCCTAAACATAGTAGACCATAATCTCCTAAGCATAACTCGCATTAGGAAATACATTTACTAACATAAACAGCAATAGGGAATAAACCAAACCTAAACCACAGTAGAAGATAAAAACAAAACATAACACAGTATGTACAATCTCATAATCATGAACTCATCTAGAAGCATAAATCAGGGTGCATAAAACATACTATATACATTACATTTCCTAGCACCCTTTAAACACACAAGGGCCTGGCGCCCTACAAACCTAATAGTCCCCCGGTCCAACTGGCCATCTCTAAGGGCTCAAATGCCCTAGGTCCAAAAGAGTCAGGGCGCGCTGCCAATGCAGTGACAGTCAAGGGTGCGCACTTTGCGCAGCCCTAAACGTAGCAGCTGGCACTAAGTGCTGCGCAGCTGTGAAGGAAAAGATGGGGTCAAAGGAGTGCATCTCACTCCTACCTCAACATGTCCCCTAAAAGAAAGACCTAAACGGTGCAGCTGCCAACTACTTGCTGAGCAGCTGGAAATGTAAAAATGAGGCATGGGCTCTCAATGGCCCTTTAAACAAATGTGCCCCCTTCATTGGAGCCACCAAGGCTTTAAGAATAATGCTGCCAAACGTTGGAGCCACACGGGGTTCTGTGAACAAATAGTGGTGCCAAAGCGTTGGAGCCACATGGGGCTCTGTAAATAAACATGCCCCCATGGAGCGCACTGGCTCCTGAAATAATCATGCGCCAATAAAGCAAAAGAACTTGCACCCAACGTTGGAGCCACACGGAGCTCTGGAAATAATCATGCCCCCTAACAATCAGGGCACCTCGTGGGAGCGGCCTGCTGCCAGCCGGGGCCGCTCAGACTTGGTGCTTTAAACAGGCACCTCAACATGGGTAAAGGATGGGCACCACTGTCCTTCGGGACCCCACTCGGGCCCTTAAACCACTATGACCACAGCATTGGAGCGCCCCGCAACGGCGGGTCCGCTCATGGAAAATAACTAA